>NC_139014.1:23604942-26390086 GCF_964374135.1 Grampus griseus
CCAGCTCTAGCCAACACGGAGGCTTTGGACGGTGCTCACAGACTTGCTTTAAATTTATTGCCCAGTAAAGGAGGCGGCAGATGGAAGTCTCCATGCCCCACCCCCACCCTCCATGTCTCCTCATCCCCCACAAAAGCCAATCTAGACACGAATGTCGCCCATCAAATGCACCAATATGGGGTTATTTATAGGCTACCCCCTTCCAAGAAAGGCGAGTGTTTTTCCTTCTCTCTTTTCTCTTTGAGCTTTCACATCTCAGGAGCAAGGGATTCAATATTTGAAAGCTGCACTATGAGGTTCCCATCCCTCAGATTCTAGGGTAGGGGGGCGCAGAAGTGTCTTGATTGGAAATGAATTAATTAGAAGTGAGGCTCTCCAAGTCTCCGAGTTGGGTTATTTATAGTGTTCGGTTAATTTTGATAATTAACACTGGGGAGGAAAAGCGAGTTCCGGGCGAGGCAGTGCCGGCCAACAGAGACACGCTTCCCGCCCCTTCGGCTACCCCTCCCCACTCTGCTCTATTTGGACTCTGTCAAAATAGACTAGTCCCTGCCACGGAATCCCTGGCTTTTCTAAAAGTAGAAGGAAGGAGGTAAGGCCAAAGGCCTAGGGGATGCTTGGGTGAATTTCTATTTCTGAGAAGTGGGGAACTCAGACTGGGGGATGGTCTGGGGTCAGCTCTCCCATTCACCCAGCATCAGGCCAGCACCCCTCCCCACTCCTGGCCACATTTCCTTCCTGGAGCAGCAGGTGCCAGGCTGCGGGTCTGGGCTGCATGCTACGCGGTAGCCCACGGAACCACGGGAGGGTGGGAAGGCTGCACACCTGAGGTTTGGGCATAGACGCCCGTTCTACCAAAGCTGCGGGGGAGAGAGAGGCCTGCAGACAAGGGTGATGGGAACCAGAGACAGCCAGAGACAGTCAGACACCAGGTTTGGGAGGAGAGAGCGGGTGGATGGGGAGAGATTCTCAGAGAAGCAGGAAGTTTTGACTTGGATCCTGCAGCCTGCCCCCAGGGCAGGACGGGCATTTCAAGGAGAGAGAGCGATCCCTCACCACAAAGAAAAGGGGCCTTCAGAACGCCCCCAGCTCCGTCTCAATCCACTTGCTCCCCCATCCCTTATGCTGCCCCAAACTGACGGCTCAGCGTTTCCACACGCACCGCCTCCTTCCGTGCTCCTGCACCCTCACTCAGACGGCCCCTTTGCTCAGAATGTCCTCCCCTCCCTGCTCTGGTGACATCAGGGCCCAGTGCACACGTGACCTCCCCTGGGAGCCTTGCTGAGTTGGTGGTTCCCCCTCCTCCTGCTCTCCTAACTTTGGTGGAATTCACCCTGGGAGCTGGTGGTAAATATGGGACTCGAAAGACCTGGGGATGGACTCTTAAGGGCCCTGTGAGCCCTTCCCCGCAGGTGCCGGCAACTGCTTCCCTGCCTGGGAGCCGGGCAGCGGGCTCTAGGCTGCCCCCCCAACACCACGGTGGTTTACCAGGAAGGGATCACTTTTCTTTCCAGGATAAAGACCAACTCAACACCCTCCCACCTCCAGTGGGGGGCAGGTGGGACCACCCAGCACAGGTACAGGAAGTGATGAGAGGCCTTTGTCCCTCCTGCAGTGTTCTCCACCCCTGAAGCACAGAGGCCATCCGGAACATGGAGAGGAATTTCAAATGCAACCATCCTCCCTTATGCTCTCGGAGGGAAGCTCTGCTCAGGGCTTGCCAAGGACTGGGGCCAGACCGGAAATGGGATCAGATCAGTGACCAAGGGCCGTGGGCTCCTGTTCCTGCAGCCTGTGCCAGCTCCCCCGCCCTTCCCTCCTCCCCCTGCGGATGTTCTCAGGTGTCTCAACCAAATCCCTTCCTCTGCCGTTCCTTCCCTTCTCTCCTAGCTTCTGATCCCTGACAGGAGAAGGAAGAGAGAGAGAGGGGAGATTCCTCATTCTCCTGATGGCTTCTCCCTGCTCTCCATCTTCATAATAAGACATGCTATGTCCCTGACTCACCCCCCTGCCCATCGCCTTCCCACCACTGCCTGCCCAGCCGTTTCGTTGTTTCACTGGCATCCGAAGTCCTCCTCCGGGAAGCCGCTGAGGCTGCCCAGCTGCCCTCTCACGTGCAGCCCTAGTTCTTTTCGTCTCCATCTCCAGCCATAGGTACACTGGGCGACTCCTGGGTTTGCTTCTAGGTTGTTCTGGGAGGTACTTATCCATCTGTCATTTTCCATCTTAAATTCTTTGTGCAGACCCCAGCCCTTCTTGAGGATAGCAACCTGTTCCCGCCCCAGACTGGGGGCTCCCCAGTAGTTAGGGTTTGTGGAAATGGAACTCCCTCTGCCCCTCACCCCACCCCCGCCCCAGGGTGCAGACCTGCTGGCCCACCCACCTGCCTCTGTTTTTGCTCTGTCTCCAGTGCCCAAGGCCTCTGGGCTCCTGGTGCCCTCTGTGGCCAGGGCCTCTGGGCACGTGGCCGTTCCAGGCCAGGCCCCTGACCCCAGGCCACCGCAGGCCAACCCTCAAACATCTCTGAGAGTTTTCCCCCACTTTTCGGCCCAGGGGTCTTCGGGGAGCTGCTCTCTCGTTTTCAGCTGCCTCTGAATGGAGAGCCCATTTTTAATTAAAGTGGAAAAAGAGCTGAAAATCTGTTCGCATTTAATCATCTTGACGACCTTTTTGCTTAAGAGTTTCCAGCTGAGGGGGGTATGCTGCGAGGGGGATTTTGAATGGGGGGTGTAGGCCTTTCCTGAGAGTGGGCCTGGGCTGGGAAGGAGGAGGGAGAGCCTCTTACAGGGATGAATAATGGAATAGGAGTGGGCGTGGCCGGGACTCTGAGTGCCAACTCAGCGCTTTCCTCTGCCGGCTCTTCCAGGAGGTGCCCCGCCCGCCCCTGCCTCCCCTCCCCAGGGCTCCCTGTGGGCTGGGCCGCACAAGAACCCGGCCTCAGACTCCACAGGGTGCGGGAGCAGGGGCAGCCTGGGAGGGACAGCTTTCTTCATGTCACAGGTGGGAACAGGCCTGGAGAGGCACAGTGAGTGGTCGCAGGTTCCACGGGGGGGCTGGGGCGACGCTGAGGTGAGAGCGCTATCTCCCACCTACCGGCCCAGGGCCTTCTCCACTACACCGTGCTGCAGCTGCTTCAACTGCGCCCATTAATTCCCTCCTTTGCCGCGGACCCACTTGGAGCCTTTCCTGGGCGTCTCTGGGTCTCGCTTTCCCCGATGGCAGATGGCCTCTGGGGGGGTTGCTTCCACTTCTAACTGAGTCCCAGCCTAGAGCAAGTAACTGGAAACTGGCTTGTGCTCCTGCCTCAGGTGCGAAACACTCCTGTTTGATTGGGGAACCCCTTAGACTAGGAGGTCCTCACGGCCCTGGGCCATCTTCCCTCTCCCCGGCCCCTGAGATGATAGGAGAGGATGGCGGCCCCTCTCCACATCCTAGACATGCTCCTGGGGGACAGGAGGCTGCAGCCTAGAGACCGTGTCCTCTCCTCAGAGTGGAGGGACTTCCAGGGCGAGGGCTCTATCTCCCCGTCAGACTGGGGTCTCCTCAGTCAGCAGGTGGAGTGGGTGGGACTGAGAGAGTCAGTGCGAGAAGAGCTAGCGGCCCAGGCCTTCTGCTCTTAACTGTTCAGCTCTGTCTCAGGGGTCCCCCAGCCCAGCGGACCGGGCTGTGGGTTGGGTGGGGTTGGGAAGGGATCCTCCTCTGCAGCTCCTCTCCCTTCCCTCTCGGGGGTCTTCTCTTGACTGCGAGACTTAACAGACTGTGCATCTATGCCCTTTACCCTCCTCTGCTGGAAACCAACCCAGACAATCGCACTTGACCCCACTTCCCAGACGCGCCAGAGTGCAGATAAGCTGGGGCCTGGGGTGTCTCCTCCCCCAGCAATTCCCGTGGGAATTGTGCCGGAGCCCAAGGCCTGTCACAGCTCTGGCTCTTATCAGCAGCAGGAAGGCCCCCCGAGCCTGGCTCTCCAGTGCTGAAATGTCATCTCACCCCTCATCCGGTCTCCAGCCTGCAGGCCAGATGCCACCATCAGCAGCGGCAGCAAATAGAACGAGCATAATTGACATCTGCCCAGCTCCCGTGACACACACACACTCAAGACCTCTGATTCCTCACAGTAACTCTGAGACTGGAATCTTATGCCGATTTTACAGATGAAGGAAACTGAGGCTCAGAGCAGGGGAAGGAACTGGTCCAAGGCCACACAGCGAATAAATGGTAGGCCTGGGCCTTCTGATGCCTCATCCTCTCACCTTCATGCTCTGCCAGCAGGGTGTAGCCCTCCGCAGGTTTTCTTTAAAATGTCTTAACTGTCCTTGGATGCAGGATAAAAAGTGAGAGGGGGCTTCCCTGGTGGCGCAGTGGTTGAGAGTCCGCCTGCCGATGCAGGGGACACGGGTTCGTGCCCCGGTCCGGGAAGATCCCACATGCCGCGGAGCGGCTGGGCCCGTGAACCATGGCCGCTGGGCCTGCGCGTCCGGAGCCTGTGCTCCGCGACAGGAGAGGCCACGACAGTGAGAGGCCTGCGTACTGCAAAAAAAAAAAAAAAAAAAAGTGAGAGGGATGATTGAATCCTTCAGAACTACAGGGCAACTCTGCAATCCTTCAGGGCTGTGAAGGATCAAAGTGGAGGGTCCAGAGGAATTTCCTAAAGGCTGGGTACTTGAGGGGAAATGTGCCACGGAGGTGAAGGAAGAGGCTGCAGAGAGGGGAGGCCCCCAAGTCAGCAGGGAAGGTGGCTGCCCTGAGGCACGGGGTACCCAAACTCTCCCCCAGGCCCTTACCACAAAGCCTGGGACTCTCTCCATTCAGGCACTTGGGTATAGCATTGCCTTCTCTGGGCACCTGTCCTCCAAGACACAAAGTCTGGGGAAATTAAGTCCCTACTGCCTGGACTTTCCTGGTGGCGCAGTGGTTAAGAATCCGCCTGCCAATGCAGGGGACAGGCGTTCGATCCCTGGTCTGGGAAGATCCCACATGTCGCAGAGCAACTAATCCCGTGTGCCACAACGACTGAGCCTGTGCTCTAGAGCCCGCGAGCCACAACTACTGAAGCCCGTGCGCCTAGAGCTCGTGCTCCACAACAAGAGAAGCCACCGCAATGAGAAGCCTGCGCACCGCAACTAAGAGTAGCCCCTGTACACCACAACTAGAGAAAGCCCGTGCGCAGCAACGAAGACCCAACACAGCTAAAAAAAAAAAAAAAAGTCCCTACTGCCTATGTTTGATGAATCTTTTGACAAGAGGTATGGGTACAGACCAGGACATGTGGGAGGGAGGGTGGCCTTTGAAGGAAAGACTGCAGATGGGAAAATGGAAGACTTTGACCAACTCTACAGTTATCTTGAAGGAAGAGAGAAGGCAACTCTCATGGGGGCATAACCCACAGAAGGGCTCAGAGGTGAGAGAAGCTGAGTAATGTGCATCAGATGGGGCCCCTTGAAGGACAGGGTGGAGGCAGGAAGGGAGTACCAGCCTCTGAGGCTGGAGCAGACAGTGGGGGAGGGCACCGTGGAACTGGCCCACTTTGATGCTCCAGTTAATCTAACTGGTCTCCAAAATTGATTAATTCCTCTCACTCCTCTCACTACTGATGCAGTTCTAGAATCCAACTGGGCTGACCCCAAACCAGTCCCCAGCCCCGACCCTGCTCCCTTACTGGCCAGGTCTCCCTTGCAGCCCAGAAGGAGTCAGCTTAGAGGTAATCACCGCATCACGCTTCAAAGCCACTGAGCTAGCTCTTAATGGGGGCAGGCGGGTTTCACTTACCTTGCCTGGCCGCCTGCCTGGGGCAGATGGGATGCAGCTGGGGGAGGCCTGGCACCTCCTTTTCCCCCTCGCCCTCAGGAATTGTTCTCTTCTTGTCCATCTCCCTTCACTGCTTCTCTGGTTGGACACTGGAACTGAGGGATAGGGGAGGTGATTTTCCCAAAGCAGGAAAAGTGCGTGCTCGCTAGAAGAGCTTGGAAATCACGTCTTCAATCAAAAGACGGAGATCATCCCCCGGCTTGCCTCAGCCCATCCTACCCCGGCCAAAACCCAGATTCTGTGAATGTGTGTCAGGAGGGGGTATCTGAGCAGTTGTACGGAAGGGCCGAGTGCAGCCCCTCTGAGATGAAGGTTCTATCTCCCGAACTCACTGGAGTGAAGGCTGGAGGGGCTGCGTTGGAGGGGAGGAGTGGCTGGGACATGGGAGATTAACATTGAGACGTGTGGCTTTGGAGGGCCACTTATGGCACCACTGCCTCCTTCTGGGGGTCCTTGAGCCAGTGGCTTAACCTCTTCAAGCTTTAGTCTCTTCATCTGTTTATGGTGAACCCAGCACCTCCTTCATGAGATTGCAGTGGGGATTAAGGGAGATAATTGTGTGGATCTCCTGGCTCACAGGACATCTCAATAAATGTGAGTTCTCATTGTCTGCACCCACATTTCTGCTTGGAAGTAAGTTGGGGCTGCAGGCTGGCTCCCCAGGGGCTGCTGGCCAGAGGCACAGGGAGCTGTGAGCAATGTCCTGCAGGTGCCCGAGGTGAGGGGTCCCAGTGGAAAGGAAGGACTGGGAGTGTGTGTTAAGAGCTTGCCGTCCTGGAGGGGCAGGGAGATGGAGGGATGGTGAGATGAAGAGGGGAGGGGCAAACCCCTCCCACTTCAATTCCTGAAGATGCAGTCTGACCCACCACTACCACTCCCAGCTTCATGTAGATCTGCACTGAGATTCTCCACCTTTTCATCTTAGGGTCCCTCTTAGGTCCAGGAGGACTTGGTGTGTGTGTGGTGGGGGGAGGGGCCCTTTATACAGGCAGTTCTGTTACAGGAGATGGTTCTGGGGAACCCTCCAATGAAAACTGCTGCCCCCTTGGTGCTGCTTGGCTGGTCCTACTTGCTGGCCAGCTCCTCAAAGCCCTCTCCCCATGCCCCCTCCCACAGTGTGGCTGCAAGTGCTGAGGACTAAGGGAAAGGGAGCTGGGTCAGAGAGAAATTTCTGAAGGATACTCATGTCTGTGGCCAGGAATCATGACAATTAGGGAGTTAGTTAGGGTCAGGCAGGCAGTGGCGTCACAGAGCCTCCAGTAATGTTCCAAGGAAGAGGGATGGACCCGAGTATTCAGCGCTCATTAGGAACAGGAATCCCTGCTGCTTGTGGTGCAGATGTCAAAAGGTAAGTGGTGGCGGCCGTGGCCCTGGCACCTGTGGTGGTGATGGTGATGGTGGTGATGATGGTGTGGTAATCGTGATAGTGATGGGGATGATTGGGGGAGCAATAGTGATGGCAGTGGTAGCTGTGGTGCTTCTTGTAGTGATGCTGGTGTTGTGGTGATGGTGGTCATGGTGGTGCTGGTTCTGGTATAGGTGGCTGTGATGGTGACGATGGTGGAGATTGTGATGGTGGTGGTCCCAGCAAAGGAGCACTCTGATCACAGCCATGCCATCTATCTAATGGCACATTATAAAATAATCCTTCATATCAAATCACTAACACACTAGAACATCAGCTCCATAAAGGCAGCTGCTGTTGTTCACTGCTGTATCCCCAGTGCCTAGAACAGGGTGTGGCCTATAGTAGGTGCTCAATAAATACATGTTGAATGAAGGGGATTGAGTCTCTTCTTTGATGAACTTTATTTGCCGTTCAAGATAGAAGTTTTTTTTTAATTCCCATTTTATAAATGAGGAAACTGAGGCTGAGAAAGATGACGTAACCTCAGACCATGCAGGAGTAATTGATGTGGGGGTGGAGTGGGGTGGGAGGTGTAGGAATTTGTGGCCAGGCCTGTCTGACTCTCAGTTCAGTGCTCTTTTCTCTGTACAATTCACAGCTGCCTCCCCACCAGCACTCAGCATTACATCGTGGTCTTGTGCTGGGGCTTAATCATAGAAATACTGTAATAATAATAGTAACAATTGCTGTTTGTAATTGTTGGAGTAAGGCTTAAATGATCAAGACCACGGAAATTATTAATAACCCAGGCCCAGCCATGGTGGCGTGGGTCATATTAAATTGTGTTGAGCTGCATAACCTTAGCAATAATAGTAACCGGGATCATAAATTAATAACAAAGAGTATTTAAATTAATGCCATACTGTCGATACCCTTGGTAGTAAGCAGCTCAACACTGCTTTTAGTACTAATGTTGCCCCTTCCTGCCTTCCATGAATGCAGCTGAGAGGAAAGGCAGGGCTCTAAAAGCTGCAGGAGGAGACAGCTTAGAGGCAATCCCTGTCTGGGAGGAGGGAATCCTCAGGGATTTCTGAAGAGGGGCTAGCTGCCTGGCCTCTTATGCCCAATCAAGGAGGTGGCTAATTCACGCTCATGGTCAAGGCCACAGTGATGTCTACCTGTCCTTTCTGGGATATCCACTGGACTTTGTTGGTTACACAGGAAAGAAATTCACAGGGCAGACAGAGTTTTTCCCCCATGAATGGATGAATTAGCTCAGCTGATCTGGGAAATCACCTACCAGCAGTAAGCTCTTCACAAGTGTCTTAATCTCCCTCTTCTTCCCGTAAGGTGGGAGGGTATCTACAGTTACACCCTCAGTTTATCTTCAGTTCGAAACTGAGGTCCACACCTGGCCAAGATCAGGGTGAGGGGATGGGCTTTGTAGACTTGCCCCCCACCCCCCACCCCAAAGCTCTGTGCTCCAAGGCTTTCCTGTCTGGGAACCAGGAAAGGGTGGGGACAGGCAGGCAGCGAGCATCAAGGTGGAGGTGGAAAAGCTTCCCACCGAAAGACTGGTGGCGCGCTCTCTGGGCTGCCAGGGCCTGTGATTTGGACCTGCCAAGGTTTCTAGGGCATTGGTGAGTGTGGTCCTGGGGGTGCCTACATAGTACATGGACAGGTACATGAATGTGAGTCCATCCAACCAATTTTACATTTATTCCCTTCTACAGACCTTTATTGAACACCTACTGTGTACCACGCATTCAGATAAGAAACCATCGTCCCTGCCTGCAGGGAGCTCATCAGCTAATGGAAACACAATCTAGTGAAGGCCAATTGTTGAGGATACATCTGTGTGTGCATATGAGTGTGAGTGTGTGTGTTCATGACTGTGTGTGTCCACTGTGTGAGAGACTGTACATGTGAGGGCTTGCGAGGAGGTGACTGCACACATACACATGTATGTGTGAATGTGTAGGTGAGTACACAGGTCTGAATGTCATGAGCACATGGGCGATGAGTGCATATATGGAGGTGCACAGGCAGGTATAGAATGCACGGGTCTGCAGGACTGCGTGAGGATGGTGTGGGCATAGGTGAATGCATAAGCACATATATATGTGAGCTTGGGAGTGTGTGTATTCCTTTTTGTGTGTGTGCACACCTGCGACCCCCTCAAACCCACCTTTTGAGAATTCAAATGATGTCTCCACCTTGAACGTCCCGCTGCGTGCGGTCGGGGTCAGGCCACCTACTACTCCTCCCCTCCCCTTCCCCTAGGCCTCTGCAGAGAGAGAACCCCCCACTGGGGCAGAGGGAGGGGTGGGGTATAGACCAGGAGATGAAAGGCGGGCGGGCAGTGGGCATTATTGCTGATAAAAGCTGGGTAGGGAGCAGGGCACCGGGGAAGAAGCTGAAGCCGGAGGCAGGAGAAGATGGGCAAGAGAGTGAACCGTGAGAGGGGCCGCAGCCCAAGGGAGCCGCAGTGGGGACGACTCGAGCCCACAGCATGCGGGACGGACGCGCAATAGCGCGGCCCGGGCGCGGGGTAGCTGGGCGGGGTGGGGGATAGGCTTTGAGGGCCGGGACGCGCGGGAGCGTTTCCCCGTACGTTCTCCCTTCCCTCCTCTACCCTCCCGGAGACTGCGGGGAGGGCGGGCGCGGTTCCGGGGGGTGGGCGGGCTGGGCGGGGAGGAGGCGGGGCCGACGCACTGGCTTCTCGCAGCACCTCCCGCTAGCATCCAGAGGGAGCCGAGCCTCCGCCAGGTCTGCGGGCCGGACGCTGGAGCGCAGCGCAGCGCAACGCAGCCGTGTCTGTCCGCTGAGAGGGCTGAACTGGAAGCCGAGCGCTGCCGCGGGAGGCGGGTGATGGGGGCAGGTGCTGCCGGCTGCGCCATGGACGGGCCGCGCCTGCTGCTGCTGCTGCTCCTGGGGGTGAGTGCTAGCCGGAGGGGAGCCCGCTCCCTTTCCCGGGACCGGAACCCCAAGGAGTTCAGGTTTTCCCGAGGGAAAAGAGAAAAGAGCGTTGGGATCCCAGATGCTGGGGGTGGATGGCGGGAGAGGAGCGCCGATGCCAGTATCCACGGAGGAGCGCCTAAGGTTCTCACAACGAAGAGGCGACCCTGAGATTCAGGGTGGAGATGCGGACAAGAGGGGCGCACCTATGCGGGTCCTCATGTACCATGGGGGTGTGTGTGTGGAGGGGTCTCTCAGGAGGGAGTCGTGGGGCTCTCGGATGCCTGGGTTCTTCGGAAGAGGGCGCTTGAATGCTGGGAGCTCGAGGCGACTTTCCCCCTGAGCATCTTGATTTCTGGAGGGTCGTGGGACGGAACCCAGGCTAAAGAAGCAGGAGGAATGGGACGGGAACTAGAGAAGTGAGGAGAGAGTGTGGTTGGGGTGGGGAACGGGGGACGAGGGGATGGAACAATGTAAGAGGAGGATGGAGGGACTGGAGGCAAAGGGGACCGGGCATCGGACAATGAGGACCGGCCAGACAATGGGGGGGAGGGGCGTGGGAGGGGGAGGTTCGTGGAGGGGGGCTCTGTTGAAGAGAGAGAAGTGGGTTAGGGACGGCAGAAAAGGGACGACGGCGAGGGAGGTAGAGAGATGGAAGCAAAATGAAGGGACGGAGAAGGGAGAGCGGACCCCGACCTGTCCGCCAAGAGACAGTAGGACGAGAAGAGAGAGCTGAAGCACAGCTGCTTCCCGCGCGTCTCGCGCGCTCTTTCTCGCGGCCTAGCGGGGTCGGGGAATTGCGGCTTGGGGTCCGAGGCTGGGAAGGGAGTGCCCACTTCGCCGGGGCGAACCCGCTTCCCGGGTTCCCCCGCGGCTAGTGGGTTTCTCCTACGCACTTATTCTCGCGGTTTGAAGCAAAGCCACGGACCGGATGGGACGGAGCAAGCGTCGTCCGACGGGTTCTCGCCGCCACCACTTCTCGGGGTGCAGAGAGGCGGGACGCGCAAAGTGGGGACGGTCCCGGCAGCGCGCAGCCGGGGGTCGCGCAGGCGAAGGCAACCCGCAGGGGGCGCTGCGGCGCGAGGGCTGAACCATCGCAGCTCCCCGCGCGACTGGGGCTGCGCGCCGCACCCGCCACCCAGACCCCCAGTTAAGCGGCCCGAGCGCCGCGCTGATGATTGGCTCCGTTTCCGCGCCCAGGCGGGTCGGGATTCCGCCCGCGCCCCGCCCAGCTTTCGATGAAGGACGCCGGGCACCGAACAAGACGGAGGCGCTCAGGCGCCTCGGATTCTGTCTCGGCAAAGGACTGTGGGTCCTCGTAAGCATCGAAATCCGCCCGGTAGTTCTGACAAGACATTCAGGAGATGTGACCCGTTGTGTGGCCATGAAGGGAGTGCCCTGGAAGGTTTGGCAATGGAGGAGGTGTCCTCACTCTCCCTGCCATCTTCATCTCTCATCTGAGCATTGCGCTCCCAAATCCCCATTACAGACAAGGAGACTGAGGCTCTGGGAGATTAAACCAATTGGTCAAGATCCCACAAGCGAGTTGAGACAGAATCCTAGCTAGACTGCCCCTCACCTGATTCCCAGCTCAGTACTCCCCGTACCTCTTAAGGGGCAGCCCGGCGATCCAGCTCGGGATAAGAGCTGCGTGTCTCGGCGGCAGGCGGGCGTGACACCAGCCCCAGAGTCAGGCCGGCGGAATATGGGGGCTGGGATGGGCAGAGACCCCTTCCGGGCACTAGCCCCATCCCCGAAGCTCAGCCTGGTTTCCGTGGGATAGCAGTACCTCCGGCTTCGTCCGGAGATTTGGGAGTGACTGCGGGCACGTTTGCTGACTAACGCCACGGGTTAGAGATGCATCTCGTCTGGGGCGGGGGGGGGGGGCATGGAGGGGGGACTGGGGCGGCCAGTTGTGAGGATCCTGGAGGGGCGAGGGCATGGGCTCCGGATCTGGGCTGGAGAGTGTGCCCCGAATAAAGAAAAGGCGAGGAAGGAGGGGATCTGGGGGTGGAGGGCCTGGGGGCTCGGGAAGGTGGACCCAGCGCAGAATCTGTCGCCTGCAGCCCCTGCGGCTCTCGCCTCCGCCTTGCCGCGGGGCTGCTGTCTATGGGCTGGCGCTGCGCACCGCAGCGGTCCGAGTTTCTTCCTGGGCCGCGGCGAGAGTGCTGAAACCAGAGCGCGTCCCGGCGGGTCGGCTGGCGGGCCACGCCGGTAATGGAGGCACTCTGTCATTCAGACGTCTGTAACCGGAGCCGCCGGGTTGGCTAATGCGCCTAATAGGGATGCAGCGAGGGCAGCAAATGCGAGGACGGGAGCGGCCGGGTGGGGGAGGCGACGCCGGGAGGGAAGGGGTCCCCGCCTTGTTGTACCAGTCTGATCCCGTTCCCGCGCCTAGATTCTTCCCTGGGGGTGCGGGGTGGGGAAGCGGGAATAATAAAACTGGTTGAGTGCCTACCGTGTGCCACGCACTGCCCTGGGTAATTTCGCTTGTGTTATTTAATCCGTATAAGGCCCCAGCAGAGTAAATCTAGTTATTCCCATTTGACAGTTGAGGGAGCTGAATCTCCCTAATCTTCAGGCACGAAACCAAGCCCCCCAGTTACTATGTGGTGGCGCCCTTGTTGGAACCCAGGATGCTTGGCTTGGAGTTTACTCTTTCCTCCTTATGCCAGGCATACCCCCACCCAACCTTCCAGATCACGGAAGGACACGTGGCCTTGAACCACCACTGGACCTGGAGGTTACATCGTGTCCTATGCTCCTGGCACCACAAATTTAGAACTGAGCCCCTTCACCGCCCACTCAGACCCCTGCCCCCTTTCAAAGTCTTTATGCATCCTCCTCCTCAGTAATTAGCTCTTGTCTCCGACCCCAAATCCACCCCATCTAAAGGAGTGGGGGACATGTGCCAGTGCCTCCCCAGGGCTTGCATGGGTCTCAAAAGACCCTTTGCATATTTGAAAACTCGCCAACCCCATGATGGTGGCCAATGGCTCCATTCACCTAAGGAACCTTTTGCTGAAGCTGTTGTGAATGGATAGGACTCATCACACTGAAGCCTTCCTATAGTTTCAAATTCTCTCAACTATTTTGGTGTATTTTCTGTTTTGTCCAGTTTTTAAAATTTAATTATTAAAAGTCAATTCAGGACTTCCCTGGTGGTGCAGTGGTTAAGAATCCGCCTGCCAATGCAGGAGATACGGGTTTGAGCCCTGGTCCATGAAGATCCCACATGCCGCGGAGCAACTAAGCCCGTGCGCCACAACTACTGCCTGCTCTCTAGAGCCCGCGAGCCACAACTACTGAGCCCGCCTGCCACAACTACTGAAGCCCGTGTGACTAGAGCCCATGCTCTGCAACAAGAGAAGCCACAGCAATAAGCCCACGCACCACAGCGAAGAGTAGCCCCCACTTGCTGCAACTAGAGAAAAGCCTGCGTGCAGCAATGAAGACCCAATGCAGCCAAAAGTAAATTAAATACATAAATAAATTTATTTTTAAAAAAAGTCAATTAACCGAAGGCTATTTCCACCTTAGTTTCTAGAAAGCCTGGATATGGCAACCCCCCCCCAAAAATTGCAAACATTCTAAACAATGGAATAAGTGTAATAAGTATAACTTTCAGACAAATGTGCCTATCATTTTGATAAGTTGATCATTTTGGAGCAATTAGCCTGAATCCTAGTCATCCCTCCCTGCTTCCCAAGATTGCCTGGCCTTGGACCCACAGAGGCTGCGGCCAGATTGGTGCATCAGGCCACTTAGCAGAATGACCTAGGTGGGCCTCAGTTTCCACAGCTGTCAGACAGGGGATGAAGGCAATCCCTCAAGTCTTTCCTCCTCGGCTTCTGGAGCAGTTGTTCGAGGTGATATTTCCTCTCCCTCATGGGACTGTGGCTCATCTCAGGAGTCACGGACGATGTCTCATTGGAAACTCTTAGTTTAGTGCTCAGTCAGTAGTTGAATTAGTTAGCAGTTCTCCATCCTCCTTTGGTCCCCATACCCTCTTCAGACGCTTCTTGGTGGGTCTCTCTTCATTTCTATCCTGCCTACTCTGAGATGGTTTCCCCTGTTTGGGGATGGCTCAACTCTCCTCTGCCACTACCTACCCCCCGGCTCACCAGCTCACTCTCCCTAAGACAAGACACTTCTTTGGGGCTTCCCTGGTGGCGCAGTGGTTGAGAATCTGCCTGCTAATGCAGGGGACACGGGTTCGAGCCCTGGTCTGGGAGGATCCCACATGCCGTGGAGCAGCTGGGCCCGCCTGCCACAACTAGAGAAAGCCCTCGCACAGAAACGAAGACCCAACACAGCAAAAATAAATAAATTAATTAATAAACTCCTACCCCCAACATCTTCTTTAAAAAAAAAAAAGATACTTCTTTGATAACCAACATTTATCGAAATCCAACTATGCATCAGACAGATTTGCATAAATTATTTCTTTTAATTTTCACAGAAACCTGGACAGTAGGTATCACCAACCCAACGTTTTAGGTGGGAAAACTGAGGCTTAGAGAGATTGAGAATTTACCCCAAGTAGCATACTACTAAGTGGCAGATCTGGAATGTTTTGAAATAGAAAACAAAACAAGCACAGGAAACACATGGTTACTAATTATGTGGCCTGGACTCCCAAGTGCAAGACTTTGGAGAAGAGAGAGGACCACGGGCTGCAGCAGGGAGAGCAGGCTTTGAGAAGAGGGGCTTGCGCGAGGCTCCCACTCTGCCCACAACTGCCACAGTCAGATTGCCTCAGTTATCTGGAGCCCAGGTCTCTACTGACCTCAACTAACTGGAACACAGCCAAAAGCCACAGAAGACCTTGGAAAAGAGGAAAGAGGGGTCCCAAAGTGAATAAACACTCATTTATTTAATGCCTCCCGCAACTCTCTGAGGCAGGTACTGTCATGGTTACCTAATGATGAAGAAACTGAGGCACAGAGAAATTCAAAACCTGTCCCAGGTCACCCAGCTCTAAGCTGTGAACCAGGATTCAGAGCAATGAAGGCAGCTGAGGAGGAAGGTAGACTTTTTACTCTGAGAACGGCCCCCTCCTGGTTCCCATACTCCTTACACTCACTTTAATCACCTTCCTCCCAGGGCTAGTTACACACTTTCTAAAATTCAATTAGACCTAATAAATAAGACTGGGGAGGGCCGCTCCGGTCACACTGGCAGCAGGAAGAACTGAAAACTGATACTTTAACAGGAAGGGAGGAGGCAGAAAAAACTATAAGAAAAGCTGACAGGAGAACTCTCTTGACAAAGGTGTGGTAATTTGGGATAAAGAACACAGGGCTCCGCTGCACTGCATCCCAGAATACTCACGGATGTAAATATTGAGTCCCTGAGTCATGGGGAAACCGTGAAGGTACGTTCCAGAGACAGAGGAAGGTGCAGCCCCCGTGGTTAAAGTGAAAACATTAGGTGAGAAGAACAGCAAAGCCATGACTTTCCAGAAACTCAGGTATCCAGAAAGTCAGGCCCTGGAGTTCTAGTTAATTGAGGCCATATTGTGTTATGTTCTTAAATTCCATAAGTATACATGTTGGGTCCCTAATACGTGTCAGGTACCGTCTCAGGCACTGAGGTGACCACAGTCCCTGCCTTCAGTGACCTGAGAGTCCAGTGGGGGACTCTGTAGAGTGTCAGACCAGACAAGAAGAGTGAACAGGGGGGACATGTGACAGGGCAACTCTGCCTGATTTGTCAGATCAGGGAGGGGCTGGGCCACAGGACCACTTCCCTGATGAAGTGACATTTAAGCAGAGCCCTGAAGGATGAAAAGAAATCTGAACAGACCTTTCTGGAACCTTGCTCACCTCCTGGGGGAAAGCCTGTATCTGGGACTACCCCCCGCCCCTAGGCTTCTGGTCTACAGATGTTCCCAGCACTGTGTTCCTGCCACCTGGGAGGAGATGGTGGCAGCACCCAAGGTTCCCCTCCTTTGCTGCCTGCACCCTCCCCACCGGTTTCTTGAGGACCATAGGCTGCCTCCTAGACTGATCCAACCTGTCCATCCCCCTGCCTCCACCAAACCCTACTGAGACCTCAGGATATTAGAAAGGACTGAAGGGAAAGGAGTGTTTTGGGCCATGATCTGGCCAACATGGAAGCAGAGAAATGCCCAAAATTACCCTTACAGCTCCTCTCGAGTCCCATGATCCAAGAGACCATACTTCCTCTGAGCATCAAATGGGAGCTACGCGGTCTGGAGCCAGGGAAACAGGCTTTGGAGTTTTATTAGACATTAAGATTTTTTTTAAGGAACAGAAATATAAAGCAATCTGCCAGCAACCCCTCCCTCTAGGGAATCTGGTGCTAAATCCTTCCATCCATGAGCAAAGATGCCTCGGCGGCGGGAATCTGACTCTCCTTTCCCCTGTTTGCAGTGTTGTTCCCACTGGCTGCATGGGGCGCAGGGAGAGGGGAGGGCTGGTGGCCGGAAATCAAACCCTGGGGGAGCGGGGTTGCTGGGTGGTGAGAGCAGCCACTTTCTCATATTGGTAACAGGCGTACTTTTCTCCAGTCTTGGCGCCAGACTCTCGATGACCGGCTGGTCATTTGCTTTGGCCCTGAGCTGTCTCCATCTCTATCGGTCTAGAGAGATGAAGACTCAGAGCAGGAAAGCCGAGAAGGTCAGAACTCCCAGAGCAGAACCAGGATTTGAACCCAAGGTCCCACCCCTCTGCTTCTGTTCTTGGACACCTCCCATTTGATACTTAATATGTGGAATGGTAGGATTAAGGGTGAGGAGTAGAGCCCCGCTAGACTTTGATAGAAAAAGACTCCCCTCTGGGTAGACGCATCCCTGGAGATGTGCAGCTTAGCAAGTGGCATTTGGGCTAGATTTCAGCTTCTAGTTGGCCCCTTGGCTGGGAGCCCTGTGTAAGCTGCAACCTGCCTGCTGGGTCCTGACTGCTGCCCAAAGGCCCTCTGCTGGGCCTCAGGTTGCCTTCCCCACATGGTGTATCCTTGGGATTCCAGGAGTTACTGTAACCCCAAGATGAACTTTGCAGAAGGTCAGCATCTGAAGCTCTGATCTCACACCCCTAGCAGCCTGCAGGGCCGTGCTCTCCCGCTCTGCCTTTCTTCCCCATCAGCTTTCAAGTGGCAAATGCCTCCCTAGTGAGCTCATCCCAGCCCAGGTGGTTCCAATAGAAGGCTGCAGGAGGGGGTGTTTGCTCCCTCGGAGTCCACCCTGTCCCCTTTCCCTTGCCAGTCTGACCTTCTGATCTTCCTCCATCCAGGTGTCCCTTGGAGGTGCCAAGGAGGGGTGCCCCACGGGCCTGTACACCCGCAGCGGTGAGTGCTGCAAAGCCTGCAACCTGGGCGAGGGCGTGGCCCAGCCTTGCGGAGCCAACCAGACCGTGTGTGAGCCCTGCCTGGACAGTGAGTATAGGGTGTCCGGTGGGGCGAGGGGAGCGGAATGGAAGGGGGGGGCAAGGGGGCTGGAGGGCATGCCCAGTAGAGGCCTTCCAAGTGCTCTGCGCCCTGGCAGGGACTCCTGCCCACAACCGTATGGGTGCCAGAAGTGGGTCTGACCCAGCATAGGAGGCAGAGAGGGGAAGCTCAGAATGGATGAGGGAAGTATGCGGAGGGAGGAGGGGGACCAGATGGGGGATCCCCAGGCTGTGCCCCTTCCCAGCCCCCAAGTAGAGAGGCCTGGTAGAAGAGTGTGGCCAGGAGGGAGGAGTAGCTGATGCTAAAACCAGCTAAAAATATCATCTGCACTGCAAAATCGATGGCTGCCACTTACCCTTGGTGCGTTTGTGGGGAGGGGAGGAGGGTCAAATCCTGGCTGCCCTGGACACTGACCTTGGGGGATCCTGGGAGGGTGTGGCTAACCCTCCCCCCGGGGCCAACTGTTCTCCGGCTCTGACGGGGGGGAAGCAGAGCTTTCCCCAGGCAGCAGGGACGGCGGTTGGAGCACCACAGGGATGTCCTTACTGGGGGGTGATGTCGGGTGCGAGAGGGGGAGGGGCGCTGTGGCCATTCCTACCTGGGATTTCCTTGGGGAGGGCAGAGAACCCCATCTTCCAGAGGTGCTGGATGAGGGAGGCAGGAAGATGGCAGGTCTGGGGTCTGAAATTCTTTGCTCTTGACCCAGGAGTTTCATCTCTGCTGGATTCACTCCGCCCCTTCTGTTGCTTTCAGGCCATGGGCCCTTTTCCTGACTCTGCCTGGAAACCTTTCCTGTTGACAGTTAGATCTTGCCTTCTACCTGGCACTCAATGCCCACCTGGAGGGCCAGTGGGAACTCTACCCAGATTGTTCTTTAATCATGTTGGGGACAAGGCTACAGGAACTGGGAACTCTGAACGCCCCCGCCAGCCTGTCTTACCTTTGAATGCCTCACCGCCACCACCGCTACCTCGAGGCACCTCACTGCACACAGCCCATCTGTCCTGCAGGCAGCCCCAACTCCTTGGTGTCCCAAACACTCTGTTGTCCTACTTCTGTACTAGTGGATCCTGTAACTCCATCCCCCAGAGGAGGGATGCCAGGTAGGGAGGCTGGACATCCCATAATGCCTTTGCTACCTTGCCATCTGGCCGCCTCCCTGGTCCTGGCCTAACAGGGTTTCTTTCCATCCCAGGGCAGGGTTAGCCAACCATCAGCTACCCTGGAACCTCCCACGTTTGCCTCTCTTATTTCCTAGACTCCACCCAGGGCCTCTTCTCTTTGGACCCGAAGTCTCCCAGGATGGGACCCCAGTCCCTTCTGTCAAAACAAGCGGTGGGATAGAAGAGGCTGAGAGAGGGCATCGCTGGGGAAGGGGAGGGGAGACAGGAGCAGAGACCAGCTCGGAATGCTCCCTCCCACTTCCACCCTCTGCTCCCCTCCCTTTCCCCCTTCCCCCTCACCCCCCTCCCCGCACCCCAGCTGTGTTAACAGGCTGCCTTTACAAGTCCGCTTTATGGGATGGAGACCCCAGTGGACTTTCCCTCTATCCTCAAAACGTTTCCGCAAGGAAACCCATTAAGCTCCTGCCTTCATTCTCTGCCCAAAAAAGACCACATTTTCCCCACCCCCCAAAACCCTCTCCCAGGAGTTTGCTGCTAATTTTCTGTATTTTCCCATGGGCAGGGCCCTCCCCTTCCCCTCCCATGTGACTAGACCCACCCCTGCTGCCACATGCCACCCAGATAGGAGCCTCTGGTATAAATTGGACCTCCTGCCTTGGCTGTTTTGGTTTGGAAGTCCTTTCTGATGTCTGACTAATATCCCTGCTACTGAAGTTCATTGAATTGATCATTGCCCACCCCAGGGGGCCCAACATTTACAGGATCCCTGCTGTGTGTCACGTGCTACTGAGGAATTTCACTTATTCCTCATCACAACCCTGTGAGTGGAGACATTATTCCCTGTTTTACAGAGAAAGAAAAAAGCTCAGAGAGGTTAAGTAAAACACCGAGAGTCACACAGCTAATAAAGTGATGGAAGCAGGTTTTGAATCCAGATCTGCCTGATGCCTAGGAAGAGAAACACAGGAGTCCCTCTGCCAGAACTGACTTGAAACTGAAGTCTTCCTCCAGGCCCATCTCTGTCTTTTCTTCTCTTCCCCCCCAACTGCTGCCCCTTTTACTTCTCTGCTTTTTCCTTCTTTGCTTCTGCAGTTCCAACCCCAGCCTCCAAGATAATGACCCTGTGCTCCATCTTGTCTCTTGATGGCATTAAAGAAAGTTAAGATAGGACCCCCACAGCGAGCCTCGATTTCCGTCCATGGGGATCCCAATCTCTCTACCCGTTTCCACATTCTGAGCAATCCTCCCTCCCCAGTTCTCAGGTTCTAAATCTGTGCTCTTCCTGCCGTGGGAGCAAGGATACATCCTCTTGGATTCAATTTGGCATGGAGTTCTCCACCCTGGGCTGGAAGGGGTGAAGAAGATCTGGCTCTGTGCCTTCCCCACTCTTTGCACAAGGCGGAGAGGACCCTGGCATCCCTCCCCTTATTCTGGAGCTCACATCCATTAATTAAGAGAGCATGAATCAAGAGTGAGCTTGGAAATCTTCCCTTCATGTCCTTTGAAAGAGCAGAGGACGATATATGCAAGTCCTCCCTTCCTTCTAACTTCAATCCCTCCTGCAGTACCTTTCTTGCCAGGAGTCCCATCCCTGCCCTCTAGAGCCAAGACCTTCAGCAGCTGGGGTAGCGCCACGGGTGGGAAATTCTGTTGTCTATCCCTAGTCACTCCCATTCAGGCCACACCTGAGCTCCCACCTGTGCAGAGAGGCATGGGAGGGCAGCTGAGGTGGGAGCCTGCCTGGTGAAGGCCGGCTCTGCCCGGGCTGGGTTCACAGCTTAACTCTGGCCTGTGGGGAGGGCTGGGTGGGAACCACTCTCAGATTATTCCTCAGTCATGCTGGGAACTCTCTAATAGAATCCGCCAAGAAATTTACCGGCACCAGCTGGGTTACCCCCTGAAACCTCAGCACCAACGCTTCCGGGGCCTGGAGCACCGGGCTCCTGGCCCCCTTCCTCCTTCCCAGTCGGGTGCCACCAGCTTTCACACACCGGGGATCCGGGCCCGGAGGGAAAAGCGGGGGAGTCAGTGAGGGGGCGAGGTAGAACGAGGGTGTCCCGGGATGCGGCGGGAAGGCCTCCAGCCCCTGCGTCCCAAGTGCCCCCAGGGCAAGCGGCTAGACGCGGGGCGCGGCTCCCCCCGCACGTCCGTCTGTCCTCAGGCGTGACCTTCTCGGACGTGGTGAGCGCCACGGAGCCGTGTAAACCGTGCACCGAGTGCGTGGGGCTGCAGAGCATGTCGGCGCCCTGCGTGGAGGCCGACGACGCCGTGTGCCGCTGCGCCTACGGCTACTACCAGAACGAGACGACGGGCCACTGCGAGGCGTGCCGCGTGTGCGAGGCGGGCTCGGGGCTCGTGTTCTCATGCCAGGACAAGCAGAACACCGTGTGCGAGGAGTGCCCCGACGGCACGTACTCCGACGAGGCCAACCACGTGGACCCGTGCCTGCCCTGCACGGTGTGTGAGGACACGGAGCGCCAGCTGCGCGAGTGCACGCGCTGGGCCGACGCCGAGTGCGAGGGTGAGCGTCGGGGCTGCGGGGTGGGGGTGGGGGGCGCCCCGGGGTCCGCAAGGGTCTGCCGTGGCCTGCGGGGCCAGTGGACACCCTCCCGATCCTTCCCACCAATGGACCCTATCCACTGTTTACCCTTTGGGGCTGTTTGTTAAGCCATCCTCATCCTCCCGATCCTTCCCACCAATGGACCCTATCCACTGTTTACCCTTTGGGGCTGTTTGTTAAGCCATCCTCATCCTCCCAGGCCACACTCATTTCCCAGGGCTTTGTTAATCTGTGGCTGCCGGCTGGGAATTGGACGGGTGGTAGATGAGCGGCACGAATAGGACAGATAGGACACGTCTGATCCTTGAGGCAGACTCTCTGCACTGGAGAAGGGGGTCTGAGGACCCTCAGGAGTTGGGACCTTTTGTCTCTGAGGCCCATAGTGGTTTATGGCTCTGGGACCTGGGATGGAGTCTGCCCTGTCACTTACTATCTGAGCGACGTCAAGGAGGTCACTTCAGTTTCTGGACCTCAGTTTCCTCGCTGCACGCGGTTTCCACTGTTGCTGTGGGTTTGGGCCGGGGGCTGGCTCACTTCAACTTGTGGGGGAGGGGTCAGCAGTCACTGGTACAGTTTAGTCAAGGACGAAGTTAGACCCAGGGAACACTAAGGAGGTCGTGCGGACAGGGGCTTTGGGACAGATAGAGGCGGAACAGCAAGCCTGGGGCTTGTGAGCCCGAGGATGAGGCAGGTGCACATGGAGGGCCCTCAGCTTCCTGGGTGGTTGGGAGCTGGGTGTGCCCTCCTTAGCCAGAAGGGGCAGTTCCTGGGATGGGAGGAGGAAGCACTGTGGCAGTCAGGGCAGAACCGTTTTGGTTCCTGGTTGGTGACATCCATCTTGGGGGAGAGATTGACAATGCCTTTACTTTCTATCCCCCGTTCAGCTGTTTCCCCTTGGGGCCTAACCCTCAGGGTGCTCTCACTCCGAGCAGGCAGTGCAGTGCCTCCTTCAGGAGCCCTAAGTTGG
Organism: Grampus griseus; assembly: GCF_964374135.1. Taxonomy (NCBI): domain Eukaryota; kingdom Metazoa; phylum Chordata; class Mammalia; order Artiodactyla; family Delphinidae; genus Grampus; species Grampus griseus. The sequence continues at coordinate 23,627,118 of NC_139014.1, forward strand.
ACGGGACAGAGACAGCCTTTGCCTCAGTCTGATGAGGGAGACGCAGTCCCAGCACTTAGTTCCCAAGAGATCCCCCCATTCTGATGGGGGCAGCACAGCCTCTGCCTTCAGTCAGCCCCCAGTTGGATGGGAGAGATAGGTCCCCTGCCGTGGGGAGCCTGCAGTCTGACACACGCATGCCTGCCTTCCACATCCTGTGATCTCTGGCGCAGGGAGCTCAGGGTGCAAAGGGCCGTTAAGCTGGACTGAGGCCAGGCGTGTGTGTGAAGCTTGCTCCATTGGGATGTGGGGTCAGGGTGGAGAAGTGGGGTGCAGAACGTCGTGGTTCCGGTGGCCACTGCCCTGGGCCAGGAGACAGGCAGGTAGCGTCAGGCGCAGGGCAGAGGAGGGAGGGAGTTTCAGCGCCTGCAGCAGGCAGGTGGGTGGCACGCTTTTGTGGGCAAGTCGGCACCAGCTAGTGGGGGGGACTTAGGGGTGCGGTTAGAGCAAAGAAAGGTGCTGGCTGGGGGAGGGGTGGGCTCTGCCTTTTGGCGTTCCTTCCAGATACCACTCTACTTTCCCAGACACCCTGAAGGGGTGCGTTTATCCCTGCCCCTCTTCCCCTCACCCTCTAGCCTCTGAACGGGTAAATGTCAGCTCCAGGGCAGAGGGAACATTTCAGGAAATGGAATTTGATTTGTGGTGGCTTGGTTGCCCCCCTCCCCTCCACTGCAGGGTACTTCCTTGCATAAACGCTTCCGGTGTCAACATGGTGACTCACCCACCCTGGGGGCAGAACCTGCCCCCCTCCCCAAGCAGAAAAAATTGGATTTAGGAGTAGTAACCTGGCCCCTCTTTCCACCCCCAAGTCTGACAGCTCCCATTCTGGAAACGGCTGTCAGGACCTGCCAGGGCTTAGTGGGTTGGAATGCTAGTGGACACAGCCACATCTGGATCTCATCCCCACCCCCAAACAGGGCGGGGGATCGGAGAGACGAGGAGAAAGCGCCCTGGAAGGCGCTGTCTTCAGCCTGGGCCGTCTCTCGGCTTTTCCCCACTGCTCTCAAATCTCTGTGATGCCTGATTTCGGTGACCCTCCACCCAGCCACGCCTTCAGCCTCTGGGTTCGGGTCAGCTGAGCAGAGCTGTACCTTAGCCTCGGGGCTTAGGCTGCCCCTCCAGCTGGCCCAGTCCCCTAGCCGGGCAAGAGAAGACCCTCCCCGGGCCAGCGCCTTGTCTGGGGCTGCCAGAAGGAGGGCTGTGTTTCCTCCACTCCCTGCCCCACCTCTTCCACGCCTTCCTTCCCAGGACTGAGATGGGGGAGGGGTGGGATAGGGCAGCAGATGGCAGCCCCCTCCCAAATGCCAACCAGATGGATTCCAGATTCACATGTGGGGACCTTACTCCTCAGAATGTGCTGAAAATGGGGGCCTTTGAAGCATCTTTGCCTTGAGCCAAGGAGGCCTAGGAAACCGGTGGGCAGTTTCGACTCCAGCTTGGGTGGGCAAACTGGGGGCTAGGTGAGGCAGAGCTGGGGAGCAAAGTGCCTGCCCTTCACCCCATCAGCTTGTCCTGTCTGCTTTCCCTCCCTGCTCCAGGCGTGGGAAGCGAGGAAGGAAGGGGTAGGCAACTTTGCCCAGACAGGTACCCCCAGGTCGTCCAGAGTCCACAACCCCAGGTACTGCCCCCGGCTGGGTGGCAGAATGGAAAATCCCACCCACTTGTGCCAGGGGCTGCTGGGTCCCCTGCCAGGGAGGCTGGCAGTGCCCAGCTGGCATGAGAGAACCTAGGCGGGTGGCAGGGCAGTCTCCCTCCCCTGAGGCAGTGGCAGTGCCTGCTCTGTGGGCCCTCTCTCCACCAGCAGTGCTCGACCTTCCCAAGTTGGGTTTGGGCTATCTGACACTGTCATCTCTGGGTGGCAAGATCAGACGGGGTGGGGGCCACGCAGGGCAGGAAATAGAGGCTAGCCACTATCCACAGACCAGCTAGAGGGAAGCAAGCCAGCTGGGCACCTCCTCACCCTGCCCGAGCCTAGAGCCAGGACACCAGAGACTAGAAAGGAGGCTGGATGCCAATTCTCAGGGGCCGGTGCCGGGGAAGGTACCCCTCTGCCGGACCTGATTACCCTCATCCTTCTTTAGGACAGGGGTGACTGGCGCCACTGGGGCAACCTGTGGCCAGAGAAATTACACATTTCCCTAGCCTGATTCCAGCTGGAGGCGTCCTAGGGCCCACTCTCTTCTTTGTGTGTTTACCTCCATGCTGGGTTTTTGGGTACCCAGGGTAGGCAGAGTAGAATTCTAGGATCACAGTTATACCCAAGATGGAAGGGAACTTAAAGACCGTCTCTTTTCATATCCTCATTCATGGGGAAGTTGAAGCCCTGAGAGTTGAAGGGACTGGTCCAGAGTCACACAGCAAGTCAGTGGCAGAGCCGAAGGGGACCCAGCGCTCCCGATTCTTAGGCCCTTGCTCTTCTCCACCATCGTGACATCATACACCCAATCCCAGCCCTCTCTCCTGTGTGTAGCCGCTGGACATACAAGCATCTGGGGCAAGGAGGGGGCTGGGGGAGAAGCTCTGAGGGTCAGAGCATAGGAGGGGGCGGGGGGAGTGGGCCCTCACTCCTGTAGCCCTTTCTCCCAGAGATCCCTGGCCGTTGGATTACACGGGCCACGCCCCCGGAGGGCTCAGACAGCACAGACCCCGGCACCCAGGAGCCTGAGGTACCTCCGGATCAAGACCTCGTAACCAGCACGGTGTCAGATGTGGCGACCACAGTGATGGGCAGCTCCCAGCCCGTGGTGACCCGAGGTACCACCGACAACCTCATCCCTGTCTACTGCTCCATCCTGGCTGCTGTGGTTGTGGGCCTCGTGGCCTACATCGCCTTCAAGAGGTGAGAGGGGGAACGGGAGCCAGGGAGCCAGATCTTTACCCTCAAGGAGGGCTTTGCTGCGACCATGACCTGAAAACGCACACACTTTTTTTTTTTTTTTTTTTTTTTTTTTGCGGTACGCGCGCCTCTCACTGTTGTGGCCTCTCCCGTTGCGGAGCACAGGCTCCGGACACGCAGGCTCAGCGGCCATGGCTCACGGGCCCAGCCGCTCCGCGGCATGTGGGATCTTCCCGGACTGGAGCACGAACCCGCGTCCCCCGCATCGGCAGGCGGACTCTCAACCACTGCGCCACCAGGGAGGCCCCGCACACGCGCTTTTAACTCAACCCCAAACCAAGCTCATCCTCACTTACCATCAGCTTCCCCACTCCAGGGTGTGGCAGGTCAACAGGAGGTACGGAAGGGGATCGTCCCTGTCCTGTCCTGGTGCCAGCACCTCCCCGCCCCCATTCTTCTGCCCCACCTGCCTCCCTGCACACAGAGCTTCCTTTACCAGCAGCTTGTGTCCTCATTCCCTGAACCCCGTTACCTGTGTGTACGTGTGCGTGTATCTCTTCCTTCCCACGTCACACGTGGGGTCTGATGGCGCCCATAGCCAGAAATGCGGGATGTGGATAAGTCCTAGGATGCGTTGTAAACGTTTAAGTGCATTTTCCATTCTTAAAAAAAAAAAATCATCAAAGTAATAACGTGCTTATTGAGGAAAATGCAAAGAAGACCAATGTCTTGTAAAGCAAAAAGCAGTAAAGCCTCCTTTCATCTCCCCAAATCCTACCCTGTCCTCCTGGGAATCTGTCTGGAATGGATCCCTTGCAGCCATTTTCTATGCATTTGTAAACACGTGTGTGGAAAACCTATTCGTACACGTGCAGGGTTTTGTTTTTTTTAAAGCATCAATGTGATCACATTATACATAGTCTACATCTTACTCTTTCCGTTCATCTCCCTCGGGAGAGCTTTCCTCAGAGCATATAGATAATCTGATTATTTATAATTGCTCGTTCAGTAATACGGGCGGATCATAATTTATGTAACCAGTCTCCTATCGATGGCCATTTGCTTTGTTTTTCATTTCTTCTTATTGCTTATAACAGCAGAGGGAATCCGTGTGCATACCCCTGCACACACGTGGGGGCACTTTAGAAGGGTAGCCTGGGAAAAGTGGAGCTCCAGGAAGGCATTTATTTGTGCACCATTCATCCCATGGACATTTACTGAATACCGGCCGCACACACCAAGCCCTGGGTGCCTCTCTGCCCTCACGGCGTTTCCGGTGTGGGCCAGGGGCAGATAGGTAGAGGAAGGAGAGCCTCCCGTGGCGCGCGGGGTTACAGACGGGCACCCCCTGGGCTCCCGGCACCCACACGCCAGAGCACAGATACCTCAGCGGCGTGGCCCGTGCGCCCCTCAGCCCCGTGACTGGGGCTGTCCTCTGGTTCCAGGTGGAACAGCTGCAAACAGAACAAGCAAGGAGCCGACAGCCGGCCCGTGAACCAGACGCCCCCACCCGAGGGAGAAAAACTGCACAGCGACAGCGGCATCTCTGTGGACAGCCAGAGCCTGCATGACCAGCAGTCCCACACACAGACAGCTGCAGGCCAGGGTAAGCAGTGGGGCCGGGCGGCGGGCCGGGGGGGCGAGGCAGGGAGAACGGGGGTGGTTAAGCTTAGGCTATAGGAGGGATGGCAGAGGGGCTGGCTGCGGGCTGCTGTGTGGAAGGATGGGAGAGGCGGGCTGAGGGCATGGGTAGGAGAGGCTCTTTCCGGTGGGGATGACTTGGGAAACGGAAGCTTTGACAAATCGGAGCATCTAGACTCATCCAGCTAATTGTCCCCCAGGGCTAATCACTCCCCAAAGTGGCTGCAATTAGCCTCCTGCCCAGGACTTCTGGGGAACAAGTAGTTAATTATGTCCCCTAATCGGTGGCCCATAGCCCAGCTCCAGTACACTTGCTGCAATTGAGTCTGAGATCAGAAGTCCTGTCTCCTGAGCCTTGATTAATTGCTGGGGGCGGGAGGGAGGTAGTGGGCAGGGAGGAGGTTAGGTTGTAGGGATGGTTCTGGAGCTGTGGGTGAGTCAGCATCCCCCAGGTGCCTCCACAGCCCTGCCCACATCCACGACTGCATCTCGGGCATCCCTCTGCTTCTAGACCCTCGGGTCCTCCCCAGATCGGGAGGAGAAATGCCTCAGCCCTTCTTGGGTCTTACTCCAGGCCCCCACTCCCACGGTGGGGGAAAGGGTGTCCCGCGGGTAGCGCCTGACTCCCCCTGGGTTCTTGGCAGCCCTCAAGGGTGACGGAGGCCTCTACAGCAGCCTGCCGCTGGCCAAGCGGGAGGAGGTGGAGAAGCTGCTCAGTGGCTCTGCGGGGGACACCTGGCGGCATCTGGCCGGTGAGCTGGGTTACCAGCCTGAGCACATAGACTCCTTCACCCAGGAGGCCTGCCCGGTCCGCGCCCTGCTGGCCAGCTGGGCCGCCCAGGACAGCGCCACCCTTGACACCCTCCTGGCCGCCCTGCGCCGCATCCAGAGAGCCGACATTGTGGAGAGCCTGTGCAGCGAGTCCACGGCCACGTCCCCGGTGTGAGCCGGCCCGGGAGCCCCTGCCCTGCCCCCACATTCCGAAGACTGATGTTCCAGCCAACCCCACAGGCCAGCGTCAGAGCTGCGCGCCTCTGGGCAGGGCCTCGGAGCCCAGGCCCCCAAACCACAGCCCTGTCACTCTCCTGTGTGGCCCCATCACTTCCGATCACACTCCCTCTCCAGCGCCAGAAGTGCCCCTGCCGCCTCTCCCACCCTGCCCTGCCCTGTCGCCATCTCAGGCCTCCTGCCGCCGTCTCCCCCCACTTCTAGGGGGGCCAGCCCCTCCCACCTTAGCAGGTTGTCATATATGGGGGGCTGACACCAGGGATGGTGTTGAGGGCATGACAGGGTCCCAGAGACTCAGAGGGAGAGACTGAGGAACCAGAGCCGTGGGCTCTGCACTGTGATCTTGGGGAACGAGGGAGCACCTTCGTGGCCTCAACCTCCCTCATCCCCCCTCCCCCCTCCCCTCTGGCCTAACAGGAAGAGGATCAGAGGTTTGATAGAGCTGGAAGAGGGGCTTGAAATCTAGTCCATCCCCCTCATTTTACGAACAGCAGAGTGAGGCCCAGAGAGAGGCAGCGATTTGCCCAAAGCCACCCAGAAATGGGGAGGCCAAAGATGGGCTGTCTCCCGAAACGAGGGGTGCAGGCCTCAGGTTTGCAGGGAGTGGGGGGCCAGGCGACCCTCCGGGAAATGTCTCGAAGCCAAACCCAGTCTGCCCTTCACCATCTCCAGGCCTGTCCAGCCCCTGTGGAGAGGGGATGCGTCGCCCAAGGCCTGGCCCATTGACCCATCCTGACCCCAGTCAGGTTTGGGGTTTGTGGCAAGGGGTGCTGCTTCCCTCTACCTGTCCCCTCAGGCATGTCAGTGTGGCATCCGTGGTGTGGCTCATCTGTAGGTACCCACCATCCCAGCACAGACCCAGAGCCAGTATAGGCAGCATCTTCCCCTGGAGTCAGCCCTGGGGGACTGAGGAACCCCACCTGCAACACAGATTTACAGGCACACACACACACAGGATGAGAAATCTCGCTTCTCTCCAAGAGTTCTTCCTCTTGGGCTGTGGCCGGATCCTCCTGGGGCAGCTGCCAGAGAAGCATTGAAGGGAATTGAACTCTACTCGCTGTCTTCCCTCGCCCCCGGGTTTGGCAGGCCAAGGACGGCTGAGGCTTGGGCTGGCGCCTGCCTTCCAAGGGCCTGCACGTGGAGGAATGCTCCCCCGTTCCACCCCTTCCCTGCAAGCACGGGTTTGGCTGGGCCCTGGAGGCTGCAATGAAGACAAGTGGACCAGCGTGGGAATGCAGCAAGAAGGAATTGAGTTAGACTGTGGCCCATAGAGGGTCTCTCCCAAGTTTAGAGAACCCTACAAAGGACTGTTTTTTCCCTAGCTTGGTACCGGAAAGGGGCCATGGAGCCCCTCCTGGCCTGTTCTGTTTTGCTTGATGTTGGAATGAGTGTGCCCCGCCCCTGTCTCTTTAGCATGAACGAGCCCTGACCAGGATGTGCACGGACAGCCACCCCCTCCCCAGCCCAGGGGTCTCTCAGCCCTGTGTAAGGCACTGGGAACATTGTACGTAGATGGTATTTCTTTGACCTGAATCTGTGATGGGAGGAGGAAACTCACCTGCTGGCCCCTCACCTGTGAATGTGGGGAGTGGGACAGAGTCTGAGGTATTTCTTTTCCTCCCCAGCAGTGGGGGAGGGGGTCGGAGGTTGCAAGTATGTTTCAGCATGTGTTTGGTTCTGCGGCCCCTCCTGCCTCCCTTTGGGCTGAGGTGGAACCCTTTTGCCCCCTCCCCCTGCCAGCTGGGGGCTGTGAACTCCAGGCTCCTTGTCACCCTCCCTGTCACCTGCCCCCTGCATCCTGTGTAATCATTTCTTGGGCCCTCCTGAAACCTACAAATAAAACATAAATGATGAACATTAAATAGCAAAGAAAGGAAAATCGTGCAGAGATTTTCTGGAAATACACGTGGTTTGAGTTGGTGGGGGGTTATGTGTGTGGGGCAGGGACCCGGGTATAATTTCCAACTCAGTGAGTTCCTGTCCTATTTTCCCCACACACAATGGGGAAGTTTTAACAGAAATCCAGCAAATTCACACGTGTCACCATGGAGTTAATTTAAATGGGATAGAGAGGGAGTGGGGGCCCTTGCCGCCAGACTTTGGAGAGGGAAAGTAAAAACGGCCATGCAGGAAGCTGGCCAGCTGTGAACTTGACCAGATGTCAGAAGTGAAACTGACCACAGGGGAGCCAGAGGCTTGCTGGGAGGGCCAGGTCACAAGCCCACAGCTCGCAGCCACCCACACGGCTTGGGAGGCACACCACCCCCCAGCACACAAGCACACACACAAGGTCTGGCTCCAGATGGCCTGGCGGGAGCCTGGCTGGTCCGGCCTGGAGTTGGGCAGGCCCCTCCCTTGTGGCTCTCCCAGGCAGGTCCCAACCCCAGCTCCTACCAGCCTGGCTTTGAGCCCTGCCTGGTCTGGGAGCTGCAGGGTTCCAGGCCCCGGGTCTGTGTCCCTCTCCCAGGCTGGCCTGGCAGCTGGTCCGAGCTGCTCGGCCTCTGCTGGTGGCTTGGCCAGGTCTTCTGATGGGCCTGACTCGTGGTTGCTAGGGAATGCCACGGGAGGCTTGCTTTCCCAGAAAGAACAGCAAACAAGCCTTCCTGATCTTGGGATCCTGGGAGGGGCCAGCCGGGCCCCAGCCAAGAGTTAGGCATGAGGTGGAGGGAAGCTGTCTTCCATCTCCCACCCCCAGGCTGTGAGGGTTGTGAGGAAGGTGGCGGGGAGGGGGCAGTGATTTAGAGCCGGTATAGGAAATGATCCTGGGTCTTGGGTAACCCCTAGTGTGATGGGGGAGACAGACTGTCTTGAGGAAGTCTCCCACCTAATGGGGGAGACACAGCCCCAGACTTGAAGATCCCTCTAATCTGGTGGGGGAGGCTCAATTCCTATCCTAGAAGAGCCCCCATTCTCATGGGGGAAATGCCTCTAATTAGGTGGGGGAGAGCTGGACACTGCCTGTGGGAATAAGGAGACACAAACTCCTGTCTTCCACAATCTTATATACTTGAGGGGGTGGCAGCAGACAGCCCCTGTATGGTGTGCAGCGCCATGCTAGGGGTGAGTGGGGGCCCCAACCCAGACTCACCCCTACCAGGGGTTAGGGAAGGTTTGCCAGTAAAGAGACACTGAAGCTGAGCCCTATCGAAGTGGAGTCAACAAGCCAGGGGAGGAGAGAGTTCCTGGCAGAAGAATCAGTGCAGCAAAGGCCCTGAAGAGAGAGAATAGAGCCCATGGGGCCTGGGGAGGCTCCTGTGCCTGCAGCCCAGAGAGTGAGTGGAAGGTCAGTGGGGCCAGATGGGGAAGGGCTTACAAAGAGACACGTTAAAGCATCTGGATTAAGCAGGGGGTGCCGTAGACAGATTTCCATCTTAGAAAGCACCAGCTCTGGCTGCAGTGTAGAGAGTGAGGGTGGGCAGGTTAGGTGGGCCAGAAGGTGGAAGTCAGAGGTAAAGGATGGGCCACAGGGATGGCGAGAAGAGGGCATTGAGAAAGCTCCGCATAGCATGCAGGACTGGGTAGGAGATGTGGAGGTGACTGACACTGGCCTCGGGCTTCTGGGGGTAGCGGAGCAGAGAGCCTGAAAGACATCGTACCAGAGATTCGTACCTCCCCCACCACATTGCGGAGAAACCCCCTCTGCCCTCCTTCAGCCTAACCTCCATCCTTCCTTCTCTAATTCCCCTGCAAGGGCAAAAATGCTTCATCGGCTCCCCATCTTTAATGTGGCCCCGGAGGCTGCGTGACGCCCCTGCCCATCCCTCCAGACTCACCGCCTTGCTCCAGCTGTCCTCTTCCTCAGTCTCTGCTCTTCCCCAAACCAGCCCCCTCACAATTCTCCAAGCTTCAAGCCACAGGGCCGTCTAGCCACAGGGCCTTTGCATAGGTTTTCCTTTCTGTAAGACTCTTTCCCCCTTCTTTCTCAAGTTACCTCCCAGTTCAGTGCTTCCTTGGGGAAAAGCTCTCACCACACTCTGGATACAAATCAAGTTTCTTGAGTCCAGGTTCAGAGCACATCAAGTTCCACTCCTTTTCTTTAGACCACTTAACTCTCTTTGCAATTAGGCACCCGTCTGAGTGATTATTTGATTACTGTAAACTCCAGGAAACCAGAGACAGGGTCTGGTTTTGCTCACCATCTAATCCTGCGCACCTTGCCTGGCGCACAGCTAGCACCCAATAAAAATCTGTTGAATAATGAATGAATGTGGTCTAACGTAGCACTGTCCGATAGAAATATACTGCAAGTGACATATGTGATTTTCAATTTTTTAGTAGCCACATTACAAAAGTAAAAGAAACAGGTGAGATGAGCATAATAATATAGTTTATTCAGCTCAATATATCCAACATATCTTTTCAACATATAATCAACATTTTAAAATTATTGATATTATATGTCACTTTTTTTCTGCTAAGTTTTCACAATCCAGCGTGTATTTTATTCTTACAGCACAACCCAGTTCGGATTAGACCCATTGCAAGTGCTCAGTAGCTACATTTGGCTAATGGCTGCCACGTCGGGCAGCTAGCTCTAGAGTCAGACCTCATTCTGAGCCCCCAGTGGGCTCAGAGGACAGATAGGTGTTCCCTGGCTTCTTCCTGTATCATCAGTCTGCTTGGGCCCGAGGCCTATTGTTCTCCCCTCCCCATCCCCAAGGCTCTCTCCTCTCCACTCTTTGTCTCTTTCATTCTCTAGGTTACAGAATGATACCATCTTTGTCTGCTCATCAGGGCCCCTTCTCTTCCCCTAATGCCTCCCTCCCCTCTTTCATCCTGTGCAATGAAGCTGAGATGAGACTTGGAACAATAGGAAAGGTCTCTCCACCCAGAGGGGAGGGGCCTGATGGGGGCCACTGAGCCTGTGCTCCAGGGAAAGAAGGGGCTGAGCCAGAGCTGGGGTCATAAGACATCTCCCATGATGCTCTGGGCTGTGGGGTCTGCTGACCATATGCCTGGGGGAGGCAGCTCCTCTGATAATGCAAAGCAGATTCCGCTCAGTTTTGTGGCAGCTGGTGGGCAGAAGGCCAGAGGACAGGACTGAGTCCCCAGGCATCTGGGTTCAGAAGAGCTGAGGCCGGGAGGGCTCCTTCAGCCTCCAGCCCCCTGACTCCCTCCAACGCCCCTGCCCTCGTGCTGACCCCTCCCAACTACACCAGGCTCCCCTGGGCCCCACCCCAGGCTCCAGATCACCCTCCAACTCTATCAAAGACCCCCAGTTCTCAGCACACATCCTTGGGATCTTTGGTGCAACGTCCTCATTGAGAAGGGCCTTCTTCTCCAGGCAGACCCGGGGTAGGGCTGTTCATCTCCACGCGCAGGGTGATTCCTCCCAGGCCCCACTGAAAGTTAGGGCTTTCCACACCCCAGTTCTACCTATTCCAATCCTCCAGTCGTCTCAGAGGCGAGGCCAGGATCATCTTTCTAAGGCTCTGTCATGGAAGGACGTTAAGGAACCTTCCAACTCTCAGTCCCCATTCCTCCCAGGGCACTCAATCCTGCCCTCTTCCCACAGCATCTGGGCACTTCCCCATTCCTGCGCTCCCTTCCCGGCAACTCCTGCTCCGGCTGTTTCCAACAACATTCCCAAAGGGCTCCTGGGAGAGGTGGGATTGGGTCTCCTCCCTGGGTGGGGACTGCTCCCTTTGGAAAAGTCTGGGAATGCGCCCATCCCCCTCCTATCTTCTAGTGACTCATAGAATCTAGGGGTCCTTCTGTGTCATCCAGGAGCCTGTCGCCCTCCTGAGAAGCCCTCAACACTCTCTGGCCTGGGCCTGGGGCTCAGCGTCCACATTCCAGGGGCCCGGCCCCACCCCAGGGCCTAAGGCTTCAATCAGCACTCCAGATGGTTCTCATTCTACGCCTACGCACCTTGGGATGCCAGCGGTCCACATCAGATGTGCGGGCCAGGGGCACGGGGCAGCCAGGCCTCCATTGGTCGACCCTGGACCCACAGGAGATCACACGGTGACCTCCTGGAAGATGATGCCGAGGGCTCCGAAGCCAGTCACCTGGGAGCTCCCCTCTCTTCACTCTGCGTACCAGTTCGGATTTCTCATGTTGTAAAAGGGAGAAAACCCAACTCAGGGTTGTTTACGGGAATTTACTGTCCGTCTGAAGTGAAAGGTGCAGGGGTAGGGCTGGCTCTAGGCACAGCTTGATGCAGAGATTCAAACAACATCCTACCACCCAGTTTCTCCGTCCATCTCGTGCCTCCTTTCCTCGCACAAGACTCTTTCCTTGCGGTGATAAGACGGCTGCGCACCTTCAGACTCATGCCGTGAGCATCCGGCGAGTCTCCAGGCGTCCCTGGTTCTGATTGGCCCATCCGGGGAATGGCGATCACTGATTGGGTAAGGTGGACGTCACATGCTCCATCCACAGGAGCGGGGGTGTCGCCCCGCCTGAGGCACTGGGAGAGTGGGGGAAACTGAGGCACAGTCACCAAAAGGGGACCCCAAAAACAACAAATGTAAGGCTCCAGCCTAGATCAACACTTGGGCTCTTCCCTCTTCACCAGGCAACTGAGCGAGACGCCACCCCCCGCAGACCGAGTGCGTCTTTCTGGTCAGAATCGCCATGAAACAGCAGGGACATCCTATGCGAGGACTTGAATGCCAGGCTGAGGAATTTGGACTGATCAGGGAGCTACGGAGGTTGTCTGTCCTGGAAGGAGAGGCAGGGAAGACCAACTGCGAGGTTGGTGCTTCGGGCAAGGGAGCTAGCAGTGGGGAAGAAAAGAGGGGAGCAATTCAGGAAATATTAAAAAGAGAGAATGAACCTGCCTTGGCACAGGAGCAGATGGGAAATAGTAAGGCAGAGAGAGTACATGACTCCCAGTCTCCAGCTTTAGCAACCGAGGGGATGATGGTGCTGTTCACAGAGATAGATCCCTGGAGGAAGACCAGGCTCTCGAGGAAGATCAAGACGTCCATGTTGAAACAGAAACAAGAGTCATAGATACAGAGAACAAACAGGTGGTTGCCAGAGGGGAGGGGAGTGAGAGGAGGAGAGAAATAGGCGAGGGAGATTAAGAGGTGCAAACTTTCAGTTCTAACATAAAATAGTCTGGCTTCCCTGGTGGCGCAGTGGTTGAGAGTCCGCCTGCCGATGCAGGGGACACGGGTTCGTGCCCCGGTCCGGGAAGATCCCACATGCGGCGGAGCGGCTGGGCCCGTGAGCCATGGCCGCTGAGCCTGCGCGTCCGGAGCCTGTGCTCCGCAACGGGAGAGGCCGCAACAGTGGGGGCCCACGTACCACAAAAAAAAAGAGACATACAACATGATAAATATAATTAACACTGCTGTGCGTTATATATGAAAGTTGTTAAGACAGTAAATCCTGAGCTCTTATGACAAGGAAAACATTTTTTCTATTTCTTTAATTTTGTGACTATATGAGATGATAGATGTTCACTAAACTTATTGTGGTAATCATTTCATGACATATGTAAATCAAATCATTACTCTGTACACCTTAAACTTATATGGTGCTGTATGTCAATTATATCTCAATAAAACTGGGAGAAGAAAGTTCCCATGTTGAGCTTGAGAAGCTTGTGGGACATTCAGAAGAGAAAGGCAGGTGGCTTTTTTTTTTTTTTTTTTTTTTTTAATCAGGAGCAGGGAAATTCGAGGGCTACAGTGGAATACTTAAAAATCATCTGCCGTTCACTAGGTGAGGTCCCTGGGAGAGAGAGCCCTTGGGGGTAGTCCTGCTTAGGTGACCAAGGAGAATGTGGAGGCAGAGATGATCTCGAGGGGCCAGTCAGTGTGTTGAAAGGCCTGGATCTTGCAACATCAAGGGAGCCTAAGAAAGGAGCATGTTTCTAGGAGTAACAGCAGGTGATTCCCAATGCACGTGCTGCAGGGAGGCCTGGGAGGGAGAGGCTGGGAGAGCCAATGGATTGGATCTTGAGAGTGCAGGAGACGGACGGCAGTGGTCCGAGGAGAGGCTGGCAGGTGAGATAGTAGAGACGCCCCTGTATAACTCTCCTAGAAGCTTGGCCGTGAGGGGGAGATAGGGCTTGCCCTGGGACAAGGAGGGGCTTCCCTGGGGGGAGGGAGAGGGAGGACGTGATCTCCATGCTCAGGGAGCTTTGAGGGGTAAAGCCAGGCTGCCTTGAGCCGTCCCTCCCATCTTGGACTCCGCAGCCTAGTTCTACCCGCTCAGCCCTTCTGTGTGGCCTTGAGGGTCCAGGCCAGCTGAAGAGGGGTCAGCTTTGGTCCTCAGGGTCCCGCTTCTCTTGTTGCCCCGATCATTTTGCCCTCTACCCCCACCCATTCTTCAGACCCCTCACCTCCAGCTCATCGCCACTGATGCAGGATTAATTAGCAAGAATCAGTGCCTGGTTCTCAAGGAGTTCAAAGTTCAGTTAAAACGAAGAGGGAAATTGTCTAACAATTCTACGTGGGATTGGATTCTGCCAGCAGAACCACAACCTAGATCCTCTGTTGAAATGCCTCCTCTTTGAGACTTTAATAAGCAGCCGTGAGGCCCTGCGAGTGAGAGCCTCACTCCATCCCTTCCAGGGCTGAGGAAGCTGCCAGAGTTACATTAGGTTCATGCAGAAGCTACCTCGGCAGCTCCGGGCACCACGCCCCACCTCTTCCTGGGGTAACACATGGGCTGGGCACGTGCCCAGAGAGTGCCACATGCCTGTCAGGCTGGGGCCTGCTTCACGCCTCTCCAGGGAGGCTGCCAGAAACCCTGGACCAGGGCAAACCCAGAGTGGTGACTCAGGTGAGGGGCGGGGCGGCGAGGGAAGGCTGCAGTCTAGGCCAGGTTGTGGGGCCTGGCCAGCCAGGGGAAGGGGAAGGAGCACAGGCGCCAGGGGCAGGGGCTTGGCCCCCTATCTGGGAGCGTGCTCGTGCCTCCCTTGGCAGGAGGGCCGTCTGCTTGGCGTCGAGGCTATCTCGGGCTGACCAAACAGAGTTGATGCCCTGAACGCCAGGCAGCCCCTGTCAATGAAGAGCTTCCACTGAGGACAAAGCGCAGCCACAGTCCAGCCTGCGGCCAGGATGACGGTGGAGGCGGGGTGGGCTGGGGTTTGTCGGTGGGAGCTAGAGCCCGATCCTCTGGACTCGGGGCCCCACGTCTGGCCTCACGGTGGGGGAGAGGCCCTGGAGCCCCTGGGGACCCTCGGGCCTAGGGGCCGACCAGAGCCACTGAGGGGGCTGAACTGAGCAACACAGCTGCCTGTTAGCCAGGGCCTCTGGGGACCATGCTTATGATAACAGATGACATTCGTCCAGCATTTTAAAGTTGACAAAGCACTTTCACAGCTGTAATTTCACGTGATGGGCTCATGAGTCCTCCCAGAGAGGTATTATTGGACCCACTTTACAGATGAGACAACTGAACCCCAGAGATTTGCCCAAGGCCACCTGATAGGAAGTGGCATAGCCCACCTGGGAGCCACATCTACCCCCAGCGCCCTTGTCTCCTGTCCTGCCCCCCACCCCCGCAATGCACCAGGCTGCCTCTGCTGCCAACGGGATGAGGGTGGAGGTGGTTGTGCTGGGGGTGATGTGAGGACGAAGGGCGGGGGCAAGGGGCTGGTCTGGGGAGGCAGGGAGGCTGGAGTGGGGACTGGAATTCAGATGGGGAATGGGGGCTGAAGATAAACTCCGACCCCATTTAGGTACTTCCAGAGGCTCATTCCCCTTCCAGAATCCCCTGCCCCCTCCTGCAAAGAGTGGCAGGCACAGCTGCAGCCCATGAGGGGAAGAAAGGGGATCCCCGTTTAGAGCCTGGTATCTTCACATTGATGCACAACCAGCACCCCCTTCCCTCTCCCCCCGGCCCCCCATCCGGGCTGCAGGAGGCTGGCGCCACAGGGAGCCTGGCACAGAGCCACACGGGCCAGGCTTGGTGGAGGGGGCAGAAGACCAGCCTGACCACCCTGCAACCCAAGGCCCACCCTGGGGGACCTCTGCCTGGGCCCCTCTGCCCATCCCCAACTGCCCACCTCTCTGACCGGCCACTGAGAGTCCTCAGAGCTTGAGTTTCAGTCTGGGATTTGCACAAGTCCACCCTTTTGGGCACTCCTGCCCCTCCCTACCCTGGGCTCTGTTGGGTCCTGCTGGGTAACCCCACAGGGACCCTCCCCGGGTCCCTGAAATGAAGCCCCAAGGCCAGAACACTCTTCCCACCTTTGCTGCTGGTTGTTTGGACTCCAGTACCCAAGGGACACAAGTGTGACCTTTAGAGTCACACAGTCCTGGGTTCAAATCCCAGCTTGGCCACTTACGAGCACTGGGATCTTGGGCAAGGCAGTCACACATTCTCACTGAGCCTTTGTTTCTCAGCTGTAGAGTGGGAATACGTAGCAGCTCCCTTGGAGGTTTGCTGTAAAACTTAAAGCATATATATGTGAGATTAGACCTGGCACAACCCTGGCTCACAGATATTTGAATCATTGTCATCCCCCGCCCCCACCCCAGCATTAGAGGCCCCCACAGGAACCCTCCCTGCCCTTCCAGCTTATCTCCCACCCTTCAGCCAGACTGGATGACTTGTGTCCCCTGAGTCCAGCCTACGCTTCCCAGTTGGGGCTTTTACTGCTGCGCCTGCGTCCTGGGGGGCCCTCTCCCCAGCTCTGCCTGTGGCCACATCCCTTTCCCAGCTCCTCCTGGAATTCCTCCCAGATCTCCCTCTCCCATTGCAGGCAGGATATCTCCTTGGCACTGCAGAGAATGGACTCTACTCCATTTTGGGTCCTTGCTTTTTCTTTCATTAACCTATAAGCTGACTCATCTCTGCAACCCTCCCCCCCCCAGTGCCTGTGCACAGTAGGTGCCCGAAAGCCTATGGAGTGCTGACTGCGTTCCTCCTCCGTGGAGCAAGTCCAGCCCATCTCCCTCCAGCCTCCTTAGACCCACTTCCACACGGGGCCATCACACCATCCAGCGAGGACAGAGCATTGCCATTCCAAGGGAACTTGGAACCCAGCTGCACTCGGATATGATAAAGAGAGCGGGAAGATGGAGAAAGCAGCATGTTAACGGGAGTCAGCCCTGTGACTTAATCCAGCTTGACACGGTTGTGCAAAGGCCATTCACGGGTTGTCCCTCTGGCTCCAACCAGGCCAGCAGCTCACACCTTCCCCCATTCTCGGCTGTTGACGTGGAGGCGGGAGAAGCCACCCACAGACGCCAATCTGCAAGACAGACAGAGCCTGGGCCTCCATGCAGGGGCTAGGTGTAGGCTGTAGGGTTGGGGCGAGCAAAGTCACGGATGATCGCTGAGCTGGGCTGCAGCTGACACAGGACTGGAGACGAATGCATGAGACACCTGTCTGCCTTCTGGGCTGCTCTCCCCCTCCATTCCCCACTCCAACCTCTTTCAGAGTTTTACTAAAGTCCCTTCTTCGTTTCACCTGAACTGTAAGCTCCTTGAGAACAAGGGACTGGCTCTTACCCCCTCACCCAGCGCTGTGCCTGATGAACAACTATTAGTACAATCACCCCATTGTAAAGATGAGGAAACTGAGGCTCAGAGACATATAGTGACTCATAAAGTCACACCATGAATGCACAGCAGAGATGGGAACCCATCTGTGACCTTGGGCCTCCATTATTCTGGACTCTTCTCAGAGTCCCCTTTGCAGGGCAGGTTCTCAAGGGCAAGATATTCTCTACAAACGAACTCCTGAAGCCAGCAAGTTCTGGAGGATTCAGGGGCAGAAAGCAGGCTCCTTCCTCCCCACCCATGCACTCCTAGTGATTTCGGATGCACGCAGCAGTGAGTGGTAGCTTTACAGTAAGCAGCAGCAGCAAACGGTAGCTGGAAGCAAGATCTTAGTTCCCTGACCAGGAGCCCTAACAGCTAGACCTCAGAGGCCAGGGGCTAGGGCCTAAATCTCCAGTCCTTGCCTGTGTTGACAAGAATGAATTCAGGGCTTCCCTGGTGGCGCAGTGGTCGAGAGTCCGCCTGCCGATGCAGGGGACACGGGTTCGCCCTCCGGTCCGGGAAGATCCCACATGCCGCGGAGTGGCTGGGCCAGTGAGCCATGGCCGCTGAGCCTGCACGTCCGGAACCTGTGCTCCGCAACGAGAGAGGCCACAATAGTGTGAAGCCCGCGTACCTCAAAAAAAAAAAAAAAAAAAAGGAATGAATTCTGACTAGGAGGTGGAAGGTAACGAGAAAAGTAAAACATTTATTGAAAAAGCAGAATACGTGGGGAAACACACACGGGCGAACTCTGACAGAGTCATGCCTTTGGGAAGTTTAAATCCTTTATAAAGGGGAAGTTTTCTGGGTCTTTGTCTTCCCTCTGGCCAATTGTCTTGTTTTGTCGTCCCCCCCCCCCCCCCCCGCTAATTTGACTCAGGACCCACCCCACCACCCCAGGTGCACACACACCTGTCAGCCAAGGTGGATCTCGCTGCAAAGGCATCTGGGAAAAGCAAGACTCATTATGGCCTGGCGTGCCCTGATCTTTGACCCCCAAGGAGACTTCTTTGCGCATTTGTAGTGTCTCCCTTGCCCCAAGGTGGGGGGGTGGTAGGTGATCTCTTGATCCTTTACTCAGACAAGGTTTAGCCCCTCTTTGTTCCTGCCGTGGCTGTTATCTTAAGGTGTCCACAGGAGACAAAGCCTGGGTGTTTACCCTGTTCCTGTTGTTACTTCCATTTCGGAGAGTAAACAGGAGGCTGATTGCAAATGCCTACCTGGAGCCCACCTATCTCCTGTCTCAGGAAATGCAAACAGGAGGCTAGTTTGTAAGTGTCTGGCCTGAGGCCCACTTTTCTCCTGCCCCAGGAGATGTAAGCAAGGGGGCCATTTGTAAATGTCTAACCTGGAGCCCATCTATCTCCCGCCTCACCAGGTCTCCGAAAGTCATCCCCTAGCTTTGGAGGCCCTGAGCAAGGTCACTGGCCACTGGCCAGAAGGGCCTCCTCGTTCCTGTTTTTTTCAACAAACCCCTAGTCTCCCTCCCTCCCTGCCTTGGCTCTGATGAGGAGGACCTGAGGCCCTTGGCGGGGGTGGGAGGGGGTGGCCGTGAGCCAGCCAGTGATGCCTGTGGAAGGCGACTCCGGGGTCTGGCTCCCAGGTTCCAGTCTTTCTGGCACCCAGGGCCATCCCTATATAAATAGCAAAGGGCCGCACTCTCCCTTCTGCCCGCCTCAGGTCTAACCTCGGTGTCTTCTGCAATTTGGAGCAGACAAAAATTCCTGGCAACAACTGTTAAGAAGGCCCCAGAGTGATGGGAAAGGCATGATTCTGGTCTCTAGTCAGTTCCCAATCTGATGGCAGAAACAGGTCGCACTTGGAGTCGGCAGAGAGAGGAAGAGCAGTGGGCCTCGATGCCGGGCAGGGGTGGGGTGGGCAGAGGGATGGCAACCTGTGTGAGCCGAAACGGGCTCGCAAGAAGGGCTGGGCCGGGAATTTTTGGCCGGAGGAAAGGCCTGGGGAGACCCAGCGGCCGGCGTGGGTGGGGGCGGAGGCGCCTGCCAGGACTGGCCCATGGAGCAGGGTGGCTGAGCGGCTGGGGGAGGGTAGGACCCCGGTGCTGGAGGGCCCCCTCCTGGACCCGGCTCCGGAGGCTCCAGCCGGGAAAACTAGGCCTGTGGGCCCTCCCCCTTCCCAATCCTCGGGTGCTAAAACGCCCTCGACATTTACGACTTCAGGAGGGTAAAGATCCTGAGAAATGAATCGCAGACCATATGGATTTGTTAACTGGGTTAAAAAAAAAAAACAAAAAAATCCTTCTAATTAGGCCGGGAAAAGCCATTGGCCTGGGTCTCGAGGCCCCTGGATTCAATTAGAGCCCGGCCTCCCCCACGCGCGGGGCCCCACGGACAAGGTCCTCCCCGCCCCCTCCAGGCGCGGGTTCCGAGGTGCCTGGAGAAGGGGCGGTCCCGGCAATGTTTTTCACTTGGGATGAATTCGATGTTAAATCCCCTGCGGCTGTTGGAGTCTTCAGCGCCCAGTCTTCCCCCACCCGGCCCCCTAGGCTACTGTCTCTGAGAAGAGAGGTTTTGGGACGGGACCTCCTTGGAGCCCCCTTCTCTCTCTGCCGGGAAAAACTTCTTTACATCAGACTAAAACTGAATCGTTGAGCAAGTTGAAAGGTGGAATTATGGGTATTTAACCCCCAAAATGTTTTTAAGAGTTGGAGTAAGACTTTTTCTACGATATATGGAAACGAGCCCGAAGAAGCCCCTCCACCTGTGCTCTGGGTTCTCTCGGAGTCTGTCCCCTCAGTCTATAAACACGCTCCCGCTTCCCGCATCCTAGGACACCTTCTCTGAGCCCTGCCACCCTCTCCAGCCTCTGTCCTCTCGCCTTCCCCGTCTAACTCCAGATGCTGGGAGAAAGAAGTTCACCGCCTCCTCCCTCCTACCCTCAACCAACCCTGCTGACCTCCACCTCCCCACCCACGTCCCGCCCCAAGCTGGGCTCCCTCCTTGTGGGACCCCGTGGGCGCTCCCAGGCTTCACCCTCCCAGCCTCCCTGCCCCTGTGCTCCAAGGGCCTGGTTGCCCCAGAAACGCTGTGCCCCCTGAGCTGCCCGGACACAACTACCTCTCCACCTGCTCCTCTGCCCAATGACTGACCCAGGACCAAAGCACTGGGTCCCCTTCTGGGCCTTTTATTCTCTCTAGCCCTGCTGTCTTCCTGGCTCACGTCCCCACTCTAAATGGCTCCCAAGTCTGTTACCTCAGCACCATCTGTCTCCTGATTTCCTCAGCTTTCTGGTTGCCTGTAAACACTGCCTTTTGCATGTTCTACTCATACCTCCAGCTCAACGTGCTCAAAATGCAACAAGAATTCGTTCTTTATCTACATCACCCCTCCAAAACCAAAGCAACAATAACAGAAGTTCCTCCCTCAGAGCTCTGTATTGTTTTTTAATATATATACGTATATAATTCAAAAAGCAGTTTTAGGGCTTCCCTGGTGGCGCAGTGGTTGAGAGTCTGCCTGCCGATGCAGAGGACACGGGTTCGTGCCCCGGTCCGGGAAGATCCCACGTGCCGCGGAGCGGCTGGGCCCGTGAGCCATGGCCGCTGAGCCTGCGCGTCCGGAGCCTGTGCTCCGCAACGGGAGAGGCCACAACAGTGAGAGGCCCGCGTATCGCAAAAAAAAAAAAAAAAAAACCGGAGAGGAGGACCTCAGATTGGGACAGCGAGAATTGTTTTTCTCTTTAATCTCTTCTGTTTAATTTTTTAACCATATGCATATATTGCTTAGTTAAATTATAAGTGTTTAAATAATTTTCATTATAAATTTCTACTGAAGAATTTTTTTTGGTTTTCTTTAAATTTTTTTATTGAGGTATAATTGACATATAATAAACTGCACATATTTTAAAGTATGCAACTTGGTAGTTTTGACATATATATACAACTGTGAAGCTCTCACCATAATCAGCATAGAGAATGTATCCATCACCCCTAAAAGTTTCCTTATGCTCTTTTTTTCTTTTTTTAATATATATCTTTTTCTAAATTTATTTATTTATTTATTTTTGGCTGCGTTGGGTCTTCGTTGCTGTGTGCGGGCTTTCTCTAGTTGCAGCAAGCAGGGGCTACTCTTCGTTACGGTGCGCGGGCTTCTCATTGCGGTGGTTTCTCTTGTTGCAGAGCATGGGCTCTAGGCACACGGGCTTCAGCAGTTGTGGCCCACGGACTCAGTAGCTGTGGCTCACGGGCTCTAGAGCACAGGCTCAGTAGCTGTGGTGCACGGGCCCAGCTGCCCCGCGGCATGTGGGATCTTCCGGGACCAGGGCTTGAACCCTTATCGCCCGCACTGGCAGGCGGACTCCCAACCACTGCACCACCAGGGAAGTCCTCCTTTTGCTCTTTTAAATCTCTCCTTCCCGTTACCCCCAGTGCAGTTACTGATCTGCTTTCTGTTACCACAGGTTAGTTTCTGTTTTCTAGAGTTTTCTATAAATGGGATCGTCTAGCATGTGCCAGGTTTTTTGCTTGCTTGTTTTTTGGTCTGGCTCCTTTCACTCAGAATAATTATTTTGAGGTTCATACATGTTGTTGGCAGTATCAGTAGTTTATTCCTTTTTATTGCAGTATAATATTGCATTGTACTACAGTTTGTTTATCCACTCAATTGTTGAATGAAACATTTGTGTTGTCTCCAGATTTTGGCTACTACAAGTAAAACTGCTGTGAACTTCCATGTGTAAGTCTTTGTATACCTTTTTTAAAATTAATTAATTAATAGTTTATTCTTTTATTTTATTTATTTATTAATAGTTTATTCTTTTATTTATTTATTTAGGCTGCGTTGGGTCTTCATTGCTGTGCACAAGCTTCCCATTGCGGTGGCTTCTCTTGTTGTGAAGCATGGGCTTAGTTGTTCCACAGCACGTGGGATCTTCCTGGACCAGCGCTCGAACCTGTGTCCCCTGCACTGGCAGGCAGATTCTTAACCAATGCGCCACCAGGGAAGCCCTGTATATCTTTTTATATTCTCTTTTCTCTTGATAGACACGTCAGAGTGGAATGGCTGGATCATATGGTAGGTGTATACTTAACTTTTAAGAAACTGTCAGTTTTCCAAAGTGATTGTACCATTTTACATTCCCTTAACCGTGTATGAGAGTCCCAATTCCTCCATATCCTTGCTGACACTTAGTATAATCAGTTTCTAATTCTAAAATTTTAGCCATTTATAGGTAAGTTGTGGTATCTCATGGTAGTTTTAATTTGCATTTCCCTAATGACTAATATTGTTAAGCAACTTTTCATATGCTTATTTTCCATCTATATATCTTCCTTAAAAAAATATCTCTTCAGATCTTTTGCCCACTTTTTTATTGGTGCTATGCGGCTGCTTCCCACTAGCTATTTGTTTTCTTACTGTTTTGAGAGTGCTTTATGTATTTCTAGATTCAAGTCCTTTATGAGATATAGGCTTTAGAAATATTTTCTTGTCTTTACAAAAAATAAACTTTTGCAGTGGTTAAGAATCCGCCTGCCAATGCAGGGGACACAGGTTCGATCCCTGGTCTGGGAAGATCCCACATGCCGCGGAGCAGCTAAGCCCGTGCACCACAACTACCAAGCCTGCCCTCTAGAGCCCATGAGCCACAACTACTGAAGCCCGCGTGCCTACAGCCTGTGCTCTACAACAAGAGAAGCCACCGCGATGAGAAGCCCGCACACTGCAACGAAGATCTAATGCAACCAAAAATAAATAAATAAAACACATAATTTTTAAAAAAATAAGCTTTTAATTTTAGAATAGTGTTACATTTACAGAAAAATAGTGCAGAGAGTACCCACACCCAGTTTTCCCTGGTACATTAATATTTGTAACATTTGTTACAATTAATAAACCAATATTGCTACATTAATATTAAGGCCCATACTTTATTCAGATTTCCTTACTTTTTATTTAATGTCCTTTTTCTGTTTCAATATCCCATCCATGACACTACATTAGTCTCCTTAGTTTTCTTAGGCTGTAACAACTTCTCAGACTTGCCTTGTATTAATAACCTTGAGAGTTTGAGGAGTACTGGTCAAGTATTCCGTAGAATGTCCCTCCACTGGGATTTGTCTAATGTTTTTTTCATGATTAGACTGGGGTTATGGGTTTGTGGGGGGAGTGCCATTTTTATCACATTATATCAAGAGTACATAATACTAGCGTTACTTATCACTGGGATGTTAACCTTGATCACCTAGCTGAGGTAATGTTTGTCATGTGTTTCTGCTGTAAAATTACACATGCCCCCCCACCTTTTCATACTGCACTTTCTGGAAGGAGCTCACACTTAAGGGATGGGAAACTATGCTCTACCTCAAGAGTAGGGTATATGTTATTTAGACTTCTTCTGCATGAGAGATTTGTCTATTCTCCCCCATTTATTTACTTACTCAATAATTTATTTATATCAGTATGGACTCATGGATATTTATTGATATTTTATACATTGAGTTATAATCCAACACTACTTCACTGATTTTGTTGTGCAAATTATTCCAGCTTTGGCCACTGGGAGCTCTTTCAGTTAGGTCCTGTGTTCCTTTGACATATCTTCATGACTGTGTGTGTGGGGAGGTTGTTTATTTGTTTTGTTTGAGCATTTTCTTACCTCTGGCACTACAAGCTTCTTCAGGCTCATCTTGTGTATTTCCTGCCCAAGTCCTAAAAGCAATCATTTTTCTAAGAATCCCCAGTTCCTTTTATTGGAGAATGGTATTAGAAACCAAGATCTGGACATGAAGTGTGCTCCTTTCTTTTCTTTTTTTGGTAACATCTTTATTGGAGTATAATTGCTTTACAATGGTGTGTTAGTTTCTGCTTTATAACAAAGTGAATCAGTTATACATATACATACGTTCCCATATCTCTTCCCTCTTGTGTCTCCCTCCCTCCCACCCTCCCTATCCCCCCCCGCAAGGTGGTCACAAAGCACTGAGCTGATCTCCCTGTGCTATGCGGCTGCTTCCCACTAGCTATCTATTTTACGTTTGGTAGTGTATATACGTCCATGCCACGCTCTCACTTTGTCACAGCTTACCCTTCCCCCTCCCCATATCCTCAAGTCCGTTCTCTAGTAGGTCTGTGTCTAAGTGTGCTCATTTCTAATGGGTGTGGTTTCTTCTGGGCCCTCTCAGTTGACATAGCAAAGAAATATATGTATACTAACCCATGTATATAGATATGTCTGTAAATATTTCTATATATAACCATCTGTATCTATTTAAGCTAAACATGAGTTTATACTAATGGCTCCAACTCTAATCCACAAATTGTTCTGTCATTCTAGCCTCCTCTCCTTGCTCACCTATACCACTACACAGTAAGAAACCCAGCTCCTACAATCACTACCCATTTATTTAGTTGCTCAATTCCAGTATACATACGTACCAGTATCAGAATTGTGAACCTGTACCCCTCCAGAAAATAACTTTATCAACTAGAACCAGTGCTAATGTCCAGTTTCTTCTGACTTTAGTCTTACACATGAAACTCATTCCCATATTTCCCAGAACTCTTTCTCCCCATCTCCTTTAGTGGGTTGTTTCATACATTTGTAATAGATTATTTTGTCACAATCTGCATTCTTTTGTAACTGAGCAGGACCCTATGGGGCCTTCCCAGGACAGACCCCCTCCCATGTCCTCTGCCTGCCTCTTGTTTAGCCTCCTAGGCCTTCCCCAAGTTCCAAAGAATAAGTTTAATCAGAAATGTGAGAAAATGCAGAAAGAAAGGAAACCAGTCAAGCAAGACAAAATAATAATAGTTTTGCCATTAAACAAAATCAAGGACTCTTATTTCCTCCTAAAGGGCTATAGACAATATTCTGAGCCATATCCTTCAGCAGTTTTGCAGATGCTGAAACCAGGCGGAAAAAGTTAACTGTATGCTGCCCACAAGCCATAGACCCAGACTGGTTGGAACTAGAAGGAACAAGAAGGTTGATGATGTTGACTCCTGATTACCTCACCACCAACCAATCAGAAAAATGCCCAAGAGTTGATCACACACCCACAACCCCCTCCCTCAGCCTGTCTTTAAAAACCTGTCCCTGAGGGACTTCCCTGGTGGTCCAGTGGGTAAGACCCCACGCTCCCAGTGCAGGGGGCCTGGGTTTGATCCCTGGTCAGAGAACTTAGATCCGGCATGCATGCTGCAACTGAGAAGTCTGTATGCCGCAACTAAGAAGTCTGCATGCCACAACTAAGAAGTCTGCATGCCACAACTAAAGATCCCGCACACCACGACTAATTCCCGGTACAACCTAAACAAACAAACAAACAAACAAATAAATAAATAGATATTTTAAAAATAAAAATAACAAAATTAAAACCTTTCCCTGGAAGCCATTGGGGAGTTCAGGTCTTTTGAGCACTAGCTGCCTGGACTCTGCTTGGCGCCTGCAATAAACACTGCACTTTCCTTCACCACAACCTGGTGTCAGTAAATTGATTTTGCTGCACGTGGGGGAGTGGACCCAAGTTTGGTTCAGAACAATTTCCTGAGAGCTCTCAACTTCCTAGATGATTTTGTAAATTTGTATGCATTACAGTTCACTCTTTGTGCTGTAAGGTAATATGGGTTTTGACAAATGCATAGTGTCATGTGTCCAGAATTACAGTATCACTATCCTAAAACAAAATCCCCTGTGCTTCACCTGTTCAACCCTTCCTTCCTCCTCACAAACTCCTTGCAAACATTGATCTTTTTACTATCACTATAGTTTTGCCTTTCCAGAATCATATAATTGGAATCATACAATATGTAGCCTTTGCAGATGGGCTTTTTTGACTTAAAAATATGCATTTAAAATTCATCCATGACTTTTCTTTCATCACTGAATAATACTCCCCTGAATAGATGTACACGGTTTGTTTATCCATTAACTCACCGAAACATCTTGATAGCTTCCAGTTTTTGGAAATTATAAATAAAGTTGCTAAAAACATTTTCATGTAGCTCTTTGTGTGGACATAAAGTTTTCAAATCAACTGGGTAAATACGTAGAAGGGTGATTGCTGGATCATATATTTAGCTTTGTATAAAACTGCTATACTGTCTTCCAAAGGGGCTGTACCACTTTGCAATCCCACCAGCGCTGAATGAGACTTCCTATTGTTCCATATCCTTGCCAGCAGTTGGTACTGTCAGTTTTTTAAATTTTAGCCATTCTAATAGATATACCATTTGTGTTTTAATTTGCAATTTCCTAATGACAAATGATGTTGAGTGTGTTTTCATATACTTAGTTGCCATCTATGTATTTTCTTTGGGAAGGTGTCTATGCATATCATTTGCCATTTCTTAATTGGTTGGCTTGTTTTCTTACTGTCAAGTTTTAAGCGTTCTTTATATATTTTGGATACAAGTCGTTTTTTAGAAACGTGTTTTGCCCATAATTTTTCCCAGTCTGTGACTTGTCTTTTCATTCTCTTAACAGTATCTCCTGAAAAGAAGACTTTTATTTTGGTGAAGTCCAATGTATCCACTTGTTCTTTTATGAATCCTGGTTTTGGTGTCATATCCCAGAAATGTTTGCCTAACTCAAGGTTATAAAATGAATTGTATTTTATTAATATTAATAATTAATATTTTATCAATATAATAAAAATCTTTTGTTTTCTTCTAGAAGTTTTGTAATTTGACGTTCAGGTCTATGACAGATTTTGAGTTTATTTTGTATGTGATGTATCATACGAGTCAAAGATTTTTGGGGGGGCTTCCCTGGTGGCGCAGTGGTTGAGAGTCCGCCTGCCGATGCAGGGGACACGGGTTCGTGCCCCGGTCCGGGAAGATCCCACATGCCGCGGAGCGGCTGGGCCCGTGAGCCATGGCCGCTGAGCCTGCGCGTCCAGAGCCTGTGCTCCACAACGGGAGAGGCCACAACAGTGAGAGGCCCGCGTACCGCAAAAAAAAAAAAAAAAAAAAAAAAAAAAGATTTTTGGGTTTTGGCTTGGGGGTTTTTTGGCATAGAACTGTCTAATCATTCCAGCACCATTTATTGCAAAGACGACACTTTCTCCACTGAATTGCCTCTGTACCTTTATTAAGAATCAGTTGCCCATATATGTGTGGGTTATTTCTGGACTCTGTTCTGTTCCATTGATCTATTTGTCTATCTCTGTGCCAATACTATATTGTCTTGATTACTACAGCTTTATAATTAAGTCTTGAAATCAGGTAGCATTAGCTCTCCAACTTTGTTCCAGAGCGGTACTAAGTCTAATTATTCCCCATCACTGAAGTAACACCTTCCTTGGTAGTCTACCCAATGCTGCATGAATTATGGCTTTTTCCAGTCTGGCTGGTGGGAACAGGCACTATTCCTTGACGGACACTGCTCTCTAATCCTTTTGGATTGTCTTTCCTGGCCAGGGGTGGTTTTCTCACCCACATGCGCTGATCGGTTCTCTGCAGAACACCTGAGGGGTCTCCTCTGCAGATCTGGGGGTGACCTCTGAGCAGGTCTCTCCTCTCAGGTACCATTTCCTGTTAACTCTAGACTCCTTGGTCTCCCTGGACTCACCTCCACTCCTCCTCTGCAGGAGCCCCTCAGGCTCTGCCTCAGTCTCTCCCCGTGCACAGCCTGAAAACCCTCCCCAGGCAGGAGCTGGGGAAACTCAGGGCCCAGTTTCCTATCTCTCAGGGATTACTGCCTTCACCGCCTGATGTCCAGCGCCTTGACAACATTGTTTCACATATCCTGTCCGGTGTTTTTGGTTGTTTGGAGAAGGTGGGCGAACACAATCCCTGTTACGCCATCTTTAAATCTTGCCGTTTATCTGGGACTTCCCTGGCGGTCCAGTGGTTAAGACTCCATGCTTCCACTGCAGGGGGCACGGGTTCGATCCCATCCCACATGCCGCGCGGTACACCAAAAAAAAAAAGCTTGCCGTTTATCAAGACTTCTGATGATCTCCCTCTCCACATATGCCTCCTTGCTGAGTCTAAGACGACCCTGCCAGGGTGCAGGAGGGCGAGGACATGTTAGGCAGAATGAAATGTGCCGGGCATGGAGGGGGACTGCAGGGCAGGGTTTGGGGGCTCATGCCAGTAGGAAACAGAAGAGAGAAAGGGGAGCAAGGGAGAGAAAGTCACATGGCTATAGAAGAGCAGATGGAAGAGGCGTGGGATCCAGGGTGGAGCTGAGGAAAGGAGACCCCGGGAGGCCCAGTGAATCACCCTGGGGCACAAGCTGGTGCATGGTAAAGCCACGGCTGAATCTGGCTCTGTGTGACCCAGGAGCTCAAACTCTGAACTGCTTGCAACTTGCCCTGCTCTGAGAGCCCGGCAAGAAAGATAAAGAGGGGAGAGAGGGGCTTGCAGGGACCTAGGTCAAGGGACCCTGCTGGAGGCTCACAGCTCCCAGGAGTAGCAGAAAAGTGGGACAACTGGGTTTTCCTGGGCCCAGAAGGGCCTCTTCCCTCCAGAAGGCTGAGTGGAGCCCCTGTTATGTGAGAGGCTTAGCCTTGGGGGCCTCCCAGGAGCCCAGAGCTCCTGCCCGGTGCCCCACGTGGTGCCAAGAGCAGGGGAGCAGAGGCGGTGTCTCATGGGAGATACCTTCTTGTGCCCCTGAAGATTCTGGGGGTCAGAACTGTTGTGGCCTGTAGAGTCAACCTGGCAACTTGCTGAACATTCAGAAGCCCAGTCCCCTGCCCCCTACGGGAGATGGAGATTGGATTCAGTTGGGCTGGGCCTCTGAGTCCCAGCTGATTCTTTGGCAGCAGGTGGTCTGGGATTCCATTCTGAAAGGCCACGGACATCTTTCACCCAAGAGTGCCTGGGGAGTCGAGGCCTGGGGAGAGCACAGGCAAGCGTGGAGGGAAGGAGCCCAGGTAGGCAGGCAGAGGTACGCTTGGGAGGGGGCCGCTGTCAGCATCCCTTTAAAGTCTGCCTTTAAAGGGGCTCCCCCCCATCCCAGGTCTTATCTCTGGGTGCTGTCGTGCCCTGGGCTCCCCCCCATCCCAGGTCTTATCTCTGGGTGCTGTCGTGCCCTGGGCTCCCCCCATCCCAGGTCTTATCTCTGGGTGCTGTCGTGCCCTGGGCTCCCTTCCATCCCAGGTCTTATCTCTGGGTGTTGTCCCCGGACGGAGCTTTCTCCGGGGCACCTCGGGGTCCCTGGGGCAGGAGGAGGGGACAGATCAAAGGGCAGGCGCCCTAACAACGGAACTTGAGATGGCCTCTTTGCATCCTGGAGAGGCCCAGACTGAGACAGGATGGATGGGAGCCCTGGGCCAGGGGGCAGGGAGGGGGTGTGAGTGGAGAAACCAAATCCTGGCGCATTCACTGTGGACAAAAGGAAGGGCTTGGAGAGGGGCTCAGCCTCCTCTCACAGCTGCTCTGGCTGGAGGCTTCCGGAAAGGTCTGGGGACATCTGATTCAGGTTCCCTTCAGGGGTAGGAAGGACCCAAAGGGGGTGGTGGTTTGCACGCCTATTGGTTGGGGACCCAGGCCCACTTGCTAAACCCTGTGTTTAGCTGATTCCAAGTTACCCCATACCCAGGAGGGGGCCTAGGAGCAGAGCTGGGGGCAGGGGGGAGTAAGAAGTAGCCCCCTCCCAGATTCTCAAATCCCAGACATCCCTCCTGGGAAAGCAGACTAGCCACTTGGGTGTAACGCTATCCCTAGGCTTGGGGCTCCCCCACATCTAGAGCCCCAGCTGCCGACCCACCATGGAGGCTGGGAACTCTTCCCCCCAAATTCTGCCTGGTCCCAACGACAGTAGCAGAGCTGAGGGAGTAGCAGCTGTCTGCTCTGGGGCGTCTGGGCCACAGGCGGGCGCCAGGGCTCGGTAGGGGGTGATGGGGGGAGGATCCGTGTTTCACCTGCCTCTGGTAATCTGGGGCCTTGCAGTTGGTGTTAGGGTTGGGAGGGTATCTGGGATACAGTTATCCTTCTGCCAACTTTGGTCTGAGTTCAAGGAGACCCAGAGACACTGGGACCCTCAAACTATGTACACTGCCCCCCCATGCCCCGCCAAGGCCCCCACTGAGACCAGTTGGATTCCACATAGACTCACCGGACCAAGCGCCCGATGCAGCCAGGCCAGGTCTGGAGGTGGAGATGGGTGGGGACTGGGCCGGGTCAAACCAGCGGCAGGTGGGATGTGAAGGCCTGAATTCAGCCCCCTCTCCTCCAGGTTCTCTCATAGCCCATGACCCTCCCCCAGCATTCTCCCTGAGCCTCGTTGTTCTCAAGCCCACCTGGGCTAGTCGCTGAGTACCAAGTGCCACAATTCAGCAACCGAAAACGATGCCCATTTATTAGCTCACAGTTTCCATGGGTCAGAGTCTGGGTCCAGCTTAGCTGGATGATCCGCTTGGGTCTCAGAGGCTGCAGTCAAGGGGTCGGTCAGGCTGCATCCCTGCCTGAGTTTGGTGTCTTCCGAGCTCGCAAGGTCGTTGGCAGAGTTCAGCTCCTAAGGCTGCAGGACTGAGGTTCCAGTTTTCTTCCTGGCTGCCAGCCAGAGGCTGCTCTCAGCTCCCAGAGGCTGCCCACAGTTCTTTGCCAGGTGGCCCTCTCCCAGGCCCTCTCACTACAGGGCAGGTTACTTCTTCAAGAAAGACCAACAAGAGAATCTCTCTGACCTCAGGGAGGGCTTCATTCTCCCTTTTAAGAGCTTTTATCTGGTTAAGCCAGGCCCACCCAGAATCAGCTCCCTTTGGAGAACTCACAATCAAAAGATTTGGAACTTAACTACAGCTGCAAAACCCCTCCATGTTCGTCATAGTCTATTGGCTAGAAGCAAGTCACAGGTTCTGACCATGCTCATGGGGAAGGGATTATACGCAAGGGTTTGACTCACGGGGTGTCCCCTTAGCCTTGCCTCTGCCCATGCCACCCACTGAGGGTCTTTATAACGTGGCCACCCTCCTTCCTCAAAGCTCTGCCATCTCTGGACTGTGGCAGTGAGAGCCTGGGCAGGGGCCAGTATGGACTCTTCTTTTTTTGCCTTCCAGGCAGCCAAGAGCTGCAAGTGGGCACGAGGCATCCGGGGGGTAGGGGGGGTAGGGGCAGGTGGGGAGGCTGGGACCCCCATCCTCAAGGGTGAGGCCAACCCCATAAAGAAGTCACTTTAGACCTTTAGGAGAGTCCAGGAAAGCTTCTGAAGGGAGGGATGATCTGAGCTGAGTCTGGTGGGATTTTGAAGGCAACCAGGGTTGGGAGTGGGTAGGGAAAGGGCTGCTCTCGCTGAGGGACAACCTGACCGAGGTGAATTTGGGGAACCGTGTGACTGTTGACCGACCACAAGGCTTTAGATGGAAGGACCAGGCTAGAAGGCAGATGCAGGAGGGCTGAGCACGGCAGGCTGGGGCGGCGATGGGGAGCCATGAACGTGAACTTCTGTGAGCCGGGGAAAGATACGCTATCCTGCCATGGACACAGCCGGGGAGGCCTGTCCCCCTCTCTAAACTGAGCCCCCACTACGAGCCAGACGCTCACAGTTTGGCGCTGTGAACGCAATACTGAATCAGCAGAGAGGGGATTTCAGGGATCTGCGAGACGAGTCAGGGACACAGACATCAACCAAATCATCAATTCCATCTGGAATATGAGGTCGGAGGAGAGAAGAGGGTATTGTATGAGCGTAGATCTGGGTTCCGACCTAGTCTGGTGAGTCCAAGGAGGCCTGGGGGGGGTGAAGGTGGCCGGTATATCACACCCCAGCAGAGAAAGGAGGAAACAGGAGAGTGCCCCCGGCTTCAGCCTGAAAGCAGCCTTCCTGTCCCCATATCACATCCTCTCTAATAGCAAAGGCCTAGCCCAGAGCCAGCACCCTCCCTCTGCCTTCACACCCTGAGAAGGAAAATCCCGTGTGGGCTCTCCTGCCCGGGGGGCACAGCGGTGTGTCCCCCAGAGCGGTGGGGGACCCTCTGTGTGACCACAGCAGGCCCAGGGGCCCTGCCCCACTGCCTCGCTGCTCGACACACCCAGCCCCAGATGTTCTCACGCCCCATCGCCCCAGACACAGCCCCGGACAGCTGCACAGCTGGCCGGCCTGTGGGAGAGTGGGCCTGCCAATAGCCCTGGGAAGGAGGACAAAAAGGGGACACCTCAGACAAACAGATATGGCTCCCGGAGCCAAAGCATACACCCCGGTCAGAGGCCTGAGCAAGCAGGCTGGGGGGGGGGGGGCTTAACCCCTTCTCTCCCAGCAGGGCTCCAAGCAGTCCCCAATACACTCATCTCTGCCATGCCCCTGCCTCCAGCCGGATGTCCCCGCCCCTCGGCCAACCCAGCAGGCTCTCCGGCTGGACAAGGGGAATCTTTCCCTGCTCCCTGGGGGCAGCTTCATTCATTTTCCTAGAAACAAGACACGGGTCTTGTCCCCAGGGAGCCAGGGTCTGGAAGTTCTTTCTGCTGTCTGACCTTGCTGCCACTCTCTGACTTGGTCACTGCTGTCCATCTGCTCCCCCTTGATCTCCAAGCAGAGAAACAGGAAATGCGTCCGGGAAAGGCAGGAGCAGAAGTGGCGGAGGCAGGGTCTGGAGGAGGCCCCAGAGCCTTGGTGTCCTGAGGGCGTCCCCTTGTTCTGGACGAGGCACATGCAGCGGGTGAAGCCTGGGCTCCCGACACAGTCCCCCACCCGCTGACAGCGTGTCCCCAGGCAAGATGCCGAGGTCTCTGCTGACCTGTGTGTCAGATGGAGTGAATGTCGGAGCTGCCTCCCTGGGGCTCAGAGGAAGAAAGATGCATTTTGTGCAAAGAAACGGGCCTAGACCCCTGGGGGCCACGGTAAGCGCTCAGACAGGGCTGCCAGCCACTGCTCAGGCGACAGCAGGGCCAGCGTGCTCCAGGCAGAGACAGACCCGAGCCGTCTCGAGCTCCCACGCTAGTGGCAGGGGCAGACATGGAACATGTCAGCAATCAGCAAACGAGATCATCCCAGGCTGTGACGGGTGACAAGAAGGCATTCAGAGCGGGCTGGCTGGGGGCCTGGACAGATGGATAAGAGGCAGCGTGGGGAGGGCCAGGGTGCCAGGGAGCACCCACTTGTCCATCTCTCTGAGTCTGTGTCCCGCTGAGCAGACGGAGACTTAACGGTGAGTGGCCGCCAGGCCCCGTGACCGAGACCTCGCAGTGCTGACAAACGCTCAGAGAGACATGAGGTTACAGGAGCACAGAGCAGGCATCCTTCATCCCCGGGGCAAGCAGAGGGAGAAGAGAGGCTTGGGGCTCTTGGAGAGAACGTTCAAGGCTGGGATGAGGCAGGGAAGCCCTGTGAGACCAGGTATGAAAGGCTCTGAATGCCAGAGAAGGAGCTGGGCATGGTCTCCTAGGGCAATGGAGAGCCATGGGAGGTTTGGGCCCAGAAGCGACAGTTCAGATGTGGGTTCTGGCTGCGGTGAGGAGACGAAATTGGAAAGGCTGGCCTGAGGGGAGGCAGGGAGCCCAGGCAAGGGCCAAGCCTATGTTTTATGGAGGAAAACCAGTAGTTCCTGGCGACTGATGGGACCTGCAGAGAAACACTGGGTTTCCCTGAGCTGCACTGTGACTCTTCCTGCCCTGTTCAGTCCAACACATCTCAACACATCTGCTGGGGGCGAGAGACAGCCGCGAGCAAGCCAGGTGAGGGCCTCGAGGAGATCTTAGCTGGTGGGGAAAAACAGACAAGACACAAACCGCACTGAGAGTGGTGGTTTCTGAATTATTAAAGGAAAGTGGGACGGGCTGTCTGCTTTAGACCTGAGCTCCCTGAGGGCAGGGGCTGTGTCTCCCCTCCACACTCCAGATGCCTGAGGTCGGGACAATGTTTTCTCCATGAGGCTGGAGGCTCCCTAAGAGAGGGTCTGTTTCCTGCCGGTCCTGGGGCTGTAGTAGGGCAGCCAGGCGCCTGCCCACTCCCCACCCATCCTGAGGGGGCAGGAACAGAGGGAGCGGGTCATGTCATTCTGAAACACTCGCCAGCCGCCCACCATTTCCTGAAGCCAGCCCACGGCTCCCAGGGTGGCAGGACCACCCGCTCTATCTCAGAAGCATCTCTTGGGGTGTGACCGGGCCAGGGGAGGATCAGTTCCCCATGGAGGGTCTCCGCTGGGGCTCACCACCCTCCCCCAGCTCCAACCTTACCTGCCTGCGCTCCCCCAGCTGTAAGCTCACTCAGTTGTCCATGTCAGGGGAGACTGCTAAAAGGGCCCCGGTGGGCGCTGGGCAGAAGCCAAAGGTCCATAGTCATCCTCAGGAGGGGCCTGAGGGGGCAGGACCAGGGTTGGAAGAAGACCCTGGAGAGATTTTGCTAGAACAAGGAGGGTCTAGGAACAAGAGCTGGGAGACAGAGCCCCCAGCCTCTGCCCTCCATTCCTGTGGGCCTAGGGCAAAGCTCTTCCATTCTATCAGCCTGTTTACCCACAAGGTGATGGGCCTGGGGTGGTCATTGCCGTCCCTCTGGCCCTCAGTCTTTTTTTATTCCAACAGGGACAATCATCTTAGAAAACTGTAAGTCAGGAGACCTCATGTGAGAGTGCCAGAAAGCCAAATGAGAGGGAATGCTGTAGAGCATGAGGGGTGTGAGGCTGACACTGAGGAAGCCTTCCTGGAAGGACGGGCAGGAGCCCCTGGACAGGCCCTGGGTCACTGCTGTCCAGGGCTCCATCTGGCTGGGCAGCAGGAGGGACCTGTGACCGAGGCATCGGGGGCTACCTCCTGCCCTTGTCGCCGGGATGGCCGGACTTCGTCCTGGTCCGGCTGGATATCCCCTCCTGGCACGCATGAGGTTTGACCTTTGACCTTTGGCTTAGTCATGGGGCGAGGCCGTTTGTCCACTCATCCCATGCCATTAGGTTCGTGCGGAGCCCTTTGCAGGCTCTGAGCGGGGCGGGCAGTCTGTCTGACGGGGAAGACACAGCCTCTGCCTTCAGGAGCCCAGTGGAGGAAAGGAGGCAGCCCCTCCCTCAGGGGAGAGGCCTATCACCTGGAGAAATGACCTAGGAGTTAGGCAAACACCAACCCCCCCTCCTCTGGAGGCAGCTGGACCCCCAACTGCGTGTGAATCTGAAACTGGATCAGGGAAGCAGGGCTGGCAGCATGCCCAGCAGTGAGTGCAGTGTGTTGGGGAGCTGGTGGGGGTGAGGAAACCCCCATGCATCCCCCTGCCCCCGGCCTGTCTGCAGACATGTGCACGAGTGTAAGGGAAGAGGGCTGGGTGGGGGACTGTGTGCGCATCCTTGGGCAGGTGTCCTTGTACCTGTGTTCAGGCCCGGGAGATGGGTGTGGTCACCATGGGGGCGTGGTCATGGGGGCGTGGTCCTCAGTGCTGGTGACGTGCTGTGCACAGGCTGCATGGAGGGTCTGCAAGGGTGTGAGGTGCAGCTGTGTGACTGCTCCTGCAACATGTGTGCGTGAGTCAGGATGCAGACCCCCCGGGGGAGTGGGGAGACTGGGCCCAGTGTCTGCCCCACGAGGTCATGCTGGGTAATCTGCCCGCCCTCCCTGGACCTCGAGTCCCCTGCACACAGGGAGGTGTCAGCAGAAGGCTGTGTGAGGCTTCCCCAGCTCCATCAGTCTGTGCTCTGAGCACCAGGGAAGACCCCAGGGGCCCTGCCTGCCCACCGCCAGGCCTTCTGTCTGCCCTTGATCCCTCGCTTTGGCGCCTGAACAACTGTGCCTGACCAGCGAATGCAGGCCGGGCCAGCTGTCACTGTGACATCCATTCTCCTCGGTGGGCCTGGGAGCTCCCACCCAGCTCCCCCAGCTCCTCTCGCCCTTCTCCCTCCCTGTTGCACCCACATCTGGAAATTAGGCAGGGTGACACCTGGAAGCATCCCATGGCCATGGGGTCTCGTGGGGTTCTGAGCCTTAATCCAGGAGCTGGGAGAGACGAAGATGACAAGGAGTTCCGCTCCCAGCACCCCCAGAGCCCCACTTTCCACTGTCTCTGCCCCCAGCGTTCCCGGAAGATTCCTGGGGCCCCAGCCCAGACCAGGAAGAAGCCTTCTTATTTGCATATCACGTACATCTGATTTGCATGTGCCTCCTGGTTGGCCATTTCTAAACAACCCTGGAATTCGGATCTCACAGGACGCTGAGCCTTTTCTAGGAGTTTGCTCCTCTCTGTCTCCCCTTGACCCAGGTGTCTCCTAAAGGACAGTCACACACACACAGACCCCTCCCTACACACACCTGTTCCTGCACACAGGCACAAGAGTATACCAGCCTCCACCTACATGCAAAAATGCTGAGTATACCTCACACATGCAACTGCACAGATGCCCGTGCTTCTGTCCTCACACACACTCAAAACTCACACACATTTGTCTACACACATGCCCCCACAGCCCCAGTGCACAAGCAAACACAACTCAGCTTCACGTAGGAGTTGGGGGGCTGCACACAGAAGCTGCCAGTGAAGTGCCCTGAGCAATAGATCCCTCCCAGACCCCCAAGTGGGCAGGACTAGCAAGGGCGCTCCCGTGTGATTGGCTGGGAGGAGACAGCACGGGTCAGGTGGCTGTTTTCAGTGGTTTTACCACCAGTGGGTCCCTGGTGGTAAGAGTAGCACAGTCAGAGTAGCGGTCCTTGAGAGTTTTGTCTTCCCTGAAATATGGCTCCATCCTGCATTTTCTGCATCATTTCTGTTGCTCTCACCCCAGGCCTCCTCCCCTTATTGGTCCCCAAACACAGCTTCCTTGGGTGGCCCTGCCTCTGACCCTTTTCTCCCTGCTCCCCACCAAGAACACCTCCCTGCCTTCCTCCACCATAAACACTCACACCTTTTTTTTGTGCTGTGCTGTGCCCTCTTCCTGGATGGGCCTCTTTCTCTGTCCACCCAGCACACTCCTATACATCCTTCAAGTCCCACCTCGAATGTCACCTCCTAGGTGAATCCTTCTCTAATCTTACCAGGCAGAAGTAATCTCGTTCCTCACTCTGAACATCCAAAGGCAGAGCAGTGGGGTGGAGAGACATGGTTGGTCCTAAATATCTGTACGGGGGATGCCTAGGGGCTTGGAGGCTGCAACCTTTCATTTGTATGGAGGGGACAGACTTTTCTGAAAATTGCAATTACATGGTGAGCACTTCGACTTAAATGATATTTTGTGTTCATTTTCAGGGGAAGAGAATAGGCACAAGAATCAGAAAATGCTGCTTCCATCCCTTCTGCTGTGCACCTTTGGGTGATTGTTGCAGCCTCTCGGGGTCTCAGTTTCCTTGTCTGTAAAATGGTCTCACTGTTGGGGATTATGAGAAGCCAATTAGAACTTGAACAGTTATGGCCTTAAATTCTCATTTCATTGAACAGTAAAGATTATTTTTGCTCAAAGGATTTTTGCTCACTTCTCTGTCTCCCCACTGGACTAGAAGTTCCTTCACAGCAAGGGTTATATCTCTATCTACAAAATGGGGATAATAATGGGATAGACCTCATTTGTGAGGATTAAATGAATTAGCTCACGTAATATGCTTAGAAGAGTTTGCTGGCACTACTCAGTGTTCACTATTATAGTTATTACCACATACCTTATCATTTAATTCTTACAGCCATCCTGTGTCGTTGGAGATATTGTTATCCCACTTTACATAGCATTTAGGAGCTTCCTTGCCAAAGTCACACAGCGAGCAAGTATCAGAATCTAGATTTGAACCTGGATTTAGCAGAGTCTTAACCACCGATCAGGATGTGACAGTTCTGGGCAGACAGATCAAATGTCCAGCCCACGACTTCCTGATACAGTTTATTTGCACATGCCCACATCCCTTACTGTGTCCCTACAGCACATAGGCCTGTGTTCCATCTGGACTCAGCAACTGATGACAGTGTGGGGCACCCTGAATAGGAGCTGCCCATTGGCCCAATCCCCACAGCTGACTGAGGTTCGTAGGTACCACCCTGAGAACAGGATTTCACCTGGGGAGGGGGAGACAGGCCCGGGGTGAAGCCCGGGGTGACGGCCCGGGGTGAAGCCTTTGTCCACACTGGCCCAGGATGCTGGTCATTCAGCCCCACCCCACATATCCATTCAGCCTTCCAGCCCAGAGCACCTGGATGGAGAGACACTCTCTACCCCACATGTCATCCCGTGAGTGCCGGACACTCGTGCTGGAAAGCTTGACCTGGAACGTGTTTCCATGCAGCAGGCCAAGCCTCACTCACACCACCGCGCACCAAATACTCTGGTGCAACAGCCTCATGGGGCCCCCCAGTCCTGCTGGGGAGATCCCTGGGGGCAGCAGAGGTCCAGGGAGGAAGGGAAACATGGAGTTCCCCAGTGTGCGTGGCAGCTGAATTCCTCCAGATCACACAGCCCGGCTCCCGGAATCAGTGGGAGCCCCTTTTCCTGGGCCTGCTGGGGGGTTTGGCCAACAGGCAGCTGGAGTCCTTGGATGTTCTGCTGAGGGCCTCTCGTCCTATCCGTGTGCCCAGTAGCTCCAGAGAGCATGGCCCAGATGGCCAGAATCCCAGGAGGGAAAATCTCGGCTGGAGCCCAGCCATCTCTGGGCTTGGGGAGGGCTGCAGGGAGAGAGCAGGGGAGCAGAAGATTAGACGCAGGGGCATGGAAGGAATGATTTCTCGAACCCCTTCAGGCTCCAAATCCAGTCTGCCCACTTCGGCCCAGGCTCAGAGAACCGGACACCCGAGACCTGTGGACACGGTCGTGACCAGGGCTGTGGAGAGAAGAATCTGACGGATGGGGAGGCAGCGGACTGCGGGGCACACCCAGGAGGACCTCAGCTTCAGCAAACGGCTCAGGGACGCGCTGAGCCCAACCAAGTACTGCGGTGCCGCAGCGCCCTCTGTTGGCCAGAGGCGGAGGCCGCCTGTCCAGAGCTCTGCAATGGTTGGGGGAAAGCGGATGCCCGCAGGACTCAGGCCCAAACACAAGTTCCCTAAAGGGCCCCAGGAGTCAGCGCCCATTGAAGTGGTCATCCGAGCTGGGAGAACCTTGGCGACTCCTGCGTCAATCCCTATTTTGTCGCTGGGAAAACTGAAGCCAAGAGAGGGGAGATGATTGACCGCAAAATGGGCTGGCGCCAGGGACTGGATTACGGGGCTGGCTAAGTCCCAGTGCTGGTGCCATGGGATGGCCTGGGATTTCCCAGTCACCCCCACCGCCATGCTCCCCACCAACCACCCGGAATCGACCTACATCCGGGCAACTCCAGACAGGTCTCCCAGCCCCGTCTCTGCCCCACCTCTTCTACCCAGACCCCTCCTATAACAATTCTAGAACCTCCCTGTCTCGCCACCAGCCCCCTCCTCAGACACCATACCCTCCAATCTTCTTCAGCACCCCCGTCCCCCAGACTCAGGGGACTGCCTGTGCTCCCCAACAACCAACGATTTCCCACGTAAAGCCTTCGGCTTTTTTCTTATTTTTTTCCCCAGGAAATGAAAACTTCAATTTATTTTTCTTTTCTTTTTTTAAATTAACTTTATTGGATTTTCTTTTTAATCACAAACCACAGTACTACATGTTCTTTGTAACAGCTAAACAAACCAGAGGTATCTAAAGAAAAAGTCGAGAATCTCCTCTCTCCCTTTCCAGCCCCACACCCCTGAGATCACTAACGTGGTCGAAGGAGTGTTGTCTTTCCTCATTGCTCTAAGGCTGTTCACTCAATAGGTAGGAAGACTTGAAACCTGCTGTGCATCGGGCCCTGTGCGAAGCCTGGGCTACTGAGGAAAATAAGACAACAGCCACGATGCCCACTGCCCTCAAGGGGCTTACATTCTAGAAGCAGGAGGAGAGGCAATAGAGAGTAAATAAGAATATTTCAGGCAGTGATGAGTTCTCTGGGGGGGAAATGGTGGGGTGATGGGCTGGGATTGATGGGTTCTGAGTCAGGGACCCGGCCGCTTTGGGTGGAATTGCAAGAGGAGGGACATTTGAGTTGAGGCCCAATAGAGGGCACTGTAGGCCACTGTTCGAATGTTATTCTAAGGGCACCAAAAAGCCACTGAGCATAGGAAGGGGTTGCACAAGGACCCCTTGGGAGAATGGATTGAGGGTGGGCCAGTATGGCTGCCATGAGACAGAGGGAGAGAGAGAGAGATTTCTACTTTTAGATATTCCTTCTTTTTTATATAAAAATGGGCTTAGACTACATCCATTGCTCTGCTCATGTTCTTTTTCCTTCCAGTGCTTCAGTCAGAAAATGCAACTCCAGTTCCAAAGGGTCGGCAGGTCACACACACCCTGGGCAGCCAGCACCCCTCAGCTGCCGTAGCCCTGGTGGTTAAATCAATCTTTTAATTTTTCCAATCCAAAGGGTAAAAATTACATCACAGCAATTTAAGCAACAAAATTAATAAAGGAGTATTGGATTATAACCCAAAGTATAAAATAAATATCCATGAGTCCATACTGATTTAAATACGTGATTGAATAAATTAATAAATGGGGAAAGAAGAAAGACATCTCCGGTGCAGAAGAATTCCAAGTAAATGACGTAGATACTTCATCCTAAAAGAGAAACGTATAATCCCCCACTCCTTACCTGGGGGCTGCACATAACGACTTCCTTCTAAAGGCATAATTTTACAGGGAAAAAGCCTGGCAATTAAGTCAAGAACTGTCATAAGTCACGTTGACAGTGTCTGTGACCGAGTCCAAATTGGCTCGTCCTGCTTGCCACACAACAGGCCAATGAGACGATGAGATGTTCAGGGCAAGGAATAGCAGCTTTATTTGGAAAGCCAGCAGACGGAGAAGGTGGTGGACTAGCGTCCCAAAGAGCCCTCCTGGCTGGGTTTGGACGCAGCTTCTTTTATAGAACAAAGAGGGGGAGGTGAGGAGGTGAAGTTAAAAAGGCGATAAGTCGCTGCAAATATTTCCTGGTTCCGGCCAGACTCTGGAGGGGATGTGTTAATTTCTTCTTTCCTGCAGACCTGGGCAGGATGTTTCCTGTGAGCTAAGGCTCAGGCATGGAGGCAGGTTTCCCAGAGATGAGCCGTTACGTATACTTTAAGCTCTGCGCAACATCCTTTCACTGATTAACTTGTAGCAAAAACAATATAATACAAAGGTTAATGTGAAAGAAACAGATCCAATATGGAGTCAGGTTTGTTCTTCCCTATTACGTATGTACCCTTGATATGATGTGATAAGAATGGCGCTTTACCTCTGTGGTCAACCTCCCCAAAAGGCATAGCCCCCGCCTATGAGAAAAAGATCAAATTCCAGCAGAGGGGCATTCTACAAAATCCTGACCAATACTTCTCAAACTGTCAAGTCATCAAAAATGAGCACAGGGCTTCCCTGGTGGCGCAGTGGTTGAGAGTCCGCCTGCCGATGCGGGGGACACGGGTTTGTGCCCCGGTCCAGGAGGATCCCGCGTGCCGTGGAGCGGCTGGGCCCGTGAGCCATGGCCGCTGAGCCTGCGCGTCTCTGCAACGGGAGAGGCCACAACAGTGAGAGGCCCGCGTACCGCAAAAAAAAAAAAAAAAAAAAAAAAAAGCACTGTCTGAGGAAAGGTCACAGCCAAGAGGAGCTTAAAGAGATTAAATGTAATGAGGTATCCTGGATGGGATCCTGAGACAGAAGAATGTAAAAACTAGGAAGATCTGAATAAAGTATGGACTTTAGTTAATAATAATATACCAGTATCGTTTCTTTAATTGTAACAGATGCACCATGCTAATATAAATTGTTAATATCAGGGGAAACCGTGTATGGGGTGGGGGGAGGGGTGCCTATGGGAACTCTCTATCTGCTCAATTTTTTCTGTAAGTCTAAAACTGTTCTGAAAAATAAAGTCTACTAGTTTAAAAAATACATATCTCATGCAACTGACAAGGGCTTAATTTCCAAAATATACAAACAGCTCATACAACTCAACAACCCAATCGAAAAATGGGCAGAGACATAGGTATTTCTCCAAAGAAGACATACAGATGGACAACAGTCACATGAAAAGATACTCAACGTCACTAATTATTAGAGAAATGCAAATCAAAGCTACAATGAGGTACCACCTCACACCGATCAGAATGGTCATCATTACAAAATCTACAAATGACAAATGCTGGAGAGGGTGTGGAGAAAAGGGAACCTCCTACTTTGTTGGTGGGAATGTAAATTGGTGCAGCCACTATAGAAAACAGCATGGAGGTTCCTCAAAAAACTATAAATAGAGTTGCCATATGACCCAGCAATCCCACTCCCGGGCATATATCCAGAAAAAACTATAATTCAAAAAGACACAAGCACCCCTATGTTCATAGCAGCACTATTCACAATAGCCAAGACATGGAAACAACCTAAATGCCCATCAACAGACGAATGCGTAAAGAAAATATGGTACATATATACAATAGAATACTACTCAGCCATAAAAGAGAATGAAATAATGCCATTTGCAGCGACATGGATGCAACTAGAGATTACCATACTAAGTGAAGTAAGTCAGAAAGAGAAAGACAAATACCATATGATATCACTTCTATGTGGAATCTAAAATATGACACAAATGAACTTATCTACAAAACAGAAACAAAATCAGACATAGAGCACAGACTCGTGGTTGCCAAGGGGTTGGAGGAGGGATGGATTGGGAGTTTGGGATTAGCAAATGCAAACTATTATATATAGAATGGACAAACAACAAGGTCCTATTGTATAGCACAGGGAACTATAGTCAATATCCTGTGATAAACCATAATGGAAAAGAATATGAAAAAGAATATATATATGTATAGCTGAATCACTTTGCTGTACAGCAGAAATTAACACAACATTGTAAATCAACTATACGTCAATAAAATAAGTTTTAACAATACATATCTCATTGTTGTTTTAAAT
The DNA here is from genome assembly GCF_964374135.1 of Grampus griseus. Classification (NCBI taxonomy): domain Eukaryota; kingdom Metazoa; phylum Chordata; class Mammalia; order Artiodactyla; family Delphinidae; genus Grampus; species Grampus griseus. The sequence continues at coordinate 23,669,843 of NC_139014.1, forward strand.
TGTATTTCTCTGACACCTGCTGAGGCTGACTGACTTTCCATATATATTTTCTGTTAACTGCTTGTTTATACTTCTGCCCACTCTTTTATTTTTTGCCTTTTTCTTATTGGTTTATAAAATTTTTTTCATAGTAAGGATATTAACCGTTTGTCTATTACACATGTTGCAAAGGTATTTTTTTTCAGTGTGTTGTTGACCTTTCTATTTTGTTTGTGGAAACTTATGTCCCTCTGAAATACTTTCTTCTGTAACCAAATCTTTCTCTCTCTCTTTTTTTTTTAAAGAGAAAGTCTTTTCTTTTTTAATTAATTAATTAATTAATTTGGCTGCATTGGGTCTTAGTTGCGGCATGCAGGATCTTCATGGTGGCACACGGGCTCTTTGTTGTGGCACGCGGGTTTCTCTAGTTGTGGCGCGTGGGATCTAGAGCACACGGGCTCAATAGTTGAGGCACGCAGGCTTAGTTGCCCCGTGGCATGTGGGATCTTAGTTCCCTGACCAGGGATCGAACCTGCATCCCCTGCAGTGGAAGGCGGATTCTTAACTACTGGACCACCAGGGAAGTCCCTTTCTCTCTCTTTTTTATGGCTTCTGGGTTTCCTGTTCCCGCAAGGTTAAAGAATTATTCTTCGAATTTTTCTCCTAATATCTTTAGCTTTTATTTTTCACTCTAAAACTTTAATCCATCAGGGGTCTATTTTGTAGGTGTTGTCAGGTCAGAGGGAAGGATTTGGCTTTATTTTCTTCCCGATGGGTCACCGATATGGCAGCATCATTTATTAAATAAATCGACTTTTCCCCTAAATTGACATTCCCCTTTAATAAATAAGTTCCCATACAGATCCTTACGTCTGCGTCTGGAAGACTGAATTCCCCAGTTCTCCATGCTGCCATCGACATCCAGCTCAAGAGCCCATACCCACCTTCTCCTTAAAGGCTGTAATCCCCCACTCCATTCCTCCCAGCTGGAATCTGCCTTATCCCCACCTGACTTGCCATGGAATTCATCCATTCAAATTGCATACACGTTTATTGAGCTCCTCCTGAGTGTCAGGCATTGGACCAAAGAAGACTGTCCCTGTCTTCTAGGAATTCACAGCCTGGGGAGAGAAGGGAGAACAAAGTGAGGACAGGTGACTCTGGGGGAACAATGGTGGGAGAGGTGTCAATTCCATTCAGAAAAGCTTCAAGAAGGGAGTGCTGCCTGAGGTTGGTGAATGGTCCAATGGAGAGCAGGTGTTCACCCGACAGCCACGGAGGAAGGGGCCGCCAGGTGGCAAGAACTGTGTGTACAAAGGCACGGAGGCAAGGCAAAGCCTGGTGTGTCTGGGGAGCTGCAAGTGGTTCAGAGGCCCCAGGAAAGGAGTGTAGGTAGAGAAGAGAAAGCAAGGGGCAGTCTGCAGAGTGAAGCGTCAGACAGGCTGGGACCTGGAATCTGGGACCCTTTGCTGCCATGCTTGCACCTGGACAAAATACAAAGAAACTACAAGGGACTAAAAATAACTGCGTGCATGTACAGTTGGGGCAAATTATGGACAAAAAGATACAAAAAGACCAAAAATCCCGATTGCCGCTTCTGAAGAACGGAGAGCAGAAGCAGGGTACCGGGCATGCCCCCTGCACACAACACCGCCGAAGGGGTAGGCAAACCCCCTAAGCCCCCCCTCAGGCATGACCCCTGGACCCAGCTTGCCCTCCCTTTGGAGCGAGTGAGCAGGGGAATCTGTTGCTTGTTCTCACTCCCCTCTGCTGCAGCAGGGGTCCCAATAAAGCCTTGCCTGAATTTCTTGTTTGGCCTCTGGTCAATTTCTATTGATTAAGGACGTCAAGAACCCTGGTCCGTAACAAGTGGGGCCAGAGCACATGCAAGCGTACTGCAGAGTCTGCCATTTCTCCCGAGAAGCACAGCGTCGCAGCGAGTGCACCGACGCTCATTTCCCAGCTCCACATTCCGCCCAGGCTGTCACGTACTTAGTACTTTGCTTTCAGTTAGCTACTCTTTTCCCTTAAAATAAATTAATTTTAAAGGGTCACTTTGTATCACCTCCATAAATGGGAAACCAGTATCCCTTGCTATAAATAAAAGAAAATAGAACAAAAGCCTTAAAAGGAAACATTTCTATGAAAATTAAAATTGTTCATCTGTACTACTTTTTTTTTAAAGGAATCTCCCAGCCAACACAACAAATACTTCACTTTAGGACACACTGGTGTGGTGAGTAAAAGCATGGGTTCAGCAAGCCAGGCCGCCTGGGTCCAAATCTCAGCTCTGAAGAGTATTAGCTACGGATCCTCGGGGAAGCCAGCTTATCTCCTGAAGCCTCAGTTTTCTCATCTGTAAAATGCGGTAGTAATAGAAGCTACCTCAGTAGGTTGTGTGATTAAATGAGAGGATGTTGGTACCATTTCATGAATGTTCTCAATATGCATTGTCTAGTTTGGGGCTGCGGAAAGCCTTCCCAGGATTTGAAATAGGAGAAGGAGATCATCTAATTTGCATCTTGGAAATTAATCTCCCTTTGGCGTGAGGTACTTAAGGAATGATTGGGAGAGACCATTCCGGGCTGCTGTGGTCCCAGTGAGCAATGATGGAGTCCTGAAGCCTCCAGTGGGTTGGAGGAGAGGCAACTGGACGTTGGGAAGAGAGGCAGGGGGCAAGGCTGGCACCAAGATTCCAATGAGGTGGATGGTGGCGCCCTTCAAGGAGGGAGGAACACAGGACGCCACAGGACTGTGGCTCAGGATGTGAAGAGGATGATTTTGAATACTTGGAGTTGGCAGAGTCTGTGGAATCCCATGTCCAGAGTTGGCTGACTTTGGGCCTGGCGTTCAGGAGTGAGTAGGTTATGCCTTTGGGCTGAGGTCAGTCCCCGACCCCCAAGCCTGAAAGGCTGCAGAGCAAGCCAGTGCTGAGTCTGTGTGACGCAGGTGTGGGCAGCCGTGGTGGTCCAGGGCAGAACAAGGGTCAGAAAAGCACCCCCAGTGGCGTCCTTCCTGCTGCCTCTTCATGGCTGCGCTGACCCTTCCAGGAGTGGCCTGACTGAGGTCCCTTTCAGCCTGTGGCCACTCCCAGGCTCATTCCCCCCATGTTCTGCCCTATATTGAAATGTGGGAAGGGCTATGGCACCAAAGGGGAACAGTGATGACCCCAAATGGGGTGGAGGGAGAATACTAGGGAAGTCTTCCTCCCGAACTCTCTGGGGTCTCATCTGGCTACCACCCCAACCCTGCCCCCCTCCTCAGTGCCCTTCGACTCCCCCTGCCCCTTTGATCAGATTTGGAATCGGAAGGTCTTGATGGCATCTCCGCAACAGAAGCTCAGGTCAGTGCTGCTCTGGGAAGCCCTTCAACCTCCTGGATCCCCCTGACACTGTCTCCTCATCTCCCCCACCCCAACGCCCCGCCCCCACCCAGCGGTGCCCAAGAGTTTAGATAGGAGTTCCTTGAGTGGAGGTTCCGGTTGTCCTTCCTTCCGCCGCCAGGCGTCACCATCGGCCTGGAAATGGAAGGTGCAGGCAGGCCGTCTGGACGCCCGGGCGACCGTCGGAGGGCGAGGGGGTGATGCGCCCCGCCAGCCCTATGGGGGAGGAGGGGAAGGGACCCAGCGGGGTGGACGCCTCGACCTCCGGAGGAGGCTGCCACGGGGGGCTCTGGACCCAGTGTCCGTTGGGGGTCCAGAGGGGCGCGCGCCCCTGAATTCGGGCCGGAATGGAGGCGAACCCGAGGGCCAGGGTGCAGGTGAGCGTGGCCTCTACGCCCACCCTGAACCCCTTCCGTGAAAAGGAAGCGGGAATTTCTCACTACAGATGTTGTACTGACCCTTTCACAAATAAAGAACTCGAGGCTCCCTTCGCGTGCCCGAGGGGGCACGACCCCCCTCCCCGTCTCAGTCGAGGCTATTTTCGCTCCAGAGCTGCCTCCTGGTCCGACAGCTACGTGAAAGCCTGTGGTTGACTGAATAACTGAATGCGTATATAAGAATAGGCGGCGTTTATTGAGCACTAACTATATGCCAGACGCCGTTCCCAACAAATTTATACTGTTATTATCCCTATGAAGAAACCGGGCACAGTGAGGCGTAATCATTTGCCCAAGACACAGTGGCAAACGCAGGATTGGGACCCAGGGGATCTGGCTCCAGAGCTCGATCGCGCAACGACGTCTCTGAGCAGCACAGGCCCTTCATTGTCTTAAGGCGTTGTCATCAAACGCCTGGGCACCGGGCACTGGCGAGCGAGAGGGGGCAGCGCGGCGGTCAGGTGAATCCTCGCCTTCCTCGCGGCGCAAAGCGCCCGCAGGCAGCGTCCCAAGTGCCCACCAGGCGGCGCGCTGACCCCACTCACGTCCGACACGACACGCCAGCGCGGTCTCCTTATCATCCCCCGGGGAGTTGGCTTTGACCACGGCGACCTGTGTCCAGCCGACAGGTGGAGAACAGATGACCTGGTGCCAGGTGCGGGGCCCCTGCCAGGTGCCCTGCAGTCTAGCGGTGCAATTCAGGCCCTGTTTCTCCCCCTTGCTTCCCACCTCCGAAGATAACTGACGAGTAGCTGGAAGGGGCACGGCCAGACTCCTTTTGTTCAAGTGCTTCACTGTTTACAAAGCACTTTCCACCAGCTCGATGCAGATAAAGGACCAGGGTGTACATGTGCCCAGTAGAGAGCCAGACGTTCTCACCCTCACCAAGTCCTCACCCCAGGAGAGGGGCAGTGTGATCCCCCTTTACAGACAGGGCAGCTGAGGCCCAAGGAAGACAAGAGGTTCTCCCAGATCACCCGCACAGCCGATCTCAGAGCCAGACCCTAATCCAGGAGGGCTGGACCCCACGTCCTTATCCTTTCCTCTCAACAAGAGCACACGAGGGAGCCTTTTGAACAGGAGGGCCCTCCTGGCTGGAGAGACCTGTGAGAGGCAGGGGCATAGACAAAATGACCCCTCAAAGCCGGAGGCAGGAGGTAGGTACAGTGTGGGATGTGAGTAGCTTCCCTCAGGCTTCTGAGGCCAGGGGGTTCCCACCTGCTTCCTGGCTCCCCTGTCCCTCCCCTGCCCCATCCCCCCTCTCTTCCATCACTCTTCCCTGCATGACTGGCCCTGGCAGCCCCATTCTGCACCCTCACTGTGCTCTGTCCTTTGCGACTTCCTCCCACTCTCACCTCTGATAACTCTCGAGGCTCACACGCCTCCCAGTCTGGTCCCTTCAGTGGGAACTCCACTCTGCACCCAGCTCTTTGCTGCACCTGAAGCACCTGACGCCACCTGTCCAGGGTGGGGCTCTGCATCCTCCCACAAACCTGCCCTCCGTCCTGTGTCCCGCGGGCCAGAAAGCTGGGGGCATCTTTGACCCCTCAACCCCAGTCCTAGAGCCTAACTCCTCTCCATTCCACTCCTTAAATGTCTGTCAAGGCCATCCCCTCCTTCCCATCCCAAGGGGTTCTGCCCTAACCCAGGACATCATCACCTCCCAGCTTCCAGTGTCACCCACTCTCTTAAATCCTCTGCCATCAGAGTGATCGTTCTAAAGTGCAAGTCTGCCCCTTGTTTAAAACTTGTAAATTAAAAACCTGTAATACAAAACAAACACCTTTATCACAGGAGGAAGCCCCAAACCTTTCACTAGACCCATAGAGCCCTGAGCCGTCCAGCCCCGGCGCATCTCTCTGGCTCTGGCTCACTCCCCACTCCTTCACAATCCTTACTGCCTATGGCTTCTCCAAAGCACCAAACTCTCCCTAGTCTCTGAGCCTTAGCATGCGCTGTTCCCTCTGCCTGGAAGCCCCGTCCCCAGCTCAATGGCTGGCGACGCCTCCTCGCCCTTCTGGTCCCAGCTGAAACGTCACATCTCACAGAGCTTTCCCTGACCACTTCCAGGTAAAGTGGGCCCCCTACTTGGTTTCTCTCTTACTCAGAACTTGGTGATCTTCATCCTTCATACCACCTTCCAGCATCTCAGAGCTTGTGTTTTTGTATGCTTAGCTATTTAATCTCTGTCTCTCCCAGAGCCCCAATTCTCCACGCGAATAAGGACTGCCATCTCTCAATCACAGCTGTACCCTCACACCCAGCCCAGGACCCGACATACAAGTAGACACCCGATAACTATTTGTGGAACAAACGAGTCTTTCATCTTGTCCTCATCAGAACCCCATTCCCAGCCTTTCTTTCATCTCTGGCCTTTGCATGAGCTGCTTCCTCTGCCTGGAAGGTTCTTTCCTTCCCCTCCCACCTGAGCTGATCCACATATCACAAGACCAATTTCTCTGGGATTCGTCCTTGGCCCCCTCATTAGAATTAGGGTTTTCCTCTGGGCTCCCCTGGTTCCCTCTATGTAGCATTCTATCATAACACTTAAAAATTGCAATTTTCCAGGTAAACATGAGAGATTGTTAGCAATAATGAACTACTCCCCCCTCTCCCCCGCACCTCTCTGCTCCAAGCGGCTCAAGGGCATCCATTCTCTGCCTTTCAAAGCATCAGGAGCCCCATTTCCTATTTATTCAATAAGCGCTGACCGGGCACCCCTCTGTTGTTTTCTTTCCTCCAGCACTGGGGTGGTAGGGAGGAGGGGAGGCATATAGACAGGATTCTTCCAAAGGTGAGACTGAGGCAGGCGAAAGCATCAGGGGTGCTAAGCAAATGCCCAGTCGACCGACATCCAGGGTGCAAGTGGGTGCCAAGGAGGCTGGGGGCCGCGGGGCGGTACTAGCAGGTTGAGTTCTTCCCCTTTCGTTGGGCATCTGCTGTGTGCAAGGTGTGGTGGGGAGGGCATTGGGGGTAAGAGGAGAGGTGAGCCTGCATGGCAGACACACCTGGGGTTACCTCCAGCACAGCTGCGCACAGAGTTCACTGAATCTGCCATCTGTCTCCCCACCCTGGGAGCAGGTGGAAGGACCGAGGTTGGGTACAGTTGCCGGAGGAATCTCGGCCAAACCTGTGGTCACTTTTTTGTCTCTGCCTTGCCAGGCTGCTCTGCTCCTCTGAGCTGCTGCTTGTTCCCTCTATCCTGACACTCCCCATACACCAGTTTATCAAAGTGAAGTCCAGAGACCACCTCCATTGGTATTACCTGGGAAGGGGGCAAAAACGCCTGGTTCTGAGCTCCCATCTGCTGACCCTGGGGTGGGACCCTAGCATCTGCATGTGTACAATAACCTCTGCTTGGCACTCTCGAGTGTGAGAGCCCCAGTACTTCTGCTGCTTCCAGGATCAGCCCACACGCCCTCCTTGCCCCTGGCTGCTGGTTCCTGTCTGGGATCCTTTGGGGGCTGTTCTTCCTCTGCCCACCCCTTAAATGCCAGGGTGCCCAGGGGTCCTCCATCCAAGCCCCTTATTCCTCTTTCACATCCACACCTCCAGTACCCTCAGCTAGACTTTCATCTGCCCTTGTTTGGCCAACAGCACCCAGATTTGACATGACTGATACTGACCTCCCCACTTCCCCAGAAGCCACCTTCTACCCCCCAACACATCCTCTCGCATGTAGTGCCCACCTCAGCGAGCATCCTGCCTATTGCCCAAGCCAGAAACTTGGGTATCATACTTGACTCTCTGTCTCCCTTCCTTCCTCATTTCAGCAACAACTCGATCCTGATTTGCCTCCCTCCTAAAGATGTTTTCAGTCTACCCCTCTCTCTCACCCCAGACCATTGCATTTATCCCCTAACTGGTTCCTTTCCTCAAGTCTTTCCTCTTTCCAGTGAATTTTCCAAAAGCTTTCTAAACTGCAAATCTGACTACACTCACCAGCCCCCTTAAAACCCTTCAAACGATTTTCAAGGTCCTAACCCCCTTGACCTGCAGGAAGGACCTTCCTCCAGCTGGCCCCAGCTTGCCGCTCCAACTTCCTCCCCTCCCCACTGAGCTCCAGTAACAACAAACTGCTTCTTGTTCTGGCCTCCAGACCTTTGACCATTCAGTCAGTCCTTCGGCATCACCTCCTCCAGGAAGCCATCCCTCTCCGATCCCCCCACCGCCCCCGCCACCCCCCACCCCACCCCACCCCACCCCGCATGGTCCTTAGTGTATCCATCCTGCCTGGTAGAGGGATCTGTTATTCTACTCACCACACTGAGTTATACTCATTGATTTTCATGTCTCGGTTCCACGCTACGCAGTGAGATCCTTGAGGGCAGGGATGGTGTCCAATTCGTCTCCGTGTCCCAACCCCTGGCCTGGTGCCTGGCACTGAGGACAGGCTTGGCCGATGGATGATGGATGAATGCAGAGGGGAAACTTGAAGGAAGTGACAGCCAGGAAGAGCCAATAGGGCAGTGAAGGCCAGCCTGGCAGGAGGCGCAGCCAGAGCAAACGTGTGGGTAGTAGAAAAGCAAGAGCTTCCCTTCATCGAACGCCATGACTGCCTGCCAGCCATTGCGCCTGGGCTTCGCTTGCACATTCGGTCTCATTTAGTTCCTGCAACAACAGATCAAGACACTGGCATCAGAGAACCAAAGCAACTTGCCCAAGGTCACACAGCCAGGCTTGGAGTGGAATCCAGGGCTGTCTGGCCTGAAGACCTGTGCTCTTTCTGCTGGGTCACACTGCTCTCCTGGGGATAGCACCTCCTGGAGATGGACAAGGAGTGGGCCCAGCTACACACCTGCCTAGCTGAGGGCCAGAACCGGCTGCTCACGCTCAGGCCGACAGCTTCTTCCTCCCAGCCGGACCAGAGGCTCAGAGGCCAGACAAGGATTTATCTGTTCCTCCCTCCCCAGGCTTTGGGTGGGGGAGGGGGGTCTTTGACTAGACATGCACACCCCCCCACCGCCACCACCAGGGAAGGGCTGCTGCGTCCCATACTGCCCAGGGTGCCTGGGGAATGCAGGGGGCTCTGTGATGCTGTCTGCGCTCTGCAGAATCTGTCTCCCTCATCGCACTTGGCCCAGGCTGATATTAACATTCATCTGCATTCCCCGCGCACCCGCCTGGCAGATGGTGGGGGAGGAGGCTGGGTGTGTGCTGGGGGCTGCAGCCAGAGACCAAGCTGGGCCTCGAGGGCCAGAGCGGAGTGCCCACCCATCCTGCCCCATGGGCCCAGCCCAGGCTGGGGCTGTTCCAAATGCTGGGGTACCTCCTCACCCTCACAGCCTCTGAGGGGTGCTGGGTGCTAGAATCCGACCTTTGATTTTTCTAAGGACTAAAGGGGCCCTGCAATTCCAGGGAGAAAACCCAGAGATGTGGGGGGATGGGGGATGGGCCCCACCTTTGGGAATCTTGGATGAGGGTCATTTTCTTCCTCCTCGCCTGGGAAGTTTGCAGAGACCGGAGATAGAGACCCTGCTGGCATAGGAGCCCCACATCCCAGCCTGGGGCTCCCTGGATCACAGGGAGGGCAGTAGTGAAGAATGGAGGTACAGCCTCCAGGGAGGCCTTGCCCACCTGGCTCCCCAGCTTCTCAGGAGGCTTACCCCTGACCCCAGCCCCAGAATCCAGTCTGGACCCTAGTGGCCTTTTCAGCCCAGCGCTCCAGCCAAAAGTTTCCTGTTACAGCGACTGGACTGAGACGTATTGGGGGGAGGCAGGGAGGGTTATCCCTGCCCCTCTGAGTAACGTAGAAGAGGAAAGGAACTGACTCCTGAGCAAAAGGAGTACAGGCTAGACACCTAGAAGAACTTCCCTCAGCACAAACGCAACTCTTGCGGAGAGAAGTGGACTTTGGGCTGTGGGAATAGGCTACAGTAAGGAAGACGTTCTTTTCTGGCTCTCGTAATGAGTTCGGGAAAAATGACCTTTCCAAATTCCAGGTCTCTTGGGATTCAGGGCAGGGCAGCGGATCCCCAATGCTCGCGACCGGGGACAGGCGCCCTGCCAGAGGGGTGGAAAAAGTAGTGTCCCTATTCCCGAGGCCACCACCCTCTCCCTTCCTCGCCCAGTTACTCCGCCCCCACATCCTGCCCCTCGCGTCCTAGGCCCCTGGGTTGCTGGCCGGCAGGGGAGGAGTTAACTCTGGAGGTATCGGCTGGGCTCACAGTACCTGCCGCCGCCGCCGCCGCCGCCGCAGCCGGTGGGAGGGACGAGGAAGCGGGAGCCGCCTGGGCGCCAGAAGCGCTCCAGTCTGGCGGGGCGCTGCGCGGGTAGCGGCGGCGGGTCTCGGCGCGGCCAGGGGCGTCCGCCAGGGGGCGCGCCGCGACGGGGCGGGAGGGGCCGTCTGGTCTGGGGAATTAGCACAGGGACGAGCGCGCGCGCGGGTCCCCAACACATCTGGGCGAGAGCGGCGCCGCTGGAACCGAGGGGGCATATCTGGAGCGGCGGAGCCACCGCGCAGCTGGGGCCCTTCGAGGCGCTCGGGGCACCCATCTGGGACCTCGAGAGGGGGCCGTGCCGCGCACAGCTGGACCAGGGGAGGGGGGCGGCGGCTGCACAGCTGGACCGAAGGGGGCGGGGTCGGTCCCGGGCGGCTGGCAGAGCGAAGGGCCGCGAGTGGCCTGGGACTGGAGCATGGGACGGCACGCCTGAAAGAGCAGGGGTGAGGAAGGGCCTGGTACCCTGAGGGGGAAAGACGAGAGAAAGGGGCACGAGAGCAAAGGAGGAAGATGCAACTGACTCGCTGCTGCTTCGTGTTCCTAGTGCAGGGCAGCCTCTATCTGGTGAGTGGTCCGCGGGGAGCGGCGCGGAGGGGCGGGGGCCGGGAGGATTGGGGGAGAGCGCGGGAAGCTTCCAAGCCCGAAAACTTTCTCCCTTCCCCTCAGCATCCCGGGGATGGAGCGGAAGCCTGGAGGCTGGGGGAGAGGGCGGGGCCGAGGCCAGAGACTGGACAGTAAGGGTTAATAGGGGCGGGGAGAGGGTGCTGGGCTGGCCCACCCACTCGGCCTCTGGTGGCGGGAGGTAAGACGGGCACGAGGGAAAATGCCCGCAGCCGTCGCCAAGGGTTGCTCGACCCCTTCCCGGGCCCCGGGCCGTGCGGAAGGGTGGGGGGGGATGGCTGTGGAGCTGATGACCTGCCAGAGTCATCAGAGCTGTGGGGCTCTTCCCTGACCTAGGGGCCCCGCGCTCTGGGTCCATCAGCGTACGAGCCAGTACAGGCGCGGGGCGGCCCCCGCGTCCCTCGCTGCCGCCTTCCCTCCCGCTCCCTCCCTCCCCGCCTGTTGTTTTCCTCTTCTCTCCCGGCTGCGCGCAGCCGGAGCCCCACAGGACCTGGGCAGGCGGCTCCCGCCCCGGGCTCTCGCGGCCGCTGAGCGGAGCGCCCAGAGCCCGCTCCCCGAGCGCTCGCTCGCTCCTTCCTGGCGGCCCAGGACGCGCGGAATCGACCCCAGACCCCAGCCCAGGGCTCAGCTCCCCTCCGACCCACCAATTGGGTCGGGTGGCCAACCGCCACCCACAAATCCCGTCTTGGAGAAGCCTCAGCCCCACACCTGGGTCTGCCCTTCTCCTCAAAACAATAATTATCTTTGCCACCGTGTGGAAGAAGCCCTCCCTTATCACATCCCCACCCGGGGCCCTTCTCCCCATCCTCCAGCCATTCAGCTGTGACCCCCGGCGGCCGAGTACACACAGGTCTGCCGCCTTGAGCCCAGCCCTCAGAGCTTCCCCTCCTACTGTCCCTCTGCCCCACCCTTGGGTCCTGGCAGGCAGGGCCACCGCACACAGCCCCAGGCATGGCCAGGGCCAGAAAAGAGACCACAAACCCCTTTGGAGCCCTCCAGACCTCAGGCATCCCCCACCCTCATCCCAGGGTCACCAGCAAATCCAGATGCTGCCCAGCTGTGAGCTGGTGCCCCGGTGCTCATAACGAGATACGTAAGGTAAGTACTCTCTTCAGAAGCTGAGCAAACCCACACCAGGCAGCTGTCCTCAGGAAACCCGGTTCACTCCCTGATGCCCTCCTGAGCTGTCCTGTGTTTGAGCTCGTCAGGCTGTCCTGCTGGCCTTCCCCACAGCTCCTTCAGGAAGCCTCCCCAGATGTTGCCTGTCAATAGAGCTGATGCAGCAGAGGCCAGCCAGGCCTCCGCAGTTTACAGGAGATCCTGGGTGGGGATGGGGCTTGGATGAAATCCCAGTAGAAGGACCCATCTGGCTTGTGCGCCCGGGAGTGCAGTGGCTTGGGAGGTCTGACTCTGTGTGACAGCCTTGTAGTGATGTAACCTGTGAGTCTGGTGTCCCCATCTGTGAAGTGGGAATAATAAGAACTCCTACCTCCTAGTATAAGTAATGTCCTGGCAAGTTATCACCAGTGGTCCCCGGAGGAGAGTGTGGCCCTCCTGGGTATGGAACTCACCCCAGGTCTCCCTCAAATCCTCCTGCCAAAACCTAAACTGCATGTGTACTTGAGAGAGAATTTCGCTGGGTTCTGTTTTCTTTTCCATCATCTGTTGGTTCTCTTCGCCTCTGAAGGTAGAAACTACCCCAGGATAGGGGTGGTGTCTCATCCAACAGACTAGGAAGTCCCCAAAGGCAAGGGCTGTACCTCCCCTGTCAAACTAGGGGCTCTCTCAGCATAGAGATGGAGCTCTCCTATCTGACTTGGGGCTTTTTGAGGGCAGAGACTGTACCTCCCCCATCAGCCTGGGAATTTCACAGAGTGGGGGACTCTACCTCTCCTATAAGAAAGGGGTGCTCTGTCATCACAGCTTCTTCTATCAGATGAAGGCTCTCCCAACATCGGGAGCTGGGCCTCCCCCATTAGACTTGGGGCTCCCTAGGAGCTGGGGCCATGTACCTCTGCTGCCGTGGTCTACTGGAGAGAATTTTCCACCATCCTTCCAAGACTTTGAACAGTGACCAGAGGCAGGACAGTGGGGAGAGGAGCTAGGGGTGACCTGAGTGTCAGAACATGAGAGGGAACCACGACACAGGCCAGAGTGCGTACCCAGCCCCCAGAGTAGGTGGGCAATGTGCAGGGCCCCCTCAGCCCCAAGTCAGAGTGGAAGGGAGGGCAGAGCGATGATGCCGGTGGTGGGAGGCAGTGAACCAGAATTCCTGGGTCTTCTGGGGACCCAGGTGCTCATTCTCCTCCCAACTCCCTCCACAGGTCATCTGTGGCCAGGATGATGGTCCCCCTGGCTCAGAGGACCCTGAGCGTGACGACCCTGAGAGCCAGCCCCGGCCCCGGATGCCTCGAAAGCGGGGCCACATGTCACCTAAGTCCCGCCCCATGGCCAGCTCTACTCTCCTAGGCCTGCTGGTTCCACCTGGCGAGGCATGGGGGGTCCTCGGGCAGCCCCCCAGTCGCCCGAACCACAGCCCCCCACCGTCGGCCAGAGTGAAGAAAATCTTTGGCTGGGGTGACTTCTACTCCAACATCAAGACGGTAGCCCTGAACCTGCTCGTCACGGGGAAGATCGTGGACCACGGCAATGGGACCTTCAGCGTCCACTTCCGACACAATGCCACGGGCCAGGGCAACATCTCCATCAGCCTCGTGCCCCCCAGTAAAGCTGTAGAGTTCCACCAGGAGCAGCAGATCTTCATTGAAGCCAAGGCCTCCAAAATCTTCAACTGCCGGATGGAGTGGGAGAAGGTGGAACGGGGCCGCCGGATCTCGCTCTGCACCCACGACCCAGCCAAGACCTGCTCCCGAGACCACGCTCAGAGCTCAGCCACCTGGAGCTGCTCCCAGCCCTTCAAAGTCGTCTGCGTCTACATCGCCTTCTACAGCACAGACTACAGGTTGGTCCAGAAGGTGTGCCCGGATTACAGCTACCACAGCGATACTCCCTACTACCCCTCCGGGTGACCCTGGGCAGGCCACAGAGGCCAGGACTGGAGGGACAGGCCTGCCCACACAGGAAGCCATCTGTCTGGATACTGGGCAGGGAGAGGAAGGGGCCTCAGGCGGGGAGCGCGGGGGTGGAGAGGGCGCCAGGGCCAAGCCTCAGGTGGCGGGGAAGGGGGCGCAGGTGCTGGCCCCAACCAGCAACCAGGACACAGGAGCGCTGGCCGAGGAGTGGGTTCTCTGGGCAGCCTCCCAGGGCTTCCCCACGGAGCAATAGAGAGATGCAGGAGGCCCCTGGAGCAAGCAGACCAATAAAGTCATGGAGGGGAGCCCAAGACCTTGGCTCCCTCCCTGCCATCCTGCGGAAGAACACAGCAAGGAGAGGGCTATTTCATCGGTGAGGACAGCACGCGGGCACTGAAGGATGGCGGAGCTGGGGCTTCCTGGGAGCCAGCACCGGAACTCTCCAGCCCCACCCAGTGGGCCGACCCGAGCCCTCATCCTGGACTGTGGCTTGAGGCTGAAGTGGTGACCTGTGGAGTCTTCGATATCTTGACAAAGAGACCATCTGCCCCCAGCCAGGCCACCCCTTCCCAAAATTCCTTCTCTTGCCATTGCTCCCCGCCCCCACTCTTGTGCTGAAGGGGACCCTCGTCCTTAAGCTGAGACAGGGGGCGATCGTAATTCTCGCAGCACCAAGACCACACGTGGAAGCCCACCCGTGAGCCACGTGCATCCCACTGCTTGCTGGCTCCTCGGGGAACGACCTTATCCAGCGAGTGAGCCTTCCATAGCCAGCCTTGCCCATCAGCCCAGGTCTTGCCAGGACAGAGATGCTGCCTCCCCTGTGGCCCATGGGACCATCTGCAGCTCGGGGCAGGGTAAGGCCACACCGCGGCGGGTGTGCTGGGCCTGTCCCGTAGTGTCTGTCTGTGGGGGTGGGGAGGGGGGAGGTTTTGTGAAATCATCAGTTTGTTGACTTCTGTGTGCAGACTCTCGTTCTCAGATCAAGGAATAAAGCTTTCCTGGGCACTGGACTCTGAGTTATTGGGGAGGGGTATGGGAGCGGGGGTGGGGAGGGCCACAGGCACCCCGTGGTCCGGCCAGAGTTTCTCAGATGGCAACAGGACATTTTCTGGAGTCCAGAGCTGCAGGGCTCCAACAGCTACTGGAGCTGATGCTCCAGGGCTTCCCTCTCCACCCCCTTTCCAGCCACGAAAGCTGGGCCGGTGTTGTGCCGGGGCTGGTAGGGGGTGAGGGTGGCATCTGCGAAGTAGCTGGGGAGGAAGAGGTAGTAGGTGGGATGGGCCACATAAGGTGTTCCCTGTCACCTTCCTGGATATCCGTCTGATGGGCCCACTGGGGTCCCAACACTCTTGTCAGTATTTTGCTCTGTGGCCTTGGGCAAGTCCATTGTCCTCTCTGGTTCTCTTTTCATTTTTTTTCTATAAAATGAGGAGCTTGCCATTTGGGAACCCAGAGGTTCTCAGATGTGAGTGGGCTTCTGCATCACCAAGAGGGTTGTTAAAACCCAGATTTCTGGGTTCTACCCCAGAGTTTCTAATTCAGTAGCTCTGGAGTGGGGCCTAAGAATTTGCCTTTCTAACGAGTAATGAGTGCCCAGGTAGACGCTGATGGTCCCAGCCCAGGGACCACACGTTGAGGGCCTCTCAGATGTCCTCTGAGTTCCCTTCTGGCCCTGGCTTCCTGGGACGAGGAGACACCTCTGATGCTTCTCCTCGTTGTGATTTCCAGCGGCTCCTCCTGCAGAAGTCTCCTGGGAAGGGTCCCTTCAGAGAATCAGGGGTATTGGGTGTTCAGTCTGATGACATGCTCGGGGAGAAACAGGCCAGGGTGGGGTAGGGACAGAAGGGGCTTGAAAGCAGCCATGCCCCTGCCCCAGCCCATAGGAGGGCCTCAGAATGGAGGGCTGCCCAGGCCACCTCATCTGGGAGTTAGCTGGGCTAATTCCATTCGAGCTCCATGTGGGGAAGGCTGGGCCCCTGCTACCAAGATCACAGTGCCCTCTCTGGAGGCCATTGGAGATCTGTTCTCTTGGGAGGGTGGCGTGCGGGCCCCCTGGGTCCCTTTTGGCCAGGTAGCCAGAGTGAGGAGAGTCCTAGCGTGAGGGTCGGGTGCTCTGGCCACCCGCAGCCTGTCTCCCCTGCCCAGCAGCACTCAGCTCGGACTATCGCCCTCACACCGCACAGCAGAGCTGGGTGGGGTCTCAGAAGCCACCTTGCTGTCGTCCCCCTCATAGGAAGGGACCCAGAAAGGGTGAGTGACTTGAGCCCACACTCCTATCCCAGCCTCTTCCCCGCCCAGCCACCGCACCTTGCTTGTGGGGCATCTCTCCTGAGCCGAGGTTTGAGACTCCCCAGCTCCTTCGCGCCACCCTCTCCCTCCCCACCCTAGGGACAGGGCTCGGGCCCTGCCTGCCATGGGGGGCTTGGGCTTGCTGGGCTCTGGTGCGTTGTCCCACCTGTGGACACACGCTGGAGACCGACCACGAGCACCTCCCACAGTCCTGTGGCTGCGCTGGGCCCCTGCTCTGTCCCCCCTGACTGAACTGTCAGCAGGGCGGGGGGCCCTCTGGCCCACCCCCCGGCTCCTCTCCTCCTGTAGAGAGCCAGATGCTGCCGACAGCTGGAGGGCTGGCCTGCCTGGCACACAGTTCTGCCCGCACGGGGCGGGGGCTTCATTTCAGTAACTTCATTTTGCCCGCGTGCAGCCTCTCCCTCCTTTTCCGCCTTCCCCGGTAACACGGGCGGCTCGTCTCAATTAGGACCTTGCTAACAGATTTCCTCCCGAATCATAATTCTGCTGGAATAGACTTTGTGCTCTACTAGTCTTGCCATCACCAGATACTTCCTGTCCCCCCTGGTCCCCACAGAGGGAAGGGGTCCATCTAAGCATCTGGCTATGAAGAAGCCAACCTCTTCCCCCTTGGTGAGCAATGTCTAGGCATCTCCTGGGCAGATAGACCCCCAGTCCTCATCAATTGCTTGGACCTCCCACTCTTGCCATTCAAAACACAGGAGAGGGCTTCCCTGGTGGCGCAGTGGTTGAGAGTCCACCTGCCGATGCAGGGGACGCGGGTTCGTGCCCCGGTCTGGGAGGATCCCACATGCCACGGAGCAGATGGGCCCGTGAGCCATGGCTGCTGAGCCTGCACGTCTGGAGCCTGTGCTCCGCAACGGGAGAGGCCACAACGGTGAGAGGCCCGCATACCGTAAAAACCAAACCAAAACAAAACAAAAACACAGGAGAGCAGATTCCTCAGGAACAAACCTGTCTCCTGTCCCAGGAAGAAGCTCTAGGTTCCTATCCTCACCCCCAACCCTTGCCCCCTCCCACTGCCCTTCAGTGGTTGGCCTGCTGGCCCCGTGGCCCTGTTCCCCCATCTGCTCAACTTGGCTGGGGGGCCGCCCCAGGGCAGGGGCCTTGGCTCCTCTGTTCGAGTGGAGCCTCTGGGACAAGCCTACCAGACTGGGGGCTCTTTGGGGACATGACCTGTATCTCCCCACCAGACTGGGGAGCCCCTGGAGCCAGGGTCTGTACCTGCCACGTCAGATCGAAGAGCCTCTGAAGCTAGGATCTGTGCCTCCCTCATCAGGCTGGAGTCTCTCTGAGGGCAAGAACTGCAATTTGGACGCAGTGGGGAAAGCTTATTCTTTTCTAAGCACCGGAACACCTGGAGGTGGTCTCTGCCCTCAGCCCTGCGCACGTCTGGGCAAGGATTCCCACCTGGGCCTCGGCATCGCCATCTCTAATGGAGTGAATATTCCCAGCGGTCTGTGAAGCTAATAAGAGGGAATACATGTTAGGTCAGCTGGCAGCAACGCTGAGTCTTCCTCTTGATGAAGTTTAAGGCAAAAGCAAATGGGTGCCTGGGCCCCTCCTCCCTCCCTCCTTACCCACTTCCCAGGGATGAGCAAGCAGGAACTGAGTCACCCACTTTCCCATCCTTGGCAGGAATGCTGGTGACCTTGCATGTGGCAGACTTGTGTGGCGAGGCCCACTGCTCAGAGATGCACGAGGTGGTAGGTGGGTAGGGAAGCTGGGGGAAGGGCGTGTATGGGGGTGGAGGCAGCTGAAGGTCGTGGAGTGACCAGGGTGCTGGATTATTGAGTGGGTATGTGTAGGGGGTCGTGGGAGACACAATGAACCAGTGGCTCTGTGCTGGGAAGTGATCCAATGTCATGGCTGGGAGTAGGAGAGAGAAATGTTACTTCCGAAGGTTCTGAGTCCTCTGGTACTGCCAGGAGAACCAGAGGCTGGGGTGATGGGCAGGGAGAGGCACCACCAGACCCGCTAGGCGGAGGCGAGATTGGCGGGGGACAGCACCTGCCAATTATACCAAAGTCCTGGAGCGGCAGCTGCTACCATCACCAGGACACAAATGCCAGAAGAGACACGGCACTCAGCAGCCGGGCGCTGGGTTCTGGTTCCACAGAAGCCCCTGTTTCCTGTCGGCCTGCCAAGCTCAGAGGCTGACCTGAAAACCACCCAAGCTAAGGTGCCTAGTTCAAAGCCTCCCAGTTCATCATCTCAGGGCCGCCTGGCTAGATGGTCCCAAGGGACAAGCTGGCACCTCCTGAACCAATGAACTGACAACAGGAGAGTTGCAGAAAGATATATCTGGATCCCAATTCTGAGTCTGTAACTTATTAGTCGGGTGCCCGGGACAAATGACATAATCTTCCAGAGCTTCCTTATGTGAAAAACCAGGGACCTACTACCTACCTTGGGGCATTGGTGGGAAAAATAAATGAGTTGCTTGACAAATGTTCCTCCTCTTCTTTGCTTCTGGAGATGGGGGTCTGTGTTAACTTCAGCCTTGCTCCTGGTGTGGAGAGGTAAAAAGGCCCCAGGCTGGAGGTAGGCGACCTGGGTTTCCATAATAAGTGCGGCAGAGACCACTAATATCCATTTCCCCTCTCTCCGCAGTCATGGATTCTCCAGTTTTAGTTGGGCACTTGGCTGCCTGAAAAACATACTTCATTTCTTTGCCTCCCTTGTGCCTAGATGTGGCCACGTGACTAAGATCTAGCCAGTAAGCCAGTTAGGTGGCAACTTCCAGAAATCTTAAGAAGTTGATATACACCCTTTGCCCCGTCTTCTTTGTTCTAGCCTCTGTCCTGCTGCCTGGAACATGTATGTGATTGCTGGAGCTCTACCTGCCATCTTAAACCACGAGGGATAAGAGCCATACCCTAGAAGTGGCCATGAGCTGGAAGAAGTCCTGGTCCCTGAAAATTTTGTGGAATAGAAATATCATACCAGTCCTAGGCTCCTACCTTCAGACTTTTATGTGAGAGAAAAATCAAATTTCTATCTTACTTCTATCAAATTTCTCTTACTGGGTCTCCATTTCTAGCAGTTTAGTCCAGCTCCACTTGATTTCGTGGATGTGGTTGAGCACTTCACTTCTGTGGACCTCAGTTTCCTCATCTGTAGAAATGAGAAAATGCTCACATATCTTGCCGCACTTCAGAGAGATGTTATCGACTCACGGGCAAGAAGGAACTTGGAAAAGCTCTGGTTCTCTGCCCCCTCTCCAGCACTGAGGCGCACAGCCGCCATTTGCGAGTTGGAAGAAGTTGCTGCTGCACTGCAGGGGGCTCCCAAGAAGCTGAGAAGCATCCTCTAGCCCTGTCTGAAAGGCCTCCAGTACCCAAATTCAGCCCCCACACATCTGAGTCCCCATCCACATTCTGATGTTGGTGACACAAAATCGTTGTTCAGGGCCTGACTGATCCCAGCCAGATGGGATCCTAATTTAATTAAAACCCTTTAATTACCTGCAGCAACACAGCTTTGGAAGTCCAGTGCAGAAGGGGGCCTGTAACGGGGGGGGATCGTTGACAGGGCAGAGTAGGGGCTGCCCTTCCATCACTCTGGGAACCTGGGGTTGTAGAGCGTTTCTCCCACCAGGGTGGGCACAAACCGTACAGAGCAGCCTGTGTGGCCCGTGCTTCTGGCTTGGTTGGTTGACTGCCAAGCGGGGAGTGAGGCCCTTGGGAGCAGAGTACCAGCCACTTGAACCTGAAGCTGTCAGTGTTGGTTTTGTGCTTACACTGAGACCAGCACAGACTGTATAAGCTCAGGTCTGAGTCCCTCAAGACGCTGGCCCTGCCCGGGACAGTCTGGGTAGGAGCAGGTACAGTTCTGATTCCTGCTAATTGGCCTGGCTTAAGAAACAGGGGTACCTCTGTCTCCACCAAGGAAAAGCAATGCCCCTGTGAACTCAAGGTGTTATCCATCTGGGGAGGGAGACGAAAGGGGGTGACTTAGGTGGGCTGCAGAGGAACCATGTGGTTTCTTCGGGTCTAGTAAGGAGCTCCCTTCCTCCAACGTGGTGCTGGCCCTCCACTGGCTTCTCCCTGTGAAGGCAGAAGGAGGTAGCCCAGGCCAGGCCAGAGCCTGCCAAGCCCTGGCAGGGCAGACGCAGAAGCCTAGACTCCATAAGCTGGGCTGTTTTTAAGCCTTGTGGACATAATACGTTAATACCCTTCAGTTCTCCCTTAGTACTTATTCATTTAACAAATATTGTTTAATAAAGCCTCTGAAAGCTCCAGCTGGGCTCCGTGGGGCCAGATCGTTGGGGGAAGAGGTTCAGTTCGCACTTGAGCCATAGCCTTAAAGGACATGTTCTACTGCGGTCAGCATGATGTCAGCGGCTAGAATCGAAGCAAGAAACCCTAAGAAGAAGAAAAAACTCAAGGGGAAAAGGTAGGAGCCGTGAGGCCCCACCACTCCACACCCCCAAATTTCTCCTTCCGTAGCTGAAGCCGGGAGCACTGCAGTTGAACGTGTTCCGCGGTACCCAGGCCTGTTGGCTCCCGCCTTCCCACCCCCTGCCTCTCTTCCTGCATCCAGCCACAACTCCCCACTCCACCTTGCTTCCTCTGTTATCCCCCAGCATCCACGGCCCTCTTGAAAGAGACTGCTCCTACCTCTGACCCAGGTTGAGTCTGGAGTGCTATGTAACTGCCAACTTGGGGACTGTCACAGCGGGAAATGTGGATGTGCCCCCAGACTAACTAGAGACGGGACATAGGAGCTGTCATTCCCCATCACATCGAAGACTTGTGAGCGCAGGGGCTGTGTGTCCTGTCCAGCTGGCCTGGAGGCTCCCCAGAGACAGGAGGGCCTTACTTTGAGGCATATCTGCTCAAAGGTGTCCTGCACACCAAACTCTCCCTGGGGAGTCATCCCTGATGGGCCTCACTGGACGGTGTGCTGAGGCATGATCACAGCCTTCACTCTGCCACCTTGGGAGAGGAAGTGACAACAGGGGGACAATCTGCTGCACTGTTCTCACTCCAGCAGCCCAGGTCCTCCTGGCTGGAGGAGAGGGTGGGCAGGAAGGGTGAGGACAGCAGAGGAGGAGGGCAGCATGTGGGTGTTCGCACACCCCTCCTCCCAGCTGTCCCGATATTGTGTGTTGTCTTCTCTAGAACAGTCTTCTGAGACCTGGCTCAGCTCCGGGGGCACAGTGAGGGGCACTGAGCGTCACAGGAAAAGCCAGGGTCTTCTGGCTCCTAACCCGGTACCTGCTTTTTCCTGACCCCAGGCTTCCTTGATCCGATCCCCTTCATGACTTGAGGGGTGGCCCCACCTGGGGTAGGATGGCCTGCACAGCCCCAGGGAGACTGGGCTCCCCCTCCTTGGGTTCAGAGCAAGGCCATTCCCCAGCTAGGGTGCGTTTGGAGAGAGTTGGGTTTGAGTACTGGTTGCCGTGTGGCCTCGTTCTGGTCCCCTCAGCCCTCTGGGCCTGGATGGCAGTCCTTCCCCCACCTGCTCACATGGTTCCTGCAGAAACAGCCCTGGCAGCGGTGGCTCCGGGTCCGTGTAGGGCTATTGCCGTCTGGCTGGGGCTCACGGGCAGCGGCAGAGGGCTGGTTTCTCCTTCTTCCTGGGGGAGGCTGTGGAGAGCAGCAGTTGAGAGCACAGGTTCTGGAGCCAAGTTGCATGGATTCAAGTCCTTGCTCTGCCGCTTCCTAACTGTAGACTTTCAGCAAGTTATTGAACATCTTTCTGTCTCAATTTCCCCATCTGTAAAATGCGGGGGGGGGGGTGATCTTTACCTGTCAGAGGGCTGTTGCGAGCTGGAATGGGTAAAGCAATTGAACCGTGTTTGGCACAGCTGCCCTGAGTACAGTCCCAGCCTATAGCCCTCTCTGTTCCTGGCCAAGCCTGGGTGTGAGGGAGGGAGAAGTATGGCCATGGGCAGGAATGCGCAGGAAAAAATACCCACAGGGAAGGTCAGAAGTCTACAAAAGATGACTCACACAAAGGAATCTACTTTTCTTTTGATTCCAGTTGAGAAATGGAGCTCTTGGTTGTATTTCTACTGATCCTTGGGCCAGGAATCCCCCACTTCTGCACTCCAGAAGCCCCTGGGTACTCCCCCTGGGGACCTCGACTGGTGAACACGACCCAAGGCTCGGGAAGGCAGGGGGCCAAAGGGTCTTTATTTAGAAGCAGAGTTAAAGACCCACAGCAGTCAGCCAAGTGTACTCCCCAGGCGGCTGAGGCAGCCTGCAGGGGCCCCTCCTGCCTTACTTGCCCCACCCTCACCTCACCTGCCTTTATCACCTCCACCCAACGGATCAATTTCTCATCAGCCTGGATGGCCTGTGGTCCTTTGATGGTACTCCTGGGAACTGGGTGTGTGAAACAGGCCCATCTTGGATTGTAGCCCCGAGGGTGACTCCCTGAGGACTGGGCCTTACGTGACCCATTTCTTCTACACTTTGAGAAGGGCCAAGGGCATGGGGTAGGCACAGGGCCTGGCAGTAAATCTGCGACTCGCAGAGGGACTCTGAACGCTCTCTATCGTGAGAGTCTTTCACAGGGACAGAGAGGAGGAGAAGGGAAGACACAGGTCAAGGGGCAGCTAAAACCCCGACAGGCGGCATCTGCACTTTATAAATGAGGAGGATGCTGTTTGGGGAAATCGCGGGAAGGTGGAGGATACAAGAGTGTGGAAAGGTATATAGATGCCCCATTTACCAGCCTCGGCAGCTCCCAGGCCTGGGATAGGAGGGGCCTGCCGCTGCTCAGTCAGGCGCTGCCATCTGTCACATCTCAGCGGAGATCAGCACTGGAGGGCTCATTGTAGGCAGGTTTTTATTATTATTTTTTTTAATGCTGCAGGATCAGGCTCAAGACGTCACTCTAGTGAGCAGTACTGGAGACAGGGGAGAGAAATGTCTAGGAAATCATGGAAGCTTCCATGCTCCAGGAGGAGGGAAGGACAGGGAGCGGAAAAGGAAAGACAAAAGAAAAGAAGCCAAAGAAGGAAAACCATGTAGAAAAGACGGCCTTGCATTAGCAGGTGTACATCATCCCTCTCCCCCTGGCCCCTCAGGAGGCAGCAGCTGCCCGAGAAACTGGGCTCCAGGGTCCTCAAGTTACATCCTCTCCCCAGTCCCTATTTTCACACCTCCAAGCCGAAGTGCTTCTGCCCTGCCTCTTACCTTCCTCTCTGGAATGCCTAATGTCAAGCACTCCTAGCTTTTGGAGATTATAACAAAGATGACGGTGATGATCATAGATGAAGAGCTGTTCCAGGTGACTGAAAGGTCTGGGGCAGGCTGACTCTTCCTGAGACTCCCCCACGCGTTACAGCAGGTGAGAACCTCAGAGCTCGCAGGACACAGGGCTGGCCAGGGGATGGCTCTCCCTCTCCCCACAGGGAATTCTGGCTCAGAAGATCCCCACACTCCCAAAGGTGCCCATTTCAGGGTCTCGTTGCAGATTTACCTTCCATTCCAAGAAATCCTAAAAGGCCACGGACTCTAAAGGCTACATATGGCTTAGGGTAGGACCAACAAGAAGTACACGGCAATAACAATAGCATCAGTGGCAGTTAACCTTTCTGGAGCTCATGAACGGTAGTCACCATGTTAAGGACTTGATATGTACTACTCATTAATTTCCACGGGAACTCTATGAAATACCCATTTTACAGAAGAAAAACTAAGGCTTATACGTGCAGGTGCTTTGGCCAGGATCGTGAGTGGTGGCAGGAGATCAGAGCCGGGCTCCTTGACTCCAGACGCTGTGCTCTCTGAACACCAACCTTGGCTAGACCTCCAGCGCTGCCTGCACTCTCACCAACCTTTCCCCAGCCACTAGGCTCATCACACCTCCCAGCCCCGACGCTATCCCAGGGATTCGCAGCCATTGATCTTATTTCCTACTTAACACTCAAAAACGTACACGTCACCAGATGCAAGCTTGCTCAACTTCCTACTGTGGGACAAACCCACGTTCTATAGGACTCTCCTCATACCCAGAGAGGGTGTCCCTCCTCTTCCTACCTATGCCCACCCACCCGCTTCTCCTCCCAGACCACTCAGAACCTCCCAGCACAGATGGTCCTTTCTCTACTGGACCTGAAAGCTTTTAACTGCTTCCTCTCTACTGGATCCCTCTCGCCAGCTTTAAACGTGCTCATGTCTCTTCCACACTATAGGAAACAAATGGAACTCCTCCCTCTACTCATTTCCTTCTTCCAGTTTTGCCCGAACTTTTCATTCCTCATGACCCACCCACTCCTCACCTCACCCAGATTGGGTCCCTTCACTGAAATGGCCCCAGCTAAGCTCACTAATGACTTCCATGTTGCTACCTCCAATGGGCGATTTTATCGTTTCTCTTGTTATACTGCATTTGACACTTTTAACAGTTTTGTATTTGTTCTCTGACATGTTTCCTTCCTGTCTATCTCTAGCCAACTCTTTTCCTTCTTTGTGGCTTATCCTTTTTTACTGGCCCTAAAATATAAGCATTCCTTAAGGTTTAGGAAGCTTTAGGTTCCTTAAGGTTCCCGGGCCCCCTTCTCTCTTCACTCTATACTCCCTGATGATCCAACACACCAAGGGCTTCACAATTACACCTCGAAACCAGTATATCCCAGAACCATCTCTCCAGTCTTGATCTCTCCTCTGAATCCTAGGCTCAAAAATTCAACAGCCCATGTGATACCTCCATTTGGAATTCTCAAGGCATCTCATAAGCAACAAGTAAAATGAATTTAATGATCTAATTCCCCAGTTTATCTTCCCACTGGTCTCTATGTTGGTGAATCCATCCTACTCACCTCGTTGTCCTTACTCTATCCAATCAGCAAGTTCTAACAAATTTGCCCCCTTAACCTCTCTCAAATGTATCTCTTCTCCAGCTCTGCCACCTCTGTAGTTCAAGTTCTGCTATCTCTTGCCTTCCTCCATCCCCACTCTCAACATCAACTTTTCTACATTCAAGCCAAAGATCTTAGAATAAAAATCTTGTCACCCCCTCCTGCTTAATAAAGCTTCCATGATTTCCCCACTGTTCTTAGTATAAGTACCCAGATTCTAAATGTGACCTGTGAAGGTCCTGCCAGGTCTGGCTTCTAGCTTGCTCTCACACTTCTCCACACTCCAGCCACCCAGCCTCCTCTGGGCTCCTAGAACACAGGCACCACATGCTCCCTCCTGAGTCTGCGCTCCATGCAGGCGATTTCTTCTGTGTGGAACGTGACTCTCCAACGTTACCAAGTTGACAGCTCTTCATCCTGCAGCTCTCACTTCAAAAGTTGCTTTCTTAGGGAAGCCTTTCTGGATGCCCCAGATGAGATTAACTCCCCACTCCAGGCTCTCACGGTGCCTTCCACATTTCTTTCAGAGCACTCACCATGGCTTGATGTCATGTCTTTGTGAGATTATTAAGGACACTCTCTTCCCCATTAGACTTGTCAGGTCCAATGAGGGCAGGGAGCAGTTAGTTTTACTCACTGTTTTTCCCTAGAAACGAGCACAGTCCCTGGCACATCATATATGGTATAGATAAATTTTTAGCAAAGAAAACAGAAAGGGCTCTAAAAATTCATTCTTAAAAGGCCAAACCAGGGCTTCCCTGGTGGCGCAGTGGTTGAGAATCCGCCTGCCAATGCAGGGGACATGGGTTCGAGCCCTGGCCCGGGAAGATCCCACATGCCGCGGAGCAACTGAGCCTGCGCTCTAGAGCCTGTGCTCTAGAGCCTGTGCTCTGCAACAAGAGAAGCCAAGACAATGAGAAGCCCACGCACCGCAACAAAGAGTAGCCCCTGCTTGCCTCAACTAGAGAAAGCCCATGAGCAGCAACAAAGACCCAATACAGCCAAAAATAAAAACAAATTAATAAATTTATTTAAAAAAAGAAAGGCAAAACCAATGCAAGGTTCTTAAACTTCAGTGGGTGCAGAAGACCTTGGGGATCACCCATTGGTATGCTGACCATGCTCAAACGCCCTCTTTTTTCCCTCTTTAACTGTTGTTCACAGGTAATGGAGACATGAATAGAGGTAATGGAGACATGAATGATACACTGTGGAGACCACTTCCCTGGAATGACTGAAGATTACATTGGATTTATCAGGGGATGTGCCTACTTTTCATTAGTGTTTCAATAAAAATAAACACTTCCAATACCTGTAAGAGATAGCAAAAAAATGTTTATTTACCCAGAGAGATTAAAATGTGTAATATGACTATTGGTTCATGTATCAATGTCAATCTATCTATAAATTTCCAAAAAAGCAGTACTTCATTCTACCATTAAACTAGTAAGTGCATTTTAAAGTGCTGTAGGATAACAGGAAATAACAAAGCACAGATGTTGGAGGGCAAATTTGAAAGCACACCAGTGGTGTGCTGGAACCAGTTCACACTGGCTCTATAGAGCCATTCGTTAAAATTTTCAGAAATTCTGAGAGATGTTTGTTAAATGGCCAATTAAAAATTAAATTGTATCAATGTACAACTAACAGCAAAAGTAATAAATACTCAAAATTCATCTCTTCCTAATTACCTTACACTTTACCATTGCCATGGCTTGAGGTTCTACTCGTTTACCCCATCTGTATGGTGGCAGTACTCGACAGTGGGGAGCTGCACACCCCTTCCAACTCTGCACCCGGTAACGTCACCTCAGGGTTTGAAATGGCCACAGTGGGGGTATTTACACCATGGAAACTAGCAAATGCTACCAATCGGGGCTGACATTTTGGGGAACTAAATGTTATACCTTTAAGTAGCACGCCACTGAACAAAACCACTGCCCAGAAAAACATTTTGAGGGTCTATAAGAAAAGTGAAGCCAACTTTTACTTGCAAGATGGATAGGTTAAAGAAGTGTAGAAACATGTGTCTGTCTTGAGGAAATCATTCTCAAAACTGTGGCAGGGTTGACGGTGATTGTTTTCTCAATTTGAAGCTATAATTATTCTACAGACATGACTTTTATTACAAACATCAGTCACTGAAGTGTCTGTAATTTTACGGAACAACCTGTATACCATCACTTCTAAACAAACATAAATGTGTTGACTAAATCGAGATGTTAAGTTCTTAAGAGTGGGTGGGAGAGATTCCCTTCCAAACTTCTGGAAAGAGTGGCTTACACTCAAGCCATGTTTGCTTACCTTCTCATCAGTCTTGGCTTCTGCCTCCACCATTTGACAGAAACTGCTCTAAGGTAACCGCTGACCTCCTTCCTGCTAAATTCAATAGCTTTTCAGTCCTCGGTGTTATGACCCCCCCGGCTTTGTTTCTGTGGGCCACTCCCGTCTCCTCCATTAGACTGGATTAGTGGAGGGAAAATCCTACCCCTCACCTCAAACCTAGCCTAGCACTGTGTTTGCCACTTTCTAGGTGCTCAGGCACTGTTTGCTCAGTCAGTGGCCTGAGTTTTCATCTCTGTGACCTTGAGCAGTCATCTCACTTCTCTGGATGTGTTTTCTCAGACATGAAAAGAAGACGGGTTATGTGGGGGCCCCTTTTTTTCCCTGACGTTTGTCGAAAGCTCACCTTTCAGGGTCTTGAGGGGGCTAAAGCTCACCCCATTTCAACTGAGCATTATGAGCAGGGGTGCCCACTTGGGCAAATTCTTAGATTTCCACTTTCTTTCTGGTCTGGGGGCCTAAGGCCCAAAGCTATTCCTTTGCCTTCTGCTGCTTCTTGGCTCAGAGCCAGGTTGAGTGACCTCGAGGATGTTACGGTTCTATCACCTTGGGATGAACGGGAGCTGCACAACACAAGCCGGCAAGCGTACAGAACTCCCGTGAGATCTGTAAGCTACAGGTCCTGGTGCAACATTCCCATACTGGAGTAATGCATATTTTATCTTCATAATGTTTTCCCCCTGAGGTTGATCCCCTTCAACTCCTTAGTCATTTCTGTTGCTTGTACTGAATTCCCTCAAGTCTAAAATTCTCTTTTCCTAGAGCTGCAGGAATCAGAACCAAAGAGTATTCCAGATGCCACTTTCTACTCCAGCATTACAGGATTTACAGAGGGGGAATGATATCTTGCATTATAATAGCTTAGCCACATAAAGATCCCATCAGTCGACAACATTCAAGTTTCCGCTCTCATCTGGAGGTCAAAGCTTCTGGTTCTCCCAGCTCATTATCCCCAATACTGATCATCCTACATTTGCTTCCTTGCTTACTGTCTCCAGGAGGTGTCCACCTATTGGGTCAAAGTCCCCAAGGTGGCAAGGTCACTTCTGAAATTAAAAGGGGGGAAACACATCTACCTTGTGCATACACATACATAAAGAGCAGTCCGACCATACTCACCTGAATGCTGGATTAGTCAGCGAGCCATTAGAATTGAATCTAAATGATACAGGGCAGGGTTCAGGGAACAATCATGAGATAAAGGAAACACACAGGCCCGGGCTGATTAAAAAGATAATTAGCTGTGGAAAATAAGGTTGGGCTCCAGCCAAGAATTTGTCTTTGACAAAGATAAACCAAAGGATCCAATACAGTCATGTTGGGGGGATTTAGTTGCTGTTCTTTTATAGGAGTTGAAGAGCCAGAACAAAGCAACAGTCAGTTTCAAAGTACAGCTCAACTCCACACCCCCCCCGCCCCCCCCCCCCGGTCTGTTGTTTTGCTCATAAACATACAGGCTGTTTCCTTTCATCTGCACAGGCTCACGCAATATGGAGAACCTACAATAGGTTTAAGCCAGAATTATAAATGAATGCGCAGAGTGGTGGTCAAGCTAGAGATTTTTTGGCCTAAGAAAGAATCTTGATGTCTCTGGCTAGAATTTAAAAAAAAAAAAAAAAAAAAAAAGAAGAGGAACCTCTTAAAGGCCTAAAAGCCCAGCAGACTTACCAGTGATAAGGAAAAGAGAGGCATCTCTTACCTGAATTGTTAAACCTCATAAAGCTGTTTGAAATGCCTAATAACACAGCTTTAATCTCTACATAAGGAACAAGAAAAATTTTCCGTGAATGGCCAGATAGAGGGGGGCTGACAATAAGGAAGGAGGGAAGTTGGGGAATGATGCCAGATACAGTATTTGGACCTGAAACTGCAACTCCAAAGGTTCTGTGAAACTACTTGCCTGAAATATTGTTTTGATAAATAAGCCACATCCTTGTGGAATTGAAATCTCCAACTGTTCCACTGGCACGGACATCTCTGCAGTGACAGCACATGCCCCAGACTGTGGAGCTAACTTGAATTAAATTTCAGATGTGGGGGAGCTCAGGGAGGGGCTGGTGGCAGTGGGAGGTTTATGAACAGTATGCTGGGGCTCTGATGTTGTCATAACCAGATGGCTTCAACTCTATCATTTAAACAGAAACAAACACGTCCAGAAAGAATAATGACAGGAGAGGCATCAAACAGCTTCACCTGTACCCGAAATCCTAACTGCTTTGCACCCAACAGTAAAGCCCACAGTGGAAATCCCGTAAATTTTGGGAAATCCCAGAAGAGACTTTCATCTTGCCAGAAGCTTGGTGCCAGAACTGCTACCCTCCTGAGGACACGTTCCCTGAACCTACCAGCCCCCAATCCACAGCTTTCTGTGAATGAGGAAGGGCAAATCTGAAGCCCGGTTTGTCCTCCTGGAGCCTCTGACACACAGGCCAGCTGAGGCACCTTTCCAGAGCTTCTGCTCTTGCCATCCCCACAGAAAGAAAGCTTTACCTCAGATTGCGTACCTAAACATTTCAGAAATGGAACTTCCTCCCGTTGCTTACATAATCTTTTCAGGGTATCACATTAGAAGAACTCTCACTCAAGTTTTGTAACCTTAGGCATGTCCCTCAGGGTCTCAATTTCTCTCACCTATAAAATGGGAAGATGCTATCTGTCTCTCATTTATCCTACCCAACCCATCGAGTTGTTGGGAAGTTCAAATGAGATACTGTACAGGAAGGTTTGCTGAAACGTGAGCAGTGCTGAGCCAGTGCAGTTACCTGAGAGACAGTGTGCGTACAGGAGACCCTGGGTACGCCCTGGTCCCCAGATCCACGTGCTGATCTGGAAAGTGAGGACTCAGGAGGCACAGGACAGCAGCCAGGACAGAGAACTGGGCACTTGCTCACACAGGTGACACTTAGGAGGAAACCGAGAAGCGCAAAGGAGTGGTTTCTAATAAGCAAATCCTGCCTTTGATTAGACTGATAATAGGTCAAATAATACACACCTTGGCCCAATGGCCAATGGTTCTCCAGTGTATCCCACTGCCCTGTCCAGCACTGCTGCAGGAAAGGCAGAGGAGGAGCCCCAGAGCATTCCTGTGAGCTCACTGGGAATTTGGACATTAACTTTTCTGCAAACACATCCAGTCAGTGACAGAACCAGTCAGAGATAAGAACTTCCCTTTATTAAGTCTCCACATTCATGTCCCCTTGATATTTTTGTATTTACTTAAGGAGAAGGGGGATTGGGAATTCGGTCTTAAAACATGTAGGGCGCAGGAAAGCCCACTTCCGTTACTCGCCTTGGCAGAAGCAGCCCGATTCCTCAGTAGGATGTGGACTGTGAGCTAAGAAGGACAAGGGACTGGCGGATGCTGGTAGCTCACAAAGGAAACTTGAGGTTAGGGAGACGCAATAAATTCCTGCCGCTTAGACGTCCGGGGCATAACCTCTGCAAGCTAAAGAATCGAACCAGGCCTTCAAAATCCCTCAAGGGACTCAGGCCCCGAAGACGAGCCAGGTGAGTGAGACAAAAGACCAGAGATACCACACAGTACAAAATAGTCATTATTTATATTTTCAAAAAGAAAAAAATTAACATTTGGAAGTTCTCCCCTGTAGGAAGAGGGGCGAATTGGAAGGAACAGGACTGGCTCCTATGCAGGTGGCAAGTCAGGTACGAACAGCTGAGCAATCTGGGCTGGGAGTTTTTCCACACAGCATTAATAATAAGATTTCCTTTTCTCGTCTTTTTGCTCTGTTTTTGTTTTGTGTGTGTTTGTTTTTTAGAAAAAGGAACAGGGGAGAAGAAATAAAATCAGAGAAAAATGCCAAAAAACATTTTCCACAATATCTAAAAACAGAGAACCATAGTTTTTGTCAAGACAGTATGAATTCTGGATGAATTACTTTTTCCAGTTTTCAACACCAAATAAAGATTTTTTTCCAAAAGCTACCACATCAGAATACTCATCTTCTAGATCAAATCATCTCCTTCCCCTTTCACCTCTCCTTGTTGTTTTTCATAAAAGGGTAACGGGAAGTATTGTGTTCTTGCAAACAATAAGTGCTAACAACAAGAGAGCTCTTCTGATACTTGCATGGTGCGTGGTGAGTTCTCACAAATACCCAAGTTTTAGCACAGCTGGATGTACTAAAACTTAACATAAATACTACTGGAATCCAAAAACTGATTTTTGAGAAATTCTGCAAAAATCCTTTCTTCTTTCCTTTTCCCTTCTCTTAAAACTAAATGTCCTTTTTTAATTTTCGTTTTGCTCCAGGCACCTGACGATCTGTTCTGCTCAGTCAGATGCAGACAGGTTTCTCCAAAGTACCACCGCTGGGATGTCCTCAGGGCTAGCGCCTAAACTGAATCCCCGCAGTATCAAACTCGGCCAGGCCAAAGAGAACACAGTGACGCAGCAACAGGATTTTCATTAGGTTGAACAGCCCCGAGTCCCGGGCCCTTCCCTCCCCCCACCCCCATTTCCCCCAAGTTTACTTAGTGCTGTTTTAAAAGTCTGGGGCCACGATGCAGTCTTTTCCCCCCACAACGGAGTAGAAGCTCCACAGATTGCGCTGTCTACCTGGTGGTTTGTGGCAGCAACAGTGGCTGCTGCTTCTGGAAAGTAAACGGAGTCTTACAACAGGCAGGGTCTTAGGACTGCTTCAGGCGCTTGCGCGGGGGTCCCAGGAACGGGCACTGTGCTGAAGCCAGAGAGCGGTACGCCTCAGCCACCAAGTGGGGATGTGACACCACCATTGACTTCCACCCGGAGGTCTCCAAGACGTCCGAAGCATGACTAGGAGAAATGCGAGAGATGGGTTACCAGAGGGGTGAATGGAGGATGAATTACACAGCCACCTAGACAGCCGAATTTCCCAGGGTTTGCTGCTTTGGGTGTCAATGCAAGACGTACTCAGACAGAACCCTTAACATGCATGAGAATTTGCTTGTTAGAAAACGTGCAGACAGGTGACCGGGTTACGACTGTTGTAACTCTGAAAACTAGGACTCTGAGACGCTATGTTCTCAGTTACAAAAGATGAAATGTTCCTCAGGCTCTTCTCTACACCATCAATGCTCTTCATATTCATTGGTGATGCTGATAAAGAGAAAGAGCAAGACTTCTCTGGGTCAGACAGCTCTGAGCTTCCATCTGGCTTTGCCACTTACTAGTCCCATAACCACAAAGCAGGTCATAGCCTGGGGCCTATTTGATAATCGAAAAAGAGGGGCTAATACTCACACTTCACTGAACAGTTAACATCTAAAAAGCACCAAGCAGGTGTCCAGCACAGAGTGAGCACTCAGGACAAAGAACACTTTGCTTCGGAACAATCTTACAGACTTAGAGGACATCATTTCCTGTTTTCAGGGCATTTTCTGCGTTAAGTAATGCTTACTCACCTACCCTGCGACCTCTTAGACCTCTCACCCCCCAGAACTGCTGTTTTGAGGGCTTTAGTGGTAGGCCTGCTTCTCTTCCTGGGGTTTTTTCCAACTTTTGCTCCCCATCAGGCAAAGGAGTATAACATGTCCCACTGAGAATTATTTCAGAAAGTAATATGGTCATTTAGGATGAAGGAACAGTTCTACTGGAATTTACACTTCTTTCTCAAAACAGTTATTTTACGACCTCGTCTCCTGATCATGCCTTCTCTTTTCCCCCGTTCTGCAGTCGACCGCTGGACACTCTTACTAACTCATAAAAATCCACTTCTGCTCTCCCAGAGATCTGCATGTCTTTTTTTTAAGCCGGTGAGTGTGAAGTACAGATACTATCGCTTTAGGGGACACAGCTTTTTCAGACCAGCAAGTTGTCATTTTCATCAATTCTGATCCTGCAAGGTAGTAATACACTTCACTCACCAATCAGATTAGACTGATGAAAGCAGAACCATTTTTCACACCGTCAAGCTGAAGGAAAAGATGGACACTCTCTACTTACTACTAAAAAGCTTAATGAAGCTACTCACCTGTTTCACTCACCAATTCAAAGTCTTCCTTTCTCATTCGTTAACTAACCCAACTACCCTGAAAGAACTTTGAAGATGACAACTCACTAGTTGATGAAATCCACTGCCTGAGTTTTCAGCTGATCTGCGCTGTGGAGGTCAGCCAGGATGAGAATCTCTGCGGCGTTCTCCACGGAGAGGTTACTGCAGAGGGCATCCTCACACATGACCTTTAAACGCTCCAAGGCATACTGTAAAACACAAGCGTGGCTGTCGTCAGAGCAGGAATGCTCTGGACTGACTGCTACTGAAGTTGTTTTCTTCAGCTGTACCATCACGTAACTGGATACCTTAACAAAACTGCACAGACCACGAAAATGCTGCTACTGCAATTATAAAACAAAACCACACTCCGAAGGCCGAAATGAACAGCATAGCTGTTGCATAGCTGCCATTCAAGTTCTAAAGTCTATTAGAAAAATGGCAATTATGGAATAGACCCATATCTTCAAGTTTTCCCCTACCCTGACTACCATTAAAGTGTCTCTTAAACCATCACCACCTACCCTTACAATGAGGTATTTCTCTGCTTCAAGTCGACAGGGACATTACATTTAAATTTCTGCAATCCTTTTATTTAGAGCCAGACTAGGGTGCAGCACAGTCCTTTCTAC
This sequence comes from Grampus griseus, assembly GCF_964374135.1. Taxonomy (NCBI): domain Eukaryota; kingdom Metazoa; phylum Chordata; class Mammalia; order Artiodactyla; family Delphinidae; genus Grampus; species Grampus griseus. The sequence goes on from NC_139014.1 coordinate 23,703,611, forward strand.
TTAAGCATTGTCACCAGCCCAGCAGGATATTCCAACTGTCCCATCAGGCTGTGAAAAGGAGCCCTGTGGTGACATTCACCAGCATCTCTACCACTAGTTATTCCTGAATGAGTGTCAACTAAAGGCCTCCTTTTCAACAGAAAAGGATAAATGGAGTCCTATCTTATCGGGGTTGAGGTTAAGATTCTTAGGGTAGAAGAACAAAGCAACAGAGACCCTGGATCCAGTTTCAGCCTAAAAACTTCCTATTTTCCAAGTAAAGGGTATAAATAAATGTTCTGGAAACGAAGGCCTAGGTTAACATTGGGCACATCTGATCTACCTGATTTGTTTTGATGCAACTGTGCTACTTGCTCTCAAATATATTATGAACCTACTAAGGAATTTCAGGGAAAAGGGGGAAGGAGGGATAAAGGAAGGCACAAAATAAAATGTCATTAATCAGCTCATAGGAGGATGATTTGCTCTGAGGGTATCCACAGTCTCCATATAGGTCCCATCTTGAGGGCCTGAGAACTGAATGACACAACACTCCTTCAGGCTGAATCATGACGATCAAACCAAGACACTTTTACTGTTATGAATTCTGGGTGAGGAGGCATATCTGCTGGCACTGTGATCTCCTGCAGCAAAAAGAGAATTTTATTGGTTTTGGGTGCAGCTTTAATTTCTTACATTTGAGTAACTAGAAAACAGTTTCCATGGAAAACGGGAATGACACTACACAAGAAAGAAATTAGGCTGCCGTTTTTGTTTTAAAAGACTGGAAAAGGTTAAGTAAATGTTCAGTCTTCATACAGTGCTGCAGAGAATATTCGTCTTATCCTTTCTCAATAAAATTCTTTTAAAAGGACTTTTACTGTGAATAGCTCTGATCCCTACTGCATAATTAGACAAGAGTAGCCATTTTCGTCCCTTGGGGACAAAGGTTTTTTTCTTAATTATGCTTCTGAAAAACCTGCCTAATGGTAGTCCTTACCCGGGAGATTGAAATTTGTCTCCTAGGGCTGGGCTATGTGTTTTGTTTTGTTTTTGGTCTAATTACATATGTCCCCAGGAGACTGGAAAAACTTAGAAGAAGCTGTTTTAGCCTCTTGGGTAAATTCTAGATGTTTAGATCCTTCCATGAAAATTTTCTTATTCTGTTTTCCTGAAGCTCACAAGGAGGTGTAAAGGTAAAAATGTTTTCAAATAAGCTTAGAGCAACGACTGTCTAATGGGAAATTTTGAATGGAATTTGAAAAACGCACCCTTCCGTTACTTCTCATTCATAAATTTAGAGCACCGCTGTGATTCAACTGCTTTAACTAACACATTGTACTGAAAAGCACCAACCTCAGAACGTCAGTTCAGGCTGACCCCCGCTCTCTCTACTTACAATAGGTTCCCAGTAGGCTCTCTGGCTGAGGAGCAGGAATGAAAACCCAGGGACACAGATGTCTAACCCTGGCTCTGAGAATGTACAACTCTGAGTTTTAGTATTTCTGTCTGAAAATTGGACCTTGTGATGCTACTCATCCTTATGGGAGCTAGACAATGAGGGGGATAAATGCCTGGCTGGTATGTATAAGCACAAGTGACTGCTTCACTGAAAATCGGAGGAAGGGGACTTCCCTGGCTGCCCAGTGGTCAGGACTCTGTGCTCTCACTGCCGAGGGCCTGGGTTCGATCCCTGCTTGGGGAACTAAAATCCCACAAGCCATGTGGTGAGGCCAAAAAAAGAAGAAGAAAAAAAAAAAATCAGAGGGCAGATGAGGCAGAATCATTATAAACTCATGTTTATAAGAAGCAGCCATTTGGGCTGTGTATTCTACTTCCCCAGGACTCACAGCGAATATTTTCTTTCCGTTTCCACTGGAGGCAAGTTTCCTCTGGTCAGAACTGAGCTAGACTGGAAGGGTATAGGATGTTCACATTGCTTAATGGTACTTAATAAAGTCTTGAAAGGTGATAAGAAAGGTGCAGCTATTACTCAATCCTTTTCACCGGTAGCACTGATTGGGTTTACATGCCTCATCCTCTACAAACACTCCAAAAAGATGATCAATAAAGATAAAACCTCCACTGTAAACACAAATACTCTCCTCCGGGGTGCTAAGGGAGAAGGATGGAGATTACTCCCGGGAGTGAATCCTGAGAAGGCTCTAGTGCTCTCAGGCCAGAGCCAGCTGTGCCCCTCGGGTGGGCGCTGCAGCATCACGGCAGGAAAAGGAGGCACCTCCAGCAGAGAACCATCTTTCTCACGGGGTCTACTGCTGGCCGGGTTTAAGCCCTTTAACACCCTTGCCTCAACTGCCCCCCAATGTAAGAGAAGCTTCCACAGGATAAATAGCAATCCTTTTACACCCCCCCCACCCCCACCCCTCAGTCACGTTTCCTCAGACCACAGGGCCTTGGAGGAACAGGTCACTGCTCTCTCTGGTCTATCTACACAATGAAAGTCAGTTTCCCAAAGTGTGTTTTGGGGAACACTAATCCCCAGAGGTGATCCTTGAGAAAAGTAACTCCAGGGTTAACTAAATTGGAGAAATTTGTCTATTATATTCTCTTTTAGAAAACTAACAGTACACACTGACATACTAAAGGTTCTGAGAAAGGTCCTGCTATAAAAGAGCAACACAAAAAAACCCAGTTTGACTTGGTGTTTCATTAACCTCTTCCCCTCAACCCTATTTTGGGAATCACCAGCCTGTTGTTTTAGGTAATAACCATATTTCCTTAAGGCTAAGATCTATATTTTTATTTTCACACTTTAACATTTCTCAAATTAAAACGTGTCTTACAATCAAAGCATACATTTATTGTAGTAGTCTCTCTTTTTTCCCAAAGATCTATTCGTCATCTTTCAATTCTGAATATGGTATATTTCAATAACTTCTAAGATAAAAGCTGAAAATGCTAATAAGCAGGATACTAGGTAAAAGTTATTCTCTTACTGACAAAGTTTAAATAAAAGTTAATGAACTCAAGAATATTTTTGTAAATTACAAAGCCAAATTATAAATCCAAATGTTAGTATTATCTGAATCTTTAAAATCACTGTGGTTAAATTTGAGATCGGCAAGAGAAGAGAGGTAAACATCAACTCATCCTTCTTCTCCATAATTAGGATGACCATATAATTTGCCCTTCAAAGCAGGATACTTTTGAAAACAAAAAGGGCGCTATCAGTAACTGTGTTGGAACACGAGTGTAAACCAAGACTGTTCTGGCCAAACTAAGATATATGTGGGACTTCCCTGGTGGCCCAGTGGATAAGACTTTGCGCTCCCAATGCAGGGGGCCTGGGTTCAATCCCCGGTCAGGGAACTAGATCCCACATGCGTGCCGCAACTATGAGTTCGCATGCCGCAACTAAGAGCTCGCATGCTGCAACTAAGGAGCCTGCCTGCCGCAACTAAGAAGCCCACGCGCTGCAATTAAGGAGCCCGCCTACTGCAACTAAGACTGGTGTAACCAAATAAATAAATAAATATTAAAAAAAAAACGTAACTAAGATATATGTTCATCCTGCCCACAAAGCAACATAAAAGCCCAGTCATGAAACTCAAGAGGTCACCAAGACTCCTAGTCTTGTTGTTATTGTCCTGTTCTCATCTCACCTTGTCAGCAGCTGCCAGCAAATCGTCAGCCATTTTATCGAGGTTCGGAGCCTTCCCCGTGTAAATGAAGCACATCATTTCCTTAAAAACTTCAGGCTCCACATCATTGATTTCAACCCGATTCTATGCCAAAGAAACTAAAAATGAGAAACATTCCAACGGAACAGAATCCCTAAACAATTTTCATGATTTTAAGCTCTGATGAAGAGAGGAGCTCATACCATTTTAAATCTAACACGAATGGGAAAGTTCTCTTTGCCCTATTTGATTGTAATAGCCTTTTCTCCCATCATATGTACCACCTTTGTTTTCTCAAATACAATAGCAAGACAACTATACCTTCGATTTTTCACCTTTCTTTTCCTCAGTAGAAACACGTGTCTAATACCCTCACCCAAGACTATTTGGATGACCTGCCTGGTATAGTGTTTCTGCTTTACCTAGAATGCTTCCAGACTACCTCTCTCTGCTCTCAGAAATTGTCTGTTCGGGGAACTCTACTCCATTTGAATAACATAATAAGACAAAAAAAACCAGGAAAATAAATCTGCTGCCAAACTGGGAAATGATCTGATTCTAGCCACCTAGCTAAAAAGAGGTATCTCTATCCTGTTACATACCTTTTTGCTTTCCTCCATTTCATGTTCAAACATGGCACTAAAAACTGGAGAACGAGCTACAAAGTGAAAGGAAAACAGAAACAGATATGGTTATCACACCAAAATCTCTTGGTTCTTCTGTTATGAAGAAGAGATCATTTTCTTTTTTTCTTTTCTGGCCACACCATGTGGCTTGTGGGATCTTAGTTCCCCGACCAGGGATTGAACCTGGGCCAATGGCAGTGAAAGCACCGAGTCCTAACCACTGGACTGCCAGGGAACTCCAGAAGAAGAGATCATTTTCTTTCCTGTCCCACTACTACAGAAATGGTCTTTTATATCAAATTATGCCAGAATTATAAAATTACTTTCTTTTTATATTATACAATAAGTGAATAATTATTATATAATACGTAGGGAAAATAAGAAATCACTTCTTTCAAAATAATTTATTGGCTTCATTCCAACCATTCATATTTCAAGGAGATTACTCAAATTACCTATGTTAGATGACAATGATATCCTCTGAGTAGATCTTGGGGTTCAAATGGAAGCTCCTTCATGGTCTAAGCAGGGTGTCCTAATACCTGCATTTTTGCCTGGAACAATGATACCTACACTTCCTCCGCTTCCAGGGACCACACAGCAAGGAGGTCAAGAACAGGGCTCAATGGCATCCCTTAGCTAGGTGAAGTGCAGGCTTATTTATGGCAGGCTGTCTGTTCCTCCAAGCCATGCATTATCAACAGAGATGGTAACGCCCCAAAGAGGTGAAAACAATCTTAGGTATCACAATCATTTGTGGCCCTTCAGATCTTAACCCAACTAGACAAAATCTTATTCCTTAATGTCTTAATTTTTTCCTTAGGGGTGGGAATAATGAAAAAAAGGTTCAGAAACAGTGTTCTAAGCCATGCCCATTCTAGTCTAATGAACACCATGAAAAATAACTAAACTTAATTTCAACCATGAAAGTAATAAAATGGCTAAGAAGTCAAATTTTATCATGTCCAATAAATCAGGGGTTTTGGTGAAAGTTGAGACTACCAACCTCTATCGAAGAGAGGAGGGACAGATGGAATATATAGAAGGAGTTTCAGCTAACAGGCACCTGGAACTTTGACCTAATTTATGTCAGAAAGGACTAATTTTAGATTGGCCATTTTCTAACCACATAATCTTGGGCAAATCACGTAACCCTCTGAACCTCAATATTTTAATCTATTCCAAAAGAATATCAGTTCTCATTGTTCTTATCTCTGCAAGGCTATAGACTATAAGGTACTATATAAATACATTACAGAAGCTGAAGACTAAAGGGCTGGTGCTTTTAATAGAGGGAAGGGTCCAAGGCAGCAATACGCCTAGAGGGATCAGTGGATAGAGAGAAGCTGATGTTATGAGAATAAATAAAATGATCTAGGGAGACTAAAGTAGAGTGAAAAGAGAACTAAGGCAGACCCTTAGGGAATAACAGCGTTTAAAGGGATGGGTGAAGAAGAGGGAGGCCACACATTAGAAGGAGCCAGAAAGCCAGCCAGAGAAACCAGAAGAAAGGAGTCAAATAATATATAAACTAGAGTCCCTCAAATTTAGGAACTAGCAGGTCATGTAACTTTGGAAAACCGCTTTTGTGGCATGGAGGCAAACTGAGGGTAAGTGGGAGGAAAGAATAGAGAGAATGAATATGTTAACTCAAGAAACTTAGCTCTGGGAAATAAAGAGAGAATTAACTAGAGGGAGAAGCTTGAGCGTGTGTACAGGCTGAGCGTGAACAGGCAACAGGAGAAAGAGATGGCAACGATACCGGAGAACAAGGGTCTAACTTGCAGAGTAAGGCTTCTGAGAAGGCAGCATGAGACAGAACAACGGTAGAAAGCAGTCTGCTTTGGACACGAAGAACACCTCCTCCACTGAGAATGCAGAGAAAATGCAAGGGAGAGGCAAGAGCCGAGGGAGAAGGGCCTTGATTTTCTCTTGGAAGAAGTAGCAAGGTCGTCTTTTAGGAGCTGGAGATTAAAGGAGAGTGGTAAAGGTGTGAAGTGTCTATTGTTGAGAAAAAGAAAAGGAGCTGACTACGCATCTGTAGAAAGGGGTCTCGGCAGTGCCGAGGGCCTAGCTGAGCACAGAGGCACGCACACAAGAGTTACTGCCTTCCTTTAGCAAGTCTCAGTAACACCTAGTTGAGAGAGGGATCAGGAAGATGGTTAGACTGAGCCAGACAGAGGTTTTGCAGGTGTGTACTTCAGAATGACAGGGCTGATGGTCTTGGTAAGAAATCTGTTACCTGAAGGTTCATGTGATTTCCTCTTACATCTCTTGGCCTGAATATAATTTTGTGGCTGAAAGCTACGCTTCCCTGTGAGGTAAGGCCATCAGTCTGCCTTAACAGTTCCTGCTGTGTGCCAGTCTTTCTGGTCTTAAAGACCAAGGGCCTATTACTAGAACAAGACCTGATCTTCCACGTCACTGGCAACATTCTCATTCTTCTAGTAAGTTTGTATGGAAGAGAGGGCTAAGACCTCCAGGGCTGGGGATTTGGCTATGTGGTGGTTTAGTCCTGAGTCCAGAATCCTCTCCATTACATCCTAAGTCCCTGTCTAGGGGCTGATACCTGCTCTTAACCAGTGTTTTGACATCTAGCCTCCAGGTGCAAAGGCATCCAATACACATCATCATCCATTCCTCGCAAATGATGGCCTAAGTCCACTACAGAGAGAAAAAAAGAAGGAGCATTTTTATGGAGAGTAGCCTTTTTGGTTTTGACAACGAATGTCACCACAATATAAAAATATATTTAGCTGCAGTTTTTTTGGACTAGTTCAAAAAGTTGAAGTCATTCAAAAGGTGATTATGCAGCCACTGTTTTTCCTCGTTTAACCACAACTAAAGCTCCCCATGAATAAATACCAACCTGCTAAGATAGCTTTGTGAGCCTGGAATTCCTGGCCAGCAACACACAAACAACAGTCTGTGAACCGGGAACTCTCCCACAGCCCCCCTAACTCATCCGCCAGCCGGCACTCAGGAACCTTCACCATATTCATGGTGTTCTGGCCAGAAATGTTGACAGAATCTTGCACCACACTCACCTGTGAAAGATAAGAAAACACAGTCCAAAGCTTTTGTTACCAGGAATTTTCTTCCCAGCAGGAGGAGAGATGACTTCTACCTTGTTGTTATGGTACATTTAGAAACTGATGTTAGGCATATTCTCTTGAAACCACCTTCACAAATGAAGTCTTTAACCTCTGGATCAAGTAATTTCCAAACTATCATGATCATACTTATTCTACACCATCTCAGGACAGTAAGGAGAGAGCCCCACAGATCTCCTTCTCTTCCAAACTTCTAACAAGCTCCTCCTTCCCTGCCCTGAAGACCTGGGCAAAACCCCCCGAGGGAAAAAACTGACAAAAACAAATGTTAAACCTCAAGTATTTACCTTATTCTGCCTTCAGCGAAAGGTTAAATATAAAGAACTCTATAGAAACTACCATTTAAACTAAACTCTCCAGAGAAAAGACTCCAGTAAGCCTAAGAGCACTTCACTTTTTCAGTTGGGTCTGGAACAGAAAAATAAAATGCAGCTTCCATACGGCATCTCCTCACAAATGTTAGTTTAATGAACAGGACTGGGCCTGCAAGATCTTGCGTAGTGGTAACTGGGTGGGTATCCCACACCATTTATACCCTCACTCGGTCATTGGTGACAACGACATACAAGATGACTGGCTCCAGCTGGGCATGCACTTACAGCTGTGCAACACAATGACGACAACGGGTTTATAGAGGAATCCAACTTGCCGCTTGGCTTCAGCAGCAGCATGGTTTAACCAGTTGAATTAACTGTTCAGTCTAGAGAAAAACCCTGGTAACTTCTAGATGGATCAATGAAGCTCACATAAGTTTGTCAGGATACAAAATACAAGGATTTATAAACCATATAACATCATAAAATAAATGTAAATGACCAAACTGAAGATGAGACCGAACAGATCAGTCTTCCGCCTGACAACCCTGGCTATGCGTCCTCTCCTGTATCACATTAGGCTAGAAATGTTCAAATGAAAGCAGAATTCACAAACCCTGAGAATCAGCTCCCCACTCTTGCTATTCCTATGAGTTAGATGAGAAAGACAGCTGAGGAGCATCCTAAATGACCCAAATTTCTTTTAACCTTCAAGAGGCAAGTCATCCCTTCCTTAAATGCAGTCATAAACCCAGAGGCAAAGTTAATGCCCCATCCAAGTGACCTGTAGTCCCTTCTGCGTAGGAGTGAGATATTTACTATCAGGTCATGAAGTTTATTCATTTGTTTAAAGCTGGCTGTTACGGTCTTGGGCAATGAAGCAACCAAGCTAATGAGCTATGAATGTGCTTAGCATCAGTACCACATTTATCAGAGCCAGAGTATAACATTATTTTAATAGCCCAGGACCCAACACAAACCACTCCACAGAGATCGTCCCATGTAAGATCTCTAATTTGGTTCAGCAACTTTCTCATATTAACACCCTTACTTCTTTGATATAATATTAACACCGAAAGTAGAAGTGGCCTACTTCCAGTTTTAGCTTCAAAATACTGCTGATTTAAAAACAAACAAACAAAGCACCAAGGAAAAGACCAATTAAATCCAACTTCCTCATAGGGAAAGGCAGGAATCGCTTGGGATGGCCAATGAAGGGAATGGAGAACGCTTTTGGCACTGGGTTCCTAAGCTTGAATTAAACCAGGCTGACAGGAGCCCAAAGTCATTAACACTTGATGGCAATCTACTAGACTGGGTAAAATGAACTGGCAAGAGCCAAGCTGATTTGCAAACTGTGGTGACCAGTGGACTCTGTGCTGGTTGCACGTGCACTTGGTAATGAGTGCGGCCCAAAGACTGTGACTCCTCTCACTGGGGCAATTCCTCTCTTCAGACACAGACAGGAACACAGCAGGAAGGAGAATGTACCTTTACTGTCTGAGCCAGACTTGTTCTGCAGATATATGGATGCCTGGAGTCTCCAGAGCTCTGAATGTCTGGCACCTCTTACCAACATTAAATACGCTTAATTAAAAATAAATTTTAAATGGCATACACAAATGAGTCTTCAGAGCCCAAACTTTTAACTTAGAAAGGGATTGTTTTCCTCTGCAAATGATGATGCTAAAATGATACCATTTTGAGAAAAACTAAAGATTTTTTTTTAATGCCTATAAAGTTGACTACGGAGACTCATTCAAAATTGCAGCTGTGAAGATGACGTGACTGTGACATTTATGTCTTAGAAATGACTGCATGAAAATGTCTCAGGAAGGCTCTATAACCCTCTAAATTTCAAGTTGTAAAAGGGCCTCACTTTTAAAGTCAATTCCTTTTCTTAAAAAAGAAAATTTCATAAAAGACATAAAATTTCATAAAAGATTGTGCCATTTCTTGTTTACTTTGTCTAAACATAGAATGTCAAGGTAAAACCACTGAAATATATTTTTAATTTCTGTATAATTAAAACAATCAAGAAAAAATAAACAGACGGCATATAGATTGTTTATAGCAGCAGCACTATTCCTAATCAAAAGACTAGCAACAAACTAAATGTCCATCAGGGGACTTCCCTGGCGGTCCAGTGGTTAAGAATCCGCCTTCCAATGCAAGGGACGTGGGTTCGATCCCTGGTCAGGCAGCTAAGATCCTGCATGCCACAGGGCGACTAAGCCCACACGCCGCAACTACTGATCCTGCACACTCTGGAGCCCACACGCTAAACTAGAGAGCCTATGTGCTGCAACTACTGAGCCCGTGCGCCACAACTAGAGAAGCCCACGCACCACAACTAGAGAAGCCCATGCACCGCAACTAAGACCCAAAGCAGCCAACTAAATAAATATTAAAAATAAATAAATAAATGTCCATCAGCAAGAGAATGAATAAACAATCAACTGTCGTGTGAATACACAGCAAACTACTGTACAGCACTAAAAATCAAGAATTATAGTTACATTCACAATATAAATAAATTTTAGAAACATAATATGAAAACAGCAAGTCCTAGATGACTACATACATCCTGACACCATTTTCATAAAGCTCAAAAACAAGTGAACCTAAACAATATATGGTTCAGGCATGCAAATAATGAACAAGGGAATGATAAACAATTCAAAAGCGCTATTTATTATCATCATCTGAGTAGGGAGACAACAGGTCTAAGGGACAGGGGAGAAGCATATATAGTTCTCAGTTATTGGTGATGTTGCTGGGTTGGGTGGTAGGTTTACTACATTATCATGTTTTATAACCTATAATGATAATACATATTTAATCACCAGTTTTGTAGGTCAAGATCAAATATTATTAGCATTTTCATAAGTTCAACTAATATATACAAATAATCCATTTAAAAATGATAAAAAGAAAAATTAGTAGACCCACATATTTAAAATTTGGCAAAAAAACATATTCCCAGGCTTTGAACGGATATTCTGTGTTTGATAAGGAAAGAGATGTTTTAAGAGTTAACTAGGGGCTTCCCTGGTGGCGCAGTGGTTGAGAGTCCGCCTGCCGATGCAGGGGAAACGGGTTCGTGCCCCAGTCCAGGAAGATCCCACATGCCGCGGAGCGGCTGGGCCCGTGAGCCATGGCTGCTGAGCCTGCGCGGCCGGAGCCTGTGCTCCTCAGCGGGACAGGCCACAACAGTGAGAGGCCCGCGTACCAAAAAAAAAAAAAAAAAAAAAAGAAGAGTTAACTAGTATTGAGATATTTCATATTTGGTATTTCATATTTCATATGGTATTTAATATTTCAACTTTAATTGCAACATTACAAAGAGGCACTGGAATCTTCTACCTGTCAGAGGCATACACACTGACGGTGGAATACACGTATATTTATTGCTAACAGCTACTTGTTTTCAATATAAATAAGTGGAAAGAAGATCAATAGAAGCTGAAACATTTCAAGTAGATTTTCTATGGTCCAAATTGTTACAGAGAAAATTAAAAGTGTAAAGCTTTCACGATTCTCTCTTTCATTACCAAAAGAAAACTTGGTAGAGCCCATGTTTCCTTGGGTAAATGGCATTCAGTTTCACTTAGTGTAGCACAGCAGACTAGAGATGGAAAATGGAGAGCTGACATAGCCCTGACACTAATTTGCTGCACAATGTTAGTAAACTTACCTGACCTCCTTAGGCACTGCTTCTCTCCCCAGTAACATGAAATGAAGAGAAAAGAACGAACCTAGCTCAAAGGATTGTGATAAGAGACAATTAAGGGAATGCGTTAACTAAGCAACATCAACTTGGAAGAACTGCCATACTTCCTAATAGTCAGACAGAAAGATCACCGAGAATCAAAAGTGAACCCAGTGCAGCACATTACAAACAAGACTACTCAGTCGGCATTTTTCAGAGTTTCATTAATGGTTTTACCACTGAAATACAACCCAAACACACAAATGTGTGATTCTCAGTCTTTCGCCTTCGGATTCCCTCTTGTGGCCTCTGGGAACAGACCAAAAATATCCACAAAACAACTGTACTTATTACTTACATCAGGACAGGACAGAAGTGCCTGGGCCAAAAACCGAGTAAGGAATGGAACAGTGGAGTACTCATAACCTAAATTTGTATGTGGACATCAACTTCATAAAGGCCTCTAAATTATAACAAAATACTAACTAAACCAATAATAAATAAATATGAACAAAATAAATTTGTTTATAAATATTCTATTGATAGAAGTAGCACAGGTCAGAAGGATAGAATTTGCACCAAAGGACGATCCAGCTCTGAAATGCACTAAGAACTTAGATGAGCTGCAGACATTTTTAAAACCCACACATTCAAAACACACCCCCCACGCAACTGTCTTGCAATGCTGAATGCTACTAAGTCCACAGAGAGCCTTGGAACAGAAACGAGTCTCACTAGGCACAAGCCCAAGAACAAGAAGCAACACTCAGCACCTGTGGCCAACAGAGAAGTGTGAGAGGAACAGATGGCACACCTGGTCCGATGGTAAGAAACCGATGGCATCAGCAGAACTCAACAGACGTTTCCCTGTTCAACATCTCCTCATTTCCAAAGTGTCATCTCACTTCCCTTCTAAGTCAGTAAGGCATTTCTAAACTTAACCACAGGATTTCTCCTAAGAGAATTTCATATGGCGAAGCAAAGAGAGAGTGCACCTCGGACTTAACTACAGGATGAGAGATTGCCAAGTGAGGGCAGGCCAACTGGTTTCCAAATCAAGAATGTCAATACAAGGGCTGGAGCAGATGGAATGGATCTGGTGATGGTATAGAGGGGAAGCATGTAAGAAAAGGCTGGACCCACTGTGGACTTGAAAATGCTACAGTAAAGGTTTTGGTGTTGCCTAAAGCACCAGATGCATTATTTAGAGGCGATTTCTCTTCCTTCAGAGAGCAGTTCAAAAATTGGCTTTCATTTCCAACAGAAATTAGAGTTTTCCACTCTTTTAATTTTTTTCTGAAATATAGGATCTCTAAGGTGGGTGAATATTAAATTGATGGTTTGTTTATGTAACATCCAACATGACATAAAACCACCTAATTGTTCTCATTTCTCCACTTGGGCAGCTGAGTATGATCTATAACTACTTGGATTTATGTAGAATTCAAATTCCAAGTCCATCAGACAAAAAACAACTGCAAAATTTTATGTATTTTTACAGACGCCATCACTCTAGTATTTCCTTCTTTTACTTAGCAATTAAAAAGGAGAAAAGGTAGTTATTATGCAAACTATACTTTATGTATTCAGTGTGATATTTTAATAAACTATAGCTCCCAAATTTCCTAATCATCAGCAACTATTCCGTGGAAATATTCAATGAGCTGTGACTTGGAAAAGAAGCTGGCTACTGCTGGCCAGGCCTCGTCTACAAAGGGGCAAGCTTCCTAAGAGACACGTTTCCTACTGTGCAGGCGGTGATATGCCTATTATTTGACAGAGCACACTGCTAGTTGGGGAACTTGCCTGCACCTGCCCCATGAAGGCACAGTGGTCATTTTCATAAAGTGGTGTTGCTCAGGAAGCAGCTCCTTGACCATACGATGTACAGGGAATGCCAACATCCCAGCTGACTGGAGGTTTTATTCATTTCTTACACTGTGAGCTTATGAGTATTTATATATGTATTAACAGCATGAAATGACCAATTTGTATATACTCATTAAAGAAACCATTTTTCAACTCACTCTCAGTTTGGAAATTTTACTTCAAGGCTTCTCCTATAAACCTGAAAAAGGCTCTTTAGGTCGTTGGGGAGAGAAGGACTCTCCTAACTGACTACAGATAACTCTCTTAGCTAACTATGAGTTAGAGAGCTTTAACCTTTTTAACCTTCACTCTAGAAAAAATGGTTCTCACCTTCCTATTTCACAATTACCAGCAAGACAAACTGGAGACACTCAACAACCGGTAAGAGTCATTTAGTTCGAAAAGCAGAAAAGGAAAGTGCTCTATCAAACACACGTGGACTTCATACTCAAGGAGGAGCCAGAAAGCTCAAAGAACAAATACGTTTACATATCTAGTTGCTGGTCATTCTCCTCAGCTTAAAGTTAACAGTCCTTCCAAATGCTTTCTGAAAAAATCCACAAGGAAAAAGCCAGAATTCTGACGCAAGCAGCTAAAAAATCACACATACCAAGATAGTGCACAACCTTTGTTTTTAAGAAAGTAACAGGTGGAAAGCTGAGATGCCCAACAACCTTGAAATCACGGCACAGCTTTTCAGTCAGTCACACAAATCGCATTTGTGCAGCACCACTCCACTTGGGGATTTTTCTCACTCACCATCCTTGATACAATACAATTATGTCTACTGATACCCATCAGGTCTGGGAATTGCTACTCTCACAGCAGGGTAAAAGGACTCACCTCACAGAAGAGGGTAAGCTTGTCGTCAGGGAGAAGCCCATTGGCCTCATCCAAGAGAAAATCTCTACGGATGAATTTTTTGAATCCCCAGTCTTTGCCTTGCACAAACCTATATGCCCGTTGACTCTCTGGAGTGAAAAAAAAAAAAGTTATATTTAGGATTACTCAAAAAACCGTATCAAACCCACAATTTGTCAATGTATAAAGTTGCCATATGTGAAAATAAAGAGTCGAACAAAGGTAACATTTACCCATAGCTTTGGTTTCTTCTCCCTTGGCATTCAGGATGGAGAATTTGAATTTTGCTCGAACTTCACTCTTTGGACAGCTGACCAGTAATAGGTAAAGTGACAGGTAATCTTTGCTCTCTTCATCTAGCCCTTTTGGGTTTACCCGCAAACACCTACCCAAAACAGAAAAAAAAAATGTCGAAAGCATCCATGTTTGTAGGCTCATGAAAGGACAGGAGGGAACTAGAACATTCAAATCGAGAGGGAGATGTTAAAAAAACAAAACAGACAAACAAAAAAAAACCCAGGCCCCATAGAGGAGATTCTGATTCAGCGAATGACTACTTGGAAATCACTTTTCTAGAGCAACCTGAGGCACCTTTTAAAAAGTAAACAATAAAGGGGCATCCTAGGATCTGACAACACATCCCCTGCATCTCTTCCTCTTTCCTCATGATCTCCCAAATCAGTCTTTATTCCCCTAAAATATTTTAAAATTCAGCCTAGGCTCAATCTACTCTAATCCTCAATCTCAGGAAAAGCAGCCCCTTATTTTGCTGGGATTGCAGTGAAACCAGGAAAAAAAAGTCAGTGAGCCTTTCAATATCACCTTGGGAGAGAAAAAGAATTCTAGAGGAATATGTTAGTAGTAAATAATCTTTTATAGATATTTTATCAATCTGGCAATAATATTCTAAGATTAAAATAAAGGAGGCAGCATGGAGGAAGCACAGACAAAAGTAAACTCCCATTACACAGGGTAGAGTTCTAAGCCAGACTTCTAAACAGAATTAGAGATGCCAATATGTTACCAATGGATCAAAACAAAATTCAGACAGAATAGGTTCAACTCAGTTAAGTTGTAAATGTCATTAGCTGAACTGCATGTGGTTCAAACACGGCTTCTACCACATATAATACACAGGCCATATGTATCCTTAGGCCTTGCCAGTGTTATAGCACCTCTCTCAAACAGGTGGCCCAATTCAGTGCTTCTCCAGGAAGTGCATATGCCACATAGATCACTACACAATTGTGCTAAAGATGCGGATTTAAATACAATGCCTAAGAATAAGCCTTCTCTCAGCACCTAGTAGTACACTGCTTATGTACATGGCCAAAAAGGACTAAACGAAAGGAGAGTTGTTAAAACTTTTCAGTGGGATATCAGAGGTCAAAAATGGTGGTTCACAGATATGTGTTCTGGTCTTTGTAGAGAGCATATGGTTGTATCCATAACTGCCTGCCCCTCCTAAAGAAAACACATGGTTTGGATAGGACTGACCCCCACTTCCAGATCCTATTCCCCTTGCCACAGGGATCAACTGAGGGAACCTAGATCTAAACCAATCAGTGCATTCTTGGCCACACAGTTCAGAGCAAGTTCAAAGCACTTGTGGGATGGTAGCGGGTGATGCTCATTGCTACCGCCAGTCACCCTTCAACCACAAGGGAAGCTAAGCTTGAAATGTCAAACAGTGTGGAGAGCAGGGCAGAGCAGAGAGCGATGGGGTCCTTAATCTAACCATTGGGCTGGCTGCTGGATCAAATTACCTTCAAAGACATCCTACACCATGGGCATTCCAGGTACATAAGTAAATAAATCTCCTTTGTTGTTTAAAAACAGGCAATCTAAAAGTCAAGAGATATTACATTAAAATCTAGATCTCTTGCTTTTCTTGAAAAATCAGAAAATAGGGCTGGTCAGCCCTTATTCACACATGCCTCTAGTCAGCTGGAGCTGAGAAGCCACCACTTCTTTTAGAAGGACATTCACTAGTTTGCCAAGTGGTCAACACTCACACCACGTATGGACGTTATTTACAACACTGGCTCTCTTTACACATTTACATTACCCTACAGCCATGTGAGTTTGCTGATCCCCTGATATACTCATTGAATTAATTCAACAAATATACAGTGAGCATCTGTTATGTATCAGACACCAGGGAATACATTAAGAACAAAACAAAGTCCCTGCCATCAAGGATCTTCCACTCCAGTCAGTATCCTGTGAAGCCAAGCAAAACAGGGAACTTATAGAAAAATTTGTATAGCTAAATGTAGTCTTCCTCACCATTTCAGTTTATCATTGGCTCCTGATGAAAAGGTTGAACTTTTAATGACTTCACCCATTTCTTCCCGGCAAAAGCTAAAGTTGTTGATGGTCCACATGTAGGAGAATTTCACTACTTTGATCTGTTGATAGAAAACCAGGAAGCAATTAAATAGGAAGTGGGCAACCTGAAAACCAGGCTGGAGATCAGATAATTTTCCCCCTCCCTCCCTCTGCATAATCCCATAGGAAGACAGCACTGTTTGGCCAGCATGGAGGCTCAGCCTTTTCTGTCTCTCATCTACATTTTAAGAAATCTCACGGTGACCAACTGCTTTCATAACTTTTCTCAGCTTCTGAGAAACACTAGACGGAAAGTGAGAAAAACATGGACAAGGTTGGGAAAGCAGGTGATTAAGCCACACCTAAAATGAACCTCTGCTCAGAGCAGTTGTTTGATGATTTAGATGTTGATACCACTGCCTGGGGTTGCGATCTCAAACGTGGTTTCCCCCTAAATTCCCCAACAGAGGAATACACTTCCATCAAGGTGGATGTAGGCAGCAGATCCAGTTTCAAAGATTCCCCTTTCAAGCTCCCGTGAATGCCTAGGGCATTCAGATTCCCCGTGGAAAACCAAGGCATGGAAAGCTGACAAGTACTTTATCTAACTATTTGGCAGGTATGACCCAGAGAAAGCAGGAAAGCCAACGTAGAAAAGAAATCTGATTCCTTTCGTCCCCCAAAATCCTCCCAAGAAGCACCTACCTGTGTGTAACACCAGCTCTCAGCTACTGGGCCACTCGACATTTCTGCCGGAGGTGGAGGACTTGGAACCCTTGACATCGCCAGTTTGAAGGTTAAACAAGATTTCCAAAGTCAGGGGACAAAGACTTCTGTTCCTCTTCACCCTGGATGATGCAAGAAGCAAGAGAATTTTATTAGATTAATGGTATACTATCCTACTGTTTCCATTTGACCTTCCAGAGACTGGAAACTTTGCCTCCTGCCTGGAATTCTCTACCCTTATCATTCAAATGGCTTCTTAGCATTCAATGTTAACCTCAGAGAAGATCACCTAACCTAAAGCAGTCTCATCACAATGATATCACCCTATTTTAATCTTCTGCACAATACTATTTAATATTATCTTACCAAATGAGTGTACTCAAAGGGTACTTAAAGTACATCCATGAAAAGGCTACCTAAAGAGGAGACAGCATGGTGAACACCACATACAGCTTTACCACTGTACGTGGGCTCCTTCCCTGGAGGGTACAAATACTTCACTCCTAAAGGAAAATTACTTTGTTATCTTTCCAAATACTGTCTCATCTTCTCCTACACTTCAGTGCAAACTTATTATTAAGAATAAATAGTCTTCTGGGCTTCCCTTGTGGCGCAGTGGTTAAGAATCCGCCTGCCAATGCAGGGGACACGGGTTCAAGCCCTGGTCCGGGAAGATCCCACATGCCTCAGAGCAACTAAGCCCATGCACCACAACTACTGAGCCTGCGCTCTAGAGCCCGCAAGCCACAACTACTGAAGCCCGCACGCCACAACTACTGAAGCCCACGCACCTAGAGCCCGTGCTCTGCAACAAGAGAAGCCACCGCAGTGAGAAGCCCACGTGCAGCAACGAAGAGTAGCACCCACTCACCACAACTAGAGAGAGCCCATGTGCAGCAACGAAGACCCAAAACAGCCAAAAATAAATTTTTTAAAAATGAATAGTCTTCTATTTATCAACCCATTGCTGGCTGCTCTCTGTAAGGGCAACATTTATCCCTTTCTTAGATGTTTTCCTTTCTCTGTATCATTAGAGATCTCTCTCCACTTACACTTCACTGGTATCTGATTTTCCAGATTCTTCTTGCTTTCTCTGTTCCTCTGTTCCACAGTATGGAGCTATAGGAACTCTCATACACTGCTGGTGAGACTGTAAATTATTAAGTATATTTAGGGTAGGAATTTGCCATATCTAGTAATGTTTAACCTACTTATACGTTAAGACTTAGTAGTTCTACTTTTAACTATATATGTGCTAAAGTAGTGGTTCTCAAACTTTAGGTGCATCAGGATCACTTGCTAAACAGATTGCTGGGCCCTGCCCCCCAGAGTTTTTGATTCAGAGGTTGGGCCCAAGAATTTCCATTTCTAACAAGTTCCCAGGTGACCCTGATATGCCCTGGAATGCTTTGAGAACCACTGTCCTAGAAAAACTGCACACGGGCACAAGAAGACATAGACAAGGTCGTTCAATGTGGCAGTTTGTCTGTAGACAAACAAACTAAAAATCCATTAGGCGGGAAACAGATAACTAAATTGGGTTATTTCCATACAATGAAAAACTACTTCAGGATTTAGAAGTAATGAACTACATCTACAGCACCATGGAGATGAGTGAGATCTAACACGACACTAATGAAAAAAAGCAAGTTTTGGAATGTCATGTGCAGTACACTATTTATGCAAATTTAAGATTTATATATTATTTACAGATATATGCATACAGCAGAAGTGAAAAAAATCATTGACAAGCTATGTATCAGATTCCTGATGGGAGAGCAAGGATGAAGAATGAAGCTGGGAAAAGAATGTAAGACATTTCAAGTTGATCTCTCATGTTTGTTTAAAAATTAGGATGACCTGAGGCAAATATGACAAATGTCTTTTAGTTTGGGATGAGAGCTATTTTAGTATATACTACCTTTGTACTGTTCTGCTTTATCTTTAAAATATATTTTATTGGGACTTCCCTGGTGGTCCAGTGGTTCAGATTTCACCTTCCAATGCAGAGGGTGTGGGTTTGATCCTTGGTCAGGGAGCTAAGATACCAACCACATGCCTCTCGGCCAAAAAATCAAAACATAAAACAGAAACAATACTGTAACAAATTCAATAAAGATTTTAAAAATGATCAAAAATGATTAAAAAAACACCTTAAATTCAATAAAATATATTTTATTAATTGTGGGAATAGTATAAGGATGTACTTACTCCATCATATCATACATTGTCTGGTTTACAATATACAAGGGAGAAATTTCTTTCCTGAACACCTGGTGTGTTTTCAGCTATGGACAGACAATATGAATCTATATCTGATAATGCTGCTCTCTTTGCTTGGCTACTAGGAAGCCCTGAGACAAATCTGACCCATCTCTTGAAACTACAGGCTCATATGCTCATTCTACATGCTATACTCTATATAGGCTCATATGATCCCTCTACTATAGCTTTATTATTATTTTATTTTATTATTTTTTGGCTGCATTGGGTCTCTGTTGCTGTGTGCGGGCTTTCTCCAGTTGTGGCGAGCGGGGGCTACTCTTCGTTGCTGCACGTGGGCTTCTCACTGCGGTGGCTTCTCTTGTTGCAGAGCACGGGCTCTAGTTGGGGGGGGCTTCAGTAGTTGTGGCGTGTGGGCTTCAGTAGCTGTGGCTTGTGGGCTCTAGAGCACAGGCTCAGCAGTTGTGGCACATGCGCTAAGTTGCTCTGAGGCATGTGGGATCTTCCCGGACCAGGGATCGAACCCGTGTCCCCTGCATTGGCAGGCAGATTCTTAACCACTGCACCACCAGGGAAGTCCGAATAGCTTTATTATTTTCTTAACATTGTTATTCACTTTGCTATAATTCCCTGAACTGATTTATTTTACTGTTTGATATATTAAGTATTTCTGGAAACTGCCTCAAATCCTTCGTAGAAAGAGGTAAAAAAAAAAAATCACTCAACTCACATTCACTGGCCACTTAATAAACATGGAGGAGTAATAAGATATAGTTGCACCCTCACAGAGTAATACCATCAGTATTACCAGAGTCCCCATTGGTTTTAACACTATCCTACATGTGTTTATAGTTAAAACATCCCATGTAATCACACATGAAATTAAGTCTTATATACATGATGTGCTATTTCACTTAAACTAAGCACTGCAATGGAATCTGGGCCTCCCTGGTTTGTGCAATTCAGGAGTCATGATAATATCAAGAAAAGAGACCTGTGATCAAGGTAGACTTGCATTTGATGGAAAACATATTCTCACAAAACTGTTCACTTATCTAGTAGTGAGTAAATGCACCTTAGGCGGTTTTACAAATCCCAGTTACCATTACTGCCAGTAGGAGCCAGAATGAATTTTCAAAATTCCCAATTAAAACTATCTTTTGAGCGGGTTGGAATGAAGATGTGAATTTTACATGTTAGTTAAGGGCATAAAACTTGGCTCTGTAGGTGTGAGGTGCAGGCTCAGCTCTATATTGATAGATCATAAAATACTAATTTGAGTTTACTTTTGAAGTTTAAAAAAATACTTCAAATTTATCTAACAATTAACAAGTTAAGAATTCTCTAAGCCTAAGAAAAAGACAAGTTTAAAAACCAGTTTATTTTAATGGCTTAACTGTTGCTACTGAACCATGGTTCACTATTACAACCAGGAAAAAAATACAACCTTGGTCTTGGCCATTTTTACCTATCTTTTTTGCTTCTCATTTATTCTGTAGAGAAGTCTTTGGTTTCTTTTAAAATATCACCAACCTTTCTTCCAATTTTTAAAAGTGTCCAACCCAGCAGTCAGTAGAACTGGAGAATCGGCTTTAGACTCTGAGGAGGTCTAACCACACAATCTGCTGGGAGGGAAATCGACTAGGACAGCACAAATCTAATTAATTTCACTCACAGCAGGCACCATGGGCAAAGTGTTCATAAGCAAAGTAGCCTCCCTGTACGTGAACTCTTCAGCACTTCATGCCAACTGCCGCAGATGCCCAGCAGAAAAACAATTTTAGGAAATAGGAGGTCTATTTGAGGGTCATGGTTTGAGAACCTTTGTAGGAGACAACCAGCACCAAAATATACTGTTCCTGGCTTCAAACAAGTTAAAACAAGACTGCCCAAGTTCTCTAATGAGAAATTTATTTTCCCAGGCTTAGCAAACTTCCCAGTATGCTGACAACTCAGAGGCTGAACATATCTGTTATACACCACCATTTATTTTCCTGTTCACTCTATTAAATCCTGACAATTTCATGTTGTTTAATATAATACACAAACATGCACAAACTAGATGGCTGGGAACATGGTTTCTTGCCAAAGAATGGTTTGTTAGGGACTTTTTAAAGCCTGTAACTATTTTTTCTCTTGGTTTAAAGCCTGGTACAGTTTCCAAGTAAGGAAAAATCCCAATGTTGTAACTATTTTAAACTTGAGAGACGTTTGCATTTTCCAAAACAGAAGATGCCAAAAAGACTTGACCAAAAAAAAAACAAACAAAAAACAAAAAAACCCCCCCAAAACTATAGAAAGATTTGGGTATATTCATTTTTGAGAAACTTTGGGGACCTCAAAGGAATGTCTGTATTTCTTCTGTTACAGTGTCCTCAATCATATACAGCCCAGGAGGTAATAACTTCTTTCTCATTACCCCAAGGACAGATTATTACAGGTCATACTGACTTCCTCTCTTGCAAGGTTTGAATGACTTCTGAATATTTGTTATGGGTAAACTTTTTGCAGATCAATCTACTCTAACAAAACACTAAATGCACTTTTTTCTTTTTCTTTTCTGTTTATTTTAATTTAGAGACACTTCTTAAAATGAAACCAAGGGCAATCAAGAGAGACTTCAATCAGCAAAGGAAAGACTAGGGTTTATCGTGTCTCATGTCTCATGTCAGGTTCATGTTTCCTAAAATTTACAAGTTAAAGATGACTGCTTTTTTAAAATTGAGATATAACTGACATGTAACATTGTATTTTTTAAAAATTCTTTAACAGAGGGAGTTAGAATTGAGTGAATCTAAAGATCAGGAAGAAAAAAGTCAACAGCCTAACAGAAAAATGCGTAAAGAACAGCCAATGGTTTACAGACATGTAAGTATCAATGGTTCTTAAATATGTGAAAACATAAATGCAAATTAAACCACACATTAATTCACCCAGTGAGTTGGCAAAAATTAAAATGTTTGATAACACTTGCCCAGGATAAGGAGAACATTTCTGATTAGAGTATAAATTGTTATAAACTTCATGAAGGGAAATGCATATCAGAATGAATAAGAAATGCATATACCCTTTGATCCAACAATTCCATGTCTAGAAATTTATCCTACTAATATATTTAATATGATAAATATAAAAGGTTTTTCAATGTGGCACTATGTGTAATCACAAAAACATGGAAATAACCTGAAAATCCATCAATAAGGGATTGATTAAATAAATTATGATACAGACAATGTAATAATAAAGCTATTTAAAAAAGGAATGGGGAAGCTCTTTCTACCTAAAGAGGCAGAAATATTTACGTATGTGTGTATGTATGTATGTGTGTGTGTAAGATATCTCTGTCTGTAAAGCTACACAAGACTCTAGAGACACTGGTTACTTCCAAGGAAGGAAACTGGGTACTTGGGTGGGAAGGAGAATTCCCACTGTTCCCATTTGTACTTATTGAATTTTGAACCATGTGAATATATTACCTTTTCAAATAATGAATAAAAATATTTTAAAAGGAATTAGCAGACTTCACAATGAATTCTTCTTGGTTATGAGACGGCTTATAAGTCAGACCCTTATGAGAAACAAGACAGGAATTCTTCAGTGACTTCCACTCCTATCCAAATAAAATCTACCTTTTGTCATGACTGCCAAAGCTTCAGTGTACCTCCCTGACCTCATCTAACACTTACCCTTCTCAATCACCATGCTTTAGTCACTCAGGCCTTTAATTCTACTTGGCAAACACATCAGCCTCTTTCCTCAGCCTGGAAAGCTCTTTCTTCCCTCAGATCTTTTCACAGCTGGCTCCTTCTTGTCATTTAGGTGTCCTATCAAATGTAATATCCTCAGAGAGGTCATCCCTGACCACCAGATCTGAAGCAGTCCCCACTTCTAGCCTCTTTCATCACATTACCCTATTCAAATTTCTTTTTTAATACCACTATCTGAAATTACCTTGTTTTTATATTTTCACTTGTCTACGGTCTCTCCCACTAGAAGTTAAGCACAATGAGAGAACAGCATCCCCCGTGCCTAAAATGGTATCATAATAGGCACTCAATAAATATTTGTTCAATGAAATTGCTGTTGACTAACTAGACTACTGTCTTTTGGGATCATATTTTTCCTTAATGAGCTCTAGTTAAAAGATTAAAGTTTGGGAGTTGCTGAATGAGTAACAGCTATAGGAATCCAAGCATACTCTTAAAACAAGAAAATATTTTAAAAAGAAAACTATCAGTTGATCTCCTATTTTGAAGAACTAATTTAATACATTCCAAAACTACATTCTTCTTTGATTAAAAAAAAAAAAATCCAAGAAAAGTTGGGAGAAAGAGAAGTGTGCAGGGCTAAATGGGAAGTTCTTGAACCCATAAGACAATAGTAATCTAAGCACATCTTCCAGGATAAGTCGATCCTGAAAGAACCATTACAGCAGCTGTCAGAAACAGAGGACCTCTCAGTTATTTCAAGTTAAATTCTATACAGTAAAATTCCAGTATACTGATAAAAATGAGGCAGATTCTTAGCGTTTATTTAGATTTGATCTATAATTTTCATATCTGACACGGGGTTTGATTCCCTTAAAACTGACATGTAGAGAAACAATAATTAACATTAAATATATACACATGTACACATGTGTACAGATATAAAGAGAGACAGGGAGACATACCTTTAAGACATGTATAGACACATTAAGTTTTTTCTATACCAGGCTAAGATGCAGAACTTATTTTCTACCATAGCCAAATATTTAACTAAGAGTTCAACTGTTCTTGCAACTGTTGTGTATAAGGGAAACTTAGAAGAAACTACTGTATACAAGGAAAACTCAGAAACAAGTATAGTATTACATATGCATGTCAGTACCTTTAAGGTTTTCCCAGTTTACAGATCTCTTAGGCAAGCATAGACTCTGAAATGACTGTGAGGATTAGACATGCTTTTGTACATAAAAAGGCTATTTTTCCTTCTTCTCCTCAATCTAAGTGTTACAAGATAAGAGTTTTATAGAAATACCCCAGCTAGTAAAGTCCATCCAAAGTCAAAATGAAGAGGAACAAGAAGATACATGAAAGAATTTCAAGCCGTGGAAAGCAGAGTAAACAACAGACTGCTCCCACTGGCTCCCAAACCTCATCACATGCTGGCTGTTCACAGCCTTACTGCCCTTCTCTATAGGTTATAAATAACTACAAAGTGTCCTTGTCCCCAAAGAGACCTCAGCAACCAGCTCAAAGGTTAAAATATGGAATAATTCTCAATATGGATGCAACTTTTCCAGTTAGGAAAAAAAAATCAAAGAGCAGAAAAATTTATTGCCAATTTAAGTTAAGGGCTAGGGAATCATTCCCTCCCCCTAAAAACTATCCATTATGTAAGAGTTGTTGATACGGACATATTAGCATGATTCCCTACCCCAAAAATACGTCCAGGGACAGCACGCTCTGCTCCAAATGCAGAGGTCTGTCCTGGAAAGAGGTAGGTGCCATTCAACAGACTTGTAGGATTGCATCTCCTTAGACCTTAAAAAGACTTACTGAGTTTTTGTTTTGCTTTTTAATTTAGGCACAAATGACTACATCTACATAACAACATAGAAGGAAAAAATTCCTGCCTCCACTTGGACGGAGGGTCCTGCAGCATAAACCATGATGGCTGCAACAGGCACAGGTTTCACAAGGTCTGGGTTCTTTCCATCAGGTGATGTGCTGCTGTTGTGAGTTACTAACCCCCTGCTAGGGAAACAAAAAAAACCCTCCTCTGCTTTTAAAAAAAAAAAAAAAAAAAAAAAAAAGGCAGATAGGGTTCATAGGATTAAGCTTCTCCACACATCACCTTCAAAATGCATCATCTGGGAGATGTCTGAAATAGAATGACATGAATCCAGATCAGCAAACTAACCTGACTATAAAGGGGCTATTTCACTTCAAAGTGGATCTCAGTTCCAAAGGAAAACACCTTTAGAAATGAAATTAGATAGGCAGAGGCAATCAGCAACTCCTCTCTTTTCACAAATTATAATAATGTGTTGATTCCACTGAATGGCTTGGGCAAAAATCTCTGGGGCCACAAAGAGCAAACCTAGGAAAGATGAAGATTTTAACACATCCCACATGTTATCAAAGACTTCTCCTCTAGGTTGAGAAAATTTATTCTAAAACAAGAGCTGGAACAGAATTTTAAAAAAGAAGAAGGAAGAGGAAGAAGAGGGAAAAAACCTTATGGCTAAGAAGACTCTCTTTATTATATAATTATATTCCCAAAGCTGTTTTGAGATATGAGAGACAGTTTTTCACCTTCTCTCTCCCCTCAGCTACAATTATGAAGAACCTTATAAAATCAAATAGTAAACAGATGAATGCCTTGGCCTTAATACAATTTAAGCATGTCTAATTTGCAAGGAATTCAGAAACAAAAGAGTCATTTCATGAAACAAATAGGCAGAGTTTGCATAACCCCACAGGATCCTCTGGCCTTTACAGAAGCCAAATTCAACAAGCAGTTCTCTTTGGCCATCGATGTTTCAGTCAAGCCATTTAAAAATATTTCTTGTTAACACAGTCTGGCTACAGAAAGGGCTCAAGGAAGGCATACCAAAGAATAAATTCTAAACTGGTCTTAAGGTATATAATTTGGAATAACTTCATTAACTTAGAAGCTGAAAAGACCCACCTGCTCCAGAGGATTTGGTCTACTACAAGGGCAACCGATCCTCTTCAGCGTTTACTACTACATACTATCTAGCAGTACAGAATTCAGTGTTCCCTGGAGACTCTTACCTTTATGAGTGACACTCAGACCTCCCCCTACCTATGAAAGAGAGATTGAGGTATATGTATGCTTTACTCTCCTCCTTTAAGTATGGTCTTAAGTAAAGAAATCTGATGATTGTTTACATGGACCCATGTTCCTTACCTAGAAACCACCTGCAAAAAATAAATTCTCCCTTCTTCCAAAGTTATTAAAAAATAAGCCAATTTCTATGTTAATGTTAAGGTTCTAACTAAATTAAATGGGACAAAGGATGAGCAGGAAGTTCTCAGTTCGAAGTGTTCATTCCAAAATTCGTGACGCAAGGAAAAAGTAAAACCACACAGGCAGACAAAACAGGGGAAAGTTAGACAGAATGTCCGTCTTAACACAATTTCCTGGCTCCCAATGATTTTTGTCAGAATTTAAAAGATTAAAATGCAATAACACCTATTTTACCCAATAAAACTGTGTAAAAACATACATAAGCATTTGAGGCAAGAATCTCATGCCACAAAGCAAAACTTTTAAGATGGTAGCCAGAATGGCAGAAACAGCTGTCTAAGTTACCCATAGAAAGATGAGCTCTAAGGTTCATACACAAAGGCAACCTGCTCAGAATCAAACTCCTTTTATATGTAGAGTAAAAGGGAGCCCATGAATTGCTTTAAGGTATCTCCTTTTATAAGCTGGAATTCAAATTTCCCTGAAGATCTTTTCTCAGGAGAAAAATAATCTTACTCTAAAGTCTCCATATCATGTAATATCAAAAAATGTAAATCCAAACATCTTTTCTCCTCTCCATCATTAGTGTAAAGCCTTATCCTGTAGGTACTAGTCACCAAAGAAGATCTGAATAAATAACTATTGTTTACTCCAGGAAAGAATATTTAGAATAAAACCTCTTTTGAAACCATTTATGAAAAATGTTTCTTTAACACTGATTGTAATCCTCATTATTTAAAAAAAAAACTTACATGCTCACCTTACATGACTTCCAACTATGCATACTATCTGCACTGAAATGAAACAGTAGATTGCACTACAAGATGTGCATTTTTTAAAGTCATGATAAATATTTCTATGCATTTCATTCCACTTCTGTCCTCATGATCTTAAACTATATTTAAAATTAAACTATGTAAAAACTCACCAAGTCAGTAGGAAGACTCTAATTTGTCTTGTCTAACAGGAAATCTTTGCTGGAAATAGAGATGATGAATCAGACTTAACAAGATTCTGAATCTCATGCAAGTCTTTACTTACTTAGGCTATTCTGAAAAGGGAAAATCTTACAAAAGCAGGTGATACATTAGCTAGGATTTACTAGTCAAAATTACCATTCTTATATCTCATCACTAGTTCTGAGAGCTCTATTTTCTAGTCATCTCTCAAAAAGATTATACTTAGAAATTAAAGTCAGAAATATTCAAGCTAATTCCTCTAATGAACTGGCCTATGAGTACAGCAAAAATGAAATAAGTGGCTTGCCCTGTGTCAATATTCACAAGATTTACAAGAGGGGAGTGACCACTTTTGCCAGCTACTTCACAAAATGCTAAAAGAATTACTATCAAGTTTCTATGTAAAAAAAACCCTTTATAAAAAGTGCTCTTGGTTGACCAGATGGCTTCACAGGCAAATCCTATCAAATGTTTAGAGAAGAGTTAACACCTATCCTTCTCAAGCTCTTCCAAAATATAGCAGAGGGAAGAACACTCCCAAACTCATTCTACAAGGCCACCATCACATCACCCTGATACCAAAACCACACAAAGATGTCACACAAAAAAGAAAACTACAGGCCAATATCACTGATGAACACAGATGCAAAAATCCTCAACAAAAGCCTAGCAAACAGAATCCAACAACACATTAAAAGGATCATACACCATGATCAAGTGGGGTTTATCCCAGGAATGCAAGGATTCTTCAGTATATGCAAATCATTCAATGTGATACACCATATAAACAAATCGAAGGATAAAAACCATATGATCAACTCAACAGATGCAGAAAAAGCTTTCGACAAAATTCAACACCGATTTATGATAAAAACTCTCCAGAAAGTAGGCATAGAGGGAACCTACCTCAACATGATAAAAGCCGTATATGACAAACCCACAGCCAACATCATTCTCAATGGTGAAAAACTGAAAGCATTTCCTCTAGGATCAGGAACAAGACAAGGTTGCCCACTCTCACCACTATTATTCAACATAGTTTTGGACATTTTAGCCACGGCAATCAGAGAAGAAAAAGAAATAAAAGAAATCCAAATCAGAAAAGAAAAATTAGAACTGTCACTGTTTGCAGATGACATGATACTATACACAGAGAATCCTAAAGATGCTACCAGAAAACTAGAAAACTACTAGAGCTAATCAATGAATTTGGTAAAGTAGCAGGATACAAAATTAATGCACAGAAATCTCTTGCATTCCTATACACTAACGACAAAAAATCTGAAAGAGAAATTAAGGAAACACTCCCATTTACCACTGCAACAAAAAGAATAAATTACCTAGGAATAAACCTACCTAGGGAGACAAAAGACCTGTATGCAGAAAACTGTAAGACACTAAAGAAAGAAATTAAAGATGACATAAACAGATGGAGAGATATTCCATGTTCTTGTATTGGAAGAATCAACATTGTGAAAATGACTATACTACTACCTAAAGCAACCTACAGATTTAATTCAATCCCTATCAAATTACCAATGGCATTTTTCACAGAACTAGAACAAAAAAATTTCACAATTTGTATGGAAACACAAAAGACCCCGAATAGCCAGAGCAATCCTGAGAAAGAAAAATGGAGCTGGAGGAATCAGGCTCCTGGACTTCAGACTATACTACAAAGCTACAGTAATCAAGACAATATGGTACTGGCACAAAAACAGAAATATAGATCAGTGGAACAGGATAGAAAGCCCAGAGATAAACCCACACACATATGGTCACCTTGTCTTTGATAAAGGAGGCAAGAATGTACAATGGAGAAAAGACATCCTCTTCAATAAGTGGTGCTGGGAAAACTGGACAGCTACATGTAAAAGAATGAAATTAGAACCACTTCCTAACACCATACACAAAAATAAACTCAAAATGGATTAAAGACCTAAATGTAAGGCCAGACACTATAAAACTCTTAGAGGAAAACATAGGCAGAACACTCTATGACATAAATCACAGCAAGATCCTTTTTGACCCACCTCCTAGAGAAATGGAAATAAAAACAAAAATAAACAAAAAGGACCTAATGAAACTTAAAAGCTTTTGCACAGCAAAGGAAACCATAAACAAGACGAAAAGACAACCCTCGGAATGGGAGAAAGTATTTGCAAACGAAGCAACTGACAAAGGATTAATCTCCAAAATATATAAGCAGCTCATGCAGCTTAATATCAAAATAACAACCCAATCCAAAAATGGGCAGAAGACCTAAATAGACATTTCTCCAAAGAAGATATACAGATTACCAACAAACACATGAAAGGATGCTCAACATCACTAATCGTTAGAGAAATGCAAATGAAAACTACAATGAGGTATCACCTCACACCAGTCAGAATGGCCATCATCAAAAAATCTGCAAACAATAAATGCTGGAGAGGGTGTGGAGAAAAGGGAACCCTCCTGCACTGTTGGTGGGAATGTAAACTGATACAGCCACTATGGAGAACAGTATGGAGGTTCCTTAAAAAACTAAAAATAGAACTGCCATATGACCCAGCAAACCCACTACTGGGCATATACCCTGAGAAAACCATAATTCAAAAAGAGACATGTACCACAATGTTCACTGCAGCACTATTTACAATAGCCAGGACATGGAAGCAACCTAAGTGTCCATCAACAGATGAGTGGATAAAGAAGATGAGGCACATATATACAATGGAATATTACTTAGCCATAAAAAGAAATGAAATTAAGTTATTTGTACTGAGGTGGATGGACCTAGAGTCTGTCATACAGAGTGAAGTCAGAATGAGAAAAACAAATACCATATGCTAACACATATATACGGAATCTTAAAAAAAAAAATGGTTCTGAAGAACCTAGGGGCAGGACAGGAATCAAGACACGGACGTAGAGAATGGACTTGAGGACACAGGGAGGGGGAAGGGTAAGCTGGGATGAAGTGAGAGAGTAGCACTGATGTATATACACTACCAAATGTAAAATAGATATCTAGTGGGAAGCAGCTGCATAGCACAGGGAGATCAGCTTGGTGCTCTGTGACCACCTAGAGGGGTGGGATAGGGAGGGTGGGAGGGAGGCTCAAGAGGGAGGGGATATGGGATACATGTATACATACAGCTGATTCACTTTGTTATACAGCAGAAATTAACACAACATTGTAAAATAATTATACTCCAATAAAGATGTTAAAGAAAAAAAAAAGTGCTCTGGGTAAATTACACTGAAGCAAGATACGTTTAAACAAAGCCATGTATCCTATGGTTTTAATAAACAGCTGCCACACTGAGGTGGCTGTTGAAGACTGGTGAGGCATCTTAGCTAAACACCACCCCCCCACACCTAAATAATCTACCATAGCCTACAAAGTCACTCAAAACAGAAACAGGGATAAGAGCGGTTGCAAGGGTTCTAGGAGTATAACCTAGGCAGGAAATTCTGGTGCTATCTTCCTTTTTGTGGGAAAATGAAGTACTGCATACACTGTAGGTGATTCTTAAAAAACAGCATCTTGGGACCTCCTTGGTGGCTAGTGGTTAAGACACCACGCTCCCAGTGCTGGGGGCACGGGTTCGATCCCTGGCTGGGGAACTAAGATCCCACATGCCACAAGGCGCAGCCAAGGAAATAAAAGAATTAACAATAAAAATTAAATTAAAAAAATTTACTAGCTCCTCTTTGCTGCTTTCATTTCAAAAACAAAATCTTTTCCTGAAAATGTAAATGCTATCTTTAACTGGTACACTGGTACAAATAAGTTCCTCTTACTTTGGTTAACCAAGTCTAGTTACTGTCAGTAATGGAACGAGCCCTCACCAAAAGCTGTACTGAACTATTGACTCTAAAACAGGACAAGTCACGATCAGAAGATTTAGAGTAGCAAGAGTCAGGCCGAATTCATTTAACAGATTATTTACTGCACACCAACTGTGTTTAAGGTTTCGGTTTCTCAGTTAATTTGCTTGAATGAATACTTTTAGGCCTAGTGGACTGGCAAAATTTAGAGTCTGACAATACCGATAAGGACTGGGAGGAACAGGAGCACTTTCACACTGCTGGTAGGAAGACATATTAGCACAACCACGTTGAAAAACAGTTTTTTCTTATCTAATAAAACTAAAGATTGGGACTTCCCTGGTGGTACAGTGATTAAGTATCCCCCTGCCAATGCAGGGGACAGGGGTTCGATCCCTGGTCCAGGAAGATCCCACATGCTGAGGAGTAACTAAGCCCGTGTGCCACAACTACTGAGCCCGCACGCCCTAGGGCCTGTGCTGCGCAACAAGAGAGGCCACCACAATGAGAAGCCCACTTGCCGCAACTAGAGAAAGCCTGAGCGCAAGAACGAAGACCCAATGCAGCCAAAAATAAATAAATAAAATTTTTTTAAATGTTAAAAAAAAATTAAAGATCCATTGTTCAGTTTGTTAAAAACTAAACAATTCTACCCCCAAACACAGCCAAGAGAAAGTCCTGCACATGTCCATCAGTGCACATAAATAAGAACATGCACAGCAGCAGTGTTCCTAACAGGCAAAACATCAACAGTAGAATGGATACACAAATTGGGGTATATTCATGACAGGGTTCTACATGGCAATGAAATTACGGTTCTACGTAACAACATGGATGAACTTTACAAACATATAGTTAGATTCTGAAAGAAGACATAAAAGAACACATATAGTATTATTCCATTTAATGTATATAAAGTTCAAAAACAGACAAAACTAAGTTCTATTGGTTTGCAATGAATCCCAGGTAGTAAAATCACAAAGGAAAGGAAACTACCATCACAAATGTCAGGTTAGTGACACCTGGCTATGGGTTACGCTCTACAAGTAACACAACACAGCAAGCTTCTTCTGGGCGCTGGCAACGGTATATTTCTAGGTCTAATTGGTGGTTATATAAGTACTTGCTTTTTTTTTTTTTTTTGCGGAACGCGGGCCTCTCACTGCTGTGGCCTCTCCCATTGCGGAGCACAGGCTCCGGACGCGCAGGCTCAGCGGCCATGGCTCACGGGCCCAGCCGCTCCGCGGCATGTGGGATCTTCCCGGACCGGGGCACGAACCCGTGTCCCCTGCATCAGCAGGCGGACCCTCAACCACTGCGCCACCAGGGAAGCCAGTACTTGCTTTTTATAATTAAACTTTAAACTATACAGTTATGTTTTGTGTATTTTTCTATGGGTTATATTTCAAAATAAAAATGCATTAAAATAAAATCATAATTTAAAATGCATTAAAATATGCAATAAAATTACTCAATAGAGTATATGTGCATGTGTGTATATATCTCCTCCAATGTCTAAGGGTGAATATAGTGTATTGCACAGAATATACCCTTGATGTTTTTTTTTCAAAGACAGTTCAGGATGAGAACTCAGTAATAAATGCAGGGCCACCCAGGAATGAATATCTATAGACAGGCTTTCCTATTATACATTCTTTCTCTGAATTTAAATGCAATACCTAAGATCTGCATTCCTGCGAAATTTTCGGTACTGACACAAATGTTTAAATCTATGTATGACTACTCACCAGGAGCCATTAGTTAATATCCAAATTATTATAAGATACAAACAAAAGCTTTTGAAAAAGCAAAGCCAGGACACAAGTATTTTTTGGTATTACCTTTTTAGTTTAATCATGTCCTCTGATGGAACCTCCAATGATTTCCATCTCAACTCTGAGTAAAAGCCAAAGTTCTTACAATAACTGAAAAGGCCCTGCACAATCTGGACCTCATTACCTCTCTGGCCTCATCTCCAATTATTTTCTCCGGAGTTCACTGTGTTCCAGCCACACTGGCCTTCTCTGCCGCTGTTCCTCAGACAGAATAGGCTCATTCCTGCCTTAGGGCTTTGCATTTGCCCTTTCTTCTACCTGGATAACTCTTCCCCTAGATATTCTCTTGGCACACTCCCTCCCCATTGTTGGGGCTTTCCCTAATAACCACCATCTCTGTGAGGCCTTCCCTGACACCCTTAAGCATGTCATCCCCTCCCCCCAAGCCATAATCCTATTTCTCCTGCATTGCTTCATTTTTTTCTATAGCACACAAAGTCATTTACCACACTTTACCTGAGATGTAAGAAGGCAGACTCTTGTCTGTTTTGTTGCTGTACCCAGACAGTGTCTGGCAAGTGGAAGATCAGAAAAAAATACTTATCTAATAAATGACTGAATTAATCTCCTCTTCTTTTGGATTTCTATCCTTGAAAGATTAGACAATAACTTTATACATTTGAAAAAAAGAAGGCTTCCCTTCTCTGTAAGTCAAATTTATTAACAAAGTTTGTTTTACTAACAAGTTTCAGATTTATGCTCTTATTAGTACTGAGTCACAGGTAAGACTTATAAAAAGTTGATACAAACTAAACTGTATTTTCCCCTAAAACAAATGTGCAGTGCATGTTTTAGTGACGGCAATGCTGGGAGAGCCCAGAGAGACAAAAGTCAAGAGCTCTCCTGTACTGCTGGTGCAGGTGTGCGCTGCCGTAACCACTAAGGGAATTACTCAACAAGATGTAGCAACGAAGACTGAGTGATTGCTTCCTTTATTTATACTTTTCATTAAAGTTTCTTTTTTTAATGAGCTTATTTTCTTTAAAGTCAGGAAAAAAGGTGTGTTAAATAAAGAATTATGCAAACAAAATATAATTTCAAGAAGAAGGTTCTTTATATTATACTTTGATGCCCACAGAAACAGTAAAGTCTTCTGTTATGTATCCAGATGAAATATCCCAAGACAGTAACTACAGTTAAAAGAAAAAATTATTTTTGACTTAGGAACTAAAACTTTTTATAGCAGAGTTTCCAGAGTGGAAGGGAAAACAAAACCCCATGGTGTTAGTATTCCACATAAGAACATACTTTTATTCTAAAGAAAGATTTAAAATAGGAACATTTCTCTGCAGCATAAAACATGGAATTGACAGGATAAAGAGCAGGTAAAGAACTCCATTCAAACTTAGTGATTACAACATAAGGAAGAAAAGTCACTGAACAATTCACTGCCTACTGAGTGATTACACATACTTCTGAGTATGCAGATAGAGCTTATACTTTTGGTGGAATACTTCACCTAAAATAAAGGCAGAATAAGCCTAGATCCGAAGGTTACTTTCCAACCACAATAACTTGTGACATGAACCATATCCTAGGACATAAACAAATCTGAAAGAAAATACACAGGCACCTGATATTCTACAGTTATGTTTATTACTAAGATTTCCATTTTAAGGTCTTATCAATTACTTTTAAAAATACTTAGCACATAAATTCTTAAAGATAGTTGATATATTCAAGAAAGGAAGTCCTCCTCAAACACTTCAGCTGGCGGAGTGTATTATTAGAGAAGAGTAACCGTTTTCATTTGTAACACTTTAACATTCCAAGTGCTCAAAGCTCTGAACGGGATCCACCTTTAAAGTGGGAAAAAAAAAAACAACCCTAGAACATAAAAATTAAAAATACACCCTGGGACTTCCCTGGTGGCTCAGTGGTTAAGAATCCGCCTGCCTGTGCAGGGAACATGGGTTCGATACCTGGCCCGGGAAGATCCCACATGCTGTGGAGCAACTAAGCCCGTGTACCACAACTACTGAGCCCGTGCTCTAGAGCCCATGAGCCACAACTACTGAGCCTGCATGCCACAACTACTGAAGCCCGTCCTCCACAACAAGAAAAGCCACCGCGATGAGAAGTCCGTGCACCGCAACGAAGAGTAGCCCCTGCTCGCCGCAACTAGAGAAAGCCCGCACACAGCAATGAAGACCCAACGCAGCCAATAAATAAGTAAATAAATAAATTTAAAAAATACACCCAACCTCACAATAATGACTAAAGTATAGTGGATTAAAGACTCCAGAAAAAAAAATATAAATGAAAACTGGGACTTCCCTGGTGGCGCAGTGGTTAAGAATCCACCTGTCAAAGCAGGGGACACGGGTTCGAGCCCTGATCCGGAAGATCCCACATGTGGTGCTGCAACTAAGCCCATGCGCAAACTACTGAGGCTGCACTCTAGAGCCCATGAGCCACAACTACTGAAGCCCGCATGCCTAAAGCCCGTGCTCCACAGCAGAGAAGCCACCACAGTGAGAAGCCCACGCACTGCAATGAAGAGTAGCCCCTGCTCATCACAACTAGAGAAAGCCCACATTCAGCAACGAAGACCCAACACAGCCAAAAAAAAAAAAAAGAAAAGAAAACCATTGGTCATTGAAACATATGGTCCCTGAACAAAATTTATCTGTAATAATTCTAATCTAAGGTAAAGGTTTACTTTTTTTTTTTTTTTTTTGAGGTATGCGGGCCTCTCACTGCTGTGGCCTCTCCCGTTGTGGAGCACAGGCTCTGGACACGCAGGCCCAGTGGCCATGGCTCACGGGCCTAGCCGCTCCGCGGCATGTGGTATCTTCCCGGACCGGGGCACGAACCCGTGTCCCCTGCATCGGCAGGCGGACTCTCAACCACTGCGCCACCAGCGAAGCCCAAAGGCTTACATTTTTAAAATGTCTAATTTGGCTAAGAATGCTCCAAGAAACTCCTTCATAAGTATCAGCTACATTTGGTTCATGATGAATTTGTAAGACAAGAATTGAATGAACTAGGTTGGCAATCAACCAACTAAATACTAGTCCTACATTTAATGAGTCGGAAGTATTCTAGGAGTTAAAAAGTAATGACAGAAAACATATAACGGAGAAAGGGAAAACGTGAGTAGTTACTGATGTTTATGAAAATCAGCTATTGGATATGAGACAATAAAAATATAAAATGTTAAATGCAAAGGTTGCCAAATTTATCAGAGTCCATAAAGAACCCACAGGATGGGCTTCCCTGGTGGCGCAGTGGTGGAGAGTCCGCCTGCCGATGCAGGGGACACGGGTTCGTGCCCCAGTCCAGGAAGATCCCACATGCTGCGGAGCGGCTGGGCCCGGGAGCCATGGCCGCTGGGCCTGCGCGTCCGGAGCCTGTGCTCCACAACGGGAGAGGCCACAACAGTGAGAGGCCCGCGTACCGCAAAAAAAAAAAAAAAGAATCCACAGGAAAAGAACATTTCAGAGCCTCTGGCCTTAGTAAAAGAAAACTGGCATTTCAAGTTAGAGAAGGTTTTCCTCATCCCTTCCTCTCCTTCAAAGGATGATTGTGAATACCAAAGTGGTAAACCAAATGGGAGAATTCAAATAAGATATTTAGGACAAAAATCAAGCCACCCAAGCAATAACAAGGAAGAAGGAGGAGGAGGAAAACACCACATGAGGTGGTTGTTCACTGAAGTTCTGTCTGTAATGGCAAAAAAAAAAAAAGGAAACAATTTAAATATCCATCGAAGGGGTTTGGGAAAACTGTGAAATATACATACAGAGAAATTAAAAAATTAAACAGCTGAAATGAGGGACCTAGATCTACATGTATCCAGATGGACAGATCTTGAAAAACAAGAATAAATGAAAAAATGACTGCAATAGAATTTATTTATACATTCACACACACACTCTGCACAGGATGCACACTAAGTTTATGGTCATAGATTGTCTCTGGGGAGTGAGGTGGGAAAAAGGACTGAGAAAGTGAATGAAGAGGACTTCAGCTGAAGGTCTCACAGTCTCTCTACTTTTTGTTCGGCTTTCTTTTTCTTTTTTTTTTAAAATATTTAGTTATTTATTTGGCTGCGTTGGGTCTTAGTTGCAGCATGCGGGATCTTCGTTGTGGTGCGGGATCTTTTGTTGTGGCACACGGGCTTCTCTCTAGTTGCGGCACACAGGCTCCAGAGCGTACGCACGGCTTAGTTGCCCCTGGGCACGTGGGACCTTAGTTCCCCGACCAGAGATCAAACCCCTGGTCCCCTGCACTGGAAAGCAGACTCTCAACCACTGGACCACCAGGGAAGTTCCCAAAAACAATGAATTTAGAGGGAAAAGTAGATTAGAAAAGCTTTAAAAAGTTGACATCAGAGTAGTCTGAAATCAAACCAAAAAAGCCAATGAATTCAGTCCAGATCTTCTCAATAATAAAAAATTTAGCTCTTGGTGAAATATTTTCCCCAGTTGATGGGAACACAGCACCGGGGTTACTTAAGCAGAGGGAGTAAAGAGACTGACGTTATATACTTCAGTAAGAAAGTACATTTTAAATAAGGATAACACTCATCCTAACCCAGTATATCCTCAGAGACTGTCAATCCTCACAAGGAACCATATTTCCACAGAACACCTTCTCCTTCCTCTCCATCATCTACCTCTAACCTGAACACCTGTCCTCCCACTTTCCCTAATTTTACTCACTCTCCTCTAAGACCAACCTCTCCTTCAACCACCTCAAAGTATAGTACCTAAACTCAAAGACAGATTTTTAAAAAGAAAACTTGAGACTTTTGGAAATGATTTAAATGCTTTTCCCCCCTTTCAAATCTGTTTTTCCTCCCTCTTGCTTCACTTTTTCCATTCCCCAACCTGTTTTTTTCCTTCTTTTCTCTGGCTGACCAACAGTTGCTTTCAACTGCTAGCAAGCCTCTGGCATGTTTATACTTTTCCCTTCTTAAGGAAAAGATACTCCACGTAAATCGAACAAAATGCCTCTCCATAGCCCAAGAGCAAATAAAGGGAAAATAACTTAAAAGTAAAAAATACTAATATTTTGCTGCCTTTCATTTTCATTACGGATAGGAATAAAGTTGTAACTACCAAATAAGACAGCAAAACCAAACTTACATTTTATCATCCTCATAACATTTAAATTTATCTAGGGTCCTCTGTTTCACAAGTCCCTTTGGTTAAGAATTATAAGGCCACTGAGAATAGGTCTGTACAGTTGAGTACTACAGCCTAATGGAAACCATAATCTCAAGATTCACAGTAGAGATACAACCGGAGCACTCCCACCCCCATCTTCCTTGTCTTTTTATTTTTTAATTTTTTGGCCATGCTAATTTCCTCTGTATCATGCAAATTTTAGCAGACGTGCCGCCAAAGCCAGCGCTTCCTCATCTTCTTTAAAGGGGCTTCTAAGGTCGCTTCGTGGTAAATGCCTTAAGCTATATAGCCATTCCCTCACAAGCAGTATTCGATGCTTCACCATCTTCCAAGTACTCTGACATTCAGGATCTTCTTTGGGATTTATTAACAGCTCTGTGAGGCGTGCAGGGCAAGTATTTTACAAATAAGGAAACAGAAGCCCAGAGGTTACAATCTACCATGGTT
This sequence comes from Grampus griseus, assembly GCF_964374135.1. Lineage (NCBI taxonomy): Eukaryota > Metazoa > Chordata > Mammalia > Artiodactyla > Delphinidae > Grampus > Grampus griseus. Next base: position 23,742,176 of record NC_139014.1, read on the forward strand.
ACATGGCTATTAAGGGGGCTGAGTTAAGACTGAAGTCTTTCAACTTCTAATCCAATACTTTAATTCCTGTGGCTAGGTGATTCTTAGATGAGGTATTATTCAACACGGAGGAACTGGAAAAATACCCGATAGAAGATACATACATACATATATATATATATATATATATATATGTGTGTGTGCGTGTATATATATATATACCCTAACTTTCGATTCTGATTTCGTTTTCAAGTGGCAACTCTGTTGAAAACTATGCTCTTTTGTTCTAACAAATTCTGAGCACAATTATTAATGACACCTGGGCAAACTGTTGATAGGCTCATGCCTACTTTCAAGACTAGACCCTGGGAACAAATCATATGTCCTCACATTTTTTTAAGGACTTTCCATATTTTAGCACCTAATCATCATTAATTTTTAAAAATAAAATGGCTACTTTTCTAACATGCCAGAGTATTTTCTAGCCTGAGTTTACAAAAAACCAGTGTCTTTTCCCCAGGAGATCTCTCTCTCCTTTGCCACAAGCTTACAGAATTAAAAAGCACAATTTCTATCATTCCTTAATTATATTCATCTGAAAAGTCTAACATGACGAAAATACTAAATGGCACTATCTTCTACCCAGTTGCTCAAGCCAAAACCCCTATCTTCTCATATCCCAACTATCAGCAAGTCCTGTCAGCTGTCCGGCTTCCTAATACAGTCCACATTTATCCATCTAAAATTTTACCCATTTCTGTGCAGTTTTCTCTCATCTGAACCAGCGGTAACTGGTGTCTAACTGATCTTCCAGCTTCCTCTGTAGCACAATCTATTTGCCACACAGTAGCCACAATGAACTTCAAAAAGGTAAATCATATCATGTCCCTCTTCCATTTAACCACACTTAGAACAAAATTCAGTCTCTTTACCTGACCCTATAGGGTCCTATAAAAACTGGTCCATTATGCCAAATTTATCACCTATCCCTCACTCCAAACACACTGACTGGCCTTTCTATAAATAAGCCAAGCCTGTTTCCACCTCAGGGTCTTAGTGCTATCTTCCCTCAGCCTGGAAGACCCTTCTCCTAGTTATTCACATTACTTGCTTCTTGTTATGTATGTTTAGCTCAACACTCATCTCTTTTAAAAAAGGCCTTCTGGGGACTTCCCTGGTGGTCTAGTGGATAAGACTCCCAATGCAGAGGGCCCAGGTTCGATCCCTGGTCGGGGAACTAGATCCCTCATGCATGCCGCAACTAAGAAGTCCTCATGCCGCAGTGAAGATCACTCGTGCTGCAACTAAGACCCGGCACAGCCAAAATAAATAAATAAATGTTTTGTTTTGTTTTGTTTTAATTAGAAATTAAAAAAGGCCTTCTGTGACCACAGCCAAAAGTAGCAGCCCCATCCCTACTCTTCCATGGATTTGTTTTGTGTGAATTAATCCTCTACACTGTCTACAGTTTATAGAGCCTGATCATCTTCTGAGTGCACTTATAATACTGACATTCTGGTCCTGCAAGTCTGAAAACCAGAACCTAGACAGTGGGGGCTCTGCTGAGATAACGCCCAGTTCAAGGTCAGAAGCAGCCCCTGGTCTTTTTCTTGTTTGGGTCCAACAGACACTTGATTAAACTTTCTTTCTTCTTTCGGGGGTAAAAATTTTTAACAAAGCCATCCTTGATCTTTGAAACTTTTCTTATTGTATCCACTTAGGCTTCTCTTTTTAAAAATTATAATATCAAGCCTGTAGACTCTGTCTTGCCTTAAAGAAATCACTAGTTTTGCTGACCACTAAGCCTTATTCTGTAGTACACAGTTTATTTTCTATCAGTTAAGGGAAACAACTGATCATAATGGGACTGGGAGCCGAGATCTGTTTTCTGAGATGGGAAACTGGCTTACAAGTAGAAAAATAAAAGGTAGACGTAAAAGCATTTTTGGAGATGGAGATATAAATAATAACAAAAATTGCAACAAACGCCTTTTGGGTGATAGTAAAAAACCAAGAAAACTTGCTAATGCTACTTAATTCTTCAGGAGTAAAAGACTGAAGTGATCTGAGTAAAGTGAAGGGAGTTCTCGGCTATGAGCCTGAACACGCTTTGAGGGCAAGGGACGTGTACCCAGATAATCCTGTATTGTGCCTGGCACACAGAAGGTGCTTCATAACATCTGGTGAGTAAAGGAATTAGCAAAATATTCTAGAGATACAAAAGGATTTAATGGACATCCAGTAAAATGTTTTACAGATTGTTTTCCAGTCTTACCTAATGCGACTGTTCAAATTAAGTCAACTGTCAGGATACCCAATTCTACTGCTCAGTCTACATTCGCAACAGAATTAAAGCGGCTATAGAAACTGGATTCCTCCCCAAGGATGCGAGGTTACAAATATAAATTTGCAACTCTATTTGTTCTTGGCCCTCTGTAACCTCTTCTTCCTTTCAATTCAACCAAACCTTAACTGATTAAAGCTGCACATATTTGACTCTGATCCTCAAGCTGTAAAAAGGCTCTTTTACTCTATTTCCTGAAAACCCTTTCCTTCAAAGCAACGAGTCATCTTATTAGCTGAATCAAATTATTATCAAATAGAGGTCCCTTTTTGGGAGAGCTTATGGATTATTTAAATTTTGGAAGACTAAGTTTCTCCCACCTATACAACTAGTAGAGTCACAGCAAAAAACAGATTTTTATCCTAAGTCCAACAACTACTCTGAGCATTAATAAATGTGTTCCCATTGCTTAAGCCCTAAAGTCAATCAACCATAAAAAATATGCACTGAATACAGTTTGGATGTCCAGTCCCATGTTAAATCACCAGCCTCACTACTACCAATTTCTTTGCTTGGTTTGAATTAAAAGAAAATGTTTCTGGCCTTGAAGAGCCAGGAAAAGACTCAACTTATAGTTAAAAGAAGAACTCATATTTTCAAGAACTGAGGGTTCCTCCTCAATATATAAATTTTCCTCCTTTAAACAATTTCCCTACCATCCTTTTCAGTATACTTGGTCTTTAAATAGGAAGCCATTTAGAAGACACAAAAATTATTTCTCCATCTATTCATCCCTGGAAACTAGATGGAACAAAAGCTCAGTAAAATCAGTTTTAAAAATCTAGATAGGGCCTCCCTGGTGGCGCAGTGGTTGAGAGTCCGCCTGCCGATGCAGGGGACACGGGTTCGTGCTCCGGTCCGGGAAGATCCCACATGCCGCGGAGTGGCTGGGCCCGTGAGCCATGGCCGCTGAGCCTGCGCGTCCGGAGCCTGTGCTCCGCAACGGGAGAGGCCACAACAGTGAGAGGCCCGCGTACCGCAAAAAAAAAAAAAAAAAAAAAAAAAAAAAATCTAGATAGTCAGCTAGTATTCAAATAAAAAAGGGAAGCTTTGGACTCTAGACACAAATTCATTTCAAATATTAAAAACTTACAGAACTCATAAATAAACTCACTTTTAAGGAAAAGTTACAAAATGTAGGTAAGAGTTAACACTACCACTTTACCTTTATTGCCAGAGGTAGTTACATGAAGATCTGTCTCACAAAGGTCAACATTTTATTGGGTCTTTCAAAATCAATTCTTCACAATGAGAAACGGACATCAGTTAAATAAACTGTTAGAACAGAACAAGTCAATATATTTATAAGCTCTTGCTGTCCTTGGGACCTGAATTCTAGTGTAGGCTTTGTAGATACTTTGCTAAATCTAAGTTTTCTTATATTTAAATTGAGGGCAACTGTCCAAGGCTCTCTAAGCTCCCTTCTAGAACTAAAGTTCTATGACCCTTTGGAAAAACTGTTAAAATGACATCTGCCTCTCTACACATATGCTTTTAAAAAAATAAAAGCAATATGTACTCAGTATAAATAATTCAAAAGTTATAGGAAGCTATAATTGAAAAGTAAAAGTTACCTCCCAGACACCCAAGTCCCTCTTTCCTAAGCCTAAAGACAACCACTGTTTTCTTTTGTAGCCTCAGAAACAAGCAAAAAAACACACAAAACCAAAAAAAGGCATGTACCAGCACAGACACACACACACACACACACACACACACACACACACCACACACACACACACACACTCATACTCCTTGGAGGCACACACATACCTTGATCTTTCTAAAGGCTGCAAGGAATTCCACTGTACCCTGATGTGTGGTTTCTGGGTTTTTGCTACTGCAAACAATGTAGCAGATAGGTGTATCTGAACATAAATGCAGCAAGCCCAAGTCTAAGCACTGTTTATTTTGATAGATAATGCCAAAGTGCTCAACAAAATGTTGTACCAATATATACTCCCCATCCACATGACTGAATGCTCAATTCTCCCACACCTTTGAGTACAAGGAAGCACAAAGAGTAGGTGAGAGTGAGCAACTTGTACTGCAGATTCTATTAATTCCAAGGAGATCAAGTTCTATCTTAGATCAGGATGTGGATTTAATAGCATGTATGGCTAAATTCCTCCGCATATAATCTGGCCACTTTCACCCAGAGATGGATATCGGTACACTGAAAAATCAATTTAGTTCCTTATCTTCTTCACTGCCAGAGGATCCCTATTAATTCAGCTGTTTATTCCCAAGTTAAATGGAATAGTACATGATCTCAGAGTTGGTGTTAACAGAGCACACAGAAGTAACTCCTGGGTATTTTTAAAGTGTTTTTTAATTAAATAACTGGTATAATGTCTAGCATGGAGTAGATACTCAATAAGTAACTTAATTAAATTAATGAATGTCATCCACGTTGAAAATATCATCTTAGTTTACTAGGAAGTATTTGCAAAGGACCATATAAACATCAGGCAACTCCAGGAGGAGCACATGAGTTTCTAAAAACAAAGTAAACATATATAAAAGTTCTCAAAAGTTCTCATATACTTTTCTATAATTCATTATTTTAAGTATTTCTTACATCTTCAGTTGTAGTATGCCATCACATGGTGGGGAGGGAGCAACAACTTTGGTCTTACACTGAAATGTGGAAAAATAAATTTTTAAAAAATTTTAGAACCAGGGAAATGAGGTATATCTAATGCCGTATGTTTTCAGCAGAAGCTCCCTCTAATTTTATAAGAAAAGTGGTTAAACATAATTTAGGAACACCCACTATGAGATTATTCCCAACACATAATCTTTCCTTTCCTCATCCAAGTAAACCAACCACACACAACACTAAATCTCTTAAGAAAACTGCCCCCAGTTTCTTCTATTGTCAGGAGATCACTAAAAAAAAAGCCTCAGTTTTAAGGATCAACACGAAGCACTCAAATCAAAGCCGACCTTACATACACTTAACACGTAAAACTCACCAAACACAGCAAGTCCTATGCTAAGGGCCAGAAGCATCTTTCAAAATGAGGGAAGTCTTCTCAACCCTTGCTCTGACTACAGCACAAATTATCAATGGGGCCCAACTCCAGACACTGGGCTCAGAGCATATAATCCAACAAGGCATCAACTAGGAAAGGGAGGGGCAGTTGAAGTAAATGGGACACGAAGTCAAATATAAGGGTTACCTGGCAAGGGTCCTGCCCATGACCTTATCAGAAAATCACATGGGAGGTCCCCAAATTCCACCACTAACAACAACCAAAAACATACCCTTACCTGTAGGCCCTTTAGGATTGGTTGCAGCTGAAAAGAATTAAAGTCTTCTAGGTGCTAGCAAATTCTACCTAATGGAGTCCAACGTCCTATCTACCAGAATGAACTCCACAGATTAGAAGATAAAAATTTTAGGTTAACAGTTTTCAAATAAAAATTATAAACTACAGAAAAAACAAATATTACAATCACATAATAAAGGAGGCAGGCCTCAGACTGAGATGAAACAATTACGCCCTTCAATACAATCTACAGTTTCCAAGACACACCAGAATCTGTTTCTTGGACTTGAGATTGGTATTAAGTGGCAATGGATTAAGACAGAAAAATGACGACCTGAAACTAAACCAAAAATCAAAGACACTCAATTTAACACTGAGTTTGCACACACTGTCAGGAACAAACTAAAGCCACTATTAGTAGGGTTGCTGTGTTAAATGGCAAACTACTATGACATAAGTAACTGGTCATAATTGGCTGGTAGACAGTCTGATAACCAAAGTGCATACTTATTGGTTACTGCCCATACTTGCCAGAAAAGTTCATCCAGTCAGATCATGTAATACAAATGACTTCCAAAAGTAAGCAGTAGTTGACCTCTGTCCCCCACTGTATGAGTTTTTAATGAGCACGCGCTCCAAACAAGGCACAGCAGTCAAGGCACAGGCCAGCGGAGGAAGGGAGGTGTCTTCGTTTTCCACTGCTGCATAACAAATTATCAAAAATGAAATTACATGTCCAGTGTCTTTAAGACTGCCACATAATTTATAATTAACCCAATCACTCCTATAAATATCTCATGTCTATAAACTTTGACTTTCCCAACTGTTGTTAATTTAGCTAATTCAAAATATTTTTGTTATTCTTGGCATTAAGATACTGTTATCCTCCTTCTTTATTCTAGAATGAAATTATAACCTTTATTTCAATCCCTACCATACTTAAGGAGATGAAAACATTCAAAAAGAAATTGTTTACAATTATTTTAAAAAATACTGTAGATATCTATGGGGAAAAATCATTCACAATTTACTGGTGGAAAAGAAGACTGGGTCAGTATAATCTGTAGACTCTTCAGACCCTTTCCTGCCCCTCTGTCTTCAAGTAGGAGATAACCGAAGTAGGGGGAGGACGGATAAATTTAAATCCACCCATTTTCTTATTTGTCAGGTTGGTCAGAGAACTGGTGGGAAAGTTTAGAAAAATTTGTTAATATGAGACTCTGGCATTATAAAAAGTTCTAAACAGATCCCGTTAAAAGGGTACAAAAGTGCCCACAGAACTCTGGACGCATTTACTTATGTGTTTAGCATTTTTATATACAGTATCATTTACCTTTTTGTGTACAAAATTTTTGACAGAATTCACATGTAACAACCACCAAAATCAGAATACAGAACAAAATATATGCTTTCAGGCAAGTTATTAATACTCAAAAAAACTCCCTGTACCTCAGACTCCTCACCTGTAAAACACAGGTAAGAATACCTCCATCATAAAGTTACTGTGAAGATTAAATGAGTTAAATACAAGTAAAACGCTTCGCGCAGAGCCTAACACACGATAAGTGCTCGGGAAACATCAGCTATGTTCTTTCTTTCTTTCTTTCTTTCTTTCTTTCTTTCTTTCTTTCTTTCTTTCTGGCTGCTTTGGGTCTTCATTGCTGCACACGGGTCTTCTGAGTTGTGGTGAGCAGGGGCCACTCTTCGTTGCAGTGTGCAGGCTTCTCATTGCGGTGGCTTCTCTTGTTGTGGAGCACGGGGTCGAGGGCGCGTGGGCTTCAGTAGTTGTGGCTCGCAGGCTCTAGGGCGCAGGCTCAGTAGTTGCGGTGCACAGGCTTAGCTGCTCCGCAGCATGTGGGATCTTCCCAGACCAGGGCTCGAACCTGTGTCCCCTGCATTGGCAGGCAGATTCTCAACCACAGCGCCTAGTTTTTTTAATAATACTCTGACACTAGGAGGGGAAGGGACTGAGCAGACACATTTTCTAGGTCATGGAAAAGACTGCCCCTCAATGTACCTTAATAAAACCCTCACCATGTACCTTAATAAAACGTCATTCTGGTTTACCTGTCAGCCCAATGTGAGTTTGGCTAGCCACTTTTCTCTGAGACCAGTCAACTCTGGCGCACCGAAGAAACAAGTTTACTTGAAAAACTGAGGAATGGATCCTAAATCCTAAAGGCCCAAAAAAGTTAACAGCATCCTGAGAAGGCTTGTCCGAAGAGCTAGTCAGTCAGCTTATGACCTTGGTTCCCTCTAAAAGGCAACACTGGTCAAATATGCTTCAGTGAAAAGAATGTGATGCTAGGAGGGAGATACTTGAAGTATACCACAAATTAGCTTTAACACGATTATGTACTTTAAAGAGAGAGTCTGAGTTTTAAAAAGTACTAGTCAGTTCTCAATTATCCACACTAAAGGAGGTGAAAAGTGGTGTAAATAATTCAAAACAGACAGTAAAAAAAGAAATCCTTAACATTCTACTTTAGAATGTAATTTTTCCTATAGATTTATATCCAAAATTGCACCTGGATATGACCAACCTCACAGCATCCATTTGAGGCTCAATCTTAGGCCACAAAATTCTTTCAAATGCAAGTCTCTAAATGTTATAAAGAAGTAAAAGGTGAGAACAAATGAGTTTAATCGGTCTAGGCCTGGTAAGCCATGAGAGATCATCCAACTGAGGATTTTTGCTCCCACAGACATGGGGGTGCATTATTGTGCCTAAGGAGCTGGAAGTGGGCAGCAGCCTAACTGCAGGCCAATTTATTTCATAAAATCAAGGTATTCTTGAAAGTTTATGTAATCATCTCAAGTGCCAGAAGATTTCAGCAACCACCCTGTCTAAACCCTTCGATTTTACAGAAGAAACTGAGATCCACAAAAGTTGCAACATGCTGTCAAACTATATAATAAAATGAATATTTAAGTATTGGGAAGTTCATTTTTTTTTTGAGATATAACTGACATATAACACTGTGTTAGTTTTAGGTGTACGACATAATGATTTGATATACATATATATTGTGAAATGATTACCACAATATGTTTAGCTAATATCCATCATTACACAGTTACCAAAAAAATGTGTGTGTGTGTGTGTGTATGTGATAAGAACTTTTAAGATCTACGGGAAGTTCATTATTTAAATAATTCACTTATATAAATAAATAACCTATATTTCTTGCAAAAAATTGACTATTCAGTTTGCTTAAATTGGGCCACATATCTGCTTTATCTTAAAGTTCCCTACTGTACAACTTCAGATGTACCAAAAATAAAATCAGTCCTCTGGAATATAACTTAACTCCAATAGAAGCCTCTCCACTGCACCACAACATGAACCCTCCTTTCCAATTAGTCTAGCCGCATACTCTAGCCTATCTGTCAGTTGATACACACCTTCCTCAAATTTGTTCATACAATTCTGAAGGCCAGGAACATTCTCCTACCTCGTATCTGAATACTACTCTTCTGGATCCAGGTCAGGTTCCACCTTGCCTTGAAGCATTTCCTAATCACCTCAGTTCACTCTGAATTCCTATCATATTTATTGTCACTTCTTAGCACTTAACAAATGTTACTTAGGATCCCTTATCTGATAATATAAGATGCCCAGAATTGTAATTGTTCTTTGTATGTGTTTTTCCCTACCCCCAAATTCTCTTTTTTGTAGGTGTAGTGAGAACATGGAATAGGTATTTAAAAATCAAAACAGAACAACTTAGATGAGAAGAGGAAAACAGCTGGTAAAAGGCTAAAATCGATTTTTTTCCTTTATTAAAATGTCCTTTGGGGACTTCCCTGGTGGCGCAGTGGTTAAGAATCTACCTGCCAATTCAGGGGACACAGGTTTGAGCCCTGGTCCAGGAAGATCCCACATGCCTTGGAGAACTAAGCCCGTGTGCCACAACTACTGAGCCTGCACTCTAGAGCCCATGAGCCACAACTACTGAAGCCCGTGCACCTAGAGCCCATGCTCCACAACAAGAGAAGCCACTGCAATGAGAAGCCCGCGCACCGCAACTCGCTGCAACTAGAGAAAGCCCGCGTGCAGCAACGAAGACCCAACGCAGCCAAAAAATATATAATTAGTTAATTAATTTTAAAAAATGTCCTTTAATGTTGTTTAAATATCTTTTCAACTATAAAGATATTAAAAGAATAATTAGGAAAATATGGAACATTGCATAATCTTCAACACAGCAATTCTGTCCACTTTAGGAATCCATCCTAAGGCATCAATCTGATCAGTGTATAAAGATTCATCACAGCATAATTTATAAGCAAAAACTGGAGAAAAAGGAAGTTCATTAGGAGGGAACAGGCCAAATAAAATATGATGCATCCATACAACATATTTCTATGTAGTTACTTTAAAAGAGTATTAGTAATGACATGAAAATTTTAAAGTTGTTTCTATTTTTTCCTATTTCTCCATGATTTAATAATCAGAAAAAAGCAAATCTTTTCACTCTGAAAAAAATATAGTGTAGATTTGAAATAACATACAACTATTTACCACTTAAGAAGTGACACACTAGCTCATGAAGAGTAATCCTTAACAATGTATCAAAGTCAACATGTAATCAACTTCCCTGCTGTTTTCATGTTGTTTCTTCACGCCAGAAGTTTCTGAAATAATTACCAATAATTTTCATTGAAGGAAGTTTTCACCTATTCAGAGGACAGACATCTCCATAAGTGGTGACAGGACGGCAATGAGTCAAGTCATCGTCAAGTCAAGTTATATTCCAAAGGTCAGTGACGATGACCACCACCAACACCCCATCATCAGACCAACAAGGCAGAGGGGAAGTCCACTGAGTTAGCATCTCTAATCAACAGATGTGAATACTGGAGTACATGAAGACCAAGATGGTACTCTGTGTCTTTTTGTTGACAGGATTTCAACTCCAATGGCTCCCACAGCCATTCCACTTCAGATGCTCACTGACATTCTCATACCTTAGCAAGGATCTCTTGGAATTTTTTCTACTTCCCAGATGCTAACTTCCGAATTTTTCTCTCTGAACTTCTATTCCATCTACCAAGAGGAAGGGAACACTCAAGACGAGAAAACAAGTACAAAAGCCCTGAAGGAGGACCTAGCTGGGCATATTGGAAGAACAGAAAGAAAGCCAGTGCAGCTTGAACATGGTGCACAAAGGAAAACTGCAGAAGAAACTGGAAGGGATGATATCACAGAGGGCCCAGCAGGTCATGATAAAGACTTTGGATGTTGTGTTTTCAAAAATGTTTCCACTCCCATGGTGAACCAATCTTATGTAAATAAAACCTAGATTTATGTTTCAAAGCTCACCTGCTCTTCCAAAACCCAGTGCAATAGATTAAACTGCCTGCCTGCTAAGCAGCCTCTCTTAAATGTCAATATATGCAAAGTCAAACACTATCTTTTTTCCCAAACCAGTTCCTCCTGACTATTTTATATCTGTTAACAGACCGACCATTACACCCAGGCCTGACTGACATCTTTTAAAGCTATCTTTCATTCCTTGTCTACTGCCCATCCCCACTACATACAGGCTCCACAGGTCCCCAAACCTCCAACCTACTCTTTCTTTTCTAGTCCCAATGCCCCCATCCTAGTTCACACTAGCACCAATTCTTATTCAAATTACTGGGATAGGCTAAACTTCCCAGACCTTCAGTTCCTTCCCCATCAAATATATCCTATATGATGTCATTTAGATACTTTTAAGACCATCAACAAGCAGGTTATATACAAATTTATCACCTCAAGTTCTGACTTTACGTCAAGCTCCACTCACATTTCTGCCTACTTAATGTATTTATACTCAGCCTCATTCACATCTCAAATTTTAACATGTCTAAAACTGAACTCCTGACTTCTGATCTTCCCTCCAAATCCCACACCTACTCTTCCCATTCCTATTTCCCACTCCCATCTCAGTAAGTGGCACCTCTACCCATCCAATTACTTGAGCCCGAAATCTGGGAGTCATCCATGACACTTTCTTCTCCCTAAACCCCCACATTCACTCTAAAATTAAACAGATTTTCTTTGACATACTTCTCAAATAATCTACTTCTCTCCATTCCCTCTGCCACTGAGTTCCACCTGCAAAGATGCTTATTCAGGTTGTATGAGGTGCAGCCCAGGCTTCAGGAGCTTTAAAAGCTCCCCGGGTGGTTCTGGCATGCAGCTAAGGGCTCACCCTCTGCTCTACAGGTCCTGGACTCCTACGAACCACTCCAAGCTTATTTCTACTACTTTCTCCCTTGTTCACCTAACTCTACCCATCCTGACCTCCTTGCTGGTGCCTTGAACATGCCAGGCACATACATTCCTCCTGGCTTTTGCCCTTGCTACTCCCTCTGCCTGGAGTTTCTGGTTTACTCCTCCACCTTCTACTTCTACAGATATTTACTCAAATATTACTATTGTAGTGATTTAGTGAGACATTCCCTGGCCGTTCTATCGAAGATTGCAATCCCCACCTCCACCTCAACGCTCAGCATCTCTTTCTCTGGCTTTATTTTTCTCCTTGGGACTTACCACATTCTAACATAACATATATTTTATTTATCTTGTTTACTGCCTGAATATGCACTTCATGAGAGCAGGGATGTTTGTCTGTTTTGTTCCTTAACTACATCCCCAGCAGCTAGAACATCATCTGGCACAAGGTAGGTACTCTATTAAAAATTTAACTCCTCAGCAAGGCCTGCCCAGATTCCTCAATTAAATTTAATTTCCCCATTATCCCCCATAGTAATTTATTCCTTTCCTTCATAACATTTACAGTAATTTGTAATTATATTTTGTTTATTTGTTGAAGTTTCTTTCCTAGAATGTAAATTCCATGAGAATAGGGATTTTCTGTTTGGTTCACCACTATATACAGCATTCCTCATGCTTAAGTGGCACAGAGCAATTTAAAAATTTTTAGATGAATGAGTTAATAAATGATTGAGGTCAAATACATTTTCTGAAAGCACACTCTGATCATGTTATTGTTTCAATCAAAAACTTTCAAAGTCTCTCCATCACTCACCACATTAAACCCTAACTGCCTGGCCTTGGTAGAAGACCTCCCACGTTCTGGGCCAATTTACTTTCCTGTCTTGCTCCTATTTTCCCATGTGTCTTTTGCTTCAGCTACACTACACTGCTCATTATTTCCAGTACGCACCCTATACTAACACTGCATTTCCTCACCTCCACATTTTTACTCATGACATTCCTTCTGCCTGAATTCCCTTCTTATTCCTGCCTATCAAAATTCCAGCCTTTAAAATACCTACCCTTCAAAACCCAGCTCAAATGTAACCTTCACAAAGATAGTCCTCCCACCCTAACTTTCCCAATTGAATGGTCTCTTCCTCTTCTTTTTTTGTTTTTGGCCACGCCATGGGGCTTGTGAGATCTTAATTCCCCGACCAGGGATCGAACCCGTGCCCTCTGCAGTGGAAGTGAGGAGTCTTAACCACTGGACCGCCAGGGAAGTCCCTCTTCCTCTTCTAAACACCAAAACACATAATACTGGTTTAATTCCCCACTCATTTCGGAACATACCCTCCCCCACCTTTTACAAACTCTTTTGCTTATAATTACTCAATAGATATTTGTTGAAATGAAGTCAGTTAACACCACTAGTCCCCCTTCTCTGTCATAAAACATATTTAAATTTGGGGAGAGGGGGTGTCCTCTTTCACAAGACTCTTTAATGACCAAAAAGACTTAAAGCTGAAATAGCAGATTCCTAGCCTTAACCTTCCCTTCCATGCTTTTTCTGAAAAGGCAAGATCTTCCCAAATGTAATTTTTGGAGCTCAGATTTTTTAATGTACTCAACTGCTTGAAAAAAATGTTAAGCTGCACGTGCTACTATGATGACATAAATTCCATATGCCATATTAAAATGGGTTACCCTAAGATTATGACATATTTGAAAGACTATCTGGCTAAAAATCTGAATACCTTAAATTCTGCTGTTTGAAAACGATAATTACTAGGAAAATATTTCTGTTCAACAAGAAATCTGAAACTTTTTATGATCTTTTAAGTATCCCACTCATTTCTACATCATGTTAAATGATGTTAAGTAACACTACCAGCAATCCAGTAAAACTCTACCATGAAACACTTGTTGTACCTCAAATAATAGACTTTTGTTTCCCTACCCACTGGGGTTCCCGAAGCGTAGTTCAGAGATCCCTGAAAAGCCCCTTTCATTGAGTCTGTTAAGTTGAAACTATTTTCATAATACTAAGAAACTACTGCCTTTTTCATTGTGTTGGCATTTGCACTGGTGATACAAAATCAATAATGGGTATAACTGTGGATGCCTTAGCTTAAATCAAGGTGACGGCATCAAACTGTACTAGAGTTATGTGTGTCTTTTACCATCATGGACTAGTGATCTTTTTCAAAAGTCAATTTCACTTAAAAATGTTCTTGATGAAGCAATAAAAATTACTAATTTTATTAAATCTGAGCCCTTGTACAGGTCTTTTAAATATTCTGCGTGATGAAATGGGAAGTACGCAAAAAGCACTTCTACGGGATAGTACATTGGTTGTCTCCAGGAAAAGCAATTGTGACTCTGATTAGTGAGCTAAACTAACTGCTTTTTTCATGGAACACTACTTTTACTTGGAACAAAGGGCAAACTGTCGTTATTCAGACATGAATATTTAGCAGGCATTTTCTTGAAAATGAAGTGATTCTGTCCCTTCAAGGAAAACAATTGATAGTATTTGTTGCCAATGATAAAGTCCAAGCTTTCAATCAAAAATTAAAATTTTGGAAATACTGTAGCTGCTTAATAGACGCCCAATACTTACAAATTTTTCTGGTAAGAAGGACAGTGATATTAGCTAATGTGGGTTTTTTGGTATTATATTATGAAACGTGTCATTTGGAAGATCTGCTTAACTCAATGAACCAACATTTCCTAAACAACCAATGCATGATATTATAAAATCATGTATCATGATATTATAAAATACATGTAAATGAATTTTAATGTAACAGTAACATCGTATGATTTCAGATTCCACACTGCAGCCTAACTTGTGAAGAAACTACCAATTATCAAGTTTTGGTGTAGTATCAGAGAATAATATGCACAATTGTCTGAAAATACTCCTCCCTTTTCCAACTACAAGTCCTTTAAGGCCATATTTTCTTCATGTATTTCAATCAAAACAATTTATCACATCAGATTGAATACAGAAGCAGATATGAGATTCTAGCTGTTTTCTATTAAGCTGGATATTTAAGAGATTTGCAAAAATCTAAAAATGTCACTCTTCTAATTTTTTTAAGTTATTTTTCATAAAAATATATTATTTGTGTTAATATGATAGCTTTTTAAGTAATTAATATTTTTTCATGTTTTTTGTTTTAAATTCTAATTTAGTAACTATCACTAGATATAAACCACATAAAGAAAATCTCAATAATTTTTAAGAGTGTAAAGAGGGACTTACCTGGTGGTCTAGTGCTAAGGAATCCGCCTTCCAATGCAGGGGACACAGGTTCGATCCCTGGTCAGGGAACTAAGATTCCACATGCTGCGGGGCAACTAAGCCCGCGCACCTCAACTAGGGAAAGCCTGCTCGCCACAACTAGAGAGAAGCCTGCGTGCCGCAACAAAAGATGCCACAGTGAAGATCCCGTGTGCTGCAAATAAGACCTGACGCAGCCAAATATAACATATAATAAATAAATAAAACAAATATATATTAAAAAAAAAAGTGTAAAGAGTTCTGAGACCAAAAAGTTTTGAGAAACACTGCTTAAGAGAATTTGCCTCTGATTCCAACCCCAAACTGTTTTTTGTATCCTCAACCAGAGTTGAACCTGGGGTAGATATCTGGCCCAGGGGAAATCAAGCCTTAGACTGACCAAATCAGATATTGCTCAGGAATCTGAATTAAGCTTCATGGATACTGAAGTCTGTTTATGGTGGAACACTAGACTCCATTAACTCTAACTGCTGAAGTATTGTACTTGGAACTGTTTTGGTGCCAGCCCTTTCTGAAGCCTTGCCGTTCACCTTTTCCTTGGATTCGACGACAGCTATTTCCTTCTGATAAATCTTTTATGTGAGCTATTTTAAATGGGCTTCTTTTCCTTATGATCAAGAAAGCCTTAACACCACAGAACCTCAATGCCGTTACCAGAAGTGTTTCATCTGGTGTCCTTGTATGAAACAACAAATTATAACAAGATTCTCCTCCATCTGAAGACCATATTCCCATATAAAAAAAAAATTATCACTCCAACAAAACTAAAAATTGAATGTAAATTATCGGCTCATTCAGAATAAGAGACAAACTTAATGACCAGCTGCAGATAAGGGAGGCTTGATTTTTTTCTCTCTTTTGGAGAAGACCATTATATATCATGTCAATACAATTTAGACAGCAAATGGCTTCACTGCAATACACCAATCTGACAGGGTTTTTCAGAGAGGTTGTTGAACAGAAAAAGAACAAGGTAATGAGACCTGCCCTACCAGATATGAACAACTATTATAAAGCTATGATAATTAAGGCAGTGTAGTACCAGCACAAGATATGTAAACAGACCAATGGTACAGAATATAGAGAACACAGACACAAATCCTCATATATTTGGAAACATGTAGGTGGTATTTCAAGTTGTAGGGGGCAAATATGACTATTCAATAAATGATGGTGGCATATCAGGTTATCCTATGGAAAGAAAATTAAATCCCTACTTTGGGTTATCCTTATGAAAATAATTAGATCCCTACTTAACACCAAGCATCAAAATAAATTCCAGGTGGATTAGAAACCTGAATGTGAAAAGCATAACTTTAAAACTTGTAGAAGAAAATACAGGATGTAACTATTACCTCACAAGAAACACACACTATAAAGGAAAAAAAAAATCCTACTTTAAAGTTTAAATTTAGTTTCAATAAAAGATAAAGTTAAAAAACAAATTAGGGGCTTCCCTGGTGGCGCAGTGGTTGGGAGTCTGCCTGCCGATGCAGGGGACACGGGTTCGTGCCCCGGTCTGGGAAGATCCCACGTGCCGCGGAGCAGCTGGGCCCGTGAGCCATGGCCGTTGAGCCTGCGCGTCCAGAGCCTGTTCTCCGCAACAGGAGAGGCCACAACAGTGAGAGGCCCGTGTACCGCAAAAACAAAAACAAAAACAAAAACAAAAACAAATTAAAACATACCCATTATGGATGGCTATTATTTTTTTAAAAAAGAAGAAAATAACAAGTGTTGCCAAGGATGTAGAGAAACTGGAACCCTTGTGCACTATTGGTAAGAATGTAAGATGGTGCAGCCACTACATTAAACTGTATGGAGCTTCCTTAAAAAAGGTAAACATAGAATTAACATATAATTCAGCAATTCCACTTCTGGGTATATACCCAAAAGAATTGAAATCAGGGTCTCAAAGAGATATTTGCCCGCCTATGTTCAGAGCAGCATCATTCACAACAGCAAAAGGTGGAAGCAACCCAAGTGTCCATTGGTGGATGAATGGATAAACAAAATGTAATTACATACATACAAAGAAGTATTATTCAGCCCTGGAAAGGAAGGAAATTCTGACACATGCTAAAGTATGGATGAACCTCACAGACACCATGCTAAGTGAAATAAGCCAGATACAAAAGGACAAATACTGCATGATTCCGCTCACATGAAGTATCTAAAAGTAGTCAAAATCATAGAAACAGAAAGTAGTACCTGTTTCCAAATACCAAGAAAAGGATTATGTAAATCTCAAATTAAGGAGATGAATGATTACATATACATCTTTTTTTTCTTACAAACAAATAGATTGATAGGAGGAATCAGGTCTTCAGAGAACTACTGCAAGCCCTCCTTTGATGTAGCTGGTGCCACAGCCTGAAGATTTATGCCAACAGCTTCTTAGAAAGCAACAGTCAAGAATAAAGGTCTCTAGGGCTTCCCTGGTGGCACAGTGGTTGAGAGTCCGCCTGCCAATGCAGGGGACACGGGTTTGTGCCCTGGTCCGGGAAGATCCCACATGCCGCAGAGCGGCTGGGCCCATGAGCCATGGCCGCTGAGCCTGCACATCCGGAGCCTGTGCTCTGCAACGGGAGAGGCCACAACAGTAGAGGCCCAAGTACCGCAAAAAAAAAAAAAAAAAAAAGAATAAAGGTCTCTGGGACTTCCCTGGTGGTCCAGTGGTTAACTCTCTGCGCTTCCACTGCAGAGGGTGTGGGTTTGATCCCTGGTCAGGGAACTAAGATTCGGCATGCCGCACGGCGTGGCCAAAAAATAAAAAAACTTTTTAAAAAGAGTTGTTGGGGCTTCTCTGGTGGCGCAGTGGTTAAAAATCCACCTGCCAACGCGGGGAACACAGGTTCGAGCCCTGGTCTTGGAAGATCCCACATGCCGCGGAGCAGTTAAGCCCGTGCGCCACAACTACTGAGCCTGCACTCTAGAGCCCACGAGCCACAAGTGCTGAGCCCACGTGCCACAACTACTGAAGCCTGCACACCTATAGCCCGTGCTCTGCAGCAAGAGAAGACACTGCAATGAGAAGCCTGTGCACTCCAACGAAGAGTAGCCCCCGCTCGCCGCAACTAGAGAAAGCCCGCACGCAGCAAAGAAGACCCAATGCAGCCAAAAATAAATAAATAAATAAAATAAAAATTTTTTTAAGTGTGAAAAAAAAAAAAAAAGAATAAAGGTCTTCACGGTCAAGCAACAGTTACTGTCTGAATGTAAAATTCCCATTCTGCGGTCTGCATCCAGCTCTCCCAAAGCAGCATGACCAACTCTGCCACACAGAGCAACTAAACAACTCCTGCCAATTCTATTAAAACATGACCATAGTTGTAAGCATGAAGGCCCAAGTGTTCCCTAAAGAGGCTAAACTTCAGAATCTTTTTTCCTATAATGGGAGCTTGTCAAAAACAAAAGTAAAAGAAGCTACTGGATCTTAGGAGCAAATGTATCAGCATAGCCTTTCAGAGTGATTCACCATGACTGAAAACAAACACAAGAAACAGGTGTGCTTCCCTGAATACACAACCAGAATTTAATATGGAGGCAGTATTGTTATGAAACTAGGTTAAGAATAACCTTATAAAATCTGAAAGTAAATATGACAAGATGGTAAAAAGAAAAATGAATTTCAGATAAATATCAGAATACTGTTATTGTCAGGCTCTGAGTAACCTGAAATCAGTAAGTTACTCAAAATACCACTAAACGGTAAGAATCTTATAAATCATTTTCTGCTAAGGCAGGAATTAGTTTAGCCCCAAAACAGTTTTAGAATGTAGTTCCACTGTATCTTTCATTTATATTATCCTTCATTAGTGTGATGGATTTTCAGAAAACACTGTGGATGCATCAACATTTCTGAGTCCATAGTACACGATAAAAATCCACAGGATCCAGCACTGTTCCACAACCTGTGATAAGACAGCTAGATATCAGAGTTCACGGCCTATCTGAAAATTTCCCCTAATTAAGAAAAATTTGTCTCTTTTTTATGATGAAATCTAGTGATAATGAAAAAAACATGCTATTACAGCATAATCTTACATAACAGTCCAACTGTGTTGGAGAAATGTGTGTAATTGAGGAAAAGGGAGGAAAGACAAACACATACTTGTACATATATACATATACACACAAAGATTTATAACAATCAAAACCCCATATCCCCAAAATACTACATACAAATTATCAGTTTCTAAATTTCATCCTGTGTACCTTTCAATCTCAGAAAAAAAGCAAGGTTGCTCATGAGAGAAGAAACTCCCCAGTCTCCTCTATAGCTAACCTTATATTAACGATGTCAGGGTGGAAAGCAATGCCCTCTTCAGAGATACTACCTGTCTTTCACAAAGACTATTCAAGATAAGAAATCTGTGAGGTCTCAGATTCAGAATCCAGCAATGCCAGTGGCACAGAAGTGAGTCAAACACTAGGTGCATTGTGTTAAAAGAAAGGCACCTTTAGTTTTTAGAATGTGGTGCCAGAAACTCCCTAGGGAGATGAACAACATAATTTATTAAAAGGGAAGAAAACGTAATTAATGTATATATAAATGTACAGAGGTGAGGTGAGGGGACATTTGAGACAAGAAAAATACAAAATGATCCAGGGACTTCTTTTACTAGAAGCATTCAGACACCAAGCTTAAGGGTTCCCACAGGTCAAATATGGGACATTTTGAGAATCAAAAAATGGCTATAATTATTGGTAAAACATAGACTAAATTAAAATCCACGCGTTTATAATGATACTAAAACCAAGAGAGCAAGAAAAAGAAACAATTCATTTGCTATCATTAAAGGTATACCAACTCCTTGTTCAGAAAATTGCTAAAGGGAAAATTAAGAATTTACCTGAACTTTTGGGAAGAAATTATGATTTATTCCTAACTGATGAGGGAAATCTTTACAGAAGATGGAAGGCAAAGGAATGGCAGAATTCGAAAATTACCATTTTGTAATAACCAAAGAAATAACTGATTCAGGCAAGGATCATCATCAGAAGGTGAAAGGTTGCTGGAGAAGTAAAACACTATCACGCCAAAGTGTCACCACTCTACAGATTACTTGCTAATTACAAAGGGGAAAAGAGTCTTTACAGTGGAGAGAGCTGGTATTTATGATCTTGAACAAACAAATTCATCACCATTAACAGTCAGACATTATGACATGATGTTTCTCTTACTGTGATGTGATACGAGGTACATAGCATCACCTATGAAGTATTATTACCAAAAATGTTTAACCTGAATCTAACCAAGACTTCACTGCCAGTTTGTAGGAAATACAGAGATAAAGGAACAAATTAAATGAAACTGTGAGGAAACACTCAGAAAATTCCAGAAGTGATATGTTATACAAGACAGATAGCCTGGTCTCTTCAAAAAGGCAGTACTGCATGGCTCCTAAATAAAGGGTTCTAGATTGAGAAAGAGACTAAAGAGGGGACTTCCCTGGCGGTCCAGTGGTTAAGACTTCACCTTACAATGCAGGGGGTGCGGGTTCGATCCCTGGTCGGAGAGCTAAGATCCCACATGTCTCGTGACCAAAAAACAAAAACAAAAAAAACCCATAAGGAGGCTTCCCTAGTGGCGCAGTGGTTAAGGATCCGCCTGCCAATGCAGGGGACACAGGTTCGAGCCCTGGTCCAGGAAGATCCCACATGCCGTAGAGCAACTAAGCCCGTGTACCACAACTACTGAGCCTGCACTCTAGAGCCAGTGCCCTGCAACAAGGGAAGCCACAACAGTGAGAAGCCCACACACCACAACAAAGAGTGCCCCCTGCTTGCCTCAACTAGAGAAAGCCCACGAGCAGCAACAAAGACCCAACACAGCCAAAAATAAAAACAAATTAATAAATAAATTTATAAAAAAAAACAGAAGCAATATTGTGACAAATTCAATAAAGACTTTAAAAAAAAAAAAAGAGAGACTAGGGCTTCCCTGGTGGCACAATGGTTGAGAGTCCGCCTGCCGATGCAGGGGACACGTGTTCGTGCCCCGGTCCGGGAAGATCCCACATGCCACGGAGCGGCTGGGCCTGTGAGCCATGGCCGCTGAGCCTGCGCGTCCGGAGCCTGTGCTCCGCAACGGGAGAGGCCACAACGGTGAGAGGCCCGCATACCGCAAAAAAAAAAAAAAAAAAAGAGAGACTAAAGAGACATGTTTGGAGAAAAAAATACCAATAGCTAACAAGCGTTGCATTGGAGACAATTGGGAAAATCTGAACGTGAACTGGGTATCAGATGGTATTAGGAAAGTATTGTTAATTGCCTCAGCTGTGACAATGTAAGAACAATTAACTAAAACAATGTTTTTATTTTAAAAAGATGCATCTAAAGTAAAGCATTAAAGTATTAAGGTGTCATGATATCTACAATATAAAGATTTATATATTATATGTAAAGACACATACATAGATAAAGCAAATACAGAAAACATGAAAAATTGTTGAATCTAGGGGATAACTGGTATAAAGGTGATAACGGTACTGTTCTTTCAATTTTTCTGTATGTTTAAAATTTTTCACTTAAGCAGTTGTGAGGGGGGCTCAAAATGTACTTCCTCCCGGAAGGCCTTCCAAATGACCTCGCCTCTAAATCTTAATCGCTTCTTTACAAAGTCCTCTCAGCATGTAGCACAGTATATTTCTGTTCCTGTTCTGTTTTCTAATTGTTCTCTTATAATTTGATACATTCGGATTTGGTTTTCCAATAAAACTGTAAGCTCCTTCCAGCACAGACATCTTTTAATTCTTTTCTATTTTCTCAGAGGTCATAGCGAAGCACAAATTCTGCAATTAGCAGACTTTTTTTTTTTTTTTTTTGCGGTATGCGGGCCTCTCACTGTTGTGGCCTCTCCCGTTGCAGAGCACAGGCTCCGGACGCGCAGGCTCAGCGGCCATGGCTCACAGGCCCAGCCGCTCCACGGCATGTGGGATCCTCCCGGACCGGGGCACGAACCCGCGTTCCCCGCATCAGGAGGCGGACTCTCAACCACTGCGCCACCAGGGAAGCCCCTAGCAGACTTTTTTAAAGTACCAGTAGCGAACCGGTTTTCAAGGCAGAAACAGAGACACAGATGTAGAGAATAAACGTCTGGACACCAAGTGGGGGGATGGTGGGACGAACTGGGAGATCAGGATTGACATATATACGCTAATATGTATAAAACAGATAACTAATGAGAACCTGCTGTATAGCACAGGGAACTCCACTTCGCTGCACAGTAGAAACTAACACAACATTGTAAAACAACTATCCCATTAAAAAAAAAGTAAATAAAATAAAAATCAAAAAAAAAAATAAAAGTACCAGTAGCAGTATTCTGTGCAGGCACTCAGAAAAGCACCTTAACTAACTGGGTTAGCTTTCCAACTCCTCAACAGAATGGCAGTTCGCTCGTATAAACAATTTTGAGTCACTGCTATCAAAAAGAGATCATCAAACATCACTTATGGGCTTACAGAATTTCACATAGAGAAACTAGCAGCAAGAGTTAAAGGGAGAAATTAGAATATAGGTTCTACATGTCTTCCTAGCGTTGTTAATGGATTTCCCGTGTTACCCAGGCATACAACTTTATTCTCATTATTCTTCAGTCCAACAATGTCTATCACCACCACCACCCCCATCTGCAAAACAGTGACAGTATTTATCCACAACTCCTGGGTGTAATGAATCTTAACAAGCTACATAATGAACTTTAAAAACTTAGACAAAAGAGTGCACACTTTTTTTTTTTCTCTTTTTGGCAGCGCCGCGCGGCATGTAGGATCTTAGTTCCCTGACCAGGGATCAAACCCATACCCCCTGCAGTGGAAGCGTGGATTCTCAGCCACTGGGCCACCAGCGAAGTCCCCTGCACAAAGATTTTTAAAATTTGATAATACAGTGTTGGTGAGAAGAGAGGCAGACTCATACACTGCTGGCAGGAATATAAATACAACCTCCATGGAAAGCAACTTAGCGATATCTAACAACATTAAAAACGCATATATCCTTCCACTAGGAATTTATCCAACAGACACCCATGTACATAAAAAGTACATACAAGGAGTTAATTGTAGCACTGAAAACAACCTAAGTATCCAATAAGAGCTGGCTGAATGACGGTACATCTATACAGTGGAGTATCTGCTATCTTTCAAAATGGGAGAGGTACTCTATGTACTACATGAAATGACAGCCAAGATATACTAAGTAAAAAAAGCAAAGTGCAGAATAGTGGGTACAGTATCTTATTTGTATAAACAACAAATAAAAACAAAATACCAACGAATACATAGTTGTATATGCTTATAAAAGCATTACCTCTCGAAAGGTAAACAAAATACAAGTAACAATAATTTCCTTTGAGGGAGGTAACTAGAACGATGAAAGGAGGACAGGAGAAGAAAGATTCTTCCCTCTCTCTGTGTAGCGTTTGAGTTTTATTTCATATGTATGTACATGTGTTACCCATTTAAAGAGTTATTTTTTTAAACATGGCTCTGCACCAGTTCGAATTATGTAATTAATATTATCTTAACCTAAAAGCATTTCATGTCTTCATACCATGAAAATTTTACATGAGACTTCAGTGAATTCAATCAGATAAAAACAAAGCATCCTACAGGACAGAAGCCTACTGAAAAGAGAAATGGACATTTATTACCTCCATAGCTTTACTACAAGATTTTACCAGACTACCTGATGGAAGTCTGGACATAGGCAACATTAAACATCTCCAAGCACCAAACTAACCACTATGAAGAGCTCTAAAAGGAGAAGTCCCAAAGCACCAAATGGACACCAGCCACCCCCAGCCTAAGTGTGAAGCTGTCACAATAACTTACACTCCTCAGTCTTCACACAAGGAAAAAAAAGATGAGTCTCCAGCTCTTTCACAGGACACAAGAAAATATATGCCCCCCCAAATTCCTGTGCTTCCTCTGTGTCCTCTCTCGGCTCCAGCTGTAACCATGGCAACAGAAAACAGCACAAAAGACAGCTGAACCATGAGAAGGCCAGAGTTAAATGGAGAAGTGAAAAAAATATATATATACTTTAAGGCCCAAGAACATAAGGTCCTAGAGTTAAGAATGGCAGCAAAAAAAAAAAAAAAAAAAAAGCCTTGAGAGGCGAATACCAAAGAAAGAACACAAAGGAAAGAGAAGAGAAAATAAGGCTCACTAATATGTCCCATTCCTAAGTTATCCAGATAGGAGACAAGGTTGGCAAAGACAACTGAAAAACACAGAAAATGTGCACACACACACCCCCAACAATTTAGTTATTCATTTCAATGCTATTCAGCAAACCTTTTGCTTGTAACAGTTTATTAACTCCTCACTCTGTTCTGATGGCAGAGGTAAGAAGCAGCAAGTATCCAAAGCAGTGGCAACACAGGAAGGAGTAAATTAAGGGACCACGTGTAATCTGCCAACTGAAAACCCTGGTTCTAGATCACTGAAATATTACTGTACCTTAAAGTTAATTTTTAAAAATTTGCTCTTTGTTATTTGCAAATGTGAAAGAAACACCACTCTTGTTACTTAAAATTAAAACGTCCACTGGGTAATTTATTGTCCACCAGTAGTTTCAGATTGCTTTTGTTTTCATGTGCTCTTCAGAGCATCAATAATGTACAGCTAAAACGAAAGCGCTAAGGAAGATCTTTTACCAAAAAAGAGGCAAATAGGTCACACAAAGTAGGAGGGCTGGAGATGAGAGAACCCTGACGTCTTGATTTACAATTACTATTCTAAGCCCTATACCCTTCGCTCTTTATCTAGTTCTGTGAGAATAATAAATAACTTTACTAAACGAAAACTCCCCTTACTTTCGTTTTTATGACCCTAGTCCTCCTTAGAAAGGCTACCAAAATCCCCTGCCAGAATAACTGAATGGGTTGGGGCACCTACTCCTAAATTTAGGGGAAGTTTGCATTAAAGATACAACATGACGATGGGAGTATCCGAGGAAAGAAAAATAATGGTAGAACTAGGAGCTGCAGTGACAGTTTCAAAAGAAGGGTCAGCGTGGGGCATGTTGGCTCTGGGAGGCGTTTGTAGCCTGGGAGTCTCTAGGACAACACAAGATGCGAACGGTGCTTTGCCATAAACTCCCTTAAATAATCTAAATTCTCTCTTTTGGATAAAAGCAACAGGCTCACTATCTGGCACCAAGTCTAGCCCACTGCCCGGGAAGAAGGCAGGCGCGTGGTCAAGGGTCTCTTTATCCCGCAGGTCCCTGCAACACAGCGATGCGCATGCGCCCCGAGGGCAGCGAACAAGCACCCCTGGCTCGTTCACACTCGCGCATGCGCAGTCACCCATCTCGCCGCAGGCGACAGCTCACTATTTGGCAAGGGGGATTGGGCTGGGAAAATTATGGGGGGGGCCGAAGGCGGGGGCGCGTTTACGGTTGATTAGGCTCTGGCATTCGCGGGCCACGTAACCCGGCATGTGGGAAACGGGGCAGAGAAGAGTTATGTGAGGCGGCGGGGGGGGCGGGAGTGTGGGGGGGTCAGTCACCCCTTAAGGGAGACGCCCCGCCCCCACTCCGACAGGACAACCCTCTTCCTCGACTCTCCTCCCCCCACTCACCTGAGAGCGGCGGCGACAGCTGCTGGTCCCCGTCCCCCTGCACTCGCCTCATACTGTCCGCAACATCCGGGACCTGCGGAACCGCCGATACACAAATACACACACACTCGGAGCGCGCACACTCACACATACACACACACACCGAAACACACCAGCCGGGGCGTCATGGCGTCAGCACGTCGACGCAGCGAGCGCGTACCCGCCAGGCCCCACCCCGCACGGCCTCCGCCCCCTCTACTCCCCTCCCCTCCCCTCTCTGGGTTCTCATGCCTCTCCTCCCTCTGCTTCAAGACTCCGCCTACCTTCCCTAGTGCGCATGCGTCCCGGTTCTCACCAGGCCCCGAGGATTTGAGGGGAAGGAGGGGCCTGAGAAGAAAGAGGCGGGAACTCGGAGGGGGTCGCGTGCAGGGCGCGGCAGGCTTCGCGGAGGTGCGAGGACGAAATAGAGGCACACCAAGAGTGGGAGTGGGGTGGCCGTAACAATAAAGGCATTTAACAACAGCAACTTATACTTACAAGCAGGGTGTGGTTTACTAACGACTTTACCTCATTTTTTTCTAACCAACTGTCAGTAAAATATTTTTTAGACTTTATGATGATGTTAGAGACTCTTTTAAGTAACATAAAACTGAGCATTTGGAAACAGAAAGGAGAAGGACCGTTCTTTTGAGGGAAGGCAGGCATATAGGTGGCTTAACTGAAAGGAAGCTGATTCAGTGACAATTTATTGTCTTGGACACCTGGGTCCCCAACTGGTCTCACATCCTAGCTCCCCAAGGGCTATGGTTGATTCCTGAGTTGAGTAAAAGAAAAAAGTCTCAGGGGTTTCCCTGGTGGTCCAGTGGTTAAGACTCCACGCTTCCACTGCAAGGGGCATGGGTTCAATCTCTGGTCGGGGAACTAAGATCCCGCATTCAGTGCAGTGCCGGCAAAAAAAAACAGGAAGTCTCAGAGCATCTTGGCCCTGGGAGAAAAAAGTCATCTCCACGTTATTATGTTAGAATCATAATGTCAGTGATGGGATATTTGTTATTGTTACAATTCTTTCCTTTAGCTTCAACTGTAAAAAAATTATTCTTACTGAATCAAGCCAAATAATCTGGAACAGGCGTTGTCTCTTTTCCATACTGAGATTATACCATTACGTAGACATGCACACAAGTGCACGAGAAGGCATCGTATCCAAAGGAGCAACCAGATGAATCTATGGGTCGTGGGGTGACAAAGTGTGGGCCCTGCCTTGGGGATAGCTACCGGAAGCTCTGCTTCTGTGGGACTGTCTCCTGCCACATGCATCCTGGCTCTGGGTGGCTGGTGAGTCTGTTCAGCAGGGAAAGCTGGGAGCCCATGAGCAAAGCCACCGGGGAGGCTGTGACAGTGCCAGGCTGCCTTCCACTTTCAAATATGCAAGCACACCCTACAATCCCACAGCTTAAAATGTCCTAGGAATGACAGACAAAACACTCTAAACTCCTTAAGCTTGCTCAACCCATATTTCAGCCAAAATGATCAAGAAATGGAGATCCTAAATTCAACAGTGATGTGGTTACGGTGCCTGCCCCACTGAAAACAAAAAGCACTTTCGTCACCTATTAGGCTGGTGCCTGAAACTTTCCAATTAGATTTCACTCATCAGCAGCAGCAAATATTTCATTCTGTTAGCTGAAGCCAGCGAGGTTTTTGGTCCTTGGGAAGAATCAGAGTGCCCCCCAGGCAACCCAGTAACCAGTTACAAGTAACTGATTCCTGGTGTCACTGAAACTGTTCAGTTCCTGTTCTTTTGACTTCAGATCTCACAGGATGGCAGGGAAGAAAGAAAAGGGGTACTGCTTGGAGGGAGGAGCATGGAGGTGGGAAGGGGTGCAGAAGGAGGAAACCGGAGGCACGGACAACATACTTTAGCTACCTTACAACTGGGGCTAATCATTACAGTTTAGTCAGATTCTGCCTGGGACCTGGGAAGTGACTCCTCAGAGCTGGTGAGTCTGCGCCAGCAGCTTGTCCAGGCTGGCCCTGAATCTCCAGAGAGGTAGAAGGACATAAGAGTCCTATCTCCATCTGTAGCCTGGTGTGACGAGGCTCCCATTCTACTGTGGGGACCATACCGCCCACCTGAGATGTGATCCCACCAGCCTCTGTACAAAGGACTTTGATTTGGTGTGGATCTGATTAAATGACTGTAGATGTCCTTGGAAGCACTGTGTGGAAGAATTTTAAACAGCTTCTCCTTTTTAATATGCACTTCCTCTTCAGTTTTAATTATTTTGTTCCTACATTTTCCCTTTCAATTTACTAAAATCTAGAAATGTAATTAGAGCAGAAGCTGGGCTCAGAGAAAGCTGCCAGGATTTCTACAGCATGATTAAATACACTAGGCATCCCTTTAGTGTGGGGCTGAAAAATAGGATTCTCATTATTATCTTTCCTTATCCAGGAAAGAATCAGTACCACGTACAGATACGGATTTATTGAAAACGCAGCACTAATTAAAAACTCACCCAGCCTCTTGATGAGGTTTGGGAGGGGAGGAAGTGCAGTTATTTCATTATTTCCTCCATTTACTGTTTCATTGTTGTAACCACAACAAGCAAGGAACCCCCTCTTCTCTCCCCTCACGAGGGACTTAATGAGGCTTTTATCTGTGCAACAACAATCAACCTTACAATGGTACCAATTCAATTCACTGCTCTTTGTGATGGTAGGAAACACACAGAACTTGTTTTCTTAATCCAAAACACAAATGACAAAGTGTTCTTTGGCCATCACGAGCCAGGTCTGGGCAAGGAATCTGTCCCAAAGACCCCTAGACGTCTGGTATTTATTCTGCCAATGAGGATCTTCAGCTCCATTTTACAGTCCAATAAGCAAAGGTATGGTTTCCCTTGAAGGTGTAGGGGAGGTAGAGGCAGGCAGGAATGAATAGAAGATGAGTGCCTGGATAGGAGGTGGAAATTCAGGAAGGAAGATCCTTAGTAGGGGCATGGTCCTGTCTAAAGTGACAGATGACACCCCCTGGGATACAGATGTAAGACCACACCCAAGGAAGCATACCAACAAGAACACACTGATGAGGTTGTGCTAGGGCTGTGATGGGGTTTAGTAGAAAATTGGCAGCGATGAAACATTTATTGATTGATTAAATTTCATAGTGAAGCAGCTGTGGCTTAATGAATGAGCTCCAGCCACCTCGGAGACTCAAGTTCAAACCCAGCACTATCGCTTTCTACATATAAACTTGGACGAGGTTCTCTGAGCCTGTTTTTCCATATGAACAATGGAGAAAATAATGCTCACCATATCATAATGTTGTGAGGATTAACTGAAATAATATATGAACATAGCACAGTCCCTCTACACGGAATAGAATAGACCCCACTTATTTACGGATGTATTACTGAATGTGGATTTGGGGGTAAGTGTTCACATGCCTGCTGGTCTTCAAGCCTCACTCTAATCGGTGTGCCATCCGTGCTCCTTTCCTTTATGCCGTTCTTTAGAATTCTTCAGGAAGCATGGAATCAAAGAGAGCAGCACGGGCTTCTCGGCCAGAACACTGACACTTGCTAGCCAGGGTCCCTGAGCAAGCTCCTTGACCTCAGGGTCTGTTTCCTCACAGATCAGTCAGGTTTCTGGTTGTAAGAACTGCCCCAACGCTGGCTATATCAGCCCCAACTGGAATTTACTGAAGAAATATCTCTGGCTCCCAGAATTGTCAGGAGCTGAGAATCAGTCTTGGAAATTCGGCAGAAACCAAGGGCTAGTGGAGGAAGAACGACAACCTTCTTTAGTAGGACCTTCTGGCCAGGAGGTCCAACCGCTGGGCACTGCCACAAAGTGCCACCAGCAGACACATGGCTCTGGCTGCTGCCGTTGCAAAAGGACCTTTAACCTTTCTTCCGTCTGTGTGCCTCAGGCTGCAAACCCAAAGCCCAGGCAGCAGCACCCTGTTGACTAATCCTAGACCACATCCTGGGCCCTGACCACCATGGGAGAGGGGGGAGGGGCGGTGAGGAGGGAAACGAAGAAAGATCTCGCTTGCCACGGTGTCCACGGTGTAACGTTCAGCACTCCTTCTCACTGACGCTGTCCGCAGCAGGGTACTCATCCCAAACAGGAAGGGGGTCAGATGCTGGACCACCAACCCTCCCACCTCATCCTTGAAACAGGGCATTCATCATAGGGTAGTAAGCAGCGTCATATGACATGTTTGTTCAAAAGTGCTTGGCATATGAAAGACATTCTGTTACTTTACTTCCCTCTTTTATAAAAGGCTTGGAATGGTGTGCTTATCTGACGATTTGATCAATGTGCTTATAGATATTGAAGTTCTGAGTTTTTCAGATGGTTGGGAAAGATCATGTCTGAAGAGTGGAGTATCAAGCAGACGAGAAGCAGTGGGAAAGAGAAGAGAGGAAATGGCAAGTCTGAGTCCACCTTGTCTTTGATTTTTGTCCTGGACTGGCCACGCAGCTCCATCTCCATCTTGTTCATCTTTAAAATGGTTCTAAGAATTACCTAAAGTCATTGTTTCAAACTAAGTTTTAGAGGGTCAATATTTGCTTTCAAGAGAGAATATATTACCAAAAAATGGATTACATTCACTGTTACGAATTATGTTCAGTGGTTTCTTGGCCCTATTCTGAATGGGCTTGATCCACTACCTCTTGGTATTTGCCCTAAAATAACATTTACCTAAATGTAGATAAGTTGTTTAGGAAAAACATTTTTTTTCCTCTGCCTCCACTCAAATAGAAATTACTACGGATTTTACAACTTTAGATTATCCTTGCCATGGCTGTACTTTATCAAGGTGAATTGATTTCAACTGAAAGTTTATTCTACATTAGAATCCTATTTTTAAAAGGAAATTTAATCTAAAATTCTATCATGGAAGGTCTGTGCCCAAATGAACAGTCACGTAGCACTTACTGAGTGCTCCCCAGGTACAGAGCTCTACGGAGGTAACTACAGGAGAAATCAAAAGAAATAGAAATAGTGTCCCTATTCGCAAAGTTTTCAGTTTAGAATTTAAAAATTTCAAAACCGGAAGGGACCATACTGATTCTCCAGCCCAGTGGTTTTTGAACAATGTTTGCCTCTCAAGCTCTGGGCTTCTGAAGATTTGCCTCAGGGGTTCCAGGGAAGGGGGAGCAGCAAAGGGGGCTTGGGCAGTCCAAGCCAAGCCAGTCTGGTTCTCTATCCACTCATTCAGGCCAGAAATTGGGCACCATCCTTGAGTCCTCTTCTCCCCTAATACCTTACCTCTAATCCATCAGTAATTCCCATAAATTCTAGTTTCAAAGTATCCCTTGAATCCATCCACTTCTCTCCATCTCCCCAGTCCCATTCAAGTTCTAGCCAACATCCTCCTTGGCCTGAACCACAGCGAGAGGGTCCTAACTGGTCTTCCTAATTCTTTGCTGTCCCTCAATCTATTCTTCACTCAGCAACCTGGGCAATCTAATTAAAACTTAAGTCAGATCATGCTTCACCCCTGCTTAAAAACTTTGAATAGCTTCCCATTGTACCAAGAATAAAACCCAAACTTTGTACCACTGCTTTTAAGAGTCTCACGTTCAACTATGTCCCCCGTTGCTCTTTTCTTCCCCATCTTCATTTCATCTTCTTCTGGCCATCTATCAATTCCTAGAGCCCATCAGCCTCTTTCCTCCATGAGCATTTGTGGTTACTATTCCCCCTACCTTGAACAATTTTCCCCTAAACTCTTCACATTGGCTGGTTCTGCCTCTTCTTTCAGGTCTCAGTTTAATTTTTACAGCCCCAGAGAACCTTCTCTGACCACTTGCCTTATCTAAAATAAGGACCTTCTTGGTATCTTGGTACTCTGTTTACTTCCTTTACAACACTAACAATAATTTGTAATTGTCTTGTGTATTTACTTGTTTATTATCAATCTCTCCTAATCAATTGTTGGCTCCAGCCTGTTTGTTTCTTTTGCTCTCCATAATGTCCCAGCATTCAGCACGGTGCTGACACATGGACAGAAGGTGCTTAGTACATACTGAATGAATGAATGTACCACAGAAAACCCTAGACTTGTCTGGAATGTCAAAGAAGGTTGGAAGCATGAAAGGAAGGTTAGTAGGCAAAGAGCGTGGAGAAGGGGAACGAGGAAGGAAAGCAGGCCAGGCGGATAAAGATCCTAAGGCCAGAGAGAACATGGAGTTTTTGAGAAACTCAAGGAAAATTAGTGTGGCTGGAGTACACAGAGTAAGTGGGAGGGCTGCGGGGAGTGGGTCAGGAGGGTTAGGAATAGCCAGCCAGCGTGTCTCCCCTATGAACCAAACCGCAGGACTGAGAACAGGGGAGGAGTGAATTCCCCAAAGGAAATTCAGGGCCCTCTTGGCAGAAGGAGGAAATGAATGCAGGGGGCCAACAGCGGACGACCATTACTCCTGGTTTTTCCTTCTCCCTCTCTGGCTACTCCTTCTCAGTCTCCTTGACAGGCTCTTCCTTTGGCCATCCTTTGAATATCAGCTTTCCTTGGATTGTGTGCAGTTCCTCTCCTCTTCACACTGTCCTCTCTTGCCTTGAGATGGCTCCTTTATTCTCACCGCTCCACTGCCATCGATCTGCTAAAGAATATTCCAAATCTATCTCGAGCCAGGTCTTTCTCTTGAGCTCCACTTACATATCCAACTATCAACCTGATATCTTCAGTTGGATGGTCCATAGGCACCTGAGATTCAGCAGAGGTAAAACCTGATTCTCCTCCGGTGCTCTCTTGCCTCACCAATAGCTCAAGCCTGGGAACGGGAAAGTGTCCTTGACTCCTCAATCCCACTTCTAATTCAACACCAAGTTCTGACAGTTCCATGCTTTAGTTATCTCCCAGTTCTGCCTACTTCCTTCTGTCTCCACTGACACCTCCCCAGTCCTTTCTGGGCTTGCAGCAGCCTCCTCCCTGGGCTCCCAACCTCTGGTCTTCACCCTTCCAGTTCATGACTGCTCTGCAGCCCGAGTGAGATGTCTAAGAAGTCAATCTGATTGAGTCACTTATTTGTATTCCACCCTTCACTGCCCTCGATATAAAAACCATACTCCTTAATAGAGGTGAAAGGCTCTTTACCAGTGACCTATGCCTTAGTCTCCAGGTGGTCTCTGACGCTTCCCGCCGCACCTAGCAGTAAGGTTTCCTGTCACACAGAGAACTACTTTCAATGCCCTGAGTAAACCAAGTTCTCTCTTTTCGCACATACTGTTCTCTCTTCCCAGAACAGTCTTCTCCACAGATTTCCCTGCCCCTACCCTCACCTTCCCCTGGTTAATTCTCTGCTGATTCTCCAGCTTCAATTCATCCGTCTGTTCCTCCAGGAAGCTGTGCATGTCCCCTAGCCCTGAGCTAGGTCTTCCCATATTCCTCCTCTCACTGCAACCCCTGTATCGTGGTTGCCTGATTCCCTCTCTGTCCCTCACTAGATGGCAAGCTCTTTGCGGGTAGGGATTTCCCTTTTTTTTCTCTCTCTATTATGTTTTCAGCACAGGGAAGCATTCCTAGCATGTAATAGGTATTCAGATAAATGCTTGTGTGATGAATAAATGAATTAACTAGTGAAAGAAACATCCTTTCAGGAACTTGGATCCTGTCGTTTCAGGCACAGAAGCCTCCAGGAGCTTCCTCTTCCTGCATCCTCTGTTTGGTCACAGGCTGGTCGGCAGCCTGTGAGAACCCTGAACAATCTGCTTGAGAGGCTCCTTGACTCACTGCATCCACTGGGAGCCCAGTCTTCCCTTAAAAGGCCACCTTATCGGAAAGTACCAGTGATGGCATTTATGAGCTCTATTTTTATCTGTGTTGGAAAAGTCTCAAAGTTAATTCCCAAGCCAACGACATTAAACTCAGGAACATGGATGAGCAAGAAAGCATCTACGTGATGCCTTTGAGTCACAGCTTTGTTTTCCGTGGCAAGACTTCCAGTCCTCCCGGTCACTGGGCCCTTGTTTTTCAGGACCGGCTGACTCTAAAAAGCTTTTGGTCCCCCATTCGTTAGAACTAGATCCTGCAGCCCTTAGTGGTCTAGGAAATGGTGTCCTCTTCCTTAAGCTTTGCTTAACTCTGCTGGGGCCTTCAGAGAAGAACACAGAATAGATTGCCAGACACCTCCCAGTTTATTCAAACCAGCTTTCTACCCCCATTCCCAAATGGGAATGAATCGTGGGTGATAGCATTGCTAGCAGCAGGAAGGAAGGAGGCGCGTGGCCAGAGGAGAGGGCTCCCGATGAGCTTGGCCAGAGAGATAATTGGACAGAAGCTACAGAAATGAGAAGAGTAACCCAGCAGAGCTGGCAAGCAAGTCGAGGGCCTGTGCCAGGGAAAGGATTCGCTGTCAGAACTGGGGGAGATTGAGAGAGAGAGAGAAGGGAGGAGTATGGAGAGAGGAAAATGACATGAAGGACTGAAGGAGGAAGGCTGCAGGAGGGAAACAGGGAGCAGCAGAGATGGGAGGAACCATAGGTAATTTGTAAAGGGAGAGGAGGGAGGGGGCACACATTTCCCTTTAATCCAAGTGGGGTCCTTTGGGGAAAGGGGATGTTGGAGAGTCAGGTGGAGGCCCCAGAGAGATGGTCAGTCACACCCCCCCCACGGCAGACTCGAAATGAGACAAGGAATGTTCTCACTCCCAGATTCAAGGTACTAAATTGGCCACGATCCCTGCCTCTGGAAATTTAGGAAAGATAGTTTTTGACAAAGGATGCTGGAACTCGGAGGACTCGAGCCACTATTTGAGTCTCCTCCCCTTTCCCTTAGCAAAAGCCTAAACAATTCAGGATCCATGCCCCACTGTCTTGCACCCCGATCTCCCCTTCCCAGCAGCACCCACACAGCCCAGGATCACAGCCCCCTGTGCGTCTCTGCCCCTGCTGGCTACTCTGGGCCAGGGACCAGCCTGAGAGCTTGGAGTCTGGGCTGAGTCAGCACTGCCTGTGGGAGAGATTGCTTCCTGGAAAGTCTTGCTTCAAAACTTCGGGCTGGCCAAGCGCCGGTAGCGAGCAAGAGGCACACTGGAGGCTGGACGATGCATCTTTGGCTTTCAAGATACCTCTCACCAGAGAGAGAATCATGGGACAGAAATTTCCATAATCCCGCTTAAAGAGTGACTCCAATGTACTTCAGGCTGCCCCTCCACCCTCCACCCTCTCCGCTTCGGAAAATCACATTTTTCAGGTCTCACAAGAGATTTCAGGGCCAAGGTGGAAGTCTGATTCCTGATTGATCTGGTTACTTCTCCTGTAAATCAGACAAAATATATGTTCTGAGCCTCAGATATCTATTTTCTGAAGATATGTCCTTATTCATTGGGGCAGCGAGAATGCTCCCTTGTGTGGGCACAAGGCAGAACCCTCTCTTGATAAAAAGGACAGCATACCGTTAGTAGGACCAGCAGACTGCTCCAGGGGCCAAGCCCCCGCTCTGCCTCTGGGGGCTGCGATGCGGAGTCTAAGCCATCCCCACCCTTCTCTTCAACTTGGGAGTTTTGATCCCCCCAATGCAGGGTGAAGGGTCATTTTGATGGTCTCACTTTGGACAAGTAAGAAGAGGGAGCATTTTACTTTGACCCCCACAACTGCTTGCTATGCAGCGGGCACTCTAGCGGGTAGGCAGTGAGTGGGTGGCAGCAGCTGCCAGACACCTTCCCCTGAGGATGTATCAGTTGGTGCCAGAAGCCTCTATAAGCTCTTTCTGATCTCCGTGCCAGCGACTACGGGTCCTGGAAGGAAGCCAGGCGTCCACCGTGAGCCCTGCATTCTTCTCCACCCCCTCATCCGCCGAGAATGAGGTGGGATGGCTTGGGAGCTCACTGAGAAAGGAGCCGATGGTTCTTAGACACATTTTCCAGCTGTCACACCTGCTAACGTGGGAACTCACACTCATGAACACGTGCACACTCAGCAATAAATTGTTTCAGGCTTTCTTGTTCCATCCGTCCCATGCCCAAAGCAGTGGGAATAAGAACTTCCATCAACAAACTGTGGTTCCCAGTTTGCCTCCTTCTCCCTCCCTTCTTTCCACCCTTCCACAAACACTTATTGATGTCTGACTGGCACCTACCCTGTGCCAGTCACTGTTAGGGGCTAAAGACACACGGACACAGTCTTGGGGGAGAAAATATATGTAAGTACTAATCAGACACAAGGCAGTGTGATACAGTGTTGCAATATGAGAGGTGGCAAACCGGTGGCCATGGGCCAAATCTGACTTGTAGACACGTTTAGTTTAGCTGGCAAGGAATTTAAAAAATTGTCAGAGTTCACATAAAAATCAATATTTCCATCTGTTTTTGAAATAACACATCTGGCAGTAATCTGGAGGAGGTAAAACACCCCTGTCCCCTTTAGCTGGGATGTGCTCTCAGTGTCATAGGCCACATACCCACCCCCCACCTCACCCACTTCCCTGTTGAGTTAAACTGGTTCGTTTCGTTCATCCACGTTCACTACCACCATCGTGCACGTGTTAGAATTTGGGACCCTTAGAATGAAAAGCCATCAGAAGACCCAAAGGATGGAACCATCAGCTCTGCTCAAGGGAGTCAGATCAGTTATCCCTTGAACTAAGTCCAAGGACTTTGTTGATTTGATGACTCGTATACTGTTTCTCCCCTGCCCCCATCGTCAGATGCATAAGGGAAAGGCTCCAGTCGGTTCCCTCCTCCAAGCATCTCCAGCCCACAGCAGAGTGCCTGGTACAGGGATGATCTCAATGCACACTTGTGAAATGTGTTGAATGAATGGAGCCGCTAGAAGCATCAGGTGGAAAAGGGAATTCCAAGCAGAGGGAACTGTGGGTGCAAAGGCGTGACAGTGAATAGTATAGTGGGAAGCTGCAAATAGTTGGTGGTGAATGGGGGTGGGGGTGGGGTGCCGGAAGTATGAGGAGGGTGGGATGAGGTAGGGTGGAAACAGCAGGAGTTGAAGCCGGGAAAAGACTCCCGTGGGACCCGGAAGGGCTTTTTAGAGTGTATTAGGAAGGTAAGCACGGAATCTTGGAAGTGATTTAAGGAGTGGAGTGACAGGATCAGAGTCTTGCTTCACACGGATGACTCTGGCAGGGTGGTGGGGTGGGGAGAAATGGGAAGCTACAGAGGGAAGACGGAAGCAGCAGACAGAAACTTCAACTCAATATTCCCCTTTCTGAGGCCCTTGAAATGCCACTGGGGATCTATTTTAAGAAAATGGTGCCCCCTGCTGACTTGGTCTGGGCTTGCATCTCCCCCTGGCCAAGAGGGAAATTACAAAATGTTTTGGCCCTGAACAAAAGTATCTGGAGGCCCTGGGCACGGAATTGCAAGTGGTGATGCATCTGAGAGTGCCTTCCTTTCCTAGATGAAGAGGGGCCCATGAGAACGGGTGACAATGACTAATGCCACAAACTGTTGCCAGATAAATACAGAACACCAGCTAAATCTGAATTTCAGATAAACAAGACACAATTGTTTGGTATAAATATGTCTCAAATATTGCATGGGACATACTTATACTCAACAAGTATGTGCTGTTTATCTGAAACTCAAATTTAGCTGGGCATCTTGTATTTTTATTTGCTAAACCTGACAACCTTAGATAAAGTGTGTTGGAGGGGCCAGGAGAAAACTAGAAATGAAATCGGATGCGTTACCCTCCTTGGGTTTCTCTGCAAACTCAATCTCACCCCTCCATCTAAACAGAGCTGGAGATGATACTTTCTCATACTTTATAGTGTTGCCCAGTTATACGATAACTCTATTTGGGAAATCAGTTTTCATTAAATGAGCCCATGATTACAGCGGACCCCTAAGAGAATCTAAAGAGAGCTGTGGACCCTTTTTACAGCAAAACTAACCTACTAGCTTGACATATGTGCGAGCACCTGTGTTACACACACATTCGTACATTAAAATTTCAGGGAGTTCTCAGCCTTCGTGTAAGAGTGACGTTCCCTCTAGGGCTATGGTCTGAATGTGGCAGTTCCAGGGTCCTGAGTAGGAGGAAATGGTGTCTAGTCAGCCCCTAAGCTAAAACATGATGCTTCTGCTAGCTCTGGCCACCCACACACCATGACAAAACACAGAAGTGGGCAGGAAGAAATATCCTGTCCCCCCCCACCTTGGAGAATGCCTTGAACCTCTTCCCTCTTCCACCTCTCCCAGAAATAACAAGGAGTTGGGCATATTTGGACAGAAAACCCACCAGCCCTTGTGGACTTGTCCCTCAGCCGAGTGGAAGGCACGGGATGAAATCGCTCCCTGTTCCAAGACCCTCTTTGTTCTCCTTTCCAGCCTTCTTGCCACGGCAGGTAGAGCACCCTGGTTCCCAGTCTGAGGACTGTCAGAAATTAGCTTTCAGCAGTAGGTGGAAGTTCTTCCAGGATAAATTCTGGGTGCTCTGAGCTGGGTGATGAAAAGTCTCGGCCTGAACATCCTGGGAGCAGACCTTGGAGTGGAGGTGCCGCGTCTTGTCTCCCTCCCGCAGCCCTTAGAGCCTGCTCTCCTCTTGACCCTGCAGAGGGAAGGCAGAAGGTCAGGCAGATGTTGGTTTAGACTCTCAGAATGTTCTAAATGATGTAAAACCTCATCGCCTGCTGCTTCCATCTTTGTCAGCATATGCTTATGCGACATTCAGCTTCAGTAGACTGAATCATGGAATACAAGCCCCAAACTGACCCAGGTGTTTCAAGCCAGCAATCATAGTGATATGCCTACAATGTATTACCATAGGATGACATTTTATGTTGAACATTTTCTGCGGTTAATCAATTTTTCTTATTACCTATATAGTGGTATGATTTCCAACTATCATTTCTTTGGAAGAAGGATTCTTTATTCCGAGGTGGATAGCCTTTCCTAAAATTTTTGGCCTTAAAGTGTCCTTTTGTAAGCCATAATGATATTAGATTTTTTTTTTAAGTCCTTACTTGAAAATATAAAAAGCCAGCATACTTATATCAGCCCCCCAAATAATTTGAAAATTCTACTGGATCAGGAAATCCAAACAGCCGGAAACCAGTGCCTTAGCCTTAGCTTGCTGACCTCTGACATGTGCTAAGTGGAGGCTCACTCTGGGCCCTGCCCTGCCACGGAGTCGTGTGACCTTCAGCCGATGCACTTTGGTGGACTTTGGGCTCCCTGTTCCGTATATGGGGAGACTTGTTTTTGGCCTAAGCTCTCCCCAGGAGTGTTGTAAGGATAAAATGCCATGAACTAAAAGAGCTTTGGGAAAGAAGGAGCTCAATAAATATGAGATTGCTGTTCCTAAAGACAGCTGGTGTGTTTTCAGTGGGAAGGGCTGAATGATCCCGCAGAGACCCAGGACACTTTCTCTGCCAGGACATCTGGGGAGAGTGACCAGCACCACTCAGAAAGTGTGCAAACTGTTCCACCGACAAGTGGGACCAGACGGCAGAGGCAATGGGCCTCCTGAGGATGTTGGCTTCTCCCCCTCCAAGGGCATAGGTCCAAGATGCAACTAGAACTCGGGGAACCTTGAGTTCTAGTTAATCTCTCTGGGACACACCCAGGGACCTACTGCAAGTTGCCCCCTTCCCTAACTTGTTTTTCCATTTATAAAAGGTGCAGATGCCTGCTCAGTCCTCTTCACAGGGGTGTTACAGGGCTGTGAGAAAACACATCACCCAATCCTAAAGAACTCACTTTAGAGATTATACACAGTGAATGTTTAATTCCTGCCTTTAAGTCCTTTGAACAACAACATATAATTTTTCTTCCTTATAATGATTAATTGCAGAATAGCCTTCCCTATGGTTTTACCCCAAATCACATTTGTGCATCGCTCCCCTAGCCCTAGGCTAAGAGGTGTACAGGAAATGGAAAAACCACTCTACCATGAACCTGAGCACAAACACCTAAGGAAGTAAGCCAGATAGTTTGACCAAAATAGACATTAAGTACAGTACACCCCAAAAGAAAAACACAGTGCTTGGGGAAATGTGTGTCCGGTGCCCTCCCTTATACACATAGCTGAGAATTAACTGCAGATGAAAGTCCTTTGATGCTTAGAAACCTGAGACATCAGGCTGCCCAGGGTTAGTGATCAACAGTACTTCTGTTTGAACTTGCCTGGTATTTCACGTTTATCGGTACCATTATAACCTAGCAGAGTGTTACCAACGCCGAGTCTGACTTGGCACTCTCAGTTCCTGTGATCCTGTAGGTGAGTACGCCACCCCGAACGAGCTGGCAGCTCACACAACATTTTAAAATATCTTGCAGTTGAGCTGAAATGACGCCTCCCTGTAGAGCCACTCACCTGCTCCTGTGCTCTCACTTGAACTGAGTTGAAGCAGGAGCACAGGGAGAAGCAGGCAGTTTAAAACCCCATTTCCCACTTGGCGGTAGAGCCAAAGCTGCCTTTCCACTTCCTTTCATCTTTACGTGCTCTCTCCAGCTCAAGCCTCACCTTGCCCAGACACCTTCCTTCGTTGTTAGCTCTGCATTTCTGAGATGCAGTGATTTTTCTACCCGTCTCCCTATTAGACTGTGAACACCCTAGAGGGTAAGTACTGGTCCTACTCAACTTTGAACTCACAACATGTTCACAGGACATGTCACACTGAAGGAAGGGTTAGATGAATAGACACAGGACTGAATGAATATACCAGACCTGGGCTCCTGGCTCACCTAGGACAGGCTTGCTCTAGTATCAGGTGAGAGCCAGGCTGAGCTGTTGGAAATCCTTCTTGCTCTTGGTGACTGGTATGAGGCATGTCTGAGACCCCTGGTTGGGGATGGCAGGGGGTAGAGGTGGAGGGGACTGGCCTGATAGCTGGGAACACGTCTCTGGTTAAAACAACAGGCCCAGGTGAGGACTGCTTATAGGCCCCTGGCCCTGGTAACGTGGTCTCACCACCTAACCAATCCACAGAAGACAGTTTGGAAGAACTATCAGTCCAGTAGGGAAGGAGCTAATTGATGCAACTTTCAGGATGAGAAACAGAGAAAACAAAGGGGTGGAGAAAAGAAGGAAGTTCAGCCAGTTGTATTTAAAACCTCTTCTCTCAAGGAGGAGTTCAAGATGAGAGGGGGCCTTTGGGGGCAGAGCTGCAGTGAACTCGGGCCCCTAGAGAGTGAGATGAGTGCAAGTGAGGCAGGTCTTGAAAGGCTGGGCGGGGGGTGGGAAGGCAGCCGCGCAGGAAGGAGGCTGGGCTCCCATCTGGAGAGCCAAGGGGCTGGGGCTGCTGAACAGATGGAGCGAAAGTTGCAGCTGGTGGAAATGCACTTTCATGTGTAAAGTTTGGTCCACGGAGGATTTCGACTTCCAACTCTGAAGGCAGCACTGGGCAGGTGGCTCTGCTCCATGCTCCGCCTTCCCCTCCCACTGCCACACAGAAAATTCGACAACGGCGGCTCTATGCCAGGACTCAGCCACCGTGCCTTCCACCAGCATCCCTTTCAACAGGCAGGAGTTGGCATGGGGACACCAGGGCACAGCCAGGATGGCGGAGGACTGCAATGTTTTAGCAGCTGAAGGGGGCAGGGGAATAGGAAGGATTAATCCAGCCTTCCCAGGAGGGGACCGAGAGAACCAAGAACAGACGCGGAGGTGGAGAAAGGGAATCAGACCTTCCAAAGCTGTTCATGACATACACACTGGGTCTCCGCTCTGGACTTGGTTGAGCTTTGGCTGAAGGGGACGCACTGGGGAAATGTGAACACACAGCAGACTCTGAGGCTCTGGGCTCATTTTAGCTCAACCTTGAGAGAAGTTTCTCAAGGGGAGAATATATCTGTAGTTTTTTAAGAAATATTTGCCCACCAGAGCTTTAAGAGAGAAAGTGATTTTTACATCCTCTGGCTCTGACAGTTACCTGTCCTGATATTTAGACCTTGGCCTGTGGGAACAGAAGCCACAAGCACAGCAGCTCTTGGGGGAACTGGCCACCCAGCCAGGTTAACCACACCCACGAGGGAGCAGCCTGGGCCATGAGCACCAAGCTCTGCCTCTTCCCCCTCTTTCTTTCTTTACTTGTGCGAGGCTGTGCTCCTGGCCATCAAAAACAGAAATAGGCACTCTGTCTTGTTAAAATCCAAATGCTGTTTTTAGAGTACGTGATTTTGCTTCCTTAAAAAAAAAATAACAAAATAGCCGACTGAGACCTAGTCCTTTATCTCTATTGTGTCCATTTTCCCAAAAGATGTCACTGTTCGAGAAAATAACTTAAAATATTCTTGGAGTGGAGGTAGTCTCTCTCTTCTTAGTGGGATGTCTTCTTGGCTCCTTTCCCAAACTTGGCATCGAGACCAAGACCTATAGAGAGAGAGAACACAGGCTTAACTTTATGGGGAGAAATGAAGCCTACAAATGATTTGGGGGTGGGGGGGGGGGGGGTGGGGGTGAGCCTTGGTTCTCCAAAATTGGAGCTTTAAATAAAACTAGTTTTCAAACATTGGTTTTATAAAAGCTCCTCAGAGAAAAGAGATTGGTATCAAATGAAAAAAAATCACCAAGATACTGGTAATTACATGTATATTTGAAATACAGCAGGGACTTCCCTGGCAGTCCAGAGGTTAAGACTCCACACTTCCACCGCAGGGGGCACAGGTTCGATCCCGGCTTGGGGAACTAAGATCCCGCATGCTGCGTGTGGTGCGGCCAAAAAAAAAATAATAATACAGCAAGACTGAAAGAAATTTAAGAATCAAACTTCTAAGCTAGGTCTCTCAGCTTACCCACAGCAGCATAAATGAGTAGGGAATAAGTATAATAATTTTATCCTGCTCAGTATCTGGGGAAAGCAGAATCACTGGAAAGAAATCACTCAAATGAAATGTTCCTTAGGAAAGCTAGAGTAGAGGTAATGCTTCCTTTTCTCTTTTAAAAAATTTTCTCTAAAGTAACCTAATGAATTTCACAAATATACAAGTAAATATTAAGGAAAAAGAATAACGCTCTGTCACTGTCCCTTTGTGTGGTCCAGAGCTGCCCGCTCTGGACGGAACTTACCCAAGAACACAAGCACAGTGCCCACCCACTGCATGGGGCTGATGGGGTTGGCGAAGAGGATCACAGAGGCCAAAATGGTGAAGAACTTTCGAGTTGTGGTGATGATGGAGCAGGTCAGGGGACCAAAATACACCACTGTCATGAAGATGAAGCTCTAGAGAAAGACAGGGAAAGACTAGGTCAGGCTGGTTCTTGGCTATCTATCTGCCAAGAGGTCTAAAGTCTGTAACAGGACATCACGGCTAATCTTGCCAACCCTCTTCTCGCAGCCAGGCCAGTCTCTTTTGGGGAAGCCAAGCCATCCTCCATCAAGGCACTCACCTGGCCCAGGGCACTAGTCAGGCCAAAGAGCAGGATGTTATAGATGATGGCAGGGTATCTTTCGGCAAAGCTCAAGAACTCCCAGAGCTCCCCAGTGAACAGGATTCCTAGGAAGAAATGTCAAAAGATGAACGGTGCATCTTGTGTGCCCGTATTCACACCCCTGCAGAGGCCTGCTAAAGCACTCTGAAGGAGGCCATGGAAAAACATATGGAGTGAGTTTGTATTGTCCCATCAGGCATCTCCTATTTTTCTGATAAGAGAAACTAACTAAAGACTCTTCTGGGAAATATTTGGAAGTTAATGAGTTACTTCTGCCAAAGTGATTGAACGCAGCAAACCTCAGATGCTGTGAAGATACTGATCCACACATCCCGAGCTCAAGGCAGCCCCAAGCACTGCTCGATTCCAGCCATCAGAAGCCTCCTCTGTTAACCCTAGTGTGTTGTATGAAAAATACTCCCTGTGTGTGCCCAGATTTGAAAAAAGTTAGGAAGCACTGATTTAAAAGCAAATACATCCATGTTTGAACAACATTCAGTATTCACCACATACCAGTGTCTCATCTCCCTCAGAAGAGGGCGAGTTCCCAGGGCACCCCAGCATTTTACTACTGTGTGTCCTCCCATGATACCTGGCACAGGTCTACCCGATTGTGCCACTAACAAGTAGCAAGTAGAGCCAACTGGTGAAGGTTTCTCCAAGGCTTCTCAGGGGCCTGGACATAAAGGCATCTGAGAACTGATGGGCAAAGTTAGCAACTGGCACCAGAGCTAGAGATTATGTGGATGAGGGCAGTCTGCCCTCTGCTGATACGTAGAAAGAATAGCAGAACTGCTCCTTACCGGCTCCCAGCAGCAATGTCGACCAAAGGTTGATGTTCAGCATCATGTGGTTGGAGCCTGTTTGGTAGTGAGCCCGCATGTGGTCCTGGGAAACGCCGGTCAGCCCATCCAGGGTGAGAGACAAGAGCTGGGAAAGAAAGAGTACAGCCTGCAGTGAGAAGGCCACCGGGACCCTCCCTAACGCAGGACACAGAACTCTCACCTTTCTGAGACCCCTCAGAAAAGCCGCTGCCTTAAGACAGAGTCCTCAGAACAAAATGCTGCCATTTGTCCACAGGTGGAGGATGGGAGAGACCACGTGAGCTCCCTCCTCCCCTCAGGCACTCAGAACGACAGGCGATCTGAGCCACATGGATGTAATGTGATCGGAGCAGGGCAGGAAGCCTACCGCTTCCCAACACAATGCTGTGAAGTCTGGCGTGCAGGGGCCTAGAACGGCTCATGGTGAGCCACACTCATTCTTCCACTAAAGCTGGAGAGAGGAAATCTAGTCCCAGCATGTTAGCCTCCTGGCTTGGAGTATAGGGCTCCAGAGACTGGATTCTGTGGTCACACTGCCTGGATTAGAATCCGGGGCAATGTAAGCCACTAACTCTGCCAATTAACAGCCATGTGACCATGGGCAAGTGATTTAACTTTTCTTTGCCTCAGTTTCTTCACCTGTAAAATGGAGATAATGCTATCTAAGTTATGAGGTTATTGTTGTAAAAATTAACTAGTTTACACGTAGAACACTTGGAAAAGTGCCTAACAC
This sequence comes from Grampus griseus, assembly GCF_964374135.1. Classification (NCBI taxonomy): domain Eukaryota; kingdom Metazoa; phylum Chordata; class Mammalia; order Artiodactyla; family Delphinidae; genus Grampus; species Grampus griseus. Next base: position 23,786,763 of record NC_139014.1, read on the forward strand.
CTAGTAAGTAATAGCTACTATAGTATTTTTTTAATTAATTAATTAATTAATTAATTAATTTATGGCTGCATTGGGTCTTCGTTGCTGCGCACGGGCTTTCTCTAGTTGCGGTGAGCAGGGACTACTCTTCGTTGCAGTGTGCGGGCTTCTCATTGTGGTGGTTTCTCTTGTTGTGGAGCACGGGCTCTAGGCGCGCGGGCTTCAGTAGTTGTGGCTCACGGACTCTAGAGCGCAGCCTCGGTAGTTTGTGCACGGGCTTAGTTGCTCCGCAGTATGTGGGATCTTCCCAGATCAGGGCTCGAACCCGTGTCTCCTGCATTGGCAGGCGGATTCTCAACCACTGCGCCACCAGGGAAGCCCTATAGTATTATTTTTAACCCTGGCTTCCATGTTCCTTGGAAAGCCACAGTGAGAGACACACTACTCCTTTCCTCTTTGCTCTCAGGTCTCTGGAACCTCACACCAGCATTTAGACACAGGCCTCAGAGTCATCCCTTCCCCAGAAGGAGAGCTGACCCATAGTGAAATATTTTAGGCTCCCCACTATGGCCTTAGCAGAGCCAAGGGCTTTGCAGCCAGAGACAAAGACCAGAAATGTGGGGCAAGAAACATCACAACCTCCCTCAAAACATATAACTGGCCTTCTGCCTGCACAGGTGGGGATACTCCTCTGTTAAGATTACTGGAAAAGGCTTCCTTTCCCAACAGAATTGCATACCAGGAGCAGCTCTCCATAGCCAACTGTGTGTTCTTCTATCCCGACTACTTTCTTGGGTTTGTACATGAAAAGGGCCACTCCAGCCACAATTAGCAACACACACAGGTACTTGGCCATTGGATACTTCTTCTTCAAAAGGGTCACTCCAAGGAGCATGACTACAGGGAAGAAACAGAGTGGAAAATTCAGGCACCCATAGGCATTGATGAGCCCAACACTCTCCTTCTAGGAGCCAAAGACTCACGGGAAAAAAAGAATGTCTGAGAAGGAAAGCCGACAGAGGACAAAAGGAGGGTGCAACGCTGGCACCTAGACAGAGACGACTGAGCAACAAGGTTGAGCAAAGGGTATAAAGAAGGGAAGAGGTAGAGAACAAAGGTGAAAGTTCCAGGAAGGAACAGGGCAGGGGAGGGGCAGTAGGGAAGAGTGACAGGTTGAGGAAAAGGAAACTGATGATCAAATGGGATTTAGGGTGTCTAATGACAACGTGAACACATGGGACACCAAAATGATTGACTATGTGAAGCAGGTTAGGTCAGCCTCTGGCTCTCAGTGAGGATTACCAGCTAATGAACACCCAACACCATAGGAAGTGATAAAGGATGGGCAGGGGGAAGGGATGGAGGGAACCCGAGAGATAGCTATGGTGAGATGACAAAGCCCAGAGGCATAGAGCTCTAGCAGAGGAGGATCAAGCTCACTGCAGGAAGAGTGAGGAAGGAAGATGGCGACCATCTTCTTCTGCTTACCTGGGATGGGCTTGCACGATTTACCAAGGACCTGAAATTAAATTCAGCAAAAATAATTTCTGAGCGTCTTTGATGTGCCAGGTACTGTACTAGGTGCTACGATAAGATGAGTTAAGTGTGAGGCCTGCACCAGAGACTGCAGCCTCGGAAAGCAGCCCTACCACGGCCAGCCCACCACCACTAAACCTCAGATCTATGGTTCTTCACACTCTTAACTTCCCAAACACACTCTCTTTTTATTTAAGTCACAGGCCAGAGGGAAGCATCTTTCATCCTTTTCAAGCAACTTCTGAGCCAACCCTCATTCCACCCTAAGGTTTCACCTGAGTTGGGTAGTTGACAAACTGTAGTGCTGAGTTGCTGGAGACCATGGCACCCAGATAGGAGACAGAACAGGCAGCATAGAGCCAGCTCCGAGTACGATCCACCCTGGCAGTGTCAAAAAACTGGATCACTGGGAGAAGACAAAAGAAACATACAAGAGAAAGCTGGTGGGCCTAGGATGGACCACTGAGCAAAAGTTGAAGCCACATGAAAGGAATTTGCCTGTCAAATAAGATGAGAAGCACAAACTATTTCTGTCCTCTTAGACTGGGAAATCTCTGAAGATTCTCCAACTCTCCAATCCCACCTAACCCTAACACAAGACCTCATGGAGGGCAGGGGTGGGGGTAGGGTGTCCATTCAGTTCAAGGGACTAGTTATCCCTGCTGCTAGCCCCCAGGGAACAAAGAGAGAATGCTCAAAACATGCTTGAAGCTGACACATAAAGGAAAATCAAAAGGACAAAGGAAAAAGCTTTAAGTATTCTCATGGGGATCTGGAACACAGAAGACCCATTTCCTGCACATTTCTGACTGACAAGTTGATTTAATCTAAGGAAATGGGGTTTCACCCTTTTCCAAAGCCACTAGTTTTCTCAATCGAACAGAGAGGCTGTTGCAAGCACTAAAGGGGCTGAGGGTGCTGAGACTTAGACCTAATGCCTAGGATACAAAGGGGAGGGGACACACAACAGATTACTATCTAAGTACTCACAGATCTTGGCAAACACGGCATTGATCACGCATTGGATGAAGACCAAAGTTAAGGCAAAAGTGAACGTCTCCTGCTTGGCTCCCTCCCCATACTTTCCTCTTGTTCTAAGAATGAAATGCATGAGAAAGAGGGGAGGAATTAGTATACTTCCCTCAGTGCCATCTACCTACTAATCCAGAGCCACTGAACACTTTGAAATTTTCTAGCCTCTCTAGACGTAGGGAGAGTTTGGTAAGGATCACCGGGCTCATTGACATCAGAAGCTGATTTTATGGCATCTAAAAACTAGACATTCCAGGCTGCTGATCCCGTAGCCGAAGGAAAAAATATCCGTACAGGATGGAGCAAGAGGAAACGTGAAAAATTAGTTGGTGAAACGAGGTATCCCGGGCAGAACAAGGGATTTGGGCTATAGCAGCAGGGCCGAGGGCAAAGGAATCCGCTACCTGCAAGCATCTGGGAGTTCCCAAAAGGGGCCGGCACAGGTCATGGAAACCTAAGCCTGTGAAACCTAGCTCCTTAGAACCAACAGGAAAAAAGAGCAACCAAGGGAAGAAAAATAACCAGCTCCCGAGAATCCAGAGACCAACTTTCACGTTTTGGAAACCTAGGGAGGTTTCAGCGGCAAAGGCGGTCAGGATGCCGGGAGGGCGGGGCGGCGTGGGGGTGCAAAAGGGAACAGTGGGGCCAGGGGCGGGAGGACCGTGAACCTGACCACAGGCTGGGGAGACAAGGCGGACTGGTTAGGGGGGCGGAGGTCTGCGTTCCGACCCGGGGGATCCGCTCACATCTTTTCCTGCAGGATCCCATAGTAGAAATAGCAGACAAAGACGCCGAGGAAGCAGAGCGGCAGGCGCAGCCGGTCGGGCACCAGGGAGCTGCTAGCGGCCATGAGACGCCCGGACGACCCGACCGGAGACCCGCTCACAGCCGGCAGCGGCGGCGGCGACAAGTCCAGCCGGACATCGCCGACCGGCGACAGGGGCCTCATAGGAGCTGCATGTGACCGCCGTTGGGCAGGGCCTCAGCAGCCACCGCCAGAACTGCCAGCTCAGGACCGCCGAGGGGAAACTCTTCAGAACCCTGAACCCGCTTCCAAGGAAAGGACACCCACCCTGGGGCCTTGATCTCGTCCCTGGTGGCCAGGGGAGCCCGCTGTCCCGAGGGTGACGCCTTACCCTCGAGACTTTCCGACCAGGCAATTCCGAGGACAACTGAGACCCGGAGCTCGACGGGATGGCCTAGGAGATAGGTGGACGTGGAATGATGACGTATAAGGATGTGGAGGTGACCAATTGGCTGCGCTGTGCAAAGGCAGACAGGTGGGCGGGAAGGAGGAGTGCGCCGGGCCGGCAAATCCAAGAGTCTTTTTCCCGGTCGGCTGTCAGGCTTCTGCTGGGTCCTAACGCCCGGAAATCGCAATGCAGCCTTAGCGCCCTCTAGCTGCTGCCCAGCGTCCCTGACTCTAACCCCTCTACAAGAAGAGCGTTGCTCAAGGCCTGGCTTTTGGGGAGCCGTCCTCCTCCTAGGGCACATCACTAGGCTCCCAAGGGCGGCAGAGCTTTTGTTTCAGCTCTGTCACTTAAAGGCAGGGTAACCTACGCATGTCACCTAAATTCCGAGCTACAGTTTTCCTAGTCTATATTATTACTAATAATAGCCACCTTGTCGCCTCTTGACTGTTCTGAGGATCAAATGAGCTGAGGCTGTGAAACGGTTTTATAAACTGTAAAGCGTGCTGTGAAAGCTTAAGGTATTTATTAGTCATTACTCTTTCTCAACTCTAATCTTATTTCCTCACATCCTCAAGGTGGAAATGGAAGCTTGCCGAAGTGGATTTTCTTCAGGGTCTTACAACTCACCGACAAGGGAGCAAACCCTCCTGCATTGATGAGCTCCTTGTTGGAGCCCCTCCCTCATCCCAGTGTTGGACCTCCACGCGCTGACACCAAGAACTAGGGCCGGACTGACCCCAAGGCTTGCCACTACCGGGCTCAAGCCCCCCCGTAATCACTGGACTCTGGGTTGCTCTTTGGGTAGAGACGTCTTCTCCCCTTCTAGCAGCCTGCTCCTTTGGCACAGCCTCACGCAAAGGAAGGAAACTCGGGGCAGCACCACACCCATCCCTCCGGGCCTGACTCACTAAGACTTTGGGGGTAGGCCAAACATCTTTCAGGGGAGGGGTAAGAAGTAGAAGATAGGGTCTGTCTGCAACCCCCTGTGTCCTTTATATAAGTTGGGGAGGGGGACCCCCACACATTTGTTCTCTTGCCCAGTGGTTTACTTTACTGTATTAGCCGACGATTCCAGGGCACGGAGCTGGGGTTCCAGTCCCAGCTCTGCCTCTTTACCAGCTGGGACTTCAAACAATTCACTTGACCTCTGAGTCAAGTTTCCTCATCAGAAATTAATGGAAATGTAACAAGCGGTAGAGTACTGTGGTTAGAAGCACAGGCATTGGATTCAAAAGATCTGGTTCCCAGTCCTAGCTTCCACGCTTTGTACCTGTGTTTTGGGGGCAAGGTTTATCAATTTTTTTTTTGTCTTTCCCTCATTAGTACAGTGGGATTTATCACATCAGATGGTTTGTGATATTTCAATGACATTTTATGTAAAGCATTTTACAGTGTATCTGATGCTTACCTAGCCAATACATGGTAGTTGGGATAGCCTGGCTTAAGAGTTTGTTTTGAGGTTTTATGAGATAGATAGATATAATTGTAGTTATTATGACTGCCCTTGGGGTAGTCAACTTTTTACCCATACAGTGGGGATAATGTGTCTTTTGTGAAAATGCTTTGTAAATTGCAAAGCACTATCAGAATGTTCGGATGGTTATTCTCATTTTCCCCAAAAGCCTAAGAGCTCTTACGGGGGGGCACTATAAAGCTGAGGAACAGTTTCTTCCGCCCTCTGTGTTGTGGGCACTCACTGATGTGCAAAGAATACTCACAAGGAGCTAAAGCTTCCCTAAAACTGTGCCCAGAGATTCGATCTGAATGCCATTCCCTCATCTTGTTTTCCTTGCTGATGCAAGGAGCACCCACAGTGTCAAACGGTCTCCCCTTGGTCACCCTTATGTCCCTGCTAAAATCCACTCTCCCTTAGGGTGTTTTTCCAGACTCACCCAAGAAAGGATGACTTCCCCACTGACTCCTTCACCCCACCTCCACCACACTCTTCATTCTGGACAGACTCTCCCTGGCCCTACTGTTTCTATGTCCAAGTAGAGAATGCAAGCCTGCTGTCCTGAGGACACAGACTCTGGATCCATCCCCCCAACATTATGTATTAAGTAAAGGCTCCTCTTAAAGACGAGGAGGAAGTGATTAATATGATAGCCTCAATCTCCATCCCGCTCCCTCCCCCCAAAAATATTTAACAGAACCTCAAGCTGCTGGGAATACTTATTTATTTGGTCTATTAACACCAAGATCTGCAAAAAACAAACAAAAAAACACAACTTCTAAACACAGGATAATAAAACTTGAACATTAACATTCTTCTTCGATTTTGTGTAAGCTCTGCAGTATGGAAAATATACAAACTTCAAACAGCTGCAAAAATAGTGTCTTTGGGAGAAAATAGAGTTTCTACATCGATACAAGAAAAATAGGCATTTTTCTAATCCAACCCAGTCCTGGGGCAGGTGGAGGGTGGAGAGTCACCACTTGCCACCCGGAGGAATGCCAGCTCTCCCTCTCCCCTACTACCCACCTGGGGCTGGGCAGGCTGGGCTGCTGCTTAAGACAATCTTAGGGTGAAAGCGAGATGAAAATGCCACTTAGGAAAACGCTTGGTTCCCCCTCTGCCAGCAGCTGGATTGGTCAAGTGTTATGGCCCTTTCGGGCTGCTTTGGTCAGCTCCTCCAATGAGAGGGAGGTAGGGGGATGGGACTGAGAGGATCGGGAATCTATTCGGGTCTCCTCGTCTGTGTCTGGGGAGGAGAGGTAAGGAAATCTGTGGTGTCCGCTCTCCTTTAATCATGGCCAGCTTGCTCCATGATAAAGACAAGGGCCCCATACACAGTCCTCCGGACTCACACCCAGGGGTGGGGGACCCAAGACCTTCTGGGTGAGTTTTCCACCAAGTGAGAGAGGTGACAAGAACACGGGTGTGACTCGTGAGCTGCCCAGCTGCTAGTGGAGGAGGCAGGTCCCCTCACATTCGAAGGGGCAGGGGTCCATCGGGAAGAGGACCCAGGGCTTTGACACAATACATGAAAGTGCTCAAAGGCCAGGAGGAAAGGGCTCCTTCATCCCCCGTCTCAGGGAGCTCGGGAGGGGCCTGCCACCAAGGCACTGGTCTCCATGGTGAAGTGGGGGTGGGGCCCTCAGACCACCAGGGAGCTCTGGAAAAGCACGGGCTCTTCTGACGGTGGGGGGCGCTGCCAAGGCTCGAATGGCAGCGAGGAGGCCTTGGGGGCCTCTGGATCCTTCCGAGGCGGTGGCCTGGGGCTGGCCGGGGGAAGGGGGGACCCTGGGCTTGAGGGGCAGTTACGGAAGATGAAGCCCATGCTGGGGAAGAGGGGCTTCATCAAGCTGACGGGGCAGAAAGCCGAGCCGGTTGGGTTGAAATGGACTTTGTTCTTGTCAGGACAGGAAGTCAGGAACGCCAGGTCAGGACCTGGGGACCTGGAGGATGGAGAGAGAAACACAGACATACATGTGTGCATGCACACGAACAGCTGGTGAGAAGGGGCGAGAGGTGTCCCAGCGTCAGGGGAGCAAGGGAGCTAGGGCTCTGTTCAAACATGGTGGTGACTTGACCAAAACAACGACAGGCTGCTGAGCAACCGCCAGCGCTCAGCAGGCCCCTCAGCTCTCCATGTTCTAGAAATATGGCTAAGCAACAGGAAATCTACTTGAGCTAAAAACAGGAGGGATTAAAGCTAGACGGGAAGGAGAACTTCCTGACAGTGTGATTCTAGAAGAGGAGACCGAGAGATCTTTTAATTTGAGAGATTTCATCACTGAACAGTGGTTTAGGGGCAGACCACTTGCCTGAAAGCAGAGATCCAAGCAGAGTGACTTAGACTTTTTATAGCCTAAAGCAGGGTTTCTCATCCTCAGCACTACTGGCATTTGGGCCTGGATAATGCTTGGTTGTGGGGGCTATCGTGTGCATCATAGGATGTTTAACAGCATCCCTGGCCCCTACCCACCATACGCCAGTAGCACCCCACTCCAAATTGTGACAACCATTGCCAGATGTCCCCTGGGGGGAAAAGTATCCCCCATTGAAATCTACTGACCTCAAGAATCTAATTCTTGAGCAGATTTGAAAGGTGTGATTTTCAAAACCCTTGCTGGGAGGAAAGGACAGCAGCTAGACCTTCTCAGGAGATCTAGGTTCTAATTCACCATGTGCTCCTGGCCTAACCTGCCTCACCTCTAACATGGCAAGAATCCCTATCCTTCTGCTCATGTAGGGAAAATGAAAGGATTAAAAGAGGTCAGGTCAGACAGTTCTAGAGTAAGGAATCCTTATGATAAAAAAGGAAGAAGAATGTCTGGCCATGCTTCAAGGGTGAAGAGCCCTGAGAAGCTGCTGGTTATGAGGATTCCGGGCAAGGAGACAAAATTGTGGGAAGACAGTCAAGCTCTGCACCAATGCTTCCCATCGCCTAACTTTTCCTTGAAGTGTAATGTATACATACAGAAGAATGCACTTAGTGTACAGCTTGACAAATTGATTACTATTTTAATTGTAGAATTCTAATCATTCCAAACCCAGGAAGAAGAGCGAGGCACGCAGAGGAGGGCGGATGTTGGCCCAGCGTGAGTGATGGGAGGAGAGGTAGAGGGAAGCTAAGGCCTGTGTGCAGGGTGTGTTTGGAAGCCTGGGGTCCCAGAGGACTCCGCAGCAGCAAGGTGCCCCCTGACTGAGAAGGGCTTAAAAGAATCCCACTTTAGGAAGAGGTGGGGGATGGGCAGGAGAGGGAATGCTCTCAGTGTGTGCATGCATGCACGAGGAGGGTGACCCAGGGGAGACCAAGTAACACTCGAAGGACGTGAGGGCAACCAGCGTGACCCTGAATGGCTTGATTCCCTCCCTGGGAATCTCACACGATGGGCAGCCAGGAAGAGGAAAATGTGGCAGAGGAACCACTAAACATAAGAACTTCCCAGTAGGAAAGTTCATACAATAAAGAGACACCAATGAGCTGAGAATTTCTATCCCCGGATATCTAAGAAAGTAACTGATGGATCGCCACCTCTCTCAAAGGGTTAACATAGGGGCAGGAAGCTGGATGAGATGACGTTAAACCTCTTCTGTCCTTATGAGCCTACAAAAGAATAAAGACAAGCAGCAGCCTAACTGCCACAAGCAATTCCAGGTTGTAATTACTCAACTATACTGTGGACTGGGGAAGGGTACACGAGCCCAGAGTCTGCTTGAGCTACGAGATCTGGCCTCTTCCCCACACACGACCCCAGAGGATTGAGGGTTCTTGGAGGGATGCCAGGCAACAGTGATGATGGGAGCAAACCCTCAGTGCCCCTGGTTTTCTCCATAATTCCCCCTCTGGGTTATATAAGTGCCTCCTGCTACTACCATGGGCTGTCCTCTCCCTTATCTGAGATACAGACGGAGCCATCAAGGCCCCACACCCTGTCCGAGCTAAATCTCCACTCACACACCATAACTAAACTTCCTCACTGCCATCGAATCCACAGCTTCCAATGTGAATCGGCCCCGATGAATATTACAGCGGCAGTGGGAATATGGTGAACTCTCTTCTTAGCTCCTGCTAAGGGGGACCGTGGGACATTTGGAAAGTTCTGGCTCTTGATTCTCTCTGCTAACGGGAGGGAACTGTACTAAAGAAATCAACTTAAGAATGACTTCTGAATTGTCCAGTCTGGTTTGGGAATATTCCATAGTCCTTACTTGCAAGGACTGGAAATTTCTGTCTGGGAGTTCATGACACTTGAACCACTGCAGCTGCAGGGTGAAGATTTGACTTAGAAGCAATCAGAAAGCTTTTTAGGCTCCCCCTGCCACACCGGTGGGCATGAGGCGCTTCTAAGCTCTGCCTGAAGAGAATTACTAGTATGTTCTCTCTCTGATTATGGTCTAGCAAATTCTCACACCTTCCCCGGGGATGGAAAAAAATAGAAGAAGCAAAGGATTTAGGTTTCAGATCTCTTTCCTTTCCAGCTCCTGTTGCGCTTGTGGCTGGCATGTGGGCAGAGAGCAGGTTTCTATGGAGATCATGATAAGCAAAGACTTAGGTGCTCAGAGGAGGTAATGTCAACAAGTTTGGTCATGGAAAGACTGCAATACTGATCATCTACAGCTGACAATGTCTCCAGGACAATAGGGAGTCAGACTAAAGAGAGGCCTATCAGGTGGGATGCCACAGGGCTCAGCCCGCATCCCTGTCCCTCCCTCGCACATCCTGACCCCCACCGACTGGCTGAGGAACTCACGACCGGCTGAGGTACTCACGTGGCCTCTTCAAACACCCGCACTCTCTCACAGCCTTCCGGGGGTTCCCGTTTGAAGACGTAGCTGTGATTGGGCCGAGGGGAGGAGGCAAAGGCAAGGACTGGAGATGGGCTGCCCTCTTCAAGGAAGGCTGGGTGGCCTGGAGGGGAAGCTGCAAACAGAGTAAGGCTGAGTCCCATGGTGCTAAAGGAAGGTCTCCGCTTTCCCGGACTCAGACCTTGGTGTAAAGGGGCAGGACTGGGAGATATGGTACGGTGGGTGGCAGTGCTTATGTTAATCCAGGTTGTTTGTCTACACTCTACCTTAAAACATCTTTGAGGCAGCCTTACAAGAATACAAACCTTGTATATGTGTGGCTGATTCACTTTGCTGTACAGCAGAAACTAACACAACATTGTAAAGCAATTATACTCCAATTAAAAAAAATTAAATACCATAAAAAGAGGCCCAATAAAATAATGATGATAAATAAAATTTAAAAAAAAAAGAAAATAAAACCAGAATTGTAAGGGGGAAAAAAATACAGACCTTGTTATACAGGATAAAAAATCACAGTTGAACTGAGGGAAAAGTTGGGTCTAATACCAATTCCATATTCCCCGGAGGTAGACTGCGACTGGAACTCCAAGTCTCAGACTTGAAAGAATCCTAACATCTCTATCTCTGCCTTCTTCCAAGACTGCACCGCCCTGCCTGCCAACATACCACAGCTTCTTCCCTTCCATGTCTTGAATATCTATCCCTTCTTCCAGGAAGAGCTCTTGTACTGACTCAGACAAGCAATCTTTACTCAACCCAACTTGTGGGATAAGATTCCTCTCACTTTCCACACAGCAAATGTACTTTGCCGAGGTTGCAAATATTGACTTTATCTATCTCACATTTATTCTTTATTTTCTATGCTCTGTTTACCTCGGTATTGTTAGATCATGCCTTTGACCAGCCTACCTCATGGGGTTGCTGTGAGGATCAAGTTAGGTGATGCAGGCAACAGTGCTTTAGAATGTCAGGATCATTATGACGGGGAGGAGGGACTCTTATCTTGTCCTCTCAGTGACGCAGCCACGGCAGAATAGAAAGTGGAGATTTGGAGTCAGAAAGCTTGGGTTTCGATTTGGGTCAAACTGTGTGACCCTGGGCAAAAGACCACATTCTTTTATTTACAGCGTTCACACCCGCCTTGAGGTGTATTGCTGGTGACGGGTCCAGTGGACACCTGAACGGGCTCATGGGCTCTCCACAACGGCATGCTGAACCTCAGCCAAACATGGGGGTGGGAGGGACTGCTTCTTTGGATTACAGTGAGGATTAAACAAAACTGGAAGTGCAGAACCTTCATATAAATTATAAATTAGAATCTATATCAAGGACCACTATAACGTATGGAACATAGATGACTCCCAAAGATATTCTAGTTGTTTAGTAAGTAAAAAATGCGTGGCCAGAAATTGATGAGAGTTGGAAAAGGGCATGGAGATGACCCCATACCCCATGTGGGCCCCACAGCCTGGGCCTCCCCAGCTCACCTTTGTCACTGGGGATGGACGTCAGCTCCTCGGCTGCACCCTGGTGTTCCTCACGGCTAGTCTGGCCAGAAGGCTGGGGGGATGCCAGGGGCATGGAGGGAGAGCTGGCAAGGTTTCCAGGCTCCAGGAGGAGGAGGGGATGATCACAGCTGCCACTCTGGGGGGGAGCTGGGGCACGGTGCCCGTCAGGGATTTCAAGGATCTGCCGAGGAAGAGTGGGGGTCAGGCCTGTCTCTGCAGGCTGGCAGGGCTGCGGTAACCCTTAGGGTCATCCCCTTGCCATTGTCCTTGTCCTCGACTCACAACACACAGTGACAGCAGGACACCATTTCCTCATGTCACTGACTTTCCCAACAGCCCCCAATCTAAGAGACACCTCCTCCTGCTTCTCCCAGAGTGCTTCATTCTTTCCCCTCATAGACAGAACTTTATGACTACATATTTATTTTATGGTTTCATCAAGGTGTTGCCCCACAAGGCTGTAAGCCTCACGAGGGCAGGGGCCTCCTGTGTGTCAGGCTCTGGGAACACAAAGGTGAATAACACATGGGGGCACAAGAGGGGGCAAACCACCAGGACACTGTAACAGCTATAGGCCGTTGCAGGACAAATGTGCAGATTACTTCCATGTATTAAATACACCCCCCTCGTTTTTTTTAACATTCAATGGTACTTGTGTCCACAGATCACCAGTCTGTGTGCACGTGTAAAATCCTACATATATGCACATTAAAAATCAACCAGCAAGTAAATCATAAACTAAGGAGTGTGCCCATTAGAATTATATTAATGTTGCCCAACTGGCATTCCGCAATTGTCCTGTGTCAGTATAAAAATGTGCCTGAGACTGCAGAAAAGGGAGCAAATAATTCTGCCTGGGAGTGGAGCGGGGGAGAAGCCTGCACAAAGGCAACTGGGCATGAAGGATGAACGCATGTCACCAGGTAGAGATGGAGGGAAGGGAAGCATAACTCTAGTACTGGGGCCACTTGAACTGAGGCACAGCTGGGTGACACTGACAGTGACAGTGATGAGTATGCCAGGAACACTGAGCTGGTGCTTTGGCTGAAGAGTGATCCCTAGTCCCTTCCTCCCAGCCAGGTGCTTTCCACCCTGCTGACCCCTGGCCCCTTCTCTTTCCATTCAATGCCCCAATGTCTTCCCCAACTTCACCCACCCGGCTCTGCTGTTCTTGTGGTCAAGTCCATCTGAGTCTAATAAACTCAATTTGTGTTCCTCCCATGGGGTGGTTTGGGCATGTTTCTCTGTTGACATGTGCACAGCCTGTGAGCCCCCAGACAGCATGAGTCCCAACTCCCTGTGTCCAGACTCAGCAAGACGCTGCCTATGTGTGCATCCGGGTGCGGCCCCCACTCACCCGCAGCAGCTCCTCCTCACCCTGCTCTTTCACAAACACCTCCTCCAGCTCTTGGTTGAGCCCTTCCAGGCTCCGGTGCAGGCAGGGGCTCAGTCGCAGGACAGCGGACCCTGAGGGGAAGCTGGGAGGGGACGCCTGAGGAGGAGGTAAATGAAGCCATCACTGAACCCCACCAAGCCCCGTGCAGTTATCAGTTCTGACCAGGGGGTAACAGTCATGCCTACACAGCAGAACCAAGTGAGTAGAGGAGAATTCAGGGACAGTTACCAATTGCAATAGGTCCATTCAGCGGGGTTTTCTCCAGAAGGCAGAGCTTTGAGGGGTCCAGAGTGTGCTTTTAGAGTCTGCATCATGGCCTCAATTGTGCGGGGGGTGGGGATGGAGGACAGAGACATGCAGCACAGAAAGAAACCCTTTCCAAAGTTGCACCAAAACTTCACCCGGCACCCACGTGGCCACAGGCCCTGCAGTGCAGGAGGGCTCACAGGACCCGCCCACCCCACGGGGCCCACCACAGAGGATGACAGAGGGGTGAAGGCTGGGGAAGAGACGTACCCTCAGTGCTCCCCGCACAGCATGGTCCCCTTGGAGGGGGGAGCCCCGCTCCTTCTCTTTCCCACTGCGGCTAAGTTTTGTCCTCTGCAGCTGTTGCTTCAACTTGGTAATCTGGCGGCAGGGAGAGGGGGAGAGGACAGGCAGGTGAAGCAAAGCAAAAGTGCAGTGGGTCCTCCCTCCCAGGCGTGGCTCTTGCCAGAAGCCCGTGAAAATACGTAAAAGGAAGATGGAAGTTAATCTTCCTTTTACGTATTCCATCTCAAAATACCTCAGTGGTGTTCAAAACTGTGATGATAGGCTCATCAGGCAAGCTGGACACCATAGTAACCAGATTATCGGATTTTTTGAATTACCATGTATTCCACAGGTGGCTCACGTTCCGAAAAATTAAAAATATACAACACTGAAACCATTTTTGTCTTTCACAGATTCCAAAGGCATGGAATACTACTCTATTAATAGAAATGGAAAATGATGTTTTTGAATTCACTCCTCAAAATACATTCACAGCTATCTCAAAGGCCCTGGGACCAGGAAGGATGGAAGGATTTCCCCCCATTTTAAAGTAGACTGCACCGAGCAAGGAGCAGCCTCTCCAGAAGGAATATCAGCCTCTGTCCCAACTTCACATCCTGTAACAATTATGGAGTATCATCAACAATTTTAAATATTGTCCCAGTCGCATTTGTAATTCTGGACCTACTGGTCCTTAGTGTAAATACTCTGATAATTACAAATTGTAAATACTTTGTATTTCCCACTAGCCTTAAATACTTCATATTCTCTCTCTGTTCTTACAACCGAGAGGGCAGAAGCTACTGCCCTGTAAAGGGTGGCCCCTGGTGAGTTGGCCCTCCTGGGGGCTCCCCACAGCATGCCAGGCGGAACTGGGTTGGGAGCCCTGGAATCCAGTCTATGGCTTTCTCTTCTCACCCTCAACCCCTGTGGCCCTCATGAGAGGGAGGGGGGGCCAGGAAGAAGTGTTTGAGGACACATCATTATTTATCTCTTGTTTTAAAAATAAGGCTGGATGAGTAGTTAAGTAGTAAATGAGGTTGGGGGCTTCCAACTCCCAGAAACTCGCTCTCTTTCTCCAGTCTCTGAAACGCTTATCTGGATCCAACCTCAAAGTGAAGTGAGAACAATGGCCACCCCCACCCTGAGCTAGGCTGCTGGAGGGCCAAGCCCCTGCCTGCAGGAGGGTCTGGGCTCATGAAGCCAGGCCGCCAGGAGGCTGGGAGGCAGCTATGAAGGCGCCATCTCATTAGGAAAAGGCTACGTCGAGGCAGATGAGACTGGAAATGTGGGTCCACTTTGGAGCGGATGTGTCCATGGTGCTGGGGGGTAGACGAGAGGCAGCTTCCCGGGCCAGGGAGTCAAAGGGGGCAGTTACCTCTTTTCGGTGGTCTGTGCTGCCCCAGGACGCTGAGCGCTTGTGTGTACACGAGCTGGCCCGCTCACCTTCAAGCTCTTGCCAAGACAGGGGGGTCTGCAGGGAGAGAAACCCAGCGAGACAGAGCAGCTTCTCAGGCTGGCTCTGGGGAGACAGACACACCATTTCCCAGACAGAGGTGCTGGCTCTTCGAAGTCTTCTCTCATCTGCTCATCAACCTCCTGGACCCTGCCAGCCCCTTTTATTCTTTCAGGCTTCTCCACCTGCACTGCCTCTTTCCCAGCCCACATCCTCCAGGAAACCTTCCCTGATGAGCCAATAAGGCCAACCTGCTCTTTACTCTCTCCTGACTTTTACACATGGATTATAGCCCCAGCTACTCCGAGCGCTTCTCGCCAGCAGTGAGGGCCAGAGGGGCCCCTCCCTCTCCCAACCAGTTCCCAAGAGCACATTTTGGAGGCTCAGGGCAACACTGGCATCCTCGATTCCCTCCCCATCTATGTGCCCAGCACGGGCCCAGGTTCCTGGGAGCCTGATGAAGACAAGTTACCAGACGGGACTCCATTAAGGAATCATTAATTGGTAAGACAGGAAAAAGCTCAGCAGAGACGCCCCATGTTCTATCCTGAACCGAAGCAGAAGATTTCTGTGCAGTGCAGTACCTCAAGCTTGTTCTGTGATTTTTCCCGGTCCACAGAGGGTTAGGGTCCCCAAAGTCCTCCTGAATACATAGGGAGGGGAGATTTTCGCAAAGGAGGGAGCCAGAATTCTGAACTCAGCCCTGACTCCTGACTCCTCTTGGCTTTATCACAGCTCCTTCTCCTGGGCCCTGCTCTGCCCCTGTGAGAACTTGACTCTCAGTCCGCCATCCTCCCTCCCCCACTGCACAGAAGACAGAGGACCCATGATGGAGGCAGGGGGAGTTGTAGACCCACTTCCTGAGCCCCTAACAGAGGGAGGAAGTGGTTGGCTCTAAGCACGAGGCAGAGAAGGACACAGTCCCCCCCCCCCCACCAGCATCCCTACTTCCATTCCAAGGGAGGGGCCCAAGGGGAAAGGCTCTGGTGGAACCAGTTCCTCTCTAACTTCTTTGCACAAGCTGCCAAAACCATGAGGGCCTGGGAACTGTCTCCTCCAACAGATCCGCTGACCTCCCCCGAGAGGTTGTTACAAACAGAAAAGGGGGAGGATAAGAGGGAAAAAGCCCAACAACTCACCACCCAACAGCTGTTAAGAAGAGCTCGGTGATGGCAGTCTGAGCGGGGCTGTGGGAGTAGGCTGCCCTGCACAACAGCTGCAGAGGAGAGGGTCCACGGGGGTGCCGAGGCTTCCTGCCTCTTCCTTCTCCCAGCTGCCCACCAATCAGGGCCTTTACCCAGCCGTGCGACACAGTCAGGGTGAGACAACTGCTGGACTCCCTTCCCTGAGGCCAGCACCGCAAGGGAGACCCTCCAGAGATGCGGCCCCACTATTTCTTCTTTAGAAAAAGGGCAAAGAGCATATCCTCAGGCCTATACCCCAAAGCCTCAAGGTGGAGCTGGCTCTGACAGTAGAAACCAAGCAGCTGGTCTACTTCCAAATGCCTATCAGGGTGTTGGCAGACAGAGCCTCAGAAAAGGCTGCTGCAGATACTGAAAAGAGAGGAGAAGCCCACAGCCCCCTGAACGGAGCAGATGCACGAACACTCCTCCCCTCCCAGGGCTCCAAGCCAAACCTATAGATAACTAGGTCTGCTCATCAAAGCTGAGTTCCACACAAGCTTGTTGTCCCTGGAAAGGTGGCAGAGACTACAGAGGAAGGGTGACAAAGGCTAAGGTGTTGATGCCTGTTTCTCTTCCTCCGGGAAGATACTGAACTCACAGGTGGGTGGTGAGAAGGAGGTAAAAGCAGCCACATTCAGGTCGCCACCGGTTCTACTAATATCTCTTGCAAACTCTTCAACTGCCTCTTTCTTCTGAGATACGTGAGGGGGTGGAAGGAGAAGTGTAGGCTATCGCTGGAGGCTGGAATGCATGTGAAAACTCATGGCAGCTGGGATCGTCTCCTCTCTCAGTCCATCTCACCTCAATCTGCTCGGCAGCATCTCCCAGCAACTATTGCCTACTCTGTAAACTGTGCTACTAAGGCCATCGCTTTGCCTCAACACCCACCCCTGGCCATAGACATCACCATCTTGCCCTCCATCCGTGGGCTCTCTGTCCCACAGGCAAATGTAGCTCCACCTCCTTTTTTTTCCTTATCCCTTGACCTCTAAGCCTGGTCTAACCACCTAAGATGGCCCGCCATACCAGCTCTTCCCAGCGTTCCCTGAGCCCTTCCTAGCCGTCCACCTCATGAGGCCTGCTGCCTCACTCTGCAGCTTCTCTGATCAGATGGGTTCAGGGTACACATCACTCATGTACTCAACAAAGAGTTACTGAATGCAAACTGTGTGTCAGGCGCTGTTTCAGCTGCCGGGGACATAACAAGGCACAAAATGACAAAAATCCTTGTCCGCTTTGAGTTTACGTTCTAGCTGGAGGCACAGTTTAAACAGTGATAAGTACTAAGAGAGAAATACAGCAAAGAAAGGGAATAGGAATGCTGGGCTGGGGAACATGATTTTAAATGTCAGGGAAGTCCTCAGTGAAAAGGGAACATCTGCTGAAAACATAAAGGAGATGAGGAGTGAGACATGCAGATATCAGAGGTGAGAGTGACCCAGATGGAGGACATAGGAAGTGCCAAGGCCCCCAAGCAGGAGCCAGTCTGGTGGCTTTGGGAATGATAAGGAGGCCAGCGTGGCTGGGGCAGAGTGGGTGAGGAGATGAGGAGACGAGGTCTGTAGGTGTGACAGGTTGAAAATGGGCCCCCAAAGAAATCAGGTCCTAGTCTCTGGAACCTTTAAATGTTACCTTACATGGTAAAGTTTTTGCAGATGTGATTAAGTGAAGGATCTTGAGATGCAAAGATTATCCTGGTGGGCCCTAATGCCATTAAAAGTGTCCTTATGAGAGAGAGACAGAGGGAGATTAGACACTCACAGAAGAAGGTAAGGCAATGTGACCACGGAGGCAGAGACTGGAGTGACGTGGCCACAAGCCAAGGAATGCTGGCAACCACCAGAAGCTGGAAGATGCAAGGAATGGGTCTCTCAGAGAGCCTCCAGAGAGAGTATAGCCCTGCCAACACCTTGATCTTGGCCTAGCGAGCGGAATGAATTCAGACTTCTGGCCTCCAGAATTATGAGAGAATAACTTTCCATTGTTTTAAGCCACTAAGTTTGAGGTAATTTGTTACATCAACCTCAGGAACCTAATACAGTAGGTTATTCTGTGTTTGAAGCTGTTTACATGCTGGCCTTGAGTATTCTTCAGGCAGGCACATGCACAGGTATGGGCTTTGGCCCCTCCAAGGTGACCTAGGAGCATCAAGAAAGGGACCATGCCCACCCCTTATTTCCAGTGCCCCTGGGTGGACAGGCCCTTCCCTCCTGGGTCTCACCACAGACATCTGGGCCAAGGTCTCCTTGGAGCACAGAAGAGTCACAGCTAAGGAAGGTTACCCTTCAAAGAGTGACCCTTCATGGCACAATGGGGGTCAAGCCAGGCTGTGACAGCACCGTATGTAGTTGTTCCAGACAGTCCTCTGGAAGCAGGATAAAGCTTGAGCTCAGCAGGCCCGTCATGTTTGTCAAAGGGACTCACACACTGGAACAGATTTATTTTAACACCCTGGCCCAGGGGGAGCAGCTAAGGGAGAAGCAGGGCTACTTACTGGCCATAGTGGCGTCAGCCAACTATGCAGATGATACTCGGATTATGCAAAACTGGATGTGGGTTAGACCATGGAAGCTTTGCCTGGGATTCTGAAGTCCCAGAGCAACATGTGGGATAACTGCGTGAGGGCGAGGACAGCTTTATAACAAGAAGGCAGGGGTGAGATGGAGCCCAAACCCTCCAAAGTGGAACCCCTTTCTCTGCCCCCCACTCAACTAAGCCTCTACCCAGATTCTGAGACAGGAGAGTCCTGGTCCTTGCTGTCTCCAGTGACCTTGGCTGGGCCCTGGGAACATAACCCAGTGTACCTATGCGGATGTGTAGAGCAGCGTGGTGCCTGGCCTAACATATATGCTCAGTAACTACTTGCTGAACTGAAATTCAGCAGGGAATCAGCCTCTTGGGACTCTGGCCAGAAAAAGAGGCAGGAAAGGCTCTGAGGGTGGTCTGCCGGCCAGCGCTGAGAACTCTAGCAGCAGGTGGCCAAGGCCACCATCTGTGGCCCTACGGTGACTGTGCAACCCTCAGACTTTCCATCATGGACCCATTTTCAAATATTCTATGCTGATGTCAAACCATATACTGAACAACTGGTCCTGCTCACCGGTTTGGGAAATAGGCACTGTGCCCAGGCCCTCACACCCTCAAAGAAAGGCCCATCATAAGCAGACTGAATCGTGTGTCACTACCAAATGCTGAGGCACTGGATTGGGAAAAAGAGGAGGACAGCACACAGGTAGGGAAAGTCACAGAAAGGGAAGTCTTCCCAAACAAAGCATGCCACCTCTGCCTCTGCCCCTCAGGACACTCCATGAAGTTTGTCAAGGACTTAAGCTAATTTTTTTTCCCAAAGGGTAACTCAGGCCTAAAACAAAAAGGTCTCTCATAAGGGCATCCCTACCTCACCTGGAGCCTGCAGAGGAAATGGGGCTGGGGATGAGCAGAACGGGGGGCCAGGCAGAGCAGGCACCCAGGGTCCCATCTGTCTCCAGGATGAGAACACCAGCGGGGGAACTTGGCTCCAACAGTCATTCCAGCTGTGGTGAGACCACTTCCTCCCTCCAGAAGAGTGCGAGAAGACTCCCAGCAAGAAGGGAGGGGGTAACTGCAACCACCAGCATGTGCTGCCGTCTCCCGTCCCGGCTCCGGGCCCAGTGCCAGGAGTGGCCAGCCCACAGCACTTGATGGCCAGCTCTGAGTGACCAGCTGACCTGGGGGAGGGCAGTCAGGAGAGGGGAAAACAGGTTCAGATTTACCTGGACGATCCTGACAAAGTCCTCCGAGACACAAAGAAACCTCCAGATGATGGTGACACCACACAAGAGCCTTCCTAGTCCTCGCTGACTGGCCCCTCTGCACCCAGCACCCACTGTACCCAAGCTGTTCCTTACACCCACCAAGCTGACCTCTGGGAGACCTGGTCATCCCGCTCCCATCACCCATCCTGGCTCAGAACATGTAGCCGCTCCAAAGCCCTCCTTCCCCGATGACCACATTCACACCTCCTTAGGAGAACCAATTTCCCAAATAAGATCCATCCACCTCTCTTCCTCACTTGCCCCAAATATTTGGGTAAGCCCGCTCTCCATGTCAGACTGCAAGTTGCTTGGGAACCACCCGTGCTATCCTTTGCGCCTGCCTAAGGGCTTAAAACACAGCTAAGCCCAGGGAGGGAATACTGAGACTGTTGGCAGCCTGCTGCAATTCGAGAACCGAGAGCTTTTAACCCATCTTCTGCCTTGGGAGAAGCCTTGAGGACGCAGTGTGCTGGGCTATCTAAATGGCAGGTGTTCTGATATGAAACGTGCAGGGCTCTTGCCTGCTCTAGGGGGTTCAAAGAGGGAAGCCGAGCTGCTCGGCCTACACCATGACTATGGCTGCTGTCCTTACTGCAAGTCCTGCCCCTGGGAGTGCCAGGCTGATGAGGTCTCCAAACACACACTCTGGCGGCTGGCTGGGGTGTGTGTGGGGCTGGGTCGGGGGCACAGATAAGAGAGCAGAAGTGAGGGCCTGCCAGGTGCAGTGGAGATACTTCACTGGTGTGGCTAGAAGAGAAAGCGCAGAAGGTGGGGGTAGGGGTGGGAACAGCCCCCGTCGAGCTCAAAGGAATTAAGGAAATGTGCTGGCATCATCTATTTTTAGTGACTTAACAGCTTTCAAGGACTTTGGTAGATCCTGCCTCCTACCTTCCCTCCACTCTTCTCTGCACCCCCTTGTGTCTCCCCCATAAAACCTCTCCCTCATCTCCAGTCCCTTCTGGGTGACGTAGCCATGCTCAGTAGGGAAGGAGCACCAATTTCTTTGGGAGATGTTGAAGAAGGCAGCTTGTGCCAGACCAGGGTGCTCAAGCAAGAATTTGAATGGAGCCCAAAACCTAGAAGCAGAAAATTCCCAGAAGGCCAGGAATGAAAGATGGGCAGAGCACATACTGGGGTTTGGATGCCCACGTTGATCAGAATTCTCCCACCTCCTGACTGCAGGCACAATATTGACAGGTTGCTAAGGGTTCCTCGAGGGCTGGAGCCCAGCCCAGAGAAAGAGGAAAGCTGCACAGCTCGGCCTTGCCAGACCCGCGGAGGCGCATCGCTGGCCTCTGTCTTGCTGTGGCAAGAAGCCCGGACTTGTTATATAAAAGATCTGGCCTGCAGCTGGAGCCTGAGCAAAACACACAGCCTAGAGCCCATGCCTCTAAATCCGGCCAGGGAACATCTGAGGCCAACCCTGCCTTGAGTTGACAAAGAGAACGCCATCTGAGGAGTGGGATGGAGGCTTCCTAGAAGGCTGGTAGCAGGAAATGACAGTGACGGGGATATGGGGATAGGTAGGTGGGCTGCATGGAAGCCTGCCATCTGACGAAGGGGGATGTAATCATGAACTTACACAACCAAAGCAACCTCAAGTCCTGCTCCTCCAGGAAGCCCTCCATGACTAGACGCATTATTTGGACTAAACACGCTCTCAAAAGAGAAAGGGGTGGTGCTTCAGGCACATGAAGGGGAAGTATAACCTATCCTACTTGCCCTTTTCAGGGGACACAGGGAACAACAGTGTCTGGGGCTTCTGGGAAGTCGGTGTGCTACCCGGAGCGTACTCTCCCTTCACAGTCTGTTCCTAGATCTAAAGAATGCCATTGGACTTCCCTGGTGGCGCAGTGGTTAAGAATCCACCTGCCAATGCAGGGGACACGGGTTCGAGCCCTGGTCAGGGAAGATCCCACATGCCGCAGAGCAGCTAAACCTGTGTGCCACAACTACTGAGCCTGTGCTCTAGAGCCTGTGAGCCACAACTACTGAGCCCACGTGCCACAACTACTGAAACCCACACACCTACAGCCTGTGCTCCACAACAAGAGAAGCCACCGCAATGAGAAGCCCATGCACTGCAATGAAGAGTAGCCCCCGCTCGCCGCAACTAGAGAAAGCACACACGGAGCAAAGAAGACCCAACGCAGCCAAAAATAAATAAATAAATAAGTAAATTAATTAATTAAAAAAAAGAGTGCCATTAATTTTAACTGCAGCAACTCTTGTTGGTCCAAGGTGGCATATTCCTATGAGAATTCCCCTCCTGTAAACTGTGCCAGACATTTGGCCCCATCTCATCCTTTGGCTCCCTGTTCACTGGCCTTCATGGAACTGGCATCCAGACACAGCAAGGTCAAATCTTGTTCTCATTTCCTTGTTCTCCACTCTGACATGCCAAGAACAGTACTGGGCATTCAAACATTCACTAATAACATTTGAAAATGGATCTCATTTAAAAAATAAATAAAAGGGACTGGGAGATGTGCTCGGCAGAGGAGGACAAGGGAAGCGAGCGCACAAAACCCTTTCCCATTTGGCCGGCACCCCACCTCCAATCAGGCGGGGCGGGCACACTCCAGCGACATGCAAAGGAAGAGTGACTGGCCCAGCATCCCCCAGGACATGGGCTGCCTCTCCTCTGAGCCTGTGTTCTCCCCACCCTGTTTCCTCTTCCCTGAGAACAACTCATTTGTTCTGAAGTTGAACAGGAATGGGCTTAAACTGCATCAAAAGGGAGAAGATCTGACTCTTAAAAACTTAACTGCTGAAAATGTTGAAGTCCTAAGTCAGATGAAGAGATATCTTTGTAAAATTTCACACATGAGATGACTTCTTGCTCAGGCTAACACCACCTTACTCAAAAGCTGACCAATGGACTGGATGATTACAGAGATCCCTTCTAAGTTTAGGATTCTTAATGAAGAGAAAAACCCTGAAGAGGGGACCTGGGCTCCATCAGACTCAAATGGGTCTACCGAAATCCCAGGAGGGCTGCTGATTAGGGATCAACTCTCCATTATCTGAGAACTTTCCACTCCTGTTACTCTAGTGGGATCTATCCTGGCTCAACACACTTTCGGGCCACCTCTTCCCGTTGTCTGGGGAATGCATACTCAGTTGAATGTTGGTCTGTTTTAGCAACGTAAATCTCATTTATTAAAACCTAGGATAAATTCCAAAATCAACTCTTGTATACCCACACATGAATACTCAAAGCCAAACTGATAAACCCAGATTGCCTTCTCTCTCCCACCAGTCAGGTGGAATGCAAACTCATTTTCAGGTAAATTTACGAAGAGAACCAAGTTGGTTAACATGAGATGATGAAAAGCTACATGGTGCGTATGTACAGCCAAAACCCAGGACAAGTCACATCAATGACTGAGTATTGGTAAGTCGACCCAAGGCCTCCTCGGCCAGCCCACCACCCCACCTTTATCCCTTATCCCATTAGCAGAGAGCTTCATTACCTGGGTGGCCTTGTCATTGGTACAGCAGGTGAAGGCCCCATCAGCATCTCGTGGCCACTGGCCCAGAAGGTAGGAGCTGAGGATGGTGTCCAGGGAGAACGTACGCCGGACCTGGGGTGGCTGAGGCCTACACACTGGCTTTTCTGGGGCCACGGAACACGGGACGCTGGCTGGAAGAGAGCACAGCCCGCACACCTGGACGTCAGCATGGAGGCAGCAGACACAGTAACCAACCTTCCCTCTTTTAGGAAGCCTCACCAGACTGCTGCATCTTCACTTATATTTACCTCCCTCCTACAGAATTTGAAGCAGCCCATAAAAGCACATACAGCGTGATGAAAGCTCTCCTGACTTATCCAGCTGGTCTTTGTCACTGGAAACAATTTACACCATTTCACACTGGACGAGGGGTTACTTTACACATGTCTTCTTTCTCCTATTCCTAATGGACTACAGACTGTGAACTCCCAGGTCTCCGCACTGAGTTTCCTGAGAGCAGGACTGTTTCCCATCATTAAAGAAGTAACTGGAAGTGGACAAAAACCAAGTTTTCCTCCATCTTTTATCCTGCCTTTTATTTCCTTTTATCTCCTGCCTTCTTCCAGCACTGATTGCAAGGCTCCTATGTACAAATTCAACCCAGTTAACTGAAGGACTCTTCCTATTTCCTTCAAGACCATTAGCTCCAGGGAACCTAGGTGACTGAGACAAAGAGAACGACATAACTACTTTCAACTATCCAGGATCCAGGAGAATATCCAAGTCTTTTGGTTCTCTCCTCTGTCTCTGACTTCTGGCTAAATAGAACAAAAATAAACCAGTTACAAATCCACTTATTTTTCTTTTTACCTTGATTAAAGCTTTCTGGGGGAAGGTAAAAGTTGAAACTGTTGCTAAAGTCTAAGCATTCTGGAATCATCTGTAAGTTTCAGTCATCTGGGTTGACCGTGTTTTCCGCAGCCACATTCAAAACACATTACTATCTTAAGGTCTGTAAGGCTCTTTCCTTTAAGCAGAGCAAAATGCTTTCACATCTGTACTAATCTCTTGATAATTCATGTGTGCATTAAGCACAGCAAAAGAACTGGGGACTGTAGATATAAATAAACTTGAAGAGCTTTATGTTAAAAAGACACTAACAGGTTGGCAGGTTCCTCAAAAAGTTAAATATAGAATTACCATACCATCCAGCAATTCCGCTTCTAGGTATATATACAAAAGAATTGAAAAGAGGGTCTCAAAGAGATATCTGTATACCCATGTTCATAGCAGCACTATTCACAATAGCCAAGAGGTAGAAACAACCCAAGTGTTCACTGACAGATGAATGGATCAACAAAATGTGTTCTATACATACAATGGAGTCTCAAAAAGGGATGAAGTTCTGAAACATGTTATACCATGGATGAAACTTCAAAACATTATGCTACATGAAATAAAACCAACACAAAAGGACAAATATTGTATGATTCCACTTATATGAGGTACCTAGAATAGGCAAATTCATAGGGACAGAAAGTAGAACAGAGGTTACCAGGGGCTTAGGGGGAGAAGGGAATGGGGCATTATTATTTAATGGGCACAGAGTTTCTGCTTGGGGTGATGAAAATATTCTGGAAATGGACAGTGGTGATGGTTACACAACATTGTAAGTGTACTTAATGTCACAGAATCATAAACTTATAATGGTTAAATGGTAAATTTTATGTTATGTGTGTTTTACCACAATAAAAAAAAAGGAGAGAAACACTAATAATACTATCTTCTCCAAATCCATTTAAATATTTACACACATTTTGACATAGTATAATCAATACGAAATGTATTACATGATATTCTGCTTTGTTCTACCCATTTCCAAGTATCAACAATCTACATATCTGTCATTTTTAAAGACTACATAATATTCCACCAAGTTGATACACAGTAGTTTGCTTAGCCCCTCCCATATTATTGGAGGTTTGAGAGGTTTCCCCCACCCCAATTTGAATATCATAAATGTTATTGCATGGATAACTTTTAGTCTCAGGTTTTATCTAATTCCTTACATATTTCTAGGTCATTTTCCTCAGCCATCATATAGTATGTGCTCATTTAAAACAAACTAAAGGGACTTCCCTGGTGGGGCAGTGGTTAAGAATCCTCCTGCCAACGCAGGGGACATGGGTTCGATCCCTGGTCCGGGAAGATCCCACATGCCGCAGAGCAACTAAGCCCGTGCACCACAACTACTGAAGCCCACGCGCCTAGAGCCTGTGCTCTGCAACGAGAAGCCACGGCAATGAGAAGCCTGTGCACTGCAATGAAGAGTGGCCCCTGCTCGCCACAACAAAGCCCATGCACAATGAAGACCCAACACAGTCAATAAATAAATAAAAATAAATTTATTTAAAAAAATAAATAAATTTTAAAAAATAAATAAATTAAAAAAAAAACAAATTAAAAATGACTTATAAAAGTAGTGGGGGGGGGGCTTCCCTGGTGGCGCAGTGGTTGAGAGTCCGCCTGCCGATGCAGGGTATGCAGGTTCATGCCCCAGTCCAGGAGGATCCCACATGCCACGGAGCGGCTGGGTCCGTGAGACATGGCCGCTGAGCCTGCGCGTCCGGAGCCTGTGCTCCGCAACGGGAGAGGCCACAACAGTGAGATGCCCGTGTACCGTGCAAAAAAAAAAAAAAAGTAGTGTGGGGAATTCCCTGGCAGTCCAGTGGTTAGGACTCCTCACTTTCACTATTGTGGGCCCAGTTTTGATCCCTGGTCAGGGAACTAAGATCCTGCAAGCCATGTGTTGTGGCCAAAAAAAAAGTACTGTGAATTGTGGAAAATTCAAGAAATATGCAAACAAACAGAAAAAACTGCAAATCTCAACACCCAGAGATAATCACGGATAATACTATGAGATATATATCCTCGGGGGCCTTGCCTTCTATGTACGTGCATGTATGCGTGTGCGTGTGTGTGTATGCTTTAAAATGAAAAATGGGATTATACTGTGCATATTATTTTGCAATGAGTTTTTATCTTATATCATAAACACCTTTCCAAATCAATATATACTGACCTACAACACACCCTTTTAAATGACCTTAACACTCTTTAAACTCTTCAAAGGCTTTCTTTCAAAGACAGTACTCATAGGCCTTGTGTTCTGGTCCCACTTACCTTTCCTTTACACGTCACTCCTCTTCAAGATCTCTATGTCCTGGACAAACTACACTATGCACCATTTCCCACCCATGTCTTGGGCCTGCCCTCCTCTGAGGTTTTGCACATGTGCTCAGGGCTGAAATGTGATCCATCCATCAGGGCCAGCCTAAACATCTCCACCTCCACGGAGCTTCCTGAGTCCCCTGGAAGGAATGTCTCAGGATTTTCTGATTTTCCCCAGTACTTTGTACTCTTCTAGTACTTCCCAGTCTCTATTGGATTACAAGTATTTGTAAATCCCAGCTAATAAACAGCCTGTGGCCAAGGCCTGTCTAATTTATCTTTGAACCCCACACAGCATCTAGAGCATAGGGTTGGAGATTGGCAGATGCCTAAGTATTCTCATAAAATCAAAAACCTGTTACTATCAGGGAGAGCCTGCTCTAATTACACCTGGTTTCTAAGTTTGTGTGCCTTGCACATCCATGCTCACCCTGCTCCCTGTGAGTAAATCCCCCTGAGCTGCTTGCCCCCTTTCCTCTCTCTGAGGCTCAGGGAGGCCCAACCTCTTTCCTCCCCTCCCTGCACCTGTCACCCAGAAAGTTAGTGACAGGCACGCTGGGTTCAAGCCCCAACTGCATCCCCTACACCGGCATTTCAACCACTCGTTTTTCTATCGTGGGCTTAAGATCAAAAGGTGGCAATCTGGATACTTCTGGGAGACCCTGACCCATGCCGGCAGCCTGGCCAGACACCAAAATGCTGTCCTGTGGTTCTCCCAAACTGTCTCTAAGAGCCCACTGTTGAGGCAGGGGCCCTTGAAGGCAAGTTTACAAGATTACATGACAGAGAAGCAATGAGGCAGGTGGGAAGCAGATGAGCCAGAGACTGGCAGAGAGGCCAGAACACCATGATTCTAACAGCTCCTTCACTGCTGTTGGAAGAAAGAGGGCTGGGACTCCAGGGCTGAGAAAAAAGCACTGGGGAGAAAGATTTCTTGGGGCCACCTCTCTCAGCCCCTCAGCAGAAATTGCTGCAAAAACCTCCTTTAGAAATGTTTCCATCCTGAGGCCCTACGTATGCTCTTCTAAGTTTGTGTGCCTTGCACCCTAAGTATGTATAATACTTTCAAGTTTGTATAATACTTTCAAGTTTTGCCCCCTCCTCACAAAGTACTTGTGTGTGTACAGTCTTTTGTTCTCCTAAAGGGGCTCCAGAAAGACTGATAAGGAGACCAAGGCACAGAGAAGTCCAGTCTCAGATTGGACTTGGTTGCCCAGAAAGTCAGGAGGCAGTCCTACATCCAAATCCAAGCCTCCTTCTTCCTACATCAGTCCACAGGGCTCTTGGCCCTTTTGCATCGGGAACACCTCCAAGGGTGCAGGACACCTGCCCACATACCTGAAGGAAGGAATGCCTGGCGGCTCCTTCAGGGAAGGGAGTGAGGAAGGAGACCACAAAGCAATTTTTTGTTTGGGGTGTTGGGTGGTTGGTGTTTTGGAGAAGCCTTTGAAGCCTAGTGGGAAGGATTCTAGTAAACCATATGCCCATTTTACATCTTCCCATCGATACCCTTCACAGCCCACCTCATTCGCGAGTTACAGGAGGAGTCCAATTTCAAGGGCAGTAATCAGAGATGACATTTTACTCCCCAGCACCCCCGGGGTTGGGGAGGACCCAGGATCCTGGAATTTGGTATAAGAATCCAACCACCCATTTTGATCAACTCTACATCCAAATCTGACCTAAGTTATTCATAAAGACTCTGAGCGCTTTGTCGGTTCTGACTTGCTCCTCTGTATACAAAAACAAAACAAAACAAAAACACGAATACAAAAAAAAGAAAAAGGGGAAGGAAGGGCGAATGGGGACAAACCAAGTACCCCAACAGAGAACCAGCTGCCTCTGACCCAGCCCCCTCCTCTCTGCTAGGCCTGCAAGGATGTTGCTGCATCTAAGACAAACTGGAGGACTCGCCTCAGTTTCTTTTCCTTAAATGAGACCGCTGGGCCTCAGACTTAATTTCTACAGTGACTACATCCTAGCACAGGGTGCCAGCCCAGCTCCTGACCAGCCGCAAGGTGACGGAATTCCCTTCTGTCTCAAAGCGCTCAGCAAAGCCCCAGCTCCCCTCCCAAACCCCCACGTTCTTAGACCCTTTGAGGTGATGATAGTGCATGTTTCCTTCACGCCCAGAAACTAAGGGAGGGGGCACTTCAAAAAGATGAGATTTTGGGCTTCCCTGGTGGCGCAGTGGTTGAGAGTCCGCCTGCTGATGCAGGGGACACAGGTTCGTGCCCCGGTCCGGGAAGATCCCACGTGCTGCGGAGCGGCTGGGCCCATGAGCCATGGCCGCTGAGCCTGCGCATCCGGAGCCTGTGCTCCACAACGGGAGAGGCCACAACAGTGAGAGGCCCGCGTAACGCAAAAAAAAATAAAAATAAAAAAAAATAAAAAGATGAGATTTTGACAGGAAAACTAATCTACCACTTATTAAAAAAACCCCACCCCAAATGGTTTGGTGATGACCTGCTAATTTGGGCACCAGAACTGATTAAGGGCGAAACCAAGGTTCCCTCCAAACGCAACACAAACTGAAGCCAAAGCCAGACATTGACATGTTCTGTGCCATTCTCGAAGGGGCCACAGGCTGGAGCAGTGTGGCCCCCGAATATCTGGGAGGGGCTCAGGTGTGAGGGATCTGGTTCTGACTGCAGCTCTGCCCTCACTGTGGCGTGACTGCAGCCCACACCTCATGCCCTCCCCCCTCACCAGGCCTGCTCTCCCATCGGGCAGGCAGGAGCACAGTCCCAGCCTCAGTTACCTCTCAGGGACGCTGTAAACAACGAAAGATGAGATGCAAAAAGGCTTTAAAGTCTTCATTAGATAGATCATGTCAAACCAATTACCAATTACCAATCAGTCAGCCCCTCCCCACACCACAATCTTTTAGGACTGAAGGTGTGGGTGGGGAAGGAAGAGGAGACATGCAGGGTGAGTTCCAGCCACCACTGTCCCCTGGGAAGGCCCACAGCTTCAGTCAGAGCCCTTTCCTTTCCTAGTGTTGGTCTAACCCAGCCAGGAGAGCACCCAGAGTGAATGATGCAGGCGAAAGAGAGCCGCTGGGAGGCGTGGGCATCAGCAGCGCTGTCAGCACCGAGACCTCCCTCAGTCGGGAACATCCTCTAAGAAATCTCACAAGTGAGTGCAGTTGAAATAGGGGCTCCTGGGCTTATCCCTCCCTCATGGGTGCACCCACCGGAAAGATCTGGGGATGGGGTTCTGCCCTGCAATTGTGTGATTATGGTTAAAGGAGAAGTGTTGAGAAGTCACAACGGTTGCTTGTGGTCGGAAGATGAACTGGTTTCATTTCTGGAAAGTACCCCTCTCAGATTTGGGAAACAGGACAATTGGCTGCCCTGTCTGAGAAGAGACGCTCCTATCATGACAGGCCAAGACAAACCAGCAAGTTGCGGGGCCCTGGCTGGGTGGCTGCGGGAGGGTGGGGTGTCCTGTTTACAGCGCTGTGGGGTATTATCGGCCCATCGCATGCAGCAGCCTCCACAGCCCAACCACCTGGCGAAGCTCCCTGGCACAGGGCCAGGCCATTTCACCATACAGCTGAGCAGTGGAGGATGCTTTGGTTCTTGGGCAACGGCAAATGGAAAACACAAAACAAAACAGCACACACCAGAGATAAGAAGCCTTAGGTGCTATCTTCCGGAGCCACTTGGCCCTGTCTCCCAACTGCTACATTTGTATGGCTTTGGGGAGAGCAGGCTCTGAGTGGAGTGGACCAGCGGTCAAGTGTCTGCTGCACCTTGGGGGACAGTGAATAGGGCAGAAACACACAAACAGCTGACGAGGGGCCTGGCACACCACAGTAGACTGACTGATTCCTTCAGTAGCAGGTTCTGGGTGCCCACCACAAACCAGCCCTGTGATAGGCACTGCAGACACAGGAGGAGCAGGACAAGAAGCTGCTGACCAAGCTGAAGTGGGGCAGGCCGATACGAGCCCCAAGGGCCAGGCTGCCAGCTCAACCTCCGGGGGATTCCTCCAGCCACTGACTCTTCAGAAGGACCACCATTTGGTCTCTGCTGTTCCCTCATATTCCTGGCTGGAAATCAGCTCAGGCCTGACCACACCAGCAAACCCCCACTGCGGGAACCCGAAGGAGGAGGGCGACAGCTCTTAGGAGGGGTCAGGGAAAGGAGGAAGGCAGCAGACGACACAGGAAGTGAGGCATCTGTGGCTGCCCTTCTCAACTTGGCCAGAGATAGACTGTGGGGTGGAGGCTTAGCAGCTTACAAGGAGAGACCAGCCGCTGACCAGAGGGTCCTGGCTGGGAATCTAGGGGGGCTACTTCACTTACTTTACTATCTTTGGGGCAATGCAGTAGAGAGAAACCTGGGAAACCAGACAAGGCTACTCTCCACCCATCCTCCATTAGCTTGAGGCTGAGTGACCGCAAAATACCCAAGAAGGACTACAGAAGGAAGAAGAGAGACAGCCAATGAGATTTCACAGGTGGCAAAAACTCAGCAACTGGCAGGCTCAGCAAACAAGTTACCAGTCACTTTCTCATGTCACTGGGCTTTGAGCCATTATTAGCACTAATCTTCTTGCCTTCCCTCTTTAAAATAACTCTCATTATAACAGAAGCTGTACATAGACAGGAGGAAGTTAAAGGAAAATTTAAAAATGCAGATTAGCAAAAACTGAAAAATAAAAACGATGCATGCCACCACTCAGAAATCACCATTCTGCACATCCTTCCTGATCTCTCCCTGTGCACCTATGTGTGCATATGTATTTTTAATAAAATGAGATCTTATTACACGTTTTTCTAACAATATGCTTTTTTCAGCCACTGATCTTCACTTCAGGAGAAGCAGGCAGGGAAAGGGCCACCCAGGAGGCTGAGGCAGGGCAGACGGTTAGACACTGAGGGAGCAGGCCCTGTCCTGTCCCGTCTCCTAGCTGTGATGCAGCACTTTTGTTGGGGGTGGGGGAGGCGGGGGGAATGATAACCTGGAGGGGAGCAAAGTAAAACAGGGATGCAGAATTTCTAAATATTCCCCAATACCAGATTTGCAGTAAGTAGGGGAAGTTCCTCCTCACAGCTTCACAGGGATTACTTTTCCATTTCAGTATGTGTGCTGGGATTAAACAGTGCAGGCAGTCTTCTGAGCTGCTTGCGGTCCTGCGCCGCTTAACTGCTTAACTCAGGGACATGTGGGTTTTGGAGGGAAGCTGTGGTCAAACCGAAATCCTCAATATGACTGTACAAGAGTTAGAAGCCCTCCTTGGAAAGCCCAAGGAGACCCCATCCATCCCAGCTGGGAAAATTAAACCTGGGGCTTTAAACACTTCTTTCAAACCCAAGCAATAGCTCATTTCAATCATAACAGGGAGAAGAAACTAAAGAAGTGAGATTAAAAAGAAGGAAGAAAAAAGGAGTAACAGCACATTTCCCTTACCAAGAAGGCTTACCTAAAGAGAAAAAAAAAAGTGATATTTGTATAAACATGAAAAACTTCTCAGCCAGGACCTTAATACTAACTCCATATTTAATACTAACTCCATATTTAATACTAACTCCATATTTAATACTAACTCCATATTTAATACTAACTCCATATTTAATATTAACTCTGTATTTAATACTGTCTCCATATTTAAGTGTGTAGCTCAGGTGAAACCTTTTCTTGCTGTGTGTCTGACTCCCCAGGATGCAGACCACATCCATGGGCAGCTGGAGAGAAGGGTCAGGAGAAACCCATTTGGAGGGGTCACTATGGGGAAAAAATGAGGAACACCCTAACTCTTCTTATCAGCAAGGAGGGAAAGGGTGATTCCAAAGCGTACGTGTGTGTGTGCGTGCGCGCGTATGAAGAGTAGACAGCAGTTACTTAGACGTTTGTTCAATTCTCAAGAAGCTGCAGTTCGAAAGAAAGGAAGTGGTGTGAACTTTTCACCTTTTATCTGAATTCTATGAAGAGGAGTTCTGAAGGATTTCAACATTCTTAAAACAGGACAAGATACTAGCAGTCACTGATTGGAGCATGCTTTCCTTTGGGATCTATCTGGCCTTTGTTAAGAACAGCATAAGTAGCCATAGCCTAGCCTTCTCCATCTAACAGCAATCCTCACCGCCTGGCTACCTGGGAGGGATGAATTTCTGGGTGGCTACAAACTCAGAGGACAGGCATAAACCCTTCAGTATCTTCACTTCAGACGACAATCTGATTCTTATCAAGTAGAGGAGAAATCATGATGTCCACTTAGCTCTTTAAAGATAAAAGAGGTGAAGGAAGAACCAGAGATTGGGGAGGCTCATCTACAGTAAATCCTGTGAGAGGACAACTGTGATTGAAACCCTACTCTGATTTTTGTTCTGAATGTGTGCGCCCCACACACTCTCAGGGATTCTCTGGGTGGGAGCCCAGGAACACCCTCGTGTAGACAGGTGAACTGATTTCTCCAACGCCACACAGCAACTTGAGACACAGGCCTTTCTTCCCCCACAGAAGACTTATCAAAGTGCATTTCCCCCCTTGTGTTTCATTGTCAGACTCAACTGTCATGACTGTCTGGCTGCCTTAGTTCAGGAACTTCCCCACGGACTGGAAGAGTTCTATTATTTTCCCTACTGGGAACCAGCACAATCAGACCTGGGTCTCGGGGACACTGTTTTACCCACTGGGCATGTAGGGCAAGTGGAGGAAGACAATTAAAAAGGAGGGATCCCTTTTCTAGAGAGGACAGTGGAAATCGAGTGAAAGAAAAAAAGGAAATAAGAATAGAATTATAGATCATGTTCAAATAGTCAAAATAATTTCTGCTTTGTGAACAAACCATGACTTATTTTTAGCTTCATCCAGCCTGCCTTCTCCCTGACCTCACGTAAACTGCCAGACAGCAACATATGTGTGAATACCTAGAGTTTGACAGAATTTGATGGCCTCATTTTGCTGCCTTCCCGCCAATGATTCTAAAAGCCCAAAGAAAATTTTTTTACTCCTCTTTAGAACTCACATCAATACTCATGTCCTTCAGTGTTAGTTTAGAACTGGCTTTATGCAGCTCCCAAAGTAACAGCTCAGTCAGGAGGAGTCAGCAATGGATGCCAAAACAACTGGGAGAAACACTGTGGGGAACAGAACACTTACATAATGTACCACATATAAGAGAATAATGTACTTTTACAAAGGGAAATCTGGTTGTCACCACCTCAAATGATCAAACTTAGCATTACTAGTGATGGACATTCTGACACTGTGTACCTCCTGAAGCAATGTATTATGAAGTACACAGCTTCACCCACGAAATGTTCATGCCCAAGATGTTTTACCTGAATCGAATTGGGCCCCAGACTTAACTTCCCACTTGCAGATAATACAGGAGATGGAGGAACAAGTCAAGTGCCATTGAAAGGGAACAGTCACAAAACTCCAGAATGTGGGACAGCTAGAAGGCTGTCCACACTTTCAATAAGTCAGTAATCAAAAAACCTGAAAACAAAAAGACAGGGATGGGAGGGGAATTTTAAACAGATTTTTTTAAAGACATAACCAAATGAGAACCTTGACTGGACCCTGGATCAAAAATAAAAACAAAAAAGCCACAAAGAGGAAATCTGAAAATGAACTGGATATTAGATAATATGGAATTATAGTTTCCTTATGTGTGATAATGATATTATCATTATGTAGAAGAATGGTCTTATTCTCAGGAGATGCCCTTGAAGTAACGGCAAAGTGTCAAGATATTCACGACTTGTTTTCAAACAGTTCACGAGAAAAAGTGCCTATGGATGCACATATGTGTATGTCGAGACACACATATACATAATACACACAAGGAGGGAAGAGAGATTAGACAATTGTGGCCAAAAGTTATCAATGAGTCTAAGGTGAAAGATAAATGGATGTGTACTGGGCTTACAACTTTTCTGCAGGTTTAAAACTTTCCAAGATAAAGCTGTGAGGGAAAAAAAAAAGAACTGGCTTAATTTGGAATTTGGGAAGACAGAATTAACTTTACTCCTTAGCAAGGATCTAAGCTGTTTAGCAGTTCAATCTTGGCAGGTTTTAGTCAAATTCAATTGGTTCACTGTTCTGGTCTTCTAATTTGGGGAAAGAGAAGGTGGGCAAGAAGAAATGAAACAGTCAATGAGGCTTACTAGGAGGCAAGGAATTGAAGGATGTAAATCAGTACAAGGTAGAATAAAGATACTAAGGGAAGGAGACTTTAAATTAAGAAGTGGCAAAAAAAAAAAAAAAAAAAAAAGAAGTGGCATGTCGGGCTTCCCTGGTGGCACAGTGGTTAAGAATCTGCCTGCCAATGCAGGGGTCACAGGTTCGAGCCCTGGTCCAGAAAGATCCCACAAGCCGCGGAGCAACTAAGCCCGTGCGCCACAACTACTGAGCCTGTGCTCTAGAGCCCGTGAGCCACAACTACTGAGCCCACGTGCCACAACTACTGAAGCCTGCGTGCCTAGAGCCCAGGCTCTGCAGCAACATAAGTCATTGCAATGAGATGCCCGCGCACTGCAATGAAGAGTAGCCCCCACTCGGCACAACTAGAGAAAGGCTGCACGCGGCAACTAAGACCCAATGCAGCCAAAAATATTAAAAGAAAAAAAAAAAGTGGTATGTCATCCCAGGAGAAAGACCCAGATTGTGCACAGAATTAAAGAGTTCCTATGATCCAGAAACACAGTTGGAGTTGGATATAACCTCAGATATGCCCCACCAAGTTACCCTGGGCATCCATTTGCTCATTCATTACAGGAACGTAGAAACCAGTGAGATCCCAGGGAAGATGGGTAAAAATAGCTAAAGCGAAGGTAGCTAGATCCCAAGAGGAAGATGAAGTGAATTAGAATTTATGTCTTCTTCTGCATGAGTGTAAAAAGGAAGGGCAGAAGAGACTTAATTAGAATAGGAGAGATTCCAGCTAGATAAAAGGAAGAACTTCCTGCTCATCAGAATGAATGAGGGAGATTGTAGAGTCTGCCCCTGAACAGCTCCAGGGAGAGATCATTACATGCCCCCAGAGGTCTCAATATTCACCCACCAGAAGGCAGAAGGTTGTACCTAGAGAGTTTGAGCCTCCTCTAGTTCTAGAATTCTCCAACTATTAAAGGGTAAATAAGAGATGGCTACTGACCGATTCAGCTAAATTGAAAGCCCCAGAGCCCATGCTGTTATCCGGGGCAAAATTAGTTAAGGGGGAAAAAAAGGCACCAAGTCAAAAGGAGATATGCCTTACCTAGGCTGATCAGACAGCTGTGTTGTGCGCTCCCAGACCATCTCTCAAACTTCCTCACCCAAGCAGGAGAGTATAAATAGTGCTCAATTTACCTGTGGCTCGCCACAGGCAGAAGGGCTGGTCACGTGGTAACTGCCTAGTAGACATCAGAGCTCAGAGGGCAGGTTTGCTCACTTGCTACACCTCAGTAGGTCTGTCAGGACCTCTGCTCTGGTTCATTTTGCTCTGGGCTGGGGGGTGGGGAGGGGGGCTTAAAGGAGCAGTTACACAGTTATGTCCCTCAGGGCCATGAAGGTATAGTCACAGAACTTGCCTTGCCTTCAGGGTCTAAAATCTTATTAGGGTTAACTCTGCACAACCCTCAAAGCTTTGAAAATCTGCGTGGATCATTTTGTCCCACTTGCAAAATCTTCTCTGGTTATGTCCATCTCTTAACTTCTACTGCGTCCCCAGTTTCAAAAAGGAAATACCTGAGAGACCACTACATCCCACCTAGTGATTCCCTACCTGGCCCCTGGCATTCTGGAACTGATCCACCCTGACCCCAAATCCCAGGCAAATTCCCAGGCTGGGCCTGGTGGAAAAACCCCAGTGTGTGCTGGGCAACATTCCAGGGCAGCCCCTGCTCTAAAGCCCTGGTCTTGCTGGTTGCTCAGATCTCCTAAGGGAGGCTCAAAGGCTATATAGTGCCTCCAGGGTAAACCTTGTCTGAAACACAAATTAGATGGTCTCTCTAGAAAGAGCCTTGAAAGGTATGACCTTGGGAAGATTTTTCCTACCCTCAATGTCTGCCTGAGACCAATGATAACTTCATAACAGAAGGATGCTTGTCAGGTCACCTCTCCACATGTGCTTCCAGGCACAAAGGAGGACATGGCAACACATACCACTGGATGGTGAGTTACACCATCTTCCCCTTTTACAATGGGCTTTGTATCTGCTCTTAAATCAAAAGCTGCTTAATAGTAATGACACCTTCTTTTATAAGTCAGGTAAAGAAAAGGCTTATCCTCCTGAAGCAAGAGGAGAATATGATCCAGGGAAACAGTCTGGTGTGTTAATTACCAAGACACCCCATCCATGCCTCTAAGAACTGGAAGGGAAAGCGCAGTGGTCCCAGTCCCCTCCAAACAGACAGCTCTGGCCATCTGCACGACAGCTCTAACACAGACCTCTACACTGCAGACAACCCAGTAAGACTTGGGGGCAGCCTTTTCTCATCCTCCTGCAACCTGTCCGGATTCCGGATGCCATCCACCGGGCGCTGATTTTGGAGTGGGACAGAGCCAAGAGAATACTGGAGACAGCCTATATAGCTTGATAACTGCTTAAGGACAAACAGTCTAACTGTATAAACTGGTGTAATAATATAGTAAATGCTCATGGGTCTATTTCACAGAACTGGCTGGAATCCATGAAAAAATCCTTTGATGCTAACTTAACCACAGTCTCACATTCTAGGGCGGCTGCAGGGAGGCATTTTAGATAAAGGACACATAGTAAAGATTCTCCAAAAACTGTTTTTTCTATGTTAAGAAGTAGAGTCAGACTCATTCACTTACCCCAATTCTGGAAGCTGGTGGGAAATGTCAGTAAGCAAAAATGTCAGGAATAATTCTAGTGCCTTCAAGGAGCACAGATAGATGCAGAGCATGCGGTTTGGAGGGAGAGAATAGGGGCTGGGAACAAACAGTAGTGTCTGAACCTCTAACTCTGCTTAGCGATGATTACCAGATCCACCCCTTCTGGGGCCCTGCGGTTAGTGGAAAGTTTTCATTGACAAAGAGTGAAGCCCTCCCTTTGTGTATGAAGTTGTAACTCCGCAGGCTCCTGTACATTCACAAGGCGGTGGGCACAACAGACCGACTGGTACACAGGCAAAAAAGCTGTCTGGTCTGGCCCATAACCTGACATTGCTTTCTAGACAAAACTCAACTCCTTTTCCCCTTGGATCTCTACCATAAAAATGCGAAGTAGTATTACTCTATGGCTCTGGCACATGAGAGCCTTCCGATTTCATGTATTTTAAGAAAATGAAGAGAGTTGAGTGAAGAGCAGAGTGAGGGTTTTTCTCAGAATGAGGAAGCAGGTTTCCCTAGAAGGTACCTGGACATCCTGAACATGCTCAGTGTGGATCAGCAGCCTGCTGCAACCCTGCTAACCCCGCTGCTGGGTCAATGTGGGGCACGGACTGGGCTCAGACACACGGCCGCAGGTGCCCAATGGTTCTCAGAACCTGATGCCAACCTTGTCCAGCTCGAGCAGCAGGGACAAGCTGCAGTCTCCTACTATAACAGTCAATACCTGGGCCCAAATCCTGCCTCCGCCTCAGTGTGCTACATGAACTCAAGACGAGTCACTTAACTTCTCTGGGCTTCGGTTGTTCTTTCTGTTAAATGGGGAGAATAAGAGATGTTATAAGGATGATAGAAGAAACTTTAAAGAACTCCTGGTACAGTCAAATTAGTCTAGCATATATTCATTTTTTAAAACTTTTTATTTG
The DNA here is from genome assembly GCF_964374135.1 of Grampus griseus. NCBI lineage: Eukaryota > Metazoa > Chordata > Mammalia > Artiodactyla > Delphinidae > Grampus > Grampus griseus. Next base: position 23,825,036 of record NC_139014.1, read on the forward strand.
GAAATAATTTCAAACATATAGATGTAAGAATAAGACCAGTACCCAGAACACCCATATGCCCTCTACCCAGATTTGCCTATTCTTAAACATTTGACCCGTTTGCTTTATCATTTGCTTTCTTTCACATGCACTTTTCCTCACATACACACTCATACACATGCTCTCCCCTACATTCACACCCAGCACCCACACATTCACACTCAAGACACACACACAGACGCTCACATCCAGATACATACACACACTGTCCTTGGTTGGGGTTTGTGTGGTGGTCTGTCTGTAAACAATCAGGAGGGACAGGAGGGTGGGAGGTTCGAGGCGAAAAGAAAGTAAGGGGGCCGTGCTACTTGGTGATGGGTCCACAGCCCTGCTGCCCGCTCCCTGCCTCCAATGCAAACAGCAAGCCCTCGAGTGTTCTGATTTAGAGATGAACGAGTACACGGACAGGGACCAGGAAAAGTACTTGTTACATAAGGTAGTTGGTCACTCTTTTCCTCTGAACGAGAAAAACCACAAAAAACAACAATAAAAGCATTTAGATGAAGCATGGAAATAGCTTTATTATGTAGAATCATTTTTATAATATTTGTTATAATGGGGCTTTACCTCATGCAGTTGGGAAATAACTGGGAAAGGAAGGTTCCACATAAGCATATGGTTATTAGAATATTCAAGAATTCTACACGAAATCTGGTTTTGTAAGAGAAATAAGGAGGTAAAAGCTGCCCATAACCCTCTCTATGAAGCAGGTCAGGCACTTCTCCATGACACCACGTCCCTAGTTGGAACTTTCTCCTGAGTTCAAGTCCCTTCTGGTCCCCTTAGTGGGCACACACTTGTCTCATAAAGGCACTATCACGTATCACAACGACTCCACTCCCAGTTAACCTAAAGCTAGGAGAGGGAGACACGCCCAGGCAGAGTATGGCAGGGGTGGGGGAGGTCTGGACCAGCCGTCCCCTACATGGAGGACTAAAGTGTCACCTATGACACAATGCCACCTGCACCTAGCCCCCCCCACCACAGAAATGCACCACCCACATTTACTCCTGAGTGCTTTTGGGGGGTTCCACATAGTCACACAGAAGAAAAACACCCTCTCCTGTAAGCTCCATCTTAAGAGTATCTCCCTGACATGGCCCCAAGCTCAGTAACCATGACCATGACCCCACCGAGGCAGGAAAACCCTGCCTCCTGGGCCCTAGCTGTCCCTGGTTAGCTTCTCATTCCACGTGGAAATTGCATATCTACAACCAGTTGGAAACACTCAAAAGCTGTCACCACATCACACATATAATGTAATAACCATCACCCTCCAATCAGCTGAACCAAGTGGATAGTTACTTATGGGGTGCTAAAGGAACAAACAGACTTCTCTGCAGCCCATTTTCCTCTCCAATTCTCTTCTGGTCAGTTAAACAAATGAAGTTTTGCTCCTGGAATACAGGTATATAAGCAGAAGGGAAATAGGCCGGGTGTGTGCTGGGCAGGCAGCAGAGGATGCCAGCCTGAGGAGAAATTCCCCACAGACTCTGCACACATATGTGGGAAGAGCCCTGGATCAGGAGCAAAAGGGCGTTATTAGTCACATGGTCTTGGGCAAGTCACTTCCTCTCGGGGCCTCAGTTTCCTTATCTGCAAAAACAAGCAAATGCCACCTGCACCTGCAGGACTGTGGCAAGGTTGAATGAGAAACGTTCCAGGGTACCGACTGCGAGCAACAAAGAGCTAAACACGCAGAACGTGTTGTCAAAACTAACACTATCCACACTCTCAGCTTCCCTGAAAAATGCAGATGAATTTTGGGGCCTTCCAGGGTTGGGATCCACAGACTCTTCCTTTCCACAGAAGCAGCTGCTTTAGACTTCTCCTGTGAACACAAAACTCCCCAGGATTACGGTTCTAATGAGAAAGAGCCCAGGGGCTGCCTTCAGCATTAAGATGTGCACATACCACATGGATGGCCTCACGTGGGCCTCCTCTCCCCAACTTCGAAATCCAGACGACATGATATTGTGAAAGCTCTCTGGTTGCATCCCCTCTGTCATGCCAAATGCTATCCACTCCACCCTCAACTCCAATTTGTGTGTCATATCTGATGGGCATGAGTTACAAAGACAATCCCCAAATAGGGGCTGGGCGTCAGGTTCTCAGCCAGCTTGCAGGTGTAGGGCAGGGAGCGCATGTGTTATCAGCCGCAGCTCTCAAAGCCGTGTGGGCGATCAAACACGCATAGAGCACAGAAAACTCTTAAAGGGAAGGCAGTGTGGCAGGTTGGGGAGAGAAGGGGGGAGGAGGGAAGAGAAGCTGCCTTTCTTTCCTTGCAATCACATTTTCATTCTGTTCAAAGTTACCCACAACTGAGCAGGTTTATAAAACCATTTTGACTAAGCCACCAGGCCCGTGGTTGGCAGGGGAACACAGGCTCCATGGATGACAGTGTAGGTATCAGGGCTTGGGGAGTGACAGTGAGCATCTCTTTCCAGCATTTCCCCCATTTGGTGGGGAAAAGAGAAGAGGAATCAGCAGTGCTTCATATAAAGGATGGTGCCTGGCTTGGGAAGGGGGGCTTCCTGCCTGATCATACCTCTAAAACCACCCTAAAGCCAACAGGCAATTCTGCACCCTGGCCTAGAAAAGCTGCTAATTCAGATTTTGTTTTCCTGCTTTCCTTTGCTATACATTATAGCACTACTAGGAATTTGGTGCAAATTTACCTGGAGTGAAAGAACATCCCGCATTCATCTGTCTCCTTGGCCTCTCACCCATATCCACATATAAGCCTAAAGCCAGGTCTTCTGGCTCTTTTACAAAATCACAACAAAATCCTAAACATTGGCTGTTTCCATGGATCAACCTGGTAACTAACGGCCCAAGCTCACCCTCTGGCTTTAAGTGTGCGGCGAACAGAACCTACAGGCCTAGCGAAGACATCCATGGAAATGCCACGTCTTCGCCACCAGCTGGGCTTCGAGCCCAATGACCAGGATGAATGGGAGACCAGTGATTTGAAGAGAGAACACTAACACTTCGGGCAGGGTGGGGGGGCCTTGTAAGTAGCTAAAGAGGGGTATTATAAAGGGGGCACAGAGTGTGGGGGCCAGAAGTGGAAAAAACCATTTCAAATGAGCCTGGGGAAGTGTGGTTCACTCTCCCCACCGCTGCTGCCTTTCCAGCAACTCCATCCAACAAGCATTTATTGAGCACAACAATCCCCATCTGCCCTGGCCCTCCCTCTGCAAAAACACTCAAATCTGTTCAAGCTGCAGGGTGAGTTCCATTGCACTTGAACTTGAAACATGAGGTGCCTACCTTTTAAAAAGGCAGGCACACAATTTCCAGCATGGGGCAGAAGGGACTAAAGAGATCTGAGAAAGTTAAAGTACACAGCTGACTAAACAAGGACACACCAGTGCCACTTTCAATAGGGAAGGGAGAGAGTAAAAATTTAATTTAATGGTAGGGAGAATAATATACTGGCCAATTAAAAAAAAAAGCCTACTAGAGACATCTCAGTAATTCTCTAATTAACCCTAACTAACACTGAATATTCCTTCACTCTATACCTCCTCCAGCTTGAATTTATCTTTTATTCACTGGTGCACATGTTAGTAATTTGCTTTTAGAGTTGTATGTTTAATCCTACCTTTGCCTCTTGAGGAGGTTAGACCTCCATGCTCTCCTGCATGTTTTCATTTAGGATCAGATGATGAGGGATGCAAGCGGCAGAGCAGGTGGTAATCTAGACCTACGCTCATTAACAAAGCTCCCCCCGGAAAAGCCACCCACCATTTGCAAGATAGGGAGTACAGGGTCAGAGAAGAGGCACCCCAAACTTATCACTCTGCCTGCCAAATACTGCCCAACTCTAAGAAGCCACACTCAGGCAGGCTCTGAGAGAAAACTCCCCCACCCCTGAAGCCTGCCGCTTCAGGTCGACCAAAGCCCCCGGAGGAGTCTTCCCAGGCCTCCCCCAACCTCCCCCCTTTTAGAATGTGCAGGCAGAGCTGAGCCCAAGGCACTCGCCACCCCTGGTGTCAGCTGTCTGGGGCTCAAGAGCAGGGCAGGTTAAGTGTCTGCACACAGTCCAGACTTCAGTTCCAGGTTCCCCAGGGGCTGGAGTTGTAAGTTTTTCTATTATGAAATACTTTGATAGCATTCTTTTAAGTTTGTTGAAGCCACCCTTGATTGGCTATGGTGCTCCCACACAGTAAAATTCGATTGAGGCGTACTCAGGGCCTAAGAATAAACATTTAAATGACTCCAAGCTGGGCATTCAGCTTTGTAGCGACCCTGAGGAAAAGTGTGGAGGAGAAAACAAAGTGCCAGGAAGAATTTTCAAAACCAGGAGGTTCACTGAGGACCATGAGCTTGAATCCTGGGTGAGAGCAGCCAGCTGTGCAGAGCTTCCCACCAGACAGCTGTTCTCAAGAACAAGAGCCCCTTCACAAGCGCCACACAACTGGAGAGGAACTGGAAACAGATAATTTACAGCTTCAAATATAATCCAAAACGCTTTTCTCTCTGAGATCAGAATTTGTTTTGGACCCAACAATGTGACTAGATTTGGCTAATGTTTGGTTAATTCATAAACCAGCAAACCAAATAATGGAGCCCTCTGTGAAGACTCAACTCAGGCAGAGGTGGAAAGTTGACCAGATTCCCCACTCAACTTTGCTTTGCTTCCACTCTTCCCTGCTCCCTCTTCTATCCATCTCAGAGGGGGATAAAACTTACTAACTCACGAAGAGACAGTCCAGTCTCACTAAACTAACTTGCTGGTGGTCACCCACCTTCACTCTGAAACGGGAAGGAAACACAAGGTTTTCCCTTCCAGCCCTTTCAAAGGGCTCCAAGCTGCCTGTGGAATAAGAGTAAGCCCAGGTAAGTCTAGTAAAGCATTTGACCTACTGTCATATAGCATTTGATATATATGATAGTGTCAATAAGAACTCAAAAACCAGGCCTGCCCCCAGAATATGTCACACCCTAAAGTCTGAATCCTTTGGCACCAAGGCTCTATGTGAGAGCTGTAAGAATCCAGAGGATGATGCTCCATTCAGATTCCCTGGTGGCGCAGTGGTTAAGAATCCACCTGCCAATGCAGGGGACACGGGTTCGAGCCCTGGCCCGGGAAGATCCACATGCCACGGAGCAACTAAGCCCGTGTGCCACAACTACTGAGCCTGCGCTCTAGAGCTCATGAGCCACAACTACTGAGCCCGTGTGCCACAACTACTGAAGCCCGTATGCTTAGAGCCCATGCTCCACAATGAGAAGCCACCACAATGAAAAGCCCACGCACTGCAACGAAGAGTAGCTCGCCACAACTAGAGAAAAGCCTGTGCGTAGCAACGAAGACCCAACACAGCCAAAACTAAAACAAATAAAATAAATAGATTAAAAAAAAAAAAGAGCCAAGGAATAGTGTGGCCTTGGTGCCCATCACATCATTCATTATAAACTAGCAGAAAATGAAGGTAAAGTGTTCTCTGGCTATTAAAGCCCACCAACCACTTTGGCAATGCTCATATTGCCACCACAACTATGAAAATTTTGCAATCAATCCCGCCTCAAATTTTCTAGAGGACAATCTATATCTAGAACCAGAGAGAACAATGCCCTCTTACAGCCACACCCCACTGTTGTTCTCAGCCCTTCTCCATTTGACCTCAAATGGTTTAAAAAATCCTCGCCCTATGTGACCTGTGGAGAGCTTCCGTATGTATAATCCCTTACTGTCCAAAATACTGAAAAACACATGGACGCACTCTCCTTTGGGTACCAAAAAGATAAAGTAGTTAGGCACCTTAGCCCCCAGTTTCAAGATGCCATCATTGGTGATAACATTTAAGAGTCAGATATTTCAGCAGTGCATTTTGCTGACCATGTGCCTAGTGCTAGCAAAGCTGTCAAAAGCAAGCTAGCAGTGTCAGGCTGGGAAGTGCCTGGTGTTTGATGCCTCCCAAACAGAAGCTGCCTCAATCACAGGTTTTCAAAGCACAATTGTAGCTCTTAAAGGATTTTAACTGCAGCCCAAGCTTCATTATAGCAAGATGGCTCCGTGGCATAGAAAAGTTACACTCTATTCTAATCTCCAGGCTGTTTCAAACCAAGGACCATGGTTTGATGAGAGCTTCTAATAAGCAACCTCCTTTATGTGGTTCCATACCTCTCTAAACACCCATCCCCTAAGGACTAAGTTTACAAGAGCACTGCAAGGAAAGGAGTTTAATAATTACCAATAGCATTTAATAACAATGCTGCCTTACATTCATTGAGACAACCATCCTGGAGAACCTAATGGACATTTGAAATAAACCCTTCCTATGTCCCTGTGAGGAAGTCAGTATTTGAGGGCAGCCATGACTACCACTAGCTCTCAATGATCTGTTCAGAAAAATAAAAGGTAAGGAGAAAAATCCAAAACAGGAGATAAGCCTAAAGTAATTTCCAACTGATTTTGAAATATGTTCACTGCAGTTGTGGGTTGTTAGATTTGGAAGGAGGGTAAGAGGGGAGGAGATGCAAATTTGCCTAACAGTTAAGCTTTTATGTAAATCCAAACTAGTTTATATCTACCGAACACATGTCACCTGACAAGGGTGGGGGTGGGCAGCATGGATTCACATGTGCTGATCTTCTATAAAGATTGAGAACTGACTGGAAGCTGATGATCCCCCTTTCTTTTTCCCTAAAATATGAGTGGGGATACAGGCTTCTTAGTTTTCTTTACCCCCTTAGGATTTTCTGCAGAGGTGTATACTACACACATTTGAAACTCATCTTTTTAATAGGAATATTGGTCAGGAACATCGTTGAAGACAACGAGTAGGCCAATTTTTTTCTGAAAAGTGTCATGTAGTAAATATTTTAGGTTTTGTGGGCTATTCCGTCTCTATCACAACTACTCAACTCTGTCATTGTGCGCAACTACTCAAATTCTGTCAGTGTGCAAAAGCAGCCACAGTCAATACCTAAATGAAGGAGCAGGGCTCCATGTGTTCCAATAAACCTTTATTTACGAAAACAGGCAGAGGCTTGGATTTGGTCTGCAGGCCATAATGCCAAACCCCGGTTTAAGAAGAGTCTGGTGGGCAGAGGAGGCACTGGACCCCCCCAGCACCCAGCTGGCCAGCGGGGCTGGTCCACTAGAGAAGAACTTGCAAAGCTGTATTGAACATTAGCTTCTGGACATGGATATGGAGACACTAAACAGAAAAGGTAAGACTGGAACCCAGAACAATTCACCTCCTAGCCCCGTTTTGTCCATCATCAGTGGTCCTGGAAGAATATAAAAGTCAGCAGCCTCCAAGTGACTAAAGACATAAACGAGAATTTAATTAAAGGGGAAATTGCAGTAAGAAATTTATCCTAGATTTCTGTTACCCACTAGTAGCTCTTAGCATCTTAGAGTTGACCTTCATTTTTCTCTCCACTCTCTTCTACCTTCCACACCCCTCGCCCAGGCTTGTAAAAATGAAGCCATTCCTCACTTTATGAAGACATCCCTTACAGATAAATGGCCACAGAAGGTAAATCCTGCTCTTTACACCATAACTCTTTTTTTTTAAAACAACATCTAATATACCTAGTCAAGAACACAACAGGGTGTGTGGTGGAGAGATAACTGCACAGCCCTGAGCACTACGTCACTTTGAGATGGGAAACAGAAAGTGACGACACTTAATTGTTCCTAAAACTCCGTCTCAGCTCACATGCTTTTTTAAACAGTTGGGTTTCACAGCCCTGTTTAGAAAGCTCATTTTAAAAGATGAGCGAATAAAAGTGCAAGGGGAGGCCCTGAAATTCTGAAACCTGCAGTACTGGTTTCAGACCAATATGGGTTTGCTCTTTGAAGCCTGAAAAGGCAATGGGCTCTGGCCAACAGTGCTCTCACCTTGGCTGGGTGGAGAGAATAACAACAATATAAGCAGCAGCAAACACTTCAGAGTACCTTCTACTTGCCAGGCACTGTTCTAAGCACTTTATAGTTACTGACTCATTTGATTCTTATGATGTAGATATTATTATTCACACTTTACAGATGAGAATATTGAGGCACAGAAGTTACTTAACTTCCTCCAAGCCACACAGCTAGTAAAAGGTAGAACCTGGATTCAACACCCAGGTAACTGGCACGCAAAGCCATTCTCTTAAGGGTTTATGACTGCAAGGCTTTTACTTCTATCACATATATCCTACGGGCCCAAAGGAAACCACTTCTGCCACTTCTCAAGGCCGAGGAATGGAAACAATCTGAACACACATAAAGGTAAAAGTTAACATTCAGAAGACCTGATGTGCTCCCAAACCAAAGGCCAGGAACATCTCCTTAATGTCTGGCCACAAAGAACTCCACAGGCTCAGGCCACTCTTTCCTCCTCCTGTCTTTCCTCTCTCCTGTCTCACTGAGAACTATAGATAATCCCACTACAGACCAGGTAAGTGCCTTATTAGGGTCTCTGGGATACTAATAAGTGGAGAAACAATCCATCAGCCCAATCCATAAGCAAGAGATCACCCAATCTGCCTTAAATCACCCAACAAATTGTGCAGAGCTCTAGCTTCCTATGTTTTTACCAGTATCTTGGGTTCCCTGGCCCTAAAAAAGGAACAGGCCATGTGAAGAACCCAGTCATCCAAAGCTACACTCTTCTTTCCACAGTGTCCACCAGTGTTTGTCCTTTAAATATTAGTTCTATAGTAGACACAAAATAACTGCTGTTAAAATATGATCGCTAATAGATTTCCAACTAATACACAGGCAGGCTTTCTGTTGATTTCTACTAAAAGCAACTAAGGTTCAGGTGCTTGCTGTTCTACTAACTTCCCTGGACTCCAAGGAAGCACAAACAAAACCAACAGGTTTGTAGTCTTCTGGTTTGCTTTACAGCAGTTCATGAAAGGCATGAGTTTATCTGGGCATTGCCCTGCTCTACAGATTCTAGGTATACTTTTACTAGTTGGTTACCATCTTGCTACCAGATTTGACCAAGTTTCTGCGTTCCAAGATGCAATGCTATCATTTACAATGAAGTCCAGACAGACTTGGATTTTCTACTTCAGAGACCCTCTTAATCCCATTCCTACCTAGGAAGGCACCGTAGCAGCTATACTTTCAGGAGGGGGTGTGCTGAAACTAAGTTTAGTAATCACAAAAAGCTCAAGAAACTCTGCTTTAGAGAATGTCATTAACCATCAGATGGCAGGGACCATGACTTTTGTGCGTTTGGTAGACCCTGAGGCTTTGGAAGTGTGCAGTGATCTTTTCACATTTGGTGTGAATCAAATGCAAGTCTCACTTTCAACTTCTTGCCAACCTCCTCATGCAAGTAGGTTCCTTTTCCCATTCCTAACTGCCTGCATTTGCAGGGGATCCATTACAACTTTGAGTGTGAAAGCAAGATTAAGCTTGCGCTCCCCTAGTTTCCCCATATCGACCACATTATTAAGCTGCTATCAAGACATCTTTTTGGTGCTGTTCAGCAAGTGTGGGTATTTGCCACAATGTACTTGAATGTAGCCCTCACCCCACTGCCACGTTGACTGACATGCCCAGGACAAAACAGCCTTGATGGGGGGAGGAGGGAAAGGCAGGGGGCAAACTACTCAGGTTCTACACACACACACACACACACACACACACACACACACACACACACACGCACGCACACACACACACACACACACGCAATGGTTGGAAGCCATATTAAGCAGGTCAGTGATCTGGGAACATACAACTTCTGGGCCAACCAAGAGGAATGTAGGGAATAGGAGCGGAGCGTTTGTACGGTAGTAAAAGCCGTTAAACTAAGTTATTCCAACGGCTCAGAAGAAATCAGCTCCAGGAGGTGGCAGAAAGGGAAGCCCACGTGAAGTGGTGGGAAAAGGAACTCTAGAGCTGCAGAACGGGATGCTGGTGCCAAACTCAAGTTGGAGAACTAACACATAGCTCCACGGGGCTCTCCTCCATGCCCCTCCCCCTTCCCGTGCAGACATCCAGCGCCCACCGGCTCCTCGCTCCAGCTCAAACCCTACACAGGGCGCCCCCATCACGCGCAACTCACTCCTTCCTCACACCTCGCTGCCACCCCTGCATCTTCCACTCACCCCCACACGACACCTCTGCCCACTTTTCGGTTACGCCCCCAAAGCCAGCCTCCATCTGCCAGGTTCCTTCCCTCACCTCTCGGCCCCGACTCCTTGCACACTCTGTCCCGGCGGTGCACTCCGCGTTCACGACTCCTTGCTTTTGCTCCTTCCGTCCTCGCAGACTTTGCACGACCCCCTTGCTCTTCCTTCGCCCCATCCACTTCCCCCTCACACTTCTCCCCATACCCCTCCCCCAGTCACGCGCCCCCCCTCCCCCAACGGCTCCCCTCACCCCCCCGCACCCACTCCAGGCCCGACTCACCTGCGCGGCCACCCCCGTCCCGGCGCTGGTGCGGCTGCTGCAGCTGGAAGGGGACGGTGGCCCTGAGCGGCTGCAGCCCAGCTCGGGGGGAGCCGGCGGGGGCTGGGGGAGAGCAGCCCCGCCGGAGCCCCCCTGCCCCTCCGCGCCCCGGCCCCCAGGCACCTCCGCCTCTGCCGCCCACTGCGGCCCCCGCCATCGCCCGCCCGCCTGACTGTCGGCCTGCCTCGGCCCCACAGTGAGCCCCACACAGCCCCCCAACCCCCGCCGCTGCTGCTTATCTGCCCTAGGAGGTGGAGACCGGCCCCCCCTCAGCCCAGAGCCCTCATTGGCCTACGGATCCCCAGACCCCTCCTCCCAACCAATCCTCGGCTTGATCTTCCCACACCAGAGGACGATTGGTCGATATGCCTAGCGATCCAACCTAAGACCCCACCTCCACCCCACCCCTGCCTGCTGTCCCACGTCCGAGGGTCCGCTGATTGGTCCGTCCGGAAGAGGGCTGGTTTTCCGGCGCCGCCAATGAGAAGACGCAGAAAAGGGGAGCGTTACACCCAGTCCCAGGTAGTATGCAAATACGATATCACGTGACGTCAGGCTAAGCGGGAGCGGGACCGGGTGTAAAATGGAATCAAGCCGTAGTGAAATCATTATGGGGGGCAGGGAGGAGTGTCAAACTTTCAGCAGTTGAGTCCCGGCAAGTATGGAGAAACCAATAACTTCAAAAAGCCTTACTTTTGGTTTAACCTAAAAACATTAGTTTTGAATCCTCATAGGATCTCAACGCTGCTTGCAAGCTCCAAAGTAAGTTTCTACAAATTAATGCCAAGTTTTCATAACATTTGCATGCGATTTGCATTATATCCGTGAACTTAATGGCTACTGTGCCTCAAATGACACCACATTTGTCTTTCTTCACATTTCCAAGTCCTTACTTGGTGTTGGTCCAACCTAAAAAAAAGCAGCTGCTAGCCTGTAAATTAAATTGAGACTGAAAAGGAGCAGAGTCGTCCCTTCCAACTCTAGCTCAGCAGAGTGGAAGGAACAAAGTGACTGAGAAAGTTGACCAAATTTGCACAGTGACTCCATAAGCAAGTCCTGGTCTTCCCAGTTCAATGCTCTCTGACCTACAAGTCAAAATGAGACTGGACGGTCCCCAAAAAGAATGCACGCAGTTGTGAAAATCATATACTATAATATACATGATGAGATTTGGGGAAGAAAAGAGGGTTTAAGTTACTATTTAAAATTATTACTCTTCAAAAGAAAAAATTGTTACTCGTGGTATTCATTAACCATTTTGTTCTCTTATATGGAAAAAGTGAAAGGCAATCAACCCTGGATTGTCTGTGATAAGGGACCATCCAAATAATTAGATAATTCCCTCCAGGTTTATATTTAGCCATGATATCTATTTTTGATCTTGCTACAGATTTATCTATTTCTGTTTTTGCCCGGCTTAACGTTAAAATGAAGGTATTCCCTGAAGCCATACTAACTAATCAGAGAAAAGGAGGTAATCTGGGAGCGTGCTGCAAGGCAAGGAGAGGTCATTCTTGGGATTAAATATTGAAAGCAGAAAATACCCAAAGTGGAAATTCATGAACTGGATGAATATTAAAATCAGCCTATGTACAGAGAACAAATTGAGGCAATGCAACGTCCTAAAGAAAGGTTTTCTTTGCAAAGAGTATATCCTTGCAGATTTGAAAAATTTACTTTGAGGTCTGACATTTGAAATCTTTTTTACTGACAGGGAGATGCTGTACTCCTTTTCCATGAAGAGGACAACTTTACCAAAGGCAGGTAGGAATGAACAAAAGTTGATGAACTGATGAAAATTCAGTCTTTATAAACTTAACTCAGTTTTTAAAAAATATCTTGCAATTTATAACATTCCTCAATTCCAATTAGTTCAAAGTCTTCATATACTTTTTTTTTTTTAAATCCCCATGACAATCTGGAAAAAGAAAACCATGGATTCTTATTATGGTGCCAGTAGAGAAACTAAGGCCCCAAAAGGTAAATCTTTTTGATTCCTAGCACAGATCTCTATCAGATCTTATTGCACCACCCTGCCTCACATCTTCATTAATAAAATCAGTAATAGTAGCTGATAACATTCAGTGAGTTCCTTTCTCCATGCCAGGTATATATTAAGCATCCTGCATACATTATCTCATTTGATTCTCATCATGATACCTGTGAGATGGGTAGTATCTCCTCTTCATTGAGTCTTCAGACTGAAGCAAGATTACTTATTGCCCAAGGTTACTCAGGCAGCCTGACTCCAGAGATGAAATACTAATCTCTATTCTTTTAAAACTTTCTTATGAACATAGAAGGATTACTATGTACATTTTACATAAAGAGTCTCCAAAGATGCAATTTGGCTGAGATGTTAAAATTAACTCTTGTCTAGTACTTCACAGCTTTCACGTACATCATCTCATTTAATTTTCACAATAGGCATGTAATAGGTAGAATATTACCAGACAAAGATACTACAAAAAAAGAAAATTACAGACCAATATCACTGATGAATATAAATGCAAAAATCCTCAACAAAATACTAGCAAACAGAATCCAACAACACATTAAAAGGATCATACACCTTGATCAAGTGGGATTTATCCCAGGGATTCAAGGATTCTTCAATATACACAAATCAATCAATGTGATAACCCATATTAACAAATTGAAGAAGAAAAACCATATGATCATCTCAACAGATGCAAAAAAAGCTTTTAACAAAATTCAACACCCATTTATGATAAAAACTCTCCAGAAAGTGGGCATAGAGGGAAACTACCTCAATATCATAAAGGCCATATACAACAAACCCACAGCAAACATCATTCTCAATGGTGAAAAACTGAAAGCATTTCCTCTAAGATCAGGAACAAGACAAGGATGCCCACTCTCACCGTTATTATTCAACATACTTTTGGAAGTCCTAGCCACGGCAGTCAGAGAAGAAAAAGAAATAAAAGGAATACAAATTGGAAAAGAAGAAGTAAAACTGTCACTGTTTGCAGATGACATGATACTATACATAGAGAATCCTAAAGATGCCACTAGAAAACTACTAGAGCTAATCAATGAATTTGGTAAAGTTGCAGGATACAAAATTAATGCACAGAAATCTCTTGCATTCCTATACACTAATGATGAAAAATCTGAAAGAGAAATTAAGGAAACACTCCCATTTACCACTGCAACAAAAAGAATAAAATACCTAGGAATAAACCTACCTAGGGAGACAAAAGACCTGTATGCAGAAAACTATAAGACACTGATGAAAGAAATTAAAGATGATACCAACAGATGGAGAGATATACCATGTTCTTGGATTGGAAGAATCAATATTGTGAAAATGACTATATTACCCAAAGCAATCTACAGATTCAATGCAATCCCTATCAAATTAACAATGGCATTTTTTACAGAACTAGAACAAAAAATCTTAAAATTTGTATGGAGACACAAAAGACCCTGAATAGCCAAAGCTGTCTTGAGGGAAAAAAATGGAGCTGGAGGAATCAGACTCCCTGACTTCAGACTATACTACAAAGCTACAGTAATCAAGACAATATGGTACTGGCACAAAAACAGAAACATAGATCAATGGAACAGAATAGAAAGACCAGAGGTAAACCCACGCACCCATGGTCAACTAATCTATAACAAAGGAGGCAAGGATATACAATGGAGAAAAGACAGTCTCTTCAATAAGTGGTGCTGGGAAAACTGGACAGCTACATGTAAAAGAATGAAATTAGAACACTCCCTAACACCATACACAAAAATAAACTCAAAATGGATTAGAGACCTAAATGTAAGACCAGACACTATAAAACTCTTAGAGGAAAACATAGGAAGAACACTCTATGACATAAGTCACAGCAAGATCTTTTTTGATCCACCTCCTAGAGTAATGGATATAAAAACAAAAATAAACAAATGGGACCTAATGAGACTTCAAAGCTTTTGCACAGCAAAGGAAACCATAAACAAGACGAAAAGACAACCCTCAGAATGCGAGAAAATATTTGCAAACGAATCAACAGACACAGGATTAATCTCCAAAATATATAAACAGCTCATGCAGCTCAATATTAAGAAAATAAACAATCCAATCCAAAAATGGGAAGGAGACCTAAATAGACATTTCTCCAAAGAAGAATACAGATGGCCAAGAAGCACATGAAAAGCTGCTCAACATCACTAATTATTAGAGAAATGCAAATCAAAACTACAATGAGGTATCACCTCACACCAGTTAGAATGGGCTTCATCAGAAAATCTACAAACAACAAATGCTGGAGAGCGTGTGGAGAAAGGGAACCCTCTTGCACTGTTGGTGGGAATATAAACTGATACAGCCACTATGGAGAACAGTATGGAGGTTCCTTAAAAAACTAAAAATAGAATTACCATATGATCTACCAATCCCACTACTGGGCATATACCCAAAGAAAACCACAATTCAAAAAGACATATGCACCCCAATGTTCATTGCAGCACTATTTACAATAGCCAGGTCATGGAAGCAACCTAAATGCCCATCGACAGACGAATGGATAAAGAAGATGTGGTACATATATACAATGGAATATTACTCAGCCATAAAAAGGAATGAAACTGGGTCATTTGTTGAGACATGGATGGATCTAGAGACTGTCATACAAAGTGAAGTAAGTCAGAAATAGAAAAACAAATATCATATATTGACGCATATATGTGGAACCTAGAAAAATGGTACAGATGAACTGGTTTGCAGGGCAGAAATTGAGACACAGATGTAGAGAACAAACGTATGGACACCAAGGGGGGAAAGCCGCGGGGGTGTGAGGGTGGTGCTGTGATGAATTGGGCAATTGGGATTGACATGTATACACTGATGTGTATAAAATTGATGACTAATAAGAACCTGCTGTATAAAAAAATAAATTAAATAAAATTCAAAAAAATAGGTAGAATATTACATGTACAATAGGTAGAAAATGCAGATATTATGTAGAAAATACAGATATTATTGTCCTTATTTTACAGAAGGCTAAGTCACAGAGGCTAGATGACTTGCCCAAGATTTTCCACTTAGTAAAAGGCAGACCCAGGACTAACATCCTAGGTCTTTTGACTTCAGATTCAAGTGTTTTCCCAACAAACACTCAACTTCTAGACCACCAACCTGCCTGAGAGCCAAAGTGTGAGCCAGCTAGTCTCTTGAAATCTGTTCTTACCTGACAACTTTGTGCATTTTAGGACCCAACATGTAAATTCTCAGGCAGTCTTAGAAGATGATGTGTGATTTTTATTGGTTGGGCCATACAGTGTGTGTTAGAGGTAAAAGCCCTGGAGTGAGGAATCTTGAAATACTTTGGACAAATGGCTTCCTTTCTCTATGGCAGAATCAACTGTGCTTCATCAAACTCACAGAGCTGTTCTGAAGATAAAATGGCGGGACTTCCCTGGTGGCACAGTGATTAAGAATCCGCCTGCAGGGCTTCCCTGGTGGTGCAGTGGTTAAGAATCCGCCTGCCAATGCAGGGGACATGGGTTCGAGCCCTGGTCCAGGAAGATCCCACGTGCCGCAGAGCAACTAAGCCTGTGTGCCACAACTACTGAGCCCCTGAGCCACAACTACTGAAGCCCACACGCCTAGAGCCCGTGCTCCGCAACAAGAGAATCCACTACAATGAGAAGCCCACGGACTGCAACAAAGAGTAGCCCCCACTCACCACAACTAGAGAAAGCCTGCAGGCAGCAACAAAGACCCAACTCAGCCAAAAATAAATAAATAAATAAATAATAAATAAGTAAAAAGAAAAAACAGTCCGCCTGCCAACTCACGGGACATGGGTTCAAGCCCCGGTCCGGGAAGATCGCACATGCCACGGAGCAACTAAGCCCGTGCACCACAACTACTGAGCCTGTGCTCTAGCGCCCACGAGCCACGACTACTGAGCCTGTGTGCTGCAACTATTGACACCAACGCGCCTAGAACCCGTGCTCCACAAGAGAAGCCACCGCAATGAAAAGCCCGCACACTGCAATAAAGAGTAGCCCCTGCTCTCCGCAAATAGAAAAAGCCCACGTGCAGCAACGAAGACCCAATGCAGCCAAATATAAATTAATTTTTTAAAAAAGATAAAATGGCATATTATTGGATAGAGGCATTCTTCCCTTGGAGAGAAGGGTAATGTGGGTAGTCTCAAGGATATGGAGTTTAAATTTTATTCTAAAGCCGAAGTACCAGGAGTAGAGAGCCTGGACAGTGGAAGAAGAGTTGATGGAGGTGGCACAGCTGAAGAATTGGATCTTCTGAATCCAGAGAGTCGTGGTCCTTCTTGATAAGCTGGCAAAAGACACTAAGTTGACCTAGCCGGAGGAATGCAAAGGCAGGCATGTGGAGGAGATCCCTGTCCTCTCCTTACCCAGGTATCATGCCCAACCAGCTGTCTCTTATTCCCTTCTCTATCACTGATAGCTTCTCCTGGCATGGGCATGATGGGAGGATAAAGTCCTCATCTGAAGATTAACCCCTGTCTGTTTCCTCCAATTAAAAAGGCCATGGCTTTGAGAAGGCTGCATGCTAAGGGAAGATGTCTTGCCTTACAAAGCATCTTCTAGCTTGCAAGAAAACCTTTGTCACTGTCCCCCTATCATCTTTATCAACATAATTGTCACTAATTAATTCACTTGTCACAAATTTATTTAAATGACCACAACGTGCCAGACATAGAGCTAGGCACTAAGGAATGACAATAATGTTCAGAGACATACTTCCTATTCTGGAGTTCACAGCCCAGCAGGCCTTGAAGCCTGTAAGCAGAAGTGGTCTAGATGCTGTTCTGATTGAGACATGAGCTGGGTCCTGCTTTCAGGGAGGTCAGAGGCAGGCACTCAAAAACATCAAAAGTGGAGGATTACCTACACCAAGTATATCAATAAATTGTTTTTCATCTATGGGAGAATTACTTGCCTTAGAGGGTTCCAACAGCAAATGCTTAGTCCCTTGATTCCAGCCTGATCTTGGGATGTCCATAGGTGTCACAAATAAATGAAGACTCAAGGAATTGGAGTTATTTTTCCTACAAGTGTGAGTCAGAGATACAGCCCCTCCCCAAACAGTCCCTATAAGGCCTGGGGTCTTCAAAGCTGCAGAAGTCTGAGGGACTACCAAGGATGAAAGGCTGTGGAGAATTCTGGAAGATCAGAGGATCCACAGGGAGGCCTTATCCTGCTGGCTACTGAATTAAGAGAAGGCTGGGGCTGTCATAGCCAAGAGCAGCTTTCCAGTTCCGAAAGCGCTGTCCGGCCCTACTTGCAGGGCACCTTGACCCTCACCCTGTGCATTTATGCCATAATAACCAACAAGAATGGAAATTCTAAATCACCATTTTTACCCTTCAGAATCTGATACTCAGTAGCACTTGTTCAGCAGGGACTAGAGAAGTCTTGACATTCCTTGGTACCTGGGGGACTATCTCTGAACTTCCTGGTAAATGTCTGAGTACTTACGTCTTTGGCCCCTGGGTTCCAAAATGATAAAAATGAAAAATAAAATGACATAGACACACAGTGTCTCTTTCTGACCTACCTCCTTCCCTCAGCCTCTGTCTGAAATGTCAGGCCCAGTTCCTCAGGGAATGAGATCCTGAGGAAATGGGGTCAGAGCTAAAGGAGCAGAGCAGCCTGAGAGGGAATGGGAAGGAGTATTGAGGGAACGAATGAGGTTATGGGAACAGAGTAGGGAGGGGGGCCTAGCCCTCAACCTCTCTCCCACTCTGGTGGCCTCCCTCTCCCTGCATCCCTGCCCCATTACTCCCGAGGTAACCGTGGCCTGGATTTTGACCTTCGGTACTCTGACACACTTTGTCCCTTGTTGCATCCCACTACTTTCTATCCTCTGCTTAGTTATCTCACTTGTTCATTCTCCTTCTTTCAGACTGGGTGATGTTCACTCCTTAACTCTTCTTTTCCTCTCGGTGGGAATCAAATTTTCCTGTTAAGCTGCAGCCTTTTAAAACTGAAACTTCCTCATCTTTAACAATAAAGGATTTGTTGGATGTTTTAAAATAGGTAAAGGGTAAATGTGGGATCAGAGACATCAAAATTTTGGAATACAGGACCTAGTGGCGCTCCATGAAAAATACAAAGTAGATCTTTTTGGAAGAACTGGAAGAGACATTAGAGACTGTATATGATCCAGTCCCTTCATCTTACAAATGGAGAAGTGGGCGCCGAGACAAGGGAATGAATTGCCAGAGGCCACTTGGCAAATCAGAGGCAGGACAGGAGACCAGGGCTCCTGCATCCTGGTCAGTGTTGCCTCAAAACATAAATAAATAACTTCCAAAAGATTTATATGGCATACTATTCAGCAATAAAAAGGAATAAACTACTGATATATGCTACAATGTGGATGGACCTTAAAAAACATTATGCTAAGTAAAAGAAGCCAGATGCAAAAGACTACATATCGTATGATACCATTTATATGAACTATCCAGAAAAGGCAATTTTATAGACAGAAAGCAGATCAGTGGCTGCCTAGGGCTAGGAGCAGAAGCAGGGATGACCTGCAAATGGGCACAATGGAACCTAGGGCTAGGAGCAGAAGCAGGGATGACCTGCAAACAGGCACAATGGAACTTTTTGGGGTGATGGAAATGATCTAAAACTGGAATGTGGTGATGGTTGCACAACTCTATAAATTTAATAAAAATCATAGAATTATACATGTATAATAAGTGAATTTTATGGTATATAATTTATGCCTCAATCAAGCTGTTTAAAAAAAAAGGATTTAGATATGTTTATGGATGAGAGATTTATGATGTATGTCAGACCCTGCTAATCTTTTAAGGGAACATCTAATGAAAAAGATATACCTACCCCCATGATATCCATAAAAGTTCACTGTGAAAGACATAAGATTTGGTTCTTTGACCTATGAAATACCCAGGTTAGCATTCTTCATTTTTAAAAAGTGTCCTCCTCACTAAAATATGTAAGTTTCCTGAGGAGAACAGGCGTGTCTTTGTCCTCAGGCTAATTACTACACCTAGCACTGTGACCAGCATGCAGATGGTGCTTCACAAAAAATGAATTAAAATAAACTAGTTCTGCTGTGTCATGTGATTATGGGTACCTTGAGGGACCATCTGGTTTCTAGAGCAGTACCTCGGTGGGAAGAGTCTGCATCCCCTACACACTCCCAGGCCCCTCAGAGAGTAAAGTCTCTGGAGAGGAGATGCTGGTTGCATACATTCTCAGGAGACTGTATATAAACCAAAAGGCCTATTCGTTTCACCCCCTTTAGACCTCTCTCCTCTGCTATTGTCCCCATTTACCTTCTCCAGGTCAGCCTCAAAAATACAATGACCCGGGCTTCCCTGGTGGTGCAGTGGTTGAGAGTCCGCCTGCCGATGCAGGGGACACGGGTTCGTGCCCCGGTCCGGGAAGATTCCACATGCCGCGGAGTGGCTGGGCCCGTGAGCCATGGCCGCTGAGCCTGCGCGTTCAGAGCCTGTGTTCCTCAACGGGAGAGGCCACAACAGTGAGAGGCCTGCGTACTTAAAAAAAAAAAAAAAAAAAAAAAACAAAAAAAAAACCAATGACCTCTGGAGCAAATAAGCTACAATACCCTAAACATTCTTCATCTAATTCCACACCTAATCCTTTTCCCTTCCCCTCACACCATGCGCCAAATCAGGAATCAAGTACCATGAAATCCAGTCCAAATACATTATAAATATAACAGAAGGGACAAGTGATGTGAAAGTTGGTCTCTAGTTTAATTTCCTTCAGTCCTAGGGCATAGGCTCAGAATTTGTTTTCAGAGCCAAGAATATTATCTAAAGGGCTTTTGTAATAGACAACTGTAAAATATCACCACAGATGCATCCTCAGTTTTATCTTCTGAAACTTGGATATGTTATTCCCCCTCCCTCCCTGCAATTCCACCATCTTCATCACCAGCTTCAACTTCCAATCAGACCTCAGGTCCTTCTAGCATTACTCAGCTGACCCTGTGAGGCACTAATGATGCCCCCAGGACTTAAGTATTCGGTTTTTAGCCCATTATTTTGTGCTACCTTATGGGTAGCTTCATAATTCCTCTTCAGTCATTTTATATATGTTTGTCCTTTCTCCCCAGTTCTGAGCAAAGGGACCCATTTGCTCTGTTATTTCTTGTCAGCTACTAGTGCAAGCCACTGCGTCCGGCGATGTTGAGGCAATGTTGGTTGTTTTTCCAACTAATGTTTCTGATCACTCCTGAAGACTGAGGCTAAAAGTCCTGCAGGAACTTCCCTGGTGGTCCAGTGGTTAAGACTCCACGCGCCCAATGCTCGGGGCCCGGGTTTGATCCCTGGTCAGGGAACTAGATCCCGCATGCCACAACTAAAAGATCCCACGTGCCACAACTAAGACCCAGAGCAGCCAAATATATAAATAATAAATAAAGCAACACTATAAAAAAAATAAATAAAAGCCCTGCAGACTAAAAGTAGGGAAGGCTCCAGGTTCTGTGAGGTCTAATACTTATATAATTTGGGGGTTCCTCTTTAAGTTAAATAGTAAAATAATTATAGAATTAGGGAGGACTTGGAAGGGTTCTGTGTAAGTGAGGGGATCTGACTCTTAAGTTTCATTAGCTTCATTGTAAATCTGTTTCTGACTGAAAAAAATGAAGCCTGGTTACATCCCATCCAACTCTTCAGCCCTGATTGATCAGGCGCCTATTCCTGGCTTTTCCTGTGGATATCCTGTATCCAGCACATCTATTCCACAAGAAGGTTCTGGCTCAACAAAATGGCCTTGGCAGCCAAGTCTCTCTATTTAGTGAAAAAGTCCCAAAGGGCTGGATTAACACTCCTCCCACTTAGTAAGTTGGAGGCACTTAGAATAATGCTCCTTTCAGAGCAGGTGATTTCTTGCTATGCGTGGTGGAGGGTGAGGACCTTGTATCCAATTCTTCCTGGAAGACCCTGATGGCTCAGAGCCTCGAGGAGTTGTGTTCTTATGCAGCAGAAGGGCCTGGAATGTTCCAGTACATTCCACCAGTGGCCTCTGTGACCCCTGCTTCTATTCAACTTGGGCAAAGGCCTGGTAATCTACAAAGTAGCATGTATTCTGCTGGGGTAGGAAGCAGCTTGGTCTTACTTCTTCCATGCCACTCTGATAGTATCATACAAGTTGGCACCTTCCTTGGAAGTCCCACCCAGAAGCTCCATCCAATTCTCTGACCTACTGGGTGTTTGCCCAGAATGTCAAGTCAGGGTCTAGATCTCAACCCTGTTAATTTTTTGGCCATATACACCCAATTTTGAATTCTTCCCCAAAAATTCTTCCTGGGATCTCTGAATCTGTGGTGGGTCTGCATTCCTCAGAATGCCCAAGAAGCTTGTGCCACCTGTGGAGACACTAACATCAGGGCCCCGGAAAGAAGGTCATATAATTAGGATGCTATAGACCATATGCCCCAACTACACAGCATAAAAGAATACTTCTGCTTTCTGGGAGCTTCCTATAGGCTAAGTAATTTGCATACATAATATCATTTAACCCTCAGTCCTAGTTATTATATCCTATCCAGTTGGTGTAACTATCCCCAATTCACAGGTGAGAAAACTGAGGCTCAGAAAGGTTAGGAAATGTATTGGAGGTTATCTAGCTAGAGAAGACAGGTTCATCTGCTTTCAAAGACTGTGTATAACCACTACTGGGGGGTTCAATGGACTAGGTCAGAGGGATGCAGACCTAGAGGTCCACCCTTATCCAGAAGTTGAAGGTCAGAGTTAGGAATACAGACCAGATCCTATAACCCACTTCCCTGCCTCCCTGTCCCCTCCCCTAGCCCTAAACTCTCTAGAACTCTGACTTTGTTTATAGCGCAGAGAAGCAGTGCTCAGAAATTATGGAGGTGAGTCTGGCAGGTTCCAGCTGTTCTTGGTGAGGGAGTTGAACATTTTTTGGAACTCCTCCTTGAAAAAAGCATGGACTAAATGCACTTCCTTTCTCCAAGCTTCCTACCTTGGGGAAGGAGAGAGATGGGGAAGCTGGGGGATTTCCATTTAGGAGAAACCAGAGACGATCAAAGGAGGTAGAACAGTGGTGCTGCCCTTTAAGAAAGACTGCCAGAGCTCTGGAACTTGGACTCTTAAACTTCTGTAAGGTGCCAAGTAAAGTGAGAAAGCTCTTCTTGGGGTCAAAAGAGGAGCTACAAGAGGAGGCCCTAGGGAAGACTTGGCAGAAAAGGGTGGGAAGGAAGTCAGACTCTATCCAGGACCAAAAGTGTGGTTTAATTCTGAACCCACCAAAACCAAAAAAAAGAAAGGGGCTCACCCCTTGACTCCCTACGTCCGGGGTGGGACAGCCAAATAAGGGGAACTCTTGCCGGACTGTGCTCTCCATTTTGACACAAAACACTGGCTGTACTGCCTGCCCAGCCTGCCAGAGAGCTGCTGGAAAGAGCCACTGACCGCTGCATTTGGTTGATAAATGATGGGCACCCCTGCCTGCTGCCCATTCTCTTTTTTTCTCCCTGCTTAGTTTGCAGCCTTCTGCCTGGCAGGGAGCCCCAGAATAAGGGTGGGAGAGAAGGGTCCTCCAGACAGTATTTAATCCTTAGTGATTTATAGGCTGCTGGAAGGGGGTGGGGGGGAATGTCAGACAGGGGAAGCCCCTGGGACTAGTTTCCATGATGCATCAGCACACCATTGACAAGAGTCTAAGTATTTTCCTGATGCCTGTGCCTTCGGGCCCATCTTTGAGAGATGATACAGCCCTTACCGCTCTGGTACCAGGTAGGATGAGACCAGCAGAGCTGGCTGGGAAATGAACATACAACCAAATCCTCAACCTTTACTTTAAGCCACACACTGCTGGGAGAGGGAAGAAATAAGTGAGGATGAGCAGCTCAATAGCTGTTTTTGGAGGATTTATTTTTTTAATGTACGAGAATTCTTTTGAACCCTCCATGGCTCTAAGAAAAATTATTTGAAATGTCCCTGCTTAAGGGGCCGGGGTGTGGGGGGGGTGGCGGGTAAGTGCCAGGGATTGAAGGCTAAATGCCAGGGAGGCTGGTTGCAGGGATTCTTGGAACCAGGGCTATTGGCCTCCCTGCTGTGGGCTCAGGAATACCAGCCCCAGGCTCTGGTTGCCCTGAGAGATGCAGCCATTTTTACTTCTGATTGAAGGGCACCACCTTCTGGGATTTTCCCTTCTTTGGTGAAAACCTGAGTAGAATATGCCCAGGGAACCAAGAGGGCATGTGCCCAAGAGTCTGGAGGGCACTGGAGATAACAATGTGAGAGGCAGGGTGAGATCAATGCTTTTTATAGTTTAGAGTTTTGTCCCTGTTGGTGGAGAGAAGATGCATTTTGTGAGAGTGTATGGTAATTGCCCTTCATAAGGATGATCTCAAAAGGTCAAGGGATGGGCCTTGAATAGCCCTAATGTCCCTGAAATAGTCTATTGTATAGCTATTGTCCATACATGTAAAGGAACCCTTCTTGACCCTATTCATACTTTTCTGCCTCTGGGATTTCCCAAGTGAAAATCGTATTCTACTTTATCCCCAGACCCAAGCCTACCTCTTTTAAGCTTCAACAACAAAATAGTTCAACATACATTTCTTGAGCTCCTACTATGTGCCAGGCATCGTGCTAGGTGCTGGGAATATAGAGATAAATAACACACAGTCTCTTCTCTGGGGAGTCCACAGTCTAGTTTTTGAAAGATTTTCCTTCGCACTGACTTTTCGGATTTGGTAAATAAATCTGCATCTATCCCCTTTATATTTTCATATGCACGGATCATAGTCTCAGCTTCCATCTTTCCACAATCTTTAAAATTTTGCCTCATATGGTAACCTCCATTTTCCCCTTGACCAATTTAGATAACTTTCTTTGGACTCTGATATGTCTTCTTAGGAGCTGGGTGACCAGAATTAGACACGATATTTCATATACAAATGCTACATGAATGTGTGTACGAGAGTAATGCTATGTTGTCTAACTTCCTTCATTTATCATTATTATTGCCATTCTTTCATACATCCAATAGTTACTGAGTACCTCTTAAGCACTATGTACTGTGCTGGGTGCTGAGAATGCAATGGTAAGTAAAATGGACACTGCTCTCATGAAACCTAGTCTGGGTATGTGTTGGGAGGACAGAAGCAAAGAATCCAAACAGTCACATAAATAGATATATAATTATAAACTGAGACAAATGTTATGAAGAAAAACGCCGGGTGCTGTAACAGTATAGAAATAAGGGCTTTGGTCTAGTCTGGAAGCTTCGGGAAATAGTTTCCTGAGGAAATGACATTTGACCTTAGAGCTGAAGGATTAGTGGAAAGAGGTGAAGAAGAGAATGAGGAAAGAACATTCCAGACAGAGTAAAGAGTATGTGCAAAGATCCTGAGGTGGAAGGAACCAGGGACTCCTGAGAACTGCAGGAAGGCCAATGAGGTTAAAGCCCAGAGAATGAGGTTGTGTGGGACGGGCTGGAGAATTAACCAAAGGGCAGATCATGCAGTCATTGCAGCCAGGTAAGAATTTCAGTCTTTATCCTACAGAAGATCATGGAACCAAAGTCTTTACAGAAGAGCTTTTTTCCCCAGATTATTAATGCTGCTTATACTTGTCTTGAAGGGGAACAGTAATGATAGTCTGAACTGTTAGGAACTTTCCCAGTTTCCTGGCATGGTGTGGCTATGTCTGGCTGGCCCTGGGGAGGCCCAAAGCTGATGAACCGGCCCCAGCCTGGCAGCCCTCAGTCAAGGGATGGACACTGTCAGTATGGACAGAGGGGCAGGGGTGGAGGGTGGGTGGAGTGCTTTGCCTGAGGTATCAGCCCCACAGTGACATTTGGAACAGCCCCAAGCCTATGGCTCTTGTTCCTTGATAAGTCTATCATGTGCACCCCCCCCATTTAAATGGTCTTCTCACCCTGCCACCCTTCCTACAGCAGCTGTGCGCCCCACCCAATCTGGGGAAGGCCTCTGGATAAGAACTCTGACTCTGCCCAGAACCTGAGGTCTTGGCCTTCTGATTTCAGGCCTTAGTACTGTCTGGAACCATGTATATACATATTCCTGATAGTTTGGAGTTATTAATGGAAGCCATGGGAGAATAGGGTCATGATGGTTGGACTTGGCCTTTCTGAAGCCCTCTCTTTCCTTCCAGGCCTATCTTTGGAGAATGTGGTCTGGTGTAGTGACATCTACTGGCAAGGCTAGGCAGGTAAAAAAAAATGACCAGATGCCCACTCATCCTCAAATAATTTCCAGACTAGTAAGAAAATCATCCTTAACTTCTGAGATTGGGTTGGGTCAGTAATCGCAGTTGGTTACAGCAAGACTAAGAAGAGCAGGGTTGTGAGTTTGGACCATGTTATGTGCTGATTTACCTTAAATAGAGAAATTATTTTCCTAGTTGTAGCTCGCATCCCTCACCCTGGCAGTTGATTCACATTTGGGTACAATTAGTCACAAGGGAGATTGACTGAGCATGTGTAAGTGACTCAGAGAGAACCATTCCTGGCCCCAGTTCCTGGGAAAGCATCTCCCAACAAATGAAATGACCCTCAGTTTACAAACGGCAGAAGGCAGGGTCATTTTTCATCCTCCTGAAGTAGACTGGTTTGCGAATTTTTTTCCTAGTACTCAGTTTCTCCTAGGTCATCAGGAAAATAGTGTCAACACGACCATCTTCAAAGTTTCTACAGTGGGCAAGAGTGACTACAGCTTTTTTTTTCTTTTTTTTTGCGGTACGCGGGTCTCTCACTGCTGTGGCCTCTCCCGTTGCGGAGCACAGGCTCCGGACGCGCAGGCTCAGCGGCCAATGGCTCACGGGCCCAGCCGCTCCGCGGCATGTGGGATCCTCCCGGACCGGGGCACGAACCCGTGTCCCCTGCATCGGCAGGCGGACTCTCAACCACTGCGCCACCAGGGAAGCCCCGTGACTACAGCTTTTAAAGCGGTCCCTCAGTTCTTGCTGAGGTAAGACATAACCTGCCTCCCCACTGCTTTCATCCATGTCATCTACACATTCTGTTCATAATATCATTCTCCTTCTTAATAGCATGCATAATTGACAAAGAGTTTACCACTAGAGGTAATAGGGAAGCCAGAGAGAAAGAGTGAGGAGAAACAACTAGAGAAATCATTATGAAGCAAATCTTCTGCTTTCTTAGTAACACTGATTCCATAGCTGAATGTGGTTCAGACAAAGCATCTTTCACACAAACTTAAAAGAAAATCATCAAGACCTCAGTAGAGAAATGAGTAATACATAGGATTTCATGGAAGAGGAAACAGGACTAGTAAAGAAACACATGGAAGACTGAAGTCTATCCTAACTAGAAATAAAACGAAAAGCACATTTGAGGTGCAGTTTTCATTTTTTTACTAAACTTGCAAGATTTTATTAAGTGGTAACACTCAGTTCTGGGAACATCTTAAAATTGGTATCCTCCCACAATGATGGTGACACTTTAAATTTGGGCAAGTCTTTGGGGAAAGAAATAAAGCAACGTATAAGAGGCAGAAATAAAAACAGGAGAACTACAGATGCATGCAGACTCTCACTGCAGCATTATTTGACTTAAAAGACACTCAATAATCCCAAATAGGGGAGTGAGGGCACATTATGTCACAGAGCCACATTGCAATGGCACACGGCAATTACAATTACAATTATGAGGACTACAGATAAACACGGGAAATATTGAGAATGTGTAAAAAATATGAAATTTCATGTAAACAATGAGTGCATTTATACAAAACGTGTACATGTAATAAAATGTACACATGTGGAGAAAAATTGGAAGGCAATATGCAAAAAATAAAAATAGCTCTATGGCACCAGTGAGATTAAGGATGTCTTTTATTTTTTCAGACATTTATTTAGTGTTATTATACTGTGTTAGTAACTTTTGAAAAGGTGGAGGGGGTTGGTGCCGGTGAACGTCATACTCCCCCAGCCCCCTCCTATACACACTTGTCCTAAATCGTCAGCTGGAGGAGGAAAAGACCATGTGTGTTTATTCACAGTGTGCACTCAGCTCCTACCCAATGCCTAGCACTTATCAGATGTTCAATAAGTTGAATGAATAAATGAAAATGTCTGCAGTCTAAAAAGTCTCAACCCATGATCACAGAGTACATTCTATCCTGGGGAATAAAGAATTTGGTTTTGCTAGAATTAAAAATAAAAAAAGAAGGCCCGTCCATAACAGCAATTCCCTGGTTTTCTTGATAAGTGAATTTGGGCATGGAGAACCCAGGGAGAGACAGTCTGTTAAAGCAAACCCAATTACCACCCAGGAACATATGTTGCCCTGAGGCCTCTGCTGCCATAACAACATTGTGTAACTATAACTACAGCCCTGGAGGCTCTGGCCCTGTCAAATAAGGAAAAGGATGTCTTCATTGTATGAGGGCTTTGTGCTCAGATTGGCTTCCCTAGGGAGCTTGGATGGGGAAAGGGAGGTAGATAAGTGGAAGAAAGGGGGAGATGAAGGGCAGGAGTGGGAGAAGAACTGCTACTGAATCAGGATCAGAGTGATTTTTTTTTTTTACTTTTAGCAATTTTCAAAATGCAGTTATTTGACTATTTAGTTTTGGCCGTTATTTATAACCCCAGCTACAGAGGTGGGCAACAGTGACCGAGCCTGCTGGGATCTGTCCAATACCTTCCCCCAGGGCAGGGCTGGGGTGGGTGGTGGATAAGGTGATCCAAGAACCAAATTAACCAAGAAGGTAAGAGAAGTTTCAGGCCATCTCCAGCAAGAGTAAGAAAGGAGGGACCACTAATGACCTCACTGATTCTATTTTTTTCAATTAAAAAAAAGTATTTACTTATTTGTTTATTTATTTCTGCTGACTCTATTTTTAAGGCAGCTGTGAGTGAAAAGATTTTAATATGAATTATGGTCACATCAGCAAATTCTGAGATTCTTGCAGAGGGACAGAGACTAGGCCAATACTTTTACTCAGAAGTTGCGAGATTGGCCTGGCTACACTAGCATTGTCTTTAAAAGGTCAAGGCATGCTCTTCCACCTTACAGGACAGTTATCTGCACACAGAGGAAACTGCTATCCCTAACCCCTCCTGGTCAAAAAGAGGCTTAGAGGTGAGAGGGTGGCTGGTTCTGTGCAAGTCTTTCCTAACTGAGCGAACACCTGGCAGAGGCCACACCATTTACCGAGCCCTTTTAGATGCCAGCAAGGGAGAAGCTGGAGACGATGTGGCCAGCCAGGCAAGGCTCCCAACCTCCAGGAACTCCCAGGCCTTTGAAGCAAACAATGGACAACTACACTTTGTATTTGAAATATGGTACCCACCATTTTACTGGCAAGGGGAGCATTTGAAAGGAAATTGAAGGATCTTTTAGGGAGCTTCAAATGTAACTGAGGAGACAAGATACAGGTATGAGAAAGAAACTTCATAAGAACATACACAAAAGATTACCCCCGCTACCCCTGCCCTGTTTGGTTCCTCCTCAGCTCTGGGTAAGGGTATTACTATGGAAGCATTCTGACTGGTCTCCCTGCCACTCTGATCAGTCCCCCTCACAGCTTTCAGAAAAAGATCTCTAAAGTTCAAGTCTAATCGTGGGACTCCTCTGATTAAAGTCCTTCAGAGATTCCCCCTCACCTCCAGCCCAGGCTCCTCAGCAAGGCATTCAAGGCTCTGCATGAACTTGTTCCTAAAACCATTCATGCCTCTTCTTATGTCAACCACTCCAAATCCAGTCATGCCCTTAGTCACACACACACCGTACTGCTCCACACCTCTGTGCTTTTTGCACATGCTGCTCCCTCTGCATAGGAAGCCCTTACTCTCCTTGTCCGCTGGCAAACTTATTCGTCCTATGAAGTTCTACTTGTTTCACCTCCTCTATGCATCCTTTCCTAAACTCTCCTGATAAAACCGTCCACTTCCTCCTCTGTAGCACTTCTGAACCTTGCTCATCTTTCTATTTTTCCATTAATACCCTTATAGTGTTTTGGAACAACAAGCTTACTGGCCTGGGGAAACACGATGTTTTATCCATCTTGCTTTGACTCAATGCCTGACATATAATGCCTGGGTAATCAAACATCGAGACCATATAAAGCTATATTCACAAACATTAAGATGTTACTGCCATAACTAGGGTAACTGGAATAATAAATATCAGTAACAACAGCCATTTATTGCCAGAGTAAGAGCACTTACTCTGTCAGGAACTGTGCTAAGCTCTCTATAACAGTCATTTCCTTTAATTCTTATAACAACCCTGTGAAGTGGCTATTCTCATCTCCACTTCACAGATGAGAAAACTCAGGCACAGGTAAATTTTATAACTTGTCCAAGAGCAATGCAGACAGAAAGCGACAGAGCTAAAATTCAAATCCAGATCTGACATCAAACCCTGTACTGGATGCTAGAAGACCTGATGAGTAAAACAAAGAGGAGTTATGTTCCTCTTACTTTTTAGGGAAGGAGAGAGGGAAACAGAACATCTACCAAACTGTATAAGGAAAAGTACACATAAAGCAGTAAGTGCAAAATAACATAAATCACTATGCCCTAATACCTTAGGAAGAATAAATCAGGAAAGACCTTCTGAAGAAAGTAAATATTAAAGAAGGTTGTGAGATGCATCAAGGCAGGAAGAAAAGCCTGTGTGAAAGCATAAAAGCAGGAAGAGCAGTGGAGCTACCCATGTGAATGAAGTCTGGCGTACGAGTGTGGGCACGGGGCAACTGGTAAAAGGCTTTGAAACGAACATCAGTTCCTGCTTTGAGCAATAACTGTATCATGATGAAAATAAAACTCAAAGTAAAGATTATGTTTGGTTCAAAAAAAGAAAGGAAGAGAGCAGAAAGCTTTTAGGATTTCCCCTTCCCCATTCTAAATATACCTAGCTAAAAAAAAAAAGGGACTTCCCTGGTGGCACAGTGGTTAAGAATCGGCCTGCCAATGCAGGGGACACAGGTTTGATCCCTGGTCCAGGAAGATCCCACATGCCAGGGAGCAACTGAGCCCGTGCGCCACAACTACTGAACTACTGAGCCCACGTGCTGCAACTACTGAAGCCTATGCACCTAGAGGCTGTGCTCTGCAACGAGAAGCCACCGCAATGAGAAGCCCACGTACCGCAACGAAGACCCAATGCAGCCAAAAATATATATATATATATATATGTATATATATATATATACACACACACCCCTAGCTGTTTGACTTTCATCTTTAGTACACACCTTTCTTACGATCACATTTCTACCTTCTTGGTGTTAGTTTTTTCATCTTTCTGCCAGAGGGTACACCTTCCCAGGACAAGAACCATGTCTAAAGGAAACTGTAAACTCTTTTAATGCTACCTGCAGTGTTTGAAAATTCGGTGTAAGGGATTAACTAATGTTGAACATCTGTAATGCTGGTGTTTGTATTTTGAATGGCTAAGTCAGGATTTTATTCTAAAACACTAATTTCTAGGGAGGGATACTTCACCATCTTTGAGTGCTATACATTCAGAGACTGTGAAACAGTAAACATATTCTGATTGACTAGCAAGAATTTACTGTACATAGAGCGTGGTCTGGGTACTATTTATTTATTTATTATTTTTGGATGCGTTGGGTCTTCGTTGCTGCGCGCAGGCTTTTCTCTAGTTGCAGGAAGCCGCGGCTACTCTTCGCTGCGGTGTGCAGGCTTCTCACTGCGGTGTCTTCCCTTGCTGTGGAGCACAGGCTCTAGGCGCACGGGTTTCAGTAGTTATGGCGTGTGGGCTCAGTACTTGTGGCTTGCGGGCTCTAGAGCACAGGCTCAGTAGTTGTGGCACATGGGCTTAGTTGCTCAGCGGCATGTGGGATCTTCCCAGAACAGGGCCTGAACCTGTGTCCCCTGAATTGGCAGGTGGATTCTTAACCACTGTGCCACCAGGGAAGCCCAGCTCTGGGTAATATTAAGGATGGTATTAAAAAAAATGAGATATGCTCTTAACATTAGAGCTCCTTACCAATAGTCGGGGAGCCACAACATCCAAGAGTAACCTCAGGAACACTCCAGTAAGTGCAAAATAACAGTAATAGTGTGAAATTAAATGCTTAAGTCCTGAGGGGATACAAAAGAAGAAACATGAGCCCTTTCCAAACAAGCTCTTATGTACAATTCAACCTAAGTAAATTATTCAAAGGTATTTATAGTAAACATTAAAAGCTAAACACTAAATACTAAAAGCTTCCTGTGTTAACACCAGCCCAGGATATCTCCAAGGAGAGTACTAACCAAGGGTCTGGAACTTCAATTCTTCAGCGTCCTCTGTTCAGCACATTAATCAGTTGTTTACCTTCTGTGGCTTTGTTCCTTAGCTCAGCTCCAGGGGGAAATCTCCATCTTAGCTACCCTCAGGTGAAACTGGGGTCCAGGGTCCTAACTTAATGACTGAGCTGGGCTGGATTCCACCCATGAGCTCTGGGCCAAGCCTTGGTCTTCTCAAGGCTTTTCTTCCAGCGAGGCTAAATCCTCAATGCCTGCTGTCCACTTCCCAGCCTTTTCTTATGACTCTTCTAGCCTTACATCTTCCAAAACTTCTCCTTTCAAGGCGCTCTCACTATTATTTAAAAATCAACGCCTTTCTGAGCTCCAGCTTTACTAAAAATATTCCTTCCTCTTCCCCCTTCCCCCAACTCCTGGCTCCAGCATCTGCATTCGAGAGGTCACTTGGGCTAACGGGTTCAATGCTTCTCCGGCTCTGCTATGGCGCACACTCTCACCCTGCGGGCCACCCAAGGCTCTCAAACCCATACAGAATGTGCTCACCACAGAACTAAATTGGTAATTCTTTGGAGCTACAGCTTCTGGAGAATGGTTCTGTCTCCTTTCGCGAGTGATCGGATTAACTTACTTGCTGTTCGCTAAGGGCAAGGACAATGTCTCCTCTACCAGACAAGAAACTTCCCGATGATAGACGCTACCCTTTCGTTCCTTTCACAAGCCCCCATTCTCACCACTTTGAGACACAGGATGGCTGTTAAAATATAGTTTCTTCTGCAAAATACCCCTTCCCAACTTTGAGTTTATGTCATAAACGGAAACGTCCTTTAGCCAATTCGGCGACGAAGGCGTTAAACCTCAGCAACCTGATGGATTCTGGGGCTTTCCTTCTCCGACTTAGGAAATGAAAACGACCGGGAAGGGAAATGTTGCCCAAGGTAAAGATGAGAACCGTTAACTTCAACTGTCGGGCTTCTGCCCCAAACAGGAATGGCTACCCACGCCTACAAAGGGTGCCATTCCCCTAACTAAACACGGCTCACCCCGGTTTCCACCATCGGTGTCACTTCCTGACCAAGTCCAAAATGGCGCTCAGTAGCCTCACCGGAGGAGCGAACCTCCCAGCATCCTCTCTGACCCGCAACGTCAGGTGACGCGAACCCCAGCCGGAAGTAGAGGAAAAAGCGCCTCAGCCCGCGGCGCCTGCGCAGAAGGCTGTAGACGCTGTGAAGCAAGAGGCACTTGGGATCGTACGCAGGATTGGGACTGCTACAGAGGCCGCCACGGAGCCCGCCGGAGCCACCGTTCCTACTGCTGCTGCCGCCGCTGCCCGAATCGGAACCGTCGGGCCGCAGCCGCCGGCAATGCCGCGAAGGAAGGTGAGAGGAACGGGACAGGAGGGATGGCGGGTTTCTAAGGACAGTCTTTTGAGCAACGTGACGCAGTTGGCCACGCCTCACAGTGGTTGGATTCCAACTTCCCGCTCCCCCGAACCTAGCTCAGCAACCCTCTCTTCTGTCCATACCCAACAGAAAAATGTGGGCCCGACCCTGGCCTCGGCCTATGCTTGCAACTATTCCCGCCCTCTGCTTGCCTGGCTCGGAGGCGTTCTTCTCGTTAACTGGTCGCTGAAACGTCTAGAAGCATATTGATTGGCTGGTGACACCGCCCATTTGGGCTCAACGGTCACCTCCCCGCGTGTGGGGGCGGTGTCTGGGCCCGGCCCCACCGCTCTCCTACTGGCGGTAGAGAACGATCCCTTTTCTCTTGATTGGCTGGGCTTGGCAGTCTGTCCTGTGGGGGCGCGGTTTAGCGGGGCCGCGATTGGGTGGCACGAATCCCCCTCTCTTCCGTCTGGAGATGCTCATAGGAGGAGAGGCGGGGTTTTGGAGCATCCTTCCTTTCCCCGCGGGGGACACAACAAAGCAGAGGACTGGGTGGTGGAGAACCAGCGCCCACTCCCAAGGGATCTCACTCTGGCCTGTTGCTCCTACGCTGTAATTATTATTGTTTCCTTAGTTGGACAGCGCCTAGAAAATGCAGTTCGTAAAATCAGAAACTTTGTAGAATTAGATGGGACTTATGAAATCACCTAAGGACACTCCCATCCCTTCTTTTCTCAGCTAAACAGAGGCTTATTGGAGTTCCCCAAGCTACTCAATTAGGCAATGGCAGAGCCAGGACTACAGAACAAATCTAATTCAGTTCAACAAATGCTTATTGACTACTTGCTACGTGCTGGTTGCTGGGGATTCAGAAATTAATTAGACGTGAACCCTGGCTTAAGGAAATCAGAGTCTGATGGGGAAAACAGACATATAAATAACTGTAGAAGGATCTAGTAAATTCTCTACTTGGCAGTAATGTACAAAGCTTAATGTCAGAGAAGTGGGAGAGCAATTAAGTCTGTTCTGGAATAAGATGAGAAGTAGATTGGTGAAAGCCAGAGAGAAGAACTGAGTTCTACAGTCAAGCCAGGAAGGGATGGTCAGAGATGATCAGGGATTCAAATATCTGGGTAATTGGACTAGATGACCTTTAAGATTCCCCCTTTTATCCTGTCAATTTTCTGTGACCCTCTCTGGGGCCTCTACTCATTATCTGGGCAGATTAGACTTGAAATATTTGGAAAATTGGGTGGTATTGTTCACTTCTGAAGAAATGTTTCTCTTCACAGAGGCTTTCAAATATTTACACTTTTTAATGTCTCCTAAAATGACGTACATTGACAGGTGGTATTTATGTTAAGGCTTACCAAATGCAGGAACAGTACTGGTGCCTTGAAATAGGCCCACAGTCCCCTTTCTTCAATTCCCATATACAAAGAGCTCTTGAAAATGTAGATTTTCTAGTAACTTATTTGGTGACAAAACCTGTCCTAAACTGTCCTGAGTTTTCGTGTGTCTCATTTAGTGTGATTGTTTACATATTTTGCTGCAGAAATGGTGTTATTTGCAGCATATATGCAAATTATTCCCTTTCCAAAATTCTAAAAAGTTATGAATTCTAAATACAGCTGGTCCTGAGAGTTTTGAATAAAGAATTGGGGACTTGTAATTTGAAACTTTGGTGTTTTTTTGTTTGTTATTCTTTTAGCAAATACATTTCTCTTTCTGGTTTAGTAAAAGGTATAGTGTTAATGCTCAGTTGATAAAAGTTATCTTTATGGTTAATCATGCCTCAGGAGGCTAACAATTGACAAATAATTATTTAAAAGATAATTTTTTTTTTTTTTTTTTTTTTTTTTTTTGCGGTGCGCGGGCCTCTCACTGTTGTGGCCTCTCCCGTTGCGGAGCACAGGCTCCAGACGCGCAGCCTCAGCGGCCATGGCTCACGGGCCCAGCCGCTTCGCGGCATGTGGGATCTTCCCGGACCGGGGCACGAACCTGTGTCCCTTGCATCGGCAGGCAGACTCTCAACCACTGCGCCACCAGGGAAGCCCTAAAAGATGATTTTTAAAAACCTTTTGTTTTTGCATACCTATGAGTCTTCATGTGCAAGCCGCTCCCTTCCCCGCTTTCTTAAAGCACTTCTGCCATTCATGTGGAGAAACTTCAAAAGTAGATAAGAAAGAAGAATGTTACTCTTTTTCTCCTTAAGTTCTTTTGGGATCAGAGTTGTGGACCATGACATTTTGAATTAGTGTGTAGTTTTTAAAAATGTAATAGCTGTTGATGGAGACTTTGTACAAAAGCTACTCTGAATTTCAATGGGGTCTAGTACTAACATTTTTCTCATTACTCTGGACTTTCTGTAAGTACATGGTTATGTCAACCGATCTGTTTTGAGTAGAATACTTTCCAGTTTGTGGTACTGACCTCCAGATGGACTTGTTTCAGAATTAACGATAATACAGTAAGAATTCTCTTTCTGTGTTTATTTAATAAGGGTGCATTATTTGTAGGTTGTTTCATTTAAATGCTCTAAATAAAGGAAAGTTGTCTGTGGAATCCTTTCTTAGGTTTGAACTTGGTGTTTTCAGTATCACAGTTCGTTTTTTTCCCAGTGTTAATTCAGACCCACAGAGTAAATGTTTCTGTGCTAATGTTTGGATCTATGGTGTTACAGAGGAATGCAGGCAGTAGTTCAGATGGAACCGAAGATTCCGATTTTTCTACAGATCTCGAGCACACAGACAGTTCAGAGAGTGACGGCACATCCCGGCGATCTGCCCGAGTCACCCGCTCCTCAGCCCGACTAAGCCAGAGTTCCCAAGGTAAAAGGCGGCTTCCTTCTTCCTGACCACACCTCACAGCTGACTGGACATCACATTATGGTGCTAGTTACTGTGGAAACTGGTCCCATGTCTTGATGTTGATGACAGAATCTGGTAAAATGCAGAGTAAATGACTGCGAAGTATCAGGTTTTTAAAAATGGTTCTGTTGGAGGTACTGTCCAATTTGTAGACCCAAAGGAACTATGTCTGGTTTAATAGGTGTGTGACACATGTATGTCCTGAGTCATTTAATTTTTTATAGATTACTGTTTCCCTATCAGTAAAATGAGAATGCTATCTTTTCACTTTCATTAGAATGGTTTAGGCCTAGGGACTTAAAATAGTCTCTTGAACTTGTTATTATAGGAGACCCAATACTTTTAAAGCCACGTTTAATTCTGTAATATAGTCAGGTACAGGTAATAAATATAAATAGTTGACCTAACTATCAATTGTAAATACCCAGAATTTTGCTTTGGTAGTAAAGAACAGAGAATCTTGGTGTCAGAAGGTTCTCTAGTGCAATTAGCTATCTGGGCTTAGATTTGGAGCGTACCCCTAAACCCTCTTGGCTCTGCTCTGGGATTCCCTGGGGAAGAAAGAAAGTTATAATGAATACAAAGAGCTGATGATCAACAGGCGATAATAAGTTA
This sequence comes from Grampus griseus, assembly GCF_964374135.1. NCBI lineage: Eukaryota > Metazoa > Chordata > Mammalia > Artiodactyla > Delphinidae > Grampus > Grampus griseus. The sequence continues at coordinate 23,861,610 of NC_139014.1, forward strand.
AGAGGGAAAATATAATATACTTAGAGCGCTTAAACAGTGTTGATTTGGTTAGTGCTTTGTATAAGCATGTTGCAAAATGAGAGAAGAACATCTCTTCTTTCAAGCAAGAAAGTGGGAACATTCTCAGCAACTGTTCCTTACTTTATTTTTGAATGTAATATTTGAGCTGAAGTATAGATGTTGTCTCTTGATTTCTCAACTTTTAAGTTTTATCTTTTGGCATAATGGAAATATTGCTAAATGGCTACTATAATTCAGGTACTATGCTATGTACTGGAATACCATGATAGAAAAATCATACTTCCTGCCCTCAAGGAGCTCACAGTTTAGTTCGGGATGTAAACTGGTATGGTAATGCATTGTGGAACCGGCTCTGAGAGAGGTTTGCATAGAGTACCGTGGAAGCCCAGATATGGAAATCTTACGGGATCTAGTAGGAATTTACAAGTTGAAAGATGGGAAAGTGTTATTATAGGTAGAGAGTACAGTATATGCAAAGGAATGGGCATAAGTGTTCTTAGAAAGTATAATTGATCATGCCCTGGACACCTGAAAGTTGTAAATATTCAAAATAACTAGGAATTACACGAGCTCCGGGTCTCTTTCTAGTTATACTTTATGACCACTGAGTCACACAACTCCATGGGGCACCGTTCACAGTGTGGTCCATGTAAGATGACCCTCTCTAAAGCAAATGTAGACTATCAGTACATTGTGAATGGAGCCCCCTGGAGGTATGCAAACTGAAAACCTAGCTGTGTGCTAACTTTTACACAAGAGTTGGAGAATTTCAGTTTTCTTCTTTGCAGAATCTGTAAGATATACATGTTAGGATTTTTTGTTGATTAAAATATGCTTTAATTTTAGCTCTGAATTTCTTTTATTCCTTTTTTGAGTGTCATCAGAGTAGAGATGAGAAAAGGCTACTGGGTGCTTCAGAATAGACTTCTCTATCCAAAAGAATTTTAAAAGTTGTAGTCTTGCCTTGCCCTTTACGAATCTAATACTATTTTGCTTTAGGGTATCAGATAGGGTAATCAGGAAGAAAAAAAAGAGATCCTTAAGGAAAGGAAATATTCGTATATTGATATACCTTTAGTAGTAGAGCATCTGTTTTCTGGTGGGTTAGATAAAGGAAGAAAGAGAGGACGTAGCTAATATTTATAAAGCACTAGATTTAGCTACCTAGGGATCATGTTAGGTGCCTTACATGAATTATTCCACGTATTCTCACACAAAATGTATGAGGAATATGCTACTAGTTTTGCCCCATTTTTTATAGATCAGGAAACAGGCTTGGAGAGATTAACTTGCCCAAGATGCCACAGCTAGTTAGTATGCTGAAGTGGAATTGAATCACGTTCAGTCTTGATTCCAGAGCCTAAACTATTAATTCCTTGCTGTATTGCATCTCTATACCTGATCTGTTTTGCTTATATTTAGTTCAATAAAATGGGTATTTTGAGGATTTGTTGGATTTTGTGAAATATGAAGAGGAGGGCCTATGTGCTAATAAGTCCTACCACTGGGAAATAAAACAGATTTCCTTCTTTTTTCTTTAATTGTTTTATTGTTTTTAAAAATCGGGATCAGATTCCAGTCCTGTTCGAAATTTGCAGTCTTTTGGCACTGAGGAGCCTGCTTATTCTACCAGGAGAGTGACCCGTAGTCAGCAGCAGCCTACCCCAGTGACTCCGAAAAAATACCCTCTTCGGCAGACTCGTTCATCTGGCTCAGAAACTGAGCAAGTGGTTGACTTTTCAGATAGAGGTGAGTGGGTGTGGTATGATTTGGACCCATTACAGAGAGGGTCTAGTCAGTTTCCTCTTAAGGGAGGCTTGGAGCCACTGCAGATAGATAGATGCCCAATACAAAATTCAGCTAGGTGAATGCTGGTGTGTCTGATTCCTTTTCTGTGTCTTGCTGAGGTCAAGTTTGGTACTCTAGTACTCTTGAGGTCCAGAGTAGCTGGAATATATTTGATTGGACCTGCAGTAGGCAAAAGGGACTGGGTACCTCTTACCCACAGATGAAGAAGGCTTAAAGCACATTTTCTTACAGCCTGCTTGTCAGTCCATTTATCTCTGAATTTCTGAAGAGGAGTGACCCGTCAGTAATGGGGAATGGTAAGGTACTGAGGTTGTGATTCAGCAGCCCAAATCAGAGGCCTTAGATGAAAGGCTTTAGGTTTTTAGCCTGCCAACACCCCACAGCATGTGTAACTTCCCCAACCAGGGATGGAACCGGCGGCCCCTGCAGTGGAAGCTCAGAGTCTTAACCACTAGACCACCAGGGAAGTCTGGTCAGCTGGTTTGATGGACCCGTATTTACTTTTTAAAAAAAGTTTTGTTGCCAGTATTTGAAAAAACAAAGATTTCATGTAAAAACCTGAGTTACTAGTTTCTTTTAAAAAATGGAAAGCTCTGGGAACATTAGGTGGCCATTCACCACAGTAATAATTGGCTGGAACTGAGTAGTAGTTGTCCCCTTGAGAGGGACAGTCAGCTCTCGATTTGGCCTTGCTCAGCCCCGGTAGGCATTTGGTTTGCAACCCCTAATTTAGAGTTAGTCAGGTCCATTCACAGTCTCACACCAAGTCTGTTCAGTGTCATCCAGAAAGAACCATTTTCGTTTATCTTCCATCCTGTGTATCTCCTGGAAGGAGAGTGGGGTGGTAATGTTTTTTAAAGATTTATTCCCATCCAGTTTTGATTACCCATGATTTGGGGCTTGGGAGAAACACAGATAAGTAAAATGCATTAGGTAAACTCCAAATGGAATTTTAGTCAGGATTTAAAGTTGCAAAAGAGGAATGATGTTATTAGTTTCTCTTCATTTTCTATTTAGTTTTATGGCAGATAAGTGGCTAAAAGTTACTGGTTAAATCGTAGAAAGAGGGTCTTGGAAAGCCCATAAGCTCTTCTGAATATAATAACCCTCTAAATAAAATAAACCCCATTCATGAGTTCTACCAATTGCTTTTACTTTAGAAACTAAAAATACCGCTGATCACGATGAGTCTCCACCTCGAACGCCAACTGGAAATGCCCCTTCTTCCGAGTCTGATATAGACATCTCCAGCCCCAACGTTTCTCACGATGAGAGCATTGCCAAGGACATGTCCTTGAAGGACTCAGGCAGTGATCTCTCTCATCGCCCCAAGCGCCGCCGCTTCCATGAAAGCTACAATTTCAATATGAAGTGTCCTACACCAGGCTGTAACTCCCTAGGTAAGTGTGCCCAAGCCTCATGACACCCTGTGATGTGTGGTTCTCTCTCCCTCTGGAATTAGGATCACCCAGGAATGTTCAGTGTTCCATTGCGACTTAGCTTCTTAGGCTCTTCAGTGATCACTCCTCAGAGTAACTCTGAATTGCCCGCTTGAATAAAAGCATCTTTGGGACTTCCCTGGTGGCGCAGTGGTTAAGAATCCTCCCGCCATTGCAGGGGACATGGGTTGCAGCCCTGGTCCGGTAAGATCCCACGTGCCACGGAGCACCTAAGCCCGTGCGCCACAACTACTGAGCCTACACTCTAGAGCCCGCAAGCCGCAACTGCCAAAGCCTGCATGCATAGAGCCCATGCTCTGCAACAAGACAAGCCATCGCAATGAGAAGCCCACACACCACAAGGAAGAGTAGCCCCTGCTCTCTGCATCTAGAGAAAGCCCGCGAGAAGCAATGAAGACCCAACGCAGCCAAAAAAAAAAGCATCTCTGCTTCTTGGCCTCTTATCCATAGTAACAGATTTGGTTACAAGGAAATTAACTGTGATGGGCCATTCAGTTTATTGAGAGCTTTTCCCAGTGAAAAATTCTCTCATTTTTCCAGCAAAAACAAAACAGAAAACCAGTTATCTCTAAATATCTCATTGTGCGGTGCTTCGTTCAAGCTTACTGAGGACTAATAGACTGTAAGTTAGTGATGAATAATGGTTGTATGGCCATAGCTATTAAGGAAATGAGAAAAACAGATTTTTTTGGTCAAGAGGTTCTGAAGGTAAGGAGTACAGATGAGACCCTGGCCTTTTGTGACTTCTGTAATTTTAGGTCTTGTGGCTTTGTGTGCTTTAGTAAGTATAAACTAGATAAGCATTTCTTCACAGATAGATGAATATTTCATTATTTTCTTATGACTTATTTTTCCCCCTTACTGAGGGATTCTAGTAATGGTTTAAAAACCTTATTTGTGCTCCTTAACTGAGATTAGGTGCAAATGTTGGGCTAAGCTTTTGTCTAGAGTTGAAAGGTGCTGATTGGAAGATAAGGGGCCTCTCTTTCTATCTACAAATTTAGCCTTTGGGGACTTCCCTGGTGGCGCAGTGGTTAAGAATCCGCCTGCCAATTCAGGGGACACGGGTTTGAGCCCTGGTTTGGGAAGATCCTACATGCCACAGGGCACCTAAGCCTGTGCTCCACAGCTACTGAGCCTGCACTCTAGAGCCTGCGAGCCACAACTGCAGAGCCCATGTGCCACAGCTACTGAAGCTCGCATGCCTACAGCCCGTGCTCCACAGCAAGAGAAGCTGCCGCAATGAGAAGCACACACACCACAACAAAGACCCAACACAGCCAAAAATAAATAAATAAATAAAATTTAGCCATTGAATGTGGCCACCAGGTTCAGAAAAAAAGTAGAACAGAGTAAGTTGCTGCTTTGCAGACCACCAGTACATTTTCCCTAGTATTTTATTTATTTGGATCCTTTCCTGGTCTTAGCAGCAGTTTCTTAGGTCATTTCAGGCCATCAAAATGCATAAGTAAAGCAAAAGTTCCCCTGAACACTACACCAGTTGTTACTCAAGGTAGTTGTTTCAGGCCTAAATCAATTTCCTTGAGATAAATAATGAAAAACTAAGAATAGACAGTATATAAACACTAGTACAAGAGATAGCTAATATGCTTTCAGACAGTAAGAGGATCTCATTGCCACACAGCAGGAGAAGGAATTTTCCTCAGCTCTGCTTGTTGGTATCCACGCATCCTTAGATTGTTACTTTTATTTTATGTACTATGTGTAATCAGTCATTCAATACTTATTGACTGTTTTAAATTCTGGGGGTGGAGTTGTGAACATGTCAAATTCCCTACCCTCATGTAGCTTATAGTCTAACTGGGGAAGGCAAAACAGATGTGTAATACATCAACTGGAGATGTATGCTTTGAAGAGTAGGATACTGCACATACAAGCGTGTGTGAGTTGGGAAAGCCACTCTGATATGCTGATATTTGAGCAGAAACCTGAGATAAGTGAGAGAGTGAACCATTTGAGTATCTGGGGGATAAGCATTATGGTAGAGGGAACAGCAAGTGCACAGGGTCTGGGGCAGGAGAATGCTTAACCACTTTGAGGAGTATTTTTTTTGGGAGGGTTGGGGGTGCTGCGCCGTGCAGCATGCAGGGTCTTAGTTCCCTGACTAGGGATCAACCCGTGCCCTCTGCACTGGGAGCACAGAGTCTTAACCACTGGACCTCCAGGGAAGTCCCTTTGAGGAATACTTTAGGGGCCAATATGCCTGAAGCAGATAGACCAGAATGGGGAGGAGGAGACAGACCAGAATGAGGTTAGAGTGGGGGACTAATTCTGTGTTATTTATGTCCTGGACTCAGCACCCTTAATGTGGTAGAGACCAGAGAGTAAGTATAAATCTGCTGCATCACGGGAAAGTTGACTTGACTTTTGGTTTTAATATATTGGCGAAGATTGAAAAGTATGAACCGGAGCTTCCAATATTATTCTGGATCCTGTTCCACTCTTCATCTTAGGCAAAACAGTGTCGTTAATTTTTTTTTCTTGGTAATTTTGGTATGAAAGTAGGATGTGCTTTTGAAAAATTAAAACCCTACAGGAGGTCTTGAGTGCTAAGTAAAAGTTCTCCTTCACTCATATCCCCAGAACCATGCCCTAGATATAATACTACTATTGGTAGTTTTTTATGAATGCTGATAAGTTTCTATACATATATAGCACACGTGTATATGTACATGTATTTCTTTTTTTGTTATTTAGAAAAAGGAAAATATACAGTGGTTTGACATCTTAGATATTTATTGGCACTCAGAGGTCCATCTGTTTAAAGGATATAGAGAATTCCATTATATTGAAAGTTCAGAAATTATTTAAATTGTCCTGTATTGATTGACATTTATATTGTTTCTCATTTTTTAACTTTTTTTTTCTTAAAGCTATTTTGAACAGTACTGTAATTGATAGCCTTGTATGTATGTATTTTGGTGTCTCTAGAAAATCTGCTGGATAAATTCATAGCAGTGGAATTGCTAGGTCAATAGAACAGCTATCATTTTTAAACTTTTAATATAGACATATTGGTTGTAGTTTACATATTATAAAATAAAACAAACTTGAATAATTTATTCAGCAGTTACAGATGCATAGTATCTAAAAAGCTTGCCATAGCGATGATACTTTACATTTTGTACATAGTGTTTGATCAGTGAGGGTAGTATTTTGTGTCTAAGATAAATGTGTGGATCTCTAATATTACGTTTTAAATAATATAGTCCTGGAGACATGGCAGCCTGCGTATCATATATTAATTCCCCTCTCCCCCAGTACTTGGACTGTTTTTACCCTTTATTTATTTACTTTTTGGCTGCGCTGCAAGGCTTGTGGGATCTTAGTTCCCCGACCAGGGATCAAACCCAGGCCCTTGGCAGTGAGAGCACGGAGCCCCGACCACTGGGCCACCAGGGAATTCCCTGTTTTTACCCTTTAAAGCTTACTCTGTAAATCTTGTATAATTTTTAAATCCCTTTTAAATGTCTCCTTTACCCCAAGAAAGATAAAGGTTTTTGTAGATTTGCAATTTAGCTTAGCTCACTTATCTTTTTATCTCATTAGCCTTGGCTCACCATCCCTCTCAATCTTAGGTGTTTGATAAACCTTTTGATTGAAGGAACATATAAAAATGAAATAATCAATTCTCTGTGTATTTTCACAAACCACATGAGAAATAGAAAAATGAAGAGATACCCTTTTAGATAAAATGAGCTTTCTGTATTGTTTTTCCTAATATCTTCATCTTCCCTTCTTAAGAGGGCCTTGTGCAAACTTCCTGATTAAAAGTTTGATTATGTATTTTATAAATAAATGAATGAATGAATAATATAAAAGTTTGATTATAGAAGAAGGCTAAATCTTTAAACAAAACCAGCCACCCCTCCAAAAGAATGAATATATTTAATCTGGTCCAAAGTTACCAAGGTATGTTTCCTTATACGATAGAAAAGGCCACTTCCTTCTCCATTTTTCATAAGTTTCTTTTGATTTTTGAAAGAAGTTCAGGGGCTTCCGGGGTGGCGAAGCGGTTAAGAATCCGCCTGCCAATGCAGGGGACACAGGTTCGAGCCCTGGTCCAGGAAGATCCTACATGCCGTGGAGCAGCTAAGCCCATGCACCACATCTACTGAGCCTGCGCTCTAGAGCCCGCGAGTCACAACTACTGAGCCTGTGTGCCACAACTGTTGAAGCCCGTGCACCTAGAGCCTGTGCTCCACAACAAGAGAAGCCACCCGCACTGAGAAGCCTGTGCACCGCAACGAAGAGTAGCCCTCACTTGCCACAACTGTAGAAAGCCTATGCGCAGCAATGAAGACCCAACGCAGCCAAAAATAAATAAATAAATTTTTTTAAAAAAAAGGACTTCCCTGATGGCACAGTGGTTAAGAATCCACCTGCCAATGCAGGGGACACAGGTTCGAGCCCTGGTCCAGGAGTATCCCACATGCTGCAGAGCATCTAAGCCTGTGTGCCACAACTACTGAGCCTGCGCTCTAGAGCCTGAGAGCCACAGCTACTGAGCCCACATGCCACAACTACTGAAGCCCGCGTGCCTAGAGCCCATTTTCCACAGTAAGAGAAGCCACCGCAGTGAGAAGCCCGTGCACCGCAATGAAGAGTAGCTCCTGCTCACCGCAAGTAGAGAAAGCCCACGCGCAGCAACGAAGACCCAACACAGCCAAAAAAAAAAAAAAAGTTCAATTCAGATTGTATAACATTGCATAACAGAAAGGAAAGTACTTACTATACATATGACTTGATCAGTTTAGCATAGGAAAGTTAAATTCCACCAAAAGAAAATATTCTTGCTTGTAACTTTGTGCCTTTTATTTTTATTTACTTATTTAAATTTGTTTATTTATTTTTGGCTGCACTGGGTCTTCATTGCTGTGCGCAGGCTTTCTCTAGTTGCGGTGAGCAGGGGCTACTCTTCCTTGTGGTATGCGAGCTTCTCATTGCAGTGGCTTCTCTTGTTGCGGAGCACAGGCTCTAGGTGCGCAGGCTTCAGTAGTTGTGGCTCGCGGGCTGTAGAGCACACACTCAGTAGTTGTGGCACATGGGCTCAGTTGCTCTGCGGCATGTGGGATCTTCCCGGACCAGGGCTCGAACCCGCGTCCTCTGCATTGGCAGGCGGATTCTTAACCACTGTGCCACCAGGGAAGCCCAACTTTGTGCCTTTTAAATAAGTTTATGGGCGTAATGACATTTTGGAATTTGAGAAAGAATTATCAGAAAAGAAGGAACTATAATTTATACTGAATATATGCAAGTGTGTTCAAAGATTGCTAGATCCAACCTGTGGAAGAAAAAAAATTATTGTGGGTGCAAGTTATGACCCTAACAGCACTTACCTTTGATGGATTTAATCTGTAATCAGACATGTATGTGATAAAATGATACTGTAAAAAAAGGTAGAGAAAAATATGACTTTACAAGCTTAAATCTTTCATCTTGAGATTAAGTTTTTTCCTCCTTTAACAGGACACCTTACAGGAAAACACGAGAGACATTTCTCTATATCAGGATGCCCTCTCTATCATAATCTCTCAGCTGATGAATGCAAGGTAACTGTATTGTCATTTATTCAACATATACTTATTGAGTGCTTACCATTTGCCAGGTACTTTGCTAAACAATGGGGATACAGTGTGAACAAAATGGGCAAGGTCCATGTTCTTACATTCTAGAGGAGGAAACATTATAAAAAACAACTGTGTTAAGAAAAAAAAACAGACAAATGAATTATTCTACGTAGTGAGTGTTTTGAGAGAAATTAACAATGAGATTATCTATGGACTATTTGGAACATCATCCTCCAAGTGCTTTGATATTTTCTGTTGAAAATTATGTTCAAAGATTGCTAGGGACCTTTTCCACTAAGGAATAATTTGCATAAATATGTGATCTCAATATTTATGCATTAGTTTCTCTTCTTATAAATCTATGAGGACATTTTGCTTTTTAAAAGTTTTTCAAAATTCTTTTCCTCTTTCTTTGTCTGTTTCTGTGAAATACTTTTCTTTTTGTTACTCTCAATCACACCTACTCTTGGCTAATTCTTGTCTTACATTCTTGAAAAATATAGTTCTAAATAACCTTTGGGGTTTGGAATAATGGATTTAGGAGTAGAGCCTAAGATCCTATTTTGTATGTTTCTCCATGGGTTGTTGCTACCAAGGAGGAACCAAGAAACTAATTATGGGCAAGCAGGAGTTGAAAATGTTACTAATTAAATGCATTGCTCAGGTAGTATTTGGACAGGTTACCCAAGCTGGTTAGACCAAAGTATTAATTGTCATTTTTATAGTTGTTATTTTGCTAAGAAGGCCAGGATAACAGGTTTATTCCTGTTTGGGCCAGTTTCCTCCTGAGAAAAATGAGATTCCCCAGCTAACATTAATTCTCCCTGATTCAGAAATATGTTCTCTTATTTACAAGTAGACCACAGGAGGGAAAGTTTCGTTCTGTGTTGTTTAGTCTTTCAGCAAAGTAGTATACTTTCAGTGCTTACGTGGATTTTGAGGTTGTGGATACTTACTCTTATCTTCCTTCATCCCAGATCTCTAATACAAGCCAGGCAGTTTCTTCTGTTCTCTGTAGAAGTGGTAGGTCTTCCCATTATCTTCCCATTAGTGTGAGACCAGATCAAAACAGGAACAGCTCTTCCAACATCTGCATCAGAAGCTGACAAGTCATTAGGTGCTTCTTTCTCTGAAAATAACTGTGAACTCTGGTTTTTGAGAGTTGTCTGTTACCACTTGTCTTTAAATATAACGATCTGATACTATGGATGGTTTTACATAAAAGTCTTCTTAAGGTATAACTTTTTAAATTGTTGGCTAATAGCAGTATGAACATGTTGCCTTAAGCAATTTATTTTTAAAAAAGAAAAAGAGGGCTTCCCTGGTGGCGCCGTGGTTGAGAGTCCGCCTGCCGATGCAGGGGACACGGGTTCGTGCTCCAGTCCGGGAGGATCCCACGTGCTGCGGAGCGGCTGGGCCCATGAGCCATGGCCGCTGAGCCTGCGCGTCCGGAGCCTGTGCTCTGCAACGGGAGAGGCCACAATAGTGAGAGGCCCGTGTACCGCGCAAAAAAAAAAAAAAAGAAAAGAAAAAGAAAATTTTCAGTGTGGGGAAGAAAATTCTGAAAAAAGGAACGCATTTCCTGTACTTTCCTCTTTTGTGCTCTTTTTCACAAGGGGAATCAGGCTCAGCATAACCCATCTTTACTACTGGACCATGTGCTTGTGTGGATCAGGAGAATTTCTGAAAGATACATATTTTTATTACATTTAGAATCCCAAATGGAAAGATGAGGCTAATTCCTCACATTTACTAAAAACCCAGAGTTTTTAAAGTACTTGCATGTACAGAATTACTCTGAGTTTTCCAGTAAATGATTGCAATCAGTGATATTACCATTTTATATTCAGTCAAAAGACTGAATTCAATGAGTTTACATTTTCATGGGGGAAGGCAAAATCAACATATAAAATTAGTAAGCAATTAAGAATTTCGTGTAGTGGTAATGCTGTGAGAAATGAAAAGGTTAAACAGAGTGACTGTTTTGGGAGTGACAGGGTTTGGCAGTGCTTTTGCTTGGGCTGTGGAGAAAGACATTTTATCTGAGCCATGGGTGACGGCAAAGAGGCAGTTAGTTGTGTCTAGGTCCTGAGGAGAAGTATGGGCAAACACAAAGGCCGTGAGACAGGGATAAACGGTTGCATTTGAAGGGTGGAAAGTAGGCCAGTGTGGCTGGAACGTGATGGGAAGTGAAGAAGCAGGATCCATATCATGAAGGACCTGTAGGCCTTGGCAAAAGGAGTATGCCTGTGTTCTGACGGCCGTGGGAGGCATTCGAAGGGCTTTAACAGAGGCGTGGTGTAATATCGTAAACACTGTTTAAAAATCACAGCTTGCTGGTATGTGGAGAGTGGACTGGAGGGGGCAAGAGTTGACACAGGGTAGATAGGCTGTGTCTGAGGCTTAGGCAGTAGATGGTGGCTTGGTTTAGTGTCATTGTCAGTGGAGATGGTCAGAATTGGTTGGACTCAGGATATGTTTTGGAGGGGGGCAGCCTGATAGAGTTGCTGATGAATTCATTGTGAGGTGAGAGAGAAAGAGAACAATCAAGCATGACGTTCAAGTTTTTGACCTGATCAGTTGTTTAGAAAGTGTTGCTATTTATTGCTACAGGGAAGATTTGGGGTGGAGCAGATTTGTGGGAGAGTGTCAGTCACTCTGTTTTGACCATGCTGAGTTTTAGTGTTGTTGTAGAATAGGGAGTTGGATATGAGTCCTCACTGCCCAGAAGATGAATTTGAGACTTGGAGAGCCAATGTGATTTGTCTAAGGTCATAACTACAGAGTTAAATTTCTCTATAGACTTGATCCCAAGTATCTAACCTTTTCTTTGTACTTCTTTACTCTGTTCTTGCACTTCCTCACACATACTGTTGCACAATGGAACGAGTACAGAGGCTCAGAGTCATCAGACTTACTTAAAATCTTAGCTTCACCACCACCTGGCTGTAATTATTTCACTTCTCTGATTCTCGGATAATGGCTGAGAAAACAGAGTGTGAAGCTTGCCTTATCTATTTCTTATAGAGATTGTGAGACTAAATGTGAAGACCCTTTGAAGGTAAAAGCACAGTGTAACTTCAAGGGATTACTGTTGTATTCTTGCACTTTAAGTAAACATAGTCTTAGAGGCAGGTGGATTGATTGACGTTGTTGATGGTTGCAGGTGAGAGCACAGAGCCGGGATAAGCAGATAGAAGAAAGGATGCTGTCCCACAGGCAAGATGACAACAACAGGCATGCAACCAGGCACCAGGTACGGGCCTTGTTAAAGCTCTGGCCATTTACAGTTGGAGAGCCAAGTCTTGGATCTCCTCTGCCCTGTCATGGTCTTTAGGTATATCCATGCCTCGTTTTCTATGCTGTGTCTGGCTAACTGGTCTTTGGTCATAAACTTAGAATCGTACTTTTTCCAAATAGTGAATTTTCAAGAAAAAAACTTCTCCCTCATAAAAGAAGGGATCGTGCTACCTAGAATAATAATAATAATGGTAATAATAATATTAGTAATAATAGGTGATCTTGATTATTTGAAAGATTATACTTGCTGCTCTATTTCCTTATTTGCATCCATTTTCTAACCCATTATAATTTACTTTCAGGCCCCTCTGCTCTGGTGGTATGTTTCCAATGTCACCAGTAACTTCCTTAGCATTTGACGCTTGTTGTTTATGTCAGTTTTCTTCTGCTTCTCTTTTCTGTTGGATTCCAAGATGGTGCTTCGCTCTAATCTTTCTGCCTCTCTGAACATTCATGCCCATTGATTACATTTAATTCCTTGTTCCCCCTGAATGCCTTTGGTCTTTCTCTTGCTGTTTTTCTCCCTAGAACTCTATACTTATACCAAGAATAGATTGTGTTTCTCCTTCAAGGCCTTGTGCAACTCTTAGCTGTTGTAGGAATTCTTCCCAAATCTTCTACCATAATGAATTTCTTCCTCATGTATTCCTATTTGCAATGTTCTCAGATTGTAAGTTTAGCCTTTGGCACATATTATATACACATAGCTCATCATATGGATGTCTGTTTCTGTGGTTAGATTATAAGTGGATAGCAGAGGAGGCACGGTGATGAGGGAGAAGTTTGACTTTGGAGCCAAACAGGTCTGGATTTGAATACGGCGATTCTGTTACTCTAGCTGTGTGGTCTTGGGCAGGTCAGCTAACCTCCCTAAACTTTATTTCCTTGAATAATACCTACCTGGCAGTGTAGTCAGCTAAATTATGCATGTAAAGTACCTGTTCCCAGTGCTTGGCAGGTAAAAGCACTCTACACTTGTCTTCATTGTCTATCTTGGGTTCTAAATCAGTTTTTAAATTTTTATTCATTTTCGTATCAGTACTTGGAAAACTGTAAGCATTCAGTAAATGCCTATTGAATTGAAATGATCTTTTATTCCCGTTGCTTCCATCCTTAGTTTATATTCTGTTTGGATCAATATTAAAGTATTATACATTTCCTGAGCTCGTATTAAGTGACAGGGTAGTGTTCTAGGTGATGAGGGAACCCCATTTAGAGTTTTAAAATTACCGCATTATTCACAGGGTGCCCGTAATGCATCTGGCGTCCCACCCCCGCCCCCCCACCCCTTCTTTGGTGTATGTTACTTTCATTTAGAAACTTAATTACATAATGAGTTTTCTAGCTAACTTCTCAATTTTCTCCTTCTTTTTAGACACCAACAGAGAGGCAGTTGCGATATAAGGAAAAGGTTGCTGAACTCAGGAAGAAAAGAAATTCTGGGCTGAGCAAAGAACAGAAAGAGAAATATATGGTGAGAAAAAGTTAAATATTTAATTACCATGAACTCTTGCTATCACATTTGATTCCTTTTGGTTACTAAGATTCTACTTTTCACATTTGCCATTTGGTATGCTCTGTAAGTAACAGGACTCTGGCAGTTAGAGTTCACTATATATAATTCCCCAATAAGAATGGAACTGGGAGTCCTCGAAAAACAAAATACTGTTAGAATTTAGATGAAAAAAAATTGAATCCTTTAGTTTGTAATCCTCACTTTAGGTTTAAAGGGTTAAATTTACCCGCTCGAACAAATACCATGATGTTGGAGATGTCTGTGTAAGGAAGAGTATTCAAGCTAAGCAGTAGTGCATTTCCTGTAATGGAAGAATAAAATACCTACATGATAAAAGGTATTAATTGAGTGATACATTGTATAATAGGTCTTTTTGTAGTGTTTTAATTTATTTTTCTAGTTTTAAAAGTAGTGCACGTTTGTAATAAAAAATATAGAAAAATTAAGGAAAGTATTCAGAAATAAACACTTAATCCTACTACCTAAAAATAAGCTAGCATTTTGAGATAAAACTTTCTAGCTTTTTACAATGCCTTATTTACATAGTTTGGATATTATTATAAGTACAGCTTTTAATTCTGTGTTTTCATTTACCTATCTTAAGCTGATTTCCCCGTTTTATTAAAAATTCTTCCAAAATTTTTTTGCACAAAATATTAATTTTTAAGTAAAGATTTATTATAAATATCTTCATAGCGTTTACTTTGAAAATACCAACTATAGAAAAGAAAAATTATAAAAAAATCACCCTCCCAGATATAAACCACTGTTAATGTTTTGGCATCTTCTTCTGATGTGTATTTTTATTTTTTCATGGAGTTGGACTCTTTGTTTACTTAGTCATTAGAATAGATTATTAAAAGTATGGTTTGTGAATACTTAGCATGGCTTCATTAAGACAGAAATATGCCCAACTATGTATTTGCTTTTGTAGCAAATTTACTACCATTTACTACCATCTCCATTTACTCATAAGGGTATCATTTTTAAGACAGTGTGGTAGTCATCACTGTCTTAAAAATGATACCCTTACGAGTAAATGGAGATGGTCCAATTTGAGATGTGTGGAGGCTGTGGGGTGAGTTTGTAGCTAAACACCTGCTCCAGACTGTGCTGGGTTTGTAGAGAGAGGGAAGGCTCTAGAAATGGGCTGTGGGGGGGAAGTTGTATGCTTCCCCTCTGTCTTGTTCAGTGTTTTTATCTACAAGTTGGGTAGAGGTGTAATAATACGATAATACCATTTACTGAGTGCTTATGTGCTAGGTAGTCACTGTGGTTATGTTGCTCCCATAATCTTTGTTACAAAGATGGATGGTATTTCACCTGTTTTATAGATGGGAAACTGAGATTTAGAGAGGTAATTTTCCCAGAATCATACAGGTAGGGAGAGTGTCTGAAGTAAAACCTCCTGAAATTTACCTTACATTTGCTTTCCACTAGTTTGGGCTAGGTTATTTGGACTGAACCTTCCTGGTAAAAATGCTGGATAGGATTTTTTAAAGGTTTTTTAAAAAAATTCATGAAACTAGAAGAAATAACTTATACTTAAAACCCAAGTATTAGATAACAGCCCAAATTAAAAAAGATATCCATCAGATGGGCCCAGATTAAGCGGAAGAAATTTTAATTTCAGATTAAGCGGAAGAAATTTTAATAGATGCTGGTGAGTGGTTTCTTCATATGATAATATATGAGCGAAATCTACTGAGTTCTTCCTGGGATGAGCCATCTGCTCCTCTTAACAACCATTATCTTCTGTTCTCTGGGTAGGAGGTGGAGTCTAGGACGGAGTGGGAAGGGCTAGAATCAAAGGTTAAAAGCGAAGTTTCCCCTGTGGAATTTCTTTCTTGTGAAAGGATATTTGTGTAGTGACTGCCATGGTAAGATTTGTTACTTATTTAAAACTGGATTATTTCTATGATTCTAATTTTCTATGTCTGTTCTGTCCCTTGTTCTTGCTTAATATTGAATAACACATTTCTCAGGCTAGCCTTTTTTCCAGTGCACTTGGGCTGGAGTTCTAGAGTAGGAGCATTACGGTACCTTTGGTGGATCGTGTAGTGGTGGGTGCTGCAGCAGTTCAAGTGAAAGAGTTTACAAAAGACTGCTTAGTCCAACTGCCCCTTCCTACCTGCAGATTTTATTCAGTCTAAAATCTTAGACTCGAAAGCTTAGAGATTCTAGTTTTTATTTGGTTTTGTTTTTAAATGGGGAGTATCCACCAAGGTTCCTTCCAGATTTTAGGATTCTAGGAATTGGTAGTGCCTTTGGGTTTGTTGTATTTTATTTCTTTGTATTGTCACGCACATTTTCAGAGAAAGAAATGGAAGCATAGAGTTCCAAAGAATGAAACTCACTTTTGGAGAGATTATAAGAGCATTTCCTTTCCAGGTTTACTAGGGTGGGTAGTGGGTGTCTTCTGGAATTAATCTGTCTGATAAATAGTTTATTTTGTACTCAATCCCTAGTGCCTAGTATAATGCCTAGCAAATAGTAGGCACTAAATAAATAGCTTATGGTTGTTCTTGGCCCTCTGGTTGGCATCCATTGAAATACAATAGATTAAGTTCTTAGAAGCAGAGAGTATCATGCTCTGGTTATTTTCCTAGGAACACAGGCAGACCTATGGGAACACTCGGGAACCTCTTTTGGAAAACCTGACTAGCGAGTATGACTTGGACCTTTTCCGAAGAGCACAAGCCCGGGCTTCAGAGGATCTGGTGAGTAGTAAAACCTCCAAGCTGAGGACCACTTGTGAGGGGCACTTGGAACTGCCAAGAAAAATGATTAGCAGTCAATTTGATGGGGATTAAATATACCTTGCTGGTTGACTCTTTCCCCTTCCCCCAGCCATCCTTATTTGAGACTTTCTTCCTTCCCATTCATATTTAAAATTAATTACCCCTCCTCCCTTCCCTCGTCCCTTAAAGTTTTTCCTCCCCACCTCAACTCCTGGAAGGACCTGTTTTGTGGTGGTGGTTAGCTGGGTAAAACAACAGGTATCCCTTTGTGTCAGGTGGGTCATTTGCAATTCCAAGAACCTCTAGACTGGGAGATAACCCCTCTCTGTTGTCCTCTTAACCTAAACAGGAACTCCTCTTTGCAGGGTTGCCTCAGCCCTTCATTACAGCTATAAAAGAATAAAGAGAACGGTGAAGAGGAATAATGGACACAGTTGTTGTCAGATATTTGAAAATTATTCTTTGACACAGCCTAGTTTCATGTATTAAGATTTTCCTCTTCTGATTTTTATTTATAGTTACCATTTAGTTTTGATTCCCTAGGCAGAATTTTCAACAGTTTTGCTTTAAGAAAATTGTGAATGAGGGATCTTGCCTGGTGGTCCAGTGGTTAAGACTCTGTGCTTCCACTGGAGGGGGCATGGGTTTGATCCCTGGTCTGGGAACTAAGATCCCGCATGATGCACGGTGCTGCCAAAAACAAGAATTGTGCTTGAGTTTACCTCGGATTTAATGAATTGAATGTCTTCAAGGAAATTTAGCTTGTAAAGTGAATTTCATCTTCCTCTTTAAAAAAATTATATTGAATACTTTATTTAAAAATTCTCGAATAGACTTGTTGAAAGTTTTGTGGGAGGCAGGGTTTGATAGCTGCCCTTGGCTAGGCTGGGTTGCTGCTGTTGGTTTCCTCTCTCCTACCCTGGAACAGAGCATTTCCTAGGTCAGCTTTTCACAACTCTTTACCTGGTTATTCAAAATTATTTCTGTAGCCAACTCATAGCCGCTGAGTGGGCACAGGCATCCAAAAATATCTTCTACTTTCTAGCTTTAGGTTCCAGAATTAAAGCATCATCCCTCTTTCAAAAATATTTTTTAAAGGACCTAAGCTGAGAGGATGGCTGCCATGGCTGTATGCCATGAAGATCCTCGCAGCTTTATAAAAGCTGCAGATATGTAAAGCACATTCTAGAGAATCTTTTGTTTAGTTTTAGAATGCTTCGTAAAGGTGCAGGGAGTATTTGTGATAGATTTGCCTTTTATCATTCAGTTTGGTTCTGGCTGGTAAAAATAAAATTTTACCAAGGACTTGTTCAGGAGATGAGACCCAGAGTGTGGCAGGGAGCAGAGAAAAGCCCCTATTGAGGTCTGTGCTCTGGGCTGTGCAGATAGTTACATTTTCTGTAAGCTTCCTAGTTCTGGTTATCTATGCTCCTGTAGTTCTCTTCAATGCAAGTTTCTCGTGAGATAGAAGCCAAATCTGATTTTTTTTTTCTCATAGCCTAGCATGGTGGCGTGCACACAGCTTAACAACAACAGAAATGATCAATTCTAATCCTCCTTTGACTTAATTTCTTGTCTACAACAGGAGAAGTTAAGGCTGCAAGGCCAAATCACAGAGGGGAGCAACATGATTAAAACAATTGCTTTTGGTCGCTATGAGCTTGATACGTGGTACCATTCTCCCTATCCTGAGGAATATGCACGACTGGGACGTCTTTACATGTGTGAATTCTGTTTAAAATACATGAAGAGCCAAACAATACTCCGCCGACACATGGTAAGTTGTTTGGGGGTCCATGACCATGGTGGTGATAAGCTGTGGGATCTCTAGATTTAGACCTCTATCTAAGCACCTCTAAGTGGTCCACAGAAATGGGACGAAGGCACAGGAAATTGAAAGCCACATTTCAGAGTCGGGATATACAGCCTGTGGCAAGCCTGGGTGGCCCTTAACCACATCCTGTCATACTCATCTCCCTGTCTTTTTTCTTGCTGCCTGCTCTTGTCTGTTTCTCCCTTGGGATGTGAATTACCTCTGCCCACAGTTTTTCTGTCTCAACTAGATGAAAATAAATGGACTTCATTAGATAGACCTTCATTAGACAGAAATGGGACGTGACTCACCTTTTGTATCCCCAGCAGCTAGCATGGGCAGTTAATGCCCCATAAATGTGTGTTAAATGAACACTTGCTTAAGAAAGACAAATTATGAAATTAACAGAATGGGTCCTTAGGTCAGCCCCTCCCTTGAGTTGCTTAGTGTTTTCTGGTTTCTGAACGGTCTTATTCCTGTGAAAATAGGAATAAACACTTGAATCTGATTTTATTGTTGACAAATGTGCTCACTAGGTATTTTGCAGTTTTAAGCCATTTTTCTTTCCTTAGTTATGGAATGAAAAGGCTTGTCTTAAAGGGAATTTCTGCCATGGAGCAGGGATGGGGAAGGGTCAGGGGTGGAGATTAGTCTGTCAGGTGGGGAAACCTATCTTTTTTCTTATTTCCATAGTCACAACGTAATTGTGGCTCTAAGGCCTTTTAGGGTGTCTCTTTTCCCTTCCCCTTCCGTCTTTATTTCCCAGGATTTCCACATGCTGAGAATCTATAACCCAGACTTCCTGTGATTTCTGTCATAAGACTCTCCTCCCCAGTTTGGTGATAACTGCTTTTTGGTGTTCCCAACTCTGGAGTACGTAGTGGCCCAGAACTGCCACTGCTGATTAAGCCCTCTAGACTCCAGCCCACTAGGCTCCCACTAGACTGGGTGGGGAAGGATGTGGGGAGGGGGGACGGGGAGGGAGGGCAGGTGGGTGATGAGTGAGGACTGGACTCCATGATTGAAGACCATGGAGATAACCTCATTTAGGGTTTGCTATGTGAAAGACTGGTATTTTTACTGATATGAACTGCTTACTATTTGTGCCCTTTTTCTTTTTGTTTCTGTTTATTTAGTGGCACTAACCAATGAAGTAGCTAAAAGGCAAGAAATAGTAGTAGGGGGAGCAAACAGAGGGCCTAGATAAATCTGAGGATCAAGTAAACATTCTGAATATTTGAGGTTCTCTACTGTATTATATGAGTTACAAAAAGTGAATTTCATGAAATAAAAACCTATTTTAGTTCACACGTCTGAAGATCCCTATTGCTTTAGGCACAATCACAGAAATGGGCTTTCTTTGGCCATTTGGCCAACAGTTTGGCTTCTGTTTCTGAAGATAATTGGTGTTCATTTGCTTATTGTTGGGAAAAGCCAACATGAATAGAGAGGTGGAGATAGGAACAAACTACAGGTGGAGCTTTCTTGAAACAAGACCAGTTACTGCATATGTGGCCTTACATGTGACAAGTTGGGGCATGATTCTTGAGTTGACCGAAAGAGTCACAATAAAATTTAATAAAAAAATATTCCATATACATATGCCTTTTAAATGATATTTTTAAAAGTATTTTACATAAAACCTTTTAAAAATTCACCCATTTACAGCGGTGGCTTCCCGGCTGCATTAAATCTATTAGCAATTGAGGGTGAGGAAAGTAGTACCTTGTGCCCCCTTGTGGCCAAGTCAGTGTCCGTTGTCCTGTCTTCCTCCCTCCTCCGCTCCCCCTGCTTCCTGCTGCTCAACCAGGCTTCCTTGTCTTTTTTTTTTTTTTTTTAAGCCACAGAAGGACATGCTCCTATTTCATTACAGTATAACAAACGGAACACTTGGAGAGGGGGGCATGGTTTTTTATCACTGGGTCTGTTTTCTAATCTGAAAAAAAGACCATAATGGTTTAGGTGGTAATGAGAAGTTTCTGGTAAAGGTGAGAGTACCTTTACATAGCAACTCTCAGCTGCTGGAAATAAGCTGCTTAAGAATTTCCTGTTGGCACAAGGCATTTTATAATAAGCTGGGGTATTTTTTTAAATTTATCTTGCTTTTACGTGGTAGATGATTTTAATCTCCTGGGTTGGAACAGTGCCAGAATATAATCCAGAAAACCTGTTCCAAACTGCTATAAAAATACCATAAATGTATTGCAGTGGCTTTAGAAACCTTTATTCGTTTCACTAAAAAGAAAATCTGTTTTGCTGTATGTTCTCAGGTTTGTCCACCTGTCCATCTCAGCTAACTAAATTTGACCTGTGATTCCTTTTCCCTTTTGAGCAGCATTCTTACTGGGAAGGTTTGTTTCTCTGATGTGAATTCCATTCTCTTGCAGGCTAAGTGTGTGTGGAAACACCCACCCGGAGATGAGATATATCGCAAAGGTTCAATCTCTGTGTTTGAAGTGGATGGCAAGAAAAACAAGGTAAAAAGTGCTGACATCAGAAAAAGGGGTGAAAGTGTTGTACATTCACAGGTTTCAGAAATTTGTTTTATCTCCATCTCACCTTGTAAAGAAGATAGAACTCTTCTGTTGGCCAAAATACACAATTTCTGCTTCATTAACAATAATGGTATGATCTTTAAATTTTAGGCCTTTATCTGATAAGTATAAGAATCACTGGCCCACACATAAACGTTGTTTCTCTACTTCCAGATCTACTGCCAAAACCTGTGCCTGTTGGCCAAGCTTTTTCTGGACCACAAGACATTATATTATGATGTGGAACCCTTCCTGTTCTATGTTATGACAGAAGCAGACAACACTGGTTGTCATCTGATTGGATATTTTTCCAAGGTCAGCAGGATCTGGAGATTAAGAAGCTGATGACCAGAGCAGGGTGATTGATGTTGGCATATGGTGACGCAGATCACTGATGGAAAGAGGCAGCTCCCTGGGCAATGATGACAGCCCTTTTCTTAAAGGGTGGCGGGGGTGGGGTAGAAATCCACGTATCAAAGATTATTTAATGAAAATGTGCAATTCTTTATTAAAAGCTTCTGATTTATTCATTTCTGGACTTGTGGATTGAAGCTGCCCATTAATTAATGGCCAGGGCCCTGCCTACTAACCCACAAGCCCACATCTTGTAGTCAAGCCAACCAGCTCTCCTGGCTTTGCTCTTCTCTGTGGTATTAGCTTAAAACCAGGAATATGTTCCTTTTGCCTGGTTTTCTAGCTGGGCTCCTTCAGTTGATAACGCCACTGTGCCTTTAAAGACTCAAGGCCAGATTTTGCTTATGACTTTTTAATATAACAACTTTATTGAAATATAATTCCCCTACCATACAATTCACTCATTTAAAGTGTATGGTGTAGTGGTTTTTAGCATGTTCACAGAGTTGTGCAACCACCTGGCAGTCACCACAATCAGTTTTTGTTACCCCAGTAAGAAACCCCATACCCATAAGTAGTCACTCCTCATTTCCACTCATTCCCTCCCAGCCCCACTGTCTCTATCAGTTTGCCTGTTCTGGACATTTCACATAAATGGAATCATGCAGTATGTGATTTAATTGTGTTTGACCCCCTTCCAGAATGGGGACTTACTGTTTGGATTCCCTCCCTTCTCCAGTAGGCAACACTCTTTTGAAATACTACTTTTAAAGAGGGCTGCTCTAGACTGACTCAGCGTTCTAAACCTTCTTGCCTTGCTCTGTGCCTGTAAGGAACCCAGAGTCAGCCCCCTTAAGATGAGACTGGAAATCTTAGAGCTAGGGAAACCCTGGGATCATAATAAAGGGTGTGGATGTACCAGCTGTGAGCCTGACAGCCACTTCTCAGGACTAGTTAGCATATATTTTTCAAGCAACCTTGTTTTGTATCTGTGGGACTGCTGATACCTTTGGTTCCAAATTCTCATGACCCACTCATCTGTTTGCTCTTGATTTTAGGAAAAGAATTCATTCCTCAACTACAATGTATCCTGTATCCTTACCATGCCTCAGTACATGAGACAGGGCTATGGCAAGATGCTCATTGATTTCAGTAAGTGAAACAGGAAAGTCATAAGTTCCACAAGCAGGGACCATGTGAATATTGTTGTTTGTCCTTTTGTCCTGTGATCTGTCTATACAGTTCCTGGCATGTAGTGGAATTACACTGGTATTAAGTGAATGAGTAAGTGGAAGAAACCTGAACATTGTCAGTTGGCCTGATACACATTGAACACTCAAATGAATACAGGACCCTGAGTTGGTACCTAATGGTGGGAGATATAGAGGATAGTAAAGTAAGCTCTTTAGGATTACCCCAGTTTGAGACTTACCGACAGCACATACATGCATAAGGCTTCAAATTTGTTCTTGGGTGTTAGGAATTTTAGTTTTGTAAGCTTTTGTCTAGAGGCAGTCGTCTTATTAATCATGGATTCTGTATTTGGGAATTTGCCTACTCATTAAAATTTATTAATAAGCCCCAAATCAACCAACATGCCCGTGGCAGCAAAAAAAAAAAAGTCACCATGCATTCCCAGATGAAGTTAAACAAGGTGCCTTGTTTCGGCTCTCTGTGTTTAAGCCAGTGTCCTTTTCATGGTCTATTAGTGCCATGTCATTCATATTTTTGTGCCTTTTTAAAAATCTTTATTTATGTGGCTGCGCCAGGTCTTAGTTGTGCAGGATCTTCATTGCCTCGTGCGAGATCTTCGTTGTGGCGTGCGGGACCTTTAGTTGTGGCATGCATGCGGGATCTAGTTCCCTGACCAGGAATCAAACCTGGGCCCCCTGCATTGGGAGCGTGGAGTCTTAACCACTGGACCACCAGGGAAGTCCCCATATTTTTGTGCTTTTTGTTATTGATTTTCTTTTCTTTTTTTTTTTTTTTGGCCGCGCCACACAGCTTGTGGGATGTTAGTTCCCCGACAAGGGATTGAACCTGGGCCCTTGGCAGTGAAAGCGTGGAGTCCCAACTACTGGACTGGTTTTAAATGGTCCCTAAGCGTAGTGCTGAAGTACTGTCTAGGAAGGCTGTGATGTGCCTTACAGAGAAAGTGCGTTTTATAGATAGGTTTTATTCAGGCATACATTATTGTGCTGTTGGCTGTTAGTTCACTGTTAATGAATCAATGATATGTATTAAATAGGTGTTTTTAAACAGAAGCACATAAAGCGAGGTTATGTATTGATTGGTTGACAAAAATGTGACCAGCAGCCCACAGGAACCTAACCCTGTATCTCCCCTAAGAGCAGTGGTTCAACATTCGCTAATTCAGTGTTCACTGTGACTTTGTAGAATATAACTACTGTAAATAATGAGATTCAACCGTGTTTTATTCGATATTCACTGTAACATGACATATTTTAGTCAAATTAGAATTCTTAGAAACAGCTTTGTGATCCTTTTTTTTTTTTTTTTTTTTTTTTTTTGTGGTACGTGGTCCTCTCACTGTTGTGGCCTCTCCCGTTGCGGAGCAAGGCTCTGGACGCGCAGGCTCAGCGGCCATGGCTCACGGGCCCAGCCGCTCTGCAGCATGTGGGATCTTCCCGGACCGGGGCACGAACCCGTGTCCCCTGCATCGGCAGGTGGACTCTCAACCACTGCGCCACCAGGGAAGCCCCCCCCCCTTTTTTTTTTTTAAGCCATCTGGTAAGAGATGAATCAGGAAATGGCATAATCCACTAAGGGTGTGAGGGGATTGTATATCTTTGAATAGGTAACACCTATTTTATAATTGATATTGTAAAGCAGACTCTGCTCCTTAAATCTTTTTCCATGTTGGTACATTGTTCTTACTAGGGTGAGATACAGTGTCTGTATTGTTCCCTGGCAGGTTATTTGCTTTCCAAAGTGGAAGAAAAAGTTGGCTCCCCAGAGCGTCCACTCTCAGATCTGGGGCTCATAAGCTACCGCAGTTACTGGAAAGAAGTGCTTCTTCGTTACCTGCATAATTTCCAAGGCAAAGAGATTTCTATCAAAGGTTGGTTTTTGACTCTTAGAAAATGGTTGTTACTCAAGATGTTAGTTCCACTGAATATTCTGACTTTTCTATTTGGCCCTGTTCATGCTTTGTAACCTGCAAAGAAAATAACCCCATTCTGTGTTTCATCTGAATATGAGAGCAGAAGGCCCACTAATGTGGACCACTCGCTAAAGGTGCCTAAGGATTCCAGAGTGTTTGGCCCTTGGGACTTGTTATATGATTTGGTTTCTTGGGACTGGTTATATGATTTGGTTTCTTGGGACTGGTTATATGATTTGGTTTCTTGGGACTGGTTATATGATTTGGTTTCTTGGGACTGGTTATATGATTTGGTTTCTTGGGACTGGTTATATGATTTGGTTTCTTACAGAGAAAATGTGGTGCGTTTTTTTGTTTTTAAAATTTTTTTTTTTGAGTTTTGAACTTTATTTATTTACTTATTTTTGGCTGCGTTGGGTCTTCGTTGCTGCATGCAGGCTCCCTCTAGTTGAGGTGAGCGGGGGCTTACTCTTCGTTGTGGTGCACGGCCTCTAATTGCAGTGGCTTCTCCCGTTGCAGAGCACAGCGCGGGCTTCAGTAGTTGTGGCTCGCGGGCCCCAGAGTGCAGGCTCAGTAGTTGTGGCACACGGGCTTAGTTGCTCCGCCGCATGTGGGATCTTCCCGGACCAGGGCTCGAACCCGTGTCCCCTGCCTTGGCAGGCTGATTCCTAACCACTGCGCTACCAGGGAAGTCTGAAAATGTGTTTTATAGATAGATTTTATTCAGACATTCGTTATTGCGTCTCAAATCTCAGGTTGCTGACACTTTAATTCTCCACAAAAGTCAAGAAAGAAGAAAAACTTCAAGTCTTTTGGCACACACAGGAACTTCTAACATCCCTGAATATTTGTGAGGATGGGAGAATTTAGTTTGGTCTGTCTTTGACCTTGATTTCTATAGGGGCCAAGTGGTTTCCTGCTGTAATATCCGTCTTCTGTAGTTATTTTAACTGGTCAAATGAATGCTTCGTAAATTTCTTCTGAACAGCTTGGGTCAAGTAGTGAAGATTCCAAACATTTGGAGTCTGCGTCTAGATTTCCTCCAAGGCAAAGGGGGCCTTGGTGGGGCAGGGCGGGGGTGGTGTCTACGTTTTGGCCAAGTTCTCAGTAGCTCTTCTGTTTCAGAAATTAGCCAGGAGACAGCTGTGAATCCTGTGGACATTGTCAGCACTCTGCAAGCCCTTCAGATGCTCAAATATTGGAAAGGAAAACACCTAGTTTTGAAGAGACAGGTAAAGTTACTCTCAGCCTCTTGCTCATTGCTTAATGTCCCTTGAGGCCTAGCAGAGCAAAGTGGGGCCTTCACACCTTACAGGTAACCTTCCCTTAAAGGAGTCTGGCTCTACGCATCCTTTACTTGGTCTCATCGTTAGGCTTATCTTAAGCTCCTGTCTCAGATTTGATGACAGACGTGTAAGCAGCTCCAGTTAAGCAGCTTTATGTCGCACAGTCGCACTTCTATCCTTTGATGATTTCCTTAGATCAGATGAAGAGTGCCCATCTGTGGAGGAGAATCTTCATAAACTCCAGGGCCTGTGGAAGTGGTTTTAAATTCCTTTAACAAATGCCATCTCAACTCATGCCAATTTAAAATTTTTTTAAGTTGACTTATAACGTTTACTGATGGAAGATGAATAATGATTTTCAGGTCTTACCGAAAGCATAGTAAGAAGAAATGGATTAGGTAGGAGAGCACTAGGTAAATCAAAAGATAATTTTTTTTTTATATACTTGTCTCACACCTTAGTATATTATTAAATCTTTGGCCATTTCTTCTTTGCTAATAATCATTTTGGAATCCACTTACAAACATGTTTTAGTTGAATGTATATAATAATTTTTCCCATTGTTCTCCCTCAGGACCTGATTGATGAGTGGATAGCCAAAGAGGCCAAAAGATCCAACTCCAATAAAACCATGGATCCAAGCTGTTTAAAATGGACCCCTCCCAAGGGCACTTAAAGTGACCGGTTACTCCGAGCCAGCGAACCCCAGCAGTAGGAATCCGTACCCTAGGGATCTGTCTGTCATTTCTGTTGCTCTTGTGATTGGCAAGTACAGTATCCTTTGGGAAGGCCATCCCCCTCAGGACTGTCCTGGCTCCGACCTTCGTGTACACTGCAGACGCTGGTTCTGAGGAACTGTTGTTTCGGCCTCAGTGAGGTTGCCTGGATGGGATCTGTATTAGACTTGAGTGCAGATCCCTCGTAGCACTGACCCAAGGTGTTCTGTTTTGGTACTGTACCTGTCCAGTCACTGGTTCTCTCCTCTGGCCCCATGAGGTTGTGTCGTGTCTTCTAAACTTTGTAATAGCGCTTCTTCTTGCCGCCCAGTCATCAGACCACCAACTACGGTTACTGCCACCAGGACATTCCCAGTTACTCCTTACCTGTGTTCTTGGAGGGGCAGGGAAGAGGTAACACTTCTGAGTGTGTGTGTGTGCTGGGAGGGGTCCCTTCCCTTTGGATTTCATCTCACTTTAAGTTTTTTCCTCCATTTTAACTGAAAGACCTGTTTTTGATCAGTATCAGGCTGACCAGAGCCAAATACTTTTTTTTTTTTTTGCGGTACGCGGGCCTCTCACTGTTGTGGCCTCTCCCGTTGCGGAGCACAGGCTCCAGACATGCAGGCTCAGCGGCCATGGCTCACGGGCCCAGCCGTTCCGCGGCATGTGGGATGTTCCCGCACCGGGGCACGAACCCGCGTCCCCTGCATCGGCGGGCGGACTCTCAACCACTGCGCCACCAGGGAAGCCCCGAGCCAAATACTTTTGAAGACTCGCAGTGATTAGTCTTGGTTACAGCACATTATCTGAGTGAGATGGAGAAAAGAATGGAGAAGTGGTGATTCTGTATTTGGATTTGAGTTCACCTGTGGGCAGTGGGCAACGTCTTGGTGGAAGGGAATGGAATACTACTTTTTGCCTCACCAGAAAGTGCCCAGTGGTAAATGTTTTCTTCTCTTTACTCCCTGCCCGTCTTTACGTTTGCAGGTGCCAAAATACTTTCCAGTTCTCCCTTTCATGCTGCATGTTAACTGGTTAATTATACTGCAGAAACCTTTTCACCAGTACCAGTCTGATATAGCATACCTATACTTCCACATAAGTTACACTGCTTTTGTCTGAACATCCTTGGAGAAGTGATTGAAAATGACTTCCGTGTCTCAGCCCATGACTCAGCAAGGCAGAATGGCCACCCCTGCCAAGGTTTGCTTCCCTTTTCAACAGTGCCTCACCCTCCCTCTAAGACTGAAGTGCTTATGCCCTTCCAAGAACTCCTCCTCCATTTCCTTTTTGGGATTTACCACCATCCCCCCATTCTCTGGTCTCCTATTTTTGGTGGTGTTTAAGTGAAGGAAGAGATGCTCCCTCTAATTTCTCTCTAGCCCGTTATAACCTGCTATCTTGGGGCAGCTTTTGATGTATGACATGTCACCCTTTCCAACTTGGTCTCTACAACACCGCTGTCTTCATGTGGAACCCTCACCACAATCCCAACTCTGGTCATTTGTGCCTTTCTCTTGTCATCTTTGTACACTACTTATATTCACTGTGGGTTGGGGGGAGCTAATTTTAAGCATGTTCAGTGGCAGCTCCCTGCCAGTTTCAGTGTCACTGTTAAAATTTATCCAAAAGCAACTTCACTGGGGGTTTTCTTAAGGGGTAAAGGCCTTTTACAGAAGCTAATCCTTCCCCATATGTGGTAGAATGTGCTGTTCTATATCTACTCCTCAATAAAGCATGTTCTCTGCTCAAGTCTGTTTCACCTAGGAGATCTCATTTGAGTAGAAAATGGTGCCACTGACCTGCCGCTAATAGGTAATGCACTTGGGATTTATTTTCCTAGCAGTAAACTGACTGTTGAGGGATGTGGTTTGTGGCTGGGGAAGGTTGTTTCTTCCTCTGTGATGCAGGGTATCTGTGGAGGGAGTGCTTACTCTGAGCTTGTTTAGTTGATGGGATAAACTCCCTGCCACACTCTGGTTCCAGGTAATGGGTATGCATAGCAATAAGTAGTCTGTATTACCCATTCTTCCATTAAGTTCATTAAGTTCAAGGACAGAAAACCCAGCAGGAAGTTAGGATATGTGGGGTACAATCGATAGCTGTGGGAGGTGGGAAAAGGTGGGTCCCTTCTTGTCTCCAGGCTTATTTGCCAGTAGTGAGCAGTGCCACCTCTAATCATTATCTCTCTCAGGTTGAGATGATTTCTGAAAGTAGCTGCATTTTCCTGTAGCATTTACCTAGAGCAGGAAAAGGGTGGCCGGGCACTTCGCTATATGGTGGAGAGGAGGAGGGTGGAAATTGTATTTGCTGGGGTGGTTTTGCCCACTGTGGCCAGCATGGTGAGAACTTCTCCTGGCAGACAAACTAAGGGTCCTCCTTGGTAAGGTTATAGTCCAGTGTGTCACTTGACTGGGGGTGGGAGATGGGATGGAGAGAAGCTCAAGCTTATAAAAAGACCCTTCTTACACATCTTAGAAAGATGTGTGCCCAGATCTCCCTGTTCTAGGTATTCACATCAAAGGGAAATTCTTCTCTCTCTCACATTTTGAAAAAATTTAGGTAGTTAATGTGGACCACGAGAATGGATGCTGAGAGGTCAAGGCACTTGAAGTTTTGTGCACAGTGCGGTCCCAAGCCTCCACTGATTGCCACCCCCTTTTCCTCACCTAGAAATCAAAGGAAGATTTCTCTGGTTTAAATCCTTGCAGGTATGGGAACAGACAGTTCACTTCCTTGGCTACTTTGAGTCAGCCTGTCCCCGCTGACTCCTTTTTACCTGCACAAAAGAAGCTCAGCTGCTTAGGCTCCTTCATTAGAAGAGCAAAAGTCTGGAGTCATTCCTGGATCTAGCTCCTGAAACTCTCTAAGTGGAAGCACCTACTTGCTATTTCTGGAGGGAGGAAGAGAGCCCTAGCACGAGCTGGTTGCTTCCTCTCTGCTCAGCACCGTGCTGAGTACCTTCACACTGCCTTGTTAGCGCAATGGAAATTCACACCGGTTTTGCAGAAGGAAACCTAGAGCACAGGGTGACGCAGGAAGCGTCCAAGACAAATATTTTGGTCTGTCCAGCTTGAGAACCTATATCATTTGCTTTCTTGGCTTTTTTGATTCCTTAATGATTTATCATCTCCCTTCTAGTTAGATTTCCTTGCTTCAACTGTAGACCCCCATGCTTCTAGTGGCTTCCACTGCCAGAAGGATGACAACACTGGTGAAAACTTTAAGATGAAAGAAGTGATTTTAGTTGCTCCTATAGGCAGCATTTGGAGGCCAGAGACCTAAACCAGGAAACAAGGATGTGCTTCATTCTGGCTCTGCTTCCGATTTAGGAATAAACTGTTTAGCAAGCACTGTCTGCCCATTTACTTACATGGTTTCCTTCAGTCCTTACAACGCCACCGCTGTAAGGTGAGTATTGTAGCCCTTTTCCACATGAGAAAATTTGAGGCTCAGAGGTCTTGCTGCTGGGTTATAGAAACAGAATGAGAGCCTTGCTCCTCTGATTCCAAATCCCGTGCTTCTGACAACGCTATTGTGAGTCATCTGATGCCTCTGTGCCTGCTTTCCCATTTCTCACAGGGGGAACAGTGAGTCATATTAAGTAACTTTTAAGAATATGGTGTGCCCTCGGTAGGGAAGATGATGCTTTTGACACGTCCTCAGCTTTGGTTTGACCCTGTAGTTCTGGGCAGGTTGCCTCGCTGGGGTTAGGAATGGCCTCTAATGGAGTTCATGGGAAGCCAGTATAGAAAAATACCACAGCTTGCTTACAGCACACATTCCTTCTGGAATATGAAACCAATGAAAAGCAGCTTTTTGAATGTATATTAGTAACTAGTCATAAACATGGCTGCCTTTTCCTCCTTTGAAGAGCAATTGATATGCCAAACATTGAAGAAGTGTAGTTTGTATGAAAGGTGCTAGGATCAAGCAGTGTAGCTCTCAGTGATCCTTACCCTTTTTACTTTCCTTCTGACCTTTTGAGAATCTAATCAAAGCATCGAGTCTGTTTAAAAAAATGTCCATAAATGCAAATATGCACACATTTGTCTACAGCTGAGGAAATTGAGCCTTTGAAGTCCATTTCTGAACTGGGGTTAGTAAATAAGAAACCCTGGTTTGAGAAAGCTCCCGTGAAAAGGCAGGAACCCCACCTACCTGCCTTCACTCCCAGCCCATGACTAGTTCTTTGTGTAAGATGACAGGTCCCGTTAAGTGAGGTACAGTGATGACAGGGAGAAGGTCTGGCTCACGGGCTCAACGTTAGGATCCTCACAGGTGCGCATATATACACAGTGGGGTTTTGCATGTTCAGAGAATAAGGTGAAAACTCTTTTGCTAAATATATATGATGTATGCTAGGAATTCTAGAAACTACTTTTTGCTATTCGTTGATATCATGGAATTGTAGAATTGGACCTCCTCTGGGTTTGCTCCAGCACTTTCTGCTATAAATTTGTATGACAGTCTCTTCCAGACTGTCTCCTGCTGATGGGGGCAGTTTAATTGCCCACATCCTTTGTGGTATCTTCAACAAAATGCCAATGAATGTCACTAAGAAGAAAAAAAAAAGGCTGCCCAGTGGTGAAAAATGCCCCTTGCTGGAATATCAGTTTGTCTCTTCCGTCTTGTGCAATACGTGTAGATGCAGGTCATGCTGCTACCATTCTGGGGTTTGGGAGTTTATTTGTGCCCAAGAGTGGAGAAAATAACCTGTGCTGTTGCACAACTTTGGCTCCATTGCTCCTCCCAGATGTTCTATGTGAGATGTAAACACCTTTATCCTTGATAAGTCATGTCCATTCCAAGAAGTCAGTCTTTCTCAATTGGGTATTTGTTTCTGGAAACCACTCACCTTATGTTTAATCAGTTCCAAAGTTTTTAGGAACCTATACCCTTATCTCACAAAAAAAGTGCGGTAGATCACCTCCAGAGATGGCCACCAACAGTTTCTCCCATCTCTGGATGTGTGTGCCGCTCCTTCCAGTAAGAGCTAATTTTCCTTTGGAGTGTGAGCTGGACTTTTTTTGGGGAGGGGGGTGCTGGACCCTGGGAGGCCTGCAGTCAGGAGGCGGCTTGCACCGCCCCCTACTCCCACATTTCTCCCTGGACACGGGTAAGGTGTGAGAATGAGGAAGAGAGATGCCTCATGATGAACAGTCAGTCTTGAGATGGAGACCGTTTCACTACAGGTCAAACAGAAGAATCTTAACTGGTTGTGCAGACACCGTCTGGCTTCTCAGGGCCTCTGCTGTCACTAAAACCTTCCCTGGTACCCAGATGAAGGGCCTGGCCTCTCCACCAATGCCTTCTTCCCCTCCTTTTAAACAGCCTAACGACCCCACCCCCAAAGAATCAGGCACCCCCCCAAGCCCCTAACCCATTTTCTTTTTGGAAAGAGGGACACAGAAGCTGAATGTTACGCAGCCCAGTGAATTAATGAATCGCCCTTTACCGCCAAGCCCACACGCCTCCCAGCTCAGTCCTTTGTTCACCTAGGTTTGGCCCCTAGGATTTCATTCTAGCTCTTTCTAAGCATCCTAGGGTCCTTTGTGTCCCGCCTGCCTATGAGCCACTGGGGCAGGACGATGGTCTCCCCGTCAGAAGGGGGGGGGGTGGCGGCTTCCTGAGGTGGGACCTGTTTCCTTTCTCTAGAGCTCTTCCCAGTGGTGGGAGCATGACTAGATGCCTGTGTCCCCAAAGCAGAGCAGTCAGTTGACGGGCCGCCTCATACACAAGAATTGATGAAGGACCTGGGACCCACTTCTGCCCCTTGAGGTTATGATGGTGAGTAGGGAGGGGATGTCTGCTTTCAGGCAGGGGCTTGTCACCTTTACCTGTGTCCCAAGCCTGTTTTCCCACCTCGGGTGGGGAGCACAACTGTTTAGTATTTCCCTTTACAACCCTGCAAAAAGGTCTCCCAACTGCTGACATGCCAGGCCACTGGGCAGGGTGCAGAGCCCAGGCCATCCCTGCCCTCTGCCCTGCACCGGAGAAGAAGCCATCCACTGTTCATTGGTTTATTGAGCCCCTGCTGTGTTCTGGGAGATAGAGGAGGGGGGGAGACTCATCCTGCTGTGCAGTGAGGGGGGGTGCGGGCAGGGTCACTAGCTCACAGTGGTGACAACAGTGCACTTATGCACGACTGCTGCTTGAGACCGAGAGTCCTGGGAGGAGCCCCAGTGAGTTCAGTGAGGGCCTGGTGGTAGGGACATGCTGGCGATGAGCCCAGGAGACACGGAGGCTGGCTGGTTGGCTGTCACGTCCAGGTAGGGAGAAAGGGGTTTTTCGTCCTCTGGGAAGCACGTGGCAGGGGCTCTCACTCTGACCAGTGGTCCTCATCCTCTGGGCCTGGGAAGAGTGCTGCACGTGGCCGGCGGTGAGGGGAGACTGGTCTGCCTCCTCCACCCTCGGAGCCCTTCCCTAGTCATCCACCCAAGGCCCTCCACGTCCCTAACTCGCGTTTCTCCAGCTGCAGATATCTAAGGCAAATTACAGGTTCATCTGGCACAGCTTCCATTTTTCAACCATAAACGCCTCCAGAGCATGGACGAGCCAACCCTCACTAATCCTCTAAAGAAAGGGAGTGGTAATCCACCACTCAAAATTCCAAAGGCCCTCCTGGGGCCACGGGAAGTGCCCTGGCCTAGGGAGCGGGACACACAGTGTTTAGTCCTGGCTCTGTTATCAGTTCAGTGTGTGACTTTGGGCAAATTATTTCCATCCCTGAAAAATGATTTCTAAGGCTCCTGCCGACACTCTGCATGGAGGGACATTCGTTTCCACATTGGCATTGGGTTGACTTCCATGGCGCTTCAAGTGGAAAGGCTCAGACACTTAGGAAAAACTCTTGGGGGAATATAGAGGACTTTCCCATCTTTATTCCCAAGAGCCTATGTTGGAAGGAGCAGGTATCAGGGAAGCTAGAGAGCAGTCCACAGGTCTGCGGCTCTGGGGGGAGAGGTCAGGTTTAGGAAAGCAGACTTGAGCTTGGCGTCTTTGATCAGCTGTGACACCCCCTGCCCTTCCTCTTGAGCTGACTGGCTTGAGCTATGGCTCCTTCCCCAGCTCGATTCACTTATCTACTTTCATGCCTGTTCATTTATTGAGCGTCCCCTTGAACCCCTTTGGGGTTGTGGCCCCTGCCAGAAGGCGTTAGCTGATAACTACTTAGGGTGTTACCCCTCCCAGGGCCATTTGCCTTTATTTATAATCATTGAAGATAGGAAATACCTTAAGACTTTCTAACAACGATTAGTAAGGGAATAAGGGGGATGTTCAGGGTCTGAAAAACCACACACTACTCTGTAGCTTCAGCTGGCCCTGAGAGGGGGGAGCAGAGTGTGCCTGGGTGTGTTGGGGGTGGAGAGGGTGCAGCTTCAGGGCTACGGCTGTTACAGGCCTGGATCATCAAAGGGATCATGATCTCCCTGCACCTCGACTGCTCTCTTCCGTGGGTCCTCTGCCTAATAGCTTGTGGGGAGCCTTTCTGTCTGGCCAGCTGCCTGGCCCCCACTGTGGAGACTGGCAGCAAAGTGGTCACTTTCTCGTTATGCCCTTGCAATCCAGTAGAAGCTCTCATCTACCTTCTGTAGATGGTCCTCCCCTGCCCAGGTGGCCCTGGACTACTGGTCCTCGTTGATACGCTGGTGGTGAAGAGAGGAGATAGAGAAGAAAAAGAGAGAGTGCAGTAGAGGAAGGCTGTCTTGGGAACCAAGAAAGACAGGGCCAGAGCTGGGGCCTCATGAATGGAGTCATTTCTCAATCAATCTAGGAGCTGAGGTTCATTCATTCACTGATGCATTCACTGATTCCTTCCTCTTTCTCCTCCATTCTCCCTCCCTTCTCCCCTTCCTTCCACAAACACCTCGTGGGCACCTCTAATAGAAACTGTGGGGACAGAGGAGATGGCAGACCTCTACCTGTCTGTGGGGTAGTTCCTGCTCTGGGGACACCAGCCATGTGACCCAGCAGAACAGTGCAAGGCAGTGTGCCAAGGAGGGCACCGTGCCCAGGCTATGGAGACAAGCTCTGGGTAAGGCAGGCAAGCAGGCAGGGAAAGAGAGGAGCTAGGAGTCCTGTCAGTGAGGGCGCCCGGGAGGATGTGGTGAGTCTAGGGCGTTAGGTTTGCTCCTGAGAGCACTGAAGGGTGGTGGGTAAAGGTTGGTTTGTTTTCTTTTGATATTGTTTTTCCCTTTTCACCAAAAGGACAGCTTTTCACTTTTAAGGTCCTTCTGGATTGATTAGTTTCTCCAACTCCAGGCTTTAGTAAGACCCAAGGTAATTTTGGACCTTTGGCAGAACTAGGTTCATCCCCGTATTTTCCATATCCCTGCAGCTACTCCCCAGGTATGCACAGACCGCCTCTCTAAGGAAACAACCAGGGAGCCTAGCATGCGGCCAAACCATGCTGCCCTGGTCCTCCACAGTGCCAGCCTGGTGCACCCTGGCCAGAGCATCTCTCCCGCCCCCCTGGACAACTCGGTTCTCCCCAGGGAGCATGCTGGGGGAAGGTCTGGACAACACTTACCTCTTCTCTCTGGCTGGATGGGAGGTATTCCTGGGGGAAAGAGAGAGAAGGAATGAGGGCTGCACCGCTTCCCTGGGGGCCCAGTGAGGTGAAAGGGCTCATGGCTCTTGGGGATCCCGCACCTTTGGTGGGTCTTCAATGGAACTCCAGTCACTCCCTGTTGTCCTGGTGTGGCTGGGCCGCACAAGGTACACTCTGGGTAGGAGGCAGCGTGGGGTAGTAGGAAGTGCGCATACTTTGGAGTCATTGCTTCTGGCACCAGCTGGGCATCCTTGGGAAGGTATTTAGCCTATCTGAGCTTTAGCTTCCCTGCTGGTGGTAAAGGGGATATTGTGAGATTTAATCACATGTGAGCACAGTGTTGTTTTTTTTTTTTTTTTGGCCGTGCCACGCAGCACGCGGGATCTTAGTTCCCTGACCAGGGATCAAACCTGTGCCCCCTGCAGTGGAAGCACGGAGTCCTAACCACTGGACCGCCAGGGAATTCCTCAGTAAATATTTCTCATATAATCCCTTCCCCTGCTTCCTCATGGGTTGCTGGATTTGGAAGAGAGCTCTGAAACGGCCCAGTCCAAAACTCATTTTGTAGAGGAGGAAACTGAGGCCAAAAGTGTTTGCTCACAAGTTGATTTCCTCTTTTTTTTTTTGGTGGAGGTACTGGGAAGGTTTTCTCTATTTTTATACGCATTTTTTAAATTACAAAAGCAGTCTCTGGGGACTTCCCTGGTGGTCCAGTAGTTAAGACTCTTGTGCTTCCACTGCAGCGGGCACGGGTTCGATCCCTGGTCGATCCCATGCCATGTGGCATGCCCCCCCAACAAAAAAAGAAAAGAATAAAAAAGCAGTCTCTGAATAAATGCCCACTATAAAATGGTAATGTAGAGGATAGTGTCGTAAAAGTCCCTCTTAACTCTCTCCCTCACCTCCACTTCCTATCCTAGGCGTAAACACTGTAGACAGTTTGATATTTATCCTTCTGGAACTCTCCCTATGTTTTCATATATATATCTGTGTAAGTATGTAGTGTTTCTTTTAAACAGGTAAACTCCTATCTTACATATTGTTATATAACTTGCTTTTTCCACTTAACCAGTATCTTGGAGATCTTTATCTTTCCACAGATCTGCCTCATCCATTTTAATGGCCATAAAGGGTATGGATGTGCCCTATATATATATATATATATTTTTTTTTTTAATATAAACTTATTTATTTATTTATTTTTGGCTGCGTTGGGTCTTTGTTGCTGTGCGCAGGCTTTCTGTACTTGCGGCGAGCGGGGGCTACTCTTCGTTGCAGTGTGCAGGCTTCTCATTGCGGTGGCTTCTCTTGTTGCAGAGCACGGGTTCTAGACGCGCGGGCTTCAGTAGTTGTGGCACACGGGCTCTAGAGCACAGGCTCAGTAGTTGTGGTGCACGGGCTTAGCCGCTCCGTGGCATGTGGGATCTTCCCGGGCCAGGGCTCGAACCCGTGTCCCCTGCATTGGCAGGTGGATTCTTAACCACTGCGCCACCAGGGAAGCCCAAAGTACCAGTTCTTTCATATCCTCACCAACACTACTTTAAAAAATATACAATATTGGCAATAAGAAAAAGAAAACGGCTCTCTGTTCAGACTGTTTTCTCCTTGTCCCCCCAGGACATGAATCACGCGTCAAGCGTGCCCTCAGGGAACATAGGTTCATTTTAATAATTTTATTTGAGCCAAACAGAATCAACTAGAAAGCTTAGCTCATGCCTTTACTCACATCTACAGGCTGATCTTGAGCACCACCACCTCTCTCCAGTCATCCATTGTATTGAAGGAAGGGCGCCAGCAGGATGCAATGCATT
Organism: Grampus griseus; assembly: GCF_964374135.1. Taxonomy (NCBI): domain Eukaryota; kingdom Metazoa; phylum Chordata; class Mammalia; order Artiodactyla; family Delphinidae; genus Grampus; species Grampus griseus. Next base: position 23,898,243 of record NC_139014.1, read on the forward strand.
TGTCCCCACCCTTAGGGTGACTGCACTCCCCGGATGCTGGAGACAGCCCTGGTTTGCACCTGTTGCCTGGCATAATTACCACTCTCTGAAGTATCCTGGTTTGGATGGTAATTGACACGGACACTCTATCCCATCTCATCACATGAGCGCCTCCTACTGGACTGGAGTAAGAGCTGCTGTAAGCTAGGGTCTCTGCTTGGTGTAACAGAACCCACCCAGAAGCCCTCCTCGCTGGGCACCCGCCCACTTCTGTCACTCACCTCCCACCTGCTTCCCCATCAGTCCAAAAAACTGGCTCGCTTTGCTCCTCTTCACTTCCCAGAGCTGGAGCTGAATGCTGGGCACAACATCTTCCTGAAGAAGCAGAGAGTTCCTTAGAGTTGGGGCAAGGAGACAGCCTGAGCAATAACAATCTCAGTAACACGGGCTCTGTGCTGCCACTGAGCTCTTCTGCACATTTTACACAATACTGTAAATAATAATAATAATTAATAGCTAACATTGTACCATGTTCCTAAGCACTTGCATATATTAATTCACTTAATCCTCACCAAAACCACATGAAGTAAGTACTATTACTGGCACCATTTTACAGATGGAAACACTGAAGCACAGAGCAATTACCAGCAAGGATGTGAGATGAAGCCAGAACTCAAACCCATGTCATCTGGCTTAAAGCTCAAACACTCCAGTCATAATCTCATTTACTTTTCACAACAACCATATGAAGTAGGAACTGATTTATCCCTGTTTTACAGGTAGGGAAACTGAGACTTTGGGAGGTTAAGTGACTTGCTCAAGGTCACACAGGAAGTGGTAGAGCCAGTAGAGCCACTCAGGAAGTCTGACTCCAGAGCACAGGTTCTGCTCCATCTTGGGAAATATCTCCAATATAGACAAGGAGGGGGCAGCTGATGAACTTGGGGTGGGCACCCAGTTGGCGAGATGAGACTGCTTCCCCTCCAACCCCCTCTCTAACTCCTGTTTTCCTCTCTTCCCCCGGCACTACCACCATTGTCCTGGATTTATCCTGCCCTAGAACCTGGGCCTCCCGTGAGGATAATGGCATGTGGCCTGGGGTGGAGGCCACTCCCCTGGGCAAAGACATTTTCATCGAGCTGATGGGGTGAAAGTTCTGGACCAAGGACTATAGATTTAAGTTCTCATTCCTCCGTTAACCTTTGTGACCTTGGCCGAAGTCCTCTCCTTCTCTGGCCTTAACTGCAGCCTCTGATGGAGGCCCTGCTTAGCTCTGCTGAGAGGGAGAGATGCTCGCTAGTGGAGAGCATGACAGTGTGTGACGTTCATTAGACCGTCTTCACATCTCTATATCCCCAGTACCTGGCACAGTGACTGGTACACACAGGAGCTCAGCATGTGTGGGATACAGGATGCTGAATGAAAGGTCCTTTCTCTGATAGTCTGGGAATAGGGAAGAGGATGGGGTCTCCTTTTCCAGGAAGGCTGAGACAGGTGAACAGAGCCCTAGAGTAACACAAGCCACCTGCCAGGAGGCTGGCAGCTGGGGTTGGGTCAGGGACTTGCTCTTCCATTCCCAGTTTCCATGTCAAAGCTGGAAAATGTCAAAGCTGGAAAAAAAAAACCTTGGGGATCATCCTCTCCCCGCTGCCCCCATTTTACAGGTGAGGAAACTGATGTGACCTTCCCCAGTTCGCACAGAGTCAGTGGAGAAGGTGAGACTTGAACCTGGGTCTCTCCAGCCTGCTGTCTTCTCAAGGGCACACACTTCCACATTCAGACAAACCAGGAAGGAAACCTGCCATGAAGGAAACCCACCAGGAATGGCTGTTATTCGATGGCTCGTCCTGTGGCCCCAGTGTGTTCACCATCCCAGGACTTGGAGGAGCCAGGCCCCGGCCAGTCCCATCTGCCCTCCTGGAGGCCTTCCCTGAGCACCGGGCCTGTTTGTCTCTGATCCACTGGCCTTGCTCCCCTGTCTGATTGGAACTCCCCAAGGTCAGGATCTTTGTCTCCGTGACCAGACAGGGTGGGGCACAGATGCTGTGTCTCTAACTTTGAGGTTTATTCCCAGTGACAGAACTCAGGTCAGTTTAGTAGGAGAGACTGGCAGTCAAACCAGTACTTGTCAGGAAATAAGAGTTTCTGCATGTGAGACAAAACAGTGATCCCGCCCCAAGTTGACCCCCTTGAAAAGAAATGCTGGACAATGTCCTCTGAGGCACAAATACACAGAATCAGACCTTGGGCAAGGTGCACAGTTGTGCCTTTTTTAAAATAATTAATTAATTTATTTATTTTGGGCTGCATTGGGTCTTTGTTGCTGGGTGTGGCTTTCTCTAGTTGCGGTGAGCGGGGGCTATACTTTGTTGTGGTGCGTGGGCTTCTCATTGCGGTGGCTTCTCTTGTTGTGGAGCACGGGATCTAGGCGTGCGGGCTTCAGTAGTTGTGGCACACAGGCTCAGGAGTTGTGGCTCATGGGCTCTAGAACGCAGACTCAGTAGTTGCGGCGCATGGGCTTAGTGGCTCCACGGCATGTGGGATCTTCCCGGACCAGGGTTCGAACCCGTGTCCCCTGCATTAGCAGGCAGATTCTTAACCACTGCGCCACCAGGGAAGTCCCTGTACAGTTGTGCTTTTGAAGCTGCATAACCTTGGACAAACTGCTTGACTTTTCTGTGCCTCAGTTTCCTTATCTGTGAAATGGGGATAGTAATGGTACCTTCCCCACCGGCTGATATGAGGATTACAGGGGTTAATATTTATGAAGCATTTAAGACAGTGCCAGGAACATAGTATATGTTAAATAAGTGTTTGTTAAATGAAGTGTGAGTGCATGCACGCGCACGCGCGCACACACACACACACACACACACACACACACACACACACACACACTGTTGCTTCCATATGCATGCAACTCTTTGGAGGTCTGCCAGGCCAGGGGCCATGACCTTGAACCTGCCCAGGGAGGGGAGGCAGACACCCTACCTTGCAGTATACAACCTGCTCTCCTGGCAGCCATAAAGGGGATCTTCTGCCCCCTCCACCATGTATCATCCCCTGCTTCTCCCCAAAGGCACCTACCTCCAGGGTCACGGTGCCCCAGGACCCAGCTTCAGCGTCAAGTGGCAGTTCCTTGTCACCTGCCACAGTGCAAGCAGACAGCCCCGTCAGGAGAGGCGGGGTGAGGCAGAGCAGCATGGTGAGCTCTGCCCTGGGACCCTCGGGGAGCCCCTCTCAGTCCACAGACCGCCACTAGCAGGCTCCGTCCTCTCTCTCTGGCTGCTCTCGGCAGGTGGGGGAAACTCCACCTGTTCTGTCCTCCCAGCTACTCGGCTTCTTCCTTCAGCTTATCTGACCCCCGGGGCCATTTCCTGTGACTGCCCCCCGCCCCCACCAGCTGGAAAAGCCAATGATACCGCGAGCTGCCCAGAGAAGGGACCAGGTCTCCTCCACTGCCGCCCCCCAGCAGTTGATCTCTGTTGCAACACCGCCTCACCGCTGGCTGCATTCCCCTTGGGAGGCAGGTGCACAATGGAGCAGTGTGTGGGGCCTGGTGCTTCCGGCTTCCTGACTGGAAGCCCCGAGCAGGCAGCGCCATCTTGGAAATGGGAAGGGGGAACTGCCTGGCTTCTCCCTTACCCTGTAAGAGAGGCCTCTCCCCAGAACTTAGTATTCTACCACTAGTCTCCCCTTCCAGTCACTGCACCCCTTCCTCGGCATTCCCCGCCATCAGTAGTCCTCATGTGAACATGGTTGCACACGTCTTGCCCTAAGAGGTAAGACAATACGTAAAGAAATAAGGGTCCTCACAGGCAGGAATTGGGATTTGCCAGAAAAATGACCTCCTGCTCAAGTGTCATCAGCTCTAAAATATCTTCCCACTGCTGGGATCTTTTCAAAGCCCTAACCTGACCTATCTCTCCCTGCTTACAGCCTTCCAGTGTCTCCCCACTGCCCGTGGCGTAAAGTTCGCCTGGCATGGCGTTCAGGGCGCTTCTCCACTTAGCTCCTCCCTGTCTCCCATCCATCCATCTGTCCATCTGTTAGTGTAGAACAAGGGTCCTGTGGTCAGAGAGCCCTGAATTCCATTCCTAGCTCCCCCACTAAATAGCTATGTGACCTTAGGCATGTTACTTAGCCTTTCTAAACCTTGGAATCCTCATCAGTAAAATGAGATTATTAATAGCACTTATTTCCAAAGTTGAGGATGAAATGGGATAATGCATGTGGAGCACTTAGCACAGTACATGATGGTAAATATTTAATACCCATTAACTATCATTCCTATTACTATTATTGACACTGGGTGAGGCACTGGGCCACAGAAGATGAATAAGACACTGTCCCTGTCCCTGTCCTACAGCATCTCACAGTCTCTAGGAAAGGAGACCTCTGGTTGGCAGATAAGCTGTGTTCAGTTTGCTCTGTGCTGGCACAGAGGTGGGGACAGGAGAAGGCCGCGCCGCCACCCCCCTTCCTAGTCTGCCCATTTCCTGCCCCCAGACAGCTTCACCACGTGCTCCCAGACAGGACAAGTTTCCCTGATTCTCTGCTTTGGCCTCAGCTGTTGCCTCTGCCTAGACTTCCTTTTCTACCTGGTGAACTCCCACTCATCCTTAAAGGTCTCCTTAATGATCACCCCCAGTAGAGTTTCTCTGTCTCTTTTCGGACTCCAGCAAGAATTAGTTGGCTCCTTTCCTAGGCTTTCCCAATATCTCCTACTCATATCTCTTGCAGCTCTGCACAGGCTGTGGTCAGAGGCTGTGCAGGTTGTGTCCTGCACAGAGGAGGCTGCCGACGGGGGAGTGAAGGTGGAAACCTGCCCTCACTCTGCTCACTGCGCCACACAGCCTGGCGAGAGGCTTCACCCCCTGCAAGAAGGTGCCTGGTTCCATTTCTCCCAGAGGGGCCAGCTGGGCTGAGGACAGCCCTGCTAGGCTGCCGTATTATGTCACGAATGCTCTGAGAGCGGGGCTGTGATATATGTGTGCTTGGCACACAGTGGGTCCTTAAGAAACGTGCAATTACTCTTGAGTCCAGGCCAGTGAAGGCAGAGATGAATAAGGACAAGTGTGGAGGTTTGGGGGAGGACAGCTTCATACATACCACGTCCACCCCCTTCCAGGAATCTCTTTGGTGAATCCCGACCTGATGGTTTCAGAATCCCTGCATTTGCTAAAATGCATGTTCCCCAGCTCAGCCCTTTTTGACACAGCCAACTCTAGTCTGTGGGTCTGAATCTACACAGCCTCTGGCTGAACTTTCCCAAGGGCAGGGCACTTAATAGCTCACAATCCACTTTGTTTTTCCACTGTTGTTAACAAGTTCTGCCTTACAGGGATGAACAGCCCCTTCACTTTACCGATGTGGAAACTGGCACTGGGTTTCACAAGCCAGCAGGTTGGGCTTGCTCTAGGTTACACTGAGAATTTGTGGCGGACTAGCATCCCGGGTCCCCAGTCAGCTGCTTCCCACCTTCCCACAAGGGCAAGCAGCACGTGGGTGGAGGCAGAGTAACAGCATGGCCCTCTGGATAGGGGTGATGCCTTCCCATTCTGCAGATCCAAACCAGGTGACCTTAGGAGCCAAGGACCCTCTCTGAGCCTCAGTTTCTCCATCTGAAAGTTGGAGCCACCCCTTATCTGGTGGTGGTAAAGGTTTCATAAATGCCCACCCTTAAAGAGCTCAGCAGAGTGCCTGGCACATAGTATGTGCTCAATTAATCCGAACTTATGTTTTGTGATTTTTCGACCTCTGGAACCCTGGACCTCAGCGCTGGTCTCCTGGCCCCAGCTGCGCGGGACAAGTGTGTGGGGTGCACAGAGGGGAGGGGGCGGGGCCACGGGGCAGAGGAGAGGGCGGCGGGAAGAAGGGAGAGAAAATCCCAAAGGCCCGGAAGGCCGGGAGGGAGGCCGGGTACGGGCTGGAAACCGCGGCTATTTGCAGCTTTGCCCTTGGGCTGAGGTCGGGCCGGCGCTCGCAGGCCAGGCTGCCGAGCCCGCCGCCCCGCCCTGTGCCCTCGGCCACCCGGGCTCTGCCCTGGCCGGCGGATCCTACCTCGCCCGGTCCTCGAGGCCCGGCGGGGGGTCGGGACGCCGCAGCCGAGCGGTGACAAGGCCGCGGGAGCGGACGGCGCGCGGGGCTGGGGCGCGGGCGGCGGGCGGGCCGCAGGGTGAGTCGCGGCCGCGGCGAGGCTGCCCGGGCGCCGGGTGGGCGCTCACGATTGCTAAAGGCTGCGGTTTGGCTAAGATTGCGGAGCCTAGAGGAGAAAGGGTGCAGGAGGGAGGAGAGCGGGGAAGAGGGAAACACAAGCCGAGGGCGGGATGAGGGCGGGAAGCTGACGTTTCCTGAGCGCCGGCTGCGTCCAAAGGAGGTGGGATGACTGGCCCCACTTTACCGGCCGGCTCGGGGAGGCTGGGTGCCTCGGACTAGGCGTCCAGCTGTGAAGTAGCAGAGTCGGGAGCCTGATCGGTCTTTCCCCACGACTGAGAACGCAAACGCGAGCCGGGGAAGGGCGGAGCGGGCCGGGGCGGGAAGGGGAGCCGGGGGCGCTCGCCTTCTGGGTTTCTCTGCCCCAGGTGACGCCGCAGGAACCCTGCGTCCGTCTTCCCCGCGCCCTTCCAGCGCCCCCGTGTGGAGGCTCCTTCTGAAGCCCGATCTACCCCCCCTTCCCCGCCTCTGCGCGCCCCTTCCTAGAACTCGGAGTTGGCTGACCCGGGAGGGGCAAGAGCTGGGTCCGGTCTCACGGCCTGCCCCTTGGATAGAGGACGGGAGGTAAAGGGGAGGCTGGGCCCCCAGAGGAGGTGAGCCTCCTTCGGGTGGGCAGTGCGGTCCTTCCAACGGAGGGAGCAGGGTGATGGGTAAAAGGAGCTCGGAGTGTGTAACTGGGGCAATAGTCTTTGCACCCTGTGCTAGGACCCTTTCGCTCGCAATGACTTAATTCTACTGCGAATCTTTGAGGTTACACTCATGCATTCATTCATTGATTCTGGATTTGCTGAGACCTTACAACACGGGAGTTGCCCCAGAACACAGGTGAAAGAAACAGACAAGCATTATAACACTTTTAGCAGTGTGGAAAGTGCCGTGACGGGGGTATCTGGGGAGAGAAGAAGAATCCTGGACCCCCTTTACCCACATTTACAGTGTGGGTACGCTTCAGACACTTGTCCTAGACAGAACACTTTGGGTTGGAAAAGTGGGTCTCTACACACGGATTGCAGATGGAGCAAACAGAGCCATAATCCTCTGTGCCCACAGGTTGTGTAGGTATGGCAGACAATTTGGCCCAAGACTGCCTTGCTTTCAGCACTTCTAGCCTCTTAATAATATCCCAAGTATCTCTGGGAGGGCCTGAAGATATAGGTAGCCCAGTTTCAGAAATTCTCAGGGTCCTGAGGGTGATTCCAAACAGTCCCTGCCCTTGCCCTTTTCATCAGGCCCCTTTCCCCCCACCAAAGGTGCATCTTGGCCCAGGCCTATGGCCCTAGGAGGTTCTCACGCCATCTCCCTTCCTTCTCCATCACCTTTCTTCCCAGGGCCCTGGCCCCCACCTACCTACCTCCTTTTCGCAGTTAGATTCTATAAGGAAAGACAAACGTGCATGGTGGGGGCTTGTTTGTCCATAAGAAGGATTTAAGTCAAGAGTAGAAGCAAAGTGTAGTGTCTAAGGATAAGACTCTGGGTTCGAATTCTGACCCCACCACTTACCAGTGTGTGACCTCAGGCACCTAACCTTTCTGATTTTCACCATGAGCTAGGGATAATAATATACTTTCTTAAAAAGGTTGTTGAGACGTTTAAATGAGATAATGCATAAAAGAACTTCATGCGGCATCAGGCACATTGTAGGTCTTAGTAAATGGTAGCAATTATTATTGCTATTAATAATATAATTAAACAATAACACTCATCCCTATTTTACAGGAAAGCCAGATTAAGAAAAGTCATTTTTGGCATTCCCTGATATTTTGTTATCAGGTGAAGAGTTTCCTAAGGACAGGAACTGGGTCTCTCCCATCAGACTAGGAGCTCCCTGCAGCCAGGTCTCTCAGACAAGGCTCAGTGAACCCAACCTTAAAGTTAGGGTTCAGAAGCTTCAGGCCTGGGTGCTGAGGGAGGCCTGTGGAGCCCCCCCCTTGTTAAGGGGATGTGGGTTCTGCCCGGCCCTTACCTCATGTATGGCGGTGAAGTCTCGCCTGTGTGCCTGTGTCTCCCAGAGCTTCTGTGCAATAAAGGCCGCCAGAGTCTGACCCCATTAGTGGGAGAGGTGAAGCTCATGATTCCAATCAGCCTTTTCTTCCTGGATCTTGGTTAGCGAGTGTGGCAGAAAAGTGCACGACTAATTGAAAATATAGTTATAATGCACTGTCCTTTGTGCCTCCAGACCCCACTGTCTGAAGAATAGTTTGTTTCTCAAGTCAGGGAGGACGCCAGAGCCGGCCACTCAGAGATGGAGGTGGTACCCACGGGTGGGGTAACTTGGCTGGTGGGGGCGGGGCACGAGACTCAGCACTGACTCCTGTCCTGCTCTCCCTGACCATGGTCTGGAACACCTGGGCTCTCAGAGGATTGCTGAGTTCAGTGAGACTCTGTACAGGCTGCCTGGGGACTGGAGAACAAAGAGATGAGGCCTTGAATGCCAGGCTAGGGAGTGTGGCTTTTATCCGGCAGACACTGGTGAGTCACTGAAGGTTTTAGAACAAAGATGTTATGTGGGATTCTGTTTTTTTCCTTCATGGGTTCCCAAATCCTCCTCACCTCAAACATGTGTATGTTAACGCCTAGAAGAAGGACTGGCAGAATACACATAGGTGGTTGTGGTGCTAACTTTTGAGATGGACAAGTAAGCAAAGGGAGGTGTCCGTCATCTATTCAGTACCCTATATGATTTGAATATTTTACGATAAGAATATACCTTTACAATCTAAAACAAGATGAGAAATAATATAAATGCCCGTTAACAGGAAAATGGATAAGTCCATTGTGGCAGTGGAATACTACACAGCAGTGAAAACGAATGAATTAGAGTGTGTCTATCAACGTGGATAAAAGTCATAGAATGTTGAGCTAATAAAAGCAAGTTGCAGCAGGATTCCTAGAGTATGAGTCCATCTATGTAGAATTGAAAAACATGAAAAACATATATCCATATTATAAATGGATATATACACATGTAGTGAAAATATACATGGGGAGGAGGTTGGGGAGAGAACACAGGTGGCTTCAATTTTCTCTGTAATGATTCCTCTCTTAAACTAGGTAGTGAGGGAATTCCCTGGCCGTCCAGTGGTTAGGACTCTGCGCTCTCACTGCCGAGGGCCGGGTTTAATCCCTGGTCGGGGAAGTAAGATCCCACAAGCCACGCGGCCAAACAAACAAAAAAACTAGGTAATGAGCGTTCAGGTTTGCTGTAGTATTATGTATACGTTTTTATGTTCCTGATATAATTAACACATTTTGAAAAAGGAAGATTAGAAGAGAAATAGAAAAATATGGGGAGAGGGGTTATAAGAAAGAGGGAAGGGTCAACAGTATGAAATACAGAGCAAGTCCTGCAGTGAAAGAGCTGGGGGCAGAGCCTGGCCTGGCCTGAGGTAGGCGAGCTCCCACCAGTGTTTTGGGCCCATAGGCTCAGGGTCTGCTTTTGGTTTTCCTGTTAAGAGCCCTGCCAAGAGGGCCCTGAAGACCATCAACAGCCAGTGGGCCACCTGGGTACTTCCCACTGTGGTCTCAGCCCTGCCGCCTCCGGGACACGCGAGGAGCCTTTGATGTTGCTGCTGACGATACAGTGAAGCTGTCCTCGTCTCTTACCCAAGAGTAAGTGGAGTCATCACTCTGGGAGAGATTTGTCTGAGGACCCAAAGGGGTGACAGTGTCCAGGCCAGGCAGTGCTGCTGGAGGCGTAGGTTGGCCCCGAGGCAGGGGGATGACCATGCTGACTTTGGCAGGAGCCAGCAAGTCTCTGGTGCCCAGGGGGTGGGGGGGCGAGGATAGTGTTGAGGCCTGAAGGTTTGGGGAGGCAAAAGCCAAGTCCTGGTGCCCAGGCATGGAGAGCGGGCGATGCCCAGGCTTGGCAGACAGCAGACTGAAAGATACCATGCCAAGCTGGGGCTAGGGGCTGTCAGGGTTGGAGATCAGAGGAGCGGATGGGGGAGGGCCGGGGCACTGTCAGGGCTTGAAGCAGGAGGCCGCCAGGGGCAGGGTGGCAGTGGGTGGAGTGTGGAGATCAGTGAAGACAGAGGGTCACCGGGAGGAAGTGGGCAGTGCCAAAGGAGCAATGGGAAAGAGTCAGTGCCAACTTGGGGCTGGGGGGCAGGGGGAGGGAACCCTCAAACTTATTCTTTTCCCAGGTCTCATTCAGTTTGCAATAAAAACAGAGGCCTTTATTGGTGAGTTATAAACCCTAGAGTTCAGGGTTCAGAGAGGCCTCTGGGGTCATCTTTTCCAATTCGTTCTTTGTACAGATGGGGACAGCGATGCCCACAGTGGGGCACTGGCCTTTCTAGGGCTACCCAGTGAGTCGAGAGACATGAACTGGATGGAACCTGCCTGTGTGTCCAAGTCTGTGCCACACCTGTGTGGTGTAGGGTGGGGAGCTGGAAGGTGAGGGGTGCCGAGTGAAGGGCTCCAGTCTTGACCAAGGACACCAGTGGTCCTTGGGGAGATGAGGCCAAACACATCCAAACCCAGGCAGCAGAGCAAGGCCACGTGCGCCCCTGGGGAAATGTTCTGGGTCAATAGTGGAGCGCACCTCCTGTGAGCTGGGACCTTTGGGAGGGATTCCATGGAAATTGTAGTTTTGGTGGAACTCCAAACAATAGGGAGGTATTTAAAACCATTAGGAATTTATTTTCAATGGAACTCAAATATCCCACAGTACTAGAACGGATTTTACAAGACAAAAATACATCATGGAGGTGAGTGCTGAGTGCCTGGAGCTGACCTTGGTTACTCTGCTGTCCAGGGGGGTCAGGCTGTGGGTCGCTCCTATTGGCAGATAATCCCAAGGCCTGCAGGTCTGTTGGGGGACAGAGGTCTGTCATTAGCTGGAGGCCCAGGAACAGGGACTGCAGGCCAAGGCTGAGGTCCGTTGGGAAATGCCCCTGGACGACATTGATCCCTCTCCTCTCATTTCACAGTGGAGCAGACTGAGGTCCAGGAAGAAGTAACATATTCTCCAGCACGACCATTTTTGCAACATTCCATTTATTTCTGAGATGTGTTTGGGAGTGCTTGGCCTTCTGGGAGGGCGTTGGCCTGAACCAGGATGCCCCAGAGGGCAGGCACTGTTCCTGGATGGGTGCTCAGAGGATTGGGCCTGGCTGGGCAGAGATGGAAGGGGCCATCTGCCCTGTTGTCCTCTGGTCAGCGGAGGGGCCGGTTGGGGCCTGAACCTCAGTATCCACCCATCCTGTTTGCCTGGGAGTGCCTGATTGCTTTGGAAGGGCAGCCCACCGTCGGGGGTAGGGTGGGGCTTCCAGCAGCTCCTGGGGGCTGCAGGATCGGACCCGTTTAGCCTCCGCAGTCATCTGACCCCCATGACTCAGGCCTGGCCCTGCGCTTGGAGGGCATTGGGCCAGTCTGAGCTCATCACCACTGCCCGGAGCAGAAGTGGTAAACAAGTTTGCCCTCTGCCTCCCACCCCTGAGAGGAAGCAAGGAAGAGGGTGAGGTGGGGGCCCACAAGCACCCCACCAGGGCCAAGCCATCTGCATAACACAGATGCGTGTCATGGGTGTCCACGGGGCCTGGAGGATGTGTGCTGGGCTCTTGCATGTGGGCCACATGTACAGAAGCGTGTTTGCTTACACATGCGTCCTTGGGGGAGCTGTGCCCAACCTTTTCCAGGGACCAAGTTGGCCACGGAGCAAGGGACCTTTCACCCCATCCCTGGTGTCTGGGGGCCAACAGCTGAAGGCTCACGAGGCTGGGCCTTAGAACTGGGGGTCCCTGTGGAGTAACAACTCGTTTGACCTGCTGTTTCTCAGCCTCCTGACTTTCAGGTCTCATGGATCAGACTCAGGTGCTGGGGGTGGAGCTGGGGCCCTGTGGCCCCTGGGAGCCTCTGAGAGACTGCAAATCTTCTTGGGCTGCCATTCTGGGCTGCCGGAGCCCGCGGCAACATCTGAGAGGCACGGTCCTTGGCATTCCCCCTCTTGCTGTGGGCCCCTGGCCCCATCTTCTCTCCTTCCATCTCAGTCCCTCCTCTACTCTCTCTCGCTGTTGCCTGTCTCTGTCTCCCTCCTTTCCTTTTACACCCACTTTTCTGCCCTCCCGTCCCTCCTCCCTCTCTTCTCTCAACCCAGTAACTAGCATTGCTATTTGTAGCCACCAGATGGCACCAGTGCACCACGTGTCCCATCCTAGATGAGCGTACCGCTCCCCCCTCCCCCCAGCCCAGGGCGATTAAACACCCTTAACCCTTCACAACACCCACACCCTACCCAGAGCCTTCCTGGGACTTTAAACATGGAGGAAAACAGATGCAGCAAAATATGGGCATGGCCAGGGTGGGGGCCCGGAGCTGGAGAGGCTCTAATGCCTCAGGGTAACATCTACCTCGGGAAGGGTGCTCGCACACATCACAGCATTCCTACCTCAAACCCGTGAGGTCCTGCGCAGTGTGCACTGTGCACATGAAGAGTGAAACCCAAAGGAATGAAGTCAGTCGCCCAGGGTGGGACATCAGACGTGTAGTGGGAGGGAACTTGAACCCCAGCTTTGCAGGTTCCCAAAACTTGGGGTTCTTGGGCTGGCAGGAGTGGGTGGAAATGGATGGTGCGAGGGTCCCCAGAGCAGGTGAGGCCCTTGGGCACTTTCTCCCATGCTAAGGCCCGTGACTGTCCCTTTGGTGTCTCTTGGTTTGTTTCTTTCAAACCTGACACAGAATGATCCTTACCCAGGGAAGCGCCTGCTATTATCTTAGCCTCTGGGTCTTCTCAGAGTTGAGGCATCTTCACACTAACCAGGCTCTCCTTTTCCTTTTGGTCTCTCTACGTATATTCATGCTCTGTCTTTTCTAATAAGGCTGAAATGTAGAAGAGGCAGCCCCTCTCTGCCTTCTGGGGAGCCCCCAGGATAGTGGGAAACACAGCCCTGCCCCAGAAGCCTATTGAAAGGGGAACACAGAGGTGTAGCTTTCTGGGAACCCCTACCGGTATAGAGCCAGAGCCAGGTGAAGGTATTCAAGGGGGGCTTCCTGGAAGAGGCAGGGGCCAGGACTAGGGAAAGGTAGGCTGAGTGAGGGCAATGGCAGCTGCTGAGTGATCCTCATGTATGGGGAGCAGGGCGGGTGGTCTGTCACAGCCCTGGAGGCAGGGGAAGGGCCCACGTTGGCCCTAACTGGGGCTAAACTCCCCGACTGGCCCATACCCCCCGCCCCACCCCTCACCCCCCGTCCCACTGGGAGGCCTGCTGTGGGCTGGGACAGGAGGCCCAGGGTGGGGTCCCTTCCCCAGGGCCGGAGCAGGATCCTGGGCCGGCTGTGGCAGTGCCCAGGAGCCAGAGAGGAGCCGCCGCCCCCCACCCCCTTGGGCCCCTCTGTAATTAGGGCTATTTTTAGCCCCCTCTTCCTTCCTATTTCAGGCCTCTGGACTGGGCCGGAGAGTGGGCTGTCCTGGGGCCGAGGGCTGGAGCCGCTAAACTGGGCCTCAGCGTGGGAGCTGCAGCCACAGCACAGACCACAGCCCGGGGCGGAGTCCTGGCAGGGGGAGGGGAACGGGGACGTGGCCAGGCCTGGGGCAGGGCCCGGTGGGGGCGTGTCCTTGGCTCGTCTGACCCCTCCCTGGGCCCCTCACTGATCTGCCCCCCTGGGCCCATCCCTCTGCCCCCTCCCTGTAGCGCTGCTGATTTGAGGCAGTTAGCCCTGGGCCTGCATCTGTGTGTGTCCAAGAAGGTGCGGCCAGAGCACCTTCAGGACAGTGTCGCCCCAGAGGGGTGCCCAGAGTGTTTATAACCATTTATTAAGTGCTTACTGTGCCAGGTACCGACCCAGCACCTTACCTGTATTAATTCATTTACTGTGTACAACGACACTACGAGGTCCGTGCTATTTTATCCCTATTTTACAAATAGAAAAACTAAGGCTTGGAAGGAACCCATTTTTCGTGTGCCAGGCTCAGGGAGCATCCTGATCTTTTCCGATGGTGGTTTGGGGGCGGGATGCCGAGAGACAGGGCTTTCTTCTTCATCTCCTTCCAGGCTCCACTCCTTGGATCCCAACACTCTATCCGGCGCAGCTCCGGGCAGCAGCCTCTCGATCTGCCTGTCCCTGGTCTGATGGCCGATGGCCTGTCCTGCAGGCGGAAGGGTGGGTCTTGCCCAGCTGGTTCCAGTTAGGCACAAGAAAGCTGGCAAGGGGTATATTTAGCCCTGGTTTCTGGAGGAGCCAGAGGTCTTTCATCGTTGGAGGCACTGGCCACAGCCGGACTCAGCTTGCCAACGCTGGGCTCCTGGGCTGCAGGGCAGACGGGCTTCGGGCAGGGAGTGGGGTCAGGGGGGAGAAAGGGCAAATGTGGCCGTGCCCATCTTTAGGGCTGGGGTCAGGGGAGTGTCAACGCCAGTCAGGACCACTCAGTTCTGAATGCCACGCTCAGGATGTGTCTGTAGGTTTGAAGGCTCCTACGGGCATTGGAGGGCAGGCCTGGGAGAAGACCTGCTGCCTGCCCCGGTGAGCCCAGGCCCAGCCGAGGCCTAGCGTGTCTGTGGCACGGGGCTTAGCTGGGCTTGGGAGTCTGGGGGCCTGTTCTTAATCAGGGAGGTGGGCAGGGGGCAGAGTTCCAGGGACAGGAAGGTGGTGGCCTTTCCATTCTCTCTAAGGAGACTGACATGTTTGGGCGTCAGTGTTTAGAGAAGATGAGGAGGGGGCAGGGATACTGTGCAGGAGGGAAAGAGAGGTGCACAGAGAGGCAGCCTCCTGGTGCCGAGTGGTGCTGGGCGTGCGGTGGTGTTTGCCCCATTGCCGCGGGTTTCGGGGTGGTGGGCTCTCACTGTGTGCTGGGGCCGGTGGGCTGGGACCCGTGTGGTGTGGGTGACTGCACGGCTGGGCTCTGGTGGCACACGGGTGTGAGATGACCCACCGGTGGCTATGGCATTGCTCCACTGTAGGTGACTAGGGCGGCATGTGACCCCGTCATGACGTTTCTGTGGGGCAGCCTAGGAGTATGGTGGTAGATGAGGGACTAGGGCTGTTTTAAACTGTCCAGCTCTGATCCTGTGGGGCTGTGTAATTATCCCCCTGGATGTGGGTCTCCGTGTGCGAGTCTGGGAGTAAACGCATGTGTGGATGCAGGGTTTCGGACTCAGGCTCTGTGTGTGTGTGTGTGTGTGTGTGTGTGTGTGTGTGTGTGTGTGTGTGTGTGTGTGTGTGTGTGTATTGTTATTCTGGGTGTGACTGGCTATGGGAATGTGCAGTGGGGCTACCAGTCAGTCACCCACCAGCTTCCCACTGCAAATGAGTCCTGCTCCCACTGAGGGTCATGCCCCTCTGCCCTTCTGTGGACCCCTACCCCAAAGCCACAGGCCCTCTGGGCTGGAGGGAGGGAACCCTACAAGTCGTAAGCGCCTGTCTCTCTCCTAATCCTCTCACCCCCACTCCCTCCGACCATCCCCACAGACGGCAGGCTTCTACCTGCCCCCGGGCGTGAGGCAGGGGAGAGAGAGAGGAGCCTGCCCGCCTGCCCGCCGCCCCTCTGTCGTCTCTTCATTCAGACAAAGAGCTCACCCTGGTCTCTGTGGGCGTCTGGGAGACGCTGGGGGGATTAGCTGCCCGCGCCGCCCTCTCCCCACCTCGTGCCAGCCCACCCGGCTGGCACCGACGCCTCTGAGCCCAGGGGCAGTGCCCTCACCGCAGCCTCTCCAGCCCCGGAGGGTGTGTGTGTGTGTGTGTGTGTCCCCTGCCCCCACACCTGGGTGCCCCCGTGAGAAATGGGTCCTGAGGTACACACACTGCTGGCGGGGCCACGTCTCCCCTGGGTTTCTCTTTCTTTGTCACTCAGCACGCGCTCGGCAGGCCTACATGTGTGTCGGCACCCCTCTGTCTTTGAACCTCTCATTCCTGGCCCTTGCACCCCTCCCCCACAGTTGACTGCAGCTCCGACCTCCCATTCCTTCCCCTCGCATTCCTGGGGGAAGGCGTGATCCGGCCAGTGAGCACTGAAAGCAAGAGAGAGAAGGCAGTGGGCGCCCGTCTGGTGAGGGCTCGGCCCACCCTAGCTGGCGAAGCTGTCCGTTTCGGTGTGGGGTCAAAGGAGCTCCATGCAGGAGACTTGGGAATGACAGTGGGTCTCGTGTTTCTGTGGCTTCTCCGTCGGGAGAGTGACTAGTCCTTTAGTCGTGCCTCCTGACGCTGAGGCTTTAAGTCTAGCCTTTTCCTTGTATTGTGCAAAACCAGAAGTGATTTTCAAAGTTCTTTCACGTTTACTCCCGTGGATTTTCTCAACAGGTGGGGCAGGTATTACCATGTTTCCTATTTCAGAGGTGTCTAGATCAAGGCTCTGAGAAGTTAAAGGATTTACTCAAAATCACACAACTGGTGAGCCACAGAGCCAGGACGGAGCCCAGGGTCTTGCTCTGTAAGTGTCAAGGGAGACCCTTTGGACCCCTCCTAATCCCCATGGCTGGGCCTCTGCCTCCTCAGTACCCTGTCCCTGCCACCCTCGAAGAGTCTGCTGTTTCAGGAAACTATGGAATGGAGATAGGCCAGTGGGAGCTGGGTGAGAGGACCTGGCCCCGCCTCGAGTCACACCCCATCCTGAAGCAATCAGGGCCCCACAGTACGGACAGTCCTTGCACCCGTCCTGTGCTTTTGCAGGTATTTATGGATGCTCTACCAAAATATCATTCTGAGGTTTAGTCCCCTCCTGTCTCCTTTTATTTGGTCTTCAGTGGAGGCAACGAGGCACCAACCCCATTCCTTCCATTGAAGGGAAGCCGCCAAGCATGCCAAGAAGGAAGCTGGGCTTTTCCCAATGACTGGGAAAGGGCGTGGAGGTTAGGGGTCTGGCTCCGTGCCTTCCGTATAAGAGATGGTAAACATATGAAGATGGAAATATAGTGCTGAGTGGGTGGATGAATATATAGAAGAGGGTGAGTGCACAGGTGAGTTGGGTGGGGGATGCCCGTGTCGGCTGGCGGGTGAATGGATGGACGGATAAGTGAGCAGGTGGAATGTGTGGATGGGTGAGCGGGTGGTGTTAGGATGGATGGGTGGGTGGGTATTTAGATAAATGGATAAATGAGTGAATGGTTGAACGGATGGATTATTAGGTGTGTGGAGGATGTTGGACGGATAGATGGATGGAAGAGTAGGTGGATGGATGCATGGAAGGATGGATAAACAGATGGATGGATGGACAGATGGATAGATGGATGGATGGAAGGGTAGAGATGGGAAAGTGGGTAGATAGGTGTGTGAGTGGATTTGTGGTAGAGATTTGGGAGCCTGGAGGAGCCTTTGAAAGACAGGCTATACACAGGGAATGAATTTTTCACAAGTATCTTGGTTTTGGTCAGCCCTCAATTCATCTGAACTGATGGAGAGAAACCATGTTATGGAAAAATCTAGAAGATGCTGGTTGGTTGCAACCTGATTTATATCACACTCAGGGGTGGATTTTGGCTCTCCCCTATGAAGTCTGAGGGTCTGAACTTTGCATATAACGTGTCAGTCATATGCATAGGTACGGCTCATCCTGGGAGTCCAGTTCCTGCTTTCCTCACAGCCTGCCATCATCTTTCTCCCTCCCATGCTGGGCAGGACGGCATCTCCTCTCAGACACTTACAGAGTTCAGTCAGTGTGCTGTGATTCTCCTGTAGCTCTCTGGTGGGCTCACTCCTTCTCTAGGGTCAGGGACAGTGGCTGGACTTCCTGAGGGTCTAGGGCTCTTCCTTCAGTTTCTCTGAAGCTTAGTCAGCACTGGAGGAGCCCAGGACCACAGAGATTAGCCTGGCATCTGCCAGGTGGTGGGATGCTAACATGAACTTGATAGCGGCAGTGCTGCCCTGACAACAGAAGGTGGACACTGACCTGCTTTCCCGAATGAGAGGAGGCAAACGGAAGCTGTAACAAGACACATGGAGGTTAAATGCCAGGAGGGGGTGTGCTTGGCGGGGGATGGGGGGGTGGGCTGTGGAAGCATTTCTCTGTCCCTTCCCAGGTATCAGGCCTATTCTTGGATTCAAGAGGATTCTCTGTTGCCCTCCTCTTGGGGAAAATCTTCCCTTGGGGACTCTGGATGGCCTGGCTTCCATGACAATTATAGGAGCCTCACGCATTGAGAACCTTCTGGACGCCAGGCACTTTACATATGTCATCATGTTTAATTCTCACAGTATCCTTTCAAGGCAGGGAGTATTTCTCCCATTTTACAGATGAGAAAACTGAGGCCCAGCATGATTAAAGAATGTGCCTGGTATTACCCGTCAAGGAGGTCATCAAATCAGGATTCCTATTCAGGTCGACCTGACTTCTCTGCCACATGCCATTTCTCATGTCTGAGCCCTCACCCCCTCCCTGCAGTCTGGTCCAGCTGGTTAGAACGGGTTCAAGGAGCAGCAGTTGGAAGGACACACCAGAGGGATGTAGGTGAGGCCCCCAGAGAATGAGAAGGCTCGAGACCAAGGAGATGGGCTATAGCCAAGGACCTTTAAGTGTTTCTAGGGCTCTTGTACAGAGACCTGCTGGCCTCTATTCGAAATAAGAGGCAGCATGAAGGATTTGGGTGAGACTACCAGCAGGACTTTCTGGCCTAGAGGGCTGTAGAACTCTGAAAAGGGCAGAAGAGGAAGGGCAGAAAAATACATTCATTGCAGGAGGTGACCTATGGTGGTCCCAGCGCAGCTGATTTGCTGACCTGAGACAAGGGGTGGCCAGAAGAATTCATCTTGGGACATCCTCTTGCAGCCAAAAGAGGCCACAATGGCCTGGGTGGGAGTTGGGAGTCTTGAGACCTGGAACTCTCCGGATCCAAGGAAAGACCCATCATGGGGACCGGTGCTGGGATGCGGAAGCTGGAGCAGTTCGGAGCCCACCTCAGGATCCCAAAAGTGGGGGCTGGGAGATGCCAGGACATATTTCTGGGGAGACAGGAAAGGGGGTAGCTGCAGGAACTAGAAGGGAAGCCTGCCCCTCCCCAAGCCAGGCAGTTCCTGAGGCCAGAAGCCTGCCCTGCCCCTGGCGATGCTGAGAAGGCAGCAGGGATTCGTGGCAGCCTGAGCCCCAGGCCGGTGACCAGGTGGCCAGACCTCTGGCCAGTCCCGAGAAGCTGGGTGGAGGGGAGCTGGCGGCTGGGGCAGAGAAGGGTGGAGCCTGGGAGGTCCAGGTGGGCCGTGGCAGAGTGTGGCCCCTCCTGTGTCTCCCCTCGCCTGCTGGCCTCCCCCTTCTCTCCCTTTGATGCTTCTCACCACAGACTTCAAACAGGCTGCCCTCTGCTTCTGCCCGCCCGCCCGTAATTAGAGCCTGACTCACGCTGCCTCTCACCCTCGCTCCCTTCCCTGCTGTTGATCTGGCTCAGGCGCTCTGTCTTGCCTCTATCTCTCTACTTTCTCTCTCCTTCTCCATCTCTCTCTTTCCCTCTCTTCCTGGTTCTCTGGCTCTCTGTGTCTCTGATCCTCTGTCTAGATCAGGGACCAGCTCTAGTCTGGGCCGCAGGCTGCAGTTCCCATGGACGCACGCTCTCTGCCCCGCGGCCTCCCCTCCTCTGTCTCCTCCTGTGTGCTCTCACTCCGACTGGAGACTTGACTTCTCCGTCTTTATTGCCATACCTTCTCTCCATCTCTACCAAGCTCTGTCTCCGTCCCTCTCCTTTTCTTTCCCCCTTATTTCTCGTGGGATCTGCAGCCCCTCGCCACACTGAACGTCGTCCTTATCTGTGCCCCTCCCACCCAGAACATGGGGCTCGGGCCCCACCCCCTCCCTGGTGGAGACTGCCCCAGTGCAAGCCCGCTGGGCTGTGAGCTGGGCCAGCTCCAGGCTGTCCGCCTCCTCCCTGGTTCGTGCCCTCAGCTCCCAGCACAGCCCCCGTGGCTCCTGCCCCTCCCTGGACTTCTTTCAGGCCCTTCCCACATCTGGTTTTCCTGGCCAGGCTGACCTCCCGCCCAGCGGGCTCCCTTTGCCGCCCTATGGCAGGCAGTGCCCTGTCCATTCTCTTTCCCGGGAGAGGGCGGGGCTTGCTAGGAGCCTCTCCACGGCCTAATATGGGAAAGAGGGGATTAAGAACCCTACAGATCCCCTCCCCTCCAAGGCACTGGGGCTTGGGCTGCACCTCGACCCCTGCCGGGGCCCAGGTACCTCTAGCAGCATCTGCCCATCAGGTGTAAGGGCTTCATCCCCATCAGAGAAGAGGCTCACACTCCTCTCACTGTTGTGCCACAGACCCAGGTCCTCTTGGAGAGACGGGCCTCGAGGGGCAAGGCTTGGGCAGTGGGTGGTCTTGGTGTGGATAGCCCCCTCAGGGCTGACAGAGCCCTCCCTTGACGCTGCAGTTCTGGACTAGCCCCAGGGCCTCTCTAGGCCTGTTTCTCAAGGATGCCATGAGGAGGGGTGGTACTAAGAAAGACGTGACTAACCCCTAGGTTGGACTCCCTGTTTTCCAGCTGACAGTGCCCTTTCCTGGTCATGTGGAAGCCTCGTGACCCCTGACGGGCGTGGAATGAGGTGACCCCATCTTTCTACAGATGAGGACACTGAGGCACAGGGATGCCACGTGCCCGATCCAGGACCCCTCCTCAGGGGGAGGCAAGCCGGCTGGACTGGGGGCTCGGGGCCCTGTGGGAGTCCAGGTTCCGGACAGTGGCCCTGGCTGGGGCCTCACGTCCCTCAGGCCTGGGTAGTTCTGGCCAGTTCTAGGTTCTGGGCAAAGATGGGTGCCCACCAGGTGGCTGTGAACTCATGAGTCAAGGGGCTTCAGCAGGGACCCCGATTTGGGGCATTTCTGGACAGGACCCAGGAGAGGCCATGCCTGGGGGTGCTCAGGTGATCAGGGTCTCGAGAGGCTGGGGGGACACCCCCTCTGAATTGGCAGCCCAAGCATGCGTGACTGTGTGTGTGTGCACGGCTGTGAGGGAGTGTGTGATTCCGGGTGCATGTGTGAGAGTGTGCACACGAGCACGAGTGACTGTGCGTGTGCCTGGGAGCGAGGGTTCGTGACTCCACAGATAAGGGTGTGAGAGGCTGTGGTTCGTGAGTGCCTGCAATCCTGTGAGGTCATTTCAAATGTGAATGAGTGAGAGGGTTGTGTCGGGCGTGAGTCCTGAGTATGCGAGACGTGTGTGTGTGTGTGTGTGTGTGTGTGTGTGTGTGTGTGTGTGAATTGACTTGGGTCTCTGATGCGGGAGGATCTATGTACACAGGTTAATATATAAACGAGAGCAAGAGCGGGGGGAACAGACAGGTGTGGGTCCGCGTGCACGTGTGTGCGCACGCGTGTGCTGCTGTGTGAGCGGCGTGACGCCCAGGCTTTTTCCTCATCTTTAGCGTCAGCAGCATCACCTCCTCCCTCCCTCCTCCGTCCTCCCTCCCTGTCCGCTTCCTTCTCCCTTCCCTGCTCAGCCACCCTTTGGGGATCAAGTGTCAGGACCACTCCCCTATTCCAGAGGCACCCTGGGGACACTTTTTTCTCCCTTTGCCGGCAGGAAGGGGTCCTCAGAGCTGGGGTCGGGACGCAGGACGTGGCGGCCCTGCCTCTGAGGCCTGGGTCAGAGGAGGACTGGAGAAGTGCGTCCTGGCCTCTTTCTCCCCTCACCGTCCTGAGGCCCAGGGTGGGGGTGCGATGACAAGTGATCGTCCAGCGCCAGTGTCTGGGTCCCATTGGTCAGGGAGGCGGCTCCCAGGCCCGGGCGCTGGCTCCAGCCTCTGCCCTGGCAGCCTCCGCCTGAGCCTCACCAGCCCCTGCCTCTCCGGGCCTCAGCCCTTCACCTGTGAAGCCTCTCCTGCTGCCTGGGTCTCAGCCTCTCCCCCAGCTGCCAGCTTGGCAGGGCCCCGGTCTGAGGCCCTTGGCAGGGGAGAAGCGTGGAGGAGTGGGGGGGGGTCTTCTTTGCCTTTAGAAACCGGAGATTTGGGCTGGGGTGGGTGTGCTCTCCCCAGATGGACTTGTCCTAGCACACCTCCGCTGCAGGGGGGCATGGATCCCCAGGGTGGCTGGATGAGGGAGACGTTGCAGCACTGGTTCTGTGGAGCCCCAATCTGAAGGCGGAGGAGCAGCCGTGGCCCGGGGAACCCCTCAGTTTGATGGGAGTGATGCGACACACTGGATACCCAGAGAGCTGGGTCCACACAGTAAAATAAGGACACAATTCCCAGCCGGCCAGAACCACAAGATCCACAGTACTTACCGAGGGCTGAAGACAGCTGCGCAATTCTTTGAATAAATGAAAGGAAAGAAAGGAGGGAGGGAGGGAGGAAGGGAGGGAGGGAGGAAGGGAGGGAGAAAGGGAGGGAGGGAGGGAGGAAGGAAGGAAGGAAGGGAGGAAGGGAGGAAGGAAGGGAGGAAGGGAGGAAGGGAGGAAGGGAGGAAGGGAGGGAGGGAGGAAGGAAGGAAGGGAGGGAGGGAGGAAGGAAGGAAGGAAGGAAGGGAGGAAGGGAAGAAGGAAGGGAGGAAGGAAGGAAGGAAGGGAGGGAGGGAGGGAGGAGGGAAGGGTGGGTAGAGGGAGGACATCAGAGCGGGAAGGGATGGGGGGGACAGGCAGAATTGAGCTGGGAGGCCCTGGGCAGCTTCCTGAAGGCACCTGGGATGCAGGGGCGGCCGAGTCTTCACCTGAAACTCTGGACGGTCAAGGCCTCTGGCATTTATTTTGAGCATCGAGGCCTCTCCAGGACCCTGGAGCCCTGCTTAGTTCGTTTCTCTTTCTGCCTCAGTCTCCCACTAATATTTTGGGGACACCCCCTCCTGGAAGCCCAGAGGGCTGTAAAGGGTCCCCTTCATGCCCCTCCTGGGAGAGGAAGCAGTGTCCTCAGCAGGGGGTGGCGCGGCCAGCCTGGGTTCCCTACCTTCTCAACAGCCACTCACTCCCCTGGCCCCACTCTCTCCCTCCCTCCCAGACCCAGGAAACCTTGGGACAGGCACGTCGTCCCTGACACTGTCCAGAGGCTCCAGCCAGGGAGGCAAGGGGCTGAATGCCAGTGGAAAGGGCCCCTGGGTCATCCCTGTGGGGGTCCTGTCGGGGAGCTCAGGAGGACAGGAGCCCCTGGGAGTGTCTGGCACCCACCCATTCCCAGGTAGCCTGCTCAGAGAACTCCAGAGGTGAGTGGGAGGGTGGAAAGCAGACTCCAGGCCACTCCCCGCCCCCCACCGAACCGTCCCAACCCCCACGTGGACCTGCTTTGCCTCCCTGTGCCCTGCTCTATGCCCTGGGCCTTGTCTCCAGATGGTGGGAGCGGGTCCTGAGACCTGAGGCTGGTCTTCGCCAATCAGCTGAGAAGCTCTGGAAGCAGGGAATGTGTGCCCCCCTCTGACTGGCTCCAGGAAGAGGAGGCGTGTGTGACCAAGGATAGGCAGATCTAGAATTAAATCCTGATGGTAGATCAGCCCGTTTCCTTCTTAGTAGAAGAGCAAGGTTCCGTAGGGCTGAGCGCGGGCTGCCCCTTTGCCAGGTGTTCAAAGCGCATCTGACCCAAACCAGCTTGTATAGCAGTGGCTCCAATAGCTCTATTTGCAGTTGATTGACGCAACACATCTCAAGTAGGAACGACTTCAGTTTGTGGTCACGTCACAGTTTGCACATTCACACACCCGACCTCATTTTGAGCCCCTGGCAATCCTGAGACTCAGGCAGGAGTGGGGCCGTGCCCCCACCTGCGGGTAAGGAAGTGGAGGAGGAGAGCCCTTCTCGTTCAGGAAGCGTGCCAGGTTCTGCGATCTCAGGCCCCCTCTTCCCCACTCTCTTATTATTTATCGCATTCGGGAAATAATTCGGTTTGGTCCTCGGAGCCAGGAAGGCCTTGGGTCCCTCGTGGGTAGCCTGTGTGTCTGGTTTCGACCAGGGGGACAGGGCCAGGGAAGAGTGGATGGGCTCACCTCGGCCGAGCGCAGACCCCTTCCCATTCCAGCACAGCCGTCAGCCCCTCAGGGCTGGGGCCACGGCAGTCTCCGGACTCAGGACCCCTTCTGAGGAAGTTCTGCATGGTCGCTGCCCTCTCTCCTCCAGGGACAGGGCCTGGTGGCCCCGGCCAGCATCTTGTGGGCTGCATCCTGGCTCTGGGGCTTGCTGGGGCTGGTGGGAGGCACGAGGTCCGGGTCTGGCCCCAGACTGGGTGGGCTGCCTCTCCACGGGTGAGTGGGAGACGGGATCAGGCGCCATCTTACTCTGGAGGCCGAGTGCCAGTGTGGCCCCCTGCTGGTGACTGGCCAGGCCACTGCAGAGCACATTTTTCTCCGGGTGACAGCCTCCTTCCCCCCGACCCTGGCAAGAGACCCCTCCTCTTCAGGCCCACCCAGCACCCCAGCCACCTCAACTCACCACCTCAGAGCTCTCCTTCCTCCTTCTCCCTTCCTGCTCTGTACTGAGCTGCTACCGGTGCCTGACACCTAATAGGTACTTTACCCAGGTGATCTCATTAACTCTGCCGGAGAAGACGTATCATTAGCTCCCATTTTAGGGATGAGGACCTGAGGCCCAAGAAGGTCGCGTGACTCACCCAAGGTCACACAGCTAGGTTGCCGGCAGAGGTGGGATTCGGTCTGTCAAGCTCCACGGAGGGTGTAGGTGGAAGAAATGCTGCAGAGGGAGCTTGGAGCTTGGGAGGGGCTTTGACTACTTCGATGAGAAGCCTCAGCTTGATTTTGTAGGTGAAGGGCTTTTAAACAGGAAAGTTACACCATAAAAGCAGAGACCCAGACTGCCTGGGTCCAAATCCTGCCCTGAAACCTAGCTGTGTGACTTTAGGCAAGTTATTGAACCTCTCTGTGCCTGGGTTTTAATTAGTAAAAAGGAAATGGTAATAGTGTCAACCTCATAGGCTTGTTAGGAGGATGGAGTCCATGAGCCTAAGGTGCTTTGGGCAGAGAGCGGGGCACGCTGCCCATTACGCACCATGTGTTTGCACTAGTGCTGGTGGCTCCTAGCCGGACCCCTTCCTTCTCCCTTTCTCACCCCCTTGCCCTGTCCCACACCCACCATCCTCTCTGAGGAATGAGAAATGCTGCCCTGAGCAAGGACCTGAGCCCGTGACCTGCCATGGGCACAGGCCCCCATGTGCTCTGCCCACCTTTGCTATGGCCGCTAGGTGCCTGGTGGGCAGAAGGTATGTATACTTGACTCAGATGGGGAAAAGGGGGCAAAATGGAAAAGTCTGAAATAGCCTTCCTAGTGAATGGGCATGGCTGCCAGGGTGCGGAAGAGGCACGAAGGGGCTGCCTCCTTGTCCAGGCTGTGGAGGGTCTTCAGGTGTTGGGTGAGGGGGAGTTGGGGCTGGCTTCCAGCAGGAGGACATGGGTAGCTGGGCTGAGAAGGAGGGAAGGGTAGGAGAGGGAGAGGCGGGGGGCGGGGATGGGGGGGTGGGGGGGGGGAATGGGGGCAAGTGAACGTTGGGCGGGGGATGTGATTGAAACCTACCCTGGGGTGGGAGGCTGAGGACAGGCCTGCAGGCAGAGGAGGCTTGGTGAACAGATTGGTGGAGACACTGCCACCGCCCAGATGTAGAGATGAAAGTGTCCACAGAGGCTCCCGCACCACCCTAGTGTGTCCCCTAATCCCTACTCACTCCTCCAGAGGCTGGGGCATTCTCCCCCGAGCTTCGTGGCTCCCTGGCTGGTACCCTCTCATCACTCTGGAGCACGCCCCACCCACCCCCAGCTGGAGCCAGGAATGGGGCTGTGGGCAAGGGGCTGGTCTCCTGGGTGACCCCAGCTGCAGAGGTGTCCCTGAGGGGCACCTGGCCATTCTTAATGGTGGTCAGGGGGCAGTGGGGTGAGGGGGGCTGGACAGGACCTCAGCTGCAGGAAAAGGGGGTTGTCCTCAGTGGGAATCAGTAGAAGAGCAGCTCGGTCCTTCTCTTCTTCCCTCCCTCCCTCTCCCTCCTTCCCATGTGTTCTTTTTCTAGCTCTGAGTATAGTGCCGGACCCGTAGTAGACATTCAGTAATTATTCGAATTCATAAGTAGAGCTAAGGATGTGAATTCTATGGCATCTGCTGGTGACCTAATGCCAGGATCCAGTTCCTTGGGCCGTGAGGAAGTCGGGACAGGAATGGGGATGGAGTTTGTGACGGGGCGGGGGCGCAGATGTAGGAGTGAACTCCGGCTTGAGACCCAGCGAGAATGAATCACTTGCCCAGGGTCTTTTCTCATCAGCTGGGACCGGGCAGAGGAAAGCACGGGGAAATGGGTGGAGATATGAATAAAAATTCTTTTACTTTTAAATTAACCTTCACAAACAATTAAACAGATAAGTAATTGGACATAAAATTCCAATCATGTCCCTTGAATTCAGTGCTTCCCACACTTCGGCTGAGGGAATGCCACTGGCCTGATTTCAGCAGTGAGGACATTGAAGTTGACTGATGTGATATCAACCCACTTTCTAAACTTAGCTTCTCCACCACTTCCTTCCTAGCTGTGTGATTTGGGCAAGTCCCTTGATCTCTCTGTGCGTTTGTTTCCTTACCTGTGAAATGAGGATAACAATAGTACTTATCTCATGGGGTTATCATGAGGATTAAATGAGTTAGTGTTTGTAAAGCCGCTGGAGGAGTGCCTGGCTCATGGAAAGGTCTATGTAAACGTTTGTTAGATAGAATGAGTAAATAAACACTTCTGAGCAACGACAGCTGTGAAGTCGTGGCTTGGTGCACCAGTTAGATTTTCTTTTCTCTTCTTTTTTTAAACATTCACTTTTAAAAAGTATATTTATTTTAGGCTGTGTTGGGTCTTCGTTGCTGCGTGCAGGCTTTCTCTAGTTGCAGTGAGCGGGGGCTATTCTTCGTTGCGGTGCATGGGTTTCTCACTGCGGTGGCTTCTCTTGCTGCGGAGCACCAGCTCTAGGCACCCAGGCTTCAGTAGTTGTGGCACACGGGCTCAGTAGTTGTGGCTCGCAGGCTCTAGAGTGCAGCCTCAGTAGTTGTGGTGCACGGGCTTAGTGGCTCTGTGGCACGTGGCATCTTCCTGGACCAGGGCTCAAACCTGTGTCCCCTGCATCGGCAGGCGGATTCTTAACCACCGCGCCACCAGGGAAGCCTACCAGTTAGATTTTCTCACACACATTAAAATAGAGAACTAAAGGTCCAGTGGTTAGGACTCAGCGCTTTCAGTGCTGTGGCCTCAGGTTCAATCCCTGGTTGGGGAACTAAAATCCCGCAAGCTGCCAGCTCGGCCAAAAAAAAAAAAAAAAAGAAATAGAGAAAACTACGAACCATTAGTATAAAATGATCTTCCATACCGCCAATAGGACACTGTCCCAGATGAACCTTCCATGCTGTCTGGGTGCAAGTATATTTTACGTGGTTCAATTCAGTCCCAGTTGTAGCCCATACTCTCTTCCTGGGGGCACCATCTCTGCATCTTTATTGGCCTCTTTGTCACCATGGCTTTGTCAGCGCACCTCTGCCATGAGACGTCAGCGCTGTTTGGATCCCATGCTCGCTGTGACCCGGCTCATCCGTGGGAAGTCGCTGTTCCCAACGAGGCACGGAAGCAGGTGGGCCATCTGTGCTAGGGACCTTTCTTTCCCAGAAGTAGCTACTCCAGATCCCAGAGATTCCATGCTTTGTCCTAACTGAGCCCCTCATTTCAAACTTTTGCCTTTTATGGGAGAAAAGGGAGCCCGGGAGCTGGGAACGCGAACAGGATAATTCCGAGGCCTGGGCCGCTTACCTTCAATTTACCCTCTGGGCTGTTTGATTGGCTTGAGGACCTTAATTTGCTTGTTGTTTGAGGTTAACTACCTTCCTTAATGAAGCTGGGGGCAGCGGAGAAGGCAGGTGGGAAGAGAAACCCCTGAAGGTGCCAGGGTGCGAGGACTTCTCTTGGAGGCCCTCCTGCGAAGCAGGAGATGGCGCCTGCCAGCACCCATCTCATCCTCCCAGGTGTGACCCATGGGAGCACATCCTGATCGTTGTGGGGTGGTGGAGGGGAGAAGGCCCTCTACCTTCCAGAAGCTCTGCCCAGAGGCAGGATTTTAGGATAGAAAGCTGGCGTTGCAGCAGGAAGACTTCCCACCAGACCAGGGTGGGTAGAGGGGCTCAGGGGGGGATTCTGAGGGGATGGGAATAGCCGTGTTGGTCAGACCTGGGTGAGAATCTAGGCAGCCAGGTCACATCTCTTTGATCCTACTGTGGGTCCAAGTTGGGATGACAGAGTCGGCGAGGGGCCAGTTGGGCTGCTTTCCTGAATTTGCGGCCGGAGGTCTGCAGCCGTGGTGTGCAGGAGAGTCAGTTTCCACATTCAAGTCTACATGTCCTGGGGGGTGTGTGTGTGTGCGCGTGTGTCTGAGAGAGGAGCTGCCTCTTCCATCAGACCAGGGGCTCCCAAGGCAGGGCCTATCTCTCCCGTAAACTGGGGGCTCCCTGAGGGCAGAAGCAGTGCTGCCTCAGTGATCCATTCCTGCTTCCAGAGGGTGCTCACCTGCCACTCAGGCCCTGAGCCCTGCCCTTGCCTTGGCCCTCTCTGTCCTCTGCCTGCCCACCCGCTCCTGCTCTTTCCCTCCCTCCCTCCCTCCCAGCAGCCTTGAAGTGCTGCAGAGTGTGTTGTTCTTAGGACAGAGTAAACAGGCAGGCAGAGCCCAGGTGGGGCCCTGGTAATGAGGCTTTTCCGGGGGAGGGGGCCTGAGTGGACTCCCATCAGATAAGTCAGTCCTTCACTACCTTCCATTTGCTGTTCTAATGAGGGACACAGCTGAGGGGCCGGCAGGTCCAGGCCTAGCTCCATTTGCTGTTCTAACGAGGGACACAGCCGAGGGGCCGGCAGGTCCAGGCCTAGCGGCAGGTCCAGGCCTAGCTGGGCACGTGGCACCTGCCTTCTCATCTTGGCTGAGATGGGCCCGTGTGGCTATATGACCTCTGGGGTCCCCCCCCGACATCCTGTGTCCGAGAAAGCCTACGACAGCTCCTCCCACCTCCAATCGAAGGCAGGAGCTGTGGTTGCCTTTCTCACCCCGTGTAGGTCCTCCGCCATGCTGTTAGAAAAGGCTTTGGGTCAGACTCCGGGAAGAACCTCCCAGGTCATGGGGGTGCATGATAATAAACCTGGCCGATCCAAGTCTGCAATGGGGCAGAATTAGGGAATTAACCCCTGCTCCAGGTCTCGGAGGGCCGCCCTGCTGGCGTGGCACTGAGCAATTTAGAAAGGCAGGCAGCCAGTGGACAACAGAGGGAAAGAGGCACAAGGGTTAGCACCAAAAAAGACCTGAGGGTCAGGCCTTTGAACACAGGGAAAGAAATACCCCTCGTCCTCTCCTGGCTCACTTTCCTCTCCCAGGCATAAAAATCAGGTTCTATGAAAACACTGGGGAGAGAAAGGCCAACAGTGTGGTGAGCTGAGGCCTGGCACCTTCAGCAGTGATTACGAAAGGTGTACTCTCACCCTAATGGACACCTAAAGGTCATTCTACTGGTCCCTCGAGAGCAGTCACCGGAGGTCGCCCCACGCGTGCTCCTGTCTCCGGACTGTTTCACCGGAGGCTGCCTCTGGAGTCAGAGCCCCTGGGCTGGAATCCTCGCATCCCCCCTTGGTTACTGAGTGGTCTTGGGCAAGTGGTTGCCTCAGTTTCCCCATCTGTAAAAGGAGGATAAGGATGAGAGTGGGAGAAGGGATGACATTCCTGTAAAGCTCTTTTCAGGGAGTCTGACACCCACTGGGCTCCAGTGACTCTCCAAAGGCCCCTTTCAAGTGCTCATTTTCACAGCCCTCCTGGAGGTTCTTTCTGCTGTCTGCCCACCACCCCTCCTCAGAGTACGACACGGTGTCACCTTCCCAGGCTACGTGGGGAAGCAGGCAAGGGGGCGTGGGGGTCCTTTCTGCCCTCAGTTTCTCCTTAAATGCTGCCTCCCCTCCTCTTCCCCTCCCTACCCACTGCCCCCCCCCACTCCAGGCCTGCATGGTGAGATAATGTCTAAGAGATACTTGGGAGTTACTTGGAGGAAGAGGCCAGACAGTGAGTGACCAGAGGTGATTATCTGGCGTGACTAAAGCAGTGGTTTCCCTCCCCCCAGCCCAGGCAGGAGGGAGGGGGACATCTGAGGTCACGCTCCAGAAGGAACTTCCCAAGAAGGGCTAGGATCCAGGGAAGCCGACCTTGGGGGGCGGGAATGGGGGAGGGTGGCAGCTGGGAACTCAGCTTCAGGTGGAGTTTCGCAGGAGACACTGCCGCTGCCAGCAACAACTCATCCCTTTCGGGAGGGGTTCTGAGGCAGGGGGCCGGCCAACATGGTCGCATTCTCCCCTTGAACAGACACCCTGTCTCCAGCCCTCAGCCTGCCTCCTCCCTGGACACTGCTGTCCACCCTTGCCCTTGGCGCCTGCCCTCCTCCGCTCCACCTCTCAAGTGCACCTGGCTCCCTCCCAGCACCTCCTTCCCATCCTGCCCTGGGGTCCCCGCTACGGCAGCCCAAATCCAGATGCCCCTCTGAGCAGCAGAGCTTCCTCTGCAGGAGGATGACCCATGTTCTTCTCACTCTGTACCTCCTCTGCCCGCCCTACCCTCAGAGGCCTGCAGAGGACCTGAGAGCTGCCCACTGCGGGTGGGGCTGGACAGCTGGACTCGCATCAGCTCCCCCGGCCTCCTGTCTGTGGAGCGAGCCAGCAGGCGGGAGGCACGCAGTTCCCACGCAGACCTCTGGGTGCTGCCCAACAGCTGTGGTTGGCCCTCCCCTGAAGGACCTGGCAGGTACTCACCTTCACCCCAACCCTCCTCCTGCCCCCGCAAAAGGGGCCGCCTTCATTCGGAAAAGAGAAGCAGCTGCTAACATTAATATTTTCATAAACATCATCTCTTTGATCCTAGTTATTAGTACCGCCGACTCCCATTTTACACACGGGAAAACTGAGGCACAGGGAGGCCATGTGGCTCGCTCTGGGTCCCACGGAAGGGTGAGGAATTCTGACAAAGCCTTGGGAAGTCAAAAATGAGCCTGCAGAACTGGGGTAGCCTCCAGTGCCTGTGTGTGAGAAGCAGGTCCTCTGGTTTGCTCCGGTCTCTTAGTGCCGCAGAGAGGAGAGAGAGGGGAGGGCGTGCCTAGCGGACGGAGCCCTTGGGTGGGTTTCCAGCCCAGCCTTTGCTGTGGTCCTACTTCTACGTGCTTGGAGTATGGAATTTCTGTAAACAGTATGGAAGTCTATAGAATACAAAGCACTCCATACTCCTACCCACCCCGTCAGGCAACTGTGGTTAACGCTGGTGTGCTTCCTACCAGAACTTTGTAAGCATTCCAAAAACTTTTTTTCAACACAAACAGGACTTTACTAACAAATAGTAATAAAACAAACAGTTCCTTGATTTGTGTTTCCATTGTTCCCATCCGCATTCACAGAGCGATCTCATGTTCAAGGCCGCAGAGCGCCCACCGTGTGGATGAAATCTAACTTGCTTCCCAGGAGGCATCCGGGCAGTCTCGTCACAGGTAACGCTGAACAAGGAGGCTTGTCCCTTCGTGGTGGTGAGAGCGCGCTTCCGCAGAACAACTGCACGTGCGTCCCATCCCTAGAGGAAGGCATCCCGTCTCCCCCTTGGTGATCTGATCCTGGGGGCAGGGTCTGCCCATTCAGGAAGACCTTCCTCAAGTCTGACCCAAATCCCAGGGGGTGGATTGAGCCGTTCCCTCCTCACATCTCCTGGGCAGGGTCTTCCTTTTCAGGGCACCATTCATTCAGCTGGCTGGGTGGTCTAGGGAAGGCTCTGCTCTCCCGATACAGTGGTGTGAGCGCACTGGGAAGCAAGGGAGCATTCCTGTCCTCTCCTTGTTGGAAGCTTCTTGCAGAAAAGAGGAGAAAGACCAAGGAAGGTCTGGACAGTCAGCAGTGGCATATTCACTGAGGGCTGGGGGTTGTGGGCCCAGGAGGCACCTTTCCGCCTCCTGGGTCTTAATGTCTGGGAAGTGCACAGAAGTCCTTCCAAGGCTACAAATGTCAAAGCACTTCCCAGATACTACAGAAGGTTCTCTTGGGAGATGTGGGGACTGTCGCTTCCATAGTGGGGAGGTGGTGGGGGGAGCAGACCCAGGTGTCCCCCTCTCCTTAGCTGCTTCCGGCACTGGCCCCCGCCCCGCCCCTTTGGTCCAGCTGGAAGACTGGAGTCGTCCTGTATGTGCATGTCTGTCTCCACACTCACCTGGCAACTCAGAATACCTGGGTTCTTGGGACTCAGCAGGCCAGAGGAGTCAGCATTAACCCTTCATGTGTTAACCTGATCCACAAGGCTGTGGGTTCTCAGCCAAAAACCAGCCAATAGACCTAATCAAAGGCAGAGACTTCAGGGCAACACCCAACCCCTTCCGGAGGCTGTTACGGATTTCACTCTTAATCTTTGCGCTGAGCACTTATTCACACAGCAAACCCTTACTGCACACCCAGGTGCTGAGATCCACAGTCTCATGTATGTACTGCGTGTGTGTCCAGGAGACCAAACCCATACAATGTGATAAGTGCTTTGACTGGAGAAGCTGCAACAGGAGAAATGAATGATTAGAAACTCACCCACTGTTGAGCTGTTAGCTCACTTACCCCTAATTGACACTGTTCCTGGCACGCTAACAAGCCAGGGGAAGTCCCAGGTGCAAGGGACAAAGCCCTGGGTGGTTTTCACCGGGAGCTAGAAGGCTGGATTTGAACTGCAGACCTTCTGACTGCAAAGCCCTTGCTCTTTTCACCCTTCTACTGCAGGCAACAATGCTGGTGATTGGAGAGGTTCAGGACAAGGACCCTTGGTGCACGTGCGGTGCACGAGTGCGTGAATGGTCGGATGTCTGAACACCCTGGATCATAAGTGTCTATTTCACGTGAGCATCTCTTGATGGTACAGAGCACGTCTTATCCACGTTTGAGCCCCAGTCTTGAACAGAGGAGGGCGTGGTGCATAAACGAATGCGTGAATGAATGATGAAGCCATCAGTGAGTTCCACTTTAGTAGTGCTTCCTCAGGAACCTCTCAGTGGGATATCAGACTACAAGGCTAGAGGCTCCTTCCCCTCCATGAGGTCTGGCACCTTCAGGAAATTTCACTCTCATCTGGACTGGGCGGCGCTGTGAGGAAGCAGAGAGAAACCTGGCCCATCCTGAGAGCCGGGGAGGGAAGGCCAGGCAGGGATGCCGCTGGGTCTCCAGGGGACATTAAGAGGTCATCGTGTACATCCTCCAGCCCTCACCCCTCCTTTGCCCCTAGGGCAGGTGAGCAGGACCTCTTCTAAAATGACCAGCCACGCACAGTGGTTAAGAATCCGCCTGCCAATGCAAGGGACACGGGTTTGATCCCTGGTCCAGGAAGATCCCACATGCCACGGAGCAACTAAGCCCATGTGCCACAACTACTGAGCCCATGTGCCACAACTACTGAAGCCTTTGTGCCTAGAGCCCGTGCTCCACAACAAGAGAAGCCACCACAATGAGAAGCCCACGCACTGCAACGAAGAGTAGCCCCCGCTTGCCGCAACTAGAGAAAGCCCGCGCACAGCAAGGAAGACCGACGCAGCCAAAAATAAATTAAATTTAAAAAAATTTTAAAAAATAATAAAATGACCAGCCACGGCACGTGGCACTTAGTGGTCTCGCAACAAAGAGTATTAAGTGAATGTCAAGTGAAAGGATAGAGACATTGGGGAAAGGTCTTTGTTACTCAGGTCACTTGTCAGGGGGAAGTTTCCCCTCCAGTCACACTGTTCTCCCTGGGGCTACAGAAGGCTTGAAGGCTTCTGCCCTGCAAGTCTGAGATTCCCAAGCCCCACCCTCTAGCACCTGCTCATTGGGCTGGTCCTTTGCCGAAATTCTTAAACTTCTCAGAATCACTGATGGGCTTGGGGTGGGGACTTTGATAGGGAAAGCAGTATAAAATGTTGGATTCAGTGAATTTCAATGGGGAGACTGTGGGAACATTTCGAACAAGTGCTCCCCTGATTCTGAGGCAGGTGGGTGATCTGTGGTCTACATTTTGAGAAACAAAAGCTCAGTGCCTGTCTCCCTGAATGCTAGGAAATGACCTTGAGCAGAAATTTGGTCTTTTTCGCTCCAAGAAGGGCTGGGTTTTATTTCTAGGGAAGAAGTTTTGTGGATCTATGGAAACTTCGGGGGCTTAGCCATGGTCCTTTAGAGCAGGGGTCCCCAACCACCGGTCCTCAGCCTGTTGGTAACCAGGCCGCACAGCAGGAGGTGAGTGGCGGGCTAGTGAGTGAAGCTGCATCTGTATTTGCAGCTGCTTCCCATCTCTCCCATCACCACCTGAGCTCCACCTCCTGTCAGCATTATGGTGAGTCGTATAATTATTTCATTATATCTCACAATGTAATAATAATAAAAATAAAGTGCACAATAAATGTAATGCGCTTGAATCATGCCGAAACCATTCTCCTCCCACCCCACCACCCCCGTCTGTGGAAAAATTGTCTCCCACGAAACCGGTCCCTGGTGCCAAAAAAGTTGGGGACTGCTGCCCTAGAGCCCACCTCACACTTACTGGGACGACTCTGCACCAGTACCACAGCAGGCCCGGGGAAGGAATGGGGCGGGGGGCCCTCGCAGTCCAGAGACGGGGGAAGGACCCAGGTAACTGAGTGAGAATGTTCTGAGAAGAGAGCTGGGCTTGACATGTCCCCTGGGCCAATTTTGGGACTTAGCTTCGGTCACCAGTTTCCTTCTTTGTTTCTACACTAAATCTCTCTTGCTGCAAAGGATATTCCTATAGAGGTAGCACTAGGGGCTGGAGGTTTTCTTAGGTCTAACATGGCCTAGGGTCCTGGGAAGCAGCAGGGGTCCAAGAGGATAGTAGGAGAGCACCCCCTCCACACACACACACACACACACACACACACACACACACACACACACACCCCCATGGTAGGGAAGGAGGAGCTGGTGAAGGGCCAGTCAGCACATACTAAGGCTGCACTTCCTGGGTTCATCCCAGGCTGAAAGCCATTCTCTCCTTTTTTCCTTAGAGAATACTTCACTCCTCCCTCACTGCCATCTAATTCATCCAGGGGGAAAGTTCTTTTTGATGTCTATCTTCAAGCTTTCCTGCCTAGAAGTAGGACACCTCCCCTGTCAGACTGGGAGAGGGAAAGGGATCTGACCCTAATCTCATCTGGCTTCGGAGTCTATTAAAGATGCTCCCACCACCAGTCAAGCCACGCTCCGCACTGGCCGGAGAAGCTCCTGTCTTGCTTCCTCTTATGTGCTTCCCCTGCCTTCTCTCCTCCCCAGCTCCCCTCCCAGGCCCATAAGTGTGGAATGTAGGGAACCTCCAGTTCCCGTGACACCCTCTCCTGAATCCTCAAACTCCAGGCTGGTGTGTATTGGGGGGGCAGGAAGACCAGTTTTTCCAGCCCTGAGACCAGCCTGCCCCTGGGGGCACATCCAAGCCCAGTAGGATGGCAACCTGGGCCTCTGTGGAATGTGGCCCATCCGGCTCTTGCTGCCTAGCTGAGCGAGGTCGAGGTCGGATGTAGCCCGAGTCCAGGGCTGGCAGATCCAGAGACATCGCCTCCCACTCAGGCCAGGAATGGGTGCCAGCAGCATCTCTCCCCCCACCAGTCCCCTCCCCTACTCTACCCAAGGCTCCAGCCTTTCGGATCCCGTTGCACTTGGCGAGGCCACCCCTCCTCTCCTTCCCCCTGGTTGGAGGAGGTCCTCAGATTGGCCTGCTCTGCCCTCCCACACTACCTTCTCCAGCCAGTGCCCCTGCCTCCTTACCCTCCCTGTCTCTAGGAGGGCTTCTCAGACTGAGGGGTCACTGCTCCTTCCAGATTATAGGTGCCCCAGCCTCAGGGGCCCTGACTAACTCGGTCACTGCCTATGCTCAGGGCCTGGCAGTCAGTGCCCAGTAAGTAATGCCCACCTGCCTGCCAAACTGCTGAATTAAATGCACACGGAGATGAATACATCTTGCAGAGGCATGGACCGGCTGAGAAGCCAGGCTCCCCGCACGTGACATGAGCTGACATGGCTCATTGGTACCCCGCCTATCCTGGCCAGCATAGGGTCTGGAAAGAGCCCGAGTGAGGTGCCCTCCCCACTGCCCTGTCTGCTGCTCTCATCTCACCATCCCAACCCCCTATTGCATTCCCCCAGCATCCTCCTCTCCTAGCCCCCTTTGTCCCCATCCTGTCTCTGGTCCAGGATAAACAGGGCCACTTCCCTCGGCTATTCCCATTGCTCCTGGGAGTGAGGCCTTTCTGGAACTCGACTGGCTGACACTCTTTCTCCGGTGCCCCTCTCTCCCCCTGTGAGTCTTCACCATATGTAGCCATGTGCCCCCACCGACCATTCCTGCCTCTGCCTGGGGGCTTGGAGTCCCTTCTAGTAAATGGCTGGGTCAGTCTGAGTCCTGGGGGTTACTCTGGGGCGAGCTGCAGGTGGAGCGGCAGGTGCAGGGGCAAACACTGATTCGCACAAGACCAGGACCCACTCAGTTTGCAAAGGTCCAGTCTGGTCCATGGCATATGTGGTTCGCCATGTGTGAGCTCCCTGAATACTATTAATACTCATATCAATGACACCTGCCATTTATTGAGCACCTACTATATGCCAGGCTCTGTGTCCAGAACTTTACATGGTATTTCATTTAATTCTCACAACAATCTTATGTGGTAAGTACTATTATTATTCCCATTTTACACATCAGCAAACTGAGGCTATCAGCTTCCTACGGGAAGGAAAAAAACCTTAGTCTTCTTTTAAGCCCTCGCACCTAGCATGGTCCTGAGCACCTGGTGCTGCGTGCAGGAACGTGCAGATGTTCATCTGACATATGGTCTGGTTAGGGGGGCAGAGACCTCCATGCAGAGAAGGGGGACTAGGCCTCCCCTCTCAGGTCCAAGGGCTCCACAGTCCAAAGGAGCTGGTGCCAGACTGGGGACTGGCTTACCCTCTGCTCATTTCCTAAGAATTCCAGGCCAAGGGTAGACAGCAGGAAGAACTTTTAGACAAAGCTAGGTGTAGCCTCTTGAGGCCCTGGATCCAGTCTGTGTCTCTATGTGGCCAGAGAGCTCTGTGGGTGTGCACATGGGTGAATGGGTGTGTGGAGGCTCAGGGCACTGGGGTGGCAGGAGGACGGCTGGGATGACCTGCCAGGCCCTCTGTGCCTTGAATCCTGGATCCTGTGTCTCAGGTCTTTCTCCGGAGGCCCTGGGGAAGTCTCTGATGGGTGGAGCTGCTGTCAGGTCTGTGTCGTGATGTTCTGGGCAGAGGGCGGGGTGCGGTGCAAGCCCTGACCTGGTTGGGCAGGTTGGCCCACCCTGAGTGGCACCTGTGACCAGGCGCCAACCCCACCCACCGCCCTTTGAAGTCATCCAGCCTGCACTCAAGGCCCAGCCCCTCTTCTGGGTCAACTCCCTGGAAAGAATTGGGGTCCTCTCAGGAGAAAGCTCCTCTTGCCTGGGGCCAGCTCCAGAGAGGGAGGGGGAAACCGGCAGGCCTGGGCCTGGCTGGAGGAGGTGTCAGCCTCCTTGTTTGGGTCTCTGCAGGGACTGGCAGGGGCCGAGGCAGAGGGGCCGTGTGAGGGGAGGCTGAGGCTGAGGGAGGAGACTGGTAAGGGGGAGGGGGGCTAATGAAGGGAGAAGGCTCAAAGTGGGGGAAAGCTCAGTGAGGGGGAGGGGATTCTGCTAGCGGCGATGGGGGCTTGGGGAGGAGACATCCCCCCCCACGCCCCAACTGCTCACCCACTCAACCCATGGAAAAGTCCTCTCCAGCAGGACATTGGGGTATTTTAGTCCCCCAGCCTCTGCCCCATGCATTGCTCTGCAGTTGGCATCTGTGTCTTATGTAAAGTATCGGGCAATCGCAACTTTAAGGCAAGTCCCATGATACCCCCTCCCCCCAGCACCTTCATTTGGGTCTTCATCCCTTCTCAGTGCCTAGAGCCAGCAGCCACCGGGCACTGGGTTAGCACGAAAAGCCACCCCAACTCCTGGCCCGACTCTGCACATGCAGGGCCCTGGCCTATCCCACTCCGAAACCCGGCTCCCTGAAACCCGGCTCCCTGACCCGCCGCGGCCCAGCGGCTCCAGCGAGTCCTTTCCCCGCCGCCCCGCCCTGCTCAGAGCAGACCTCTAATCCTCCAGGAGCCTCCTCCGAAAACCATTAGGCAGCCGGGCCCCAGCCCTGCGGGCCTCCAACCCGGCCTCGCCCCCCACCTCCCACCTCTCGTCGACACCGCCCCACCCCGGCAGTCCGGGGCGCCGGGCGCAGGCGGACCCCTTGGTTTTGGCTCCATTGCCTGATTTCTACTGCGGGCGCACGTATGCCTTAGACCCGGCCCGAGGCTGGACCGCACCTCCCACCTCGTCCCGGGGAGCCTCTGAGGAGCGCTGCAGGAGGGAGCTCACCCCTACGTCTAGGCCCCCGGGGTCTGCCACGTCCTCCTCCAGTCCCGCCAGTTTGGGGGTGGCTGGGGACACGCTGTGGGCCGGGCGGGTCGAGGGGCTGGCTCGGGGCCCCTCCTGGGCTGGGTTCACCCTGCCCCGCCCTCAAATCCCGGCATCCCGCAGCCCAGGCCGAATCGGACCCCGGCCTCCTGCCTCTCTGCCCCTGGCCGCCCCCTTCCCGGCCCTGAGCCTCTTCTCCTCCTCCTCCGAGAAGCCTGCCCAGAGGGCCACACCTCCTATCCTGGCGCCCAGGCTTCAGCCACCGTGGCGGCGATGGAAGGGCGGCACGCTCAGCCTGAGTCACAGAGACCCGGGTTTCGTTCTTGCCTTGGACAAACCAAGCCGCTTGACCTGCCTGAGGCCGTTTGCCCAGCAGTAAATAGGACGATTAACCCCGCCTGCCGCGTTATGGTGGTAGAGGAGCCTGACCCAGTGAGTGTTTGATGATCTTATGGTGGAGCGAAGGGCAAGGACCTGTCTCTTCAAACTGGTCAGGGATTGTCACCTTCCAGCTTGAGTCCACAACGGGCCCATTGGAAGAGGGGGTGAGGACCGCGGGGGACCCGTTTGCCTCACAGGTCATACCAGACGTTGGAAGCAGGCGTATCTCCTGTCCTCACTGGCTGAGACAAGGAAAGGCCTCATGTGGGGTTGGGGGCTTCTCAGCAGTTGGGAAGGTAGGGAGAGGGTGTAGCATCCTTCTTCCCAGGCCCTAGGTTGACAGGACTGCAGGTTGGGGGCGGGGGACTCCCAATGAGAGGCAGGAGTCCCCTCATGGTGCTTCGTCCATGGCCCTCTCTTTATTCAGGGCCCCTGCCAGGAAGAGAAATGGCTGCATTTGTTCGTGGTCATTGCTGTCTCAGTTCTTATGATCACTTAGCACTGGGGGCAGTCACTCTCCCCACCCCAGGCCCAGGTGACCATAGAAGTGACATCTCACTGATTTCTTCCAATTGCTCCCTCAGAGGTTGGATGACAGGTGCTTAAAGAAAATGAAGAATTAGCGATTGCTGAGCAGGCTGATTTTGGAGCACGTGGAGTGAACCATCTTCTAATCAGGATGGATGACAGAAATGGCAACAGAAGTGTTTATTGCATGAAGTAATATGCATAATTTTGGCTGACTTCTGTTTTTCTCCTCATGAAATTTCAGTCTCTTTCAGACAGGCTGGTTGACGTGTGTTTAATATTAACAGTTTCCATTTATTGTGGCTCACCCTGTGCCAGAGACTGTGCAGTACTTTACAGGCTTTGCCTTGTTTACTCCCCTATTCATTTAGTCAAGATTCATTCAAGGAAACATTTATTGAGCAACTACTATCTGCCAGGCATTATTCCAGATACTGGAGCTGAGGATACAGTGAATTTAAAAAAAGGTCAGATTAAAAACCCTGCCCTCAGGACTTTCCTTTGTGGTCCAGTGGTTAAGACTCCACACTCCCAATGCAGGGGGCCCCGGTTCAATCCCTGGTCAGGGAACTAGATCCCGCATGCCACAACTAAGAGTTCTCATGCCGCAACTAAAGATCCCGAGTGCCACAACTAAGACCTGGTGCAGCCAAATAAATAATTTTAAAAATTATTATTAAAAAAAACCCTCTGCCCTCTTGGAGCTTACATTCTAGTGAGGGAGAGAGAAAATAAACAAGTGGGAAAACAGACATATAATGTTGGGTAAGTGCTCTGAAGAAACCTGGAGCAGCATGAGGGGACAGAGAGTGGTGGGCTGGGCCTCCCAGAGGGAGCCAGCCATTTGAATATTGAGGGCCCAGCAGTGGAGGCAAGAGGAACAGCAAGTTTAAGGGCCCTGAGGTGGGTGTTAGCTTGCACGTGGCACAGCAAGAAGGCCAGTGTGTGGGAGCAGAGAGTGCTCAGGGGAGCACAGGTGGCAGGAGGTTGGATGATGTGAGGGGCACAGCAGGAGAGGAGTCTATGGGGAAGTACTATTATTAAGTCCATGTTACATGGGGAAACGGAGGATTGAGAGGTTCAGTAGTGAGTGTGGAGACTGGATATGAACCACTGAAGCCTGAGTGATGACTCACAGTGCTCTCCTGTGTCCTGCGTGGGGTCTTCACTCAGTACAGGGGCAGGAGCAGGGCTGGGCACCTCCCCAGGCCTCCAGAGCCTCTGGTACTTTAAGATTTGTTAAGTGATGAAGAAAGGCAGTCTTCCAACATCACGCTAATCCCCACATTTGAGTATTGTGTGGGCAGGAACCATGCTTTACCTGCAGCCCTGGTACATTGCATGGAGCTGGGTATATAGTAGTTGCTCAATAAGTGTTTGTGGAATAAATGGAAGAATATTAGTTTTGAAGTAAAGAGACTGATTTTCTAGTGAAGCCTACAGTTTCTATAAGGAGGTTAAGATTCTTGCTGTAGGAAGATCTTCAGAGACCAAAATTCAACCCTGCCGATTTGCAGATGAGGAGATGAGGAAACTGAGGCGTGGAGCGATGGAAGATGAAGAACGCTGCTGTGTGTGATGGTGTCGGGGTGTGCTCTGGGGTGGAAGGCTGTGTTTTGCTGCTTCCCAGAATTGGAACTGCCAAGGGCTCTTCTCTGGATCAGAGCAAAGGTTTGGCTCAGCTGGAATTGGGGATGGTGAGCCTTGAGGGAAACCCCACTGCAGAAAGATCTGAGATAAATGGGGCATGTTTGGGACTTAGGGCTGGAGAACTTGGC
Source organism: Grampus griseus (assembly GCF_964374135.1). Lineage (NCBI taxonomy): Eukaryota > Metazoa > Chordata > Mammalia > Artiodactyla > Delphinidae > Grampus > Grampus griseus. Next base: position 23,939,411 of record NC_139014.1, read on the forward strand.
CTCAGATAAGGTCAGATTAGCAAGGGAAGGGAAGAAACGATGTTCTGGCCAGCCCCAAGGAACAGGTACCAGAATTTCCCACAAAATTCCCTGACCGCCTGTTCACGCGCTCCATCCAGATGACCTTCTCCCTGTTCCCTCAGCCCTAGCTTCTCACATCGAGAAACTGATGTGCCCCACGCCACACAGGCTGTGCCAGGCGATACCCCAGACATTGCACATCTTTCTGATATGTCTATTTGACCTAAAGATTTTTGGAGAGAAAATAATTCAACTATCTATTTTAGAGCACGCTTTTTATTTTTTATCTATTTTTTATTTTTGGCCGCGCGGCTTATGGGATCTGAGTTCCCCAACCAGGGGTTGAATCCAGCAGTGAGAGTGTGGAGTCCTAACCATTGGACCAGCAGAGAATTCCCAAGAGCATGCTTTTTATATTAAAGCAAACTTGGACATAACATGGAGTAAAGTGTGCAATACCTATGTACACGTCTATTAAAAGTAAACCAGAGGCCTGAAATGAACGTATTTATGAGTGAGTTGCTCTGAATGGCCTTCCCGCCCACCTGTGGATCCTGCTCTTACAGGTCCCCCATGGGGAACTTTGAGAAGTACTGTTTGCCAATAACCACCATATTGCCTCTCTGCCATTTGGGCTAGGGCCCACTTTAGAAGGGGTGCAGGTCAGTCACAGTGGGGAAAGACTGTCTAGAGAGGGCCAGAGCCCAGGCAAAGACCACAGGCCCCACCCGAGGTGACAAGCTGGCAGAGCTGTCCCAGGACAGGATCTGGTAGGTAGGGAGTGTTGGTTTCTAGGTAAAGGTGTTTGGAGCTCGCTTCCTGGCGGCCGCGAAAGGGGATGAGCGTGTGTCCACAGGGGCTGGGAGGTGGCAGGTTTCAGCAAGAGGAGGCCTGAGCCGCCGGCCCGGGCTGGTCTTGGCACCCCATGCTCCTCCCAAGACCTGCTGCAGACTCAGTCTGCACACAACCGCCACCCGCCACCCAGGAGAGGGAGGCCCAGCCGCCAGGTGGAGGGGCAACAGGGAGGAGGGTGGAGAGGGAGGTCCCTGGTTGAGAGCATGGCAGGGACACGGGAAGGATCAGTCCTGGAGACAGGGAAGGAGGGGAGGGCAGGTGGCCCAAACTGGGTCCTGGGTGGGCCCGGGAGGGCTCTGAGGAAGTGGAACTTGTCTGGAGTTTCTACAGTCTTGGGGAGAGTATTTCTGAGAGAAGAAGTGTACTGAGGAAAGGATTTTCTGATCTCCAAGTGGGGAGGACTGGGCCTGGGGAGGGGCGGGCAATAAGATAAAGGGAAGAGAGGGCTTCCCTGGTGGCGCAGTGGTTGAGAGTCCGCCTGCCGATGCGGGGGACACGGGTTCGTGCCCCGGTAAGGGAGGATCCCACATGCCGCGGAGCGGCTGGGCCCGTGAGCCATGGCCGCTGGGCCTGCGCGTCTAGAGCCTGTGCTTCGCAATGGGAGAGGCCACAACAGTGAGAGGCCCCCATACCAAAAAAAAAAAAAAAAAAAAAGGAAGAGGAAGTGTCCTGGGGCATCTTAGCTGTTTGAAGATAGCATGGTGTGGGCTGGAGGGAAGGCCCTGCTCTGTGCTGGGGGAGAGACAAGGTGGCCTTTAGTGGACCAACATCAACAATGACTGGACTCTTACTAAGTACTAGGCGCTCCTGGAAGATCTTCACCTGGACGCGTTCATCCAAGCCTCACAATAACCCCACCAGGCAGGGAGTCTCATTATCACCCTTTTTACTGCTGAGGACACTGAGACCTGGAGGGGTTAAGTTGGAAATCCAGATGGTGCCCAAGAATCTGTAAGGAAATCAGGGAAAAGACATAAACAGCTCTTCAAGTCCGTCCATCCATCCATCCATCCATTCAAGGATACTGACCCAGCGGCTGTGTGCTGTGTGCCGCTAGGCCAAAGGCTTCCATGACCTCAGAGAGTCCTCACAGCATCCTCTGTGGTAGGTTTCCCACTTCACAGATGAGAAACCTGAGGCTCTGAGAGGTTACATAACAGCTCAAAGTTATGTAATAATAGGTCATGTTCACAGAACAAGTAAGTAGCAGAACTAGAATTCACACTTGGGTCAGTGTGACTCTTTGGGTGGGAGGAAGAGGTCTTATTCTTAGGGGAGATAAGCCCACAAATCAACTAGGAGCTGTGTGAGAAAACAGAAGGTAGAGGGTGTTTCTAAGAGAAACAAAGGGACTTTCCTGCATTCCTCCTTGCCTGTTTGGGCTGTGCTCTCTGGAAGGCAGGTCCATAACCCTGCCAGGAGGGGGCACTCTGCTTAGTCAGGGACATCTAGGGAGGCAGGTAAGGTAGGGAGGAGTAGGAATTATTGAAAAACAAAATTAAGTTGCTATTGGAGCAGGGTGGACTCTGTTCAGCCCTTTGCTCCTTCTTCCCTCTGCCCTTTCTCCCCAGGATGCCCCCTGACTTCGCCTACAGGGTTTGCCTGCCTCCGTCATCTTTGTCCATCTCCTGAGGCCCTGGCTCCAACCCTGTCCTGCTCCTCCCTCCTGGAACAGGCCACACCTGGTCCCACAGGTTATCACACCAGGTGACCTCTCCCCCTCAGGGCTGGCCTCACCCTCCCTGGTTTCCCGGGTGGAATTCCCCCTAAGGGAGTAGCACGGATTGCAACAGGATTGGGCCTTGGGAAGGTTGGGATTTGGGGTGAAAGGTGACCCGGGAAAGTTCTTTTTTTTTTTTTTGCGGTACGTGGGCCTCTCACTGTTGTGGCCTCTCCCGTTGCGGAGCACAGGCTCCGGACGTGCAGGCTCGGCGGCCATGGCTCATGGGCCCATGGCTCACCGCTCCGCGGTATGTGGGATCTTCCCGGACCGGGGCACAAACCCGTGTCCCCTGCATCGGCAGGTGGACTCTCAACCACTGCACCACCAGGGAAGCCCCCGGGAAAGTTCTTAAGGGCCATCCCCAGAGAGAGCAATGGCTTAGCCCAGAGGTGGGCTGGAGCAAGAGGAAGGAAGGGGGCCTGGGGACGGGAGGTGTCCTCTTCCCCAGAGCTAGCTGGGCTGGGGCACCTGGATGCCCTTTACCTTCTCCCCAGCCCTCAGGCAGGAAGTAAGTGCTGGCAGCAGTATCACTCTTGGGCTGGGCATGGGGGGCCCCTGCCTTAGGCCCCAAGGTTACTAGCCCTGTTCTGGCCCTCTTCCAGCCAGATCCCCCTCCCCAAGAGTAAGGACTCCATGAAATTAAGGGGGAGACTTGGCACAATTCCTGCTAGACCACAGAACCTCAGAACCCCCTGCCCGAGCAGCCCTGAACCTGCTGTCCGGGTCTACACAGGCTTGTCCCCTTCACTCCATCTTCCCTAGGCCAGGCCCGCTGAAACTCCGAGACCCCAGGGTGGCTGTTTGGGTGGGCGGTGTGGTCAGGGGGCAGGGGGAGGGTGGACCTCAGATGGTGAGCTAGGGCACCCAGACCCACGTGCGTGTCTCCCTTTCCTGGTCCAGGGCAGAGAAGAGAGAGATTTCAGAGGCTGGGGCCTCCATTTATGCTCCTGCCCTGGCTGAGCCCCCATCATCACCCCTATCCTACCTCCTGGAACCCCCAAACCCCAGTAGATGCCCATCTCATTATTGCCTTTTGATCTGCATTGGAGAAAGAGAGGCGCACGTGAAGCGGAAGGTGAGAAAGTTCTTCTCAGAGTCTCACTGGCAGCCTTCCTGCTACTCCTACCTTCAGTACATGATTTTTGTAGAAGCATTTAAGGGGTCAGTTTTCCTCAGAGTTGGAGAGAGGGGGAAGGACCCTCCTTTGCCCCCACCACGCCCACCACCGTAGCCTCAGAGTCTGTGGCCCTGATGGGACCTGGTAAACTCCACTGCCTCCAAAAAGTGACTTCATCTTGCCTGAAGTGACCCCCTAGCCTTTCCCAAGACCCCTCCCCACTCTTCCCAAGAGTATCTCTAACTCCCTAACTCCTGCCTATGGTACCCATTTCCAAGGGAGCAGATGCCTCAGCCCCCTTCTCTTCCTCACCCCCTTCCCCAGGGTCCCTAAACTCTGTGGCCCTCAGCACCTAGGGCCTAGTGGGCTGGCAGAGATGGAGGGGATGCAGGCCCAAGCCAACTTCTGGGCTCCCACAGGGAAGGGTGTGTGTAAATCTGGACTCATCCCCTTCCCCCGCAGCCTGCTGTCAGCTGGCCAGCCCCAGCCCTACAGCAAAAGCACTTCCCTGCGGGAGGGAGGGAGCCCGCTCGGTGGGAGAAAGATGAGGCCGGTCCCCCCACGTGTCAGTGAACAAATTGGGCCAATTTGGTGTGATTAGTGAAGAATTCACATCTGGCCAGCAGAGTCCTCCCCCCGCCCCCAGCCCAGCCTGGCTCCTGCTCCCCATTAGAAGCTATTTTCTCTGACGGCTCCATTTGTCTCTGTAGTGGGGGATTTGACAGCTCCCTGGCCAGCCTGGGGGGCCTGGCTCTGAGTGAGAGGCCCAGGCTAGGCTGCTTGCCCACCACCCCTTAACCTGCTTCCATGGGGGATGCCATGCTCCAAACAGGGCCCAGGCACCTGTATGCCCTGTATCTCTGCTCTGTGTGCGCGCAGATGAACAGCTGGGTGGGGCCTGGGGAGCAGCATTCCCTAAGCTCTCCACCAGGTCTCCCTTGGACCTTGGTTTCTCATCTTGTGCAGTGATGGTTATGCTTTGAGATCAACAGAGATTGTGTGTGTGTGTGTGTGTGTGTGTGTGTGCGTGTGGTGCGGGAGGCAGGGGTCTGGTGTTTCCTAAAAGAAAACAGCTGGGCGTGTATAAGGGAGGGCCTGCCCCCACCTCCTTCACCCCTTCCCTGCCCGTCGTCGCAGAGACGGCTGCTGCAGCTACCCCTCAGGAATGCCTGTGGATGGCTGTCGTGCAGCTGGAAGGCTCGCCCGTAGAAGTGGCTTTGAGGTAGTACCATTGGGGGGTATGGCCTTCAAAGTCTTGGGTCTTCCTCCCCCAGCAGTGACCCCAGGTTGCCTGTGTCAAAGGCAATTTGGGGCTATTTAAAGGAGGCTGACCTAGAGGTCACCTGGGCAAATCTCTTCCCTGGGGAATTACCACCAGATGGCAACCTGGGGCTTGTCTCCTCAAAGGTTCTCCCTGGTTGCCAGGAGAAGCACCAGAGCTCTGTTGTTGCCTGGAGTGGGCGAAGGGGGGCAGGGGCCCAGGACCTCAGTCCTTGGATGAGAATTCTCCTGGAAGAAAGATGACTGGGGAAATGGGTCCTAGCTGGCAGCGTGGGGGAGGACTGCTTTCCATCGTGATGTCATGTAGTTTGGGAGGCTAGCAGTGGAAGCTTCTCGGGCCTCCTGCATTTTTTCATTGCTACATGGATACCTAAAGAAAATCAGGAGGAGTGAAGGGAATCAGACATCCGTGATGTCTCCAGCCTCCAAATCCCCCTGAGAAAGGGTGACCAACTGTCCCAGTTTCCCCAGACTAAGAGGTCTCCAGGGATGTGGCCTTTCAGTGCTAAAGCCAGAATAGTCCTGGGCAGACTGGGCCCCAGCTGATCACCCTACCTTAGCACAAGCCCCAGAGACCAGGCAGAGAGATGGAGAAGAAACCAGTCCTTCTGAGACCTGCTGCCTGATCTCTCATTTGATTTTATTTCGTCCTTACCTGACTTTGCCTGACGCCTTATTGTTATCTGTGGGTTCCTCGGCCTTCTTTTCAAGGTAGTGCCTGGGGTGTTGGAAGGATACCCTGACTTGCGGGGGTGGGGGTACTGGGGCAGGCGGTGCATTGCTTAGTCATTCAGCTCATTCACGCTGAGGACCACAGGCTTGGGGTGTGATCACAGCAGCCAAGCTGGCCTGCTCTCCCAGGGTACCGACCACCCAACACCCATCTCTAATTAACAGAGGAACCTTCAGAACGTCCCCGTGTGTGGTTTCTGGAGTTACGATCCCATTTCAGAGATGGGAGAACTGAGATGGAGTCATTGGCCCCAGGGCTGAGTTTGGGGAGAGCGAAGCAAGGTCTCCCGGATATCTGCCCCCTCACCCCATCTCCCGTTCAGGTCAGGAATAAGCCCTCTGCCCCAGGTCGGGGAGTCAGTTGCTCCTCCCCTGAAAGTGGCCTCAACCCCACTCCCCAGACATTAATGACATAATTAACTGAGGACAGAGAGCGAGAGGAGGTCACCCTGGCAGAATTCCAAAGGCAGAGAAGACTTCTGAAAATCTAGATATCGGACCAAACTTCTACCTGCTCTCACACCAGCAACTGGCATCCCGGAGACAGAACCGGAAGAAGCCAAGATGTAAAGGAGATGGCCGAGCGGCCTGGAGAGGGGAGGGAGACCAGTGGGCAGAGCGGTGCTTCTGTGGTCCTGAAGTAGGGCTGCCCTGGGGCTGGTCCCCACCTGCTCCTGCCCTGACCCACCTCTCCTCCACATGCCTCTTCCCCCCTGAGCCCCTCCCTCCCTCTCCTCTGCTCACAAGCGCAGGGCCCTTGGAGCTCAAACAGAGAGAGGCTGGAAGCAAGAGCTGAGCTTGCACTTCAAATTGTGCTTGGAGTGCCAATTTGAAGGGGGAGGTGGAAAATTCTCAGGATCTCTGCTGGTTTCCTGGGTCTGATGACTCTGGGGCAACTGAGGCATTTGGGGAGCTGTGTAGTTTACGGCTAGGCTACCCAGTTCCTTTTTCTGGGCAGCCCCAAGTGCCTCTTTCCCAGAGGGCTTGGGTGGACAAGCTGTCCCCTGTGGGGAGTTCCTCTCCCAGGAGCGGTGCCTTGTACACTAGTCTGGTGGAATGGAGTGGTGCTGGGCCTGGGGCTGAGCTCCACTTTGGGGACAGGCTCTTCCCTAAGACGAGGCACCTCTCTGAAGCCTCTGTCTAATTCCATTGGCCTTTGTGGAGAACCCCCAGGGCTAGTGGTGGAGGGAGTGCATTTCCACCACTTGGTCAGAGCGAAGATGCTCCTAACGGCCCTGATACTTGGTCTCCACCTGGGGGAAGCCTGAAAGATGGGGTGCTTGCCTGTTTATACCCTTTTTGAGTTTGCTTCAAGCCAAAGGCAACTTCCTGTTTCCACCAACAGGCCTCAGGGGAGATCGAAGGCAAGAGCCCTGAGCTCAGGGAAGAGGAACTGAGGCTGTGGCCTGTGCCGCCTCTGTGTAACGGGAGGGTTGAAACTTACGTGGAGAGCTGGGGCATGCGGAGGACAAAGGGAACAGAGGCAGAATTCCAAGGGACCCCAGCCTAGGTCTGGCTGTGCCTGTCCTGTCCTGACCGCTCCTCCAGGAAGCCCAGGTCATCTCCCCATCCCTGGATCCTGACCTCATGGCAGAGGCTAAACTGCTTCTCCCCTGTGTCCCCAGCAGGGTTTTCCTGGTCTCCCTCCCGGCCTGGGACTCCCCCCAGAGCACGGGTCACAGCAAGAGGAGAGGAGAGAAAAGAGGAGGCGCGGGTGTGGGTGTGGGGGGCTGTGTGTGGAGGGGTGTGGGGGGTGAGGGGGGCAAGGCCCTCCCCTCCCCGGGGGCCGGCGCCCACCTCTGCCCCGCGCAGCGGGCGGGTGGGGCGGACCGGCGAGGGGCTCAGGCGCGGCGGCGGCTGTCACTCAGGCACTCACGCGGGAGGAATGCAGACGGCAGGGCTGCCCTGTGGTCACGTCTCCGCCCCACCGACGGAGGTAGGCGCCCAGGTACCCAGCCTGTGGGCCTTGGGAGCCCGCCAAGCTGCTGATGAAAGGCTCTGCAGATTAACCCTTTCTTGGCCGCACCCCCTCCCTGCCGCCAGCTGCCGGGTGGTCGCCAACCACGAGGGGCAGAGGGGCGGGAGGCTGGAGCGGAGGCTGGGCGCGCCGGCTAATGAGTGGGCATCCGGACGCTGGAGGGGGGGTCCCCCGCTCCTCCCCCACCCCGCCAACCCCGCCAACCCCGCTGGCCTCAGGCCTCTCTGGTTCTAGGGCTGACACACCTAAGAGACAGGTCTCCCAATAACAGATGATGCCTCTTCCCCTTCCCCCACAAGAACTCTACGCGGGGCGGGCCAACCTCCCAGGCTGCTGTGCCCTCTCCTGGAAAGTCGCTGTAGCTCTTGAGCACTGGACGGAGAGTCCAGGAATTCATATATTCATGCAGTGCATACATCGGAAGAGCTGAGAGGCTCAGCTGTTAGACTAAGGGAAAGTGGGCTCTGAGTTTCTCCAGTGTGCAGATTACAAGGCCGGTAATTCAAAATGTGGGGTTATTTGTATCTGTTTTAGTAGCAATCTACATTTCTCCCCCAAGCAGAGTCTCAGGAAGATGCCTAGTATATAAATCATCAAAGTGGAGAGTTTCTGGTTGGAGTAGGGGGTGAGGTCTCCTTTCCGTCCCATCCATCTCATGAGAACACCTAGGGAGGATTCCAGGGAATGCGGTTTGGAAAGCTCTGAGATCTAGGTAAGGTGTGAGATCCCTTTTGGCTCCGACAGCTTTCTCTTCCTTCTGTCTGCATCTGCTGCGTGATGCAGATGCATCTCTGTTCATTGGGGGCCTTGCCAACTAGGCATTTGCTCTGTGTCCAGGGCTCACTGTGGGGTATTCTGTGATGCCCTGAGGTCTGGGCTCCCACTTCCAGGGTCTGGGGGCTGTGTCCTGAGCCCTCCATAGAGAGCTGCTCATTCGACTTTGTGTTTATCGCTCAGGGCCCATGTCCTGGGGCTGCACTCCCTCTCTATACTCCACATGTGGCTGGACCCAATGCCTCCCCACAACCCTATGTGTTTCTCAGACACCCACCCCCTTTCTCTTGTGCTAAGAGTTCCAAGAGTCCAGGTGTGCACAGGGGTATCTGGTGGGCAGGGGTGAGGAGGGCAAACCTCTAGGAGCTAAACCTGCCTCAGAGTTCAGATCTCTTCCCCATCTTATCCAGCCTCCCTGGGGAGCTTCCTCCCCACCTAGGAGGGGTGGGAGCTCCAAGAGGGGCGGGAAGTAGAGGTCCAGTCAGGAGGCAGTGCCAAGTGGGGGCAAGAAGTGAGGAGGCCTGGCGCCCAGCTCCAACCCCCACCTTCCCACCCCACCCCCCACTCCCCGTGGTGTCCCTGAGCATCATCACCCTGGGGGAAGCTATGCCACCCTGAAGCTTGCACGGGGGCGGGTAAGAGAACATCGGCTTCGGCTATAGTAGGAGAATTGGAGAGTAGACCTCAGGAGGGACTATGTGTCCAAATATAGCTCATCTCCCTCAAAAACTGGTACCTTGGGTATGTCTTATCCAGCGTGAAGGCATCACCTTTTCCAAGGCAGTATGACTAGAATTTGCAAGTCATCCTTAATGTCCACTCCGTTCACCATCCAACTGGTCACCAAGCCCCATCCTTTCAGTAGCATTAGTAGTTCGAAGGTGCCCACTTTTCTTCCCACTTTGATTGCTCCGGATTCAACTGAGGCCTTTTTTTTTAATAGTGATCTTGGGGTCTTCTTATTTATTTTTTTAAATTTTATTTATTTTTGGCTGTGTTGGGTCTTCGTTTCTGTGCGAGGGCTTTCTCTAGTTGCGGCAAGCGGGGGCCACTCTTCATCACGGCGCGCGGGCCTCTCACTATCGCGGCCTCTCTTGTTGCGGAGCACAGGCTCCAGACGCGCAGGCTCAGTAATTGTGGCTCACGGGCCCAGTTGCTCCACGGCATGTGCGATTGTCCCAGATCAGGGCTCGAACCTGTGTCCCCTGCATTAGCAGGCAGATTCTCAACCACTGCACCACCAGGGAAGCCCAACTGAGGCCTTTTTAAACCAGTCCCTGAGACTACTGCAGCAAGGGCTGGTCCCCCTGGCTCCAGGGGGGCACACCCCAACCCCCCCAATCCCTCCTCCGCATCGTACTAGAGATCCTGGGATCTCAGAACACAGGTTGGAACATGCCACTCTCATGCTCAGAAACTTTGACGGCTCCCCACTGCCAGCAGGATAAAGTCCCAACGTTGCCTGGCATTTACAGCCTGCCCTGATCTGGTGCCAACTTCCCTTGCCAGCCTGGGCCACCACTATATACTTCACCCCTTCAACTCCAGCCATAACCAGTGGCTTGTTTCACCCTAGTCCTGCCGCATGCTTTCACAGCCCACCACTTTAGCTCACAGACAAGCTTGTTCCTGGCACTTACGGTGCTGTGGGGGAGAAAGATTCATCACATAATCCCATAAATAAATATATCCTTACAAACTGTGATAAGTTCAGGGTGTCTTTAGGAACTCAAGGAGAACGTATCATGGGTGTGGGACAGATTTAGGCTGGGGACTCAGAGAAGGCTTCTACGCAGAAGAGGCACGTCAGGGTATTGGATGCAAGTTACTTTTTGCGTTACCCTTGGATGTTTGGGGAGGTTATCTTTGATCTTTTGTCAGGACGAATTTCCCTGTCTGCACACCCAGATTTCTTGGCGTCTCTGCCTAGCTTGTATTTCGTTCTGTCTTGAACTGGAATCTGTCTTGTGTGTTGCAGCCCCTAGACTGTGAGCAAGTGAGGGAGGGGGGTGTTGCTCATTCATGCTTAGAACACCACCCTTCAGCACACTGTAGGTCTGGAACACGGTAGGCCATTTTTTTTTTTTTGCGGTACACGGGCCTCTCACTGTTGTGGCCTCTCCCGTTGCGGAGCACAGGCTCCGGACGCGCAGGCTCAGCGGCCATGGCTCACGGGCCCAGCCGCTCCGTGGCATGTGGGATCTTCCTGGACTGGGGCACGAACTCGTGTCCCCTGCATCGGCAGGCGGACTCTCAACCACTGCACCACCAGGGAAGCCCCACGGTAGGCCTTTAATGAAAGTGTGTTTATTTTTTAAGTGAGGGTGTGGAGGCTTCTGCATTGAACGCATATGGAGGTAGACCTGAACACAGGAGACATTCTCTGAGAGGACTTAAGTGGGGCTTGGCATGGAAGGGAGGGGGTGGGCATTATGGGCTCCTAGATGTCCCCTCTCTCCAAAGCTCCGTCCTCTCTCTGTCTAAACAACTCCCAACCCATACTTCCCAACGTGCCTCAGAATCCTCCCAGTTCCTAGGAAACAGCATTCCATTTAGCCCAGCTCCCCCTCCCCTTCATCCCCTAACCCTAGATGATCCATGTTTGGATTGAGTGTGGAGTGGTGGGGAAGGGGCTCTTTTTCCCGCTGGGAGAGTGGGTGCTGACATTAGGAGCTATGGGTATCATCAGCTCCAAATCTGGGCTTTACCATTCCCCCCCCCACAAGGTCCCAGCCACCCAGTAGCACCCCCTGCAGGCTGCTGTGTCAGCCTGACTGCAGGTCTGGGGGATAAAGGTGCCTTCTTCCCCTTGGTCTCACCCCCACCACTAAACGCCAAGCAGTCCCTTCCCTCTCTAGCTCTTTGGGGGCACAGAGGCAGAGAAGGGGTTAGCCTGCCTGGCTTTGATGAGGGAAGGGAGGAGGAGGGAGGCTGATTTGGGAATGACCCTAAAGGCTGCCTCTCCAAACGAAACTGCCCTTCCCCCTACCTCAGCCATTCCAGACGACAGGGCAGCAGACAATCTCCCAGGCTTTCTAGTTCTCTCCAGCTTCCCTGCAGACCTTCCCATCAGTGGAAAAGTTTGGATGTGAACAAGGAGTGGGGTAAGACTGTTGGACCCATGGAGGTTCCAGGCTGACCCATCAAATCCCAGCCCAGTCCCCTTGGGCCAGGTTCTCTGGGAAAGCTCCCACTTCGGGAATCCTTTGGTCTGATGGTGAGGGCCCAAGCCCTGCCTCAGGGAGACCCCAGTCTGAGAGTGGAGATCCAGCCCCTGTTGTGAGGGTACTCCCAGGGTGCTGATGAAACCGGGATAGAGATGCTCAGCCCCTCCGTGAGGGCCAGCTGCTAAGGTGCCCCAGCCGGCTGTACAGATTGGGATACTCCCACAGTCCATTCCTTCCCTCAGAGCAGCTGCAGAGGCCAGGTGAGCCATGGCGCTGGCAGCACAGGTGGCAGCTGGCAGGTGGGGAGAGCAGGGGAGGAGGAATGTGCCCCAGGCTCAGGCAGATGCCACCGGACAGTCCAGTAATCCCACCCCTTCCCAGTGACCTGCTCATCTCACGGCCTGCCTGTCACAGTCCTGGTCCCTATGCCAGGAGTCACGGCCAGGTCCTGGGTTCCAGGTAGCCATTCTGGGAGGAGAATTAGCCTCCAGACACAAGGGGCATCTTGTGGGGCATTAGTCATTGCCACAACTGCCATTTTAGGAACATGGACCCTGGGCTGGCTTATTTAATCCCCATAGTTAAATGCTGTGTTACTGTCATTTTACAGGTAGGGAAACCAAAGCTCAGAGCCATGAAGTCACTGATGGAATTTACCTTGTGCGGCCCCTGCGCGGAGAAGCAGTGGGTGGGAGACCCTGAGGGTCAGAGAAAGAGGCCTTCTCTTGGACCCTCAGTTCCTGTGAGGTTGAGACAGGGGCAGGGATTCAATCAGAGGACGCTTCTCTGCCCAAGAAGGAATTTTTCCCTACAGAGAGAGATCAGACCTGGGCTGGGAGTGGGGACAGACGGGCCGCAGGCCAGTACCCCACAGCATGCCAGGGACCCTGCACTGAACAACCTCTGCCCACCTCCTCACCTCACCCCTCCTGAAGCTGAGGGAGCAGGTGGAGAGATGGTGGCTGCCCAGAGACATGACCTCAGCAGACAGCTTGGTGCCCCCACTCCCGCCCTGCCCTGTGTGGTGGCCCAGGTGTCCCACTGCTGCAGGCCTAGGGCAAGCATCCCTGAGAACCCCCAGGTGCCTCATGGGCCTCTCCTTGGTGATGCCTGAGAACATGGGCAGGGGCCCAGACCAGGGAGTCCAGGGAGAGTCTACCCAGCTTTGCTCTCCAATCCGCCTGCACCCCCCTCTGCTCCGCCCCCCTCTCTGCTCCCTCCCCACCAGCTTCCCTCCCAAACACTCACTCATTCATTCCCCAGACCACCTACAAACCACCCATTTGCCTGGACCACACAGCTCCTCTGCCAGGCTCAGCTCCCAGGGATAATGGCCGCCCCACCCCCATCCTTCCAGGACCCACCCCCAAGCCTAATTACCACCTTGGCACCTCTGGGGCTGGGCGGGGGGCACTGACCTCCACTTCTGCTTGGAAGTCTCTTGGGCACAGAAAGCCGGTTTTAGTCTGGACGTCAAGATGCAGGAGCAAATGAGAGACCCTCAACTGAGACCCACTCTGGTCCTTCCCACCCCACCACCCAGTCTCTGGGCCCAGGCTGCTGGGGCAGGGCAGGAGGCAAGATGGTGGAGACCCCTGTTTGCTCCTTGGTTCTCCTGGGCACAGTAAGGGGACTGAGGAAGGACAGACCCGAACTGCCCTCAGGTGCAGGTCAGGGAGGACTCCCCAGAAGGAGCACTGGACCGGGAGTCAGAAGACCAGGGTTTAGTTCTGCTGCCCTCACTGCCTGCACTCTCCCCGCCACCCGTCCTGGCCTCAGTTTCCTTGTGCATGAAAGAGAGGAGAGCTGTCTCTAAGGCTCTCCCGCGTGGGGCCTTGAACCCCAGGGAGGTGACTGTGCAGTGAGGGTCTCTGCACTGCTGAGGGACCCCTGAGCAAAGAAGCAGGGAGAACAGAAGTGGATGGAGGAGGCTGCCAGAGGGCAGAGGGCCGGGACAGGGAGACAGAGCAGGGTTGGCCTGACACCCGTCAACAACGGGCGGGAGGCGGGATTGGGCGGCCTGCCGGGTTAGGAGTGCAGAAATCAGGAAGTCCTCACAGGCTCCTGGAGCTGGTGGGCTCTGTCCCCCCAGTCCCCGCAGTAGCGGCAAGATGGTGGCCAGGGAGGGCCTCCCTGAAGTGGCCTGTGATCCCGGAGGGGGCCCTCTGCCTTCCCCTCTGCAGTGACTACACTGACCCACGTCCCAGGGCAGGGACCAGTCCCTTTCAGTGCCCAGCACAGGCCCTGGCTCAGAGAAGGTGCCCGATAAATGTGGGATGAATGAATGCGGATGGAACAGCTGGGGGCCAACTGAGGCAAACTCGGGTGTGTGAGCTTACCTGCGGCTGCAGGGCTTGGGTCAGCAGGCAGAGGTGGGAGCAGTGGGCAGGGCTGGCGTTGGTGGCTTCCCCCTCCCCAGGAGGAGCTGAGCTGGGCCTAGGCCCTGGGGGCCAGGGCCACCACGGCTGGTCCTGGGCGGATGAGGTGGTCTCTGTGGGGTCCCTCTAAGGATCCCTCCTTCCCCCATAATTACTTCTGATTAGCTTCACCACAAAAGCCAGGCTGGAAAGAGAGGGGTGTTTGGGGCATGGGGGAGGGGACAAGGTGGAGCAGAGCACTCAGGACAAGCAGGGCCCCCAGCTGTGTTCCCTCCCCACAGCTCAACACACACACACACACACACACACACACACACACACACACACACACACACACACACACACACACACACACACACACACACACACACACACACACACACACACACACACACACACACCATGATCTGAAAATTCCAATGGAGCCCCATCTACTGAGAGTAGCAAAGATCCAGGGACATCAGGCATTCTAGACAACTCACCCATATGTATTAACTCAAAATGCCCCCTCCAGATTTCCTGCAATGGAGGCTGGTGGGCAGAGCTTCTAGGCAGAGGGGAGCAGGAAAGAGAAGAAGCCCTTCAGGCCAGAAGGGAGCTTCGGCAGGCATGTCCACCATCCCAACACAGGGCCCAACCTGGAGGAGTCCCCAGAGCTCCCTGCCAGGACTCAGAAAGTTCTTCCCCGTGTCCAGCTGCCCTTTCTGCCTGATCTGTGCTAAGCTGAGGATCTGCAGATAGACTTGCCATGTCCATGGCCCTCACCCACTCACTCCTTTTGAGACAATCCATGCTAGGGCCTTCTCTGGAGGCCAAGAGGCTGGGGTCCCCTCCTCTCTAACCTGGGGGCAGGACACTCCCTCCCACTTCCTCACCAGGCAAGTAGGAACTACAGCTCAGGTCACTCAGACTCACCCTCCAGGAAGGCCCCTGGAGAGGGGGCAGCATGTGAAAAGTGTCCTCTCTTTCCTGACTGTTCTGGTGTAGGCACTTGTGGACTGGGGGATAGAGAAGAAAGGCGGGACATGACGGCTTCCTGTGACCCCAGCTTTGGGGAAACTATTATGTAACCAGTAGTCGTATTAGCTAACAGTTAAAACACAAACATTTACTATAGGTCAGAGCACCAGGCTTCCATGCTTTACAAACTTTCTTTCACTGGCTCTCTGTCTTTTAGGGAGAGCCCAACCCCTGCCATCTGAGATCTCCCCAGTCTGATGGGGGAAGCCCTGACCCAATACCTCCCCTCACAAGCCTCTAGTCTGAAGAGAACCAATCCCTGCCCTCAGGGAGCCTCTAGTCTGATAAGGGGAGACACAACATACAAACAGAATGGACACTCCTGACCGGGTCTCCTACTGAGTCCCTCCTTCCCCAAAAGGGAGCTGGGCTTTTAGAGGTGCGAGGGACCGCGAGGCAGCAGTAGTTGGGGAGGGCACGCAGGCTCCCTGGTGGCGTTGGGCTGCCTGGAGGAGGCGGCGGGGCCGGGCTGGGTGCGCGGAGGAGGCCGCCCCAGCGGCGCTCCCACGACCCGGGCAAGGCCGTCTGGGCGCCGTCTCCGGTCTCTGGGCCTGCGGTCGGGGCACCGCGGGGCCGTGTTTGAGCCGGTCAGCTCCCCGCGGAAATTACAGGGGCGCTCGGCGCTGCGGTCGCGCCCCCCGAGGCAGCGCCCGCTGGTTGGAGGCGTTTAAATTGAAAGCAGCTTTGGGGAGAGGGGGCGGGCGCGGGGCGCCGAGCAAGGGGAGGGGGCAGCCGGGCACAGCGACCCCTTTGTCTGCGCCCGCCGAGGGGCGGAGCCTTGCGGTGAGCGCGGCGCTCCCTCCCCGCTCTCCGGCCGGCCTGTTCCCACGCCGCCCAGCAGGCCGCGGCCCGCGCCCCTTCTCCACCTGGGTCTCTGCCTCCCCTCCTCTGGCTGGCACGCGTACACTTCCTCCAGGAGGCCCTCCCAGACTAACAAGCACCGACAGTCTGGGTGTCCCGGAGTCACAGAGGGTCAGGAGATCTGGGTTGAGTCCTCTACTAGGCTCCGGTGACCTTGATCAAATTTCCTCCTTTCTCTGGGCCCCAGTGTCCTCTACAAAAATACAGATATTTTACGCTTTCTGCCTACCTCTCTTAGTAATGTTAAAGATGATTTGAGCCAATGTAAGGGAAAGTGTTATGAAAACTGTAAACTGTCGGAGGAATAATAAATACCAAGAATAACACCCCCAACTCTCTACTCTTCATTGTGAGAGATCATTTGTACACAGGTGTGCTTGTGCTGGAAATCCAGCGTGCTAGGGATGGGATGGGGGAGGAGTTAAGCAGCCAACAGCGTGGAGCAGGGGAGAAACCCCGGTGGACTTCTCGGAGGAGGGGGATGTGGAGCCATCAGGGCTAGGAAGGAGTGAAGGGAGCAATACTGGAAAAAGGAGAGGGTGTCTCTGCCTCCTGCGGGGGAAGGTCACGGGATGGAGAGGCAGGAGCCAGGAAGGAGGAGGGTGTCTGTAAGATGAACATGTCCTGCCCGCGGGCTGCAGCCGGAGAAGTGGCTTGGGGCAAGCGGCTGTTTGCCCATTTGGTGGGTGGCATGTCTCCTAGGAGGCAGGTTGGTGGCAGAGCCTGGTGCAGCCCCCGATGTTTGGGAGGGAATGCCTATTGCCCCTAGGGAGTGTGTTGCCCTTGGCCCCTTCCTATTCTTTTTCCTGAGGGCTCTGGGCACCAGGTGCAGGGAGCTTGGCTTGTTTCCTTTGCTTCCAGCAGCAGCAGCGGAAGGTTGTTTGCCAGGCCTGATGCCCAGGGACATACCCGTTTGCTCCACATCTGGCAGAGCTGCATGTTTCTGTTTTACTTTCTAGAGGTCCTTAGTGGGCAGCCAGGGATAGGGCAAAGCCCACAGTTCCAGGTACCTGTTATGGGCACCTGACACGTACACACTTGGGGGCAAGATGGAGAGCTGAGCCTGGCCAGAGGGAAGAGGAATCTGTAAGGGTGCCCGAAGAGGAAGTGGAGGAGCCGCCCTGGAAAGGAAGGAAAGAAGAGGGTGAGGCCAAGCAGGGAGGGAGGGCAGAGGGGCTGCACCAGGTGTTTCCCCAGAGGAGCAGGGCTGTCAGGTAGAGTTTCTTCCCAGTCCTCTCTGACACCCCCTTGGGGCCCCAACACCTCCTCCAGAGCCCAGAGCCCCTCAAAGGCCTACACAGAGAGGGCTCTGATCTGCCAAGTGGGATGAGAGCTACAAGTGGGCTTTGGGCACAGACAGGGGGTGGGTGGGGGTGGGCAGCTGGCCAGCTCTGCCTGTCCCCTCTTACCTCCTCCCCTGGCCCGAGCAGCTGCTGAACCTACCCACCCAGGGCACCTCACTCACCCCCCTGGCATGTCCCATGCTCGTGCCAGTGGGTCACAGGGCAGGAATGCCATAGGAAAAGAACGAGGGAGCCCAGCAAGGGGTGGTGACTGCCCAGAGTGACCCAAGTGGTTAGGGCTGGGCCACCCCTGTCCCGAGAGCTGGCCAGGCTCAAGGAACATCCTTGACCCCCAGGTCTGGGACCCACTAGACACAACCTCTCCCGGGGGGCAGGGACTGGAGGCTTCCTGGACACCACATTCTGCATTAGCAGCCAGATACCAACAGGACTCCATCCTCGTCCAGGCTGAGGGCTCCACCAGCAGCCCTCTGAGGGTGTCTCTCCTGCCCCCTTCCCTCCCCAGCCCTCCCGCTGCAGGCTGCCCATTGCCATGCCCCCACCTCCTTAGAGCCCAGACTGGCTTCTGCATATGCTGCATGCCCCTCAGACCATTAACAAGCTTTTCCCAAGCTCACTTCTTGTAGGAAGCCCACCAGGTTGGGCAGGGATTGGGAAGGGGAAAGCCAGACACCCACAGGTCTTGGCCTCCAGCCCCCATCATGGGCCAGGCCTAAAAGAGGCAGTATCCTGTTTTATCCTACTCTGCTCAGCCCTAGGGTCCTAGAGAGCAGAGCTTGGAGCAGGAGGGAGAGGGTCCTGGGGCTGAGGCCTCTACAGGCCCTGGGCCCCAGCTCACAGGCTCAGCATGGAGTTGAGGGCGACTCTCCTTGGTCAAATACTTCCTTGGGGCCAGGGATGAAACTTTTGGGAGATAGAGTGGGACAGGAAGAGGCTTACTCATCCACCTGGGTCATCCCTGTCATTAAAGTACCCATGGGTAGGCGCCATGGCAATGACCATCAGAGGAGTCGGTGATCTCGGGAACTCATGTCTGATGCTTTTAGAAAGGGTAGGCTGGGGGAGGAGACCCAGAAGGTGAGAAGGTGAGTTGCCCCACATGACCTCCAAGGCTCCTGAGCTAACACCCTGTGGTCCTATGAGCCTAAGATTCTAAAATCCTGAGCTGATGTGGTCCCGAGATATTGGGATTGGAATAACTGCCTTCATAATAATAGCGCCAGGCGCTGTTACAAAACTTTTCATGCATGGTCGCATTTACTGCTCCACAGTGAGGGAACTGAGGCACAGAGGGGGTAAGTTTGTTCATCCCCGAGAGCCTTGGGACAGGCAGCCCAGCCCAGGTCTGTCCGACTTCAGAGCCTGCTCATTTACCTGCTTCACTGCAGCTTTTGTGACTCTAAACCCTGCTTTCACAGGGTCCATAATTCAGCCAATCACCAAGTCCGACATCACTGAGTCCAACATCAAATCATGACTCAGCATCTTTGATGGGGCAGCAGCAGGTGGGAGGGGTGGATCTTAGCCGGGAGCTGTGAAAACAACAGTCTTCTGTCCTCTTCTGGGTCCTGGAAAGCTTCCTGGAGGAGGAGGATGGGTAAGAGAAGGCAGAAGAGGGAGAGGAGGAGAAGAGATGTTTAGGAGGCGTGGCCATTCCAGACAGCAGGGTGGGCACTTGGAGGGAGATGATCTTGTTTGAGAATAGAGGATTGGAGGGACCCAGAGGGGCAGGACAGAGGAAAGGAGTCTGGTCTGGCTGCATTCCCTTCCTCTGCCAGCCCATGGACTCAGACCCCAAGGGGCAGATAAGGCTGTGCCCCATGGCCCTCTGAGAAAGCCTCCTGTTTCTCGCCCCCTCTCCCAGCTACTTAGCCCTCTTCTCCAGGCTGGAGGCCACCTTCAGTCACTCGCAGGCTGAACCCCTAGGGGAAGGGCCTTTGCTGATCTCCCCCAGGGCTGATTAACAGCAGAGAGCTGGAGTTAAACACTTGCTCTCCTCCTAGGAGCACCTGTCCTTGTTCCCCCAAAGGTATGGAGCCTACAGACCTCTTCCCTCCCCACTAAGGAGACAGTGCTGCCTTCGCAGGCGGCCGAGGAGGCTGGATAGAGGAGAAAAAACCAACACCCAGTGCTAGCCTCCGGGCAAGTGGGAATACCCTCACTTGGCGGAGGGAGACACACCGGCAGGTGCAGACACTTGCCCAAAGTGCCACTGAGGTGAAAGCCTGCATGTCAGTTGGTCTGGCTCTCTTCTGGCTTCAAGGCGCTAGGGGTCTGTGCCCAGCTGGTGCATTTTGCACCCCCTCCAACTCCCACTCCCTCCCTGGCCCATGGGTTTGCCCACGAAGGAACTGCAGTGTTGACTGGGTCCCCCCCTGGGAGGCAGGGCAGAGAGCACCCCCAGTACAGGCCGCTTCCCACTTCTCATGAATACTGCACAGCTTTTTGGCTGGCTGGCGGTAGTCCTGGCTGACCTTGACTGAGGGCCTCCTACGTTTTAGGCACTGGGCTAAGCATTTTAGCAGACGACATGTTGAATCCTCGTAAGAGCCGGATGAGATAGGTCCTGTTACTTTCTCCAGTTTACAGGTGAGGAAACTAAGCCTCAGGAAGGTGAAGCGATGTATCAAGATCACACAGCTATAAGCAGTGGAGGTGAGATTGATATCCAGAATCCTCTCCCTTAGGCTCTCTACCACTCCCTTCGGTGATAAAATTGCTGGTGTGTGACTCTCGTCTCCCCTCATTGGGGTCCAGGTGGATGGAAGGGCAGAGCCTCTCTTGCCTGCCCTTTGGCCTCCTCTCAACTGCCCGAGAAGGAGGGGCCTGGGGCTCTGCCTCTAAGAAATGAGGCCATCTCTCCCAGCCCAGGGTGTGGGGCTGCAGGGGGAATCAGATAAGTTGTGAATCCAGTTTCCTCTCTGCTCACCCTTGTCATCAGCTGGGGTTTCAGCTCCCTCCAGGGTCAGAGGGAAATGACTCATGGTGTTTGGAAAGTGGATAAGGGTGCGGGCTCACATCCTGCTACTTGCTTGCTGTGGGACCTTGGGCGGATTACTTAACTTCTCTGTGCCTCAGTGCTGAGGAGACCCAAATACCGGGCTCATAGGGCTAATGAGAGGATTGAGTTGGGGAGAGTTTGCAGAGTTTGGAACAGTGTCTGGCACACAGTAAGTGCTATTGCTATTATTATTAGCTGGGGAATCAAGAGAGGACTGTTTTAAAAGAGGGGCCGTGAAATAGGTGGAAGTCTATAAAAAGGACGTGGTTGGTTTTTAGGGAGGGGTGTCTACATTTCCTAATTTTTCAAGGCCGAGGATTCCTGAGAGGGGAGGAAAGGGTGGATGGTTTCCAGGTGACACTCCTCCCTTCCCACCCCCCTCCCCAGGAGGATAAAAATTCCTCACAGGTTTCTGTGCCCTTTCATGTAGAACATGCAGAGCCCCGGCCAGCATTCCTCTGCCCCTCCTGTCAGCTGGGGGCCAGTGCAGGGGGTCATTAGCCCCTTTTACAGCTTGGTAAAGTGTGAGGGCAGACGCCTCTACCTGAGGTCCCAGCTGGGACCTGCTTAAAGCAGGTGCCCCACCCCCCAGAAGAGGGGCTTTGAGACTGAAGACAAGGGGAGGAAGCCCGTGAGGTGGGTGCTCAGGGCTGCCTGCAACGTGCCTGCGGTGGGGACCAGAGGACCAAGTCTGGTTACTTCCCTGACACCATTCCTGTCCTGAGGTCCCCTGGAGACGGGTTCCCTGTGGACACCAGGGGATGTGCAGTGTTGCCGCAGGGGACAGGAACCCCAGCTCTATCCCTGCCCCTGCAGCTCCCAGGCTACAGACCTAGAGTGACATCTAACCCAAGTAGTCTGAGCTGGGGAAACAGGGGAGATGGAGGGGAAAGCTGCAAGGACGGGGAAGTTAGGGCAGGCTTCCTGCAGGAGAGGGTAGGAAAGATCAGGGCTGGAGCTGCAAGGGTGGGCACAGAGGGTAACGGAGACCTGCTCTTTTAACCCCTGCCTCAATGTGTGCGTGTTCTTCTGCATCCATCCACCCATCCATTGACCCACTTTTTTTTTTTTTTTTTTTTTTTTTTTTTGTGGCACGCGGGCCTCTCACTGTTGCGGCCTCTCCCGCTGCAGAGCACAGGCTCCGGACGCGCAGGCTCAGCGGCCATGGCTCACGGGCCCAGCCACTCCGCAGCATGTGGGATCTTCCCGGACCGGGGCACGAACCCGTGTCCCCTGCATCGGCAGGCGGACTCCCAACCACTGCGCCACCAGGGAAGCCCCATTGACCCACTTTTAAACAGGACCCACAGAAACCCTTTCCACAGCTGCTGGAGCTGTTCTACCATAGGACAGGCTAATGGCAGGGAGGGAGCTTCCCTTCACTGAAGTTCTTTGAGCAGTTATTGCAGGAAGGAGTCTTGCACAGGATGGGGGCTCTCTTAACTCTCCTTCAAGATGTCCTTCTTGCTTGGAATGCTGGGAGGTACTCCACCTCAGTTCTGTCCTCTGAGGGCCTGGAGCTCATGGCTTTTTCCCTCAAGCCAGTTGCGTCATCCATTTTTCCATTCTCCTTCCCTGCCACCTCCAACTCACCCCTCCTCCTTGCTCAGCCTGGCCGCACCATAGCCGAGGTAGACTTTTATGTCCCTGCCCTCCCTTGTCTCCCTACCTCTAGCCCTGCCTCTTTGCAGCAGCTGGGGCTATTTCCAAAGGACCTTGCTGAAAATGTAGACTTCCCTTGCTCCAAAGCCTTCTATAGTTCCCCATTGCCTACAGAAAAACAACCCTCTGCCAGTGGGCCCCAGGCTCTCCCACTTTTACACATGGCGTATGCTCGTCGCACCTTGCTCATGAACTCACTCTTTTTTTTTTTTTTAATAAATTTATTTTATTTATTTATTTTTGGCTGCATTGGGTCTTCGTTGCTGTATGCGGGCTTTCTCTAGTTGCGGCGAGCGGGGGCTACTCTTCGTCGCGGGGCACAGGCTTCTCATTGCAGTGGCTTCTCTTGTTGCAGAGCACGGGCTCTAGGCGCGTGGGCTTCAGTAGTTGTAGCACGTGGCATTAGTAGTTGTGGCTCGCGTGCTCTAGAGCGCAGGCTCAGTAGTTGTGGCGCACGGGCTTAGTTGCTCCGCTGCATGTGGGATCTTCCCGGACCAAGGCTCGAACCCGTGTCCCCTGCATTGGCAGGCGGATTCTTAACCACTGCACCACCAGGGAAGCCCCCAAACTCACTCTTAGTCAACTCACTGTTAGTCTAGGCTGAGAAACTGCCTCCTTGATGAAGACTCTGGCCGGCGCCCCTACCGAGGCAGTGGTCGAATTGCTGTGATGGTTTCCTGAGGGCAGGGCCACACCTTTTCATGTTTGTATCCCCAGTGCCCAGTAGGGGCTCAACAAAAGTCAACCAACAGTCTGAATGAGTCAGTGAGTGAATGACTCCTTACCCTTCTGCTTTGAGGACCTCCCATCTTCCCATCCCTGCTTGTCAGAACACTTCCCATCCTTCGGGGGTATCTCAGTGCCTCCCCATCCTTAATGCCGTCCCTGGGGCCCTCACCTGGGAAGGTCCGCTCTTCCCTGAACCGCCTTCTCATCATCTTTGTGCTCACTGCACAGTAGGCTTCTCGAGGGCAGGACCTGAGTCTTCCTCATGTTGTTGGATTGGTAATCATGTTGATATAACCTCTAATTTAAAAAAACTTCCACCCACACCCTGTTCAAAATTAATTCAGCAGACAGTTCCTGAACTCTAAGGCTAGCACGTGCCAGGCACTGTTCCAGGCTGGGGCTCCTGGCTGCAGCGTCACATACTCCTGTGAGGGAGGCAGATGTGAACCAACCCACTGAGGTCAGGCCACTGTGTCTTCTGGCCCCGCTTCAGAGCTAAGTTACTGAGCCCAGAGAAGGTGACCCTCCTGCTGGGTTGCCCAGCCAGAGAGGGCTGCTGGGCTGGCCCCGGGCTGCCCATTTCTCCCTGTGGCTCAGCAGGAGTCCTTTGACCCAGCCCAGGACAGCCCAGCTCCGATGGTTGCTCCATAAAGGGATGAGTCTACCGTCTTGAATTTCTTCTTCCTCTTTTTTTAATTGAATGTAGTTGATTTACAATATTGTGTTAGTTTCAGGTATACAGCAAAGTGATTCAGTTATATATTGATATATATAGAGAGATATAGATACGTTTTTTCTGATTCTTTTCCATGTTAGGTTATTATAAGATATGGAATACAGTTCCCTCTGCTATACAGTAAATCCTTGTTGTTTGTCTGTTTCAGATAAAGTGGTGTGTATCTGTTAATCCCATACTCTGGATTTATCCCTCCCACCTCTTTCCCCTTTGGTAACCACACGTTTGTTTTCTATGTCTGTGAATCTATTTCTATTTTATATATAGATTCATTTGTATCATTTTAAAAAATATTTATTTATTTGGTTGAGCCGGGTCTTAGTTGCGGCAGGCAGACTCCTTAGTTGCGGTATGCAAACTCTTAGTTGTGGCATGCCCGTGGGATCTAGTTCCCTGACAGGGATCGAACTCGGGCCCTCTGCATTGGAAGTGTGGAGTCTTATCCACTGCACCACCAGGGAAGTCCCTGTATCATTTTTTTAGATTCCACATATAAGTGATATCATATGATATTTGTCTTTCTCTGTCTGATTTACTTCAATTAGTATAATAATCTCTAGGTCCCGCTGCAAATGGCAATATTTCATTCTTTTTATGGCCAAGTAATATTCCGTTGTGTGTGTGTGTGTGTGTGTGTGTGTGTGTGTGTGTGTGACATCTTCCTTATCCATTCATCTGTTGATGGACACTTAGGTTGCTTTCATGTCTTGGCTGTTGTAAGTAGTGCTTCTATGAATATTGGGATCCATGTATCTTTTTTTTAAATAAATTTATTTATTTTTATTTTTGGCTGCGTTGGGTCTTTGTTGC
The DNA here is from genome assembly GCF_964374135.1 of Grampus griseus. Lineage (NCBI taxonomy): Eukaryota > Metazoa > Chordata > Mammalia > Artiodactyla > Delphinidae > Grampus > Grampus griseus. Next base: position 23,963,560 of record NC_139014.1, read on the forward strand.
TGCATGCGGGCTTTTCTGGAGTTGCGGTGAGCAGGGGCTACTCTTCATTGCAGTGCGCGGGCTTCTCATTGGATGGCTTCTCTTGTTGCAGAACACAGGCTGTAGGCGCACAGGCTTCAATAGTTGTGGCACTTGGGCTCAGTAGTTGTGGCTCACAGGCTCTAGAGCACAGGCTCAGTAGTTGTGGTGCACGGGCTTAGTTCCTCCGCGGCATGTGGGATCTTGCCAGACCAGGGCTCGAACCCGTGTCCCCTGCATTGGCAGGCGGACTCCCAACCACTGCGCCACCAGGGAAGCCAAGCCCATGGGATGCATGTATCTTTTCAAATTAGAGTTTTCGTCTTTTCCAGGTATATGCCCAGGAGTGGGATTGATGGATCATATGGTAACTCTATTTTTAGTTTTTCAAGGAACCTCCATCCTGTTTTCCATAGTGGCTGAACCAATTTACATTCCCACCAACCGTGTAGGAGGGCTCCCTTTTCTCCACACCCTCTCCAGCTGAATTTCTTCTTAAAATGATAGCAAATGCAGCTTCTTATTTTGTTTGAGGTCTTATTGATTGGAAATCCAGTAGATGCCCCAACTAGGTAATGAGCCATTTCTGTTTCTGGCATGGAAAGACATTTCAAGGTTGACTTGTTACTTTCTGGATGAAACCAAGGTCAGGGTCACTCTTGTCCTCCACCCACTTCTTCTGTTGCTTGTCTCCTAAAGGAGAGGGTTAGTCCTCATGTCTTGGGTCCTTTTTCCCACACCATCAGCTCCTGTGATCAGGGGCTGGGTCCTTGGTACTCCTGTGTTCCCTCTCAGAGCAGAGAAGGGCTCCATCCAGACTGGGAAGTGAGTCCCCTGCCCCACCCAGAAGTCTGACCCCAGTCCCTCCTGCTGTGGCCACCACCATCCCTGGGCTGTGGTCTCCAAGGGAGACCCCTGCCCTCTGGAACCCTTGCTCCATCCCTCAGGTCCTGCCTCTCTTGCTGTAGAGCAGGCTCCCAGCCCCCACCAGGCTCACCTGCTTGGCTCCTGTCCCAGGGGACACAGAGATGTTATCCCTGGGGGTATGGACGTCAATGGGGGCATTGTTCCCACCTGGTCCTAGCAGAATCAAGGAGGGACAGGACAGAGACTGGGAATGTCCCAGGTGCCACACAGGCTGGCTTTGTCCTCCTCCTCCCCCTCCCACCCTGCCCCCACCCAGACCACAGACCTTTCCCTGCCCCCTTCAGAGCCCCCTCCATAGCCTGAGGCAGTGCAGCTGTTGCAGGGGTGAGGTCAGGATGGCTCTGGGCAGTTCTGCAGGAGCAAGGTGTCCCTCTACCTCATGGTGCTCTTTGGAGCTGGGCCTCTGCTCAGGGAAGCCCAGCCCTGCCTGCCCAACTCATCTGCCTGTGGCACTCCCGTCTAGGGAGCCACCCTGTCTGGTCCTTGCCCTAGGCCTGCCCCCTTCATGTGCCTTCCAGACCCAGCCCAAACTTAGCTACCCTGTGGAGACTTCCCGGCCCCAATCACACGATAGGCCCCCAGGAGACAGAACAGGTTGTATATAAAAATCAGTTCCTAAGAGCTGACCCCACAGTGGGGTCTCCTGGATTCAGGTCCCAGCTCTGCAAGTAGCTGTGTGACCTGGGTGAGTCACTGCACCTGGAGGCTTCATTGATCCCATCTATAAAATGCCAATGTTTTGGCCCATCTTCCCTAAGCTCCCACTGGCCTCATGCAGCTGCCTCCTGGGAAGTGGAGAAGCAACTGCCCCCCGGGGAGAGAGGAACCCCCACCCCCAGACTTTTTCCTCTCCTTAACCTCCAGCTGTAGCTTTGTCCCCAAAGCATGAGTGACAGCCACAGAAAGCTAATGGAAGCCTGCAGTGCTGCGAGTGAAACTGATCTCCAGATCCAGATCCAGTTTCTCCTCTTAGCCGGCCCCAGGCCTCCCTCACACCTGCTCTGGTCCCCTTTGTACGTTACGCCAGGAGCGCTGGCTGTCTTTCATCCGCCTCCCGCTCCATTCATGCCTTAAGCCCAGGGCACCGCCTCCTGCCGCCTGGCTGGGGCTCGAGTGCTGTAGGCTGGCTGGGCGGGCACCCCAGAGCCCGGCCCTCTTCCCCCTTCCTCTCACCTGGAATGATCGCAGGGAGGGGCGAGCAGGGTGGGAAGCCAGGGGGCAGGAGGGAGGCGCTATGTCCCATCGGATGCAGCAAGGAGAGCTCAACACTGGGGGTTTGTTTTTTTGCTGAAAAAGGTATAAATTCAGGAGGGCTTTTTGGTGGAGGGACAATTTCTCACATAGATTTAGCACATGTTTAAGCCCAGCAGTGACCACGAGCAGGTCCTGCCCTTCTTGTCAGGACTGATCAGAGCCAGTCGTTCATTTACTCAGCAAATATTTCTTGATGTTGACTGTACGAGGTACCATTTTAGGTGTTGCGGGTACAGGTGTAAACAGAACAAGGCCCCCGTTTTCACAGAGTTCATATTCCTGACTGGGGGTGAGGGAGACAGACACAAGCATATAGATCAGATGGTAGTTGGTTAGGAGAACTCTCCTGTTTAGGAGAAAAATTAAAATGGATAAGGGAATAGGGAGTGACCAGATGACAGTTTACATGTGGAGCTCAGCAGGCCTCTCTGAGGAGGTGACACCTGAGCAGAGAGCCAAGTGGACAGCTGGGGAAGATATCTGAGGCAGGGGGAACATTAAGTGCAAAAGCCCTGAGATGAGGAGAGCTTGGCGTGTTCAGAGAATAGCAAGGAGCCCACTGAGGCTGGAGCGGAGTGAGGGGAGGGGAGGATGGTAAGAGATGATGCTGGAATCGGATCACACAGGGCCTTGTGGCAATGACTCTGGATTTTATTCAGAGTGAGATAGGGTAAGGAAAGCAGCCAGGGTGCCTCTCCTTTGGGGCCCCTGAAAGGCTCTAGCAATCCCCTCTTCCTTACTGCCTCCCAGGATTAGGGAGAAGTTAAGAGATAAATCTGGGGGTCAGACAGACCAGATCAGACAGACAGGTTTACTCATCCATCCATCCACCCACCTAATCATCTGTTCATCTGTCCATCCATCCATTCATCCATCCACCCACCTATCCATCCATCTATCCATCCAACCACCCACCCATTTATCCATCTGTCCATCCATCTATCCACCATTCATCCATTGATTTGACAAATATTTATTGCACACCTACTCTGTGCTACCACTTACTTTGGGCAAGTGGCTTATTTATCTGTAAAGTGGGGCCAGTGATAATTCTTTCCTACTACAGAGACTTGGGAGGACTAAGCAAGACAAAGTACTTAAATTGCTTAGCACAGTGTTGGGCACGTAGGGAGCACCTCATAGGCACATGGTCGTTGTGTGACTAGTTGCTGGTATTTACAGCCTCCCTCCACCAGCCTTCTCCGACCCGCTCCAGGGTATCTAACCTGTGCCCACCTTACCCTGGGGAGCTCTCCCAGAGAGGGCATCCTGCTCTGTTCTCAGAGCTTCCCTGTGCTCCTCTCCCTTCCCAAACTGCCCCACCCCTGCAGCCCACCCTCTGCCCTCTGCCACCTGTCCCATGTGTGGTGTCAGAGCTCAATAGAATGTTCTCTCTGAGCCTCATGTTCTAACTTGCCCTCTTTACTTGTCAGCCGGCCTCTGTCTGCCCCAGCCCGTGGGCCACCCACTCGCCACCCCCTCCAGAAAGGTGTTGTGCTGTCTTGTGTTGGGGTTCAAAAGCCAGAGACAGAAACTTAATTTCCAGGGAACAAAACCTGGAAAAAGCCCAGACCTTGAAGCCCTTTGGAGTCAGAGATGCTGAACAAATCCTGGCTCCAGCACATCCTCGCTGTTGATCCCTGCAAGTCTCTTTATGTCCCTGGGCCTCAGTTTCCTTATTTGTAAAAGGGAACAATAACACTTGCATAAAGGTCCTACATGCTTTGCAAGTCACTGTTAACAGTGGAGGAGTCAGGATGCACCCCCCCCCCCACCACTGAAGCCAGAGCCTGGGGTGTGAATCCTGGAAATTATATTCAAATGTGCATATACTGTTGTCTGGGGTGAGGGTTCATTGCTTACATCAGGTTCCCCAAGGGGTCCTGAGCCAAAAAGATGAGAACATGGCCAAAAACTTTAAGTAGTTGAAGAAATCAAGTCTGGAATGTGTTCATTCATTTTGTAAAAATTCAATTATTCAGACATGTTTTTGGCCTATTCTGTGCCAGGCCCTGTGGGGGAGTTGAAGACACACAGGGACTCCCCCACCCCTCATCTAGGTGTCCCCCTTTCTGCTCCCCTGTGCGAGAGGCTGTTTTACAGGCGATAAAACTGAGACTCAGAGATGCTAAGTGACCGACCCAGAGTCACACAGCTGACATGCGTGCCTTCCTGCCGGCATGTCCCCTGGCCACCGGGGATGGACAGCTGCTTCCCTGGCCTGAGGTGCAGGGGCTCCCTCTCCTTTTAGCCTTTAGCACGATATAGGCTACTTCGTTCTCCCTCTCCTCCTCTTCCTGGCCTCAGATGCTCGATGCAGCCCACCCACGGCCCTCTGTTGTAGGAATCGGCAGGGTCCTGGCCTGTCAAGGGTTCCCTTCCAATGACGCTTATCACCACCTGTGTTTCCTTCTTCCCCCCCGTTGAAGGATGCAATCTGGACTTGTTGGAAGAGGCAGGCTGGCTTTGGAGTCAAAGATGTTGAAGGAAGAGTGGCTTGTGCATTAGGTAGAACAGGTGGGGTTGTGAGAGATGGAGGGCACCCGCTGACGGACCTTCCCTCCCTACACCGCTTCCCTGGCCCCTCCAATATGCAGTCTTTTTGATGCTACTGTGGATCAGCCGGGCCTCAGCCTGCGTGAAACTCTTCACACATACCTCGGGCTCCAGGTGGTCCCCGAGACCTCGTCAGGGGCTGGCCCTGTGCCTAGGTCCCAGCTCAGGGCGCCGGGCAGCAGTACAGGAGACCCAGCGTGTTCCAGTATTTATTTATTTGAAAGGCACAGCATTTACATACATGGGCTCTTATTACCCCCCGGGGCCGGGAGGAGCGGGACACTGCTGCCTGGGCCTTTGATGTTCCAGAGGAGAGATGGTGAGATGGTGCTGGGAGTCGCTGCTGCTGTGGGGTGTGTGCGCAGCGGAGGGGGGGGCGGGGGCGGAGCCCTGGTGATCTCACCTCAGGAGCCCAAGGGTGGTGGGTGCGGTGGCCAGGCCCATGCATGACTAGAAGGGGTCGGAAAGTGGGAAAGAGGAGGCTGGACCCTCAGGGCCACAGCCATTGCCTTGGGTTTGGGAGCACATATGCCCTCCACGGGAGGAGGGGAGAAGGGCAGCAGGTGGACGGAGGCAGGGAGGAAGGAGTCGCCAAAGCCCCGTGGGCAGGGCCCAGCCTCTAAAAACTGCACCCAGTACCTCCCATCCCCCATCCCCCAGAGAGGCCTGAGGATGGTGACAGCCCCAAGGAGGTCAACGTCCGGTGGGGGCATCGAGATACAGGCCTGAGACTCACTCAGAACCACAAAGACCCACCAAAGTGGGCTCTGTAAGTGGGTCCTCCTGTCTCCCACATATGTCTAGGGAAAGCAAGAGGCTGTGTGCTGAGTGATGCAGAGTGTTTACTCATAAGTGAATAAATGAATGGAGATGTTGGGACAAATGCAAAGACAGAAAGACAGGAGCGCATCTAGCGTATCAGCCATATTGACTTCTGAGTGTCTCTATGCGCCGGGTCCTCTTCTAGGAATGAGTGAATGAAACATGGGGAGCCCCCACCCCAGGTCTATATGGGAGGAGTGCAGGGATAAGGGAGAGCTAGAGCTGTTCTCTTTAGCTCTGTCACTGGAAATCATTTCTTTCTTTTTTCAAAAAAAAATTATTATTTATTTCTTTGGCTGCGTCAGGTCTTAGTTGCGGCACGTGGGATCTTCGTTGTGGCCTGTGGGCTTCTCTGTAGTTGTGGTGCGCGGGCTCCAGAGTGTGTGGGCTCAGTTGTTGTGGCACGCAGGCTCTCTAGTTGCAGCGCACGGGCTTAGTTGCCCTGAGGCATGTGGGCTCTTAGTTCCCCAACCAGGGATGGAACCTGCGTCCCTTGCTTTGGAAGGTGGATTCTCAACCACTGCACCACCAGGGAAGTCCCTGGAAATAATTTCAAACTTAGAAAAAATTTCACAGATGAAAATAGTGCAGAGAATTCCCAGGTGGCCCAGTGGTTTAGACTTGGCACTTTCACTGCTGTGGGCCCAGGTTCGATCCCTGGTCAGGGAACTAAGGTCCCACAAGCCATGCGGTGCGGCCAAAAAAAAAAAAAAAAAAAAAAAAAAAGTACAAAGAGCACACCCTTATACATTTCACTCAGATTAACCTATTGTTAATATTTAATATTTAATCCCATTTATTCTCTCTCTCTCTCTCTCTCTGTATATATTTTTCCCTGAACAATTTGAGGGTAAGTTACACATATCATGGCCCTTTATCCCTAAATAGTTCAGCATGTATTTCCTAAGAATAGGGATATTCTCTTCCTTAACCACAGTATAACTATCAATTTTATAATTTTGCATCAATTCAATATTTTATCTAATCTACCATCCATATATCCATGTTCCAATTTTGATTACTTAATTCAGTTGAGCCAATAACATCCTTTCCAGGATGTTTTCCCCCTACAGGCCACAGGAACCCAGGAGGTCACTGAGCTACGTACAGAGGAGACCAACAGTGACAGAGCTGAGTGACAGCAGGCCGAGAGGGCAAGCTCCTGAGTGGATGGAGGTAAGCACTGGCAGGAGTGGTGGGGGGTGGTCCCCAGGTCTCAGCTTCTGGGTGGGCTCCTGAGTACCGGAGGAAGCTTCCTCTCACCGTGGCTATCTGGGGACTGTCAACCCAGGAAACAGAAAAGCCCTGCATTTCAAGGAGGTTGACCAAGCTGCACAGCCAGCATCCCATAAATCTCACCTGCCACCCTCCCCAACACACACTTGGTGGGTGGAGATGAGTGGGTGAAACACTACATCAGTTCTTCCAGATGTTCCAGCCGGCGAGTCCCAGGCTCAGACAGGACCACAGAAGGCCAGTGGGAAAGTGGTGGCCCTGGCTGAGGGAGCCTCTGGGATTTATGGGCCTCCAGGATTTATGGTGGGTGGAGACTCTACCCAGAGTTTCCCTGGACAGCCTAAATCCTCCTCTCCCTCTGAGGCCTCTTCTAGAAGCAGCCCCCGAATCCCTGCCGTATCGCCATGCCTAGAACAGTGCTCGGTACCTAGTAGGTATCAGTAAATATTTGTGGAACGAATGAACTAGTCTTCTTTCTATTCAGGAGACCAAATGAACCCTTGAATTTTATGGCTCTGAGACTCCACCAAACAAATCATTGGGTGGTTAGTCCCGGCGTCTGAGGCTTTGCACATGTGCTCCATCCATGGGCTATGTCCAGCTGTCTCCACGCACCACCTATTGGAAACATAAAAGGAGCTAGAGGGAGAAAGCGTGGTGGGGCAGAGAGGAGTCCCAGGAAGAGCAGTGACCGCCTGGACTTTACCCCTGCTGAAGGCCCAATGGGTGTAGCTTGTAGCAAGAAGACTCATGGTTTGATATCAAGAAGGCCTTCCCAATATATTTTGGTGAATCTTGGATGTTTCCGTTGACCTGTCCAGAGGCAGGGGGATGCCAGAGATGACTTCTTGATCCTCCCAGATGGCCCTTTGGGGCCTCCCAGGCCCAGCCAAGGCTCTGCCCACCAGGCGTGGGTGGCTGGACTGCGGATGGTAGGCTCTAGCCTGCATCCTTGGTGTGCGCCAGCCGGGTCAAAGGTGCCCCACGCATTGCCTGGCCTGGGATAGTGTCCAGACTTGGTCTCCAGGGCCCTCCCACCCCTGCTGGACAGCGGCCTCTCCCAGTGACTCAGCCCTGACGTCATGGGGCGAGCGGAAAGGCCGAGGGCGTGGGAGGCGGTGGCTCCCTCCCTCCTGTTTTCACCTCCCTGGGCTCAGTCCCCATAGCCTCCTTCCCTCCCACCATCCCTACCCTCTCCCACCTCCTCGTGGGTTTCTCATGAGCCCATGTGCCCAGGGCTGTTGCCTTTCCCTGTGGACACATGCCTTGTATGTCTGGGTATGTGCTGGGCCACTGTGGTTCATGAAATAAAAGAAGCACAGCTTGAGAGCTCCTGGTCTGGATCCCAGGCCCCCTCTCCTACCTGTTAGGGGGTGATGGGGCACCTTTCTTAGGTGACTGGGGCATTCTTTTTCACACTGGGGCCTCTCTGTGCCCCCAGGCCTTGGATTTGCTTGTCTACCCCATGCCCTCCAGGGCCTCCCTTAGGTGTATGATCTCAGCTTTTTGAGTTCCTTCAGACGGGAGAGGGTCCCTGGGATTCGTACCTTCCCCCTCTGCAGGCCAGTGCACTCAGGCCTCCAACACTGTCCTGCCTGCACCAGGCCAACAGCCTCCCTCCTCCACCCCATTTCAAAGCCCAGAGACAGCAGGGGCCAATTATATGCCCCCACCCCCCTCGCTTGTTAAGTGTCATTAGCCCCAGTTCACAGATGAGGAAACTGAGACTGGGGAGGTGGAGGACGTCACCCCCTCCATCCCCACCCTGGCCCTTGTGTCAAGACTGGCACAAGGTCTGGGGACCTTGCCAAGACTCCCCTTCCTTGGAGAAGCCGGTGGCCCAGTGCCCATTCTAGCTCCCACTTCCTGCCTTTCCCCCAGCCCTGCTCTCCTTCCCCTGAAGCCAGCTGTGGGTTTGAGCAGACAGCTGTGGAGCCCCTGGGATGGGGTGGGCAGGAAGCCTCTCTGAAATCTCACAAAGGCAAAATGCAAGTGAGCCCCCCAATTAGTATAGAGTCAGGGCGGTGGTACTTCAGGTAATAGGACTTAGGGAGTAGAGGGACCCCCCTTCCTGCTCATCAGCTTGCCGGAAGCCCCCGCTATGGGAAGAGGCCGGTGATGCTGTCAGCCTGAGTGGAGCTGGCTGGGTGAGGCTGGGTGGGATGAGGTGGGGTGCGGAGGGGCAGAGTGCTGACACTGGCAGGACTTCAGAGGGCACCGAGCTGATGCTGTCAGCGAGGATGGTCCTGCCCTCAGGGATGAGAGAGAAAGCCTGCATCTCAGCCCTCCTGGGGAAGGCAGAGGCTCCCTCTGTGGTCTGGGAGCACAGCCAGCTCCTGGACCCCATTTGACTCGGCCAACTGGGGCTGAGTGGGCTGTGACATCTTTGAGACATCCCCAACAAAAGGGGGAAAAGGCCCTCCTTTTTATAGACGGGGAGACTGAGGTCCAGAGAGCAGAGTGATTTGTCCAACTGGGATCACACAGCACAGAGGGAAGAGCAGAGACTGGAGAATGCCGTTCAACGGAAAAGCGAAGGCCGGGAGTGGGGCGTGGATGGAAGTGTGGAGGCTGTGTGGGGGGAGCGTGTTGCTCACAAAGCTGTAAGCTTCTCAAGCGCTGGGATTTATGGTAAATTCCTTGCATGGCTCCTGTGGACAGACGGCATGCTGGGCCTATGGCAGAAGATAAATACTTAGCTACTCACTAGCTGAGTTTTTCAGTGCTGATGACTCCAGGAATGCACAGGGGTTTAAATTGCAGCAAGAGAGATGGAGGGCAGACTTCAGGAAGAACTTTGTGCTGTTGTGGATGAGAGCACTATGAGAGAAGGGCCTAACTATCACAGGAGCTGGCATTCGGCCCTGTCCGGTACCCCGGATCCTTCTGTGGGGTGGGAAGGGGGCTGCCTTTGGTAGCTACTCCACAGGCTCCCCCCTCCACACTGTCCTCACCACGGAATGAAAGGCCCGTGGACTTTGTCTGTCATCGTGGGAAGTACCACGTCCAGCAAAACTAGAGGTGACGTCACCACAGCTTTGGACCAGGCGTGCGGCTGCCCCGGGCTGAGCCTTCGCCCCTGCAGCTGTGAGGGTCTCAGCTGAGGTCTCGTGGGGAAACTGTGGGGAGGGGCAGAGTCAGAAAGCAGAAGGAGCCAGAATCGAAGAGCCTGGCTCCCCACTCCTCCCATCTGTCCCCACCCTGTCTTCCTAACAGGCCTTCCCAGCACAAGACGTGTCTCCTCAGGGTCCTTTTGGCCTGGTGACTCCTTGTCAGTGGCGAGGGCCAGAGAATGTGACTTGGAGAGGAGAGAGGTCAGGGCACCTGGCTCTGTGAGTCTCAGTGGGTGTGTCACAGCCCTTTACTGAGCTCAGTCTCCTCTGTTTTCAAATGAAGGGCTTGGACCTGGACAGTGGCTTTGACAGGGGTAAGGGATTCCACCTTGTCCAAACCTGCATAGAAGGACAACTCGGGAGACAAGAGTTAAACAGACCTGCTGCGGGTAAATCAAGGGTGGGGTCCACAGTGGGCCTGCTTCCAACCTCTGTGTCCCCTCCCCTCTCCCTCCTCGGCCCTCATCAGCAGAAGCTCAAGCTTTCCCTGGGACAGAGCTTACGTGCCTTAGATTACTGTCAGCGGGCTACTGCCCACCTCCCTTCCTAGAATATGAGACCTTTAAGGCAGGGACCAGCTTCTCCGGCACTGATGGGCTGGCTCGGGTGAAGATGTGTCAGAGGCTGAGTCTCATGAAGAGACTTGGGCGAATTCAGAGACTTCCCCTCTGAAGGCCCAGCTTCTTCCATTTGGGCTGGTGCACAGAGCTCTGGCCCTGGTCCCGATGCCAACCTGTGTGCCACAGGCCTTCAGTTGAGGCATTTCCCCTCCCTGGGCCTCCCTTTCACCATATCATCTCCAATGTCCCATCCAGTTAGAACATTGCATCAGAATCTATGCTCAGACACTCATTTGGTCCCGCCCACTACCCCGTCCTTCTTTCATTCATTTGCATGCTCGTTTGCATAAAGCCTCATGGAGCATCTAACAGTGTCTGTGTTTTTCTGTTGACCTGCCTTTGCTTCAGTGTCTGGTTTCATCTTTCTCCTAAATGACATGAACAAGGGGTGGGTGCAATGGGCAGAGACCATGTCTTGTCTCTGTGACCGCATCACCTGGCACAGGGCCTGTGATATAGCCTGTGCGCTATAAATGCTTGTTGAAGTGAAAGGGCTGAGAAGAGGAGCTGGGTGGGTACCTTGTGGGAAGGGGGAGGCAGGAGGGGAGCGTATGGGGAGGGGCTGACTGAGGCGGGGGAGTGATAGGCAGAATCAGGGAGGGACGTGAGGCAATGTCTACATCCCTAGATTCATCAAGAGGCTGAAATGGGGTTGGGGTCGGTGGCGGGGGGAGTGACGACCGCCCAAGGTCGTACAGCCGGTTGGTGGCAGGGCTCGGACTTGAACCTTTGACTCCTAGGCTGAGAGGTTTAGAGGTAGGACGTGGAGGGAGGGGGCTGGGTGGGGGGCTCTCCCTTTCCTGTGTTACCTCCTCTCAGACTGGAAGAGGAGCTGAGTTCACAAGGAGCCAGAGACCTGCCTGTGGAAGACTCAGAACTCAGCTGGGAAGGTCAAAGGGCCGCATGCTCTGGTTCTGCCATTCCTTTGGGATCCAAAGGGGGTTCTGAAGGGAGTGAAATCCTCTGCCCTAGAGGTCTTGGAGAATCAGGGGAAGCCTGGTGAGAGCGGCCTAGCGTGGTGGCAGGGGACCACTCAGAACGTCTCCAGCCTTGTGATCCAGGAGGGAGTCCAGGAAACATGGGGCACACAGGGCCCACCTCCAACAGCTGGCATTCCAGGCCACCTGCGTCTTCTCAAGGTCATCCAGGGCTGGCACCTGGGGGAGGGCTGGGAGATCGGGTTACTTCAGGCCCCCACCCCCTCTGAGGGGCTTAGAGCATTCACTCCCACTGGTGGCCCAAGGGGGGAAGCTAAGGGCAGGCTCTGCAACTAGAGGCATGGGTCTGGAAAGGTGCTGGGATGCATTCTTCAGGGGAGGAGGCCGGGCCCAGCCGGGTTCCCCATCCCATACCCCCACCCCCATTTCACTGGCCCTGCTTAAGGACCTCTTCTCTAGGCCACTCAGAAGGGATGGGTGGGGAGCCCCGAGGTCCGAGCCCCTCTCCTCTTGCCCAGGACTCTGTTGCTTTGACCGGACACCATGGCTCTCTGGCTGGAGCCCCTCCTGAAGGGAGAACAATCAATCCCTGAGCATATCAAACTCACAGGGTTTGCATTCTGCTTGCAGGGAGCCCTCCAGAGTGAATGGGAGAGACAGTAATCAGTCTGATGGGGGAGGTAAGACACCAATATACTCAGGATATAGAGGCAGGGAAAGACAGCAGAGTGTAGATAAAATGAATATTGAAGGGCTGGGGCACAGAGAAAAGGGTAGATAGAACTTGGGTCGGGAATCCCGGCAGACTGCATGGAAAAAAGGAGCCTGGAACAGGAGGATAGGAGAAAGGGAGGTTGCCTCAGACAGGCGATCAGCTTAGGAGGGGAGAGCGCCGGGGGGATGAGAACCCTGAGCTGAGAAGGATGGAGCTGAGGGAGGACAGATCCAAGGAGCTACCCAGGGAAAAGCAGAGAGCCTAGGAATGAAGAGAAGGAGGGAGAATGGGGAGCCAGGAAGATGTTCCCTTGGTCCCAGGCGGAGGGGCTGAGGGGGTGGAGGGGGGACGCTGAGTCCTCAAGGATGGCGGAGATGCAGGGGCCCAGAGGCAGGCCTGGCCCAGAGCCCTGACCGCACTCCCCCTCCCCTGTGCCCATCCTGGCCCACCCTGGCTCTGCCCAAGGCCAGCCGTAACCTGGCCCTCAGCTCTCCCCGCACGGAGCCAGCCCCAGCCGGTGCCCAGAGAGCAGGGTGCCGCAGCTGCTCCGAGGGTTCAGCGTGGAGCCTCTGTGGGGGTTGATGGGAGACTGCCAGGCGCCGCTTAATAGGATTTTAATTATACAGCTCCAGCAAGAATTTTCTCCCCCCTGGGCTTGGGCCCTCACAGATACCTCCATCTCCACCTCAGCGTCCTCCCAGCCCCGGCGGCCCACTTGCCCAGGCCCCCGCTGCCCGCCCCCGCCCACCGTGGGGGACTCCGGCTATCTCCTGCGCAGGGCCCCGCGGAGGGCTGGCATCTGTCCCCAGCAAGCATGGGGAGGACACCCACTCTTGGGGAAGGTCCTGCGGGGGTGGGGGGAGCTCCTCCAAGGCCTGCATCCAGGGCTGAGTGTGGCTAGACTGACTTCAGTGCTGGCGGAGAGGGGCTGCTGGCCACCCTTCCACTCACTGTGGACTCAATGCTCCTTTTTCCGCAGTGACGGCTCCACTCCAGGCCTCTCCACAGGAGTGTCTCATGTGATGCTTACAACACGATGACTCCGGGAGGCAGGCAGGGCAGATAGAATGATAATTTCCATATTATGGATGAGGGAACTGAGGCCCCAAGAGTTTAAGTGACTTGCCCAGGGACACAGTGAGTAAGGAGTCTGGACTCCAGACTGGACTCCACATCCTGGCTGCGGCCCTGAGCTGCCATTCCCCTCCCCCGCACAGCCCAGCCAGGAGCCACACGCACTCTGTTTAGAAAGCTCTCCTGCCCTCTCCCCCTATCTCCCACTTACCCTTTAGGCATGAGATGTTACCTCCTTCCAAGAGTTTCTTTTCATGCTCCCACAGCTTCTGTATTTTGCCACCATAACCCATCTGTCTGGCTTGCCATTAATCTAGAAGTTCCTTGACCCATCGAGACAAACCTTCCTGACGCCCACTGGTCAAGCATTCAGAGCCTCCCCAACCAGCTGTGCTCTGTGAAATGACCCCAGACCTCTCCCGCAGTCGGCCCCCTCCCCCCCACCGGCCCCGCCCCACCGCCTTCCAGTCAGGCCAGTGTCGACCACCAGTGTGGCCGGGTGACAAATGGACTTTCTTAGTGACAGCACTTTGTCTAAGCGAGGCTTTTTTTTTTTCTTTTTGGTCTTTATTTATTTATTTTTTTGCGGTACGCGGGCCTCTCACTGCTGTGGCCTCTCCCGTTGCGGAGCACAGGCTCCGGACGCGCAGGCTCAGCGGCCATGGCTCACGGGCCCAGCCGCTCCGCGGCATGTGAGATCTTCCTGGACCGGGGCACGAACCCGCATCCCCTGCATCGGCAGGCGGACTCTCAACCACTGCGCCACCAGGGAAGCCCTTTATTATATTTTTAACACCTATTTTTTTGGTTTGTTTGAGAATAATTTTAGATGTATAGAAAAGTTGCAAAGATAAAACAAAAAGTTCTCATACACCCCGTTCCTCTTGTTGTTAACAACCTATGTCACTCGGGTAACTTTGTCCCAGTGAAGAATTAAACACTGGTACATTTCTGTTAACTAAACCCAACACTTTTTTCAGACTTCACCGTTTATTATATTTTTTTAATTCCACGAGTAATAGATGAGTGCATTCTTGCATGACTTGCAACAGTGTTAGAAAATAAACAGTAAAATAATGGTGTCCCTTCACCCCCTCCCTCCAAGGGTAATTCTTCTGCCCGCTTTGGGCACAAGCACTTTCTTCCTGCCCCTTCTCAACAGACAGTGGGTCTTAGCTCTGGCGGTCAGCACACTGCTCGCCCTCATCCTCTGAGTGGTGTGAGGACAGTGGTTCTTGCCTACCCCTGTCCCCTGCTGCAGTGAATGCTCTTCTCTCCAATTCCTGCCTGTCCCTGGAAGCTCTGCTCAAGCCTTGCTGCTTCTGGGCGTCTTTGAGGAGCTCCTAGCCCGCAGGCGGGCGCCTTCCTCTCACTGTCCGATCAACGCGACTGGCCAACAGTCGGGGGGTTGACAGAGCTCCCCACACCCTGCTGCTCCCTGCCCAGCTCCTGGAAATCAGGAAACAGCAGGTAACGAGGCTGTTAAGGAAGAGGCGAAGCAGGCTTCGGGAAAGTCACCTGGATGTAATTGGCCGTGGGCAGTGGCCCCCAATACTGTGGGGGACCAGGTAGGAAGGTACAGAAGACCCAGTGTTTGACCTCAGGGCCCCCCCAGCCTGTGCAGGAGGCACCCACACATCCTGGCCTGGCTCCTGGATGACCGTGGCCCATAGAGCTCAGGCCAGGCCCACCTGACTGCCCAGAGGGTGCTCAAGGCTGGGAGAGGGGGGATTCTGGACAAAGTCTCTGCTCTCCCTCTGCCAGATGTGGCTTCTGTTCTTTTCTGATGACCAAGATATGCCTTGGCCTCAACTCGCCCCAGCCAGAGGAGGAGGCCGTATCCCAAGCTTTTCGGTCTCACCCAGAGACTTGGACCTATTATGTCAGCCTACCTGCCCCCATCAAGGCATCTCCTGCTTCCCTCCCAGCCTCCTGGCAGGCTGCCACCCACCAGTACCACAGAGGACTTATCCTAGCCCACCTATGCTGGGTGTCCTCACCCCGTACTTTCCCCCAAGGTCCTGGAACGGATGGGGCTGGGGCTGGAAGGGGGCCGATGCCTGCAGTGGCAGCCAATCACCTGAGGAGCTGACCGTCCTGACCTGCCACCGGTCAGTTCACCCGTCTCCCTGCCCCAGCGCTGTGCCTGCCTCCACCAGTCTCAGGAAAAGAAGAAGATTTGGGTGAAAAAAATGGCAGTTATCCTTCCAACATCTGTTCTTCCCATTGTCGAGCCTTTTCCCGCAGTCTCACGGCCTCCTCTGGCTTCCCGGTCCTTCAAGTCAGAGAGGTTGGGGCAGGACAAGGGCCCTGGAGACAGGAAGTTTTTGGGGGGAGGCCTGATGGAGGGGAGGTTGCCGGGGGAGGAGAGGGCAGTCAGGATGTGCCTCAGGCATGTGCTCACGCTTACAGGGTGAGAAGGGGCAGGCCCCCTTGGCCACACTGGGCAGGGTCTGCAGCAGGAAGCTACAGCCCTGGGAGACCTGGGTCTCCGGCCCTGTGGGCCCCAAGCCCGGGAGAAGCTGTGGAGCTGGACAGCCTGGTGGGGTGGGGGATTGCAGCATCGTGGCCAGCTGCTGTGGCATGAGACGAAAGGCCAGGAGTGGGGCTATTGGAGAGGGACAGGCGTCTGGAGACGTGGGGTGGGGGGAGGGGAGATAACCCTCTGCGAAGGCTGCCAGGTGTAGACATGGTGGAGTGCGGAGGACGCAGGCGGAGTCTTAGCCCTTGGGATCAGGGCAGAGAGCCTGGAGTTTGAAGGCTTCCCTATGAGGTTATGTTGTCCAGCCTGATGCCTCCACGCCCTCGGCCCCAAACCAAGCAGGCCCTGCCTGGGGATGCTCCTCCCTGGCCCCAGCCTTTCTTCCCCTTGCGCCCATCCTGAGCAGTGCTTCCTGAACTCTAACTCCGACCCACCTCTTTGCACGTTTACAGGCACTGCGCTCCATGGGGACCATCGGCTAGCCTCGGCCTCCGGTTCGTCACCAACTAACTGCTGGAGGACATCAAACGGCTCAGGACTGGGTCCATCTTGGTCACCTTTTGCCCTTGATTCTGAATTTCTCTTACTTTAGCTGTATGATTATTTGTCCGGTGTCCCCCTACTCCACCTTGGTAAGAAGGTTCTAGAGATCGTAGAGAAAAGCAGAAAAAACCTTCTTGCTTCCTAAATATCTCTCTTAACCTTTCTTCACCATCCTATACCCTCACCCACATCTCTGTACAGGATTCCATCTTTTCTCACGCAGAAATTACTTCAACTGTCCCCCCTAAAAGTCCCCCAGACTCCTCATTTCCCTCCAGTCCATTCCCCAGAGCTTCCATGGTGGTCTTGCTATCGTGAGGGTCTAACCATGTCACGTCTCTGCTCAACACCCTTCAATGCAATATGGCCCTTACAACTATCAAGAGGGCCCCCTTCTCCAGGCCCCTCAAAACGTGAATACAGCACTGGCGCTACATTTGTTGAAGCACCCTTGGATGCCTAGGTCATGCAGGATCTGGTACTGAGTGCTGCAGGGCATAAGCCAGAACTTTAAACATCTGCTCTTGTGGTTAACACTGATCATGCCGGGATGGACTTGCTCTAAGTTCGTGAAACAAAAAGCAACTGTGTCGGGGCTTCCCTGGTGGCGCAGTGGTTGAGAGTCCGCCTGCCGGTGCGGGGGACGCGGGTTTGTGCCCCAGTCCGGGAGGATCCCGCATGCCGCGGAGTGGCTGGGCCCGTGAGCCATGGCCGCTGGGCCTGCGCGTCCGGAGCCGGTGCTCCGCGGCGGGAGAGGCCATGGCAGTGGGAGGCCCGTGTACCACAAAAAAAAAAAAAAAAAAGTGATTAAAGAAAAGAATAAAAGGCAACTGTGTCTGTTTGCCATCCCAGTGTGCCTCTGCCAGTGACATCAATGAACACTGTACAATTGCTTTGGGGTGAAATAAAAAATAAGTGGATATACTTGTTAAATCCTTCCTCCCAGCAGGCATACATGTAATAGGTTATTTAAAAAAATTCAAGAATAATGCAATGGATTCTTTCTTTTGTTTTCAATGGATTCTTATATAATAAAATCTCCTGGTGTATCAAGGATCCGTGTTCCTGCTTCCCCTCGAGTTCCGAAGTACACACAAATTAGCATAGTATTCAAGATAGATGCACATTGCAAGTGAGAAACATTTTACTCTACTAAATAATTCATATAACAATTTGTATAAATGTAAGTCTAGATGCACCGTACATGAAATCTGACAGCAAATCTTTGTATTGGCAATTCGATGGGCGTTGAAAACTGGAATTACAAAGCATTATATTTTATAAAAATATCTCCTCATACATAGTTATGTTTACAAAATTTTAAACATTTAGATTTACATCAATAATTCTGATTTACTGTCTTGACGTTCATTAGCTATAATTTGTATTTTGCCTTTTAATTTTAATTGTTGTATTAGAATATTTTAGTCAATTAATATTCATCCATGTAAAATCCACGGCTTTATGCACATTTAAAGTTTGTATTGTTATGAAGGCTTATTGTCAAGGAAGGCAAGAGGAACATATTTCATTTAGCAGTTTGCTATCTCGATTTGTGGGCCTCCATTTGGACCCTTGTCCTGGGCCCTGCACATCTTGGGGTGGCCAGCTTCATCGCTGCCCACTTCCTGCTGGTCTCCTCGGCCTGGCCCACAGAGGCCTCCGCAACTTGGCCTCTGCCTACTCTTCCAGTCCCATCTGCTGGATGTCTTCCCGCGGCCCTGGTCGGGGGGTGGTTCCCAGAACACGCTGTGCCTGCGCCGTGCCTGAGATGACCTCTCCTCCCCTTGCCCACCCATACTTTTAGTCTTAGCCCACACGTGCCCGCCCCTGGCCCCAGCAGGCAGATGGGTGCCCTTGCGGATGCCCCAGTCTGTTTGGAAGCATCTATTAAGGCGCTTCTTCCACCATGAGATGAGGCTTGTAGGCTGCCTCCCCCATGGATCAGGACCTTCTCACAGGCGGGGAGGGGCGGAGCTCCGGCAGTAGGCAGTGGCCAAGGTGGAACGGAGATCAGAGCTCAGTTCTGATTCAGTGCTGGGACCATGGAGGCTTTGATACCTCTGAAGTCTATAGGACTTGGACCCTGGAAAAACTAGAAGTTCTAGGGACAACTAGCTGAGAACTTGGTCTTTGCCCAGGTCTCAACTGCCTGAGTAGGACCCAGAGAGTCAAGGCCTGTGAGGAGGTTGGCAGGAAGCCCCATCGCCGCCCCCCGACCCCTGTCAGCTGCCCTGTAGCTATGGGGTGAGCGAGGGAAAGGGGAGGCAGGAAGCTGGGAGGTAGCCAGAATGGGAGGTAGGATGGAGGCTGGAAAGAGGCAGGGCCAGCCAAGGAGGCTGACTGATAGCTTCATCATTGTCTCTGGCTCCCTGGGGGAGGATTGTCTTGTTGGCAGAAGTTGGTGGTGGGGGGGCAAGTGGAGTATGAGGGGAGCCCTGCCTTCAGTCTCCTCAGAGGACGGTTTCAAACGTGTTGGAGCCCCAATATTTATTGAGCACCTACTACGTGCCAGGCACCGTGCTGATGTGCTTCACCTCACTTTCCCTGGAGAACCACAGCCTGTCCAACAGGGAGGCATTAGAGACCATCCAGTCCATCCTCCCATTTGACAGAGGAGGAAACTGAGGCTCAGAGAGGGGGAGTGACTTGTCCCATGGTGAGTGAGAGGCAGGGTCTGGGCTGAAGATTGGGTCTCCCAACTCCTCGCCCAGGGGGCTCTCTCACTATCCCTGGGACCTCCAGGACAAGGATGTTCTCTGCCCAGAGCCGATGGAGCCCATGTCCCATGTCCCCAGCATGGTAGCAGGCCCCGTGGGAGGATTTCCTGACGCTGCCATCCTCTGTGCCCCGCCCCACCCCTGCTGGTGCGTGACGCAGAGCAGTAAGGGCTCAGTTCCGCCTCAGTTCCCCTTTCTCCCATGGACTGGAGAGCCTGGCCTCCCTGGGTCTTGCCTCCCGGGGCCCAGCCGTCTCTTCTCTGGGTCCCTGAGCCCCTATCTAGCCTCCAGCTCCCCTAAGGCTCAGACCCCTGGGATCCTGATCCCTTTAACCCAACAGCCGGAAGAGGAGTCTGAGACAACCCCCAGCACTAGGAAGTGAGAGGCTGGGTCCCTTGTTTTACCTATTTAATTTTTTCATCATCATGATCTTTTGCCATCAGCATCCTCAGAACAATAACAGATAACATTTCAGTGCTTGCTCTGTACCAGTGGCTCCACTTACAAGCAAGTACTATTATTATTTTTCAGCTGGAAGAACCGAGGTCAGAGAGGCTGAGTGAGGCCCAACAGCACACTATTGGAAAGTGACAAAGGGGCTGACTCCACAGCCCGTGAGAAGGACACAAAGCCGAGCCGTTCCACCCTATCTCCAGTCCCTCTAGCCACGGCCATCGGCTCCTCCTGCTTCTCCTGGAATCCCTGAGAACCCTGCCATGACCCCTCCCCATCTGTCCACATCCCAAGACTGCAGGCTGGTCAGCCAGCGAGGCTGTCGGGAGCTGGGTGTATGCAGACCCACCAGAGAAGGAACCGGTTTCCTCCTCTTAGCCTTGGTCCTCTCGCCCATCCCACCATGGCTGCGCTGGCAGGTGTCTCTGGATGTGCCGTGAACGGACAGGAACTCTGCTGATGACCCCTGTTCATTCGGCCAACAGGCATGGACTTGAGCTCGTCGTGTGCACCTGACACTGCACTGGACACTGAGCACACAGGTCCAGGCATGGACTCTGCCGCCCTGGAGCTGACTGTCCAGGGCTGGTGACGGAGAAGAAACCTGTTACCTTCATTCATTCAACAGATGATGATTCCCGTGCGCCAGGGTCTATTCTAGGCTGGGGATACAGAAATGAACAGAACAGTCCCAAATCCCTGCCCTTAAGGAGCTCACGTTCTAGAAAAGGGAGACAGAAAGTAGTTGAAAGAAATAAGCAAGTGATATAGCCTGTAGAAGGGGATGTGTGCTGTGGAGAAAAATAACGCAGGGAGGGAGTCAGAGAGTAGGAGCGTGGCTGCAATTACGTCACAAAACTAATTGGTGCTGTGACAGTTTGGGGGCTCCAGGAGCGTAGATAAGGGACCTCTGATCCCTCCTTCAGCTATGCTCACTCTCCTGGAGGGAGATGGGAACAGAAGTGGAGAATTTGGAGCGTCTGAATCTCAGGCCAGTGGAGCCTCCTGAAATGATCTCTGATGCCCACCTGTGTCAGAACTTGCAGTCTTTGTGCTGTGCGTACCCAGAATGCACGGGGACAGGCCTGCACACACGTAGGCACATGTTCAGCTGAACATGGGTGTGCACGTGGGCACGTGCTATCGAACGGGTGCCCAATTACTGAGCATCTATGCGATTTCAAGTACCTTGTGCCCAAGACGCAAAGAAAAGAAGGCATGAAACAACAGCCAGCATGAAGGCAGGGGATGCACAAGGGAGAACCTCGGAGCAAGAGGCTACAGAAAACTTCCAGGAGGCAGCAGAAGCTGACCTGGGCTGGGTTGCCTTCACTACATTAAGCTCAAATAACTACAGCTTGTCTGTAATGGAATGAAATGGGCTAGCTCAGAAGGTAGTGAGTTTTCCTCACTGCAACCACAAAGGAAGGCTTGACAACAACTTGTAAAGGGGGTTCACAGACTGAATTCTTCGAAGAATTCTAGTACTGGTGTCTTCTAAGGTGTCCAGTGAAGCTGAGGAAGCCACTGAAAAACAAGAGGGAAGATGAAGCACTTGGACTTCATCTTAGAGGGCAGTGGGGAACCGTGTAGCGTGTCTGGAGCAATGGAGAGACACAGGGAAAGCTGAGTTTTGGGAAGATGAATCAGACAGCGTTATGCTGGACCAGATGGGAATAAGGAGGGATGTGGAGGGGAGGAGACCAACTGCTGTACTAGCCAAATGCACCAACAGAGGAGTGTGCGTGTGAGGACACGTATATAATATGTGTGCAGGTAATAATCTCCAATGACTAGACAATCATCTCTTGTGAGAGCGTTGAATGGTCTCTATTCTTGAATCAGGGGCTGACCTCAACAATATCTCGGCCTCGTTTCCAAAGTTTTAGGCACGTGCAGGAGTCTGTATGGGTGTGTGCGCACGCTTCGGCAGCCATGAGTCTATACTAGCTGAGCACTCTACCCATCGAGGAGGCTGTGTACAGTGAGCAGCAACGTGCCCTGCAGCATGGCTTGGGGTTGGGGTGGTTTGCAGGCCTCTATTTGGGGGTGCAGCTGGGGAGCTGCATGCCCCTGTCAGAGTGTGTGAAAAGGGGAGTTCAGGGATTCTGCTGTCACAGGCATAACACACGGGTGTCTGGCGTGGGGAGGGATACACGTATGCAGGCGGAAGGACTGGGGAAGTCCAACTGTTGTGTGAGGCTCTGTGAGTGGGTTTTGCTCATTTGCTTGTGTGCAGGCTCAGGTAGAGGACTAACCAGGTGTGTGGCTCCAGGTAAGAGTCTGATTTCCATCTAGTCTGGGGATACCTGTATAGAGGGTCGCCATGAGCCAGGGGCTTTTCTGCACACCAGCCCACTGAACTGTCCTACCACCCTGCGGGGTACATATTCTTGTTTCCATTTCAACAGGTGCAGAAGCCCAGGATCTAAGAACCTTGCCCAGGGTTACAATACTGTCCAAAGCAGAACCAGGGCCCAGGCTTCCTGTCTCTGAGTCCAGCACTCTTGGCCACCTCCAGCATCTGAAGAGGTGAGTCACCAGAGCATCGTTGCGGGAGACAGTGATCAGTTTAAGCATCTCTCCCCAGGCACCCACCCCAGGCCAATGTCCACCTGCCTAAGTTCTCTGCCCCCATCCCTGCCCTCATCCTGACCTCTCCGGCCCCCCGGCAGGCTTGTCTGCTTCCCCCAGGTCCTCTCTCCCCGAGATGCACTTCCCCGGCCGCCACCTCATTGCAGCGCCTGCCCAGAACAGCTTGCCTGTGTATTATCCATATGTTTTCACCCCCAGCTGGGTGCTCAGTTATTGTTCTGGCGCAGGAGGGCGAGGGGGTGGCTTGTGGGTGTAGTGACGCCGGGCTGTCTGCTCAGTTCTCCGCTTGTTATTACCTCTCCTCCAGGCTCCCATTAGCCTGCCTGCTCCAGAGGCCCGCACGGGCTCCCAGCTCCTCGGCACCTTTGTTCCTTAATTATCACTGGGGAGCCCCGCTCACCTGCCCGCCACTTTCTAAGGAGCTGTCTGGCTCCCCTTCCCCACACTGTACCCCCAGGACCTAAGCCGGCATACCTCCTGGGACGGGGACTGGTGTCTAGCAGCAGCTCCCCTCAGGCTTCAGCAGGCTCCAGGGCCTCAGGCCTGGCCACTCCCCAGCCCCTCTTAGAAGCCCTTTAGTTTTTGTCTGCCGCGTCCTCTGAGAACCCTGCCCGGATTGACACTGCCTTGGCTCTCCTGGCTGGAAGGGACTTTACCATGTGATTCAGCACCCACCTCCCCATTTACTGCCTGGATTGAGCCATCTACAGAAGGTAGTCTATGAATATTCAGGGAGAGGATGATTAACTTCTGCAGTCTCTACTTGAATGCCTCCCTAACGGGTAGCTCACTCCCTTCCAACACAGCCAGTTACACTTGGAGATGGCTGGGACTGTTATAACACTGCTCACCCACATCTCTCCCGAGGACCCTCTGATTTTCATGGTCTTAAATCTAGAGTCCACCTTCTATGTCTCTGAGTCTGGGGCTAAGTCCTGTCTTACCTGCTGGGGGCTCACTGATGCCCGTCTCAGGCAGGAAACCTTCCAGTGTGAGGCTTTGTCCAGGGGACACTTGATTCTCCTCTTGGGCTCGGGGACTCAGCCATGCCCCAGCCCAGCTCTGGCCCCTGGCTTTCCTCCTCTCTCAGGCCTCTGGCTGCCGTTCTTGAGCAGGAAGGTGAGGGGGAGCAGGTACGGGGGGGCTGGGGGGCACCCTCAGGCCAGATAGCAGACAGCCAAGGACAACAACCACGGAGGAGGGTGCTGGCTGTGCACAGGCCAGGCTGCAGGCGGGAAGGCCTCAGGGAGTCGGAAGGAGACAGGAATCTCCCCTCCCCAGCCAGTCTGTTGCCCTGCCTCCTGACCCTTGCCCAGCTCCCCGTCCAGGGCATTGTGGGTATGAGGGGATCAGGGACTGAGCTTCGGGTGAAGGAGCCAGGAGTGAGCTGACCCGTGCCCTCAAGTCAGGACAGCAACTGCCTAGGCTGTGAGTGCACAGTGCTTCTCTCCCCGACCCTCACTCACCTCATCATTTTTTTTTTTTTCAGCTGAGTAATTTTTTAAAAATTTAATTGAATTAATTAATTTTTTTATACAGCAGTTTCTTATTAGTTATCTATTTTGTACATATCAGTGTATATATGTCAGTCTCCCAGTTTATCCCCCCCCCCGGCTTTCCCCCCTTGGTGTCCATATGTTTGTTCTCTACATCTGTGTCTCTATTTCTGCTGGTTCAGCTGTACCATTTTTTAGATTCCACATATATGCGTTAATATACAATATTTGTTTTTCTCTTTCTGTATGACAGTCTGTAGGTCCATCCACATCTCTACAAGTGATCCAATTTCATTCCTTTTTATGGCTGAGTAATATTCCATTGTATATATGTACCACATCTTCTTTATCCATTCATCTGTCGATGGGCATGTAGGTTGCTTCCATGTCCTGGCTATTGTAAATAGCGCTGCAATGAACACTGGGGTGCATGTGTCTTTTTGAATTATGGTTTTCTCTGGGTATATGCCCAGTAGTGGGATGGCTGGGTCATATGGTAATTCTATTTTTAGTTTTTTAAGGAACCTCCATACTGTTCTCCACAGTGGCTGTATCAATTTACATTCCCACCAACAGTGCAAGAGGGTTCCCTTTTCTCCACACCCTCTCCAGCATTTGTTGTTTGTAGATTTTCTGATGATGCCCATTCTGACTGGTGTGAGGTGATACCTCATTGTAGTTTTGATTTGCATTTCTCTAATAGTTAGTGATGTTGAGAAGCTTTTCATGGGCTTCTTGGCCATCTGTGTGTCTTCTTGCCTCCACTCATTCTGATCCAGTTGGGGAGTTTCCTTTGGATCTCCATCTTTGTGTTCTTTAAGTGGGTTTCGGTCTTCTCTCAGACCGGGGGCTCTTGACAGCAAGGCCGTGCCTCTCCCCTGAATCTGGGGGCTCTGTGAGGGCAGGGCTATGCTGCTCTCCTGTGTCTGGGGACTCCTTGAGGGCAGGGTCATGCCTCTGTCAATTTGGGCCCACAGTGGGACGGAGATTGGAGCCCAGCCACGGCCTGGTCTTGGCTCTGAGCTTTCTGCGTCCCAGGAGTGCTACACTGAGGTCAGGAAGGCGCCTGGTGCACGTTGGAGGGCCCTCGGGACAAGCACCGGCTGGGGGTGGAGGACTTGGGTTGGAAGCCACCTCCAGCCACCAGACTGTGACCTCAGCCGGGCAACCCCACGCTGCTCTCCGGATCTGACTCAGTCCCTTCCCAATTCTGCTGGGCGTCCATTCCCAGGGCTAATCCCCAGGAGGCCACCAGATGCCACAGGCCCCACCCAGACAGAGGCCATCCCCCCCTGGTTGGGCAGCCAGGGATTCCAGCAGGATCTGAGGGGGGAGCAGAGGGCAAAGGCCACTCGCTGGGCCACTTGTTCCACCACCCACATCCCTTCTCTCCTCACTCAATTTGTCCAGACCTGAGATTTCTGTCTGGGCATCAGTGTGGGCCCTGATCAGGAGCCCCCCTCCTCATGGAGCCCCTGACCCAGAGGCACCCTCATACAGGCTGGGGACAAAAGGACCCCCAAAGGGCAAATGCGGCAGTTCTTCTATGATAGTCACTCCCTTGGGGTCTCCCAAAATCTGTCCTAGAACTTTTTTCATTATGAGGCAATACATGAAAGCATCGCCTCTGGAATGTTCCTTGGGGCCGTGTCCAGGTACGCAGAGGTGTCTGGGGGCTATGGGGCATCGAGATCCTAGAGGGGAAGGATGAGAAATGGCCCTGACTGATCTCAGCACTCACCCGCTCATCCAAAGGGATCTTGATCAACGCAGATCAGAGCACCTCCTTTCCCTGCTTCAAACCCTCCAAGGACCTCTCATCTCGTTCAAAATAATATGGAAATTCTACAAGGCCTACACCACCTGGACCCTTCTCACCTCCTGAGCTTCATCTTCCCCTTTCCCCTCATTCATTCCATTCCAGGGTTACCAGCCTTCTTGCTGTTTCTCATACAGAAACACCTGCCTCAGGTGTACTTCCCACCTGTGCCTCAGAGCCTTTGCATTGGCCATTCCTTCCAACTAGAATGCTCTTCCCTACACCTTTCTTTATTTTTGTCATTCGGAGCTCAAAAGACCTCTTCCTAGGGACTTCCCTGGTGGCGCAGTGGTTGGGAGTCCGCCTGCCGATGAGGGGGATGCGGGTTCGTGTCCCGGTCCGGGAGGATCCCACGTGCTGCAGAGCGGCTGGGCCCGTGAGCCATGGCCGCTGGGCCTGTGCGTCCGGAGCCTGTGCTCCGCAACGGGAGAGGCCACAGCGGTGAGAGGCCCTTGTACCGCAAAAAAAAAAAAAAAAAAAAAAAGGAATCCTCCTGCCAATGCAGGGGACACGGGTTCAAGCCCTGCTCCAGGAAGATCCCACATGCCGTGGAGCAACTAAGCTCTTGAGCCACAACTACTGAGCCCGTGAGCCACAACTACTGAAGCCCGTGCGCCTAGAGCCCATGCTCCGCAACAAGAGAAGCCACCGCGATGAGAAGCCCGCGCACCACAATGAAGAGTAGCCCCTGCGTGCTGCAACTAGAGAAAGTCTGCGCGCAGCAACAAAGACCCAACACGGCCAAAGAATAAATAAATAAATAAAAGAAAACTTTAAAAAAAAAGTATTAAAACAAAAACCTCTTCCTAGAGGCCTTCCTAGATGATCTAACTTAAGATAGTGCCCCTGTGTCTCCTGGCAGCCCTGTTTCCTCTAGCTCCACAACTCGGCTTTCTTCTTCCTCACAGCACGATTACTACCTGAAATGAATTTCTCTTTAATATCTTGGTGATTGTCTGTCTCCCCCACTGGAATGTAAGCTTTCTGAGGGTGGCTGTGTCCTTAAGGCCCAGCACAAGGCCTGACAGAGTGGGTACTCAGGAGATATCTATTGAATGAAATGAGTGACCTGGGGAGAGAGAGACACACATAGAGATAACCCAAGTGCTGGCGGGGTCAGTACAAGCAAGGACCAGGGTAGTGGGCCGGGTAGGAGTGTAGCGGAGGGAGCTGGTCCTTTGGCTCCCAGGCCTCAAAGGGCACATCAAGGGCTGAGGGAGGAGGGGACAATGTAAGTGGGGCTGCCACTTGGTGCCTCCCTAGAATGACCCCCAGACCCCACTCTGAGGACCAGTGGGGAGACCAAGGAAAGAGGTCCCACAGTCCCTACTCCCTGGGCATCCCCAGTCTAGAGGGGACAAAAAACAGTGCTTGTCAATTCCTCAAGGTCAGGCCTCTGCACTGAGCTCTGAGCCTGGGTCTCCAAAGCTGGGGCTGTTTCTGCTTCACCCAATGCATCAGGCTCAGCATGTTGCAAACCCGACTCCTCATCCTTCCTGCAACTCGCTCTGGCTTCCCCAGTTCTGTCAACAGCCTCCCGCTTCTCCCAGGAAAGCAGGCCCAAACACCCAGAGTCACCTCTGACCGCTGCCTCTCACTCACCCCTGGCCCTCCAGACTCCTCCTCCTTATGTGGTGACCAGAGACCAGTGGTCCCATGTCCTCTGCACCCTATAAGCAGCTGGAAAATCAATCTACCAAGGCAGCTTCACCTACACTGGCCCCAAACGCTCCCAGTCTCCGAGACAAACTCCACCAGGGGCTTGGTGGGGGCAGGGAGAGGAAGAAGGACCCTGCCCAGTTCTGACCCCCATCCTCTTTGGGGGAAACTGGGTTTGGCTAGGAAGCACATGGACTCTAGAGTTAGGCAGACGTCAGTTGTCTCACTTTCTCCTTAATTTTATGACCTTGAGGAAGTTGCTTAACTTCTCCAAGTCTCAGTTTCCCTGTCTATAAAATGGGGATAACAATGTATATCTCACCAGGTTGCTTGGGGATTAAGTACGAAAACAGACAATAAGCACCTAGCAACAATCTGGAAGACAGCTGATGCTTAATAAACGGGAGGCCCACTCCTTCCCGTCTAACCTTCCTCCCCTGCTCAAGAACTGCCCTGCTGTTGCTCCCTGTTTCCTACTCTGTCTGATCTAAGTTCCTCCACCTTAAGAGTTGGCTTAAGGGTCTCCAGCTTCTGGCATGACCTTCTTAATGCAGCCTTCACTCCCAAGATTTCCCACACTCTCTCTTTACTCCTGTGTCCCCAGTGAGTACACCACGATCACCTTTCTGCTGCGCCCTCTGTCTACTGTACCTGTCCCGCGGGACCTCCTTCTCCAGGAAGCCCCCGGAACCACTCCT
Source organism: Grampus griseus (assembly GCF_964374135.1). Classification (NCBI taxonomy): domain Eukaryota; kingdom Metazoa; phylum Chordata; class Mammalia; order Artiodactyla; family Delphinidae; genus Grampus; species Grampus griseus. The sequence goes on from NC_139014.1 coordinate 23,991,298, forward strand.
GCCCTGACCATTCTGTCTCCTGCACACACCTGCTACTCCCTTGGCCTCGTGATAGCTGCACTGTCGGAGTGGTTGGACACTCCACGTCTTTGGATGTCAGCTGCCCACTCAGGCTGGCAACTGTTTCCAGGTGGGCAGAGAACCCTTCCTGGATCCCTCCCCAACCGAGCGCGCTATGGTGCTAAACATATAGTAAGTGCTCAGGAAACATCTGTCTTTTGATTTGCAATAAATAAGGCAAATCAGTATAAAGCAAGCTGAGGTGCTGGGAGGGATTCTGGGAACGGTGGAAGTGCTGAGCTTCTCACCAGGGACAGGAACTTGGCTCAGGGCTTTATGTGTTACCTTTTCATTCTCACCACCCTGGGAGATAGTATTAGCCCCATTTTACAGGTGGCAAGACTGAGGTTCAACTTGGTTTGGTGACTCGACCAGGGTCACCTGGCTAGAAATTGACAAGGGTAGGACTTCATCTGAGGCTGAGAAGGGTGTTTTCTGGAGGAGGACATTCCCAAGGGGGAGGGTAGCCTGCTCAAAGGTTCAGAGGGGGAAGGCCCAGGTGAGTCTGGAGAAGGACAGAGCGGGCAGATGGGTTGGAGGGGACAAGGGTACCTGGGGGAAGGCCCTGGTTTGCCTTTGGAAGAGGAGGGTCTGAAACATCTCTCTGATAGACTAGAGAAAGGTACTAGAAAAGCTGGCTGCAGCTCGAGAATTTTCCTTATCAGAAAAAGCCACAGCTAATCTCCTGCATCCCTGCTAGCTAACATACTCAGCCTCCTGTCCCCAGAGCTTAAGGACGGAGGGGCAGAGAAGATGGCGTCTCCATCCCCTCCCCGCAGAGGCAGGGATGTCAGGGAGGCTGAGAGTGACATCACCGGTGACCTCAGGTTTCTCACCCATCTTCCCAAAAGCAGTTTCTCCAGAGTCACTGGTCCAAGTGACTTGCCCAAAGCTCTCATATCACAGTCCCTGCTGCTGTCACCCCAGCACTTGTCCCAGATGTGGCCTTTGTGGAGCCTTACTTACCCTCAGCTCTCATTGGGGTGCTGGGCTTGAATTCCCTGGTTTCCAGTACTTGGCAAGAGACCCTCACAGTCCCCAGGCCCCCACTGACCAAGCCCTCCATGCGGGCAGCCAGGCCCAGCTGGAATAACACAGCTTCCCTCCCTCCCTTCCTCCCACAAGCACTGGACTATTTACAGCTCACCAGGGCCTTCACACCCATGAGCTCACTGGCGCCTTCCCCACCCACCCTGGGAACCCAGCAGGGCAGGCGCCATTAGCCCCATTTTGCAGGTGGAGAAACTGAGGTTAAATGCCTTGCCCAGTGAGTCCCCTAAAGCCCGGCCCCCTGACTCCTTAGTCTGACGCTCTTCTCAATTCCTCTAGGAGGGTGGCCCAAACACCCCTAAAGGGGACAGTTTCAGGCCAGGGTCAGAAGAGTGGAGGGATAGGTTCTGTTGAGTGAGCCAGTCACAGGAGCTAGAAGGAGCCTCCAAGGCAGAGGGCCAGGAGGGCAGGGATGGAGGGAAGCTCTCATGGCTTCAGCCATGGCTGGTAAGAGCCTGGCAGGGGCATGTGGGGGCAGGAGAGCCTGAAGGCTGGGCAAGCTGGCCGGGAGTACGGTTGGAGTGTTGGCTCCCCAGGCTAGAGCAGGGGAAGGGGGTGAGGTCCAGCCTCTGAGCTCCTTCCTGGGCAACCAGCCTCGGGTGCTATATGCAGGCTGCAGCAGGAGGGACACCAGGTAGATACCAGAGGGGACTTCCTATCCACAGAGTTCCCCTGCCACGTGGACAGGTTCCAGCCCAAGTCCCCCTCATGATCTCACATGAGGATTATGCCACCTCACCTCCTGCATTTGTTCCACCCCAGTCCTCCCAGTTGTCCAGCCTCCAGGACTCGCTCTCCCTCCCAACCTGCACCACGTCCCCGTAGCCCCTCCCAGAAGCCGTCTCTGATTCTACGTCAGACTCAGAACATCACTCTCCTCCCAGCCTAGGGAGTAAGAGCTCGAATCGTCTTTGTCCTTTGTCTTAGAGCCTGTGTATTGGAGGGTTCTGACTCCCCCATAAGACTGAGAGCTTCCGGACAGCAACTGTGTCTCTCCCATCAAATTGTGCAGGCCTCTAGCTCGGCCATCTTCAGCCTGGACAGCCTCTGCCCATAGGGGGCGCCCAAACAGTGTTGCTGAGCCCAGGCACCCTAGCTGCTGCTTGAACTGGACCAGGCGTGGATTACCTGCAGTGACACGGATCCAGGGGAGATGTCAAAGGCCCCTCCAAAGCTCCAGCTTACTTTTCAGTTAACCTTGTCAAAGGGAGGGGAGAACTTTTAGATAAGGAGAGAGGCCTCTCAGTTGCGGTAGGAGACTGGGTTCTGGACAATGACCTAGAAAGAACACTCCTTGACCTTCCAGGTTTGGGGATGGTGAATGGCTCGAGGTGCCCACACAGCCACAATGGACCCAGATGTCCCCCTTGGCCCTGCTCTGAAAGTCCCTGGGCTAGTGGGCAGAGGCCCCAAGCAAGCAACCCCTATTTCCTTCCCCAAGTCTCTTGGAAAGAGTGGTGAGTCAGTTGTGGCCATGAACTCATCCTAGGCAGTAAAAATAGGAAAACAAACAGGGTCCTCCTCCAGGCGGAGGAGAGGGTAAGGGTGAGGGGGAAATGGGTTGTTCCCCAGCTGGGCAGAAAGGACAGCCATCTTTTGAAGTCCTCAAGAGTGAGGCCGGCGTCCTTACGGCCCCTAGAAACTCAAGCACATCAAAGCCGCCCAAGAAATGTGGTTTGCGGGGCATGCTGTCTCACACACAGTCCCAGTCACACACAGTGACACAGCTGAGTCCCTGAGGGACACACAGTGACACACAGTTGAAGGCATGTAACCCACCCGGCATAGACGTGCACCATCACAGAGCCAGACTGGAAGGCACACTCGAGACAACATCACAGAGTCCCAAATCGTCACATACACCCACGACAGCTGTCTCCTCCCAGAGGCGCACACACCCAACACCCAGAGCTCTGGAACTAGCCTCCGAGAGGCACGCACCACACAGCGCAGGCCATGTCCATTTCTACACAGATAGTCACACGAACACACAGCCACACTATGGTCACTTGCAGCGCACAGCCACACAGCCCCCGCGCAAAGCGCAGAGCCACACCCAAGCCACAGAGAGTCACACACATGCAGTCTCAGTTACATACTAGTCACGTGCTCACATCCCCACATCGCCAGCTCCGTCACGGAGACCCACTGTGTTCACGGACCCTCTGCGGCTGAGACCTGGTGGGAGCTGGCCCCTGTGGTAGGAATGGGGGTGTCTGATTCACGGCTGCCAGCTTAACCCCCTCCCTCCGCTTGGCTCGACCTCCCTGGCCATGCTTTTTTATGAGCACCTACTGTGTTCATTCTCCAGGCTTTGCTGAGTCTCCACACCCATTGCCACCGAGGTGATGGGCATGTAGCCTTGGAGATGATTGAGTCCAATCAGCTTTAAACCTCATCCATTAATTCCACATGCCCAGCTGGAATCATTCGGCCCAGGTGCTGTGCTGGGCGCTGGTGAAGAGAAAGGTTATTGTAAATCAGACCAAAATTTCCCACCAGTGTAATGGCTATTTCCAAATGTGTGCCTGTGTGACCCTCGATGGATCTAGTCCCGGATACCAACTTGCTGCCATGCCTTGGCCTTGGGGAGGCCCCCAGCAAGTCCAAGACTCTTCAATCTCATTCTTCTCACTGGCCGTTTCCAGGAGGGTGAATGGCTCTCGTGTAATTGACACAACCTCTGAGGGTGGCATGGGGGAGAGACTCAGGAAAGACTTCTGTGTCAGCATCCCCTCACCACCTCGGGGGGAGTGAGCCTTGACAGGCAGCTGGGGTGGAGAACACCCTGTATTAGGGTCCAGAGAACCAGGCTTTCTTCCAGTTCCGGCATGTCATCTTGGACCAGTCAAATCCCTCCTCGGGCTCCGCCTCTCCATGTGTAACACAAAGGCAAGGGAGCTGGGCCAAATCAGCTTCTCGTGGTGGGCAGTGGGGGAGGGGTTATTTTATTGATATGCAGATTTCCAGGTCCAGTCCAGACCTTCTTGATCCCAGAATTCCAGACCCACTGGCTCTGGGGACTTCTAAGGTGCCTTCCAGCTCTAAGGACTATGAAACTTTGAGAAGCAGCAGTGCTGGAGGCCAAGAACTACTCCAGGGGCTGCCAAGGGCCTCTCCTAGCCTGGGGTGCCCAGTATTCAGAAGCCATAGACACCCTCTGGGGGTGGCCACATCTACTGGTTTAGAGGCTTGGGCCAGTGAAGGGCTCAAGGTTAGGGCAGGTGACGCCAAATCAGAACTTTGGGACCCTGTTCCTGCCTGAGGCTGGGCTTCCAGTGTGGTCTGCGCTGTCTGGGGACTCTTGGTACCTTTCCCAGGGATAATGATGCCCAGGTTCTCTAGGACCGGGTCCCAATCCCAGGCCTGGGGGCTTGCCTAAGAGGGCGGCAGGCAGGGCAAGGTAGGAAAAGTCCTAGTTCAAGAACCTGGAGACTCTGAATCGGGGTTCTGTTTATTTTGAACCCAGTTTCCTCCGTTGAGTCAATCTGCTTCCGGGTTTCTACTCAGCTCCTTTGATGCTCATAGAATAGAATCATATGCTGTCAAATTGCAGGGACATTGGTGGGAACCTGCCCCATTTCTCTAGCCTGTGATGCAGCCAGTCAAGTATACACATCATCAAAAAGCCGCATTATTAGCTTTTCACGTGCTCTGCACTCTGCTGGTCATATACAGGATGTCATTTGATCCTTACAGTTTTTTGTTTTTGTTTTTGTTTTTTTTGCGGTACGCGGGCCTCTCACTGTTGTGGCCTCTCCCGCTGCGGAGCACAGGCTCCGGAGGCACAGGCCCAGCGGCCATGGCTCACGGGCCCAGCCGCTCCGCGGCACGTGGGATCCTCCCAGACCGGGGCACGAACCCATGTCCCCTGCATCGGCAGGCGGACTCCCAACCACTGCGCCACCAGGGAAGCCCTGATCCTTACAGTTTTAATGGTTGGTATTATTAATTCCATTTTACAGTTGAGAAAAATGAGTATCAGAAATTCTAAGCCAGCTCTCCAAGCAGCAGAACTGGGATTCAAACCTACTGCCCTCTGCTCCAGAGCCCAGGCTCTCAGCCACACCTTAGAGCATCCCCCAGATTCTGACTGATGCCTCCAACCATGGAGACTCCCAAATACTTATTGAGGATGGACTGTACGCACACAGGTTGGAGGAGGCAAAACTCAAAGGGAGGCGAGCCTGTCCCCCAGAATGCCTTATTCCAACAGAGGAAATGAAATCTGAAAGAATCGCTCCGTACAAGGCAGAAGGAGTTGGTGCCTAAGACAAAGGGGGAGAGTGTGCCACCTTTGGAATGCTCTAATTACCTAAAATGTCTTCCTTCTATTGAACCTAAATATTCATTCCTCCAACTTCCATTTGGTTCTTGGTATTCTGGCCTTAAAAATCAGTCTGAAGCCTTTCACGCTTTTGCAGACAATTCTCACGTCCCGCTGCCTACTTTCCATGGGGCTGGTTGCCTTAATTCTCTCTAAGTCTTGATTGCTGTCATCTCTGCTTTGGAAAACCCCAGAGAACCTCAATGTCAGAGGGCGGGGGTTCCAATCCCAGCTCTTCCACATACTGGTTGTGCGATGCTGGGCATGGCTGTGGGCTGCTCCAAGCATTCGTTTCTTCGTCCGTGAAATGGGGATGGCAGTACTTGCCCCACCTGACCAGGTGAGGAGGAGTAGCTGAGATCCTCAGTGGGAAAGTATTCCATGTGCCGCTGAGAGGCAGACCCTCACACGTGTCCCTGTACTTAGGAGGAGCTGAGGGTGGCTCCGGGATTAGCTGGAGAACGAAAGCTGTCCTGAGCACCTTTTGTATGCAGGGCACAGTGCCAGATGCCATGAGGACAGGAGCTGAGGAAGGCAGGGTCTCTGCCCTGCAGGAGCTTTCTATCCTGGGATTGACACCTCCAGCCATCACTGGGTCCTCTGGGAACAAAAGCTTTATAATCAGGTTGGCTCTGGTATCTTCCAGGTAGATTAAGGACAGGCGCATCCCAGTGGGTGAGCTAAAGGAAACAACAGAAAGAGGAAGGGGAGCTAACATATGAGAAACGCCTACTATGGGTCTGAGTAATTTACTGAATCTTCAAAACACTGTGAGGGTGGGCTTATTACTATGTCCATTTCACAGGTGAAGAAACTGAGGCACAGGGAAGTTTTTTTTTTTTTTACAAGTACTCTTATTTTTTTTAAATTTTATTTATTTTTGGCTGCATTGGGTCTTCATTGCTACATGCAGGCTTTCTCTAGTTGTGGCAAGTGGGGGCTACTCTTCATTGTGGTGCGCGGGTTTCTCATTGCAGTGGCTTCTCTTGTTGTGGAGCACGGGCTCTAGGCGTGCGGGCTTCAGTAGTTGCAGCACGCGGGCTCAGCAGTTGTGGCTCAGGGGCTCTAGAGCGCAGGCTCAGTAGTCGTAGCGCATGGGCTTTGTTGCTCCGTGGCATGTGGGATCTTCCCAGACCAGGGCTCGAACCCATGTCCCCTGAATTGGCAGGCGGATTCTTAACCACTGCGCCGCCAGGGAAGTCCCCACAGGGAGGTTTTATTTGCCCAGGTAGGTAAGGTGTGGAGGCAGGATTAGAATTCAGATTTGCCTGGCTCCCAAGCGGCTGCGCCTTCCTGGCTGCACCATAGAAAGGTCCAGGATCTAGGGAGATGCTGCCATTTACAGCCTCTCATCTCTGAGGAGCAGTGTGGGAGGGTAGGGAGGGATAAGGGGCCTTTTGGCAGGAGCCTACGTCCTGAATGTCACCCTATGGCTTCCTGTGTCATCCCTGCCCCTGGGATTTCTCATTAATGTAAACAGAGGTACACCATTTCACTCATCTTCACTTATTCATTCAGTGCCTACGTACTGAGCATTTATTATGTGCCTGGGCCTGTGCTGGATACTGTGTTCCCGGAGGCAAAAGACCCCATCCCTGCCCTCATGCAGCAAACCCACCCGAGAGCATCCGAGAGGAGCAATGCTGCCAGAGGAGTGGTTACAGTATGGGGAAGTCGGGAAGATGTCTTAGAATCTACGAACTGTCAACTGAGAGAAGCAAGACTCGTATATATAGTGTGATTCCATTCATGTCAAGTTCATAAACAGGTGAAAGTAAGCAGATATGGGTGATGAAACTAAGGAAAAGCAGGGAAGTGAATAACACGAAACCTGGAATACCCAGGTGGAGGAAAGGCTTATAATTCAGAAGGGTCACTCAGTGGGGTTCCTGGGGAGCGAGCAGAGTCCTATTTCTGGACCTGGGTACCTAGTTTTAAGTATTCCTTAACTCTGTGTGCATATGTGTGTTTTAATTCACTCTTCTTTGTATTTTTAATCACCATTTTAATACACAGAAGTTGCCAAATTCACTGTTGGATGGGATCTAGGCTGACCTCCCACAGGGCCCTTCCCAGAGCCGTACCTAGTAAGTGCTTAAAAAGAGTGTACTGGGGCTTCCCTGGTGGCGCAGTGGTTGAGAGTCCGCCTGCCGATGCAGGGGACACGGGTTCGTGCCCCGGTCCGGGAAGATCCCACATGCCGCAGAGCGGCTGGGCCTGTGAGCCATGGCTGCTGAGCCTGCACGTCCGGAGCCTGTGCTCCGTAACGGGAGAGGCCACAAGAGTGAGAGGCCCGCGTACCGCAAAAAAAAAAAAGAGTGTACTGAATTGCAGGAGCTGGAAGTGGGGTACGTGGTCCAGCCAGACAGGAGGGGTATGACCTAAGGTCTAAAGATGAAAGCTTACTAACAAGGACTTAGTTCTTCAACGAGAACTTCTTGAGGACTGAGAGGATTTAGAGGTTGTCTGGGTACTTGAGGGTCAGCAGGTCCCCAAAGAAGCCTCAGACTCCAGAATTAGTTTCCCCTTCCCTCAACACAGCACCAAACCTTGAGCAGTACAAAGAGCACGGAGTCAGAGGCCTGGACTGGAAATCCAGCTCTGTACACATTAGCCAGGTTTTCCCCGGCAAGGCACTTCACGACATGGGCCTCAGTGTCTTCATCTGTAAAATGGGCCTAATAAACGACCTACTTCACAAGTTACTACGAGGCCCCAAGGAAATTATAGACGTGAAAATGCTTTAGGGACTGCCATGTGCGTTTATGCTTATAAAGGTCATATTACCCAGGTATTTTTCCTGTCTTCTCCCCTCCTGCCGCCATTTGGCAAAGAGGGCTCAGAATAAAGCCTTACTCTGATTTAGACAGTCCCCAACCTCAGCACCCCCAGTCTTCTGGGCTTGTGATCTTCTGGGCCTGAGCTTAGGATGATTCCTGGAGCAAGTTCCCCAAGTTGCAGGAAGCTCAGCTGGGGAGGTGGCATTCCAGGCAGCATGTCAGAGGGTGAGTCAGGGCTAGGGCAGCCCTCCTCCTCCCCTGGCTCTTGGTTCTGGGTCCAGGCTGGGTCACTCTCATTTGCATACATCTGCATATATGCAAGTTTCACCCATGCACCCTGGCAGGGCCCTGGGGAAATACACCTGTGCAGAGGCACAGAGGGAAACCAGAATGGCTGGCTGCCCACTGGAGCACCCAAACCTAGAATGTCGGTCCACGGTCCATCCACCCATCAAATGCCTGAATCTCTGAACTAAACACATGGCTTCTTCCCCAGGCTCCTCTGGTTGCCCAGGCCTGGAAATTCACAGTCCTGCTTGCTCCTACCCTCTTCCCGTACAGTAGTCACCAGCCCCAGCAGAGTTTGTCTTAGAGCAACCCTTCTCACATGTCCCCTCCTTTCCTTCGCCTCTGCCACCAAGCCTCTGGGTCCACCCTCCTCACTTCACACACGACCCATTTGCAACAGCCTCCTAACTGGGCTCTCTGCCACCTGACTCTTCCCTTCCCAGCCTACTTCATACCCAAGCTGCTCCTGGGAAGCCCCTCGGCTCCCATCTCGGTCCTCCCCTCTGTCCACAGGCCCATTGTAAGCTCTTGGTTGGCGGCGTTGGAGGCTCTCCACGGTGTGGAATCTCTTCCTTGCCTTCCAACCAAGTGGTGTAGACCCTACACATATCTTTTCTGTGCCTCAATGTCGTCTTCTGTAAAATGAGGGATAGTAATAGGACTCCCTTGCAGGGTTGTCTGAAGATTTCAATGAGGAAAGGCATGTTAAAGCGTAGTGTACAAGCCCACAAGAACTCTCCACCATTATTGACATGATTACTTCTCCTACCACCATTCCACAGAGGGCATTCATCTCCTGGGCTCCCCTCTCCCTCCTCGGCCCTTCTTCTAGCCCTTGCTGAGTGGCGCTTCTTCAGGTAAGACAACTCCATGGTAGTTAAGAGGACAAGCTGACCTGGGTTACAATTCTAGCTTGGACAAGTTACTCAACCATTTTGTGCCTCGATTTCCTCCTCTGTAAAGTGGGGATAATACAGACACTTACCTCACAGAATCTGTGTGATAAATAAAATGATACATGTAAGGGCTCAGCATAGTGCCTGGAATAAGAACACACTTAAGTGTTCACTGTTATTATCATCATTATTGTGTTACCGAAGACAAAGGGCTTCAGATAACCCAAGCTCGCCTTATCCCCCAAAGGCTCCGGAAGGTTCCTTAGATGCATTTTCAGGAACAGTGCCTCCATCTGGATCCCCCTGTGTCTCCCACAGTCAGAGAACCACTACTTGGCCTTCCCCCACCCCTTTCCTGTGGAAAGCAACAAAGGTAGTGGTGCCCTATTGGGTTGGCCGCTAGTTGGGGAGTGGGGCTGAGCTTCCGCGTCCCCGCTAGTTCTGGGGCACTTTCCAGCCAGAACCTGGGCTGGGGAGGGCTTGTCTCCCCCAGAGTTTGGGAGCCACCCTTCAGACAAGGTGGGGCCAGGACAGGTGCTGGTCAGCTCACAAGCTGAGAGGAGTCTTCAGGGGAGGGGAGGGGAGGGAGGGGAGGGGAGAGGAGGGGAGGGGAGGGAGGGGAGGGAGGGGAGGGGAGAGGAGGGGAGGGAGGGGAGGGGAGGGAGGGGAGGGAGGGGAGGGGAGAGGAGGGGAGGGGAGGGGAGAGGAGGGGAGGGGAGGGGAGAGGAGGGGAGGGGGAGGGAGGGGAGGGGAGGGGAGGGAGGGGAGAGGAGGGGAGGGAGGGGAGAGGAGGGGAGGGGAGGGAGGGGAGCGGAGAGGAGGGGAGGGGAGGGAGAGGAGGGGAGGGGAGGGAGAGGAGGGGAGGGGGAGGGAGGGGAGGGGAGGGAAGGGGAGAGGAGGGGAGGGAGGGGAGGGGAGGGGAGGGGAAGGGCAAACTGGTCCCAGAAGATGGAAAGGATAACTCAGCTCAGTTCAGCTCCCCTTGGAGGCCACGACCAGTGCAGCCCCCACCCCGTCCCGCAAGAACAAACGCTTCCCCCTCTCTGCCCACTTCTGTGTCCTCCAGCCTTTTCCAGGCAGCAGCTGATGAGCCTCTAGTGTGTGATCCTTTTCCAACGGGAATTAAGGAGGGTGATTGACGACGAGGGTAGTTGTGGGCGGAAGTAGCTGCGCGAGCCCCCTCCCCATCCTTGAACAGATGGGAGTGGGCCGGGCTCCTCCTCTCGGCTTCGTGCCCCTGCTCCCCTTAGCTGTGGCGGGTGCGGCAGGGTTTGGAAGAGCCGGGAAGAGTGGGGCAGGGACTGAGCTGCTTCTCACCCTCCCACCTCGTCCACCCTCCCCCCACACCAGGCCTGACACCTGGAGCCTAGTGTGGTGGTACCCAGGCTGCGGAGTTTGGTTTTGGGGGGTATTTTTGGTGCTTGTGATTATTTCTCTCACTTTGGGGGTGCGGGTGCGACTGCGGCGACCGTGTGACGGTCCCGCTCCACCCCCCAAGGCAATATCCCCCTCATTCTCCCAGGCCGGGCCCAGCAGAGGTAAGGCTGTCCCGCTTCTCCCTGACTCGGCAGCCCAGATGAGACGCGGGGACAGGACCTACCCTTTTCTTATGAAAGAAAAACACTCCGGACCTGAAAAGGGTCTAGTCCCGGAGTCAGAAAGTGAAACCAATAACCCAACTGCTTAGACCTTACGCCCGATCCAGGGGGTCCAGAGGGATGGGACTGAGTAACATGCGTGTGCCTGTGTGGTGGGCGCGATGTGGTTGTGTGTGTGTTGCTGGTGTGGCGTGGTGGCCTGCGGGGTGAGCGCTGCGGCTGTTGGGTTATGGCAGTGTGTGTCGGTGTGCGCCCGTGCACGCACCCTCTTCGTCGGTGCTCTCTAGAGGCTCGTTCCCCCTCCAGCCACGTCCTACCAGCGGCTTCCCTCCGGGGTCGGGCGACGGAGACTGGCGGAACGCCCTAGTTTCTGTACAGGGGTCTGGAAAGGTCTGGAGAAACCGGCCGAGATGGCTTCTTTCCGGGCGCGCGAATTCGTTGCAGCCGGGCTGGCCTTGGGGCCTCCCGCCAGCTCTCCGCGCTCCCCGCGGGCATCCGGCGCGCCGTCCCGCCGTCTGTCCGCCAGACGAGACCGGGTCCGGGACACCCGCCCAGAACTCCCGCGCTCCCCAGCCGGCCGTTTCCCGCTCCCGCGCGGGGCCGGGGCCAAAGCCAGGAGCATGGCTCCTTCATCGCTGAGGGCAGCGCCTCTAACGCATCTTCAAAACCTCCCCATTTTTTTTGTTGTTGTTGTTAACCGTTTTCTTTTTTTGTGGGGGGGAGGGAGTTATTTGGTCCAAGAGTGGTTAATGGTTTTGTCTTGTTTTGTTTTGTATGTGTTTGGTGACTTCATATATGTGTGTACTTTAAACGTCTCAGTCAAACCCCAGCTGAAGACGTTTCCCGGAGCGGGTGTGAAATTTGGAAATAAAGCGAAGACGTGGGGAGAGTGGCTGAAGACCGAGCCAGCCGGAGACCCTCGTGCGGAGCCCGCCTGCTCAGCGACGCCCGGACCTCGAGGTGGCGCTGACCCCAAGGCCTCCCCCTCCCCCTTCCTGGGAGCTTCTCCCAGGTGATCTGGAAAATGAGGCGGGGACGACAATCCCAGAGACAGCTCTCGGGAGCGTGGAGGTGAGCGCACCCGGAGCGCGGCGGGGCGGGCAGTGACCTCAGGAGCCAGCATGCCGTCCCGCCCGCGCCAGCGCTCATTCGCTGCTCCATCACGAAGAAGAAAAGAGACAATAATTCATCCACATCTCAGGAAGAGTCAGATCCGAGTGTGTGTGTGGCGGGGCTCGCGAGCCTCTACAGACTGCCCCTTCCGCGGCCTCGCGGGCCTCACAGAGGGGGGGTCCTTACCCACCTCGCTCCCCGCCCAGCGGAGGGAGGATTTCTCATCCCCCCCATCCCCGCCAAACCGAATTATTCACAAAGTTTCCCCAAACCGAGTTACTACGAGAGCCCCGACAAATCGTACTTAAATTCCACGGAGAACAGACGAAACTAAACTAAAATTTCCTTCGGGGGTCAGTGTGTGGGATGAAGGAGAAAGGGAGCTGATAATCCCGCAACGGCCGCCAAGGGCCTTGGACCGGGGTCGCGATGGAAACAACTCCCCAGGGCAGATCCACCACAGGTGCTGCGTGGAGAGCCTGCACCAGGTTGCAGACCCGACGCCCGGCTCCCCTCGCAAACGCCCCCCACTTTGCTCAGAAGCGCGCGGTCCGTCCGGTACCGAGTCCAGGGAGTGTGCTGTGAGCCCTGAACCCACCAGGTGTTTGGGGTGTCGGGAAGGGGCACTCGTTCGGATGGAGCTCCCGTCTTCAGGGCAGAGTCCGAATTCGGGGGAACTGCAAGTGAGGCATACGTCCCACCGCCTTGGGCGCTTACTCTGAGCCAAGAATCAATACCGAATCGGGTGGGATTGCGTTTGCCGGGCGGCTGCGAAGAGCCTGCAAACCACCGTGCACCGCACGGATCTTTCGCGTCCACTCACGGCTGACTCCCCAGACCTCAGCGGCGCCGTGTCCCCCACTCGGGACCCCGCCCCACTGTCGACGCCCAGCCCCTCACTTCGGTGCTGGGGCTCTCCAAGCTGGCCCCTTTTCGCTAAGGGAGAAGACCCGCGTGAGAAAGAGCTGGGAGAGCCACTTCTGGCTTTTGTGACAAGCAGTGGGTTGAGGTATTGGTAGTGACAGGAGACAGTTCCTATGTTTTGCCTGCCTTCCTTCCTCCCCTCCTCCAACTCCCCCTTCTCCTTCATCTTGGTTTTATTACGTTTTGGGATTTTGGGTTTTGCAATTCATTCTAAAGCAAATGACAATGGCTTGGAGGTCTTGAGCGCAGCTCCCTCATTTTATTGGATAAAATAAGTCTGAGAGACTGTAAATGGCTGACCCAGGCTATCACAGCCAGCCAGCTCGTGGCTGAGCTGGGATGGGAACGCAGGCCTCAGGCCTCTCAGTCTCGCCCTCCCTTCCTTCTGATCAAACTCAGATTTACAGCCCTTCCTAGCCCCCGTGCCTATCCCTTCCACCTTTCCCCACTGCCCCTCCAGTCTCCAAAGTTGGTGAGATGTGGCACCTGTTGGAGGGGACCACTCCCTGGGGATTCTGCATCTGAGGAGACCACGATGTTTCCCAAAGAGGTGTCGCAGCCCCACACCCTCCAGCATGTGGGAAGAGGGAGCCCTGAAGAGGGAGGTGGTGATGGAAGCAGAGATTTCCTCATCTGTAAACTGGGGATAATAACAGTACTCACTTCACGGGTTTTTGGTGAAGATACACAAGGCTTGTATGTTGTGAGTGTGCTTCATAAATTCTAGAGGGCTGCAGGATGTTTCCTACTGGTACGTGGAGGTGAAGATCCTGCATGAGTTCAGCCACGCCCCCTGAGCTTAGGAGATGCTCTCACTATGGGTTGCCTGGCTTTGGAGGATGCCCAAAGTCACTGCTTTAGGGGCCTCTGGAAAAGCTGACCCTGTCCTTTCTTGCTAGGTCTAGCATGGAAAGGACTCTGTGTACATGGCCCTGGGAGGAAAAGTCCTGCAACCCAAACTTTAAGTTCCACCTCAAAAGCACCTCTTTTGTGAAAGCTTCCCTGACAGCCCACCCCACCTCAAAGAGTGTTCTCTTCTTTTGGCGCATGCTGAAATGCAGTCCTTGAAACCCATCACGGTACCGTTGCGTGGCCGCCTCTCTCCAGAGGAAAATGGTGGTGGCAGGAAGGAAGATTTGGAAGGGGATATCTCTGTAAGTTCTTAGCCCCAGCTCTAAGGAGGTGGTGGTGGCATGGCTAGAGTTGGGAAACAAAGGGGGAAAGGTGATCCCACGTGGAAATAGCATTTCTCAACCATGCAAACCCTGCACACCCTGTTGGATGAGAGGGAAGTGGGTTCCAGATATCCAGGGAGGGGGGTCCCTCACAGAGTTCCTTCTCCTGAAGCCCCAAGACTTCAGGCGAGAGAACTCAGAGTCAGGTGCCAGGGGAGTGGTTTCTTGGAAAAATTCATCTCTATACCTTCCAGCAGGGCATCCAATTTGATGCCGACTTGCTCTTCCTTCCCTCAGGACACTTGACTGCACACCCTTTCAAATCTCTGTCTCTCGTGGCTACCCCCACCCCCCAGTGCCTTCTCTTACTCTTCTAAGCTTCCCTCTTTCTCTGTTGTCCTCTCCTACTCCCCAATTCTAAGACTGCTGCCTTCACGCTGCACCCTGATAACGAGAGCACATGTGTGTACAAACATGAATTATCTGCACATTCAAGTGACAGAGGGTTTGTATATGAGTCTGTTGGGGAATCTGTGAGGACTGACAGGTTTCTGGGCGGGGTAACTGTCCGCTAACATGGAACAGCCTAAATGTGTGTGGACTGGTGTCTCCTTAGATGCATACAAGTACATACATGTTTATATGGTTGGGTTTCTGTATTTTAGAGTGCGCACCAACAGTTTGGGTCTGTTGCGGGTCTGTGTAAGACAACCACAGTGCTTTTATTCAGGGGTGTTGCTATTCATCTTTGGGTGCGTAGGTGTGTACACATCACAGTCTGTGCTCTGCATCTGCAGATCCACACATGAACCTCTGTTCATGGAGGGATGCTAACGTGAACATCGTTGTAGACACCTGTGTGCTGGTAAACGCTAGTGTATGTTGTATTTGAATGGCGTCTCTGTGTGGTTGTGTATCTGTGGCCACAGAGACACCCACCCACCAAGATCTTAGAGGAAAGCCCTGTACACAGATGGGAAGGTTTGGCCACGGAGCCCGGCTGGCCGTATTTCCTACGCCCTCCGAGGAGCCATCAAACTGGACTTGCCTCCCGCTTTCGGATTTTGTCCGGCTTCGTGCGAGGCTTCAGCCTCAAGCGGCGCCAGGAAAGGCGGGGCGCCGCACTGGCAGAAGCTCAGACGGCGGACCCCTCCTTCGGCCTCGGGGGCCTGCGGAGCTGCGGTGTCGCAACCAAACCCTGGCCCCTGCCGGAAGCGGAAGCGACAGGGGCGGTGAGGCTCAATCGCGGCGGTCGCGGCGTGCCAGGCCAAGGGCGCCCTGCGGGGGTGTGCGCGCCGCGCGCGTGCAGGCCGGCTGGGCGCCGGGCGGTACCGCCTCCGACCCGGCGTCTGTTTACCAACAAACTGCCGGCGCTCGGCAGCGACGCATTCCGACGCGCTGAATAAGCTGCGGGGCTGGCTTGCTGCTCTCGACTCCTCTGCAGGTCCGTGGCGGCGGGATCACAACCGCCGCGCAGATCCCCCAGAGTCGGAGAGCGCGCCCGCAGGTTCCTTGCGCCCCCGCAGCCGCAGCGCCTCCGCCAAGGCTTCGCGGCCCTGTCAACTTCCTTGCGTTTCTGCGGTTATGATCGGACTGCCCCAATCGCCTTGCAACCCCGGCATCCCTCTCGGAGCTGATCCCGAGATGGCTGGGCCTGGGCCGTGCGCACCGCTCTGCTCCCATCTCCCGGTTCTGAATTTCCCTACCCAGGGCTGCCCCGGAGGGGCGGGCCCCGGCTGCAGCCCTCCATGAGGTCACCGCGCGTGGTAGCCAATCCGCGGCGTTTAAGTGGGCGGGGACCCCGTCGGGTCCCGGGAACCGAAGCCAAGAGCGAGCGGGGGGGGGGGGGCGGGGGGCATGGATTTAGGGGGGAGGGGAAAAGCCATGGGGGGCACCCCCCGGAACCCCTTTCCCAGGCGCGCGCTCTCCGCTGGATGAGGCGCAGAGAGACACTTTCCCCGGGATAAGTGTGGGGGAGGCTGATTGGGGGCTCCAACGCCCGAGGCTCCGAAAAGAGAGAGTTGGCGGAGGGAGCGGACTCCGTGCGGGGCCATGGCCTAGGCCCTTCGGCCCCGGCCCCGGCCCCGGCCGCAATGACCTCTTTGCCCTGCCCGCTCCCTGGCCCGGACGCCTCCAAAGCCGTCTTCCCGGACATCGCCCCCGTCCCATCGGTAGTGGCTGCCTACCAGCTTGGCCTGTCCCCCGCAACCGCAGCCGCCTCCGATTTGCCCTATTCTGGGCCGTATGGCCACGTCCTGCCCTATCCCTACACTGGGCCGGCGACCCCCGGAGACTCCTACCTGCCCTGCCAGCTACCCACGGCGCCGTCTCAGCAGTCTCATCAAGAGTGGGAGCCAGGTAAGTACGGCCGGCCGCAGCGGCTCTTCCCACCTCCGGGGTCCTGCTCCAGTGAGCCCCTGAACTTCGCCCTCGCCTGGTTGGGCGCAGCTGGCGGGATTCAGACCTTACTCAGATTCCACGGGATCTGGGGTTGGGGGGAGGGCGAAGGGATGGGGCGGGAGACAGGGGGGAGGGGCGGGGGCGAGTTGATCTAGGTCTCCTTTCAAGACCGACCTGGTTTCGATTTGCAGTTATGTGAAGGCGGGTGGCAGGGCTCCCTACCCCACCCCCTTGGAGCAGCGGGGTTGTGTACCTACTTATAACGGAAAACTGAAACAATCCAGATGTGGGTGTAGGTGCCTAGCCCCTTCCCTAGGATTCTCTCCATCATGCACTCCTTCTCTCCTCCATGTCACCCCTCTCCGCGTTCTTGTCTCAGAAAGCAAGCCACAGCCTGATAAGTAGAAATCAGGTCCCAGCTGGAGGGCAGTAGAAGTGGGGGTTTATTCGGGGCCCCTCCCCCTCTCCCCAGCTGGCACCCGAATGTGCCAGACCGAGACCAAAAGCTGACCTGGTAGAATCCGGGGCTAAATCCTACTACCCATTGTTCTAAGAATGTAGCCACAGGTGGGTCAGGCAGCCTCTCCTAGTAGATCTCAGCCTTCCAGCCAAAGGAACTGGCCATTCCTGTTATCTCCACCCCTTGCCTTTGGGGTAGGTCAGGCCCCAGTTACATTGCCTGGAGCACCTTTGAGCTCCTAAGAAAGTGCTCACTGGAAGGCCTCAAAGAAGCCAGGGAGCTGGCCTGTCTTCCTGGTCCTGGGCCTTGCACAGGCTGTACCCATGCAACACAGTACATACATCCATCTGTAGTGGCTTGGGTTTAGAGCTCAGTTCCCCTGCACTCCCTGTCCCCACCTAATTACCCCCACCATTGTCCTTGGCACAGTTTCCTCTAAGGATGCACATGCACTGGGTGACTTAGGGACTCAGCCAGGACCAAGATGTCTCCCTCCCTTCCCTCGTTGCTCTGCTGAGACACATGAGCTCCTAAACATCAGAGCCAGAAGCGACCCTAGAGATTCAGGAGCTTCTGAATGTAGAGATGGGCAAACTGAGGCCCAGAGAAAGGGTGTGCACGGGTCAAGGACACAGACTGTTTTCCAGGCTTGGCCCTTGCAAATTGGCTTTCACTGCATGAAGCCACAAAAGAGGATTTTAGGGAACTTCCTCAAAGCCCCCCAAAGTTAACTGCCTTCTGTGCTAGAACTGGGGCTGCCTCTTTCCCGCTTCTGGGTCTGTGGTCGGAAGAGGAGCAGTTGGGGGGGGTGTTTCTACAAATGATCTAGTTTCTAAAAAACGAATCCCTTGGCCTCTTCTCTTCAGTATATGCTGATGTGGTACATTTGTGTGTGCGTGTGTGTCTGTTTAGTGGGGTGGGAATAAGATAACTTTGTCCTTAAGAGAATTCTTGGAATTGGGGTTGGTATTTTCAATCCTGTCTTCTACACTCTTGCCTTCCCTTTTCTTGGTTTAAGGACGAGAGAGTGGAGGGTTCCTTTCCTTTACAAAGTTTCCCCGGATCCAACGAAAACCACACGTGTCCTGAGATTAGATTATAGCATTTACCTACTGAAACTGGGGCGTCGGGCTCACTCTAGATTAAATGATTGGGGTGTGAGAGAGGGCTTGGGGGGTCTTCCTTTTGCCGCCACTCTTGTCCACCCCAGCCTCAGGGAGAGGTTTGGCTCCAAGTGAGCTGCGTGCCACCACCCCGATGAGCAGGCAGGTGCCGCTATGGTTCAAGGGAGGCCCTTGGGCTCCTGAATCAAGACCTGGGCAGATCCAGTCGTGACTTCTGCAACTGCTGTGGAGAAAGCAGCTGTCGGGAAAGGAACTGGGAAGGGTGGGGGGGTGTCTGCTGGCAGAGTTAGGGCGCGGAGGGCTTTGAGAGCTTAGCAGCTGGGTTAGGCTCCCCGCTAGCTCTGCCTCACGGTCCGAATTGTTTCACGCAGCCGGAGAGGCACGAGTGGTCGCCGGGGCGGCGAGCAGCCGGGTCTAAGCAGGGGAGGCCCGACAGGCGCGGGCGGGAGCGGAAACCCAACGGTTTTTCTGGGAATTGGCTGAGGCGGGGGTCGAGGGGGGTGGATCTGAGAAGCCCGCAGCGCCTGAGGCCAAGGGCGAGGGATGCGGGGGAGGTGAAGGCACAGGGTCACCGCGGCCGGTCGAGGGCGTGGAACCTGAAGTGCGGGGTGAGCCCGACCGGAGGAAGGGGGTGGGGGACGCGGTCGGACCCCCGCTGCGTCTGGGCACCCGGGCGCAGGGCTCTGTCGACTGAGGTCGGCCGGCAGCCCTGCGAGGAATGCAACGAACCCTAAGCCCGCGGGCATTTCGGCCGCTCCGTCCTCCCCAACCCTGCTCTCTACACGAATGGTCCCAATGTCCCCGTAGAGTGGCGTAGTTGGGGCCTCCCGGATCGGAAGAGGGGAACCCCTCGCCCACCCCCATCCCGGGGCCGAGCTGTTCCCAGACCGAGATTCCTCGAGAGGCTGGGCCGGGAGGCAGGAGGTGACCAGATCTCCCGCGGCGGCACCGCAAGCGCGATCCAGCAGCGACCCAGAGGGCCTGCGCTGCCGGCGCTGCGCTCTCTCCGAACCCCGGTCACCTTCCGTGCTGGCCGGGAACCCCTCCGTGGGTGCGGCCGGGCGGAGGAGGGGGCTGCCTTGCACCACCGGGCTTCTAGGGCCCCCGAAAGCCACTACTCTAGCCAGCCAGCCTTGGCGGATGGAAGAGATGGTCACTTTTCTGGAGGCTGTGCCTCCGGAGAGGGAGGCCCTTACAATAGGGGAGGTGATGGCAAACCCTGGGGCACTTTCCATACTCTGAAGCTGGGAAGGGTGCTCATCCTGGCGTTCAAGGCCCACTCTGCCGGGCCCCTCTGACCACCCCTCTTCCGGCAGCCGGGAGGCTGCCACGCAGACACTGTCTCGGGTCTCCGAACAATGCTTTTGAGTCCCCCCCCCCCGTCCGGAACGCCCTTCCCCCGTGCTCTCCTGGCCTCAGCCCAGCCCTCGACCCAGCCCTTCTTCCCCGCCCCGCCCCAAGCTGGCGTCACCGCACGCGGCTGAACTCTGTCATCCCGCCGCTGGGCGCCGCCCCGACCCTCGCTCCGGCCAGTGACGCTGTCCCCCTTAGGGTCACAGGAGCGTTAAGAGTGGGAGCTCCCTGAGGGCAAGAACTGCGACTAGTCCCACGTGGCACACAGTGGATGTGTGGGGTTTGAAAGGAGGGTGGAGCGGAAGGTAGAGAAGGGCCGAGCCCCAAGCCCGAGTTTTTGCTAACCCGTGGCCGGAATGCAAACGAGATGCAGATGAGCCGTGAGACGGCGCGTCAGCCCCTCTATGCGTGCACACATCGTCTCGGGCCGCCCCCCAGACCCGGAGAAGCCGCCGCTGTCCCCGGAGCCCTCGGAGCGGCGCCCGCAGGCCTCGACCAAGAAGCTCCGGAAGCCGAGGACCATCTATTCGAGTCTGCAGCTGCAGCACCTGAACCAGCGTTTCCAGCACACGCAGTACCTGGCTCTGCCCGAGAGGGCCCAGCTGGCCGCGCAGCTTGGCCTCACCCAGACACAGGTGGGGCCAGTCCCATCCTTCCTGCATGCTAACCCTCCCCGAGTGTGTTCTCTGGGAACTCACCCTCAGGTGTGAACGACTGATGAGTCCCCAAGCCCTGTTTTCACAGTTCTAGCTGGCCCCCAGTAAATTGGGGGAATGTGTTAAAAGGTGTGTGCGGGGGTGCGGGGGAGGTAGGGCGGTGATTCAGGGGGTAGAGGAGGGTACCCAGACTGGGAGAACTGTATTCTAACTCAGATGCAGGAACTCAGGGCCTTCAGGGGCTTATGGAGGGCTGGAGCGAATGTTCCCAACTTCTGCTCTTCTCCCAGGACGGCTCCCTCCCGCTGGGTCCCTTTCCCTTCGTCACTCCCTTCCACAGGCACACTCCTCCTGACCTTCCATTCTTTCCCCTTTTCTCCCCATAGGTAAAGATCTGGTTTCAGAACAAACGCTCCAAGTACAAGAAGCTCCTGAAGCAGAACTCTGGGGGACAGGAAGGGGACTTCCCTGGGAGGTCCCCCTCCCTGTCTCCCTGTTCCCCACCCCTTCCATCCCCCTGGGATCTACCCAAGGCAGGGGCCCTGCCCACCAGTGGCTATGGCAACAACTTTGGAGCCTGGTATCAGCATCACTCCCCTGACGTCCTGGCTCCACCTCAGATGATGTGGATCTGGGGAAGTGCAGGTCAGGCTCCCAGCCCTCCCCTAGCGCCCAGGCAGGACCCAGCCCACCTGCACCCCTCCTGGGCCAGGAGGAAGCCAGACCCAGATGGGTTTTCTCAGGAGGAGGAGGAGGTAGAGGAGAAAAAGGATGGGGTGGCGTCCTTTCCTCCTTGCCTCATAACCCAGACAGCCTTGGCCATTGCCCCCCCACCACCACCAAGGACTGGACACCTTCCCTCCAGCTGGTCAGAGGCTCTGGAGAGAGACTCATTGGCTGGAGTTCAGACTTCCCAGGACCCCTAGTCTTGCCACTCCTCCTTGAAAGGACTGCAGTCCCGCCACAGCCTGGGGTTCAACCAGCAACAAACACTGAGTGTTTTTTCTCTTTGTGTGCCTTGGACCCTGCCCAACCCACGGGTGCGTAAAAGCAGGAGTGAAGTGGACACCCAGAGTCTCCAAGCTGACCACCATCGAGACCCACCCACTGATTTTTCCTGATTTTCCCCCCATAACTGATACACCTACTCACCATCCTATGATGTAGATGGGATGGAGTAGAGTTTTGTCCACCTATGGGTAATTTTTACGCTTTTCCTAAAAAAGCCCCTTTTCCCCATGTCTACCCACTATGAGTAGATAATGGACCCAATTACCCATCCAGTTCAATGAGTATTTATTATTAAGAGTCTGATTCCTATTCCTAATACCTAAACAAACCCACATGCACACACTCTCTGGAAGCCAGCAGGGTAACGCTTTGGGGAGAATGGGGACAAGTGTAGGTAGAGATGCCCCCAAATAGGTGGGGTGAGCCCAGCAGTTTAGCTCCTCACAGCTGTCTCTGTCGAATAGAACTGCTCGTATTTCTAACCAGTCTGACTAGCAGCCCCCAGGCTCTTACCAGCCCCCATATATAAGCATCCAGAGAGTAAAGTCTGTACAGAAACCTGGGCCTTGGCTGTGACGTATGTTCGTCTCATGACTTCTGCTCAGCTTTCTCTTCTCTCCCATCTGACCCTTCCAGCACTGAACCAGAGGCACTGGATCCTCCTCTACCACTAACTGGCTATCCGGTTCTAGCTCTGGAATGTTCTAGTAATATCCATATTTTCAGACACTCCAGTGTGAAACCAGAAGATGCTAATACAGGGAATGATCAAAGTCTGAGTGATCCTCACAGCAAATTCTCTCCTGGCCCAGTTCTGGAGGGAGCCAGGCGCCTCACAGCCCCCTGTGCCCACCTTCAGCCCAGGGAGAGCCCCTGCTCACCTTGGGGGAGGCCACACCTACTGACCCAGTCCAGTCCTCCCCTGGGAGAAGTGAGCTCCTTGGGGTGGAAAGGCCCCAATTCACCTAGTGGAAGGGGGAGCAGGAAGGAGAGGAGAAGGAGAACCCCAGAAGGAACTGGACTTCTCCATCCAACGAACATTTGTAGAGCCGCTGCTCTGTGTTAGATCCTGGGGATATCAAGGTGACCTAGGCAGACCCTGTGGGCTAACAGAGGCCAGACAATGACGAGCCAGTTGTGTGAAGTGGCAGGCTAAGGGAAGTGCAGAGGGCAGTGAGGGCATAGTCAACACACGCACACGCACACGCACACGCACGCATGCGCGCACCTGGCACCCAGCAGCAGGGGGATTGAGGACAGGGGCTGCAAATAATTCGGGGAATCCAGCCCAGCCTGGCCCGAGGCCTTGGGGGAGGGGCCTCCAGTTCCAGACTAGAAGCTCCCAAGTCAAGCTTCCCTCTTACTACCTAAACCTGTCCCCAAGCAAACTGGAAAGCCCACCCGGGCACTTCTACCAACCCAGGCTGGCCACAGAGAAGCCCAAATTGGAGTCTTATGTAGGGGAGAGGGGTTATGAGAGTCAGTGGGAGCCCCCCACCTCAAAAGGGCTGCAATCAGCCCCTCCTAGGCCACCCCCATTCCCCAAAATATACATGGAGGGGTCTCCTGGGGGTGGCAAATGGCACAGGGTGGGTCAAAGACAAGCTCTAGGAGCAGTGAGGAATGAGGATGCCAGGAAGAGAAACGCCTTCCTCTTCCTCCCCACCGATGCCTTCTCCTGCCCCTCGCCACCCACCCCATCTCCACCGGCTCTCTCGGTAGCCCCAGCCCCAGATTCCCCCTCTGGGTCTTCTCTGAAGGCCACAGGTCCTCAAGGCAGCTGTTCCCTCCCACGGCAGGTTGCACGCTCTTCTTTCCACAGACCTGAGATAAGATCTACCGCTCCATCTCGGAAAACCTCCAAAGGCGAGATGAATTGGACAGCCCGACAAGAGTCGCATCGTTAAAACGACAGCCCAGATTGTAAACTTAAGTAGCAGGAGTGTAATTACTCTTCCAGCCAGCGGCCAGCTGAGCTGACGGTGCCCCCTCTTCCCTACACCCATCCATCCTCCCTTTTCAGTGGAAACAGGAACCCTTGTCCATTTGGGAGCTGGTCCAGTTTCCCTGGGCTCCTGACTGCTGATGGAAATGAACCCCAGTGGAAGAGGTACCCCATTCCCTTCCCACAAACCACTGGAGCTGCAGAAAGGGAGGCTGTGGTTTCTTCCTGTGAGGACACCCCTCTGGGAAAATTGGGTCAGTAAGGCAGGGGGGACACTACTGAATGGTTTAGAACTGGGGTTTTGGCCTCCAAAGAGTCCTGCTCTGCTGTGTGACTTTTGGAAAGTTGCTTAACCTCTCTCTCCGCCTCCTTTCTCTCCCCCCTAAGATGGGAACACTAATAGGACCTGCTTCCCAGTGCGGTTGTGATGATGAAATGAGATGGTGCTTGTAACATGCTTGACATGGTACCTGGAGCTTAGTAAGCACTTAATAAGTGGTGTTCATAGCTGCTGTATGATTATCGAAGAGGAGAGGTCACAGCGATGCTGAATTCATACTGCCACGGCCTCCATTCACCTCCTGCCTCCAGCCCACCTGCCTCCTCAGGGCAAGGAGGAGAAAAGGGGCTGGAGACTAGAGAACGCCACACATCCCGGGTCATCACCTTTGAGAGCAGGACACAGGCGAGGACCTAAATGCAAAAGTGCCGGGATCTAGAAGCAGCTGAGCCTGGAGCCCACTCTCTCACCTGCGCGGGTCTCAGCCACAGGAAAGCTGACTGGGAGCTGTCCTGCCCTCTCCCCACGTGCTATTTTAAGACATGTCCCCCATCTCTCCCCTAACAAAATGAGATTCAATTAATTCAATTAAAGCAATTTTGGGAGCAGCTCCTGAAGGCTCTCGATGCGAGATAATTACAAGTAATTTGCTGCTGTGAAGAGGAGAAGGGCACACTGGGTCTGGGGGGAAGGAGTCGGCCCCCTCCCCACCAAGCACACACAGATCTAGAGGGATTCCACACTGCCATCTGAACTGCCCTCCCATTGGCCAAATTACTTGCAGGTGGGAAGAGGGAGCTTGCAGTGGTGGGAGGGGGCTGGGAAGACCGAGTGACAGACCGCCCCTCCCCCACCACACATCTGCCCTGCAAGGTGGGGTGCGGAGCTGGCTGTTCCCCGGACAAAATGTCTGCATAGCCCTAGCAGCTGATTACTCAGCTCCAAGCCTCACTTGAGTTTGGATGCCTGAACTTGCCTCTGGGACTGTATCCAGAGTCAATGGAATGCTATCCGGGTAGCTGAGGCCTGTGTAGATGAGGCCTTAGAGATCAAGGACTTCCCCAGAACTTATAAAGGATATGGGTAGAGCGGGGAAGGGCCAGAGGAGACATACACTGACTTCTTGCTTCCAAGGAGGTAATGATACACCCACTCTCTCTCCTCCCCTGATCTGATAATAGCTTTCTAGTTCTGTCTGGCATCTAACCTCAACTCTTGCCATTGTAGTGGTGGCAGATCTCCTCCCAGCTTTCTGTCTTTGGGACCACTGAAGCCTCTTCCTTCAGAGAAGGAAGGTGTTGCAGGTGTGTCCCACCCCTAATGCACCTGGGATGACTCTTTCTTTGCCAGGGCTCATTGGGCCTGGGAGGAGGTGGAGGTGGGCATGGTGCCTAGAGGGGAATGGTGTGGAAGGTAGGAGGCTGGGACCAGTGTGTGGGGATGGGCTTCAGACCTCTGCAAAAACTCCTCTGAACCCTGTTCCCAAAGTACCTGGTTTTCAAGGGTTGAAGGTCCCCCTTCACCTGGGATCCCCTGTTCCAAGAGATGAGTAATGTTTTAACAATAAGGGTGGAAAAGAAAAATTCACTGACCCTAAAGTATTTCTCTTTCATATCCTCCCTTCTCTCCCATCCGTTTCCTGGCTTCTCCCATGCCAAGGAGGAGTGAAGAGGAGGGGCCCTTCAGCTCTATTCCCCCTTCTCCAGCCCTTTCTCCCACCCCTTCTCTGAGTAGCATTGCTGTTGGACCTGGGACAGCCAGGGAGAAATCCTATCAGCGAGTCCCTGGGCGACGGCTGTCTCTCCCCTTCCAAGATGAAAAAAGTTAGAGAGAAAAGTGGCTGCCTCCTCATGCCTCCCCTTCCCCCTTTCCTGGCCAGCTCGGATTGGTTAAAAGGGGGGGAATTAAAGTTTCTTCTACCCCAAACCTCAAAGTACAAAGGCCCCGGACAAATGCACAGAGACGGGCAGATGCAAGGACCCAGGCACAGGGACGTCATAAGGGCACACACATTGCCATAGAACAAAGTGCACGCACACACACACCAGCATACGTGGAGTGGGCAGAGCTGCATGTGAGACACACGTGAGCATGTGTACAGGAAACCTTCCATGGCTGTCCATGGACATATACAGAGAGGTACACTCCCAGGTTATGTATTCACAGAGTGAAGCACAACACAAAGGGATGAACCAAGAGGAAATGCCCAGGGACTTAAACACATGCGAAAATAGACTGAAACATCCCCAGAAACGCACAGACCGGCTTCCCTGTGCGTGAGCTCCTCCCGCTCCCTTCTCGTTCCCACCCCCTTTTCCTGGCTGTCCATCTCCTATTTTCTGAGAATATTTCCCTGGTAAGCAGTTGGGGAGAGAGACTGAATGGCCAAGAACCTGATAATTTGATTAGAACTTTATTTTCTTTGTTCCCTGAAGCCCTGCCTGCTTCCTTTCCTGAGCTCCAGCAAGAGCTCCCGTCCCAGCCCTTCCTGGCACATCCTGGGGCTCCCAGACGTAGCCATAGATTCCAGCCCTGGCACAGAAACCCAGAGGCTGTCCTCTCGGAGGGCTCCACTGAACCCTCTGCGCCCCTGCCCTGCCAGCAACTCGAGGAGGAGGGATCTCAGGGGTCACAGGGTGGTGAGGAAAGCACTGCTTTGGTTCCTACTTACTGTGTAACCTCGGGCAAGTTACACACCCTCTCTGAAGCTTAGATAATTTCACTTCCTAAATCCTGTGTGTGTGTGTGTGTGTGTGTGTGTGTAAGGGGTTGATGTGTATCCACCACCACTTTCCATTGTAAAGCACAGCCTGTCTCTCCCATCAGACTGGAGGCTCCCGGAGTACAGGGCTTTGCTTCTCCCACCAGAATGGATGTCTTCTGCAGCTCTTTTCAGTCCCCACAGTTTGATGTCTCTAAGGTACTCAGCCCCAGTGGCATCCTGGGAGACGTGCCTGCCAGCCCAGGAAGGGAAAGGAGTTGCCTTCAAGCTTCCTCCAAACACCAAGGTTTCTGATGCAACTCTGCGCAGCGCCAGGCCTTCAGCGTCTCTGGCCCCAAGATGGAGAGGTCACTTCCTTTCCAGGGGACGGTTCTACTTTCTGTGGAATGTATGTGGAATATATTCCTCCAAGCTTCATCAGAACCATGCCCTTTCAGAGTTCAGTTGAATTTTGGGTCGGGTCCTTTGGCCAGCCCGAGGACTTCCACTCTGGCTTGTAGCCCCCATTCTCTCCCTCTCCGCACGTCAAGCTGATGCATAACATACAGGCCACATCATGAGGCCAGGAGCATGGCATCTAGACGATCCCACTCCAGTCGTGAGGCTCCCTGGAGGGCATCGTTCCGTCCCCTCTCTGCTCAGGAGTCCCCTTGGCCTGGAAGCCTATGCCCGCGGTCACCTTTTCTGTCCTGTCTGCCTGACCCATCAGGACTAGTGCTTCTTCCTCAGACTGGAGGTTGCCAGGGAGCAGGGCACTGGCCTCCCCTCTCCAACTGGGGGGCTCTCCCCTCGGTGGTTCCTTTCTCTGCCTGACCACCCCTTCCCCAAGCCTGATGCTCCCACTCTCTTTGGGGTGGAGGGCCTCAGTGCGTGGGGCGGGCAGAGGACTAAGTGTGAGTGGGGGCCTGGGATCCTTGCCCAGGTCCCATCCCTCCCACTTCCCACCATGCCTGCCACAGAACCACCAGACCACTCCTCTCAGGCTGGCCCCAGGAGCTGCTTTTTCTGCCCCTGCAAGCTGGGGCCTGCTGCAAACTCTTCCTCCCAGCCCTGGAGCCACCGGGAATTCTTTGCTCCAACAGATTCTGGGGGAAGCCAGACTGTGGGAGGCTGCTGACATGCCTCTGCTGGGCTCCTGTCACATTCCCCAAGCCCAGGGGGATCAGCTGGATCCACCAATGCAGGGTTCTTCCACCCCTGGTGACGTCCTCAGGTCCTCTTACCTCCTTCTCCAAAGCCTGAATCTGCCCTGGGACCATCCCTGGCTTCAACTCCCTCCCACTCCCAGCCCCTTGGCAGCCCCATCCAAACAATAAGAATTATTCCCCCAGCCCCTTGGAAAGTAAAATGTGTCTCCTCGTCCCGAGAAACTTCCTGGAGTCTCTGGAATGCAGACGCACAGCTGAGAGGCCTTGGGCAAGTCCCTTTACCTTTCAGGATCTTTATTTCCTCACTGTGCAGTGGGGATAATGATCAGAATGATATCTCAGAAGGTCATGGAGGGGCTTCCCTGGTGGCACAGTGGTTGAGAGTCCGCCTGCTGATGCGGGGGACACGGGTTCGTGCCCCGGTCCCACATGCCACGGAGCAGCTGGGCCCCTGAGCCATGGCCACCGAGCCTGCGCGTCCAGAGCCTGTGCTCCGCAACGGGAGAGGCCACAACAGTGAGAGGCCCACGTACCGCAAAAAAAAAAAAAATCTTCCTGCCAATGCGAGGGACACAGGTTCGAGCCCTGGTCCAGGAAGATCCCACGTGCTGCAGAGCAACTAAGCCCATGCGCCACAACTACTGAAGCCCGCGTGCCTAGAGCCCGTGCTCTGCAACACAGACAAGACACCGCAATGAGAAGCGCACACACTGCAACGAAGATAGCCCCTGCTCACGGCAACGAGCAAAAGCCCGTGTGCAGTGACAAAGACCCAACGCAGACAAAAATAAATAAATTTATTAAAAAAAAAAAAGGAAGAAGGTCATGGAGACAGGGAGAGTGCACTCTTGGTGCACTGTGAAATACACCAGGTATGCCAGCGGATCACCAGGTATGCCAGGGGATATGGTGACCTATTCCTTTGCCCCAGTTCCCCCATCTGCCTAAATCCTCCTCTGTCCCACCAACTTACCACATAACGGTGAAGAGTATAGCCATCCCCAGGAACACGCACACAAGAAAAAAATGAAAGCCAGAGGCCTTTGTTCAAGTCCAACTCTATGACCACGGTCAAGTTCCTTCCCCCTCCCCTATTTCTTTGTTCTAATTGAGGTAACATCGGTTTATAACATTATATAATTTGGGGACGTTTCCTAACCTCTCTGTACCTCACCTTCCTCATGTGGGAAATGAAGATAATAATTAATAGCATGTGCTTCTTAGGGTGGTGAGAACTAAATGAGTTAAAACAACAAAAAGCACTATAACACAGTCAGGATTCAGCAAGGATTAGTTGTTAGTATTATCTCTGACTGCCAAGCGAGAAAAACCTTCTCTGTCCCTGAGATGTCTTGTGCAGATATCCCTGTTCCTCTGTTGGTCTCCACCTGTGAGCAGAACCCTAGTCTGACTGTCTTCCCCAAACACCCCACAGCGAGAGGGGTGGGCTGGACAGAAGCTGCTTTGTGAAGAGGGGAGGATGTTGTGCAGGACACTGGCTGAAGGGTGAGGACTTCTGACTGTGCTTCCAGGACAGCCCTCTGAGCAGCCCAGGTGAGAAGGTGCCTGAAGAGGTGAGATCATCCCGTACCAGAGTTAATGCAGAGGCAAGTGAAGTTCCCGACTTCTTCATTCATGAAAGATTACCTCTGCTATAACCCCAGAATCCCTCCTGCTAGACAAAAAATCAGAGAAAAAGCAAAAGCAGAGAAAAAACAAAAGATTTCTTTTTAATGATATTTGATTGTATACCTAGAAGACTCAAGACACCTTAGGGGGGAAAGATCTTCCAGAAGTAAGAAAATTTCGGTATAGTGGCTGGATACAAGATAGATATAGGATGCTGTTCACTAGTCTTACAATAAATGAGGGGAAATATTCCTGTTACAATGGAAACACAAATGAACGAACCACTGCAAATATGTAGATGTGGAGAAGCAGCTCTTTAGCTGACTAGTAACTGAAAGATACAGGCGTACCTCGGAGATATCGCGGGTTCAGTTCTAGTCCACCACAATCAAAATGAATGTTGCAATGAAGCGAGTCACACAACTTTTTTGGTTTCCCTGTGCATAGAAGAGTTAGGTTTACACTGCACTATAGTTGTTCACACTATACTGTAGTCTATTAAGTGTGCAATAGCATTATGTCTAAAAAAAAAACGTACCTTAATTTAAAAATAATGTTTTTGGAAAAATAGTGCTGATAAACTTGCTCAACTCGGGGTTGCCACGACCTTCAATTTGTTAAAAAAAAAGACGGCAATATCTGTGAAGTGCAATAAAACAAGGTGCGCCTGTGTTAAACCCTGCCCTCTTCCCTTCTGCTGGTGCACATGGGTCTGTCCTGGGTGGCTGTCCTTCCATTACATCTGAAGCATGTGGCAGACTTAGGCTGGAATCGAGAAAGGACTTTCGCAGTAGAGGGAGGAATTCTATATGAGACTCCCCCTCCTTAGGAGGAAGGGTCAACTTTGGGCCCATTGAGGGCACCTAGAACTCGCAAGGTCAACTGAGGAGTGTCCTAACTGCATAAAAGCTGGTTTCATTTAGAACCGACAGTATAGTTTATTGAGCTCCATCACTGGGCCAAGCTTTGTGTTAAGCCCTTTATATGTGTTATTTAATTTCCTCAGAAATCCTGAAAGATACATATGATTAGCTCCCTTTTATAGATGAGGAAAGTGAGCCTCAGAGAGGGCAAATGACTTACCTGAGGACACACAGCGAATGAGCGTCGAAGTCAGGGTTAGAGCTCAGAAGTATTCATACGTGTGCCTGGGTGTTTGCACACGTGTGTCCTACTTTATGACACCCTGGTGTCTCCAAGGGCACAGGGCAGATCTGGGAACAGGAGGGAAAGCTGAGCCTGGCCCCGTCTCTGCTTCCTCTCCATTTCAGTCTTAGAGGCCATGGGGCGGTGAGAGGCCCGCAGGCCAGGGATTCAGGCTAGACTGGAGGACTGTAGGGGAAACCACTGAACCTCTTGAACCGCAGTTAACTCACCTGGGAAGTGGGATAATAATGGCACTGCCCTTGCCAGGCAGTTGAGACGGTGCCTGTAAGAGCACCTGGCTTGGGGCTTGGTGCACGGTGTGTGCTCCGTTAGCATCTTCACTGCTCAGATCTTGGGAGGATCTGAGACTGCACTTGGGAGACTTCCCTTCCTTACCAGCCAGCCTCCTGCTTCCTCTGGCCTCCTGCTTTCCTCAGCTTTCCCCCTGACCCTCCCTTAGCTGAGGGCATGTCATGCCCCCCTCCTCCACTGGTGATTCCTGAGCTCAGGGCAGGCCTGACTGGCCCCAGGGGTGGGCATGGGACAATGCCACACGCGTTGCATGATGTGGCCAGACGCCCTCAGTGCGCAGGGAAGGACATGCTGCTGCTGCTGCTTCTGCCACTGCCATTTACCAGGTGCAAGATGAACTGCCCAGAGTATACCCCCTCCCCCGCCCCACCTAATCCTCCAAGGTGCGGAGTCTCTGGTCCCTGCCTACTCAGCAGACATTGCCAGTCCTGCCCCCATTTGCTCCAGGAGACAACCCAGGAATTGGGGCCTTGAGGCCCCGCCCCGTCTCAGTCCCCTCCCCAGCTTTGCCTCCTACCAGGGTGTCTATCCCAGCTGCCCTGGGTCCCTAAGTCACTCATTCTCTCAGACAACCCACCTCGGTGCTCAACAGGTCAATTCCACACTCTCTTCCCTGCCAGGAGGTCTCCTAAATTCACTGCCCCTCCTTTGCTGTGTGACCTTGGGCAAGTAACACAGTCGCTCTGCGGCCACTTCCGGAAGAGATGATGCCTCGTGAGGGTGCAGTCACCGTTAGTTCCTTCAGTTGCTCAGAAGCAGAGATTGGTGATGGGGTGCCAGGTGCTCCTCTCCTTGTCTTGGTTGACCCCCAACAGCAGTTATCATTCCCCCCTCAGCCCCACACTCCCTCATCTGATGGGAGCGGGAGGGATTGTGTGAGGGGTCCCAAGAGCTCTTTTCACTTACTCATCTGGGCAGTTGATGTCCACTGAGTATCTTGCTCTCCAGTCAGCGCTACGCGCATGGGGTGGACACACCAAAGCCCCTGCCCTCATGCTTGATGTCCCAGTTCAAACCCTGCCCAGCTCTGCCCCCAGGGACCTTGGTATAAAAGACTTCCCCAGGCCCCTTGCTCTGCAGCCCAGCAACCCTCCCCAGGGTGAACAAAAATTCTCCACGTGGTCCATGCCCAGTGCTATAAGCGGGGGACGAGACAGTAAAGGTGAGACACAGGCTCTGCCTCCACAGAGCTAGGACTGGGGGCCTGGGAAGAATCACTCGGCTAGCAGTGACCAGCACGGCTGAGCGACAAAGGAGAAAGCCAGGGGCTGGCGGCCCGGGCTGGAGGTCCAAGAAGGCTTCCCTGAGGAACTGACTTCTGGGGCTGGGGACTGGGCCCCTGAAAAGAGCTGGAGGCTGGCCTTCCTGACTCCCTGGCTCCAGCCTTCTCTGCCATCCCCCCAACCTGTTCCCTCTGGCCCAAGCCCCACCAGGGCCCCCATAAACATCGTCCTCCCACCCCCCTTCCCTGGGGCCAAGGAAACTCATCTCCAAGCACTTTTTGGCTTCTAAGCCTCCCAGCCTCAGGCTGCTGGGTGGTTGGTAAACAGCTTGTTAAGGTGATTAACGCTGCAATTAAAGCTGGAAAAACCGAGGCCAGGGTGCTGGCTGAAGGCTCTCCCTTCCCCTCCCCCTCCTGTTATCCCCCTGCCCTCCTCTTCCATCCCCGCTGGGCTTAGTTGATGCTACTCAGCCTGACTTGGCGAACCAAAGCCCTCCCCTAGGCTGGGAGGCTGCACATCAAGTGTCCGGTTGGCCTCAGCTGCCCAGAATCCCTTCCCTGCGGAGGTTGGGGGCTCTGCTGGCCCGGGGAGTGAGTGGTAGTGATGGTGTGTTGCTCAGGCGGGTGGTGTGCAGAGGCTGATTTGGGGCGAGGTCTCTAAGATCCACTAGTGCCTGGGACCCCTTAAAGGGAGGGGCCTCAAGGACAGGGGTAGAGACCATCCTTCTCGTCCACTTCCACAAGTGAGAAGGGCAGGGGCCGTCTCCTTCCAGTAGAGGGGCAGGAGTTTCCTTTCTCCAGGCTCTCAGAGTCAGGGTGGCTCCCAGCACGTCTGAGGGGCTGGGAAGTACCAGACTCTGAGCCTTGCATCCGGGGAAGGTTTTAAGGACCCGCTGGGTCCATGCCTCCCCTCCCTTCAGCATCAGCTCTAGCCAACCCGTGAGCGCCCTCGAGGTTCCTGCTCTCAGGCTCCCCCACAAACCTTCCTCTGCACCCCGTGAGTCCTAGGAGAGGAGTTATTCTGCAGGTGGGGTCTCCAGGGAGTATGTTCGCAGACCCCCATCTCTGCCTGTCATGCTGCCATCCTTCTTTCAAGGCATAATTCAAATCCCACCTCCCCGGTGAAGGCTTTCTACGTTTCCTTCCCACCCACCACCACCTGCCCCTGCCCTTTCCTCTGACAACCCATCC
This sequence comes from Grampus griseus, assembly GCF_964374135.1. NCBI lineage: Eukaryota > Metazoa > Chordata > Mammalia > Artiodactyla > Delphinidae > Grampus > Grampus griseus. The sequence continues at coordinate 24,024,108 of NC_139014.1, forward strand.
AGTCCCTCTGACTGCGTCAGGTTTGCCCAGCTGGGGGCCTGTCCAGGGTGGGCCCCGCTTCTGGCCATGGAGCTCGTAGCCCAGGTCTGTGCCTCCCTTCCCCAGGCTTCAGTCATCCGTGGTACCAGCTCCTAGAACAGTGCGTGGAACAGGGCAGGTGCTCAATAAATGTTGGTTGAATCCTTTTTGGAGCGCACCTAGAGATCGGTGGATCGACCAGTGTGGTAAGTGCAGCCAGGGGCCCGGGTCTGAATCAGGCACATTGAGGGTGGGATGGGGCAGGAGGCTGGGTGGGCAGTAAACCCCATCTGCACTGTCACCATGGTCAACAGCAACTTTGATACCCCGAGCAGTACGCACCATGTGCTGGGTGCCTTGGGAAACGTTTTACACATATTATCCATTTAGTCCTTGAGACAACTACCTGCCAGGCAGGTAGCACTATTCTTAGGTTACAGATGAGAAAACTGAGGCTTAGAAAGGTTAAGTGACTTGCCCAAGATCACACAGTCAGGAAAGCAGTGGAGGCAGGACTGACTCCAGGTCAGCTGACTCCAGCGTGCACATTCCTGACTACAGCGTTAAGCTTTTCCAAGCATCAGCCCTGGGGAAGAAGCCCAGCCCCTCCCGCCTCCACTTCTCCCAGGGAAGAACTCAGGGAGGAGGCCTGGAGGGTTGGGGTGGGCACAGCTGCCCAGCTCTCTGACACTCTGCCCTGGCGTCTTAGTAACCTGAGCTGCAGAAAAGCCCATGAAGAGCACGCATTCTCCAGACAGACCAGGGTTCAAATCCCAGCATTGCCATGTATTAGGTATGTGAACTTGACAGAGATTGGACCTCTCTGAGCCTCAGCTTCCCCATCTGAAAATTGAACACTATACCACCCCCCTCCCTGGCTGTTGCGAGGATAACATGCAAAGTGCCTGGCGTAGAGTAGGAGTTTAGCAAATCCAGCCCTTATTAAGGTTTGGAGAACAGTGATCCTCAGGGCAGACTAGGGTTCCCTCGCCCCCCTCTTCTTCCCTGAAGCTTGTCACGAGGCAACGGGTGTAGTCAAGAAGCACCTGGCAGAAGATGGGCTCGGCTGCCCCACCTAGGCACTCTGCCAGGTCCCCCACCCAAGTCCCTGTCCTCGTGGCTCTCCTACCCACCAGGGCTGTGAAGAGGGCCACCTGCCTGGCCTGGAGGTGAGGAGAGGAGGAAGGGGAGGTGAGGGGCGGGGCTGACCCTGAGGGAGGTCACCCGGGCAGTTAATCCAGCCTGACAGAGCAGGGATGAGCAGGGAGGAATTAGGGAGCTTACAACATCCTTTCATCCCGCAGCAGCCCGCCCGCCAGCCTGCCCGCCCAGCCTCCCTCCTTCCTTCCTCTCTCTTTCTGCCCTTTTTTTTCCCTCTCCCTCCCTTTGCTGGCAGCCCAGTCCTAATAAAATGCAGTGTCTCCAGTAAGTCTGCCCGGCTGCCGCCTCGCTGCTCCTGCCTGCACGCAGCCCTCAACCCAAACTGCTCAGCTCAGCCCCGCCTGGCAGCTGCCACTTAACCCTTGCCAGCCTGGCTGGCGTCCGTGGGCTGGAGGCCCTCCTCCCTTCCACCACCCTCGGGTGTGGTGGGAGGCGAGGCGAGGCGTATTTTCTGAGAGGCAGAGGGTGAGGCGAGGGCTGGAGGGCCCCCACGTTCTGGAGCCCTGCTGTTCCACAAGGCCCTTCTGTCTTCTGCCTTCTCAGCCTTATTCTGCTTTGTGCCTCACCGTAGCCACAGAGGCCAAAAGGGTCGGGCTTGTTGTTCCCATTTGACAGATGAGGAAACTGAGATTCTGACAGAGAGGTTCCAGGCGAAGCTGGGTCACCTGGGCTGCTGGGTGGTGTTGCTGACTCCATCCTAGACTTTTTCCAGCACAGGGAGCTGCCTATACCTGTGTGTGTGCCCGTGATGCTCGGGTGACTTGAGCGAGGTGTGTGTGCACCTGGGTACCCCTTGGAGTGTACGATTTGTATATTTGTGAGATGCTACCATGTCTCAGGTGTGCGTTTGGGTCTGTGTACTGGCCTCAGAGGGCAACACGTTTGCCTGAGGTGGGAGTCCGTGTATGTGCGATGGTAGAGAGATGCATTTCTTGGTACGTGTGTGTATAAGCGAGAAAGGTGGCTTCACAAACGTGTGCGTGCATTCACGCTGTCTCCCATCTGTGCCAAGACGTTTGTTCACACACATACCCCTCCGTTCCTCCTGCCACCTCCAGCTCTCCGTCCCCAGAGTCTGGCAGCTGGAAGAGGAGGGTGGCGGCACTGCTGGCCCAGGCCGGCAGCCGCAGCAGCAAGAGGGCTCTGAGTCAGGGCCCGAGCACTCCCAGGGAAGGTCAACGTGGAGACCCCTTGTCTGTTTCCATGGTCCAGCCTGGATCCCAGTGGCCTGGGGTCCCTGCCAGCTGTGGGACCAGTGGCGTTCCCCCTGCCTGAGGCCTCACCCTCACCCCCAGCTGAAAGGGATAGACAGGAGGGTGAGGGGCCAGGGCATGGAGGCAGGCGGTTTACACGCGTGTGCAAGCGTGTCTGCGTGTGAGCCCAAGATCACAGAGCAGCCCTGAGATGACCCGGTGGCAGTGGCGGAGGGCTGCTGGCTGGCAGGGGACGCCAAGCCACAAGCAGCGTGGAGTCAGGCGGGCCCAGGGCTGGGAGCCTCCACTCCCCAGACCGTGGGGGCAGCCATGGGGTCAGAAGTACCTACTACCCGGCGCCAGGCCCAGCCCAGTCCTCGAGCCCAGAGCCCCGGCACTAGGTCCCCAGGGCTCTGACTCCCCCAGGAGACCCTGGAGGCTCAGAGGGCTCTCCCCACCAGACACCTTCCCCAACTCCCGGCCCTCCGCCGAGAGCTGCCTGCCTCTCGCCTCCAGTTCAAAGAGCTCAGTGGTTATTTTCTTCTTTTTTATTAATGTTATATATAAAGATGGGTCCAATAAGAAAGCAGAAATGAGAAGGCTGGGAGGGGGTGGGACTTGGCTTCGTTCCTCTACCCCGGGGGTGGGACTCTTCGAGATCCACCACGTCTCTCCTCTCGCCTGCGCCTCCCACAAACCCAAATCCAGCCGGAGCCCACATCTGTTTCTCTCAGCTCGCGACGCACAGGCAGGTACATCCAGGAGGAAAGGGCCACATAAATAGGAAACCACAGTAGGGAGGAGGCTGCTTCTCTCTGTTGCTTTAAAAAAAAATACATACTATATATATATATATATAGCTACAGTCCTCTACCTCTCCTTTTCTTCGATGTTCGACCACATCAGGGGTGGAGGAAAGTTAGCTCTGGGGGGCGTCTGGGCCAGGAAGGGGCAGTGCCACTGACCCTTCAGACAGCCACCCCCTCACCCCTAAAGGCACCGAGTTATAACCCTTCCCATGTGCCCCGTGCACCTCACCCGACATTCTCCGTCTTGGTGGGAATTATCCGTTTCCAAGGCCACCGGAAAGGGGGTGTTTTGGGGTTTGTCTTGCCTTGGAGATTTAGGGTTTGGCGCCAAAACTGCCAACTTACTGGAGGAGAGGAATAGGTGGGGTGCGGGCGAGCAGAGGCACCCACGCAGGGGAGATTGGTCCTATCTGTTAACAATGCCCTTTGTCTTCCTGTTTTTCAACAGCTTTTGAAACCAAAGTTGTGCAAAGTCCTGTACATGGAAGAAGAAATGGGTCCTCGGGAAGGATGCCTGGGACCCACCCCTCCTCTCCAACCAAAGCGGGGGAGGGGAGGTGCTCCTTGAGTTCTCTCTAAAGCCACAAATATTAAAAGCTTCCCTTACTTGGGGGCTTTTCTTTGGTTTAACCCTCAAACCCTAAATGAGGGCTAAAAGTTCAGGGCGGGGCTCGTTGAGGTCCCCACCCTGAGTCCCAGTCTCAAGGTTCAATGTCTTTTTGGCAGAGGGAATGCTCAGTTAAGGGGCAGCCCAGGTCCCCATGGCAGGGACTTAGGCCTGGCAGGTCCCAGAATCCACAGTGCCTGGTGCCCCAGCCCAGGCCTGACCTGAAGACGCTCCGCGGTGTCCCCAGTGCCCAAGGAATCCAGTCTAGGGACTCGGTACTAAGTTTTAGAATCTGGAAGATGATGAGCCATTTAAAGCCAATCCAGGCTCTTGGAGCAGAAGGGAAACAGCTGTCCCAGCTGCAGTGAAGTTCCCAAACATCTGGAGGGGCACCCCAGTGTCTAGGCAGGGGAAGGGAAATTCAGGGGGCATCCTTGGTCCATGCAAATTTCATCTGGAAGCTCTTGGGTCCCTGGAGGAAGGGGCAAGGGAAGGGGGAGAAGGGGTGTCCTTTCCCCTGTGCTCCTCGATGATTCCTGAGTGTTGGCTAGGACGGAGGCGCCTTCTGCTTGGTCCTGGGGTTCCTTCGTGAGAGGTTCAGGCCAGGTGGGTGCTCAGTACACAGCCCCAGGGTTGGGCGGGGGCCCGGGGGAGGCATGGTGCAGGGTGGCTGGTTGAGGCGGCGGCTGCTGTAAGTGGGGTCCACTCAGGTTCTGTGCATGGTACCAGGAGTTGGTGGGGTCGTCCAGGTAGCTGGGGGAAGCACTGTACGGGAGCGGCGGGGGCAGCTGGCTGCGGGCGGGGGCTGGAGTCGAGTGGGAAGAGGTGTCCCAGAGGGCGGGTGACGGTGGTGAGTTGCAGGCCATGGAATCACTGTTATTGGGGCTGTGCTCCAGGGGCGCCTCCCCGTTCTTGTACAGCTTCTTGAATTTGGAGCGGCGGTTCTGGAACCAGATTTTCACCTGCCCCAGAGAAGAAAGGAGGAGCTAGTTAGCCTCGCAGAACGCTGAGTGAAAACCCATCGGGGAACCCAGCCTAGAGAGGGCAAGGCCAGCACCCACCGTCACACGAGATCCAGGCAAAACCCAGGCACCCGAACCCCCAGGCCAGCATCTTTTTTCTGTCGGGGACAGAACTTCGGCCAGGAACTACTGACTGCCTAGGTCCAAAGCGTGTGACCTTGGGGAAGTTACTTAACCTCTCTGGTTCTTGCTTTCCTCATCTACAAAATGGGGCTGATGACAGCACTATTACCTATGTCCTAGGGTTATGATGATGCTCGAATAAGTTAAGACAAATGAAGAACTCAGAACAGCCAGCCATCCTACTGACGTAGTAAAGCACTGAAGAAAAGGCAGCCCAGGTGGGAGATGGGCGGTTTGTGGTATTCTGTTCACATTGGAAACCCAGAAGCAGAGGTGCACAGATACACAGAGACACATAAGCATCTCCACGCGCGGCAACGTACGCACTCACAGCTTCACACACGAGACACCAGGCTATAAAGATACACACACGCACAGATACAGCCAGATAAACACCCTGCAGAGGTGAGCACCCACGTTCACACACTCAGGAGCCCTCCAGGGCTGGCTAATGGGGGTGACCTGGGGACTCGGGGGCAGGTGAGCCATGATTCCCCAGATTTCCCTTGGGGTTTCTCCCCCTCCCCCTGCTGCTCTCCACCCCATGACTGGTACAAACAATGAATCAGCTCCTCACCGGGTGACCCAGATTCCCGGCGGACCAGGCCCCACGCAGCCGCAACCCAGGCCCGTCTGTCAACACCTGTAGGGAGCCAGGCGTCCGCCACTCCTCCCCTGAGCAGTGACAGGCTGCTGGGGGCTTTAGGGACAGACTGGGGGTGGGGGAGTCCCACCTCTGAGTTCCTGCCCGCCTTTGTGGGGAATCTCTGTTCCTGGCTCCGGGCACACACAAAGGGGTGGAGCACTGGGTGCCGAGCAGGAATGCAGTCTTTTGATGCAAGCACACACTTCTGTACATGCACTCACCCCTGTGCCCAGTCAAGTACATCTGCCTTGCCATCTATAAGCACAGTGACCCGTGAAAGGTCTCACTCCTTAAGTGTGCTTTCCCACATGTACACAGATCCATTCGCCTGTGTGCAAATATATACATGAATACACGTATATGTACACCTCTTACACACACGTGCCCAGCCTGGGGGGAGACACGGTGGAGACTCCTATCAGTAACCAACCCTGGGAGTGACCCACACTGTTGGGGGCCTGTGGGAGCTGTCAGTTCTGGGGTACAGGGAGGACGTCTCTCCTTGTGAGAGACTCAGTGGCACCGGTTCACAAATCTGCGCGCCTGCACCCGTGCTAATGCACAACCTTCTAACAGAGACTGAGATCCGGGGGCCCCTCCGCCCACAAGCAAGGGTTTCAAGGCCCTGCGGGGGACTTAAGAGGCCATCTAGGCTCAGCAGCGCCTGGGGAGTCCCGGGGGCCCGCGGGGCCCCACCGAGTCCTCGCGGCCCTCGACCGCCCACCACTGACCTGCGTCTGCGTGAGGCCCAGCTGCGCGGCCAGCTCGGCGCGCTCGGGCAGCGCCAGGTACTGGGCCTTCTGGAAGCGGCGCTGCAGGGCGGCCAGCTGGTAGCTGGAGTAGATCGTGCGCGGCTTTCGGACCTTCTTGGGCTTCCCGTTCACCATGCGCACCTCGGCTTCCGGTTCCTCCTTCACGGACACTGAGGGCAACGCACGGGTCAGTGGGCGGCTCAGCCTCGGCCTGCGACCCCGGGGCCCTCATGGGCCCCGCGGGACACCCCACCCTCCGGCCCACCTACTCACCCCGGGACTTCCTGGCTGCTCGCTCCGCCGCCGGCGCCCCGGGTGGGAGCTGCGGCCACAGTGCCGGGCCGGCGGCCGCCCGCGACGCGGCGCTCCCCCGCTCCCAGCTCCGCGCCCCCAGAGCGCGGTCGCGGCGCCAAGCTACCACCGGACGCGCACGGCCGCCGCCTCGCTCTCCGCAGCTCCCGCCACCGTCTGCCCGCCGCCCTGTCACCCGCACCACGCTGTCGGTCGCTTCTCTCCCTCCTTCCCTTCCGTCCTCCCTTCCTTTATTGTTCTTTAAACTTTTTATTTTAGAATAGTTTTAGATTTTCAGAAAAGTTGCAGACACATCAGACTCCCTTCTTCTTTCCTTCCTTCGCCCTTTCCTCTGTTCCTTTCTTGTGTCCTTTCTCTCACTTTGTCTCTCCACTTTTACGCTGACTCCACTTTTCTCTTTTTCAGTTTCTCCACTCTCCGCTGCTGCTTCCTTCCCTGTTCCGGTAATTCTGAGGGGTCTCTCTCCGTGTCCCCCTCACCTTTCTCCCTCTCCCCCAGCCCAGATCCAAAGCGGGGTCGCAGAGCTTCCAGCGCCCGCTGCCTACCCGCCAGCCCTCTACAGCCCGATGGAGGACCGCCTGCTGAAGTGCCCGGAGAGCACCTGGAGCAGGAGGTTCTCTGACATCCACAGCCCCTGCGTCCTCGCCTCGCTCACCCGGATCCTCACCCAGGACCACGGCGCCGCACACGCACCACGCCCCGAAGGCGCGCAGTCTCGGGACTGGAAGGTCGTCTGTCCCCTCTGGGGGTCATCTAGCCCACCTTCTCTAACTTCGGACAGGTACATTGCTTACCCGGGGCGCCTCCCTAGATTTCCGCTCCAATTCCTCGCCTTTCTCTCGCTCGCTCGGGAACCTCCCCGTGTCCCCCACTCTCCCGCGACCCTGTGGTCCTCACCTGGGTCCTGCGCGGGCAGTGGCTGTTCCCGGTAGGCTCCGTATTGCCGGTAGGAGGTTCCGTAGGTATACTCGGACTTGGGCGAATACGCGCCCGTGCCTGCAAGCCCGTTGAGGTTGAACTGGTGGTGGTAGGTGTAGGGGTTCACGGTCTGGCCATAGGGCTGGCCCGAGTAGTAGTCGTGCTGGGGAGCGCTGTAGTAGCCCAGGTCAGTGACGGAAGACTCCGGCAGGGTGGGCGAGTCCTTGGAACCCGCATGGCAGCTGAGCGAGCTGGAGATATCGGTGAGGATGCTGCTGAGCTTGCGATCGAAGGAGCCACTCATCCTGGCGGGCGCCGCGCCACCCCCCGGGCTGGCCTCGGCCGGAGCGCCGGAACCGGCAGGAGCGCGGGGGAGGCGGAGGAGACGAGGCGGGGGTGCGTGTCCGGAGGGCAAGGGGAGGGCCCGGCAGCGTCTCTGGGGAGGGTCGGCCGAGGGGCGCTTAGACCATCGCCGGGCTTCCGGCGGTCGCGGCGCGCCTCTCGTAGCGTCCCAAGCCACAGTCAAATGCTACCAGCTCCGCCCGGCCAGCCGGTTATAGACTCAATAGTGGAGTCGCAGAGGGAGGCCCCAGCGCTCTGATTGGCTGCAAGTCTTGCCTTCCAGGCAAAACATGCTCTTGAGCTCTTTCGTTCCTCTCTCTCGCTCTCTCTCTCTCTCTCTCTCTCTCTCATTCTTTGTTGTTACCCAACACACACACACACACGCACACACACACACACACTCACACAGACCCCTCTGTTCCTCCTCCTGTGGGTCCCTCCCTCAGCCCAGATAAACCCCCAGTGTCTCTGAAGGAAAGAGTGGGAGGAGGGTGTCTATCTGTAGAGTCCCCAGGATCCTTCAGTCTGTCTGTCTCTCTGGCTGTGGGTGGAAGGTGGGCTCAGGTGCGACAGAGAAGAAGGGGAAGTTGCCTATTGGGTGTTTGTGGAGGGAGGTGGTCCAAGGTGTGTGTGTGTGGGGAAATGACAGGCAGATAAACACGCCCGAAGTAGAAGCCCCCAGGGCTCCTGATAATGTTCTAATTTCTTTTAAAATCAGACGAAAGGAGAACATTTTAGGTTGAAGAAAATGGTTGAGTGTATATTCATATATTTATTGTCTTTACAGCAATGCAGTCATAAAGTGTAATTCAAAATATATATATTCTTAATGGAGGAAGGGGCCCAGCAGGCAAAAGTGCCCTGGGCCTATGAAAGTCATCACTGGGTCCAGGGAGGGTCCTATTGGAGAGGGCCTGGTAGGCAGGTGTGTGGGTGCGGGGCTTATAGAGAGGGTGGAGGTGCACAGCCTGTGTGTGGCGATGTTAAATTATCTCCAAAACTTTCAGAGATGGCCTAGGCTTGCTGGAGGGAACTGGGAACCTGGGGTCCCCATGAGGATGGGCGGGACACAGGCTGGATATCTGTGTGCTTCGGTAAGTTTGGGGGCAGATTCTGTGTATTGGGGACAGCGCCGGGGGAGTGTGGGCCTTTCTAGAGGTCAGGGGTAGGGGATGCGTGTACTTGAGGTGTGTGACGGGAGGATTTCAAGTGTTCCGCAGTAGGTACAGAGTTCATTTACATGCAGAGAATGTACGTGAGTGCAGGAGTGTGAGTGTGAGAAAGTGTACCAGTGTATACGGGGGGGCTGTAAGCAGTGTGAGTGGAGGACCATGGGATGGGGTGTCTGTGTGTGAAAGTGTAGTTGTAAACCTATGTACATAGAACTCAGCCCCTTCCCGATCTCCGGCAGTTGGGAACCATGATGCCCCACTGAACCCCGCCCCCACAAGAAAGCTCTGAAGAAGAGGCTCTGCCCCCCGGGGACCCGCGCCTCCCAGTTCTGTCTAGCCCACAAGGCCAGGCCTCTAGGGCACCCAAATGGTTCCCAACGCTTGAGCGCATTTATCCATTCCACTGCCAATTCTGTTTCTCCGCCTTTCTTGGTGGGGGGAGGGGGAGCTCCTCCAAATATCATTTCCTTGCTGCGTATAACGTTCACGCAGGGCTCCCCGTCAATTCTCCTGTCCCCTTTCCCTGCCTGGACGGCTGACGCGTCCCAGGGACACGCAGTGCCAGCGCTCCACCTTCTGGTCAGTCCTGGCCTCTGCGGCCTCCCCAAGTCTCGCCCAGCCCCGAGGAAGGGTCTCCTTCATAGACTCTGTCCGGTAGAGAAGCGTGCAGGGGGCTCTGTGCCCCTTGCCAAAGTCAGACCGCCAGGGCGGGCTGCCAGGGTTCTAAGGGCTTTGATAGCTGCCGTTGGCTGAGACAGAGGGCCACAGTCCGCGGGCCGAGGGGCAGGAGTGCCCGCCAGGTCCAGGTGGCTCCGGGGAGGCGTGGGAAAGGTGGGGGCGGGGGGCGGGCTAGAGGAGAGCTATCTGTCTATCTCCGCGTCCCCCCAGCGCCTATCGCCCGCCGCTCCGAGCCCGTGGCGGGACGAGTTACCACCCGCTCTGGATGCCCTCTGTTCTGTTGCCAAGAGGGCGCCTAGAGAGCCCGCGGCGCTGGGGGCAGGAAGGGCACTGGGCAGGCCGGCTCCCCCTCCCAGGATGAGACCGGGGGAGGCGGGCAGGGCCTGCTTTGGACCTCCCAGCTCTCCAAAGCGTCGGATAAGCCCCTTCGCGGGGGCTCATTCATTCATCCATCCATCAACTGAGACAGAGAAGGGCCAGGTAATTCAGAGAAAGCAGAGAGTCGATCTTCCTCACGCGGTTCTCACAAAGGCCTCACTCCCTTCCCTCCTCACTGCCGCTCCTGAGTAAAGTGAAAGAGCACTGGGCTGGGAGTCCGGAATCCTGGAATCATGAAAGGGTGGTGGTGATGGTGGGTTATGTTAGGATAATTTCTATGCTGCATTCTGCTCTGAAAGTCCAAGAGTTCTAGAAGTGGATTAAAACTGCAGCATTAGGGACTTAAGCGAGCAATTAAACAATTGGTAATGTGAGGTTAGTATCTGGTGCCCCATTGCCTTCTGTGCTCCAGGACACCAGGGACTGCATCTGTCCAGTTCACTACTACCTTCCAGTTACATAGGGCAGGTCCTGGCACACACAACCTCAGTGCTCAGTAGATGTTTGTTGAATGAATAACTGAGACCCCCTAATACTGGAGAGGGGCTGAATCATCTTGGCTGGGTATGCTTGTGGGGTTAGGAAAAGGGGCGGCATGGAGCAGGCACCGGCGTCAAGCTGTCCCACTCTAGCGCAGAAGCAGCTTCCCAGATGGGGCCATATGGCCCCAAAGGGGCCTGTCAGACCAGCAGGACTGAAGCCACCAGCCACTGGACTGGCACCTGCCAGCTCAGGGTGACGAGGTTGCCAGAGGATACAGTGGGACCAGTGCCACCCACTGCACCTCGCCCGAGCCAACAAGATGAGCAGGTGTCAGCCTGGCCAGAGTCCTGCCCCTGGTGGAGGGGTGATGGAGGGGCAGTCAGTCAGGTGCCTCTGGGAGGCTGGTGGGAGGGAGAAGGGGCAGTGCTGGCCAATGCCCAGGTCAGAGTCCATTGCCCACCCTCTCTCTGGCATGAAAACAGGTACCTTGTTGAAGCAGGCTGTTCCCTGAAGCCTAAGTATTATGCCACCTGGGCACGGCCACAACAGCTGGTCTCACAGAGTGCCAGGTCTGAGGGGAGGAACTTAGGAAGGAGGACGGAAGCAGAGGGTGAGCCGGCCAGCCCTTGCTCTCTTCATTGCCTGGTGAGCTGGCGCCATCTAGTGGTCACTGTGAGGAGGCGAGTCCAGCTCTACTGGGGAGACCTGGGAAGCGGGCCACCTGTGGGACCCCACCAACATCCCCAGAAGGAATGTTATCTTTACTTATCGTAGGAGCCCTGTCAACACTAAATGTTCACTTTCATCATCACCTTGCCTTACTCTGCAGCTGCCGCCTCTCCCTCCTCCCGCCCGTTCTTGTCCAGCCAGTGGCTCCTTCCTTTAGGTTTCTCATGAATAAATCAAAAAGTGGAGTATTAGGGGCTTCCCTGGTGGCGCAGTCGTTGAGAGTCCGCCTGCCGATGCAGGGGGCGCGGGTTCGTGCCCCGGTCCGGGAGGATCCCACATGCCGCGGAGTGGCTGGGCCCGTGAGCCATGGCCGCTGAGCCTGCGCGTCCGGAGCCTGTGCTCCGCGGCGGGAGAGGCCACAACAGTGAGAGGCCTAAGTACCGGAAAAAAAAAAAAAAAAAAAGTGGATTATTAGATGGCCTCTGAGGTCCCTTCAAGCTCTGATGTTCTAAGATGTTTAATTCTAGAGCTCTTGTCTCTTAAGGGGGAAATTCCCCCTACCTTTTCACCAACCCCCTTGGAGATCCACCCCAGGCCTTCAGTACTTTGCAGCCGGGATGTTTTTCTTCTTTCTGGGGTCCTTCATCCAGCCAACAAATCCTTCCTGAGCTTCTACCATACTAGGTTCTGGGGATGGAGTAGTGAACAAGGCACACACAATGGCCTCCTCCACGGAGCCCAGGGTTTAGTGGGGGAAGTGGATACACATGCAGCCAGTTTCACTACAGTGAGTGTGGTATGTGCTGGGATGGGGGCAGCACACGCTGCTGTGACAGCCCAAGGGGGCCCAAACCCGTTGTGGAGGTGGGAGGATATCTGAGCTGAGGCTTGAAGGACGTGTGGGCCTCGGCCAGGAAAAGCAGGGATGAGGGGATGAAGAGGGTTCCAGCCAAGGGAAAAGCCTGTGCAAAGGCTAGTGAGACTTCCTGGGGCATAGCGCTGGGGCTGGAGTGGAGTCAGAGCCCCAGAACACAGAGCCCCTGGGACTCCAGAGCAGGAGGGTGGGCTTCATCTGGAGGCTTTAGGAAGTCACTGAAAATTTTTAACCAGGGGAGATCGGATTTTCATTCCAGAAGAGTCCCTCTGGCAGCTGTGTGGGGTTGACTCAGAAGGACAAAATTGGAGGCTGGGAGGCTGCTGCAGAAGCAGGGGAGAGGGGGGAGCTGGGTCTGGGTTAAGGAAGAGGCAGTAGAGGTGAAGAGAAGTGGGTGAATTTGAGACATGGTTAGAAGGTAGAGTGATAGTGCTTGGCTGTATATGACAAGGAGCGGGGAACAGCAGGGAATAACATTCAACTTCTGACTTGGGCAACTGTGTGGAAAGTTGGGACCATTCTCCGAGAGAAAGAACACCAGGGAGAGGGGGTGCTTGATGGGGAGGAGGATGTGTCCTGTTTTTTTCAACTTCTCATTGGAGTATAAAATTTATGCAGAAAAGTGCACAAACCACAATCAGTGATTTGCACAAAGCAAACACGGCCGTGTAACTAGCACCCAGGGCGAGGACCAGGTCGGGAATCGTCACCTGCACGGCACTCAGATGCCCCCTCTTGTTCCCTTCAGCTATTGCTCCCCAGGGTCTTAACGCCCAGCACCACAGCTCAGCTTAGCATATAATTGGAAGTGTACAGTGTGTACTCCTTCATGTCTGGCTTCTTTTGCTCAACATAATGTTTGTGAGATTTATCCATATTGCTGGATAAATCATTCATTTTCAGTACTGTGGACGGGTATTCTAGCATAGGAACGTGCCAACATTTGTTTATCTGCTCTACTGTTGATGGGCATTTGAATAGTTTCCAGTTTGGCGTCCTCGTGAGCAGTGCTCCTGTGAGCGTTCTTGTACATGTGCTTTGGTGCACATATGTATACACTGTTGTTGGACACGAGGAGTGGGATTGTGAGCCGCGGCGTGGGCGTGCATTCTCCTTTAGAAGATTCTGCCGAGTAGTTCTCCAAAGTGCTTGTGCCATCAGCTCCATTTTTTTTTTTTTTTTTTTGCGGTATGTGGGCCTCTCACTGTTGTGGCCTCTCCCGTTGCGGAGCACAGGCTCTGGACGCGCAGGCTCAGCGGCCATGGCTCACGGGCCCAGCCGCTCCGCGGCACGTGGGATCTTCCCGGACCGGGGCACGAACCTGCGTCCCCTGCATCAGCAGGCAGACTCTCAACCACTGTGCCACCAGGGAAGCCCCATCAGCTCCATTTTGATCATGCTGAATCTGAGTGTTTCTCAGACATCTAGGAGGAGCTGTCCAGCAGGCAGTTGGCTACATGGATCTGAACAATCAGTAAAGAAGCTGGGATTGGAGATGTAAATTGGGGGCTTGGGACAACTTGTGGTAAGTGAAGTTCGATGGCATGGGTCTGATGGTCCAGGACGAGGGGGTGGAGAGAGAACAGAGGGTCGAGGGTCTCTCAGGGCAGCACCTGTGAGAGAGTGACCAGAGAGTGTGAGGCAATGCAGAGGGAGGTGGCCCTGAGTTTGTGGGGGGCTGGGAGAGTGTTTCAAGGAGGACGGAGTGGTCAGCAAAGTCAAATCCTGCTGTGAATGGCCAGATGGGGACTGAGATGTGCCCACGGGATGACATCTCAAAGAGGCATTTGGTGATTTCAAGGAAGAGTGGGTTCAGGGGAAGGGAAGTTTATGGCCGGCTGAAGGGTAAGTGGCAGGGAGGGTGTGCAGAGAACAAGTGAAGTTTGACTCTGAAAGGAAGAGGAATGGAGAGGGTGGTTGCTGGAGGGCATTTGGCACATGGGGAGGGGTGTCTGTGTGCTTTAAATGGGAGGAAGTCTGTTTAGAAGTCAATTACAGCAGCCAGCAGAGGGGACTTGGGAAAGGATCTGGAAGCCCACCCAAGGGGTTAGCCTTACAGCAAGTTCTCTCTTCAATTGAGTCAAGAGGAAAGATGACCCAATAAGAGCTAGCTTTCACTGAACGTTCTACGCATATGAGTTGTTCACTCTGCCCACCGCCCTGTGAGGGGGAAACTGAGGCACAGAGTTGACAGAGGGGGAAACTGAGGCACAGAGAAGCTAAGTAAATGCTGGATTCACAGTTTGAGCCCAGGCAATCTGACTTTTCACCTCTGTGGTAGCTACTCCGTTCTCTGTACTTTTCTGGATGCTTGAAACATTTCAGAGGAAACAGAGCTGTTCAAGACATTTGGGGGTTCCTGTATAGGTGTGTATGAAAAGTAGGTGTGAAGTTAGTAGCTGAGGAGAGGGGAGATGGTGGCTGGTCCCAGAGGTTTAAGGACAGTGGAGAAAGGTAGTTCCCAACTGTAGCTGCTGCCATGGGAACCGGGGAGAGGACTGGCCAGGGGAAATGGAAGAATACCCAGGGCCCCTAGAGCCCTCTTGCTTGTGAGAGGTCATGGGGTTGCAGTGACCCCAGGAAGCATGGTGGGGGTCCCAGGTGGTGGGTTGCCCTCCAGCTGGGCTCAGCACCAGCTGTGGGCAGATTGTTGAGTTGACCAGGTAGAGGTTGCTTAGCAGGCAAGGGAGGAGCGGACCTTAGCGAGGGTTGCTCAAGTGGTTTCCAGGGGACTCTTAAGTTGGGCAAGGAAAGAAGTGGAGGGTAGAGTGATTGGTGGAAAGTGGAGGAGAGTCCAGGCTGGGGTCCCCACGAGGTCAGAGGGAGGCAGCAAGGAGATCACAGAGGGGACGCTTTTGTGGTCAGTGAGCCAGAGATTGGAGTCTATTCAAACTGTGGGGGAGGGGCAGTGGGGAGAAAATCTTGAATGAAGCTGGGGAGGGAGGGTACAAATATAAGAGTTACACCACACTTCTCAGAAACCGTGCGAGCAAAATCAGAGTGGGGTGAAATCTTTTTTCAAGTGTGGAAAGGAAAAACAACAACATAGAGTTTTTTCTTTAATTAAGTAGTGTTGATTTAAAATATCATGTTAGTTTCAGGTGTAGAGCAAAGTGATTCAGATATATATTTTTTTCCAGATTATTTTCCACTATAGGTTATTACAAGATATCGAATATAGTTCCCTGTGCTATACAGTAAATCCTAGTTGCTTACCTACTTTTTGTATAGCAGTTTGTATCTGCTAATTCCATACTCCTAATTTATCCCTTCCCCCTCCCTTTCCCCTTTGGTAACCATAAGTTTGTTTTCTATGTCTGTGAGTCTGTTTCTGTTTTGTAAATAGATTCATTTGCACTATTTTTTAGATTCCACATATAAGTGATATCATATAATATTTGTCTTTCTCTGTCTGACTTACTTCACTTAGTATGATATTCTCTAGGTGCATAACAATATAGAATTTTGTTTGCATTTTGTTTTTTTGTTTGAATTTTGGTTCCATTTTATAATTTCTATCTCTTTATTGATATTCTCTATTTGTTCGTACACCATTCTCTTGGTTTTCTTTAGTTCTTTATCCATGCTTTTCTTTAGCTCTTTGGGTGTATTTTTAAAACAGTTGATTTAAAGTCTTTATCTAGTAAGTCCAATGTCTGCTTCCTTAGGGATGGTTTCTGTCAATTTCTTTTCCTGTGAATGGGCCATATTTTCTGTTTCTTTGTATGCTGTGTAATTTTTTTGTAGTTGTTTAACAGTAGACATTTTGAATTTTATAATGTGGTAACTCTGGAAATCAGATTCTTTTCTCCTCCCGAGTTTGCTGTTGTTGCTTGTTGAGGGATATAGTCATCCATTTGTTTAGTAACTTTTCCAAACTATTTTTTGCAAAGACTATGTGCCTTATCGTGTGTGGTCACTGAAGTTTCTGTTCTAATATCTCAGTGATCAGTCAGTGACTTGATCGTTTTTTTTAAACTATGTTTTTAATACTAACTTTATTTATTTATTGGCCACATGGTGTGGCATTTGGGATCTTAGTTCCCCGACCATGGGTCAAACCTGTGCCCCCTGCATCGTGAGCATGGAATATTAACCACTGGACCTTCAGGGAAGTCCCAGTGACTCAATCTTAAATGCCAGCATTTAGCATCTCCTTTCTTTTTTACACACTCCTCTGAGAGCTGTAAGTATCTACTAGATTTCAGAGTTCCAAAAAAGTCAATTCTGTCAATTGTCACTGGTTGCTTCAGTGGAAGGGCTGATTTTTGGAGCATCCAACTGTACCATTTGCCTTGATGTCATCCCTGATTTGTTTGTTTTTTTTTTTTTTCCTGATTTGTTTTTGAAGCTTACTCTCTCCAAGATATATTGTTAAGTAAAAAATAAAGTAAAAAAAATAAAGATGGAGAGAAATGTGTATAGTATGTTACCAGTTACCTAAAAAAAAGGGGGGGGGTATATTTGCTTATAAACAGTGAAAGGATAAACCTTAAGATTAAAAAAAGAATAGTTTTTAAAAATAGAACTACCATATGACCCAGCAATACCCATATACCCTGAGAAAACCATAATTCAAAAAGAGTCATGTGCCACAATGTTCACTGCAGCTCTATTTACAATAACCAGGACATGGAAGCAACCTAAGTGTCCATCAACAGATGAATGGATAAAGAAGATGTGGCACATATATACAATGGAATATTATTCAGCCATTAAAAGAAACGAAATTGAGTTGTTTGTAGTGAGGTGGAGGGAACTAGAGTCTGTCATACAGAGTGAAGTAAGTCAGAAAGAGAAAAACAAATACCGTATGCTACCACATATATATGGAATCTAAAAAAAAAAAATGGTTCTGAAGAACCTAGGGGCAGGACAGGAATAGAGACGCAGATGTGGAGAATGGACTTGAAGACCTGGGGAGGGGGAAGGGTAAGCTAGGACGAAGTGAGAGAGTAGCATTGATATATATACACTACCAAAGGTAAAATGGATGGCTAGTGGGAAGCAGCTGCATGGCACAGGGAGATCAGTTTGGTGCTTTGTGATCACCTGGAGGGGTGGGATAGGGAAGGTAGGAGGGAGACACGAGAGGGAAGGGATATGGGGATATATGTATGCCTATAGCTGATTCACTTTGTTATACAGCAGAAACTAACAAAACATTGTAAAGCAATCATACTCCAATAAAGATGTTTAAAAAAAGGATAGTTTTTAAGTGAATCCGTATTGAATATAGATACAAAAATCTTTATCAAAATATTAGCAAATAGAATTCAGCATTACATAAAAGAATTATACACCATGTCCAGATGGGACTTATTCCAGGGAAGTAAAGATAATCCAATATTTAAAAATCAGTCAATGCAATCTACCATATTTACAGGTTAAAGAAGAAAAATCACATGATCCTATCAATTAAAGCAGAAAAAAGCATTTGACAAAATTCAACACCCATTCATGATGAAAATTCTAAGCAAACTAGGAATAAAGGAATTTCCTAAACTTGCTAAAGAACATCTACAAAAAAAAAAATCTGTAGCTAACATCATATTTAATGATGAAAGACTGAATGCCTTATCCCTAAGATAAAGAACAAAGTAAGGATGTGCACTCTGTCACTGCTATTCAACATAATGCTGGAAGTTTTAGCCACCTCAGTAAGGCAAGAAAAGGAATTAAAAATAAATACAGATCAGAATCCAACAATATATTAAAAGGATCATACACCATGATCAAGTTGGATTCATTCTGTGGTCACAAAGATGGTTCAACATATGCAAATCAATCAATGTGATATACCACAATAACAAAAGAAAAGACAAAACCCACAAGATCATCTCAACAGATGCAGAAAAAGCATTTGATAACATTCAACATCCATTCATGATAAAAAAAAAACCTCTCACCAAAGTGTGTGTAGAGGGATTATCTCTCAACGTAATAAAAGCCATTTATGACAAACCCACAGTCAACATAATACTCAATGGTGAAAAGTTGAAAGCCTTCCCACTAAACTCTAGAACAAGACAAGGATGCTCACTCTCACCACCTCTATTCAACATGGTATTGGAAGTCCTGGCAACAACAGACAAGAAAAATAAATGAAGGTTCCAAATTGGAAGGGAAGAGGTAAAATTGTCATTATATGCAGTTGACATGATACTCTATATAGAAAACCCTAAAGACTCCACACAAAAACTTGTAGAACTAGTAAATGAATTCAGCAAGGCTGCAGGATACAATATTAGTATACAGAAATCGGTTGCATTTCCTTACACTAACAATGAAATATCAGAAAGAGAAAGTAAAAAAAAAAAATTCATTTAAAATTGTGTCAAAGGAAATTCCCTGGTGGTTAGGACTCCACGCTTGTCAGGGAACTAAGATCCTACAAGCCACATGGTGCAGCCAAAAGAAAAAGTGTCAAAAAAAAAAAAAACCCAAAAAACTAAGAATAAACCTAATCAAGGAGGTGAAAGATCTATATGCTGAGAATTATAAAACATTGATAAAAGAGACTGAAGATGATTCAAAGAAATGGAAGGATATCCCATGCTCTTGGATTGGAAGAATTAATATTGTCAAAATGGCCATACTATCCAAAGCAAGCTACAGATTCAATGCAATCCCTATCAAATTACCCATGACATTTTTCACAGAACCAGAACAACAATCCTAAAAATTTATATGGAACCAAAAAAGACCCAGAACTGCCAAAGCAATTTTGAGAAAAAAGAAAAAAGCTGGAGGCATGACCCTCCCAGACTTCAGACAGTACTACAAGGCTACAGTAATCAAAACAGCATGGTACTGGCACAAAAACAGACATATAAATCAATGGAACAGAATAAAGAACCCAGAAGTAAAACGCATACACCTGCGGTCAATTATTTTCAACAAAGGAGGCAAGAATATACAAAGGAGAAAAGACAGTCTCTTCAGCAAGTGGTGTTGGGAAAGCTGGACAGCCTCATGTAAACCAATGAAATTAGAACACTCCCTCACACCATATACAAAAATAAACTCAAAATGGTTTAAAGACCTAAATATAAGACATGATGCCATAAAACTTTTAGAAGAGAACATAGGCAAAATATTCTGTGGCATAAACCATAGCAGTATTTCTTAGATCAGCCTCTGCTCCCTAAGGTAAAAGAAATAAAGGTAAAGATAAACAAATAGGACCTAATCAAACTTAAAAGCTTTTGCACAGCAAAGGAAACCATAAACAAAATGAAAAGACAACCTACGGAATGGGAGAAAATATTTGCAAACAATGCAACAGACAAGGGGTTAATTTCCAAACTGTGCAAACAGCTCATAGAGCTCAATATATATATTTAAAAAAAAAAACGCACTAAAAAAATGGCCACAATACCTAAGTAGACATTTCTCCAAAGAAAACACACAAATGGCCAACAGGCACATGAATAGATGCTCAACCTCACTTGATTTGATTTGATGCAAATCAAAACCAAAATGAGATATCACCTCACACTGGTCAGAGTGGCTATCATCAAAAAGTCTACAAATTATAAATGCTGGAGAGGGTGTGGAGAAAAGGGAACTCTCCTACATTGTTGGTGGGAATGTACCTTCCTGCAACCACTATGGAAAACAGTATGGAGGTTCCTTAAAAAACTAAAACTAGAGCTACCATATGGTCCAGCAATCCCATCCCTGGGCATATATCCAGAAAAGACAAAAACTCTAATTCTAAAAGATACATGCTCTCCAATGCTCATAGCAGCACTATTTACAATAGCCAAGACATGGAAGCAATCTAAGAGTCCATCAACAGATGAATGGATAAAGAAGATGAATGGATAAAGAAAGTAAATATAATGGAATATTACTCAGCCATAAAAAGAATGAAATATTGCCATTTGCAGCAACATGGATGGGCCTAGAGATTATCATACTAAGTGAAGTAAATCAGACAGAGGAAGACAAATATTATATGACATCATTTATATGTGGAATCTAAAAAATAGTGCAAATGAATCTATTTACAAAACAGAAAGAGACTCACAGGCATAGAAAATAAGCTTATGGTTTCCAAAGGGGAAAGGGAGGGGCGGGAGGGATAAATTAGGAGTATGGGATTAATAGATACACACTACTATATAAAAAATAGATAAGCAACAAAGATTTATTGTATAATATGGGGAACTATATTCAATATCTTGTAATAATCTATAATGGAAAATAATATGAGGGACTTCCCAGGTGGTCCAGTGGTTAAGAATCTGCCTGCCAATGCAGGGTATGCAGGTTCAATCCCTGGTCCAGGAAGATCCCACATGCTACAGGGCAACTAAGCCCGTGCGCCACAATTACCAAGCCTGCGCTCTGGAGCCCACGAGCCACAACTACTGAGCCTGCGCACCACAACTACTGAAGCCCCTGTGCTCTGGGGCCCACGTGCCACAACTACTGAGCCTGCGCTGCAACTACTGAAGCCCACGTGCCTAGAGCCTGTGCTCCACGACAAGAGAAGCCACTGCAATGAGAAGCCTGTGCACCACAATGAAGAGAGTAGCCCCCACTCACCGCAACTAGAGAAAGCCTGCACACAGCAACGAACACCCAAAGCAGCCAAAAAAATAAAAATAATTTTAAAAATAAATTTTTTTAAAAAAGAAAAGAATCTGAAATATATATGTGTGTGTGTGTGTATATATATATATATATATGTATCTGAATCACTTTGCTGTGCACCTGAAACTCACTATTATAAATCAACTATACTTCAATTAAATAAATACATACAGATCAGAAAGGAAGAAACAAATCTGTTCCTATTTGCAGGTGACATGATGTGTTACAAAGAAAATCCAAGGAATATATTAAAAAAAAAAAAAACCCTCCTAGAACTAGTGAGTTCAGCAAGGTCACAGGATATAAGATGAATATATAAAAATCAATCATACTTCTATATAATAGGAATGAAAACTGAAAGTAAAAATACAATACCATTTACAAATGCTAAAAAAAGAAATACATAGGAGTAAATCTAACCAAAAAAAAGTAGACATAAATTCAGCTAATGTTGTGTTGTCAACTGTGATTTATGGTTCACTCTAATGGGTCATCATCATTGCATCACTCTGAGTGACGGCACTGAAGTGAGTAACTTAAGAGACTTTAGCAGTCTACCTTTGACTTGGCCTGTGGATTGAGATGGTGATAGTCTCATTTTTAACAATGTGAATACTGTGACCATGTATTTTAAGAGTTCAGATAATGAAGATGAGAATAATTACAATACCAATGACACCACCAGGTGAAAAAGGCTAAAGGACTGTGGGGTTTTTTTAATTATTTATTTTGAAGTCTACTTAATTTACAATATTGTATTAGTTTCAGGTGTACAGCAAAGTGATTCGGTTATACATATATATGTGCATATATCTATATTCTTTTTTAAAAAATTCTTTTTCATTATAGGTTATCACAAGATATTGAATAGAGTTCCCTGTGCTATACAGTAGGACCTTGTTTTTTATCCCTTCTATATACGCCAGTTTGCATCTGCTAATCCCAAACTACCAATTCAACCCTCTCCTACCCGCTTCCTCTTGGCAACTATCTGTCTGCTCTCTGTCCCTGATTCTGTTTCTGTTTCACAGATAGGTTCATTTGTGTCATATTTTAGATTCCACATAGAAGTGATATCATAAGGTATTTGTCTTTTCTCTTTCTGACTTACTTCACTTAGTATGATAATCTCTAGCTGCATCCATGTTGCTGCAAATGGCATTATTTCATTCTTTTTTATAGCTGAGTAATATTCCATTGTATATATGTACCACATCTTCTTTATCCATTCATCTGTCAATGGACATTTAGGCTGTTTCCATGTCTTGGTTATTGTGAATAGTGCTGCTATGAACATAAGGGTGCATGTGTCTTTTTTTTTTTTTTTTTTTTTTTTTTTTTGCGTTACGACACACAGGCTCAGCGGCCATGGCTCACGGGACCAGCCGCTCCGCGGCATGTGGGATCTTCCTGGACCGGGGCACGAACCCGTGTCCCCTGCATTGGCAGGCAGACTCTCAACCACTGCGCCACCAGCGAAGTCCGCATGTGTCTTTTTGAATTATAGTTTTGTTTGGATATATGCCCAGGAGTGGGATTGCTGGATCATATGGTAATCCTATTTTTAGTTTCCTGAGGAACCTCCATACTGTTTTCCACCAACTTACATTCCCACCAACAGTGAAGGAGGGTTCCCATTTCTCCACACCCTCTCTAGCATTAGTTATTTGTAGACTTTTTAATGATGGCCGTTCTGACCGGCATGAGGTGGTACCTCATTGTAGTTTTGATTTGCATTTCTCTAATAATTAGTTATGTTGAGCAACTTTTTATGTGCCTATTGGCCACCTGTATTTCTTCTTTGGAGAAATGTCTCTTTAGGTCTTCTGCCCATTTTTTGATTGGGTTGTTTGTTTTTTTGTTGTCGAGTTGTATGAGCTGTTTGTATATTTTGGAAATTAACCCTTGTCAGTCGCATCATTTGCAAATATTTTCTCCCATTCTGTAGGTTGTCTTTTCATTTGGTTTATGGTTTCCTTTGCTGTGCAAAAGCTTATGAGTTTGATTAGGCCCCATTTGTTTATTTTCATTTTATTTCTATTGCCTTGGGATACTGACCTAAGAAAACATTGGTACAATTTGTCAGAGAATGTTTTGCTTATGCTCTCTTCTAAGACTATTATGGTGTCATGTCTTATGTCTAAGTCTTTAAGCAATTTTGAGTTTATTTCTGTGTATGGTGAGAGTGTGTTCTAACTTCATTGATATACATGCGGCTGTCCAACTGTCTCAGCACCACTTGCTGAAGTGACTGTCTTTTTCCCATTGTATATTCTTGTTTCCTTTGTTGAAGATTAATTGAGCATAGGCATGTGGGTTTATTTCTGCATTCTCTATTCTGCTTCATTGATCCATATGTCTGTTTTTGTGCCAACACCATGCTCTTTTGATTACTGAAGCTTTGTAGTATTGTCTAAAGTCTGGGATGGTTATGCCTCTTGCTTAGTTCTTTTTTTTTCAGGGTTGTTTCGGCAATTCTGGGCCTTTTGTGGTTCCATACGAATTTTAGGATTATTTGTTCTAGTTCTGTGAAAAAGGTCATAGGTAATTTGATAGGGATCGCATTAAATCTCTAGGTTGCTTTGGGTAGTATGGCCATTTTAACAATATTAATTCCATAAGTTTGTTTTCTATGTCTGTGAGTCTGTTTCTGTTTTATTCATTTGTACTATTTTTTCGATTCCACATATAAGTGATATCGTATAATATTTGTCTTTCTCTGAATGACTGTGTTGTTTTAATGACAGAAAGACATATAGAACTGGAATGGGGAGGTAAATAATCAAAACAGAGAACTGCACAATATGCAGAATAGAATTTGGGCTTGAAGAAGGGGCCGTGAAGCAAACACAGAGACTCATATATATGGAATCTCAACAAATTTGGGATGAATCAGGCAAGTAATTATAAATCAATCAAAAGTTTTTCATCTCCCAAAAGACACAATCCTCACTCACAAATAGTGGCTCAGGCATCCTACACGAATGAGCAGGTATCATCATATAGTTTCCTTGACAGCACTGTGAAACTGAGTGAAGTTACATTACCTGATTCAGACGGTGCAACTAAAATGTCCCCTGGGAGAGCAAAAGGGGATTTTTCGATAACCTACGTCATGACCTCCAACAGTAGAGAGCTGATTTTGTCAGATCTCACCAACAGTCATGCCATGTATTTCAAGTCTGAATCATGGCAACAAAAAGATGTTCCACCCCAGCTCTTAGGTACCTTGATTTGAAAAACAGAGTTTCAAATGGTCATCTTGATTTCTATGAAGGTTTTTAAAAATCCACAGAAAGCACAAAACGAAAGGTTGTTGATATCTTATCCACATACAAAGTAATCTTGCTCATCTATCTTGGATATTCAGCAGACAGGGCAAATGTAAACTTTGGCAAATTCCATTCAGTCTGGAAACTTCTTACCAAAAAATAGAAAAGATCTTACCTGCTAAATGGACCGCACCTCCTGTGCACATTGCTGTTGAAAGGAGTGTGATTTACTTTTCTGTGATATTGAGGTTTTCATAATGAATTTTTTTCAGTCACTTTTCAGTTTTCTCAAAATGTGCAGAAGCGGTTAATGAGATCGCTTCCTCAGGCATGTGCCTACAAAACAGCTCAATTGCTGTCCATGGCAGAGATATTAGAATGTTGACCTGCTGTAAAATCGTATTTTTAAAGGGTAAGATAAAAAGAATGTCTCTAATTTGGAAGTACATTAAAGATGAGCATGGGGTTTCCCTGGTGGCGCAGTGGTTGAGAGTCTGCCTGCCGATGCAGGGGACACGGGTTTATGTCCCAGTCCGGGAAGATCCCACATGCCACAGAGCGGCTGGGGCCGTGAGCCATGGCCGCTGAGCCTGCGAGTCCGGAGCCTGTGCTCCGCAACGGGAGAGGCCACAACAGTGAGAGGCCCGTGTACCGCAAAAAAAAAAAAAAAAAAAAAAAAGGTGAGCATAGAGAAAGGGATTACAGTAAAACAGATGTTTATGCTGTTTCTCCAGAACTGCATGATGATCTTTGGAGAGGCCATGAGGAGCCTAGAAAAGGATGAACCAACGGCATCTGAGTTGTTCAATGTCATGTGTACATTGTGACAAAAACTCATATACAGAAAAAAACCCCTCATACTTTGGAAATAAGACTGCTTCAAGAATTTCTTAATTTCTCTACTAAAACTTTAACTTATTTGAAAACTGTATTAGTCTGGGTTCTCCAGAGAAACAGAACCAATAGAACATTAGATAGATATATAGACAGACTAGATAGATAGGTAGATAGATAGATAGATGATATGTAGATAGATAGATATGGGCATCCATATCTATCTATATCTATCTATCTATATATAGATATATACTTATTCATGATAAGGAATTGGCTCAGGTGGTTATGGTAGTTGAGAAGACTTCTGTATCTGTAGTCAGCAAGCTGAAGACCCAAGGGAGATGAGGTATGGTTCCAGTCTGCATCCCAAGACCTGAGACCCAGGAGAACCAATGGTGTAAGTTCCAGTCTCAGTCTGATACTCAGGCTTCCAAAGGACCGGATGAGGCCCCCCACGTTGGAGAGAGGAATTTATAGAGTCAATGTACTCAGTCTACTAATTCAAAGGCTAATCTCATTCGGAAACAGCTTGACAGACACAACCAGAATAATGTTTAACCAAATATCTGGGCACCCCAAGGACACGATCCAGCTGACACATAAAATTAACCATCGCATCATTTCACCTTTGATTTCACAACTTCAAATTACCTCTGTGCTTTGTTTTCCCTGAGAAAGAAGTTAAACTTCTGGTGACATCTGAGTCCTTAAAAATGATGGACGTTTTGGATACGGAGAGTCTGTATGATGAACTCATAGATGCAAAAGACTGGATTGATAAAAGCTGGTCGACCAAAAGTCTGTAGATAAAAGTAGGACATTTCTCAAGAGCTATAAACTGATTTCTACAAGTCTAAAAACCTGCTGTTGTCAGTAAGTAAAATCCTAAGTATTCCGCTCTCCAATGTTTATGTTGAGAGGATTTTTAGTTTCACGTCGTCGTACTGGACTGACACCAAGGAATCAGTATAATGTAGGATTGATAAGAGCAAAGCTGTAGGTCCAAGTGGATTTTACAGTTGCCTGTCTGGAATTGCACTATTACATAAAAGAAGAGAAGGCCATCCTAAATAAAGACCTCACGCAGTTCAGTTACTGGAAGAGAAAAGAGAAAGAGTCAAATTACCTTACCATGCCATGGGACAGGAAGAAACATGTCATTGCTCTTTTTTAAATTAAATATGGGTAATATCTGTTTAATTTGTCCTATTATATTTCTGTTCTCCTTTTTAAAAGCCTCACATTTATGTATCTTAAGAATACACAGGGCTTCCCTGGTGGCGCAGTGGTTGAGAGTCCGCCTGCCGATACAGAGGACACGGGTTCGTGCCCCGGTCCGGGAAGATCCCACATGCCGTGGAGCGGCTGGGCCCGTGAGCCATGGCCACTGAGCCTGCGCATCTGGAGCCTGTGCTCCGCAACGGGAGAGGCCACACGGTGAGAGGCCCGTGTACCGCAAAAAAACCCACAAAAAACAAAAGAATACACAGTAATAGGAACATCCCTGGTGGTGCAGTGGTTAAGAATCCACCTGCCAACGCAGGGGCATGGGTTCAACCCCTGGTCCAGGAAGATCCTACATGCTGCGGAGCAACTAAACCTGCGTGCCACAACTACTGAAGCCCGCGCACCTAGAGCCCTTGCTCCACAACAAGAGAAGCCACCCAATGAGTAGAGCACTGCAATGAAGAGCAGCCCCCACTCACCGCAACTAGAGAAAGCCTGCACGCAGCAAGGAAAACCCAACGCAGACTTGTACAAGCCTCTTAGATAGCCTCATCCACCAGAGGGCAGACAGCAGAAGCAAAAAGACTACAATCCTGCAGGCTGTGGAATAAAAACCACATTCACAGAAAGACAAGATGAAAAGGCAGAGGGCTATGTACCAGATGAAGGAACAAGATAAAACCCCAGAAAAACAACTAAATGAAGTGGAGATAGGCAACTTTCCAGAAAAATAATTCAGAATAATGATAGTGAAGATGATCCAGGACCTTGGAAAAAGAATGGAGGCAAAGATCGAGAAGATGCAAGAAATGTTTAATAAAGATTTAGAAGAATTAAAGAACAAACAAACAGAGATGAACAACACTATAACTGAAATGAAAAATACACTAGAAGGAATCAATAGCAGAATAACTGAGGCAGAAGAACGGATAAGTGACGTGGAAGACAGAATGGTGGAATTCACTACTGCGGAACAGAATAAAGAAAAAAGAATTAAAAGAAGTGAAGACAGCATAAGAGACCTCTGGGACAACATTAAACACAACAACATTCGCATTACAGGGGTCCCAGAAGGAGAAGAGAGAGAGAAAGGACCCGAGAAAATATTTGAAGAGATTATAGTCGAAAACTTCCCTAACATGGGAAAGGAAATAGCCACCCAAGTCCGGGAAGCATAGAGAGTCCCATAAAGGATAAACCCAAGGAGAAACATGCCAAGACACATAGTAATCAAATTGGTAAAAATTAAAGACAAGGAAAAATTATTGAATGCAACAAGGGAAAAATGACAAATAACATACAAGGGAACTCCCATAAGGTTAACAGCTGATTTCTCAGCAGAAACTCTACAAGCCAGAAGGGAGTGGCATGACATATTTAAAGTGATAAAAGGGAAGAACCTACAACTAAGAGTACTCTACCCAGCAAGGATCTCATTCAGATTCTATGGAGAAATCAAAAGCTTTACAGACAAACAAAGGCTAAGAGAATTCAGCACCACCAAACCAGCTCTACATCAAATGCTAAAGGAACTTCTCTAAATGGGAAACACAAGAGAAGAAAAGGACCTATAAAAACAAACCCAAAACAATTAAGAAAATGGTAATAGGAACATACATATCAATAATTACCTTAAATGTGAATGGATTAAATGCTCCAACCAAAAGACACAGGCTCACTGAATAGATACAAAAACAAGACCCATATATATGCTGTCTACAAGAGACCCACTTCAGACCTAGGGACACATACAGACTGAAAGTGAGGGGATGAAAAAAGATATTCCATGCAAATGGAAATAAAAAGAAAGCTGGAGTAGCAATTCTCATATCAGATAAAATAGACTTTAAAATAAAGAATGTTACAAGAGACAAGGAAGGACACTACATAATGATCAAGGGATCAATCCAAGAAGAATATATAACAATTATAAATATATATGCACCCAACATAGGAGCACCTCAATATATAAGGCAACTGCTAACAGCTATAAAAGAGGAAATCAACAGTAACACAATAATAGTGGGAGACTTTAACACCTCACTTACACCAATGGACAGATCATACAGACAGAAAATTAATAAGGAAACACAAGCTTTAAATGACACAATAGAACAGAGAGATTTAATTGATATTTATAGGACATTCCATCCAAAAACAGCAGATTACACTTTCTTCTCAAGTGCACATGGAACATTCTGCAGGAATGATCACATCTTGGGTCACAAATCAAGCCTCAGTAAATTTAAGAAAACTGAAATCATATCAAGCTTCTTTTCTGACCACAACGCTATGAGATTAGAAATCAATTACAAAGAAGAAAACATAAAAAACACAAACACATGGAGGCTAAACAATATGTTACTAAATAACCAAGAGATCACTGAAGAAATCAAAGAGGAAATAAAAAAATACCTAGAAACAAATGACAATGAAAACACAACGATCCAAAACCTATGGGATGCAGCAAAAGCAGTTTTAAGGGAGAAGTTTATAGCAATACAATCCTACCTCAAGAAACAACAAACATCTCAAATAAACAATCTAATCTTACACCTAAAAGAACTAGAGAAAGAAGAACAAACAAAACCCAAAGTTAGTAGAAGGAAAGAAATCATAAAGATCAGAGCAGAAATAAATAAAATAGAAACAAAGAAAACAATAGCAAAGATCAATAAAACTAAAAGCTGGTTCTTTGAGAAGATAAACCAAATTGATAAACCATTAGCCAGACTCAAGACAAAGAGGGAGAGGACTCAAATCATTAAAATTAGAAATGAAAAAGGAGAAGTTACAACAGACACCGCAGAAATACAAAGCATCCTAAGAGACTGCTACAAGCAACTCTATGCCAATAAAATGGACAACGTGGAAGAAATGGACAAATTCTTAGAAAGGTATAACCTTCCAAGACTGCACCAAGAAGAAAAAGAAAATATGAACAGACCAATCACAAGTAATGAAATTGAAACTGTGATTAAAAAGCTTCCAACAAACAAAAGTCCAGGACCAGATGGCTTCACAGTTGAATTCTATCAACCATTTAGAGAAGAGCTAACACCCATCCTTCTCAAACTCTTCCAAAAAAATGCAGAGGAAAGAACACTCCCAAACTCATTCTATGAGGCCACCATCACCCTGATACCAAAACCAGACAAGGATACTACAAAAAAAGAAAATTACAGAGCAATATCACTGATGAATATAGATGCTAAAATCCTCAACAAAATACTAGCAAACAGAATCCAACAACACATTAAAAGGATCATACACCATGATCAAGTGGGACTTATCCCAGGGATGCAAGGATGCTTCAATATACACAAATCAATCAGTGTGATACACCATATTAACAAGTTGAAGAAGAAAAACCATATGATCATCTCAATAGATGCAGAAAAAGCTTTTGACAAAATTCAACACCCATTTATGATAAAAACTCTCCAGAAAGTGGGCATAGAGGGAACTACCTCAACATAATAAAGGCCATATGGGACAAACCCACAGCAAACATCATTCTCAATGGTGAAAAACTGAAAGCATTTCCTCTAAGATCAGGAACAAGACAAGGATGTCCACTCTCATCACTATCATTCAACATAGTTTTGGAAGTCCTAGCCACAGCAATCAGAGAAGAAAAAGAAATAAAAGGAATACAAATTGGAAAAGAAGAAGTAAAACTGTTACTGTTTGCAGATGACATGATACTATACATAGAGAGTCCTAAAGATACCACCAGAAAACTACTAGAGCTAATCAATGAATTTGGTAAAGTTGCAGGATACAAAATTAATGCAGAGAAATCTCTTGCATTCCTATACACTAATGATGAAAAATCTGAAAGAGAAATTAAGGAAACACTCCCATTTACCATTGTAAAAAAAATAATAAAATACCTAGGAATAAACCTACCTAGGGAGACAAAAGACCTGTATGCAGAAAACTATAAGACACTGATGAAAGAAATTAAAGATGATACCAACAGATGGAGAGATATACCATGTTCTTGGATTGGAAGAATCAATATTGTGAAAATGACTATACTACCCAAAGTAATCTACAGATTCAATGCAATCTCTATCAAATTACCAATGGCATTTTTTACAGAACTAGAACAAAAAATCTTAAAATTTTTATGGAGACAGAAAAGATCCCAAATAGCCAAAGCTGTCTTGAGGGAAAAAAACAGAGCTGGAGGAATCAGGCTCCCAGACATTAGACTATACTACAAAGCTACAGTAATCAAGACAGTATGGTACTGGCACAAAAACAGAAATATAGATCAATGGAACAGGACAGAAAGCCCAGAGATAAACCCACGTACCTATGGTCAACTAATCTATGACAAAGGAGGCAAGGATTTACAATGGAGAAAAGACAGTCTCTTCAATAAGTGGTGCTTAAGTGGTAGCAGTCCAGTGGGAGAACTGGACTGCTACATGTAAAAGAATGAAATTAGAACACTCCCTAACACCATAAACAAAAATAAACTCAAAATGGATTAGAGACCTAAAAGTAAGACCAGACACTATAAAACTCTTAGAGGAAAACATAGGAAGAACACTCTTTGACATAAATCACAGCAAGATCTTTTTTGACTCACCTCCTGGAGTAATGGAAATAAAAACAAAAATAAACAAATGGGACCTAATGAAACAAAAGTTTTTGCACAGCAAAGGAAACTACAAACAAGATGAAAAGACAACACTCAGAATGGGACAAAATATTTGCAAATGAATCAATGGACAAAGGATTAATCTCCAAAATACATAAACAGCTCATGCAGCTCAATATTAAAGAAACAAACAATCCAAAAATAGGCAGAAGACCTAAATAGACATTTCTCCAAAGAAGACATACGGATGGCCAAGAAGCACATGAAAAGCTGCTCAACATCACTAATTATTAGAGAAATGCAAATCAAAACTACAATGAGGTATCACTTCACACCAGTTAGAATGGGCATCATCAGAAAATCTACAAACAACAAATGCTGGAGAGGGTGTGGAGAAAAGGGAACCCTCTTGCACTGTTGGTGGGAATGTAAATTGGTACAGCCACTATGGAGAACAGTATGGAGGTTCCTTAAAAAACTAAAATTAGAATTACCATATGACCCAGCAATCCCACTACTGGGTATATACCCAGAGAAAACCATAATGCAAAAAGACACATGCACCCCGGTGTTCATTGCAGTGCTATTTACAATAGCCAGGACATGGAAGCAACCTAAATGCCCATTGACAGATAAATGGATAAAGAAGATGTGGTACATATATACAATGGAATATTACTCAGCCATAAAAAGGAACGAAATTGGGTCATTTGTATAGATGTGGATGGATCCAGAGACTATCATACAGAGTGAAGTAGGTCAGAAAGAGAAAAAGAAATATTGTATATTAGCGTATATATGTGGAACCTAGAAAAATGGTACAGATGAACTGGTTTGCAGGGCAGAAATTGAGACCCAGATGCAGAGAACTAACGTATGGACACCAATGGGGGAAAGTGGCGGGGGTGGGGGTGGGGGTAGGATGAACTGGGAGATTGGGATTGACATGTATACACTAATATGTATAAAATAGATAACTAATAAGAACCTGCTGTATAAAAAAAAAACCCAACTCAAACAAAAATAAATAAATTTTAAAAAAAAGAATACACAGTAATATAGCCCACAGAATTTTAATATCCAATGAAAAGTTTTCAAGAGTTAAAATAAATTTATAAAATTATATGAGAACAAAAGAGATGTTATAAAAATATTGTTATATTTTTCTCGCACATATTATTTGTTTAATTGGTCTCACTATCAATTAGTACTAATCTCTTTTAACTAGTCCTATTGTTGTTTTGTTTATATAACAGCATTTATGGACCAGAAAAGTAAATAACAGAGAATAACATATAATTTCAAATAAATAACTATTTTCATATATTAATGTTTAAGTCATAAAACATGTATATACTATATATGATTTTATTATGCCCTTATACATTTTGTCTGGTATGACTGTGTCCCAGGTTGACTTTAAAAAATTGGTCACCCACACATGAGGTGATTCCCTGCCTTCTGAAAGCCAGGGCCCGGGTAGAATTCATTTCACAGAGCTCAGATGATGCTGCCAGGTCCACTCTCTTTCTCTGTCTGCTTTCTCTGGTTCCTCCTGCAGCCTGTGCTTACATTATCCTCACCCAGCAGTCCTAACCAGGAAAGTACTGGGACTGGGCTTCAGCAGATGCCCTGGACCACTTGCCTGGTGGTGTTCAAAGGGAGTTGCCAAGCCTGGATGTGCTCACCCCAGTGGGAGGGAGGCTGGAGGGAGCCAGCTCCCTCAAACACTGGTTACGGGAGTGGAGAAGTGCTTCCCTAAAGGGAAACTGGGGGGCTCTTACCAGAAGGGGGGATAGATGACGCGCAGGCAAAAGCATCCTCAGCTGTTCGTTACCCGGTCAGCTGCGAGCCAAAGTGCTTTCCACTAAATCGTTTTTGTCCAGCTCCCTGGAGCCAAACAAGCACGCATCCATTTTATCACTTACCGTATTATATTGAGATGATCTATCGATGTGTCTCTCTTACCGATTTGACAGTGAGTTTCTCAAGGTCAGGGACTACGTCTGATTCCCGCTCTGTCCCCAGCGCCTTGCACTCAGCCAGGCACATCGTATATGCTCAGTAATGTCCCTGGGATCCTGCTCTTGCCTCTGTTCTCAGCTCTCACATCACACGTGCCTCGCACAATCTCTTCCACTCCTATGGCGTTCAATCTCTAGCTCCAGCACAGACCTTCCCCCTGACTTCGTTGTCCCAAAGGCAGCTCAAACTCCATCCGTTGGAAATTGAACTTGCCGTCTTCATCCTAAACATTCTCCTTCACTGCTCCTCTTCTCAGCAACGGCACCATGTCACTCCATGCACTACGCTCCCATCTGCCACAATCAGTCCTTCCCCGAGTGTAGGATCAGTCCTGCCTCCCAAATACCTGTCAATTTTCCCGACATCCCCATCTCACTGCCCTGCCCCCCACCACATATCCAGGCCTCAGCATCCCTCCCCAGGTGTCCTGCACCAGGTCTCCCTCAGCCTGCCCCTCCTCTGTAACCATACTCCAGCTCAAAGCCCTCCAGTGCATCACCTTCACCTTCAAGCCCACACCAGCAGCACTTCAACCCTGCAGGCTCCAGCCCTGCCACGATCCTTGCATTCCCCAGGGGCCAGCTGGGAACACGTGCCCCTCTCGGTGTCTTTCCTCCTTCTTCAGGTGCTAACCCCCTCTTGTCCTTGGAGACCAAGCTCGCCTCCAAGAAGCCTTTTATGATACAGCCTGGTCCCCTAGCTGAGAGCCTTGCCTCTGGCTTCCTAGGTTCTCTGTGCTTTTCTCTTCCCTACTGTGTGCCCGCTGTTGTATTCGACAGCAATTTGGCTTCCTGTGGTAAAACCTCTTGGTTAGACAGTTAGTCTCTCTACTTACCAGTCTCTCCCTCTAGACTGTGAGCGCCGAGAGGGCAGGATGATACCCCTTATTGCTGGCACTGCAGTCAGAGTTTATCACAGGGTTGGCACGTAGTAGGCGCTCATCAATTGTTACGTGGAAGATCGGCGGACCAGGGACGGCAGAGGTTGGCAAACTCTGTAAAAGGCCAGATAGGAAATATTTCAGTCTTTGCAGGTCCTATGGTTTCTGTTACAACAAGGAAGCAGCCGCGGACAATAATAAATAACATGTGTTTGCAAAATCAGGCAGCCGGCTGGGTTTAGCCCATGGATCATAGTTTGCCAGCCCCTGAAATACAGGGATGAGCGCTCCCAGTGCCTGGGGACAACTTCCACCTCACTTTCGTGCCCAGTGAGACCCATGCCTACTTGCTGTTCTGACCAGCATCCCTTCTCAGTCCAGCTCCCAAGGACCTTCCCCCACCTTCCGCTCTCACCCTCCCAACCCATTCCACTCTCTGTGTCTTGTCACCTCCTTCAGGCTGGAAGC
Source organism: Grampus griseus (assembly GCF_964374135.1). Classification (NCBI taxonomy): domain Eukaryota; kingdom Metazoa; phylum Chordata; class Mammalia; order Artiodactyla; family Delphinidae; genus Grampus; species Grampus griseus. The sequence continues at coordinate 24,058,193 of NC_139014.1, forward strand.
TACCTGTGACTCAGGATGCAGCCTTCTTTCCCTGGGGCTCCTCCTGCCCAGACACTGGGACTCCCCATCATTCCCACCTTGACACAATGACTACCCCTTTGGACAAAGGAATGACAAGCAGATATTTACCATGAATAGCATTTCCTCAGCTGATCAGAAGCACTTTCCTTTGCAAAGCAGTTTACCTGCCGTATTCCACTCTTTTGTCAGCCCCTGCCTCTCTTAACCTTTAGCTGGGTTCCCTGAGGTCTTTCCCCTAAAGGCTTGGCCTTCCTGGTCCCCGCCCTGGCAGAGGCATGGCGTGCCAGTCAGCAGCATTGGTCTCCAGGAAGATGAGCGTTTGCAGAAGGTTAGTTGCCTCTCCAGAAAACCGGGGAGGGACAGGTATAGAAAAAGCATGGGGGGGTTTGTTTTATGATAGGCTGGGGGAGTGGAGAGAAGATGTTAGCCAAGGCATCCGTCCTTGCCCAGCCCCACAGCCTAGGCTGAGCTCCTGATTAGGCAGGTGGCAGGAGCATTTATGTGAGAGACTTTGAGCCTCTGAGCCCCAGCACAGCTGCTGTGGGGCCCATGCATCGGAGCTGAGCGCCACTCTGGCACCCAGGGGCTGACAGTTTGAGGAGCACTGGAAGACAGCACCCTGGGAAGGACACTGGTGTTCTCCCCAGGGCACCATCAAGTCCCTTTGGTGTGGTTTTGTGGGCAAAGGAGCTCAGCTGCAGGGGTGGAATGGGGGAGGGGGAGCGGCGTGGGTGCAGTTGGGCACCCACTGCTCGGGGAAATGTTTGTGCTTATTCCTGGGCTTCCCCTCCAGAGATCCTGCTGTCCCCAGTAAAAGTGGGGTCTGTGACCAAGGAGGAAGGGAAGAGTGGTTGTCAGGGGTGGGCAGCCAATGATTTCACCACACTGGGATGTTTCCTTACAGGGACATCTGAGAAGTCACCATTTGTTCTGCAGCTGGCCCTGGGGGTGAAGAGCAAGACGAGGAATGGAGAGGATGGAGACAGCTATGGAAACTGGGCCAGTGGAAGGAGGGGAGACACGCCATAGACGTCAGGCAGAGGCACCCCCAATTATACAGGTGGGGTCGCTGAGGCCCAGAAAGGGCAGGTGACCTGCCCACCGTCACACAGCAACGTCTTGCATCCCCAGGCTGGGCATTTCCCCATGTTAGGGCCACCGAGTTCCTCACAGGCCCTGGGGGGTCCCCCCAGTTATCTGCCTTGTGAGATGAATGGCAGTGTGTCTCTGGGCCCCGGGTGCCCACTGGAGCTGCCCAGACCCTGCAGAGCAGCCTGGAATCTGCCTTCTTTCCTCTGAGGAGGAAGAGGCCAAGTTTTCTCATACAAATGGAGAGAGGCAGGAGCCAACAACCCATCCTGGTACAAACCAGCCAACTTAATATATTTAGAAGTCGAAGGAGAAACCGGCAGACAGACAGAATTCCTGCCAGTCCAGGGCCTGGCCCCTCCTCAGGCTGACCATCCTGTCTGGACGAGGGGACAGGTGCCCTCTCGTCCTCTCAGTCTTCCTCTGTCTTGAGGATAAGAGGTCAGATCATAGGTAGGATTTTCCAAGGAGAAATCTCTTTCCTTGGAGATTTTTAAAAATAAGAGAAAACTGCCTAAGTGTGCCAGAAAAGAAGGGGGTGTGGTCTGGAGGCAGGAGAAGGGTCAAGTGGCCCTTGGATGAGTCTGAACCGTTGCAGTCCAGGCTTCTGCGGTTTGGAGACGGGCGATGCTGGGCCCTGACCGCGTGCTGCAGTTAGCGCAATCACCACCAGGTGGCAGGTCTGTCCACTTCTAACGGATGAGGACTCCGGCTGCTGGGAACTCAGATGGGTTACCGCACTTGTTTATTCATCCATCATTTATTCATTCGTGGTTTTTATTCCCCAAGCACTTTGGACTCCTCACATGTGCCAGCAGGCATTGTGCTAGGTGTAAGGAGGAAACAAAAGTGGCCGAGACAAGGGCTCTGTTCTAGGCATCTCGCACAGCTCCTCTCTACTCAGCAGCCCGTCCCATGCGCAGACGAGGGTCAGTAAGGGCAGCTAGGTGTCTGTGGCTCAGCCCTGCTGCCTCGGTCGCTTCCTACTGCAGCCACGTGGGATGGTGCCCCTTGCCTCTGTTCTGCAGCAAGAACCAACGGGCAGTGGGCCCTGAGCGAGGTTTGGATGGCCTCCCATCCCTGTGTCGGGTCGCTCACAGCGGGTCTCAGGTGTAGCCGCACAGAGGTCCCCGGGGGGCTGCGGTTTTCTCTATCTCTGTTCCGCCTCCAACCAGGCCCAACCTCCAACCAGCAGCCCCTCCCCTCCCCTCGTCCTCCCATGCACGGCTCTGTTCTGGCAGCTTTCCTCAGAAACGTGCATCCAGAGAGCAGAAAGTGGGCCCCTGGGGCAGACCCAGGTCCTGCGTGCCCTGGGGTCACTGTGCGCCTCTGCCTTCCTGAAACCTGGCTCCTACCCCACCCCTGCTCTGGGTAACCAGGGCCAGTGTTTACCTCCAGAGCACTGGTCTCCTGTGTGCTGGAAGCATTGAGGCTTGTCCCTGGTGGCTCAGTGGTTGAGAGTCCGCCTGCCGATGCAGGGGACACGGGTTCGTGCCCCGGTCCGGGAGGATCCCACATGCCGCGGGGTGGCTGGGCCCGTGAGCCATGGTCGCTGAGCCTGCGCGTCCAGAGCCTGTGCTCCGCAGTGGGAGAGGCCACAACAGTGAGAGGCCCGCGTATCGCAAAAAGAAAAAAAAAAAAAAAGAACACGCCTGAGAGTGTCCATGGGTCCAAGTAACTGCCTTGAATTGAATCGGAGGACCCCCTGGACCAACCTCAATGAGGACCGCAGGAGCCCCAGTCTGCTCCTTACACACCGGAACTCCAGACCCAGCAGGGGTGTGGTAGCACCCCTGGGGTCACTTTTTGGACAGGGCCCCCAGATGGCTTCCTTGGCCAGCACCCACGGAGCCCTGTTCTCTGGAAGAGTGCCAGCCACTGTTTGGCCTTGCTTCCCACTCCCCTCTCTTCCTGCTCCAGCTTCCCTGGCAACTGGGAACCCCCTCGCTCAACCCAGCCCCCTGCCTTCTGACACATGGTTCAGCTCAGCTAGAAAGCATCTGGCCATGCCCATGGCCCTGGCATGTGGCCCGTTGCCCTACATGAGGAGCACCCCTCCCTCACACCTTCCGTGCAGCTCCTCCATTAGAATTATATCTATTGGAAACTTCCCGACTCTCAAGAAAATCCCCTCTGTAGGTGGGGGTGGCAAAGCACCCCAGCCCCAGTACTCAGCGCCAGGTAGAGTGGGAGTCCCGATCTTATCGGTTCATCACATTCCTAACATTCCCCGTGGGCAGGGAAGGAGGGGAGGACAGAAGAGGCAAATGCTGCTTGACTTCAACATCCTGTGTCTCTGTTTGCTCCAGTTTCTCCCCGCCACCGCCACCACCACCCCCAGCCCAGGGCCCAGGGCCCCTCCATGTGCCTCCCAGGCCCTCGAATCTTGGACCCCATGTCTAGTTCCTCATCCTTTTCTAGTCTCTTCTGAGAGTTCCCCCAAAGCCCCCTTCCAAACTATGCAGGACCAGAAGTGAGGGTCAGCTTCTCCACCCACCTCCCACCTCTACCAGCCCCAGCCCCCCTCCCTCTCTTGCCAGAGGAGGGGCTGCCTACCCACCTTCTTTACACAGCATCTGTGGATATTCGAACAAAGTTGTCCTTTACCTAAAACACATACACCTCCCTCTGCCCTCTGGCCACCTCCCAACTCCTGGCCAGAGAGCAGTGGCTGAAGGGGGGCTGGGATCCAGGAACCCCGAGTTCTAATTCTGGCTCCTGCCACTAACTTACTGACCTGAAGCTTGTCACCACCCTGTTCTGAGCCTCAGTTTCCCTGAGGAATGACAGGAATGGACTGGTGGTCTCATGTTTCTGAGCCTAAGGGGAACACCTAGTGACCCCTTAGCCTAGACTGAAGCTTGGTGGAGGACGTGAAGGGGAGTTATCAGGGAGGTGCTCCCCCTTTGGAGACAGCTCCGTTTTGGTTTTTGAGTGAGGAGCAGGCCATTCCCAGGGGTGCTCCTCCCCCAAGTGTTCCCCACCCCAGGTCCTCCTTCTCTTATCAGAAAAATGTGTCCAAAATGAAGTACCATGGGGCTTCCCTGGTGGCGCAGTGGTTGAGAGTCCGCCTGCTTATGCAGGGGACACGGGTTCATGCCCCGGTCCGGGAAGATCCCACATGCCACGGAGCGGCTGGGCCCGTGAGCCATGGCCGCTGAGCCTGCGCGTCCTCCGCAGTGGGAGAGGCCACAACAGTGAGAGGCCCGCGTACAGCAAAAAAAAAAAAAAAAAAAGTACCATGAAGAGTATCTCCAAACACACACGCACACACGCACACGCACACGCACACGCACACAGAGCCAACATCAAGCTTCATGGTGAATTACTGTAAACTTTTCTATGAGATCAGGAATGAGACAAGGATTTCACTATCACCACTTCTGACTGGCACTACACTTGGAAGTCCCAGACAGGGCAATGAGGCAAAAAATAAAAGTTATAAGAACTGTAAAGGAAGAAATAAAACTACCAGTATTTTGGGGTGGGGAGGGGTGTTGAATCATTTATCTTATTTTTTTTTTTTTTATTGAATGAAAGATTCTTTAAATTCTATAGTGCTTTACAATTTTCAAAAGTTTCACACACATAATTCATGTAATCCCATAATAACCCTTTTTCTCCCTACCCTTATATTGCCCCTGTCTCCTTCCCTCTCCCCACTGGTAACCACTAGTTTTTTCTCTATATCTGTGGGTCTGTTTCTTCTTTGTTGTATTCACTAGTTTGTTGTAGTTTTTAGATTCCACATATAAGTGATATCATACAGTATTTGTCTTTCTCTGTCTGACTTATTTCATTTAGCATAATGCCCTCCAAGTCCAACCTTTGCTGCAAATAACAGAATTTCATTCTTTTTTATGACTGAATATTCCATTGTGTGTATATGTGTGTGTTTGTGTGTATCACATCTTCTTTATCCATTCATCTGTTGATGGACATTTAGGTTGCTTCCATACTTTGGTAATTGTACATAATGCTGCTATGAACATTGGGAAAACTACTAATATTTAGATGACATATGATACACAGACAAAATCCATAAAATATACAAAATATTAGACTAAATAAGTGAATTTAACAAGGTCACTGGATACAAGATCAGTATAAGAAATCAAATGTTCTTCAATATACTATCAATGTACAATTAGGGAAAGGAATTTTTTTAAAAACACCATTTATACACCTTAAGATTAGCAAATACCTACCTAGAAATAAACCTAACCAAAATAGTGCAAGAATAGTCAATACACAGAAAACCACAAAACATTACTGAGAAATACTTTAAAATACCTAAATTAACAGAGGGGTATACCATGTTCATGGATTGGAAGACTAGATATTGTAAAGGTGTTCATCCTCCACAAATCAATCTATAGATTCAATGCAGTCCCAATCAAACTCCTAGTGAGAACGTGTATGTGTGTGAGTTTGTGTGTGTAACTTGGCCAGTTGATTCTAAATTTACTCCTATAAAAAAAATAAAATGTATACAGAAATGCAAAAGACCAAGAAACACCAAGACACTCTTGAAGAAGAGCAAAGCAAAAGAACTCCAGCACCAGATATTAAGACAGCGTGGTATTAGTGCAAGAATAGACCAGATAGAACAAAATACAGAGCCCCAAAACAGATCCACACAAATATGGCCACATGATTTTTTTTTTTTTTTGCGGTACGCGGGCCTCTCACTGTTGTGGCCTGTCCCCTTGCGGAGCACAGGCTCCGGACACGCAGGCTCAGCGACCATGGCTCACAGGCCCAGCCACTCGGTGGCATGTAGGATCTTCCTGGACCGGGGCACGAACCCGTGTCCCCTGCATTGGCAGGCGGACTCTCAACCACTGCGCCACCAGGGAAGCCCCACCACTTGATTTTTGACACAGATGATACTGCTATGCTATACTGGGGAAAGAATGGTCTTTTCAAAATGGTGCTGGGTCAATTGGATATTCATTTGGAAAAAAAGTATCTTTTAAAAATTGAAGTATAATGGACATACAACATTATATTAGTTTCAGGTGTACAACATAATGATTCTACATTTGTATACATTGCAAAATGATCACCACAATAAGTCTAGTTATTATCTGGAGAAAAGATATCTTGATCCCTATTTCACACCACACCAAAAATAAATTCAGGATAAGTTTAGTTCTAAATATAAAAGGTAAGGAAACTAGAAGAAAGTATAGAATATCTTCATGCCTTTGGGGTGGGCAAAGATTTCTTAAACAGGACACACAAAGTACTAACCATAATGGAAAACAACTTGATAAATTATTCTCCACTAAAATTAAGAACTTCTATTTATCACAAGTCACCATGAAGAAAGTGAAAAGGCAAACTACAGAGTTGGAGAAGATATTTGCAATGCAAAGGGCTTGTGTCCAGGGCTTGTCTTGCAGATCAATGGGAGTAAGATGGACAACCCAATCAGAAAATCAAGAGGCTTGAATAGGCACTTCACAAATAAGGCTTTGCAAATGACCTGTAAGCATCTGGGAAGATGCTCAATGTCATCAGTCACCAGGGAGACGCAGACACCATAAGGAGCTAAAAGGGAAAAGACCAACACTATTAAGTGTTGGCAGGATGTGAAGCACATAGCACTCTTGTACCCAGCCGGTGGGAGTAAGTTGGCACAGCCACTTTGGAAACCTTTATGACAGCATCAACTAAAGCTGAACTTATCCAACCCCTATGGCCTAACAATTTCCCATCTGGGCATGTATCCAACAGAAAGGCATACATTATGCCCCAAAAGACAGGGGCAAGAGTGTTCACCATGGCACTATGGTCAGCAGCCACAAATTTTAAAAGCTGGATGTCCATCAGCAGTAGGATAGACGGATAAAGGGTGATATGTTCACATGATGGTGTATTATACAGCAACTCAAAGGAACAAACTACAACTACAAGAAACGACATGGAGGATCTCACAAGCTTAACAGCTTAACGCCGAACAACAACAAAAAGCCAGACACAGAAGAACACATATTGTACGATGCTGTTGATAGAAAGTTCAAAACCAGGCAAAACTAGTCTGTGGTGGTAGAAGTCAGGGTGGTGATTACCTTTAGGGAAAGCAGAGATTAGGGGGAGGCGAGAGGGGCTTTGGGGGATGCTGGAATTAATCTTTTTTGAGCTGCATTCTGCTTACATATTGTGTTCATTTTTTGTTTTAGAAGTTTGATTTTTTGTTGATGTTGGCCGTGCCGTATGCCGTGTGGGATCTTTTATTTATTTATTTGTTTATTTGGCCGCACCGGGTCTTAGTTGCAGCATGCGGCATCTTTGTTGTGGCATGTGGGGTCTTTAGTTGTGTCATGCGGACTCAGCTGCGGCATGCATGTGGGATCTAGTTCCCGTACCAGGGATCGAACCCGGGCCCCCTACGTTAGGAGTGCAGAGTCTTAACCACTGGACCACCAGGGAAGTCCCACATATTGTGTTCATTTTGTGAAAACCCATGCACTTTTCTGTCTGTATGTTACACTTCAATCAAACATTCACATTACAACAAAATTAAATGGTGGCCCAGAGAGGCCTGTGAACTTGCTCAGGGTCACACAGCTCTTAGACCGGCAGTTAAAGTCCTAGGTTCTTACTCCTGCTTTGTTCCCCCCCCATCTATGTGGAGTGGGAAGAAAACAAAACCACAGTTGCTGTTATAAAAGCTGACAGCAGAATTCCCCTGAGAGGAGGCTATGCTTGGGAAATAACTTGCTGGGCTCTCTCTGGACATGAAAGGAAGAGCAGCATGGCCCCAGCTAACAGCCTGGAGCACTCGGGGTTTCAGGGGAGAGTTTTTGAAGAGAGATGTGGGCGGGGCGGGAGGGTGGGGGGAGACAGAGAGACAGAGAGAGGCTGAGAACCAACAAGATGGTGGGTGACCAGGGTGAGATGAAAATATGGCGGCTGGCCGTGAGAGGAGAGGGCAGCCGTGGGGCTTGAAGACCAGTGGTATCTGATATTCATCACTCCCCTCCCTCCTCCAGCACCCCCACCCCGCAGTTATGATCCTCCACCTTCACTGCCTTGGGTGACTAGTATTCAAGGAGGAATTAAGGAAGGAGGGGGTGCATTCCACACCTGGGCTGACAAAGTGCAGGGCCAACAGCCCACAGGTGAGAGGCAGAGAAGACAATTCAGCAAAAGCCAGACCCTCGGGGTGGGGGGGCTCATGCTCTTCCAGTATGATTCTTTTTTTTCTTTTTTTTTTTCTTTTGCGGTACGCGGGCCTCTCACTGCCGTGGCCTCTCCCGTTGCGGAGCACAGGCTCCGGACGCGCAGGCTCAGCGGCCATGGCTCACGGGCCCAGCCGCTCCGCGGCATGTGGGATCTTCCCGGACCGGGGCACGAACCCGTGTCCCCTGCATCGGCAGGCGGAATCTCAACCACTGTGCCACCAGGTAAGCCCCCAGTATGATTTTTATTGTGAGAAGGGGAAGGGTGAGCCTAGAAATCTGGAGCACTCGAGTTCCCTGGGTGACTGACCCTTGGGTTTCATGTGAACCAGGCAGGGGAGCTTGGATGTGGTTTAGGGCCCATTGCACTCAGCTAACTTCCCCAAGCCCTTTCCTGCACTGGTGCAGGCTGTAGAAAGTCAGACCTTTCAGCCAGATGTTACACAGCTGGAGCATGTCAGTGACCAAAGGCCAAGATGGCTGGAGGAGGCCATGGAGATTCACCTTGCCGACATCTGGGAGCTTGAAGGAGCCCCCCTTCCCAACCCACCCCCACCCCTGCCCTGTCCAGGCCTATCCTTGGGTGGAAGGACTCTGACACTCAAAGAAACAGGGGTTCAAGGCCCCAAGGGAAGAGTCAGCAGCCCTGAGGAGCTGAGACTGAAGGCGGGGGGGGGGGGGCTTCAGCTCCCCCCAGGGCAAGTGGGAGGACGCTTACCACAGTATCTCCTTTGCCTCTCACAATTTAGAAACCCCAGTCACCTGCAGTAGGTCTAGTTTGTTGGCGCAGAGGTGCAGGACCTCTCTTCTCTCAGACCTGTCACTCACAGGACCCCAGTCGATCAGCAGGAAGACTGCAGGAGGCAGTGCTAGACCATTTCTTTCGCACTGATGAGGCTCTGAGAGGCTCCAGCCCAGACACAGCTGGGAAGTCATGGGAGTGCAGGAGAGGCCGGCCCTGGGTGAGGTGGCAGGAGGGCAAGGAACGTGCTTTGCTCCTGGCGGTTAAGGAGGCTCCAGGTCGGTGTGGGCGTGTGGGGGCAGCAGTGGTGGACACAGCCCCCAAGAGAGATAGGACCCTCCTCATGGAGGCCCGTCTCTAAATGTCACCTCCTCCAGCAAGCCTTCCCAGATGCCCTCATTAAAGAGGCTGTCCTCATCCTCATCCCCAACCCGCGCTCCCAAACACAGGCACACCAGCCCCCCACCTGAGTGGAGGGCCTGCTCTGCCTGTCTCCCCACTGAGCACTGAGTGACCTCTGAAGAGCAGGGCCAAGGGCTCCTCTGGGTCTCCCCCAGGCTGCCGAGGTGCGCTCCGCACAGGGCAGGTGCCCACCAGCACTTTCTGGGTCAACCAGAGACGGGTCCACGCCACCTGGAAGACTTCCTGAGGGAGGGGGCCCCGGAGAGGCAGGAGGACCTTCCAGAATTTAGGGGAGAAGAGGGGGTGCTCGGATCTCCTATGACAGCCACATGCCCACCGAACCCTGATTCTAGGGCAGACCTGCCCTTGCTGCCCTGGCTGGGGACCAGCCCATCCCCATAACTAGTCCCAGCCAGGGAAGCCCAGGTCTGGGGAGGAGAGGCCGTGACTGGGCAGAGGGCCCATCCTTCCCTGGAGCCCTTGGACCCACAGGGCCTGGAGCCTCTCAGGCCCACAGCCCCTCCCCCCGCTGGCCAGAGCTGAATGGGGCTCCCCAGGAGGCAGGCGGTGCTGCTTCCCCCTCTGTCCCCAGGGGTGTTATCAGGGAAAGGGTGGCCTTCAGGAAAGGGGAGCAGGTGTTTGCCTGGCTGGGAGAGGCTTGGCTGAAGTTCAAGTTTAGCTACTTAAACATGCCAAGGGGGAAAGAGGTGTTGTTTGCTCCTGTGTTGCTGCCTCAGACCTCCCAGGGCACGGGTGGGGCCGGACGGGACCGAGAAAGCTGGGCGTCTGGGTCCTCAACACGCTATGGGGATGCACAGCCACTTCTCCTGGCCCGGCTCCTCCTTCCACCAGACCTCTCTTGGGTGGGTGGCACCTGGATTCTTGTCCCAGCCTGTCCGTGCAGAGATGAGAGATGAGGAGAGAGGGAACAGAGAGGCAGAGGAAGACAGGACTAGAAGGCAGAGGTGGGTGATGGGGGCAGAGGAGGGGACAAGGGAGAAGGCTCGAGAAGGCTGTCGGGCAGAGGCCCTGGGAGTGGAGCAGGGCTGCCCAGTTTCCTGGCCCAGAGGGAGGGAGCTACACAGGTCTGGCCCCTGTACACTGCCCAGGAAGAGTATCGTAATTTTCTGGGGCCGGCCCCTGCCTCTGGCGCCCCAGGGCAGTTCTGAGGGTGTGTCTGAGGCTGCCACGCATGATGGGGCGGTGTGCCCTGGGTGGGGGCCGCTTGTGAGGCCGACAGGCCTGGGATGGCACCCCCAGCCCTGTCAAGCTCCTTGATTGTTTTTTCCTGTCAGCTCTGCCTTCAGGGACGGCCTCCCGCCCAGGATGTAAGGCAGGCAGCAGCTTGTCTGACCCAGCCTGGCCCTGGGGGAGCCCCCCTCCTAGGGGGCTGAATAACCCAAGCCAGTGTGACAAGAGAGACTCTTCCCACCGTCATCCCGGGAGCCAGGGAGGGCCCCCTCCCTGCCCCCAGCTCTCCGACCTCTCCCCTGAGAGCAGGCCCGGAGCTTCTGGGATGCAACCAGATTCCTGCTGGGCTGGTGGGCTGTGGGAGGATCAGTAGGCTGGCTACTGTTCTCTGCATCTCCCATCCCCCTCAGAGGGTGAGCCAGGCTCCTGCCTCCTCCGGCTTCCCCTCCCCGTGTCCAGGGCCTGCTTGCCTGAGTGAGACAAGAGTAATGGATGCAGCCAGGGCCTGACCCAAGTTCCTTGGCTCTGGGCCCAGCGCCAGGAACACAGTCGGTAAATATTTGGGGAGTGAATGGTGCCCGCCCCTCCCCACACAGCCGACTCATATAGCCACAGAAGGCTTGGTGCCCGTCTTCATCAGCCTTGCTGATGGATGTTCTTCCTAAAATCTAGCCTCCGTCCTTCAGGGGCCCCTTTACTTGGTATTGGGACCGAAATGAACTGGTCTGGCCTTTGGAAAGTTAACCATGGTCCTCATCCCGCTCCACTCTGCCCCCTCCTGGAGAGTTGTCTGCCCGCTGTCACCCTGTCTGGAAGGGCTCAGCCCTGGGTGGGCGCCCCAAAACTCCTTGGGAGTCCCCTTTCCTGCCCTACTGGGAGCCTGGAGGGGAACAGCAGCCTTCAACTCCCCCTCTCCCGTGGCCTCAGATCAAGACAACAAGGATGTCTTTTGAAGGAAGTCTCTGGACAGCTCCCATGCCAGGCAGCTGGGAATTGGAGGGAACCGGCGGCCGCCGGCTGCAGGGGGATGGCTGAGGTAGTCTCAGGATGCTCCCCGCCCGCACTCCTAGAGCCTTGGGACAGGCTACGGAGCAGGAGAGCTGGAGTCGGGGCAGGCAAGAAGGTGCTCGTGTGTGCTCTTCCAATTTTGCTCTGTGGGTCTGCCCTCACTTCATGATACTCCCCTGGCCCACTGTCTTGTCATGCAATATGCATGGGATAGAGTATGCAGTAAGTAGTCAATAAATGTTAACCATTATTACTAAGACTTTTAAGACTCAAAGACCAAGTTCTCCACGTTCCCTCAGCCCTGAGTTCCGGGTGTGCTTCTCATAGCCTGGGGGAAGGAAGGCTGTGTAGGAAATAATATACTTTGGCACTGGACAAACCCCTGCCCCAACCTGCCTGCCCTGAGCAGGCCGACCTGCTCCCAGCCACTGTTGCCCTCCCCACCGGGTTCTCATGGGACCCCAGATCTGGGGTCTTCCTCCATAGTCCTCCAGCCTTGCCAGCCTGGTGCCCATCCCACTTCCAGGAAGAAGGACGTAAACACTGCTGAGATAGATTAGAGCCCCAGCATCCTCTCCGGAAGTACCAGGATACTTGGGGTTCCTGTCTGGGTCAGGGAGGTCTGGGAATTCCTAGGGCTTGGGTTAGGGAGCCCAGGGAGTGGGGAAGCACCCATTCCAGGAGCTAAGGAGAGAGGGAGCAGGGTGGTCCCACCCAAAGGTGGCATTTAGACCCCTACCACCTCTGCCTGCATACCTAATGGGTGTGAAGTGGTATCTCCTTGTGGTTTTTTTTTTTTTTGCGGTACGCGGGCCTCTCACTGCTGTGGCCTCTCCCATTGCGGAGCACAGGCTCCGGACGCGCAGGCCCAGCAGCCATGGCTCACGGGCCCAGCCACTCCACGGCATGTGGGATCTTCCCGGACCGGGGCACGAACCTGTGTCCCCTGCATCGGCAGGCGGACTCTCAACCACTGCACCACCAGGGAAGCCCTCTCCTTGTGGTTTTGATTTGCATTTCCCAGATGACTAACGATGTTGAGCATCCTTTTTTTTTTTTGAGCATCTTTTTTTAAAGCGCTTATTGGCCATTTGTGTATCTTCTTTGGCGAAATGTCTATTCAAATGCTTTTTAACCACCTTGCTGGCACGAAGCCACTAGGCTGTCCTGCCTGCATCCATTCTCCCCGTAGCAGCCTGTCCTTTGCTAAGTGAGGTTCTAGCCAGGCTCTTCCCTGCTTAAACCTTTAATGGCTCCCCACTGCTTACAGCTGAACTTGCCAAACTGTGTCCTGTGAAAAGTGTTTGGGGAGAGGTCAGGAGAGGTTCCTTTGAAGATGGTTCCATGGTCAAATTATGGTCACAATTTGGGGAAATGCTACGTCCTCTCACCCATGCCAGGAGTTTGCCAACACATGTTGGCCCAAGGAAGTCCCAAGGCAAACATTCCCCTCCTTAACTCAACATTTCCCAAACGAATTTGATGATAAATTCACACTCTCCTCACCTTGTATTTTCTTTTTCACAGCTTTATTGAGATAGAACTCACAAATCATACAACTGACTCATTTAAAGCATGCAATTGAATGGTTTTTAGTATCGTCACAGAGATGTGCAGACATCACTAGTATCAATTTGGGAACATTTTCATCACCCTCAAAAGAAACCCCATACCCCAACCTGCCCCCCTTATCCCTCCCTCTCGTCTCTGGACAGCTACTAATCTACCTTCTATCTCTATATTTGCCTGTTCTGGACATTTCATAGAAATGGAATCATACTAGATGCAGCCTTTTGTGACTGTCTTCTTTCACTCAGCAAAATGTTTTCATGGTTCACCCATATTGTAATGTGTATCAGTACTTCATTCATTTTCATGACCAAATAATTGTCCATAGTGTGGATAAGCTACATTTTGATTCATCAGTTGATGGACATTTGTGTTGTTTTTACTTCGGAGCTATTTTGAATAATGCTGCTATGAACATTCATGTACAAGTTTCTGTGGGAACGTGTGTTTTCATTTCTCTTGGGGTATATACTTGGGAGTGGAATTGCTGAGTCAAATGGTAACTCTATGTTTAACTATTTGAGGAAATTCCAGGCTATTTTGAAGCCATTGCATCATTTTACATTCCCACCAGCAGCGTATTAGGGCTCCAATTTCTCCACATCTTTGCCAACACTTATCTGACTTTTTGGTTCTAGCCATCCTTGTGGGTGTGAAGTGGTATCTCACTGTGGTTTGATTTGCATTTCCCTAATTATTAGAGATGTTGAGCATTTCTCATGTGCTTGTTGACCATTTGTATGTCTTCTTTGGAGAAATGTCTATTCAGATCCTTTGCCCATTTTTAAACTGGGTTACTTGTCTTTTTATTATTGAATTGTAAATGCTATTTATATATTCCAGATACAAATCCCTTATCAGATATATGATGGATCAATATTTTATTTCATTCTATGGGTTATCTTTTTGCTTTCTTAAAAGTGTCTTTTTATTTATTTTTATTATTTATTTATTTAGGCCGTGCCACATAGCATGCAGGATCTCACCCATGCCCCCTGCCGTGGAAGCACAGATTCTTAACCACTGGACCACCAGGCAAGTCCTTAAAGGTGTCCTTTGAAGCACAACTTTGATTAAGTTCAGTGTCTCAATCCATTCTGGCTGCTATAATGAAATACCTCAGACTAGGTAGCTTCTAAACAACAGAAATTTATGTCTCACAGTTCTAGAGGCTGGAAGTCCAAGATCAGGGTGTCAGCATGGTCAGGTGAGGGCCCTCTTCTGGGCTGCAGACTTCTTGTTCTAGCCTCACGTGACAAAAGGAGCTAGGGAGCTCTGTGGGCCTCTTTTATAAGGATACTAATCCCAGTCACGAGGGCTTTGCCCTCATGACCTTATAACCTCCCAGAGGTCCCACCTCCTAAAATCATTGCCTTGGGAATTAGGATTTCAACATATGAATATGGGTGTGTGGGGGGTGGGGACACAAACATCCAGCCCACAGCATTCAGTTTATCTATTTTTTCTTTTGTTGTTTGTGCTTTTGGTGTTATAACTAAGAGTCCATTGGCAAATACAAGACCACAAAGACTAACCCCTATGCTTTCTTCTAAGAGTTGTACAGGTTTACCTCTTATATTTAGGTCTTTGATCCATTTCGAGTTAATTTTTCCATATGATCTGATGTAGTGATTCAACTTCATCCTTCTGCATGTGAATATCCCAGTCCTCCCCTGCAGTCCACCTTGTATATTTACAAAACCTCCAGTAGCATCTCATGGAACCCTGGTGCTTCAGGGAACACCAATTGGGAATTGCCAACCTATATGATCAGGTCCAAGTTTCTTAGCCTAGCCAAGGCCTCTCACCATCTGCCCCCAACTGGCCTCTTGCTGTTCCTTAGACTTGCACTGGGTTTTTCTGCCTCCAGGCCTTAGTATATACTGTTCTAACACTGCATCCAACCACTATCGCATTCACACACACCATCCACCTTTTCCTCCTGAAATTCACTCATCCTCTAAGGGATAATAATAGCTAACATTTATTGAGCACTTGCTATGTACCACTTTCCTAAGCGCTTTATTTGTAGTATTATCTCATTTAATGCTTACACTAACCCTATAACGTATATACGCCTATTATCCTCATTTTATAGGTGAGGGAATCGAAGTTCAACATGGGTAAGTAAACTGCCCAAGGTTGCACAGTTAGCAAGTGATGGAGGGAGAATTTAAACCCAGACCGTCTGCCTCCAGAGGCCCTGCTCCAACTAATCACTGCCCTCCAATCAACTTCGTTTATCACCCCCACTCTGCCCACTACTTCATTGGTACCAAAATATATTTACTGAACTCTACTATGTAGTTTGCTGAAATACCAAGTTAGCAAATGAGTAAAAGAATGAATAGAACTGCATTGTCAGAGCTGGAAGGGCCTCAAGCTTCCTGGAATGTGGGGTACACTCCAGGATAACAGGCTCTGTGACCCACCCAGGGTCACAAGGTGGGGCAGAAACCATGTCAGGACGAGGTCTCTACCTCCTGCTGGTAGCTTTGATGCCATGCCTGCTGTGTCTCCATTCAACATGCGTTTATTGAGTTCCTTGCCTGTGCCAGGCCCCAGTCTGAGCCCCATCTGCGACAAACAGAACAAGACCCCTGGGACCCTGCCCTGTCTCTCTCCCCGGGGAAAATGGGGCTTAGGCCTGGCAGGGTTCCTCCAGGGTTTCAAGGGCCATTCCCTGGGCTCCGACCCAGCTTTCCCTGTTCCCTTGGAGGAAGCGCTGAGAATGGGAGATGGCAGGCAGTCAGGGGCACAGAGCTGGCCGGGAGGAAGGGCCCCAGCTCCAGTTCTTTTCCTGGCACCCTTGTTTGCTGCGTGTCCCTGACTTCCGGTGGTTGTTTCCGCCCCACCCATAACCTCCCTGGCTGAGTGGGCAGCTAGCCTGGGACTGGAATTCTCCCACCATCCTCAATTTCAGCCATCTCTCGGATAGGCAGTCCCTCAAAGCCCAACAGACCTGGATGAGAATCTTGCTCCCTCCACCAGCTGCATGACCTGGGGCCTGTCACTTTGCCAGTCTAAGTCTTTGTTTCCTCTTCTGGAAAAGGGGACAATGGGACTGACCTCACAGGTTTGTCATGAAGAATAAAAGACATAATATACATAAGGCGCCTGGCACAATGAGACTTCTAATACAAAATGTTATCTCTTTTCTCAGCCTAGCTCTTCCCACTTTCCTCCTCCAGGAAGTCTTCCAGGATGCCCTCTTTCCCCTGTCTCCCCATCCCTGTGTTGGGGTCCCAGTCTGAGCCCTGGGGAAGGCCAGTTGGGCTCCTGCGTGATGGAGGTGCTATGATGGGGCTCTCCAGGTGCTGATATCTCCATGAGCTCTCAGGTGTCCATTTCTCTCACATAGACGTATCCATGTCTCATAGGGAATGGGGCTGAAGGGGACCCACAGGGAGCTTCATGAGTTTTTCAATGGGCCAGTTCAATTCAATGTACATCATTGACCTCGACTCCAAGCAGAGCACTGTGGTAGGAGCTATTGGCAGGGTGGAGAGAGAGGGGGGTCTGAGCTTACTTTTCCTGGAGTATTGAGCTATAGGGGGGAGAGATAGCCACTGCCACCCCCACACCCATTGCAATGAAAAATAACTTTTATTGAGCTATTACTATGTGATAGACATTGTGCAAATTCTTTTACTCTCCACAATGACTCCATGCTTAGGGTGCAATTTTAAACTCAATTTTACAGACATAGAAACTGAGGCACAAAGAACTTAAGCAACTTTGCTCAAGTGAATAAGTGACATCTGGCCAAATGTGACAAATGCTCTATTAGAGGGAGAAACAGGGTTATGCTGGAGCAGAAAACATCCACTGAGATCCAGGGAGCCTGGGAAGATGATGGGTTTCAGCTGGCCTTGAAGGAAGAGGAGCTGTTCATGGGCAGGAAGAAGTAGGAGCACTGCTTGCAGGCGAAGGCCTCAAGAAGTGGGCGAGGGCTTCCCTGGTGGCGCAGTGGTTGAGAGTCCGCCTACCGATGCAGGGGACACAGGTTCGTGCCCCGGTCCGGGAAGATCCCACATGCCGCGGAGCAACTGGGCCCGTGAGCCATGGCCGCTGAGCCTGTGCGTCCGGAGCCTGTGCTCTGCAACGGGAGGGGCCACAACAGTGAGAGGCCTGCATACCGCAAAAAAAAAAAAAAAAAAAAAAAAGAAGGGGGCGAGCAGGCATTTGGGGGATGAAGATCTGCCTGGCAGTTGGGGCTGTGTGGGGAGGACGGGAGTGCAGAGGGCAAGGGCAGAAGGTGAACAGGACGGTCATGGAGGACCTCAAGCCCCCGGCTGAGGACCTGGGCTTCAGGTTTGGTTCTGCAAGGCAGCCAAGGTAGTGTTTTAAGTGGAGTCAGATCAGAGGAGAGGAGGAGGGCCTCCTGGGGCCAGGTGACAATTGTCTAAGGGGAGAGAAGGGAAAGATATGGTGGGTAGCCCGATGCCAGGTGCCCTCTGGGTATGATCTCAGCCTCCCAACAGTCCCTAGAGGTGGGCATGATCATCACCTCTTTGTAAATAAACTTAGGCTCAGAGCTGACCAGAGGTGGGTTAGAGGCTAATGGCATTGGGGTGGGGGCCCTGTTCCCTAAGGTGAGGCCAGGCCCCAGACCATGTTTGCCCACTGGCGGCGAGGGTGGGTGTGCAGTACTCTGAGGTCTTCTCAGGGTGTCTGTGGGTGCAGAGAGGAGGGTGGGCATGGAATGAATGAGGTGGGGCTTCCGGGGTTACAAATGGGGTCACCAAGAGAGCTAGAACAACAGGGGGTCAAAAGGAAGGAAGGGCAGAGCTGAGGGGCCGGAGCCCAGGGTGCAGGTGGTGAGAGGCCTGCGGGGGTTGGGACCGCAGGGGTTGTCTTCAGTGAGTTTGTGGTGGGCCTGGCTGACCACTGGCCTGATCAACAGCAGAGCTCAGGCTGGTGCTCTTGGGGAAAGGCCTGGGTTTGGGGTACAAACCTCGGGGTCCCTCCTGGCCTCTGGCCTCCATGTCTATCTCTAGCCCTGCCCTGGGGCCTCGGGCAGATTGCCAGCCAGGCCTGCACCTCCACATAGGAGGCCCTAGAGGTCCCCGACTCGCTGGCTGTCCTTACTGCTGACTTCTCCCATGTGCCCTGCATCCCATAGCCACCAACTCCTGCCCACACTCCTCGTCCAAATATCTTGACAGTCCACCTACATCTCTACAGTAAGGCAGCCCCTCACCCCTTCTCACTTCTCTCTCCACATCAGCCCCCAGATGGGTCTCCCTGACTCCCAACCAGAGGAAGCTTTTGAATCCACAAAGGCTGTCAGCTTACTCCAAGGCATGAACCCATCACTTCCCTCCAGTTCCAAGGCCAGCAAGCTGAAGCCCAAACTCCAGCCTCTAGTGCTTTCCCGAGCGTGTCCCTTACAGCCAGCTGTACTTGTGATTACTGCCCAGTGTCCTACCTGCTGCATCTCAGTGCCCCCCACCTCTCCACACTCCACTCGTAAGTTCCCTTCTCAGCAGCCGTGGTGGACTGTGCTCTCACCCATCGCAGAGCTATACCTGTCGGGGGCGTGGTCCAGAGCAGTTCAGCCACTTCGGGAGTGGCCTTCACATCCTCCAAGCCCCATCTGACTCTTTACCTCAAATGAGTCCCTGATGCCCAGGACAACCCCCCAGAGAGAAAAGGCCAAACCCCTGGGGGATTGTTTTACAGGAAAGTGAAATCTCCGTCATTGCCCTCATCATGCTAACAGTTAAGCGAACAGGGCAGTGCCGGGGCCTGTCTGGAACCCCTGCCTGCCCCGCCCACTCCCCACTAAATCATTCTTTGTCCCAGCTCTTCCCCCAGCACCATTTCCTCCCTGCCACCACCACTCCCACCTTCATGGCTGCCTGAGTCATTTTATACCCCAGGGCCCTGGTTTCTGTGTGTGATGCTGTAGCATCCTGCCCCATCCCTGCCAGGTAGGGCTCCCCGCCTTTTAATAGCAACCTTCAGGAAACAGGCCCTAAGCCACAAAAAGGTTGCCCAGTGGTGAGAATTTCTGTGATCCTGGCAGGAAAGGAGAGGGCCATGAGGAGGAGGAATGTCTGCTGTCTCCCAGATCAGAGTCCAGAAGGGTGCCCTGCCTTGCACATCAGACTCTGGGTCCCTAGAGCAGGCTTGCACCTCCCCGCTCCGTCTGCCTTGTAATCTACTCTTTAGCTCACTGAAACTTGCAAGCAGATTTCAAATCAGCGGCAACTCGCCCCACTGCCCTTCTTGCCGCTGGCCGCTCAGGGGTGAGGTCCCAAGTGAGGGGCTGGTTGGGGACGGGGCGGTGCTGGGATGAGGGGCGAGAGCTGGGAGGAGGCTACAACCTGCATTACTCAGGGCCCTGGCCCGTCCGGAGCGGGCGGGGAGGAGGAAGTGAGTCAGTGGGCACAGCAATTCATGCCTCAGAATTCTGACTTTCCTTTTCAACCCACTGAGCCAAGACGTTTGTCCCAACAGGATCCTGCGGTGGAGGAGGGGAGGGGAGGAGAGCAAGAGGGTATTTATGAGACAGAGCTGGCCTCTCACTCACCTCTACCAGGTTCACTTTTTTAGGGCCATAAACAGTATGTGGCCAACTGAATTCAGCCAGACGTGCAGTGGTTGAAGACCTACTGTGTGTGAGGGACTGTCATGGGTGCTGGAAATACAGGTGTAATGGACAGTGAGCACAGCTAGTACTTAGTGAGCGACTTCTGGGTCCCAGTTCTGCTGTTTTTCAACAAACCTGTGAGTCTGGTATCTGTGTCCAATTTATAGTGAGGAAACTGAGACTAAGAGGTGAAGGGACTTGTCCGAGGTCACAGCCCTATCAGTCTCTAATCATACCATGAGCCCAGCCTACAAGTCAGTGCAAGGCCTGGAAGATGCACGAGTGATTACATCCGTGTGTGTGTGTGTGTGTGTATGTGTGTGTGTGTGTGTGTGTGTGTACACAGGGGTGCATGGGGCAGGGGTGAGGGAAGGAAGTGAAAACTCATGAAAGAATTCAAAGAACAAGTGGATATTTCCCAAGTGAACGAGGGGGTGTAGGGAGGCAGAGGTATCAGCAAGTGGCACGGACCAGCCCTGGCGTGTCTGTGGAATCCTGCCAGGAGCAAGGCACTGCGACAGAGGCTGTTACAGGGGAGCAGGCTGTGGGGACAAGGGGGAGGTGCTGAGCCCGTTCTGGACGCTCAGAATCTGGGAAGCCTGTGGGTGGCCAGCTGGAGGTGACTGGCAAGGGTTGAACATCAAGGCTGGAGCCTGGAGGTGCTTGGGTGGGGGTTGTCAGCATGGGGGAGGATGGTAATACACAAAGGGTGATCTGGGGAGGCAGAGGGATGAGCACGAACAGCAGCCCAGGGTGGGCTGAGGAATCTCGCAAGGGGGTGAGGGTGCTGGGCAGAGATAGTGCGGGAGGAAGGCCAAGAGAAGGTGCAGAGGGCAGTCAACAGGGTCACTGCTGCCACCCCAGAGAGGTCAGGGGCAAAGGACCAAAGACGACTACCGGGCGTGCCCCCCAGAGGAGGCTGGTTCCCAAGTGGATAAGGTTTCAGTGAGATGAGGGGGCTGAAACCAGGTTGGGGAGGTAGAAGGGACCAAGATAACCCAAGGGCAGAATCCCTACTCCAGGGAGAGCAGACAGGTGATGATCTCAAGGATGTGACTTCTAAGCTGTGTGTGTCCTGGAAGAACAGAAGGCAGCCAAGATGACTGGGGGATGGGGGAAGCAGGGTGCCTGGAGGAGATATTCACACCTCTTGCACCTTGGGCATCTCAGTATTTTCAGCTGTAAAGTGGGAGACATCTCCACCTCATAAGGTTATTAGAAGATAACATACATAAAGGGCGGGACACACAGTAGGTGCTCAATAAACGTAAGCTTCCCTTCTGAATTCAAATGTTCATAAAACATTCAGAGACACATAGTCACATAGGCAAACAGGTGTGAATGTGCAAGGGACCATGTGCACAGATACATGTTCCAATCAACATAGACAACCACACATGGCCCTCCACCCTTAGCAGTAGCTCTAGGAAGTTAGTAGGAGTGTGTGGAGGAGGCAGATGAAGCCCCCCACCTGTCCAGATTTCCCACCTGGCCAATAAGAACCCTGCCAATAAGAAGGCATCTCCCCAAGAAATGGCAAGGCCCTAGGGGGCTGGTGACTCAGCTCAGCTGGGGCTACCAAGTGGGTCCCCGTGGCCTCCCAAACTTGAAGAGGCCACCTTGGCATGAGGTAGAGAATGCTATAGAGTCCTAATCTCCCAGCCAGGAGGGCAGGGCTTGTGCAGCAAGGCCAGGCCGTGGCGGGCAGCAAGGGGACCATGGAGAGGGTTGAAGGAACTAGAAAGACAAAGGGGTGGGCCAGCAGGGAAGTTTCCTGATGTCTGCAGCCTGCTCGCCAGGCCCCTGTGGGGGTCACTGCCCATTTATCCCTGGAACCCCTCTGCTCTTTCCCTCCCCCACCCGCTGCGTACCCCACCACACATGTACCTGAAGTCCGAGTCAAATCAGCGCCCTGGGTCCTTCTCACTCTCTCCCTCCCTCCCTCTGCCCCTGCCCCTGCTCAGCCCACTTCACCCATTGCCTAAATGATTACAGCAGCCCCTTCCTGCTCCCCAGTCCAGTTCGTCTTGGTAATGCCAGCGTCACGCTGTAGCCAAAATGTTCTTTCTAACACCCCCATTGTTCCATAATCACCAGCCCTGAAACATAATGCAATGTTTAAATTTGAGAGCTTTCAGAACGTGAGGCGGGGATGAAACCCTGCCCTCCTGAAGAAGCCCTCCTTCATCTTTGAACCCCTGAGGGTTCTCAGCTCTGTGCCAGTACATAGCAGGTTGTCAAGGAATGCTTGAAACTGACAGATTCTGAGCCAGAGAAGTTGCCTGGCCTGGATGTCTTTCCACCCCCACATCTGGGGCACAGGAGAAAGGAAATCTGATAAACCCATTCATGCTTCACTGCTCCTCGCTCCCTCCCCAGTAATTTGCATTTTCAGTTCATGTCAGAGATAGAGACCTGAGTCTTAGTTCCATAGCTGAGATTTGGTCCATTTAGTTCAAGGAATATTAGGAGCCTTGGGACACAAGGGATGCCAGGTGAGGAATAATAAGGGATTCCTTCCAGCCTTTCGTTTCATAGATGGGGAAACCGAGGCCTGGAGGAGGAAAGGAACTTGCGCAAGGTGAGAGGGCAGAAGACAGCCTGCATCCAGCCCTCGTGGAACCACAGTTCCACTCCATCCATATCTCTCCATCTCTGCACTGATCTTCCTATGAGAAGTGAGTGAGCAAGTGGTGTGCTCTGGGGCTCTGGGAGAGGGAGATGGGGAGGGGGGGAAGTGTTGTGTGTGGGCGGGGGGAGCAGCAGGGGAGGCTGGTATGAACACAGCAGGCACTGAATAAATGGAAGGTACCTTTACAGAATATGACGTTGTCATGTTACAACTGGGAAAACTGCATCTCAAGTTAGGCCCCAACTCTTCTGCGTTCTTCTCTTGAGGCTCCCTCTTGCTAATAATCCTTTCCTTCTCACTTGTCCAGATACTCCTCCTCCAGGAAGCCTCCCTGACTCTACAGCAGAACCCACAGTTTGTATGTTGTCATGTTTGCCCACAGAGTCAGATGGACCCCATCCAAGATTTGGTTCAATGTCAAGACTGATGATGCCACACGCACACTAAGAGGGAATGAAAAGGTTTATTATTTACATAACTGAGGTCTCTGCAGGAGCAGGGCTGGCTTCTCAAACAGGTCCAAAATGGCTTGAGAGAGCGAGGAAAGGAGATTGGCCTGGGTTTTTACTGTGGTGAGGGAGTGAGGCCAGGTGAGCATTTGTGAGGAAAGTGGCTTGCACGGTTCGAATCTCCCATGGACGCCAAAGGAGGCAGCACAGCACTCAGGCTTTCTTTTTTTTTTTATTACCAAGCTATGAGCTTGTCCAGGTGGGAGGCACAAGGGGAAGAGGGAGAGGGGACGGCTTAAAAGGTGTCAGCAGTCAAACATCAAAAACTGGGCTCAGGGCTTCCCTGGTGGCGCAGTGGTTGAGAGTCCGCCTGCCGATGCAGGGAACGCGGGTTCGTGCCCCGGTCCGGGAAGATCCCACATGCCGCGGAGTGGCTGGGCCCATAAGCCATGGCCGCTGAGACAGCACGTCCGGAGCCTGTGCTCCGCAACGAGAGAGGCCACGACAGTGAGAGGCCCACATAACGCAAAAAAAAAAAAAAAAAAAAACTGGGCTCAGACTCCTCATTACACATGTTATTCTCCTTGTTTACATTTCTAGGTGGGTCCCTTCTCTACTGGGAAGGGTTGGCATCGGTCAACTGAGGGATGAGATGAGGCTGTGGATGATAATGTCACTTACATCAGAGGATTCTGGACCTTTGGCATGAACTGGGGATTTCTCTTTCTGCATCTCTCCAGCCCAGAGACCCCTCCAGTCCCTTCATCCCTCCATTCCCATTCCATCTCCCCCAGATCTGTCTGACACTCCCCCGCATTCCTTAGCTTGGGCCCTCCCCCTACCAGGCACCCGTGCTCCCACTCCCACATTCCCTCTGGACACTCCCCCAGAGTGGAAAAACCATCCCTCATCCCTTTCCTGCTCCCAGCCCTGGGATCGGACATGCTGGTCATTCCTGTTTGGGATGGCCGAAGAGATAACACCTGGCATGGAGCCCATCTGTCATCACAGGACTCTCAAAGCTGTTTCAGGTGGGGCCCCTGTCCACACTGAGTGTCCACCCTGGCCCCTGGGCTCCTGGCCCTGTCTGCTTCCTCCTTCTCTAAGAATGAGGTGGAGGACCCGGCAGCCAGCTGGAAGGAGAGCGAGGTAACTGTTCAACTTCCATCCAGGTCAGCTTCCTGTTCCTTGGCCCCACATGTCCTAACCCCTGGAGACTCTGGGCCGCAAAGCAGACCATGGAGAGAGGCTGGGCAGCTCTGAGAGTCAAAGCTTGGGAACAAATGCTGCTCCAAGGGCAGACAGGGATGAGTGTCCTCTCCCCAAACACCGCAGAGAACGCTGCTATCACAGCTGCTTTTGTTTAGGCATGTCTGGCTTTCTGACCAACATCTGGAGTTTGTCTCTTAAAGACACAGCTGTGGCCAGTGGCCTCCAGTCCTAGCTCTACCTCCCATGAGCTGCGTGACCTTGGACATCCATGTTCCTCCTTAAGTCAAATGAGGAGTCAAATGAGGCCAGGAGAATATGAGAGTCTGCAGGTGAAAGGATTCATAAGCACAAGTTCATCTCGAGTCCCTTCCCAGGCTCTGAATCTAATTCTGTACTCCTAATTCTTTGAATCTGATTTTGTACTCCTAATTCTTTATCTTTTTCCTTAAAGAGGGCTCCAAATTGTACAAGCTTCAAGGCCCCACAAAACCTAGATCTGCCCTGAGTATGGTACAAATGTTAATTATTAGCATAAGTGGTCAAGAAGGGCGGCTCAGATAACACAGGATTAAAATCCGAGTTGCATAGCCTTCAAGTTGCTTAACCTCCCTGAGCCCCAGTTTTCTCATCTTAAAACAGAGATAACACCTCAAAGATTGCCGTGAGAATTTAATTTAATAATATTTATGGGCTTCCCTGGTGGCGCAGTGGTTGAGAGTCTGCCTGCCGATGCAGGGGACACGGGTTCGTGCCCCGGTCCGGGAAGATCCCACATACCACGGGGCGGCTGGGCCCGTGAGCCATGGACGCTGAGCCTGTGCGTCTGGAGCCTGTGCTCTGCAACGGGAGAGGCCGCAACAGTGAGAGGCCCGCGTACCGCAAAAAAAAAAAAAAAATGTAACGCATAGTTTCTGCTGCACAAGCACTACTATATGGTGGTTTTCTTATTATCATAAACTCTCAGAGATAGGGGCTCTAAAATGAATTTCAAGGAAGTAAGAGCTGAGAACTGAACTCCTGGACCAAAATAAGAAAGCTCCTTTAGCCTAGAAAAAAGAATGGTCAGGGGAAAAATGGGTCTTTGTGCTGCAATAAGGGAAATCTTAGTCAGACTCAAGAAAATACAGAGTGATCTCTTTAAGTTCCCTTTCAGTTCGATTCTTCTGCGGATAACCAGGCCTTTGGGCCTCGCCCACCTAACTCCTCCACCTTGGCGCCACCCACTACACACCAGTGGGGGCTGGAGTCCCCTGCCGTCTCCAAACGCTCGGTTGGAGCCTGCGTGGTTGGAGGGGGCCTTTGGAATTCTGCTGGGCTGGGCCCTGAAGGCAAGGGTGGATGAGAAATGGGTCCAGTCTGGGCCCAGCTCCCTGGCCACGCAGACACTCTAAAGAGAAGGGACTTCTTTCCACATCTACCAGACATCCATGATACAAAATAGATATCAGAAGGAGCAGCCCTTTGGGGAAAACGCTGTCTTGTTGCTAATTACAGTTAGCGATGCTTGGTTATTACCAATGCTAAATATCTGTCTGATTTTGTTGAGCGACCATTCCCAGCTCGGATCAGGGTGGGTGGGAGCGAGTGGGCAAAAGAAAGAAATCTTGACAAGGACGGTGAAGAGCTGCGTACGAGGAAGAACGCCCAGAGACCGCTAACCTTCTCTCAGGGGCTCACAGCGCGGCGGAGGCGAGGGCATTCCAGCCAGTGGCTTGCGGATGTCGGCTCCCAGATGCGCCAACGCCGGGGCTCTCCAGCCGGACCCACAGAGGTGGCCGCGTCCGGAACGGCCTTTCCAGCGGCTGTAGCCTCCGCAGCAAAGCAGCGGGACAAATCCCACCCCCCGGCCCCGCCCGTCCAATCCATCTTGCTCGGGAGGCGACGCTTCTCGGGAGAAACAAGGGGCGGGGAGGGGTAATCCAAGCCTTCGGGGGCTCCGGACAGGTGTTTGGGGGAGAGGGCGGAGCCGGGTTAGGGAGGATGGAGAGGGAGGGGCGGTGCTGCCCCTTTAAGAGGAGGCGGCCGAGCCGGGACCTTTTCTCTTTCCCCGGAAGGAAAGCCTAGCCCCGGCTGGGCGCGCAAGGTGGGGAGGTGCGGGGCTGGGCGTGGAGAGGCGGGGCGCGCGCGGTGGGACCCCTCCTTCCCGTCCTCCTTGCTGTCGACAGGTCTGCCTGCCCAGATCCGCTGCCGAGCCCGGATCGGAGGCGACAGTGCGGCCAAGTGGGCGCGGCCGGCACGAGTTGGGGGGCAGGGTGCCCGGGGCAGGGGGGCGGTGACCCGGGACAGTGCAGGCGGGAGAACAGACCCGCGGACCTCAGAGGGGAATCTGAGAGCTCAGACCGTGAGCGGACGTGAAACTGGCCAGGGCTGGGGGCCAGAAATTGATCAGCGCTTCGGGGCTCAATTAAGCGGACGCCAGAGTGTTCTCCGGTGGCGCGGGGGATCAGGTGAACAGGTCCTCACTCCCAGCTCCACGCCCTCACGCGCTCTCGCCCGGGCCCCGGCTCCCGTCCGCAGCCATGGGCCCCGGCCCCAGCCGCGCCGCCCGCGTCCTACGCCCGATGTTCTGCGCGCTCGCCTTGATGGTGGCCGCCAGCGACCGCGTCGCCTCCGCCTTCAACCTGGACACCCGATTCCTGGTGGTGAAGGAGGCCGGGAACCCGGGCAGCCTCTTCGGCTACTCGGTCGCCCTCCATCGGCAGACGGAGCGGCAGCAGCGTTACCTGTAAGTGAAACTGGCCGGGGTGGGATGGGAGAGTGTGTGAACAGGGTGCGGATCCCGAGTGGAGTCCAAGCCCTGGGCCAGCTGGCTTCCAGGCTCGCAGGCCTCCAGCTCTGGGGATAGACGATTAAGGGAGCGGGGACCTAGGCAGCCCTTCTGCTGCCGAGGCTTGGCGGGAAGTAAAGGGATTGGGTGTGGGATGGGGGCAGTAATTATTGGCAAGTGCTGACCCGGCCAGAACCTGTCTAGACTCAGCCCCTCAGGCCTTTAAACCTCTCTTGAGAGTAGAAGTGGGGTCCCCGTTTCCTGACCCCCCTCCCATTCAGTGAACTGGGTGCTTAGTATACCGAATGCCTCTTCTCTCCAGGGCTGGGAACTGGGGAAAACTGCAAGATAAACACCTTTCCCTTTTCCTGGGAAGAACCTACGGGGACATGCATTTAAGCCCGCCCCCACCTCGCACATAGTCTGCGGCCCCGCCAGCCACACCCTCTGCAGAACCACACTGAAGGGCCTTCTCAAATGCTTGGCGGTTGGAAAGTGAAGTGATGGGCGAGTCTGGGCGTTTGGAGCTGTCCAGGCGCTCCTTCTGACCCCTTGAGGATGCAGAAGTAGAAGTGAGAGGAGCTGCTGTCCCAACTCCTGCTTGGTCTTCTGCAACCTGCCCCCACCCCCAGCAGTGATGCCCTCCCACCAGACGTCCTCCTCGCATTCCATGGATTCATGTTGAATCTTCAACCCTGAGTGTGTTTGTTTTGGTCTCAGGAGGGAAATAGTGTTTTTCTCTTTCTTCTGTTCTCCTTCCCCAACAGCTGCAAGGAGGAGAAAGAGCTAGGCAGAGGGGAGAGAGGGGAAGGAGCGCATCCAGCTGCTTGTGTTGCCACCCCCGCCCCCCTTAGTCATGCCCAGTGGGGCATGTCCAAGTTTGAGAAGTTTCTCTGCATGGGCTCAGCGTGCTGAGGTTGGCAGTTAGGGGAAGAGGCCGCTGGGGAAGGTGAGGCTGCCACGGGAGGGAAGGTTGTTAGGACGGGACAGGCAGGCCCTCTTTGGGCAGTAGCCCTTCTGGTTGACCTCCCGAGATGTCAAACCCTGCTGAGCAAGAGGACATGGTCGGATAAAGGGTGTGTTGAAGCCTTTCTCAACTCTGGCTGGAACCTGCAGAAACTTGAGGAAGTTGCAATGTCCAAAGTTCAGACTGCCCCAGCCTTGTTCCCTGCCCTCCTGGTCCAGCCCCTGCCCAGGCCACCTACCTACTTGGCCTCAATTCCATCTAGCTTCTGCAGAGGCTAGGGCCACCACACCCTTCCCAGCCTGGCCCCAGCAGCTGCGGTCTGGCCTTAGCCACTCTTCCATCTTTTGGAGACCCTAAGTGATCATCAGCACACGTTTCTATGTTGGTGCTCTTTCTGCCCCAGCCCAGAAAAAGATTTTCCGATTTTCAGTGCTGAATCTGCATGATATGAGGCAATGGAGTGTAAAGAGAATATCAGAAAAGCAAGGGTAAATAATGCAAAGCTGGAGTAAATCATAGATTCTGTAATCACACACACACCCCCTTTTTTTTTCGCTGTGTGACCTTAAGCAGGATATTTCTCTTCTCTGGGCCAGTTTTCCCCAAGGAGAGGTTGGGTCTGGATCTATGTACTCCTTCCTGCCTCTGTTGGCAACTTGGCACTGTGGAGAAAGAAGAGGCTCCCGAGTCCCATTGCCAGTTTCCTGTCTTGAATCTGTCACTAATACCTGAGTCTTAATTATCTTACACGTCAGGGGGAGGGGAGCCACATGCCTTCTTCATGGGGTGATGGTGGGCTTTTAATGAGATAATTTGTGTAAAATGCTCTGCATCTGCCTTCTTCGCCCAGGGGCAGCTGAGGGCTCTTGTGCTGAAGCTGGGACCTGGATGCGCCCTCACTAACCAAGGACCTCACCCAAGAGGGCTGAGCAGAGGGGTCCCACTTTTCTTCCTGGGCAGCTAGAGATGGCATTAGGCCTGCCAGGAGCCTGGAA
The DNA here is from genome assembly GCF_964374135.1 of Grampus griseus. Lineage (NCBI taxonomy): Eukaryota > Metazoa > Chordata > Mammalia > Artiodactyla > Delphinidae > Grampus > Grampus griseus. Next base: position 24,087,025 of record NC_139014.1, read on the forward strand.
GTTTCTAAAACTAATGAATCTCGGAGAGGCAGGTAGTCTAGATAGCGTTCTGGGGGACTCACTTGGGTATCCTCAGACTTTTCCAGGGGTGGTTCTGCATCTTGGGTCATCTCCTCATCTCACTGAATTCTGCCCCGTGACCCTTTGGGAGAATCAGCTGGGCCAGCTGGGCTGAGCTACAGCCAGCTGTATAGCCAGATGTAAACAGCTGCCTGAGTGCACAGCCCAGGGCATCCAGCAAGTCAAGTGGCGGTTTTGTTAGCTTCAAAGTCCCTTTGGAAAAGGGGGAGGGTTCATGATCCTGAGCGAAGTCTTAGCCTGAAGTTCACTGAAGGTTTTCAGGAGATGCAGGGATCCTGGAAAGTGTGTGCAAAATCTTGCGTGTGTGTGCCTTGTTCTGGGGCCTGGAGGAGGGGAGAGCATAGCTTTCGTTATGTTCTCAAAGATGGCCTTATTCCAGGAATGGTTAAAAACCCAGGTGTGTCTTTGTTCCCCATCACCTTCATCTCTAGACTGAGGTTCCATGCCCACAACATCGGAGGCTTACACCTTCATCTCTAGACTGAGGTTCCATGCCCACAACATCGGAGGCTTACTGCAACCCCAGTCCCAATTTTGCAGCCTCTGGAGTGAGGGGTCAGGAGCAGGACAGGGAGCCAAGGTTCTCTGGGCTTCTTGGTGAGATACGTGAGGACCCCTGGGTGAGCAGAGGGACTATTCCTCGGGGAGATGGTCACTGACCTCCCCCCCTTCCCCCAGCACCTGTTCTGTCATTCCCTCCTGGGAATCCAGGTGTCCTGGTCCGGCCTGACCTTGTGGGCTATGGGACATACCTCTGGGGCTCTTGCCTGGAAATGAGGGTGTCTGGGATGCCTGGGGCGGGGGTGGCTGCAGCTCCTGGAAGATGAGGTCATACCTGAGGTAGGCAGGAACTAGGCTTACTTGCTCTCCTAAAACATGTTTCCCTGGGCAGGGTAGGCACCTGGCAGCCTCCAAGGCTCGTGCCAGAGGAAATGGGCATAGCCGCTGTGGCTGCAAGCAGAAGGCGGGGATGCGTAGTGTCCTTTTTCTCTGGCTGTCTCCAATGACCAGGCCAAGCCAGAGAGCTTAAAACTGGGCAGGAGGTAAGGGAAGCCTGATCTTGTAGAAAATGAAGTGAAAGGGGCTTGGTCAGAACTAAACAAAGAAGGAAGAGGTTGGCGGTAACAGCAAGGGAGATTGAGGTTAAATGACATGAAGAATGCCCTAAGGGATCAATGTGGAAAAATACTAAGGAGCCAGGGAAAGGGAGAAGAAATGAGAAAAACAGCCTTGTTCTTTATTGTTGGAGGCTTGAGCAAGGCCTCTTTCTCCTGTCCTCTCTCATTCTCTCTCTTTCTCCGGCTTGTTGCTCTGATTCTAGGGCTGCGTCACCAGAGGGGAAAGGGAGCTGGGGGGCAGCGTAGGGAGAAGTAAGGCGGGGATTGAGAGGACTGCACTTTCAGCGACCGTAGGAGAAGCCTCTGGGGACATGGCTAACTCAGTCAGGGGGATTGGCACAGAGCTGGGATCCAGGCATCTGAGAGCTGCCCCCAACCCACCCCAGGGCTCAGAGCTGGAGTGGGCCCCCTCCCCAACTGGCTTCCTGGCCTAAGGAGTAAGGCATGGGGGCCCGCTGGACCCTCATTGTTAACTGAAGTCTTTCCACTGGGGCTACCCCAGTGCCTTCCTGAGGTGAGGAGTCTGGGAAGTTGAATTCTACAGGCCGTTTCTCTGAGCATCACCCCACCCCAGTATCCCTCAGGGAGCCTTCTTCTCTGGGGTGAGCCAGCCTGGTGCCCTGACACCCCTGGGCCCCATTCCCCTGCCTCCTCTGATTCCACTGCTTTCTACCTGGCTGTTCATTAGCTTTGAGCTGCCCCAGGAAGAGTGATGGGGCAGGAGTGAGAAAGTGCTTCTCCAGAACTTGGGGCTCAGGGGCCTCCACAAAGGCCAGGAGGGGCTGTCTGGCCGGAGCCTAAGGATAGGGTGAAGAGGCAGCTGTTTGAAAGCCCTTGCGAGGTCATTTTATTCATCCCCCTACCTCCTGGAAAGTCACCTGCTCCCACCCAGCCCAGCCTGACTCCAGGAAGGAGGCGGTCCCGTCTCCTTTCCTCCTTGCTCCCAGAGCTGGGCACAGTCTCCCACGTAGCATCCCACTTCTGGCTGCTGCTGGGAGGGTGACCTCAGTGGTGGTTTCAGAGGGATCAGCTTCTCGACTCTTTGATCTGGACCAGATCCAACAGCAGGAGCAATGTGCTCATTTGCATAGTAACTTACATTCATTTACATACCAGTAAGAGCTTTCCCACCCTCTGGATTTTCCCACACCTGACTGTGGCTGGAGGAAGCTGGACCCGGCCCTCTGTGCACCCTCCTTCCCCCATCTACTCCCAGTCCTCTGGCCGTAGACCCATTGGATCCTGGGCTGGGAGCCAGAGGGCCTTAAAGGGCCTCTAAGCAGGCCAAGTAGGAGCTAAAAATACTCCAGGGAGGTGGGAGGTGCTCTCTGTGGAATCTCTGAGGAGGGAGGGGCCTGGGATGCGGGGGGGTGCTGGGATTAGGACCCTGCCCCACCGCCCATCAATGGGCACAAGGCTGGTGCGGGGTGAGAGTGGAGAGGGTATAGGTGGTAAGGGGATTTATGTCAATCCAATTGCTATTCATGCCCAGCTCTGCCTGCTCTGTACCACAGGAGGCAAAGAGGCGGGGACCCTCAGGCCACTCCCTCTAAGATGAGGGAGCTGGGAGGGCATGGCCACCCTGTTCCTCAGCCACCTCCCACCCTGACAACTTGGGCCCAGAGAGCTGTAGGCACGGCAACACTTCCCTTGCATGGCTCGCCCTGGAATGCAACCTGGGCTCTCCAGGGACCCCTTGCCCACTGAGGCCTGGACCCACCCCTTCAAGGTCATTGTAGCCAACCCCCAGCTGCCACCTCCAGCCAAATCTGGGCTCCCACCGTCGAATGACTAGCTGCCAGTGCCCCACCCCAACCTGACTGACTGCCTTAGGCCGTGGATCCTCTGCCCCATCTGAACACCTGAACTAGTCTGCTCTGTGCCTGTGCTTCAGGTCCCCTAACCCAGTGGGGCAGAAATTCCTGGGTCCCCGGAGCAAGGCCTGGGGGTGTGCTAGGGCCAGTCCTGGTACCACAAGAAAGCAGAACGACAGTGCTCACGTTGGCCTTGGCTTCATAGTCGGGAGGCCCTTTCGAAGAATGAACCCACTTTTTCCCCCAACAACCCTGGAGGGTGGTGGGACAGCTGCTGTCCCATTTTACAGATGAGGCACTCACAGCTCAGAGAGGGAAAAGAAATTGTCCCTTGAGGCAGAACAGACCTAGAACCAGGCCCTTCAGCTCCAAGGCTGAGATATTCCTTTCCCACAGGCAGCAGCTCCCCTCTCGCACCTGTCAGGCTGTGGGCGGATGCCCATGGGTGGTCAGGCAGTGGACTCGCTAGGCACCCCACCCAGCCCAGACAGAGGGTGACTAACAGGGCCTGGCTGCCACACTGGCCCCCTGCCAGCCTTCCTGCCGGAGCTCCCAGCCCTGCTCTGCTTAGAGAAGCTCTACCCCTGCCCCCAGGAACCCTTCCCCAGGGTGAGGTCTGAGCTGAGAGGTGAGGTGCAGGCAGAGTCCCCTTCCCGGCACCCCCAGGCAGCGCATTCCTGACACCCAGTGGGCCGAGGCACCCAGGCCCTGGCATGCCCGGGCCCTGCCCTGCCCGCTCCCGGCAGCCCTCACTCTCAGGTCCCAGGCAGGAGCTGCAGGCAGGGCTGTTGCTCTGCACGCGCAGACTCTGGCAGGGGGCCTGGCGCCCAGGTTCTGAGCTGGGCGCCTCAGGTGACAGCACTGCTGGGGCCGGATGGAGGGGTACCTACCTAGGAGGTGCCTGCCACCCAGGAGGCTGGGTCCAGCAGGACTGACGAGGTGGTCTTGGCAGAACGTCCAGAGACTGCAGACAGATGATGCTGGGAGAGCAAGGGGGTGGTAGAGCTGGGTTCTCAAACTGTGGTGTGAATATTTGGGGTGCATGTTAAATAAGCAGGTTCCAGGGCTCCACCCCCAGATTCAGTCCAGGTTGTCTGTGATGGGCTGAGGAATCTGCCTTTTTAACAAATATCGCAGGGATTTTTGATTCTGGTGGTCCAAGAACTGTCTTTTGAGATGATATTTCAAAGCTGATCACCGCCTTCCTCTCCTCTAGTCACCTCTCTGGTATGGGAAGGGCTGCTAGAGCCCTAAGAACCTTGCAGAGACTTGCAGTTGGTGTCCCTAAAGAGGGGTTCCAGGCAGGCTGGGGACAAGGTGATTTTTAGTCCTCACGCATCCCTATTCTCATGCCCAGCAGCAAGAACTCTGCCCCGGGGCCACACTGTCCAAAGTGTCAGGTACCCAGCTCCCCTGCCACCACCCCTGTACCTCATATGTCTGTCTCAACAGGGGTGGGGGGGGACAGTAGACATCGCCCAGGTCACATAAGGGCCCTGCTGACCTCAGCTCACCCAGCTCCGGTTTAGGGTCAGTTGTCCTTTCCTGCCCACATTCTTCAGTGCCCGCCCCCGGATCTAAGTCCTCAGATGTGGCTCAAAGAGGTAGGACCAGGACTCCCCCAGCCTTGCTCTCTTCCCCTCTGGCTTCATCTCAGAGGCCAAGCATTCCTTCCCAAACCCAGATCTGATTATGTCACTCAGATGCCAAAACAGTTCTTCCAAAACCGAGATCTGGCCATGTCGCTCCCTTGCTTGAAATCCCTCCGTGGCTGCCCTTCCCACCCTGCCTCTTGTCCCTCCCCGTGTTTCTGGCCTCCAGCTGTACCGAGGGCCTTGCAGGTCCCTGAGTCACTCTCTTGCTCATGCTTCCCGGCTCTTGCACAGGCCAGACCTTGGCCTACAGAGCCCCTCCTCCCCTTCTTCACCTGGTAAGCCCTGGTCATCAGACTCAGGCCAGGGTCCCCTCTTCTGTGGGCCTCCCTGATTGCCCCCCACGCAGAGTCTGGGCTGGTTTGCTCCCTGCTTTCCTCTCATGAGGCACTGACCACAGGTGTCTGTCTCCTTGCCTGGCTTCCCCTACCCTGGGCACTCCTCGAGGGCAGGGGCGGGGAGCCATTCATCTCCCGACGGCAGAGCCTGGCACAGAGCGGATGCCCGGCCCACGCACATTCAGCAGTGAGTTGTTTGAAGCGGGCTTTGGGGACTATGGGCCCGGGTCTACCTACCTTCTTGCCCCCAGGCTCCTGGCTGGCGCCCCCCGGGACCTTGCTGTGCCTGATGGCTATACCAACCAGACCGGTGCTGTGTACCTGTGCCCACTCACTGCCCACAAGAACGACTGTGAACGGATGGACATTGCAGAGAAAAGTGAGCAGGGGGACAGGAGCCTGGTGGAGGGCGTGGCACAGAGAGGATGACTGGAAGAGACAGAAGGCTCACCCGGGTAGCTTCCAGTCCCTTCTTGTCCGGCTGGGAAGAGGGAGTCCTAGAGTGGGACCAGATGGGATTTGTGGAGCTCGGACTATGATGGGCTGGAGAAGGCGGGGAAGGAGGGCTGCCCTGCTGGAGTGGAAGGTCCGGGAGAGACCAACCCCTGCCCCCTGGGTGCTCTTGATGCTGGGAGGGTGGGGTGAGGTGCCCTGGCTCATGACCCCTCCCATGCCCACAGGTGACCCTGACCATCACATTATTGAGGACATGTGGCTCGGGGTGACTGTGGCCAGCCAGGGCCCTGCGGGCAGAGTCCTGGTAAGTGGGCACTCGCCGTCGGTGTCCCCCTCCAACCCTCTCCTTCGTCTCCCAGGAGCTTCGGAGGGAGGCAGAGGGCAGGAGAAGGGTCCGTTGTGCATGAGCTGGTGCCTTGCAAATGTCCATTTCTGTGGCTGTACGTCTCCACGGCATGTGTGTCCCTTCATCCTGCACTTGTAGCAGGGGCTGGGGGTAGGGAGGGTGTCTGGCACTCTCCAAGGGCCAGCCTGGGTCCTGTCTGAAGCACCCACTGCCCGCCCCCACGGGGGGGGGGTGTTCACCCTCCGTAGGAATGAGCTGAGGGAACTGTGAGATGGAAAGGGCAGAGAGGGCCTCAGGCAGTGCGGCCTGGGCGCGCTCCTTCCGGGGAGGCCGGCTGGTGGAAGAGGCACAGCCCTGCTGCCCCAGCTCACCCGGCTGGGCTTTGGGGGCCCCCTCCCTGCTGTCAGCTGTCACCTCCTCAATTTCTGAGTCCCAGATAGACAATTTATTTTTCATCTTTAAATTCATGTAACATTTACATACAGTGAATGTACAAATTTTGTTTCAGTTGCGTTTTGACAACTGAACTGCGTTTATACAACTGTGTAACCAACACCCACTAAAGAAATAGCATATTTACATCATTCCAGAAAGCCCACTCCTTTCCAGTCAACCGTCACCCCCATAGCCGTCACCTTGGGATCACGTTGTGATTTCTGTCACCTTTGAACACTGTCATAAGCTCTGGGTTTGACCAGTTCACTGAAACACCCTTTCTAGTCTTTTGTTAAGGATGGTGTGGGTCCAGGTTTCCACTTAAGTCAGTTCTAGATCCTGGGTCCTTCAGCAGTTTTCTGCTCACCCATCCATTCATTCAGTCCGTTTTTGGTGAGCACGTCCTGTGTGCCCTGCACTGAGCCCACACTACAAACCTTGTAGTTACCCGGGACAGGCTCAGGCCAGTACGAGCATGGGTTTGGCTCACAGCTGGACGGGGACACAGACGGCGAGCAAACAAGAACTAGGCCTGGTTCTGGGTTTCCCCTGGCCCCTGGCTGTTTTTGCAAATACCCTATTCTGATGGAGCACCTCCCATGTGCAGGGAGAAGCTTCAAGAGAGGCAGCACAGCCTGACACTTAGGAGCTCAGACCCCGGAGCCCCGACAGCCTTCGTTTGAACATCCCCTGCCTCTCTCTAGATGTGAGATCTTAAGCAGGTTTCTCAGTTCTCTGTGCCTCAGTTTCCTTATCTAAAATGGGGAAGATAATTATCCCTACTCCATAGGGCTGGTAGGAGGCTTAAAAGAATGAATATGTGAAGAGCTCAGACTTGTGTCTGGCATACGGTCAGCACTCAGTGAGTGTCAGCCGCTGCTGCTGTGGTTGTTGTTATTCTAATACTGACCTTTCATTAAGAGGGCGAGGCCATCAGGGGACAGCAGAGATGCAAATTCCTAACCTGCTCTGTGTCTAGCTCCTTTTATTTATTTATTTTTTATTATTATTATTTTTTTAAATTTTATTTATTTATTTTTTACTTATTTATTTATGGCTGTGTTGGGTCATCGTTTCTGTGCGTGGGCTTTCTCTAGTTGCGGCGAGCGGGGACCACTCTTCATCGCGGTGTGCGGGCCTCTCACTGTCGCGGCCTCTCGTTGCGGAGCACAGGCTCCAGACGCGCAGGCTCAGTAGTTGTGGCTCACGGGCCCAGTTGCTCCGCGGCATGTGGGATCTTCCCAGACCAGGGCTCGAACCTGTGTCCCCCGCATTGGCAGGCAGATTCTCAACCACTGCGCCACCAGGGAAGCCCTGTGTCTAGCTCCTTTTAGACCCAAGGGCCTGAACCCCACATTCTCTCATCCTTTTCCCTTTTCGTTTTGCCAAGATCCCTCAGCCACTCTCAACTCCAGTACCTTCTGGCCTTCCAGAAGTGTTCTCAGCCTTCAGAGCAGGTTTTTGAATTCTGGAAAGGCAATGCAGGTCCAAGCACCACTGTGGGAAGAAAGAAAAGCTGGGAGACCTCTTTCCACTCCCCTCCTGCAAAGCCAGAGGCGCACAGGGCTGTGGAGACACTGCTCCTGAGTCCATGCCGCGGGCTCAGCTGTGTGCGTTGGGGGGGGCTGGGGTCCCCAGGTCTGTGCCCACCGCTACACCCAGGTGTTGTGGTCGGGGTCGGAGGACCAGCGGCGCATGGTGGGCAAGTGCTATGTGAGGGGCAACGACCTGGAGCTGGACCCCAGTGACGACTGGCAGACCTACCACAACGAGATGTGCAACAGCAACACCGACTACCTGGAGACCGGCATGTGTCAGCTGGGCGCCAGCGGCGGCTTCACCCAAAACACTGTGTACTTTGGCGCTCCTGGTGCCTACAACTGGAAAGGTGGGGACCGTGGGGGGAGGGAAGGGGGCAGAGGCCACCACCCCGTTAGGCCCGAGGGCAGCCTGCCAGAGCCTCCACACGAGAGGGCAGAGGAGAGCATTCGTTTGCCAACACCAGCAGCTACCTCGACCTCTGCTATTTTAAAGTGCTTACTAGGTACCAGAGGCTTTACACCTATTCTCTGAATTAATCTTAAAATACGAGTATTATTATACTCATTTTACAGAAAACTGAGCCTCAGGGAGGTGAAGTAAATCAACAGTAAGTTCTGAAACCTGTATTGGATGCAGGCCTATCTGACTCCAGGTTAACCATTTAAAAACTTAAAAAATAAAGCACGTTCCTGGTACAACTACTAAATGGTACAGTAAAGTAAAGAGGAAAAGTGCCCTTCTTCTCCCCCGTCTTCCTTGTCCCATTTCCCAGTGTATGCTGCTAAGTGTCTTGTGGCTCCTTCCAGACTTATTTTAGAATGTATAGGCATCTTAACACACACACACACACACAATCACATTAAACATACTGTTCTGCTACTTCCTTTTCACACATCGATAAACTGTGGGCATCTTTTCATGTCCGTACATACAGGGCAGTCTTTTGGGAGGGCCGCAGAGATTTCCTTGTATCCAAAGTCATGCTTGTATCTGCCACACCACCTACTGCCTCTCAGGAGTCTGACGGCTCACACCCCCTCCACCTGCCTCTCTCCACCACATAGGCTGTAGCAACAGTGGCCGCTTTTCCCTTACTGCACCTACTATTGCAGAATCAACAGGCAGAGGGAGCCCAGAATCTTGTTTTGCTTTTTTTCATCGCAGTATAGTCGACATACAATATTTTGTTAGTTTCAGGTGTACAACATAGTGGTTCAGCATTTAAATACATTATAAGGTGATCACCCCTATAAGTGAAGAAACAATCTGTCCCCATACAAAGTGATTACGTTATTATTGACTATATTTCTTATGCTCCATGTTACATCCCAATGATTTATTTATTTCGTCCTCTTGACCCACAGGTAGCACAGGGCGTAGTCACCGCTCTGGGCTTGCCCGAGGCCGAGGCCTCTGCTCGCTCTGCTAGTCTTACCTCCCACCCCTTGCTCCTGTAGACTCTTGGCAGGGCCACAGGTACTCTCCAGCAGCAGCCCTGGGGAGCAGGGTAGGGGTAGGCAGCCCGAGTCTGGGGCAGGATTACGAGGAGATAATGGTGTGGAGTCTGGCTTCGGTGTCTAGGGTGAGGGAAATGTCATCTACTATCTGGGTGCCTGGATGACTGGATTCCAGCTGGACAACTAGCTCTCCATCCCTGAGCCTCACTTTTCTCATCTGCAAAATGGGGGTCATCGTTCTACCTCACAGAATTGTTAAAATAAAGAGGAAGTGATTTGCAAATGGCGAAGTACTCACAAATAAAAGGGGTTATTATTATCCTTATCTGGAGGTGGGGGGCCTGGACATAGTGGAGGAAAGGAGTCGTGACTTATACTCCCCCCCTCAAATCCTTGTGAAGGAAACAGCTACATGATTCAGCGGAAGGACTGGGATTTATCCGAATATAGTTACAAGGACCCAGCGGACCAAGGCAACCTCTACATTGGTGAGTCCTGTGGTGGTGGCCCTTTGGGTGGAGAGGAGGAAAGGGGCTCAGTGGCCCTCTCACCTTCAGTGTCTGGTGGAAGAGTGAGGCCAGGGTGCAGTGCGACTAGTGGCATTTAATTCAGCGAGCACGCAGTTATTGAGCACCACCTATATGCCCCCAAGATGCAGAGTCATGACCCTCATGGAGCTCACGGTCCAGTGTGCAGGCAGGACTGGGGGCTGGGCATCCAAGGTCCACCTTCTTGCCCAACTTAGAATAGAGGAACAGAAGATAATGGGGGGATATTGGGAGGTGGGTCCAGAGTAGAAGGGGACAAAACTTACTGGAGCCTTGATTGACCACCTTCCCCGCTTCCCAGGCTACACGATGCAGGTGGGCAGTGCCGTCCTGCACCCTACGAGCACCACCATTGTGACAGGTGCCCCTCGGCACCAACATGTGGGCGCTGTCTTTTTGCTGAGCCAGGAGGCGGGTGGAGACCTGCGGAGGAGGCAGGTGCTGGAGGGCAGGCAGGTGGGCGCCTATTTTGGCAGCGCCATTGCCCTGGCAGACCTGAACAATGATGGGTGAGAATCCAGGGACGTTTCTCTGGGGCTGGGATTATGGTGAGGGGGGCGGGCTTGCCCAAAGCAGGGCAGAGAAATGGAGGTTTGCAGTTGTGCATTTCTTTGCATGCTGTTTGCAGGGATTGGCTAGTCAATTTTGCATGTTGATCTGCAATCAGACTTTATGGGATTCTGGGTATTTGCATGTCAGTTTCATGAGACTTGCATCTCCTCGTCTGTGCCTGTCATCTGTATGGCTCTAGTGGATGTGGGCTGTTTGGGTGTGACCTGTGTCTACATGGCTTCTCCACAACGTGTGTTTTCTATTAGACGGGTCACAGTGACGCTTCCTTGTCCTTCCCACGACCTATGGCCAGAGGCGCCATTTGTAGAGTCACGTGCCCTGCCTGGCACAGTTGTGTCTGCTAAATAAGAGTTACGCTGCATGTCCCATCTCCACCTTCTTCTCTCCTGTGCAGGTGGCAGGACCTCCTGGTGGGTGCCCCCTATTACTTTGAGCGGAAAGAGGAGGTAGGGGGTGCTATTTATGTCTTCATGAACCAGGCAGGCACCTCCTTCCCGGCCCACCCCTCCCTCCTTCTTCACGGCCCCAGTCGCTCTGCCTTTGGCTTCTCCGTGGCAAGCATCGGTGACATCAACCAGGATGGATTCCAGGGTATGAGCCAGCACTCCTGCCCCAGCATCCACTGACTGAGAGCCAGCTGCATACCAGGCTTGACAGGGTCCGAAGAGAAGACAGGCTGGGGCCCAGGTCTGGGGAGCTCACAGCAGTGCTGGAGAGACAGCGTGCAAAGGGAGCCCCCACAGAGGCGAGCTTGGTAGACCTCCTGGAGGAGTGGACGTACCACTGGGCATCAAAGGCTGGGCTGAGTGTGCACAGTGGAGGGAAGAGAAGGGGCACAACGTGAGTGTGGTCCACTTGCCTGATGTGCTCAAATCTAGTAGGTGTGGGTTGTTCGCATCAGAGATGAGGCTGGAGAGGTAGTGTAGGGGTGGGGTGGACGCTTTGAAAGCCAGGCAGAAAAACTAGGGCTTTATATTCGGGTTATGGCAGAGCGGTGTCCAAAAAGATCTGGGGGCAGGGATTTGATATGATAGCTTGGTACCTTGCAAGATGATTCTGGAGGGAGATGTGAGATGGATGGATGCGGGGAGCAAGGCTGGGGGTGTTAAGATCAAGAATATAGTATATCAGGTGTGGGACGTTAAGCGCTGGGACAAGGTAGACGTCCCAGATATAGGGGATGCCATTAGTGCTCTGCAGGACTTGGGGACCAATCAGACCTGGTGTATCAAGGAGAGGGACAAATCAAGGGGTCGAGCCTGGTTGCCACGGGAGCACCTGGCGTATCTGTAAATCATTTCTCTGACAACCTCAACTTCCCAGAACATACCTGAGAACCAAAAGGAAGGCAGAGGCGCCGCTAAAGAGACAAAACAGGTGCTAGAAAGTCTAGTTAATGAAGCCCAAGCACTTACTGATACAAGAGTTGCCCAGTTGTCACTCAGGACCTACTTCCTTTTCCTTTTCTAACAAGCTTGGCTTTCTGGTTACCTAGACCTTATCAGATCAAAAGCAGAAAACTAGAAAGTTTAAGAAGACAAAACGTTTTGGATTTATTTGTGCAAATAATGGTTAGAATTTAAAAGCCTGGCCATTTTAACAAGTAAAGCTCACTAGAGTGTTGTGATTAAAATCCCAGCCCCCACACAGAGACAGACGTGGGCTTAGAGCCTCTTCTCTACTCCTTAGCTGTGTGACTTTGGGTTTCCTGAGCCTTTTTTCTCATCTATGAAGTGGGGACGGTAGTACCTACTGCCAAGAGAAAAAACAAAACAAAGTAGTACCTACTGCCAGTACTCTTGTGAGGACTGGATGACATGAGTGCTTGATAACTACCTGGCAAAGTCACCAACGGATAACACCTGCTTTTGTGGCCCTGCTGGTAAATGTCATTAGAAGGACCAGGTGTCTGGAGGGGCGGTTGGTGGGGAGAAGGAAGGCACTGCAATGAGGGAAAACAAACAACAGCCAGTGGTCAGAAATCTGGGGTTTAGGCCTGCTGGACACATTAACTTGCTGTGTGACTTTGGGTAAGTCACTTCCCTCTTCTGGGCCTAATTTCCCTCATATAAAAGAGGGTGCCCAGTGGTCCCAGTTTTAATCCTGAGCCACAGAGCTCTGTTTCCTGATGCTCTGAGCACTGTCTTGACAGGGAGGTCAATGCCATGCTGGGCTCTGTGGCCTGGAGCACAGGGTTGGGGAACTGTGGGGCCCATAGTACACGGGGTGACCCTGTACTGTATCTCTTCTCCAGACGTTGCCGTGGGAGCCCCTTTCGAGGGCTTGGGCAAAGTGTACATCTACCACGGCAGCTCCAGGGGGCTCCTCAGACAGCCCCAGCAGGTATGGATGGACAGGGACGGAGGGGCCCTTCCTCCTTTCCCTCATCCACCCCTCCCTATTCCCCCTGAGCCCCACTCCCTGGAGCCTACCCCAGAGCCTGTCCTCACCACTTCCCTCTGCCTCCAGGTAATAGACGGAGAGAAGCTGGGACTGCCTGGCTTGGCCACCTTCGGCTACTCCCTGAGTGGGCAGATGGATGTGGATGAGAACCTCTACCCAGACCTGCTGGTGGGGAGCCTGTCAGACCACATCGTGCTGCTGCGGTGAGCCAGGGCGACAGTGGATGGGGGCCTTTCTCTCCTCCATCCCTGTCTGCATGGAGCCCCAGCTCGGTCCACCTTCAGCATCATGTCCGTGCAAACCTGAGCCCCGACCCCAGCCTGGCCTGGGACAGGCCAGAGGCATTGATGTCTGTGGGTTTTCCATGCAGGGCCCGGCCTGTCATCAACATCCTCCACAGAACCTTGGTGGCCAGGCCATCTGTACTGGACCCTGCACTCTGCACAGCCAGCTCCTGGTGAGACCCTCAGGCCCCACTCTGCCCACCCATTCCTCCTGATGTATGGGAAGGCTCTCCCAAAACCCTCCCCTGGCAACTCCTGATATCCCACCATTAAAGGGCTGATTCTTGGGTAAGCATGGCCCTCCCTACCCAACCTCATTAAAAAGCAAAATTCCTTGCAGGAGGTAATGGGTGAATTGGGGGTGGGGGCAATAGGGCACGGTGGTTGAGAGTGGGAGCTCTGACTGCCTGGTTCAAATTCCAGCTATGGCCATTGCAGTGGTGGGGATGGGCTCTGGGGGGTGAGATCCTGGAAGGGGAGGGAAGAGAAAGACAGGTGATGGGATGTGGGGAAGGAGAGAGAACCACCTTGAGCAAATTAATCTCTCTGAATCTCAGATTCCTTGCCTATAAAACAAAGTTAATAACCGATTCACAGGGCTGCTGTGATAATCAAATGAGATAATATACAAATAGCCCTTAGCATGGCTCTCTCTAAACCCTGAGTGCTCAAAAAATGTTAGTTGCTAAGATGGTTACAGTAATGATGGTGATGACCCCAAGGTCTGTGTGTGAATGAGGGTACTGGATCAGAAGGCAGGGGGAGACAGGGCAGGGGAGTGGGGGGCGGGGTGGGGAGGGAGATCTGGACTGGGGATCCTGCCCAAGACTGGGCTGGGCCAACAACTGACTAATGACTTCAGGCAACTCCTGCTCTCAGGGCCTCCGTTTCCCCATTGGTGCCCTCTAACCCTGTTTTCTATGGCTCTGATGAGAGTGGGGAGGGAAGGGGCCAGGGACACCCCAGCCCAACCCTGTGGACTCCCCAGTTCTGTCCCTGCCTTTTCCCTGAAGGGCCCTGTTCCGCCTTGCCCAGGAAAGGGGGTGAAAGCCAGGGCCTGGATATCTGGGTCCCACTGTGACCAGACCCTCCTCCATGTCCCCCTCAACAGTGTGCAGGTAGAGCTGTGCTTTGCTTACAACCAGAGTGCCGGGGACCCCAACTACAGGCGGAACATCAGTGAGTGCTGGGCTGCAGGGGGAGGGGGAGGGCATGCTCACCTGGTCACTTGCTGACCACACTGTGCACCGCAGCCCTGGCCTACACTTTGGAGGCCGACCGGGACCGCCGCCCGCCCCGGCTCCGCTTTGCACGCAGTCAGTCAGCTATCTTCCATGGCTTCTTCTCCATGCCCGAGATGCGCTGCCAGACGCTGGAGCTGCTCCTGATGGTGAGGGAGGGGCGAGGGGTGGCACGTGGGCTCCATGGCCCCAGGAAGAGGTAGCCAGAGTCCCCAAGGTCAAGGGTGAGGGAATGAGGTCTCCCCAGAGACAGAGGTGGCAGGTCGGCCTGGAAGACCATAGGTAAGTAGAGGGTACAGTGCACAGCACCCAGCCCATGGTAGAGGAGAGAGGAGACCCTTGGAGTACGGATGGGGGCCACAGTGAGGGGTGTGAAATTCTTGCCTCAGCTCACCTCTGGGGAAAAGGCATCCGTTAGTAGGGGCAGGCTCAGGCTCTCTCTGGGACATCAGGGTGAGAAGGAAGAACTCAACCTGGGAACCCCAGGGATGAAGGGAAGCTCAACCCTCCCCCCAGAGGGTTCCCTGGAGAGGAGGAGCCCCACCTTCTCACTTGTGGGTCAAGGTGGTACCAGTGGGGTCAATTTGGTGATCAGACGGGAGGGGGTTCAGCCTTACAGGGGGTTTTCAGGGTTGAGGCGGGGTGGGGGCCTTCAGCTCCTCCCTAGGGGTTTAGGATGGTGTGAGGATTCAACTTGGTTTGGAGGGCAGTGCAGAGCTGGGTTCAGCGCGCCTTCCTTTCCCAGGACAACGTCCGTGACAAACTCCGACCCATCATCATCTCCATGAACTACTCTTTACCTTTGCGGATGCCTGAGCGCCCCCGACTGGGGCTTCGGTCCCTGGACGCCTACCCGGTCCTCAACCAGGCGCAGGCTCTGGAGAACCACACGGAGGTGGGTGGGGCCGAAGGACAGGGACCCGGAGAGCTGTGGGGCCAGAGGGCGCTGTGAGTGGTGGGCCCTCCACGCCTCCGACCACCCCCAGGTCCAGTTCCAGAAGGAGTGCGGGCCGGACAACAAGTGCGACAGCAACTTGCAGATGCAGGCGGCCTTCGTGTCTGAGCTGGGGCAGCGGCTGAGCAGGTGCGCTCTGGACCGCGGGGATTGGCCAAGGGTGGGGCGAACTTCACTGGCTTTGGGGAATTGAGGGGCGGGGCCCTATTGGTCTGGAAGAGGGGAGAGAACTGGTAAGATCTGAGGGGAGGTGTCTCAGAGAGAGGCGAATCGGAGAGGAGGGACCTTAATTAGCGGGGTGGGAGCTGTTCAGACTGGCCTTCCCTGGCCAGAAAAGGGGCTTTCTTCTGGGGGGCGGGGCCTAACAGGTCTGGGGCGGGCCCGGGGGCGGGGCTTTGGGCTCAGCCCGGGGCTCCTCCCCTCTCAGGCTCCCATACAGTAGAGACTTCCGAAAACTGCTGCTGAGCATCAACTTGACCAACACCCCAAGCCGGGAGCGGGCTGGGGAAGACGCCCACGAGGCGCTGCTCACCTTGGCGGTGCCTCCCGCCCTGCTGCTGTCCTCAGTGCGCCCCGTGAGTGCCTTCCGCCCCCTCGGAGCCCAATCACGGCTTCACCACGTATATGCATCCTTCATACATGTCATGTACATGTGTTGTCATTTGCCATGTGTTCCCCGCCCCCCCCCCAACTACTCTAGGCTGGGCTTCCTCAGGTGCCTGCAGCGTCTCTGCTGCTAGGGGAACACATGGGTTCTCAGGCCTCTAGGGCTTCAGGCCCTGTACCACAGGAGAGGGGCGGGACAAGCCCTAGTCTGACCACCCAGACCTGATTTGTCTTCTTTCTTCAGCCTGGAGCTTGCCAAGCCAACGAGACCATGACCATTGTTTGCGAGCTGGGGAACCCCTTCAAACGGAACCAGAGGGTGAGCGCCGACCACACCCTCCCAACCCTGTGGGTCCCAGGCTACTCCTCTGATGAGTTCCTTATCTTCACTCTGCCTGCCTGCTTCCCAGGCTTCCTTGAAGCAAAGAGCCAGAGTGGAGGAGGGGGGGATACAGTAGGGGGTGGGGAGAGACCCAGAGACAGAAAAATGGGGCCACTAGGGAGCTATGCGCAAAGCTAGAGCAGGTGGAGGTGAGGAAACCGATTTTGCTGAGCACCTACTATGTGCCAGGCCCTGACCCCAAGGCTGTGCTTCTTTTATATGATATAATTCTCACAACCTTCTGAGGAGGTAGATGCTGATTTACAGAAAGGAAACATGGGCTTACATAGTTTCAGTGATTGCTCAAGGTCATGTGGCTCAAAAGTAGCAGAGATATTACTAACAGAAGAGAATGGGAAAAGGGAAACAGAAGGGGCTAGGAAGGTGGAAAAGTGGAGACAGGTGGCAGTGGGAGACTGCACCCTGAATGGGAGGAGGAGGCCAGAGAACCAACTCCTTAGCGTAGCATTCAGCCCCTCGCTTCCCCATGGCATCACCCCTGCCTGGCCCCAAACGCCCCTCTCTGCCTCCCTCACCCTCATGGCAGATGGAGCTGCTCATTGCCTTCGAGGTCATTGGGGTGACCCTGCACACAAGGGAACTCCAGGCACAGCTGCAGCTCTCCACGTGAGTGACCTCGAGAAGCCAGGCTATGTCGGGGTTGAGATGTCCTGGGCCCCCCCACCCCAGCCTTAGCTGACACATTCCTCCCCTCCCCTCCCCATTCTTTCCCCAGGTCAAGTCACCAGGATGACCTGTGGCCCATAACCCTGACTCTGCTGGTGGACTACACACTCCAGGCCTCGCTCAGCATGTGGGTACCACTCCCCCCAACCCCAGCCTGCTGGGCCTGAGCTAGGGTCTCCCCTCCCTAAGGTGTCTCTCAAGCTCCTCTGAGACACCTCTCCTGGCTTGGTATCCTTAGGCCAAGACATAACAACATCACTATCATTATTGTTACTATTATTATTATTCTCCTTGCAAAGCAGGTAGCAGTGGAGGAATCAGAAACTCTGGGGCTAAGGTGTTGGTGTGGCCCTGCCATTTCATGAGAGCTTGTTGTGCTAAGGATTTTTTTTTTTTAAACATCTTTATTGGAGTATAATTGCTTTACAATGGTGTGTTAGTTTAGGCTTTATAACAAAGTGAATCAGCTATACATATACATATATCTCCATATCTTTTCCCTCTTGCGTCTCCCTCCCTCCCACCCTCCCTATCCCACCCCTCTAGGTGGACACAAAGCACAGAGCTGATCTCCCTGTGCTATGCGGCTGCTTCCCACTAGCTATCTATTTTACGTTTGGTAGTGTATATATGTCCATGCCACTCTCTCACTTTGTCCCAGCTTACCCTTCCCCCTCCTCGTGTCCTCAGGTCCATTCTCTAGTAGTTCTGTGTCTTTATTCCAGTCTTGCCCCTAGGTTCTTCATGACCATTTTTTTTAATTTTAAATTCCATATATATGTGTTAGCATACAGTAGTTGTTTTTCTCTTTCTGACTTACTTCCCTCTGTATGACAGACTCTAGGGGAAGCAACCTAAGTGTCCATCAACAGATGAATGGATAAAGAAGATGTGGCATGTATATACAATGCTAAGGATTTTATATACATCATCTCATTGTCTTCTCACAACAGCCCCATTATATAGTGACCCTGCTTAACAGATTAACCCCACTTTACAGATGAAGAAACTGAGGCTCAGAGAGGATAAATAACTTGTTTGAGGCCATACAGCTAGTAAATGCTAGAGCTGGGGTTTATCTCAGGTCTGCCTGATATCAGAGGAGTTGTAGTTAACCTTGGTGCCCCCGCCCCCGCAAGGGCCCCTCCCATCCCCTGTGACTCCAGCATCTTTCTTACCCCTAGGGTGAGTCACCGGCTACAAAGCTTCTTTGGGGGGACAGTGATGGGTGAGTCTGGCATGAAAACTGTGGAGGATGTGGGAAGCCCCCTCAAGTATGAGTTCCAGGTAAGGGGACCTCTGGGTCCAGGGTCTGAGGGTGTGAGGGTGGGGGTTGGTGAGATGGGGGTGGTTTTCCAGGAGACAGTAGCCATGACACCCCTTGTACCCGCAGGTGGGCCCAGTGGGGGAAGGGCTGGCAGCCCTTGGTGCCCTGATCCTGGGGCTGGAGTGGCCGTATGAAGTCAGCAATGGCAAGTGGTTGCTATACCCCACGGAGATCACGGTCCACGGCAATGGGTCCTGGCACTGCCGGCCACCTGGAGACCTTGTCAACCCTCTCAACCTCACTCTCTCTGTAAGGACACCAGGGGAAGCGTTCACTTGCATCTCATTTCCTTTGCAAGCTGCAGGGCAGAAAGGCCGGCGTCTTCCTCTCCCTCCCCTCCTGCATCTCTGGGGCCTGCCCCTCCACCTGCCCTTTCCTCCTCTCCTCACCTTTGATCCTCCCTCCAGCAAATCACCTTTTCCCCCTCAGGTTCCTGGGGACAGGCCGCCATCTCCACAACGCAGGCGGCGACAGCTGGACCCCGGGGGAGGCCAGGGCCCCCTGCCGGTCACTCTGGCTGCTGCCAAAAAAGCCAAGTCTGAGATCCAGCTGGTGAGTGACGGGGCAAGGTTGGAGGGGATTGAGCCCGCCCATCACAGGGTGGGTGGGCACCTGGGGGCACACGAAGCAAGGGAGACAGGTGCTACGCCCCAGGAGAACCCAGTCTGATGAGGTGATGTGGCCCCTGCCTTCAGGAGCCTCCAGTCGGGGGGGGGGACTCATCTTCTGCCCTCAGAGGGACCCCGCTGCCCTTGCCTTGTGTTGGGGAGCAGCCAGTACAGTGGACTGAAGGAAGCAATACTGATTCTGTTCCCAGGAGCCCCAACCTGTTGGGAGTGATATAGATGCTCAAAGCTTTGATCATTAGGGCTGGGAATGGGGAGAGGCAAGGTGAAGACAGGGTGCAGGGCGCCCTCTGTCAGAAGGGAGAGGGGAGCAGGCCTGGGCAGCAAGTTGAGGTCTAGCTGGGTGGAGAGGGAGAAGTGGCCTTCCAAGTAAAGGGAGCCGGCAGGAACAAAGCCTCAGCGTGGGAAGGCATTGGAAAGGTGGCATTTGGGATTGGGCCCCATTTACACGAACAAGGATCAGATTTCCCGTGCCCCCTGTCGCTGGCATCTATATATGCCTGGCCCAAAGAATGTGCCTTAAACACGTAAGTGCAGTGTGCATGAGTGAAGGGATTAGGGCAGGCCCCTTCAGGTCAGCCATGGGTGGGACAAAGCCAGGGGCGAAGCCTGAAGAATCTAGAGACCCAGACTGTCTCGTGTTCTGTGTTCCCTGCCCACCTCAGAGCTGTGGCAGTGACCACACCCGCTGTGTGTGGCTGGAGTGCCGGATTCCTGATGCCCCCGTCATCACCAACGTGACAGTGCAGGCACGAGTGTGGAACAGCACCTTCATCGAGGTCAGTGCTGGGGTCTGGAGGTCTCCACTGCCACCCCTCCGGGCAGGGAGAGCAACAGGAAGAGGATGAGGCCAGGGTGCATGTGTGTGCCCGAGTGTGTGTCAGTGACTGCCTGGAGATTGATACCTGCTGGGCTGTGCACCTGTTGCTGTGTGCTGTGTCAGTGTTAGTCTGTGCATCTGCGTGGGGGATATGACATAAGTTTGTCTCTAGCCAAGATGACCGTCTCTCACATGTTCATTATTCTGTCACGTGTCCATCGCTTTCCCACCTCCCTGCTTTAGTCCGTGCTGTTCCTTCCCCCGGGATGCCAGCTCGCCTCTGTTATCTCTGCATGTAAACTTCTGTTCAGGCTTCACAGTCTCCCTCAAGAGACCACCAGCGAGGTCTTTTCTGACTTTTCCAGCTGAAAATGACCTCTCCCCTCTGGACACGCACAGAACTTTCTCAGAAACCACGCGTGCCACTCACCATGCTCTGCTCTGGGTTGCAGTGCCAGCCATCTTGTGCCACCTAGACCAAACTTTTTCTGTAAATGACTAGATTAAACGTCTTTTCAGCTCTGTGGGCCACGTGCTCTCTGTTGCGACTACTCAATTCTGCACAGTAGCACGAAGCTGCCGCAGACAATACATAGATGAATGGGCGTGTCTATGTGCCAGAAATACTTTATTTACAAAAGCAGGTCATGGGCCAGATTTAGCCCACAGGCCGGACCTAGACGGTGACCTTCATTGTCTCTGCTGTCCCCAGCATCCAGCACAGGACCTGACGCACGGATGAATGAATGACGTGTGTTCGTGTGTGGAGGAGAGGCCTGGTGTCAGGTCCTTTTGGGTGCTGCTTAAGGATGGGGGGATGGTGTCCTGGGGGTTGTTGTTGACCCTGAGAGAGGGTCAGGAGAGAGGCTCAGAGGGGCTTCAGCTGCTTCTTTTGACCCATCCTTCCCCCCTCCAGGATTACAAAGACTTTGACCGAGTCAGGGTAGCCAGCTGGGCCACCCTGTTCCTCCGAACCAGCGTCCCCACCATCAACATGGAGAACAAGACGGTGCGGGTGAGTGACCGTGCTAGGAGACAGCAGTGCCTGGCCAGGGCATGGGAGAACAGGGCATCTTTCCAGAGCATGTTCGCACGCTTTAGCTATGTGGTCTCAATCTCGGCAGCATGTTGGAATCCTCTGGAGGACTTCTGGTGTCTGGACTACACCCCTGATCAATGAAATCTGAGTCTGTGGAGGTGGGACCCCAGTGTTGGTATGTTAAAAAGTGCCCCCCAGTGATTCTACCGTGCAGCCAGGGTTGAGAACCTCTGCGTGAGCTCATTTGATCTGCATGACATCTCTGTGAAGATGTGCCATCTCCGTGGAAACTTGAAAAGAAAGTTCCCAAACTTGATTCTGAGTTACATGTGGAAGAATAAATATGACAAAATCCCTAATAATTTGTTACGAAAGGGATATAAGTGGAGATATGAAGGGGAGAGGTATAGGAGGTGAATAAAGTTTTGGTTAAATACATTATGATACATTTCCTAAAATGAATTAAGGTAGTATAGGAAGGGCCAGAAAGATCAATGGAACAGGATAGAAATTGACTTTATTATACAGATGGCATTTTTAATCAGGAGAAAAAGGTAAACAAGTAGTATTGGGAGAACACATTTGGAAAGTAAAGGCAAACCCCTGCCCCACACCGTAAACAAAAACACATTTGAGTTAGATTAAATATTTAAATATCGGAAATAAAATCTATTATACCAGAAGAAAATTCAGGAAATAATTTAATAATCTTTAATTATGGAAAAAGGGAGTTATTTTATTAAACCCAGAAGTCACAAAGGAAAAATTTGACAAATTAGACTATATGAAATTTTATTTTATTTTTTAAATTTTTATTGGAGTATAGTTGATTTACAATGTTGTATTAGTTTCAGGTGTACAGCAAAATGAATCAGTTATAAGAGACTATGAAATTTTAAATCTGTGTACAGCAAAAGAGAGTAAGGAAACTAAAAAGGCAAATATATATATATATATATGTATATGTTTTTTTTTGTTTTTTTTGTTTTTGCGGTACGCGGGCCTCTCACTGTTGTGGCCTCTCCTGTTGTGGAGCACAGGCTCCAGACGCGCAGGCTCAGCGGCCATGGCTCATGGGCCCAGCCGCTCCGTGGCATGTGGGATCTTCCCGGACCGGGGCACGAACCCATGTCCCCTGCATCAGCAGGCGGACTCCCAACCACTGCGCCACCACGGAAGCCCAACATATTTTTAATACATAAAGATAAAGGGTGGCATAGAGATAAACAGGCAGTGTACATAGAGTGAAATACCAAGGTTCAATTCAATAGTAAAGAAATAAAAATAATAGCAATAAGATTTTTTTCCTATCATATTAGAAAATATTAAAAAGAATAATGCTGTCCGGTGCTGATGAGGTAGAAGGAAATGCTATTGATTGGAATATAAATTGATGGATTCTTTTTGGAGATGAATTTATCAATATCTATTAAATTTTAATTGCACATTTCCTTTGATCCTGCACATGATAATATATCTTAAGGAGCTAATAGGACAAGTTTGCAAACATAAATATATGGGGATATTTTTATAGCATTGTTTATAATGGCATAAGATTGGAAACAATCTAAATGTCTTTCAGTAGGAGATTGGTTCAATAAATTATGGTACATTTCCTACAATGACTATGCAGTCATCAGAAGAGATTAGGTTGATCTTTATTAATTGACATCGAAAGATAATGAAAAAGGTCGCAGAAGAGTGCATAGAGTACACACAGATCCCATTTATGTGGAAGAAAATATATATATGTTTAACACATACATTTAAAAATATGGAAAGAGGACTTCCCTGGCGGTCCAGTGGTTAAGACTCCACGCTTCCAATGCAGGGGGCGCAGGTTCAATCCCTGGTCGGGGAACTAAGATCCCACATGTTGCACAGCATGGCAAAAAAAAAAAAAAAATATATATATATATATATATATATATATATGGAAAGAGATTCAACAAAATGTTGAAGATAGCTTTTGCTATGGAGTAAAATTACTGGGAACCTTTAATTTTCTTCATGTCATTTTTAAAAAAAATAATCAAAATAACTTTTTGTTGTTGTTGTTTTTTGTTTGTTTTTTGTTTTTGTGGTACGCAGGCCTCTCACTGTTGTGGCCTCTCCCGCTGTGGAGCACAGGCTCCAGACGCGCGGGCTCAGCGGCCATGGCTCACGGGCCCAGCCGTTCCGCGGCATGTGGAATCTTCCCGGACCGGGGCACGAACCCGTGTACCCTATATAGGCAGGCGGACTCTCAACCACTGCACCACCAGGGAAGACCCCTAAATAACTTTTTAAGAAATAATAATGTAGCATCAGAAAAAATATTTTTCCATATATAAATGTATATTTAAAATATATGAAATAACTTCATATTATAAAACATATATATTATATATATATATCTTCATTGTAGAGGAAGAAAAAGTTGTACTGTATGCTATGCACTCTTTGTTTTTTTGTAAATATTTATGGAGTGTTGCTGTGTACCAGCTATTGCTCAAAGCAGTTTCCTCATATTAAACACATTTAATCCTCTCCAGCAACCTGTGATGATGTAGGTATTATTAGCATAATCCCCATTTTATAGATGAACAACAGAGAGGTTAAGTGACTTGCCCAAGGTCACACAACTAGTGAATAACACAGCTAGGGCTTGAACCCAGGTAGTCTGGCCCCAGAACCCATGCTTTTGGTTTTACTTTTGGGTCTCTACTGGATTATGAGGTAGGCATTATGATCCCCTTATCAGAGAGCATGAAATGGAGATTCAGAGAGGTGAAATTACTTGTCCAAGGTTCCACAGCTTGTGAAGGATGGAGCTGGTACCCAAGCCCAGATGTGTGGGTCACAAACCCAGACTACAGGCTGCCTCCCAGATCTGAGGCTGCTCCTGTGGAGAAAGGGGAGGATGGAGGAATCTGTGGCTGTCAGTGGGCGGGCAGGGGCTTTTCCAGTCCCTGAGTTCCCCCTACTGGCAGTAGATCAAAAAGCAGGGTCCTGCGCAGATGTACTAGAGAATGGACTTGAGGACGCTGGGAGGGGGAAGGGTAAGCTGGGACGAAGTGAGAGAGTGGCATGGACATATGTACACTACCAAATGTAAAACAGATAGCTAGTGGGAAGCAGCCGCATAGCACAGGGAGATCAGCTCGGTGCTTTGTGACCACCTAGAGGGGTGGGATAGGGAGGATGGGAGGGAGGGAGACGCAAGAGGGAAGAGATATGGGGATATATGTACATGTATACCTGATTCACTTTGTTATAAAGCAATTATAGTCCAATAAAGATGTTTAAAATAAATACATAAATAAAAATTTAAAAATAAATATGTGCAACTAAAAAAAAAAAAAAAAAGCAGGGTCCTGGGTCCAGCTGGAGCAGGAGGGATGAGCTCTGGGGCTGAGGGCGCGGATACAGGCTGAGCCCCTTCTCACCCCTCCAGTTCTCCGTGGACATCGACTCCGAGCTGGTGGAGGAGCTGCCGGCCGAGATCGAGCTGTGGCTCGTGCTCGTGGCTGTGAGCGCCGGGCTGCTGCTGCTCGGGCTCATCATTCTGTTGCTGTGGAAGGTGAGGACACCCAGCCCGCCACTGCGACGCCCGCTCTGGGACCTCCTGCCAGCAGACCCTCCCCAGCTCTCCCTTCATCTCAGTCCTCACTTCCGTCTCACCCCCCGTCCCCCAAGTCCCCCCTACCTCTTCGCAGCTCCCAGTCGCACCCCCTGCCCCATCCTCATCTCACCCAGGATGCTCCTGCCTGGGTTAATGGGGGGACCTGCAAGCCAGAAAGGGGAACCAGGAGCTCTGGCTCCTGCTACATCACCAAGCTGGGGCTGGGACCCAGGCATCCGGGCCCCCGTTCATGAGTGCTGCTGGCAAGGACCCCCCAACCCCCCCCTGATGGCCCCTCCCCACCTCCTCCCCTCCGCAGTGCGGCTTCTTCAAGCGAGCCCGCACTCGGGCCCTGTATGAAGCTAAGAGGCAGAAGGCGGAGATGAAGAGCCAGCCATCAGAGACAGAGAGGCTGACGGACGACTACTGAGGGGGGCAGCCCCCCACCCCTGGTCCACTGGGTAACGCGGCCTCCGGGCCCCTTCCCCCAAGCCCCCAGCTGGCTGGGGCCTCTGACTCTGTTCTGTCTGCTCCTCTTCCTTTATGGGCCCTCTCTGCACGTCACTCTGTCCCCAGCACCACCACAAAGAACAGGCCACTCTGTCGGCCTCCTTCTCCGCACCCTGGGAGAGCTCGGGGTGTCTGCTCTCACCAGCCTCCCCACTGAGCCCCTCAAGGACTTGGGACCCCCAGAGGGAACCATAAAACCCTCCCTGTGCGCCCTCTGCTTTCTGGGGATCGGGAAAGGGTCAAGGCCAAGGCCAGGCCCCATCTTTGTAGGCCACAAGACAAACTTCAGAGTGATTCCACACCCCCATCCCCACCTCTAGAGAACGAGGGCACTAGTAGAGTCCTTCTTCTGGGAACCAGCCCTCTTCCTCTTGGGAGTCCCCTGGGGTGACAGACTGACCCCTCCCGACACTGTGGTCAGGGTAGATCACCACCCCTCCCAGCCATTCCGTCAGCAGTCTCAGCGACTGCCCCTCTGTCTCCATCTGCCTCTCCCTCTCCTCTCTGCCTTCCTCAACTCCTCCTTCCTCTGGGGCCCGGGATGGGGAACCTTGTCCTCCCCATCTCAGCGCAGGGAGATGGCATTGTGTTTGGGTAGCGGTCCTGGCTTTGAGGACCTCCGGGTGGGGAAGGAAGGGGCTGGGCACATCTTCCCACTGGCGCAAAAGCTGGATGCTAAGGGCCTTTCTCTTCTCCCCTTCTCCAGTGTGACTTCTTTAAGCGGACCCGCTATTACCGGATCATGCCCAAGTACCACGGGGTGCGGATCCGGGAGGAGGAGCGCTACCCACCTCCAGGGAGCACCCTGCCCACCAAGAAGCACTGGGTGACCAGCTGGCAGACTCGCGACCGATACTACTGACATCCTCCCTGATCCCACCCCTGCTCCCCTAGTGTCCCCTTCTTCTATTTATCATAAGTTATGCCCTGACGGTCCACAGGGGCTACTGCCTTTGGCTGGCACCAGCAGGCTCGGGCACACACACCTGTTCAAGTGTATGCACGTGCCCTCCAGCCATGGCCTTCTCCCCGAAGGAGGGCTGGGGCCGTGGATCCTGTATTGCTGAGCACTGCAGCCCTGTGCCCTGGACACATATGAGCACATATGGGTCCTACTGCTTGTGGACTGTGCTTGTGCGCCCCAGATGGTGCATGGACATGCATGTCCCAGCCTCTACCTGTGCCGTAACCACGCCAAAGGGCCTCCACCAGAGCCAGGAGGAAGAGGCCCCCAATGTGGTGACACCTCCTCTGTCACACTGGACCCATCGTGCGCCACAGTCACTGGACTGACTCTGTCCTCAAGATGAAAACTACTGACAGGCCCCCGGTGCAGCTCCCGATACCCATGCCAGAGAGTCGGAGCCTGCCTAAGGTTGTCCAAGGGGGTGTTCACAGGACCCGGCATGCTCAGACCCAAGAGCAGAAGGAACTAGAAGGAAGGTCCCCAGGATGGCTTTCTTTCATGAATCGTTGCGAAACCTCTGTCCTCAGCCATGGCCGTTCCATGCACTAGCAGGAAATTCAGCCCTAAGAAAAAAGATGGACACAGTGCTAGGCAGCCAGGACACACTGTGCTGGGACTGCCCTGGGAGCACAATGGAATCCTCAACAGAAGAGGGGACTGGTCCTGGGCCAGGGAGATGTTGGAAGGATACAGAGCAGATACCACCTTTCAGCCACATTACCATCCTGGCCTGGAGGGACCCCCACAAGATCACAGAGGGAGCGACACTTGAATGTAGAACAGGGAGGGAGCCCCACGATGCCACATCAGCCAGAACCCCCTCTGCCCCCCCTGACCGTGGGCTGGAGACCTAGAAGTGAAGGTCTTGGCTGTCCTTGGCTTTCAGAGCCAGGTTAGCTCTGCCTTCTCCCCTGTGGCCCATTCCAGAAGTTGAGGCTGGTTCCAGAAAGCCTCTCCTGACCCCTGCCAATTGGCAGGCCCCCTCCCCATTGGCAGGCCCCCTCCCCAACCCCTGCCCACTTCCATGGTACTGTAGCAGGGGAGCTCCCTCCCCCTCCTCGTGCCTTCTTTGTATATAGGCTTCTCACGGCAGCCAGTAAAGAGCTCCCAGTTTGTACACACTGCTTCTGCCTCCGTCCACCCCCACGCCTCACCAATGCCATTCGGTCTGACGGATCATGCTACCTAGCCGACCCCCAGGTGGACAAAGCCAGGTGCAGGGCTCATAGAGGTTGGGAGGGTGAAGCTCTATGGCGGAGACACCTGCTCCTGTTCTCAGGGGTGTCCCAGTCTAAGGGATGGTCATGGTCACATAACTGAGATCCAGAACATGAGATGAATGAAAAAGACCCGAGTAGACTGGATGGAACCCAAAATGGCTTCTTGGTGGTGAGTGCGCCAGGCCTGGGGAAGAGGTGGTAGAGGGCAGGGTCTGGAAGAAGCAGGAAGCCACTGTGCTGTAGAAGCAGGTAGGCCCGGGGAATGGTGCAGTGAGGCTGGGTGCACAGGTGGAGAGCCGAGAGCCCTCGTCTGGTGGCTAAATTCAGACAAGAACCTGCTTTACTGCCTCAGTTCCCCCACAGCCAGCCCTAGGCCCCGTGATGAGTCGAGCAAAAGGTGGACCAGTGACCCAAGCCCGGAAAAACTGAAAGGTCATAGTATCCACGTCCTAGCCTCTGGGCGGGAGAACCTGGAGTCTTAGTCAGCGGCAGCTGCTCCAGACGTGCTGCTGTCCTGAGTCCACAGCCACAGTCCACGGCGGGTCAAGCTCTCCGCTGCCTCCTCTGCGCTAAGGTTGTCCTAAATCGTGGCACAGGTCCTTCTGTTAATTGTCCCTAAGGCGGTGACCTTTGGCAAGAAAGAAGGCCGGAAATTACCACCCAGAGAAGCCTAGAGGCAGATCTTCAATTCAGCTACTCAGAGCCCTCAGACCCAGCCGCTGTCTCGGGCTCCTCCTGACGTGTCTGCCTTCCTGTGCCAGCTGTCTGCCCTCCCCACTCTCTACCAGAGCCCACCCCCTCACTTTCTGTGCTGGGATTTGTCACTGATTGACAGTGAAATGTCCAATTCCTCCAGGAAAACCCCAGCCCCTACCCAGAGCTCTCAACCAGTAACTGGAGACCTCAGTTTGTTTTCCAGAATCTGGGTCATTCACTGGGCCAGGAATAATACACGTGTAGGCTGTCAAAGCCCAGCTCAGGTTGAGCAGAGTTCCGTTCAGTTCGGTCCAGTCCTCTGCAACCACTTCCTGCTGAAGAAGGAAGTGGGATCTCCACATCCCTCTGGCCAGCTTCACGGGCCCAGCCCCCCACCTCCTGTGAGCACCTGTTTGGATACGAACACACTGTCTGTCTCACACACACGGTTGTGAGAATAAGTAGTCATTTTCCAGGACTGGTGCAGCTACCCTTTCATGAAAGAAACATACTGGCAGAGATGCAGCAATGTCCGCTTTATAGAAAAGGACCCTTTCTAATGCCAAGCTTCTTGAGCTCCTTGGAGCTGCAGCACCTCCGAACAGTTTCAGAAGAGGGTCTTGGCTTTTATATCACTAAAAGAATCCATAAGGTAATGCTCTTCTCTGGTCACAGGGCTGGATTGCGTTTCCTGGGCCCTCCTGGTTGGATGAGGCCACGTGAGGCCATTCCGGCCGATGACTTGTCAGCCAGAGGGAAGGGGATCAATTCTGGGCTGAGACAGTTCATTGCTGGGGGTGCCTCTCCCAGTTCTGCTTCTCCTAACTCTGCTGCTGTGGAAGCCTGTGTTGAGATAAAGCTTTGTCAGGCCTTGACAGCCCCCCACCAACCCACGTTGTACATTTAGTGGGAAGTTTGGGAATTTGGGGGGTTTTGTTACCTCCCATCACCTAACCTAGCTGGACTGATACACCACACCACTCCCATTACCACCCTTCAGCCATCTCTGCAGGAGGAATTTAATCCAAGCTCAGAGCCTCATTACGGAAGTCCAGCTCTAAGGGGACGATCATGGGAAATCTTTCTGTCGCTTACATGTAGCCTCAGAGGTCATGGCCTTTTCCTTGTTACTTTAGTTTTGATAATAATAGTAATAGCTGCTATTTATTAATTATTTACTGTGTGCCAGGCATAGGGCTTGGCTTTTCACATATAGTATTTCATACACTCTTCTGGGCAACTTGAAGACTGCACTCACCAACGTTGTCAATGACCTAATGGCTAGCCTGAGGGATGTCCAGTGGTCCTCCCTGATACCTCTGTGGCCTGTCTTCCCAGTGACCCCAACTTCTTTTTTCTCCTTCTTTTCCGTTCAATGTGCTGGGTGCTGGGCCTGGTGCTGGAGACAGTGGTGAATAAGACCAAGACAGCCCTGCCCTCGTGGAGCTTAAAGTCTAGTTGGGGAGACGGATGAGTCAGCAGATGATTACCACTTGGTGTGATAAGAGCTAAAATAGTGCTAGATCAGGAGGCCTAAGGAACTTTTGGAGGGAGCCCATAACCCAGCCTGGGGGGTCAGGGGCCTGAAGAAGGGTAGGTGAAAGTGAGAAGAAAGAATGGTCCATGGGTAAGAGACAGCATTAGCAACAGCGGGGAGATTGGAGGCTGGTTCAAGGCAGTAGATAAGTATGGCTAGGAGT
Source organism: Grampus griseus (assembly GCF_964374135.1). Classification (NCBI taxonomy): domain Eukaryota; kingdom Metazoa; phylum Chordata; class Mammalia; order Artiodactyla; family Delphinidae; genus Grampus; species Grampus griseus. The sequence continues at coordinate 24,116,452 of NC_139014.1, forward strand.
TGAGCAGGGAATGTGGAGAGATGAGGCTGGAGAGTTAGGCCAAATCAGATCATGTGAGAGCTAGAAAGGCTCCAGTAAGAAGTGGAGCGCCATCAAAAGGCTGTGAGCAAGAGAAGTAACACCTTCAGATTTGCAGTTGAAAATGATCCCTGAACCTCTTTCCTCATCTATAAAATGGGATAAGAGTAGCACAGTAGAGCTGTCTGGAGAATTAAATGAGATGATGCATGCAAACAGTGCCTGGCACATAGGTTATTATTCATTCAGCTAAGAGATCCCTTCCATCGTGACGCCTTGCACGTAGCTCTGCATTGGCTGTAATTGCATTCTGTTATAACTATTATTTACTTATGCAGCTCTCTCTCAAACTGAGAACTGAAATAATCAAGGGAAAAGACCATGTCCCAATCCTGTCTATGTTTCCCGTTCCCAGCATATAAGCCTAGCACCTGTTAGGCTCTTGGTGAGTGCCAGACAAGGACTGAAGGGTGAAAAACACCTCAAAGGGGAAAACGGGAGGGGTGGAGGGAACAGGACTTACGGCGTTCGACCACAAGAGGGCGCGCTATGTTCCCACGAGAGAGCCGGGCTGCTGGGCAAGGCTGTGCTCTCGGCCTCCAGCACAAAACACCTCAAAGGACCTTTCTCTAAAGAAGCCCAGGGCAGAAAAGGTTGCTTTCTCAGGTCAAATGAGTAGGGAGTAATAAAATAAAAGTGTTTTGAAAAGTTTATTGTAGCCGCCGCTAGGCGTTAGTTAGGGGGTTGGGTGTTTTTTAACTGGAAAAGCAAAATGCCGCCTTTTCCTGAGCGCTTAGATATTTGTGGAAGTGGGTGGGTTGCATATCTATATGAGGGATTAGCGTGGGCTTGCACCCCGAACCCGAAGTTAGCAAACATTCACAGTCTGAGTCACTCATCAGGACTGGAAACCCACCAGACCCCCTGAGGGAAAGCAGGTGCGTGGAATTCAGGACAGGTGAATCAGACCCCTTTGGGAGGAAAGGAATGCGTTGAAAGCTACCCGGACAATCTCAGGGAAGGCAAGTGAAGGAGATTCAGGGAGGGAGCGGGGAAAGGAAGGAGTGTAAGAGGAAAGGGAATAACGGGCCTCTGGGGAGGGAGGGGTTAACCCGGGCTAGGCGCAGAGGAGGAAAGCGCGTGGTGACGCCCGGGAGGCGGGCTCTCGGCGAGGCCTCTCGAAAACACCAGGCCGCTCCGGGTAAACAACGTGTTAAGGGGGTGGGCCCAGGGGCAGCCACGTGCCGGGGCGAGAGGCTACTGGCTCTCCCGGAGTTGTTTGTGAGCCGTCATTGGCAACGTCGGGGCGCCGCGACGAGCCGATTGGCCGGGATTCGGAGACCCGTCAGGGCCAGGGTGGGGTGTAGGCGGCTGCTGCTGCGGCGCTGGGCCCACCTGGGCCGAACGGAGCGCCAGCGCTACCCGGGCGGGGACCGGAGCCCGAGCCCGAGGCGCGGCCGCCGCCGCCGCCATGCGCTGGGTCCGCGCGCTGCTGAAGAATGCGTCCCTGGCAGGGGCGCCCAAGTACATCGAGCACTTCAGCAAGTTCTCCCCGTCCCCGCTCTCCATGAAGCAGTTTCTGGACTTCGGTACAAGTGGGCGGGAGGCGGCTGGCAGCGAGGGCCCGCGGGGGGTGGAGGTGGAGTGAAGGAGTCCTGGCCATGAAGGATTAACGAGGAGGGTAAGGGAGGCCGAGTGACAGGGAAGGTTTGCTTGCAGGGGTCCAGACAGGAAAGGGTTAACGGGGAGGAAGGGGCCGGCCGCCGGGCTTGAAAGGGTTAAGGGCACCGTTACTGAAGAGACTGAACTGTTAGCAGGAAGGGGGGGGGCACTGAGAAGGAAGGGTCCAAGATGTCTTCCCGGGCTTTGTGAGGGGTCTTGGAGAGGAAGGGGCAGTGAGGCGGTGACGCTGGAGCAGGAGGGTGTAACCAGGCACTAAAGGGTTACTGGGGGTTGTCCTGGCGACTCTAAAAGTGAAGGTCAGAGAGGAGATGAGGGGGATGCTGGTGGGGGTAACAAGGCAGCACTGGGAGGCGCAGCCATCTGGAAGGAGACCTGCGCGGGGGTGGGCGCGGAGGGGTCGTTTGGGGGAGGGGGCTCTCTCAGATGAGTCAACAGGAGTGAGGCCCTGGCCGGTCCACCTCCGCGCACTGAAGGAGCTGGCTCCCAGCTGTCCTAGAGGGTAAGGACACTTGCAGATCACATCTGCTGTGGCCTGGCCGCCTTACCCCAGCTGGGCAGGGGTCCGGGGCACCATGAGATGGAGCCAGGTAGCTTGTACCTACCCATCCTTGGCTGCCCCCCTGGGATCCTGGGCCAGGGTCGCCTACCATCAGTGTTCTGGGGGTGGCAAGGCTGTGCCAACGTCGGGACTGAAACAGGCATTGTGTGGACCCTGTCTGTTCACACATGGTGCCAGCTGGAGATCAGGGGGGGTTACCCGGGTCTCTCAAGAGTTGAGGAGACAGAGCCTGGCTTAGGTTACAGCTGTGTCACTGGTGGGACGGGGCGGGGAGGTGGCAGCCATGATACAGGGCATCTGTTCCCCAAGACTTGTCCGCCTACCCCCCTCCCTGTTTGAGCTCCGCCCATGTAGGAAAGCCTCCTGTGCCCACTCCCAGCCCCCAGCATCTGTCCAGTCCAGACTGGACCCCAGTTAACAGAACTGTCACAGGAGGGAGGGGCTCACAGTAGAGTTTGGTCCCCCACTTGGAGTTCAGTGAGGGAAACAGACCTTCAGAAGGATGGTGACATGCACTGGATGACAGTTAAAAGCGGAACCTGGACTTAGAACCCAGGTTTCCTGACTCTAGGTCATGGCCTCATTCAGTCCTCTACTCCCTCTTCATTTTCAAGCCAGACCAAGGATCAAAGTATTTGGGCCCCGGTTCTCAGGCCCTGTCTACCTCACAGGTGGGCGGGCATTAACATAGGGCAGCTCTACAGTGGGCATAAAGACCAGCTGGGCCAGAGATGACACTGGGACCCTGCAGCTGCGGTGGTCCGAGCATAGCTCCCCTCAGCCAGAGGGAGCTCATCCCAAGGTAGGGATGGATTTCCCAGGCCCTTCTGCCCACCTGGATCAACCCCCCCGAAGTGAGTATCTACTAGGAGGGAAAGAAAGAGAAGTGAATAACTTGGGCTGGAGGCAGCTCCCTGTGGGCCCAGGGTGGCCCTTTTCCCTGTGGTTGAAGGCAAGCAGGGTTCAGCTGGGGGTGAGGAGAGGATGCAACCTCTCTAAGGGTTAGGCTGGGTGGTGTGGTGGTCAGTGCAGGGGGGGGTCAGGAAAGACTCCTTGTCCCATGCCTCCATCTCTTCTCTTCTGAACCCTCAAGGAAATAAAGGATGTAGTGACCTGACCCCGCCCCCACCCCCAAGATGTCCTCTGGCTCCAGTGCTTTGTAACTCTGTGAGCTCACCCTTCCCTCTCCCACCAGGGTCCAGCAATGCCTGTGAGAAAACCTCATTCACCTTCCTCAGGCAGGAGTTGCCCGTGCGCCTGGCCAACATCATGAAAGAAATCAACCTGCTTCCCGACCGGGTGCTGAGCACACCCTCGGTGCAGCTGGTACAGAGCTGGTGAGACCCCTGAATAGGTCCCCGCACCTCCCACCCCATTGTCAGATGCCCCCTGCTCCCAGGAACCTTGAGGGAGGCGGGGAAAGAGGAGAGGCACAGGGACTCGGAGAGGTAGGGGGGTTCCTGCGGTCAAGTGGGAATGTTAGGCCAGAGCAGGAACTCAGATCAAGCTCGTGGCCTCCATGTCTAGGGGACACAGCCCTATACTCACCACCCTCCGTTCTCTGGAAACACAGGATCCACCTAGGAAATCATCATTTTCACAGCCCCAAACCCAAATCAGGCTAATGTCGGCATTTGCCACCAGCCCTGGTCCTGAAAATCTGGCACCTGTTGGGTAGTATTTACCTGAGGCAACTTTGTGGGAAGCAGACACCGGAAGAAGCTAACCTTCAAATTATATAATCCAAACACGTCAGCGTGTTTTGGATGTTGGAAAACACTGGAATAGATGCAAGGATGGCTCAGTACCAACTCCAGAGAGCTTTGGATGGGCAAAGACCAAAGGTTTATTGCACAGAGCAGCAGTAGCAGAGAGAAATCCTCAGTAAAGTTTACTCAGAAACTCTGTCCAGGGATAAGTACCTGAATGCCATTAGCCAGAGGCCAGTCACATGGAGAAGGAGCAAGAATTTGCTGTGTAACTGGGTATGTAAATGCGTCATCATGGCTGATCTTCAGTGGCGTGTGTGCAGAAATCTTGCCCTTGCTTCTGGCGGTGGCAGGTGTGGTGTGACTGTGGTTTCCTTTCGGATTCGCGGCATCCGCACCTACTTCGAGCCCAGTGCCGTGTTAGGTTAAACAGGCAGCAGCGGCCCTCAGGGAGCCTGTGATCGCACGGGGGGAGTAGAAGAGGGCAAGCTAAGAGCTACACAGTGGCAGGAGCAGGAAGCCGCTGAAAAGTTAGTTCTATTTAAATTAAAAGCGAAGTGTTATTTTAAAATAACATTGATTGGGTTTTTGCCCCTCGTTGCGGAAGTATGACATGTTCACGTTGACACCTGGAGAACACAGAAAAGTAGATAAAAGGGAATGCCAACCACTACCCTCCACCCCTTAACCACACACTGTTAAGGTTTTGTAAGTGCCCTTTATTGGTGCCCTTCCAGCTTTTTTCTATGCATGAATATGCATATGCGTGACTTACTCTAATTAAATGAGGAGAAGGTAAGGAAGGACCAGGTACATGATGTGTGCACAGTGAATTTCAGTTGAATCAGAAAGTTGTGGGGCAGTTGAAATGGACGCAGAGAGGAGGTGACGTGTCACTTGGCCTTACAGGGTGCCTAACTGAACCCTGACCTAGAAGGGAGGGAAGGGCATTCCAGGCCAAAGGAACTGCTTGTGCAAAGGTGCAGAGGCCGGAGAGGGCCCGGCCGGGGCATCTGAGCGCTCACTTTGTGGATACAGTGCTGTTACTGCAAGCGGTGAAGGTGGACGGGGGGACAGAGGGCAGAGCCTGATTTGCATGTGGCCCAACAAGGTCACCCCTCGCTGGGCCCTGTCCCTTAGAGGTCCAAGACCTCTGAGCCAACTGGCATTTCCTGCCATCGGGCAGTGTGGAAGGCATGGGGAGGGACGGAAGGTACCATCTGTTCTCCCCAGCCCTCCTCCGGCTGAGTCACCTGGCTGCCTCTCCAGCTGGTCCCTGACTCCAGGCCCCTCCCTGGACACCGTGTTCCTAGAAGAGTCAGGGGATGTGGGGAGGGAGGGCAGGGAGCTGCTGAACTGCCCGCGATGCCCCCGAGGCCCCCAGAGTCCCTTCCTGAAACGCGGTTACACATGTCGGGGGGCTTGGCCTGACGTTTTTCTTCCCTCAGAGCTGGGAAGTAATGTCCAGCAGCAGCAGGAGGGAGTGAAGTTAGACAAAAGGGAAGACTTCCCAGTGCATGACTCACTTAGAGGGGAGCAGGCCAAGGTATTGCTAGAGTGTGCTGTCACACTGAAGAGACGGCCTGCTGAGACTGTTCCCGGAGAATGGGCATCAGCTGCAGCAAGAGAGACTGTGGTCTGAGGGAAGGAAGGACTCTCTGAGGCGGCTGCCTGTGAGAGAGGGCAGACCTCCCTATCTGGGGGAACCCCCTTGCCAGCTTGGATGATGGAGGCGGTGGAGGTGGGTAGAGTTTGCAGGAGAGGAGGGGGACGACCTATCAGAGAGCCTGGCAAGAGGCCCGCTAGCCTCAGAGTCTGATGAGTGAGGAGCAAAACCTCCCCTTTGGAAATGGACAAGCCCTGAGCACCTGCTCTCTGGAGGAGCAGAGGTAATAGTTAATCTGTGGCAACAGCTAATGGAGTTTCTATTCAGCTGGGGAAAGGTTCCAGGCAGGAATCACTGTGGGCAAGTGGAGAATTCCTGGCTCTAAACAAACCTGATGTATTATTTCAACCGGACAGACTTGGTGTTGTGGGAACCTGTTTTGGAAGTGACTGGAAGGTAGAGGAAAGCCCTGGGTGGTGGCGCCGGCATGCCTGACTCTGAGGCTTGGCTTTGCTGCTTGCTAGACACTTAATGTTTGGTCAACCACGTGGCCCCTCTGAGCCTCGGCTTCCTCATCTGTAAAATGGGGATCCGTTCTGTTGCTAAGGGTCAGATGCCACTGCTGGATGTGAAAGTACACGGAACTCTCTGAGCGTGATGTCTGCGAGCTTCTGGCAACAGCACCTCCGGGACAAAGACGATGTGCTGTGGCAGAGGTTCTCTTCACAGCATAGTAATAATAATGATGACGATGACAGAAGCAGACATGCCTGGAGCCGTTCTAAGCGTGTCCACGTATTAACTCATTTAACTTCACAACAGCCTGATGAAGTAGGCCTTGTTCTTATCCCCATTTTGTAGACGAGGAAACTGAGGTTCAGAGAGAGTAAGAAACTTGTCTGAGCTCATTCAGGTAATAACTGGCAGAGCCAGGATCCCAGCCCAGGCTGTGTGATCTGGAGGCTGCGTTCCTGAAGGGAAAGGAGAGAACCGCGTTCTGGGACAGTGACCAGGAGTCAGAGATTTCTAAGCTCGCAGAGCAAGTCAGTGGGAAAGTAGATTTTCTTTACAGAGAGGGTTTGATGGCTAGTATTGTGGGGGCACAGAGGGGTAACCTTGCCTCCTCTCAGGAGAGAAAGACAGCCTGAGGAAGGGCGTGGAGTCGGTGGGGATGTACTTCGAGAAAAGGGAGGGTTGAGTGATGACTGCAGAGTAGAATCAAACGACAGCGAGTCCCTCCTGTCACCAGTAGAGCCTTGGCAGGGCTGCAGGGAAGGGGGTGGCAGGGGGTATCACCAGCACCTTCTATGAACTTCTCTTGCGTCAGCAAGTATGTAGACCCCAAACCCAGTCCTTGCCCTTGAAAAGAATGACCACCTCACAGGTTCCGGGCGCCCAGGGCCAAACCCTGCCATTGAATCCCTCAGCCACCACTTAGGTAATCAGAATGGAGACCGGGCACCAGCATCGTCTCCTCTAATCCGCGCCTGCTGCTACGAAGCCCACTTCACACACGGGAACCTGAGTGGCACCGCCAGCAATGGGACCCAGGTCGGCCTGGCTCAGGGCCGTGCCCATCACCCCTCCACAAGCAGCTTCCAGATAGATGGAGGACACGTCTGCCCCCCTCCCCTCCTCGCAGGGCCTTTGCCTTGTTCACACCCCTGGTCCCCAGCGGCTGTGGACACTAGTACGTGGTGCACACACACCCGCAGGCGCCCAGACTCACACATGCTTACCACTCCTCTGCCCCCACGCAAGGCTGCACACGCCTCCTCCCCAGCTGCCGGGCACTCATTCCGACACCCACGCTCACACGCTCACACACACACACACTCACACACGCGCACCCACACACACAAGCACACACGCACACACATGCTCACACCCACGCTCACACACGCGCGCGCGCACACACACGCTCACACACACACCCACGCTCACACAGACGCACGCGCGCACGCACGCGCGCACACACACACGCTCACACACGCGCACCCACACACTCACACACACACACGCTGTCTCGCTCCCTCCTCTCTCCGTTTTCCACTCCCAGCTCCTAAATCCAGGGCTCTGGAATGGCTGGAAAGCCCCAGAGGCAGGGTTTGGGGCTTCCACATTACCTCGGTGGAGGGGAGGGGAAGGAAGCTCTAGATCTCACCCAGGAAGTCCTGGGCGGCCTTGTTTACTGTTGGGGTCGGCAGGCCAGGCCTTCCCTAGGGCGTCACATTGGCCCCACTGCCTGCTCTGCCAGGCCCGGGGCAGGCTGCGCATCTGTCATTGCACCACTGGTCCAGACCAGTGTCCAAGCCCAGCTCTTTCTCTGGCCCTCGGGGGTGGGCAGCCCAGGAGCCAGCGTCACTCCTTCCCCAGCGTCTTTCCCTGTTTAGGACCAAGATCTGGCCCAGGGCTGAGGTCTGGTCTGCCAGGCCCTTGGGAGGCTTCAGGCCAGAGTCAAGGTTCCCCTGGGAGAATCTTTGTCATCCTCTCCTCTTCCTTCCAAGAGTACACTCAGGACCACTGCCCTGAAGGAATGGCCCTGCGAGGGGGGCAGGCAGGGATTCTAAACCCTGCTTCACAGTCAGGAGACGGAGGCCCGAGGCTGCCGCTCTCCCCAGAGCCCTGCCCGCAGGCGCTGCTCGTTGCCAGTCCATCCTGGTGCCCTTTGTTCTACTTCACTGGCCACGTGACAGCGCCCTATGGTTCATTAGGCAGCCCCAGAGGGGCGGGGCCCGCAGCGAGAGCGCTCACCCTACCCTCGCCCCCGCTCCTGGCCAAGCTGGTCAGGGGCCCCTAGCTCTCTCTGCTTACCCCAGGGTCTTGGGAAGGGGTTCCAGGGCCCCCACCCCTCAGCTGGTCTCCTCGCTCTCCTCTCTCTGCCTGTCCCCACCATTGCATACTCGCAGGTTCTCCTCCCAAATCCCCTCTCCCTCTAAGAATCCCATGAGCCTGACGCTTTCTTCTGGGTGTGGTCAAGGAATGAGGGATAACACAGGCCTGTGAGAGAGGATCCCAGCTCTGCATGTTAACTTCCTCATCTGTAAAATGGGTCTAGCGGTAGCACCCCCCCAACACACAGGGTCACTGTGGAGGTCAAAGTAGGGGAACACAGAGCAGAGCCCTGGCACAAGGCCGGCGCCAGTAGATGCTGGGCCGCCTTCACCATCAGCATCGCTGTTGGGACCGGTGTAGACAGTGAGCACTTGACCGTGTGGTGTAGACTTGGCATCAGACAGACCTGGGTTGGAATCCCAGCGCGAATGCTTACTGTGTGGCCTGGGGCATATTACCTGCCCTCTCTGAGCTGGTTTCCTTGTCTGCAAAAGGGGGGAAATACCACATGCTCATGAAGGCTGCTGGGAGATGAGAGACCCTGTGTAGACTCTGAGCTCTAACAGTCACTGGGTAAGTGTCGTCTGTTCTTATTCTCCAGGGAGCCTGCGGTGAGGCCGAAGGAGGGCCGCTCTGTCTGCTGGGGCTGCGGGGGTACTGAGGGGGAGCTGATCTCCTCTGCTGTCGGCTCCGCCTACCAGTGACTACGCCACCTCTTGCCAGGCGTCGTGCCGGGCCCTGGGTGGGGAGGGCAGGCAGGCGCAGCAGGGCGAGCACGGCCCCATTCCTGCCATCAGTGGCCGTCCAGAGCGTGACAGATTCAGACATGGTGTGATTCCGAGTCTTTGCCCAGTACAACCAGGAGAAGTGTGTCGTGTGCCGCCTGGGGACCCAGAGGGTGCACTCAGCTGTTGACAGTGTCTGAACCACTGTTCGAAACAAGAGCAAACGTTTAGAGAGTGCTCACTGTTTGCTGGGCACCGTGTTAATTATCACATTTAATTCTCACCAGAAAGCAGTGACAGCAGTAGGTCCAAAACCCTTCCTTTTCTGATGAGGAAACTCAGGCCCAGAGAGGTTCCATGACTTACCCAGAGCCACGCAGCTCAAAGTGGAAAAACCCAGCCAGGAACTCGGCAGAGCCAGCTTCAAAGCTAGCCCTTTTACCCTCTTCTCTACTGGTTTAAGCAGCAGAGGGGAGAGTAGCAGCTAGTGGGTGGAGGGGGCAGGGCACTCCAGGCAGAGGGAACCGCAGGCCCCACGGGCTGAGCACTTCGAGCAGCCAGCACTGTACAGTGGCAGGTGCGCTGGAGGCCGGTCTTCACTATACTACCTCCCAGCTGTGGAGCTGCTTCAGGCCTCAGTTGAGGAGACTGTGAAATGGGGCTAATTACTGCCGTTCTTACCTGTCAGGGTCAAAGCACTGTGTACCTGGGAATGCTTCCGACTGTGGTGGGGGCCTCTTCTAGAGACACTGTTAGGCCCCGGGGGCCCTCCCCCCCCCCCCGCCCCGGTCAGAGCTCTCGGTGGCCCCTCCTTCCTGCCGGCTGGAAGTGTTTCTGCCAGAGAGAGGCTCAGCTCTCCGCCTTCCCCAGGAGAATGGGCTGTCGCGGGCTGAGGCGTTAGCAGGGAAGCAGTGGCGTCCTGCCTCGCAGTAGGGGCGGGGGGGACAGTGGCTCCAGGTTGGCACCATCTGGGCAGCCCGGGTCGCTTCAGGCTCTCCGTGGGCCCCAGCCCTACCCAGTGTCAGAGCTGGGCATGCCCACCCCACCCCGAGTCCTTCCCACCCACCATTTACAATCCAGTTCCCTAGGAGCCTGCACAGCTCCTGGTGCCTGGAGTCGGGAGTATAAGGCTGTCATCTTCCTCCCGGAACCCCTGCTCTGGGAGAGCTCTGGGCCTCCCTGAACCCCTGCTCTGGGAGAGCTCTGGGCTGGCCACTCTGCCCCCGTGCCCGTGGGATGCAGAAACAACCCTGCGGGACAAACACTAAGATCTGCTTCCACGACGGGCCCTGGGGAGCTAAGTGCCTCGCCCCAGCCTGCCCTCACTGCTGGTCTCGGGCAAGGCCCCTCTCCGGTCTGGGCCTCAGTCTCCTAATCCGGGAGACCTGTGGGTGGGGTGGTCACCAAACCCCCTTTGAGGACTGGTATTCTAGGATGTCAAGCAGAGGCGCTCTAGGTACCAACAAATTAGAGACTTTCTTGCATAACTCGTGGTGTCGTTGGGGAGACTCACGTACGGAGGGAGCAGAGTGAGAGAACCCACGCGGCCCAGCTCTGGGCAGCGCCCACTGGAGGCGCAGGACAGAAGCAGGGTCAGCAGAGTCAGGTGTGCCGGGGCCCGGCGTGGGGCTGAGGCGTCCCCCGCACCCTCCCGCACACAGGTATGTCCAGAGTCTCCTGGACATCATGGAGTTCCTGGACAAGGACCCTGAGGACCATCGGACCCTGAGCCAGTGAGTGAGGCCTCGGCTGGGGGCGGGAAGGCAGGTGTGGGCCACGGCCCCGGGGGCAGAAATGCCAGCGGGATGAAGGAAATGCCCCCACCCTCAGGGGTGTCCAGTCTGAGGGGGCAGACAGCCCCCGATCCTTGGTGTGCCCTGAGTCTGATGGGGGGACCCAGGCCCCGCCCCTGTGGAGCTCCCAGGCCGTCAGGCAGGCGGTGGGAGATTTGGGGTGGGCTTCCGGAGGAGTGGGCTGGGGAGAGTCGAGTGGGTGAAGGCACCATGGAGAGAAGCGGGGTGCTTCTGAGGGTGTCCCAGGGCTGGGGCAGGGTGAGGGCCAACGTGTACCCCCATCGCAGGTTCACCGACGCCCTGGTCACCATCCGGAACCGCCACAATGACGTGGTGCCCACCATGGCGCAGGGCGTGCTGGAGTACAAGGACGCCTACGGCGACGACCCCGTCTCCAACCAGAACATCCAGTACTTCCTGGACCGCTTCTACCTCAGCCGCATCTCCATCCGCATGCTGATCAACCAGCACAGTGAGCGGGCGCGGGGCCGGTCGCTGTTCGCATGTTTACAGAAGGCAAAACCGCGTCGCCTCTTTACGCGGCGTTCGTAAAAGTCTCTTTACGTTAGGACACAGGTGGTTGTCTGGTGTTTCTTACTCCAGGAGTATTAACTATGATTGTTGAGAAATCGTAGCCAGTCATTAATTACACAAGAAGGTAAAAATTATTTTTAAATGTCTAGCAAAAGAGAAGACTAAATATAACGTACAATGTATGGGGAGGAAACTTCTGAGAAGACTTGCTTCAGGCCTACAAAGGTCCAAGACTGGCCTGGGCCAGGGCTGGAGGGGTCAGGGGTCAGGGGAGAGAGGGTGGGGGGGTGCGGCATCAGGGTCAGAAGTGTCAGAAGTAGAGGTGGAGCACTGGAGAACGGGGGAGGGAGCGCTGGGGTTGTGTGGCCCCGCTAACCACGCCCGCCCTCCCCGCCCGCAGCCTTGATCTTTGACGGCAGCACCAACCCAGCCCACCCCAAACACATCGGCAGCATCGACCCCAACTGCAGCGTCTCTGAGGTGGTGAAAGGTGAGCTGTCCCCACCGTGCCTGGCCCACAGAGGAGCCCCAGTGATCCCCCAATCTTACCTGGCCAGACGGTGACCCATTCCCCAGTGGGTGGGGGCCACGTCCCCATGGGTTCAGTGTTGGTGCCAAGAGGACTGCCTGCTGGGGAGAGGTCACCCCATTCCCTGATGACCCCTCTCTTCTCTCAGATGCCTACGACATGGCCAAGCTCCTGTGCGACAAATATTACATGGCCTCACCTGACCTGGAGATCCAGGAGATCAATGGTGAGGGAGTGAGGCTGTGTGTCTGCCTGTCTGTCTGTCTAAGCGCTGGGCACATGGGAGAGGAAAGTGAGGTGGGACTCAGGAAATGAACTGTTACCTGGATGAGGGAGAAGCAGAGCTATTATTGTATTATTATTATTAATTTATCTGGTAAATATTTATTAAGCAGTAAACACAACAGGCAAGGTCCCCGTTCCCACGGAGCTTACATTCTCGGTACTGGGGAGGTTGGGGAATGGGACCTTTAACCAATGAACAAATAACAAACAAGATAACTTCAGGTCATGATAAGTGACAGGAAGGAAACACAATGGGGTAACGTGACAGTGATGGATAGGAGCAGTGTATTAGGTGGGATATGAGTTTGGCTGTCTTCCCAAAATCCAAAAACTGGTTTAATTTGAGAGAGAGGTTTCCGTCTCCCCAGCCCCTGGGGTAGAATGGTGAAAGCTGGCTACCCACCCTCATGTCTCAGTTCCAGCCTGGAGAAGGGGAAAGAGGATGTAGAAGGCAGGGCCTAAGAGCTGAACACAGCACTTTCCTACGTCTCCCAGCTGCAAGGGAGGCTGGGAATTTAGTCTCTAGCTGGGTAGTCACGTGCTAGTCAAAACTTCAGGGGAGGGAGGCATCTATTACTACAAGGAGAAAGGGAATAACGGATACAAGAGGATGGCTACAAGGGTCCTACTTTGGATGGGGTAGTCAAGGACCAGAAGGAACAGTGTGGTGGGGTTAGGAGATTAAAGGGGTGATGGGTGGGAGAGAGGCTAGGCATGCAGGGCCAGTGGACCACAGACAGGAGCTGGGATTTTGAGAACAGCAGAAAGCCACCGGAGGTTTGAAGCCCGGTGATGACAGGATCTGAGTAACATTCTAAAGATACTTAAAGGGGGCTTCCCTGGCGGCACAATGGTTAAGACTCCGTGCTCCCAATGCAGGGGGCCCAGGTTCGATCCCTGGTCAGGGAACTAGATCCCACATGCATGTCGCAACTAAGGAGCCTGTGAGCCGCAACTAAGGAGCCCACCTGCCAAAACGAAGACCCAGTGCAACCAAATAAATATTAAAGAAAAAAAAAAGATATTTAGAGGTTGGAGGAGGCAGGAGAGGACACAGGAAGACCAGTTAGGAGGTCACTGCAGATTCAGGCAAGGGGAAGGGAAGGCAGCAGAGAGGAAAAGAAGGGGGTGAACTGGATAAATACCTTGGAGGTGCAGGGGTGAGGAGGATCAGGGCCTCTACCCTCCCCTCCACCCACCTGCTCCTCAGCCACCCTGGCCTGTGGGCCAGAAACCTGAGGTGTTCACGCCTCTGTGCCTGGAAGTCGCACTGCCCACATCCTAGTCTTTCCTTAAGACCTGGATCAAGTCCTCCTCCTCTGAAAAGCCTTCCCGGACTTCCCAGGAAGAGTTAGGCACCGCCTGCCCCAGGTGTGCCTCTAAATTGCTCTGTTTGAATCACTTGGCAGAAACCAAAGGGCAGAGACAGGCCGCTTTACTTCAGGATCCCTGGGGTCAAGCCCAGGGCCTAGCACACAGCTCTGGGCACAACACCTAATGTGAAAGTCAGTTGTGCGTTTCTCTGTCTAGACTTGAATTTCTGAGAGGGTAGGATTGAATTTTATGCAACTTTATGTCTCCACTGCTCAGCACAGGGCCCGAGTTTCCTTCATTCATTGATCCACTCACATTTACTGAGCTGCTGCTACATGCAAAGCTCTGTGCCAGGCACCAGGAAGAGACACTCAGTCTATAAAACCAAGAAAACTCTCCAGGATAGAGTGATTCTTGGGAAGTAGGATGCTGGTGTCAAAATCACCTGGGCAGCCCCCTCCCCTCTCCTCTGGGTGAAAAGGCTCTACAGGGGATTCTGGTATCAAGGTGAACGCTAGTAGGCTACATTTAGGATAGACAGATATTATTTGGGTGGATGAATGATGGATAGATGGGTAGATAAACAGTGGATGAATGGAAGGATGGATCTGTACTTTGAATGAATGGATAGATGGGAAAGAGATGTTTGAACAGATACATAGATCGAGGGACAATTGGATGGTTGGGTGGACATTGAATGGGTAGATAGAGGAACGAATAGATATTGAATGGATATGACTATGAATGGATGGATAATGGATGGCTGGACGGACAGACAGACACTGTACAATGGATGGATATTATACAGAGAGAGAGATAGATGAATGGACACTGAATGAATGGCTAGACGGATGAACGAATGAGCAGATGGATGGACGATGGAGGGACAGTGGTTGGTGGTTGAGTGCTGGGTGCTGGATGCTGGTGAATGAATGCTGAATGCTGACCTCCTGACAATTTCCTGATCTGTGGTTTGGACTTCCCTGGCAGCATCCAACTCCAAACAGCCAATTCACATGGTCTATGTCCCCTCCCACCTCTACCACATGCTTTTTGAACTCTTCAAGGTGAGGAGGCTGGGGGATGGTCCTTTGTGGGGGGTGGGAGTGGTGGGGTCTAGGTTGCTCTCACTGTGTCTTACCCCTTTTCCACCACAGAATGCCATGCGAGCGACTGTGGAAAGCCATGAATCCAGCCTCACTCTCCCACCTCTCAAGGTCATGGTGGCCTTGGGCGAGGAAGATCTTTCCATCAAAGTATGTGACCCTTGACTTTGGGGACCAGAGAGCAGTGGTGTGGAGACTTCCCTCCTGCCAGGAGATGGGCTGAGGGAAGCCCCTGGGGGTGAGGAAGATCTGAGAAGGTCGGGTGGGGTGTGGAGAGAACTGAGGTCTGGAGACCCTGACGTGTCCCACGTCCCCCAGATGAGTGACCGAGGTGGGGGTGTTCCCTTGAGGAAGATTGAGCGCCTCTTCAGCTACATGTACTCCACGGCCCCCACGCCTCAGCCTGGCACCGGGGGAACCCCACTGGTGAGACGGCTTCTCTCTGGCTCCCCCCACTGGCCTCCTGAAGGATGCCTGTTGGCCTTCGGGTCTCTTATCAAATTGTCACTCTTGCCCATCTCTCGCTTCCCTACCTCCCATGGTCCCTCCGTCCTTGTGTGGCTGTGTGTGAGTCTGAGTCTGGGCCTCCCTGCTCTTCCTGTCTCTCCCAGCCTGTACCTACCTACCTACCTGTGGGTGTCTTCTGTCTGTCACTGTTGCTCAACTCTCCCTTCCCCTCTCTCTCTCCACAAGTAACTACCTCTCTCTTGGAGTTGTTCAGCTTACCAACACCTCCCTGTCCGTTCCCAGCAGAGTAGGCAGAGCTGGGTGTGGGAAATTGAGACAGAGAGGTGCCCCGTGACCTGCCCAGACCCCTGGCTACCAGTCCCGAGCCCCTCTCCCTGCCCTGCTTACTGCTCCCCACCCGCCCCATGCTCCGCAGCCTTCCTCCCTCTGCCAGACCGATTTCCTTTATCCCACGGTCCCCACCTTGCCTCAGAGCTGTCCCTTTCTCATGTCCCCTCCCCACCCCAGTTCTGGGAGTCCCCGTGCACGACCCCAGCTTGGCCCTCCTCACTCAGCACATCGGGTCCCTGCAGTTCCAGGAAGCCCAGGGCCAGTGTCTCCTCACGCTCCCTTCTCACCCCCTTGCAGGCTGGCTTCGGGTATGGGCTCCCTATTTCCCGCCTGTATGCCAAGTACTTCCAGGGGGACCTGCAGCTCTTCTCCATGGAGGGCTTTGGGACCGACGCTGTCATCTATCTCAAGGTGAGTGCCCCTGCCTGCAGAGTCTGGCTGGGGGAGTTTGCTGATAGGTCGGGCCTGTTATTAGGTTTCTTTTCCATCCCTCCAACCTTTTCCTGATTCCAAACTGAGAATCAGAGCGAAGCTATAGTTCCCAGCCACCAGGCACTCCTAAGTTGGCAGGCAGTTTCAGGGAGTCTGTGGTTTGCATGAGTAAGACCCTGTTCTGGGAACCCTTGACTTGCTAGACTCAGAAGGAAACGGGGTGGGGGGGCGCTTCCCTGGTGGCACAGTGGTTGAGAGTCCGCCTGCCGATGCAGGGGACACGGGTTCATGCCCCGGTCCGGGAAGATCCCACATGCCGCGGAGCGGCTGGGCCCGTGAGCCATGGCCGCTGAGCCTGCACATCCGGAGCCTGTGCTCCGCAACAGGAGAGGCCACAACAGTGAGAGGCCCGTGTACTGCAAAAAAAAAAAAAAAAAAGGAAAGGGGGGACCACAGATAACTCCTGATTCAGCTCAGGGGGAGACTGAGGCCCAGAGCTGGTGACCTTGTTCAGGGTCACAGAGCCTGGCCTCCTTCCTATCCCTCCCTGACCTTTAAGTGAACAGCCTTCTTGAATGGGCAGGAGCGAGCCACGGAAGGGACAGACCCTCTCATGGGTCTTTCCGGGTTAGTCATCTCAGCCCGTGTCTGGCACTTGGCTGGGCTAACATGTGGGCCACAGTCAGTGGCCACCAGAGTGTACCGGGGCAAGGCTGGAGTGCCGAGGAGGGGGCAAGGCGCAGGGAAGCAGGAGAGGCTGACCCTGATGCCGTCCAGGCCCTGTCCACGGACTCAGTGGAACGCCTGCCCGTCTACAACAAGTCAGCCTGGCGCCACTACCAGACCATCCAGGAGGCCGGCGATTGGTGTGTGCCCAGCACAGAGCCCAAGAACACGTCCACGTACCGTGTCAGCTAGAGGCCGCCCCACTCATCTGCGCCCAGGAGGATGGACTGCTGTCTCTGCATCCGGCCACCATGGTGACCCTCCCTGTCCCCACCCCAGGTTGGGGGAGGCTCTCCCTGATGACCAGCTTCTTGTCTCTGTGGAAATCACTGCGGTGACTGGTCTGTGGTGGCCCCTAAGTGCCAATCTCTGTCCCTGTGGAGACTCCTAGGGGATCTCCCTGGGTCCAGTCTCTGTGGGCAATGCCTGAGGATTGGGGGATGCCTCCACCCTGATAGGGTGTCCCAGAGATACATTTCCATGGCATTCTTTCTCTCTGAGCCCAGAGCTGCCACTTCTCTGCTGGGGGTCCTAGGTCCCCCTCACTGCCTTCCACAGCCCTGGCCTTCCAAGTGGACACCCCTGCTTGCCTTATTCCCTTGGCCCGTGCCGGTACCCTGGCCCTGGTCTGGTGTCAGTGTTAGGAAGGGGCCAGGTACCCGCCACATCTGGCACGGTGGGAGGGGACCCTTGGTTGGGGACCTGGTCCTACAGTCTCCTCCTCCACTGAGTTTAAGGTCAAAGTTAGGGGGGAGGGGTTTCTCACCTGGGGCTCACCCCTAAAGCCGAGGAGCCTGGGAGGACCCAGAGCTTGGCCGTCCAGCCAAGCTGCTTGAAGCCTGCAGGTGGCCCCAGCGATGTTTCTGCCGCCACCCGAGCCCTTCCCCTGCATGTCCTCACATGCGTCCACCTGCCTGCCACACACGGTCCCCCACCGAGCTCCAGACCCCAGTTCCCACTGTGCCCGCGTGTGCTTGGGGTGGCTTTCTCCCTAGAACGTTGTGTGTACATAGCTAGTTTTATAGCCCTTTCCCTTAGCACACAGGGGGTTAAAGTTGTGTGCTCCTCCCAGTGGCTGTGATGGTGACAGTGACATCCACAGTAAAGAGGAGATCAAATGAGACTGCAGCCCTGCTGCTTTCCTGGGGGAGGGAGATCCTCACGTATAAACGCATACAGACTGCAGCCCCTGTGACCAACACATGACGCGCTCGGGACACCTGATCCCGGCTCAGGACATGGTTCAGTGCGTGCCGAGTGTAACAGCGGCCACAGCTGTCCATTCAGAGCACTTGACGGTGCGGCACCCAGGGACGGGACTGTGGCCTCCCACATTCGGGGCCCAGCCCAACCCCCCAGCTGGGGCAGACAGAAAGGTCACTGGCACGTCGTAAGTGTTTATTGAAATAAACTGAGTACCGCCTCCCCCTTCACATGCAGGTGGGCACCCAGATAACTCCTGATGGCTTCAAGGACCTGGGAACTTTTCACCTTCCCCACTGGCCCCTCCTCTGGGCCCAGATGGTACTGATGCCCCCATATCTCAGTCCCCTCTCTGAAGCCCCTCTCCTGGCACAGATAGCAGAGAGGAGGAAAGGACTGAGACCCAGGAATAGGGGTAGCCCTCAGGCCACAGCGCCTGGGCTGGAACGAGGGGAGCAGGCATGCATCGGGTCCTGTCCACCGCTCCAGACGGATGGGAGGAGGAGGGAGGTCTCTAATCAGAGGCCGCTGGCCTCATTGTTAACTCCGGCCAGCGCTCCAGAAGCTGGGCTCGCCGCTGGCCAGCACCGTAGCCGCACACTCCCTCCCTACAAGGACAGATGGCTTGCTCTGGGCTGCTGGGGTGGACTCCGCCCCCACCCAGGGAACCGGCCCCACCCCTCCCTGTGGCCCAGGAACCGGAGCCCGCGCTGTCTGCCAGTTCTGGAACCCACTGAGGCCTCGCTAGGGACCAGGGCAGATGGGGGACGGCTGATGGACCTCTCCAGTTTAGCAGCCTCCGGGGGACCTCCCAGATTCTGCCTCTCTGGCTGGGATGAGGATTCGCCAGTTCAGGACCATCTAGGCATTGGTAGGGGGTGTCTTCCGTGGCCACCAGCTCCCAAGTTTGCTCTGTCCTCAGGGAGGGCCCAGGTGGCCCCTGAGGGAGCAGCAGAAGTGGGCCCAGCTTGGAGAGTGGGTCAAAGACCAGGCTTTGGGCCTCAGGAGGGGCAGACCTGCAAGGGCATTATCTCAACAGAGACCCACAGGACAGGGACAGGGAAAAGGAGGAGCTTTGCCTCCTCCCTTCCTTCTGAAGTCCTCGCAGAGATGATGTGGGGTAGTCATGCTGCTTTCTCTGCCCTCCTGTTGAGGAGTGCAGACTGGGAGCCCACCTTGCATGCAACGTGCTGCAGGCCCACCAGCCTCCCTGCGGAGCAGAACGGGCTCTCCTGACACAGTCACCTGGGAGAGCTGGCAAGGAGCTGCTCTATCTACCTGCTCCTGCAGAGATGCCCGGCCCACCTGAGCCCAGGGCTTCTGGTAGGTAAGCAGGCCTCCTAACTCACTGCTGGTCCCAGGACCACCATGGCCTGAGGGCAGAGGGTCGGAGTGACTCAGGCACTTCTGGGCTCCCAGACTTGCTTCAGCTCTGGCTTCTCTGCCCATAATCTGCCACTTCCCCCAGGAACCCTGTGCCAGACGAGTCCTTGAAATGGGGTTTATTACTGGGTCCTCCCCCTGGGGTCTCCCTTTCTGAGGAATCTGGGTCCAGATAGAAGACAGGGTGAGAGGGCTGTTCCTCCTGAGAGCATGGGGCCAGGCCCCACTTCCCCGGGCGGCCTGTGCCCAGCAGCTGCCCGCCCGTGCCCCTAGCTCCTCTTGGCCGTCTGCTCCCTGCGCCGGAGCTTCTCACGCTGCCGCGCAGCCTTCTCCTGGGCCTTGCGCTCCTTCTCAGCGGCCGCTGCCAGCTCCTTCAACTTCCGCTTCACTAGCGCCCGGTCATGTGAGTTGCTGAGCCCCAGGCTCTGGGGGAGGAATCCAAGGGTGAGGGGAAGAGCCCCGGAGCCACCCAGGCCTGGCCAACCCAAGCCCCGGGTTCTCTGTGCCCCAGGTGTATTCTATCCGGAGCTCTTGCCAGCCCTCAGCCTCCGCCTCCCAGACTTGCTGATGGATCAGAACCCTCAGGGCAAGAATTTGGAATGGGAGTGACTGGGAGAGATGAGGGTAGAGGGTTGGCTCCCATATTCCTCCACTCAGGATTTCAGCCTTGGCATGACCCTGCCTGATCCCCTGAGGCCCAGAGACGGCGAGCAAAATGTCCAAGGTCACACAGCTAGTCAGTAGCTGAGTCCCCTCTCCATCCCAGAGACTTCCTGGGGGACTCTTTGCACCACCGCTTCCCCAAGCAGCTCAGCAGAGGGTGCACAACAGGCCAGAAGCCCCCTGCCACCGCCCCCCACCCCCCCGCCCCGACTCGTTCCCTCCCACAACCACCAGCCTCCAAGATTCTTAGTCTTGGAGACTAAGACTCCAAGAATCAGGTGAGAGGACCGCGGGAGACTGATTAGAGTGAAGAGTCAGAGGATAGGCTAGTCCTCAAGGTCAGAGGTCAACCTGGAGACTTGGGCTGGAGCTTGAAGGTCAAACTGAGGAATTGGGCTGGAGTCAGACTGGGAACCCAGACTAGAGAGCAGCGATCAGGCCGGGGATCTTGCCTAGAGGTCAGAGGCCAGGGCAGTGGTCTTAACGGGAGTGGAAAGGTCAGGATGAGGGGATCCTAATTCTTGAAGGTTGCCTCAGGCTCTGGCTGGGTCGTGGTCCTCGTACTCTGACCCACCTTCAGTTTGCTTCCATCCAGCTGCAGTAGCTGCGGCCCATCCACCTGCCTCGCAGCAAACTCAGCAGCGTACTGCTCCAGGTTGAGGCTGTGCAGCCACTGGCCCACCTGCTGACTGGTCCAGTGGTAGATGGTGGGGAGAGGTTCATCCAGAAACTGGGGCGGAGACCAAGGAGCGTGAGGGGGGAAGGCGTGGCCCGTGGCCCGCACACCTGGCTGCGTCAGACGTCAGGGCCTGCTTACCTCATCCGAAGACTGGGACAGTGTGTGGTAGGGGTAGGAACACTTGGCCGCCTGCCGGGGACCACTTGGAATCTTGGGGCTGCTGCTGGGGGGTGTGGAGTCATCACTCAGAGTGGATTCCTAGACAGGAGGGGGGCACGCTGCTGAGGAGAGAGCTCACCTCCAAGCGCAAGGCAGTCACCCCCGACCCTCCAGCCCCATCCAGAGGAAGCTGAAGCCCAGGGCTGGGCACCAGGAGTTGCTCAGGGCCCTCGCAGTGAGCCAGGAGCTAGGCGGCCACGCAGGGCGCGGCAACCCGTGCGAGACATCGCATCTGAGGCCTCTGGGAGGACGTGGGGCTAGAACTGAGCCAGGCGGAGTAGTTAGCAGGAATGGAGGAGGTCAGACTGGTGTCGCATTCTAGACAGCGGACTGGGATTCCCTCGCGCTGGGTCGGACGTCTCTGCCTTGTGCCTCCCCAGCATGGCCTCTAGCACCCTGGCTCGTAAAAACCTGGTTAGATGTCTTTGTCCTCACTGGACTGTGAGCTCTGTGAGGGCCTGGGCTGTGTCTGTTCACCAGGGCCCAGCACAAGGGAAGGAAGAAAGGGAGGGATCCCTTCTCCCCTGAATTTCCAGTTTTCTGATCTCTGACCAGGCTGCACATAAGGAACAGAATCACAGAACAAGCACAGGGCTGGGAGTCATAGCGCCTGGCACCTAAATCCAACTGAGTCTGTAGGCACATGCCTTCAGTCTGGGCTTGCATTTGCTCATCTGTACAATGGGGGTGAGTGTGTCTGCCTCCCCCACTTCACTGAGCCTTTGTGAGAGTAAAGCAAAAACATGCGCTCAGAGCTTTGTAGACCGTGGAGTCCCGGGGAACGTAAACAGTTGCCCGTTCTTGCTTCTGCTACTCGGTCTCACTTCTCCCACAGCTAGTGCACTTTCTGAGCACTAGCTAGGTTGAGGTCCTGTTCATCTCTGCTTCCCCCAAGCATCACCACACCACACACGTAGCCCAGCTCCTAAGACAGGACATGGGGCCAGAACTGAGCCAGGCAGGAGAGTTAGCAGGGATAGAGGAGCCCTCAGGCCGGGTGTGTACTAGGGGATCCTGGAGGCAGCAATGAACGAATCAATGAAGGAGCCACTCAGCATATAAACAAGTGAATGAGCGAATGCCTGAACTCAGAAACTGGATGAATTAATGGATCACGGAATGGCTCCATGGACAGACAGATGGACTCCAGGAATGCCTGGATCCCAGCCCAAGCCAGGGGGAAGTATGTCTTCATGTCACCTGAGTCTGGGGGCCAGTATGGGAGCCAGAGGGCCACAGACTCACCTGAGAAGCTGACTTCTTAGGGCTGAAGTGCTCGTGTTTAGGGGAGCAGGCCGGGGAGGTGGTGCTGCCAGCACACGCCGAGCCCTTGCCACTGTCTGTGAACCAGGAAAAGGGCAGGAACGGGGAGCCCCCTGACCTGCCGGACCCCTCCACCGACTCCCTGTGGAGAGAGCGCCCTGCATGGGTGTGGGCACCAAGGCAAGGGCTGGGGCCCCCAGGGAGCTGGGGGCAAAAGCTGCGGCTGAGGGGCTGTGGGTACCTCTTACCTGCTGCCCATGGACAGACGGTTGCTGCCCTTCTCCTTCCGGCTCTTGCTAGTGGAGGCTCGGCGTAAGGTGACCCTGTGGGGAGGGCGAGGGGGAGTGGGACAGTGCTGCCCACTGTGCTACCCCCATCCCCAAGCCTTTGTTCTTGGCCCCTCTTCCACTCACCCCAGGTCCAGGAACTTGCGGCGAGTCTTCTTATCCAGGCCGATGGTAGGGCTGGCGGGCTCAGGTGGGCTGGCATCCCGGCTGTCATCTTTTGTGGAAGAGAAGGAAGAAAATAGCCTGGGTGGTGGCTTGTCTGCCTCTTCCAGCTGCCAGTGAGGTGGTAGGAATTCTCTCGACTTAGAATCAGGTAACCTGGCTCTGGTGCCCTTCACTAGCTGTGTGACCTAGGACAAGTTACTACCTTCTGAGCTTCCTGCATCTCAAATACGGGGATAATGACACTGCCTGTTTCATGAGACCTAATAAGATGTTGATGAAAGCCTTAGACAAACCATAAACCACGCTGAAAACGTAGGGACCACTGCTGTTTACAGTTAATTTTATCTTGTCCAACTTGTAGCCAACCTTCTAATCTTGGCTCACATGTCACTTCCTCAGAGAAGCCTTCCAGGATGCTCCCAACTGCTCCCAGGATGCTTTCACGCTGATATATGCTCTCCCACCCCGCGCACTGTTTTCTCACATAGCACTTAATACACCTTGTAACTATACGTTTAATCAATGGATGATTTGATTGTTTCTGCTCGAACCTATAAGCCCCGTGAGGACGAGAACTGCATCTGCTTGCTCTTCTGTGTCAGTGCCCAGCAGTGCCTGGCACATATTAAGGCGCTCGGGAAATGAGTGAAAGAACCGTGGTCTTTATTCCCCACCTTCCCCAGCCACCCTGCCCCTCGGATCCCGCCACGCACTTCGGCGCCCAAGGGACCTCTTGCCAGCAGGGGGCGCCGCGCCGGCCGCCGCTCACCTTCGCTGTGCGGCTCGGCGCGGGGATGGCGGCGCACGAAGCTGGGCGAGCTGTCGGACGAGGGCGCGGAGCGCGGCGGCGAGCAGGAGGCGGCGGCCAGGCCCTCGTGCGAGGCGGCGTTGTGCAGGGGTCGGTAGCGTGCGAGCGGCGAGGGCGGCGGCTCGTCCTCGTCCAGGCTGCGCCGCAACCCCGGGGGCTCCAGGCAGAAGGAGCTCCCGGCTGGGGACCCCGGGCCCGAGTGCAGAGGTGAGCGCAGCCGGTGCAGGGGGCTCCCGCAGCCATCGGTCACCTGGGGAAGGGGCAGCCGCTCACCGCCAACCCTCCTCCCCTCTTCCCGGAGGGGAGCGCGGGCTCCTAGGTCCTTCCGGGACTTGGAGGGAGGGTTTCCTCGTGCCTTGGGCCGAGAGGTGGCTGGGCAGCGAGAGGTGGGAAACGGGACTTCCGGTCACATGGGCTGGGGCTGGATCCCGCCTCCTTCACTTACTAACTGTGTGACTTTGTTAGTGAACCTCTCAGAGCCTCAATTTCGTTGTCTGGAAGATGGGGATAATACCTTCCTTGAAAGGATGAGATGAGCCGGAATTGAACTGCAGCTAATATTTGTTAGCCTTATTATGTCAGAAGTCTAGGGGTGTGGTTTCCCTGGAAGAGTGGTTTGGAGGGACTATCCAGGAGCAAGAAGGGTGGGTTGGGGTATGTGCGATTGGGTGGATTGCCCCAACCTTGCCTCCGGGCCCATCGGAGCCTTCACCATCCTCTGCAGAGCTGGCACTGTCCCGAAGCCTCGAGCGGGAGGGCCTGTGTCTCCGGCCCTTGGCCAGTAGCTGGGCTCGGGCCTTGTGTAAACTGCTGTCCAGTCTGACGGTCTCTGGCACAGCCAAGTCCAGGTCTGCAAACCAGGGAAGAGGGGCAGAGACCAGACACATGAGGACAGCAATCCCGGAGGCCCACCTCAAGTGGCCACCTGTACTCACACCCAGGCATTCAACAAATGTCTCCAAGTGCAGGGCACTGATAGTCCTATGAGATGGAGAGCTGGGTCTTTCACAGTCTCGCAGGGAGCTGGACATATCAGCTCATACATACAGTGTGTGATGGAACCTCTCACGGGCACAGAGGACAGGATGGCTCTGTTTGGATGGGTTGGAGGAGGAAACACCAAAGCTGGGTCTTAAGGTCTGGATGGGAGTTTACAAGAGAGGAGGGTGGCAAAACTGGTATATGCAGTCCTGGGAGGAAGGGAAGCTGGGGGCGGGCACCTCCAGGGCAATGGGAGGGCAGGTTTGTGGAGGGAAGGACTGGAGGATGAGGCCGGAGAGAGCATGGTTGTAACTGCTACCACTGAGGAAGCGCCCACTACACGCCAGGACATACATACAACACCTTGTCTACCTAGAACAACCCGCAGGCTAGGCACAGCTGCTAGGGACATTTCACAGCTGAGCAAACTGAGGATCAGAGAGGTTAAGTCTCTTGACTGAGGCCAGCAGCTAGCAGTGGGCTGGGATTTGAGCCTGGCTAGTCTAGCTCCAGAGATTGGCCCTGCTGGGGACACTGGCTTGCTGTGCCACGCTCAAGGTCATGCTCAGAGACAGCACTGCTGAGCATCTAGAGGGCTCACAGGTAACTGGAGCAGAGGGACCCCCAAAAGCCAGCGGTGGTGGCAGAGAGGAAAGCCTACAGACCCCTGAAGGCTGTCTCTCCCGTCCTGGGGTCCGTGGCCCAGGGCTAGGTCCTGGATGAGGACATGGCGGAAGAGTAGGCAAACCCAACAGATTATGCATAGACCCTCCTGCTCCAAGTTTCACTTTCCGTTTGCTCCACCGGAGAATGCAACCTTCACTCTGCAGTGACCCTGAGCTTCTCCAGGCAGAACAGGTTCTTCCCAGACCTCAGCATGGGTTAAGACCTTTCTTCACCACTCCACCCCTCATGATCTCAGGGACCCCATCCCATCACTCAAGGCCCTGCCTTGCCTGCTCCTCTTTCCCTTGTCTGCAGACACCCCCTAAGCCACCCCAGTGGCTGAACTACTACCTATACCTATTTCCAACTCTGACCCCTCCCCTGAATTCCAAGTCTGGGCACCTCAGCACCTGCCAGGGAACTTACCATGTCAGAATCACCCAAGGACCTCAAACTCAGCCCATCAAACGAACCCACCACCTTGCCTCAAACTGGTTCTCTGTCCCTGGCTCACTGAAAGGCCCCACTGTCCACCCAGTCACTCCTCTCAGACCCAGTTGGTAATTCATGTGTCCAGCTGCCTACTTGACACCTCCACTTGGATGTCCAATGGGCATCTTCAACGTATATGTCACAATTGGACACCTGACCTCCCTACCCCCTAAGCTGCCCGGTCTGCCCAGCTCAGTGAATGGCGTCTCCATCCTTGCAGCTGCTCAGGCCAAACCCCTGGAGTCACCCGTGATTCCTCCCTCTCCCTCTCACCCTGCAAACTGATCCGTCCACAATTCCTGTTAGCTCTACTTTGGAAATATATCTAGACATGCTGAAATATTTATGGTGAAATGACATGATGTTTTGGGTTAGGTTCAAAATAATCCAGGAGACAGGAGTGGAGAGTGGAAGGGGATGTAGATGAAACAAGACTGTCCATGAGTTGATGATGGTTGAGGTTGAGATGAGTACGTAAGCGTATGATGGGGTACATTGTGCTAGTCTCTCTACTTTTGACTTCCCACAGTAAAATATTGTGTATATGTGTCTATACACATGCACTTACATACATGTATACATGTGGGGAGAAGGAGGAGGGGAGAGGAAAGGAGAGGGAGAACACACAGCATTCCTGGTCTAGGTCACTACTACCTCTTGCCTCCATTATTACAGATCATCCCGGCTGGTCTTCCCTCCTCCTCCCTTTCCCATTTACGGCCTAATTTCAACCCGGCAGCCAGAGTGATCCTGATAAAACATGTCAGCCCAGGTCACGCCTCCCTCCGCTCAGAACCCTCCAGTGACTTCCATCTCTCACAGAGTAAGAAGCCGAGTTCTTACCACGGCCTCCAGACTCAGGCAGCTCAGCGACTCTCTCCCTCTTCTTCCCTCTGCTCCAGCCACCCTGGCCTCCTGGCTCTTCCTTACACCAGCTATCCTGCACCTCAGGGCCTTTGCACTTCCTCTTCCCTTTCCTGCAAGGCTCTTGCCACAGATTTCTGCACAGTTCTCTCTCTCACCTCCTTCAAGTCTCTGCTTAAATGCTTTCTCTCACTGAGAGACCACCCAATTTAGAATACCCCCCAAACCCCCACTGCTAAATTTTTTCCTATATCATTTGGCATCCTCTGGCATACCATATATTTTACTAATTTAGTTTATTGTCTCTCCACCCATTAAAACGTCAGCTCCGTGAAGGCAGACGTTTCTCTCTTTTGTTCATTGCACTAACACAGGCATAGAATAGTGTGTGTGTGAGAGAGTGTATGTGTATATGAGTGTTCTGAGCGTTTTACAGTTACTAGCTCCTTTAAACCTCCCCACAACCCAAGGAGGAAGCGACTCCAAGAACCCCCAGGGCAGCCTTCATTTGCCCGAGGGTTAGGGCTGGTGAAGAGCAGGCCAGGGTCATAGGCCTTCGGGCTCCGGCTCCAGGGCTCCGTGTGTAACCACCAAGCCCTCTCTACGTCCTCTGAGGCAGAGATGGGAGTGACTTGTGAGTCCAACCCCTCACCTTACAGGCCCTTACTTTCCTTGGAGAGGAAAGTTTGGCCCAGGGTGCAGAGGGAGTTAAGGACAGTAGGCAGGGCTCCTGGAAGGGAGCTCATGAGCCTCCTCGACCCGTCCAGCGCGCAGCTGGTGCCCAGCCGCCCTGGGCCGTGGAGAAGGGCTCTCTGCACCTGAATCTGGGCCACATCAAAACCATGGTCATCTTACCATGGAGGGTCTAGGGAGCAAAGGAACTCCTAAGGGGCTTGGGGCTTTTTGAGGCAAGGTGGGGCCAGCCTCTCCTCTGGTCCCTTACTCTACCAGGCCCTCATCACCTTATCCATCCCTCCCACCATCTTGCTCTCCCTCTCCCTCTCTCCCTGGGAGTTAGCCCGGCCCTGGGCAGTGGGAAGTCATGAATATTTCATCGCCTTTCTCTTCAGGAAGGCTGCCAGGCAGGCAGCTACCTCAGCAGGTCAGGGAGAAGGAAAACAGGAAGGGTCGGGGGTGGGGGAGCGGAGGCCAAAAAGCCCAAGGAACGGGGAGCTCGCCTCTGCCAGGCCAGGGGTCAGGCTGGGCCTGCGTGGGGATGGAGAGACTCAGAGTCTGAGGCCCAGAGACAGTTCGAGGCTGGGGGCGTCCCCGAGGCAAAGCCTCCATGCACAGGCCCCAGGGAGGCCAGGCCGGGAAGCAGTTCCCCAGGAGCCAGGAGGCAGCAGTTCCGGCGGGCGGCGTTGGCATTGCCGGGGCCTGTGGCAGCCACAGGGGAGAGAGAGGTGAGCGGGGAAGTGGGAGGAGGAGAGGGCAAGGAAGGTAGAGATGAGAGGCAGGGGTGGAGAAACTGGAGGCCCTGTGGCATTCCACAGCTAGGAGCCCCTCCCAGCTGAGAGTCCTGAGGGCTGCATACGCGAGCTTTCTGCCTCCACCGCGAGCTTTCTGCCTCCACCGCGAGCTTTCTGCCTCCACCGCGTCCTCCACCGAACCCAGCTGGTAAACAGCCTTTCCACCCCAGTGCATGCTGGGAGCTGTGCCCCGTCAGTGGTCTTTCTCTAATCCACACAATAGAAAGGCTGCAGGGGGTAAATGATGGAGTGGGGGGGTGTCCATGCACCCCAGTGAGAACACAGGGGGGTCGGTCTGGGGGTGCCCCGAGGGTGTAGATGCTGAGTGTGTGTTATGCATTTTTGATTTCCCTGCACATCCATGCAGATGAGGTCCCTTATTTATGCAGCTCGGAGGTAACCTGTGTCACCTGCGCTGGGGAATACTGGTGTACATACGGCACAGTGGCTGCCAGCAGGGAGTTAGGCAGTCTGGAGTTTTAGTCCCAGCTCTGCCACTAACTTGCAGTGTGATCTTTAAAGCAAGTCACTTCTGTGCTCCGTGTCCTAGGCGTAGGACAAGTGGGCACACTCCTTAGCCTTGTTGTGAGGGTTAAATGATACAGTGCATGTGAAATGGGGGTGCTAGCCTAGTACCTGGCATGAGACAAGCACTTAATAAATGGGGACCCTTATTATCATCGTGTTGTAATTGGATATCTACTCAGATAATGGTGACAAAAAATCAGGCTGTAAGGCCAAAATACACACACACACACACACACACACACACACACACACTCTGAAGTTACCAGGACTCCTCTCCCCCAAGGCCCGATGGCCTTGGCTAGAGATAGAGCCAAACAGAACTTACCGAAAACCTCATCCGCAGGTTCTCGGAGCTTTGAAGAAGCCATGACTCAAGAGAGCTGGGAGGACAAGAGGAGAAAGAGGAGAAGAAGACCATGGATAAGAGGTTCAGGTTGGTGCAGGCAAGGGAGCTGCCAACGGCTACCTGCTCCTAGCCTTCCGGCCCTCACCTCTCCTTACAACTCTTTCTCTGGCCCCTGAAAGAGAAATCATCTGAACCACAGCCCAGATGGTTGGGGCAGGCAGGAGGTAGAAGCGAGTCCAGGGTATAGACACAGGCTGTCCTGCAGCCCGGGTCCAAGCTGATTTGCTGAGTGCCTGCACACGGGTCACTGAACTTCTCTCCCCGTCACTGTCTTGGGCCCTTCCGTCATTAGCATTCCCTAAAAGCTTTTAATCATCATAAGCTGTCCAATATCAAATCTGGGAGAAATCTTGGAGACTATTAAATCCAATCCTCTCATTTTACAAATAAAGAGACAGGAGAATGACTGATCTAAGATCGCATAATAAGTTAATGGCAAGATCAAAATGAGAACCCAGGTTCTTCCATCCACCCACCTACTTACGTCCCTACTTATCCATGCATCTACTTGCCTATTCACCGTCCACTCATTCACCCATCCATCATCTGTCCAAACATCTATCTTTCCAGCCACCCATCCATCCACCATCCGCCCCGTCCAACCATCCACCCATTTTTACATCCGTCAATTTATACCATCCACCCATCCATCTTCCCATCCATCACCCAGTCCTGCCTCCCCCCACTCTCATCACTGGTGCACTCACCACCTGTCTTCCTGAACATGAGCTGTTCAGGAAGCTGGCATCATCAACAGGGCCACTGTTCTTGACAAAGTCACAGTTCTCACAGTTCAAGACAGACTCACAGATGCAGAAGGGTATAAAGAGTACCCATAGCAGAACAGTGTAGAGCAAAATCTCTATGATGCATCAGATAATGTTCTGGGAAGACATATGGATGGACAGGGGTTTGGTTTTGTTTGTGGGAAGTAAGAAAGGGAGGGCAGGTGGGAAAGCAGGATATATGTAGCCGGAACAATTTGGGCAGGCTTCCTAGCAGATGTAGGATTGCAGCATCCCTAAACCAAAGCCTGGGTGTCAGAGAAGCAGGGGAATATCAGATGAGGGGAGAAGGAGGAAGCTCAGGGTCAGGGGCATGCTGCATGCCTGGGACGTAATCTCCAATTACTTCTAACACTCAGGTCCCCATGAGAAGGGCAGAGCACTGCATTAGACCACCCATTTGACGGGTGTGGGAAAGCTACCTCATGCCTGCTTGGTCTTTTCCGATTCTCCTCTTCTGTTATTACATAGATTCATCGCACTGTGAACTGTCCAGGCTCGGGACTCTTAGTGTCCCCACTTTACAGATGGGAAAACTGAGATGCAGGAGCTAAGAGGCAGAACTCGACCTTGACCACAGTCTCCTGCCCCTCAGCTCTATCCTGGATGGTGATCTGCAGTTTGGGAACCTGCTCATGAGGAAAGAACACTGCTGGGAGAAGGGACAGGGGTAGAGGTAAGGGAGCTGGTCCATACCCGCTAGGACCGGATACGCTTCAAAGCTACCTCCACCCCAGGCTCTGCGGGTGCTTGGGGCTGCAAGCAGGAAATGAGGTATGAGAAGGAGCCAGGGATGTGGGCCCTCCAGGAACCCTCCTGCCATTCTTCAACCCTGGGTGCTAGTAACAGAGAAGTTCTAGAACCTCTCTTCCTGTCCTGAAGGGGTAGATGGGAAGAGAGGCTGCCCCTAAGAATGAACTAAATTCCCTCCTTCAATCGCAAAGCTCATCTGACCAGGACCTAGCTGCCACCTCCTCCAGAAAGCTGTCCCAGATAGCCCTCACTCCTCTCATTTGTCTATATAATTTCTAAATCCACTCTTCCCCACTACTAGGAAATGAGTAATTTTTCATACTTCATTGATTCCCTAACTGGGTCATATCTCTGCCACATCAGATGGGAGCTCCTGAGGAGAAGGGGCAGTATTCCCCATCAGAAGAGGGAATCTCTGAAGATAAGAACTGCCTCTCCCATCAGAATGGAGGTTCCCTGAGGGTGCTTCCTCTCTTAGACCACCTGAGAATGGAGAGCCCATGTGCTCTTTATTCAAGGTCCCAGTTTAGGGTGGAGACCCTCTTGTGGATGCCATCCTCTTTCAGGTATGCTCTGGGGTGGGCTGGGGCCTCCAGCTCACATCAGTGCCAAATGAATTCTGATTCAGCACAAACCGCTTTCTTCAACAACTAACTCCCTGGGGGGTGTATGGGGGACCCTTCCTACGCTGTCCCTTGGGGAACTCTGGGAAGCATGACATCAGAATGTCACCAGGCCCTTCCCACCCCCCCTTCCAACACTGAACCTTGGTAAATTAGACATCCCCCCCATTTACACTCCTACAACATTACACTCCTACACACACACACACACACACACACACACACACCCACGCCACACTCATACATGCACATTCAAACCAGGTAACCACTACAAGGTAGAAATGAACCTGTTCTCTGGATGCAGTCTGGGCTCTGACTCTACCAGGCCACTCCTTCCTCCCCAAACTTCCCAATTCCCGGAGAAGAACACCAATAACTTTTGACCCTTCCCTATGAGAAAGGGAGGCAGGTGAACTCTAAGTTTCCTGGGACCCAGGGGAAGGAGAAAGACAAAGAAAGGGTACACAAGCCCTGGAGAGGAAATGGGGAGCAGGACAGAGACAGGTTGGTGGAGAGTCAGTCTACAGAGCTGCAGAGGAAGAAAGAGCAAGAAGGAGATGAGCCTGAGAGCAGCGGCGGCAGCGGGGCCAGGGGAAGAAGCAGTAGAGACAGGGCTCCAGCAGCCCTGAGTGAGGCCCAGGGGAGGGGTGCAGAAGGGCAGAATCGGCTGCCAGGAGAGAGGCGGCCCTCAGTGGGGAAGGAAAGAGGAAAGGGGCCCTGGAAGAGGAGAAGGAGCCCGAGAAAGAAGTGCAACTGGGGAGGGATGGTTGGGAGAGGAGGCTGGGGCAGGGGGAGGCAGTGTGGAGCTAGAGAAAGGGGCGACCCCCTCCCATAAGGCCCAAGCTGGGGGCATCCAGCAAGCACCGCTGGAGATGGGGTGGGGGTGGAGGACAGGGCACCTTCTGCACTCTCGGGGCCCCTATTGCCCAATCAGAGCCAAGTGGCTAGTTCTGTCCGATCCATTAGTCCAACTCCGCACCAGGCAAGAAGGGGTTAAGCTCTCCCCCCTCCCCCAACACCAGTTTTTTAAAAAAATTAATCTCTCCGGACCTCGGGCAAAGGGAGAGGATTAGGGACACAAATCCTATCTCCACCCCATCTCCTAACGGCCCAGAACCCTAGCTCTGTGCGGGCCGCCCTAGGGACAGGGGAAGAAAGGTCCTTGTCTCTTCGCCCTATCCAACCCCACTCGGGTTCCCACCGCAAGCCGGAGACCCCCCAGCTCCGCTTCCCCGTCCAACTTGGGGCTCTTGGGGTCCCAATACCTCACCTCCAGCATCTGTCATCTTCAGCGTCCGGCGCCTCAGAATCCCCTCAGGCCCATGGTGTTTGGGGCTGGGGCCAGGCGGGAGAGGGGCGGGGGACAGTCACCCCGGCCTCGGGGGGCTCCGGGCTGGCTCCATCCGCTCCATCCCGGGAGTAGGGGAAGGGGTCAGCGAGGGGGGTCTTGGAGCCGGAGGGAATGTGGGGGTGGGGGTGGGGGAGTTCGGAGAGAGAAGGAGAAGGTTTGCAGGAAGCAGGAGGCACGGCGGGAGGGGCTGGTCCAGGAGACCTGACGGGAGGATGCTCCGTGCGTGTGTGTGCGTGTGTGTGCGAATGTGTGTGTGTGAGTGTGTGTGTGTGTGTGTGTGTGTGTGTGAGAGAGAGAGAGAGAGGAGAGGAGACGAGAGGAGACGAGAGGAGAGGAGAGGAGAGAAGAGAAGAGAGAGGGAGGGAGAGAGAGAGAGAGAAACCGTCTCCCCGCCCCGCCCGGCTGGACGCGGGGTCCCCCGCCTGGCAGGCGGATACTCTTAGCGTCGTGTCAACGGGGATCCGCGGGGGGTCCCCAGGGAAGGGGCGATGAGGGGGCGCGTGGCGGGGAGGCCGGGCGCCCGGGAGACAAAGAACGGGAGGGAGGGAGGGAGGGAGGGGCGGAGGCAGCGGGAGCACGGGGGAGGGAGGAGGCGGCCCCGGCTGGCGGAGCCGGGCGAGGGGATTCTAGTTACCGCTACTTCTCGGCCCGCGGGAGTCGGGGCGGGTGTGAGCGGACGGAGATGCGGCCCCACCTTAGGACCTACGGGGCTTCTGCCTCCTCTGCAAGGCCTGTGAGGGCTCCTGATTCATCCATTCAACAGAAGCCCACAGAGCAGTCGGATGCGCCGAGGCCGGAGGGGACCGTGGAGAGCAGAGCCGACCCGGTCCGGGCCGTCGTGGCTCTCGCAGCGTTGTCAGGGGGACAGACGAGTGGAGAGGCCCTCAAGAGAGCGGGTGCTGTGAGCCTTGGTTCACAGAGGACACTTCAGCGCGGGGAGAGCACACCAGAGGGAGCCAGGCCTCGCCCGGGGGCGGGTGAGGACCGGGGCGGGGGGCTGTGTGTGGAAGTGATCCAGGAGGATTCCCGGAGGAGGTGACCTGTTGGCTACTTCTGCAGGCCAGGCCAGGGTAGAAGTGCTAGGGGGACTTGTGGGGGTGGGGAGGAAAGGAGAGGAAGATGAAGGATGGGGGGGGGCTTGCACTTTATCCTACCAGCCACAGGGGAAAAAGTAACAGAGGAGTGAGGGGCTCTGATCTGCATTTTAGGAAGAACCCCTCGGCTCCTTTGGAGAAGGCTGCCTGAAGGCTGGGGCACCGCTCATGAGGCTGTTGAGAGGTGACGGCAGTGGGCACGAAGATCAAAGATCGTGATGAGGAAGATTAAGGATGTAGAATTGAAGAAACTGACAGGATTTGGGGACTGGCTGGCCACAGAAGGAGAAGGAGGGGTCTAGATGACTGCAGGCCTTGGCTGGAGGCCCTGTAGGTGGAGGGGGCGTGGGGGGATGAGGTCAGACTTGGACCTGGTGAGCTGGAGGTGGTGGCAGGCCAGCCAGGGGAGAGAATACGATAATCAACAGCTAGCTACGGTCCCGAGATGGTGCAGGGGATGCCAGACACTGTGCTAGGCACTTTTCTCAGATGATTTATGTCACCCTCACGATAAACCCATGAGGTAGGTGTTTCTGTTACCCCCTTTGTCTGTTCAAGAGCAAGTGGTGAGGTTGGGCAAGGGGGTCCAGAGCCCAGGGGAGCAGTGTGCAGTCTGTAGGGATAGAGTTCCCCGATGGCCAAAGTCTCTGCAGTCCCAGGTCTCTGAGGGGCTCTGGGAGGTGGCATGTTGAGCCCGGATGGTCTTAGGACCATGGGTGAGGACAGAATTCATAACCTTTAGGGGCTGAAGATCCAATGAGATCGTGGGAGTTGTGGCATCTCTGGGTGTCTTTAGAATCTGCTGGCAGCCATGGGTTGCTGGCTGGACTGTGGAGATCTGGGGAGGGAGTGGTGACTCTGGAGGTGTTATCGGGGCTGTGTCTGGGAAACACAGTTTGTGGGCATTTGGTGAAATCTGGGTGGTAGGCTGGAGTGAGGGATTGATTATATAGCCCCCGTAGGGAGTGGGGAGATGATAGGTATGTAATGTCAATGTTGGGGGCACATTCTATGGGAGGGTGCCTATAGACCATAAGACTCAGGAGGACCCCCTAAATTTCTGGGAGCTGGGAAACTCCCCTCATCTGATTTCCCTCCCTTATGGCGAATGTTGGGGCTGTGGCAAACCTACGCAAGCTCCTAAGAACTGGGGAGGGGGCAGGGCAGGGCTGGGGTAACGCCTCACACAGGCTTGCCCATGGCTACTTGACATAGCTCACAGGTGAGTCACCTCTCAGGCCTGAGGAACTCGCAAAGCCACACACACCGTCCCCAGCCACGCACCACACTCAGGCTTTGACTTGGGCTACTTTCCAAAGGGATTCCACCTTTTGGAACATACGGGGTGCAAGCCCCTCACCTAATACACAGGACAGACGGGGGCAGGACCCCACCCTGGATGCTCTGCTCTGGTCAGATCAACAGAAGCCCTCATCACAACCCCCGTGTCTGCCTCGCCACCCAGGAAGATCCAGCCACTTCACTCCTTGGGACCTTTTTTTTATTTTAATGAATTTATTTATTTTTGGCCGCATTGGGTCTTCGTTGCTGCGTGCGGGCTTTCTCTAGTTGTGGCGAGTGGGGGCTACTCTTCGTTGCAGTGCGTGGGTTTCTCATCACAGTGGCTTCTCTTGTTGCGGAGCACAGGCTCTAGGTGCGCAGGCGTCAGTAGTCGTAACACGCGGTCTCAGCAGTTGTGGCTCATGGGCTCTAGGGCACAGGCTCAGTAGTTGTGGCGCATGGGCTTAGTTGCTTCGCAACACGTGGGATCTTCCCGGACCAGGGCTCGAACCCGGGTCACCTGCATTGGCAGTCGGATTCTCAACCACTCTGCCACCAGGGAAGTCCTCCTTGGGTCTTCTTGGCCAGGTTGCCTGAGCAGGGCCCAAGTCACCTGTAACTCTGGAGATATGACCTGTGACCTTGTGGTTTGGTGGTTTCTGATCCTGGGATTCAGCCACCTGGATTTGTCTTCCCAGCAGTGTTCCAAGGAAGATCCACTTGTAAGAGAAAACGCCTAGAGGCATGGCCACCATCTCCAGGTTCCCAGGTGATCTTAGGTGGGTGGCAAAATTGGACTGGTTATATATGGCCCTGAGGTGTAGAACTAGGATTTTTGGAATGAAGCTATGGGAAGCCAGAATTTGGCTTGACATGAAGGAGACTTGTGTGACAGAGCCATCCAGAAGGGAGTGGCCACCCCAGGAGCCGACTGCCACTGGGAGTTCTGGTAGAGGCCACTCGTCTCGGGTTTGTCAGGGACCCACCAAAGTGACTTTGAAGGGCCCTAATGTTGGGACTTCCATTCTTTAGGGCAAAGGGGACTGTGAGAATCCTCTTGGTGGCCGGGCCACTGAACACAAGTGTCTTGTACTTTTTTCTCACACATAGCACACAGCTCCCAGAGCAAGGAGAGGCCCCACTGCCCCCTGCTCTCATCTCTGTCTGGGATTTCACTGAAGTTTGTCCCTGGAACCCTGGCATCTGGACTCCCAGACACGTTGGTATTAGAACTGGCGAGTTAGCAACCAAACCTGCTGGCACAGAGCAGAGGTCTAGGACTACTTAAGGCCTCTCTGGCTACTGCCAGAGGGAATCTCTAGAACCCAGGCGACAAAATTGCTCTGACATATCATCTCCCACCCCCAGCTGCACCTCCAGAAAACTAGGGGCTGGGTATCCCCATCAGGTTACACGTCTCAGGGGAGGGACTCAGGGTTCACCTTACTATATCTAACCCATCCTTTGAATTCCATCAGAGACCTTGAAAAAGAGGAAAGCGATGAGCCTAAGGAAAGCTCTAGAAACCCCAGCCCTGCCCGGAAGGGATGGGGGGCGGTGGGGGGATGGTGGCAGATGGAGTTTGCGGGAACAAGCGTTCTCAGTATAAAGATCCTCAGGGTCAGAGGTAGCACTAGCGGGAGACCACTGGGCTCAGACTGGCATCTCTGCCCCCCACCCCCTCCTGCGAATCAAGAAACCAGGCAGCAAGGCTCTGGGGGCTGCTTTTATGGGGACGACCTGACAGAGGGCATGGTCCGTACAAAACCGGGAACAATACATACATATATATATTATATACAGAGACGCAGTCCTGTGGAAGGCGGGACAGAGGTGGCCCCGGCCGGAGAAACCAGAAGCACCCCCCCACGGCCCCGCCCACCCAGCCCCGCCCCCTCCATCTGCTGAGGCCGAGGAGGTGAAGTGCACGGGCCCAGGCACTGAGACAGCCAGCTCCTTCGGGGGTAGGCGCACGTCTGGGGGCAGGAAGTGGGTGCTGAGAAATACTGATCGATGGCATGGTCTATTTACAGGGGACGAGGAAAAGCCAAAATGGATGGAACAAGCGTCGTTTTTTAAAAAAAGAACAAAAACCCAGGCTGAGGCAGGGGCATGAGGAAGAGGCAGAATGAGAGATGTCATCTGAAAGGGGAGGGGACCTGGGGTGAGGGTCTCACCTCCCTTGGTCCAAGCCCCAATTTGGGGTTAAAGTGGGGAAACGGAGTCGATTTCACTTAGAAAGCAGGCTGCCAGCAGGGCAGCCCTGGTCTCCAAAAAGATGAAAAGTAGTAAAATTTTGCCCTCCAGTCAAAACATTGGAAAACTGTGGGTGTGGGTGGGGTGAGGCTGAAACTCTGCCATGTTGGTACAAGGCTTCCAGGTGTGGCCCTGCGTAGGGCAGGACAGGGCCTGGCTCTCCAGTGACAAATGTTCCCCTTGCCTAAAACCAGGCCCCCTAAGCTGACCTCCTGTCCTCCCGCTCATTCCCAAGCTTGGCCAGGAAACCTGGTCCCCAAAGAGGCCGCGGAACAGTTCCAGGAAGAGGTTATGGCTATTTGGCACCTGGGGGAGGGGAGGCACAAGGAGAGACTGAGGGCTGCTGCCCCGAGCAAAGAGGGAGCTGGACATCAGGTGTCCCGGACTCTCCCCTTTTCACGCAGGATACGTGAGAAATCAGTGCAGGGCCAGGCCCAGCCTCCACGCTCTGGGTAGACGCTACCCATCCTGGGAGGGCAGACAGGGATGGGAGGAGAGGTGTAGAGGCAACCCCTCCCAGCAGGAGGGTCAGGATGCAACAGAACAGCACGATGACGGGGGAGCGGGGAAGGGACAGGAAGGTAGACTCAAGTCAAGAGGCCCAGGGGCCGCCTAGGAGCCCCGTGAGCAGGGAGCAGCCTCCAGGTGGTGAGATGCTGGGAGAGCCCCCGGCCCCTTTCCAGTCCAGAGACAAAGGCTGGAGGTTGTAACGTCTGGCAGTTTGGTCTGCAGGTCCTCGTGTCCATCCACCACCCAGGCCAGCCCGTGGCATCCCATGGCCTCTGTGCCTCAGCCCCAAAGGCTAGAAGGAGGCCATCCTTCCAGCCACCTGTCTGCCCGGGGCCACCTTAAGGGGGCCTGTAATATGGGCCCTCTGGTCCCTGAAGCTGGGGGAGGTGGGGTGGAGGGGTGGGGGAGTCGGGGCACCTGTCCCCAGGCTGGTAGGGGGCGGGGTGAAGTATTGAGGACAGGGGAGGGAGGAGGACAATGGGAGGGGATTAATTATTGTCCGGTCAAGGAATGATTCCTGTTAAGTAGAATTGGAATTCCTCAGTGTTTGCAGGTTTCCTTCCAGTTCCGAGATCTGAAAAACAAAGGGGAGAGGGAGTCAGGCCTGGGCGCTGGGCATGGTCCCTGCCCTTCGGGCCCCCCTGAAGGAGACATGACCCTGAGCTCCCAGCCAGCAGCATGACTCCTCTCTCTCCCTGCAGGATCCACAGGGTGGGTGCCAGAGGGGGGCTGACCTGCCTGCCCCTAGGGCACCCCTGGGCCTACCTTGTCCAGGAGCTTGTCCATCTCTTCCTTCCTCGCCAGCTCTGACTCCTCTAGAACCCGGCGCTGTGCCGTCTCCTTTTTCAGGAACTCAATCTCCCTGGGTACCAGTGGGAGACAGACAGTGGGTAAGGGGGTCTGGTCTAGCTTCCATCCAGAGCGTCTCAGGGTCCTCGGCCCCGTCCTCGGCTCCACCTGGGCCGCTTTTGCCGGCTCCTTGTCCTCAGGGCGGGAGGTCCCAGCTCCTCCCAAAGCCTCTGGGGCCCAGTCATTACAAACCCGGGCATCCCCACCACAGGGCCCTCCAACTTCTGTGCTCCTTGCCTCCCGACTTGGCTGGGGTGGGGAGGGAAGGCCACCACAGGCCTCTCAGCCCCCCCAGGCCCAGGAAGCCCAGCCCCAGCCACGCACTTCTGCTGGTAGTCCTTGATGAGGCGCTTGGCCTTGCTGTACTTGCGCTCCAGCGCCTGGTACTGGGCCTGGGTCTCCCGCAGGTGCTCGTCCACGGCCTGGCACAAGCTCTGGGCCTCGCCCCAGTAGCCCTCCAGTTTTTCCATGCGCTCCTTGTTCTCCTCCACACTCTGCTCCAGCTGGGCCTTCTCCAGCCGCCACCTCCCCTTCTCCTGCTCCAGGCTCTGCAGCTGAGAGGAAGAAACACCCCTGGGTTGGCGGGGGCCAGAGTCGCTGGATGATTCCCGCAGATACGGAGCCCACTGCCCCCCAGCTACTGACTCTCCTTGGCTGGGCCTGAGAACCGAATGCTGGAGAGGGACGAGGTGGGACCACAACCTCAGCCTTCCCAGCCAGGGGCCCTGACACGTGCCACACTCCTAGAAGGCCGGAGGCCCAGGATCGTCGCTGATTAGCTCGGGGCCTTGGGGTAAGGCCACTTCTGTCTTAAGCCTTAGTCCTCCCATCTGTAAAGCAGGAGTGATTCCTTCCTTGCCAAGCTCACAGAGGCTGCAGTGAGATGGTGGAGGTAAAGGTGAGGGCAGGTGAGGGCAGGTGAGGGTCACCATTGCCCTCTATCCCCTCTCTGCAGCCCTGGCTTCTGTGGCTTCCTCAACAGTCCTGGCTCCTCTCCCAGCTCCCTGGCCACCCCAGTGCAGACCTCCCAGCGCCCACAGCCCAGTCCTGGGGACTCTGTTCTCTCTCTACTCACCTCCTTCACCACCTCTGTGTACTGAGCCCCGCACCTCCAGCCCAAATTTACTCCCAGCTCCTCAGAGGCACCCTGCCCCCACCCACACAAACCTATTCCTCCTTTTCTGACTAGCCCACCTCCATCCAAAGGTGCCGTCATCTCACTGCCACCCCAGGGCTCAGCTTCAAGCCCCACTGCCTGCCCCTCAAACCTCGTTGGCTGCAAACACCCCTTGCCCTCTGTGTCCCAGCCACACAGGCCTTCGTGCACATCCTCAGACCTGCCACATTCCCTCTTGCTGCAGGGCCTTTGCCTCCCCGTTCCCTGTGCCTGGAATGCCCACACCTACCCTCCCACCGCCTCGTCATTTCCCACTAGCTCACCCTTAGGCCCTCTCCTTAGTGCATCACTTCCCTAGAAGTCTCCCGTGATTCCCCTCTGACAGCACAGCCCACACACAGCCCGGCTGCATCAGGCTCTGCTGGCTCTAGCTCAGCGGCCCTGTCCTCTCCTCTAGAGCCCGGGTCAGCTTCTGTGATACCAGTGTCGGTGCAGAGACTCTAAGCCGCACAAGGGCAAGGATCAAATCTGCTTTCGCCCATCACAGGTCCTAGATGGCGCTGAGCACTTAGAAGGCGCCCAGCAGCTCCTCCCCTTCATGCTCCGCATCTACCCAGGAACAAGGCCTGTCACCTCACCCTAGAAAATGCAACTCAAACCCGCCCTTCCTATCCATTCCCTCTGCCTGTGCCCTGGGCAGCCCTGCCCATCCCTGCCGGGACATCACCCGGGTTTCTAACTGGTTCGCCGGCCTCCAAGTCCTGCTCACC
Source organism: Grampus griseus (assembly GCF_964374135.1). NCBI lineage: Eukaryota > Metazoa > Chordata > Mammalia > Artiodactyla > Delphinidae > Grampus > Grampus griseus. Next base: position 24,156,569 of record NC_139014.1, read on the forward strand.
CCCACGCCTCCCACTTTGTCGGCAGTGACCTTCCCCCTCGTGGCCCCATACGGCCAAAGAATCAAGGCTGGAGCCCTTAGCAGGGTGTCAGGACACTGCAAGCGTAGCCCACCCTGGCAGTCCAGCTGTCTCCCACTTCTCCCCCACAGGAACGGCTGCCACAGCCTGTTGGCCTCCTTCCAAAGCCAGCCTCCAAGCTCACGCTGGTCTCCCTGCCAGGAATGCCCTTCCCCTGCCTCAGTCATCTAAACCCTGCCCTCCCCCTGGGGCTGTTTCACGCTCTCCTCTCTCCAGGTGTGCTGGTCTAAGCCCACATGTGGGAGTGCACATGTGTGTACCATGTCTGCACAGTCCCTATGTGCCCCTGCCTCTCCCTGCCACACTGGAAGCCCCAGGGGAACTGGGACTCCTAATGTCCAGGCCCAGCAGGGACCCAGTACAGACTGTGTATCAGAAGTCTGTGTATCTATGCCTGTGAGGGTGTGGGCACCCAGTGTGCTCATGTGGGTGTCTGTACATAGCACATATGTGTGTTTGTAGATGTCACGTGTGTGCACCAACTGGTAGCATCAGCATCTCTGTGAGAATGCGCACGTCCTGTGACACTCTTCTTGTGTCTCACAGCGGACGGACACAGCAGACGGACACAGAGGTATTGCCATGTGAAGCATGGGTCCGTTGTCCCCGTGTTATGTCTGAGCAGAGTGGGTGTCTCTAGGTGTCTGGGTGAGTGAGTCTGTGGGTACCACGTGCCTGGACCCCTGGATGGTTTACGTTTACCGCTGGGCTTGTGTGTAGAGGACACGTGTGGGACTGCGTGAACGTGAAGACATCCACGTTCAGCTGTTAGAATGCTGACGGCTAACAGCACAACTTTTTATTGAGCACCTACTATGTGTCAGACACTGTACTAAGGACTTTACGCGTATTATTCTATTTTATCCTCACAGTGATCCTACGGTGTTGGCACTGTTATCAACCCATTTTACAGGTGAGGAGAATGAGACCCAGAGCAGCAAGTGAGTGGTGGAGAGATGGGTCCAGAGCTTGTGCTCTTAACGCTACCCTCCCTCACCTCAGAGCGGCTGGTTCTGCACGCACCTGTGGGTGGAGGGCAAGGGCCAGCGTGTGCAGTGTGAGGGTGGAGGGGTCGTTCCCCCAGCACCCCACCCCCACTCCCCGCCGCTCTTACCTTTCTTTTCAGCTGCTGGATCTCCGCCTCGGTCACGGCATGCTTGATCTGGAGCTGTGGGGGCAGGGGCACAGGCACTCAGCTCGGGCTGGGGCAGGCAGTACTGCGGGGCTGGATACCAGCCTGCCCTTGCCTTCCACCAGCCCAGGGACCCCTCTGCCCACCTCCTTGAACTTGTGCACCAGCTTCTCAGGCTCCATGTCCACAGGGGACAAGGCATCCTCGTTCTCTGCCAGCTCGAACACCTCGATGGCCATCTCGCCACCTGGAAACGTGGGGCTCAGCTCCTCATCCTCGTCAGTGGCGTATTCTCCTGTCTGCGAAGGGAGACAGGCGGCTGTGCACCCTGCCCACCACAACCTCCCTCAGCCCTGAGGACTGGGGCCTAGGCCAGCAGCAGTCTGCCCATGTCAGACTGGGGGCCACCCAGGGGTGTGGTTCACGCTGCCCTCAGCAGACTGGGGGTCACCCAGGGGCATGGTTTGTGTCTACCCCCAACAGCCTGGAGAGTCCCCAGAAGACAGGGGTAATTCCCCTGTGAGACTGAGGGCCCTGAAGAAACAGCCTCTGCTTTCCCCCTCACACAGCAGGTCCCCTGAGGTCTGGAACTGTCTCCTTCCTCAGACTAGGTCCCCTCAGAGTGGGGGCTCTTAGAGGGAACTACATTTTTCTTGTAGGACCAGGAAGGCTTTCTGAAGACAGAGGGTGTGACTCTTCCATCAGACTAGAGGTTCTTTAAGGGAAAGGTCTGCATCGCCTCCCTCAGACTGGGGGCTCCCCCAGGATAGGAGCGTTGCTCTGGGGTTCTTCACAAGGCCTGGAAAGTGGCAGAGGCAGAGGACGGCTATAATACTCCATCAAGCCACCAGGGGGCGATGACGCTGCCAGCCAGGCGGAGTCCCTACCTCCTCGTCATCCTCCCCGTACTGGGCGTATCTCTGCTCCATCATCTCCCGCTGCCATCGCTCCTGTTCCAGGGTCTGCTGAATTAGCTGGGCCACCTCACTCTGCTCACCCGGCCGCTCCCGGCCAATCATAAATCTGCAGAGGCACCAGCATCGTTCCCTTTGTCTCTGTCCTTGGCCGGAAAATGCCACCATCCTCCCCGCTGGTATTCCCCTCTCCGCATCCAGGTCCTCCCAGGGAGGTGAAATGAAAGAACTGAGTCCAGAGACTGCAGAGTGTTAATAATGAATGGGGTAGCAGGGGGCCCTTATTGGGTTTCCTTCCCAGGAGAAGCAGAGGCCCACTAGCCCTTCTGGCCAGTTTGTGGGGAGGGGAGACGTCAGCCAAACTTCAGGCTAGGCCACAGGGGACAGGAGTTCGGGAGGCGCCAGCGTAGGAGCTCTTCCCTCACCACATGGGAGAAAACGAGGCAGGGGATTGGCGAAGCTGACCCTGGGGCTGTAGACGGGTGTCTTGTGTGCACTCCAAGGCCCTGAGCTTCAGGAAGGGGCGGGATGATGGCAACTAGAGATTAGGATGGAGAGGAAATAGTGGAACTTCCAGGCACCAGCCCCTCCTCTCCGTGGCCACCCACATCCTGTTTCTCTACCACCCTTTTCTGGGGGCATTGCCCCTCTTGGAGGGGGCAGGGAGTGGTCCTTGAATGTTATGCCAGAGAGGAACGTAGGGAGCTTCTAACCCAACCCCTTTAATTGACAGACCCAGGGAGGAGTCTTCACACGAATCACCAGGCTAGAGAGGAGGGAGGGATGAACTGCAATTTGGATGGCATTCTCCCTGCACGTCTTGGATCTTCAATGAATGAGTCAGGACAGGCAGGGAGAAAGGAGAATAAGCCCAAGAGGCCAGTGTGGAGGCATGGTGGACAACGGGCCTTGAAGCCTGAGTGCTGGTGGCTAGCAGCAGTCAGGGGCTAGAGATGCGAAGGCAGACAGGGCAGGGGATAGGCACACAGCAGTTCCTTCTGGCAGGGAGATGGTGAAAGCTCCTCTGTAAGTTGGGCCACCCAGAGTCTTCACTAGGCGTGGGCAGCTGGGCAAAGTGGCCAGATGAGGGCTGAGCCTCCTGTCTGCTCCCACTGCCCACCGCCCCCACCCTCCCGGGCCTCACCGCACACGGCCCTTGGTGTTCCGGAGCACGGAGGCTGCAAAGCTCTGGGTCACTCCCACCAGACTTGTTCCATCCACTTCCACCAGGAGATCATTCACCTGGATCCTAAGGGAGGTGACACTGGTTAGGGGGGGTCACGAGGCAAACTGTGGAGCTGGGGTAGACATGGCCCCCCTCCCATCAGTAACTCAAGGCTCAGTCCCCACAGGGACCTGGTACTTTGTCTGCCTGCATAAGATGCATGAGGCCGGAGGACCAGGTATCAGCCAGGCCCATGGGCAGTGAGACCAGGCATCCAGGACCAGGAATGGTGGCAAGCACACTTGCCATGACAATCACGAGCTATTTCCCCTCCTCCACCACACTCGGCGGACCAGTGCGACACCCACAGAGCTCATCACGGCCATGCACACCAGCAAGGGCCTGCCGCGCACACGTAACACACAGCCGTCTTATGCATCCGTCTCCGTGCAGACCCGAGTCCGCAGATTTCCTCCCAATGCCTGAGACCTGTGTTCTCACACAGCCCCACAGGGTCACCCCCTGCCCCCATACAGGTGCACAGCCCCCAACACGCCCCAGCTGTGGTGCTGGAAGCCCTTGTTCTCCACACAAGGAGATGGGGGTGGTCCAGACAGGCCACCGAGGGGGACGAAAGCGTGGGAGGGACCCTCGGCCACCTCCTTCCTCCACTCCCACCTCCCCCCAGAGTGCCAGGCCTCCCCGCAGGGCTCCCACACAGAAATGGAGGAGACAGCCTACTGTAAACAGCTCACACCAACACGCCCCGTGTGGGGACACTCTCACATGCACACACACTCCCCACCCGGCCAACGAGAGACCATGGGAAAGGCTCTGGAAAGTTCAAATGAGGGGTAAGTGAAAGAGCAGGGATGGCCTTCCTTCCTTTTCTCTGACCCCCCAACCCCAGCCCGCCATGCCACCTGGGCTGCAGCAGACAGAAGCTCCCTGAACGAGGCAACCCCACCTCCAGCATCATGACCCCGGTCCTCACAAGGACACTCACTCACCTCTGTCACGTGGAGGGGTCTGTGCTTAGAGGTACCACAAGGTACCCCTGATATCAGCCTTTAACTTACAATAACCCAGGGGTGCCCTACAGCTGTTCCCGCTCCCCCTCTGCAATCCACACACAGTAGGGAGGCTCCAGAGGGGTCACTGGGCTGCCCGTAACTCCAGGGGGTCTTCCTGAGCCCTCTGACCCACAGAACTCACACCCTCCAGCCTCAGAGGCCAAACACAGGCACACAGGCAAGAAGCAGCCTCCTCCCTGGCATGCCCCCACTGGCTCTTCCAGCCTCACCGCACACCTGATCCCTTGTGGTCTCTAGCTCCAGCTATACCTGCCTGCTTTCGGTGCCCTGCCTGCAATGCCTTGCCTGCCCCACTCCCTCAGCCTAGCTAACTCTTGCTCATGCTTTGGGTCTCAACTCCAACATCACTTCCTCCAGGAAGACTTCCCTGATACCCAGAGAGGTCAAGCCCTCCTGTTTTAGGGTTTAGTGGCACCCTGTATTTTTCTCTGTTTCACCATTTTCTGTGTATCCACTACTCATCCATCTGCCTCACTACACTGCATGCTTCCTGAGGGCAAGGCCTCAACACTGACTCCCCAGCGCCTGGCACCAGCCCTACAACAGGGTCAGAGGCTCAGTGTTTGCTAAACGAAAAAAAAGCTCACAGGTACTCTGCTAGGACAGAGCCTCCACACCCGTGCTCTCCTCCCCATGGCCCAACACACACTCAAAACCAGGACACACACCACCTACACACAGCCCCCTAGCATGCACGTGCCATGAGGGCGAGCACTCCGCCTGTTCTGTTCACTGTACCCCCAGGGCCTGGACCAGCACCTGGCACAGCAGTGCTCCACGAACATCTGAGCCCACACAGGTAGTGGCCCGCCCCATACATGATGGCTGATCAGGGAAGGGGAGGCGGTACCTGCCGTCCCGATGGGCCGCACCGCCTTCAGTCACAGTCTTAACGAAGATGCCCAGCTTCTCCAGGCCCATGTCTGCCCCGGCCCCCATGCCAATGATGCTGATGCCCAGGCCCTCGGAATCTGCGAAGCAGAGGGTGATGAGAAGCAGGTAGGGGGGTGGGGTGAGGAGCTCCAGCCTGGGGCTTGCAGGGGACAGAGTGAGCGACTCCCCATCCCCTACCCTCACGCTGAGGTATGGCCTCACCTCAAGAAGCAGTCTCCACGTGGGGGTGTCCCACACCTGGGGAAGGGACATGGTTCTGGCCACCTCTTCTCTGCCAACTAGGATGCTCTTGGGTCACTGCCTGCCCTCTGCCCCATCCAAAGAACAGACGGGCAGCAGAGGTGCTGAGGGGTACTGTCTGGATGCAGATGCAGGTGTGTGGTGGCCACAGGACCACTGAGGGAGCCACGATGGGGATGATCTCCCCCCTCCCTAAGCAGTCTCATCGCTGCTCACAGCCTTTACAATTCAAGACCTCCTGCTTTTGTCTCCCCCTAGACCCACTCCTCTCTCCACAGCTGCTGCCCCCGCCTGTCTAACGGGCTTCTGACATCCAAACTCATGATCTTCCCCCACAAACAGGCTTTTCCTGTCTGCCACTCCTTCATGGGGCCTGGGAGCCACCTGGATTCCTCCCGCCCCCTCGTACCCTCTGTGGAAGCCAAGTAACCACCGACTCTTGCCGATCCCACCTTCTAAGAAGCTCTCAAGTTGTTCATCCACCTCCTGCATGGCCATCGTCTTGTCCACACCGCAGTGGCCCGTCTCCATCCACTTATAACCCTTCACCCCACAGCACAGCCTGGTGTGGTCTCTCTAGAATACCTTTCCCAGGCCTTGCAAGACTTCCGGTCCATCTTAGAAAAAAGTGGTCTACAAGGCCTTGTTTGCACACCCTTCTTCCCCCACCCTCTGAATCCACCAGGTCTCTCCTCTCTCCCACACTCCCCTGATCTCCTCTTCAGGGCTCAACTCAAGCATCACTTCCTTGGGGATCCCCCCGAGTCTGGTCAGGTTTCCTGTTAAATGCTGTTATAGCGGCCCCTCCCTTCTTTTCCCGGCCCCCTCACTGTACACAAGGACGTAGTTAGATGTGACCATTCCACCCAGGCCTGCCCCCCACCTCCACCGTCGCTCTCCCATCAAGGCTTGGCCCACACAGCCCAGGACCCAGCCCCCAGTGCTCCCGGGGGGCCTGATGACTTCAGAAGCACATAGTGCAGCATGACAGGGGTGGTGGCGGTAGGAGCTTGGGCTGGGCTGAGTCTGTGGGGCCGTGGGGCGCTGACAGAGGCCCAGTTAGAGGTAGAAGCAGAACGTCTCTGTGGAAGCGCCTGAGGGTCCAGGGTGGAAGCTGGCACGGGGGAGGAGGCGCAGGAGGCCCGGCTCACCCTTCTCCAGCTCCACAGGGAACAGCTCCAACCTCTCCACCCGCTTCTCCAGCTCGTACTCAGCAGAGGCTGCCATGGGATCCACGTCCTCGTTGCGGCGATCATAGTCCTCGTTGGAGTAGGTGCTGAACACCTGGGGAGGAGGCCGCCTGTCAGAGGAGCCCGCAGGAGGGCGAGCGCTAAACCGCTGAGAGGGGGCCCAACGGGCAGGCTGCGCCCCCCGCCGCGCTCCCCTCCTGACACAGGCCTCCCCCAGCCCGCAATGACCCCAGCTCAGAGTGGGGGCCCTTCTGGTTCCGGAACTGTGGGGTGAGAGAGAAAGGGAGCCAGCCTTGCCGCATCCACACCATTACTCCCCTGCAGCTCCGACCACATGAGCATGGCCAACTGGAGTAGGAAAGGAAGGTCAATGCCGGAGAAACGGTCACACTCAGGAACCCAGGTCCCCAGGTCACAGAGAGATGGACAGACAGCCCCTGTCCCAGACAGAGGCGAGGGTGGGCACGGACACAGACGGCAGGAGAGAGGAAGGAACAGGATGAGTGGAAGAGGGGAAGAGGAGAAAGAGTGAAGGAGATGCTGGAGGATGCCACATTTGGGGGGTGGCGGACGGGAGTGGAGACGCAGGGAGGGGGAAGGGAGGAGAGAGAGCGGTAGAAAGAGGCAGAGGGGCACCCAGGACCCAGCTGACCTGAACCTGCAGTGGAGGCCAGGGTGGAGGAGGGAGGCAGGAAGGACCACCTCTACCCCCATGGAGAGAGGGCAGGCCAGAGGAGCCCCTATGGCCTTGCCTGCACAGCCAGGCCTCAGTCTCCCTCTAGAACCTCAGCTCTCTGAGGTACGCCCCTATCCCCAGGGCACTAGGAGGCCTGGGCAGAGGTCCTGGGCCCAGTGCCCTGCAGAAAGCAAGGAGAGCGGGAAGGTGGCAGCCTCTGACACTGTCCACAGCGAACCCGGCCTTACTGTCCCCCGTACCCCTCTGCTGTCTCTCAGCAGAAAGGGAAATTCCCCAGCCTGACCCTCCTCCAAAGAGCAGAGAAGTTAGGACAAGGGCTCTGCAGGAGTACCTAATTCTGGGCCCAGGCAGGGTGCCCCTGGTGGGAGGTTAATGAGCACCATTTGGGGTACCATGACGTGTTCCTGCTTCACTGCCTGCAGCGACAGGCTGGTACCACTTGGAGCCAAGCGGGGGCGACGAAGGGTGGCAGCAGCTCTATCAGATGGCTGGGCCTGAGGCCTGAGCAGCTGAAGTGGGGCACCGTCTCCCCCAAGGCCCCTGCCAGGGCCCCACTCCTCCAGGAGCAGGCTCCACGGGCACCCAGGCCGGCAGCGGCACTCTCGTGTCCCAGCCTTGGTTTGGTGTCACCCCCGCGAAGCCCCACCACTCCCACAAGGGGGCTCCTAGCTGGAGGAGTCCATGTGGTCACTTAACTCACTGCCCTCAACTTCACAGCATCAGAGAAAGTTGAACACAAACCCTTAAAAGCTCCTTGTGGATTGTGCAGTAGTCGGGCTGCCCCCCTGACATCTAGCCAGCAGCCCCAAGCTCCTGGGAGGGACGGGCTACCTCATCCACACATAGTGCAAAATGCCAGGTCCGCTGCCCAAGGTCACGGGGGTTAGCCTGTGACAGGGCGGGATGAGACTGGAGGGTGGGTCACTGAGACTCTGTCCCCTTTGCACATATGCCCCAGGCCCTGGGACAGGGGCTGGTGTGTGCCTAGACCTGGCAAACTGGCTTTGGCCCCCTTTTGTACCTGAGTCCCTTTGACCCTCACCCTCTACTCCAGCAGAGATGGTTCCTTCATCCCTCAGTCTATGTGGTGGCCTGGGTCAACAAAACCCCCCCATTGTGTAAGCACACGCAAACACACACACACACACACACACACACACACACACACACACACACACACACACACACACACACACACACACACACACACACACACACACACAGTGACCTCCATAACACCCTCACAGCCTGTCCTGGGCTTCGCCCTCCCCTCTTTTCTCAGCCTATCAAATCCTGCCCCCTGCAGGAAACCCAGGCCTCAGGCTCAGAGGTCCCAGACCACCCCTCACCACTGCCCACCACCATGTGCCCAGCCTACCTCAGGGCCCTGGACCCAGTCCCCCCTCTCCAGGTGACAATCTGGAATTGAGCTCTCTGTCCTCAGCAGAAGCCTCCGTAAAGGCAACAATTGGGTCATCCAAGGGGCACAAGATCTGGACTTAGTATCAATGCAGGGGGCGCAGCAAAGAGAGGGAAAAACTGGGGGGTGGAGGGAGGAAATTCCCAGTAAGGTCAAACGTCAGACACGCACAGGCGGCACCCCACACCACAGGCTCCCACACACAGGCGAGCAACAGTCACCAGGGAGTCAGAGAGCACTGTTCCAAATCATGTGCTATTTTCTACCCAAAAATCAGGGTAAGGTGTCAAATATAGACAGTCAGAGGCCCAGGGCTGAAAGACCAAACTCCAACTGAGGGGATCAGACAGCTCAGAGAACTGCCGGTGGTGGTGGTGGGGGAGGTCCTGACCGGCTCAGTGGTCCCCACCTCTGTCCTCAGTGTCCCCAGAAACACCCATAATCTTCAATTCTCTCCCTCCAGGATGCCAGCACCTTCAGAAGAGGAGAGGGGAGGGGAAAGGGCCTGTGAGGTCACAGCTGGGGGAAGGGGCTGGCCCAGGCGGGGAGTAGCACTTTTCAGGCCCCCTGGGGTGGAGGTGGGAGAGGAACAGAGGTTAAGATGCTGGGGCAGGTGAGAGGAAACTTGGGCAGCTTCAGTGTCCAGGAGTAGTTATGGAAACTTCAGTCAAACAGATGAGGGTTTGACTGGTGAGGGGTAAAGGCTGGACTTTCCTTGGCCTGGACACCCCCATGAAGCAGACTTGGAGTTGGGCACAGCTGAGCCTGGCGTGATGAGAAAGAGCCTTTAGGCTGAATGTGCCAGCCGAGAATGGAGGGTAGTAGGAAAGGCTGTGGTGGTAGGAGGGCTGTGGTTCTTAATTCTCCCAGGGATCTCACCATCAACATTCTCCTGAGGATCTCAGGGCACTGGCACAACCCACAAACCAATCACCAATAGTGTGTGTGTGTGTGTGTGTGTGTGTACACGCAGCTGAGTCCCCAAAAAAGAGGGCACCCAGAGAATGAGGCAAGAGCGCCTGGGCCCTGCCAAGGCCAAGAGCAAAAGCACCTGGGGGTTTCCCAGCCTCACCCCCTCCCTTCTCCACACCCCTCAGAAGGCCTAGTCTCCTCAAAACCCACAGAAAGCGCCTGCTCCCCGTGGAACCCTGTACCCCCACCTCGGGAGCTGGCCCAGCACACACCCCGGGGAACAGGGCCCGAGTCACATGGCCCCAGCTCAGCTCAACCTCACAGACCTGCTTCCCTCTTTCAGTTCTGTAAAGTTGGGGTGAGGGCTACAGACATTGTGGAGGAAGGGCTGCAGGCCACTGCACGTTCCTGCTCCTCCATCCCCCCATGCAGCTCTGGTGCAGGGGGAAAGCAGGGGTGTTTCTAAGCTCCCCAGGCTCCTCCAGCCCAGAGTGGAGTAAGGACCAAAGTGGGGAGGCTCTCCTGAGGACACAGATACACACGCACACACACATACACAGACACACCTTCCCACCACCCAAGCCCACGCCTCTGGCAGCCTCTGGAGGACGAAGGTCTGGGAAAGGAAGGGAAAGCAGGTGTCCCAGGACCCACGCAGGGCAGGGCAGGTGAGCCCCAGAGCTGGGCGGGGCAGCGGGCTCAGGAACCTGAGGGCAGGTCAGAGCAGGCCACCCCGGCTCAGGCCTAAAAATCTTCCCCCTCTGACAAACAGCTGGAAGTCCCCCACGCCCCCCTTAGGGTGGTAACTTCTGGGAAGGGGGCTGGGTGACAGGGCTTGACTCAGCCTGCCAAACCCGGCTGGCTGGCGAGGCGGGGGCGACTGCGTGCACGTGGCAGGGGCGGCGCGGGGGCGGGGAGGGGGTTCACTTACTTGGATGGGCGCCGTGCTGAAATGGATCTTCCGGCTCGGGGCCGGGTCCTCTTCTTCCGAAAGCCCCGGGATCTCCACACACCCCGACTCGGGCTCGTAGGGGGGCTCACCCTCCTCCTCATCCTCGTCGTCGTCCTCCTCCAGGGCACTGCCCCCAGAGTCCTCCCCCAGCCCACTGTAGGCGCTCACGTCCACCAAGTCCGCCTCCGAGAAATCCTCCTTCTTGGACTCGTCCACCTCCTCGGGGGCCACGTCCGGAGCCCGGCCATTGCCCACCCCTCTCTCAGGCGCCGCCACGGTCGCCGCCTCCTCCTCGGGGGCCGCCTGGGCCTTCTGCTCCTCGGGCGCGGGGCTGGCGGTGGTTGCCAAGGCGCTGCCATTCTCCAGGGCCGCATGGACCGTCACCTCCGCCTGGATCACCTCCGCGGGCGCCGCCTCGGCCTCCGACTCCCCGCTCTCCTCCACCTCCACCGGCTTTATCTTGCGCACCTCCCGAGGCTTGGGGGGCGGCCGCGCGGGGGCCACTCGGTGCTGCGGGGGCTGCTGCCCTCCGGGGCCGCGCTCCTTCTCGGCTGGGGCATCCCCCGACGGGGCGGGCGGCGGCGGGGGCGGCTGAAACACCCGGGACCGCCTGCTGACCAGCTTCGAGTTGACCTGGGGCGCCCCGGCGGCCGCGGCCCTGGGCAGCCCCGGCGCGCGGTGGAGGCCGGTCCTCGAGTCGGCCTTCTCAAAGACGGCGCTGAGCTGACTGACCGTCGGCGACACGGCGTCGGCGTCCAGCTTGTCCAGCGCCTCGGTGCTGCCGTTGAAGCGCACCACGACGTCCAGCTTCCGGTCCTGCAGGCCGGCGCGCTCCTGCCTCAGCAGCCGCCGCGCCGCGGCCTCCTTGTCGCCGCCCGCGGCCGCCGGGACGCTCCGTTCGAACAGCTTCCGCGTCTCCTGCAGCCGGGACGGCGGGTGCGGCGGCGGCGCAGGCTGAGCGGAGGGCGCGGGCTTGGAGTCGAAGCGGCTCACGCGCTCCGACACGCTGGTGCCCAGCTTCAGCAGGGCACTATGGTCCACGTTCTCGTTTAGGCTGCTGGCCCGCGGCAGCGACAGGCGCACGCCGCGCTCGGGCGCCCGCAAGGCCTCAGTGGGGCCCGCGCCGCCGCCCGCCTCGCCCGGCGCGCCCGCCGTCGTGCCCATCTGCAGGAACATACTTTTGATGCGGTGGACGTTGGAGCCATATTTCTTGTGGTGGGCCGCCTTGGGTGCCTCGTCTGGCCCGGGCGCGTCGGGCGGCTTCAGAGCCTGGATGCCCGCCTCGTAGGCGCTGCGGTGCGGGGAAGCGCTCCGGAGGGGACCACCGGGCCCCCGCGGCTCCGTCTTCATCATAGTGGGGGGAGCCGGGTTCTCATCCCCACGCTTCCCGCTCCCCCCTTCCAACAGGCGGCTGGCCAAGTCGGGACCACCGCCCCCTCCCCCAGAGAAAAGGAACCCCGAAAGGCCTTTTTTAGCCTCCCCCCAAAACCAAGCTGCTCAAAACAGTTAACCTCGCTTTAAAAAAAAAAAAAGGGAAAAAATATCTCCGAGAGCCCTGTGTGGGTCGCCTCCCCCAGTCAAGCTGCCAAAGACAGCCAGCCCCTCTACCAAAGACCGAGCGGCCTGGAACGGTCGCCCCCACCCAAATTAGAAAAGCGGCGGCCGGGGCCGGTGGGACTGCGAGCCCTGCCCGCGAAGCAGCAGCGGAGGCGCCGGCTCACATCGTCCGAGGCGGTGTCAGCGGGGCTGGTAGCCCCGGCACCCCCAACCCCGGCCGGGGGCCTTGGCTCTTGGGGGGCCCGGCACCAGGGCGCCCATGGCTGCTTGGCCGGCCCGGGCCGCTCCGCCGCTGCACTACCCTCCCTCCCTCCCTCCCCCCCGCGCCCCGAGCCTCGGTCTTTCTCTGGCTCTGCCCGAGCGGCGGCTGCCGGAGACCAAGCGGCTGCCCTTCTCGCAGCCGCCGCTGGGGACTGGCACCTCTGGGTCCTAAAGGGATCGGATTTCCGGGGCCGGAGCCTGTGAGCCCTCCCCTTCCCCTCCACGCGATTGTATTCCCCTCCCCTGCCCGTTCCTCGCCACAGCCTTCCACTGACCCCAGACGCTGGCTTGTACACTTCAACCCTTCCATCCCAACCTCTGACTGTGGCTTTTCACAACCCACATAACCGCACTCCCACTAAATATTGGGGGTTGGCAAGCCAACCACTGTGGTCTCAGTGTGGCCCTCCTCTACCCGAGGTGTGGAGGGAGAACAGTGGGGAGGGGCAAAGGATCATTTCCTTCAAGGTCCTCGGAGCTTCCTAGTATAGTTCACTTTGAAAATTTTTAAAATTCAGATTGCCCTGGAATCTGCATTTTAACAATTTCCCATAGGGAACATTTTGCACCCTTTAACGCGTGAAACCTTGGCCCAGTGTTGCTGGCCTTATGGTGGAGGAGGAAGGGGAAGTGAGAAAGGAGATGGTCCTCATCACCCAGGTGGCAGTCCGAAGCTGGCTTTTGCCCTCTGCCATTCTGAAGAGGGTGTCCTGTCACCTGCCTGCACTGCACGCAGGCTGGGAAAGAAGGGGTGGTATGCCTGTCCTCGCGGCCTTACTAGAGCACTCCTGCCTCTCAAACAGGAAGAAGGAGTTTTGGAGGAGGAATTCTGGAGGCCTCGGGCCAGAGTTTCACCAGTGAGAGCTCTAGCTTGGATCTCTACTCTAAAGGATTCTGGCCACTGTGTGCAAGTGTGTGTGGGGAGGGAGGGGGAAGGGGGGCAGTGACCTATACGTTCCCTGTCCTGGCAGCTGTTTTGATGCTCCCCCCAACCCCCACATACACAACAAGGGGCCTGGGGTTGCCCTCTACCCTTCCCCAGATGCCAGGGCCTGGGAGTGAAGGTCCACCCCCTAGACCATGACAGATCCAGATGCACGGCTTCACTCCACAGATCCCAGAAAATGATGAACATTGTGGACCCTAGGACCCAGAGAACAACTCAGGCACAAAGCCTCCCCCCACTCCCAGCTGCTTCCTGCATCTCGGGCCTTCCGGCAGCCTCTGCCTCCTCCCCCGCCCTCTTCCCTTCCATCCTCTTCCTCTTCTCCCCAATCTCCCACTACCCACTGCCCTTGCCTGGAAGGGCTGTCGAAAGGAATCCTCTCACCTCTCCACTGTTGGGATATGTGTGGGTTTTGTGGGATATAAACTGGTTAGCACGTGCAAAAGAGCGTGGGGGATGGGGTGTGGGAAGCCGCCTGGGAACCCTGAATATTGGGACAGGGAGGGGCGAGGAACCACAGGACTGGATCTTGAGGCTGGCAATCCTGAGGGTAACGGAGAGGAACGATCTGGGTTCTGAGCAGGAGGTTTGGGACTTGGGTTTCCAAGCTCAAGTCTGGGATTTGAACCTCCCCACCCACAGCGCCCCCGCCCCCGGCCCCGCCCCCGCTCAACCTCACTATAGAAGTTGGGTGAGACAGAAGTCTCACCTAGTTGGGGGTTTGGGCGGTGTCCTCAGAAGCTCTTGTGTGGATTGGGGGAGGGCACAGGCCCCTGGGTGTTCCGCCCAGAATCTCCCACACCCTTTGGTGAGTCATTCTAACTGGTCCCAGCCCAAGGGGTCAGTGCCCATGCTTCTGGCCAGGTGGGGAATCCAGCTTCTAAAGGACGAGAGGAGGAGGTGGGAACCAAGTCAGGCCCAGTGGACGCTCCCCACCCCGACCCCCAACAACATCTCCAGCAGCAGCTTGGAGTGGACTAGACTCGGGATGCTTGAGTCCCCCTTGTCCTGAGACTTCCAAGAGTGAAACTCTTTTAAGTACTTCGGGATGCAGGACAGTTGGAGCCAGCCCAGAGCTCGGAGGACTGAGGCTAACGAGGGGGATCGTTATTTCCTGGGCGACACCCCCTGCCAGTATTCCCGAAGAAGCTGTTATGGAGCAATGAGTGCTTTAGCACCTCACTCCTTCCCCGGGGTCAGGCGCCAGGCCGGCTGGCCTGTGAGAGGAGTGGGGAATGGCTGTTATCTTCTCCACCCAGTCCCTGCCTGCCTGAGGCAATAATCACACCTGCAGGGAGGGTGAGGAGGGCGGTTACTTTGGGGAGGGTTACGCCCAAACTGAAGGGTGTGAACCTAATTTTCATTCCTCAGGCTGTGATCCTCAGATCCTTACTTATCTCCCAGGGTAATTTAGCCATTCTTTCTCTACTTTTTCCTTTGTGGAGCTGCCTGATGGTCTTTGAATGGAAGTTCCTTCCTTACCTCTGACGTGGAATAGAGTGGTTCCCAAAGCTGGCGCAGGAGCCAGACTGCCAGAGTTCAAATCCTGGCTCCACCACTTACTAGCTGTGTGACGCTGGACAAATCCCTTAGCCTCTCTGTGCTCTGATAAGGGTAAACTGAGGTGAAAGTGTGGAACACAGAAAATAGGGTGTGTGCCTTCCCCAGTTCTTGCTAAAAAGCCTGGAGGCTTCTATAGGGAGAGGTAATCTTTATTCTCCAGATAAAGCTCCTCCCTGTTTTCCCACCTACCCTCAAATCTGATGGGGGCCCTCTGATCCCAGATGCGCAGGACACGCGGCCATGGCTCACGGGCCCAGCCGCTCTGTGGCATGTGGGATCTTCCCAGACCGGGGCACGAACCCGTGTCCCCTGCTTCCGCAGGCGGACTCTCAACCACTGCGCCACCAGGGAAGCCCGAGGCTTCATAGTTTTAAACACCAGGTGTTAACTGCAAAGACAGGTGATGAAGGTGATGAAGGCAGGGACAGACCTGATTTGTGAGAAATCCCAAGCTCTTAGCACCCTGGGCTCACATCCAGACTGGGTGCCAAGGCTGCCTTCTCTTCCCAGCCCTGGGGCCTTGAGACTCAGCCTTGGAAAGTGGTGTTTCCGTGGCTAGGGTCATCTGAGCAAAGACTGGCCTAGACCCCGCTCTTTGGTCGTTTTGTAGTGAGCCAGTGGCCCCTGCCCCAATCACTCTCCTTCATCTGTCCTCCTTTGCCAGGGACTTGGGCTAATCCAAGGATGCTGGAAAGGCTTGCCTATGCGTACATGTTTTATATACAGGAGAGCTCAAATCCAGGATGTCAGTGTTGAAGGGCCTTTAGCGGCCCTTGGCTGACCCCTTCCCAGGGGGAATGAGGAAGGCTGAGACTTGAAGGGGGAAGTGACTTACCAGTTTTGGAGGAAAGAGACCAGGGTTCACAAGGTCTGAACCGAGCGCTAGCTCTACCCATTTGCTGAGTGACCTTGGGCTAGTTGTTTCCTCTCCCTAAGCCCCAATTTCCTCAACTTGCTCAAATTTGAATGTCTGAGTGTGTCTCCCGAGCATAGGTGATCCTGGTTGTTCCCAATTCTGGAACAGAGCAGAACATGGGCTTTGCAGCCAGACCATCTTTGTTAGAATCTCCAACCTGCCACTGCCCAGTTAAGGGACTTCAACAAATTTCTTCATGTGTAAAATGGAGATAACAGACCAATCTCATAGTGTTGTGAGAATTAAATACATTTAGAACAGCTCCTGGCACAAAGTAGGAGCTTGGTTGTTATTGATTACATGTATATCTGAACGTGTATGGGTGTGTGTGCACACGTGTACACGTGTGGGGAGGTACGACTGAAAGTGGGCATCGGTATTTGCATCTCCACCTGTGTCTTCATTGGACTATAGGGCCTCTTGTTTCCTTTTAAGGTCTATTATATGAAATTCTGAAATATAAGCACCCCCTGCCTTCAGCTCCTCCAAAGCTTTTGGGATCATCCCTGGAGTGAAGGTGACCTTCCTTCTCTACCTCCCAAAGTGTTTTTCATTCCTTCCTCTTAGTGTCTCAAGTCCCCCAGTGCCCCTGCAGAAAGAGTGCCCCTTGGGGTCCTCCCACAGCTGGGAGACTGGCTTGCCTGGGTCCCTCTGCTCTGCCCCGCTTTCTTTCATCCACCCTCCACGCTTCATTCTAGTGTCACTTGGAAAGTTCAGATACCTCTTAGAGATTCAGGAAGGAGACCAAGAAGGAAGAGTCAGGGTGTGTGTGTGTGTGTGTGTGTGTGTGTGTGTGTTGGGGGCAGGGAAGGGTTAGGACAGAGGAAAGATTTCTCCAAATCATCAGTTGCTTTAAAAGAAAGCCTATATTTAGCTAAGCTTAGAGGGCTTGTAAATATGTATTTTGCAAAGCAGACAGCCATAGCCGTCGGAGCTCCAGAGATATGCAGGGAGGTCAAAGAAAAAAAAATAACTGGAAAGATTGAGCAATATTATTTTGTCATCAGCAGATTCGTAGAACTGCTCCAACTGCTATTATTACACATTCCTGTGTTTTGATGTTGGTTTCTGTTTTTCATCTGCTCTCTGGATCTGCAGTGGATGCCTGGGGAAGAGACTGGCTCTCAGAGTCACCTTCCCACCAGCCTTTGCCTCACCTGCCCCAGGTCAAAGGAGAGAGAATCCTGGCCCTGCCAGCTCCCCTCCCAACTGGTTCCACCGGGCTCGGCCAGGCTGCATGCGCCTGGCCTAGGTACTGTCTGCAAAGCCAGCTTTCAGGCTCCACACTCAATCCTTTGCACTTCAGGTGGCCTTGAGGGCGAGGGTTGGGTGACAAATGTTGCCACTTCAGGGCAGTTCTACTTTGGAGAACTCTTGTTTCTGAGAGAAAAAAAAAAAGAAAAAGAATGTGCACTTACTTTTTTACTTTTAGTTTGAAAAGTTTCTTTAAAAATAAGAAAAGTTCAGGGAATTCCATGGCAGTCCAGTGGTTAGGACTTGGTGTTATCACTGCCATGGGCTCAGGTTTGATCCCTGGTAGGGGCCAAAAAAAAAGAAAAGTTCAGAGAATCACATAACAAACAGAATTTATAAATGCTATCAGAGACTTCCCTGGTGGTCCAGTGGTTAAGACTCCACACTCCCAATGCAGGGGGCACAGGTTCAATCCCCTTTCTCTTTTTTAAAATTAATTAATTTATTTATTTTTGGCTGTGTTGGGTCCTCGTTTCTGTGCGTGGGCTTTCTCTAGTTGCGGAGAGCGGGGGCCACTCTTCATCGCGGTGCGCGGGTCTCTCACTATCTTGGACTCTCTCGTTGTGGACCATGGGCTCCAGACGCGCAGGCTCAGTAGTTGTGGCTCACGGGCCCGGTTGCTCCGCAGCATGTGGGATCTTCCCAGATCAGGGCTCGAACCCGTGTCCCCTGCATTGGCAGGCAGGTTCTCAACCACTGCGCTACCAAGCCCCAATCCCCTTTCTCTTTATCCCCAGTCCTGTTGCCCACCCTACCCACTCTCACAAATTTGGAATGCATCCTTCATAGCCCATAATTTTAAAAATTAATTAACTAATTAATATTTTGGCTGCGTTGGGTCTACGTTGCTGCACGCGGGCTTCCTCTAGTTGTGGCGAGCAGGGGCTACCATTGCGGTGCGCGAGCTTCTCATTGCGATGGCTTCTCTTGTTGCAGAGCACCGGCTCTAGGCGCGCGGGCTTTAGTAGTTGTGGCACGCGGGCTTAGTTGCTCTGCGGCATGTGGGATCTTCCCGGACCAGGGCTCAAACCCGTGTCCCCTGCATTGGCAGGCGGATTCTTTTTCTTTTTTTTTTGCAGTATGCGGGCCTCTCACTGCCGTGGCCTCTCCCGTCGCGGAGCACAGGCTCCGGACGCGCAGGCCCAGCGGCCATGGCTCACGGGCCCAGCCGCTCCGCGGTATGCGGGATCCTCCCGGACCGGGGCACGAACCCGCGTCCCCCTGCACCGGCAGGCGGACTCCCAACCACTGCGCCACCAGGGAAGCCCGGCAGGCGGATTCTTAACCACTGCGCCGCCAGGGAAGTCCCTAGCCCATAATTCTTAAATTACCATTTTTAATTGTCAGATATACATAACATAAAATTTACTATTTTAACCATTTTAAGTGTACAGTTCATTGGCATTAAGTACACTTGCCTTGTTCTGCAACCATCGCCATTATCCATCTCCAGAACTTTTTCATCTTTCCAAACTGAAACTCTCTACCCACTAAACAATAACTCCCTAGGCCCCACCCCCGAGCCCCTGGCAACCACCATTCTACTTCCTGTCTCTATGAATTTGACTACTCTAGGTACAGCATATAAATGGAATCATACCGTATTTGTCCCTTTGTGACTAGTGTATTTCGAATAGCAGGATGTCCTCAAGATTCACCCACGTTGTAACATATGTCAGAATTTCCTTACCTTTTAAGTCTAGCCCATAATTTCATACTTTCCCTACACATTTAAGTATTCATAAAGCAGCGTATGGTAATGTTTTCTGTATTATTAAAATGTATATAATGACCATCATGCTGTGTGTATCATTTTGCGTCTTTTTTTCACTTGAGGTGTTTTCCACGATGCAGCCACATTAATACATGTGGCTTTGGTTCATTCATATTAACTTCTGTTTTCTATTTCATCATATGAATAAGCCACAACTTATTCATCAGTTCCTCTACTCATGGGCCTTTTAGTTGTTTCTGTGTTTTGCTGTTATAAGCAGGGCTGCGATGAACACCCTTGTGCTTGTCTAACCCATCTCTGGAGTGCACAGCTCGGAGCAGGAAGCCAGGGTTGCAGGCACCCTGTCACCTAGACTAGTACTGCCAAGCTGCTCTCTAAGCCAGTTTATGCTTTCACCACCAGCATTTGTACAAGATGTCCTATCTGACCACATCCTTGCCAACATCTGCTCTTGTTAGACTTTCTATTTTTGCCAATCTGATGGGTGTGAAGTGGTATCTCATTTGAATCTGCATTCCCTGCCTCTGAGGTAGAGCATCTTATCATGCTTATTGGCCATCTGGGTTTCCTCCAGGCAAATTGCTTACGTCCACATCCTTTGCTCTCCAGTGCAGCTGTTGATACAAGTTACAGAAAGCCCAACTAGAAGTGGTTTAAGCAAAAAAGGGAATTTTATTATCTCACATAACAAGGAGTCCCAGGTTTGGTTCATTTAGAGACTCAACTATGACATCAAGGAAGAGGTTCTTTCCATCTTTCTATAAGACCCTCCTCATGTTGGTTTGCTTCCTAGACTGGCCCCACCATGGTCCATGATGGCTGCCTCAGCTCCGGGCGTCTCATGCAGACAACAGTGTCCAGAGGCAGAAGAAAGTGGATGCTTTCTTCTCAGTGTCTTTTTCCTAGAGGCCCACAGGAGCTCTTCCTTCTGGTCTCAGTGGACAGAACTGCATCCAGGTCCACACCTAAACTAATCGTTGACCAGAAGAACTGTATTATCATGCTCTATTTAGACCAATCACTGTTCACCTGATGCAGATGGGGAAGGCCCAGCTTCACCCAAAGCCTAGACCCCTGACTTTTGAATCAGGATTCTGTTAGCAAGGAATAAGGGAAAGACTGCCCTTTGGGGTGGCACTCAAAAGTTCTGTGCTTGCTTTATCGATTTGTAGGAGCTCTTTACATATCCTGGATACTAACTTTTTATCTGCTTTATGTGCTGCCGATATTATCACCTAGGCTGTTGCTTGTCTTTTAACTTTGTTTATAACGTCATTTTCATAGAAGAAATCTTTTTTTTTTTTTGGTGATGTAATGAAATCAATCTTTTGTGAGTTGTGTCTCTCATCTAAGAAAACTTTTCCTGCTCTGAGATCTCCTACATTTTCTTCTAATTATTTTAAAGTTTTGTTTCTCACTTTTAGGTCTTTAATCCATCTGGAATTAATATTTATGGATGAAAAGTCAACTGTCACAACACTTTTTATTGAGTTGCCTATTCTCTCTCATTACGTTGCAATGCCACTGCCATCATAAATCACATTTCCACATATGCTTGGATCTGTTTCTGGGCACTCTATTCTATTGATCTCTTTGTCTAGCCCAGCACCAATACCACATTGTTTTAATTACTATCGCTTTCAAATAAGTCTTCGTTTCAGAATTGTCTAGTCTATTCTTGGTCCTCTGCTCTCCCATATGAATTTTAGAATCATTGCTTAGCTCTTTGAAAAATCCTGTTGGAATATTCAGCGGACTTGCCTTGAATCGACATATTTTTATGGAGAGAACTGTCTTAGTGACATTGAGGCTTCTCATCCCTAACCTTAATACATCTCTCAATTTATTCTTTTTTTAGCCTATAGTTTTTATGGTTTTATAGCCTATAGTTTTTCTTCACAAATATCTTCAGATATCTTTTCTAATTTTTCTGGGTTCTGTACAATTTTAATTTTATTGTGAATTATTTCTTTTTAAAAAGATATTACAGTTTCTAATAAATTATTGCTTGTGTATAGAAACACTGCTGAATTTTGTATTTTATTTGTATTTGGATGTTAAACTTTGTCCAGCAACCTTGCTGATCTCTCTTAATAGCTCTGACAACATGCCTATGGAATCTCTTGGGTTTTCTATATAATCATACCATCTGCAAAAAAAAGTCTGAGTCTTTTTTTCCTTTTTTTTTTTTTGGTCCCAAGGTTTACGGTGAAAATATTACAGCACAGCAGAGTCAACTGGCTCCATGGTGTTTTGAAATTCATCCCAGCTGTGGGCTGAGTGACCTGCAGGTTGGACAGATTGCCAAAGTTCAAGAGCTTCAGCATTTCCTTAGTGTCAGGATCTACTTCAATGATCTCCTGATCCAGGGCTGAGACCTCAGGCACATAATTCTCTCTCCTCCTGCAGCTTAATGGAGACACTTCTCACTGGGCCTCTCTGAAACTGCTTCATCAGATGTGTGACATAGCCTGCTTTCTCCCTGCGAAGCTTCTTGCTGGGAATAATGGCCACCTCCTCGCACACACGCTTGTTGGTGCAGAATTCGTTGCCCAGGAACTTGTATTATTTCTCATTGACGACCCGGGCCACCTTCTTCACGGTTTTGGTGTGAACGTGGCCCATGTTGGCAGGTCCTTGGTAAAAGAGTGAGATTTTGTTTCTTTTATTTCCTAATCCTCTATCGCTGAGTGGTAGCTTCTAAATCTGACCTCTCCCAGCTCCTGGGCTGTGCCAGTGGGCTGGCCCTGGGCGGCTCCTGCCTTGCACTGTTATCAATAAAAGACCCCTTACTCTCTCCAGAGCTTTACAGTTTACAAAGCACTTTTTCTTCCGTTATCTCGTGGACCCATATTGCCCCCACTTTACAGAAAGGGAAGGGCTGTAAGCTCCAAGTGCAGCAATCGAGCTGTGCGGAACACTGCGCTGTGAAGCCTCAGACAGTCCCCCTCCTTCTGTGTTTTTCCTCTAAGCTAAAAAGTTTGGCCAGGGATGGTCTCTGGCATGCTCAGACTCATGATTGATAGCTTTGGGCGGCCACGAGGCTCAAGGAACCCCTCTGAAGACTGAAGTTCACCGATAAAAGGGGGGTAAGATTCTGGGTACACTTAGGTCCTCAGGCTGGTGTCCCCAAACGTCGTGGGGGTGGGGAAAAATGGAAGTGTTTCAAGTCGGAGAAATGATATAAATGATGGAGAGAGTGGGAAACAGGGCATTGTCTCCAGTGCCCTGCCTCCTCGCGGGTTCTCCTCCCTGTTTGGAAGAACATCCTCCGGACCCGGAAGGGGAGGACGAGCAAGGGCTAGAGGCCGTGGGTCCCCTCTTCCGTCGCCCCCTCTAGCCGCCGAGCTTAGCAAGCACCTCTGACGCGTATCCGTAGCCTGGGGCGGGGCTCTCTGTTGCCATTCCAACGGGCCACCCGGCTCGGGCCCCATAATGCGCAGGCGCAAGTCCGGGCCTGAACTGGCGAATGCGCCCTCTCGTGGCAGACCGTCAGATCGCACCCTTTGTTATAGTGCTGGAGGCGGCGAAGAGGATGCAGGAGAAAGATGTGGGTGGAGTCTGGGAGGCAGATGCGACAGTCAGATCACAATGACGAGAATCCCTTTCCTTTGTCCCTCATGCCAACATCTAACCCTCCGTTTTAGATGCAGATGAAGAAAATATGGCTCTCAGAGATCAAGAAACAGGTTCATAGAGACGGAAGTGGAATGAGAGAGTTGGGGAGATGATATATTATTCAATCAATCATTCATTTATTCAGCAAACATTCATTGAGATGGGGAGAGACAGGGACAAAGGACCCAAGGGATTAAACTGAGACACTGACAGGCCAAGATGGGGCAGAAAGCTGGGGAGACAGGTGCGGAAGGCAAAGCAGCAGGGACAGAGAATCAGCTAGCTGAGGTCAGGGCTGGAGTAGCAGGAGTAAAGCAGAGGCATGGGAACCTGGGCTGGGCTTTTGGAGACAAGGCTGAGAAAAACCCAGGTGCAGAACTGACCCTCCAGTTCACCTAGATGGGTGCTTCAGCTGGATAGGACAAAATCAGGAGCTCAAGATGGGCTCCTATGACCACCTATGAAGTGGTCTTGCCAAAGAAAGTGGAATATACACC
Organism: Grampus griseus; assembly: GCF_964374135.1. Taxonomy (NCBI): domain Eukaryota; kingdom Metazoa; phylum Chordata; class Mammalia; order Artiodactyla; family Delphinidae; genus Grampus; species Grampus griseus. Next base: position 24,179,604 of record NC_139014.1, read on the forward strand.
TGATCAGGACTCTCGATCCAACTACAATTTACAAGAAAAAACAATGTCCAGGAGATACAATTTATAAGAAGTACAGAGGTCAGAGGAATATTTTAAAGAACACAGTAGAGATGCAATCAGCAAAATCCAGACTTGGAAATTACATGACAAATGACCTGGTTACCCCAAGGGCAGAGAGAGACAGAGAGTTAGTTGGAGGGAGACTCCAAAGATTTAAAGAGATTTCAAAGAGACTTATCGATCAGTTGCAATGTGTGCATCTTATATAGATCCTGATTCAATCAAGTACATTGTAAAAAAAAAAAAAGACATTTATGAGAAATTGGAAAGTTGAGCACTATAGATCTGATATTAAGGAATTATTATTAACCTTATGGTAAAATAATGTCATTGGGTAGTTTAATTGTGATTATATTTTTAAAAAGTCATTATCTTTCAAAGATTCACACTGAAATATTGACAGAGGAAATTAACTGGGAGGGCTCTAGATGAAATGAGATTGGCCATAAGTTGATCATTGTTGAAGCTGGCTGATTGATATACGGGGGCTCATTGTATTATTCTATATATTTTAGTTTTATTTTAAAATTTCCAGAATAGGTTTAAAGACCCTGTGACACCCGCCCACCACCACCACCCTTAAGCCTCAAGGAACGGAAGGCACTCAATCTGTTATAGCAGCAGATTGCAATCCAGACAGCTCTGAGGTGGGGAGGTCATCTGTGGGGCAGAGGAGACTTTCAAGGGACTTCCAGCTGCCTCCTGGCCCAGTCCCTGGTTCCCTTGATTTTGGGGAGTGAGCGAAGGATCAGTAAGAAAGGCTGGCCTCAGTGGGCCTGGTGGCACTGGGTTCGGGCAATGCCACCTTAAGACAGCTGAGGGTGTGCTTGGGTGGCTCTAAAAATAGCAGGAGAGGCAGCAGCCAGGGAGGGAGGGAATCACATGGAGCCACTGAGGGGCTGAGGCCTGGGCAGCTAGCCAGGCTCTGGCACCTCTGCCTGCTCCCCCAGAGCCCTCTGACTTTCCTCTGCCTCCTTTCTTCCTCTTGCCCTCCATCTCTGAGAAGGCAGAGAGGTACCAAGGTGACTCTGGGACATACCCTGCCCTGTCTGAGAGCCTAAGTGGACACTCATTCTGGAATTTGCTGGCTATCCAAGGACAGGTGGGATGGTCATGTGGGGAGAGACAGGAAGGGACAAGGACTGAGTAACATGCCCACCGGTCACCCCAATCTTCAGGCCAACACCCTCCCTCTCAGGCTGACTCAGGGCAGGTCCCAGATGTCCTTGCCTGGGGCATTCGCCTATGGGGATGAGGTGGCAACCCCCTATGTCTCAAGGCCCAGGAAGAATGCTCACACAGGTACCGAGGATTTTGGAACGCTGGCACCCACAGTCCCCTGCCTCCTTCTCAGGGCATCTGGGGAGAGTGCCCCTCTGCTTGTTCTGAATGGGTGGTCCAGGGAAAGAAGGGCACACTGCTTCCATCACACCTGTACTGAGATCCTTCGGCAGACGCAGGAAGGAAGGGGAAGTGGTACCCCACCGGCAAGGACGTTGGCGGCATCCTGGACTGAGTCAGGCACCGGGCTGAGGTCTTTACATGCATTCAGCTGTCTATAGTGTGGCCTCAGGAAAGTTATACACCCTTCATGCCTCAGTTTTCTCATCTGTAAAATGGGGACAAAGATAATACCTGCTTCATGGAACGGCCATGGGGATGGGATGAGTTACTATATGTAAATCTATGTAAAACCTTCAGCACAGTAGCAGGCAGAGGGCAGCTGTCATCACCTGCTGACGTGAGAGCTCCACCTGAGTAGGGGCTGCTCATCTCTGCCCCCTCAGTGCCTGGCACATAGCAGGTGCTCTGTAATATGTGCTGAATTCACGATTTTGTGGATTCCTCACAAGGACACCCGGAGGAGAGCACTGTTCTTGCCACTTTGTAGTCGTGGAAACAGAGCCTAGGGAGGGCAGATGATTTTTCAAGGCCATATTCTCCAGTGAATGGGTCAAGGTGGGATTCATGTCCAGGCCTGCAGGCCTCCTTTACTCCCTGTCTCTACCTGGTTGGTTCTGTCCAAGGCTCTCTCTCTTCCCGGACCTGGGGGGCATGCTGGGGGTGCCTAGTCTGAGGAGAGGGCTGGGTGAATGGGTGCCCTCACGTGCTGTTCATGAAGCTGTCACCTCGCCCCCTACACGTACTAGTTGCCAGGCCCTGGGCTAGGTCCAGGGATGCAAAGATCATGAGATCCCAGGCCACCCCGCAACACTGTGTGGTTGGCTGTGCCACACAGGAGGGAGGACAGAAAGGCTTCAGAGAGGAGAGGATGCCTGTGCTGCGTCTTGCAAGGTGAGTAGAAGGTAGGATGAAAGGTAGGATTAGGGCAGGAAGGGAGCTCCAGGCAGAGGGAAGAGCTCGTGCAAAGGGGTGTATACTCAGGAGAGATGATCAGGTTGTGGGGCAGCAGAGGGAGGCAGGGCAGAAGCCTGGGGTAGTGTGTGTGTGCGGGGAGGGGGTAAGGAGGAAGAGAGGGGATTCTGGACAGCATGGCCAGGTACAGGCAGGGCCTGAGAGCCATCAGCCGCTGCGGAGCTCAGGGCGATGGAAGCCATTAGGGTTTTAAGGGGGGCCTCAGGCAGTCAGGTTGATGGTTTAGAAAATATACTCTGGCCCTAAGAAGGGGATGATTGGAGGGCCCTCACTCTGTGAGGAGGGTGTCCACTCTAGATTTAGTGCCTGCTCTGGGTGGGGAAGGGGAGGGTCCCGCTGGCTGAAGCCGGGCCCAGCTGCTCTGGGACATCTTCCCGTCCTTCCCCCTCCCTCCTCCCTCCTCCCTCCTCCCTGCTCCCTGCTCCTGTCTCTGTCACTCACAGGCAGGGCCAGGTTGGGACAGCCATGGCAGCAGTGCTAATCTGGATTTCTCTCCTTGTGGGTAAGTTGGGGTCTTCTTCAGGAGAGAGGTCCAGGTTGGGGGGGAGGTGAGAAGTTCCTCAGGGGAGGGGTTGGGGGTCGGGGTGAGGCAAGGGCCACAGGGACTTTGGGGTGTAAATTCCACAGCCCATGGGGCTCTAGGGAACTGGGGCTGGGAGCTGAGATATGGGGTGCTGGCTGGGAACTCTGAGGGGCAAGGTGTCCTAGGCTAGGCTGGGCCTAACTGCACAGGCCCAGAGCGCCATGGGCCCTTTAATGGGCTGGCTTCTTTCTGGGTCCAGGCTAAATTTGGCCCTGGGAGAGTGTGAGGGTCACTGGGGCAGGTCCTCTCCCTGGGGATCTGGGCTCAGACTCCCCTTTGCTCAGCTCCTAGTGGCCTCCAGTGTGGGCCCTCTCCCCTCTGTATATTAGGGGAGGTGGGTGGAGGCCCCAGAATGGCTACCTGCCTCCTCCGAGGGGTCCTTACCTCTCCCTCCCTCCTACCCCCTCCAGCCTCCCACAGTCAGCTTGGGGGCCTTTTCCAAGTGCTCTTAACACACACACACACTCGCACACACAGACACACACTCACACACCCCACACCCCTTTCAGCCAGACATCAGTCCCTGCCCATTGTGACCCTCAATGGAGGCCCAAAATGAGGAGTGAGGGGCTTCTGTGAATCCAAAGCAAACTAAGGTCTGGGTCTTGTCACTGATTAAAGTGTGCGGCACAGCCAGGGCCCCAACCCATCCTGCCTGGGAGCCAGCAAATCCATCTGCCTCCTCTCACACATGTCTCCACTCCCTCAGGGCCACTAGGGGCTGGTGGAAAAGGGGACCTTATTCCCTGGCCAGGACTGAGGCTGGGCCGTGTGTCTGGGGGTCGTGGGTCCCCACAGGTCTCCTGGCAGGGCTGGGGCGCACCGAGGCCCAGCAGACCACCCTGCACCCGCTCGTGGGCCGCGTCTTTGTACACACCCTGGATCGCGAAAACTTCCTGCACCTTCCTGAGCTCGTCGTCTGTGAGAGGGGCCTGAGGGGCACCGGGGTGGGCTGGGGGCGCCTGGCCCAGGGCTGGTGAAGGCTCCTCTTGTGTCTCCAATCCCCTCTCCTCCCTTCCGCCAGCTGTCCCAGCCACCGTCCCTATCACCTACCACGCCCACCTCCAGGGACACCCAGACCTGCCCAGGTGGCTCCGCTACGCCCAGCGCGGCCCCCACCAGCCTGGCTTTCTCTATGGCGCCCCCACCCCAGCAGATCGCGGACGCCAGGTCATCGAGGTACCAGTAGGGGCCCCAGTGGGCTGTGTCGCTTGCAACAGGGACCCGGCGTTCACTCATCTACGTGACTCACATGCCTCTAATTTGGTGGGCTATCTCAGTCTTCTCCCGCCAGGCCCAGCCGCACCACCCGGGGTTAGGGGTTAGGTTCTCTCCTAACCCCACCTCTCAGCCCTCTACCCCATCCTCCAGGTCACAGCCTACAATCGGGACAGCTTTGACACCACCCGGCATAGGCTGGTACTGTTGATTGGAGACCCAGAAGGTACCGCCAGCCCCGCCCCACCCCTACCCCACCAATGCCAGTCTTGGGGGATCTCCCCTGGAAGGTGGGTGTAGAGTGAGTAGTGGGGAGCAGGGCACCCTGGAAAGACTCTGGAGTTGTATTCTCGGCTGCTCTGCTGATAGACGGTGGAGGCTTGGGCGAGTAACTGAGGCTGTGGGTGTGGAGGAAGGGCGTTTGAGGCCTGTGATATAGGGGGTATTAGGGAGGAAGGAAGGGAGCTGAGGGGATACGGGGACCAGCTTGGATGGTGGGAGGCTTAGGAAGGATCCACGCAGGGCTGGGGGCTGGGTGCGGCCTAAGGTGCCCACCTGGCCCTCCCAGGCCCCCTGCTACCATACCAGGCTGAGTTCCTGGTGCGCAGCCATGATGTAGAGGAGGTGCTGCCCTCGACACCTGCCGGCCGTTTCCTCACAGCCTTGGGGGGGCTCTGGGAGCCAGGGGAACTCCAGCTGCTCAACATCACCTCTGCCTTGGACCGTGGGGGCCGAGTCCCCCTTCCTATCGAGGGCCGCAAGGAAGGGTAGGCATGCAGCCCAGGAGGGCTTCCTGGAGGAGGGGGCAGCTTGCCTTTTGTCTAGGCGGTGGGCATAGAACATGGGTCTCCCTAACTTCCAAGTGGGGCTTTACCACTTGCACGCTCACCGTGCGCATCTTTACTTCCCAGCATCACATCAGTGTCCACTTCCTTCTGGCCACCCCCTCATCTCCTCCCTCTTGCCCTTCCTGGGCCCAAACCCTAGTTACCCTGAACTCTGCACTTCCTGGTGCCCATAAGGACATGATAGATCCATCCATCAAAGGACATTCCTGGGGGCCAAGGCCCCAGAAGATGGGTGCTCTGTGTACTCTCACCATAACCCCAGATCTCCATAACCCTCAAATCTCCAGTGCCCAGTGATACCCCCAATTTTCTGATAGTGGTTTCTGTCTGGGCCCAGGGTATACATCAAGGTGGGCTCTTCCTCACCCTTCTCCACCTGCCTGAAGATGGTGGCATCCCCGGACAGCCAAGCTCGCTGTGCCCAGGGCCAGCCTCCACTGCTGTCCTGCTATGACACCTTGGCACCTCACTTCCGAGTTGACTGGTGCAACGTGTTGTTGGTGAGGAGGGACCCTGGTTCTAGGGGTGGGGGCGGGGCATGGCCCCCATCACGGTCTCCTCCATCCCCATCCCATCCCATTTCCGTTTCTTCAATTATCTACTCGCGCGCGTGCGCACACACATGTTCTACCTTCTTCCACAAGAGGGCAACAGAGCCCATGATCCAGACAAGGGATCACCCGCTCCTGGAGCCCCAGCTGTGCCCAACGGAACAGCTAGAACAATCACTCCCGCAGGATGGTTCCAAACTCCTTTCTCCACCTGGGGCCTCTGTGTGACAGCTCTATTTTCCTCTAAGGTGTCACAGCAAATTGGCCTAAAATAAGGGACAGATAGCTCTCACCCCCATGTTATAAACCAAAGATGCTCACTACTGCTCTTTGGGATATTGAGCTGAGGGGTCTAGGGTCCCTAGAGATCTTATTCCCAGGGCTAGGAACCCTTCCTGTGACTTGACCGACAGCACAGGCAGGAACTGGTAATCAACATTCTTGAGCACCTGCCATGGGCAATGCACTATGCAATCAACATGTTTTATCCTCACAACCACCCAGGAGACAGGTACCACTATTAGCGTCCCTACTTTACAGATGAGAAAACCGAGGCACCTAGGGGTAAGTCATTGCAGCATAGCACTTGTCTGAAACAGGATTCAAACCCAGGCAGTCAGACATGAGAGCTGTGCTCTAACCGTTGTGCGGTCCTGCCTCTCCTAGAATTTCTTTCCTGGCACCTAGACCAGTGCTTGTTCTGCTCGGTCACATGAGCTGGGGGAGGCCAGGCAGGAGGAATCCCTGCAGTTGCATTGAGCAGGTTGGCCCCAGAACTCCTGCCCTGCGCCCTGAGGTTCTCTGTGTCTGGCCATCCACTCCTGGGTCAGCCCTGGGCTCTCTGAGCAGGTGGACAAGTCAGTGCCAGAGCCGGCAGACGAGGTACCCACGCCAGGTGATGGGATCCTGGAGCACGACCCGTTCTTCTGCCCACCCACCGAGGCCACAGCCCGAGAATTCCTGACCGACGCACTGGTCACCCTCCTGGTGCCCCTGCTGGTGGCCCTACTGCTCACCCTGCTCCTGGCCTACGTTATGTGCTGCCGGCGGGAGGGACGGTGAGTGTGGGGGCTGAGGGCAGGGAGGGCACTGGGGCTGGTGCTCACGTTGTGGGATTCCTTGTGGCACTGGTGCCACGTGGGGACCCAGATCACTCAGGGAGCAGAGTCCTCAGCCAGGAAGGGAGGAAGGGCCCCTTGCCTGGCCTGGCACCGGGAGGGGTTGTGGATAATAGCTAATCCCCTCCCTTGTTTTTCCAGGTTGAAGAGAGACCTGGCCACCTCTGAGTGAGTAGGGGAAATCTGGGGGCTGGGTGGGAGGTCTCCTAGACTAGCAGGCTGGACCCTCCAACCTCCATGAGCAGCAGACAAACCAAATTACTCTGGGATGATGAAGCTACCCTCGGCCTGTGCGCTCCAGCCCTCGGCTGTTGGGCGCTGGGCCCGACCTGTCCTGGCTTGGTTTTCTCATTTTCTGGTCTCCATGGAGGAGCCTAAAGTGGGACAGGAGAGGGGACCTAGCCAAGCTTCAGGGATCTGCTGCCACCCTGGGAGAAAGGGCTTGAGAAGCAACTTTAGAAAGCAACTTAAAAGGCTTCCAGCGCGTGCACGTGCGCGCGCGCGCGCACACACACACACACACACACACACACACACAACCACGGTTCGCTGGGAGTCAGACACTTGGGTTCCAGGCTGCTTTCTGCCACACAGTTACTGTGACTCTTTCTGGCCTCAGTTTCTTCATCTGCAAGATGATGCGGTTGGACCAGCTAATATCTGGGTGCTTTCAATCCTTCCAGCCCTTCCCAAATCTATCTCACTTTTATTTTGCCCAGGTTTTCCCCACCCATGGCCTTACCTGTCCTCTGTGCCTCCAGACCTCTTTCTGTCCCTCTCCCTTGAACCCCAGAGATTCCAGGAGGCAGGTGTGAAATGTTAGGCTCCTTTTATCCCCACTGCACTGAGCCTGTGGCGGGCCTGGCAGCCCTCCCTGCTTGCCCAGCCTTCCTGGTTAACTGTGGCAGCATTTGGCCGCCCTGCGAACCCCCTTGGCGAGCTTCTTGTGCCCCTGCTTGGAGCCCATGGGCAACCGGCGCTGCCCAGGCCGGCGCTGCCCCGACTGCCACTGCCGCTGCCGTTGCCGTCTCTTTGCCGTCTCTTTGAACTTGGAGGCATGCTTGCTGGCCATGAAGACGGAGCCTGTGGCCCCCTTGCCTGTCACCTGCTTGAGTATGCCCTTGTCCACCAGCCTCTTGAGTGCTCGCTTGAAGCGCCAGGCGCTGCGGGTCATGTTGTAGCCGCTGGTGGCGACGGCCTTCCTCAGGGTAGCCAGGGACACGCGCTTGCGCGCCCCCTTGCTCACCATGACCCCCAGGATCACTTTGGATATGTTGGGCTTCCGGTGGGTTTTGGAGGAGGCGTGGCACCCAGTCCCTCTCTTGCTCGGGAGTCCGGACGTGCTGGCCTGCTGGACTGCACCCAGGGCACTGTTTGAGGCCAAGGGCCCAGATGGGGGTGGCAGCGAAGTGTCTTTCTTCATCTCTTCCTGGGGCCAGTGAAGGGAACTGGGTGCGAGGACCTCCAGGATGGTGGCTGGAAGTCTCCCCTGAGTTACTCCTCGGTGGAGGAGGTGCGTCCCAGTTCCTGGTTCCCTCAGAGGCTTCCCTGTAGGGCTCTGGCCGGAGCCTTGCCCTCCCTGGGTGGCCAGAAGGAGGGCTAAGGATGGTCACCCACGCTGGCCTCAGCAGAGCTGTGCCTCAGGTGCAGAGGGTGGTAAGGTTATCCCTGTGGTGACCTCAGGGGAGCATTGTGAGGTCACCAGAATCTTGTGAGGGTCACAGGAGCCCTGTTGTTCCCCCCTGGGTGGGGCAGACGCCAGGTAGTGTGGGCATCTGACGTGCCAGGGAGCCTGGGGAGAAGGGCTGTGGCTGAGTGAGCCAAGCAGGTGGACCCACGGGGTGTGTATGTCCTCGCCAGCTGACTCTAGGGCGCCTTAACCCCCCCATTTTGACCCCACCATATAAATCCATTGGGTTAAACAATACATTTTTAGAATCAGAATTATACCAACATTTTTGAATTTTTATGGGGAATAAATGTTCCTGAGTGAACATCAATGTAATTCCTTGATCTATCTAAGTCGATTTAATTCCTTGATCAACTTTTTACACAAAGCAATGAAAAAGATTTGCTTTTTTTTCTGCTTTCATTTTTATTTGGTAGAATTTTCCCCCACTGGGATCAGTGATTTTCTATGTAAATTTTACAAGGAGGATTTTATTTCTCAATTTGGGGGCCTGTGCCAAATTTGATGAGTGTCGTCTCCTGCCACTGCGGGGATTCTCTTCTGGCCAGTTACTTCCACCAGGTCTGCCTTTCCTGGGTCAACTTTCTAGCTCTGCTGGTGTCAGGAAACTATGCTTCCTCCATCAGTTTCGAGTCAATAAGCAATTTTACCCTGTGTGCGCGTGCGCGTGGTATCAGCCCTTGTTGGTTTGGATTTTGTGTTGATTTATTTCTACAAAATCCTATTTTTTTTCTTTCTGCCTGTTCAGGTTCATTTTTCGAATGATCCAAAATTGTGATTCTGCTGCCTGTTTTTCACCTACGTCAGATTTTATTGGTCAGAACATCCTCTAGCCCAACCTCCAGCCCAATGACCCTCTCCTGTGATCTGTGTGTCAGAATCAGGGCTCAAGGGGCTGTGCGTGCGTGCGTGCGTGCGTGCGTGTGTGTGTGGAGAGAGAGAATGCCTGCCAGTTGGTTTTTCTGCCCAAGTGCTGATGTGGAAGGACTGCGGAGGAGGGCACCGCGGGTCTGACTTCTGCTGCTGCTCTGGAAAACTGTCCGCAGAACGTTTTTCCACCTGTGTGTGTTACTAGAGTAATGAGACCCAGATGTGGGGCTGGGAGTGGGGAGGAGGCCCATCAACTAAGGCCTCCCCCACCGGAGGGATCATTACCTGCCAGGCTGCCTCCGCTGCCACACGCTTCCTGCTCCCGTCCCCTCTCAGCCTCCCCTTGCCTGCTAATGGAAACTTGTGTTTTGGACAACTCTGCTTGCCAAATTCCAGACTCAATAGCTCATTTGACCCTCCCCGGCACATTCAGTAGGAAGCTAGAAAAACTTTTCTGTAGTCTGATCTCTCAGGCTCTAACTGGAGTCTGTGTCCACGACTTGAGACACGGGCATGGGTAGGGATCATTTCCTCCTCCCAGATTTGATCAGTGATCCAGCAGTAAGTAGGATTGCTTCCACCCTGCCTGGGGCCCCCACCCCTTTAAGAAAACCAGTTCTTATTGTCCGTACTGAAAAGTCCCTGTTGTTTGTCTGACCCAGCAGGTAGTCTGGGAAAAGGTCTCCAGGCTGAGCCCACAAATGTGGGTGGGTTCATGTAAAAGGGCTCGGAAACATCCTTCCACTGGAGGCCAAGTTTATCAGTGGGCCTACTACAATAAAACAGCACCAACGATAATAATAGCCATGGAAGTCTCCCCACAATAATAGCTATCTTTTGCTGCATGCTGACCAGTAGATGTAAATGTTTTTTCTGCATCAACTCACTTAATTCATACAACAACTGCATTACAGTCGAGGAAATGGTGACACAGAGAGGTTAAGTAACTTACACAGGGTAACACAGCCAGTAAGCAGTGGAACTCACACTCAGACCCAAAGCAGGTTCTCATGCTTAACCACTGTGCTACCCTACCCTACTTCTCAAAACGAACTAAAGTTCGGACAGCAGAAAGCAAGCCCATGAGAACGTCAGATGAGAACGAGGCTCAGCCTTCTTAGGGGAAACTGGAGCTAGAGCTCAGGTAGGACTTACTAAAGGGGGTGGTAGTCAGTCCTTTGGGCGCTGCTGGGGCTTCCAGTCCGGTGAGGGTGGGACCTCATTCCAGCCTCAAGGAGCCTTGGTCCGAAACACAGACAGGAAGCAAGACTCTGTGTGTGTCTGGAGCTAAGCAATGCTGGGGACAGCCTGGGGCAGGGTGGGAGGGGGTCAAGTTACAGAGGGAGTGGAGCCCAGGTCTGAGGGTCCAAAATACAGGCAGTCAAAGCCCAGCAGGAAAGAACTTGGGCAAATCTAGGAAAAGGTGAAGGAGGTAGATTTGCCAGACTAAGATGGGGATGACGGGGAGGGGAGGGAGGTTCGGTGCTGGGAGAGAATATTAGAAGAGGGAACTGATTGCTAGAAGGGACACAGGGGATCACCATCAGAATATAAAAACAATATAGAGCCCAGCAAACACTGGCTTCTGGTAATAAATACCACTGTAGGTATCTATTCATGTCTTAGTATCTCAGGAACTCTTACCATGTGCCAGGCACTTTTCTAAACACCCAGCCTGCATTTTCTCATTTAATCTCCAAAACAATCCTAGGAGGTAGGTTCTATTATTATCATCCCCATTTTACAGTTGAGGAAACTGAAGCACAGAATGGTTAAGCAACTTTCAAAGGACACACAGCTTTGAATCCAGGATGTCTGCACCCAGACCCCATGCCTCAGTCACTGGACACTAAGCTGACACCGTAGAACTTCCTGTTTGTCCTCCCCCACCCATCCCGTGTGTGTCTCCCCACACATTGTAGGCGGGGAAGACTTCAGGGTGGCTCAGAGATAATGCCAGGCTGGACCCCAAAGTGGGTGCTGACTCCTAGAGCTGATGATTCTGCTGGCCCTGTGTCCCCAGTATCCAGATGGTCCACCATTGTACCATCCGTGGGAATACAGAGGAGCTGCGACAGATGGCAGCTAGCCGAGAGGTGCCCCGGCCACTCTCAACCCTGCCCATGTTCAACGTGCGCACAGGCGAGCGGCTGCCCCCGCAAGTGGACAGCGCCCGGGTGCCCCTCATCCTGGACCAGCACTGAGGGCCCACACAGGTGGGTCCGGCTGGGCAGTGCCAGCCTCTTTTCTGGGAGTAAGGTGGCCTCCGTCTCAAGGCTGGGGCAGGTGAGGGGGGCGGATGGGAAAGGGCACACAGACCTGTCTGCCCCTCCGAGGCAGTGGTGGGGGGTGCTCAGCAGTGCCAGGTGTGTGGGCCCCAGTGCCAAGCACTTGGACTCAGAGGGTCAGGGTGGGGAAGGCAGGAGAACCGGGGCCTGGTCCTCGCAGACCCCCACCCTCTCTTCTCTTTGCCGCTCCAGTTCCAACCCTGGCCTCATCCTCCCTTCTCTCCCCACGCACAGAGCAGCCACGACCCATGGCCACATCCTTCCTTCCGACTCTAGCTCCTGTCCCAGTGGACCCCAGGCTTGGAATAAGCAGAGAGATGAGGATGGGATGGGATGGGATGAGGGTATCTGGGATCAGGTCGCCCAGAATAAAACCTGCTGTTCTGCTCATCTATCGCTGTACCTTCCTCTCAGCAGCCTCCTTCCCAGCCCTCATTGCCTCTGCTTCCCCTTCTGCCTTGGGGGAGCCCTTCGAGGGAGCCAGGAGCTGCCGCCTTGCCCTCTGGACTCTTGGTCCTTTCTCAAATTCTCTGAAAGTAAGAGCGAAGGACCTGCATATGCAGCCCTGATGTTAATCCTCCCATGAACCGAATGGCGAGGGATATCTGGATCACCATCCCCATTTTATAGACAAGGACACTGAGTCCGAGAGACAATGAGTGACTTACCCAAGGTCACAGAGCAGGCAAGTGGCAGAGCTTGGTTTCAAACCTGGCATGTCCACCTCCACGCCGCCTTCTGGAGGGTTGAGGGGCTCTGGAAGCAGGAGATCCAGGCTCTCACCCATCCAGATCTCCTGGGGGGAGGTCCCTTTGGGAGTCATAACCTAGATATGGAGAGGGGGTTGGGGTGCAGGACCCTGAATCAGTGACCCGGATCAGCGACCCCTCCCGGTACGCTCCTCAGGGACAGGGTCGAGGTCCACAGGACGCTGCACAGCCCTTGTTGAGCTTGGGGTCACCAGCTCAGCTTGGTCCCCACGTGAGCCCTGGAGAGACTGGCTGACCAGGAAGCGGCCACAGCTTGCTTTTCTCAGGTGGCTGCAACCAAAGCAGGCCGGCTCCACCCCTGCCCCTACCAGTCAGGGCACATCCCGTCTCACATCTCATGCTCCCTGGGGAGGACAGGCCAGGGACTAAGCCCCAGAGGGGACCCAGGTAAGGAGGGGGAGGGAGAAGCAGGGCCTTTTGGCCCAGGCCCCTGACGCCGAGGGCAACTCCAACAGAATACAGACAAGCCCACCCTGAGGCCTCGCCACCCCTTTCTACGCCCCTCACACTAGGCCTGGGCCCCACCCGCTGTCCTGATGCTTAATCACCCCTTTTCCCCGTGTGTGTGTGTGTGTGTGTGTGTGTGTGTGTGTGTGTGTGTGTGTGTGGAGGGGGAAGGTAGGGGGGATGCATGGGAGTTTTCTCTCACCTGGAGGCAAGGGCCCAACCTGGGGGCTGAGGGGAGGCTGAAACAGGCAGGGCAGCCCCCAGTCTAATGGCGATGCCCCCAGAGCCAAGGACCCCAGAGGAGGCCGAGTTTCTGAACACTGCATCCCGCTCTTCAGAAATGTATAGGCAAGGGGGTCACGAGGACCCCAAGTTGCTCTCCTTTCTCTCACTTCCCAGAATCCCCACCTTCAAAAAATGTCCTGAATCCATCCACATCTCACGGCTTCCACAACGACCTTCCCAGGCCAGCTCCAGGATCTCACCCCAGACCCCCACAACAGCCTCCCTGTGGCCTCCCTGCCTCCTCCCTGCCCCTTCAGTCTCACCTCCAACACCAGTTGGGCCCATCCTTTAACAAGAAAAATCAGGGAGTCTCGCCCCTCTGCTGTCAACTCTCCTCTGCCTTCCCGTGACACCGAGAGTTAATCCACACTCTTGGCCAGGCGTAGAGACCCCGTCCACCCCCCTGACCTCATCACCACCCCTCCCACTGCTTGTGTGCCCCAGCCGCGCTGCCTTCTAACACAACCCTGTTTCAGGGCCTTCGACTCGCTCTTCCCTCTGCCGGGGACCCCCAGTCCCCATGTCCACACAACTTCCCCTTAGTGCAGTCATTCTGGCCTCTGCCCAAATGGCAGGTCTTTACAGAGGCCTTTCCCCTGCTCAGAGAGAGCCCTCTGCCCAGCCTCCGTGCTCTCCCATAGGATGTGCCCTGTAGGAGCGCCTTGTTGGGGTCCGCTTTGGCCCTAGAATGTAAGCTCCAGGAGGGCAAGATTCTGTGTGCCCCCAGGGGGTGCAGCACCCGCACACAGCAGGCACTCAGGAAGGTTGCTCGGAAGGAATGTGAAGGGAAGACATCAGGTCTGGGCCACTCCGAGCTCTTAAGGAGGTTGCTGCTCCTCTCTGGGCAAAGGGGGTGAGGTGAGCAAGGCCATTGCCAAAGTTTCTACCGTTATCTTGTGGGTGCCTCCCCCTTCCCTGCTGGCCACCTCACACCCATTAGTTAGTTAATCCCAGAAGCATCTGTGGAGGCAGGAAGAGGCTCCGAGCTCGCACCGCGTATGTGCTCAATAAACGTTTGTTGGCTGAAGAACTCTTTAGGTAACAACCCCCAACCACATGGGCTCTCCGACTTCTCATGTGCAAGTTCCTTCCCCCGGGGCCCCTCATCTGGCTGAAACCTGGAGCTGCACAGAATCTGCTCAGATTGGAAGCTCCACTCGGTCAGCGGGCTGTCTGGGGTGGCTCCTCCCTGATCCCTGCCCCCCACCCCGTGAGCAGGGGACCGCCCTCTCCGAGTCTCATGCTGCCACCCTGGGCCTATGCGCTCTTCCTGTGCTGGCCAGGACGGGAGAGTCCGAGGCCCGCGCCACGCTTCCCTTTGCTGCGCGACTTTGCCTTGGGATCCTGGCAGCGCCCCCCTCCCAGCTCAGCTACCAGGAGCACACGAGAGCCTGGCTGCTGGCCGGGAGGAAGTGGCCCAGACAGGGGCTGGGGGCATGGCGTGACTGCGGAGGATAGAGAGCTGTGCCTGGGCTCCCAGCTCCCGGCCACGCTGGCAGCACGCGGGGAGGGCAAGGGGGCAAGATTCCACCTGGCAGTCACACCCCAGTCCCTCACCGCCGAGGACAAAGAGCTGTTGTGTTCCCCTCCTGAGAATTGATCGCCTCCAGTGCCACGCCCACGATGCCCACAGAACCCAGCGTCTCCACCTGTATCCCAAACACAGCCCTTGCGCATGGCCTGACTCTAGATGGTAGCTCACCACCTCTCAAATTGGTGAGACACAGGGACCCCTACAGCTGGCCTCAGCCCCCACCTGCACACTTCTTCCTTATTCTTGAGATATATGCACGCACACACTTAGACCCCGTGTTATAGAGAGCTCCATTGATGTATCTGCTGGGATTTGGAGCCAGAGAGAGCAGGGTTCCAATCACAGCTCCGACATTTTACTCATAGATATTAATTATAACTGTCTTGAGGCTTTTGTGAGAATTTGGGAGAACTAGGTGAGTGCCTGTCATCTGGCAGCTCCCGAGAACGGAGACTTTATGACATACAAACATGCACATGGTCACCCCAAAACCAGAGGTCTGTGAGATCTCCCTGTCCCCTAAGATCCGGATTAAATGGACTCAATTTCCATTCTACGAAAAGTTCAAGCTCTCCCTGTGAATGAGGGTGGAGCTTGAAATTCACCTGCTCATTGGCGCTGACCTGCTGTCCAATCCCGCTCTGTCTGGTAAGGCAGCTGCTGGCCACCTGTGGCCACTGAGCATTTGAAATGTGACTTCTAAACTGAGATGTGCTGCAAATGTACTGATGAAATGATAATATTTGGGGTTATCTTAGGTTAAATAAAATATCTTATTAAAATTAACATCCCCTGTTTCTTTTTATATTTTTAATATGGCTGCTAGGAAATGAGAAATCACGTGTGTGCCTCACTTTGTATTTTTATCGGGCAGTGCTTTTCTTCTTTTTATAATTTTTAAATTAAATTTATTTTTTTATACAGCAGGTTCTTATTAGTTAATATTTTCTACATATTAGTGTATATATATGTCAATCCCAATCTCCCAATTCATCCCACCACCGCAGTGCTGTTTTCATGGTCCTTCCTGTATCTCCACTTCAGATCGACCCAAACCCAGAACTCAGGCACTTTCCAGAACACCTCCTCACACCAGGCCTCTGCATGTGTCAGAGCTTTCAGAAACCTTGAGGAGTGGCAGGCCTTTGCCTCACAGCAGTGAAGTCACCTAGCACTTGAATATGTGGCCTCCTTGGTCTAAAATGTGCTCTGGTCCCCACCCTACCCCATTTTCCTTTTCCTCCACTGTCTTACGCAGAGAAAACCCCACTCTCTCCAGCACCCATGTGGACCAAACTCACCTCCCTCCGGGCCTTGCCATGCACATCCTCTGCAAAGCACTGGACCTCTGTGTGTGTAAGGGCCTGATTACCCTCTGAGACAAGAGCCGTCCTTCTTCCAGGGTCTTGCTTCCTGATCCATGGACATCTCTCAGCCCTATTGGGTACCCTCTGGAGCACACACCTGGGAGGAGACACAGAGACACAGCTGCTCACCCGCACTAGAGCCCTGCGGCCCCGGACTTGAGGATGGTGCCCCACCCCTCCAGCCTCTCCTCATTTCCCCCACACTCCTCTCTGCTCTACTGTCCCCCTTTCATCCTCGTCACACAGACTCTCCTGTGCCCTCTGTCATGCCTATGTACACACGTCTCAAATGCCCAGGCCCATCCCTCAGGTCGCCATCTGTGTGTGGAAGCAGTCCGCACGTACACAGACCCCCCACCGTCCCCCCACCCCCACGGGTACAGGGCCCCTTTGGACACCGATGCAGTTTACTCCTAGGTCGGTGGGCGCATTCTCATCCGCTCAGGGGAGGTCGGGGGAACCCACCTCGCTCTCCCTCCTCCTGTGGGTCTTGGCTTTGAGAGCCCCACATGCAGCCTCACCGGGCCTTGTGTGCCCCTGGCCTGAGGCGCCCATGCTCAGCAGGGAAGCCCCTCTCAACCTCAGCCAGGAATGTCTTGGGGGCACCTGGGGAGCCGACAGTTAAGGAGCTGGAGAAAAAAGAGGGAAAATCCGCCACGTTTCGGTTATAGAGAATCCTGCCAGGAGATGGGGTCGAGCCCGAAATGGACCCACGATTCCGAGAGAGAGAGCAAAAAGGTAAAAAATCCAAATGAAGCCTCCTCTCTTTCTAGAATTTTCGGTCTGGATTTGACTGAAAAATCAGCCACAGGAGCATGACCCATTCCCTCACAGAGAAGCAAGTGTGAGCCCACGGAGCAGCAGGGTGGGAAGTCCACGCTGTGCCTCCGTGCAGGCAGCGGGTCTGGGCAGCTGTATTTAGGGCAGCTGTGATGTCAGCGGGGAGGAGGGCTCGAGGTGGGAATGTGATACAATGGCCCCTTTGTCCCCCTCCCCTCCTGTCCTGCACACACTCTGCAACCACATTCTGGCCCAAAACCACATGACACAGGCGGGGCTGCACAGCAGGGCTCTGCCACCACCACCGCCCTGACACTCGGCGTCACCTGGCGTGCCCTCATACGTGCGTGTGCACACACGTACCCACGTGTAGAGTTGTGCATATGCAGTGAGAGGTGTAGTCCCTCCTTTACCGTGCTGCCCAATACGGTAGCCATGAGCCACAGGTAGCTTTTAAAATTAATTACAATAAAATTTAAAATGGAGTCCTTCGGGGGCACTGTCCACATGTCATGCGCTCTATAGCCACAGTGGCTAGTGGCTACCGTACTGGACAGCAGATGGAGAATGAGTTTATCATTGCAGCAAGCCCAAGCCTAGAGCCTTCCACACAGCGGGCTGCTTGCACACAGGGCCTGGTCTGGACGTGCTCTTCCTCTCACACGTGCTCACTCCTGTTCACAGCGATGTCACACTCCACACGCTCACCCAGAAAGGCCACCTCTTGACCTCATGGTCTCTCTCTTTAGTCTCCCAGGCATCTACACCCAGACTTGCACCCAGCCCTGCGTCTCAGCCCCTGGCTTCCGGCCTCAGCCAGCTCCTCTTGGCTTGAAAAGCATAACAGGGTGAAAACATGACAGCAAGACAGTGGCACCAATGTCTGGTCTTAAGGCTGAGATGAATTCCATAGACATGGAGAGCTTTGGAAACTCAAGTCAAACTCAGCCTGGGTTGGCCAGGAGAATGAGGGGACAATGAGACATTTGAAACCTAAGAAAGGCCTGGGGCTTCCCTGGTGGCGCAGTGGTTGGGAGTCCGCCTGCCGATGCAGGGGACACGGGTTCGTGCCCCGGTCCAGGAAGATCCCACGTGCCGCGGAGCGGCTGGGCCCGTGAGCCATGGCCGCTGAGCCTGCGCGTCCGGAGCCTGTGCTCCGCAACGGGAGAGGCCACAACAGTGAGAGGCCCGCGTACAGCAAAAAAAAAAAAAAAAAAAAAAAAAAAAAAGAAAGGCCTGGAAGTTGAGAAGCGTGGTGCACCTGCCGGTGCGACAGATAGGGATGGGACCAAGACAGCCAAGGGCCTCAGGGGGCAGGAGGTCCAGGTGCCTGGGAGTTGCCTAGGCTGGTGTCAGGCAGGCCATCATTCAATGGATTGATCAAAGGATCATGAGGTAACTTGGGGTCATTTGCATATTGAATAAACTTTTGTTTACAAGCCACAATTTCTTGCCCTCTTTAGGCTGATTCCAGTCCTACACTTTCCTGAATGTGGTAGAAGTGCTAATGATGAATTATTAAAGGCCATAATTAACCGTCACGACTACTGAATGACAGCCAAGGTATTAGTATTGCAGACAACGGCCTCTGAGGACTGGTCCATCTCTCTGTGGACCTGAGGGAGGGATGAGGGCCTTTCCTGCCCAAAGGTTTAGTTCCTGAGACCTTGGGAGGGGGGCAGGAATGGGACAGCTGTCAACTTCTCCCCGTCTCTAGGTCTCTGGGCGCCTGGTCTGCTCCGGAGTTCTGACTCCCTGGATCCTCTATGTGCCCACGGACGGCACACTGCTGTGCCTCTTCCCTGAGATTGGGGAGCTGACCAGTCACCTTCCTTGTGGGGGCCTCAGGCTCTCAGGTCAGCAGGGAGGGGCAGACAGAGGGTGAGGGAAAAAGGAAGGGAGGGAGAGAAAGGAGGAAGAGGAAGCAGGAATTTCTAAAAATGAGAAGGAAAGGGCAGGAGGCAGGGGCTGGGCAAAACGATCTCCCCAGGCCACCACACACCCAGGGGTCATGTTTTGGGGACTTAGAAGGCCTGTCACCTTCCTGGTAGCAGCTGATAAGTACCTGGACTGCAGCTCTCCAAGGCCCTGGGGAGGATTTCCTGAGGGCTGGTGGTTCCCTCCTTCCCTCCCAGGGGAGACCAGAAGAAGGAGGAGGAAGCAATGTTTTCTCCAGGTCTCCTCTGGCCCTCAGGGCAGGCTCAGCAGCCCTGTCTCATGTTGTATTGCTGACTGCTCCCTTGGAGGAGCTCAGAGGGGGCTAGAACGGAGAAGAGGCCAGATGACCCTAGGCATTTGCCCAGGGGGGCTCCCAGGGACTCCACCTCCCTCCACCAACCACGGGCCTCCCAGTGCCCTGACCACAGCCCCCCAACGCTGCAGGGTGCCCCCAGCAGGAGGGAGGAGCAGCGAGAGTTAATGGCATTGATGGGCATGGGCATGAGGTTTGGGCAGGGCAGGATCTGCAGGGAGGTGTGTGTGTGTGTGTGTGTGTGTGTGTGTGTGTGTTGTTGCACAAGTGGGTTGCCTGTCTGGCACTGTAAGGGACAAGAGGGTATGGGAGACATGCAAGGAAGATGGCAGGAGAGAGTTAAGAGAAAGGGTAAAGGCGTAAGAAAGGCAAGAGGGAGGGGGAGGGTCCGTCAAGGGTGCTAGAGGGAGAGGGGAAGGGAAGGGGCAGACGCTGAAGGAGAGCCCACCCACATCCCAAAGCTCCCTCCCCAGGACTCCCCTCCACCAACTCCAAGGAAGGAAATTAGGAGGCCACTGCAGATAGGTTTGGGTCATTTCCACATGCTTTATTCCAGCAATCAAAATAATTAAAAACATCTCAAATTATTATACACATACAAAATAGGTACAGAGTCTCTTGTTTCCTCCCACCCCTAGGGGGAAAAACTGCTTTGTGCTTTGGGAAATTGTGCTCTGAAACCCAGTGAGAGAGAACGCAGAACAGACTACAAGAGAGGCCGTGAGGATGGGATGCAGCTGACAGGGTTTCAGAGGTGGGAGAGGTCGGGGGAGAGAGAGGAGAGAGGCCTGAGGTGGTGCGAGGCGCCGCCGAGGGGGATGAAGAGAGGGTGGAGAGCAAGTGACCCTGTCTGGAGCCGGCACTCTCTCCCCCACATTAAATAGCACCTTTAGAAAATTCACGAGTCCCCATCCACGAGAGAAAAAAAAAAAAAAAAAAAACAAAGAATAAAAAAAGACTTTGAACAAAAAGGAACATTTGCTGGCCTAAGGGGGGGGGTGCGTTTCCACTTCCATAGCACCAGTGATTCCCTCCCCACCCCACCCCATCACAGAGATGTAGCACCTTTGATATAAAACGGGGAGCCCCTTCCACCCTGCCCCCATCCCGCCCCCCACGCAGTTGCCCCGGTGACACACAAAGACCAAAGACGAGAACGAGGTAGTCTTTCAGCAACACAATTACACAAGGAACAGAGCAGTCTCTCCCACCCAGCTGGGTAGCACAGGGGGATTGCCATGTTTCTCAAATCCGACGTTTCTGCTCTGTCTTGGCCCCTCCTGACTTTTCTCCAAACCCGGTGGTGAAGGGCCAGTGGTGCCCCTGGCATGCTCCCCCTCAAAAACAAAGAGGGGTATGTTGCCGGGGCAACAGGGATGCCAGATGGTAAGGCTTCTTTGGCAGTCTGAGAACTCCGGGTTCCCCCAGGGCTCGGGGGTTCTGGGTGAAGGGAGTAGGCTGGGAGTGTGGGGGCCACTTGGGTGTTTCAACATTGCCTTTGGTTGCTGGGCAGACAATGCATTGTTTCCTGCGTCTTTCGGGGAGACTTAGATTCGGGGAGCAGTGGAGGAGAGGCCCCAAGAAGGCATGGAGAAAGGAGCAGAAAGGGCAGCGTTGGGGTGTCATAAGCCCAACGGGCAGAAAAGGACTTACCCCCACGTGGGTCTTCAAGCAAGTGGACCAAGCTTCCTTTTTTAAAAAGTTATTTATTTATTCTTTTTTTTTTTTTTTGGTAAGGTTGAATGCAGTTTTGGTTTTTGGTCATATTCAGTTGGTCAAAGATAAAAACTAAGTTTGAGAGATGAATGCAAAGGAAAAAAATATTTTCCAAAGTCCATGTGAAATTGTCTCCCGTTTTTTTGGCTTTTTGGGGGGTTCAGTTTGGGTTCTTTGTTTCCAGAGTCAGGGGCAAGTGGGTTGGGTGGGAGGGAGCCAGGTTGGGGTGGAGGGAGTTTACAGGAAGCAGACAGGGCCAACGTCGATGCCGAATTCCTGGTCTGGGGCGCCAACGTCCAAGGGGGCCACATCGATGATGGGCAAGCGGGAGGTCTTGGTGGTTTTGTATTCGATCACTGTCTTGCCCCAGGCTCCGGTGTGACTCTGGGGTGAAAGGGAGACAATGGGAGAGGGGTGTCACCAAGTGGCAGTGAGGGGGTGGGGGACTGAGCCTGCCCGGGAAGCCAAAGCGCAGAGCGGGGGCCCTGCTGGACTCACCGTGCAGCCGTCGTAGGTGACGCTGTAGGTGAAGCGGCTGTTGCCCTCGGCCCGGATCTCAATCTCGTTGGAGCCCTGGAGGAGCAGAGCCTTCTTGAGGTTGCCAGTCTGCTGGTCCATATAGGCCACGCTGTTCTTGCAGTGGTAGGTGATGTTCTGGGAGGCCTCAGTGGACATCAGGCGCAGGAAGGTCAGCTGGATGGCCACATCGGCAGGATCGGAGCCCTGGCCGCCGTACTCGAACTGTGGGAGCGGAAGAGCGAAGAGTGAGTGGCTGTGTTGGAGCCTCCGGTCCTGGCCTCCCCCCCGGAGTCCCCTGAGAGCATCCTAGTGAACCTTACGTCCAGAGGTGGCACCCCTTGCCCCCAGGCACCCTGTGTTTGACCCCGTATCAAGGACCCAGCTCTCCTGCCTCCCAGCTGATCACACTTAGCAGAGGTCTGGTCCACCCAGGACCTACCCTCAGGCCCTTCTGAGCCCCGGGCCAGCCCATCCCCTAAGAGCGGCTACGGGATCGAGCTCACGCTCACCTGGAATCCGCCGGTCATGCTCTCGCCGTACCAGACGTGCCTCTTGTCCTTGGAGTTCTTGCTGATGTACCAGTTCTTCTGGGCCACGCTGGGCTGAGTGGGATACACGCAGGTCTCGCCTGTCTCCATGTTGCAGAAGACCTTGATGGCATCCAGGTTGCAGCCCTGGTTGGGGTCAATCCAGTATTCTCCTGCAGTGGGGCAGAGTGCGATGGCGTCAGGGGAGGTGCGGGATGTGGGCGCCTCAGGGCTCAGCCCCGCCGCGGCGGGAGGAGGCACAGCCGGGCCAGCCCTTACCGCTCTTCCAGTCGGAGTGGCACATCTTGAGGTCACGGCAGGTGCGGGCAGGGTTCTTGCGGCTGCCTTCAGGGCTCCGGATGTTCTCGATCTGCTGGCTCAGGCTCTTGAGAGTGGTGTCCACCTCGAGGTCACGGTCACGGACCACGTTGGCATCATCGGCCCGGTAGTAGCGGCCACCATCCTGAGCCTTCTCTTGAGGTGGCTGGGGCAGGAAGCTGAAGTCGTAACCACCGCTGGGAGGACCAGGGGGACCAGGGGGTCCGGGAGGGCCGGGGGGACCCTGTGCAGAGAGGGAGGAGAGGGGGGATTACCGGGGTTCAGTGCTTTCGGGGCTGGAGGGCCATGGGCAGACAAGGTGGGGGACCACATACAGCAGGACCAGCATCACCAGTGCGACCACGAGGACCAGGGGGACCGATGGGGCCTGGGAGACCGTTGAGTCCATCTTTGCCAGGAGTACCAGCGGAGCCAGGGGGACCCTGCAGGGAGGAAGCTGGTTGGAGAAAGCCTGCCAGAAAGCACGGGCCCACCCCAGCTCTGGCAGGGAAGCCCACAACCCACTCTGCCTGGGCTCTGATTCCTCGGCCTCATTACGGCTCACTCCCACAGCTGGGCCAGGAAATTTTGTGGTAGGAAGCAGTGGGGAGGGGGAGGCGAGGGCTGCATAAGGTGGTCCAGAACCCCCTTCCCTTCTTTCATCCCGTGCCCCAGACCCTTCTCCAGAGAGGCGAGGGACCCAGGAAGAGCAGATAAATAGAAGACACAACTCACGCGGGGACCAGCAGGACCAGAAGCTCCGGAGGGACCTTGCTCACCAGGAGAGCCCTGAAGGAGAGATGCGAAGACAGTTTAGGCCGAGTGTAGGTCAAATGTGGCCAGCAACCGCCCCCCTGCCAGCCACCTTGTTATTCTGGAAGTCTAGCCCCAGGGTGTCCATAGGCTGAGACCCCTCCCACGATCCCTCGTTGCGCACCCCTCACTCTCTCAGAGGCTACTTGGAAATACCCATTAGTCTTCAGACCCCAGTCCCCACTAGGGAGGAGAAGGACGGTCCAGAGAGAGAAACCGAGGCAAAGTGTCCTCCCCCATCACACAGTAGGACTTGGGGAGATGATAAAAGAAGACAAGATGGCAGCTGGGCGCTGGGGAGGGGCTGGGCATACTCACGGGAGGGCCAGGGGGACCCTGGAGACCAGAGAAGCCACGGTGACCCTTAATGCCTCTGTCGCCCTGTTCGCCTGTCTCACCCTTGTCACCACGGGGGCCTTGGGGTCCCTAGAAGAGAGATGGGGACAGGCTGTCAGGTGGAAGTTCTGTTAGCACTGAGGGGGTGCAGTCCCCATCTGGACAAGGGTTCTGAGCACACAAGGGCCAGAGCAGGGCACTTACGGTGGGGCCGCGGGCACCAGCGGGGCCAATGGGACCAGCAGGACCAGCAGGACCCTAGGGAGAGCAAAGAGAGCATTAGAGCATTAGATCCTGGTCAGGGAGAGCCCAGCTGAGGGCTGGCACGGCCTGAGCTGCAGGTGAGACCCCCCCCTTGGCCAAATCCCTCTTTCCTCTCATCTTTTCCCACCATATCCGTTCTCTCCTGACCCCAGGTGAATCTTCGTGTAAATTCAGGCCTCACGGAAGCTGGGGTGAGCACCTGGGAACAAACCCCATTCCTCGGGGGAAGCGGGACTGTCGGGAGGAGGGGTCTCAAGGCTGAGCTGTGGCTCAGTGTTTCCAGGGAGGCCAGGGGCCCAGACATCTTGCAAGGCCTCCTCGTCTCCCCTGCTTAGGTGAAGTCAGGTGTCCATCTGCAGACCCCTCGGCAGGCTGGAGAGTCCCTGGCCTGAGCAGAAACGGTAAAGCCAGAGCCCAGCTACTTACAGTCTCGCCACGATCGCCGCTCTTGCCAGCAGGGCCGACGGGGCCGGGGGCACCAGGGGAACCAGGAGCACCAGGGGGTCCAGCAGGGCCGGTCTCACCACGGTCACCCTGAGAGGGGAATGGGGGTAGGAGGGGAATCCGGGTCAGCCCCAGCTGAGAGGGCCAGGTGGAGTGGCAGGTGGGGCTGTGGCCCCAGGGTGCAGCCGTCTTACCTTGGGGCCCGGAGAACCATCTCGTCCAGGGGATCCTTCGGCACCAGGGGCTCCCTGCAGAGAGTGGGGGAAGGTGAACGGCAGCCAAGGGGAGGGAGGCTCAGGCCAAGGCCGAGACGGCCACACCGACGGCACTGGCGTGGGGCCGGCAACCGCTTACCTCACGTCCAGACTCGCCAGGGGGTCCAGCCAATCCGGGGGGGCCCATGGGACCAGGGGGGCCACGTTCACCACTTGCTCCAGAAGGACCTTGTTTGCCGGGTTCACCCTGAGGGAGAAGAAAGGGTCAGGCCAGGGATGGGGTGGGAGAGGACCTTAGGACCCGCCTCCTCTGTCCCCGCTGACCCCAACACCCCCACCCTGCGCCCTCCAAGTCCTGCAACTGTTCTCGTCTGGATCCGCAAGGTGAGGGGGCACTCACAGAGGGGCCAGGAAGACCAGGGAAGCCTCTTTCTCCTCGCTGACCGGGCAGGCCGACCACGCCACGCTGTCCAGCGATGCCCTGAGGTCCGGGAGAGCCGGGAGAGCCCTGTGGGGGACGGGTGGGGGTGAGGTGACTTCCAGTGGCCAGGGACGCTGCCCCCACTCTGGACCCGTCTGGAGCGTAGTGCACTTACAGCAGGTCCATCAGCACCAGGGGCTCCTTTCTCACCAGCGGGGCCAGGGGGACCGGGAGGACCGACTTCCCCAGCACGCCCAGCGGGGCCGGTCTCACCGCGGGGGCCTTTGCTGCCTTCTTTGCCAGCAGGACCAGAAGGTCCAGGGGGTCCAGCATTTCCCTGGTTGGGGAGAATTGGGGCCGTCAGAATCCATCGGATTCCGGAGCATTGCGGAAGCCGTAGTCGGGCCCACCGCGCTCCTGATGGCCTGTGCCCCATACCCTCCCAGACCGGTGGAGTCTCCACCACAGACACTTACAGAGGGCCCAGGGGGACCAACTCGGCCAGCAGCACCAGGGAAACCAGTAGCACCCTGGAGAAAAGGACAAAGAAGCAATCAGAGGGAGGACAGCCCCTCACCTGGCCCAGCCGCCCCATCTCCAAACGCGGGCTGGGGAGAGCCTCGGCCGAGAATCAGAGTGAGATACTCACAGGGGGACCAGCGCTGCCACGAGCACCTTTGGGTCCGGGAGCACCAACGTTACCCTGTAGGAGAGCACAGAGGCGTCACGGCTGGGCCGGTCCTGGATCCAGCCTGCTGGCAGCTCGGGGCCTAGACGGCGAGATACTCACAATGGGGCCGGGAGGTCCAGTGGGTCCAGCACTGCCAGGGGCACCAGCATCGCCTTTAGCACCAGCATCACCAGGTTCGCCTTTAGCACCAGGTTGGCCATCAGCACCCTGGGGGAGGAGGGAGTGTGGTGAGTGGAAGGTGAGCCTAGGAAGTCAGCTGAGGAAGGACAGGAACTCCAGGCAGGAGACAATTCCCCCTCCACCCTGCTTCTCTGAATCAGGCCAATGCCTCTCTCCTCATCCAGTCACTCAAGGCCCCAGGGCCTAGTTGGAGATGGAAGATGAAAGGGATCTTGGTACTCACAGGGGGGCCAGCGAAGCCAGCAGGGCCGGGGGGACCAGGCTCACCACGGTCTCCCTAGAAGAAAAGGAGGCAAATGGAGAGATGCCCTGATCTGGGGGAAGGTGGGATGGGACGGACTGGAGGGTGGGGAAGGAGGGCCTGCGGAGAACTCCACAGGGACCAGAGCAGGTGGGAGCCAAGGTGGAGGAGGGCCAGAAAGAGGGCCAGGGGCGGTACGAAGGGAGAGAAGGCTGGAGTATGGAGCCGTAACTGGCTCTTCTGTACTTACGGGGGCACCACGAGCTCCAGTGGGACCAGCAGGGCCGCTAGGACCAGTTTCACCCTGAGAGGGAGGGACAAGAGGTGCAGGGTCAGGGGCCCATGCTGAATACTCCTGGCGGATAACCCAGGAGAGTCCTCCTCCCTCCTGGCCCCCCACCTTTGGATCACCAGCTTAGCATGGCAGGAGCTGCCTCCCCCTGCAGAGCTGTGCCCAGGCTTGCTGGGGAAGCTGTGTGTTAGGGAAGAAGGTGGGGAGGCAGCCGTCTCACCTTGTCACCAGGGGCACCAGCGGGGCCAGGAGGACCAATGGGACCAGTCAGACCACGGACGCCGTCTTTGCCAGGAGCACCATCAGCACCTTTGGGACCAGCATCGCCCTAAAGACATAGGAAAGCCTGAGACTTCCAGTGTGGGGCAAGGAGGTGACCTATGGCATCCTGTTTGTGTCTGCCCTGCCCCCACGTGTGCCAAGGACTCAAGATCTCTCAGGGGAAAGGTGTCTGTGTGGGGATTCCGGGGAACTTAGATTAAGAAGCTCCTGCTTTGTGTAGAGGGATTCCTCGTCCAGGAGCCCCCTTCCCACCTCTTGTTGCCATGGTAACACATGGGCAGGGTAGGGCCTGGACTATAGGTAAGGATTCATCAGCCAAGAGGCCAGAGAAGAAGGAGGATTAAGGAGAACAGGAAAGACCCAAAGGAGTAGAAGGAGAGATGCTGAGGGATCTGAAGCAGAGAGAGATGGGAACCACACAGGGTTCGAGGGAGGGGGGAGTTCAACTTACTCTGTCACCCTTAGGGCCTGGGAGACCTGCTGCACCTCGTTCACCAGGCATTCCTTGAAGGCCAGGGGCGCCCTGGTTACCAGGGGCTCCAGGGGCACCAGCATCGCCCTGTATGACAACCAAGAAGATTGGAGTCTCAGAAGTGGGTCACAGCTTTGAGCCCCCTCTTAATTTCTCCCAGGCTTGGTTCTGAGGCCAAAGACAGGTACTAGCTAAGAGGAAAGGTTCACAGCCCAGAACTTCAGGCTGCACATGGACACCCCCAGTCTTGTCCCTCCATCCCTCCCCAACATCCAGCCGGCTTTGGTCACAGCCAGGCAGCCCCCATCACAGGAAGGGTGAGACCTGGTCCCTGTGCTGCCCTTACCTTAGCACCATCATTGCCAGGGGCACCGTTGGATCCACGGGGACCTGCAGGACCGGCAGGCCCTTGCACACCACGCTCGCCGGGGAAACCTCTCTCGCCCTAGAAGGAAAGGACAGGGCCCATGAGGCGGCTGCAGAGACGGGGCCAAGCACGGGGCATGTTGGCAGAAGCAGCAAGAGGCTCTACTTACTCTTGCTCCAGAGGGGCCGGGGGCACCAATGTCTCCAGGAGCACCCTGAGCGGGAGGGAGGGACACACAGTGAGCAGAACCCACCTTGGTCCTCCCAACTAGAAAACATTCTTGTCCACCTGGGGGCTAGCCCTTGGGGTCTGTGATTGGAGACCAATCCCTTCTCAGCATTGAACCGGGATTATCCCTCTACTCCTCCTTGTGAACGTGTCACCCTCCCCAGACTTGGGGTTGAGGGAAAGCCAGAGTATTCCAGCAGCTCTAAAAAGAAGTCATCCAGGCCAGCAGCCATGCAGCTCCTTCCAGATCCTATCACACAGAGGTGCAGCTCTTTGCTCCCCTCTGTGTAGCACCCTTCATGATGGGAAGTCCTTCCTCGAGTCTAACCTTGATCCCTCTAGTTGATGGTTGTCTGATTAGCTAGGGGGCCGGACTCTCCCTCTGTATTCCCTGCACTCCCCATCTCTTCAGCGGCCTGCTACCTCTTACCTGTTCACCGGGTTTGCCTGCTTCACCAGGAGGACCAGAAGGGCCAGGGAGACCCTGTAGGTGGGAAATGGGGGAGGGAAGCGAGGGATTAGAATCTGGAAGAGGTGTTGCTCATGCCCCTCTTCTAACACCCTGACAGCCGTGAGGCCTCACCTGGAATCCGGGGGAGCCAGCAGGGCCTTGTTCACCTCTCTCACCAGCAGGGCCCTGCAAGGAGGAAATGCTGCGGTCATGGGAAAGCTCAGGAGAAGGGGGACGGGGGCTATCTCCCCTTTCCTGCCCCACAGCACCCCCTCCCCAGGCCTCCCCGTCAGGGACACTCACAGCAGGTCCGGGAGGTCCCTGGGCTCCAGCTTCTCCGTCTTTGCCAGCAGGACCCTATGGGGAGAGAGTGAAAAAGGGGTCAGGGTGGTGAGGTGGGCGGGCAGCTGAGGAGGAGAGCACAGGTAGGGGGCCTGGGGGCTGGGGGTCCTGACGCCCTGGGGATGGGCTGGATCCTCCCGCATCCCTCCTGCAGGATGTAGGGATGTGACGTGGGCGGAGGCAGGGAGGGGACAGGGACCAAAAGGCGATACTTACAGCAGCGCCGGGGGGTCCAGGAACGCCTCGTTCTCCAGCCTTGCCGGGCTCTCCCTGTGGGGAGACAGAGTTAGGGTTGAGGGAGCTGAAGTGGGGAACCGGGTCCTCCTGGGTCCCTCCCGTTTACTTTGAGTGGCATTTTTAAGGAGCTTTTGAATCTGTCAATCAGCTCTGGCCCCTGAGGAAGGCCTTTGCTGGCTTCCACTGCTCCATCTCTTGGCCTCTCCCTGAGCCCTCTCCTCCCAGACGACCCGCCCCTTAGGCCCCTCTCTCCACCCTCTTCCCTTTCTTCTCCCCATTGTATGCCTTTGGTGACCTGAGCTGCAAAGGGCTCTCATCTCTTCTGATATCTTCTTTTGAACCTCAAAGAACCCACCAAGATTTGGGGCTAACTATCATGTAAAAGGCCCATCCTATCCCCGTGTGCGTGTGCTTGTGCGTGTGCGTGTGTGTGTGTTTGGGGGCCAACGATACTTATTTCCAGGGATAGAGCAATGGTAGTAAAGCCAGGAGAGGTCTCTCATTTTATGGAATAGGGAGACTGAGGCCCAGAGAGGGGCAATGAGTGGCTTGAGGCCACACAGCAAGTCAGTGGCAGAGGTGGCCCCAGAGCAAGGACTCTTCCCCCCACCCCCACCCTCGCCCCAAGGGTGTCTGTCCCTGTGATACGCCTCACTGAGTACTCACAGCAGCACCTTTAGGCCCAGGGAAACCCATCACACCGGCCTGACCACGGCTACCAGGAGGGCCTGGGGGTCCGGGGCGGCCATCTTGACCAGCAGGACCCTGAGGATGGAAGGTACAAAAGTGGAGGTGAGGACAGAGGG
The DNA here is from genome assembly GCF_964374135.1 of Grampus griseus. Lineage (NCBI taxonomy): Eukaryota > Metazoa > Chordata > Mammalia > Artiodactyla > Delphinidae > Grampus > Grampus griseus. The sequence continues at coordinate 24,208,802 of NC_139014.1, forward strand.
TGAGAGGTCAGGAGACTGATGTGGGCCTGGGGGAGTGATACTTACAGGGGGGCCAGTTTTGCCATCAGGACCAGGGCTGCCAGGGCTTCCAGTCAGACCCTAGGGGGAGCAGAGAGGTGTGAGTGGGGTGGGGGATAAGGGTGGTGGAAGACGGGGAGAAGGAGAGTGGAGGCTGGGGCGGAGGACATTCTAGAAGGTGGATCTGTGGTCCTGCTCCAGAACCCTCATAGGATGGGCAGGGTCATGGGCCAAGCCGGGCAGAGGGCTGGGGTCTCACCTTGGCACCAGGCAGACCAGCTTCACCGGGGCGACCAGCTTCACCGGGAGAACCTTTGGGGCCAGCAGGGCCAGGAGCACCACGTTCGCCAGCGGGACCCTGGTGGGGGGAGTCACAGCAACAATTAGGGTCTCTTTGTCATGGGCTGGCCTCTTCTCCCTCCCGGGCTGTGGGTGGTGCTTTGAGAGGCATTGGTGGTGGTAGGAAGGTCAAGGTGAGGCTACGTGTGAAGAGAGAGGTCTGCAGCCCCAGTATGGGCACTAATGACTGGGCGGTGGGAGTGGGAGACGGTTGACTACATCTGGGAGAGGAAGGTAATGTCCAGGGAGCGGCAGAGTTAGCCTCCCACCCCTGAAGAGAGGTTACCTTGGGACCAGCAAGACCATCTGCGCCAGGGAAACCGCGGCTACCGGGTCCACCCTGTGGGAGGAGAGGAGGTCAGTGAGCTCAGACACGTGGGCACCAGGCCGGCACTGGAGCTGAGAAGGGGGTGCTTACACGCTCGCCAGGGGGTCCAGGCAGGCCAGCAGGTCCGGGTTCACCTCGGGCTCCTCGCTTTCCTTCTTCCCCAGCAGGGCCAGGGGGACCTTGAATACCAGTGGGGCCCTGGAGACGACAGAGAGGAGGGGGCAGCCTGTGGTGAGGGGCTGTCCTGGTACCAGCTCCAGAGCAGGCTTGAGGCTGGGTGTCCAGGACCAGGGGCTCCCGTTCCTCCTTGGACCTCCCCCCAGGGGCTGCTGGGGGACTTACGGGCTCTCCCTTGGCGCCAGTGTCTCCTTTGTTGCCAGGAGCACCAGGTTCACCCTGAGTGGGAGGAGAGGAAGATGAGTGGAAAGTGGGGATGCTCAGCTGGCCTGGATCTTCATGCTTCCCAGACAAGGGCCACGGGAGCCAGCTCATGGGGTGGGGCAGAAGAGAGAGAGCAGTACTTACGCTGTTACCCTTGGGACCAGGGGGGCCGCTGGGACCCTGGGGTCCAGAGGGGCCTCGGGCACCCGGGAAGCCAGGAGCACCAGCAATACCAGGAGCGCCCTGCGGGAGGCAGAACAAGTTAAGCCCAGGAGTGGAGGGCACAGGGTGGGCGGAAGGTGGGCACCAGGGGCGGCTCTGAAACCTGCAGGATACTTACATTGGCACCTTTAGCACCAGGCTGTCCATCAGTACCAGGGTTTCCCTGTGACACAGAGAGAGGTGGGTGAGTGACAGGCATGGACTCTGAGTTAGGGACAGGCACGGGGGTACTGAGGAGGTGACACTTACAGCAGGGCCAGTGGCACCAGCAGGGCCAGGGGGGCCGGGCTCGCCACGCACACCTTGGGGACCTTCAGAGCCTCGGGATCCTTGGGGACCAGCTTCACCCTGGATTGGAAGAAAGAACCTGTCAGGAGCCACCCTGGGAGTCCAACCTCATGGCTGGATGGCAGGGGGTGAAGGGCCATGACAGGAGACCAAGAGTCAGGACTCCAAGATCAGAGAAGGGGACCCCAGGACAAAGGTGTTGGGGACTGGGCTTCTCTCTTGACTCTGGGTCCCTCTGGTTTGGGGAGCAGGGAGATGCCCACCCCTTGGCCTATGGGAACCCTGCTCATTGGAGGGTGGGGGGGTCTCACCTTAGCACCAACAGCACCAGGGAAACCAGGAGGACCAGCGGGGCCGGTGGAACCCTGTGAATGAAAGGGAGATGTTAGTGAGAAGGAAGATGGCAGCCGCAAGTCACACCCTGGGACAGAAGAGGTCCTGGGGTTCAGTCCTGCCCCTGGTATCAGACCCAAGAGCTGACACTGAGACCCCTCTGCAATCCCAGGCACTGAGGTCTAAGGGCTGTACTCACAGGGGGTCCAGCAGCACCAGTAGCACCATCATTTCCACGAGCACCCTGCAGGAGAGAGGGGAAAGCCCCGGTTACATTCACTGAGCACTGCTCAGTCCCTTTAGCTCCTGGGGAACCTCTTCCAGAACCTGGAGTCCCCCAAGGGGCCAGGAGTACTTACAGCAGGGCCAGGGGCTCCAGGGCGACCTCTCTCACCAGGCAGACCACGGGGGCCCTGACAACAAAACCAAGAGAAGCCAAGTGAGACAGGAGACACACCCCTCTCCCCAAGCCCCCATCTTGCCCTTACGTCCTGTTCCCTCTCTTCCTTCTACAACTGGACACACTCACCATCTGACCAGGAGCTCCATTTTCACCAGGGCTACCAGGCTCACCCTACAGAGCAGAGAATAGAGTTAGAAATTCATTCATGGTGGGACTGCAGGGGAGGTGGAGGACCATGACAGTCATACAGCTTCTTACCTTGGGACCAGCAGGACCAGCATCTCCCTTGGCACCATCCAAACCACTGAAACCCTAAGATAGGAAGAGGGCCAACGTGAGACCTTGTGGAGACTGTGGACAACCTTGACAGCCACCCAGACCTCAGGAGGAACCTCAGGAGGTCATCATAGCTATCTCCCTGTGTCTGAGCTAGACTAAATCCCAACTGGCCCAAGATCTCACTCCACCCCTTTATTGGGATTTCCTTCCCAATGGAGGGAAGTTCTCTTTGATGTCTACTCTCTATCCCTTGGAACTTATATAGCTGCCACCCACCACGACGCACACCAGGATCCTTTGGGGAAAGGGCTGGAATGCGATACTGGGACTTTGGGAACTTAGATGACACAAAGGTGACTCACTCTGTGTCCCTTCATTCCAGGAAGGCCAGCTGTCCCGGGCAATCCCCGGGCCCCCTGGAGAGAAAAGAAAAGGACAAAGGCAGGGCTGTTAGAAGACACCACTGTGGACACAGCTCCCAAATGAAGCCCAAATGCAGCAAAGCCTGGAGGCAGCCACGCCATCCTCCTGCTCACCTGAGGTCCAGGAGGCCCGCGCTCACCAGGACGACCAGGCTTTCCAGCTTCACCCTGAGAGAAAGAGAAAAGGCCATCGTGCCCGTGCCCCCTGAGTTGGAAAAGTATGGAAGGCCTGGGTCTTCCTGGGGTTGTTGAGGGTCAGGGTTAGGGGCCCAGAACCTTATCTCAGTTTAAATCTACCATGCAACCCTTGCTTGAATTTTGCGTCCCTCCAAAGGAATTTCTGTTTATTTCTGTCACCAGCATCTTAATCTCACCACGTGGAGTGAGAATCTGAGGTACCCAGAGTGGTTAAGCCTGTGGGAAGCCATTCACATCAGGGGATGGGGTTGGGGACTGCTTTAAGGTGACTGGGGTGAGGGGAGGGACAGCCACCTCTGTTAGGAAGATGGGGAAACATCCCAGGAGGCTCCTTGTTCAAGGGCAGTCCCACGAATCAAGGAGAACATGCCCTCCTTTCTCTGGGTATCACCCCCAAAGGTGGTGGGGGCACTGGGGTAGAGATTACAGGGACCTAACACATGGAGAGGTGGTGGGGGTCAGATGGTATCTCTTTACCAGCGCTACTTACATCATCTCCGTTCTTGCCAGGGGGGCCAGGGGGACCACGGGGACCCATGGGACCCTAGAGGAGACAGGAAGAGAGGATGTTAGAATGGCCAGGATAAGGAAAAAAGAAGGGGAAGGCTAGGATTGGAAGAAGGAGGTAAGAAAGACCCCAGATGGTGGTCCTTCGATAGGAGAACCCACGTATTTGTAGATGGAGTGTGTATTTGCATAGAGAGTCCAAGTTGGGGAGCACTTACTGAGGCTCCAGGCTCGCCAGGCTCACCAGGGGGGCCTTGGAAACCTTGGGGACCCTGGCAGACAGGGAGAGAGGGGTAAGGTTAGAAGAGTAGGTCCCTGCCAACCTGTCCCCCATCTCACCAAGAGATCTCTGAGAACCTTCCCTGCCCTCATGCCAATCCTCTTTCCAAAAGCCCAGAGCCCAAAGCGGTGTAGACAGCCTGGATACTCACAGGTGTGCCAGGGGGGCCAGGGAGACCACGAGGACCAGAAGGACCCTACAGAAGAAAAAGAAAGGGAGGCCATAATGAAGCCTCTGTAGGAAAGGTTATCTCCCATGGTTCCCATTCAGACCACCCAGTCGCCTGGCATCCTCTCTGGATTCTGAGGTCCCAAAGGTCTTCTTGAGCTCCTAAGTTATCTATGCCACCCCATATCCCTTCCCTGGCCTATCCTGTCTGGATCCTCATCTGCTCTTCTTCTGTCCTCCACATCCCTCGCTGGTGACTCACCATGGGGCCAGGCACAGAAATTCCTGTTGATTTCTCATCATAGCCATAAGACATCTGGGGAGCAAAGTTCTAGAAGAGAGAGTACATGAGAAAGCAGGGTCAGGGCAGTGAGTTGAAAGGCAGAAGATATCACCAGTAATGGGAAAAACTGATATCACGTGCCTCCTGATGTGACACGCTATGCAGGACAACAACATGACCTGTGGCATAGCCCTGCCCAAGACGTACCACTGGAATGTAATCATGGAGACATATCCAACAAACCCAATTTAAGGGACAGTCCACAGAACAACGGGCCTCTTCAAAGAATTTCAGTGTCATAAAAGACAAAGAAAGTCTGAGGAATGTTCCAGGTGAAAGGAAACTAGAGACATGACAATTAAATGAAATTCATGATCCTGGCTTGGATCCTGGAACAGGAACAACAACAAAAAAGCTATAAAGGGCTTCCCTGGTGGCACAGTGGTTGAGAGTCTGCCTGCCGATGCAGGGGATATGGGTTCGTGCCCCGGTCCGGGAAGATCCCACATGCCGCAAAGCGGCTGGGCCTGCGTGTCTGGAGCCTGTGCTCCGCAACGGGAGAGGCCACAACAGTGAGAGGCCCGCATACAGCAAAAAAAAAAAAAAAAAAAAAGCTATAAAGACCATTATTGGGAACATTGGTGAAGTTTGAATATGGACTGCATAGTAGATAATAAATAGTACTGTATCAATGTTAAATTTCCAAAATGTAGTCATTGTGCAACGCTCATGTTAAGAGAATGTTCTTGCTCTCAGAAAATACAGGCTAAAGCATTCAGGAGCCAAGGGACATAATACCAGCAACTTACTCTCAAATGGTTTAGAAAAAAAAAAAAAAAAAACCCAGATGATTATATTTATACACAGAAACTGATAAAGCAAATGTGACAAATCGTGGATATGTGAAAGTTCTTTGCATTATTTTTGCAACTTTTCTCTCCTTTTCTTCCTGTAAGTTTGAAGTTATTTCATACTATGAAGTATGCCATCTGCCAAAACAAACCAACCCCAACAAACTAAAAACCCCGCGGTGGGGGGGTGGGGGCGAGGTGACATAAGGCCTTCCACGAACGCCTCGACTCTCCACTTACTCCTCCGAGGCCAGGGGGTCCGGGAGGTCCTGGGGGTCCGGGGGGTCCGGGAAGTCCAGGTTGTCCAGGAATGCCATCTCGGCCAGGGGGGCCAGCGGGTCCCTGCAGCGGGAGAGGGCGGGCCGGGTGAGCGCAGGCCAGGAGCCACGCCCACCTCCAGCCCCAACAGCCGGGAGAGGGCACCGCTTACCCTTGGGCCTCGGGGGCCAGTGTCTCCTTTGGGTCCCTATGGGGTTGGGGCAGAAGAAACAAGAGAAGCGGGGTTAGAGAAAGAGAACCGTGAAGAGTCTTGGGCGGGGTGGCGAAAGTCGAGGGCAGAGGATTACCTCGACTCCGGTGGTTTCTTGGTCCGTGGGTGACGCTAGAGGGGGGGGCGGGAAGAGACTCGGCTTAGAGGCAAGGTTTGCTCCAGGTGCTTCCGGCAACAGACGCCTCCCCTGCGCTGGGCAAGGGAGAGCCCCCGCCCCCGCCCCGGCCCAGGCCCCGAGCTATACCCTCGCCTTCCGGGCAGACGGGGCAGCACTCGCCCGCGGGGACTTTGGCGTTGGGACAGTTCTTGATTTCGTCGCAGATCACGTCATCGCACAACACGTTGCCGTTGTCGCAGACACAGATCTGGCAGGGCACGGGTTTCCACACGTCTCGGTCATGGTACCTGAGGCCGTTCTGTACGCAGGTGACTGGTGGGACTGGGGCAAGAGGGGGAGATGGGGGCTGTCAGCAGCGCGCGAGTCCCCCACCTCGGGGCTCCAGGTACCCCAACCCCACCGTCCCTTCCCCTCGGTCTTAGAGGCACATTTAGATTTTCCCTTTCCCGCCTCTCCTTTTTTTGCCTTTTTGTTTTTCCTTTCCCCAAATCCTTAAACGCTCATCTGCTCCTCATCAGCGCCAGTGACAGGGCCGAGGCGCCTGGCCAGGGAAGCTATAACTCTTTCCAGTTCTCAGGAATTTAAACAAAGTTTTAGGCCGGGGTTGCTTCCAACTCCAACCCCAGACCATTTGCGCTGAAGCCAAATGAAATAAAAAGCCATTCGGTGGGAGAGTGGGGGGTGGAGGAGTGGGAAGAGAAGCTCCCCAACCAGAGGGCAGGCTTGTGGGGCGTGGTCTGGGTGGAGACAGAAGGAGGGCACCGCAGGAGAGACAAGAGGTCTAGCCCGGATCCCGCCCCATTCCCGGGGCAGGTGGGATGGCGTGGGCGGGGCTAGGAGGATGGGGGAGGGGCTGATTGGCGTGGGATTCCGCCCAGAGACTTGAAGCGTACCGTAAAAGTAGGATATGCCCTAACCTCCAGCGCCCAGACATCTCAAAAGGCCTCTCTCAGTGACACCCCCCGTTTCCCAAAGCCAGCCAGTGCCTCTGGGTCACTCCTTAGCCAAAGAACCAGAAAGTCCGCAAATAGTAAATGAAGTTAGTTAACCACGCCCACCGCGGATCGTCTACCGAGACGGCCACTAGGTGGCGGGCGACACTAAGCAATTTCCCCCGACTGGCTACTTCTTCTAGAGACGGGGCTACCCTATCTCCAACTTTATTTTCCAGGTCTAGAGGTGGGGTCCACACCGGGCAACAATCCCGGTCTTCCCGCTCCGGCTCCTGCGCGGGGAAACGCTGGATAAGGAGGCGCACTGCCCAGTGTAGATCAGCAGAGGGCGCAAGGACTCTGCCTGACCAAGTCCGCGCCGACGAATCTCTTCCTTCAACCCGCCCACGCTCCGCGCCCCCTCCCCCGCTCCGCCCAGCACCTCCGCGGCCCCAGGAACATTGTCTAGCCTGCAGAGAGGGTAAACAATCTTTCCTTATGAATCATCTCATAGCCTTTCTGATCACTCATAGCTTGGGCTCCAAATTCCCAACTCGGCGCCCCCATCCCATCTTCGACGTACTTTCCCCCCACCCGGCGTCCAGACCCCATGTTCCCCGCAGTACTTCACAGTGCGCGCTCAGAACTCCTCCTGTGCCAACTCGCGCCGTGCAGCATCCTCCCTTCTCACTCCTGGGGGGCGTTCATCTACACCCTGACCCAGAGTGCGGTCCCTTCTATCCCAGGGCGCCGAGGACAAGCCCTCACCATCTTCCTTCCATTCCTGAGCCTCCGGAGCATCCCGAGTCTCAGTTTAAGTTGCGGACCCCCGGGACCAAACGCAGGGCAAGATACCAAGCAGCCCTAGACTCCCAAAAGTGTGGGACTTACTGTCTTCTTCTTGGCCTTCTTCTTGGCCCTCCTCTTGGCCGTGCGTCAGGAGGGCGGTGGCCGCTAAGAGGAGCAGGAGCCGGAGGTCCACAAAGCTGAACATGTCTAGACCCTAGACATGTAGACTCTTTGCGGCTGGGGTGGGGGTTAGCGTCCGCTCATGCGTGGCCTCACACTCCGCGTGCCTCCTGCTCCGACCCCGAGGAGAAACTCCCGTCTGCTCCGACCACCGGCCCGGGCCCCTTTTATACCATCCTGATGGAGAGCGGGGAGGAACCCTGCCCCTGGGAGAGGGGGAGCCGGCTGCCCGTCCCCCAGCCAATCAGAGTTGCCTGGCCCGGCCCCCAATTTGGGAGTGAGAACGGAGAGGGGGAGGAGGAGGGAAGGGAAGGGAAGCGAGTCCACCGCACATCTCCCCCCTTCGCAGCTCTGCCTCCCCAGCCCCCCAGCCCAGCCAGGGCCAGAGATGATGCCGCTGGGATGCGGCTAGGTCCTCAATATAGTGTGGGCTAAAGAGTGGGTAGGGGCACCTCTTCGGCTTTCTTCCTGGGACCCCCGACCTGGGGGGCGGAACTGGAATTGGGGAGCTGGTTAGGCAACCTTTCAAAGATGGAAGGATTGGGGGTGATTGGGAGAGAGTTCTGCTGGCCATGCCTCGTTCACCCTCCTGACATCGTTGGCAAGAGCTAGGGGATGGGTATGAAGAGGCCAGCTGGGCACCCCTCTAAAGCAGGAGAACCTAAAAAAAAGATGTGCCTGTTTAGGGGTGTCTTCTGGTGTGGCTGGGGTATGGAACTTAGGAATATTTGGGGAACAGGTTAAGGACTCATTTGTAGACATTAAGGATCAGATACGTGGGGATGGGTGCTAGCAAGAGGGTTTTATTTCAGGATGTCAATTCTTCTGCCGTGCCTGAGGCTCCAGGATGAAGTACAATGCTCTCCCCAAACCTCAGCATGATTGAGAGAGATGGGGCGGGAAGGCTGAGGCACTGGCTGAGAAATTTGACTACGCGGTCTCTCCAGAAGGAAGCTTTGGTGTTGAGTGATGGGGCAGCAGGGTTGTGGTGAGAAATCGCTAAAACTCTTCCACGCTGGGGGGAGTAAGTTTGCATGGGGAGGGCTGTGGTCACTGGCGACTTCGAAAAGGGTCTTGTGTTAGGGTCTGTCATGGCCAGTGGCCAGGCCCTGGTTAGAGACCCTTCTACCCGGCGCAGCCAAACTGGAGAGAACTGTGCTGGAGAGCACTTGACCAGAGCGAGGGTTCTCCTTCTGGGGGCTGCAGAAAGCTCTGTCTCTGTCTGCACCCGGACTCAGCGTTGGGGACATACGGGAGAATTTGGGTGTCTGGGGGAGACTTGCCTTGGGGGTATGAAATGGGGTTGCAGGTGAGTGACCTTATTCTAGAGGATGTTTCCCACCGCCTCACCTCTTTCCTGAAAACCCAGGGCATTGCTCTTTGTCCCTGGAACCAGGAGACAATCATCTACACCCTGAAAGGCAGTGGGGACCCCAAGAACAACAGGCTATATTTGGAGGAGATGCCTCCAGAAGCCAGTGTCCTCCCTTCTCTAGGTCCCAGCCTCCTGACAGCGCCCGACCCCAACCCCAATCTATCCGGGCGGCTGATCCTGCCAAAATACGTGGACCCAAGAGAAGGCAGTGAGGATCCCTTTGCAGAGCCCCATCAACTCCAGTCCCTCCTGTGCAGCTCCCCACCCCCACCACTCCAGAGCTGCAAACGTGGAAGTGGGGAGTCCCGCCTCCCCCAAACCATCCAAGATTCCATTGCCTCCCCCTGCCCCTCTCCACGCCCTCCCCCAGCTGCTTTTGTGCAACGAAGGCAAAGGAAAAAAAAAACCCAAGAGAACAGAAGGGGAGGGAGCCACGTCGGCTGGCCGGCTGGCCGTGGGCAGCCAGGATGAGCCGTGCGGGTGGGGCAGCAGAGGGAGACTGCAGGGGCTATAATTAAAGGGAAAATATAGAGTTTCCAGAGAGGCAGGGCTGGAGACAGCAATGGAGGGACAGGCCTTCATCAATTATCCCCACCATGTGGCAGCAACTTGCGGCCCAGTATCTGCCCCCGTCTGGTGCCAGCTACTGCAGGGCAGGACTGGGGGCTGAGGGGCTGAGATGGCAGTTCCTGCCCCCTCCAGTGTGGGTCAGGGACAAGGAGCCCCCCCTCCCTAACGGGGGATGCGAGCCCTGCCCCTCAGCGCGGTCACCCCTTTGGAATGGCTGTCTGGGGTGGAGAGTCACAGGCTGGAGGTGAGGGTTGCTGTGACCTGCCCACCTCCCTGCTTGCTGCGTTTCTGCAGCCAGAAGTACTCCCACCTACAGCCCCCTCCCCACACACTCCCTGTTCAGGCCGTGCTCACTTGACCACCTTAAAGGAGATTAAGACTCAGAGACGTGGATTGGGACGTGCTACATCGTGGGCCTGTGGTTCTGAAGAATGTTTAGGGACCCCTAGGATTGGGGGGTGGGCTTTGTGCGTATGGTGTGCGATAGCCACCACCCCAATGTCCGGTTGCAGACCTCCATCCCAGGAGTTGTGGGCAGAAGGTTTCCAAGCATCTTTTACACGTGGCATAGAGCTGAGGCCCAGGGCCTCCTCTGCCACTTTTCGACTTGAAACGCTTGGCGGGCGCCCAGCCCCAAGATGTGTCTTTAATTTCTGCAGCATGACAGTGAGAGGAAGAATGTGCTTGGGGTCTCCTCCCAGCCTGGCTGGGCCTCCTTGGCCAGAACTGAGGGCTTGAGACTTGTGGGGGGAGGAAGGAGAGCAGGAGCTGAGGCCGGAGCGGGAGGAGACGCCACCTCATCTTTAGGAAACTCTGAAGCTCTGGCTTCTTGTGGAATGTAAGACTTTGTCTGGCATTTGGAGTGGGGGGAGCAAAAGCCAAAATCTCCTCCCCCCCACCCCCAAGAAATGGTAAAGTCATCAGCACTTAGGGAAAAAAAATTCCTCAAGAAGAAAACCAGAAGGAAGAAAGTGCTGAGCTCTGAGTTCGCTCCTTCTCCAAATTTCCCCAAGTGCCCTCCCTCAGTGCGCCTGTGCTCCCCAGCTCCCCCTCCCCCGGAGCCCCTCAAGTCCCGGTCTGGACTGCACGGTGTGGGGTAAAAGAGAAGAGGCAGCCCAGGTGTTGGTGTACCTGGTGAGCAGTTTGACAGCCCTTTCCAGCTCTCTGGTCCCCCTGCTGAGGTTCCGTGGCCCTCCTTCCCTGATCTGACCCTTCAGAATGCTCTTCCGCCCCAGACTGGTGATGGAGAGAGGGTCCCTGGGAGAGGGGTTGAGGACAGAGAAGGGGAGGGGGCGTAAGAGTGAGGCTGCAGTGAAGAACTTGGTGTCCATGTGTCGCCGTTCATGGAGCCTGCACGGTTTGTATGAGGACCCCTGCGGGCAGAGCTGGGGACAGACCCCAGGAGTGGGGGGTTCTCTCTTCTTCCTTTGCATTTGCACTTGCTGGGTCTTTTGGTCCTTAGATTCCAGGCACAGCTTTCAATGCCTCAGCCTCAACCCAAGTCCTTTGGCCTGAGATTTCCCTTCCTCTCTTCATCCTTTCCAGGTTTAGAGGGAAGATGATGAATTAAGTTTGTCCGTGTTGAGTGTTAGGTGCCTATGAGACACCCAGTCAGACACATGGAGGGAACCCTTAGGTGTCTGAGTCTGGAGTCCAGAGGAGAGACAAATGTGGGACCCCCGCCTCCATAGGGTGATGGTGTGGACGGAGTTATCTCCCGAGAAAGTATGGAGGGAGGAGATATGAAGGGCTAGAACTGAGCCTTGAGGACCCTCAGGGTTTAAGGGTTGGGAAGGGAAGGAGGAGCCTGCACAGGAGATAGGACAAGAGTGGGAGAAGTAGGAGGGCAAGGAGGAGAGGATTGGGGGTGTCACGTATGCAGGGGGAAGATTGTTCTAGAAGGAGGGAGAGTTATATGTTGCAGAGAGACTTAGTATGATAGGGAGTAAAATGGTCACTGGATTAAGCAACATGGCAGTGATTGGTGCCCTAAGTGTGAGCTGTTTTGGTGGAGTGATGGACAAGGAACCTGGACTGGAGCTGGCTGAGGAGTGAGTGGGAGGCCAGGAAATGGGGTCAGAGTGCAGACAACTCAGGGGAGGAGTTTAGCTCCGAAGGGGAGGAGAGCTTGTAAAATGCCTCATCCTCCCTCCCTCCTTCCTTCTCTTTTTCTTTCTTTTCTTACATTCCCCCACCCCACCCTTGTCTGTCGTTTTGCCCCTGGCCTCCCTCCTCTTTCTTTCTCACGGGACTCTGCTTCTCTCTCTGCAGCTCTTTTTCAGGGTGACGTTTTCGATCTTCCTCTTCTCAAATGTCCACATCCAGTCCCTGTCTTCACTTCATTTTCTTCTAGAGCAAACCTTCAGTCCGTGCTCTTAAAGAGAAAGCTTCATTTCTAGTCCTGCAGATCCCGTCACGTTCTCCAGGACCTCCCAGGCCAAGAGGGGGAAACTGGGGCAGAGGAGCCAGGGAAGGAGCTGGGACAAGCTGGGAGAGAAGGGATGGGCCATGGTCCTTAGGTGGCGTTAGGACTCCCACTCCAGCCCCACCAGGTTGCAGCCAGGTCCCAACTGAGAATAATGTGCTGGATGGGGATGTCGTCAGGCTTGGGGGCCACAGTCCTAGTGTCCACTCTTGTGATCACAAAGCCCATCTTTCCTGCTGACGTGTGAGCTCCCCAGGCAGGGACCTGTCAAGGTCATCATCAGATCACTGGACCCATTTGCAGTGTCTGAAGGCTGAGTCAATTCTTGTTAAAGGCTGAGTGAGTGAATCAATTGAATTGTTATTTTCCCCTGTCTGGCTTGGTTCACTTCTGCCCTCGTTTTATCCCATCCCCTGCTTCTTTTCTTTTTTCTATTCCTTTATCTCCCCCCACCTTTTAACCTTTTTCCTCTTCACATATGTTTCTTCTTTTTCTTAGTTCTTTTCTTCCTCTCCTCTGCCTCTGTCCCATTGGCCCACCCCTCTACCACACACTCCTTCTCCCTCCCTCTTTTTTCTCTCATTCTCTTCTGGCATCTCTGGTGCTCCATCCATTCCTGGCGGGTGGTGGCTGTCTCCTGCGTGCATGCACTCCACCAGAGGAGAGAGCTTCAGCAGTCTAGGAGAGGGGGGATCAAGGTGGGGTAAGGCTTGCATCACCACCGGCTGTCTGGTTGAAGTGTTCAGGGGCCAGATGCAAAGGTTTCTTTGACCCTTGGATTTGAAAAAAAAAAAAAAAAGAAGAATGAAGGGGCAGCCTGTGTGGACCAGAGGCACCTGTCCAAATCCTAATCTGACTTCACCTCACTCCCATCTTCCCACAAGAAATCCTCAGCCACAGATATCTGGTGTCTTTCCTCGTCTACATCAGCCACCAGTTCTTCCTCTGGGCAAACCTGGGATTCTGGAGTTTCCTGGATGGGAAGGTGAGCAGGGGTGGATCCCACTTTGCTCAGTTGCACCAGTTCTGGGCAGAGCAGCCCTTTGGACAGAGTCTGGCTTGGACACAGGAAGGATCCAGAATCATTCGTTCAGCATCCTTATATGCCAGGCACTTTGCTAGGCACTGGGCACTCAGTGCCTGTTCTCATGGAGCTTATGTCTAGTAGAGACAGACATGAATGAAGTCATGTAAATAAACATGTACTTGCAACTGTAAAGGTTAGGAAGGAAAGGAACACAGAGCTCTGAGTGTCAGGCATCTCAGGCAGGAGGGAGCATGGCGAGTTCTAGATGCTAACAAAATCCGGAGAAGGACAGTGTGGCTGGAGCACAGGAAGCAAAGGCCAGGCAGGCCAAGGAAGCCGTATCAGGAGTTTTAGTCTCTGTCCTTACAGCTTTGGGCCCCACAGAGGGTCTGAAGCAGGGAGGCTCACAATCAGGTCTGCATTTGTCAGAGGTCATCATGGTCACTCAGGGGAGCAGGTACTGAAAGATGGCTGTGATGGCAAGTGGCTACTGCAGGTGCCCAGGTAAGAGGTGATGAGAGTCCGGACCAGGTGGAAGAGGATAAAGATAGAGAAGGGGGTGGATTCAAGAGGGGTTTGGGAGGCAGAATTTATAGGCATTGGGATTAGATTGGATGAGGGAGTGTGGAGGTGAAGAGCAGGGATGACTCCTGTTCTTCTGACCAGAGAGACTGAATGGTATGGTATCCTGGAGGAGAGGAGGCCGGACAGGGACCCTGTTTAGGGAAGAAGATCCTGAGATTGGCGCCTATTGCAGACATTCTAGTCAATTCTATTCAGTGAATGGTTACTGCAGACCTCCTGGGGCCAGCCTTGCACTGGGGAGAGCTCTGGGACAACTTCTGCCCTCAGAGGGTGCAGAGTCAGGAAGGGGAATAAAACCCCAAAATGCCTCTCACCCGAGGCAGCACTGGCTGTGTGATTTTGAGTAAGTCACCTCATTTCTCTAAACCTCATTTCCCAATCTGTGAAATAGGGTAGTAATAAGACCTCCTTATCCAGCAAGGTAAGTGGAAGCCTCCAGAGAGCTGCAAGGGAGGACGAGGATGCCAATGGGAGACAAGGGAGGTTTTCTGGAGGAGTGTGTGCTTTTGAGCTGGGCCTGGGAGGGTTTGAAATGCAAGGTTGGAATGGGAGGGGAGGCATCCCCAAACCTGGGAAGGCTGACACACACACACACACACATACAGAGACAGAGAGAACGCACCTGGGGCAGAGGAGATGTGGAAGAGAAGGCTGTAAGAGATGGGCTGCGGCCAACTTCTAGAGGCTTGGAATTCAAGGAGAGAAATTCATAATCAATTTGGTGGCCATAGAGAGCCAGGTACTGCTTTTGAGTAAGGTATGGTAGTGAGCCTTTTGCCAAGGACTTGTCCAGAGAACCTACACCTTGACAGCAGACGAACTCAAGTTAGAAGGCTGGGGCCCGTGGGAGGAGGAGGAGGTACAAGGTAAGTGAGTGAGATTCGTGGATCTCAGCTCAACAAGAAAATACGGCTTGGGCACAGGCAAAGAGGTAGACCAGATGACCCCTCCAAAGTTGGTGTTCAACTTCCACTAGATCCAGAACTTTATAGTTTCAAGGTGGGAATATCATAGAACAATAGATGTTCAGTTGGAAGGAAGCTTTGAGCTTATTCTGCCCTGTCCTCCCTTCTTTGCACAGAGGAGAAAACCAAGGCCCAGAGAAGGGAAGTGACTTACTTAAAGTCACACAGCTGAGATTCAGGGATTAGAGGTAAGATCTCTGCTGTACTTCAAGAAGGCGGTGGGGGGGGGGGAAGCATGGGGGGCAGGAGCTGGAGGGGCCAGGGAAGCAGCTGGGGTTGGGGGGTAGGTTAACATGATACAGGGATATGATACAGGGATCCCACCCAGACCTGGAGTGGGGGGGCAGGGCAAGAGAGTTGCTCCCCAACTCTACACAGAGCCATGTGGCTAGAGGGGGAAGGGAGCATGGTGGGCAGGGTGGAACTGCCACATGGAAGATGCTTGATGTGAACCATCTGGCCTGGGCGGAGTGTGGGCTGCAGAGAGGGGAGGAGCAGCAGACGGGAAAGAGGCTATGGTGGGCGGGTGGACGGCGGGTTGGGTCTGGGAGTGGCCTGGCCCAGAGGCCCCTACCTTCCAGACTGCTGCAGCCCAGATGCCTTCACAGCCACGGCCTGGCCTGTCCAACCCGCTGACCTCATTCCCAGCTCCTCTCCCTCGCAGGCCCCCCTCTGCCTGCCACGTAGACTGAAGTCTTCAGCTGCATCTTCTGCCGGGGAGAGGAAGAGCAGAAGGACACAGGCCCCTTGAGCCCAGAACTCTGCCAGGTCAGGCAGACCTGGGGAAGCAGTGGTGTTCCCTGTGTCCCCAGACCACTCTGGGCCTCAGTTTCCCCTCCCAAACAAGAGGCCCGTAATTGGAGGGGGGCATGACGGTGAAGCAAGCTGGAGTGGGCAAGAAGCAAGGGAGGCCACTGAAGCCACCCCCTGCTTCCTCAGGACTGGAGGCATCATTCTCAGACCCAGGAAGGGATGGCGCAGGACATGCTCCTCTTCTCAGACGGTTCTCGAGAAAGGGAGTTTCCTGAAGGCCGGGCGGGGGTGTCTTCTGTTCTGTAGAGCCTTCATCGCTCCTGCTTGTAGAGAGTGGGATTTATGGCCAGGATGGCAGTGGAGAGGCACCTTGTCTCCCTTCCCTCAGGCACCTCTCAGTGACCTTTCCTTCAATCCTGGCTCCAGGCTGCAGCCTCTCCGGGGCTCTGCCTCTTGACCTCCCGCCTTCCCCTCGCCTCCCCGCCCCCCAGGTCCTGGGTCCTCTCCAGCTGCCCCAGCTGAGCAGGGGGCTGTCCCGCTGCGGCTGCCTCTCCCCAAGGCGTTCCGGGCCTGTGAGTCATCGGGAGTGCCTGCTCTGGCTGTAGCATCTCCTCGCCGGCGTGGACCCTTTTTCCCATCCTCCCCCAAACGAAGGGCAGAGGGAGCCCCTCCCAGGCAGGGGGCTCTGGAGGAGGGGGAGGGAGGCCCTGTGCAAGACAGCAGTGAGGCCCTGCTTCGCCAGTGCTGGGAGGAGAGGCTTAAAGGGCTCCCCCAGACGCCACCTCACACATCACACACAGATCGAATTTCTTGTCCTTTCTCCCATTTCCCAGGTGGGGAAACAGGAGGGGCAGGTAGGGAAAGGCCAGGACTTTGGTGGGCTTAGGCTAATCCTCTCCTCCATTTTAGGGCTCCGCTTTGCCAAGCTGGGAAGCCCCCCAAGCTCCCTCTGGAAGGCCCTCCCCACATTGGAGGCTGGGTCTGGCAAGAGAGCAAGAGAGGCCGGGGCCGCTGCCGAGGGCCCCAAGGACGACAGGGCCCGGCTGAGCTGGGGAGTCCGCGTCTGCAGGAAAGGAGGGGGCCGGCGCCTGGACCCTTCCCACACGGCGCCCGCACCCTGCAAAGCTGCCTCCGGCCCCCTCCTCCCCTCCTTCTTCTCCTGGGCAGCCCTGTCTTGCCTCCTTCTCCAGCCTGAAGAAACAACTGGGGGTGGAGAGGAGCTGGAGGGGAAGGGCTGGAGTTAGAAAAGTTTCCAATCCTCTCCTTTCGAATGTGTCTGCTGCCCCCCACCTTCCTCCTTCTCCCTCTCAGCCCTGGATTTGTTGTCTAGAGACCAGGCTCTAGGACTGGACTTGCCTAGTGACTTTGGGCCTTTTTTCGCTTCCCACCGCTGAGTCTCAGTTTTCTCATCTGTAAAATCGGAGTCTGGACTGAAAAAGTCCCTGCTGGTGAGGTTGGTCTACGGTTCTCTTCCCAGTCAGACACTCACACATGCACTCACCTGTACCCACCAACTCACGTGGCTCTCTCTCACACACACCCATTCACACACTCAGAGACACTCCCCTTTGCACGTGCACATGGCCTCCTGCGTACTTTGGGCGCAGCAGTCCCCTGCATCTCTGACAGCCGCTTTCTTCCCTCACTCCCATCACACCGCCCCGGCCTTCCTGCCCCTTTGCACTCTCTCCTCCTGATGTCACTGGCAGGGCAAGGGCAGGAAGGAGCAGTGAGATATGAGATTTGAACCTCAGAATGTCAGACCTCTGACCCTGCCAAAGACCACTCCCACCACCCCCTCAGGTCCCTTGGCTGTTCTGAGGTTCCGTGGGAGGGGGGATGAGAAGGGAGAGGAGTGGAGAGAGGCTCCTTCTTCTCCCGCCCTGCGCCGCGCC
Source organism: Grampus griseus (assembly GCF_964374135.1). Lineage (NCBI taxonomy): Eukaryota > Metazoa > Chordata > Mammalia > Artiodactyla > Delphinidae > Grampus > Grampus griseus. The sequence continues at coordinate 24,226,206 of NC_139014.1, forward strand.
CCCCCCCTGCCGCCCCGGAGCTGAACTTCATAAACATTCACTTTCCAAAATGTCTGTCCCTCCTGGGGCCTCCCTGGAAGCGTGATTATTTTCGCAGCTTGCACTGGCCATGTTGCCCCAGGTTGCACCCTTCTAGGAACTCCTGCCTGAGGGAGACTGGTCAGAGCTTGGAAAGGACTGTTCCAGGGGATGAGCTATCTGTTGGCCGGGAAAGGCGTGGGAATCGTGCAGCAGAGCACAGCCCTCAGGCCCAGCTCGACTTGGGAATAACAGCAGAGTCTGTCCCAGGCTACGCCATAAGCGCACGTTTGAACTAATGTTCTGCTCACAAAACCCTCGGAGGTGGGTGCTATGATTGTCTCCAATTTCAGGAGAGGAAAGAGAGGCACAGAGAGGCTAAGTCAGTTGCCTGAAGTCACAAAGCCAGGACGTGGCTGAGCTGGGATTCAGACTAAGGCAGCCTGGCTCCAGAGCTCACTGGCTTAACCACTCTTCTCGACAGGTCCTAGAGACCCAGGATGGATGCCAAGGGGCACTCCCCACAGTGTGAAGAAGTGGCTATTTGCACAAACACATATACTTCATCTGTGTGCATGTAGGCTAAAAATCATAGCATCACATGGCTGGAAATGGACCACAGGCACCAGCTGGAAAGGACTCTAGAGATGCCATCTCCCTCCCTCTGCCGAGGAACTATTGTGAGCTGACAGCACCGCACACGTCATCCCATCTAACCCTCACAACAGCTCTGGGAGGTCAGTCTTAATACCTCTATTAAGATGGACGACCTGAGACCCAGAAGGGTCGAGGCATTGCCCCAAACCCCCTTCCTAAAGCTCAGAGGGACCCACGTGCTCCAACAGCCTGATCAGTCTTCTTTTTGTCACCTTCCGTGTCCCTTACTTGCAAATCAACACAGCCACTAGACCACGTACAACACCGGGAAGAATTACAGTCCTCAGTCGTGTCTCAAGAGGCCCTGACAACCCCCCAAGGAAGGTTTTATACCCATCCTGTAGGTGAGGGGAAGCCCCTTGCTGGGGACCCCCCAGCGAGGAAGTGGGGAAGCTGTGACTCTGGCCACAGAGTTAACCCTCTTCGCATCGCACTACACTACCCGCCTCCCACACTGTCCCCCAGCCCAGAAGCAACCCCCCAAACACACCACATCCCCACCGAGCACACACACGTGCATGTAATAGACACAGAAAAATGCTACCCATGATGCACCCCCATGATACAGGCTAAGACTTACCTGGCATTTTCTGTACGCCAGATAGTAGCTCACTGAATGCCTCCAACAATCCTATGATGTAGGTTCTGTTAACATCCTTATCCTCATTTACAGATGAGGAAACTGAGGCTCAGAGAGGTCAAGTAACTTGCTGAGGGTCACACAGGTAGGCAGTTGCAGAAGAGATTTGAATCCAGGCTCTCAGCACTATGCTATAGCCCATCCTCTATACTGACTGGGTACTACCCATTCAGTCAGTCAGCAGCCACTACTGAGAGACCTGTTGGGCCCAGCACTGTGCCAGGCCCTAGGCACACAGAGGTGAACAAAGTCCAGGTCCGCCTGGCCTCACCCACCTGCTCCTGCCAGTACTACATGGTAGATGGGGGCTATGGCCACTCTCGCTCTCCTTCCTTCCCAGACAGCGTCCCCTGCAGTGACCTAGGACATGTGAATCTTGGTCCTGGTTTGCATCTGACACCTAGTGAGGTGATGCCAAAGCCTGGATGGGAGCTCAGAGACAGGAAGATGGAAATGGAGTAGGCCAGCGGGGCGCCGGGGCTCGGGGAGGGGGCAGGGCCGAGGGTAGGGACGTCTCTGCTTCTATCTATTTTGTATCTCTCTAGCTCAGGCCTTCTCCTGGCATCTCTGGCTGATTCTCTCCACATCCGTTTCTCTGTGTGTATCTTTCTGTCTCCTGTCTTTCCCTGTCCCTTCACTGCTTGTCAGCTGCTATCAGCCGCTGTGGAGACAATGGATAAGGGACTTGGGCACCCATCATCAGAGTGGACATCCATGTCTGAGCCGGGCCCACTTCCATCAGCTCTGTCCCAGGACCCTTCTTAGTGGTCTTCTCTCTGCAAAGGACCACAGTCCTCTTTTTCTCAAGCCTTCTAGGCTCTTCCTGTCCATTGTCCGAAGACCAGTCTTGATATCACCAGTCTGCATGTCTAAGATGTGGCCTGCCTCCCTCTTCTCCCTGGGGGAGAAAGCAGTATCCCTCCCATTAAAAGTAGGAGTACGTCTCCTTGTTCAGACTTAGGGCTCCCTGAGGACAGGGACTGTGTCTCTCCACAAGATTGGGGTTCCTTGAGGATATAACCTGTGTTTTCCCCATCAGTGGTCCATAGGTGTTGGAGGTCTCCAAGGAAGAAAGGATGGAATTATTTTACTCATAAATTTGAATTGCAAAATTAAGATTTTCACTGCAACCCCATTATGTTCTTAGTAACTGTCACATTCTTCAACATGGTACACGATACAAGGTTTGAATTTGGTTGATCAATCTTGGCAGTTTGTCTCAGGCAATATGTTTTTAATACCCTTTATGGGTTTTTGGTTATGAATTTGTGATGTGTAGTGCCCTCAACTCAAATAAGTTAGCGGTTCAAAAGTGGCTTATTCAGTCACATAGCACAGGGAGATCAACTCGGTGCTTTGTGTCCACCTAGAGGGGTGGGATAGGGAGGGTGGGAGGGAGGGAGACGCAAGAGGGAAGAGATATGGGAACATATGTATATGTATAACTGATTCACTTTGTTATAAAGCAGAAACTAACACACCATTGTAAAGCAATTATACTCCAATAAAGATGTAAAAAAAAAAAAGTGGCTTATTAAACCTGAAGAAAAGTGATGAAAATAGTAACCCAAATACTACAACTGAGAACAGGGTTACAAAAGTAAATAGTGAAGATTCTGGTTCCAAAAAAAATGTAAATCTCTAAGAACTCAGACATGTATGATGATTTCACACAAGCAACTGAGAAAGAAAAGTGTAACTAGTATGATGTTGAATTACCAACACTGGACTCCATTGGACTGGCTATCTGTCCCATCGTAATCCCCAGCGTGTTGTGTGTTATGAAACTTTGTCAAATAGTGGCATAAAGCCACGAAGCCTTTCACATCATTTTCAAACAAAGCACAGTGACCTTTCTGGTAAACCATTAGAGCCTTCTTTTTTTTTTTTTTTTTTTCCGGAGCAGAAGTAAAATAAGCTTTCCAGGACAAAACTGATGGATTTTTTTCCCCACTAAAGGCAGGAAGAAAAACAAAACTACGTAGGCAGCATTCAAAATTGCATTCCTCTTAGTAAAACACAGATACAAGTAACACTATCTGAGAAGCTTGTAAAACAGCTGTGTTATTAATGACACACATTTTTCTCAGGGAGCATGCAGAGCTAGCTTTTGGCAAATTTCCTTCATCAAATGGCAGTGTTGGGCATCACATAGTATCAATGGCATGCATTATGAGAAAACAGTTTGGTTTTAATAAATCCCTCTATTTTTTAAAATAAATTTATTCATTTATTTTATTATTTATTTTTGGCTGCACTGGGTCTTTGTTGCTGCACGCAGCTTTCTCTAGTTGCGGTGAGCAGGGGCTACTCTTCGTTGCAGTGCACGGGCTTCTCATTGTGGCTTCTCTGGCTGCAGAGCTCAGGCTGTAGGCGTGTGGGCTTCAGTAGTTGCGGCTCGCGGGCTCTAGAGCGCAGGCTCAGTAGTTATGGCACACGGGCTTAGTTGCTCCGTGGCATGTGGGATCTTCCCGGACCAGGGCTCGAACCCGTGTCCCCTGCATCAGCAGGTGGATTCTTAACCACTGTGCCACCAGGGAAGCCCAGTCCTTCTATCTTATACTCTTCAATAAAATCGTAAATTTTTGGTCTCCTGAGTTTAGGTTTGGACTATCACAGGTAGTGAACATATTGGCATCTAAACAAGCTGCTTGAGATCTTAGAACTGGTCTCAAGCGGCATAACCAATGACTTGAAGAAATAGCTTTATCTCATCTCTCTTTTCAAAAGAGAGGTGACCCATGTGTGTGAAGTTGGTTAAAATCAATGATGTGCAGAGTCCAAACACTCTTAGCATATGTGTAGTTCATATATCAGAGAAAAGCATTTGATAACTTTTAGCTTTATCACTTAAAGCCCATGCTTCAGGAAAAAAAGATTCCTTGCTTAAGTGATCATTTTTTAAAAAAATATTTATTTATTTAATTTTGGTTCTTTGGGCCTTCGTCACTGCACGTGGGCTTTTGCTAGCCACGGCGAGCAGGGGCTACTCTTCGTTGCGGTGCGTGGGCTTTTCATTGCAGTGGCTTCTCTTGTTGCGGAGCATGGGCTCTAGGCACACGGGCTTCAGTAGCTGTGGCACACGGACTTAGTTGCTCCGCAGCATGTGGGATCTTCCCAGACCAGGGCTCGAACCCGTGTCCCCTGCATTGGCAGGCGGATTCTTAACCACTGCGCCACCAGGGAAGTTCAAGTGATCATTTTGTGAAGCGTGATATGCATTGAAAGGATTGTTTGGCAATCACCACTGAGGGAGCATCAGGAAAGGCATTCCTCCAAGGATGAAAGAAGTTGTTCTTGAAAGCCAATTCCTATCTGTTTCCTGAACTTTCACCAGCATTTTGGCAATGCCAGCTATTGCCCCCAATATCCCTTTCCCCTTCTCTCTCACAGTAATTGTATTCCCAATTTTTAGCTGGATACATGACCCCTCAGAATAAAAACTACATTTCCCATCCTTTCTTTCAGCTAGACGTGGTCATGCAACAATGTCTGGCCAAAGGGATGTGAGCTGAAGTGTGACTTTCAGGTCCTTATAGGGACATACATTTCCACCCACTTTCCTCCATCTACTGCCTGGAACCTCATGTCTTGGTGAGCCAGCCTGGAGCATGCAGATGAGGGCAAGTCTTAAGGTAGCAGAACAGCAAGACAGAAAGAGCCTGGGTTTCTGGACAAGCTAATACAGAAGAACCACCTTCCTAGCACTGGACTACTTGTCTCTGGACTTTTAGATGGAAAAGAAATAAATTGCTGTCCTGTTTAAATTACTATTATTCTGGATCTCTGTCCTACCCAATATAGAGTTGAGGGAAATACTAAAAATTGTGACTATGATCCAATCTCGTTCACTGAGAATACTTCTCAGCATCCTATGCAAAGACAAGGACGGCAAGTTCCAGAGCCCACTTTTCCACCCTAAGATAGTCTAGCTGTGGAAGGAAAGGGTTCCCACAAGGAGTTTTGAAAAGAATGATGAGATAAAGCCATTTTTCACGGCATTGATAATGCCACTCGAGACCACTTCTAAGATCTTATATGTCCTGCTCAGATGGCAGTATGTTCAACATCTGTATTGCCCAGAAATCACCAAATTATTACATTCACTGATGAGTATCAAGTTAACAGAATTTCTTAAAACAAAACTGCATTGTGACTGCTCCATTATGAGAGTCTGATTCTTTCTTAACACTTGGTGATTTTTGTTTCTGAGCAGGAGAAAGGAATCAGTGACATATTATTAAGATTATTTAAAAACCACATCCAAATATTACATCAGAATTTAAAGAATTCTTTCCAGAGTCAAATTCAACCAAAGAGAGGATTATGGCTCCATTTGTCAGCCTCTGTCTTTCTCAAGGTGATATAGTCTTGTCTTCTAACTTCTGGAAACTTTGTACCTGTTGACCTAGTGTCCAAGAGAGTGGAAAACAGTCTTCAGGGAGAAACAGCTCTGTGATTTACAGATTCTTGTTTGGTTTGAATCCACAACCATCTGACAGCCACCAAACATTTGCTGCCATTTCTAATGACCTATAATTGTGGTTTAGGATTTTCTAATTTAGTACAAATAAAGAGTAAGAAAAGAAATTGACAGGATGTGAGAACTCATGCCACCTTATTGTCACACAGAGCATAGATACACTGGTGGAAATTTCCAGACAGTATCCTCTCTCACTGATAAGAAACATTTATCCTACATATTACCTTTTTAAAAAAAATAAATTTATTTATTTATTTAATTTTGGCTGCGTTGGGTCTTTGCTGCTGCACACGGGCTTTTCTCTAGTAACGGTGAGCAGTGGGTACACTTCGTTGCAGTGCGCGGGCTTCTCATTGCGGTGGCTTCTCTTTGTTGTGGAGCACGGGCTCTAGGCGTGCGGGCTTCAGTCGTTGTGACACAGGGGGCTCTAGAGCGCAGGCCCAGTAGTTGTGGCTCACGGGCTTAGTTGCCTCGCGGCACATGGGATCTTGCCGGCTCAAACCTGTGTCCCCTGCAAGGCGGATTCTTAACCACTGAGCCACCAGGGAAGTCCTATCCTTCATGTTACATTTTGTATTATTTTAGAAATACAATGTTCTTTTAAAATTTGCTTCAACTTGGAGGTTGGTGTGTGAGCACAAGACCCATTAAGGGATTGCTGATACTAAGAGTGTGAGAAACATTTTTCCCTATGGCCTAACATGGCTGCATTCCACAGCAGATAAAGAAATCCCTAAAGGGAATCCATGGTGGGGGGCAGGGGCTAAGATCTCGCAGCCCTGCCTGTCCAGCGGAAGCCCCTGTGCCAGCTGGACTGACCCTCCAGCGCAGCCTCTCCCAGTGGATCACAGATCCTGCTCACACACTGTCCCATCTGCTCTACCCCGAGTCCGGTGTGGGAGTTATTAGTGTTCCCATAATAGGGACAGGACCTAGAAGCCCAGGGAACTTCTCTCCAAAGCCACCCAGCTTGTGAGGGAGCGTCTAGGACCAGAACCCAAGATCTTTTATGCCCCTCCGAAAGGCTCTTTCCTTCACAATTAAATGTTTGCAAAACAGCCTAAACTACAGAATAATAACCGCTACAGTTTACTTGGGACTTACTGAATACCAGGCCCCTGCGCCCACATTGCCTCAGTCTTCACAACGGCCCTGTGAAATATACCATGTGAGCTATATCATTAGCTCCACTTTACAGATGAGAAAACTGAGATACAGAGAGGGTAAGTAACTTGCCCTCTGTCTCATCGCCAGGGAGTGGCAACATCTGCCTCAAACTAAAATCCGACAGCCAGGGGGCTTTTAACCCCCACCACAAACGGCCATCGCACTGGGCTCGGAGTTCTCCCCGCTCTAAAATCTCTCCATCCATGGCTCAGATTCGAGCCGCCGGCTCTTTGCCTGCCTCGCCACCTCTGCGGAGCCCTGCAGCAGCCTCCCTACTGCTCTCCCTGCCCACGTCCACCGCTTCCCCAAAAGGCCGGAGTGGCCTTCCGAACTCGTGCAGGCTCCTTCCACCCCGCTCTGCCCCAGGCGCAGTGGCACCCTCGCCTGGGCAGGACCCCAGCCCCGAGCCGCCTTCCTGGGCCCCGGGCCGAGTGCGTCGGGCTCTGCGCGAGTCCAGCCCCGTCAGCCCCCACCCCCGCCGCCAACTCTTCCAGGGTGACTCTCCCACGTAGACGTCTCCCGCCTCCGCCACGTGCGCCCCTCCCCGGCCGGTCACTATCCTCAGTCACTTACCCAGACCCGTTTTTCTCGGGGTCTAACATCCCGGGCTTTTCCTGCCTGACCCCAGGCCCCCTTTCTTTGGCGTACAGTTCTGAAATGGGCGCCCGCCGCCCTCCAGGCCGGCCCTCCGGCAAGCTGCCCGCACCCACCCCAGGGGGCAGGAGCCCTTTAACTCTGATGCCCTTACAGGGCTTCGGAGGCACTGAGGTGCTTGGAGGCCTTGGTGCTGGCCACTCCTTCTCTGCCTGGAGCATCCTCCCCTCCACCTACTGTCTCACTCCTACTCCCCCTTATGTGTCTCGGACGCCTCATCCTGCCCAGACTCACCTTGGGTACCTGCCCCCATCAGGGTTCTCCCACAGGACCCACACTTCCCCTACCAGAGCCCAAGCCCAGCCTGGCTGGTTGCTCTCCCCCATCCCACCCTGCAACGGAGCCCTGGCCTGTCATCTTCATTCTGGCTCCCAGCACAGGGTCTGGCCCAGAGTGGGTGCTCAGTGAATATGCTAGAAGTAAGTGGAGCTCTTGAGAGTTTGGGCTCTGGGCTCCAACTTCCAGTTCAAATCCTAACCCCGCCTTTTCCCAGCTGTGTGACTCTGGACAACTTACTTTCCTTCTATGTGCTTCAGTTTCCTCCGTTCTAAAATGGGGCTAATAAAAGAACTTTTTTGTGAATTTTGTGAGAACTTAAAGCAGTACCGGCATAAGTAAGTAATTACTAGGTATTATATAGTTACTATTAACGGTATTTGTGTTGTTAGTTTACTGTTTCCTATGTATGTCTCTTCCACTGAACAGCACACTCCTTGGGTGTGGGAGGAGTCCTCACTTCCTGACTCCCCAGAGCCCTGCCCGAAGCATGGCGTCAGGCTGTCCCTTGGCTCCTCCCTGGGAATTGAATATCTTCTGTGAAGCTCCCCTACCCTACCCCAACCAACATCTTGACCCCTGACAGTGCTCTCATCCTACTCCCCTCTCCTGAGGGCTCACGTGCCCCTGAAAGCCGGGCCCCCTCCTCATTCACTCAAGGGCAGTCCCAAAATCCAAAGGGAGAGATTCTGTCTTCCACCACACCTCCCATCCCTCAGCCCCTTCTCAGAAATTTCAGAGCTCAGAGAGCTCTGAACTTGGAGAGAGGAACCCTGTCCCCTAGTCTTGGCTCTGCCACTGAACAGCTGTGTGACTTTGGGCAGGTTGCTTTACGTTTCTGAGCCTTACTTTCCACACCTGTGAAATGGGATTAATACCAGTCCTGCCACCCTCATAGAGTTGTCCTGGTGCTCAACTGCACACACTGGAGAGAGGGTGCTTTGTAAACAGAGGCAGAGTGAAGCAATGCAAGTCACAGTTACCATGGCGTTGGAAGTGGGGATCAGAACCAGACCAGTAGGCACCTCTGGTTAGGGCTGTGCCAAGGGTGTGACCACTGGGCTCTGAGTTGGGAGCAAGCTGTTACGAGGTGGGGTTGGTTGGGGACAAGCCTAGTGACTACTGCTTGGTCATTGTGTCCCTGCCACCTGCTCTTACCACTTTTTCAAAAGCACCTTCAAGTACCCACCCCCGAGGGCCCCAAGATTCCTAGTGAATCCTGACGCTCAGAGGCCCCGCCATGTCTGTCAGCCACAACTCTCTTCCCCCTCCCCATCCCCACAGACTCCAGTCCAGCTGAATTAGGAATTTCCTAACATTAGTCATCAATCTTTCAGTTACAAGTGCCAACAGCCTAACTCAAAGTGGCTTATGCAGAAAGTTAAATACATTTGGGTTATTTAACCAAAAAGTCAAAGTACAGCTGGATCTGTGGGCTAAAATGATGTCAGAAGGACTCAGTTTCTCTGTCTCTCACTTTTGCTTTTCTTTGAAATGGATTTTTTTCCCCCTGGACAGCCTGGTTCCATGTGGTGGTCTCAGGCACTTCCAGGTTTATTTTCTAGAAGCTAGGCAACCCCAGGAGAAAAACAGAACCTCTTGCACAATAGTTTTAGAAAAAAATTATCCCAGTGTTAACCTATATTAAGCTAACTTGGCCCTTCCCTAAACCAATGACTGTGGCCAAAACGATGAAATGTGCTGATTGACCTGGGCACATGCCCACACCAGTGACACATAAACCAAGAGCTGGGGAGGGGTAGTTCCCCAGAATAAAATCTGAATGCTGTTTCTGGAGGAAGGAGGAATGAATGCTAGGGAAGGCAGAAACAATGGATGTCCAAAACATTCCACCCCTTGGCTGGTAGCATATTATAGACACACACATACTTTTTCCATACGCATAATATTTATATGCTTTTTGTCACCATTTTTTCTTCTTACTTGCAAATCATTTCAAATTTACAGAAAATTTCCAAGAATAGTGCCAACAACTTTTTTTCCTGGAGCATTTGAGGGTAAATTGCTGACATGATTTCCCACCATTCATGAATACTTCAGTATAAATCCTGCAAACAATGACATTCTACTAAATAACCACAACGCAACCATAAAAATTATAGATGTATTACTATAATTTATTCATGTTTCACCATTTGTCCTAATAAAATTCATTGTAGCAAAAAGACCCAGTTTAGTGTCATGCATTGCCTTTAGTTGCCATGCCGCTTTCGTTTCTTTCAGTGTGGAAAGAGCCCATATTAAAAGTAGTCTTTTCTTGACGATCATGACTTTGTAAATTTTGAGGATTATAGGCCAGTGATTTCGTAGAGTATCCCTCAGTTTGGGTTGGTCTGATGTTTCCTCATGATTAGATTCAAGTTATGCATTTTGGGCAGAAATATCACGGAAGTGATGCTGTGATCTCACGGCATCTTATCAGGTAATGCATGATTTCAATTTGTCCCATTACTGATGGTGTTAATTTTGATCTTTTGATTAAGATAGTGTCTACCACATTTATCTACTTAAAGTTACTTCTTTTTTTTTCTTTTTTTTTTGCGGTACGTGGGCCTCTCACTGTTGTGGCCTCTCCCGTTGCGGAGCACAGGCTCCAGACACGCAAGCTCAGTGGCCATGGCTCACGGGCCCAGCCGCTCCGTGGCATGTTGGATCTTCCCGGACCGGGGCACGAACCCGTGTCCCCTGCATCGGCAGGCGGACTCTCAACCACTGCGCCACCAGGAAAGCCCTAAAGTTACTTCTTTTTCCCATTGTAATTAATGTTTTTTGATGGGAGGTACTTTGTAAAGGACTGTATAAAGTCCCATTCCTCATCCAACTTGGACCCATTAATTTTAGCATCCATTGATATTGCTTGGTTGAAATATTTTGTATTATGATAGTTGCCAAATGTTGATGATCTAATTCCATCATCCTTTTGTCATTCTACTCAATGGGAAAACTTTTTCTTTCTTTCTTTCTTTCTAATCAGTATTAAGATTATTATTTATTTTGATGCTCAAATCGTCCATATTCTGCCAGTGGGAGCCTCTTCAAACTGCCATCTATCTTTTTTATTTGTCTCTGATATGGGCTGAAACACGTCCCCTCCAAATTCATTTTGAAGTCCTCACCCCTAATGTGACTGTATTTGGAGATAGGGCCCTTAAAGAGGTAATTAAGGTTAAATGCGGTCATGAAGTTGGGACCATAATCCAGTATGACTGGTGTTCTTAAAAGAGGAGGAAGAGGCACCAGGGTGGACAGAGGAAAGACCTTGCGAGGACACAGGCAGAAGGCGGCCATGTGCAAGCCAAGTAAAAGAGGCCTCAGGAGTGGGCTTCCCTGGTGGCGCAGTGGTTGAGAGTCCGCCTGCCGATGCAGGGGACGCGGGTTCGTGCCCCGGCCCAGGAAGATCCCACATGCCACGGAGCGGCTGGGCCTGTGAGCCATGGTCGCTAAGCCTGCACGTCCAGAGCCTGTGCTCCGCAGCGGGAGAGGCCACAACAATGAGAGGCCCGCATACCGCAAAAAAAAAAACACAAAAAAACAAAACAAAAAAAAAGAGGCCTCAGGAGAAACCAAACCTGCCAACACCTTGATCTTGGACTTCTAGTTTCCAGAACCATGAGAAAATTAATTTCTGCTGTTTAAGCTCCCCAGTCTGTGTTACATTGTTGTGGAGGCCCTAGCAAACTCATATAGTCCCTATCATTCTTTGAGCAATTCCTTACTTTCTGGCATAAGATGTTCCAGGCTCATTTTGTATTTTACCTGCCCCAGCTCTGGAGCAAGTCATTTCTCCAGAGAGTTCTAATTCCTTTTAGTGAGAAGTGGTACTTAGAAACCAAAATGTGGATGCTACTATTGACAATTGCCAGGACATGGAAGCAACCTAAATGTCCATCAACAGATGAATGGATAAAGAAGATGTGGCACATATATACAATGGAATATTACTCAGCCATGAAAAGGAACGAAATTGAGTTATTTGTAGTGAGGTGGATGGACCTAGAGTCTGTCATACAGAGTGAAGTAAGTCGGAAAGAGAAAAACAAATATTGTATGCTAACGCACATATATGGAATCTAAAAAAACGGTACTGATGAACCTAGTGGCAGGGCAGGAATAAAGATGCAGACATAGAGAATGGACTTGAGGACACAGAGCGGGAAGGGGAAGCTGGGACAAAGTGAGAGAGTAGCACTGACATACATACACTACCAAATGTAAAATGGATGGCTAGTGTGAAGCTGCTGCATAGCACAGGGAGATCAGCTTGATGTTTTGTGATGACCTAGAGGGGTGGGATAGGGAGGATGGGAGGGAGGCTCAAGAGGGAGGGGATATGGGGACATATGTATACTTATAACTGATTCACTTTGTTGTACAGCACAACATTGTAAAGCAATTATACTCTAATAAAGATAAAAAATAAACAAACCAAAATGTGGGTGCCAGGTGCTCATTGCTATTGCAATGTCAGTGCTCCCAAGACTTCTTAAGGGACAGAACTAGGGAATGCATACACCTACACATATTCACGTCTACATTTATTTTTTATTTACCTGTATATGTTGAAAATTATGGGTTCATACAGATACCACCAATTTCAACCCAATATGATAGGATTCATTCTAGTTTTCTCCCTTTCCCTGCTTGTAATGTCCTTCTCCAACAGCAAGAAACCTGACTTCCATTATCCTTAATAAATGTATTTATTTGTTCAATTCTCCTGTTTACAACCCATCTCCATCTCTGCTACCACTTCCTCCTTGTGTAGATTCTGTTCACTTGCTGCTTGGGCTCTGTGATCCCATTACAGGCCACCCCTCTGTATGGATGTCTTCCCATGCCCCTCAGCCTGACTCCTCACACTGGGCCACCCTTTCTCTTCTCAGGCTGATGCCCCACACCTTGCCACCCTATATACGTGGAACCCTTCTTAACCACACTGTGGTTCTGACTTCCCATGCCAGGTCATCTCCATTCAGGGACACTCTCCTCAGCCAGGCTCTAATAAACTGCATGGGGCCATTCCACTGCATGGATGCCCTCACCCCCATTAGTCTGACTGACCATACCAGCTGCCCCATCCCCCAGGGGGGAACGCCCTCATCACCCAACTCTGGCTCTGATTCCTTGCTCTGGACCACTGTGGCTCCCACCATCACCACCACGGGCCCCTACCTTGCTCTGGCCTACCTAATGGCTTTAGGGCTGAATTGTTCAGGTATGGAAGGAAAGGAAAAGACAGGAAAGGAAAACAAGGAAAGGAAAGGGAAAGGAAGGAAAGAGGGAAGGGGAAAGAGAGGGGAAGAGGAATTTTTTAAATTGAGGTATAGCATAATTACTATATAAGGTCACAAATCCTAAGTGCACACCTCAGTGAACTTTTACAAAGCAAAACATTACCAGTACCTTATAAGGTTCTCTCATACCCCATCCAATTATTGTCCTCCCCAACATAAACCAACTTCTGTCACTATAGAATAACTTTGCTTATTTTTTAACTTTGTGTAACTGGATACGTATAGTATACTATTTTGTTTGTGACTGGCTTCATTTACTCAATGTTATGCTTGTGAGATCCATCCCTGTTGTTGCAGGTAGAAATAGTTTGCTCTTTGGCATTGCTGTCTAGTATTCCAGTGAACAAATATACCACCATTTAGCTACCTATTCTATTCCTGACAGTCATTTGGATTCTTTCTAGTTTCTAGTAATGTGGCTACTAACAAACTGGCGATGCCCTTTTTGTGCATATATATGTGCACTTCTGTTGGCTATGTACTCAAGAGTGGAACAGCTGTATTACAGGGGATGCATATGTTTAGCTTTAGTAGTTATTGCCAGTTTTTTTCTAAAGTAATTGTACAAATTTACACTCCTCCCAGCAATATGAGAGTTCCAGTGGCCACATCATTGCCAACACTTAGTATTGTCAGTCTTTTTAATTTTAGACTTTCTGGTAAATGTGTAGTGGTATCTCACTGTGGTATTTTTAATTTAATTTAATTTATTATTTTTGGCTGTGTTGGGTCTTTGTTGCTGCGCGTGGGCTTTCTTGAGTTGCAGTGAGTGGGGGCTACTCTTCATTGCAGTGCACGGTCTTCTCATTTTGGTGGCTTCCCTTGTTGTGGAGCACGGGCTCTAGAGTGCATGGGCTTCAGTAGTTGCAGTGCGTGGGCTCAGTAGTTGTGGTGTGTGGGCTCTAGGGCGCACAGGCTTCAGTAGTTGTGGCATGAGGGCTTGGTAGTTGTGGCTCAATGGACTCTAGAGCGTGGGCTCAGTAGTTGTGGTGCATGGGCTTAGTTGCTCTGCGGCATCTGGAATCTTCCTGGACCAGGGATCAAACCCGTGTCCCCTGCATTGGCAGGCAGATTTTTAATCACCAGGGAAGTCCCTCATTGTGGTATTAATTTAAATTTCTCTATGTTGAATATCTTTTCATGCATTTATTAAATATTTAGATATTTTCTTTTATGAAAAGCCTGTGAAGTCTTTATCCATTTTTTAAAAATTGGATTGTCTGTCCCTTTTTCTTATTTTGTAGGATAATTTTAATATAGTCTGGATATAAGACCTCTGTCAGGTACATATATTGAAGATATCTTTCACTCTGTGGCTTGCCTTTTCACTCAGTGGTGTTTCTTGCTAAATAGAAGTCTTTAATTTCACTGAAATACAATTATTAATATTTTCCTTATGGCTAGTTGTGTGAGTGTGTTTAAGAATTCTTTGCCTAATTTTAAAGTCGTGAACTTATTGTCTTTTGTTACTCTCCACTGTTGTCTTCTGGAAGCTTTCTTTTTCTTTTGCTGTTTACATTAATTTTTTAGATGAAGTTTTAAGTCTTAACAAATATGTTTATGTACATGGTTTAAGACACAAAGAATTTACAGGGCATGTAAAGGAAAGCAGCAGTCCTGTACCTCTTCATACTTAATTTCCTGCTCCCCAGAGCCAGTGATTTTCAACTTAGTCGGCTGATATTTTTGAGAGAGATTCTCCATATCTCTAAATAACAAACTTTGTTGCCAATTCTTGATTTTTCAGTTTTGGGCATTCTCTTTTGACTTCCCTGTGTGGAAAATAAGGATTTAATGCTTTCCAACTCCTCACCTTTACCATTCTCAGTCACACTTCCAGTCCCACTCATTTCCCAGTAAGGTTACATGTTAATTTTGGCTCAGTGTTTACCCTATTATGATTATCTAATTGTTATTTGTGTCTGAGCTGTGTAATGTACTATGGTCTCTTCTTCTTTTCGTTCTCCTGGAGTTAATCTTGTTTTGTTGTTGCTGAGGTTCATTTAATTTTCTATGTAATGACCACTGTTTCAACCCCAGTTGTCCATATTCCCTGTCAAGACATTCAGGCACATCAGGTCTTTTGTCAGTTCCCTCTTCATGAAGCAATCTCTTCTGCAGACTTTTAATCCACCCTAAACCTGACTAATTGCTCTCTAGCCCCAGTGAACAGCTCTCATGCTGGAATCTCCTTTCACCATCCTCCTTAGGATTCCCTTTGCCTCTTTCCTACATCTGATTTCTTCATTTCCTAAAGCCCATGTCTTCTTTCTTGTTTTATTCTCTTGTTTCTTGGAGCATATCCTCCAATAAGTTCTTGAGAAGGTATGCAAAAGAGATATAATTTCTGAAACTTTGAACATTGAAAATATCTTTAATTTACTCTCACACCTGATTGATAATTTTGCTGGGTATAGAATTCTAGGTGACAAATGGTTTTTCTTTAGGATTTCAAAGGCATATTTCTATTGTCCTTTATATTTGTGTTTTTTTAAAATTAATTTATTTATTTGGTTGTGCCGGGTCTTAGCTGTGTCAGGCGGGCTCCTTAGTTGTGGCACGTGGGCCCCTTAGTTGCAGGCAGCAGTCTTCTTAGTTGCGACATGCATGTGGGATCTAGTCCCCTGACCAGGGACCAAACCTGGGCCCCCTGCACTGGGAGCACAGAGTCCTATCCACTGCGCCACCAGGGAAGTCCCTGTCCTTTATATTTGGATTAATGATCCATCTAGGACTAATTTTTCTATATAGTGTGAGGTAGGAGTCAAAGTTCATTTTTGTTCCCACAGGGATATTAAATTTATCTGATACCACTTATTGAAAAGATCATTCTTTCCACTTATCATACCACTGGACCATATAGGTGTGGGTCTGTTTCTAGAATCTTCATTGTGTTCCATTGGTCCATTTGTCTACAAGTTTGCAAATACTGTTTTAATTATTGTAACTTTGTAATAAGTCTAATTAATAGGTCGTTTAGGGACTTCCCTGGTGGCGCAGTGGTTAAGAATCTGTTTGCCAATGCAGGGGACACGGGTTCGAGCCCTGGTCCAGGAAGATCCCACATGCTGCGGGGCAACTAAGCCCGTGCGCCACAACTACTGAGCCTGCGCTCTAGAGCCTGTGAGCCACAACTACGGAGCCTGTGTGCTGCAACTACTGAAGTCCGCCTGCCTAGAGCCCGTGCTCTGCGACAAGAGAAGCCACCACAATGAGAAGCCCATGCACCGCAAATAAAGAAAGCCCATGTGCAGCAACAAAGACCCAATGCAGCCAAAAATAAAATTAAAAAATTTATTTAAAAAAAAGGTAGATTAAATCCTCGTACGTTGTACTTCTTTAAGATTATCTTTGTTATTCTTGGACTTCTGCATTTTCATACAAATTTTAGAGTCAGCTTGTTAATTTCCATCAAAACCAAAAAATTCAGGAAGTTTTTTTAAAAAAATAATAAAGATTTAATTCACATACCATATAAATCACCCACGTAAATAAGTGTATAATTCAATGGACTTCAGTATATTCACAGAGTTGTGTAACCATCACCACAATCAATTTTAGAACATTTTCATCACCCTCCAAGTAAAATCCCACGCCCATTAACAGTCACTCCTCTCCCCAACCCCCACTCCCAACCCTAGGAAATCATTAATTCTATATTCTGTCTTTATAGACTTGCCTATTCTGATACTTCACATAATGGGTGGTCTTTGGTGACTTGCTTCTTTCATTTAGTGTAATGTTTGCAAAGTTCATCCGTGTTGTAGCATGTATCAGTACTTCATTCTGTTTTATGGATGAATGATATTTCTTTATATGGATGAACCCATTTTATTTATCCATTTATGAGTTGATAGTTATGGGTTATTTCAATACTTGAGCTATCATGAATAACGCCACTGTGAACATTCATGTGTAAGTTTTTGTGTGGACATGGTTTCATTTCCCTTGGGTATATACCTAATATTAGAATTGCTGGGTCACATGGTAACATTATATTTATCCTTTGGATAACTGCCGAACTATTTTCCAAAGAGGTTGCACCATTTTACATTCCCACCAGCAGTGTATGAGGTTTTATTGAGGTCAAATTGAATCTATAGATCAAATGCGGAAAGAACCAATAAAAGAACTTTACAATATTGTTACAACTGATCTATCAATACAGTGTATTTCTATTTTTTTGTCTTCTTTTCCTCTCAGTAATGCTCTGTAGTTTTATGTGTAGAGGCATGACTATACTTTGTGAGATTTATTTCTATTTTTAAAAGATGTATTGTTGATGAATTTTTTTCATTTTTAATTGCTTACTGTCAGCTTATAGAAATACTATTGATTTTTGTATATTGACCTTGTTTCCAGTAACCTTGCTAAATTTATTTATTCTTATAGCATATCTGTAGATTATTTTCAGTTTCCAACACACATAATCATGCTATCGGTGAATAGCCACAGGTTTTTTTTAAAAATAAATTTATTTATTTATTTAGTTTAATTTTTGGCTGCATTGGGTCTTTGTTACTGGGGATGGGCTTTCTCTAGTTGCAGCAAGTGGGGGCTACTCTTCATTTTGGTGTGCGGGCTTCTCATTGCGGTGGCTTCTCTTGTTGCAGAGCACGGGCCATAGGCATGTGGGCTCAGTAGCTGTTGCTTGCGGGCTCTAGAATGCAGGCTCAGTAGTTGTGGCACATGGGTTTAGTTGCTCCACAGCATGTGGGATCTTCCCGGACCAGGGCTCAAACCCGTATCCCCTGCATTTGCAGGCGGATCCTTAACCACTGTGCCACCAGGAAAGTCCCCTAGCCACAGGGTCTTTTTTGTTTTGTTTTCCCTTATTCAGCCTTACATCTTTTATTTTTTCTTGCCTTATTGTACTGGCTAGCACTTCCCATACAATATTAAATAGAAGTGGTAATGGTAGATAGCCTCAATTTGTTCCAATTTCAAGGAGATATTTTTCAATACTTGACCATTAAGTGTGAAATTTGCTGTAGAGTTTTCTGTTTGATATTATTAGATTAAGAAAATTCCCCTTTATTCCTAGTTTGGTAAAAAATTTTATCATGAATAAATGTTGAATTTTTATCAAATGCTTTTTTCACATTTATTGAAATATGATTTTACTCTTCGATACTTTTAATGTGATGAATTACATAATTGGTTTTCAAATGTGAAGCCAATCTTGCATTCCTGGAATAAATTCAAATTGGCCATGATGTATTGTTACTATTTGATCACTATTATATTGTTTAGCACTTATATATTTTTTTATAGAAATTGTTCTGTAACTATGCTTTCTTGTCATGTCCTAGTTTGGTCTTAATATCAAGTTTATGCTGCCCTCAACCAAAAAGTTAGGAAGTGTTTCTAGTTTTGTTTTGTTTTTTCACTTATTCTCCAGAAGAGTTCGTGTAAAACTTGGATTATATCTTTCTTTAATGTTTTAGCAAATGCAAAATATCTTGTATCCACCATTTAAGTATCCTACAGAATAATTCAACTGCCAAAAAAAAAATGTCATGTTCCACCTCCCTTTCTCCCCTTGGGAACCACTGATCTTTTTGCTGATTCAATAGTTTTGCCTTTTCCAGAATGTTATATAGTTGGAATCAGTATGTAGCTTTTTCAGACTGACTTTTTCACTTAATAATATGTATTTAAGGTCCCTGCATGTTCTTTCATGGCTCGATAGCTCGATTTCTTTTTATCAGTGAATAACAGATAAACTCTGGTACATTATTCAGATGTACCACAGTTTTTCTATTTACCTACTGAAGGACATCTTGGTTCCTTCCAAGTTTTGGCAATTATGAATAAAGGCGCTATAAATATTCATGTTCAAGCTTTGTGTAGACATAAGTTTTCAATCATTTGGGTAAATACCAAGGAGCACAATTGCTGGATCATATGGTAAGACTATGTTTAGATTTGGAAGAAACCACCAAATTGTCTTTTATATTAGCTATACCATTTTCCATTCCTACTAACAATGAATGTTCTTGTTTTCCCCATCCTCACTGGTGTTGTCAGTGTTTTGGATTTTGACCATTCTAATAGGTGTGTAGTGGTAGCTCATCATTGTTCTAATTTGCAATTCCTTAATGACATATGATGTTCAGCATCTTTTCATATGCTTCTTTGCCATCTGTATATCTTCTTTGGTGAGATGTCTGTTCAGATCTTTGGTCCATCTTAAAATTAGATTGTTCATTTTCTTATTGTTGAGTTTTAAGCTTTATATATTTTGAGTAACAGTCCTTTATCAAATATGTCTTTTGTAAATATTTTCTCCCAGTCTGTGGCTTACCTTCTCACTCTCTTGACAGTATCTTTTGCAGAGCAGAAAATTTTAATTTTATTGAAGTCCAGCTTACCAAGTCTTTCTTTCATGGATCATGCCTTTGGTATACCTAAAAAGTCATCACCATACCCAAGGTAAGTTGTTATATTATCTTCTAGGAGTTTTAGAGTTTTGCACCTTATATTTAAGTCTATGATTAACTTTTAGTTAATTTCTGTGAAAGGTGTTAGGTCTGTGTGTAGAAACACTATTTCATGTGGATGTCCAATTGTTCTAGCACCATTTGTTGAAAAGATTATCTTTGCTCCATTATGTTGCCTTTATTCTTTTGTTGAAGATCAGTTGACCACATATATGTGGATCATTTCTGGGCTCTCTAGTCTGTTTTGTTGATCTATTTGTCTATGCTTTCACTGATGTGACACTGTCTTCATTACTATACCTTTATAGTCAGTCTTGAAGTTGGGTAGTGTTAATCCTCCATGTTCTTCTCCTTCAATATTGTGTTGCCATTTCTGGATCTTCTGCTTTTCCATCTAAACTTTACAATTAGTTCATTGATGTCCCCCAAATAACTTGCTGAGATTTTGATTGGAATTGCTTTGAATCTATAGTTCAAGTTGGGAAGAACTGATCTCATCAATATTGAGTCTTTCTTTACATGAACATGGAGTAGCACTCCATTTATTTAGTTCTTCTTTGATTTCTTTCATCAGAGTTTTGTCTTTTTCCTCATATAGATTTCGTACATTTTTTTTAGACTTATACATAAGTATTTAGTTTTTATGGGTGCTAATATAAATGATACTGTGTTTTTAAAATTTCAAATTCCACTTGTTCATTGCTGGTATATAGGAAAGCAATTAACTTTTGTTTAGTAATATTGTATCCTGCAACCTTGCTATAATCTCTTATTAGTTTCAGGAGGTTTTTTTGGTTGATTCAGATTTCCTACATGGACAATCATGTCATCTGTGAACAAAATTTCATTTCTTTCTTCTCAATCAGTATATATTTTACTTCCTTTTCTTGTCTTGTTACATTGGCTTGGATTTCCAATGCCAAGCTGAAAGACAGTGGTGAGAGGGGACATCCTTGCCTTCTTCCTGATCTTAGCAGGAAAGCTTCAAGTTTCTTACCATTAAGTATGATGTTAGCTGTAGGTTTTTTGTTGATGTGCTTTATCAAGAGGAGAAAGTTCCCCTCTATTCCTAATTTGCTGAGAATATTTATCATGGTTGGTGTTGTATTTCGTCAAATGCTTTTTCTATATATATTGATATGATCATGAGATTTTTGTTCTTTAGCCTTTTGATGTGATGGATTACATTAATTTGATTTCAAATATTGAACCAACTTTGCATACCTGGAATAAATCCCACTTGGTCATGGTGTATAATTCTTTTTATACATTGTTAGATTAGATTTGCTAATATTTCGCTGAGGATTTTTGCATCTATGTTTATGAGAGATAACTGTAGTTTTCTTGTAATGTTTTTGTTTGGTTTTGCTATTAGGGTAATGTTGGTCTCATAGAATGAGATAGAGGGTATTCCTGCTTCTATCTTTGGGAAGAGGTTATAAAAAATGGATATAATTTCTGCCTTAAATTCTTGGTAGAATTCACCAAGAACCCAGTGAACCCATCTGGCCCTGGTGCTTTCTGTTTGGGAAGGTTATTAATTATTGACTCAATTTCTTTAATAGATATAGACTTATTCAAATAGTCTATTTTTCCCTGTGTGAATTTTGGCAGATTGTGTCTTTCAAGGAATTGGTCCATTTCATCAAAGTTATCAAATTTGTTGGCATAGAGTTGTCCATCATATTTCTTTATTATCATTTTAACGTACCTGGAATCTGTAGTGATGTCCTCTTTCATTTCTGATATTAGTAATCTGTGTATCTCTCTTTTTTCTTAGTTAACCTGGCTAGAAGCTGATTGATTTTATTGATCTTTTCAAAGAACCAGCCTTTTGGTTTTGTTGAATTTCTCTACTGACTTCTATTTTTGATTTTATTGACTTCTGCTTTAATTTTTATTATTTCTTTTCATCTGTTTACTTTGGAATTAATTTGCTCTTCTTTTTCTAGTTTCTTAAGGCCAAAGCTTAGTTACTGATTTTAGATCGTTCTTCTTTTCTAATATATGTAATTCAATGTTATAAATTTACCTCTAAGCACTGCTTTCTCCTCATCCTACAAATCTTGATAAGTTGTGTTTTCATTGTCACTTAGTTTAAATATTTTTAAATCTCTTGTGATTTCTTCTTTGACCCATGTGTTATTTAGAAGTGTGTTGTTTAGTTTGGGATTTTCCAGCTGTCTCTCTATTACTGATTTCTAATTTAATTCTATTGTGATCTAAAGAGCACATATGGTATTAGTTCTTTTCTTTTAAATTTGTTAAGATGCGTCTTATCACCCAAAATGAGGTCTGTATTGATGTATGTTCGATGTGACCTTGAGAAGAATGTGCATTCTGCTGCTATGAGGTGAAGTAGTCAATAGATATCACTTATATCCAGTTGATTGATGGTGCTGTTGAGCTCAACTATGTCCTTACTGAGATTCTTCCTGCTGGATCTGTCCATTTCTGATAGAGGGATGTTGAAGTCTCCAACTATAATAGTAGTTCATCTATTTCTTCTTACAGTTCTATCAGTCTTCGTCACATGAATTTTGATGCTCTATTGTTAGGTGCATACACATTAAGAATTGTTATGTCTTCTTGGAGAATTGACTGTGTTATCATTATGTAATGCCCCTCTTTATCCCTGATAACTTTCACTGTTCTGAAGTCTGCTTTCTGAAAATAATATAGCTACTCCTACTTTCTTTTGATTAGCATTAACATGATATATCTTTCTCCATCTATTTCCTTTTTTTTTTTTTTTTTTTTTTGCGGTACACAGGCCTCTCACTGTCGTGGCCTCTCCCGTTGCAAAGCACAGGCTCCGGACACGCAGGCTCAGTGGCCATGGCTCACAGGCCCAGCTGCTCCACGGCATGTGGGATCTTCCCGGACCAGGGCATGAACCCGTGTCCCCTGCATTGGTAGGCGGACTCTCAACCACTGTGCCACCAGGGAAGCCCCTCCATTTACTTTTAATCTATATGTGTCTTTATATTTAAAGTGGGCTTCTGGTAGATAACATATAGTTGGATCTTGTTTTTTGATCCACTCTGATAATCTCTGTCTTTTAATAGGTGTATTTAGATTATTGATGTTTAAAATGATTATTGATATAGTTGGATTAATATCTACCATACTTTCTGTTTTATATTCACTGCCCTTGTTCTTTGTTCTTATTTTTGTCTTCCACAATTTTTCTGCCTTTTGTACTTCTTTTATTTTTATTTTTTAATTTTTAAAAATTAATTAATTAATTATTTTATTTTTGTGCACTGGGTCTTTGTTGCTGCATGCGTGCTTTCTCTAGTTGCGGCGAGCGGGGGCTACTCTTCGTTTTGGTGCGTGGGTTTCTCATTGCAGTGGCTTCTCTTGTTGCGGAGCACGGGCTTCAGTAGTTGAAGCACACGGGCTCAGCAGTTGTGGCTCGCGGGCTCTAGAGCACAGGCTCACTAGATGTGGTGCATGGGCTTAGTTGCTCCACAGCATGTGGGATCTTCCCAGGTGAGGGATCGAACCTGTGTCCCCTGCATTGGCAGGCGGATTCTTAACCACTGTGCCACCAGGGAAGTCCCTGTACTTTTTTTAATTTAAAAAGATTTAAAAAAATTTTTGTACTTAAAAAAAAAGTTTTATTGGAGTATAGTTGACTTCCAATGTTGTATTACTTGCAGGTGTACAGCATAGTGATTCAGTTATACATATACATATATTCATTCTTTTTCAGTTTCTTTTCCCATGTAGGTTATTACAAAATATTGAGTAGAGTTCTCTGTGCCATACAGTATGTCCTTGTTGGTTATCTATTTTATATATAGTCTTTTGTACTTTTAACTGAACATTTTACATGGTTCCATTTTCCTTTCCTTTCTTAGAATATTAATAATATTTTTTTAAAAGTGGTTGCCTTAGTGTTTGCAACATACATTTATAGCTAATCCAAGTCCACTTTCTCTTTTTTTTTTATTATGTGCTAGACATTATTCTAAGTACTTTTATTTATTTATTTATTTGGCTGCATTGGGTCCCAGTTGTGGCACACAGGATCTTTCATTGTGGCATGCGGGCTTCTTCGTTGCAGCACATGGGGTTCTCTCTAGCTATGGCGTGCGGGTCCAGTAGTTGTGGCTCACTGGCTCTCTAGTTGTGGTGCACAGGCTCCAGAGCACGCAGGCTCAGTAGTTGTGGTGCACAGGCTCTATAGTTGTGGCACGTGGACTCCAGAGCACACGGGCTCAGTAGTTGTCGCACACAGACTCTCTAGTTGTGACACGTGGACTCTAGAGCATACAGGCTTGGTTGCCCCATGGCATGTGGGATCTTAGTTCTCTGACCAGGGATTGAACCTGCATCCTCTGCATTGGAAGGCAGACTCTTAACCACTGGACCACCAGGGAAGTCCCAAGTCCACTTTCAAATAACAGTATACAGCTTCACAAGTAGTGTGAGTACCTTATAATAACAAAATAATCCTAATTATTCCCTTATGTCCCTTGTATTATCACTGTCATTCATTTCACTTACACATAAATATTTATATAAGTTATATATATACACATAGGCGTATATAATCAAATATATTTTTACTATTATTATTTTTAACAAACTGCTATATATTAGATTAATTAAGAATAAGAAAAATAAGGGACCTTCCTGGTGGTCCAGTGGTTAAGACTCTGTGCTCCCAAGGCAGGGGGCACGGGTTCAATCCCTGGTTGGAGAACTAAGATCCTGCATGCTGCACGGTGCAGTCAAAAAAAAAAGAAAGAAAAATAAAAGTTTTTATTTTACCATCACTTATTCTTTCTCTAATGCTCTGACCTATATTATTTTCATTCTCTCTGAAGAATTTTTAACATTTCTTGCAAGGCAGATCTACTGGCAATAAATTCCCTCATTTTTCATTTTTCTAGAGAAAGTATTTCTTCTGTGCTTTTGAATGATAATTTCTCAGGGTACAGAATTCTAGACTGGTGAGTTTTTTTCTCAACACTTTAAATATCTCACCCCACTCTCTTCTCGCATGTATGGTTTCTGAGAAGTCAGATGTAATTCTTATCTTTGCTCCTCTACAGGTAAAGTGCTCTTTTCCTCTGATTTCTTTCAAGATTTCCTCTTTGTCTTTGATTTTCCATAGGTTGGATACAGTATGCCTAGGTATATATTTCTCTTTGTCTTTGATTTTCCGTAGGTTGGATACAGTATGCCTAGGTATATATTTCTCTTTGTCTTTGATTTTCCGTAGGTTGGATATAGTGTATGCCTAGGTATATATTTCTCTTTGTCTTTGATTTTCCATAGGTTGGATATAGTATATGCCTAGGTATATATTTCTCTTTGTCTTTGATTTTCCATAGGTTGGATACAGTATGCCTAGGTATATATTTCTCTTTGTCTTTGATTTTCCATAGGTTGAATACAGAATATGACTATAGGTATATTTTTTTTCTGGCACTTCTTCTGCTTGTTTTTCTCTGAGCTTCCTGTATCTGCAGTTTGGTGTCTCACATTAACTTAGGGAAATTCTCAGTTATTATTGCTTCAAATATTTCTTCTGTTCCTTTCTCTTTTCTTACCCTTCTAGTATTCCCATTATGAATATGTTACACCCTTTGTAGTTGTCCTATAGTTCTTGGATATTCTATTCTGGGGTTTTTTTCCAGGTTTTTTTTTTCTCTTTGCTTTTTCATTTTGGAAGTTTCTATTGACATCTTCAAGCTTAGAGATTCTTTCCTCAGCCATGTCCAGCCTACTAATGAGCCTACTAATGAGCCTATCAAAGGCATTCTTCATTCCTGTTACAGTGTTTTTGGTTCCTAATATTTCTCTTTTATTCTTTCTCAGAATTCCTCTGCTTACATTGTCCATCAGTTATTGCATGCTATCTACTTTATCCATTAGAACCCTTAGCATAAGTATAGTCAGAGTTCTGTGAAAAAAACAGAACCAATAAGACAGATAGATAAATAGATAGATAGATAGATAGGTAGAGATATAGATACAGATATATGAGGAAACATTATAGGAATTGGCTCACACGGTTATGGAAGCCAAGAAGTCCTACAATCTACTGTCTGTAATCTGGAGAACCAGGAGAGGCAGTGGTATAATTCAGTCTGAGTCCAAAGTCCTGAGAATCAGGGGAACCAATGGTGTAACTCCCAGTCTGAGGCTGAAAGCCTGATAACTGGGGGACCACAGGTGAAAGTCCTGGAGTCCAAAGGCCTGAGAACCAGGAGCTACAGTGTCCAAGAACAGGAGGAGATGGATATCCCAACTCAACAAGAAAGAGACAGAATCTGTCCTTCCTTCTTCCTTGTTCTATTCATGCCCTCAACAGATTGGATGATGCCTGCCTACTCTGGTGAGAGCAAATCTTCTTTATTCAGTCTACTGAATCGAATGCTAATCTCTTCCAGAAATACCCTCAGACACAACCCAAAATAATGTTTTACCAACTATGTAGTCATCCCTTGGCCCAATCTAACTGACACATAAAATTAACCGTCACAGCATATTAATCATAGTTGTTTAAATTCCTATTCTGATAATTCCAATAGTTCTGCCATATCCGAGTCTGATGCTTGGTCTGTCTCTTCAAACTGTGTTTTCTGCCTTTTATTATGCCTTGGAATTTTTTCTTGATAACCAGATGTGATGTGCTGGGTAAAAGGAATTGCAGTAAATAGGCCTTTCGTATGGTGGTGAGGTGTGGGGGGAAGGGAAATATCTATAGTCCTATGAGTAGGTCTCTTGAAATTCATCAACTACAATTTAGATTTTCCTACCTTGGCACTGGTTCCTGCAGAGGTCTCTGCTAGGTTGTGATTTTCTGTACCTGCCTGTCTGCTGTCCAGTTTGGGAGGGAGTAGTCTGCTCCATGATAGATCCAAGGGGAGTGTTGATTTTTTGGTTTGTTTAGCTTTTTCTTTGTTATTAGTATGGAGTTATGACTTCCAAGCTCCTTAGATTTTGGACCAGAATCATCTTCAGTTTTTAAGGATACTGTCAGAGCTTCCCTGGTGGCACAGTGGTTAGGAATCCGCCTGCCAGTGCAGGGGACACGGGTTCGAATCCTGGTCTGGGAAGATCCCACATGCCGCGGAGCAATTAAGGCCATGCGCCACAACTACTGAGCTTGTGCTCTAGAGCCCGTGAGCCACAACTACTGAGCCCGAGTGCCACAAGTACTGAAGCCTAGAGCCCATGCTCTGCAACAAGAGAAGCCACCCAATGAGAAGCCCATGCACTGCAACGTAGAGTAGCCCCCGCTCGCAGCAACTAAAGAAAAGCCCCCGCACAGCAACAAAGACCCAATGCAGCCAAAAATAAAAATAAATAAAATAAATATATTTATAAAGGATATTTTCACTTTTTTGCCAGTTTGCCAGTTATTTTACAGTACTTCACATATATCATTTCATTCTCTTCTAGTTTACATCATTTCTGTGGAAATATAGAATGTCAGTCTTAAAGATAGCATATAGATGGGTCTTCCATTTGTTTATTTTTAATCCAGTCTGATAATCTCTGTCTTGGAGTATTTAGATCATTTACATTTGATGTAATTATTAGTATGGGTGGGTCTAAATCTACCATTTTTCTATTAGTCCCATGTATTCTTCATTTCTTTTTTCCTCTTTTCCTGCTTTTTTTAAAATTAACTGTCTGTTTAAAAATATTCCTTTTATCTCCCCTAAAGTCTTAATACTTATACTACTTTCACATATTTTTAGTGGTTGCTTTAGGGCAGGGGTCAGCATATGGTCCATGGCCTGTTTTTTATGGCCCTTGAAGTAACAATTTTTTAAATAACAAATGTTATTTTTTAGAATACTTTTAGATTTACAGAATATTGTACAGAGTACAATTTTCCATCTATCCTGTGCCCAACTTTCCCTATTACTAGCATCTTGTATTAATAACATGGTTCATTTGTTAATATTAATGAATAATTAAGAACACATTATTCTTAACTAAAGTTCATGCTTTATTAAGATTTCCTTAATTTTAAAAAATTGTGGTAAAATACACATAACACAAAATTTACCATCTTAACCATTTTGTTTTTAATTTTTAAAAAATTTTAATTTATTTTTGGCTGCGTTGGGTCTTTGTTGCTGGGCGTGGGCTTTCTCTTGTTGCAAGCAGGACCTACTCTTCATTGCGGGGCGTGGGCTCCTCATTGCAGAGGCTTCTCTTGTTGCAGAGCATGGGCTCTAGGGTGCACAGGCTTCAGCAGTCATGGCACACGGGTTCTAGAGCAGCTCAGTAGCTGTGATGCACGGGCTTAGTTGCTCCGCAGCATGTGGGATCTTCCTGGACCAGGGATCGAACCCGTGTGCCCTGCATTGGCAGGCAGATTCTTAACCACTGCGCCACCAGGGAAGTCCCCATCTTAACCATTATAAACTGTTCAGTTCAGTAGTGTTAAGTATATTCACATCATTATGCAACCAATCTCCAGAACTCTTTTCATCTTGCAAAACTGAAACTCTCTACCCATTAAACAATTCCCCAGTTCCCCCTCCCCCCAGCCCCTTGTCAACCACCATTTTTCTTTCTGTTTCAATGAACTTGACTACTCTAGACATCTCATATGAATGGAATAATAAAGTATTTGCCTTTTGTGATCTGTTCGTTTCACTTAGCTTAATGACCTCAAGGTTCATCCATGTTGCAGCATGTGTCAGAATTTCTTTCCTTTTTAAGGCTGAATAATATTCCATTGCGTGTATATACCACATTTTGTTTAACCATTCATCAGTCAATGGACACTTTTGTTTATCCATTCATCTGTCACCTACATTTTACCTAATGTCCTTTTTCTGTTCCAGGATCCAATCCAGGATACCACACTGCATTCATCAACATGTTTTCTCAGGCTCCTCTTAGTGATTACACTTTCTAGGACTGTTTTTCTTGTTTACTGACCTTGACAGTTTTGAGTAGTACCAGTCAGATATTTTGTATAATATCCCTCTATTAGGATTTTTCTGATGTTTTCCTCATGCTTTGACTAGAGTTATAGGTTTTCTGAAGGAAGACCACAGAGGTAAACTGCCATTTGTATCACATCATATAAAGGGTACATACAGTCAACATGAGTTATCACTGTTGATGTTGACCTTGACCACCTGGCTGGGGCAGTGTTTGTCAGGTTTCTCTAAAATTACCCTTCTCATCGCTTTCCATGCTGGACTGTTTGGACGGAAGTCAACATGCCCAGTCCGCATTTAAGGAGTAAGAAGTTATGTCCACCTCCTTCAGAGGTATCTACGTAAATTATTGGGGGTTCTTTTGCCTGGGGGGGTTGTTAAGAATGGTTTTTACATTTTTTATAATTTGAAAAATTTCAAAAGAAGATTTTGGGATATAAGAAAAGAGTTTGAAACTCAGATTTCAGAATCTACAAATAAAATTTTATAGGAACACAGTCGTGTTCACTCATTTACATATTGTCCAAGGCTACTTTCATGTACAACAGCAGAGTTATCAGTTGCAACAGAGACTGTGTAGCCTTCAACATCTAAAATATTTACTATCTGGCCCTTTACAGAAAAATTTTGCTGACCTATGCTCTAAGGTTTACAATAGGCGTCTTTAACCTATCAGTTTTCCTTCACATAGTAACATTATATCACTTTATGTAAAAGTTAGAAACGTAAAATATTGGGTTGGCTAGAAAATTCGTTCAGGTTTTTCCATAAGATGTTACAGAAAAACCTGAACGAACTTTCTGGCCAACCCAATAGTGTAGTCCCATTTCCCTTTCCAATTCTTTGTGTCATTGTTGTTATACATTTTATTTCTACCCCACAGTACATTGTTATCCTTTTTGCTTTAGTCAATTATGTTTAAACAATTTTTAAATGAGAAAAATATATTTTTTATTTATCTACATATTTTCCATTTCTAGTTCATTCATTCCTTTGTGTAGATCCAAATTTTCATCTAGTATGTTCCTTCTGCCTGAAAAACTTTCTTTAATTTTTTTTTTTTTTTTTGCGGTACGCGGGCCTCTCACTGTTGTGGCCTCTCCCGTTGTGGAGCACAGGCTCTGGACGCGCAGGCTCAGCGGCCATGGCTCACGGGCCCAGCCACTCCGCGGCATGTGGGATCCTCCCGGACCGGGGCACGAACCCGTGTCCCCTGCATCGGCAGGCGAACTCTCCACCACTGCGCCACCAGGGAAGCCCTCTTTAATATTTTTTATTGTGTAGGTCGACTGATGATGAATTCTCTCACATTTTTGTGGGTGTGTGAAAAATTTCACTTTCATTTTAAGGATATTTTCACTGAGTTTAGAGACCTGTTGATAGTCCCTTTACCCCCACAACTTTAACAATGTATTCTACTGTCTTCTGGCTTGTATAGTCTCTCACAATAAGTCTATGATAATTTTATCTTTGTGCCTCAGTATGTAATGTCCCTTTTACCATCTGGCTTTTTAAAAGATTTTCTCATTGTCACACATTTTCAGCAATTTGATTACAATGGACCTCACTGTCTGTTTTATGTCTTTTTTTTTTTTTTTTTTGCAGTATGCAGGCCTCTCACTGCTGTGGCCTCCCCCGCTGCGGAGCACAGGCTCTGGACACGCAGGCTCAGCGGCCATGGCTCATGGGCCCAGCCGCACTTTAAAGACACATTTGCAGGTTATAGGCCAGTTGCTTTGTAGACTATCTTAATTTGGGCTTGTCCAAAGTTTCCTCATGGTTAGATTCAGGTTATGTGTTTGTGCAAGAATATCACAGAAGTGATGCTGTGTCTCTCTCATTTCATCCTATCAGGTGATACATGATTTTAATTTGTCTCATTACTGTTGACCTTCCCTTTGATCATTTGATTAAATTGGTGTCTGCCAGGCTTCTCCACTGTACCACTGTAAAGTTACTCTTTTTTCCCCTTATAATTATTTTGTGGTGACATGCTTTGAAAATATGTAAATATCCCATTCCTCCACAAACTTTCTGTGTATTTATTTTTTTATGTCCGTATGGAGTCTTGGATTCCTATTTTATTCAATCAGTGATAATCCATTAATATAATTTACTTTAATGCTCAAATTATCCATATCCAGGCAATGGAAGTCCCTTCCAGCTGGCTTCTGTATTCTTTTGAAAAGTCTCCATCATCCTTTGAGTAATAAAGACAGCTTTACTGAGGTATGACTTACATACCATATAATTCACTCATTTTAAGTGTAAAATTTAATGAGTTTTAGCATATTCACAGATATGTTACACCACCAGCACAGTCAATTTTAAAACATTTTCATCATCTCAAAAGTAAACCTCATAACCTTTAGCTATCATCCCCGTATCCTCCCATCCCCACTTCAGCCCTTGGCCACCATTAATTAATCGACTCTGTGTCTCTGTACATTTGCGTATTCTGCATTTTCATATGAATGCCATCATACAACATGTGGTCTCTGCGACTGGCTTCTTTTACTTAGCATAATGTTTTAGAGGCTTATCCAAGTTGCAGCATGTATAATTACTTCATTCCTTTTCATGGCTGACTAATACCTCATTGTACGGATATACCGCATTTTGTCCAACTGTTCATCAGTTGATGGGCATTGGGTTGTGTCCATCCTTTGGCTATTGTGAGTAGTATTGCTCTTAATATTCAGGTACAAGTTTTTGTGTGGACATACGTTTTCATTTCTCTTGGGTATACTTCCTAATGGAATTGCTGGGTCATATTAATCATTTCTGAGTACTTTACTTTCTGGCACAAGATCATCCAGTCTTACCTTGTATTTTCCCCACTCCAATTCTGTAATCAGCCATTTCTCCGAGGAGCCCCAGGTCCTTGTAGTGGACAGTGGTAGTCAGAAATTAAGACGTGGGGACTTCCCTGGTGGCACAGTGGATAAGACTCCACGCTCCCAATGCAGGGGCCACGGTTCAATCCCTGGTCAGAGAACTAGATCCCACATGCATGCCACAACTAAAGGAGCCGGCGAGCCGCAACTAAGACCTGGTGCAATTAAATAAATAAATATTTTTAAAAATTCAGACGTGGGTGCTAGTTATTCTCATTACTATTAAGATGTAACTGTTTCAGGCCCTCTCAGTGAATGGAGCTGGGAAATATATGTAGGTATTCAATAGAAACATAAGTGTACATGCATTGACACATACACGCACAATATAAACATCTACATACACACACAGCAACATTTATTTCTGTATCTATTTATTTTGAAAATCGTAAGTGCTCACTCCTACCTCCAATTCCAGTCCACAGGGTTCATTCTAGTTTTTCCTCTTCCATGTTTACAACAGTTTTCACCAACAGTGAGAAACCTAGTCCATTCTCTCAACAAATTCCCTTATTGGGTCAGTCCTACTGTGGGTAACCCATATTCTGTTGCTACCACTCGCCACCTCACACAGACCCCCGCTCAGCCCTCCTGGGCTCTGACACCCTGCCGCAGGCCACCCACACCACCCCTTCCCCCCACAGGGATGCGCTTTTCACCCCACCAAGCTCTGACACCCTCCCAAGCTCCCCTGTGGACACACTGCCCCACCCCTCTAGGGATGCCCTTCTCACCCCGTGACTCTATTTCCTGGTGCTTGCCCACCCTGGTCAGATGCCCTCTTCACCCCCTCAGGGTGCAGTCTGCCCTACTGAGCTCTACCCTACATGGACGTCCTCCTTATCTTGACCAGGCTGCCATCCTGCTTAGATGCTCTTGTTTCTCTGCTGCAGCTCGGACACTGGGCCAGCCTATCTGCCCATATGACTGAGCTTTGACTGATTCTCTCTGTCTCGTGTCTCTCTCTGTCTCTCTCTGTCTGTCTGCTCTGACTCTCCTCCATTGGAGACACCCTCTTTACTTCACCTGAGCTCCCAAACCATGTGCTGGGCCACTGCATCCCTCCCCACCCCCCACCCTGGGGACGCCTACCTTGCTTGGCCCATCTAAAGGCTTCTGCACTGAACTGTTCTTGAAGGGAAGGGAAGAGAAAATAAAAAGAACGAATCGGGGAGGTGGGGGAGGAAGAGGAAGAGAGCTGCCTGGCAATATTTTGTTGAAAGGTGGACCTTGTATGTGACAGGTTGTAGAGGTTCCCGTGGCCATTGTCTCTTCCTCAGAGAATTTCACTTCCTTCTGGCAGCCAAAGTACAGGTAAATCGTCTCGATGCGATGAAGCTGGTCTAGTTTGCCCTTATTTCTGGGTGTGGCCCTCTGCAGGGTCTCAGCTGGAAGCCAGTTTGAGCGGGCTGAGGGACGGATGGTAGCTCTTCTGAGAAGCGCAGCTGGGAAGAGGAGAGAGTCAAGGTGACTGGAGTTTCAGGAGTGGAGGAGGGGGAGAGACACTAGGGTGCATCTTCGGGCAGATAGGAAGGAGGCGGCCAAGTGGCAGGTGAGGGCAGCACCAGGAGAACAAGGGGTGGAGGGGCAGGAGGGTGGGCCCTTGGCTTGGGGAGGGTGGGCTTTGGACTCGAGGGGACACTGCCAGGTGCCCGCCAGGTGTACGGGAGGCCAGGTGGGACACGACCTGCATCTCTGCGGGGCTGCGGTTTCCTGGAGTAGCTGGAGATGAGGTCCCTACAGAGGGGGCAGCCGTGGTGGGGAGAGGTGTGGAGAAGGAATGGGACGCAGTGGGGAGACTGCGACTCAGTGAGGGGAGGGAGTTTAGTGGGGAGCGAGCTCAATGAGAGGGAGGGGGCTGGGTAGGGAGGGGGGCTTTTTTTTTTTTTTTTTTTTGCGGTAGGCGGGCCTCTCACTGTTGTGGCCTCTCCCGTTGCGGAGCACAGGCTCCGGACGCGCAGGCTCAGCGGCCATGACTCACGGGCCCAGCCGTTCCGCGGCATGTGGGATCTTCCCAGACCGGGGCACGAACCCGTGTCCCCTGCATCGGCAGGCGGACTCTCAACCACTGCGCCACCAGGGAAGCCC
Organism: Grampus griseus; assembly: GCF_964374135.1. NCBI lineage: Eukaryota > Metazoa > Chordata > Mammalia > Artiodactyla > Delphinidae > Grampus > Grampus griseus. The sequence continues at coordinate 24,259,774 of NC_139014.1, forward strand.
CGGGAGGGGGGCTTTTTAAGCAGGAGGGGCCCAGAGGTCTCATTTCTTTGTCTAGACGGGGAGCTCCTGAGAGCAGGGACTCTGTCCCTTCCCTTCTGACATTGCCCCCCCCCCCCCCCCCCCCCCCCCGCCGCCACCACCATCACCACCTTCAGCGTGGGGAAGTGACGAGGCGGCCTCTCTGCTCTTTCTTTTCCAGGGCTGGGTTGGAGAACCACAGACTGTCTGCCTCATAGTGGGTGTGGGGAAGCGAGGGTCCTCCCCTTCCCTCCCAGCTAAACCTTTTGCCCCTGAGGTCCTAGAGCAGGTCGGTGTCCTGGGTGGAGGGCGGCAGTGGGCATAGGGAAGGGGCTGGGGGCTTGCTCTCCCCTTTCCTCCAGGCACCACGGGGCAGACAGGGGGACGGCAGCCCCAGGCTGGCTTTGTTTCTCATTTTGCTCTTGGCTCTTCTGGTGGAAAAACCGAAGCGCTCCCCTTGGTACAGCTGAGGTGGAGACGGTGAGCCTGGCTGGGAGGCTGCCCTGGCAGGGAAGTTGAGGGGCAGGAGGGGCCTGGCTGGGGACAGACTGCCCACCCTTCAACCCCCTCTGCTTCTACGTGGCTCTCCAGGCCCAGGGCTAAGTCTTGAGTCTGAGGTGTAGGGGGCTGGGGCCTGGGAGGAGACGAGCTCTGGGCTTGGGCTTGGGCTCAGCCTCGGGCCCAGAGCACCCTGTCTGCCAAGGCTGTTCCCAGAACGGTCTCCAAAGAGGGGATTCAAAGTCCCCCTGGAGTTCTAGAGGGAACCACTGGGAAGCTGCAGCACGAGGGATTTGCGTCAGACTGGGACAGGCTTTCTCCCCTCACAGGGGTTTTTCCTAAGGTAGAGGCAAGCTGTGTACTCAGGGCATTTCCTGAACACCTGAGGATGTGGCAGCGGCCTTTCTGTACATTATCCATGTCACCTTCACCAGCACCCCAAGGTCAGCATTCGCTGTCCCCATTTTACAAGCGAGGAACCTGAGACTCCAAGACCTCAAGAGTTGCAGAGTCTCGAGGTAGCCAAGGCAGGACTGGAACCCGAGTGTGCGGCTCACTGGGTGATGCCTTTTCCCCAACACTGGGAACACCGGAGAGCCTTCCTCCCCAGGGCCCGGAGCCCCCGAGCGGCTCCCTGGTGGGCTGCCCAGTCAGAGAAAGAGCTCAGGCATGCTGGCATCCCTGAGGTGCTTTGGGCCATGCCTCCGTCTCAGCACAGCCCATGGTCTCTCCTACTGTCCCCAGCCCCTCATTTGGCTGTGAGATGCCTGGGGGGATCTCCCCGCATCCGTCCTCTTGTAGAGCTAGCACCACCCCCACTCCATTTTTCCTGCCGCCCCAGTCCCTGGCCCCGGCCTCCTCTCTCCAGCCTGATGGAAAGGGGAGCCCAGAGAGGAGCCCAACCACTTTCCCTCTGGAATCTGCTGCCTCGGCTCTCAGATGGAGAAACCATCTGGAGTGTATTATGGGCAGTGGAGAAAGCTGAGAGCGGGAGAATGCGAGTTGGCCCCAGCGGCGGCTCCTGTCTGCAGGAAGAGGGGGCTCAGTGCTCTTCAGGGGATGGGCCAGCGGCTGCCCCCACCTCCCCAGTCCCTGGAAGAGGCAGATAAGAGATGTGCAGGAGAGGGTGGTCTGGGGAAGGCAGGGCCCAGGCCTGCAGATGCCTCTGTAGAGCCCAGTTTGAAACTGCTGATCTTATCCACTTCCCATTTCACAGATGAGACCGAGGTCCAGAGAGGGATAGTGACTTCCCCAGGGTCACACAGCAAGTCATGAGGGAAAAGATTGGAATTAGAACACTTCCACATATATGCACACACCAGTGGACATCGGAAGTCCCCGGAGTCAGGGTGGAGGACAAAAGTAGGAGCGAGGATGCAGGGTCTAGGCTGGATGACCTGTCTCTTCCTCAGCTTCAAGTGAGTGAAGCGAAGGAGCAAACGCCAGTGAGAACAGGAAGATATATCCTTCATCCTTCTGGGGTCTTCATTCCCTTCCCACTCCTGCCCCACCCGCCACCCGATCCTTGAGGCTGGCCTGGTCCTGGGGTCTGGACTTCTAGGCTCTTCCTCTGGCTCCCAGGAGCCCCCTCCCCCAAGCGGGGCCCCAGCTCCAGACGTGGCAGGGCGAGCGGGAGTGAGGTTTCTCCGCTCCCTTCCAAGTGCTGTGCTGGCGGCTCCCGAAATAAAAATCAAATGTGGGCTTGGCAGAGAGCGCGGGGTTGGGATAAGCAGGAGCTGACAGCACTGGGCCTTCATTCTTTCCATAGAAACTTCACCTCCTAACCTCTGGCATTTTAATTATTCTCCTACCCACTTGCTCTCCCTGGGCCAGAGGGTGAGCTCACCCTTTCCTCTAGCCTGAGAGGGGGCAGCTGCTGCCTGGACCCCCAGGCTGCTCCCGGGAAGCTCGGTGGGGCCAGGCTTGCTGCTTCCTCCTGCTTCTGCAGACCCTGAAGGGGCGGCCAGCCTGGCACCTAAGGTTCCATGTGTGAGTCATTAAGTCTTCACACCCACTGCTCCATTTAATGGTGGCCACTGCCTTAAGCTGCGGCATCACCGGCTCAGCACACGCAGCCACGCTCAGTGTGTACAGAGCAGGGCCTAGGACCTGGGCTGGTGGCTCCTGGTCCTGCCCTCTTTCCAAACCCAGGAAAAGGGCAAGAACAGCTTGGGCTTGATCATTTGCCTCATCTCCCAGAATGTCCAAATTTCCCCAATGGTAAGTGATTTAAAGCATTATTTTGATATTAAAACATACAAGGGGGACTTCCCTGGTGGCACAGTGGTTAAGAATCCACCTGCCGGGCTTCCTTGGTGGCGCAGTGGTTGGGGGTCCACCTGCCAGTGCAGGGGACGCGGGTTTGAGCCCTGGCCCGGGAGGATCCCACATAACGCAGAGCAACTAAGCTCCTACACCACAACTACTGAGCCTGTGCTCTAGAGCCCGTGAACCACAACTACTGAGCCCACGTGCCACAACTACTGAAGTCCGCGCGCCTAGAGCCCGTGCTCTGCAACAAGAGAAGCCACAGCAATGAGAAGCCCACGCACTGCAACAAAGAGTGGCCCTCGCTCGCCGCAACTGGAGAAGGCCCACGTGCAGCAGCGAGGACCCAACGCAGCCAAAAATAAATAAATTAAATAAATAAATTAAAAAAAAAAAAGAATCCGCCTGCCAATGCAGGGGACATGGGCTCGATTCTCTGGTCTGGGAAGATCCCACATGCCGCGGAGCAGCTAAGCCCGTGTGCCACAACTACTGAGCCTGCGCTCTAGAGCCCACGAGCCACAACTACTGAGCCTGTGTGCTACAAGTACTGAAACCCACGCGCCTAGAACCCGTGCTCCACGACAAGAGAAGCCACCGCAGTGAGAAGCCTGTGCACCACAACGAAGAGTAGCCCCCGCTCGCCACAACTACAGAAAGCCCGTGTGCAGCAACGAAGACCCAATGCAACCAAAAATAAATACATTAATTAATTAAAAAAAAACATACAAGGACATAGTATGGGGTAAGAAGTAAAATGTTTATGAATTTTTAAGGTAGAAAACAAGTTCTCAAAGATCTCCACTTGAAGCTGTCTGTAGACACCAGGCAGCAGCATCTTCTCCCTGGGCCTGGCCATGAACTGGGGTGAGATGCTAGTCATGTCTATTAGTGGCATTTGTTTGGACCCCAGGCTGCCACTGAAGCTGCTGGTGGCTGCCGGTAGGCAGCCTTGGCCCACCCTGGGAGGCAGAGGCCTTCTCTTACCTCCAGGCCCAGAGCTGGAGCTGTCTGCTGATTCTGTGTGTCTCCTGGGCAGGCCAGCTTCCACAAGCCAAGCAGCACAGGTGGGGGACAGCCTCAACTCTGACCCCAGAGCCAGTACCCCAGCAACCTTAACCAAGGCCTCCTGCTCCATCCCCAAGTCCTGGAGCCTCTCCCACCTCATGGCCTTCAGAGGCCCAGCCCGGTGGGGGTGGGGGTGGGGGGTGGGGGGGCGGGTGCAGGGAGGCAACCCTCGGTCTTCTTCCTTCTTGCCTGTAAGTCTCCCCTGAATGAATATTCCATCTATGGAACTATGCCTGCGCAAGGCCTGTGGGCAGTTACAGTCTCCGCTCTAGTGGAGCTTCCAGAAGTAGAGAGATGCGCTATTCAATGGAGTTCTTTGACGGGGAAAGTAAGGCTCTGGCGGCCCCTGGAAGGGGATTTCTGACCCAAGCTCAGGAGAAGGGCATCAGGGAAGACTTCCCAGAGTCCGGTGACGACCAGGATGGGAGGGAAGTTGTAACTAGAAGTTTCAAGCAGAGGGAACAGCACCTGCAAAGGGGCCAGTCGTGAGGGCAAGCCAAGTGCAGGGCCCACAGGAGTGTAGACGCTGCGAGGAGTCAGGTCATGGATGGGGAACTGCCGGAGTACTTGGAGTGAAGAGCGGGTAGGATGACATGACCAAACTTGGGGTTTAGGAAGATTTCCAGATGAAGTGTGGAGGATTGGTTGGGAAGTGATCAGATTGGAGGTGGGGTGGTGAATAAGAGGCCGCCACAGAGGTCCAGGTGGGAAGTGACAGTAGCCGGTGGCAGTGGCACGGGAAGAGATGGCTGGATTGACCAAATTTGAGAGCAGGAGTCACAGGACTTGGTGACCAACTGGCAGAAGGATGAGAGCTGGTTCGCACATCTGGCTGAGTGGTTTACTGTTGAACACGGTGACCGTGAAATACCTGTTGGGATCCAAGGGGAACGCCCACTAGGGCCCCTGGAGAAAGTGTGCGGAGAAGAGGCCAGGCCCAAACCCGAGGGGAGATGCAGGAGGCAGAGCCTCCAAAGGAGCTGGAGAAGGAGTAACCAGAGAGGTAAGAGGGAAATCAGGGGAGTAAGGGGTCGCCCAAGCCCCCAGGGGGCTTCCTAAAGGAAGCATGGCCAGCAGCTTCAGCGGTCACAGAGATGAGGTGGGATGAGACCTGAGAAGGGACGTGTGGTCTAGGGACCAAGAGGCTTTTGGTCCCTCACCCATCTCTGTCCTGTCTCCCCTCTCTCTGTCCCACAGCCTCCCCCGTCTCTGTCCCACAGCCTCCCCCAGCCTCAGTGCCCCCTCAACGCTTCCCCACATGCCTTCCTTCACCTCACTCTTTCTCTCTGACCAGAAGGCCCAACATCCTTCTAAGGGAAACTTCGTGCCCAACCCCCCTCGGGTCTTTGTTGTCCTTCCTGGCTCCAGAAATCACACCCCACCACCAAGAAGAACAACCATCACATATACTTCTCACCAGAGGATCACCCAGAGCTCTTAGAAGCTGGGGCCGAGAGGAGCACACACCTCCATCTGGCCGCTGGGGCCGCTCACTGCCTCTTCTGATTGAGCCCCCATGGGGTGCCAGGCTCCAGAATGGCTCCAGGCAAGCCTGACCCCCAGGCCTTATGGTCTAGGGCAGAGAGAAGCAATGACCCTGGCCAACTTACGCAGTGACAGGACAGGTACAGAGAACCAGCTATGTTAAATCCAGTGGAGAGATCCAAGCGGGTTTCATGGAGGAGGTGACTCTGGGTAGGACCTTGAAAGTCTAGCAGGATTTGGTCAAGTGGCAATGGGAGCTAAAGGGATTGCAGGAGGAGGGAATGTAAGGGGTGCCCAACATTCGGGTGGCAGCCAATAGCTCGGGGTGGCTGGTGGCCCCAAACAGTAGGCCCAGAGGGGGCAGGAGGCTGCAAGGTGAAGGGGCCCAGAAAGCCAAGGGAAAAGACCTCATACTTTGTCCACTGCTGCCTCTTGATCCAGGGCTTTCCGATCAGACACAGTTTCCCTGTTCATTCATTCATTCATGTGGGAAATATTTACTGAGCTCCTACTCTGTGCTTAGCAAGTGCTGAAGATATTTGAGGGACAGGATGAAGTCCCTGCCATCACAGAGCTTAAGTACCAGGAAGAAACACAGATTATACAGTTGTAAACAAATAAAGGCTGAAAAGAAAACAATGACATGACTGGTCACTCTGAAGGGAGAGCCTGTGTCCTGCCTCCCCTCAGACTCAGGGCTCCCGAGGGCAGAGCCTGTGTCTCCGCCAGCAGACTGGGAGCCCAGCACCCTGGGGAAGGACAGAGAACGGAGCATCTTGGAGCAACAGCTGACGTGGCTCAGAAACCTCCCAGGAATGGCTGCGTCCCCAGCCCAAGGACCCTCCAGCAGGGACCGGCCATCATCACTTCCCTCAACCATCAACTGCTTCTGGTGCCTGGTGGAGTGAGGAGGGCTGGGACCCATGACCTGGAGACCCAAGCCTTGGAGGAGACGGCAAACCACCACCTGCTGCTGGACAAGGCGGGTCCAGAGGGGTCTGTGAGGGCCTCCGCGGGGGACCCAGGGAGAGAGGGCAGGGGATTCTCAGAAAGGACCCTCTTCCCAGGCAGGCCCAAGTGGGAGGGCTTCCCTCTCCTCCTCCCCATCCAACCCCCACCCCATTAAACCCTTAAGTTAACCTCAGCCCCACCCGGAGCTGGAAAGAGTGCCCCAAAATAAATCCTAAATTACATGCTGCCTGGGGGCAACCACAACTCTCCTTCCTCCCTCTCCAGCAAGCAGACCCGCCCTACCCGATGCTGGGGGGCCTCCCCCCAATGGGCTATTTATACAGCTCCCCGCTTTGCTGTCTGGCCTCCTTGTCCTTGGGTGAGACCCAAGCAGGCTACTCTGCTCTCCCGGGAGGTGGAAGCCAGTAGGGAGGCTGTGAGACTCTCCAGGCCTGACAGGACCATGGGGATATAATTTGTAGTCCAAATCAGGGTGCTTTGGGGAGCTGCTAAGAACTACACCTAAGCAACGGCATAGATCTGTCCTGTCCTGTGTACACCGGGCATCTGGTCACCCAGAAATGCAGCCCAGGCTCCAGCCTCCTAGAGTGCTGCCTTCCCAGGGATGAGAGAGAGAGAGAGAGGGAGAGCGAGAGAGTGATTGAGAGAGAGAGAGAGAGAGATTGAGAGAGACAGCAAGCACTGCCTTTACCCGCTGGTTGCCTAGGGGAGCAGTTCTAAATACAGGGCACCCCCCCATACACACCACCTGACAAGGGCAAGAGTGGTTCTGGCTCCGAGGACCCCGGACATAAAGGGGGTCTGGGGGAGGGCCTGGGCCAAGAAAGGGGGGAGCTGGACATGGCTCTTTGGAGACCATGGGCTTAGGACAAGGACTTCCCTGGACAAAGCCACCGTCCTCACTGGGAACCTGGCTTCAGACACTGGGGCTGCTCCCCTCAAGCAGTAGAGATGGGAGGGGAGGGAAGAGGCAAGAGAGAAGAGAGTGGGAGAGAGAGACGTGCACACTGAGATGGATAATGACAGAGGAAGGGAGGGGAGCTTCCGGAGCCCCGTCTCTACTGCGTGGCACCCGTGGGCCTGGACGTCTACCCACTAGCCACTGTCCCCGGCTCCTCGGCCCCTCTTCCCTGCTCTCCAGGGGAATGGGTGAAGGGCCTGCCGCCTGCCTCAGGAGCGGGGACTCTCCTCTGCCCCTGGGAGCCTGCTCCACTCCCCCAGAGACCCAGCCTTTACCGGCCCCTCGGGGGAGGCACTGCTGGGGCTGAGCTGGGGCTCACCCCCCACCTCCTCTAGCCTCAGTTGCCCTGTGGAGGTGGGCATCGGTGAGTCCAGAGAGAGGGCAGAGAAATAAGTGTCCCCTTCTCACTTGGACTCAGCCCCAGAGGAGGTGGGGGGACAGGAGCTGAGAGCAAGGAAGGAGGGAAGGGGGAGGAAATGGAGAGGCTGGGAGAGCCCGGAAAGGAGCTGGCTTCAGGCCTGGGTCTCAGGAGGAGGCAGCGTGATGGCCCAGGGATAGAGCGGAGTGGTCTTGCTGTCTGGAGGACCATGGACACATCCAAGTTCACATCTCATGCGGGTGATTTAGGGGCTAGGGCTCGCCCTCTCCGGGCTTCACCGACAGGTTGTGAAGAGGGACAGGACAGCATGCGATGAGCTGACTGAGCCCCGTCACCGCCGAGGGGATATTTTCATTCACAAGGAAAGTGGGCGCCAACAACCTGCGGGAGCAGCGGGCTGGAGCTGCTGCCTGAGGGGGGCAGAGGCGCCCAGGCGTACCTGACCGGGGCTCCAACAGCCCTCCTTAGAGGTGGCACGTGTCTCCCTATTAAACTTGATTATCCGTCTGTGCACCAGGTCCCCATGACCCCCACCTGCCCAGAAAACACTGTTTATGGGGCCTGAGGCTCAGGCCTGTCATTTAGCTGGAGGAGGCAACCCAAGCCACAGTGAGCCTTATGTGGAGAAGCATCGCCCAGCTCGCGCCGGCACCAGCCCAGACACTTAGTGCCCTGTTTACCCTGGCATGGGCAGCTGGCACAGGTGGGGCTCTCCAGGGAGCTCCAGAGGCCCAGCCAGCAGACCTTCCTGGAGGCCAAAGAGGAGGCCGGGACAGCTGCTCTGTGGAGCTGAGGGAGGGGTGCGCGGAGAGGCACCCAGCCCAGCTGCACACCTGGTCCTCGCGCTGCAGCTCACAAGGTGCCAGCCACTCCCCCCCACCCACCCAATCCCAAGCTCAGTGGCCTCTCAGCTGCCCTGCAAGAGGAGAAGAGGAGATCACACGGGCCAGGCCCAGTAGGAGAAACTGCAGCTCTGAGGGTTCTGGAAACTCCCCAAAAGTGCCCCCAGGAAGTGGCGGAGGCTGGAAGAGGTGAAGGAAGCCCCAGGACTCTGGAGCCCTGGTCGAGTGTGCCTGACACTTCTTGACTCCCCAGGTCCCAGGGCCCCACCCTCAGCACTGAAGGGCACACATGGCTTCACTCAAGTGTGCACCACCACAACCCCCTGCTCCGCGACCCCCTCCACCCCGCCAATACTACACAGATGCTGTCTCCACATTCTTTCTCTCTCAGACGGACCGCAGGGACCATGTCCCCACAGCCTGCCACGCCCAGCATGCACATAACCTTCTAATACCCAGCTCATAACACAGCTTATAGGAGTCAGACACAAAGATGCTCACCCCAAGATACCCCTCCCCATGTGTAACCCACACTCCCGAAATGAGGATACACGCACACAGACGCGTCCTCTGTACCCTCCTTCCAGCTCCACACACCCACACCAAGCGAAACTGAGGGGTTCTAATGCTTCAGTCCTGAGCTTCTCCCTGCCCGCATCTCCGTCCCCCCGACCCCCTCTGTCAGCCCCCCTCCGCACCTGCTGCACCCCACCTTCAGCTTCTCTCTCTCCAGGCGACGGGCGATCCCCTAGCTGGGCCCCTTGCTCTGAGGCCTCATCTCCCCTCTCCCCCTCTGGAAATGAGGGCTGCACATCTGGGCCGCTACCACTCCACCGGCCCGCAGGCTTCAGGTGGCTGGGGGCTCCAGAAGAAGGGGAGCAGCAGCTGGCAGCTGCTCGGGGGGGCCCTCCCTTCCCTCTGCTCACCACCCCCCACAATGGATCGCCTACCCCTCCCCGCTCCAGGCTGAGTCATCCCTACATCTGGAGCCTCAGCACATCTGGAAGAGCTACAGCCCGTGCAGGCAGCTCCACGTGGACACCCCTCCCCCATATTGCAACTCATCCCCACCCCTCCTAGCAGCTGGGTTCCGGCCCCTCAACCCCACCTGGGCCAGGTGCCTGGTCACCTAGCAAGCAGGCAGGCGGGCACACCAGCGCCAGCCTCTGAGATGGACGTCCAACGACCTCGGGGCCTCTCCCCGGTAGCAGTAACCGCAGCTACTCGGTGCCCACCCCCTGAGCAGGCCGGGCAGCCCTGGCCTTGGGGGAGGCCAGGCCCTGGTCTGGGGGAGGCAGGCGAACCGACCGCTGAACAGGCAGAGGGAATTTTTCCTGGCACCCGGCCCTGAAGCCAAACATCCTTCGCTAACCTCGCAGACACATCAAAGCTGGCCGGGAAGGGGCCCTTCAGTAGAGGAAACCTGCAGTCCTGGCAGCCCGACAGCCTGGCTCTGGCCGCTGGACCACCCTGCCCCACTCAGCAGCCCAGGCTCAGGTTAGGCACAGCAGCCCTGGAGGGGGTGGGCAGAAGGGGACCCTTCTACCCCATCCCTCTCCGCTACCAACCCGCCTCCCCACCTCAGCGCTGCAGAGAGGGCGGCACAGCTGGCACCAGGACTTAGCTTTGGTCCCTAGAACAGGGTTCCCTCTCCAACTTGCCCCCTCCCACCCTCTAGGCAGGAGAGGCTGACGGAGGGGCTCACTCTGTCTGTGCCTCAGCCTGGAGGAGGAGCGTGTGCTGAACTGTAGGGGCACCAACTTCACCCCCCAGCCTGGCTTGTTCAGGAAAGGACCTCTCCAGGTAGATGAGGGAGGATGGAGAGGGCAGGGGGCTTAGCGGTTGGGAGAAGAACAAAGCTTCAGAAGATAGAAGCTGAAGCGGAGTCGGAAGAGGAGAACTGGGCTGCAAGCCACGGGCCTCTCTCCAGGGGCAGCAGGGGCCGAGGAGGAAGAGGGGCTGTGAGGTGCTAACAAGGGAGGAAGGAAGTGCTAACAGGGCCACTGGGGTGAGGGGGACCCTGGAGGCAGCCCACTAAAGGCTGGCCTGGGGATGAGGAAGCTGGGGGGTGCTGCGAGAGGGCTGCCACATCCTCACAGGAAGTTGGGTGGTGTGCACACACGTATGTACACACATGCAGACACACACTGCATGCGCCCACCCACGCGTGCATGCACACGACTCCAGCCAAGTCTGTCCTGGGCTGGGGGCCAGATGATGTGGCTGCTTAGACGAGCTGTGATTTGCGGAAGGATGCGATCTCTGCCCACCTCGCTTCCCCGCCCCTCTGCTCACACTCACTCTTCGCCTAACTCCCAGGTCCCTAATTGGTGAACAGTTTCAGGGATGTCCCAAGCTGTGCTTTCTCTGCATTTTAGTCTCAGTCCCCAGACTCTGTAGAAGCCCTCCCCTCAATATGCCCCGCCCACAGAGGGGCCACCCTTTCCGATGGCAGCCCTGAACCCCCAGCTTGTTTCGGACTGGGAAGTTCTTCTGAAGTCTAACCACAGTCCCCTGTAACATTTGGATCTGAGCAGAGGCACCCACGAGCAGGGTGTAGAAGAGCCCTCTTTCAAGGGGCCAACAAGAGCAGAGCTACAAAGTGGGGGCCCTAGGGGTTCCTCAACCCCTTTCTTCTCTCTAACTACAGAGTCCTATCTCTTAAAAGTCAACATCGAGGGTGGGGGTGGGAGAGGGGCTGTAGGGGGCGAGGGGCAGGGAAGACTTGGGGAGAAGGAGCCCCAGAAGCAGGGGACCAGGGCTGGGGGGCTCTGAAGACCCTTAACCTGAGTTGAGCCCCTCCCATCTGAGTCTTAGTGGCTGTGCTCCATCTGCCACCCCAGACAGCCGAAGCTCGTTAGCTCAGCCTTCCCCCTGACTCCCCACCACCTACCCGCTGGAGGTGTTTCCCCTCCCACCCCTGGCTGTGCCCCGGAAACCTACACTTTGGAAGGATAATGGCTCCCAAATGACGTTTTTGTCTCTGCTAAGACTCCGGGAAGGTGAGCATTAGTTGAGCTCCTCCAACCCACTCATTAGGATAATAAGCTCCCTGCACCGTTAATTGTCAGGTGGCATGACCCCCTCCATCCTCCCGGCTCACGGGTTTGTGGCTAAGCCCAGGGCTCAGTTCAAGACATTATCTCCCCACACCCACACCCATCACCTCGAGAATGAGTGACAGGCCGGTGGGCTTCAGTTTTCAAAGATGCTGGGAAGGAGACTCAGACCCTGGTCTCGTGGCCAGGAATTCCTATTGGCGACCTAGCATGCATCTGCCTCTCTTGGAAGGTGTAGAGTGAGCCGAGCATTCCTTGCAGCACACCCCGCCCCGTAGGAGTTGCTCAGTCCCCGGGGTGTCATCTCACCCACACGGGGGGTATGTGTACACTTGGGGAGGAAACAGGAAGCAGAAGAGGTGGATTCCCCAAACCACACAGCCCGTGGAAGTGGGGAGCCCGGTCAAGTCTGGAACAACCCCCCTAACCGAGGGCCCCCCACCAACGACTCTGAGAATTAATTCCTCATCCCCTGGGAGAAATCTGGCCCCTGAGCAGCCAGTGTTTACTTGGAACAAAGCACCATGGGAAATGAAAGCTGAATCAGAACTGGGCGGTCCCCTGCAGGCTGGTGGGAACATTAGGGCATGTACACACATCTTCAGCGAGAATGGCCAAGGGCATCAGAGAGGCCCAGAGAAAAGGCTTGGGTGGGGGTGAGCAGGGAGGGGACCATCACTTCTTGCAGGAGAATCCAAGTCCAGGAAGCCTTTCTGGAGGAGGTGGTATTTGAGCTGAGCCTTGAAGGATGGATCAGAATTTGTTAGGTTGCAGGGAGAGCATGGGGCACGTGTGCAAGGTGCAGAGGAAAGGAGGGAAGCAGAAAGGGCTGGGCGTGTGGCTGGAGAGAACATAGGACAGGGAGAGCGAGCACACCATGAGGACAGGTGAAGGACCCAAGGTCCCATCTCAGGTGAAGGTCTCCCTGAGATGGAACTTTATTCAGGCAGAAGTGGGAAGCTTCTGGAAGTTAGGGAATAAGAGGGTGACATGCCCCCACAGGGGCAAGGAGGAGACCAGGCTGGAGGCCTTGAGGACAGCCCTGATGGCCCTGGGGAGCCACACTGGATGGGGACAGTCAGTGGCAGGGGGACAACTGTGATGAGCACATCACGCCCCCATGAGGGCGACGGGGGCAGCCACTGTGGGGGCAGCCACTGTGAGGCCAGCCCAGGCGGTGCTCAGCGGGCAGCTGGGGGAGCAGAAGTGGGGGACAAGCCAGGAAGAGAGGGAATTGCTCAAATCTCTGGACCCAGCACCACTGCCATATCCGGTCCCCTGTGGCCCTCTAGTAGTCCACACAAGGTCATCCTCTGAGGTTGGTCACCCATCCCACTGCCTCTGACCTGGCCCTTGGGTGGGGCCCAAAGCACTTAATGGACAGCAGAGGGGGCTAGCGAGCAGGGCATCTGGGGGAAGTTGGAGCTGGACTTTGGGTGGCCCATCCAGAAAGGCTGAGAACAATTCTCAGAGGGAAGCAAGACCGTTAATCCTCGGCACCTCATTCTCTGCCTCCATGTGAAATAAGGAGAGAAAGCTTTGGGCCCTTTTCCTCTGCCAGGACTGAAACATTTATTGCTTATTATTATTTTCTGTGTGTTTTTCTTTTATCGAAGTACAGCTAATTTACAATTTTGTGTTAGTTTCAAGTGTACAGAAAAGTGATTCATATATATTCTTTTTCAGATTCTTTTCCATTATAGGTTATTACAAGATATTGAGTAGTTCCCTGTGCTGTACAGTAGGTCCTTGTTGTTTGCCTATTTTATATATAGTAGCGTGTATGTTAATCCCGAACTCCTATTTATCTCTCCCCCCACCCCCCCCATTCCCTTTGGTGACCACGTTTGTTTTCTATGTCTGTGAGGCTATTTCTGTTTCGTAAATAAGTTCATTTGTATCAATTTTTTAGATTCCACATATAAGTGATATCATATGATATTTATATTTCTCTGTCTGACTTACTTAATACGATAACATCTAGGTCCATCCATGTTGCTGCAAACGGCATTAGTTCGTTCTTTTTTATGGCTCAGTAATATTCCACTGTGTGTGTGTGTGTGTGTGTGTGTGTGTGTGTGTGTGTGTGTGTGTGTGTATACACCACATCTTTATCCATTCATCTGTTGATGGCCATTTAGGTGACTTCCATGTCTTGGCTATTGTAGCTTATTCTTACTAAGGTAATATTTATTTACCATTACTCTATGCCAGACACTGAGCCACTTAATCTTCACAATGACCCTAAGCGACAAGGGAGGTACTGTTATCCACCCCCGCACCCCCTTCGCAGATGAGTTTAGAAAGGCACAAAGAAGTTCGCTTTCTTGACTAAGATCACCCCGCACGCCATAGCAAGTGGCACACTTACGAACACAACCTAACACTGTCCCTGCAGACGGAGAGCCAGCTTACGGCAGAACACTCTGGGGACTTTGCAAGGAAAGATCCCAGCCCAGCACCATAAGTCATTTATGGGTATCAGTGTCCACCACAGTATGGCGGGGAGGGGGCTGAGACGAACAGAACTCAGCCTGACTCTTGCCCCTTCCCCAGGGCCCGGCCCCTGGGCCTGGGCTGAGCCAGGCTGCACAAGGCCTCCCACTCCAGTGAGGAGTTCCTCCATCCCAAGCAGCAGCTCCCCAGTCCCGACATGTGTGCCGCCTCTGAGGCTGCCACTGGGTGTGGGGTCTTAAGACCTGCGTGGTTTGGTTTTGACTCAGCCCCAGTGTCCCCTGTGACTTGGCCTTTCTGCCCCTCTGGGCTCCAGCTGGCTTCTCTGAGCAGAGAGCGGGTGGACCAGCTGACCTCCAAGGCCCTTGCAGCTGGGCCCTTGTAGGGCACACAATCAGCTCCTTCTTTATGGAATGGGCCAGGGAGGCTTGAGCCAGTAGGAAGACATTTCAACTTTGCTGCTTCGGGGAAACCCCAGATGGAATCTGGAGTGGAATCTAGAAGGATCCACTGACTGCATGAGGTCTCTGGGCCTCCCTCCCCGTATGTCCCTGGATGTCTGAGCATACACGTACATGTGAGCACACACTGCCCACCCACTGCCAGACTGAGTGTTGAACAGATGTTGTCCTTGTCCAGGACCCTCCTGCCTCTAGACAAGAACAGGCCCCGGGTCTGCTCAGTCTGGGGCCCCACTGTGCCCTCACCCCCACCCGACCTCACCCACCAGGAATGCTGGGGCCCTGGGAGTCATGGTGACACTGGCAACAGGGTTTGGTGTTCTTGGCCTGAGCTGGGACTGCCCACCTCCCATCTGCAGGAAGGAGCACAGAAAGGAAGTCTGATGTCATAAAAAAAAACTGGGGATCCAGAGGCAGATTCCAGAGGCCCTCTGGACTCTGCCTAGGAGCCTCATTTTCCCACTGGGGAGATGTGGGGCAGAGGATAGAGTAGCTATTCTCTTATGACATTTTAGGGATGTGGGTAGGGTTGCAGGATTTGACAAATAAAAATACAGGACACCCAGTTAAATTAGAATTTCAGATAAACAACAAATACATTTTAGTATAAGTATGCCCCAAATATTGCATGGGACATATTTATTTATACTAAATAGTTATTCATTGTTTACCTGAAATTCAGATTTATCTGGGCATCCGGTATTTTGTCTGGCAATGCGACATCTGTGTCGGTGGACGCCTGCAGGAAGCAGCGTCATCCTCCTGCCCTCCTCCTCAGGGCACCAACCTGCCTCGTCCCTTCACCTCCTCAGCCTCCCACGTCTACCCCTCAAGGTCCTCCATGCCCTTCTCAGCACCCTCATTCCACTCCTTAGGATACCCTCCTCCCCTAAGCTCACCCATCTTCCTCTCCCCTAAGGGCCACACCTCCACAGGGCTCCAGGCCTGGGCAGAGAGGCAGGAGGTTAGGGGTGTCTCAGGTCTTGGGTGTTGGTATAGCAGGGCCCTGGAAGCCCAAGTTAGCAACAAATTCACTAAGGAAGCAGCAGCGTGGGTGCTGCTAGGAGAAAGCTCTAGTACTCTCTGGACTAGGTCCACCTTGGCAGAGGGGTGGGCTAGGTCCAGAGCCAACCGCTGGGGGAGGAGGAAAGACATGCCGTGCCCCCCCCATCCTTTCTCCAAGATCAGTCACCAGGAACTTCCAATAGAGAGGGCATTCCCTGGGGCCAGACCCCAATTCAGCTTGGATCAGGAAACTGGAAGATTCTGTCCTTAGGGGCCAAGAGATAATGAGAAACAGAGACAGAGAAAGAGAGAGAGACCAGGAGAGTTGGTGAGAAACAGACACAGAGACAGGGAGACACAGGACCAAACCAGAGACAAGGGAAATGGAAACAGAGACAGAAAAACAGACACCTCCACTGAGACAGACAGAGATTAACAAAGAGGAGAAACAGAGATGGGAAAACAGGGAACATGTAGAAACGAAGAGAAAATGCATGGACACAGAGATGGGGAGGAACTGAAACAGGAAAACAGAGACTGGGAGAAATGGGGCGGAGAGGTTAACCTTGAGGTTAAACCTCAAGGAGAGGTTAAACATAAGACCGAGAAAACACGACTGGGAGAGATGAGAAACAGAGATAAGGAGAAAGCGCTGAGAGAAAAAAGAAAAAGAAGCCGAAGGACGACGGCTGTCCTTTCTTACTAGGTTGGGGCTAGCTTTCAGTGGTAAAGTCAGGTTTGAGACGCAGCAGGAGACGTCTAAATACCTAGGAACTGATCCTCTCCTGGAGCCGTCCCCCTTTCCCCAGGTCTGGGAGCAGCACCCCACCCACCATCTCCATTTCGCCCCCGTCCTCAGGGGTCCGGGCTCCATCTCTCCAACTCCCACAAGGTCTCCTTACGTCTCATCTGTGTCTGGGCGTCTGGCTCTCACCCTTCGCGTATCGCCCACCGAGACGGCCTCCCACCGCACACACCAGCCGGGTCCCCCCGTAGGGAGCCCAGGGAGACCCAGCCCCAGGTCCCAGCCCCGCGCTGCCCGTCTCCGGGGGAAGCCCGCGTTGAGCGATGCTGCCACCTGCCGGCCGGATCCGGGAAGCACAGTACGCCTCCGGGGCGGGGCGCGGCCGCCGCTGGTCTGAATCCAGCCCCACCCGGCCGGGACAGCGTCCGCGGGGCCTCTCCAGAAATCTGGATGGACCTGCTCGCACGCGCCCCAGCTGGCCCGGCTGCCGCTCGGCCCCAGCTGCGGACTCAGGCACTAGTCTCCGAATCCTGGGGCCTTAATTTCCACTGTAGTCAAGTGGAGGAAGTGTACCAACACCTCCTTCCAGGATTTCAGGGAGGGTGGGGGCGGGGTACTACTCTAGGTTCTCCTGACCCAGAAATCAATCAGGCCGCCCCTCCCTCCCTTCTTGGCCAAAAAACTTAAAAAAAAAAAAAGTGACACCTCCCTCCGTTGTAATCCCCTCAATCCACTCCAGGGCCTTCGCTTCCTCTCTCCCTCAACCTCTGCCCCCCAGAAGTCCATGTGGGAAGGGACTTCCAGTGGTCCAGCTCCCTCTGCCTGCATCCTCTGTCCATCTGGTAGGCGCAGCAGTCCCTCTCAAGCTTGGGATCACTTAGAGGGTGGAGCAGTTGAGGGTTGGGAAGGGGTAGCTCAGCAGTCTTAAACTGACACCAAAATATTTTTTAATCAGATACTCTCTTCTACCTCCCATTTCCCAAAACCCAATCCAAACTTCTTTCCCTCCCCTCCCCTCCCCTCCCTCCCCCTCCCTCCCCTTCCCTCCCCCTCCCCTCCCCCCTCCCCTCCCCTCCCCCCTCCCCTCCCCCTCCCTTCCCGGTCCGGCCCAACCCCGGTGCATGAGCTCCGCCCCCATCCTGAGGCGGGGCCCTATAGGTGGAGAGTCGTGGGAGAGGTCGCGGCCCCGCCTCTCCCCTCTTGCCCCTACACACGGAAGCTCAGTGGCCCCCCTGCCAGGATGTCAGCCACCTGGGTTCCTGGCCTAGTACCCACCTTGCTGCTCGGCCTGCTGGCCGGCCTCCAACAGGTGAGCGCTTGGGAGGTAAAGTTGTGGAACTTTCGGGGCCCTACTCTTGTGGGTCAGGGGCCTGCTTCTGGGTCCCGATCACCACCTTCCACTGTCAGGATTTCCTCGTTACCACATGCAGTTAGCAACTTCCTTTCTCTTTTTGCCGGGGAGGTAAGAGCAGAGGGAGGCCCTGAGAAGGCCTGGGTTCCTTCATCTCGTGGGGGACTGTGTCGTGGGAACTACTCGCGCCCACCGCCATCTGACACTTAGCTCCTCTTGGCGACTGGGGACTTTGACCCTCACGTTAGCCTTGGCTCCTTCTCGCTGCGTCAGAAAGCGGGGACTAGCGGAGGGCCTGAGGTCTGGACTGAGATCTGGACGCCTGGTCAGCCTATCTCCCCAGCTCCATTCTTCACAGTGCTGGGTGACCTTGGGGAAGTCCTAGCCGTCTCTGGGACTGTGTTTCTCTGCTTGTGCCCTAGAGGAAAGGAGGCTCCCTCTTCCCTTTCTAGGAGTGGGGGTAGGATTCCAGCTGGTGATAGGATTTGACCTGGCTGCCTGACCCAAGACTGGGGTGACCTCTGAAATCTGTGATTTCTGAGGATGAGGCAGGGTTTCAACACCCCCTCATCTCTCCCTGCCCCAGTGATGGGGGCAGTCTATCCAGTTTTGGGATGGGAGATTATCCTAGAAACTGACATAGGTCTAGAACATGGGTTTTTAACTTCTGTGTAAGAGTCTGAGGGAAGGCCCAGGCCTGCTCCCCACGACATTCACTGCCTGCTGAGTGGCTGTGCTCCAGAAGCCCTGTTACTCCTTCTCTATCATCAGCGGTGGTGGGTTGGTGCCAGCACTAGGTTGAGCATTTGTTGATTCCTCCCAGCAACTCCAGGGGGCAGGCTGTTAATGCCCCCAGTCCGCATGTAAGTTGAAACTACCCAAGGTTACCCCAACGCTTGACACCACCTCAGTCGAGACCACCACCTGTTTAAAATGGGGGTGGGGGAAGAGGATCTGGGAGAGGATCCCCTACTCCTCCAAACAGGAGCTCAGGATTAATTCCGTAAACCTGTTCATTGCTTGTCTTTCTTAGTTGGGGGCCAGGAGAAGGGGGAGGGACAGGGGATGGGATCTGAGGGAAAGGGGGTACACTGAGTGCCTGGACCCCTTGGGCTGTCCCCAACTCTGCAGTCACCTTACCCTCTCTGGGCCAACCTGCAGGGGTTCATTCCTGCTCTTGAGCCCACTGGCCAAGACCTGTGGGAATCAGCCCAAATCTTATTGGCTGTCATTGGTATCTTAGCTTTATTGTTATTGTCGTTAACAGTTGAACTGTTATTTCAAGGTATAAAGATATGGTGGTCTTCGGACTTCCCTGGCAGTACAGGGGTTAAGACTGCGCGCCTCCACGGCAGGATGCACGGGTTTGATCCCTGGTCAGGGAACTAAGATCCTGCACGTTGGTGGCGCAGCCAAAAAAAAAAAAAAGACATGGTGGTCTCGCCAAAGTTGGCTTCTTATTCTGAGCCATGGTTGTTCATCTCCCTGGAGGCTGGGGTGGGGTGACAGATAACCTCCCGTTTGCTGTGTTCCTCTACCTGCATTCCTCCCCCACGGTCTGGGAGCAGCCAGGATGAAAGGAAACCAGGTTGTCAGTGCTCTTTCATTCAGTCTGCCGAAATCGTGAGTATTGGTTTTCAATAGACAAAAATCCCTCCCCTGGCGGGGTTTACATTCTACTGAGGAGACAAACAAGTAGCAAGATAAAGTAAAATATATAGTATGTTAGATGTGGACAAGAGCTATGCATAAAGTAAGCACAGTTAGGGGAAAGGGAGTGCTTTGGGGGAGTAGATGTAATTTTAAGTAAGATGGTCAGAGAAGGCGCTGGAGCCAGCCTCTCAGATACCTGGGGAAAGAACTTTCCAAACAGGGCTTATGCACATATTTGCTATTAATCAGGTTAAATTCCGTAATGATAGCCTCCGTGTGGCACAGAACTAGTGCAGAAGAGGGAGGGAGGGAGGAGCTTGTTCCTGCAGGCATGTGTAAAACAGTCAGACGTGTTCAGAGAACTCCCAGTGGGTGGGTGTGCAGGAGGGCCAGGGGGAGTGGGAATGGGGGATAGGGCTGGTCATGGTGTCTGAGCCCCAGGGAGCCTCTGAAGGAGGCTTCCAGCAAGGTTTTAGGTGTTCAGATGTGTGGGATAGAAACTTGCAGCAGTGTTGGGAGTGACGGGGTGGGCGTGGGGGTTACTGGAGTCCTGGCCGTGGTGGGGATGGGTTGGAAGGGTGGTCAGAAGGCGTGAGCTTACAGACCTGGGGGTGAGCAAATGTGGCAGGAGGTGTGGTGAGGAGAGGAAGGACAGCTGGGGCCACGAGGTGGCGCTGGGGCTGCAGCCACCGACCCGGGGAACATGTGGAGGGAGGTGGAGAGCAAGTGTGGGGGAAGATGCTGATCCTCTGGGACCTGCTAGCAGTGAGGTACCTGGGCAGCACCTGGTGGAAACCCCAGCCCCCAGTTTATGACCCAGACCTCCGCCTCTTTTCTTCCACAGGCTGCAGCCACATGTGGTCTCTTCTTGTAAGTCTGGGATTTGGGCTGTAACTTCCACTGTGGGAAGGAGACATCCCAGATCCTGCTCTGCCTGCCTTCATCATCCTCACCCTCTCCCCTTCTAGCCAGAAGCCATACTCCGACCCAGAGAGGGAGACTCCGCCCCTCACTCCTTCCAGCAGCCTATCCACGGGCAGTTTCACATTTGCGGGCCAATCCCCATCCTTCTGACGCCAGCCTTAGGCCACCTCCCCTCTGAGGGTCGCCCTGGAAGCGAGGGCAAACATTCTCACTCTATAAACGCTGAGAAGCCCAAGCACGATGAGGAGGGGCTGAGGGGGGTGGCCTCTGGGCAGCCAAGTGTTTCCAGCAGTCAGCCCTGGATGTTCCAGGGACACCGTGTCCCTCCCACCTCCTGCTCCGTGGCCACCAGCACCAGCTCACTCTTCCTGGAATTAGCTCCTGGCCCCTCCCCACTGCCCCTCTTCCTCTGCATCTCCTTAGAGCGATGTTGTAGCCACTACAACACTCAGTCCCCACACCCGCCCAGTGAGGTCGACAGGACCTTCATTACACCCATCTTATAGATGAGGAAAGTGAGGCCCAGCAAGGAATGTGACTTGGCACGAGTGCATGAGGCCAGTAGTGAGCTGAGCCTGAAACCCAGGTCCTGATCCCAGCCCCAGGTTCCTCCCACTGAGCCCGGGGGGCCTGTACCTCCACCCTGCTAGGGGTGCGGCTCGTGCCCTGAGCCCGTGGGTGAGTTTTAGGGAAGCTGGGATCCTTCTGCCTCCCCACCTTGGTACCGATGGCCTCTCTCTGACCCGGTCCGCAGCACCTGCCCTAAAGGGTTCAGCTGCTGTGGTAACAG
Organism: Grampus griseus; assembly: GCF_964374135.1. NCBI lineage: Eukaryota > Metazoa > Chordata > Mammalia > Artiodactyla > Delphinidae > Grampus > Grampus griseus. Next base: position 24,280,707 of record NC_139014.1, read on the forward strand.
CTGCTGCCAACAGTACCAGCCAGAGCAGTTCCAGCTCTTCTCTGGCCCCTTGAGGTGAGCCTTGGGCCGGTTCCTCTGGCCCACCCAGGACTGGACTGGACTTCCTGCTGAGGGGTGGGTGTAGGTCAGGGGAGGGAGGGAGGTGCAGCGGGCATGGCTGGAGACTCAGGCTGACGTTGGTGGTTCCTTACCCCAGGATCTTTGTCATCGTCTTTCTGATCATCATACCCCTCTTGTGCATCTGTGGCCTGGCTAAGCGCTTCTGTCGCAACTGCAGAAAGTTGGAGCAGGACCCCCCAACGGATCATGAGGGGCCCCCAGAACGGCCCCCCGTTACTCCCGCAGAGAGGGTCACAGCGTCCATTTGTGAGCCCCCACCCCCCTACAGCGAGGTTGGTATCCAGCCCAACCCCTGCCCCGTCCCTCGGCTCTCTGTGCCTCCCCATTCAGATTTTTAGAGCAACGGGGGCAGTGGAGGGTGTCCTTACGCCAAGCCTTTGGGCCCTAGGGAGCGCTCTGCAACCAGCATCGGGTCACCCTTCTCCCTGGGAAACATGCCACCACCAGCACATGGGTGGCAGTGGCCGGTGGCAGGCCCTAAGAAGTCTCTGTCCCCTCCTTGTAAACATGCTACCACCAGCACATGGGTGGCTGTGGCCAGTGGCAGGCCCTAAGAAGTCTGTCCCCTCCTTTCCCTGCAGATTATCCTGAAGGCCGTCGTGGGTCTGCCCCCCGTGGAGCCACCCCCTCCCTACAGCTTCAGGCCTGAAGAACACGCCGGGGTGCGCAGCGGCATCGACAACCCCGCCTTCTGAGCCACCTCCTGCCTGGAACCTTGTCGTCAGCTGCCTCCTCCCCAGGGCCTCCTGGATCAAGCCAGAGACTCGCCCCCGCCCGTCATGCCAGACCTCTGGCCATTCTCGGCTTTAACTTATTGCTTTTCCTACCCCGGTTCCACGCCAGTGGCTTCTCTTGTCCCAAGGGCTGGTCTGGAGTGACATGTCCACCCCTCCCTCACCCGCCATTGCAAGGTAGAGGCTGCCTGGAGGAAAACGTGAACAGTTGGAGGTGCCCAGCAGTGGAACGAGGTGCTCTGAGAGTGGAGGGAGCTGCGCTCTGGCGGTACGAGTGTGGACTGGACAGCCAGCTCTGAGATGTTTTGGAGGGCGCTGATGCACTCTGGGAGACAGGACTGCCTGAGCTCTACCTGGGCTCTGCCTTCCATTCTACCTGACTAGAGAAAACGCCATTGTACCCTCCCCTCCCCTGCAACATGAGTTCTCACTAATCTGAGAGTCTGCCTGTGACTGTGTGGGGAGGTGAGCCCAGGCAATGCTGTGGGACACAGCTGGCGGGGGGTCACTGTGCCTGAAATCCCACCGTTGATGAGCCTGGGAGGACAGTACTTCTGTGGGCCACCCTCCGGGAGAGGATCTTCGCAGATGCTTTGATCTCTGGTTCCTTGAGGTCTCTGGGTGCCACAGAGCCCGGACGGGGAATGGGGATGGGGTGGGACCATTGTGTGCTTCCTCATCCTACCCTCCCGCTGCTTTCCCTTGGGACACATAGAGCTCAGCTCTCTGACTCTCTCACCACGGGGGTGGGGAGGGGGCAGTGGGGAGGCGAGCTGGGGCAGGGCCTGGAAGACCTTGATCTGCCCCACCCTGGAATCTCTGGAGGGAGGAGAGAGAGCAGGTCTGCCCTTCTCCAGTCCCGCGTGGTTCTGGGCACCACCGCCTCAGCCCCATCTGCGGGGTTGAGCACCCGAAGAGGAGAGGCGCTCACCATTGCAGCACGGCAGAGTCTTCACAGGGCGTTATCCCTGCGGGGGCCTGCAGCAGCGTGTGGAGCTGGAAGCCTGGCGTGGGACACGCAGCGTGAGAGACACCCCCACGCCAGCATCTTGGGGGCTCAGGAGGCCTGGGCCCCTCCACCCGACCTTGCCTTTGCACTGCTTCCCGGCAGCCTCTGAACGCCAGCCTTCATCCCCAGGCAGAGGGCACAGAGCAATGCCGGCCCAAAGTTCCTACGAGGGTCAGAGGTGGAACTGGCTCCGGCGTGCTGGCCTCCTCCGGGGCTCTCCCAATAGTTTTCTTGGGGCATCAGGACCCAGGCAGGTGGTAGGGCCAGGGGAAGGGAGATGGCATGGCCAGCCCCAAAGATGCTAGAAACGGGCTGTCTGGCTGGGGGTTCCTGCTGGAGATGAGGCCCCAGAGGAAGAACAGCAGTTACTGACAATAGAGTTCCAGAGTTGGCAGTGGAGTGAGCCCAGCCATAGGAAGTTTCCCTTCAGTTTCAGAGGTTGGTAAGGGGGAGCAGAAGGAAGATATGTGGGTGCTTGTGTAAACATGGCGAGTTCCCATTAGAGAAGTCCCAGAGCTGACGTTGCCCTCACTGGTAAACACCCACCCCAGTGGGAGGATGTGACGCCATGGCCTTTGCAGACCTGGGAGAGGAGGTCATCCTCTGCCTGGACGCTGCCTGCCTTTCACCAAAGGTGACATAGGGTCTTTAAATCCTTCCCAGCAGCAGCAGAGTGGCTTGGAGGAAAGTGGTTGTCATGAAGCCCAGTGGGGCTGGGACCCAGTAGCAGAAATTGTCAGTTCTATGGCTCTCTGTTTGCTGTTGGTGGGAGTGGAAATAGTGTGTTTTTCCTGGAGGGCAATCCAGCAGTATCCATTCATGCCACAGATACTTAGAAAGACCCTACTATGTGTCTGACGCTATGCCTGGCCCTGGGTAGCCATTAAAATTTTAAATGCACATGACCCAGCAATTCTATTTCTAGGAATAATCCTTCAGAAATGCTCATACGAAAGAGCTTAAAGATATATACAATGGAATATTACTCAGCCATAAAAAGAAACGAAATTGAGTTATATGTAGTGAGGTGGATGGACCTAGAGTCTGTCATACAGAGTGAAGTAACTCAGAAAGAGAAGAACAAATACCGTATGCTAACGCATATATATGGAATCTAAAAAAAAAAAAAAGTCATGAAGAACCTAGGGGCAGGATGGGAATAAAGATGCAGACCTACTAGAGAATAGACTTGAGGACACTGGGAGGGGGAAGGGTAAGCTGGGACAAAGTGAGAGAGTGGCATGGATATATATACACTACCAAATGTAAAACAGCTAGTGGGAAGCAGTCACATAGCACAGGGAGATCAGCTCTGTGCTTTGTGTCCATCTAGAGGGGTGGGATAAGGAGGGTGGGAGGGACACGCAAGAGGGAGGAGATATGGGGATATATGTATAAGTATAGCTGACTCACTTCGTTGTAAAGCAGAAACTAACACACCATTGTAAAGCAATTATACGCCAATAAAGATGTTTTTAAAAAAAAGTGCTTAAAGAGATATCCATCGCAGCATTGTAGCTGGCGGTAAATGAAAAATACCCTTAATGTCCTTGATAGCCTGTTAAATATACCAGGTCCCTCCATACTGTGAATGCTCTGCAGCCCTTAAAAAGAATGAAGTGGATCTGAAGCACTGACCTGGCACGATGTCCATCATTTATTGCTGCAGAGAAAAAGCAAGTTGCAGAACAATAGTCTATGATCTCAACCTGTAAACATAGACTTCATCCTATAATATATATCGTTTCCCCCTTTGCAAATGTATAGAAAAGATCTAGAAGGATATAAATGAAGCCACATTTCCACCCTTTTAACAGTGGTCGGCACTGGGGGATGGAAGTGGTTTTTCACTTTGTATGCTCTGTCATTGTTTACATTTTCCACAACGAGCCAGCATGACTTTCACAAATACGTAAAAGATCTCTCTAATGGAAAATACAGGCGGCTTTGGAAGTTAATGAAGACTCATCACAGGAACTTTGATCGATGGTGATTCGTGTATTACCAGCCCTGCTATGAGGAAGAGGCTCAAAGAATTCAGATTCAGGTGTGGCACACACACATGTACAGGGCCCAGGGAATAGATAAGCGATGGACATGGGACCTGCCAGACGTGTGAGGTCATGTGATGCCTGTATGTCACACTGATGCAGGACAGTGACGGGCACCCAGTGCATGTCGGACGTCAGGCTGGCGGACTGGGTGGATGAGCAGTCTCATGGCGACTGGGAATTCATCCCTTGAGCTTGCTTTAGCAGCTCAGGCCTAATGAAGGACAACCGAAAGGTGAAATCACTTAACCAGTGAATGAATGATTACCTAAGTGAGTGAGGGAACAAACGTGAAAATCTGCCACAGGCATTGCAATGCCACATGCAGCCTGGTTACCTTCAAGAAGGCGCTCCTTGTGGCTGTGGACGTGCCCTTCTGTCTGCAGGGACTCTCCGGAGGACTGGGCAGTGCAGGAAAAGCTGTGAGGCAGGGAGCAGGCGGGAGGCGGGAGGAAGGGGGAGGAGAAAGGAGTCCTGCTGCTGTGCAAACTGAGAGGAAGGATGACACCAAGAATCCTCCCTCACCCCAGGACTCAGAGTCAGAACTCCAGCCTCTGACATTTTAGCTTCAGCGTCCAGCATCCTCAGGCCTCAGCCCCCGTTTGCACAATGAAGAGGTGTACCCCTTCCCGCCCCAGTAGGAGGTTGCTCTCTGACTCGCAGGTTGGGAGGGGCTGAGAAGCTAAGAGAATTCAGAGGCCCTCCTTGATTCCAACAGCTTCTTCCCAGCCACACCTCGGCCACACCCTCAAGGGGACACACCTGATCTTGTCATCCCTGGTAACTTCAACCCTCCCACTCCCTGACCATCACCTCCATTCCTCCAGCTCAGGTACTGTTATTAGCCCCATGCCAGGGGCTCTGAGCCCACTGAGACCTCCGAGCCATTGGCCTTAGCCTCCTGCCATGCCGTCAGCTACATCCTCACTGCGCTTACCCAGCTTGGAGTCCTAGATCCCTCCTGATAATCACTGCCCTGCATCCAACTCCTTTACCCTTTTCTGCGTCCATTGTACTCAACTGGAAAAATCCCAAACCCTGGTTGGAACCAACTTCTGCTCAAGAACCAGTACACCTGTGCAACTGGACTCACTTCCAAATCAAAACTACAAATCTCAAGCGAGGGGGCTTCCCTGGCGGCGCAGTGGTTGAGAATCCGCCTGCCAATGCAGGGGACACGAGTTCAAGTCCTGGTCTGGGAGGATCCCACATGCCGCAGAGCAACTACACCCAAGCGCCACAACTACTGAGCCTGCACTCTAGAGCCCATGAGCCACAACTACTGAGCCCACGTGCCACAACTACTGAAGCCTGCACGCCTAGAACCCATGCTCCACAACGACAGAAGCCACTGCAATGAGAAGAGCACGCATCACAATGAAGAGTAGCCCCGGGCGCAGCAACGAAGACCAAACACAGCCAAAAATAAATGAATAAAATAAATAAATTTACTAAAAAAAAAATCTCGGGGCTTCCCTGGTGGCGCAGTGGTTGAGAGTCCGCCTGCCGATGCAGGGGACACGGGTTCGTGCCCCGGTCCGGGAAGATCCCACATGCCGCGGAGCGGCTGGGCCCGGGAGCCGTGGCCGCTGAGCCTGCACGTCTGGAGCCTGTGCTCCACAATGGGAGAGGCCACAACAGTGAGAGGCCCGCGTACCACAAAAAAAAAAAAAAAAAAAGAAGTCTCAAGTGGACCCTCGATGCCCTAGAAGGTTTACTTCCTCACTGTTGAGGTGACTAATTCTACTCTAATCTCCCAACCTCAATCTCAGGTGGCGACGGCACCACAGACTTCAGAGGAAAATTGGTTGCCATCACACAAGAACCACCCAATTCTGCCCCCAGCCCCACCACCACCTCTGACTACAGTGGAAACTGCATTCCACACCTCCAGCTGGATCCCCCCTCTCCAAGCTTCTCAGGCCCTCACTCCTGCAGTTATTCCTGCATCAGCTATCTCTCCCTCAGTACTGGACCTTTATCATTATCCCCTGTGCATGTGCATCACCGTGTCCCATGACCTGTCTTAGAGGAACCCTCCCGTTGTCACTTTGCCCTGCTCCAGTCAGCCCTTTGTCCCCATGAAATGGCTCTTGTCCACGTCACCTACATCTTGCCGAAGTCAAAGGTCAATTCTCGAGCCTCATTTACTCGGTCTCTGGGCATCTGACACATTTGGCCATTTCCTCCTTCTTGAAGAAGCTCCTTGTCTGTACTTCTCTATGCCACTTTCCCTGGTTTTTGTCCTGCACTGCTGTTCCTTTTCAGGCTCCTTCACTTTCCTCCCCCTCTACCAGCTTTGAATGACAGTTGACTCGAGGCTCTGTCTTTGGGCCTCTTGTCTTCACCTTCACTCACTCCTGTAGTGGGTCTTAGCCGGTTCTGTGGCTTCATAGACCATCTATTGTCTGATGAATCACAAATCTTTATCTCTGGCTGAGACTTCTCCCCTGAGATCCAGACTTAGATATTTAACTACCTAACATCTCCACTTGGATGCATTTCACAGTCCAAACTAGGTTCTAATTTCCCTCCACCCCACCCCAAATCCAGTCCTCCCCAAGTTATTCCATCATAAATAGATGGTCCTACCTGCCAGCCTGCTGTTCAGGCCCAAGAACTGATTTATTCTAATTTCCCTCTTTCCCTCACCCCCTCATCTTGCCTCCAGAACAGATCCATGTCCCCTTCTCACCATTTCACCACTACAGCCCTAGACAAAGTCACTGTCAAGGCTAGCCTAGGCGGTCCTACTGATGTCCTAACTGGCCTCCATCTCACCCCCTGCAGTTCATCCTGTTCACTGCAGCCAAGATCTTTCTAAAGCGTAAGTAAGCATAAATAAGTCACTCCCGGGCTTCCCTGGTGGCGCAGTGGTTGAGAATCTGCCTGCCAATGCAGGGGACGCGGGTTCGAGCCCTGGTCTGGGAAGATCCCACATGCCGCGGAGCAACTAAGCCCGTGCGCCACAGCTACTGAGCCTGCGCGTCTGGAGCCTGTGCTCCACAACAAGAGAAGTTCGCGACAGTGAGAGGCCCGCGCACCGCGATGAAGAGTGGCCCCCGCTCGCCGCAACTAGAGAAAGCCCACGCACAGAAACGAAGACCCAACACAGCAAAAATAAATAAATAAATTTATATTAAAAAAAAAGTCACTCCCCCGCTTAAAGGCTTCTGACAGTTGCCCACTGTACTTGGAATAAACTCCAGCCCCTGGCTGTGGCCTGCAGGACTTACCAGGTGTGGCCCCTCCCACATCCTCCCTGCTCGTGGCATTCCAGCTTTGACTGTCCCAGATCAGCCGGGCTCAGGGTCTGAGGTGTCCTTCTCGGGAACTTCACAAGGCTGCCAGCTTTTCATCATTCTGGTTCCAGTCAGCTGTCACCTCCTTAAAGAAGCATCCCCTGACCACCTGCAGAAAGTAGCGCCCCCCACCCCCGTCCCCCGAGGCCCACTCTGTTACACTACCCTATTTTATTGTCTTCACAGTTTGGCCCCATACTGGAAATCACCTTATTTATGTGCTTCTGTGTTTATAATCTCTTTCACCTCTCCAGGCAAAGCTCCTCAGAGCAGGGATCTGCCATGTTCATGGTCCCGTCCAGAGTGTAGAACAATCCTGGCAAGGGGGCAGCCTCACTGTGGACTCAATTCCAGCTGCCGGCAGCTGCCTCAAAACAACACCCAAAAGGTCCTGCAAGAGAAACATCCAGGAGAGGAGCCGCCGGGCCTCGCACATGCCCCCCCAGTGCTGTCTGTGTGATGCCAGGCCCTTGATCCACAAGGAGTTGCTGTGTTCTTTCTCTCTCTCCCTTCCTCCCTTTCTTTTTTTCACTGAATACTCAGTGAGCACCTCTCACGTGTCAGGCACGATCCCAGAGCCTGGGTAAATGAGGCCCACAAACTAGACACTGTTCCTGCCCTCATGGAGAACAGACGCTAGTCAAACACACCAACAAATGAACCTGTGGTTACCCAGTGGGCTAACTGCTGGGAAGAAAAGGTACACATGTAGTGTTAGAGAAGATGGGGTGGGCTGCTTTAGGTGGGGAGGTTGGGCGTGATCCCGCTAAGGAGACGACATTGAACGAATGCCAGAAGAAAGAGAGGTAGACTGACGTGAGAGAGCATGCAGAAGAGTGCTCGTGGCAGAGAGGCCAGCAGGTGCAAAGGCGCTAAGTAGGGAAGGAGTTTGGTGGCTCAAGACACTTAAAGGAGACCCCTCTTGGCTTCAAAATCCCCAGGGTTCTTAACAATGGGTAGATGCATTTCTTAGGGCTGTCAGAACAAATAACCCCAACCTGGAGGGCTTAAAACAACAAAAATTAATTCTCTCACTGTTCTGGAGGCCAAAAGTCTGAAATCAAAGTTTGGGCAGGGGCTTCCCTGGTGGCGCAGTGGTTGAGCGTCCGCCTGCCAATGCAGGGGACACGGGTTCGTGCCCCGGTCGGGGAAGATCCCACATGCCGTGGAGCGGCTGGGCCCGTGAGCCATGGCCGCTGAGCCTGCGCGTCCGGAGCCTGTGCTCTGCAACGGGAGAGGCCACAACAGTGAGAGGCCCGCAAAAAAAAAAGTTTGGACAGGGTTGGTTCCCTCTGGAGGCTCTGAGGAAGAATCCATTCCATGCCCTCTTGTGGCTTCTGGGGGCTGCGGGTGACCCTTGGCAGTCCTTGGCTTCTGGCTGCCTGCGACCTCTGCCCTCGTCTTCACACGGCCTTTTCCTCTGTGTCTATGCGTGTCCTTCTTTCCCGTCTCTCATAGAGACATTTTTCATTGGATTTAGGGCTCACGCTAATCCAGGGTGATCTCACTTCAAGATCCTTACCTTAATTACATCTGCAAAGACCCTTATTCCAAATAAGGTCACATTCTGGGCTTCTGAGTGGAGGTGTCTTCTGGGGGCAAGAGTCAACCCCCTACAGAGGTCATAGAAGACATTCTCGTCTGGAAGGCACCTCAGAGATCCTCTGAAACAACATATCTCAAAGTATAATCCCTAAAAACGTAGTTCTAGAAGGTATTTTTAAAAGGAGGGAGTGGCATTCTGTGTTCAAATAAATTTGGAAAATGCTGCATACACATCTCACACTGAATGATTCACAATTCACCTTAGCATATTAAAGGACCGAGGAGTGACAGCAAAGAAGCCACCTTATCATTATTTAAAGCAGAATGTCCCTAGTTTACTTCACCATAAAACCCTGTTTTCCTTTTCATAAACCCTGTGGAATTTTGAGAGAAATGCTGATGTAATCCAACCTTGTCTTATGTGATGATCAAAGTCCAGAAAAGAGAAGTGACCTATCCAAGGTCACACAGCTGGCAGGGTCAGAAGCTGAATTTAAAACTCAGTCTCTTCAAGAGATGAAGGACAAATTATCGAGGGCCAGGGGTCAGGGGTGATGTGAGGGAGGGAGTAGGTGTGATTATAAAGGAGTAGCCGGAGGGGATCTTTGCGGTGAAGGAATAGTTCTGTATCTTGATTGCAGTGGTTGTTACACAAATCTACACAGGTGATGAAATGACATAGAATTACACACACACATTGTACCAATGCAGTTTCCTGATTTTGATACTGTATGTAAGATGTAACCACTGGGCATTACATAAGTTGCAACCATTGGGGAAAACTGGGCAAAAGAAACTTGGGACCTCTTTGTACTATCTTTGCAACTTCCTATGCATCTATAATGATTTCAAAAACAAAAAGATTTTACAAAATCAGTTTCCCATCTCCAGGTTCAAGAGCTTTTTATATTATTAAAGTTTATCAGATCAAACTTAGTTTCAGTTTATGCACCCAGGGCCCAACACAAAGCACATGTTATTGCTTTTTTTAAAAAAATAAATTTATTTATTTATTGGCTGCATTGGGTCTTAGTTGCTGCGCACAGGCTTTCAGGGTCTGCTCTTCCTTGCGGTGTGTGGGCTTCTCATTGCGGTGGCTTCTCTTGTTGCGGAGCACAGGCTCTAGGCATGCGGGCTTCAGTAGTTGTAGCACACAGTCTCAGTAGTTGTGGCTCGTGGGCTCTAGAGCACAGGGTCAGTAGTTGTGGTGCACGGGCTTAGCTGCTCCGCGGCATGTGAGATCTTCCTGGACCAGGGCTCGAACCCGAGTCCCCTGCATTGGCAGGCAGATTCTTAACAACTGCACCACCAGGAAAGTCCCTTTACTGCTTTTTATAGTTTGCAGTTTATGTAAACTGCAGTAATTTGGGTGTAGAGGTGGGTAATTTGTAGATGCTCCACTGCGGTGATGAATGCAAAGTTGTATAGATCTTCTCCCTCCTTCACACCTGACCATGACTTTCTTGCAGCCAAGTGTGTGGCTCTTGCTTATATAGAGACACAGAGACAAGAGGAAGAAGACGTCAGCTGGATTTCTTAGTCATCTAGATATACCTCCTTGGGGCAAAAATATATATTATATACACACATGTATATAATATACATATTGACATATATTTTATATGTATATTGAAAAGATGTAAACTTTATTTACAAAAACAGTCAACTGGCTGGATTTGTCTCATGAGCCGTAGTTTGCTGACTTCTGAATTAAAACGTATCATGTAAATAAGTCTTATTTTTCCCCTCTTAGCCTCCACCCAGCTTGCTTGTGCAGTTGGTTGTTTTTTTTTTTTTTTTTTTTTTGCGGTACGCGGGCCTCTCACTGTTGTGGCCTCTCCCATCACGGAGCACAGGCTCCAGACACGCAGGCTCAGCGGCCATGGCTCACGGGCCCAGCCGCTCCGCGGCATGTGGGATCTTCCCGGACCGGGGCACGAACCTGTGTCCCCTGCATCGGCAGGCGGACTGTCAACCACTGCGCCACCAGGGAAGCCCGAGTTGGTTGTTTTTGTTGCTGTCTTGGTTTGTTTTTCCAATTTCTTTTCATTGTGGTAAGATATACATAACATAAAATTTACCATCTTAACCATTTTTAAGTGTACGGTTCCGTGGTATCAAATACATGCATGATTTTGTGCAACCATCCCCACCACCCATCTCCATAACTCCTTTCATCTTATAAAACTGTCATTAAATAACAACTCTCCATCCCCTCTCCCTTCCCCCCAGCCCCTGGCGACCACCATTTTACTTCCTGTCGCTCTGATTTTGATTAAGTATCTCATACAAGTGGGATCTACAATATTTGTCCTTTGGATCAGGCTTGTTTTACTTAGCATAACATCCTCAAGGCTCATTCATGGTGTAGCAATATATCAGATTTTCCTTCCTTTTTAAAGTAATATCCATCACATGTCCATACCACATTTTGCTTATCCATTCATCTGTTTATAGACACACAGGCTGCTTCCATGTTTCAGCTATCATGAATCATGCTGCTATGAGCATGGGTGCACACAAAGCTCTTCGAGACCTTGCTCTTACTCCTTCTGGGTATATACCCACAGGTGGAATTGCTGGATCGGATATTGCTGGATTGCTGGATCATTCTATGTTTAGTTTTTTAAGGAACTGCTGTTCTGTTTTCCACGGCAGCTGCACCATTTAACGTTTCTATCAACAGTGCACAAGAGTTTCAGTGTCTCCATATCCTCACCAGCACTTATTTTCTGATTTTCTGATAGTGGCTATCCTAATGGAAATGAGCTAAAAACATTGTAGCTTTGATTTCCATTCTCCTAATGATCAGTGATACTGAGCATCTAGTCACGAGTTTATTGGCCATTTGTATATCATCTTTGGAGAAACGTCTAAGTTCTTTGCCCATTTTAAAATCAGGTGTTTTGCTTTTTTGTTATTGAGTTTTAGGAGTTCCATAATATACATTCTGGATATTAATCCCTTATCAGATACATGATCTTAAAATATTTTCTCCCATTCAGTGGGCTGCTTTGTTACTCTATTGCTATTGTATTTTGATGCGCAAAATTTTTGTTTCATGAAGTCCAATATGTCTGTTTTTTCTTTTATTGTTTGTATCTTTAGTGTTATATCCAAGAAATCATTGCCAAATACGTCATAAAGCTTTTGCCCTACGTTTTCTTCTAAGAGTTTTATATTTTTTAGGTCTTTGATCCATTTGAGCTCATTTTTGTACATGATGTTAGTTAAGGGTCCAACTTCTCACCCTTCTGTATGTAAATATCCAGTTTTCTCAGCACCATTTATTAAAGGACTGTCCTTTCCTCCACTGAAGAGTCTTGGCTCCCTTGTCAAAAATCATTTGATCACATATGGGAGGGTTTATTTCTGGACTCTCTATTCTATTCCATATATCTGTCTTTATGCCAGTATCACACACTGCCTTGATTACTGTGGTTTTATAGTAAGTTTTGAAAGCAGGAAGTGTGAGCCCTCCAGCTTTTTTTTTTTTTTTTTTGGCTGCATTGGGTCTTGTTGCTGTGCGTGGGCTTTCTCTAGTGGCAGTGAGTGGGGGCTACTCTTTGTTGTGGTGCGCGGGCTTCTCATTGTGGTGGTTTCTCTTGTTGCGGAGCACAGGCTCTAGGCACGCAGGCTTCAGTAGTTGCAGAACTTGCGCTCAGTAGTTGTGGCGCACAGGCTTAGTTGCTCCATGGCATGTGGGATCTTCCCGGCCCAGGGCCCGAACCTGTGTCCCCTGCGTTGGCAGGCAGACTCTTAACCACTGCGCCACCAGGGAAGCCCCAGTCCTCCAGCTTTACTTTTGTTTTTCAAGATTGTTTTGGCTATTTGGAGTCCCTTGAGATTCCAAGTGAATTTTAGGATGGGTTTTTCTATTTTTGAAAAAAAAAAAAAAAGTTGGGATTTTGACAGGGATTACATTGTTTTTACATAGTTTTTAAAAATAGAACTACCACATGACCCAGCAATCCCACTACTGGGCATATACCCTGAGACAACCATAATTCAAAAAGAGTCATGTACCAAAATGTTCATTGCAGCTCTATTTACAGTAGCCCGGAGATGGAAACAACCTAAGTGTCCATCATCGGATAAATGGATAAAGAAGATGTGGCACATATATACAATGAAATATTACTCAGCCATAAAAAGAAACGAAATTGAGCTACTTGTAATAAGGTGGATAGACCTAGAGTCTGTCATACAGAGTGAAGTAAGTCAGAAAGAGAAAGACAAATACCGTATGCTAACACATATATACGGAATTTAAGAAAAAATAAAATGTCATGAAGAACCTAGGGGTAAGACAGGAATAAAGACACAGACCTACTAGAGAATGGACTTGAGGATATGGGGAGTGGGAAGGGTAAGCTGTGACAAAGCGAGAGAGAGGCATGGACATATATACACTACCAAATGTAAGGTAGATAGCTAGTGGGAAGCAGCCGCATAGCACAGGGAGATCAGCTCCATGCTTTGTGACCGCCTGGAGGGGTGGGATAGGGAGGGTGGGAAGGAGGGAGATGCAAGAGGGAAGAGATATGGGAACATATGTATATGTATAACTGATTCACTTTGTTATGAAGCAGAAACTAACACACCATTGTAAAGCAATTATACTCCAATAAAGATGTAAAAAAAAAATCGTTGGGATTTTGACAGGGATTACATTGAATCTATAGATTGCTCTGGGCAGTATTGACATCTTAACTTTATTAAATCTTCCAATCCATGAACAGGGATGTGTTTCCATTTATTTATGTCCTCTTTTAATTTCCCTCAGCAATGTTTTGTAGTTTTCATTGTACATGTCTTTCCCCTCCTTGGTTAAGTTAATTCCTAAGAATTTTAATCTTTTTGATACTATTGTAAATGGAATTGTTTTCATAATTTCCTTTTCAGATTGTTCACTGCTAATATATTGAAATGCAACTGATTTTTGTCTGTTGAATTGTATCCTGCTACTTTGCTGAATTTGAAACCAAGCAGGACCCTATGGGGCCTCCCAGGTACAAAAGCCTTTCCGTGCCCTACCCCCCACCCAATTCTTGTCTGTAGGGAAAATGTTTCAACCTCCGAGACCCTCCCTGAGTTCCAAATGGCATATCCAAACAGTTACTTATTAGAGGAATGAGGGAATGCAGAAAGAATGAATAGTACAACAATGGGGCAGGGTCCCAGTTCCCCCTCAAGGAATATGCATAACAATCTGATACAAATCTCTTGAGTTTTTCTACCAGAACTAAGGCCCCCACCCAGGTGGGGGATGGTAGGTTTAGGCCGAACATAAGCACATGGACCCCAGACTGGTTGGAAACAGAAGGAAAATTCCTGGACCACCACTCTGTTACCTCACCACCAACCAATCAGGGGAAGGTCACACACCCTGCAGACCTCCCCCCAAATTTTGCCTGTAAAAACTTCCCCCAAAACCATCAGGGATTTGGGGTCTTTTGAGCTTGGGCATCCTTGCTTGGCCCTCTCAATACCTTTCTCCATTCCAAACTCCTAAGTTTCGATTTCTTTGGCTTCACTGTGCATTGGGCACATGAACTTGGGTTTGAAAACAAATTCATTTATTAATTTGAACATTTTTTGGTGGAATATTTGGGGTTTTCTACATATAACATCATGTCATCTGTGGACAGAGATGATTTTAATTCTTCCTTTCCAGTTTGGGTACCTTTTATTTCTTTTTCTTGCCTAATTGCTCTGGTTAGAACTTCCAGTACTATGTTGAATAGAAAGGGCAAAAGTGGACATCCTTGCCTTGTTCCTGATCTTAGAGGAAAAGCTTTCAGTCTTTAACCATTGAATATGATGTTCCCTGTGTTGTTTTTTTTTTTTTTTTGCGGTACGCGGGCCTCTCATTGTTGTGGCCTCTCCCGTTGCGGAGCACAGGCTCCGGACGCGCAGGCCCAGTGGCCACGGCTCACAGGCCCAGCCGCTCCGCGGCATGTGGGATCCTCCCACACCAGGGCACGAACTCGCGTCCCCTGCATCGGCAGGCGGACTCTCAACCACTGCGCCACCAGGGAAGCCCAGATATTGGTCTGTAGTTTTATTGTAGGGTTTTTTTGTCTGGCTTTGGTATCAGTGTAATTCTGACTTCATAGAATAGTCATTTAAGCATAGTAGGTTTTCCCTCTTCTTCAATTCTTTGGAAAAGTTTGAGAAGGATTGGTATTAGTTTTCCTTAAATATTTGGTAGAATTCACCAGTGAAGCCACCAGGTCCACGGCTTTTCTTTTTTGGAAGATTTTTGATTACTGATTCAATCTCCTTATTAGTCATAGATCTTTTCAAATGTTCTATTTCTTCATGATTTAGTCTCTGTAGGTTTTGTGTTACCAGGAGGGGAGGAAGGAGCGCAACAACATGGCTGGCCTCCTCTTTGTACCTCTAAGATAAGAAGCGGAAGTCAGCAATCTGGAGGACGGGGCCCTTTTTGCCCCCCCCAACCCCCAGACACACACACACACACACACACACACACACACACACACACACACACACACACACACACACACACACACACACACACACACACACACACACACACACACACACACACACACACACACACACACACACACACACACACACACACACACACACACACACACACACACACACACACACACACACACACACACACACACACCGGCTCTGGCTCCTGCAAGCTGTTTGCAAGCTGCTCCAGGAACATGGGCACAGCTTCCTGCAACCTGGCTGAGGGTGGGGGATGGGTACCTGCTACTGTGCTAAGCGCTGAAATTGACTGAAATTAACTGCAATTTACTGTCTGAGCCTTCCCGTGGAAGTTGCAACCCCTTAATAGATTCCAGAGTTACAAAATATTTACATCAGACAGATTCTGCCAGTGCAACTGTTGTTCAGGTGAGATACCTTCCTCTTGCTTCCTACTCCATCATTTTCCCAGAAACCTTTCAGTAGGATTGTTGGTTTTATTTGAATCTTATTTTATTTTTTTATACAGCAGGTTCTTATTAGTTATCCACTTTATACGTACTGGTGTATATATGTCAATCGCAATCTCCCAGTTCATCACACCACCACCCCTCACCACCACTTTCCCCTCTTGGTGTCCATACATTTGTTCTCTGTATCTGTGTCTCAATTTCTGCCCTGCAAACTGGTTCATCTGTACCATTTTTCTAGGTTCCACAGCTATGCGTTAATATGCGATATTTGTTTTTCTCTTTCTGACTTACTTCACTCTGTATGACAGTCTCTAGATCCATCCACATCTCTAAAAATGACCCAATTTCGTTCCTTTTTATGGCTGAGTAATATTCCACTGTATATATATACCACATCTTCTTTATCCATTCGTCTGTCGATGGGCATTTAGGTTGCTTACATGACCTGGCCATTGTAAATAGTGCTGCAATGAACATTGGGGTGCATGTGTCTTTTTGGATTATGGTTTTCTCTGGGTATATGCCCAGTAGTGGGAATGCGGGGTCATGTGGTAATTCTATTTTTAGTTTTTTAAGGAACCTCCATACTGTTCTCCATAGTGGCTGTACCAATTTACATTCCCACCAACAGTGCAAGAGGGTTCCCTTTTCTCCACACCCTCTCCAGCATTTGTGGTTTGTAGATCTTCTGATGATGCCCATTCTAACTGGTGTGAGGTGATACCTCATTGTAGCTTTGATTTTCATTTCTCTAATAATTAGTGATGTTGAGCAGCTTTTCATGTACTTCTTGGCCATCTGTATGTCTTCTTTGGAGAAATTTCTATTTAGGTCTCCTGCCCTTTTTGGATTGGGTTGTTTGTTTTTTTAATATTGAGCTGCATGAGCTGTTTATATATTTTGGAGATTAATCCTTTGTCCGTTGATTCATTTGCAAATATTTTCTCCCATTCTGAGGGTTGTCTTTTCGTCTTGTTTGCAGTTTCCTTTGCTGTGCAAAAGCTTTTAAGTTTCATTAGGTCCCATTTGTTTATTTTTGTTTTTATTTCCATTACTCTAGGAGGTGGGTCAAAAAAGATTTTGCTGGGGCTTCCCTGGTGGCGCAGTGGTTGAGAGTCCACCTGCCAATGCAGGGGACATGGGATCGTGCCCCGGTCCGGGAAGATCCCAAATGCCACGGAGCAGCTGGGCCCGTGAGCCATGGCTGCTGAGCCTGCGCGTCCGGAGCCTGTGCTCCACAACGGGAGAGGCCACAACAGTGAGAGGCCTGCGTACTGCAAAAAAAAAAAAAGATCTTGCTGTGATTTATGTCAAAGAGTGTTCTTCCTATGTTTTCCTCTAAGAGTTTTATAGTGTCCAGTCTTACATCTAGGTCTCTAATCCATTTTGAGTTTATTTGTGTGTATGGTGTCAGGGAGTGTTCTAATTTCATTCTTTTACATGTAACTGTCCAGTTTTCCCAGCACCACTATTGAAGAGGTTGTCTTTTCTCCATTGTATATCCTTGCCTCCTTTGTCATAGATTAGTTGACCATAGGTGTGTGAGTTTATCTCTGGGCTTTCTATCCTATTCCATTAATCTATATTTCTGTTTTTGTGCCAGTACCATATTGGCTTGATTACTGTAGCTTTGTAGTATAGTCTGAAGTCCGGGAGCCTGATTCCTCCAGCTCTGTTTTTCTCCTTCAAGACTACTTTGGCAGACTTCCCTGGTGGTGCAGTGGTTAAGAATCCACCTGCCGGTGCAGGGGACATGGGTTCGAGCCCTGGTCCGGGAAGATCCCACATGCTGCGGAGCAACTAAGTCCGTGCACCACAACTACCAAGCCCACCTGCCACAACTACTGAAGGCTGCATGCCTAGTACCTGTGCTCTGCAACAAGATAAGCCACCACAATGAGAAGCCCACGCACTGCAACAAAGGGTAGCCCCTGCTCAACACAACTAGAGAAATTCCGCACGCAGCAACAAAGACCCAGTGCAACCAAAAATAAATAAATAAATAAAAATTAAATTTAAAAAAAGACTGCTTTGGCTATTTGGGTTCTTTTTTGTCTCCATACAAATTTTAAGATTTTTTGTTCTGGTTCTGTGAAAAATGCCATTGGTAATTTGATAGGGATTGCATTGAATCTGTAGATTGCTTTGGTAGTAGAGTCATTTTCACAATATTGATTCTTCCAATCCAAGAACATGGATTGGAAGAATCCAATCTCTCCATCTATTTGTATCATCTTTAATTTCTTTCATCAGTGTCTTATAGTTTTCTGCATACAGGTCTTTTGTCTCCCTAGGTAGGTTTATTCCTAGGTATTTTATTCTTTTTGTTGCAATGGTAAATGGGAGTGTTTCCTTAATTTCTCTTTCAGATTTTTCATCATTCGTGTATAGGAATGCAAGAGATTTCTGTGCATTAATTTTGTATCCTGCAACTTTACCAAATTCATTGATTAGCTCCAGTAGTTTTCTGGTGGCATCTTTAGGATTCTTTATGTATAGTATCATGTCATCTGCAAACATTGACAGTTTTACTTCTTCTTTTCCAACTTGTATTCCTTTTATTTCTTTTTCTTCTCTGATTGCTGTGACTAGGACTTCCAAAACTATGTTGAATGATAGTGGTGAGAGTGGACAGCCTTGTTTTGTTCCTGATCTTAGAGGGAATGCTTTCAGTTTTTCACCATTGAGAATGATGTTTGCTGTGTGTTTGTCATATATGGCCTTTATTATGTTGAGGTAGGTTCCCTCTATGCCCACTTCCTGGAGACTTTTTATCATAAATGGGTGTTGCATTTTGTCAAAAGCTTTTTCTGCATCTATTGAGATGATCATGTGGTTTTTCTTCTTCATTTTGTTAATATGGTATATCACATTGATTGATTTGCGTATACTGAAGAATCCTTGCATCCCTGGGATTAATCCCACTTGATCATGGTGTATGATCCTTTCAATGTGTTGTTGGATTCTGTTTGCTAGTATTTTGTTGAGCATTTTTGCATCTATATTCGTCAGTGATATTAGTCTGTAATTTTCTTTTTTTGTAGTATCTTTGTCTGGTTTTGGTATCAGGGTGATGGTGGCCTCATAGAATGAGTTTGGGAGTGTTCCCTCCTCTGCAATTTTTTGGAAGAGTTTGAGAAGGATGGGTGTTAGCTCCTTTCTAAATGTGTGATAGAATTCACCTGTGAAGCCATCTGGTCCTGGACTTTTGTTTGTTGGAAGCTTTTTAATCACAGTTTCAATTTCACTACTTGTGATTGGTCTGTTCATATTTTGATTTCTTCCTGGTTCAGTCATGGAAGGTTATACCTTTCTAAGAATTTGTCCATTTCTTCCAGGTTGTCCATTTTATGGGCACAGAGTTGCTTGTAGTAGTCTCTTAGGGTGCTTTGTATTTCTGTGGTGTCTGTTGTAACTTCTCCTTTTTCATTTGTAATTTTATTGATCTGAGTCCTCTCCCTCTTTGTCTTGAGTCTGGTTAATGGTTTATCAATTTGGTTTATCTTCTCAAAGAACCAGCTTTTAGTTTTATTGATTTTTGCTATTGCTTTCTTTGTTTCTATTTCATTTATTTCTGCTCTGATCTTTATGATTTCTTTCCTTCTACTAACTTTGGGTTCTGTTTGTTCTTCTTCCTCTAGTTCCTTTAGGTGTACGGTTAGATTGTTTATTTGAGATTTTCCTTGTTTCCTGAGGTAGGCTTGTATTGCTGTAAACTTCCCTCTTAGGACTGCTTTTGCTGCATCCAATAAGTTTTGGACCGTTGTGTTTTCATTGTCATTTGTCTCTAGGTATTTTTTGATTTCCTCTTTGATTTCTTCAGTGATCTCTTGGTTATTTAGTAACATATTGTTTAGCCTCCATGTGTTTGTGTTTTTTACATTTTTTTCCCTGTAATTGATTTCTAATTTCGTAGGGTTGTGGTGAGAAAAGATGCTTGATATGATTTCAATTTTCTTAAATTTACTGAGGTTTCATTTGTGACCCAATATATAATCAATCCTGGAGAATGTTCCGTACGCACTTATGAAGAAAGTGTAATCTGCCGTTTTTGGATGGAATGTCCTATAAATATCAATTAAATCTATCTGATCAGGACTCCCAGAGTACTCAGAGTCTTAGTCACAGAATAATGCCTTGGGGAGCCTTTAGAATCCCAAGAATAAGCTGTGAGAATCAGATGGGTTTAGCTTCAAGAGTTCCTAGCAGTCCCTCAGAACTCCTCAGTGACAATTAGCTATTTCCACCAGGGTCCTCAGGGGCCCTGGACACAACCTGCATGCTGACCACCACCCACATTCCCCTTTTTAGCCAAAAAGGAGGACTTCTCCTCCTTTTTAGCTCCTCTTTGGTGCCAGTTCCACCAGGCCCCCTGGGATAGACCCACAAGTCTTGTGGAGGAACTCCAGCTCAGTCTCCGTTTTGGGGGCCCCTCCCAATCCCGGCCACGAAGGGTAGGGCACCCCCCCTAGCTCTGGCGTCCTACAGTGAGCAGTGTCCAGACAGCCTGTGAGCAGGTGGCAAAACACCTGACTGGTGAAGGAGACCTTCTGTTTCTTACTCCTTCCAGATCAACCCAAATCAATCTTTGCTGGTCTCTGCTGTTCTTCTTCACTATAATTTAAACATTTTTACCCCCTTGATGGAAAACAGTCTGAAAACTGAATTTCTTAGCCAGGATAGACTGTTTTCATCAGCTGCCTGCAGTTCTGTAGTGTGGCTGGAAGGCAGGTTTGAAACTTGAGGTCTGTGGACACCCAGTAGTTTCCTGGATAGAATTCAGGGAGTCTATGAACTGAAATGGGAAGAGGATTATACGTTGATTTTCACAAATATCTAACTGAAATCTGGCATTTCCTTTATGATGAAGGTAGGCAACAAGCCATGGCAGTATTCACGGTACCTGTGGATTTGTCACGTAGAAACCACGGACGTCGTATATCACCTTACAGTCATTGGAACGTGACTGCAATGTTCCAAGCATCTTGGAACGTCATTTACTCTCAGAAGTGCTTTAAAATTAGCTTTGTTGTTAGACTCACTATCTCATTATTTAGTATTTTTATTAAAAAGTACATGCATTATTTTATCACAGATTTTTGGAATATTTTGTTTCCTTTGTTCCAGTGTCTTCTATTTTATACATTTAAAGTGCATTTATGCATCATTCTGAGAAGGGGTCCATAGACTTCACCGGTTTGCCAAAGGTGCCCAGGGCAAAAAATAAAAAATAAAAATTAAGTATCTCTGAACTCTGGGGATAGAGTCCAGGCACAAGGATATTTCTGGGAGAAATTCTGCTTTCTGTAGGGAAAGCAAAAGTTGTTTGTTTGGGAGGAGCATCTGTTTACGCAGAGACCTCTGCATTGTAATGAGGAAGGCCCAAGAGTTCCAGGCCCTGGCATTTCTACGGGGTTGTGACAAGCCTCTCCTTCCACATGCTTGCCACCTGTACCGCCCACCCTGTCACCTGTCCTTCAGTTCACTTAGCCTGGGCCATCACTTTCCCATCACGTGTCTTTTACATCTTCTCACTTGGTTTACATGTGTCTATATGTACATTGCACACTCCTTTCAAGGCCCTAACAGGGACCCTTCCTGCTGGGGAGGAGACTGGGCATACCCCACAGAGGCCAGCAGTGCATCTCACATGAAGAGGCTGGTGGTATAGCTTGAAAAGCTGGTTCCTAGACCAATTTCAGCACCCAGAGAGGGCTCAGTGTCAAGGAATGGAGTCCTAACAATGACAGATCTAGTCCACCTGCTTCCTCAAAAGAGGAAACAAAGACCAGGTCAATTGTGTGTTTGTCCCAAGGCTGAACTGCACCTCAGTGCAGAGCCGGGATTCGAACCCAGAACGCTGAGCTCTAAATCGAGGGTTGTTTAGATCCTGGCTCCTCAGATTAAAGTCCTTGGACCAGCCTCCTCTATCACCTGGAGCTTGTTACAAAAATGCAGCATCTCAGGCACCACCAGAAACCTACTGAATCAGGCTCAGCATTTTAACAGATCCCACAGGCAATGGTATGTGTGTCAGAGCATGTGAAACACTGACTTTGAACACACTGCCTTCCTACTCTCCCAGGATGGTACATTAAGATACTTTTATTTCCCCAAATGGAAATCACATTGTTTTTCCCTGCTTATAAAGGTTTTACATGCTCCTGTAATGAAATTCACACAATATAGGAAAATTTATTTAAAGTGGAAAGGAATGAACATTGTGCTGTATAAATATCCTTCTAAACATCTACCACTTGCACATACACACACACTTTTACAAAAATCAATCGTATTCTAAATACTAGCTTGTAGCCTTTGCTTTTTACTTGAGATTCTTAAGTATGGTTTCTCTTTTGAAAGAGTGCTTGTTCAATGAATATTTGCTAAATGAAAAAACTGAGTAAAGCAATAGTCGTGGTGTATTCGTTATCTAATCCTGCATTAAAAATTACCCCCAAGCTTAGCAGTTGAAAGCAACAAATATCGATTACGTCAGGGTGTTTCTGAGGGCCAGGATCTGGGAGTGGCTTGGAGGGGTGATGCTGGCTCTTGGGCTCATGTCATCACGTCCAGCTGTAGATGGGCACGGTCACCTGAAGGCTGTGTCACCTCCCATTCTAAGCCCTCACTGTCTCTCACCTGACCTCTTATAAAAGCCACATGTCTTGTCAGTTCTCCCCACATCTATCCTTACCCCCCCTCAACGTTTCTTTCATTTACCAGCCAGAGTGAACTTGGAAAAGGCAAATTCAACATTGTGGCCCCTACTTAGCATCCATCCGTGGTTTCCCGTGGCTCTTAGAACAAAGTATTAAAAATTAAACAAGCGGGGCTTCCCTGGTGGCGCAGTGTTGAGAATCCGCCTGCCGATGCAAGGGACACGGGTTCGTGCCCCGGTCCGGGAAGATTCCACATGCCGCAGAGCGGCTGGGCCCGTGAGTCATGGCAGCTGAGCCTGCGCGACCAGAGCCTGTGCTCCGCAACGGGAGAGGCCGCAACAGTGAGAGGCCCGCGTACCGCAAAAAATAAATAAATAAATAAATGATGCTGAATAACAAAAAAAAAAAATTAAACAAGGGAAGGTCTATAAGGCCCAAGCGGTCTGGCCCTGCCGACATCCCCACCCTTGCCTCCTGGCCTTGTGCCCTTGCTGTCTGTGGTCCGGCCACACCATCCCTCTCGCAGCCCCTCCTGGGTGCCAAGCTCTGTCCCACCTGGCATTCTCCCCGGATGTGGTTCCCTCTGACCCACCCTCCATCCAGGCCCATTCACCACCACGCTCACAGGAGTGCGGTGCACACACAGGCCACTTATTAAGCTGCTACTCAGCCTTCATTTCCACTCCTCAGTGCCCAGAAAATGGTCGGCCCTCAATAAATATTTGTGGAACATTTGTATCTCTGTTATCTTTTATGCCTTATACTAGTGGCAAATATTTTCTCCAGATTGTGATTGCATTTAACTTCGCTTATTGTTTCTTTAACCTTCAGAAGTTTTACATTTTGATGTAGTCAAATTAGTCAGTCTTTCTTTGGGGATTTCTCTGTTGTTTAACGCACAAAAGTTCCAGAGTTTTATAAGAGCAGGTGCCTGAGCAAGGGCCCAAGTCTGAGGAATTCAGATTAGAAGTAACAGGAACTGATGACGTTGTTGGAAACTGACCGAGGGAGCTAAGCAGGTGGGCAGGGCCGGGTACAAGGCGGCTGGGATGGGGGTGTTCAGGCATGTCCTGGGTGTGGCATTTGTGCCCTACCATTTTCCTCCCTGCTCACAGCCCCCCTAACAGGTCGGGACAGTATTAACACCCAGCCCAGGTCAAGGGAAATCATGTCCAGGCCTGCAGTTAGCCAGGTGCTGTGTTAAGTCCTGGGAAACTGACTTTTTAGGTAAGACTTGAGGGAGGGGGTAGTAGTTTGTTAGGTGCAGGCTCAGTGTGTGTGTGCGTGTACATGTGTGTGCACATGCATAAATGTGCCTGGAAGAGGGTTCAGACTGAGGGAACAGTATCTGTGAAGAGCCCAAGGTGGGATATGTTGAGGTGGCCTTCATTATATCCCCAAAGAGGCTGCAATCACTGCTCCCTCATCCACAACCCACCGATGGAGCAGGGAGAGGGTGTTACTGCCCAGATGTGTGGCCACGCTCTTGAGGTCTCAGCCCAACTTCAGCTTCCACAGAAGACAAGACCAGGCAACTCTAGTCCTGCAGTGCTTCTCCACATCTGCCACGAGAATGAAGGGCAAAACCGTGCGCACGACACAGCAGTCGTCCCAGGTGAAGCCCTTGTCCTCTGGGGTCCTTGGCTCCCCAGCTGGCTGTCCCATCCTTGGCTGTGAGAAAGGGCAGCCTTTAGAAAAACACCTGTAAACTACAGTGGTTCAGGGGCAGGTACAGCTCAGCCTTGCCCAGCCCTGAGCCCAGCAAGGTGACATTGGGAGGGGCGTCTCTCACTGTCTTCAGGGGACAAGTCAGAATATAACAATGATACTCTGACTCCCAGCTGTCGGCAGGAGCCAGGCCTTGCGCTCGTGCTTTCCTAAGTACAATCTTAGGTGGTAGGTGTGACTCATCCTCACCTTACAGATAAGAACTGGAGGCTCAGAGGGGTTCTGTGATTTGTCCAAGGTCATTCAGCTACACCTGAGGAGATCCAGGGTCAGAAGCCCATGAGGGGACCCGGGATGCCCTGTGGTCTCCCAGACCATGGTGGTGGAAGAGTGTCCATGGGCCAGGGGTGGGCACGCATGAGGCAGCCCTGGGACCTCAGTGGCTGGCACCTGGGGGAGGAGCCTGATGTCAGGGACTTTGATTCCAAAAAGGAAGAGTTTCGTGGGGATGCAGGGATGCAGCTGCACAGACCTTTCTCAGAAAAGTACATCCTCTTCCCTGTTGCAGTGCTGGAAGAGGGCTATTTTAGTAGCAGCAGAACCGTGCGGGCCCAAATGGCTTGCAGGGAGCCGGCAAGCCATGGATGGACAAGGCTGGAGAAACACTGAAACGGGGCTCTTAGAACAAAATGTTACACACGAGGAAGGTTGATGGGGTTTGAGCTGTGTGACAGCTGGCAGGAGACCATCTCCTAGGAGGACACAGGACAAGGTGCCAAGGCAGGCTGTGAGAGGCACAGGCATGCTGACAAAGACGGGAGAGAGGCTGCTTCCCCCTGCAGCAGGAGCCCGGCCGCCTGCCTGGAGGAGGGGGCCCTGGAATGAGGACTGGAGACAAACGGGGAAAAGAGTGACGTGAAGCAACTTCGGTAGAGACCTGGGAACTGCGACAAGAATCCTGGATTCGGGCTTCCCTGGTGGCACAGTGGTTGGGAGTCCGCCTGCCGATGAAGGGGACGCGGGTTCGTGCCCCGGTCCGGGAAGATCCCACATGCCGCGGAGCGGCTGGGCCCGTGAGCCATGGCCGCTGAGCCTGCGCGTCCGGAGCCTGTGCTCCACAATGGGAGAGGTCACAACAGTGAGAGGCCTGCATACGACAAAAAAAAAAAAAAAAAAGATATTCTCAATAAAAAAATAAAATAAAATAAAATAAAATAAAAATCCTGGATTCATGAGTTGGTGAACTGAATGATTCCCGGAAGCGTTTGTGTGTGTTTACAAACGTCCCCCCTTCCAAGCTGGAATCAAGACTTTGGCAAAGAATGTTGCAAAGAATTTGGCAAAGAATGTTGTCTGCGGGAAGGAGACTGCCCAGAGACGGCAACATGTAGATGAATTCGTTTCCCAGAGCTCTAGATACGGCGTATTTGTCCACAGCTCTGGTATTTTTCTAAGATAAGTAATTGAATTGTTGAAACTGTGAAAATGAGCACTTGTGTAAACTTTGGAAGAATCCTAGTGTGTAAGTCTGGGGGCTTGTGTCAGTTGAAGCTTGTGTATATATAACTAATTTTAAACGTGATAAAATTGGGGCTCACATCATTTTTTCCTGTGTTGAATGGTTTTCTTTGCCGAAAACACAGATGTCGTCACGCAGTATGATTTTTAATTGGCGGAGAATAGAAATATGAATTCATATTAATAGATTTGTTTTCTTTTAATTAATTAATAGACTATTTTTTAAAGCAGTTTTAGATTTACAGTAACATTCAAAGAAAAGTACTGGAAGTTCTCACGTGCTCTGGTTCACCCCCTGCACCCACAGTTTCCCTGTTGTTAGTATCTTGCATTGTCCTGGTGTACTTGTTACAATCGATCCAACTTTGACGCGTTATTATTCACTGAAGGGTTCACATTACTTACATTAGGGTTCACTCTTCTTGTCGTACGTTCTATGGGTTTTGACAAATGGATCCGACACTATGGTATTATACAGAATAATTTCACTGCCCTAAAAATCCCCTGTGCTTCACCTATTGTACATAGATTTTTAAAGGAAGATTTTAGATTTAAGTGATTTTCTCGTCCACGTTCTTCTAGAAAGTAGAAGTTATATTGTGTCCCTTCCCACGCCATGTCCATCCCCTCCCCATTCTAAGAAGCAGGTCAAATTGATTTCTCACTGACAGCCTCAGAAGAGGTGGCCAGGATATGCTCAGCCCCTTAAGTCTGTATGGCCACAGGGTGGCCCCCGAGGAACTGAGAGGATATTCGCGTGATCGTCCTCTGATGTTGTAATGGGAGATAGTCACCCACAGTCCCAGCTCAGGGGCTCCCGGTCGGACTCCACTCAGCTCATCTACATGCTGGTGTCGCTTTTGGTTGAAAGCAACAGAAACCCAACCCAAACTAACTTAAGCAGCAGAAGAAATTTAAGTACCACGTCATGGACAGGACTTAGAGCTGGTCCTGCACCGGGTAAACTTTCAGTGGTGTCGGGCACTTAGGCATCCATCTCCCAGTGGCCCCTTGATCTTGCTGAGGTGATGCTGCCTTTTATCTTTCATGATTTGGGGGGTTTGTCTTAATCTAGGAGAGCTGCATGTCTCTCTAGCCAGGTTTGCCTTGAGGTAGCAAAGTCAGGTTCTCACGTCCCTCCTTCCTTCTGTACCTTTTCTAGTTGAAGGTGCAGTTCCTTTACCTAATCTCTGTTAAATGGCGGGTGCGTTGTCTCGCAGGGAAGGGCTGGCTCAGTATGCTATCTCCAAGAGCCCTGGTGGTTTTTGACCCAAGGGCCTCATACTTGCCACAGAGATATATTTAACTGTCCCTGTTAAGCTGAATAAGCAGGTCTCCTAAGGAACAGTCCTTCTAAAGCAGCTTTACTGTGGTTTCCCACCGCCTCTCAATCCTCCCAGGCTAGCTCTGCCCACCTTGGCTGAAAACCAACTCCGACAACGCTGTCATCCTTTCTCCAGTCCCTTCAAGTCACAAAACTGGCACTTTAGTCACTAAAAGTCACAAAATAGTGGACACATCAGTCTTTCTTTTAATGAGACTTCTCTCCAAGCTGGGGTGAAATCTGTGTCAGGAGGGAAGCAGGGCCACTGGCTTCTGCTGCTTCAAGCAAGGACTCGCTGCCCCAGCTGCTTGGCGCTCTGTCATCTCCCTCAGTGTTTACCTCGCTGCCCAGCGCTGCCTCACCAGGAACAGCCCCCACGCCTGATGTCTGTAGACTTGGGGCTGGAAGGACTGGCCATGGGCCAGCTGAGAGGCACCACACCCACCCAGCCCCTCTGCCCACTCTGGCTCCCTCCCCTTCCCTTATTCAGGTGTAGACCAAACTCCACCTCAGTAATAAATGCTGGAGAGGGTGTGGAGAAAAGGGAGCCTTCCTGCACTGTTGGTGGGAATGTAAATTGGTGCAGCCACGATGGAGAACAGTATGGAGGTTCCTTAAAAAACTAAAATTAGGGGACTTCCCTGGTGGTCCAGTGGTGAAGACTCCGTGCTCCCAACGCAGGGGGCCCGGGTTTGATCCCTGGTTGGGGAACTAAAATCCCACATACCACAACTGAGCCCACGCACTGCAACTAGAGAGCCTGCGCACTGGAACTAGAGAAGCCCGCGCACCACAACAAAGACCCAGCACAGCCAAAATAAATAGATTAATTAATTAATTAAAACAAAAACAAAAACTAGAAATAGAGTTACCATATGATCCAGTAATCCCACTCCTGGATATATACCTGGAAAAGACAAAAACTCGAATTCGAAGATACATGCACCCCAGTGTTCATAGTGGCACTATTTGCAATAACCAGGACATGGAAATGACTCAAGTGCCCATGAACAGATGATTCGTTTAAGATATATATATGTGATAGAATATTACTCAGCCATAAAAAAGAATGAAATATGACCATTTACAGCAACAGGGATGGACCTAGAGAATATCATACTAAGTGATGACAGAGGAAGACAAATATTATATGATATCACTTATACGTGGATTCTAAAAGACAATACAAATGAACCTGTATACAAAATAGGAACAGACTCACAGATACAGAAAACAAACTTATGGTTACCAAAGGGGAAAGAGAGTGGGGAGGGATAAATTAGGAGTATGGGATTAACAGATACAAACTACTATAAACTAGATAAGCAACAAGGATTTGCTGTATAGCACAAAGAACTATATTCAATATCTTTTTTAAAATTAATTAATTAATTTTATTTTAGGCTGTGTTAGGTCTTAGTTGCGGCACGCGGGATCCTCTGCTGTGGCATGCAGGTTTCTCATTGCAGTGTGTGTGCTTCTCTCTAGTTGTGGCTCGCATGCTCAGTAGTTGTGGCTTGTGGGCTTAGTTGCCCCGTGGCATGTGGGATCTCAGTTCCCCGACCAGGGATTGAATCTGCGTCCCCTGAATTGGAAGGCAGATTCTTTTTTTTTTTTTCTTAAATTTAATTTATTTATTTTTGGCTGTGTCGGGTCTTCGTTGCTGCGTGCGGGCTTTCCCTAGTTGCGGTGAGCAGGGGGTACTCTTTCGTTGAGGTGTGCAGGCTTCTCATTGCAGTGGCTTTTCTTGTTGCGGAGCACGGGCTCTAGGCGCGCGGGCTTCAGTAGTTGTGGCATGTGGGTTTAGTAGTTGTGGCTCGCGGACTCTAGGGCGCAGGCTCAGTAGTTGTTGCGCATGGGCTTAGTTGCTCTGTGGCATGTGGGATCTTTCCGGACCAGGGCTCAAACCCGTGTCCCCTGCGTTGGCAGGTGGATTCTTAACCACTGCGCCACCAGGGAAGTCCCTCGATATCTTGTAATAACCTATAATGGAAAATAATTTTAAATATATATATATATCTGAATCACTTTGCTGTATACTTGAAATTAACACAATATTGTCAATCAGCTATACCTCAAAAAAAAAAAATTCACTTACGAGACTATTTGCCTATGGCGGGAATGGGGTAGGGCAGGGTGGGCGGTAGCAAATTGCAAAGGGGGATGTGGATAAAAGGGAATAAACAGATGCTTAAAAACAGAAAAGGGGCCTGGCATTGACTAATGATGATAGAGTGCCATGAACGATAGCATATGATTAGCTCAAATTTCTGCGCCTGAAGTTTAAAACCGGGGGAAAACAAAAGCAAAGGAGGGAGGAAGGAGGCAAGGAAGGAAGGAAGTTGGTCCAGGAAGGGAACAAGGCGGTGTGTGAGCAGGAGCTGCCCAAGAGTGCGCAGTCTCTGGTCCAGAGGGGCCCAGTCCAGATCGGGAAGGAGTCGTCTCAGGGGGCTCCTCAGAACCCTCTTCACATTTTTATGAAAATGAGAGATATGTCAAAAGAATGTACAAGGTCCTCATTTCCCGAAAGGATTCCAGAATTTTAAGGCCACTAAACTTGACACCTTTGATTTTGGAATGAATTCAAGTCCAAGGACCCAAACCAAGCCCAGACTCTGCATCCAGCTGGGCGTGAATCATCCAGCAGATGGCGAGTGCACATTTAGAAATGAGTCCGGTGAGCCCTCGGAGCTACAGAGGCTCTAAGATGCGCCCTGCCCAGCGAAGCTGCCATATCCTCTTTGGGGAGTGGCTGAGGGACGGGGCAATGTGTGGGTTCCGCTCCTTCTGGCTGCAGGGAGAAGATGTGACTCTGCAAATTCAAGTAGTGTTGGGGAAAGGTGGGTTAATGGCAACTGTCAGAATATTAAAGCAGACGCTGGGGTCTAACTCGGCTTTTCTTCCCCTTCCCGGGTCCCTCATCGTCTTCCCAAGCACCCTCTTTTTGTCTCTCTGCTTCTCACCTTCGACCTTCTCGAAGAGAGAGGCTGTCACAGGATGGCTCAGTTAACATCCACAGTATGGCAGCTCCTGATGGAATTCGCTTTTGGCTCAGCCATTGTTGGCCCATCCAGGCAAATCGTTGAAGCACATGGCTATTTTCTTTTCTTTTTTTAAAATTAATTAATTTATTTATTTATTTTTGGCTGCATTGGGTCTTTGTTGCTGCGCGTGGGCTTTCTCTAGTTGTGGCGAGCGGGGGCCGCTCTTCGTTGCAGTGCGCGGGCTTCTCATTGTGGTGGCTTCTCTTGTTGCGGAGCACGGGCTCTAGGCGCGCGGGCTTCAGTAGTTATGGCACACGGGCTCAAAAGCTGTGGCTCGTGGGCTCTAGAGCTGAGGCTCAGTAATTGTGGCACACGGGCTTAGTTGCTCCGTGGCATGTGGGATCTTCCTGGACCTGGGCTCGAACCTGTGTCCCCTGAATTGGCAGGCGGATTCTTAACCACTGTGCCACCAGGGAAGCCCACACATGGCTATTTTCTTATGCATGGATGTCTGGCACTGGGGCTTTGTGGTCTGCTCAGGAGATACATGATAGATACGATGGGTCTTAATTTACTAAGCATCTCTCTGTATTAGTCTTGTGCCAGATGCTGGGACACCACATAACCGATGTCGCCCAAGCCAAATGCCTCTGGAGCTCCAGTTAGTACGAGATGAACATAAACACTTGCCCCATGGCTCTGCCCCAAGTGGCCATGTGTCATCGCCTCCTGCCTCTGGCCCGTCTCAGAGGGAAAGGCTCTCAAATGCATCTCCCTCCGGGTCCCCACTTGCAGGCAGAACCTTAGTGGCCAGGCCCTTCTGCTTTAACCCCCTCTGGACTGAACCAGACTGTTCCATCTGATGTCTCATATTAGTAAGTGTTCAGGCTTTATTGATCTCCAATACCCTCCTCTGAGCCCCTAAGGGAAGGAGAAAAGGAGAATAAGACACAGATGATGGAACCAGTGCTGGTGATAATTTTGCCCAACAAAGTCCAGAATAACTTGGCAACCAGTGACCTTCTGACCAGTCTCCCTCATGGGTACGAGCATGGGGGGAAAAGGCAGACCTTCCCTAGAGGGGCATGGGGCTCGATGAGGTTTTCTAACCCTGCCAACTGTGTCCCCCTCCTAAGGACAAAGGATAGGACTTCCAGGACATGTTAAATCACAACAGGGAAAATGTCCCCTTTGAATAGGTTTTCAAAGGGATGAGATTTAGAACGTTGAGGAGGGGGCCTTCTGCTCTTTTTTTTTTTTTTTTTTTGACCACACCACTTATGGGATTTTAGTTCCCCAGCCAGGGATTGAACCCGGGCCCTCGGCAGGGAGAGATGGAGTCCTAACCACTGGATAGGCCAGGGAATTCCCTTTATTTTGTGACTGTTAGAGGTTACTGCATCCACATCAGCTGTCCTATGCAATCTCTGTTGTTGCCCCCATGCCAATCTTGCATCCTCTTGCATTAGTGAGCAACGTGGATTTCCCTGAATACTTCACAGAGAAAACCAAGCAGGAGGTTTTCACATCACTCGCTCCATAGCAAAGTCTTCAGATTCTTCCTCTGCCATGTCTTCTTCCCAGGCTCTTGTCAGTGGGTCCCCAGGATTCTCTTCTGAGCCTCCTCAGGCAGCCCGCAGCAGTGCTCAGCCCCCCGACCCTGACGCCTTGGTCCTGACTCTTGCTGCGTCTCTCTCCGTTGCTCGTCTTCCTTCTGTGGGATGGTCTGGCTTCTCTCTGGGCTTCTGACCACAATCCTCTGCTTTCCATGGCAATGCTCAGGAAACCCCACCTACCGAGACTGGCCCTTGGACCCACCCCTTAGGCCTTCAGAAAGAAGGCCTCTGATTGGCCAGTCTTTTTCACTTATCCACCTCTTGGAACAATCACTGGGTCCAGGAGGATATAACGCTAAGTTGGGCCCAGCCTGAGTTACGTGCCCACCCCGTTGCAGGAGCGGGATGGGCTCTGTGACTGACAGTACTCCTACCAGGACTACAGGGAACAGGGTACATTTGCTCCAAAAGAAAGGGGTACCGATTGGCACACAAAATCAATAGTTACCCCAGCCCTCAAGGGTCCCCTTGGAAGTGGGAATAGGATATGGGGGAGGGGGGAAGAATTCCCTTTCTTACTTTGTACAAAAACAAACATTTTTTGTTATTTTAATCCTGCAGTGCCCTCTATGCTGGATTTCTATCGCATGCAATCAAAAGAATCCCGACTGTTATAGAAGCATTGCAGAAAAAGGCATTTATTTTTAATATCCATGTGCTTTGCTAAAGCTGTTTTTAAACTATTTTAAGGTTGTTCAAGTTGACCCTTGAACAACACGGGTTTGAACTGCGTGGGTCCACTTATACACAGATTGTTTTTTTCAATAAGTATGCGCTACAATACCACACGGTGTGGAACCACGGCTACAGGGCCCACTATGGGACCCGAGCATCCCTGGATTTTGGCATTTGGGGACAGGTCCTGGAACCAACCCGCCACAGATGCTGAGGGTTGATGGTACTTGTTCTGAAATTTTGCATGTTAACTCTTAATTTGACATGCATTTAAAGAGATGCTTTCGGACTTCCCTGGTGGTCCAGTGGTTAAGACTCCACGGTCCCAATGCAGGGGGCACGGGTTCGATCCCTGGTCGGGGAAATAAGATCCTGCACGCCACCAAGTGCGGCCAAAAAAATAAATAGATGCTTTCAGTCGTTTATATTTTGCCTCTTCCACATAAATCTTTTGAATTACTTATTGGTAAATGTGACTTGTTTAATGAGCTAAGTTAGTGGTTTTTCAGGATGTAGATGGGGCATGACAGCCTGCCAACAGACAGCCGGAGAATTTAGGTCCTTGTCACTCTGACAAACATGTCCTGGCCTGGTTCCCACAAGGAAACTTCTCATTTCATCTGATGACCTTGCTGCTATAGTTACTCTTTAGCTTCAAGTACTTGTCTGAGCAAGCCTGTTTTTTCACAGATGACTAAAAACACTCTATGAAGAGGTACCGTTCACAAGAGTTAATAACAGAAAGCACTGTGTCAAAATCCAAGACACGAATATAATTAAAATCACATTGTATTTCCTGTTGGTCGCTGAAGCAGACATTTAGAAAGTCTTATCTTCAGTAGGACATTTGGAATGCCTGTCATAGAAAATTATCTGTAAATGATAGCTCAGAAAAGAAATACAAAAAGCTCTCGTGCCATTTATTATTAATGTGATTTATGTTAAGCGTCTCAGTGGAAAGCGGAAAATGTGCCAATAAATTAGTTCAAGAAATGATGCAAAATTAAATATTAATGAAGTGCTCAAACAAGCACCAATTAAACAGCAGTATAAGCTTGTAAATATTTCCATAAGTAATTCCCAGTCCATATTCAGGTAGCATTGAAGTTCAAAAAAAAGAATCATCATTAATTTATACAGAAACCTTTTTTTATTCATAAATTTTCCAATTCACAAATTTAAACCTAGCTTCTGTTTTTTTTTTTGTTTGTTTGTTTTTTTTAGCTTCTGGTTTTTAAAAAGGCAATAAACCGTTAATATTTGTGCTTGGATTCACAGATCATGGATAGTCTTTATGTTGCAAGGGATAGAAAGCCCAACCCACCTGGCTTAAACAAAGAGGAGAATCTGCCTACATGCTTAACTGAAAAGTACAAAGGAATGTCGCTGCAGGCAAGGTTCCATCCAGCAGCTCAAAACGGCACGAAAAACCTGGTAACTTTCTGCCTCTCCTCTCTGCCTTCTACTGCATCGACCTCTTCCTCGGGGTGATGGATACTGGAGGGCACTACCCTTCTCTGCCCTTCAGGACCAAAGCACTTCGTTCCCCCAGCTGTCGGGAGGATTTGTTGTTGATGGCTCGCAGCTGAGTCCTCCAGCTATCAGCTCATATTAGTAAATGCTCAGCCTCTATTTATTCCCCTCCAAATACTATCCTCTGTCTCTCCCAAGGGTACATGGCCTCCCAGTGACTGCTTAGTACAGGGGTACAAAGGCCAAGTCCTCTTGCCTAAGTTAGAGACGACTCTGAAGGGTCACCTCAGCTTGGGCTCCCTGTGGGACAAGCTGCGGCCTCTGGTACAACTGCGTCACAGTTCACCTGCCTCTGCTCCATCCTGCTTCATTTACCCGCTTACCGTTTTTCTGAGGCCACCATCTTTCTGAGACCACGCCCCAATAAATTTCTCATGTATAAGTTTCCACCACAGAATCTATTTCCAGGGACCCAGACCTAAGACGGTTGGGGCTAGGAGTGATTTTAGGGAGCGGATTCTAAAAACAGGAGTCTGAAGCTTGAAGTGGAGCACGAGGAGACCCTGGCATGCTGAAGTGGTGCAACTGGTCAAACTTTCACTGGGGATGTGCTGGGATGGGAGACTGATGGAAGGGAAGGCACTGGTGGAAGCAAATTCACTCATATTTGAGAGGCTCAAGGGAAGTAGTAATAAAAGGACTGTGGGGCTTCCCTGGTGGCGCAGTGGTTGAGAGTCTGCCTGCCGATGCAGGGGACATGGGTTCGTGCCCCGGTCCGGGAAGATCCCACATGCCGCGGAGCGGCTGGGTCTGGAGCCTGTGCTCCGCAGCGGGAGAGGCCACAACAGGGAGAGGTCCGCGTACCGCAAAAAAAAAAAAAAGGACTGTGGAATCACATGGCTGGGGCTATCAACGCTTGAAGTAAGACAATGAAGGTTTGAGGATGCTTAATCACCAATTTAAGGCAAAGCGTGAAAGTCTCCTTGGCAGCATGTAAAGAGAGACTCTCATCTTCTGCAGCTGGAGGGCAGAAAAAGCTGGGATGAGGACCATTCCTCTTATAGTTGATTTGCATATATTGAAGAATCCTTGCATCCCTGGGATTAATCCCACTTGATCATGGTGTATGATCCTTTCAATGTGTTGTTGGATTCTGTTTGCTAGTATTTTGTTGAGCATTTTTGCATCTATATTCGTCAGTGATATTAGTCTGTAATTTTCTTTTTTTGTAGTATCTTTGTCTGGTTTTGGTATCAGGGTGATGGTGGCCTCATAGAATGAGTTTGGGAGTGTTCCCTCCTCTGCAATTTTTTGGAAGAGTTTGAGAAGGATGGGTGTTAGCTCTTCTCTAAATGTGTGATAGAATTCACCTGTGAAGCCATCTGGTCCTGGACTTTTGTTTGTTGGAAGCTTTTTAATCACAGTTTCAATTGTATTACTTGTGATTGGTCTGTTCATATTTTGATTTCTTCCTGGTTCAGTCTTGGAAGGTTATACCTTTCTAAGACTTTGTCCATTTCTTCCAGGTTGTCCATTTTATGGGCACAGAGTTGCTTGTAGTAGTCTCTTAGGATGCTTTGTAGTTCTGTGGTGTCTGTTGTAACTTCTCCTTTTTCATATCTAATTTTATTGATCTGAGTCCTCTCCCTCTTTTTCTTGATGAGTCTGGTTAATGGTTTATCAATTTGGTTTATCTTCTCAAAGAACCAGCTTTTAGTTTTATTGATTTTTGCTATTGCTTTCTTTGTTTCTATTTCATTTATTTCTGCTCTGATCTTTATGATTTCTTTCCTTCTACTAACTTTGGGTTTTGTTTGTTCTTCTTCCTCTAGTTCCTTTAGGTGTAAGGCTAGATTGTTTGAGATTTTCCTTGTTTCTTGAGGTAGGCTTGTATTGCTATAAACTTCCCTCTTAGAACTGCTTTTGCTGCATCCAATAAGTTTTGGATCATTGTGTTTTCATTGTCATTTGTCTCTAGGTATTTTTTGATTTCCTCTTTGATTTCTTCAGTGATCTCTTGATTTAGTAACATATTGTTTAGCCTCCATGTGTTTGTGTTTTTTACATTTTTTTCCCTGTAATTGATTTCTAATCTCATAACGTTGTGGTCAGAAAAGATGCTTGATATGATTTCAATTTTCTTAAATTTACTGAGGCTTGATTTGTGACCCAATATGTGATCTATCCTGGAGAATGTTCCATGCGTGCTTATGAAGAAAGTGTAATCTGCTGCTTTTGGATGGAATGTCCTATAAATATCAATTAAATCTATATGGTCTATTGTGTCATTGAAAGCTTATTTTTCCTTATTAATTTTCTGTTTGGATGATCTGTCCATTGGTGTAAGTGAGGTGTTAAAGTCCCCCACTATTATTGTGCTCCTGTTGATTTCCTCTTTTATAGCTGTTAGCAGTTGCCTCATGTATTGAGGTGCTCCTATGTTGGGTGTATATGTATTTATAATCATTATATCTTCTTCTTGGATTGATCCCTTGATCATTATGTAGTGTCCTTCCTTGTCTCTTGTAGCATTCTTTATTTTAAGGTCTATTTTATCTGATATGAGTATTGCTACTCCAGCTTTCTTTTGATTTCCATTTACATAGAATATCTTTTTCCATCCCCTCACTTTCAGTCTGTATGTGTCCCTAGGTCTGAAGTGGGTCTCTTGTAGACAGCATATATATGGGTCTTGTTTTTGTATCCATTCAGTGAACCTGTGTCTTTTGGTTGGAGCATTTAATCCGTTCATGTTTAAGGTAATTATCATATGTATATTCCTATTACCATTTTCTTAATTGTTATGGGTTTGTTTTTGTAGGTCCTTTTCTTCTCTTGTGTTTCCCACTTAGAGAAGTTCCTTTAGCATTTGTTGTAGAGCTGGTTTGGTGGTGCTGAATTCTCTTAGTTTTTGCTTGTCTGTAAAGCTTTTGATTTCTCCATTGAATCTGTATGAGATCCTTGCTGGGTAGAGTAATCTTGGTTGTAGGTTCTTCCCTTTCACCACTTTAACTATATCATGCCACTCCCTTCTGGCTTGTAGAGTTTCTGCTGAGAAACCAGCTGTTAACCTTATGGGTTCCCTTGTATGTTATTTGTCGTTTTTCCCTTGTTGCATTCAATCATTTTTCTTTGTCTTTAATTTTTGCCAATTTGATTACTATGTGTCTCGGTGTGTTTCTCCTTGGGTTTATCCTGCCTGGGACTCTCTGAGCTTCCTGGACTTGGGTGGCTATTTCCTTTCCCATGTTAGGGAAGTTTTCGACTATAATCTCTTCAAATATTTTCTTGGGTCCTTTCTCTCTCTCTTCTCCTTCTGGGACCCCTATAATGCGAATGTTGTTGCATTTAATGTTGTCCCAGAGGTCTCTTAGGCTGTCTTCATTTCTTTTCATTCTTTTTTCTTTTCTGTTCTGCGACAGTGAATTCCACCATTCTGTCTTCCAGATCACTTATCCATTCTTCTGCCTCAGTTATTCTGCTATTGATTCCTTCTAGTGTATTTTTCATTTCACTTATTGTATTGTTCATCTCTGTTTGTTTGTTCTTTAA
The DNA here is from genome assembly GCF_964374135.1 of Grampus griseus. NCBI lineage: Eukaryota > Metazoa > Chordata > Mammalia > Artiodactyla > Delphinidae > Grampus > Grampus griseus. Next base: position 24,317,887 of record NC_139014.1, read on the forward strand.
TTCTTCTAGGTCTTTGTTAAACATTTCTTGCATCTTCTGGATCTTTGCCTCCTTTCTTTTTCTGAGGTCCTGGATCATCTTCACTATCATTATTCTGAATTCTTTTTCTGAAAGGTTGCCTATCTCCACTTCATTTAGTTGTTTTTCTGGGGTTTTATCTTGTTTCTTCATCTGGTACAAAGTCCTCCACCTTTTCATTTTGTCTATCTTTCTGTGAATCCAAACAGTTTCTATGGAGTATTTCTGCAAACATGTAAATCACAAGATGCAGCCACAGGCATGACATCAACTCAAAACCAGCTGGCAACTCTGATATGCTTCCCTGAAGTCAGCAGCTGCAGTCAGCTGAAATTGTGAAGCCAAGTCACAGCAGGGGAAGACTGCTTACCCAGAAGAAGAGATTTATTTTATTGTCTAATATTTAAACAGTTTAATATGCTTCCCAATAAATTGCTTGAATGCTTCAGAAAAGAGCATGTAACAAATACATGCAATAAATCCCTCATTTTAACATAAAGGAATATGTATAACAGAGCATCTGTTTCTCTCCATCTATAATTAGCAGGTGTTTAGAGGATCCTGGTTTGAAGGGGCATCCACATCTCTCAGTCCTCAGGCTCCTGGCCTCAATAGCCTGTGGGTACAAATGAGGCCACATTACCATTAATGCCCAAACCACAAAAGCTCTTTGCTCTGGCCAGCAGCACCTCAGAGGCTTGGCCACCCCTTCCCCAGAGTCTCTGAATGAGGGGCCTCTCTGTGCCCAAGGACAAGCCTCCCTCTCGGCCTCCTCCGCAGCCAGCCACTGCCCACATGCTTCCTCATTGGGGGCCCAGAACTGTGCTGCTTCTGGGCTCTGTGGTAACTGAGGCCTTTCCTGATGCCCTCAGCCAGGTGGTCTTTGCTGGGGACCCCAGAGCTCTCACGCAATGACAGCTGGAAACCAGGGGTTGGAGGAGTGGAGGGAGAATGCCCCCTCCAGCTCCACACCATGTCCGGTCACCTGGACTTCAGAGGGGCAGAGAGGTATCCAGAGTCTCCCCACATCCTTGAGCTTCTGGCCGTGCACCTGTCTCCACCAAGGTCCAGACCAGTTCCTCCTGCTGGGCTGGGACACATGGCCACTCCATTCCTTCTACTCTCCTCCTCTCTCACTTCCTCCCTCTCCTGAATTTTCATGTGTGTGTGTGTGTGTGTGTGTGTGTGTGTGTGTGTGTGTGTTCCACAAGGGCAGGGATTTTTTTGCCTGTTTCATCCACCATTGTATCTTTATTGCCCAGAAGAGTACCCAGCAAATAATAGATGCTTAAGAAACTTTGTAGACTGAATGGGAAAAAAGTGAATCCAAGAAACCCTCCTGCCTCCTCCTTCAGCACCAAAGCCCATGCCCCCATGTGTATCCTTTCAGACAGAGCCCACAGGGATACCAGTCCACCAGTTTTACAGCTCAGCTAGGCTCAGCCAGGACATGCACTGCATGAGGATGTGGGATCATAGCTGTGTTATGAGCACGCACTGGCCTCAGCAGCCTGGGCCTACAAAATGGGCCCAAGTCACAGGGGCTCCAGTTCCCGTCCCACTCAACAATAGGAGGTCCATCCTTCCCAAATACCCTGGGGGTCCACAGGGGATGTTGAGTGTTTCCTTATGCCATCCTGTGCCCCTTGCCACCTCAGCTGGCCTTCTGCCCCTATTTCTGCTCTGCTCTCTCTACCCACCTACTGCCTGCTCTGTGACAGCCTGTCCCTAGCCTCCCTCAAGCTAACCCTCCTCATGCCTAGCACTGGCAGGGCAGCTGCGCTCAGGTGCATGGCCTGACCTTGGCCACCACTCCTGCCTCATTTCCTCTCTTTGCTCATCAACCTGTAGCCCCTTGAGCCTTCATTCTGTTCCAACCATGAAGCAGGCTCATTCCGCCGCAGAATTTTGCTCATCCTGGGACACTCACCTTCAGGATCTTTGCTGCCTGGCTGGCTTCTTCTGATCTTTACCGCCTTTTCTAATGTTGCTGCAGGAGACCTTCTCTAAGCACACCATCTACAGGAGGCCCCAGCTCCTCACTGGCACCTCAGCCTGTTTTATGGTGCTTATAAGACCTATCACTATCTGAATTGCTCTTGTTCATTTATTTTTGCTTGTGTATCATGTATCTCCTTCAGTAGACTGTAAGCCCCATGAGAACAAGGGCTTTGTTCCATTCACCACTGTATCCCAAATTTTAGAAATCTGGTGCTCAATTAAAATGCACTGGATGTTAAATGTTGAATATCCTCCCTACTTGGAGTCCAGGTACGACAACCACCAACCCCAGGCAGGAGAGGTTTCCCTCCTCCCAGCTTTAGGCCTAACTCTGAGGCTCTGGTATTCTATGATGGGGTCTGGCTCTTCCCAGCCTGCCTGACGGTAGAACTGTTGACCTCCTCAGGGGAGACCCCTGCAGGGGTATGGTCTGGCCCTTAGCCCCAGCCAACCCAGACAGAATTCTCCAACTTTAGAACATTTTCTAGTGATGGTCATTAGGGTTGAAGACTGCTCTGTGAGGGCATTAGCAGTCTGGTTAAAGTCAAGCCCTTCCAAATCCAGGCCAGTTTCTTTTCAGTCAGTCAGAGTGAAGACAGGGCCAGGCCTGTGAGCTTCCTCAGAGTGCCGGTGCCCTGATCTGTGGGCGTATGAACCACACGCACGCACACACACACACACACACGCACACGCACACACACACACACACACACACAAGACACAGACCATCAAAATCCATTCTGAGAAACTGAGGTTCAGCTCTACGCAAACGTGCACCTCATTAACATTTGGAAGCAGACCACCTACTTCACTCTGGGCATGGATTGGTCAGTGACTCACGGGGCCTCCCCTGGAAGGACAAGTGGAAATTTGCTGGTAATCCATGGTCATCCATGGTCATCCATGTAACTCAGATCTCCTCTTGGTGTTTTGCCCAGAATATCAATCAGCCTTGGCACAAAGGTGAATTCAAGTGTCCAACTCAACTGCTTCTACTTTTCAAAAGGCGATGTTTTCAGGTCTGGCCATCAAGGTTTCACAAGGCCTCCAGGCCTCCACGACACCCCGTTACAGCCCTGCCCTGGGCCTTCCTGTTGTCAAGTGCTGCATCATCTCCTCTGGTGCACACACCCCGGGGACACTTGATGACCTGGGAATAATGCCTTTAGCTCATTTAGCCTTTCTATGATAATTATTAAAATGTTATCAGTAAAAGCACAGAAGATGACTCTTTAAGTGTTTTCACAGTCAGAAGTCAAAGAGGAGAAGGAAAACTTTTAAAATCAGAGCAGACCAAGAGTGGATCATGTGTCGACAAATGAGTGAGGAATGCAGGCTGGGTGCGGGGGGCCAGCAGGTGGAGGGAGGACATACAATCACTTCTGCCTGCAGAGGGGAGGACCCGGGTAGTGTTCACCAGTTACCCAGGCCTGTGTCTCTTCCATCTGACGCTATTTTCAGTGTCTTTAATCAACAGGAAATTGTATCCCAGTCATTGGGGAAAAAGGGATCCAAAAAGCCTGGAATGTAGAATGAGTAGGAAAGAAATGAGTTTCCTTGTTTTCAAGTATTAAGGTAGACACAAGAACTGTGAATAAATGAGCAGAACTTAGCTGGAAATTCCTGCAGGAGGGTAGCATACACAGTGCTATCTGGATAACATTCTTGGCCTCCCCTCCCTCCTGTGAACAGAACACCCCTGAAATGGCCATCAGCAAAGGCAAAAACTCGCATCAGCCCCAGACGTTAGCCATTCACACCAAGGGAACTTGAGGACTTTCTTCCAGACTGCACTCTGAGGGGCCAAACAGAGAGCGTCATTGAGAAAAGGCAGCCTGCTACCCCATCCATTAGGGACCATGGGTTTGGGACAAAGTAAGAGATGCTGGCTGCCCCGGGATTCTCCCCCCCACCCCACCCCCGTTCAGCAGGCAGGGGCTGGAGGCCAGGGTGACCCAAGGGGATGATGGAGTGAGAGTGCTTCCCTGCAGCTTTCACACCACCCCAAGTGCACGCTGGGTACCTGGCTGGTCACACCTGGGCTCAGCCACCCAGAAGCCCTGAGAAGCAGCTGGTGGTTCCATGAAGCAGAAAAGTATGCCAGCACCCTGCCAGGAATTCCCTAAAGCCTTTTATTAACTTATTTGCAGTGGTTATGTCTTCTTGAGAATTTAAAAGCAGTAAGACTCCATTTTTCCCCTTTTCTAAAAATCCATCAATGGATGAGGCACTGAGTCTCCAGGAGTGGTAGTTCAGCTCCCGCTTTCTCCCACTCCTCCAGAGCTTCTGACATCTGAAATGATCATTCCCACTGTGTGCCCTGTCAATTTTCCTTCATTCCTTTGATCTGAGCCTGAATGACCCTCTGGGAAAGATTCAGGCAGGAACCCTTCCACATAACATGATTCATTGTTGGATAGGCAAAAAACATGGTATCCATTTCTTCCCGTCCTGAGTACAAGGTCATTTGAGGAAAAGGTCACAGGAATTAAACAAATGGATATGAAACGGTCATGTTTCTCAGTGACAAAGAGGACCGGAGAATGTGGCATTAGCTCCTTAGGCAAACGGACTCCCCAGTCATTCACATCCAAGCTAGACTTTGCCATCAGGCCCTGACACACTGCTCTCTGCAGGGCCAAACCAATTATTGCCAGGCAAAGAGCAGCCCAGAAAACACGCTGAGAAGGAGCCGAGCCACATTCACCCATCAGATTCCTCTGAGAATGAGTGGCAGACACTGCCCCCGCCACCTCCTAATATCATCCCACATGGAAAAATGAAACAAAGGAAATCAAGATTCCACCTTCACAGCCACACTGGGCAGACAGACTTTCCTCTGTAAGGATGAGGCAAAGAAACCTCGTAGGATCTGGGAAGATTCTGCAGCTCAAAAGCTAAATATTCCCCGAAGGTTCTGAGGAAGCTGCCTCCCCTGGGGGAAAAAAAATAAGATTTACTGCAGAGCAAGTTTTTTTTTTTTTTTTTGCGGTACGTGGGTCTCACTGCTGTGGCCTCTCCCGTTGCGGAGCACAGGCTCCGGACCGGACCGGGGCATGAACCCGTGTCCCCTGCATTGGCAGGCGGACTCTCAACCACTGCGCCACCAGGGAAGTCCCACAGCAAGTTTTTTAAAAAACATCTGAATATCTGTTTCAACTTCTCAATAAGATTCCAGAGAACTCTGGAAAAGATCTAGAAAGTAGAAAATATCAGAATAAAGAGGCAGAAATCTGAGAACAGGAAGTACAGCAGGGAGACAGAAACCACAATAGCTGGGTTAAAACCCATGATGAAGGCTGTAAGTAGCAGACAAGACACTGGAGAAAATAAAATTAACATGGTCAAGGGTAAAATGGTAAAGAGATGAAAAGGAAAGAGGCAGGCAGTCAGACACAGGAGATATAACCTGGGGGTAATAGGAATTCTGGAGAGAAAAGAATAGATATAGCAAAAGCAGTAATCAAAGACATGGGAAGAGGAAACTTTTCTGGTACACAGAAAGAACTCAGTTGAAAATGAGAGTATGTTCTGAGTCCTGAGGAAAGTTTATGAAAAGAGGACCACATTTAGACACACCATGGTGGAATTCTCAAAGTAAAAAAAGTTAAGAAAATTTCTGGAACACACACACACACACACACACACACACACACATACAAACACACCCTTGGAACAGGAAATTTCTGAAGGGGGAGAGAGAGATTTTACTTTTCTTTTCATATCCTTAGCTCTGTTGTTTGTTTGTTTTTTAAAACATTATGTCTATTTAAAAATATTTTTTAAAAGAAGTTTAAATTGGGGCGAGGGGTGGTAAATAAGGATCTTATAGACAAATGGGAAATAAAAACAAAGAGCCTAAATTAAAATGATCTCCGATTTCTCACAACATCCAGAGAAGTATTGATAAATGTCAATTTTTTAACCTCAACTTGTTAGAAAAACATTTTATTTTGTTAATATATATAAATATTATATATAATATTTTAACAGGATAAAGGATATAAAATATTTAAATTTTCTTAGATCTTCGGACATTCACGATGCATGATAATTACCTTTACTACATTCAATGCACTTTAATGTTTTCTATCCTTGTCTGTATCATTTTATATATTTTTTAAAATGCACTCACAATCTATTAAATGGAGTGGGTTGTGACCTATAGTTTGAAATACACTGATCTAGAAAAACCTAAAGGAAAAGCCATGTTGTCATTCATGACGAAGACAACAAAAAGACCTTCTCAAGTGTGGAAGTTGTTAAAAAAAAAATCCCTCTGAGTACTCTTCTTGAATAAATCACATACTCTTCTTGAAAATGTATGCTAGGACACAGGAAAAAAATCAGATACAAAAACTTATAAATGAGAAAAAAAAATCCAACTTGAAGCACCTGCTTAGAGGTTCAGGGAAAAAACTTTCATATATTCTCCAAAACAATGTGAAAATGTGATTCTACCATCTTTTTTGGCAATATCTTTAAAAAATTAAAATGTGCATACTCACCTCAATCTTGGAAATCCCAAAACAAAGACATCAGTATATAAAGATAGATGAACTATGATGCTTCTTGCAGCAATATGTATAGTGGCAAAATAACTAACAATGACTGACATGTCCAACAACAAGTTAATGGTTTAATAAGTTATGGTAACGACTAACAAAAGTAGTTGTTAGTAACATGCTAAAGTAACAACCGTCATGTTGCTATTTCTAATAAATTAGCTATCATCCCATTTCTGCAAAGCATAGAGGGGGAACTTATTAAAGGGTTTACATTTGCATGTATTTATGTGAGCAGAGAGAAAGATGTGGAAGGAAAAAAGCAAATTGTGAAGGCTGGTTAATTCTGAAGGGTGGGAGCGGTAAGGAAAGAAAGGGAGATCACTGGCTGCTCTGAAACACTTTTCAACTGACTTGTGGCAGTAAATATGCCTTACTTTGTAATTTTTAATCCAATTAAAAAATTATCCTCTTGTTCAAGGGCATTAAACTTAACTTAAGACTTAACGTTATAAGTTTAGTTGTATAACTTAAAGTTAATACATACGCATTACTCTAAATAATGATATTTTTAATAGTTTCAAATTGAAGATTCAAAAAAGGTATTTTTCCTTCAAAGATATTAGCTATTATAAATTAAAATGATGAAGTTTACAATCTCAGAAAAAATTAAGAAAAAGTGGGACTGGGTGGGGGCAAATTTATTTTCCACAACAGGGAGCAAAAAATATAGTTCTATAAGGACTATGATCAATGACTATCATATCAAAAACCTCTGAAACCCTTTACGGTAAATAAGAGTAGAATTAATAAAGAATTCTAATTCTTGCTTTCTAAATTATTAAGGATTACAGGTTAAAAAGAAAATTAAGAGCAAAATGTGTTAGGCCTAAAACTAAGGCCCAATATATTTTTTAAATTAATTAATTAATTTACTTTTTGGCTGTGTTGGGTCTTCGTTGCTGTGCGCGGGCTTTCTCTAGTTGCAGCGAGCGGGGGCTACTCTTTGCTGCAGAGTGCGAGCTTCTCATTGCGGTGGCTTCTCTTTATTGCAGAGCACAGGCTCTAGGCTCGTGGGCTCTAGAGCTCAGGCTCAGTAGTTGTGGTGCACGGGCTTTGTTGCTCCGCGGCATGTGGGATCTTCCCAGACCAGGGCTTGAACCTGTGTCCCCTGCATTGGCAGGCAGATTCTTAACGACTGCACCACCAGAGAAGTTGTAAGACCCAATATTAAGTGTTGCTTTGATACGTGGTGAAACTGGGAGGGCCTTGAATGGCCTAACTGTAAGTTCTCTTCCCTACTCTCCTCCCTCCAGTAAGGTCCCCTAGCCGAATAACCCTCCTTATCAAGGGGACCAGGAGAAGGTCCTTGGGTTTCAGTTCCCTCTAACCTGCACAATTATTCAAATAAGCCAATAACATCCTCCCATGAAAACCAGGGTTTATCTCACCCTTTTTGATACTATGACGCTTGCCTCCCACAGCCCCTGGTTGTTCACTCTGTTTCTGAGTGTAACCCCCATATGGCCCTGCATAGTGTGCTGTGCCCTCCTCCCCTGGACAGTAAGCATATGTGACTAATAAAACTGCCCAGAATTGGGTGTCATGTGTTCAGCCATGAATGGTAATCCTTCCCTCACCAATGGGGTGAACAGGAGGTGATTAAAACACAAGAAGATATAAAAAAGCAGAAGGCATCAAGTAAGTTGACAAAAGCTGTGCCAACCCTGGTACTGCAGAAACAGAAAATGGAAGATTTTATCAATTCAACAGAAGGTAGAAAAGGAGAAAAAAAGTGGAGAAAAAGGATGATGAGCAGAAAATACAGCATAATAGTAAAAGAAAGTCCAAATAACTAATTAATAGCAATAAATGTTAACTCCTTAAACACACTTAGGAAGACACACATTATCATATTGGGTAAAAAATAAAAATTCTATTGTATGTTATTAATTTTTTCTATAATTCTGGAATAATCTCAGCTATCATATCTTCCATGTTACTTCCCTGACATTTTCTTTATTCTTTTCTTCTGCAAGTCCTATTGGACACATTTCGGGGTCTCTCAAGCTATTCTCCTACCCTTTGAACTGCTTTCTCTTATTTTTAATCTCTTTATTTCTCCTTGCTGCATTCTGTGTAGATTCTTTAGAGCTATCTTCCGATTCACTACTTTTATCTTCAACTACATCCAGTATAAAATTCATCCCATCTTTTGAGATATTTTTTATTTCATGACTATACTTTTATTTCTGAGATTTATAATTGCTTATATTTTGCATCTATATGTTCATTTCATCTGCATGGACTCATATTTTCTTGTCAAATGTTGTCTTCATTTATCTCTTTGAGCATCCTTATTTTCAAATCTTTGCTACGTTAGTCCAAAAAGTCAATTTCATCTGTGAGCTCGTATTTCACTTGTTGAGTTGGTTGTCTTTTATGGTATTTGATTTCTTCATTTGCTCATATGCTTTGGGATTTTGGTTTACAGGTTCATTATGGCTGGGAGCTTTTGATTTTGCTTTGTGCTCTGTTTTTCTTTCTTCTTTCTTGTCTGGTGGATTTAATTTTATGGTCATATCCACAAGATGAGTCCAGATCTGGTCTTTTGATGGCCACTGTGAACTTGTGCTCTTCATTGATTTGGGGGTCTTGCAGACTCAGTCACAGGGTTGACTCACTTCTTGGTTGTGAGGCTGTCATTCCTCTGCTGCCTCCTTAGGCTTACAGTTTTGTCCATAGGTCAGTTGTCCTATTTTTCAGCCTCCTTTCACAAGTAAGATGGCCTCACTCCAGTCCCTGGTTTCAGCCGAGAGTCTGGCTCTATCCTCTCTTCCATGTGCAACATTTTAGCTCCCACTACCCCACAGGCTTTTGGCTTTGGCCTTACTCAACACCAGTTAGTTTTCCTTCTTGTCTGCTGAGATGTTTATCCTATTTTTTGGCCTGTTTATGTCGTATTAATGTCTTTTGAAACTTTTTCTCTCATTGTTGTATGTTTGGAGCATACAGAGCGTATGTCAAAACATGAACTTTCCAGCCTTCTTCTTGGAGATGGCGCTTCTACTTACAATGGAAACATACCCGCAGATACATTTCGGGGGTGAAAGAGCAGAACACTGAGACTGCAACCCTGGGAGTCCAAGTAATGGGCATTTTGTCTGGGCTTAGGGGGCTGGGCAGGGATGTGGACCAGACCAGTAGAACCCCATCTGGACAACTTCTATTTACAGACCAGCTTCCTACAGAGACCCCATGTGGCAGTAAGATGATTTGCAGGAGCAGAATGTTCTACCCAAAGTGCTTTCCTACTCCCCTGCTTGGAGCTGGGAGCCTAACTGACACCTTTGTGAACTGCATGTGTCCACCACAGGCTTTTTAGACAACTCAGAGGACCAAAGAGAAAGATAGTACTGTATATGGGCTCTCAGCTGGCTAAATAGAATAATGAAAGAGCTATGGCTTTTTCATTTTGGAATAATCCATACTGTTGACACGCAATATATACAAAATAATGGAGAAAGAAAAATAACAAAGATATAGTGGAGCATTTAACTTCTCCAGAAAAAGATTCACAAATTTCAATATTGACCCAAAAAAGAAGCACAAAATTCTGAATAGATCAATAACCAAAAAGAAAAGAAAAGAAAAAAAAAGAACTTACTGAAGAAAGCTCCCTAAAAGACTCTTGGGTTCTGTGCTTTTGTTGACAAGACTTTTCTAATGGTTAAGGAACAGGAGTGTCTATTGTTATGTACAACAATTGCTATTGTTGTATAAATTATTTCAAAACACAGAATAAAGAAATAATGCTCCGGGCTTCCCTGGTGGCACAGTGGTTGAGAGTCCGCCTGCCGATGCAGGGGACACAGGTTCGTGCCCCGGTCCGGGAAGATCCCACATGCCGCGGAGCGGCTAGGCCCGTGAGCCATGGCCGCTGAGCCTGCGCGTCCGGAGCCTGTGCTCTGCAATGGGAGAGGCCACGACAGTGAGAGGCCTGCGTACCCCTCCCCCCCCAAAAAAGAAATAATGCTCCTCAATTTGTGATGTAAACTCTGATTCTTAAGTCTACAAAAAAAAAAAAGTAAAGAAAGCCATAGACCAGGGATTGCAAACTCAAGTGTCTGTAAGCTCCAGAAACTATAAATGGGTGAAGCTGACTGGTGTGTGAAATGACTGGGGAAAGTGGGAACTACAGGAACTGAAGAGTGTGTACCTCTTATTCAAGAATTCAAAACCAAATGCTTCAAAATCCTGTGCTGGTCACATAAACAAGTCCCATGAGTCAACAGTTTGCAGCCTCTGGTACAGGTTGATCTCTGTTATAAAATAGATGTAAAAATCCTAAATAAACTACTAGCAAGTTAAATTCAACCTACACTACAACTTTTTAAAAACCTACTAAGACCAAGTTACATTTACTCTAAGGGATGCAAAAACATTTTAATATGTGGAAATTATTTAAAAAATAATCCAGGGCTTCCCTGGTGGTGCAGTGGTTGAGAGTCCGCCTGCCGATGCAGGGGACGCGGGTTCGTGCCCCGGTCCGGGAGGATCCTGCATGCCGCGGAGCGGCTGGGCCCGTGAGCCATGGCTGCTGAGCCTGCGCGTCCGGAGCCTGTGCTCCGCAACGGAAGAGACCACAACAATGAGAGGCCCACGTACAGAAAAAAAAAAAAATTATAAAAAATAATAATCCATCATCTCACATTGGAAAAACCTATATGATCATTTCAATAGATGTTGGAACTTAATACCTGACAAGCGGAGGCCCAGGAATCCAGAGCTGGGTTGGGTGTGAGCTGGCAAAGGATGTCCCAAATGTTGCATGTAGGGGTAAAGCCAGGACCAGGCCCAGCAGACAGACAGCCCAGTGAAGTGTCGATCCAAAGAACTGGACACAGAAGCAGAAATTAGATAAAGGCAAGAAGACAGGGCCTGCGGAGACGCTTGGGAAGCACAGCCTGGAGACTTTCCTGCAGGAGCCTCCCTGTCATCTGGTCCTGAGCCAAGTTTGGCTCTAGCTGCTGAAAACACTGGAAACATTTGAAAACATTCAGCATTCACATATCATAATGTTTCTCCTAAAACTAAGGTTAGGATAATGTCGTCACATGAGAAAGGACACATCACAGAAGCAGCCCACTTAAAACTAAAAAATGCTTTCCCGCTCTGATTTTCTGAGGAGCCATTTTGTATTTTCAAGACTTCCTACAATAAAAGAAAAAGAAGCACAGTGGAAGTTATAGGGGAACCTGAGGGAAGAGGAGACAGTGGGGAGCAATGAGCCTTGCATTTTATATGGTCAAATCTAAATCAGTCAAGGCATGTTACCTCAATAACCAATTTATTCCATTTTTAAATTTTTTTTTTTAATTTTTAAAATTTTGGCTGCGTTGGGTCTTCATTGCTGCGCGTGGGCTTTCTCTAGTTGCGGCGAGCGGGGGCTGCTCTTCACTGCAGTGCGTGGGCTTCTCATTGCGGTGGCCTCTCTTGTTGTGGAGCACAGGCTCTAGGCACGCGGGTTTTAGTAGTTGTGGCACGTGGGCTTCAGTAGTTGTGGCTTGCGGGCTCTAGAGCGCAGGCTCGGTAGTTGTGGCACACGGGCTTAGTTGCTCCGCGGCACGTGGGATCTTCCCAGACCAGGGCTCGAACCCGTGTCTCCTGCATTGACAGGCGGACTCTTAATCACTGCGCCACCAGGGAAGTCCTAATTTTTAATTTTTTTGGCTGCACTGCATGGCTTGTGGAATCTTAGTTCCCTGGGCCGCCCACAGTGAAAGCATGGAGTCCTAACCAGTGGACCACCAGGGAATTCCCAAAAACCAATTCCTTTTAAAAAATAGTAAAATCTAAGTGGGTACTGATAGAGTGACAGGGAATAAGTTCTAAGTCAGGACTCCGCACCTCTACCTCGTACCATACACACAGAAAATTTCAGATGGATTACAGACTTAAATGTAAGATGTAAAATAAATATTGTAGGAGAAAATATATGAGACCATATACTTCATCAAGGATCAGGGAGATCTACCTAACCAGAAGAGAAAATGAGAAGACATAAAACAAGAGGAACATAATTGATTCCAAAAAAAGTTAAAAATTTTTAAAAGACCTTAAAAAGTCAAAATGCAGTGATAAATTGAAGAAAACTTTCAATTTCAAAAGGATGAAAAAAAGTCTTAAAATTGACAAGAAAAAGACAAATAATGCAATAGCAATAGATAAACTTATGAAGAGGCAATTCTGGGAAAAGAAAACCTAGTCAGGAAACCAACTGAGACACTCCCCAGCAGAAAATCACAAATTAAAAACCAAGGCATTCACTTCTCACCTATCAGATCAGCAGAAATTCAACGGTGATAACAACTGCTGTTGGAAGGGATGCAGGAAAACCATACTCTCATACATTGCTGTCAGAAAATTTGAATTGTCTTTGAAAACACAATCTGGCAATAGCTATTACCATTTAAAATTCCCCTTTCACCAGTAATCCCATTCCTGGGAAACTCTACCACAGAAATGAACACATTAGTGCATAGGGCTAAGTGTGGAACCACGTTATGATAGCCTTGTGGTAGTCACAAAAACTGGAAACCAAGTGAATGCCCATTCAAGAAAGGAGTGGCACACTATGCAGCCATTAAAAAAGAATGGGTTAGACCTGTCCCATCCGTTCTGGGGGAACTTCTACTATGTTTATGGTCAAGAGAGAAAAGCAAGATACAAAGTGCATGTAAATAAAAACCCGTGTGTGTGTGTGTGTGTGTGTGTGTGTGTGTGTGTGTGCGTGAATTGTTACAAAGGTGGAAGGAAGACAGGAAAGAAGGAAGGTAGGAACGAAGCCAGACTGTTAACATGGAAGGGAAGGGGAGAGAAATACTTAAAAGTAAGTTTCTATATTTAAAAACCATGTGTGTAATGTGATGCCGTCCATGCAAAATCTATACACATAAAGAGATGGGGAAAGGATCATCACCAAAATATTAATGATGATTATCTCAGGGAGTGGGACTGCAGGTGACTTTTACTTTTTTCCTTATTTTTTCCCTATGTTTTAAATGTTATATAATGAGTATATATTATTTATACAATCAGTGGAAAATCAAGTTATTTTCGTTGTTGGGTGCAGGGGAGTACGGGCAGGTAGACAGCCCCTGGGGGACCTGATTTAATGAGCACACAAGATCAATATTTAATTAACATATCAATCGCTGGCATGCCAACTGATGTTTCCCCAAATCTTGAAGTGTAGTTTCTCTTAAGTAACCAAACTGTCATCTGAAACATTGTTTACAATTCTCCCACTTAACTAACGCTGAAGAATAGAATGATTACAAATACCAAAGGGGCAGGAGATGCTTAAAGGAGGTTTTATTTAAGTACCATCAAATAACTGCCTCTCCTGTACTCATCACAGCTTAGAATTTCCTCATCAAGCTTATCTCCAGGCACCTTCCAAACCCTTTTATCATCACTTTCAAGCTTTTTCTTTTCTTTTTTTTTTTAACCATTTTTTTCCAGACGTCTGTGTAGTGATTCTTAAAATCTTCATTATAAATTTTCAACCTTCGCTTTGCTCTTTTTATTGCTTCCTTCTCACGGAGCTCGGCTTCACTGCTGGGGATGCACCTGGCTATGCTGGGCACTGCTCTCCCTCTTCTCCCCTTCCCTCTCTCAGTAGACCTGCCAGGTTCAGGGGAGGGCTGCAGAGGTTCAGGCCTTGTCTATGGCGGTGCCTGAACACAGCAGCCTCTCCAAAAATGCTAGGATCAGCTCATGGAACAGGAAGTTGGGCTTCATTGGATCTTTCTTTCGCAACATTTACTGAGCATTGCTGGGTGTCCATTACCGGGCCAAGGATTCGAAGGTGAAGAAGGCATGATTCCAGAGAAATCACAACCAGATATGCAGACAGTGCTGGGTAAGCACTTAGGAGGATGCCACCGATGGGAAGGGGGAGAGGAGCAGGGGAGCAACTGCTAGGGCTGGGCACAGCCAACGGCACGCGCAAAAGTCTGGTGGTTCTCCAAGTGTGTTCCCAGACTAGTAGCATCAGCATTACCTGGGCACTTGTTGAAAACTCTAATTCTCGGGCCCCACTCTTGACCTACCAAGCAGAAACTCTGGGAGTAGGGACCAGCAATGTGTTTTATTAAGTCCTGCGGGTGATTCTGACATACCCTAGAGTTCGGTAACCACGGCTCTAGTTGAGGTCTGAGGATGCCTAGGATACGAGGGTGGAGAGAGAGGAACAAAGGCTTTGTGAAGGGCCTCAGATGCCAGTCAAAGGAGTTAGACTTTGCCCCGTAGGTGCGGCCTCCATGGTTTTTAAGCAGTGCTTGTGGCACTTAGACAATCTCTCCCAACTCGGCGTTTCTGGGAGCTCTAGCATTCTCTGCTTGCACGAGGGCGGAGAGCCAGCTGATTTCTGCGGGGCTGAGTCCCCCACCCCCACCCCCGACCCCAGGCGGCGAGCCAGAGAGAGGTCGGCTGCAGACCTCTCTGCCCCCTGGTTCCATAGGCTTGCCGTCCAGGAGGAGGTGAGCACACGCAGAAGCTGGGGCACTGACCAAGACGGGGAAGGGACAACCCGGGAAGCGGACCCTGCACGAAACGCCAGCAAACCGCCCGACGCGCTGCGCAGCGGGGACCAACAGCTCGGTAGGCCCAGGCTCCGCCCCTGGCCCACCGGGCGCGGCGTTTCGGGCCTGCGGGCCCCGCCCCCCGCCCCGCCCCGGCGCGCGCCAGGCGCTCCTCCCTTGAGGGAAGCCGTCTCTGCCCGCGCCCGTGCGCGCGCCCGCGGCCGGGTTGCAGGGCTGGGCGCGCGCCCCTCGTCCCGGGCAGGAAGATGGTGGCGAGCGTGCGGGTGCAGAAGCTTGTGCGGCGCTACAAGCTGGCGATTGCCACGGCGCTGGCCATTCTGCTGCTGCAGGGCCTGGTGGTGTGGAGCTTCAGCGTCCTGGAGGACGACGAGCCGGGCGAGGTGCTCCGACGGCCGGGCGGGCAGGCGGGCAGGCCGGGCGCGGGGGCGCGCGGGGTCCTGGCGGGGATGCGGGCGGCCCCGGCCGGGGAAGTGGGGCACTGGCCGTTTGCGTGTCGCGCGCGGGCGGACGCCTGGCTCGGGGCCTCGGACCCCTGTGGCCCGGTTCACAGGCGGGCCCGGGGGCCTACTCGCGGGGGCTGTGCGTGACCCGGAGGACCGGGCCGCGGGCCGGCAGGGGCACGGGGCGGGAGGAGGGGGTCGTGGTGGGGTGGTCTGCACCCCGGCGAGCAGTGAAGGTCAGGCGCGGGTGCGGGGGAAGCGGGGCCGGGAGGCGGGGCTGGGCCCGAGCCTGCTCGGAGGTGGGGAACCCCAGGCCAAACTTTCTGAAGTTGGGAGGGGGCGGGAGTGTGCGCGCCGTGGGCGGAGGACTGGGGCCGGGGGACCCCCGAGCAACCGCGCCCAGCCGCCCCTCAGGGGCAGTAGCCCGTGAAGAAGTGGAGCCTGGGGGTGGAACTCAGTGTGGCAACTGAGGAGAGGGAGAGTGACCCCGAGGGAGAGAACTGGAGTGTCCCTGAGACGTGGCTTCCTCAGCCGAGGGTCTGAAGAACCTGCATGGGTCTTCAGGAGAGGATGGCGGGGGAATTGAGCTGCTGAGGGGGCCCCAGGACATTAGGGAATCGGGGACTCGCCCCCTCTGACTCTAAGGGAATGGGGACAGCAGCAGCTGGTTTAGCAGAACCCCAGGCCCTGGAGCAGGGGCAAACCCTGCTTAATCCCCAGGTCCTTGCTCTGAGGGTCTCACTCACTCATGGCTGATGTGGTTTCAGCTGGAGGCCCAGACATGCCTTCCCCAGTGTGGTCAGGAGGGTCCAGTGGTGTCTGAGACCATCGTGGAAGGTTGGCGAGGATAGGCCAAACCCTGGCCCTAAGCTGTGGGCCAGATGACAGGGCTTCCCTGCCCCCACCCCTTGCTTCTTGAGCCTCTAGGGCTCTGAGTCAGACACTCTGCTTGCCCCGTCCTCTTGGGCCTCTCCACCTGGCAGGGTGAAGGCCAAGGGAGGCCTGATGTCCTCTTCCCCTTCCTGCATGTGGGCATCTGGAAGGCCTGGTGTGGAGACTGGGAGAATTGCTGCTGTCGCCTGTTTTGGGGAGAACCAAGAGACTAGGATGGTGAAGGGAGCTGGGACAGAGTCACATAAAACCATGACTCCAAAAGGAGCTGAGGTTGGGGTTGGGGGAGGCTGGCTCTGTGACATCCGAAGGGCGTGAGCTTGTTCTTTGTGGTCCAGTAAGTAGCAGGAAGGGGACGAGAGTGTATGAAGATTTTTTGGGCACATGAGACATTCTAAGATGGAAGGGCTGCCAGGGAGTTAGGGACCCTCTGACCCTGGAATATGTGAGCGGAGGCCAGTGAGCACTCTGGCGAGGGGCATGGCAGAGCATCAGAGGCTTCCCAGAGACAGGTCTCTGGATGGGATGAGAGATTGTCCAGGCCTCAAGGCCCTTGCTGCCCTACCTCCAGCCTGGGGTGGAGAACTGGTGCAGTAGAGTGTTTGGGATCCTGCCTCCCCACCCCTCCTCCAGCTTCCTAGCAGAACCTGATAGGGGAATCCCTGCACTAGAATGGGGAAAAGATCCTTGATGACCTATAGGCTGTGTAGTCCAAGCAGCCCTTGGGGCTTGGGCCCCTTCAGCAGCCACCTCAGTTGGACCATGCCACTTCACCATCCTGTGTCCTATTCCAGCACTGCTACCGGTAAGTGGTGTGACCCCTGGCAAATCGCCTAACCTCTTTTGCATCCTCATCAGTATCCGCGCCCCAAGGATGGGGGCAATAATAGCATCTCTCTCGTTGGGTGATACCTGTGAAGTATTTGCAGGAGTTGCTGGCCCATGCTAAATCATCAGTAAATAACTCTTATTATTATTTCAGTACTGCACAGTGGTAACAGGGATTCATTCAGTCAGTCAGTCATTCAACAAATATTTATTAAGTCCTCCTTCATACCAGGCACTGTGCTAATACTGGGGATACAGAAATAAATGTAACAGACGAGGTCTCAGCCCTCCGTGGGCAGACCGGGAGAGACTGACAGTGAAAAGGAAACAATAACAAGAGGGCTGGTTTAGATAGGTGGTTGGGGAAGGCTTCTGCAGGAATTGGCCTGTGAGTTGAAAGACCCAGTCAGCCTGGGGAAGAGGTAGGCAGAGTTCAGGAAGAAGGCCCTGAGGAGAATGGCCTTAGCTGGATGGCTTCAAGGAATGGAAAGGAGGGTGTGGTGCGATCCCGGGAAGAAGGTTCAAGAGTTAGTCCAGGGCACATCCTAGAGACCGCAGTGAGGGGCTGGGGTTTTATTCTAAGTGGCTCTAAACTAAAGGGGTCTAAGCAGCGATGGGAGAGAGGTGCGTTTAAGAGGCACACTCTGCCCATCCGTGAGGGCTAGACTGGAGACCAGAGATGGCCATTAACATCCAAAGAGCCATTTTATGGTTTTCAAAGCTTTTACAAACATTGTCTCACTGCTTACTTTATGTACACATTTAGTTTTATTGTAACAAAGCAACTTGTACACTTTTTTTTTTTTTTTTTTTTTTGTGGTACGCAGGCCTCTCACTGTTGTGGCCTCTCCCTTTGCGGAGCACAGGCTCCGGACACGCAGGCTCAGCGGCCATGGCTCATGGGCCTAGCCACTCCGCGGCATGTGGGATCTTCCCGGACTGGGGCACGAACCCGTGTCCCCTGCATCGGCAGGCAGACTCTCAACCACTGCGCCACCAGGGAAGCCCCACTTTTTATTTTTATTTTTTATTTTTTTATTTTTAAATTTATTTTTGGCTGTGTTGGGTCTTCGTTTCTGTGCGAGGGCTTTCTCTAGTTGCGGCAAGCGGGGGCCACTCTTCATGGTGGTGTGCGGGCCTCTCACTATCGCGGCCTCTCTTGTTGCAGAGCACAGGCTCCAGACGCGCAGGCTCAGTAGCTGTGGCTCACGGGCCCGGTTGCTCCGCGGCATGTGGGATCTTGCCAGACCAGGGCTCAAACCCGTGTCCCCTGCATTGGCAGGCGGATTCTCAACCACTGCGCCACCAGGGAAGCCCGCAACCTGTACACTTTTAACGTTTAAAACCGAGCATCATCTTTCCTTTCCAGTGAAACAAAAAGAAAAATTTAAAAATAAACAGGAACAGGGCTTCCCTGGTGGCACAGTGGTTGGGGGTCCGCCTGCCGATGCGGGGGACATGGGTTCGTGCCCCGGTCCGGGAGGATCCCGCATGCCGCGGAGCGGCTGGGCCCGTGAGCCATGGCCGCTGAGCCTGCGCGTCCCGAGCCTGTGCTCCGCGACGGGAGAGGCCGCGGCAGTGGAGAGGCCCGCGTACCAAAAATAAATAAATAAATAAACAGGAACAAAATTACAATAGAGAATGTCAATTGCAAATAACATCCTACAGGTTCTGCTGATTCTCCCATCCAGTGTCAGGGCTCAAGTCATCATTAGGAGAGAATTTTATTTTAAAAGTGTCATCTTAAACTGCAAGGATGTCCGTTAAACATCACAATTAAACATGCCAAAGGAGAAGCCATGTTGTCAAAATGCCCACTTAACCCACCCGCACATCTCAAACCCACCCTTTGCTGACCTTCTATAACCCCATTTTTTAAAGTTTTTTTTTCCTTTTTTTAAACAAGAGAAAGTAGACAGATACATGTTGGTAAATGCTAACTGTCCATATCACATAGAGACACAGTGTAATCTCTGAGCCCAATATACAGAGAAAGGAGGAAAAAAGCTAGAATTCTATGCACTACGACACAGGGGCCTAGCCCCCTCCAGCTTCCAGCAGAGCTAAGGGAGCAGAAGGTTTTTCTTTTTTCCCACAGAGCATGGTGGTGTTGAGTCCATAAAGTTTTTGTTGAGACAGGAAGGGATAAAAATGAATTTGGAACAGAAAGGGGTAGAGATTCTTTTCCCACTGAATTCTGCTCAAGGTATTTCCCCCCAAAATAAGTTGTGAGCCATGGTATAAAAGAGAAAAGAGACCTCAAAAACAGGGCAACTGAACACAAGAGGAGAAGGAGGAAAAAAAAAAAAAAAAAAAAGACTGCATCTTGCTCCCAGGGACTGGAGAAAATTAAAAAAGGAAGGTTGGAATCCACCAGTGTTCCATTAGTCATCTTCTCCTTCATCTTCCTCTCCTTCCTCCCCCTCATCATCATCTGCATCTTCTTCTCCTTCATCCTCATCCCCTTCTTCATCAATATCTTCCAGTCCTTCTTCCTCTTCATCATCATCATCTCCTTCCCCTTCCTCGTCATCCGTGTCCGGAACCAAGTAGTACTGTAATGGATTTGGCCAAGTATCATCTTTGATGAGCTCTCCTAACTCATCTGCACCTTTCCGGATTTCCATTTGATTTCAGTGGACTTTGAAGATGGATCACCACTCTCGTTCAGATGAAATTCTTTGGAGAGAACTTTATTTTCAAAGTAAGGGTTTTCATCAAAATAAAAATCTATTCTGTAACCTGATTTAATATCTTCAAATTCTGTCACTTCGACTCTCGTCAAATAATGCAGCGCCTCTTCATCCTCCTCCCGGAGCAGTGCAGACACTTGTGGGTGGTTGACAAATGTTGTTACCCCCAAATTTGGGATTTTGGCGATCAATTCCGACCTCTTCTGAAAAAATGGTTGGCGGAGTTTGTTATATTTCTGTTTTGTGTTCAAAATCTCCTCACTGGCTTGTTCGTTAAGTCTGTCTATTTCATTTTGTACTTCATCAATATGTCCAGTTGCTTCTTGCTGTTCTTTTTGGAGGGGCGGCGGCGGGCGGCCTGCTCCCTCACTCATGCTCCGCGCTCCAGCTCGCTGCTCCGTCCCTCACCGCTTACTTTAAACGCTCTGAGAAGTCCAAGGTGGTGGGGTGTGGGATAAGCATTGCTGTATTCTCTGTCTCCATGGCCCAGAGAAGGATTCCAAGGAGAAGCTGCAGAGTCAGGAAATGTCAGAGGACTTTGAATTCCTCCTCAGTGGGGAGAGGGGGCCTCGGAGGCCAGACTGCCTCCAGGCAGGTGTCTCAGGGCCAGTCCCCATCCTCAGTAATTAGAGGGGACTCTGACCTCAGGGGCGACCGGGGGCAGCTCCTCTAGGGGCACAAATATGGGCCCTGCTGCTGCACATATAGACATTCTTGGGGTGTTTATATGTGGTGGGGGCTGGCTGCCCACCAGGAGCCCCCCTCCCAGTTCTCACTGCGGCCTTCTGGTCTCCCAGCCCCCTCTGGGATTGTTCTTCTCAGGGTCAGCCAGCTCCCTGCTGCAGTGCAGGGCGCCAACATGCCCGTCTCCTCCCACATCCTATCCCCCACCACAGCGAGCCTGGCCCTGTGCCCTGCCGCCCTGACCAGCGTCCTCACTCGCTGATACTGACTTCCGTCTTGAGAGCCCACAGCTCCTCTGCCATCTCCACCCACCTAAGCTTGAGAATGTCTTCCTCTGACCACTGTGTGGCCAGGTCCGACATCACCAGGTTGATGTATGCTCAGTTCAGTGGGGCTGCAGCCACCTTTCCTGAGGGCTTTCCAGTCCAGTGTGCCCTCCCCAATGTGGGTAACAGATTGGGATCTGCTGCCTCCCCCCCACCTGCCCTCCCCTTTGCAGATATCTCTCCTCAGATGGAGATAGACACCCCTGGCTCTCACTGGGCACCTCCCAAGAGGGCTGGTTGGGGTGCCAGGGGAGGGGTGGGGCCCTGGCCCTAAGGCAGTTGCCGTGCTCTGACAGAGGAGGAGAGGGAGGTCCTAGGGAGGGGAGGGACAGGGAAAACTCAAACCGATGGTCCAAAGTATCTGAAGGCCTTTGCTTCTCTCCTAACTTCACTTTTGTCTCTTTCCTATTCTCCTTCCATTAATAATAATAGTAAGGATGACAGCATTTACTGAATGCTGAGCCTATGCCAAGAGCTTTTCATTCATTCACTCATTCATAAATTCATTCATTCAACAAATATTTATTGAGGGAATTCCCTGGTGGTCCAGTGGTTAGGACTCTGCACTTCCAGTGCTGAGGGCACGGGTTTGATCCCTGGTAGGGGAGCTAGGATCCCACAAGCTGCACGGCACGGCCAAAAACTTTTTAAAAAGAAAATATACATATATATATATATATATATATATATATATATATATCTTGTGTCTCCCATTGCCAGACATTCTTCTGGGCTCTAGGAATACATCACTGAACAAAACAACAAACAGCTTTGTCCTCATGGACATTACATTCTTGTAAGGGGAGAGACACAGAATAACACAATATACATTTATACATGTAAATACATTATAGGATGAGAGAAGGTAATAAGTGCCATGGGAGAAACAAAGTGGAGGCTGAGGGAGAGCTGGAGTTTTAAATACAGTGGACAGGGTGGCCTTCCTGAGAAGATGCCACCTGAGCAAGGAATTGGAGGCAGGGGCTGTGGGGACATCTAGGGGAGAGCATTCCAGGCACAGGGGACAGTGAATCCAGGTGGGCTGGAGGGACGCTGAGAAAGCCATCAAGGCCGGAGAGTGAGCATGAGAGGGTGGTGGGTGAGGTCAGGAAGGGTGGAGCAGAGGTGAGGGAGCCAGACACAGCTCGCGTAGCCTTTGTAGGTTCACGGGCTTTGTCCTCAGAGGGGGAACCATGGGTGGTTTCAAGCAGAGGAGTGGGGACCTGGGACCTGTTTTAAAGGAAACACTGGCTGCTGTGATGAGAGTGGACTATAGGAGGCCAGAGTAAGAGCAGGGGGCTTCCGGGCAGGGGTGGTAACGATGGAGGCAGTGAGAAGCGGTCCAATTCTGGATGTACTTTGAAGGGAGCCCCAACAGGAGGTACTGATGATGGAGTGTGAGGGAAACAAGAGGCGAAGTGACGCCCCTAAGTTTTGGGCCTGAGAGACTTGAAGGATGGAGAGGTCATTAACTGATATGGGGAAGACTGAAGAAGGAGCCTACTGGGGGAAGATCAGAAGTTCGCTTTTGGGTTTGTGGGTTGACAGGTCTATCGAGCTCCCAAGGGAGGCATCAAGGAGGCCGACAGTTAGACATTTGAAGGTTCAAGGGAGCGCTCCAGCCCAGAGAGAGAAATGTGGGAGTGGATGGAGTCAGGAGACTGAATGAGGTCACCTGGGGAGCTAGGACAAGGCAAGGCCCCAGGGTGGCCTTGGGAGATAAGGAAGGGTCGGCCAAGAAGACTGATAAGGAGTGCCCACGGAGGCCACACCAGGGAAACACCAGGAGGGCATCCTGGAAGCGGAGGGAGGGGGGTGCTTCAGAGGCTGTGGTCCAGCGAGTCGTGCTGCTGGAAGGCCAGGCCAGAAGAGGACTTGCCCAGAGAGTGTTGAGGGAGGAAGGGGACAGCTGGTGGCGCCACCTCTCTAGCTGCACTGTTTCATGCTCTGGCTCATTGGACACTCACACTTCCCTCCTGTATGTTAAAGCTGAGGGAACCTGCTCAGAGAAGGTAGGTAACGGTGGGGGAGTGGCAGAGCCGGCCAGGGAGCTCTGATGACTTCAGAGCAGTCACACAGTGCCCTTCACTCCTCCGTCCTTTCCGTGTTTCATCCACCTGACACCAACCAGACATCCTGTGTGCCAGCTACTCCGCCGGGCACTGGGGTAATGGGGCTGAAATGACAGCCTCTCCCCAAGGGGTTGGTTGGGTAGAACGTCCCACCCTGGGGCAAACGGGATGGCTTCACACAAGGAGACTCAGGGCTGGATCTTGAAGGATGGGTGGGATTTGGTCAGGCAGGGAAGTGGCGGGGGGGCGTCACAAAAGGGGGACAGGGAGAGCTGGGAAGAGGGTGGGTATACACAATTTCGAGTGTGCCTGGGTTTGAGAAGAGGCTGTAGGAGCCAGGAAGCAGGGCTGGAGATATTGAGGCGCAGCATTCCGCTTTCCCTTCGAGAGCCCCTGCCACAAGGAGCAGTGAGTTGCCAGCCTGCAGCTGCAGGTGCCTCAGGCTCTGTCTCAGCCATCCAGCCGTGGCCAGGCACCTCCTGGGCCACCCCCAGCAGTGGTACCGCGGCTCCCATCTCTAGGCTGTCTTTGCCCTGGAGCTTCCCACTAGGTGGTCGAGGCCCTCTCCAAGCCGAGCTGTCGTCTGAAGCTCTTCCTTCCCCCTCTTTGCACAGGTGTCAGGCCGGCTTGGCTATCTGAAGGCTTTCCCTGCTGCCTCCTGCTCCTGCTTCCTCATCTTCCAGAGTGTGACCCCCCCACCCCCCAGTGAACCCCTTGCACTCTGACTCTCTCTTGGTCTCTGCTTTCCAGAGAACCTGACCAGTAACGGGGTCTCAGATTTCACCTCTGTCCTCCCCACCAGGCAAGACCCCTTTGCTCTGTTGTGGCCTCGGCACTCCCACGCGGAAATACTGTCGTCAGTAGAATGCTTTCCTTCTGAAGAGCACCGTCTCTTCCCAGCCTGGCCCGGGTGGGAGTGCTAGGTGGACACTCTTGTCTGCAGGGTCTTTGCATGTTTCTCTTATGATATATGTGGATATTCGTTTTCATAGTTGCTGAAAAAGAAAGTGGTATCTGAATCCAAAGCACAAAAGAGATTCAGTGCCCTGTGATCTGTGTGATCGTGGGGATGTGGGTGCGACGGTGCCTTCGGGGAGGACGACGTTTCCTCCGCTGGCTGGTCAGGGAGGCCTCCCAGCAGAAGTGCTCTTTGTGCAGAGCCCTCAGGCAAGCAGTACTTTCCTAGATCAAGGGTGGCAGGGGCTTCCAGGCCTGAGGCCCAGCAGGAAGCTGAAGGAGCTGGAGGAGAGTGACTGTCCCAGTGACTTGTGTCCGCCTATCTTTTACAGAAAGGAAGGCAGAAGAAGCCACGGCCGCTAGACCCCGGTGAGGGCTCCAAGGACACAGACAGTTCAGCTGGGCGGCGGGGCGGCGTGGGCAGAAAGCATGGGCGCTGGCGGGGCCGTGCTGAGAGCCCCGGCGTGCCCGTGGCCAAGGTGGTACGGGCAGTAACCAGCCGGCACAGAACCAGCCGGCGGATCCCCCCCACCCCGCCCCCAGAGGCCCCAGGCCGCCAGAACCTGAGTGGGGCAGCGGCCGGGGAGGCGCTGGCTGGGGCGGCTGGCTTCCCACACGGAGACACAGGGAGTGTGGAGGGCGCCCCCCAGCCCACAGACAACAGCTTCACGCCCAAGTGCGAGATCGTGGGCAAGGATGCTCTGTCTGCACTGGCCCGGGCCAGCTCCAAGCAGTGCCAGCAGGAGATCGCCAACGTGGTGTGCCTGCACCAGGCCGGGAGCCTCATGCCCAAGGCTGTGCCCCGGCACTGCCAGCGGGCTGGTAAGAGACAGGCATGGGCAGAGAGGTGGCAGCCCGGGAGGGGGCATGGCAGGGATCCTCACCTCCATTTCTCAGGGAGGAAAGCTCAGAGGGGCTCACCTTGCTGCCCAGGTTGGGTGACGAGTGTACTAAGTGGCAGAGGTGGAGCTGGGGCCTAGGAGCAGTGGGCTCTAAGTGCAGGGCTCCTCCTTTGGAAGGCAGGCGGCCCCCCCTTCCCGTCTTGTCTCCACCCTGTGACCTGGGGCCAGACCTCACCGATGCCCCTGTTCTCTACTCTCAGGGAAGATGAGCCCCGGCATCCAGTGGGACGACGTTCGGGCCCAGCAGCCTGTGGATGGCCCCCCAGTGCGAATCGCCTACATGCTGGTGGTCCACGGCCGCGCCACCCGCCAGCTGAAGCGTCTCCTCAAGGCTGTCTACCACGAGCAGCACTTCTTCTATATCCACGTGGACAAGGTACGTACCGTGGCCGGGGAGACCAAGGGCACCTGCGCAAGTAGAGCAGAGACTCAGCAGGTCGTAGACAGACAGTGTCTCTGACCTGCTCGGGTGGCCCAGAGATAGGGGAACAGGGAATGGGGGAGCAGCCAGCACCAGGTGACATGGCGGCTTCAGAGCTGGAGCCCTGGCCTGTGCTCTCTCCATTCTGTGACACTTGTACTCTGCTCTGGGGTGGGGCGGAGTGGGAAGGTTGTAATGCTGGGGATCCATCTTCCACTGCTGAGTTTCCACCGCCACCTCCCCACTTCCCACAGCGCTCCAACTACCTGCACCGAGAGGTGGTAGAGCTGGCCCGGCAGTACGATAACGTGCGGGTGACGCCCTGGCGCATGGTCACCATCTGGGGCGGAGCCAGCCTGCTGAGGATGTATCTGCGGAGCATGCAGGACCTGCTGGAGGTGCCCGACTGGGCCTGGGACTTCTTCATCAACCTCAGTGCCACTGACTACCCGACCAGGTGTGGGGTGGTGCTATGAGCCCTGCAGATGGGAGGGGGGCACGTCGAGGCATTCGGGGTTCAAGGGTCCTGATGGACTCCTTCCCTCCCCCAAGCCTCATTCTGGGATCTGCATAGCTCAGACGTGGCCCCTTGGCCCTAGCAATGTTTTAGAGGAGGAGCTGGTGAAAGATGATGTGAGGATTGAGAGTGACAAGAGGTGGGGAGGAGGAGGACCCAGAGGTCTGTACTGGGGGTCATGGGTCAGACAGCAAGGGGTGGAAGAAGAATGGGGTGGTCTTCCTCAGGGGCCTCAGATGCCCACCACCCCAGAGCATCAACCTGGAGTGGGTGACTTGGTCAGGACGACTCTCAGTGAGAAAGGAAGGGGCCAAGGAGTAAAGTCAGTCACTCTCACACACGCTCCCCACATCCCATTTCCTCTCCAGGACCAACGAGGAGCTGGTAGCTTTCCTGTCCAAGAACCGGGACAAGAATTTCCTCAAGTCGCATGGCCGGGACAACTCCAGGTGAGGGGCCGGGGGAGGAGGCCCTGGTCCTGGGGTCTTGCCACAAGCCCTCCCACACAGGGGGGCTCTGTGGCCCCAGCCTTGGGTTGCAAAACCTCCAAACCAATCACAGATTAAGGAGCGCTAGTTCCTGGAAGGATGAGAGCCTGGATCCCACCCTGCAAAACCCTCAGCCACGGGCCCATCTGCCTCCCACAGGTTCATCAAGAAACAGGGCCTGGACCGGCTCTTCCATGAGTGCGATTCGCACATGTGGCGTCTGGGCGAGCGGCAGATCCCAGCGGGCATCGTGGTGGATGGCGGCTCTGACTGGTTCGTGCTAACGCGCAGCTTCGTGGAGTATGTGGTGTACACAGACGACCCGCTTGTGGCCCAGCTACGTCAGTTCTACACGTACACGCTGCTCCCAGCCGAGGTGGGTGACCGGGCCCGCACCCAGGCCAGGAGGGCGCACGGTGGGTGCCCCGGCTCACCCTCCACCCTGCCTTGTCACCCGCAGTCCTTCTTCCACACGGTGCTGGAGAACAGCCCAGCCTGCGAGAGCCTCGTGGACAACAACCTGCGGGTCACCAACTGGAACCGCAAGCTGGGCTGCAAGTGTCAGTACAAGCACATCGTGGACTGGTGCGGCTGCTCCCCCAACGACTTCCAGCCGCAGGACTTCCTACGGCTGCAGGTGCTGCCCTGTGACCCCCAAGCTCTGCCCCTTGATAGGGCCTCACCCCAGCTTTCGCCAGGTGCTTTCCCGTCAGAAATGATCCACGGTGGTCCAACCAGAGAATCTGGGGGCCCCTCGCTGGGAGCAGCCCTCAGGGGTCGGGGGCTACACTGGCAGCAGGAAAGGCCCTGGGAGGCTGATCTCCAGGCAGTGCCGGGAAGGGCGGCTCCCCTGCTGTGCTCTCTGGGACCTCCAGACCCCTTCACCCTCCTTGCCTCTCTCGCTCCAGCAAGTCTCCAGACCCACCTTCTTCGCCCGGAAGTTTGAGTCGACTGTGAACCAGGAGGTATTGGAAATCCTGGACTTCCACCTATATGGCAGCTACCCCCCCGGCACTCCAGCCCTCAAGGCCTACTGGGAGAGCACCTATGACGTGGCCGATGGCCCCAGTGGGCTCAGTGATGTCATGCTCACTGCTTACACCGCTTTCGCCCGCCTCAGCCTGCGCCACGCCGCCACCGCTGCGTCCCCACTGGCCAACCCACTCTGTAGGTGAGACCTCCTTCTGACATTTTGCAGACCCCCGGTGTGTAGTGCCCTACGAGGAGGCCAATCAGAAAGAGACAGCCCCTGCCGCCAGGGAGCCCCCAGTCTGAAGCAGGGAAAAACGCAAACAAAACAAAGGGGGCAAAAGCCAGGCACATAGGATCTGTGGGTATGAGATCTGGGGCAAAGAAAGCACCTGGGGATGGGACACCCCAGAGCCCCCTCCCTGGGACTCCAGGCCAAGCCAGGTGTGCTGATGGCATCTCCCTTTCTCCCTGCTGGAACCTTCTTAGGTTTGAGCCCAGGGGCTTGCCGTCCAGCGTGCACCTGTATTTCTATGACGACCATTTCCAGGGCTACTTGGTGACGCAGGCGGTGCAGCCCTCAGCCCAGGGGCCGGCAGAGACGCTTGAGATGTGGCTGATGCCCCAGGGGTCGCTGAAGCTGTTGGGGCGCAGTGACCAGGCCAGCCGGCTCCAGAGTTTGGAGGTGGGACAGGTCCTCCCCTTGCCTTCTCCTGTCCCCCAGCAAGACTCGGGGTAGTGGGGAGAGAGGGACAGACACTAAGGGAGGGCTAAGGACTGGGTTAGGCCTTTCAGAAATGGATTCACGGGTCTTCTTTCCCAGTGATGGCAGCCTTGGGATGCACAGAGGACATGCAGTCAGCAGGGAGGGGCTTTGGTTCCACTACAATGCAAGCCCAGTCTTCTAAACTCCAGGGATTTTCTGCTAAAGGGACTTGGACATTCCAGTCGGGCCAGAAGATTAGGCTTTTGAGGGGCTCCTTAGCGTGGGGGTGGTCTCTGGGCAGGGCTTCGAACCTCATCTCTGTCTTACTGCCCCCAAAACTTCAGAGCAGGTCAGAACAGGAGCCTAGAATGAATCTCAGAGCTTAGTAAAGAAATCCTAGTCTGAGCCCATCGTTTTGCAGATAGGGAAACAGGACCAGAAAGAGACAGTGACTGGCCTGAGGTCACACAGGAGTTAGAGGTAGCAGCAGGTAGAGAGGACTTTACCCCGGCTCCTGCCCAGCTGCCTCCTTTCCTACAGGTTGGCACCGAGTGGGACCCCAAAGAGCGTCTTTTCCGGAATTTTGGGGGGTTGCTGGGGCCGCTGGACGAGCCTGTGGCCATGCAGCGCTGGGCCCGAGGCCCCAACCTCACAGCCACTGTGGTGTGGATCGATCCCACCTACGTGGTGGCTACATCTTACGACATCGTGGTAGACGCGGAAACCGAGGTCACGCAGTACAAGCCCCCACTGAGCCGGCCCCTGCGGCCAGGGGCCTGGACTGTTCGACTGCTTCAGTTCTGGGAACCCCTGGGTGAGACCCGCTTCCTCGTGCTGCCCTTGACCTTCAACCGCAAACTACCTCTCAGGAAAGGTAAGGATCTAGTTCCCAAATGATGCCCAGGAGCCAGGCCGAATAGAATTTGCCAGACAGGTGACCCCAAGAAGCTGACCATCGAGTAGGGGAAGGGGACATGTGTGGCCTTGATCACTCATCCGTAAGCATCCCAGGGCCTTGCACTATGGTGTGGTGCTTCGGAGGCCGACTTGGCTCTAGAACACAGCTCTGACACTTTAATTGGGCTTTTATCCTTGGCAAATTACTTGGCCTTCCTGAGCCTCAGTCTTATTACATGTAAAGTGAGAGTAATACAACTGTTAGACACCTCCTGGGTGCATGGAACACAGATCCACTCAAACTAGCTCCAGTGAAAAAGGGGAAATTATTGGAAAAATGCAGAGCTCTCCCCCACGGAACCTAGGAAATGACTCAGGTCCCACTGGGACCTAGAGGTGCTTTCTGTCTCTCTGGGGCCACCTTGTCCCTCCTCCTGTGCTCTGTGTATCAGCCTCAGGCTCTGGTTTCTCAGTATATTGATACATGGCCTCTCAGTGCAACAGAGACTGACCAGGGCCTCTTGGTCTACAAGTTCCACATTCTTAGGACAGCAAATCTGAATGGCCATCCTCCCAGTCCATTGGTAGCCAGGTGGGCAGGGTCACATGGCCCTCCACCCACTTGGCTAAGGATAAGAGAGCAGACTCCGAACACAGGCATAGGCTGCAGCTTCCTGCAAGGGGGCCCTAATACAAGTAACTACCCCCTGGGAGATATTAGGAATGAGTATGTGGGTAAAAGTGGCTGGTATATACTAGGCGCTCAATAAGTAGGTAGATGTTTCCTTCTTCCAGCCATATCCTATCACAGAGAAGGTGGGTCAGAGCAGAGGTAACCCAGAGGAGGACGGGGTGCTGGGGTGGGGCAGCGGCTGAGGCGGGTCAGAACAGGCAAGCTGTGGCCTGCTCTCCTAGGACTCATAGCCTGATGGAGGAGACGGGGCGGGGGAGGCAAGCTTGACAGCAGGAGGGCACTGGAGCTGAGCCTTGAAGGAGCTGGATTTTTATAGACAGAGAAGGGTATTCTAAACTGAGGGGACAAAGTTAGCAGGTGTCTGGTGCGTGAGGGGAACAGAGGGTGGAGGGGAGTAGGATGCCAGGGGGTGGTGGGAAGGAAGGCTGGCAAAGTAAGCAGGGCGCCACGGCTGGAGGGCCTGAGTACTAGGCTTCTGAGGGCTCTGGGAACCACTAGAGGTGGTTGAGAAGGGGCATGGGTGACACAAACCAGACCATTACCAGAAAGTAACCTTACTTTCTAAGGTGCCTTGAACCCACTGTTTTATTTAACCCTCAAGTCAGGAATTCAGGGATTACTGTCTTGATTTTGTAAAACTAAGTTTTACAGGCACAGAAAATTCTGTGGATTAGCCCAAAGTCACTCAGCAAGATGCAGCTCTACCACTGAGTTGCAGCAGGAACTGGGGTGCCCAGACCTGACTCCCAGGGTCTGGCCTTCATGGAATCATTTGGGCGGGGCATGCTTACTCCTGCTCTGTGCCCCCAGATGATGCCAGCTGGCTGCACGCTGGGCCACCCCACAACGAGTATATGGAGCAGAGCTTCCAGGGACTCAGCGGCATTCTGAACCTGCCTCAGCCAGAGCCCGCAGAGGAGGCTGCCCGGCTGCATGCGGAGCTCACGGGCCCTGCGCTGGAGGCCTGGACAGATGGGGAACTAGGTGGCTTCTGGTCTGTGGCCGGACTGTGTGCCATGGGCCCCTCTACCTGTTCCTCCCTGGAGCTCTGCAGACTGACCAGCTGGAGCTCTCTGTTCCCCGACCCCAAATCAGAGCTGGGGCCTGTCAAACCAGATGGACGACTCAGGTAGCAGGGTCCCAGCCAGCGCCTCCGGAGGACCCGGGGAATTGCACCTTACAGACGATGGAGGGATGTCCCCTTCATATGCAAGAACCAGAGGCCCAGGCAGTAGACCCGTGTCAGCCATCAAGAACTGTAGACGGCAGGGAAGGTGGGCTTAGTATTTACCACCGCAAATGGCTCTGCTGGGGACCAGGATGTTCGCAGGCACATGGGGTGAAGGGCTTCAGCTTCCACAGCCCACTCTTCCTCACCTTCCCCTCTAATTTTTTTTTTTTTTTTAAGAAAAATGGGTAGTGGGGGGATGAACTGGAAACAAAAGATGTGCAATAGGGCTCAGAGCAGCCCCAGGAAGTGGGCCATGGCTCTGGGGAGCAGGGGCCTGACGAGCCCATCTGCTGCTGCTCTGGAGGGGGCTGGGCCTGCCTCGCTCTCCAGGGCTTCATCCCCCAGCCTTGGCCTGTGCTGCTAACTGCTGAGGCTCTGCAGGGGTCCAAGTGCTATGCCAGGCTCTGAGGCCTGGAGAACAGGTGATTTAGGGGAGCACTGCAGAGCTGGAATCTAATGGGTCAGCCTCTCCTCTTATAGCCAGGGGACCATAGAAGAGGCGGTGGGGTTGGCTCTAGGGCTTTCCAGCATCCCCTGCCCCTTGATGGGAAAGCAGGGCACCAGGGCCTACTGAGACCATTGCGGAGTCTCCCAGGTACCCAGAACTGCAAGCAGGGCCTGGGGCGAGCCCTCATGAGCAGCATGGGAAGAAGACTCTGCCAGGGCTCTCAGAAGAACCTGGAGTAGCATTGTGCCTGAAGCTCAGTGTGAAGTCTGAAATATGCAACAGAAGAAATATATCTCTATCTCTCTCAACTGAGCCTCTGTGTTTTTCCTGCTGGGTGTCAGACAGCCATCACTGTTGGGCCCTCTTCTCCTAAAAGTCTTGGCTGGTACTTTGGCAGAAGGCGGAGGTCTCATTCCCCCAGAGTGGGAACAGTTTAGAATCCATCAAAGAGCTAGAAGGGACACAAGAACCCATCTAATCCAGATCCCTCTTTTTCTGAGGGGTAAACAGGCCCAGAGAGGCTCAGAGACTTCCTCATTGTCACCCAGTGGGCCAGCAGGAGACAGTTCTTCAGAGTCCTGACACGGCACTTCCTCCCTTGCTGCCAGGCCAAGGCAGAGGCTTGCGTCTCCGTCTTTGGAGTCACCAGGGCCCATCCCAGAAGCCCTCGCTGTTTCCTGCCCAGTTCTGAGTTACGGGGCAGCCCCAAGAACGGAAGCAGTCCCAGCCAGGGCCTGGTAGTTACCATTGCCCCATTTACGAACAGGAGCAGTGGTGGCATGGGTTCCTAGCCGCTGCCTTAGGGCCTGGGAGGGCCATGTTGGAAAGGTTTGTCCAGCCTCCCTCCATTTCTCAAGCCCTTTCTCCCCTCCCACTTTTCCGCCAATGTCAGCCATGGCTCAGTATCAGTCCTTCACACCTTACTTAGTGTGGGAGCAAAGGTGAAGGCTTCTTAGACCTTTAAAATCACCCTATCAGCCAGTCACGCTGACCCGGTCAGCTCAGCTTGGGAAACAAAGGGCTCAGATCCAGCCCAGGCTGCCACGTGTCAAGTTTTTCAAGTTGCCAGGAGAGGGCACCCCTGACCACCAGTGGCAGCGTTGGCATTTCGGTTTGTCCAGCCCCTGTGCTGACCTTGCGTGGAGTATCTCATTTCATCCTCACAGCCCTTTGAGGCAGGCAATTTTATTATTTTCCTTTAGCACACCAGGAAACTGAAATGATGAACCCAAAGTCAAAGCTGTTGGTTGGTGGCTGCCGGCTTCAGGTGGAGGCAGGAGGACCCCACGCCACTCTGTCACTGCATTCTCCTGCTGTCCTAAGGCAGGTAACGAGGAAGGCGCTAACGGCAAGCACTCCAAGGAAATACTGTTTGGGTTCAAGGGCTGAGATGATTGCTTTTTTCTGGCTCCTATTTTATAGAACACCTGAAGTTCTAATCTGGTTCTCTACAAGTTTTTTGTTTTCAGCCTTTAGATCGATTAAACAAAATTAATAACTGTTTAGCGTATCAGGCACAGGCAGTAAATATCAGAGCATTTAGACTCTGCTGACTAAGGATTCACAGACCAGCCAGCAGGCTTAACCCAGGCTGTGGCTATGCAGTTGCTGGGCCAGCACAACTGTTTCCAAAGTCTTATTTTTGGAACTTAGGTGGGACATGCCCTCTGTTTCAGCCCCTGCCACTCCCATCCTACTACACCAGGTCCCAGTCACCTGCTGTGACCATTATGAGGCTAGCCCAGTGGATGGGGATCCAGACTGAGGGCTATGAGTTAATTGCTCTGAGGTGGCAACCCAACACTGGTGTGGGTTCAGAGGTCCCTCAGGCAATTCTAAGTTGCAGGCTGGCAGGAAAACTAAAGTCCAGCCCCAGCCCCACAGCTCTGGCCGGTTTGTCTTGGCCCCATGAGTCAGAAGCAATGTGGGACAAGGAGTAGGCTTCATGACTCCATCCTCTTCCCTGTCCAGGTCACTGAGGCAAGTGTGAGTGCAGCTCCTTGGACTGAATTCCTGGCCGGCAGTGTCCCCCACCCTCATCTTTCTGTAGGGTTAGCTCAACCCAGAGGCTTGAGCGTTTTGAGGCTTTGAAATCCTCCCCTGGCTGGGCCCCTGGGGTCAAAATCAGAATAACAGCCAGGCGGAAGTGGGGTGGGGGCGTGCGGCCTGGGCCCCCAGAGCTGCCCAAGAATTCCTTTGAAGGGAGGGAAGAGCCTGGGGGGAGAGGCTTTTGTATTTTGTGCCTGGTTTCCAGGACAACCAGGGACACCTCAGTTCCCTTAGAGATGGGAGCAAAGACCAGAGGACAGCTGGCATTTGGAGCTCTGTCACCTGAGCTGATGGGAAGTGGCGGGGGAGGTGGGGTGCAGAGCAGGGCTGGGAGGGGATCGGGACTGAGAGGTGCAGAGATCTGGGCGAGGCGGAGCTCTCCTGGCTGTCTTCTGGGTTTAGCAGAAGCCTAGCCTGTTCCCGCCAACCCCTTCTCCTGCAGGTTGTTGAGGGACCCTCGTGGCTGCCAGGCCTGCAGAGTGGAGCGCCATCTGTGGGACACCAGGTCCTGGCATGGTACTGACCAGGACAAGCAGGGGCAGAAGCTGAGAATCTGGAGAGCTGCTCACAGATACCATGGCTCTGAATGAAGCTGCTCCTCTGGGCCAGGGATCCTGGGTTGAGGGTTGGCCCTGTGGGGATGGTGGGTGGGGCCGGCAGAGGGGCGGAGCCCATCCTGTGGCTGTCTTCAAGGTCATTTAAGGCCAGTGCCCTTTCTTGGCACCGCTCTGCCACTGCTGTTCCCTGTGCAGAGCTCACCGCGGAGAACAGCCTCCTAGGCATAGTTGTGGCCACTGGTGAGTACCCATTGCTGTCCCAAGTTCAGAGTTGGGGCAGATGAACACTTGGCCTCTCAGCAGAGGCCAGAAGTCCAGCTTCTTCATCTATAGGGTCACCTAAAGCAAGCCACTTGGGGAGAATGCTGTGTTTGGCTAGTATATGAACCCTGAGGTCCCTTCCCTGCTGTGTTCTATGATGCTACAGTCTACGACAGCGGCAGAGAGTCGGCACCAGGAGTTTGACTTCCGACTCGAGCCCTCCCTCTCCTGCCTCCTCAGATCCAGTTTCGAAGGGTGTCTGCCCCGCCACAGGCTCCTTCTCCTCCCCGAGTGTGTCCCTCTGTAAACTCCCTTACACACATCACTCATTCCCTGCGCTGAAGGAAGATAGGATATAGCTGCTCTGTCCTCCCTCACAAATCTCTGCCACAGGGAACTGATGCAGCAGCAAAAAGGGAGCTGCCTGCCCCTGTTCCCCCTGCATGTCAAGCTGATACTAGTCCCAGCCAGGTCACTCCTGCTCAACTTCCAGAGTAGAATTTCAGTCTGGGGAGGTGAGATGGGTCCGTGCCTGCCAGGCCCAGGCCGAACCTCTGATGCCTGGTGCCTCTGGTGGGGAGGAGAGTTTCATGCCGGTTTTTATCATGGCCATCCTGTTGTGCTGCTGTACCAGCGAAGCCCCAGGGCTGCCATGTCCTCTGCTCTCTGCTCAGTATGGAAGGGCCCTTTGGATCTACTCTATGGACCCGCATCTTCCAGTGTGGGTTCCCTCTGGACCAAGGAAGTAGTGTGAAAAGGGTTAGCAACATCCTGGCCAGCCTCCTCTCTGGCCATTGTGAAACAGGACCCAGTACTGGGAGCTGCTGGTGACGACAGTGGTCTTTCCAGCTCTCCAAGCAAGGCCCACAGGCTCCTAGCTCCCAGGGGAAAGCCCAGAGCCAACTTCTGTGGGTGGTGACTACCGTACTGTCAGTCCTCTTCCCAGGGACGGGGCACCACATGGGATGCTGGGTACAAAAATCAGAAGAAATCTTCAGACCTGCAGCCTCCCTAGGCTCCAACCCCAACTCTGAGCACCAGACAGAGGATGGAGAGGTGGGGACAGAAGGTGTTCTTTGACTCTCCCACAAGGGCCATCGAAGCTGGCTGCCCGATCGTGAAAGAATGAGCTAGTGGCCAGAAAGGGGTGGGATTTCTTTATAGCCGAGTGCATTTCAGAACTGCTAAGGGTCTGGGCTTTGTGCCTTGGACTGGCAGAGGGAGAGAACAAGATGGGGAGAGGACATGGGGACAAGCAAGGGTTTGGGCTCTGCTCTCTTGCTCGCTGACCCTAAACCCTGAGCTTCACTGAGTCATCCTTCATGATCCCCAGGACTGCCCCTCTCCCTGCTGCAGCACCATGGGATGCCCCACCGAGGCCCAGGCAGTAGAAAGGTGCTGAGAGTCGCAGGGGATGCAGGTGAGGGAGGACAGTGGGGGGAGAGGTATGTGCCAGGGCCTAGTGTGGCTAGGGGAAGAAGGCGAGGAAGCCTAGAGAGACTCCTTGGAGAGAAGCGTGTGTTACCCTGATCTTAGGCTCATCCTGGTGGAAAGAGTCCGGATGGCAGCTGGAGAACGGCTGCGCAAGCCTGCCAGGCTCCCTTAGTCACAGGGCCATCCCCAGGGGGGTGAGGTATTGTGTGGGGCTATGCAGCAGCTACCAGCTATCCCTATGGGAGCCAGCTTGCCTGCCCAGCTATGAAAGTGTTCAAAAGGACGGGCGGCCGCAGATGCACCAGCTGATTGCAAAGTGCTTCTGGCTCTGGGCCTGCAGAGAGGTAGGTGAATGTTCAGCCCTCCGAGCCTTGAGTGGGAGAACTGAGTTTTTTTCCTTATTACTTTTTTTACTGTATGTAAATGCCTAATCAGAGCCTCTGGGACAAGGAAAGGACCACAGATGGCGAGCCCCAGGATTCGGCTAGAGGCCTCACTTCACCTCTTTGGGTAGAAGAAAGGATGGCAGACCCCAGTCCAGGGAAGCGATTTAGGCTGGGCAGAAGAGCTTCCATGGGGGTGAATGGGTAATGTCTTTGCTCTACCTCCCCCAGCTGCCATCCAGCTATGAGGAGGCCCTAAGGTCACTGCCTGCACTACCACCCAACCATGGCTCTGCTCACCCACCCCAGGAAGCAGCCACCTGCCTTCAGGGAAACACTATAGGAGGGAACACGCTCTTCCATCTTGCCCCTTCCCACTTCTCCAGGGGACTGGCGGGGACTGGCAGGGACAGCGCTGAGCCTATGGAGACGCTTCCAACAATCTCCCCGAGCTGGGCCTTGGTACAAGACCCTACGGGAAGGAAGCTAAAGTGAACCTCAACAAACCCTGGGCCACTTTGCAGGAGGTGGGAAATCTGGGGTCACGCCCTGAGAATCAAGGTGACAAATTCAAGGCAGACCTCCAGAATTAGACTTCTCTGCCCTCAACCCCTGGAGCTCCTGCCTTCAGGACAAAGAAGAGTGCTTGGGAGGAAGGCACTATCTCTGCAAGCCCTCTCTGGGGCTGCAGCCAGCATCGCCTGCCTCCAACAGCCAGGACGTCTGTCCACCCCTGCTGAGACTTCCTTCCTCGCCCTTGCACTCGAAGCCAAGCTTCTAAAGGTCTTGGGTTGACAATGAAGGCCTGCCCCCAGCCCACTCTAGGCCCAGACTGAGTACTCCTAAAGCCAGATTCTTTGCTGCAGTTTACAGTTTGAGATAAACTAAGAATCAGGAAAGAATGAGAGCTAGGTGTCCCTCTGGGTAACAGGAAGAAGCCCATCTGTCACCCATTCTGCCTCATCACTGGAAGGACCCTGGTATTCCAGGCCAGATGGGGCCTCTCCGCTCTGGACCCACAGAGGCAGGAAGGGCTCTGCCATGTGGCCATTTCTGGGGCTGCCGCCCCAGCTCCCTCTGAATGTGGCTCCAGGAGAGGAACATGACCACACTGGCTTCCTCTGTTGGCCCCTTGGTCGCCCCCCGCCCACTCTTCCCCAGCAACTTCTGTGGGATCCAGGAGGGGAAGGCGCAGGAAGACCCTCAAGCACAAGCACTCCTCTTCCTCACCCTTCGGGGGATGGTGCTAAAGGGATCCCCTCCTCAAAATGAAGTCCCCTCTTCTCACTTCCGCACCAACAGGCCTCTTTCCTGCTTTGAGGCCCCCCCTTGTGTGCACTTGAGAACATGGGTAACAGATCAGGAAGCCACTCCATCCAGGTTTGTCCCCAAACAGCAGAGACTCACGACTCCGGCTAACTTTATTTTTGGCCCCAGGTCAGGCCTCCCAAAGGGCTTCCCAGCCAGTCACTTCAGTCTCCTGCAGTCACCACCAAGCAGACTTCTTCCTGGAGAGACCTGTCGTCACTCCAACCCTTGATGACGTCTGGTACCACCCTCTCCTGTCACCTGGGCTCCAGTCTCTGTCCAAAGGCCTCAACCAGGAGGTCAAAGCATAGCTACCAGTTTGAAGGTGCCCTCAGGCTTGGCAGGAACCACGTGGACAAAAGTCTTGTAGAGCACAGCCCCCTCGGGCAGCCTGGTGACCAGATCCACAGCCTCCGAGTTGCTGGGACTGGGCACGTAGACCTCCTTAGTGTAGCGGACTATC
This sequence comes from Grampus griseus, assembly GCF_964374135.1. NCBI lineage: Eukaryota > Metazoa > Chordata > Mammalia > Artiodactyla > Delphinidae > Grampus > Grampus griseus. Next base: position 24,355,639 of record NC_139014.1, read on the forward strand.
CCCTCCTCCAGAGCATACAGGTACTTCTTCTTCCCCAGCCCCACCTGCAACACACAGACCTGGTCAGCTAGACAGTCAGGGGGTCCATCCCAGGGTTCTAGGATAGACTCTTCACAAAGATTCAGGCCCTGGGGCCAAAGGGGAGGATTCAGAAAGCTCCACCTCAGGTTCCCTTTCCCACTGCTTGGTAATTACTCCATCACAAAGGCGGGAAAAGAAAACTCCAACAGCCAATCCTGGTGGTTACTCAGGGCTGATACCTGGACCCATATCTGTGCAGCTGGCCAGAAGCCACGCTGGATAGATGCCCAAACCAGGCCCAGGAAAATGTCTCTAATCACTGCTCCTGGGAGTTTGCTTCACTGAGGCTTAACACAGCACTAGTCTGATATACATTTTCATCTATATGGTGATCTGTAAAGTTTAGGCTCAACGCTATATGGATAATGCATAGACTAATTAAACAAAATGATATCAGCTAATACTTATGTCACGCTTACTGTGTGTAAGCACTGTTCCAAGCCCTATTATATACATTAACTCACTTGATTCTCACCTTGTGAAGTAGGTACTATTGCTAACCCTGATGTTCAGGTGAGAAATATGAGCAAGGAGATGAAATAAACTGTGTATTACATATTTCTTTTCTTTTTTTTAACTATACATGTCATAGCTTTTTTCTTTTAGAACTTGAGATTGCATGTGTGGCAATTTTTACCCAGTATTATTCAATATCTCTCTGACTAAACGAACAGACTGGTTCAAATCCCAGCACTACTACTTACTATTGTGTGATCTGGGCAAGTTAATTTACTTCACTGTATCTCACTTTTTTCATCTGCAAAATGGAGATAAATATTAACTATTTCATAGGGTCATCTTGAGGATTAAATGAGTTAATAATCAGAAAGAGCTTAGAATACTGCCCAGGTCACAACATATTAGTTTTTATTATTGTTGTCATTATTTTATTAAGTCTGAAGAGTTAACACAGCCACATACTGCATGTCTCGAGTTCTAAAAAAAATAAAGCTACTACACATACAATCAATTCACATACAAATTAGCATTTTTGAAATAATTATAGGTTATTATCAGTCTTTCTGTGCCTACTAAAATTGCCAAAAAAGAGGTAAGAAGGCAGAAGGAAATTGATTACAGAGGAAACTAAACTAATATTTTAAATAATGTAAAGAATATAGTACAGATCTGTGTTAAAGAACTTTCCTACCTCAGCAAGTAATACCAACTTGCTGAAACTGAAATCCCTGCCTGGTATGGACCTAATTTCTGGCCCACAAACTGAATTCTATTTTATTAAGTTCAAGTTATCTTTCAGCCATCTAATAATAACTTTAATCAAAGGAGAAATTCTTAAAAATAAAAAATGAATAAATTGAAATTAGTTTCCCAAGATTAAAAAAATATCTTAAATCACTAGAAATATCCTCTTCCAAGAACTGGGGGTTAGAAAGGAGACCCCAGAGAACCAAGCTAATGCTATTACCAAAGCGAAAAAGTGATTTGGGAGTCAAGCAGACCTGGTTCAAATCCTAGCTCTGTCACTACACAGGCCCCTCTTCTTCTAAGTTCCTGGCATCCTACCTGTAAAACAGAGATGACACCTACCTACCCTAGCGATGGGGTAAGGATGAAACGATAATGCAGGCCCAGGAATCAGCATGACACTTGGCATTTGGTAAGCACCCAATAATTGCAACTGTTACAATTACTATGCTCAGGAGCATGGAGAGGTGAAGAAAAAATGGGGGGCGGGGGGAAAGAGCAACTCACATGGGCACCTGGGTGCCAGCGGAAGTGGCGCTGAGTCGCAAGGATGTTGCCAGCATGAACATAGTGACCTAGAAGAGAAGTCCACATGTGTGCTACCTTTGGGCCCCCACGATGAGGCAACACAGCGAACTGCTAAGAAACCATGGCAGCCCTCGCCTTCCTGGCCCAAATGCTACATACCAACTTCTAAGCCTGCCCCTGGATAAGACCAACTCCCAGTCTGACACAAGGAGCCCCTGTCTCCCACCCGGCAGCCTCCTCTCCAGTCGCATGGCCAAGGTTCCCACCTATCTGCTCTTCCTCAGCCCCTCCACCCCGCCTCTGTTTCTTTAATTTGGAACTAAATGTTCTGGTGAGCAAAATGGAGAGTACAGGACAGGGCACTTGTGTGCTTTGCCCGCTCTTCAAAGGAACGCCAGGACAGCAGGGTAGGGTGCTAAGTGGAAAGTGGAAGCCAGGTCACACCCTTACCCTCCATTTTCTTGATGCCAAAGCGTTTGCCTGGTGACTTTCCACCGAGGTTCTTAGAGCTGCCGCCTGTCTTTTTGGATGCATATCTGACGGCAAGAGCTGTAGCATGAGGGGGGCTCAGCAGGGCGGTAACTGCAGAGAGAACAGAAATGTTGTTCAAACAGAGCGGCTCCCCATCAGACTCTCTCTCTGCCTCAATGGGTCATTTGCTAAGCTGAGAGGTGGCAGGGGGCAGTGTCAGGGGAGGTGAGGAAGATGTGTGAGCAGAACTTGACTTTGTGGGTTTTCGGGGAGTGTCTGAGGTCCTTGGCTTTCCCCCACGACAGGGGATAAGTCATTCTTGTATTGTCCATGGTGTAAGCAAGCACTACATGAGCTGTCTGTGTGTGGCCTAGAGTTGAGGGGAGGGAGTAAAATATTATTGGAAAAAAAATAAACACCATGTGCCCTTGGTCCTGACACATCCAGTCCTATTGAAGAGAAACAAAACCACAGAAACAGGACAGCAAGAGGACACCACAGAGCTGCCTGTTTCTGCCTCACTCACCATTATGCCCTCAAGGCTCAACGCACTGTGGAGGGGCCAGACCACAGAGCCCAGCAACAGGACACCCAGAGAGAGGCTCCTGCTTTGACCTCACCCACCACTTTCTTAGCCATCACCCATCCACTGCACATCAGACACTTGTAAACGAAAAGGGCAGCCTCTGTGAGGGTGACTCCCGCAGGCTCCTGTCCATTTCAGAAGGCTGGGCCCTTTCTCTGTTCGGCAAGTCCATCAAGCACAGGTCCAACCAAGAAGACTGACACCCTGCCCTTGTTAATCTGACCTCTCCAGGCTCATTCCAAAGTGCTCAATGGTATTTATTTTAAAAGGGAAAGTGAACTAAAATTCATAATGACCAGGATGGAAGCCCTGTGCTATATGACAAGCCCAGGAATGGCAGTCCCAGCATTCAGGCCTCCAGATACAGCTATGGTTAATCAAGGTCATGCCAGAGTCTTTACAGAAGGCTTGTGGGTCCCGGAGTCTACAGGTTCAGAGTTCCTAAAACCTAGGTTTCTGAAGTTTTAATGAGAACAGAGACTAGCTGCGGCAAAGGACCAGAGATGAGGACTTACAGAGACAACATGTGAAATGACCAGCACCAGGATCTACCTACCTTTAAACACCTATTCATTTATTCACTCAATTTCAGGAACTGGACTTTGCTTTACCTAACTTACCTCACTCACGAATCTTTGCCCTTCCCCCTATTCCCCATCCTCCTCAAAGTAAATGATGCTACCGCTTACACAGCTGCTCAGGCAGAAATCAAAGAGTCACTGCAGATTCCTTCCCTTTGCTGATCTCACATATCCAGTTCACCAGCAAGCTCTGTGGATCCTATTTCCAAAACGTATTTCAAATCCACCCATTTCCCTCCAAGTTCACTGACACTAACACCCTGACTAAATCATCTCTCCTCAGGGCTACTGTTACTGCTTCCCGTCTGGTTTCCTCATTTCCACTCCTACTCCCTTTAAATTCACATAAGAGCAATAGTTTGCTTCTCAAAATGGAAAATTGGGTCGAGTCATCCTCTTGCCCCTCACTCTCTTACAAAGCCAGGCCTCCGGTCATCCTTTAGGTCTTAACTTACATGTTACCTCCTCAGAGGGCTTCCCTGACCACCCAACCTAAAAAAAAGACACAGACATATTTTTCCCTTTCTGTCACAGTAGTTGCAACAATTCACAACTATTTTATTTACGTGCTTATCTATTAGAAGTAACCGTCCTGCGGGTAGAGACTATGTCTTCATCTTCTCTGCTGAGATCCTCAACACCTACCACAGTGTCTGGCACAAAGCCCTCAATCTGCTGAATGAACAGATTAACTTTTTGCGCGCCTATGTGCCAAAAGCAGTAACCCATTTTTGTAGATAATGGGACCCAAACAAACCGAGACAGGGAAGCGGAGAACCGTCACCCACCCCTAGGGAAGCTGTATTTGCACGCCTGGCAGGGAAAGGTCACGTGCTCCGCGCCCTAGCTGTCACACGACCAGTGACTACCGCCCCTCAAACCTCGTGGGCCCCGCACACTCCCCCCAGTCCCCTCCCGCCCCCAGGGTCATCCGTGGGGAACGACCTCCAAGCCCCCAGATCCCTGCAAGGTCTCCACTCCGCCTCCACCCCTCGCCCGGCGACCGCCACGGCGGCCGTTTACCAGCTGTCCGCGTCCTCTGCGACAGCACAGCTAACGCCATGTTGGCCTTACACTCGCTTCCGGTCTGAGAAATCTGCTTCCGCTACCGGAGATCTATTTCCGGGTCATGCGTGGCGGATGAAAGAGTGACGCGAGAAGTTGCTGGTGAGCGCTGCCGGGCGGGCGAACCGGGTAGGGCTTACTTCCTGAGCTCAGCTCTGCAGAGGCTCGGTGGCCGGGGCGTCCGGCGCTTCTGCCGCGGTGCGTGGGCGAGCCGCCCGCCCTGCTGTCGGCGGGAGAGGCTTGGAGCCCGCGCAGCATGGGCCCGCTTGTCCGACCCCCGCATTTTGCCAGAATCTACCGAGGCCCGTGCGGGGACAGGGCTGAGGTCTCCCTAGTCGTTCAGCTTACTTTACTGAGCGCTTCCTGCGTGCCAGATACTCTACTAAGCTCTGTAGATGCATGCTTTTTCTTTTTTTTTAAACTACTTACAATCTTGTAAAGTAGGTAATGTTATTATCCCTAGTTTACTAAAAAAGAGAGACCCAGAGAGGTTACCTGGCTCATCTCGGGTCACACCTACAGTGTTAGTGAATATCTGTTCAAAGAATGACTCTTGTGCACGACCCAGCAATTGGCAATCCTAGATCTGTCTGCAAGAGAATTGAAAACATCCCCACAAAAACTAGGACATGAATGTTGATGGCAGCATTATTCATTCAAAATGGCCAAAAATGGAGTCAAACAGAATGTCCACCAGATGATGAATGGACAAACAAAATGTGGCATATCTATACGGTGAGGTGTTATTCAATCATAAAAAGCAATGAAGTACTGACACATGCTACAACATAAATGAACCTTGAAAATATTTTGCTAAGAAGGCAGTCACAAAATTCACATACTCAGCTAAAAAAGCGTGACTCTTGGTATCTCCATTTTACATGCAGAGGTCAGCAAAGAGGTTGTGTTGAGTCTTGTTCGTACCTCATTAACATTTTTTAATAGTAACCTCCCCTTTGTTTAAACCTCACCTTGACCTAGAAAGGATTTGAGAAGGTTTCCTGTTAGACTACAGACATAGCTGTTGAGTTCCAGATTGACCGTGTTGGGACCATATCCTCTTTCTCTGCGTATCATTTATTTCCTTAAAGCTTGGCCATAGAACACATCAAGTGGACTGAATTCAGTGCTACAGTCTATGTCTCATCTCTCTTTTCTTTTTAGGGAATTAATCTGATAGCACATATTGATGGCTGTAGAGAAGTCATCACTCTCACTGGATTCCAGTGAGAGTGAGTCTGAGGAGTTGCCAACATTTGCCTTTCTGAAGAAGGAACCGTCTTCAACAAAGAGGAGGCAGCCTCAGAAGGAGGAGAAGATTGTAGTGGTTGACATCTCAGATTCTGAGGCCTCCTGTCCTCCATCACCAAAATTGAGAGATCCACCACCTGTTCCAGAGACAGCTGAAACTGTCACACGAACAGAGCCAGTCAGGGTGCTAAGCAGTGGAAGTGAGGATGAGGAAGAATTTGCTCCCCTGGCTGAGAGACTTACTTGTAAGTTTTTGACCCACAAGCAGCTGAGCCCTGAGGACTCCAGCTCCCCAGTTAAAAGGGTTTTAGATCATCAAAATAATGAAGGAGCATCACGTGACTGGCAAAACCAGCCCTTCACAAAGATCCATGATATTCCTCTCTGTGACACCTCAGAGAGGTGTGTGTCGAGTAACAAGGACCCTGTGGTAGACAGTCCAAGCCATCAGCCGCCAGCCTACCCAACTACCTGCTCTGTCCAGAGCAACAGCGTGACAGTAACTAAAACAAATGCTGAGGTACCCCCACCTCAGAAGAGAACCAAGCATCATCAGAAGGTCCAGAGGAGAGGCTCACAGGGACACCAGCAGCGGGGGCAAGCAGGCCAGAAGGAAAGCACCCAGAGGCAAGAGGAAAGGAAGAAGAAGGCAGCCCTGGTTAACAGGCTGAAAGCTCAGAGGCCAGAGGAATGCTTGAAGCATATCGTTGTGCTGCTGGATCCAGGTCCTGCAGGCATCTTTCTTTACCTGATGCTGGATGAACTGCTTTCTGGGCCCCACTGACAGCCCCTTTCCCATCTGTTGCAGTGCTCTTACAGATGGAAGGTGGGGGCCAGCTCCTCGGAGCCCTCCAGTCCATGGAGTGCTGCTGTGTGATTGAGGCGCCGGCCGTGCCTTGCAGCATCACGTGGAGGAGAAGGGCTGGGTCCACTGAGGTAGGGGTTTTCTGGCTGCTGTCTCTCCTCCATAGAGTTACAGGATAAATACGCTTTTACTCTGAAGGATGTATTATCAGTCAGGGCTCCAGCAGGAAAGCAGGTAGCACACTCAGCTGAGTATAACTTGAGGAGGATTTAGTAAAGGGGCTGTTTCCCAAGGTGTGGGCAGGGTGCAAGGAAACTACAAGGGACAGCGCCGTACCTCAGGACGATAACGGCTTTAACTTGGTTTCTCCACCTCGGGTACGGCTGCCATTTTGGATTGGTTAATTCCCTGTCGTGCTGGGCTGTCCTGTGCCTTGTAGGATGTTTAGCATCTACCTGGTAGCTGCCAACAGTACCTGTCCACTTGTGACAATTGAAAATGTCTCCAGATATTGCCAAACGCCCCTTGGGGGGTGGGGGGGAATCGCCCGTTTCTGTCGCAGTCATCCTAGAAGGAAGAAATTCTTATCCCCACATCACAGGTGGGGAAACTGAGGCCCTGAGAAGTTGAAAGCCTTGTTAAGGATCACAGCTGAGTAGTGGCTGGGGGGGGGTGGGAGGGACTAGAACCCAGAGCTCCTCCCACCTGTGCTTTGCAATATTATGGGTCTTGGCTTTTGCTTATAGGGACCTAATCAGAAAACTCCGCACAAGCCCTGCTCACGGCTACTCTGTAATACTGTACTGCTGTAGGATTGTGGACCGTGACGCGGCCCTGGCTGTGTTTGATTATGCCCTAGTATGGCGACGAAGAGGTGCTCTCACAGACTGAAGTTTCCTTGGTGATTCTTATCTTTGTCACACAAAACCTATGTGTAAGGGCCACTCAGCTTAGCATCTACCCTCAAAGCCCAAGTTACTTATTTGTTCCAAATCCTTTGGAAGAGTTTCCTTCACTCCATTTCCCTATTCAGAATGCAGAGAAATATTGGCAGTTACTTCTCAGTCCGTTTCAACTCACTAATGCTCCTTTCTTACTCACTGCCTCAGAGGTGCCGTGCACTGAGGCTGAACAGTTGAGGACTGGGAAGGACGGGATTATGGGTTACTATTTCTTGCCACCATGACTTCATTCCAGAAGAAAAATGATAATGCAAAGTGGACTAGGCTGGGCTTCCCTGGTGGCGCAGTGGTTGAGAGTCCGCCTGCCGATGAGGGGGACACGGGTTCGTGCCCCTGTCCGGGAAGATCCCACATGCCGCGGAGCGGCTGGGCCCATGAGCCATGGCCGCTGAGCCTGCGCGTCCGGAGCCTGTGCTCCGCAATGGGAGAGGCCCCAACAGTGAGAGGCCCGTGTACCGCAATTAAAAAAAAAAAAAAAGTGGACTAGGCTGATGGGGATGAAGTCATTCACCCAGAAGGCCTGGATCTCTCTCGCAGGTGCTAAGCACCTGCTGACCTGCCTCCCTCTGCCGGGTTCCACGCCCTTTGACAGGATGGAGAGGAGGACTGGGTGGAGGAGCCGATGGTTCTGGTGCTGCTCCTGGCAGAGGCGTTTGTGTCCATGATCTACAACTTCAAGCAGGTGGGCACAGCCAGAGGGGTAGGCGCTGAGGCTGGGGCGGAGGGCTGACTGCAGGGAGCAGGCACGCATGCATTTCTGCCCCTTCACGCAGGGGAGTCTGGGCAGCACCAAGGAAGGGAAGGAAACGCTTCGGAGCTTCGTAACTGACATCACAGCAAGGACAGCTGGGAAAGCTCTGTCACTGGTGATTGTGGATCCGGAGAAATGCTTCAGGTTTGGATTTGTCCTCGAGACTTAGCATTAAAAGGGGCAGCTCTTAGGCCAACGGGGCTGAATTTATTCATCCCAGATCTGGGTCCCTCTGCAAAATAGCATCCCTCCTAGCCCTGTGGGACTCTCTGGTCCGGTCTTCTCACAACTCTTCTGCCCGAGCTCGGCCTGGAGCTGCCGCTCTTTGATTTCCTTCCCTGCTCCAGGGCTCCGAATCCTCCAAGGAGAAGGAAACGGGGGGTGGCAAATGGAGAACAGGCCAAGGAGAAGGAGAAGCAGAGACAACCAGAGGCCAGCACAGCGGCTGTGGTGACCAGGGTGGACATGGAAGAGGTAAGAACTTCTGTTGCCTGAGGCATCGTGGCTGCCCACTCTCATCTAACCCGATTCACCATGATAAAGAGTAAAATGCCTGCTGGACACTACTTTCTACCTCGGCACTGAGTAGGAGAGAAGGGGCCAAACGGGGAGCCAAGGGGCTGGGGTGCAGCTTCCGTGAACGGTGAGAGGAGAACCGTTTCAAACTACCCTCTGCGTACCCTTCCAGTCCATGTGCTTTGGGGTTTCTAGGCATTGGTAGATCTGCAGCTACACACAGAAGCCCAGGCTCGAATCGTGCAGAGCTGGAAGGAGCTGGCCGACTTGGCGTGCGTGTTCACAAAGGCTGTGGCTGAGGCGCCCTTCAAGTGAGTGCCCCCAGGTCCTGGCTCGGTTGCTTGGCCTTGTCTTTTACAGTGGTTCTGGTACCCAAAGATGATGTCCCTTCCCCTGAACTCTGCTGCTAGCCTGTTGTCACTCAAGTTTGAGGCAGAAGGAGTTGACCGAACCCTGGGAATTCTTGGAAAGAGCCCCCAAGCTCAGTCCCTTTAAAATGTTCTCCTGTAGCTTATGTGTAAGTTTGTGTTCTGCAGGTTGGTACTGGGTTATCAGTGGGCCAACTTACCAGAAGTCATTGCAGGTCAGGTCACAATGAAACAAGCCCTTGTAAAACAATTTTTTAGCCTACTTAGCTCAAGGGCTGTTCATAGTCAGAATTTAAAATCAGTGATTCCTCAGAGACAATCCAATCCGAGTCCCTCATTTTATACCTGAGGGAACTGAGGCCTAAAGAGACCGACTTGTCAAAGTTCCTAGCAAATCAGAAGAACCAAAGCCAGACTCCAAATTGCCTGATACCCAGTGCTCTGCGCTAACCTCCATGCACACTGCCTCCCCGATCAAGATACCCCAATCTCAATGCAAGCAAGAGCCTCGTACTTTCCCGGTAACTTCTTTTTTGATGAATAGATGTCATTTTTACGGGAATCGGCAACTAGCACTGCTAGGGGACAGAATGAGCATTCAAATTGGCCAGGTAGAACATCATTCCCACCTCTTCCCATGTCAGTGGAGGGTTTTTAAGTTCCTAGGTAAGGGGACAGGTGCAGCACAGTAACATGCGACTTGCAGCTCAACTGTGCTGTTTGCAGGAAGCTCCGAGATCAAGCTAGTTTCTCCTTCTGCCCGGAGAGTGACTGGGCTGGAGGGGCAAAGGTGGACCGCTCTGGCAGGGGGCTTGCAGTGGTCTGGAGGAGACAGATTCAGCAGCTGAACCGAGTCAGCCTGGAAATGGCCAGTGCCGTTGTGGACGCCTACCCCTCCCCACAGCTCCTGATCCAGGTATGCCGTTCCAGGGGTAACTGCCCAGTGCACTGTGGCCTTAGTGGGCTCCCAGTTTCCATGGACAGCACTGGTGAGGGCCCAGGAATGCCTTGTAAGTCAACAGTGCGGGTCTGAGATCAGAGTCAACACTGACCAGGGAGGGAGGACGGTTCTCATCCCCCAACCCAAGCTTCCCGTCCCTTATTCACAGATGAGGAATGACCGTGGGTGGTATGGTATTAACAGGTCATTTACCACTTTCAGGCTTATAAGCGGTGTTTTTCTGAGCAAGAACGCCAGAATTTGCTTGCAGACATACAGGTGCGCCGTGGGGAAGGTGTGACAGCCACCTCCCGCCGTCTTGGACCAGAGCTCTCCAGGCGTATCTACCTTCAGATGACCGCTTTGCAGCCAGATCTCTCTTTAGACAGTGCAGACTGATGCCAGCCCTCAGGGACAGGGATGAAAAGCTGATTTCCACCCCAGCCCCCCGACCTCAGAGCATGACTACAGTGCAGGGATCAGAAGCATCTCCTGCAGCACAGCCTGGGTCCTGCCCACAACAGGCTTTCCTGGGTGTCGCTGTTTGCGATAGTGTCCCTACCTGTCAGCTTGGGGCAGAGGCTGAGATGCTCACATTTGCCTTCCTCTCCCAGCAAGTCAACTGCCACGTACAAACCACCCCGACCCCTGCCCCAGCCAGCCCTCAAAATACAAAGGAACAAAGACAGACCACTCAGACACGTATTTAATAACTGTAAAAATCCAAAAGAACCTCAGCGTCAAATCTTGAGGTCACAAGTGAACTGCCCTCGGCGGGCTGCTTGACAAAGCTGGACGTGCTCCCGCCTTCCTCCCGTCCACGGAAGCTGCCTCAGGCAGCCAAGGAACGGGGGAGGTCTGATCACTATGCTGACTTCTGTATTCTCTTAATCTCATTTTATGTACTATGTGTTTAGTTTCAATAAAGCATTTGTACCAATGGCTCTGGAGCTTGGAGGAAGACTAAAGGAATGTGTAGTGATTCTGGGTAAGGTGTGGGCCTACGCAGCAGAGCTCTCCCTGAGGGAGAAAAGAACAAGTCTTTTCTTCCACTGTCAGGACGGTCACAAGTGTCAGTCTTATCCATGGGCCACTAGTGCCGAAAAGACGGACCCCACTCTGTCTCTGGACATGACAGGTTCTTGCTCTCCCTGGGGAATCGGGAGTCTTCTGTGAATGAGCACCGTGACGGCCATTTCTGATCCCTTCATCCAACTGTTGTGAAAGGAGGCAAAGGAGGCCACAGAGCAAGAAATGCTGAGTCTGGCAGACAAGAGAATGGACAGTTCTGCCCTTATTCATGCAAGTCGTTAGTGTACCACTTTTAAACTCCATGATGCTACTTATTTCCCTTCATTGTGTAGTTATATCTAGAATCAATTCTAAACCTCAGTCTCTTATGAAGCTTTAGTTTTCAGGTTGCCTATGAGGTATTTAGTCACACCGATTATGTAAGAGAGCTGTCACAGACAATGTGGCTTTGCAAGGGTCCACCTTCTTGTTTATTGGCAATCAGGGAATTAATGCTCTCAAATTGACGCCAGGAGCCTGGACCATCCCCATTTTATAGAAGCCACATAAAGTGCCGCAGGACTCTACAAGAGCTGCCCAGGACCCTCATGGCTATGAGATTTCTATCTGTGGGTCATGAATCTGTTTCCCGTGAAAGATTCTATACTCCAGCCAAGAGACAATTCTGGTGTAAGTTTTGTTCTCTCAGTACACGATAAAGGAGGCAAAATGATGGGAAGAAAGGATACCAGGGTGGGAATCCAGTTCTGCCTCAAACCAGCTAGGAGACCATAGGCAAGTCATGGAAGGCCTCAGTTTCCCTGTCTACAAGTGTTACATTGGACTGGATGGTCTGGAAGTCCTGTCACAGCCTGAGATTTTGTATGACTGTTAAAATATCTGAATGTCTGAGGTCCTTAAAAAATAGGTATGCCCCTCCCCCCCAATTTAGACTAGATTTGCTGAGTATGGTGTTCCCCTAGTCCCCAATAACACACTGCCTCCTGATCTGCCCTGGCTCCCCAGGGAGGAATGAAAGAAAGGGTTTGTGACACACAAAAGTATAAATGTAGTGACAGCTGACCTTTAGTAGAAATGAGCCTTGCCTTTATACAGCTTTGTATAACAACTAAAAAAGGCTATGTTTTGTCCTCTCCCCACCCCAAGCCTATTCTTTTAAGCATGCAGGTAACTGGCCCCACCTCCTATTTCTCCTTATTCCACCAGGGAACCCTGACTAAGGAACAAAGAAGTCTTACAAAGAGGAGGTCTCAAGTACCAAACGGCAGCCATGTGATGATGGCAGGTAGGTCTGACACTAAAAAGAGGTGTGTCCAACAGAACCCAATTCCATAGGAATCCAAGCTCCAAGGCTGGGAGGCAGCAGGTGTGGAGGACAAGCTCACTGCTGAGAATCGGTCTGCAGGACCCACCGGAGGATGTCGTGGCTGCGCAGGCCCCGGAGCGCGCTGTCGTAGATGGTGTTCACGCTGGTGCAGAGGGGCTGCTGCTGCAGCTCCGTCACCCGACAGGCGACCAGCCCACCAGCCACACACAGCAGCAGCAGCAGCAGCAGCAGCCTCAGCACAGCCCAGGAGCGAGTGTGTTTCCGGGGTGCTGGCTTCCGGGGCCGAGAGCCGGACTTAGATTCTGGAGGGACAAAGTCACAGAAGGCAAAAAGTCCAGTCAGTTTAAGGACGCACACTCTGCAGTCGATGCTAGTCTCCGTGCACGTCCACTTACACCCCTCTGCTCTGATGAAAACTCCCCCAGCCCTGAGGAGAACACGTTTTCTAGACCATCTGAGCTCTTAAAAACTTTGCTATGCAGAGACTGAAACATGAACTCTTTCTCCCTTGGATCTCAGGGAGTAGATTCAAAACCGGATCTCATTCTGGATGTTTCACTTAGCACACAGTCCCCAGGGTCCTAAGTTCTCCATAACATGCTGATGACCCGGGCCCCTTAGGACCAAGGGGAGGGGCCCATCAGGAGGCATCAAGCGTGGGTAGAGTGCTGCCCATTCGGGGAAACGGGTTCAAAAGTTATGAATATTGTTAATGTTTTTATTATAAAAAGAAAGCCTGCAAGAAAGTATACCATATTGGTAACAGTGATTAATGCTGGGAACAGGGGATTACAGGTGATTGCCATTTTCTGATATATATAAAGAAATTGTCTGCAGTGAATATAATTATTGAAGAAAAAATGGTTTTGAGATTTTTAGGCAAATTTTTTAAAAACCTGACTGAACACCCACATTCCAAGAACTACATGATCCTGTCATAGGTTTTTCTCACTTAATCCCATCACTAATCTGTAAGGAGGTATGATCCTCATTTACACAAGGCAACAGAAAGGTGGTGAGGTTGGGCGACTTGCTCAAGGCTAGCGGGGGCAAGCAGGGACAGGCCCTGCAGGCCTCCCTCCCCACAGAGCTTCCCTGCTCGGGTTCCTCTCCCTCAGGTGTCCCTTCTGGCCCAGAGGATATACGGTCCTCCCTTATACATCGAGTCACATTGCTACACAAATCCAACGGGACATATTCAGGCAAAACACTAACGTGTTTTATATACGACATGGCTCCACGAATGCAGGCCAAGTGATTCCCCTGGTGTTCACCACACAGAGTGATCGGGTCCAACTGGGAAAGAAAATCACAGGCAGTGCTGGCACCACTGAGACGGCAGCACACACTCAAAAGCTCAGTCCACTTCCTGGATGACGTCAGGGACTTTTAAGAGTAATGTGACCATATGCAATCTTCACCTTTCTGGGTGATTTTAGAATCTAACCCTTACAAAAAGTGCAACTCCCTGTTCTGGAAACGTTCTAAGCTACATCTGACCCAAATACCTGCACATAAGCATGTGACACTGGGGAAACAAACCATTCGGGGCAGTAGGAGGGTCCCCATTCCCCGTAAGTGGACCCTCTGAGTTACTCCCAGGCCTTAGAGTATGCTGTACCTGACGAGGTCTGCAAGCTTGTTCGCTCGCTCGCTCACTCACTCAGCCATGCCTGGAAACCTAAGCCGTGTCCCCACCACACCCCTCCTGGAACCCTGCAACTGAGAGAAAAACCTACTCGGGGCCTGATTTGCTTCCTTCTTAGGCTTCTTCTCCTGCTCCCGCTTGGCTGCTTTGAGGGCGTCATACTCTTTCCTCCGGCGCTCCTTCTCTTCCGCCTTCTCCCGCTTCCGCAGTTCCCGCTCCTGAGCCTCCTTAGCTCGCTGCTTGGCCTCCCACTTCTTCTCGGCCTCTATGAGAAAGTATACCCAAAAGTGGCTTCTCTCCCACAAACCTCCAGTGTGCTTTCTCAAGTGATTATGGATTCAGGCTCCCTTCCCTTATGCTGTGGATCACATAAGATACATTAAAAGGCAACAGCTGTCTTTCTGCTCTCTGGGAAGTAAGCCCTCCCTAAAATACAATAAGCTGCTCTCAGGGTTTGCTCAGTGGATTCTTATTCAGGGATTCCTAGCCACAAGCAGCAGAGATTAGGGTGATGTAACAAGGGTGGGGGGCATAAGAAAGGCATGGGTGACGAGTGTGATGCTCCTTTAGAATCAGGTACTAATTCAGAAGACACAGCCGCTGACAGCCTTGCACAACTCAACTATGAGGAGAGGAAACAAGGGAGGCGTTGATTCTATGGGAGTCCCATCTTCCCAAGCTTCGGAAAGGAATGTGGCATGGGGAGGGCAGGAAGAAAAAGGGAGCGCTCAGGTTCAAGGTTAGAGAAGATGGAAATGTTTTCCTGAAAAAACAAGACTACTGGTTTGTCAGAGGGTACCCTAGACTTCAACTCAGGAGTCTATGTAACATTCCGATTTATTCCACAGCTCAATGTTTACATACAGCACCCACCTTACAAATTACTGGTTTCTAAAAATGCATTCCCAAATTATTTGGAAGACTGAAGCACATTTTTCCAAAGCCAGAATGCCACAAATGGTGGTTAAATGTCCTTTTAGGGCTCCAAAGCCTATTTGAACTATCATGGAGCTCAATAGTACTATTCTTATCACTGTAGCTTTCCACTGCTTTTCCACATACAAACAAGCTCCAAGTTCCAGCTGAGCACCAAGAATGCCAAGAACACACTCTGCCCAGCCTCGAGAGAACATGTGCCATCCAGAGGCGAAAGCAGCAGTTGTCACAGTAAACATGGGCAGCACAGCGGCCATGCGTGTACAGGGAATGGTCACAACTCAGGGGTTCCAATCTCAGGGGCCGCCTGTAATCAGTACTACACGTGTCCCTCTAACCACAGGAGTCCTCCAGCAAGCGGGCTCAGAAGTCAGCCGGCTCGTCAACAGAGCACCTACTGTGTGCCGGGCCTTGTTCCAAGTGCTCGGATACAGCAGTGAAGAAAAGTCAAGCTCTAGTGCCTAAGTCATCTGCTTTCTACAGAAGGAGACAAACAATAAACAAGTGAACAAATGGGAAAAAGACAGTGATATGTGCCATAAAGGAAATAACTGAGGATGTGACAGAGAGTGGCAGGTGGGTTGGCTCTTCTCATTTGAGTGGTTCTGAAAAGGTTAAGGTTAACCTAGGGCAACAGATGAGGACCACATGAAGCCAGCAGGCAGCCAGTAGGCAGCCACGTAAAGACCTGAGGGAAAAGGAAACCAACAAAGCCCTTAAGATGAGACAGTTCTTGGTGTGTTCAAGCAACAACAGAGGATCGTGTGGCTGACGGTAACTGCACTCTCTCCCTGGTGTGTGGAACGAGGCCGGAGAAGCAAGCAGGCCTGGGTCATGGCGGGCCTTGTTGGCCATGTTACTGAGTTTGAATTTCATTCTAAGTTCAGTTGGAAGCCATGAGAGGGTTTTAAGCAAATAGCGGCAGAAGTGATTTGTGTTTTGAAAAGATCTCCCTGGCTGCTGTGTGGAGAAGGCACAAGTATGGAGCCAGGACATGGTGCTAGGAGGTACTGTGGCAGTCCACCGGCTGGAGGCTTGACTGCGGTGGTGGCACTGGAGTTGCCACTGCTGATAGACTAGACATAGTAACAGAGTAACTGAAGAAAGCAATCACGGACATCTTCCCAATTTCAGGCTTGAATAACTAAAGGGATAGTGATTTCCCATTATGGGGGGACACCAGAAGGTGCTGAAGGGGATCTGGTTAGGCATGTTTAATTTGAGATACTTATTAACCCTCCAAGCAGACAGAAAGATAAGCAGTTGACTATGACTGTGGGGCTCAGTGGAGAAGCCAGGACTGGAGAGATGCTGCCATCTACCACCACGCTGTTCCCCACTGCTCTGCACGGCTCCTATCCTGGATCCTAGCTCCTCAAGCATGAGGCGGGTGGCCACCTACCTCGGTCTATTTCCAGCCGCCGCTGCCTCTCTCGCTCCTGATCCACCTGCACAGCCTTCATGTGCTGTAACACCTGCAAAGGGAGAGGAGGGTGCTGAACTACTCAACGCAGTTGTCTTCACTGTGGGGAGTCTCAAAAAAGAGACTGTTCTTTTCAGGAGCCCTGATCACCAGAGGCCCTGGAAGCTGTGCAGAGCTAATGAAGTTAACCTTATCCTGTGTCCTCACTGCACCAACCTTAGCCAGAGAAGAGCCATATAAGCCCAGTTCACTAAAGCGGTCAGGAAAGAAGTCTGTGAAACACAGTGCCAACTGGAATCTAGAGAGTCCTGCCATCTACAATCGCTTCATGTAATTCTCCCCGCAACTTTTGTGTTAAACAGGGACAGCACTTCCTCTAAGACACTTTCCTGACCTCTTTTGGCTGCCTCAGGCTCCCCTCCTCCCACTCGTGGGAGTTTTCTTATCCATCTCAATCCTAGACTGTAAGCTCCCTAAGGGTTAGGGACTACTGTCCTTAGCTCTGCAGGTGAGCACAGCATTTAGCTAGTTATAGCACTCAATACAGGTGTGATGAGCAACTGACCGGATGCCCATTGTAAAAATAAGGAAGAAAACCCAGGCTCTGATGTCACATGGCTAGAAAGTAGCACAGCTGAGCGTGTACGTCTGCTGAGTTCCTAGGCCAGAGCTTGTCCCTCTTACGTATAGTGCACAGAGGCAGGAGAGCTGTAAGAGAAAGGCATTTTATGAGCTCAATGAACACTGTTGCTTGACTGCATTAATAAGAGAAGAAAAGCTCAAGTATTCTAAATGAACACAGCAAATTGTCTTAATTTTCTGTTTCGCTACTGCACTAGACAACCTGCAGGACAGACATGTATTCAAATGTAATTATTTTACTTCATGGAAACTTCAGACATGCCCACATCTATCATAAGAGGGACACAGGAGCAGGTCTGCAAAAGCCACTCCCTCTAAGAGCCTGGCTTAAAGCCACAAGGAACCCTGTCCCGAGTAAGCCAGGACCTGCGCCAGCTGGCACCTCTCCAGGGTCAAGCTTACTAAAAAATGGCCGCTCAACAAGGGGCTGCAGGATCTGGAGGAAGGTCAAGCATGATGTGGAGAGGGGGCCCAAGTTCAGAGTCCCTGTCTCACCCTGAACTCTGAATTCTATATAAGCACCAACCATTCAGTTGGCTTTAGGGGGTAAAAACTGGCTAAATAAAGAACCTGGACGTTTAAGAGCCGCCCCTTTTAGCTTGGCTACAATACGTCAGGAGTTAGTTACCTGACGACACAGCCCAGTCCGAAACGGGAGAGGCTCTTCTAGAGCCCCTGGAGGGTCGCTTTTGTCTACCTATCCCCGTCCACAGCAGGTAGTAGGCACCTGGTGATTACTGCTGAACTAACCAATTATTTTTAAAAGGTGCTTTTCTATGTGCCAAGCTGATTAGTTACTATGCACCCACAGGTCAGAACTGACGAGACCTAAACTAACTCCTGGAGACAAGTGACCTCCTTCTGACTGGCCCACGCCACTCCTGTACGTGCCTAAAGGTGTGCGCAGGAGGGCAGCAGAGCCGGAGCATGGCTTCTCACCACGTCCCCAACGCACCGTGCTCCCCGGAGCTTTGTCTGGAAAATATCTGTGAATACTAAAGACCTTTACACTCAACAAAAGTTATTTTTGTAGGTCAAAAACTGGAATGTCAGCAACTTTGGTTTAATGTAGTATTAGTTGAATGAATAAATGGATCAGTGAAAGGTGCTGCATACTGAGGGCTTCTCGGGTCAGAGATACAGAAGTAGCGCCTGCTTCCCAGGTTCATGAGGGCTATGAGATGAGACATGCAAAGCATGCACAGCAGAGGAAGAGCAGGCAATGGCAGCTACTGTTAGTCTTCAGAAGAGACAACATTCTTAAAGCAGCGAGTTTTCAGAACAGGATTCACTGATCACTTGTACTGTTCCCAGCTGAGGGCAAACTGTGGCCTTGGCTTCTTGGATGCACTGATGCTGTGCTTGGTTTCTTGTAACAGTGGGTGACACAGATGATGAGACTATCTAAGAAGCCCTGAGCTAACGATAAGAAAAGAAAGGCCATTACTCCCGAGATTCACACATTTCGCTTACATTAATCTAGCATTTAAAGTTAACTCTTTTGTGTTCACAACGCCCCCTAAACACAGCCAAGTCAGTCATCTGGTGCTCAGCTGAAGCAGCAGCAATCTGTTCTAAAGCTGGAGGGAAGAAATGACTGTAGTAGAGTTTTTGAGAGAGGCGGACAGTGCTGTTCTTAAGAAACAATGCAAAGCACCTTCAAGGTTATTGGCAGTATTTGCCTTCCAGGCTGCCAGTTAGTTCCCTCCTCCTGTCAGATGACTCAACTGAAGTCAAATGCCAGATGTGCCCAGGATGTGTCTGTTTACAGGTATAAACTTACAAATACTAACAACACCTTTATTATCAAAATTCAATAACTGTGACTCAGAAAAGCTACAGTGCCTAACCCTCTTGCTCCATATAAACAACTGTCAACAGTGCAGTGTTGGATCATGCAAGGTCCTGATTTCTAGGAACAGAAGTACTGCAGTAGAGCAGAAGACAGTATTGTTCTACTGCTTGTAAAGAGAGAAACAAAGGTGCCTTTGCCTG
Organism: Grampus griseus; assembly: GCF_964374135.1. Lineage (NCBI taxonomy): Eukaryota > Metazoa > Chordata > Mammalia > Artiodactyla > Delphinidae > Grampus > Grampus griseus. The sequence goes on from NC_139014.1 coordinate 24,374,753, forward strand.
ACAGGTTCAGAGTAGACATTTTCAGAGACCTTCGTGCTTTAAAAGACACAGCTATTTGGGGCTTCCCTGGTGGCGCAGTGGTTGAGAGTCCGCCTGCCGATGCAGGGGACACGGGTTCGTGCCCTGGTCTGGGAAGATCCCACATGCCGCGGAGCGGCTGGGCCCGTGAGCCATGGCCGCTGAGCCTGCGCGTCTGGAGCCTGTGCTGCGCAACAAGAGAGGCCACGATAGTGAGAGGCCTGCGCACTGCGATGAAGAGTGGCCCTCGCTTGCCACAACTAGAGAAAGCCCACGCACAGAAACGAAGACCCAACACAGCAAAACTAAATTAATTAATTAATAAACTCGTACCCCCAACATCTTCTTTAAAAAAAAAAAAAAAGACACAGCTATGGGTGCCCTGGGAGGGGAAAACAAGAGGCGACAGAGGCAAGTCCCAGGGGAACGTATGAAGGAGCCGCTGGGGAGCCTCGTGCTTACCTTGTTGGCACACTGCTTACACTGCTTCTCATCCAAGCAATCCCCTGCCACCTTGGCCAGGACAGGATCCAGGGGGTTATCCTTCAGGTCCAGCCACTTCAGACTCTAAACAGATGGGGCAGAGAGCCTGGTAAGCCCGAGTTCACATAAAGAGCCCCTCAAAGTGGAACAAAACGAGCAGAAAGAAATCCCTTCTCTGTTCCGGCTGCAGGGAAAGCCGTCTGAGGCTGTGACAACAAGGTGGTATTCCTCTCGGCCTCTCTCACAGCCACACTCCCTCAGTCCCCGAGGCCTCTGCCACACCTGGCCATGAAACATTGGGTCATGAATTGTTACCTTGAGCTGAGCAAAGCTGACAGGCAGGGTGACCAGCCTGTTGTTGAGGAGGTCCAGGTGCTGGAGGTTGACCAGGCGGCCAAAGTCTGCTGGCAGCTGCCGCAGTTTGTTCTTACTCAGGTCCAGCTTCACCAGGTGTGTGAGGCCACAGAAATCCGACTAGGACCCAAAGAGAGAACACCTTGGCCTTGGGCTCACACACTGTGATGTAACAGTCCAGGAGGCCCCAAGTCAGAGGCACCTATGCGCAAATCCTGACTCTACCTTTTACTAGCTGCTCCAGCTCGAATGAAAATGGAGATGGCAGGCATAGCTCCTGGTGGTGAGCCGTGAGCCGTGTGTGCAGAAGGGCTTAGCCCTTTTTAGTGGTAGCCTGCCTGCAGGCCTATCCTGAAATTATGCCTTATGACACAACTCCCCCAGACAGGAAGGAGAAGCAGCAGGGCTCTAGAAGGAATCATGCTTGCTTGCCAGTCTTACCGGTAGAGCAGTCAGTTTATTGCAGGACAGATCCAGTATGGTGGCCTTTGGGAGGGCAGCCTAGGAAAGGGAATGAGAACAAAATGTCAGATCAACACATGGAACAATTCAGTGACATTTGCTAATGAAGCATTTTCCACAGAAAGTTCCCATGATTAGAAAAGGCCTTTAACATGGACATATATGCACTACCAAATATAAAATAGCTAGCTAGTGGGAAGCAGCTGCATAGCACAGGGAGATCAGCTCGGTGCTTTGTGACCACCTAGAGGGGTGGGATAGGGAGGATGGCAGGGAGATGCAAGAGGGAGGAGATTTGGGGATATATGTATACGTATAGCTGATTCACTTTGTTATAAAGCAGAAACTAACACACCATTGTAAAGCAATTATACTCCAATAAAGATGTTAAAAAAATTTTTTTCAACAAAGGAAAAAAAAAAGGCCTTTAAAAACAAAAAATAGCACTGAAGTATAATGTTCCTGGAGACACGAAAGGAAAAATGAGCCAGTCACCCACGACCTAGAGAAGAATGCACAGTAGGGATGTGGCTGGGGAACATCCAAGGAAAAAAGACCAGATTCTCAGAAATTCTCCACAGCACTTTTAAGATTCTCTCTAGCACTGCTCCTTATTAGGTTTCAGGGCAGGGACTGTGTCTAATATAGCTCTGTGATTTCCATATTCTCCAGTTCAGGGTCTGCCAGGCACTCAATATACCCGTTGGCTGATTCGTACCTGAATGAATGAGTAAGTGAGTGAATGCAGAGTGAAATCAAGGCCCTCACAACCCAGCTCCGTTTTCCCATGGGGTTTGGGATGGAGAGGATCAGCAAAACTGACCCTTCCGTTCTCCCAGGGGCAATGCTGCCCCAACCGGAGGCCTGGAGTGAAAGGTTTCGGACAGCAGTTCTAGGGCCGTGCTGAAACATGGGGCGGGGAAGAAGGCAAATATCAGTTAAGGACACTGGGCCAACGTGGACTTTCCAAATGTCAAAGTCCCAAGCATGAAGTTTGACCACCTAAAGAAGTCTGAGATATCACAGTGGGAAGTACACCGTGGTAATAGTTACATGCATCAACATTTGCTACCTGCCAAGTATTTTACATTACAGTCTTATTTAATCCTCCCAACAACCCTATGCGACGGGAATAATTATCACCATTTTATACATGAGGAAATCTAGGCTTAAAGGATAACTAAGCTTGCCAAGGGCACTCAGCTATTAAGCAATGAAGCTGACATATGAACTGGGAATCCCATTCTAACCTCCATACTACACAGCCAAGGCAGAGAGAAGACTGGGCCAAGTGCCAAACGCAAATATAATTCGTTAAAGGCAGTGAGGAAAGTGCAGGTCATCCAAAGGGAGGCTACTGTGGGGGATGCGGGTGGGGAACCAGGTGGGCAAAGCAGGGATGTACCATCTAACTCCACTTTGGCAACAAACTAGTCTTGTAACGTCCCTGGGGCCTCAGGCTTGTTTCCCCGGTTGGGGGTACGGGAGTAGGCGGGTGGAGGGGTGGGCCACGATGGTGCGGATTCCCACCAGTTTCAGAGTTGGGAAGAGACTTTGCCAACCAAGCAGTGAGATGTCACATTCTTCAAGGAAGCATGCCTCAGGGCTGGGGCAGCCAGCTGGGATTTCTGGCTTCCAAGAAAAGCCAGGTCTGGGCCACACCCAGGTCTAACCGGAGGCCTACTTGCACCAAGTCATTCATTCATCTGTTCATTCATTCTCCGAATACATCCAGCAATCGCGCTCTGAGAGCTCCTACTTTGGGTCGGGCAAGGAGCTGAGCGCTGCGAAAGCCCCTGAAATGGGGCGGGGGGGAGATTCACTCCTGACCCGTAAAAAGCCCATAGCCAGACAAGCAGCTCCTTCCCATCTTCTGGAACTGTGCCAAAGTGACACGTGTACATCCCAGGAAGAAAACTGGGGCCGGACGCGGCCTCCCCCCGGGGAGTTAGTCCCACTCCCCCCACCTCATTTTAAGCCATGGAGACTGAGGCATGCGAAAGAAGGCGACCAACGCAGGGGCCAGCGCCAGTCGCGGGTGGGCGCCTGGGCCTCGCGGGACTGTACTGACCAACTCCTTGACCGGGACCTCATTCAGGTCGCTGAGGCTCAGATCCAGCTCGTGGCCGTCCAGCTTGTCGCGGAGGTTCCCGCCCTTGCTACCGGCCTTGGTCATGGTGACGCCGGCTGAACGAGTCCCGGCTCCGACGGGCAAGAGAAGGGCTAAGAAGCCGCTCGTCGCACCCAACCTACAAAGCCTGCGTCCCCGGCCCCCGCAGGTGCGAGACCGCCGCCGCCCGTCCGCCCGCCAGCCGCCCTCTGAGCCCTGCGCCCCGTTCCCACCAGTGCAGCCACGACGACGACCACTTCCGTGTCCACGTCACCTTCCGCGGCCACTGAGACGGGCTGGGCCAGAGCGGCCTGAGCGTGTGCGGGAGCGCCCTCTGTCGCCCGCCACCGCCGGGAGCGTGAGGTTCCGGCTCCGAGTTCAGTCGCCAGCCGAGCAGCTGTGTTCCCTGGTGCTGGGAGAGCACGCCCGCGGGCAGTCGTCGCTGGCAGCGCCAGGAGGCGAAAAGACTGGGGGCCAGAAGACCTGGGCTCCATCCAAAACTGACCTCATCAGATCTCCCCCATCCCCCTGGATTAGCAGCCGAAACTGGGTGTCCTTCAAAATTGCTCTCTGTCCTCTAACAATCCCCAAACCATCATGATCCGGAAAACTTTGCCTCTCTCTCTCATCTCCTCCTCACTGCCCCAAGCCCTGGTCCGGGCGACCATCAGCTTGAGCTTGGATTACTATTCTGAGTCTCTCTCCCTTCCATCCACCTCCACCCAGCTGCCCAGATGATCTTGCTAAAAATCTAGCCAAGTCTCTCCTCTGCTTAAAACCCTTCAAATAACTACCTGTAGGATATGGACCACTCTCTTTTCTACACTGAGCCCTGCGTGCTCCTGCAGCCTCCTGACCAGCCCCTGCCTGGGATGCTGTGGAGGCTTCCAGTAGGTGGCCTCCAAACCTTTCCCTCTCCTGAAATGGCCCTGCCTTCTCCACTCACCTTCTCTGCCTAGCTAATTACTAGTCCTTCAGGAAAACTTCCCTGAGGTTTATGAATCCTTAAGCAATCACCATGCTTCATCTATGGACACAGGAGAAACACGCATAACAATGGTACCTGGCTGATAGAGTCTGGGGAGGATGGAAGGAGTAAAACACATGAAGAGCTTACAGCAGTGTCTGGCACTTAGTAAGTACCCAATAAATACTAGCTATCACTTATAATCCACCTTGTGCTATACTTACCTTTATGTCTCTTTCCTCCATTCTACGTTGTGATGGCAGAGATTTCGTTTTTGTATCCCCAGAATCTGATGCAGGGTAGTTGCTCATTCAGGGGTCTGTTGAATGAATGAATGAGGCACTTTACCCACTCCAAGCTTCAGTTTGCTTATCTTTGAAATGGGGATATTAAAACTTCTCTCAGAGGGGAATTATGAAGACCAAAAGAAGTCAGTGCCATGGCCTACTCATTTAACAAATCATTGTGTGCACCCCTCCCCATCCCCAGCAAGGCACTGTGCTCTAGGCTTCTGGGAAATAGACAAGAGCAATTGGGTAACAATACATTAGCACTTGGCAATCTCTAAAGCCCTTGAGCATCCTTTTTTTTTTACATCTTTATTGGGGTATAATTGCTTTACAGTGGTGTGTTAGTTTCTGCTTTATAACAAAGTGAATCAGCTATACGTATACACCAGTCTTATTCTGATAATGTATTGATACATGAAGAAACTATGAAGCACATTTTTTTGTTATCTCTCTTTTATGAAGGAAGAAACTCAGGGAGAAGTAAACATGACCTTAGTCACACAGCTGGTTGAGGGGAAGACCCAAATTTTTTATTCCAAATCCTGTTTCTTTTCACTACACCCTATTTCCCTACCCCCACCCCAGGAACCTACACACATAATTATTATAGAAGGTAGAAAGAATAAGGGTCCTAACACATACAGAGAAAATCTGCGTGTGAATGTGCAGGGCTGTGCGGGTGTACATTTGAGTGTGATAACACCAGACTAACATATGTAAGAGCATCCTGTGTGCCTAGGACTGTGACTTACGTATATTATTTCTTTTAACTCATAACAGCCAGATATAAAAGGCAGATATTATTTCAGTTTTAGAAGGGAAGTAATTAAGGCTCAGAGAAGTCAACTATTTATCTCTTTAAGGACAGTCACAGCAAGTGAGTGTATTTGGAAGAAGGTGGGTCATACCCAGCATGGCAGGGAGGAGGAGCCTGGGAAGAAGGAAGAAATCAGAAAAGGCTCCATGGAGGAAGTGGCATTTAAGTTGGGCTTTGAAGAATGGGTCAGACGGAGCTTCCCTGGTGGCGCGGTTGGGAGTCTGCCTGCCGGTGCAGGGGACACGGGTTCGTGCCCTGGTCTGGGAGGATCCCACATGCCACGCAGCGACTGGGCCTGTGAGCCATGGCCGCTGAGCCTGCGCGTCCGGAGCCTGTGCTCCGCAGTGAGAGGCCTGTGCACCGCGGTGAAGAGGGGCCCCCGCTGGCTGCAACCGGAGAAAGCCCTCGCACAGAAACGAAGACCCGACACGTCAAAAATTAATAAAAAAAAAAAAAAAAAAAAAAAAGAATGGGTCAGATTCAGACAGGCAGAGATGCAGCCCAGGGAAGCAGGGCAGCAGAGTGAGGAATTGACAGCAGCTCTTCACTTTGAGAAAGATTTTTTCACTCCCTGGGGCTGGAAAACCACAGCTTCATGAGAAAGTGAAGCCTGTTATCTGTTGACAGCTTTTTGCTCAGGAACGATAGACTAGCCCTGCACTGCGGCTCCTCAAACGAAGTGCCACCTCGTGTCAGGATAGTGAGGTTGTCTGAGCAGCTGCCGAAGAGGACACAGGTAGCACAGGCCTTGAGAAGACAAAGCTCAGGACCAGGACAGGAGGCAGCAGCTTCCTGGAAAAACCTTGGGCATCAGGCCAGCGCTGCCACTGCTAGGTCCAGTGCGATCCTGGCAGGTTGATCCAGCACTCCAAGCTTCTGTTTCGCCTTCTGTCGAACGGAGATAATAAAATGGGAAAGTGTGTCAAGGACCCACGGAGAGATGCATGCAGGAAAGAGCTGAATGGTACCATGCAGTGACGTCAACCTTTCTGAGGGCAGCTGGCCCCTTTCATGCTTCAACCCACAGCCAGAGGTGGACTGAAAAAAAGTCAGACTCAGAGAGCCCTTGAAAAAGGCCCCAAAGAGCTTTTTAAGGCACATGATCCCTGTATATATAGCTTACTTATTTACATAGATTTGCTTTAAATACTTCCACATGTAGAGAGATAAACCATGTTCCTATAAATGAGTCCGTCCCAAAGTGAACTTCAAATTTAAAGTAATTGCAATTAGAAATCCCAAAAAGACTTTTTATTTATTTATTTTTTGCGGTACACGGGCCTCTCACTGTTGTGGCCTCTCCCGTTGCGGAGCACAGGCTCCAGACGCGCAGGCTCAGCGGCCATGGCTCATGGGCCCAGCCGCTCCACAGTATGTGGGATCTTCCCAGACCGGGGCACAAATCCGTGTCCCCTGCATCGGCAGGCGGACTCTCAACCACTGCGCCACCAGGGAAGCCCCCAAAAAGATTTTTGTTTTGTTTTTAGAACTAGGTAAAAGTGATCTTAAAATGCATATAAGATGGAAAAAATCTAATTCATATGGGAGGGTAAGTGTATGAGAATTGCCAAGAACACTTAATGAAATTAAAAAAATAGCCATGAGGGGGGCTATTGTCACCATGAGTATAGCATTGTCATGGGCACTCATCAATGGAAAAACATAGAGAGTGTGGAAACAGATACAAACTTACAGGAGTCCTTAATATATAATTAACATTGTATTTAAAGTCAAATCCATCAAAAGGGGAGTAGTTGAACAAATTAGAATGTATTTACACAATGGAACCTCACTGTGGAACATTATGCAGCCATTAAAGAGAATTCATAGAGCTACATGTATTGACCTGGAAAAAAAATGTTTGTTGTATATGCTCAAGCAAAAAATGCAAGTCACTGAGTAAGATGCATGGCATGATCTCAGTTTTAAAAAATTTAAAACTTTGACCTTATTTCAGACTTAAAAGTTGCAAGGATAGAAGGAAGAATTCCTGGATACCCTTCACCCAAATTTCCCAACTGTTAACACTTTACTACAGAAATATACACATATTTCTGAACTATTTAAGAGTATGTTGCAGACATGATATCCCTTCATCCATAAATACAACAGTGTGTCTCTCCCAAGTACAAATAAAACTCTTATATAACCGCAGGATAGTTATAAAAATCAACAAGTTAATACTGATCAATACTATTATCAATCTATGGACCTTATTCAGATTTCATACATTTTCCAGGATGATTTCATTTTTTGGAAAAAATACATAAAGGGAGAGGTGAAGAAACATTTACATATGTCTACACGTGTATGAGAGCTTGGGAAAGGTATGGGATACACACACTTTTAATACTGCTTACCTTGAACATCGGTTACAAGGCACATGTATTATAATTTTGTAATAAATTATAATGTAGAAAAGTTTAATATAAATAAATAAACAATGAATGAATGAATGAATAAAATCACCGTAGGTTGGAGATAACTTGAGATCAAGTCCTGGTTCTGCCAACTTTGGACACATCACAGAATCTCTCCAATCCTGGATTTCCTCAATCATAAATTTTCCACCTATAGAGGAAGCTATATTTTGAATAAGGATTAAATGGGAAAAAATACACAAAGTTCTCAGTCCCTAGAAGGCACTTTAAAAAATAATTCCTGTAAAACCAACCAACCCTTGTATGTTTCCACCTCCTCCTCTTTGTTCATGCCATTCAGCTTAGAATGCCCTTTCCTCCCTCTCCACCGTCACCATCCTTTTCATGCTTCAAGGCGCAGTCTAGATGCCACCTCCTCCAGAAATACTTGCCTGATCACCCTGACCAAAAGTGAGCTCTTTCCACTGATGCCCTATGGCTACCCCACGCCCTGGTTGCATTCGAATTGTTGGCAGGGATAACAATGATCGAACCCCAGGGAGTTTGCTGGGGAGCTCAAGAGAAAGGCTTTCCTTGCTAATCAAAGGCTGCTATGCTTCTCTGCTGATTCTGTCTGTGTGTGATGCCTGGAACTGCCATGGTGAGACCATCAGGGAAGAAGACATTGTCTGTACGTTGAAAGCGGCAGAGTGGCAAGATGGATTAGCTCAGGTCATGGTACGAGCATCTGGAAGCATCCTGACATACTGCCTAGGCCTTGAAAGGCCTCACTTATTGGTCATAGGGTTTGAATACCACCAAATGGAGATTCTTTTTCTATTTATACCTCCAACAAATATATAGTAGGCATCCTAAGAATATAACTTGTTTGAGTCATTCATTTGACTCAAATCTCCCAAAATATATTGAGTACCTACCACATACCACCTGCCAGCTAAGGACATGCTGGAAATAAAATCCGTAATCATTATACACTTTGCCTGCCTCTCTCATAAGGCCCCGCCTTGCCTCCCACTACTCCCAAAAAAGCACTCCCATAACAATACTAGTAACTTCCAGAATGTATGTGCTCCCTGCCTTCACGTATACTTTCTCCACACTCCCATTTATATACTCTCCCCCTATAAACATCCCATTGGCCGTCCACAGTTTCGCCTCCCAATCCTATCTGGGGTGGGCTGCATAATGGCTCCCAAAGTTAGCCACGTCCTAATCCCTGGAACCAGTGAATATGTTACCTTATATGGCAAAAGGGACTTTTCAGATGTAACCAAATTAAAGATCTTGCTATGGAGAGATTTTTTAGGATTAACCATGTGGGCCCTAAATGTAATCACAAGTGTCCTTATAAGAAAGGCAGAGGGAGATTGGACATAGAAGAGGAGGAGGCAATGTGACCAAGGAGGCAGAGATGCGTGTGATGCCTGGAGCCACCAGAAGCTGGAAGCAACAAGGAAGAGTTCTCGCCAGAGCCTCTGGAAAGCACTAGCCCTGCAAACACCTTGATTTTAGTCCCACAAGACTCAGTTCAGACTTCTGGCCTCCAGAGCTGTAAGAGAATAAATTTCTGTTGTTTTAAACCATTAAACTTGTGTAATTTATTCCAGCAGTGTTAGGAAACTAATACACTACTCACTCAGCTCAGACCTCTAAGAGACCTTCGGTGACACACCTGGGGTAGGTGCCTGTCCCCTGTCTCCCTTCTCCCATGGCACTGGCCACACCACATGCCACCATCAGTCTCAGGGTTGGTGTTCTCTACTAGACAGTGAGCTCCCTGAGAGCAGACACCTGTCTTATTTTTTTTTAATTTATTTATTTATTCATTTATTTAATTTTTGGCTGCATTGGGTCTTCGCTGCTGCACGCGGGCTTTCTAGTTGCAGTGAACGGGGGCTACTCTTTTTTTTTTTTTTTGCAGTACGCGGGCCTCTCACTGCTGCGGCCTCTCCCGTTGCGGAGCACAGGCTCCGGACGTGCAGGCTCAGCGGCCATGGCTCACGGACTCGGCCGCTCCGCGGCATGTGGGATCTTCCCGGACCGGGGCACGAACCCGTGTCCCCTGCATCGGCAGGCGGACTCCCAACCACTGCGCCACCAGGGAAGCCCCGGGGGCTACTCTTTGTTGCGGGGCGCAGGCTTCTCATTGTGGTGGTTTCTCTTGTTGCAGGGCACAGGCTCTAGGCACGCGGGCTTCAGTAGTTGTGCATATGGGCTTCAGTAGTTGTGGCTCGCGGCTCTAGAGCACAGGCTCAGTAGTTGTGGCGCACGGGCTTAGCTGCTCCGCGGCATGTGGGATCTTCCCGGACCAGGGCTCGAATCCGTGTCCCCTGCATTGGCAGGCGGATTCTTAACCACTGCGCCACCAGGGAAGCCCCCACCTGTCTTATTCATATCTGCAGCCTGAGAGCCCAGCCTTGTGCCTGGTACCTAGTGGGCACTCAGGGAATGTCTGTTGAACCAATGATTGAGTAAAGGAAGATAAATTAGATTTGGTCTGATGACACTGGGTCTTATTCAAGTCTTGACAGATGACTTTAGCTCTTGACTTTGACCCAAGAAAAGTTTAAAATTACATCGTCTAAAGAAAGATTTTCGTACCACACTCTTTATGAAAGCAAGGCTTTCGCAACTTTTGGCAGCCGCTGGGATTGCAGTTTCTTTAGTTTTTTCAATTTTGAGTTGTCAGCAAGAAAATACTGATTGTTTAAGATCATGACTGTCTGTGTCTGCCATCATCAGTTGTGGTCAAATAATTTTACTTTACACAGCAGTTCAGAACGAGTTCCTTATTTTCACTTTCAGCTAGAAAATCAGAAACATCATTTTTAGAACAATTTTTATCAGCCCTGTTTTTTTGTTTGTTTTGTTTTGTTTTTGATACTGGCTACTGGATCTGATTGGTAGAGTACAGGCATCATGTATCAAGTCACTGTCATCTCTTCTTTCAAAATTAAAAGTCCCTCCCTCATCCTCCTTTTTCTTCTTTATGTAAAAGTCCCTCCCTCATCCTCCTTTTTCTTCTTTATGTAAAAGTCCCTCCCTCATCCTCCTTTTTCTTCTTTATGTAAAAGTCCCTCCCTCATCCTCCTTTTTCTTCTTTATGTGGCTGCCAGCAGTGTCTTTTTTCCCACCTTTCCTTCATGACTACTGCATCTCTTATTAGACAGCTCCCTTCTCAGACTTACAGAGAAGAAATTTCTTTGAGAGAGACATTTTTCATATACTACTTGGAAACAGCCATTTACAACAGAGAGCTTTGAAAAATTACACCAGAGAAAAGAACTTTGCTCAGGGTCATTGAGAGGAAAGGCAGCAGAGCTGGATTCTTCCCAGACCTGACTCCGAGGCCAATTGCAGGCCTATGTAACCCCTTGGCACCCACTGAAAACCTCATGAAACATGCTAGTCTCTGTAAATGATCAATGCCACTAGTCAGGATGCCTTCCTTGGGCTGTTAATAAAAAAATTTATTAAGAGAAAACATGTACACCGTCTTAGGAAAATAAAACAAGAAAAAGGCTTTTTAACAAAAAGTAGTAGTACGTTCACCTTGTTTGTAACCATCACCACCACCCATCTCCAGAACTTTTCCATCTTCCCAAACTAAAATCCTGGACCCTACAACAAGAAGTCCCTATTCCCCCTCCCTGCAGCCCCTGGCAACCATCATTCTACTTCCTGTCTCTATGAATTTGACTACTGTAGACTCCTCATATAAGTGAAATCATATAGTATTTGTCCTTCTCATACTTAGCATACCTTAAATATTGCTACAAGGTTGAGCCTTGTAGCATAAGTCAGAATTTCCTTCCTTTATAAGGCTGAATAATATTCTGTTGTATACACCACATCTTGTTCATCCATCCATCCATCCACGGACATTTGGGTTGTTTCTGCCTTTGGCTATTGTGAATAATGCTTCAATGAACATTGATGTACAAATGTCTACTCAAGTCCCTACTTTCAATTCTTTTGGGCGCATACCCAGAAGTGGAATTGTTGGATCATGTGGTAATTGTTCTTAATTTTTTTAAGAACTGCCATACTGTTTTCCACAGCCGCTGCACCAGTTTACATTCCCCCCAGCAATGCACAAGTGTTCCAATTTCCCCACATCTTCGCCAACACTTACTGTTCTCTGTTTTTTTGATAGTAGCCATCCTAAAGCATGTGAGGTAGTAACTTATTGTGGTTTTGATTTGTATTTCCCTAATGACCAGTGATGTTGAGCACCTTTTCATGTGTCTGTGGGCCATTCATACATCTTCTTTGGAGAAATGTCTCTTCAAGTCCAAAGGGAATCCTTTCCAACCCCAGCCCGGCAAGTCATGCAAGTCATGTGCAGCACAAGCAGATATGCTCGGATCAGGCAGGAAGCCCCTTGGGGAGCTATGAGGAACTGAGTTGGTTGACGGATGAGGGAGGAAAGTTGGAGGGCATGGACGGCCAATGTGCCCAGCTACCTACTCCCTCAAAGTGACCCAAGAATTCTGGTCACCATGATCTGCTACCTGGACTCAGGAACTCTCACATCAGGCATTTCCATTTTTCTTTCCCCCCAGCCCTCCCCACCTTCCTTGAAACCAGTGCCTACCACAGCTCTCAAGGCTTTGCAGAGATGAAAAGTAATTCTTCCTCCTAAAAAAAAAAAAAAAGGTTTGCAATACCTAACGCAGAGGAAGGTCTCAGAGTGTAGACACAGGAGGAAGAAGAGGATGGAAAAAGAAACTACCCATCACTGAAAACTGGTCGAGTACCAGTTCTGTGCTACTGTACTCAGTGATTACCCCAGCCCTCTGTGTGAGGCTAGTATTAGTCCCATTTTAAAGATGACTGAGGCTGGAAAGGCCCCGTGACTTGCCCAAAGCCACAAACTGAGTATAGACAGAGCCTTGGCTTGTGTTTACTGAGCCCACCTTGACCTTGGACAAGTAGCTGAACCGCTTTGGGTCTCAATTTCTTTATCCATAAAAACAAAGACACATTCCAAGGCATGCCTGTTCCTTGCAGGTTGATTGTGAGGGCAGAGATAACATCGTTGAAGAGCCTGGCATGAAGAGCCTGGCATGGGGGAGATATCTTGAAACTGGTGGCTGTGATTCCACGACATCTATGTCTGGGAAGTCAGGAAAGCCCAGTGTGTGGAAAGCTGAGTCTGGAGCAAAGTTCAGGGAGGGACTCATCCCACCCTTCCCCCTCCAGGATCCTCAAACTAGCAAAGAAAGTGCAAGGGCCTGCAAGCTCAGTATCCACTCCTCACTTCACAGGCCCAGAGAGGAGAAATGACTTACCCAGGGTCACCCAGCAAGCTAGTAGCAGAGTCTGCCAAGCAGGGCTTGGTACCCAGAACTGGGATACTCCCTAGCGCCCCACATTCCCTGGGCTGGGCTATCAGAGTCTGTGAGCTAGTCTATGAGGAAGGCAGGCCCTTGCAAGCCCATCCCCACACAACTGAAGTGTGGGGACCCTCCCCAGGAGCCAGGGTTTCAGAGGGATCGAGGTCACTCTCAGGCTCATGAAGAGGAGCGGCGTTGTCTCCTTCTCACAACCTCGGTTGAGCCAAAATTCCCAGATAAAGGCGGAGATCTTCTCAGGCCAAGCCCCGCCCTCAGCCACCCCTTCTTCCTGGCCCAGTGTGTATCACTGCCTCTGGGTCAGGAGAGGGGAGGCCACCCTGCCAGGGTCCTTCCCGTATTGCTCTCCCCCTTCTCCTCTGGAAGAAGGGCCACGGCTACAGCGAGACACTACGGACCTGGCACACGTGCCACACTGCTGTCCAGTGCGTCTTTTCCTAGCTAGGTCCAGAGATGGGCAGTCACCTTCCCTCCATCCTGCAATCACACTTGGGCCTCAGGGGACCACAGGGAGGGTCTGGAGAGAGAGAGGTTTACTTTTCATTCACTCCTCAGCCTCAGGAATTGTGCCTGGGGCGCGGAGGTGGGGGTGGTGGACAGGTTCCAACGCCTGAGGCCACCTTAGGGTGCACTGCAGGTCAAGGCAGAAGTCTGGGGAGGGATGGGAGGCTGACGCTTGGGACGTGGGGGTCCCCTCCATTTGTTAATGGAGTCCCTTCTGAAGCTGACGTCTGTCCTCAGCCAGCACTCGGGCCGCAGCGGTCTCAGCCGCGCCACGCTTTGTCCCAGCTGCCTCCCCTCCCCCGCGGGCTCTCTGCTCCAGCCGGCATGGCTGGGGGCGCTTCGCGCGGGCTTCCCTGGCCTCTGACCGGCAACCCGCGGGGGGACGGGGGCAGCACGTGACCCGCGCGCCAACACGGCTCGGGGGACGGCCGCGTCTGGCGTCGCCGCGCCGCGCCGCTGGCTCCCCCTCTAGGAAATCAATACGCTCTTGCGCCCCCAAACCCAAGCCCCTGGTGGTTGGGAAGGGAGACCTGCCTTGGGCTGCGGGCCGGGGACGTCGGATCCAGAAGGAAACCAGGGCCGTTTTAACAGGGTGGGAGGCGGAGGGCGGCGGGTCAAGGGGAAGGTGCCCCGCACGTTCCAAGCCTCGCAGGCCTCGCCTCGCCCCGCCCCGCCCGGCCGGCACCTAGTCCTCCGCAACCCATAGGCAGAGGCGACCCTCCCGCCTCCCCGCGCGCTCCGCGCTCGCCCCGCCTCAGCGCACTTAAAAGTTTACTCGGGCCCGGACGCGGGAGTGGCGAGCCGTGGCTGTCTACGTCGGGATGCTGCGCGTCGGGAGGCTGTGCGCCCGGAGCCCGTGGGTGCTGGGGGCCCGGGTCGGCCTCTCCCGGGTTTGGCAGGAAGTGGGGTTGTGGGGCGTCCGTCCCCTCAGGTACGCGGCCTGGGAGGAGAGGGACGGGCTCCGTCTCCCGGAGGGGATCTTGGGGGTCCTGCGGAACCTCGCTGGGGGCCGATCGCGCTCGGGCTGGGAGGCCCGCGGCTGCCCCACCTCCGGGCGGCACACGCGGGAGAGTAGGTACCCCGCACCTGGCACCTAGGCAACGGGAAATGCTGGCCTGGCCCACGCAGACTGGGGCTGCGGCTGGTGGCTGGCAGGGACCGTGCACTGACTCTGGGCTCTGGTCTGGGACTTTAGGTTCGTCCATTCGCGGGCACACTGATGGCCAGAAGTGGGAGCCGTTAGCGGTCTGTCCCGAGGGGGAGGGGCAGGGGCAAGGCCTGTACTCTGTCCCCAGGACACTGCCTCTGAGCTGGACCCCTTGCAGGGATAAACTTGGGGATCTTCCACCCGGTGTTGTCCACCCTAGGCCACTAAGCTCAGCAGTCTCCCCTCTCCTCAAACACCGCTTGGCTCCTTGCTACCTACCGGGCCTGTTTTCTTCTGTCCTCAATGCAGAGGGTGGGATGGGGGCTGGCAGGTGGAGGATGTGTTTCCAAGTAGTTTTGCTGCCTCTACAGCAACACAGTAAGTAATGTTACCTCCCTGTAAGATAACAGATGTGAAAGTGTGTTGATTAAGCAGAGCTGGCCTCCCGCTGATGTTATCAGTGGTGGCTTTTATCTTCAGCGCCCAGCAAGGGGAGGCCTGGGCACCACTGAGCCTGCCCTGCCAGCCAGCTAGGTCAGGACACAGTTTTGGATGCCAGGTGGAGTGTAGGTCTGGGCATGGAAAAGTGACGAGAAGCCGAAAGTTCTCTGAGAGAACTGCTTGGTTAAAAAAAAAAAAAAAAAAAGGAATGAAGTTGGAGGGAGATGCAATTTCCTCCTCTTTGGCTAGAACTCCAAGATCACAACATTTTGAACTTGCTGGTTTCTGAAGATAGAAAGCATGCAGTGCTTTCAGATCACTAGGCTTAATTTTCTGGGAAAACCCAGTGGCTCAGGGCAGGTCAGCAGATGGGATTCTGTTGAAGAAAACGGTTCTCACCATTTCCCCACCAGGGAAGTCCCCTGACCTTTGACTTTTTATGTGTTAACAAAGTAGGTCTCTTACATGCTGCAGGCCTACAATTGCAGAGTAGGGGCACCAGGCCTCATTGAAATTCTGACTCTGTCAGGAGGAGATCCATGTGTCCAGAGAAAGATTTCCTGAGCATTTGGCCTAATTCCCTCCCATTCCTGCCACTCCCTTGTGCTTGAGGCCTTACCTACTGACTATGATGGTTTGACCTGATTTTGCACCTACTTTGTCCTTAAGAAGCCCTCAAGAGTCTCGAGCATTCAGCAGATGTTCCGGAGAACGTACGTCACGTCAAGCACAGGGCGGGTATTGTGGTTATGAAAGCCAGAGAACGCAGTCCTCGGGGAACTTGTAGTCTAGTGAGGGAGAAGATAAGTCCAGATGATCACTAGTCAGTGTTCTAGGTGCCATGGTGTGGAAAGCTCCAGGGCTTCTGTCCTCTGCTCTTTCTGACCTGGTCACATACAGCCTGCTTTCTTGCTGACAAACACCCCATGCCTGTTACCTATCAGATCCCCAGTTCTGTCTGTTAAGAAAAAGCAAGAACCTTGAAGCCAGACTGCTTTGGGTTATAGCTGCGTGACCTTGAGTATGTTACCTAACCGTGGAGTTTGTCACTAATGCTACCTACATGCTGGATTGACAAAGGCTTGCTCTTCTCAGCCTTTGCTTTGGGGCAGAGTTGGTACCTGAGAACCTCCAAATGGGGTCTGGGTAGGAATTTCAAGTGATTTGAAGGTAGGAGAGGATTCCCTCCTCAGTGGCCTCTTCATTGCACCTGGTTCTCTTCTGGCCAGTTACCAAGATGTCAGCCTCTGCCCAGCCCTAAATGGAGCCCCTGGATCTTCTGGACATTCCCCTATCCATCAAAGTCAGGGTTGTCCACAGCCTTTTTCCCCAGAAGGAAAGCAGAAGCTGCCCATTGCTCTACAGACCCCCTTCCCCTTGTCCACACAACCCCATCCCCAGGGAAGGCAGATGGTCTAGTCTGGAGCTTCAGGGAGCCTAGGAGGGCAGAATCCAATGCGATTCCTGATGAAGCTCCAATAAGCGCTCTTCCTTCAGACCTCTAACGCTGGCCTGGGGCTGCCAGTGAGGCAGCTGCGCCCAGGGTGTCGGGAACATTCAGAGCTGGGAAAGACAGAGAGAGCCGTGGCTCAAGCTTCTCAGAATCAGGTGTCACCCTCAGAGCGGGGGCTCCAGTGACTCAGTGCTGATGGTTGGTGCAAGGGCATGGGTAGGCTTCATGGACCACCCTCCAGGGGGATGGCTATAATCAGGTGGGGCCAGTACTGGAAACTATAAAATGTTGTCCCTATATGAGGGGATTATATTAAGCTAGGAAGTGTTTTGGGTAGAAATCACAATAGAAAAATAGACCCTTCCCATAATCTACCAAAGATGATTAACAAGGGATTTGGTAATGATATCCTTACTCACTACTCCGGTCTAAATGTAATAATAGAAAATAAACTATAAATTTGGACGTTGTAATCAGTGACTGGTACACGTCGGTTTTAGTTACCTCTCCTGCCTTGCACACAGTAGGTATGCAACCTACTGTAGAGGGTGCAGTGGAGGATACAAGGATGAATGAACTTGTTTCCAGTGGCTTCTTTGCCAGAAAGGGATCTGCAGGGAAGGATCATAGACCCACTGATTCAAGGCAGTAAGGATGCTCTACCAGGAGAGTGTCAATCAAAGCAGGGAAGAATCTGATAGGTGGGAATGGGATTAGGTAAGACTTCCTAAAGAAGCTGGAATTTGAGCCTGATCCCTCCAATGATAGGTCTGTGGTTTGAAGGATGAAGGCTGTATACTTGTATTGATATAAACTCTTGCTTGTGCTTGAACTCTTTTGAACCCTGCGTAGGAAGCCCTCCTAACATCTCCCACATTATTTATTTATTCCATCTACAGACAAAGACTTTGGAGCCAGACAGATCTAAGTTCAAAAGAACCACTTTCTAGCTGGTAGCTTTGGGACTAAGTTAAACTTGAGACTTTTGTTATGTGTAAATAGTGTTGTCGTGAGAGTGAGAGTTAAATGAGGTCGCGTAAGAAAATTCTTACCCGCAGCCTGGTGCTACTGAGTTATGAGACAGAAAGTACTTATGTAACAATGGCTTTGCGCATTCCTGCAATGACCCCCAAGACCCACCGTTTAGAGCCTTGTCTGGAGAGCAGGAGGAAGACGTTCTGGCAGAGGTAACTGCTTAAACCAAGCTGAGGCTGCTCTGGTTGTGTTGACAGACCCATCCGTGATTACGCTGAGTGGTGGGATAAAGGACTGCTTTTTTTCCCCCCTGATCAAACCAAAGTACAGGATGTAATTGCATCTCTTAAAGGGGCCTTGCTAGAGGAGTGTCCTGATAAATGACAGGAACCAATAATTCTGCCAGGGGCCTCTCCCTTCAGAAATAAACAAGCTGTTTTTCTACCTTAGGAATCATGTTCTGTGAATCTCATTGGCATGCATGTATTTCTCGGTTTGGGAGCTGAATGACAGGAAAGCAAGCCCAGCCCGACCAGTATGGCTTTAGGCAAGTCTCTCAACCTCTCCGGACCTTGGTTTCTTTGTAAAATAGGCCACTTGGATAAGAAGCACTCTGCAGTATTTCTGTGGACATTCTGTGATTCCTAAGGAGGCTGGGCTTTGAGACTTGGATCCCTGAATCCAAGAGGGCTGTGGTCGAAGTAGGAAGCCTTCATACTTGTATGAAATCTTACTTATGCTTAAACCCTTATGAACTCTTCCTAACCTCTGGACTCTCTGGTTTTCTCTAGTCCTCTATGAGTGAACAGAAAACATTGAGGGTTTTGACCCTAGAAAGCTAAGAGCTAAACCTTGTATGCACCTTAGTGATGCCATCAAGGGCAGGTGTTCTGAATCAGCCTCCACCCCTGGCTCCTGTGTACTTTCCCCATGAGCCCCGAACAGTGGCCCAAGGGAAAATCTGCAGCATGGATGCCTCCTAACCCCAAGTATTTCAGGCCCTCTGTCTTCTTGAGTTTACTGGACTCAAATAATAATTTCCTGTTTACTTTCTCTGCAAAAACACATATACACCATCAGTTTTATTCGAGCTAAAAATGGAAGCTTCAGGCTTCCCTGGTGGCGCAGTGGTTGAGAGTCCGCCTGCCGATGCAGGGGACATGGGTTCATGCCCCGGTCCGGGAGGATCCCACATGCCGCGGAGCAGCTGGGCCCGTGAGCCATGGCCGCTGAGCCTGCGCATCCGGAGCCTGTGCTCCGCAACAGGAAAGGCCACAACGGTGAGAGGCCCGCGTACCGCAAAAAAAAAAAAAAAAAAAAGGAAGCTTCCACCAATACAGAGTGCCTTGCTCAAAATCTTCATTGTAGCTCTTACCTTGGGGGTTCTTTGTAGTCTGCGTTCTTTGTAAGCTGTGGACTCCTTCAGGAAGGTTATGTTGGGTGGTGGAAAGATCATGGGACTTTATGGTATAATTACAGACAGCAAAATGCACAAATCTTGGTTGTGCAGTTTGATGAATATTAACAAATGTATTCACCCATTACTCAACACCCCAAGATACAGAACTTGTCTATCGCTCTAAAACAGTGCTGTTCAGTAGAAATATACTGTGAGCCACATGTGGAATTTTATGTTTTCTAGTAGCCATATTAAAGTAATAAGAAATAGGCAATAAGTTTAATGATATATTTTCTTTAACTTAGTATAGCCAAAATATCATTTCAGCAGGTAATCAATCTTTTAAAAATTGCTAAGGAGGTATTTTATATTCTTTATTTCGTAAAGTCTTCCAAATCTGGTGTGTATTTAACACTTACAGAACACTTCAGTTCAGACTAGCCATGCTTCAAGTGTTCCAGAGCCACATGTGACTAGGCTACCATATAGACAGCACAGTTCTAGAAATTTCTCTAGTGCCCCTTTCCAGTCAGTTCCCTTCCCCAACCAGAGACTATCACTGTTCTGATTTCTAATCTCCATAGATTAATTTTGTCTATTCTTGACTCTCAGAGTATATACTCTTGTGTCTATCTTCTTTTGCTCAAAAATCAAGGGTTGCTTTTGGGAGGAGTGACCTATTAATCTTGACAAAAAATTCATGAAAGTGTGTGTTATACATTAAACAGTTTAGCTTTCCTTGATAACCACGGGGAAAAGGACATGATCTCCTATGCTCAATATTTCACCTCTTGGTTGTGGCAGCATAAAGGCAAGCTGAGAAGTGGGGGCCTCAGAATAGGTCTAACAAATGTGTCAAGGGGCTATCCCAGCAGAGAGTGATGGAGATGGTGTGGCTTCTAGGCCCACTGAACTGGGCAGCCCAGTTACACCTTGTGGTCCCCAATATTATATCATCAAAGAACTGTTGTTTTTTTTTTTTTAATAGATTTATTTTATTTATTTTTGGCTGCGTTGGGTCTTCGTTGCTGCATGCGGGCTTTCTCTAGTTGTGGCGAGCGGGGACTACTCTTCGTTGCGGTGTGCGGGCTTCTCATTGCGGTGGCTTCTCTTGCTGCAGAACATGGGCTGTAGGCACGTGGGCTTCAGTAGTTGTGGCTCGCGGGCTTCAGTAGTTGTGGCTCACAGGCTCTAGAGCACAGGCTAAGCAGTTGTGGCGCACGGGCTTAGTTGCTCCGTGGCATGTGGGATCTTCCCGGACCAGGGCTCGAACCCGTGTCCCCTGCATTGGCAGGCAGATTCCTAATCACTGCGCCACCAGGGAAGTCCCTTGAATAACTTTTCATGTGCTTATCTGCCACCTGTATATCCTTTTTGGTGACGTATCTCTTTATGTCTTTTGCTCATTTTCCAGTTGAATTTTTTTTTTTTAACTGTTGAGTTTTCAGAGTTCTTTATGCAATCTGGATACTAGTTCTTTGTCAGATATGTGGTTTGCAAATATTTTCTCCCACTCTGTATCTCATCTTTTTGTCCTCTTAATCGGGTCTTTCGCAGAGCGAAAAGTTTTAATTTTGATGAGGTCAGTTTATTAATTTTATAGATCGTGCTTGTAGTGTCAAGTTTAAAAACTTTGCCTAGCCTTAGATCCTAAAGGTTTTCTCCCATGTTGTTTTCTAAATGTTTCTAATGTTTTACATGCAGTCTGTGATCTATTTTGAGGTGGTGTTTTTTTTTCCCCTAAGAGACTTAGGTCGAAATTCTTTTTTCATAAATTTATTTATTTTTGCCTGTGTTGGGTGTTCGTTGCTGTGCGCGGGCTTTCTCTAGCTGTGGAGAGTGGGGGCTACTCTTCATTGCAGTGCGCGGGCTTCTCATTGCAGTGGCTTCTCTCATTGTGGAGCACGGGCTGTAGGCGTGTGGGCTTCCGTAGTTGCGGCACATGGGCTCAGTAGTTGTGGCTCACGGGCTCTAGAGCACAGGCTCAGTAGTTGTGGCACACGGGCTTAGTTGCTCCGTGGCATGTGGGATCTTCCCGGACCGGGGCACGAACCCATGTCCCCTGCATTGGCAGATGGATTCTTAACCACTAAGCCACCAGGGAAGCCCCCGAAATTCTTATTTTTTGCTGAGGACCTTTCAACATCATAGTCATTCTCATGCTCTTGGTGGCCACTGCACATTAAAATGGCCATCAGTTAAGAAAATGACCATTCCCTAGTGCTCGTTGGGTTTTATTTGTCACAACAGCTCCTTCATTTTCTTGAACACTAGTTGTATGTTGTAGCTGGTATAAATGTGTCACTCATCTTTGTGGGTACATAAAAATAACTTTATTTCAGGATAAAACAGTTATTACAGGTTAAAAGTTGTCCCCTCCAGCCCAACCATCTGCCATCTCTACTCCCAGATTGACCACTAGCCTAGTGTCTTTCTGAAAATTAGGGAAAGGAGCCCCCCCCAACCCCTGCAAGAATGCAGCCCCATGGTGCGTGGATCAGTGAGCAGTACTTGGGCTGCTGGGTTGAATAATGAATCTTGGGGTGATGTGCAAGGGAGATGGAAGAGGAGGGCCTGCCTCTCATCTGCCATGAGCTAGAAGATGCATTGGCACATTTAGCTGGAGCTGTGTCTCACACAAGGGTGAGTATGTTGACTGAGGACTGAGGCTTGCCCAAGAGGACAGCACATGAACTTCATGGGCAGCCTGCAGCCCTGCCTTATTGCATAAAAGTTAGTCTTGGGCTTCCCTGGTGGCGCAGTGGTTGAGAGTCCGCCTGCCGATGCAGGGGACACGGGTTGGTGCCCCGGGTCCGGGAAGATCCCACATGCCGCGGAGCGGCTGGGCCCGTGAGCCATGGCCGCTGAGCCTGCGCGTCCGGAGCCTGTGCTCCGCAACGGAAAAAAAGTTTCGGTTCCTCCACATGCTTACCAACACTTGATATTTTGGTTTTTTGTTTACAGCCTTCCTAGTGGGCGTGAAGTGGTATTTCATTGTGGTTTTAATTTGCATTTCATGTGCTTGTTGGCCATTCATATATCTTCTTCGGGAAAAAGTCTATTCAAGTTGTTTGCTTATTTTTAATTGGGTTATGTGCATTATTTATAATTCATTCTTTTGGTCATTCATTTGAGCACTTCTTACATTCCAGGCCCTGTGAAGCACTGAGGATAAAACAGTGAACACATTAGTTGCCAAAGATGAAAGGTCAAAGGAATTATTTTTTTTTTAAATCTTTGTTTCCTGACTTCTCTTATGAAATCAGATCTGGCAGCCGATCCGGGCCTGAATTTTCACAGGCCCATTCTCTGTGGACAGCTTTAGGTGGGGCTGTACCTTGTCTCCAGTTCCCTCCCAGCTCCCGCCTGGCTGACTCACTCCCACCTGGCGTTTTATAGTACCCAGCGCGCATAGCTAAAGGCTTACTCTAGTTGTTTGAGTTGGTAGCAGCTGGGACTCCTGGCGGTCCTGCTCCAACTCCTTAAACTTTCCACAAACAAGCAAACAACTTTTCCTGAAACCAAATCTCTTTATTGTCTTTTTCAGGTTTAAATGGGGGTATCTGCCACTTTGTTTAAGAGTAGAAAAAGAAGAGGCCACCCTTCTTGACCAAGGCGCTTGGGAGTGTCTGAGGAAGGAGGGACGTAGAATCAGTGGTGTTTGCACTCGGTCTTTCCAAACGATGCGTGGTTCTTAAGTTTATGAGCAAATTGCATTGATATGTGTTTCTAGAACCCTTCAATCCTCTGAAGGAGCAACCTGTTTCCACCACAACCCTGCCCTACGCAGTCCCAGTTTCTTGGGTTCAATTAGTAAACAATTGTGGAAAAATAGAATTGAGATTAGACAATCTCTGTTGATCAGTTAGGGACTAAATCCAGAGCCTAAAGAAGAGAATTACCCATCCCATCCTTTCTCCCTGGCTTGGGCAGGCAAGGCTGTAATGCTGGGGCAGTGGTACTGAACTCTCCACTTCAGGCTCAGCTATTTACCAGCAGGGCAGCCCACTTTGCCTCTCTGCACTTCAGTTTCCTTACCTGTACAATGAGAGTTCATAATTCCCACCTGTATTTTTCAGAATTGGCTTCGTGTGTATCACAAAAATCCCCTCTCACCGTGGTTTTAGGAGATGGGAGTTTCTTCTTCTGGGAGATGGCCAGTCTGTGGCCGGCATGGTAGAGCCTGCTGTCAGACTCCAGGCCCTTCTGTCTGTTGCTCTGTGGCGCCCAAGCTCACCATGTGGTCCAAGAGAACTGTCATGGGCAGCATTACAGCCAGTGGGAAAGAAAAAAAGATGTGCTTCTCTTTAAGGGTTCTTCTCAGAACCTGCACTCACGACCTCTCCTTACGTCCCCTTGGCCAGAACTTTATTCTTGGACCAGACCACCTGCTGGGGAAGCTTGGAAATGTGGTCTCTATTCCACCTGGCCATAGCCAGGTGAACATCTGAGGGTGTATTATTAAGGGAGAAGGGGCTACTGGGGGTCTCTCTCATACCATCTATCAGAGCCACCATGAAGATAAAGGAGATAATACACAGGGCAATTGAACTGCATTTCGCGGGGGGGCACATTAATCAACCTGTTGATTTGCCAACTAGACACTCCAAGAAGCCACTGAAAACCATGGTGAATGTGTAGAAAACCAGATTCCAAACAAAATAGGACTCCGGGTCATTTTGAGAAGAAGAGGGTCCGTGTTGTCAGGCAGATCCCCCCGCTCCCCACCTTTAATGATCTGTTGACAATGTGACCATTAAACTGGCTGAGATCTGTATTTCTCTGCCTTCTAATCCAGATGCTGGGCTGTTGGGAAGCGGCCTGCCAGGCTTTCAAGGGCAGTGGTAAGCCACTGAACGCAAAAAATGTATATAGTTAGGATTCACCAGTTGTAAGCAATGGAAACCGAACTCGGACTGGCTTAAATTTGTTTGTTTGTTCATATTTTAGATTACATATATAAGTGAGATCATGCAGTATTAATCTTTCTGTGTCTGGCTTATTCCCCTTAAGCATAATGTCCTTTAGGTTCATCCATGTTGTTGCAAATGGAGTTCAGCTTTCCCCTCCCCGACCCCCAGACTGGCTTAAATTGAAAGAGGGAATTTATTGACTGTTGACAGTGAAAAGTCCAGAGGTAGGTAGGCTTAACACGTGACTGGGTCTAGGTATTCGACAATCGCAAGATTAAGTCTGTCACTGGGTCTTCCTGTCTCTGTTTCTGTCTCTCTTTGTCTCTCTGTCTCTTTCCATCTCTCCTACTTTCCTCTGTGTTGACTTTCTTCTTAAGCAGGTTTTCTCCACATGCTTGCTCTTGCCCCTATCACCTTGGCAAACCCGAAGAAAAGAGCATATGTGTTTCCCAGGGGGCAAAAATGGACGCCCTCCACAGTATGCCTGTGAGTGAAGGATTTGGGTACACAGTCTCTCTTGAGGGGTGTCATGGTGACCACAGGGAACTACCTTAGTAGTTCTTTAGGTTTGTCAACCTGAGTGTGGGCTGCTGGCAGGGCTTCAGAGGCCCGTGACACCTGGCTGTTTTCTGCTCCAGCACACCTGGCTTAGGTGACTCCCTACAGCCCTTTGAGAAGATTGCCCAGGTAGGTAAATAGCATCCCCTTGAGGATAACCACTGATCCAAGTCCTCAGACTTTATAGGTGGGGAAGCTGAGGCCTAGAGGGATGAAGACACAGGTATCTTAACTTGGATTCTCTTGAGAGCAAGGACTTGGGTGCTGGTGATTTATCTGCGATCCTAGGAAGTAGGAGTGAGGGAGTGCGGAGGAGACAAGAAGAGAAGTCAGTATGGCATGTGTGCAGGCAACCAGGGTCTTCCCCCCGGGACTCGATGCCTCCCAGAACTGTCCAGCTAAGAAGGGGAGACTTGAGGGAGTCCCTGAGCAGACAGAACCGCAAGGACCTGTCCCAGCAGCTGAAACCAGAGATGCACTGAGGAGACATGTCAAGGGACACCAAAGGTGTCTGTGACAGCCACCCACCCAGCGGGTGGTACCCCTGGGATGAGACCTCAAGCCCCCAACTCCAGCCCAGTGCTCGCTCGCTTCCCAATGTGTGGCTCCGCCTCGCTGAAGTCAGGACAGCCTCCCCATCAGCCCACACTGGGACCCGCCCTCCTGCGACATGAGCTCTCCTCACCCATTTACAGGGAAAACCAGTTTTGCTCCGCTCTGCCCTGCCTACCTTGTTCTTCCCAGAAATTCTTCCCCATAAGCCATAAGTGGTCAGTCAGTGAAAGCCAGGCTCGGTCTTTTCAGCTCAGCAGCTGCAGGACTGAATCGTCAGGAAGGGTCCCTGGGGCCCACACCACCCAGTGGTGGCCCAGAGGAGGCCTGGAAGGATCCTGGAAGGGTCCTGGAGCATGCCCTCTCTGATGAGCACAGGGTCTGAGAGCTACCACACTCCCACCTGGGCCTGGGTGGGAGCCCAGCAGCTGTCACCCAGGGCAGCGAAGCGGGCACGAGCAGCCCTGGGCCTGTGACACTTGGATTGCTGGGGACCTTTTTTCGTTTTTGCTTTTAATTAATGAATAGACTTTAGATAGTTTTAGTAATTAATAGTTTTATTTTTTAATTTTTTTAAGTGTACATTTATTTAACTTATTTATTTGGTTGCACCAGGTCTCAGTTGCAGCAGGCGTGCTCCTTAGTTGCGGCTCACGGGCTCCTTAGCTGCAGGTCGCCAGCTCCTTAGTTGTGGCATGTGTGCTCCTTAGTTGCAGCTGGCATGCTCCTTAGTTGTGGCCTGTGAACTCTTAGTTGCGACATGCATGTGGGATCTAGTTCCCTGACCAGGGATCAGACCTGGGCCCCCTGCATTGGGACGCGGAGTCTTAAACACTGCGCCACCAGAGAAGTCCCCCTAAACAGTTTTAGAGTTACAGAATAACTGAGCAGATTGAACATAGAGTTCCTTATACCCACCCCCCACCCCACCCCGGCACAGTTTCCCTGCTATTAACATCTGCATTAGTGTGGTACATTTGTTACAATTAGGGAACTAGTATGGTACGTTATTATTGACTATAGTCCGTAGTCCATTAAGGTTTAGTCCTTGTGTTAGACTATTCTGTGGGTTTTGACACATACCCAGGGGCCTTTTCACTAGGAGGAAGCAGTGTGTAGGATGAGGCCATTCCTAGCCCACACAGCCCACCTCCCTGCTTCGTCAAATCAGCGTGATTGACTTCAGTTTCCCTTTCCAGGGTTTTGGCACCAAGGCTCCAGGCCCCTGGCACTGAGTGGAAACTGGGGAGTAGGTTGGGGAAAAGAACCTTCTCTCTGATTAATGACAGGAAGTCAGCCTCCAGGTTTGATCTCCCAAGGGCGAAGCACGTCCTAAGTTAAATGATGATGGTCCCTGGGGATGGGGCGGATCAGACAGCTTCTGGAGTATCCCGCACACATTGTAAGCAGCCTACCTCCCAGCGGGGTGTGCCAGCCTCTGTCGCCAGGACGCCTGGGTTGGTGCAGTTGAGCCCACAGCCCCTCTCCCCACAGCTCTGGAGAGATGGATCGCACCGCCACCCTGCCCATTGGAGGCCTCAGCCATGTCCAGGGCCACAGCACGTTGCACCTCATTAACAAGACTGTGGGGCAATGCCTGAATGCCACAGCGCAGAGGGTCCCGGACCGAGAGGCCTTGGTTGTCCACCACGAAAACGTCAGGTTGACCTTTGCCCAGCTCAAGGAGGAGGTGGGTCCTGACTTTGAACCCTCAAAGTGGGCAGGTGCTGGCCCCCAGGCTGCCCTGGCTGGGTGGAGCAGCAAGGGTGGCGCCTAGCTGTGGGGCAGGGTGCTGGGGCTGCCTGAGAGCCCCAAGGGATGTCAGGAGAGGAGGGCAGGACTGAGGCAGAGGTGGCCCAGGTGCCTCCTGCATCAGTCGTTCTTGGGACACTGGTTGACTACGCATGTTCCCAAGCCGCCTCCAGATCTGCTGAGGCCTAGGTATCTGCCTGTCCCTTGTTCCCAGGTGGTTCTGATGTGAACCCCTGGGCCAAAGGTTAAGGGGCGAGTCATGGGCCCCTTTCTGCTCACCTGCATCTCACCCTTTTGCGGCCTGTTTATACCAGGTGGACAAAGCTGCTTCTGGGCTCCTGAGTACTGGCCTCCGCAAGGGTGACCGTCTGGGCATGTGGGGACCCAACTCTTACGCATGGGTACTCATGCAGCTGGCCACGGCCCAGGCAGGCATCATTCTGGTGAGGAGGGGCTTACCTGGCACAGCTGGCTGTGGGGGGGGGGCATCATTCAGGGGAACCCCCTTGACCCTTGGCCCCAGAATCATACCGGTGCCTGGCTGGTTTCAGACCAGCTGGTGCTTTCTCCTGAAGCCCACCAAGGAAGCCTGAAGGTACAGGGTGCTGCCTCTGAGAGTGGAGGGGCAGTGAGAGGGACAGAGTCTGCCCAGGACACATGATGTACCCTCTCTGTCTCCACCAGGTGTCTGTGAACCCAGCCTACCAGGCTATGGAGGTGGAGTATGCCCTCAAGAAGGTAGGCCCATTCCTAGCCTTGGTGGGGGTGGGGGAGCCAGCTGGTGGCACAGGGGGCTTCCAGTTGTCATAGAGGGCTGACTGGGCTGGGGGGCCATGCTCAAGGGAGTGACCCCCAGAGTCTGTCCTTCCTTAGACGGTGGGTGGGAAGAGTGGGCTGTTGGTCAGACAGGCTAGTGTGTGTGTTGGGGGTGGTGTGTGTGTGTCGGGGGTGGTGCATGTGTGTGTCGTGGTGGTGGTGTGTGTGGGCAGGAGAGCAACTGTTAGGACGCCACCACATCCCCAGGCTGGGTCTTCCTGCTGACCGTGGTGGGGCGCTCCCCTCCTACAGGTGGGCTGCAAAGCCCTCGTGTTCCCCAGGCAATTCAAGACCCAGCATTACTACAACATCCTGAAGCAGATCTGTCCAGAGGTGGAGAAAGCCCAGCCGGGGCACTTGAAGAGTCAGAGGTGGGGGTGTCCCAGATTGGGAGGCGTGCCTCATGCAGCCTCCTGGCCCCCTCATCCCGTCCCCATCTCTGTGGGCCCTTCCTCAGCCCCCGACTCTCACCATGCTCCCTTACCCCCAGGCTCCCAGAGCTGACCACAGTCATCTCGGCGGACGCCACTCTGCCAGGGACGCTGCTTCTGGATGAGGTGGTGGCAGCTGGCAGTCAAGAGCAGAATCTGGCCCGGCTCCGGCACACCCAGCAGCTCCTGTCCTGCCATGACCCCATCAACATCCAGTTCACCTCGGTAGGGCAGAGGTCTCCTGTCCCGAGCCCAGGCTGGCACACTAACGCTTGCCCGTCATGTGGCCCTCCCCCGAGAAGGAGGAGGCAGCAGAGGAGATCAGGGGAGAGCAAACACTCTTCTAGCGGGGCCGGCCCTAGCTGTCTGCTCTGCCCGGGAAAACTTCAGCACCTGGTGTCCACGTCACACGCCCACCTCCCCTGGCCCTCTTGTCCCCAGCACAGGGGCAGATGCACTGAGCCACCACAGGTCAGAGCCCCTCATTTAGCAGATCGGGAGACTGAGGTCCAGAGAGGGCATGTGCTGGTGAGCCCCAGAGTTCTCTGAGCGGCATAAGGACAGACCTTATTTGCCACCTCTGTGGATCCTAACACCTGGCACCGCGTAGGCATGTGGCAAATCTTTGTGAATATGTACTGAGTGAATGAATGGATCTGGGGCAGCCGTCTCGGTCTCCTGACTCCCCGTCCAGTGCTCTTCCATGCACTGGCCCAGGGTGGGAAGGAGATGGGATGAAAGAGGCCAAGCCATCACCTGCTTGTCTTGTCAGGGGACAACCGGCAGCCCCAAGGGGGCCACGCTCTCCCACTACAACATTGTCAACAACTCCAACATGATAGGAGAGCGCCTGAGACTGCACCAGAAGGTGAGGGGGTGCTGGCCCAGCAAGGGCTTCCCTGGCACCGTGCCGGCGGTGGGGGGCTCCCCCGCTGGCTAGAGGAACTGGCTTCCGGGGGCCCTGCAATAGACCCAGCCTCCTGCTTCCATCTCCAGCCACCAGACAAGTCACGGGTGGTCCTGCCCAGCCCCCTGTACCACTGCCTGGGTTCCGTGGGAGGCACAATGGTGAGCTTGATGCACGGGGTCACCCTCATCCTGTCCTCTCCGGTCTTTGATGGCAAGAAGGCGCTGGAGGCCATCAGCAGAGAGAGGTGGGCATCAGTGGACAGGTATCTGTGGGCTGATAAGACCTTCCTATTCCTCACTTCTGGGCCCTGATCCCTTTCCAAGATGTCTCTTCCCTCCAACCAGGAGAAATGGAGACGGGGTAGTGGGAGACCCCCAGGCGAGGACCAGTTCCTCCCTCCAAGGAGCTTCTCCTGCCTGTTCCCCATAGTTGCAGCCTTGGCCCTTACTGTAGGGTCAGGTGGGGTGGTGAGAAGAGGAAGTTCCCTTCTACTTCCAAGCCTGATTCTGAGATGTACCTCCCTCATACAGAGGCTCCTTGCTGTACGGAACTCCCACAATGTTCGTGGACATTCTGAACCAGCCAGACTTCTCAAGTTATGACATCTCAGCCATGTGTGGAGGTGGGATGGGGCCAAGGGTGGCAAGCCAGGATTGGCCCAGTGAGCTACATACGTGCCCAATCTTTCATTTAGGGGCAAGAAGGCCACTGTAGAAACATGGGTGGGAGGGAGGAAAATCCCCAGTGTCCCTAGACTCCAGCCCAAGGCCAGCTGCCTGGTCTAGGAATAGGTCCGGGGTTGGGGAGAGAAGGGAATGTTATTTCCTAAAAAGGGCCGTAGGTGAAGGGAGGGTCCACTGGGCCTGGAACAGGTGGGAGCTGTGTCAGCCCTCTCTCTGATTCAGGTGTGATCGGTGGGTCCCCTGCATCCTCAGAGCTGATCCGAGCCATCATCAACAAGCTGAACATGAAGGAACTGGTGGTGAGTGGAGGACGGGGCTGGGCAAGAAGAGATTGCTGGGAGTGGGGAGGAGCCCAGCCTGGGTCTCCAAGGAAGACCCTCCGGCTGGCCGTCATTCCAGAAAGCAGATGTGAGACAAAACAGTCTTACCTAATCGGCAGCTCTCAAGTCACTGAGATAGGTGACAGGGGAGTAAATATTACACATACATAAATTTATATTTATAGAAATCTGGGGAAGAAATGCAGCACGGGAGGATGTGTGGCAAAGCACCAGTGTCCGGCTAGAGTGTCCTGGCAGGCGGGGGCTGGCAAAGTTGGGGGTAGGGGCTTGAGACCCTTCCTAGAAGCAAGGGGTGGGGCAAGGATCTGATGTTTGTTTCCAAATGGCAGGGAAAGGGGAGCAGAGACGAGGATTCTGGAAGAGTGGCCATCCTGATGGCCACCGTGTTCCGGTTCTAAAGGACTTGGGGGGTCTCAGCAACGGCTTCTCTGAGAGGAGCCGTAGCCGTGGGGCCAGGCGTGATGAAGCTCTCACCGTCCGGTGGAGCTGGGTTTGTGCTGCAGTGCCCGAGTCCCCTGCCAGGACATGTCTAGGTGTGGACAGCTCTGTGCATCAGCAAAGGCTGTGGGGAGAAGGTGGGGGTCAGAGGTGGGAGGATCAGTAGTTTCTCCGGCAGAAGGCAGAGACCAGTCACCAGGACCGGCTGGGTCAGGACCTGCGGTGAGGCGAGGATTGGTGTCAGGACTCCAACAACCTAGACGGTGTTTGGAGAGAATGGTGGTGGTCCTGGGCAGCATCATTTTCCCCCTTAGAGGGGGAGCCCCAGTCCTCCCCTCCTCTCTCTGCAAACATGGAGGGTCTGCATGCCCTTTCATGGTGGGGAAGTATCCTGAGACACCCTCCTCACTTCCAGAATCTCTAGAGAGGGAATGGGGGACCTGCCCACCGGGCCATACCTGTTTAATGGCGGCCGGCTTTCTTGGACCTCTTAGTGGGGAACTTGCAGCCGCGGAAGGCGTCCGTGTCACGAACGTGCTGGCCCCTGAACTTGGCGGGCGACGCGCAAGTGGCATCAGGGCGGGAGGTCTTGGCTTCCAGCCACCTGGAGAGACAGAGAGTTGCTGGGGTAGGGAAGAGAGTAAGAGTACTGGAGGAAGGGCCAGTGAGCCATGGGGCCAGGTTGACTTGGCTTTAAGGTAATCTGGAACTGTCATCTTCATGCAAATCGGGAAATGCCCAGGGTTCCACACCTATTAGGTAGAGATCTAGGACATATGCCCAGGATGTCTTAGTGCAGGGCCAGTGTGTCTCTACTCCATCACACGAGCGTGTTCTGGGGGTACCACGGGGGTCTTCTCACCTCCGCAGTCCCTGGAGCTGGCAGGTACATTTCCAGGGGTTGTTGGTGAGGGTGAGGGTCTCCAGGCTGTGAAAGGGGAAGCTGGAAGGCAGCTGGTTCAGGCGATTGTTCTCCAGATGGACATGTTTCAGCGTGGTCACACCCAGGAAGGCACCATCAGAGAACTAGGGAGGGAGGTGGGCACGAGTGAGCACCCCAGCCCGTGTCCGGCCTCTCCCATCTCTATGGCCCCAGAGGAGCAGGGTCGTTCCCTGGACGTAAGCAGTGGCACCTTGAGGAGTTTCACAGTATGACTAAGTTGTCTCAGATGACCTAATCCATACAACCACCTTTTGAGATAGGTAGTGTTATTTCCAATATGTAAATTGGTGGGGGGCGGGGGAGGGGTTAAGTCCCTTGCCCAGGGAGTCAACAGTAGCTGCAGGACCACATCCAGCTCCTCCTCCCCTGGCACCATGCTTCCTGCACAAACACTGGGGCTGGGGAGGCAGCCAGAGTTTGGCCCCAGTGGCCCAAGCTGGCACACAGTGAAGCTGGTCAGTGTTCGGTGCGATGGGCAGTGGGCCCAGGTTCCCCACAGCCCCCAGGGTCCTGGGATGTCCCCCAGCTCTGTCCTCACTGCTCCCTCACTGCCTGCCAGACTATTTGTGGAGCCACCTCGGTGGAGTCTTGGGCCAGGCTGTCTGGCTCCAGAGGAAACATTCTATTGGTGCCCATATCTTGGCCCAGACGTCACAGTTTCTGCCTGGCCTCCCCTGCCCCAAATGAGCCCCTGCTGCCCTGCTCTACTTCCCACTGAAAGGCCACGCTGGCAATGGTGGGCCACGGGCGACTCTGACTTCTGCTGGGGAGTGGCTGGGGCTGAAGAAGGGCAAGCTCGGGCAGACTCTGTCCACCCAGGTGAAGGCTGGTTGCCGTCCAGGTATGATTCTGCCCTCATCTCTGTGCCTGTGGCCCAGAGAAGTGTGTGAAGTTCCCTGGTGATCAGACTGCTCTGATGACCATCTCCCCCACCTTGCCCTGGTCCCTGCCCAAACCTCCTGGCCGGAGCCCCTACACCAGAGCGATTTTCTAGTCCCAGGGAAGGATTCCACTCCGACCCAAGGCAGCCCCACCTGGCCAGGTGCTGGGCATCACAGAGGAGGAAGGACTGAGCAGCCAGGAGATGGATCTGGTGACCGGAGTGGGCAAAGGGCAGTGAGTTGTCTGGGACACGGTGAGCCATGGCCAGTCTTTCCTATGGGGAGATACCTAGGGTCCTTGAGCCAAAGGTTAACAGGGGTGAGTGGTTCTGCCTTTGCCCCCTCACGGAACCCATGGGTGCATGTCTGCAACCTGGGGCAGGCCCCCTGTCCCCACTCAGCTGAAATGGACCTGAGAATGCAGTGGAATGTATGTGTGTGGACTGGGGGTGGGTATGGGGGGATCCATCAGGGCCTCTGGGAGGCATGGAGGAGGTCTTCCTCAGGTATGTGTTCCTCCTCACTCCCCAGCCCCCCCACCCCATCTGAGCACACTCCCCACCAGGAACAGGGTGTCTTTGTGGGCCTGATTTGCCCAGCTCCTCTGGAAGGCTCCTCAGTAAACAAACCTCCCTTTATGGGGTGGTAGTTTTACTGGAGACGGGGGGGGGGGGGGGGGGGGGGGGGGGGAACAGCGGAGGAGGGGTGGAAGGCCCAACAGGAAGAGCGGGCTGCTGCCCACAGCAGGGGGTTTGGGAGCCCTGGACATGCCTCCTGGGGGCCATTGGTGGGGCCAGGGCAGCCCCAGCTCTGTTCCTAAGTAGGAATCCTAGGAGGGCAGTGGCCGAGACCAGGGACAGGGGCAGCAGGGCGGGATTTGGGGTGAGAATATGACAAGATGAGGACAGAGGTAGCAGAGCTCCTCACCTTGGAGATAGCCACAGGAAGAGGCAAATTTAGGGGAGAGGGGATGGTGCCCAGCTGTGGCCCTGGATCCCTGGGCCTCCTGGCAGTGAAGAAGGAGCCGGGGCAGAGCCCTGCAGCCAGGAGCTCACCTTCTCCAGGTTGGTGTTGTCCAGCCAGAGGGTCTCCAGATATCTGCCGAAAGACTGGAAGGCATTGTCGGGAATGCTTTTCAGGGGATTGTGGGACAGCTTCAGATCCTCCACCACCCGCAGCTTGCTCAGAGCAGCCAAGGGGTAGCTGGACAGCTGGTTCCTGTCCAGGTAGAACTTGGCGAGGTTCTCCACGTCCTCCAGAGTGCCGGGCTGCAGGGAACTGAGGGAGTTTTCCGACAGGTAGAGCCAGCGCAGGTCCTTGGCGCCGTGGAAGGCGCCCGGGCGCAGCTCGCGAATCTTGTTGTTGTTGAGCTGCAGGATGAAGAGGTTGACCAGCGGAGAGAGCAGCCCCCGGGGCAGCTCGGTCACCTTGTTGTGGTCCAGGTAGAGGTAGGTGAGCTCGGTCAGGTCGTCGAAGGCGCCGGTGCGCAGCACGCGGATGTCATTGTGGGACAGGTACAGGTAGATGAGCTGCTTGAGGCCGCGGAAGGCACCCGCGGCCACCTCGCGGATGCGGCAGTGCTGCAGGTGCAGCGACACGAGGTTCGGCATGGCCCGAAACGAGTTGGCAGCCAGCACGGGGAAGTTGTTGCGCTGGAGGTTGAGCAGCTTGGTCTTCTCGGACACCTTGGGGATCTTCTGCAGCCCCACCTTGTCGCAGATGACGTGCTGCAGGTCACCGTGGCAGTGGCAGTTCTGGGGGCAGGCGGCCAGCGCCGGCAGCAGGCCGGCCAGGAGGCCGAGGCTGAGCAAGACGATCGGGCGGGCCATGGCCGGGACGCCTGGGGCCGGGGCTGGGGGCAGCGGCAAGTCCTCAGTGCTCCGTCTCCCGCCCTATTTATGCGATGGCCCTGACCACAGCCGGCAGCCGGAGCCAGCTCCTACGTGGAGCCGCGAGGCCGCCGGGAGCTGCGCCCCCGCCCTCGAAGGGGAGGGGCCCCCCCACCATGGGGACCGTGTGGTCCCCTATCTCCCTGCCCTCGGATTCTGCTCCCTCCCCACCCCCACCCCCTTCCCCACCCCCACCCCCCGCCGGGGTGGGTATGGGTGTGTCCCGGGCCCGGAGTTTACACCAAAGAGAGGGAGGCTTCCCTGAACTTATTTGTTTGCTCAAGTCTGAGCCTCCACGCCTCCCCCCTTCTGCGCTCGGCCGTGTGCCCTGGACCCAGCGAGGGAGGAAGCGGGGCCGGACAGCGAGTCTCGCCGCAGTCGCCGGCCGGCGGCGCTTTAATGGGGCTCTCTGGCGTCGGGCTCCCCTTCCAGCTGCACCCGCAGCCAGTCCTCAGGAGGTGGGAGCTCTTCCCTGCCCTGGACTGGCCTCTGGCCCCGCCTCTGGCCCCTCTCTCCCAGCCCCGGGCTTGAGTTTCTGTCCCCTGCACCGCCTATGCCCCTTTGCCACGACTGAAGGTGACCAGAAAAGTGGGAACTGGGGGCAAGGGGAATGCACAGGGCTTGGCAAACACCTGAAGACCACAGGCACAGTCGCACCATCTCCCCCGTCCTTAATCTCCCTGAAATGTCCCCACCTCCTCATCCCCACCCCCAGCGGTCAGGACCCCTTGGTGGGGGGGTTCTCCCAGAGTGGCAGCCAGAGAGGCATCAAGGTGTACTTGACAGAAGCCACACCTGGGCAGTGGCCCCAGGACTGTGAGGGTGGGTGAGGGGGCTGGGTCCTGGCTACAAGGGACCAGCCCCGGACAGCTTGGGCTTCTCGACCCTAGATCCTGTGGACAGCCCTGCCCCAGCCGACCAGGCCTCTGTGTGTCCACGTGACTGCCACGGTGTCCACATTTTTGTGGAAAGGGGAGAGTGGGCAGGCAGAGTCTCAGCTCTGGCCCCAAAGCGAGCTCTGGGCTGATGGTAGGGGTTCTTGTCTGTGTTGGGGGTGAGGGGAGGAGCCAGACCCCAGGTCTCTCCAAACCCCAGCTATGCCTGAGTCAGTTCCACTAACACAGAGGAAATGGGGGGTAGGGTGGGGTTGAAGGATGAAAAAATGTCTGGTGTCTTTGCTGGCTGGAAGGAACCTGGAACAGAGGGCAGCCGGCCCCTCTCCCTTCACCCAGCACTCAGGTGTGGAGGCCTGCCCTCTCCTAAGCCCCTGTCACCTGTCGCCTCTAGATGGGGGTCATAGTTGGCCGAGAGCACCGCCTGGTGATGTTCCTCCAGGGCTGGCTGCTGGTTTTCTGTTGCTTAGGATGTTCTGACCACTGGAAGGGGGGGTGGGGGGGTGTGCCACTGGCTTTTTAAATCCTTGCTTTGGCTGTATTTTTATTTTGAGGAAAATAAATTTACAGGAAACTCTCCAGAACTTGGGGGGCACCTACCCCAAGGCTAGGCACTTGTCCCGGGTTTCGGGTGGGCTGTGTCTGCGTAGCTCCCAGCTGGTCAAGGCAGGCAGGCTTTCTCATCAAGTTTACAGGTCCTTCAGCTTGGAAGGGTGGGGCAGGGGATGTTGTGGCCCAAAATCAGGAAGGGGGTGCTAAGACAGCCGGGGGAGGAGGTGGAGAAGGCTGGGACATTGGTAACGCTGCTCCAGGAAAGAACAAAGACTGAGAGCCCGGCCCCCTGCTAGCTGAGCTAGTCTGCAATACATCCAGTGCCTCTGCCTCCCGACTTCTGCGGAAGATGCCTCTTTTCCCACCATTCAACTGCCTTTCCACTCTCCCCATTCCCCGCCCCACCCCCCACCCGGTTCCTTCCCTCAGGGTAACTTCCCCACCCTGCTGCAGTCCTGGGCTCTGTTCCAAACACCCTTTCTGGACCCTCTAGGTGGTTTATGGAGCCACAGAGAACAGTCCCGTGACCTTCATGAACTTCACCGAGGACACTGTGGAGCAGAAGACGGAAAGTGTGGGCAGAATCATGCCTCACACAGAGGTGGGCCCCAGACCCCACCTCCCACCACTCGCCTGGCGTTCACCCCCTGGGATGTCTATTGCGTTCAATTAGAGATCCAAACAGCTCACTCAAGACGCTGAGAGCCCGCAGCAGCAAGGTCTTGCAGCAGCAAGGTCTTGCCGGGCCTGGGGCTTTCTCTGTGGGCTGAGGCCTGAGTGGGGAAGAGCTGGAACAGTGGTCAGCCGCAGCTGACCTTCTCCGCAGCCTCCCTTCCTGTCTGAGGTGTGCTTTTGCCAAGCCCACTGTCTGTTTTGGGGCAGCCAGAACAGCCTCAAAGAGGATCCAGGGCACAGAGATTTTTCCTACACAGCTCTTTCTCTCCCATAGCCCTGCCTCCCCAGCCGCCCCCACTCACTTTGGCAGAGGTCCTCTTTTCGCTTGGCATAAACAGTTTCCCAAGCAGCTTCTTCCTCTGGGGGTCCCTTGCACCTTGAAGGCTGACCCAGAGCACCTTTCGCTCTCAACTTCCCAGCCTGTAACAGTGGTGCTTTATGCCAGCCTGTACCTGGTTTCCCCTCCCCGCCTTGTGCCCTTGCCCCTCTGGGGTCACTGCCAGAGTGCTTCCCCAGGGACCAACTGCCCTTCTCCCTGAAGTGAGTGTGCAGTGACATCAGCCCCCTCCCATGTGTCTGACAGCCTCACTGCCACTCCCTGGGATGCCCACCTGTGAGGTAGACAGGGCAAGTGTAGTTCTCCCCATTTCACAGATGCAGACACGAGGCACACAGGCTAAGCTTTCCTTGCACATTGGCTGTGGCTCGTTTCTCAACTAGGCTTTCAGATTCTGCCTGTTTGCCACCTCTTCTGTTCACATGGCCCTGCTGTGCCACCCTCTTTGGCTTCTTTATTTACTGCTTAATGGGAAGTAAGAGGAGACTCCCCTTTCTTGTGCATTGTTTATAATTCTTCAGCTGGCCTGGCTCCCCCGCAGGCTTCCTCCTCTGAGCAGCTCCTTTCCACTCTGTTTCCTCAGCACCTCCTGGCCTGGGCCTCAACTATTCTTTCATGCCCAGCTCCAGGGTCGGACTGGTGATGGACCTACTCCAGCCTTTGTCTCCCTTCCCTGGGGATGGGCAGAGCCAGGGGGATTCATTACTAGGGGGAAGGAAGGCAAAGCTCCCCCCATCCTGAGGGCCCCCCATCCTGAAGTGAGAGGGTGGGAGGCCCCAGCCTGAAGCTGCCTGGTCCCAGGCCCAGATCGTGAACGTGGAGACGGGGACACTGGCAGAGCTGAACACACCTGGAGAGCTGTGCATCCGAGGGTACTGCGTCATGCTGGGCTACTGGGGTGAGCCCTGGAAGACCGAGGAAGCAACTGGACAGGACAAGTGGTACCGGACAGGGTGAGAAGGCAGGGCAGTGCGGAGAGTTGGGCTGCCGAGGGGAGGCTGGGGGTCCTGAGGCTGAGCTGGCAACATTGAACTAGAACAGGGAGAACATGTGTGTCAAGATGGTCCCTTCACATCTCCGAGACTTAGTTTCCAAAATGTATAAAATGGGGATGACCATAGTCTCCAAATAGGGCTCCCAGAAGGACCAAATGCAGCACAGATGAGAGCACCTGGGACAGTGCCTGCAAAATCTGAGCCAAGATTCAGTCACTCATTTAATTCAACAAATTCTAATTATGCACCTGCCATGTGCCAGCATGATTCTAAACACCGGTGGCCCAACGGAAGGCACACTGGGAAGGGTCCTGCTCTCACTTCCCACACGTCTGGTGGAGGGAGACAGATACAAACAAGATCATTTCAGACATTTATAAACATCACGAAGAAAATAAAATAGGGTCCTAAGAGAGAGAGTGGCTGTGGTGGGGAGGGGAGCTTCCCTTTACTGGGTGATCAGAGAAGGCTTCTCTAAGGTGGAAACGTTTGAGCTGAAACCTGAATGATAAGAAGAAGCCAGCCATGAAAATCATATGTATAGATATGTTTAGAGAGAGAAAAAATATGCCATAGGTATGGGTTTACTTGGTTTTATCTGCCTCCTACATGAGACTATACGATCCAAGTAATGTCTTGTTCATGCCATATGCCCCAGAGGCTAGAGTAGTGCAAGACATATAGTGGGTGCTTGATAAATTTTTGCTGAATGAGTGAGCGAGCCAGCCAGATGAGGCAGAGGTGAGAGGCGGCTCCTGGGCTTTCCTTGCAGAGACATTGCCATGATGGACGAGCAGGGCTTCTGCAAGATTCTGGGCCGCTCCAAGGATATGATCATCCGCGGCGGTGAGAACATCTATCCCGCTGAGCTCGAGAACTTCCTTCACACACACCCACAGGTGCAGGAAGTGCAGGTGAGGCGCCCAGCCCGGGTGAGCCCAGGTGAGACCCCAAGAGCAGGGGACACGGATGGGGATGGGGATGTCTGATCTCTATCTCTGACTCTGGAAGGTGGTAGGAGTGAAGGATGAGCGGATGGGGGAGGAAATCTGTGCCTGCATTCAGCTCAAGAAAGGGGAGAAGACCACAGCGGAGGAGATCAAGGCTTTCTGCAAAGGGAAGGTGGGACCCTCAACCCACCCCAAGCATCACGACGTTGCTCACTTCTCCAACACCCTCTGCCTGCCAACCTGTCAGCCCACTGTCCCCTACACCCAACTGTGGGACCCCGC
Source organism: Grampus griseus (assembly GCF_964374135.1). Lineage (NCBI taxonomy): Eukaryota > Metazoa > Chordata > Mammalia > Artiodactyla > Delphinidae > Grampus > Grampus griseus. The sequence continues at coordinate 24,413,702 of NC_139014.1, forward strand.
CCAGCCTCATGCTTTATCTCCCTCTGGTCTGCAGATCTCCCACTTCAAGATTCCGCGATACATCGTGTTTGTCACAAACTACCCCCTCACCGTCTCAGGAAAGGTGTGTAAGGAGACCAGGGAGGGGTAGGGGAGCCCGGGGCCCAGGTGCAGAAGGTCAGGCGGCCTGCCTATACCTCCCCGAGTGGTGGGCCAGATTCTGTTGAGAGGCTGGCAGTAGGGTAACCAACTAGTCAGCTCATCCTGGTTTGCCCCAAACCCTCCTGGCTTTAACCTGAGAAACTCCTCAGTCTTAGGCAAACCAGCTGGGCTTGGTCACCCTAGCTGGCAGAGGCCCACGCCTGGTTCTCACTCCTTTCCCTTTCCTCTAGGTCCAGAAATTCAAACTAAGAGAGCAGATGGAACACCATCTAAACCTGTGAATAAAGGAGTGGGGAGGATCCTTCCTCCCTGCCCTTCCTCCACATTCCCCTCGTGGGCTCTGCGATTTGGCATAAAGAGCTTCTCTGTTTACTTTGGCTGTTCTCTTGCTGGCGTGCTCTCTTGGCAGTTGCTACAGGATGGAGAAGGGAAGAGACCAAAGCACTTTCAGACCTCCTATTCCTTGTCAACGATGGTACTAAGCACTTTGGCGTGTATTATCTACTTCATTTAATCCTCACTCGATTCCTTTGAGATACCAACACAATATTTTTTCACATTGTTGCCAGATTAGTACAGCAAGAAGTATTCTTTTTTTTTTAAAAAAAGACAGCTTTATTGAGTTATAATTCACATACCACCCGATTCACCCATTTAAAGTGTTACATCAATGGTTTTTAGTATATTCACAGATATGTGCACCCGTCACCAGAGTCAATTTAAAAAATGTTCATCACCTTTTAAAAAGAAACTCCATACCCTTTAGCTATCATCCTACATCCCCCTACTCCCCCGTCCCTCCCAACCAACCCAATTTTCAGTGAAGCTGGGGCTTCGTCCTTGATGGGCAGATAAAGCAGGCTGTAGCTTGACCCAAGAAATAAAAACAGCTGAGCACAGCGATTTCCAGTTCACAGAGACAGAAAGAAAAGTTCCGTCTGCTTGCAAGCCTTACCTCCCAGTGTGTCTGGCCCCAGCGGCAGCAGCGTCCTCTTTACTTTTTAGAAAATGAACATAAGTTTAGGGTATTCTGAGTGCCAGGCATTATACACATACAGGTGCATCCGTATACATTTCCTGTTGAAATTCTCCCAATGACACCGTCAAGTAGGCATTAGCCCCATTTCACAAACTATGAAACTGAAACTCAAGAAGTTCAGTGACTTGCCCAAGGTCACACAACTGGAATTAGGGAACCCAGGTGACTGACTCCAAGGCCCATGATCCTTCCACTTTCCGGGACAGTTCTTCAGGTGCCTGCTTGTCCAGCCCTTCACCTGAACCCTGTCTGTCCCACATACAGCATCTCTGACACTCCTCACAGCAGGTGCCTGGGGTTGGCGTGACCCAGGAGTTGACAACCTACTCTCCTGGCCAAGCCCATTCCCCCCGGGATTTTCTGCTCTTGCAACATTCAGTCCAAGTGCCCTGTCCTACCCCACTGATTCCACATCCCTTGTAACAGACCCGCCTCGCGGCACGGAGCACACCGGCCTGGTATCCAGCAAGTGCTGAATTAAAATCGGTTGCCTGTTGTCTCTTGTTGGTTTACGTCCTGTCTCATGCACCTGTACTGTGCCCTGGCCTTATGCATCTGGATAGCCCCAGCGCCCAGCTCTGAACCAGACACATAAAATGTGAAGGAACCCATCGAACGAACTAAGAGTTCCTGGATTGATCCAGGAACTCGCCTTCGACGGGGTGCCAAAAGCTGCGGAGCTCCCCGCACCCCTGCCGCCGCCAAAGGACGGCCGGGCGGCTGCGGTGAGCGCACCGGTGCCCAGCAGGTGGCGCTGCGGCCCCGGAGCCCTCCCGGTGGCGCTGCGGCCCGGAGCCCTCTCGGCGGCGCTCCGACACAGGGCGCGGCCACGCAGCCCCTTTCCTTCCGCCCGGGCGGCCCACCCGGCCCGGGTCAGCGCACACCGGACGCTTTGCACTGGGTTTGTCTCGATCTCGGGTCCTGGCCCGCGCACCGGGCCTCCCCGCCACAGCGGGCGGCACGGCGCTCCCCGGTGTTCGGGCCCGCGGCTGGGTGAAGGCCGCCAAGATGGCCCAGAGGCGTCGCCTCGCGGAGGACGCGGGAGGACCCCGGGGTCCTACGCCCGGGAGCCAGCGCGCAGCGCTTTACGTCCACGTGAGTGGGGAGGGGAGGCGGAGGCTCGGGCGCGGAGGGCCAGAGGCGAGGAGGCGCTTGTCGCGCTGCGAGCCCACCTGCCGTCTTTCCCCGCTACCAGACGAGGTCTGGGGCCCTTTCCCTGGCAGGGAAATGTCTTGGTCCGGAGACCTGAAGTCTCTGGTGCTCACCATCTCGTTGACCTTGACCAAGTGATTTCCCTTCTGAACCTCAATTTCGTCCTATTGAAGTGGGCTTACTAACCCCCTTGGGGAGTTGCGTGGCTTAGATGCGGTAGCCACTGTTGACTGACCTAGGAATGGGGATGGGGATGTGTGCGACTGAACCCTGGAAGTGGCCAGGGCAGCACAGGGTCATCTCTCGTCCTTTTCACACGCCCCCTGCCCCCAGTGGCCCTACTGCGAGAAGCGCTGCAGTTACTGCAACTTCAACAAGTACATCCCCCGCGGTGTGGACGAGGCTGCCATGAGACGCTGTCTGGTGACCGAGGCTCAGACGCTGCTGCAACTCAGTGGGGTGCAGCGGTGGGTACTGGGGGCTGTAGGCGGGGTCTCGGGAATTATGTGGCCGGTGCATAGGACAGGTGCAGGCATCCCGTAGGGCTCCCCCACGTCTCATCTTCTCCATCCTCTTTCCCTAGAGTGGAGTCTGTGTTCTTTGGTGGGGGTACCCCCAGTCTGGCCAGCCCCCACACTGTGGCAGCTGTCCTGGAGGCAGTGGCCCAGGCAACTCACCTGCCTGCAGACTCTGAAGTCACATTGGAGGCCAACCCCTCTTCGGCCCCAGGCTCCAGGCTGGCAGCATTCCGGGCAGCAGGAGTCAACAGGTTGTCCATTGGCCTCCAGGTAACCCATCTCACCCACCTCATCCTAGGGCACCCAGGATGTCTCTCCTGGGTGATCACGTTCATTCATCGGGCAAACATTTATTGAGCTCTTTCTGGGTGCCAGGAACCTGTAGGCACTAAAAAGTGTATGGTGACGCTTTTGTAAGTACTTAATTGTCTGTTTCTGTGGTAGAGCAGAAGCCCTGTGAGGCAGGGATCGTGTATGCCTTTGTGTTCATCACAGTGTTCCAAGCACTGTGTGCTTGGCACATAGTAGATGCTTGAAAAAGATTTGTTACATGATTGGAGACCCAGGAGGAGGCCAACAGGTGGTCAGGTCACTGCAGCATGATAAAGTCTGCTTATAAAGGGGGTCTCTACAAAATGCTCTCAGAGTACAGCCTGAAGGCCGTCTCAGTCTGACAAGATCATAGAAACCTTCCTGAAGGACATGATGTTTGAATGAGGAAGAGGAGTCCACCAGAGATGAGGGTGTGGGAGGAAAAGACACAGGATTTGGAAGAACTTGCATGTTTGGGGGGACCTGTGAGCCATTCCTTGTGACTGGAGAGGCTGGGGACAAGGCTGCAAGCTAGGGCCCAGCGTCTTCAGCACCATACTAGGAAGTTTGGGGTTTCGCTTAGTGGTGACAAGGGAGTCACTGAAGGTTTTTAAGTCGGGGAGAAACATGTTCCTCGCAGGTTGGCCCGTGATATTTCCATAGCCAGTATTGTCTCCCTCCTTCAAATACATGTACCATTTACCATAGAGTTTGGGGTCAGGGCTTTGTCCTGATGAGACATATTGAGAGGGACACGCCATTTCTGAGATACTCTGGCCCCAAATGCTTACATATCTTGAATCTAATTGTGAGGAAACACCTAAATTAAGAGACTGTGTGTGTGTATCGTAAGAACAGGTAACATGAGATCGAAGTACCATCTGAACAGTTTTTTAGTGTACAGTACAGTATTGCTAACTATAAACACAGTGATGTACAGGAGAGCTCTAGGACTTATTAAGAGACATTTTAAATAATTTATTTATTTAGGCCGCACCATGCAGCTTCCTTCCCTACGAGACATTTTTGAAAACAATTAGCCCGGGGACTTCCCTGGTAGTCCAGTGGGTAAGACTCCACACTCCCAGTGCAGGGGTCCCGGGTTCAATCCCTGGTTGGGGAACTAGATCGCGCATGCATGCTGCAACTAAGAGTTCGTATGCCACAACTAAAGATCCCATGTGCCGCAACTAAGAACCGGCACAGCCAAAATAAATAAATAATTTTAAAAATAATAATAAAATAGAAAATTAAAACAACTAGCCTGTACTCTTCAAAAATGTCAGTGTCATAAAAGACAAAGGCAGGATGAGGATCTCAACTAAAGGAAACGAAAGAGACAATGATAGCTGAATGCAATGTGTGACCCGCGACTGGATCCTGGATTGGGGTGGGAAGAGGAAATTACTACAGCAGATATTTAGGGACAATTGGCCAACTTTGAATAAGACTGTGTCTTAGACAACAGGATTGTATCAGTGTTACATTTCCTGAACTCAATAATTAGATTGTGGTTGTGTAAGAGAATGTCCTTGTTTTTAGGAAATACACATGTAATTATTTAGGGGTACAGGAGTACAGTATTTAAGTTTTTTACATTTAAATAACCACATTGCGGGGGCTTTCCTGGTGGCGCAGTGGTTAAGAATCCGTCTGCCAATGCAGGGGACATGGGTTCGAGCCCTGGTCCGGGAAGATCCCACATGCCGCAGAGCAACTAAGCCCGTGAGCCACAACTACTGAGCCTGTGCTCTAGAGCAACAAGAGAAGCCACCACAGTGAGAAGCCTACACAAGGCAACGAAGAGTAGCCCCCTCTCTCCGCAACTAGAGAAAGCCCGTGCACAGCAACAAAGACCCAATGCAGCCAAAAATAAATAAATAAAATAAAATTTAAAAATAAATAAATAAATAACCACATTGCAAGTGCTCACTAGCCTGTGGCCAGTGGCTACCATATTATACTAAAATGTTCTATATCTGCACTGACCAATATAGTAGCCACTGACCACATGCTAGGAAGCACTTAGAATGTGGTTATTTAAATTTAATTAACTTAAAATTTAAATAGCCACATGAGATTAGTGTCTACTGTATTGGACAATGCAGATACAGAACGTTTCCATCCTCGCAGATGGTTCTTTTAGACAGCCCTGGTCTATAACTTACCCTCAAATGATTCAACATAATAATAATATATGTGTATATTTAGAGAGAGAGACAAAGCAAATGTGGCAAAATGTTAATTGGTGAATCTGGATGAAGGTGTTTGTTGAGCTTTTCTCGCAACTTTTCTATAGGTTCAAAATATTTCAAAATAAAAAGTAAAATCAAAAAAAGATGGTTGGCTTTGGAGTCAGTCCTAAATTCCAGGTCTGACTTCGCCATTGTGTGACTTTGGGCAAGCTGCTTAACATCTCTGAACTTGTTTTGTCGTCTGTAAAATGGAGCTAATGTTGGAGGGTTGTAAGGATAAATTAGACGCTGCGTAGAAATGCTTTGCATATAGTGACTCTTCAGTGAATGGTACCCCTGCTACTGGCTTGACCTTCCACCTTCCAGCCCCCTGCCATGTCCTGTGTCTTCCCCTGTATCTGTGTCTGCAGTAAGGTCAGTCAGGTGTTTCCGTCTCCCTCTGAGCTAGCCTGCGTGCTTACACCTGACCCTCTCTCTCCAGTCCCTAGATGACACTGAGCTCCAGCTGCTGGGGAGGACACACTCAGCCAGTGATGCCCTGCAGATGCTGGCGGAGGCCCGGCGCCACTTCCCGGGGCGTGTTTCTGTGGACCTGATGCTGGGGCTGCCGGCACAGCACGTGGGGCCGTGGCTTGGGCAGCTGCGGAAACTGCTGCGGCACTGTGATGACCATGTGTCGCTCTACCAGCTGTCCCTGGAGCGGGGCACCGCCCTCTTCACCCAGGTGCAGCAGGGCTCCCTTCCTGCCCCTGACCCCGAACTTGCCGCTGAGATGTACCAGGAGGGACGGGCAGTCCTTCGGGAGGCTGGCTTCCGCCAGTATGAGGTCTCCAACTTCGCCCGGAATGTAAGTCCTGTGGCTGAAGGTGGGGCCTGGGCAGGCTGAGGCCCTCTTTGGGGAGAAGGGTGCTTCCGAAGCCTGAGATGGTGGGACATTCTAACCAGGTGCCCTTCCCTGAGCAGAGACAGGCCCACCTGCTTCTCTCTGCACTGACTATTCCCTCCCTTCCCACAGGGGGCGCTTAGTACCCACAACTGGACTTACTGGCAGTGCGGTCAGTACCTTGGCGTTGGACCTGGTGAGTCCCCTGTGAACCTTAGGTGGGATGACTCAGGAGAGCAGTGTCACGGCTGTGTGCTCTTGGGCCACTTATTAAGCTCTCCAGGCCTCTGTTTCCTCGTATGTAAAGTGTGGCAAAAAAACACTGTTGACTTCGTAGAGCTGTTGAGTATGTATGTTGAGGCACTGGGTGTAGTGCCTGGCACTGTGGTTCTCGATCTTTAGTGTGCATTAGAATTATCTAGACTGCTTGTTAAAACCCAGCTGGGTCCCAACCAAATTCTAGAATTTCTGGAATTGGACAGGGCCTGAGAATGGACATTTCTGGCATCTGAGATGCTGTTGGTCCAGGGGCCACACTGTGAGAACCACTGATTTAACATCTGGCAAGCACACAGTGTTCGCTGCTATTAAAGTGGGGGCGGTTGTTGATGTTGTCAGGAGCCCATGGGCGATTTGTACCCCAGGGGGCTGGGGGCCACACCCGAGAGGCTCGGATCCAGACCCTGGAGCCTGACAACTGGATGAAGGAGGTGATGCTGTTTGGTCATGGCACCCGGAGGCGCATCCCCCTGGGCGAGCTGGCGCTGTGAGCACCTGAGGGCTCTACCCCAAGAAACACCTACCTGCACATCTTTGTTTCCCACCTTGCCCTGCCCCCTCCCCGCCCCATATTGCGTGATTCCCCATAAACCCCCCCTACGCACATCCCAGCATAGGGTGTAAAGAATGGGAGAAGCGCAAGTCTCCTCTCCAAGACCCCTTATTGGTTTTTCTTTCAGTCTGGAGGAAGTTTTGGCCATGGGACTACGCACAGATGTGGGGATCACTCACCAGGTAAGAGGTCCAGGGGTCTGGCACGCTGCTTTCTCCTCCTAGGCCTCGCAGAATCACTCTGTCTCACTCTCTCTTCTACACACACACACACACACACACACACACACACACACACACACACACACACACACACACACACACACACACACACACCTCCCATTCCTCTGGGACTGGCAGCTAGAGGTAGGGCCTTGGTCCAGCAGAGGCCTGATGGGCAGGAGTGATGAGCAGCGTAAGGCAATGGTGAGAACCCTAGACTAGGGCTGCAGAGAGAGCCGGGCTCTAGTCCCCGTCTACCGCTACCTTAGGCACACATCCCTTCACCTCTGAATTTCAACTTTCTCAGTCGTCTAAGGGAATAGACTAGATTAAGAGTTTTCAAATATTCTTAAAGCAGCACTGAAAGCTCAGATAGAAAGTGCAGTAGATACAGATCAGGCAGGCTCGGAACCGCTGTGGATGAAGTCAGAGCCATCGAACTCTGGCTGGGGCTGACCGTACTCTGGCCAGCACAGGGGGAGGGGAGGAGCAAAGGGAGACCTGGCTTGGCTGGGACCTGGGTTTGGCCTGAACGTGGAATGGACTGAAGGTGCCCACCTCCCTGCTGGTCCAGTGGCCTGGTCCTGGTGTGCATGACAGTCAGTTTCTGAGATCGCTGTGTTGGATTGGACCCACCCCTCATCCCTCACTGCACCCCCAGACAGGTGGCCTGGAATAGCCCCGCCAGCTCCCCACCTTGTGGTCCCTGCATCTCTGCCCCTTCTGGTCTCCCCAGCACTGGCAGCAGTTTGAGCCCCAGCTGACCTTGTGGGACCTGTTTGTAGCCAACGAGGAGGTGCAGGAGCTGCTGGAGCGGGGCCACTTGCTGCTGGATCGCAGGTGTGTTGGGTGGGGGGAGGTGAGAAGGACGGACAAGGAGGGGCCTGTGGGTGCCAGGGCCTTGGCACTGGTGGAGGGTGATGATTGAAACTGGTAAGAGGGCACAGTCCCAGCCAGGCCTCTTTGTTTTTCCAGGGGTCTTCGGTGTTCCTGGGAGGGGCTGGCTGTGCTGGACTCCATGTTGCCGACCCTTCTATCTCGGCTCCAAGAGGCCTGGCAGCAGAGAACTCCCTCCCCTGTGCCAGGAGGATAGTCACATGTTGCTGTGTCCCAGCGACACTGCCGTCTCCACTGGCAGGTGCTGTCCCGGCTCTGGTCGCTGCCCAGCCCTGGCCTCCCCAGGGGAATGGCTGCAGTGAGGCAGATGGGAGGACATTTCTGGTCTGGGAACTGGCATCAAGTGTACCCACCACTGCCAGAGAGGGAGGAATGGTTTCTGTGGGTGCCTCTCATCAGTTGACTCTAAACAAATCCTGGCTGGCAAGAGATGCTGAGAAATAGAGCTCTCAGGCTTCCTGCTCCTACAGTACAGGACAGGTCGTGGATGTCCAGCACAGCAGCCTGCCGGACTCTGAGAACAGTGGGAAAGATCAGAGCGAGCCTTGCCGCTTCCCTTTCGGTAGCCAGGATATGTTTGGGCGTCAGGAGCCTCACAGTACTTCAGAGTGCCCCCCAGTCCCCTCCCCACTGCAGCCTTTCCCCTTGAGAGAGTGAAGGTGGGGGGAGCTAAGAGGGAGAGGAGAGGGGAGAATTCAGGAAAGATCAGAGCCTGGTAATTCTCCCCGGCCTTAATAAACCCATGTGGAGCCTGCCTTGACTGTGGTCTTATCCTTTGCCTGGGCTTTTTCTTGGAGTGTGGGATCCTGACCTGGGGGCTTGAGCCTTAGTCTAGGGCTGAGATTCCTTCCTGACAGTCATGTGCCCAGGGATCTCAGCATTCATCAATGATCCTTGCCTAAATCAGTGATTAGATTGGGGGTTGCAGAATGTTAACTTCTGACTCTGTCATTGGATCTATGTTCATTAACTGGCGTGCATCCATTAAAAAAAGAGCTTTCGGGGCTTCCCTGGTGGCACAGTGGTTAAGAGTCCGCCTGCCGATGCAGGGGACGCGGGTTCGTGCCCCGGTCCGGGAGGATACCACATGCCGCGGAGCGGCTGGGCCTGTGAACCATGGCCGCTGAGCCTGTGCGTCCGGAGCCTGTGCTCTGCAACAGGAGAGGCCACAGCAGTGAGAGGCCTGCCTACTGCAAAAAAAAAAAAAAAAAAAAAAAAGAAGAAAAGAACTTTCCCCTTTTTTTTAAGGGCTGATACCTATAAATTCTATGCAGGGTTTGGGGGGCGGTGGGGAGGGAGGCATTTTCCTGTGAAGAGGCTCCATAACTCATCATATCAAAGGGTGCCCTGATGTCAAAGGTAATTTAGTACCCTTGCAAATCAGGGCTTGCTAAGCTCAGTCTCTAGCTGGGTGACTAAGGATAGGGTTCCCCCCACCCCTCAGAGGTGAGCACGTGCATTTCCCACGTGCCTGGTGGGTGTGAATATCAGTCCTTCTTTGACCTGTGGTAACATGGTAAGTGTTAACTCCCTCTCCTTTATTTATGAAATATTCAGCAAGCACTAATAGTGTGCCAGGCTCTGAGCGGCATGCAGAGAGGAATAAGACCTGTCCCAGCCCTCGAGGAACTCGCCACCATGTTGATAGATGTGTGAAGAGATAAACTCCAGGGTTATCAGTAAAGGTGTGTAGATGGGCTGTGGAAGCCTGCAGTGCATTTGGTTCTGAGGGGCTGGGAGGAGGAAAGGGGAAATGGTTTTTTCTTACTACCTCCTTTGGCCCCTGCGCAGCTTGCGGGGTGACCTGTGCTGCCTGGGGAGCCTCTTCTCGAGCCTTCCCCTGATCTTGATATTCAAGATGTGAGCACGGGGCCAGAGCAGGTGCGCCATCAGATAACCTGGGCCCACTCAGGTTTCTCCCAGCTGTCAGGGCTCGTGCCACCTGAGATGCCTGGGCCCTCCCTGCTGGGGCACCACATGAGGCCTGTGCAGAGGGGCTGGACGGGAGCCAGGTGGGGATGGCACAGGTCACCTTCTGTGACTCAGCCTCCCACCCTCACCAGGTGAATCAGAGTCTCTGGAAGGTGGAGCCCAGGAATCTAGTTTTTAAATGTTTCCTGAGTGGCTCTAGTGATCAGGCCGGTTTGAGAAGCCCTGTCATCTTCCATCCTGAGAGGCTGGGATCAGGAGAAAAAAGGGGAACAAGGCTAATTCCAGACCTGACCAAGTGGAGTGAGGTCCTTCCCTCTGCGTCCAGACCTTCCTGGGCTCATCCGTCAAAGGGGTTCTCTTCCTCCATCTGAAGACTTCTGTTGTCATCTTTTCACCTGTCCTGTTGAAAAGCATACGGACACAAATAAGAGCGGTGAACAAGCTACTCTGATGATGAGGTGATGAGAGGATTTGGAGAAATGTAATGTATGTGAGTGTGTGGTTACAGCTTGAAGGCCCAAACCTTCCCCACCTAGAGTGCTGACAATTTTAGGGCTGACGACTGAGCGCCCCCCGCCCATGCCCAATCAAATAGAGTAAAGTAAGCAGGACAGCTATTTTAATTTGCCTTTTATGTATGCAGACATTCAAAGAGGCCCTCTAACTTGACTCAAGTCATATAAGTAAGTAAGAGAACTGGCGTAATACTTCTGGACATCTAGAACTTTCTGTCACATTGTTGTTTTATTCTTACTGTGGGTCAGGTTGATTGACCTGTCTCTTAAATTAAGCAAAATCCTGGGCTTCCCTGGTGGCGCAGTGGTTGAGAGTCCGCCTGCCGATGCAGGGGATACGGGTTTGTGCCCTGGTTCGGGAAGATCCCACGTGCCGCGGAGCGGCTGGGCCCGTGAGCCACGGCCGCTGAGCCTGCGCGTCCGGAGCCTGTGCTCCGCAATGGGAGAGGCCACAACAGTGAGAGGCCCTCATACCGCAAAAAAAAAAAAAAAAAAAAATTAAGCAAAATCCTGACCTCTCTCTGGCCCCTCTGCCTCAGGCTTGAAGCTGCCATCTCTGCCTGGTGCTTGGTCTCAGTGTCTGTATTTTCTCTCCTGGAGCACCCACATGTCCCATCTCCATGAGACCATCCACTTCCTGGGAAAGAACTGCATTCTGCAAAGAAAGGACTTTAAGTAATAGGATTGCTATAAACTGAATGTTTGTGTTCCCCCCAGAATTCATATGTGGAAACTTCATCCCTAGGGGGATGGTATTCAGATGTGGGGCCTTTGGGAGGTGATTAGGTCATGAAGGTGGAGCCCTCATGAATGGGATTAGTGCACTTATGAAAGAGACCTCAGAGAGCTCCCTGGCCCCATCTCCTGTGTGAGGACACAGAGGGAAGACAGACAGCTACGAACCAGGAATCAGGCCCTCACCAGACACCAAATTTCCTGGCACCTTGATCTTGGACTTCCCAGCCTTCAGAACTGTGAGAAATAAATGTTTGTTGTTTAAGCTACGCAGGCTATCGTATTTTTGTTATAGCAGCCTGAATGGACTAAGACAAGGATGAAATAACTTTGTGGTAGCTTGTTTTATTGTTCAAAATGTTTACCATTATATATCCCTGCCCCGTTGAACCTGGGAAGGGCCGTAAGACTTGCCCAGCACAGATTGTAAGAGCCAGAGGGTGGTCTGCCATTTCCTTCCTCCACCACAGAGACCTGCAGGGTTCAAATAGAGGCTGTTCCGTCCACCTGGGTCCTAGAGTGAAGAAGTCGTTGGGCAGAGGAGCGGCCGACCACTAGAGACAGGAGCGGGAGTGGGACGGCAACACTCACTGCTGTAAACCAGTAGATTTGGGGTTGTTTGTTACTGCAACAATATAATTGAGACTAAACTGCTTGATCCAGTTTGTAATCCCACCATTCAAAGATTAGCTTCTTTTAGACCTTGGTCTGTATCTTAGCAGGAATTCTTACATGCAAGCGAACATCTTTAGATAGACACTCTTACAAAAAGGGGAAAATACACATCTTGCTTTGGAGCCTTCTTTTTCTACCTCAGATGTGGTGGGCATTTTTTCATGTCACATTTGTATCTACATCCTATTTTTTTAGTGTAGCTTCCTAGTGTACCACTGCATGGTGATCCCGAAATTTAGTTTACCAATTCCTTTTTGGTGAAACAGAGGGCTTAATTTTTTATTTTTATAGAGGCTGTAACGAACATCTCATGTAAATATTTTTATGCACTGGCTTGATCATTTCCTTAGGCTTAGGCTAAATCCCAAGGCGTGGGGTTGCTGACTCTGAGGAGACGCGCCTCCCTCGTTTGGATACAGGAGGCCTGGCAGTTCATGCCCTTGCCAGCCCGCTGGTCGTCAATAGCAAGCGTGATCAGTTTTTCCAAATGTTTCCAATCTGGAGAACACTTTTTTTTAAATAGATTTATTTATTTTTGGCTGCGTTGGGTCTTCGTTGCTGCCCACGGGCTTTCTCTAGTTGCAGCGAGCAGGGTCTGCTCTTCATTGCGATGCACGGGCTTCTCATTGCGGTGGCCTCTCTTGTTACAGAGCATGGGCTCTAGGCGCGCGGGCTTCAATTGTTGTGGTGCGTGGGCTCAGTAGTTGTGGCTCGTGGGCTCTAGAGCGCAGGCTAAGTAGTTGTGGCACACGGGCTTAGTTGCTCCGCGGCATGTGGGATCTTCCTGGACCAGGGCTCGAACCCATGTCCCCTGCATTGGCAGGCAGATTCTTAACCACTGTGCCACCAGGGAAGCCCTGGAGAACACTTTTAACCCTCACTTTATTATCAGCTAACGTACTGTCTCCCTAACTTAGGCAACGATTTTGGTCCACCTGATTACTCTTGAGTCAGAGAACAGAGGGGATGCAGCCTCTGGGGCCACCCAGGTAGAAGATCTAGGTGGGACTGTGCCCATGTGTTCAGATTGCCTCTGAACTCTTCTCATTCAGACCCTGCTTCTGGGAGAATCCACATCTTCTCCCTCCTCTTTTCCTCTTCCTGCTTTCTCTTCTTTTCCCTGAGGAGATTTTTAAAGCCAATTTTTAAAATTATACAAAGAACATTATAGAAACATTAGGCAGAATTCTAAGTGAAAAAGGAAAAAAAATCTACAATTAGTGACCCCAACAAATTCAACTGTTTGTGCTCCCTTCCAGTCCTCATCCAAATGCATGCAAGACCTTTGCCCAGTTGTGCTCCTGACACATCTAATTTTTCATTCTGTTCCTTTTTCTTCTCAGTCTGTCATAAGCATTTTTCCATGTTCTTACATGGTCATCATCTTTCTCATTTTAATTGTTGCACAATGTTCCAATGGGTGAATAATAAGTATTACCCTAATGTAAGGCACTTAAGTGGTTCACTGTTTTTCTCTATTATAAATCATGCTGTAGTGCATGTTTTTATGGATATAGCTTCTTCCTTCATTTGAATTATTTCCTCAGGTCAATTCCCAAGAGTGAGATGGTTGGGTCAAAGGGTATGGATGCTTTAATGATTCGTGGTGAGACTTGTTATATTGTTTTCCAAGGGGCTTTTCCTTTTTTTTTTTTTTTTTAATTTTCCTGCTCAAAAAATAATAATGCTCTTTTTCAACCATATAGAAGAAAGCAAAGCTTCTAGTATCCAGGAATTACCACTATGACATTTGGTCAGCCATCCCTCCGGACATCTCTTGATGCATAGATGTACATATCTATGTAGAAATAAAATAGTTTTTCACAAAAGGGATCATACTCATGTGCCAGTTTTGCAACCTGTTTTGTTTTTTTTTTTAACTCAAAAACATGTCCTGGGTTTTTCTGATTGGTTCTGCCACCACCAGTGCCTGTGTGATAGCCTAAGGTAGTACGATAATAGCTGTCAGTCAGGCATGGTGCCAAGCATTTTATCTGCATTAATTCATTTAAGCACCACAACAACTCAATAAGTTCTGTTATTATCATGCCCACTTTACAGAGAAATTGACTGCCCCAGGTCACATAGATAGGAGGTGATGGGGCTCATACTCAAGCTGAATTCACTGAGGCTCCAAAACAGATGCTTCTATAAATAATACATCAATATATTCTTAATGTAAAAAGTAATAATAAATGTAAGCAATACCATAGCATAGTCCCTTTTACACTTCCACATAGGTTTGATGTGTGTATCAGTTAAGTTCAGGTTCAACTGCACATGACAGAAAATCAGAGTAACATAAGCTTAAGCAAATAAATGTATTTGTCTTCCGCATAAAGGAAGTCTAGACAAAGCATTTCAGGGCTAGCATAGTGGACCCATGGTCATTGGTCATGAAGAACACAGGCTTTGTGCTCTGTATCTTCATTTCATAGCATCCATCCCTAAGATCTCCACATGGTCTGATATAGTCCCTGGAGCTCCAGCCATCATGTCTGCATTCCAGGTAATAAGCATTTTGCTGCTTCCTTACCATTCCTAATAATAGAAGGGCTTGGTTAATAAAAAAAGGGTGAGACTAGATATTGAGGCAATCAGAAAACAACTTCCCAATCCTTTTCTTTTTTTTTTTTTTCTTTTGTTTTTTGGCCACGCTGTGCAGCATTCGGGATCTTAGTTCCCTGACCAGGGATCAAACCCAAGCCCCCTTCATTGGGAGTGTGGAGTTGTAACCACTGGACCGCCAGGGAAGTCCCCCCCAATCCATTCCTATGAATTTACACATACAGGTACATATATTAAAATATAGTTTAAAAAATAATCTAATGTGTTAACAGTACCTTGTTTCAATTTACATTTTAAAGTTTACCAACCAAATCAAATGTTCTGCATTAAATATTTGTTTACTACTATTGTGTTCTGTGCACAGGTAAGCTCTTTGCTTATCTTCACTTAGCCAATTGCTTATTTAGCCTTAATGATTTCCTGATCGAGTTGAATGAATTGTTTACATAGATAAATAATTACAAGTATATTAACTCTTTGTCTTATTCACTGCAAGTATTGCTTCCAGTATGCTGTCCTTTTTATCTTTCATAGATTTTTATTTTTTTGGAAGTGAGTTTTCTAGAAATTTCAGATATTTATATTTTGAGTCTATCTTTTGCCCTGTGACTTTTTCTGTCAGTTCCGGGCTCCAGAAATATGGTCAACTTTCAAGTTGGCTTTCTCCTCCCAGGAGAGGCAGTCTAATGTTGACGGCTGTGTCCACCTGGGACCAAATCTCTACGCTGCTGCTTTGCACCTGTAGGACTTCCCTGAACTGAGATGGGGTTTTCTCGACTGCTTAGTGAAGGGGTTGGACCAGCCCCAGGTTCTCAAACCTGGCTCTGCATCAGAAGTACCAGCGGTTCCATGAAATGTGCATTCCTGGGCCCCCCTAACATCTATAGAATCCAAATCTCTGTATCCAGGGATCTGTATTTTTAAATGCTCTCCAGTGAGCCTGATGCTCAGACATATTTCAGAAACTCTGGACCAGCCAGTGTCAGAGTTGCTTCCTGTGCTGGGCTCTCTGAGTAGTGAATGAGAGAAGGCAGCAGCCCTTGGCCACTGTGTCTGTCGAAACCCCTTGGCCCTGCCTCTTCCTCTTGGGTCACAGCCCCCATTTCACATCCAGCCTGAGCAGTAGCCCCTTCTTCCTACTTCCTCAGGGGTGGAGGGTGAGGTTAGGTGGCGGTCAGGCTCCTGGGGTGTGGCCTGAGGGGCTGCTACAGCAATGCCTCCATGAGGGGCCAGTATCATTACTAGCTGGTAGCCTTATTTAAGTCACTCACCCTGTGTGTCTCCATTTCCTCACCTCTGAAAGCAGGCACCATGCCTTCCTCAGGGTTTTTGTAGGGCTGGAGATGATGGATGGATGGATGGATGGATGGAGAGAGACTAGTGCAGTTCCTGGCACAAAGTGCACATTTGACAAAGTGGTAGTTACTACTATTAGTGTTTTCATCGTGATTTACAGTTTCCTGGGCATGCTAGCCCTAAGGAAGGAGGTTCCAAGCAAGAATTCCTGGTTCCTGACAAGACAAAAAGAGACCTGTCATTTCTTTGTGATGCTGAAACTTGTCAGTAGGTAGCCCTGGGCTTCTGGAAAATTCCCCCCTTGGCCCAGTGTAGAACTTGCTACCTTGCAGGTGGGTGTGGGCCACAGGACAGCCTCCAGGCAGTGGCGCCCATAGTAGGAGGAATGTCCCTCACTAGGTGACTCCTCAGACCAGTGCTCCTTGCCCTCCCCCAGCAGGTCAGACTGGAATGGCCCCATTCCTCAGGTGGCTGACCTATGCAGGTGGGGCTGCCCCTACCTGCCTCCAAGACCCTGACACCCGGGAGACACTCCCACCAGAGTGTGCCTTTCCTTTGCCCCTGCCTCTGGATTAGGTCTCTCCTGGTGCCCATTGCACCTCATCCTCTCCAAGACCTTGGGCCTCCTTACCTCCATTCCTGCTATCCCTGACACAGCTTGGGGCTTGCCCTTGCCCTTGAACCTTACCAGCTTACACAGGCCTCACTTTCTTGGCCGACCTTTCTTATTTTGATTAGGACCGAAGTGAGAGGCCAGATCCCCTGTCTGAGGCCTTGGCAGCCATGATGGGAGACAAGGCGGGCAGGGCCTTGGCTCACAGAGGCTGCTTTACATCACTGGGGAAGCTGCCATTGTTCCCCACTGCCCTCAGTGTCCCACCCCCCACAACCCTGTATTGACCCTTCAGATGAATTCATGAACAATAAAAGGTGAGCTATGAAAGCTGTCAGGCAGGCTGTCCTAATCTTTATTTTATTTATTTATTTATTTATTTATTTTTAAATTTTTTAAATTTTTTGTGGTAAGCGGGCCTCTCCCGTTGCGGAGCACAGGCTCCGGACGCGCAGGCTCAGCAGCCGTGGCTCACGGGCCCAGCCGTTCTGCGGCATGTGGGATCTTCCCGGACCGGGGCATGAACCCGTGTCCCCTGCATCGGCAGGCGGACTCTCAACCACTGCGCCACCAGGGAAGCCCAGGCTATCCTAATCTTGAATAAGGTCTGAAGGTCCAGGGACAAGTTAAGGATCCTACTCCTTAAACTGAGTTTGAGCGCAGGAGCGGTGAATGATTCCCGCCCGGGTCCCGGGGTGTGAGTGCTCGTGTTCAGCCCTGCCGCTTAATCTTGAACAAGGTGCTTCACCTCTCTACACCCCAATTTCCTCAACTGTAAAATGGGAGTGCTCTACCTCACATGGTTGTTGTAAACTTTCAAGAACTTAGGACACATAGCTAAAACAACCAGAGAAAATATATAAATTAGATTTCATCAAAATTAAAAAATCTTGTGTCAAAGCACACTATCAAGAAAGTGAAAAGAAAACCGCAGAATGGGAGAAAATATTTGCAAATTGTGTATCTGAAAAGGGTCTACTATCCAGAATATATAAAGACCTCCTACAACTCAACAACCAAAAGACAAACAACCCAATTAAAAAATGGGCAAAGGATTTGAATAGACGTTTCTCCGAAGGAGATATACAAATGGACAAAAAGCACATGAAAAGCTGCTTGACATTATTAGCCATTAAGGAACTGCAAGTCAAAACCGCAGTGTGATACCACTTCACACCCACAAAGGTAGTTATAATTTTAAAAAAGGAAAAGAAGTGTTGGCAAGTACATGGAAAAATTGGAACCCTCACACGCTGCTGGTGGGAATACAAAATGATACAGCTGCTGTGGAAAACAGTCTGGCAGTTCCTCAAAGAGTTAAATATAGAATTACTATGTGACCCAACAATCCTACTCCTAGATATGTACCCAAGAGAGTTAAGAAACATATGTCCACACAAAAGCTTATATCCAAATAAATGTTCATAGCAGCATTATTCACAATAGTCACAATGTGGAAACAACTCAGATGCCCATCAACTGATAAATGGATAAATAAAGCATGGTATATTAATACAGTGAAATATTACAATACAGCAATAAAAAGGGATGAAGTACCGATATGTGCTATGTGGATTTAACCTTGAAAACATTATGCTACGTGAAAGAAAGCAGCCACGGAAGGCCACATATTGTATGATTTTCTGTTTGTGAAGTGTCCAGGACAGGCAAATCCATAGAGACAGAAAATAGGGTAGTATTTGCCAGGGGCTGAAGGCAGAAGGGAGTGGGGAGTGACTCTTGATAGATACAGGTTTCTTTTTGGGGTGATGGAAATGTTCTGGAACTAGACAGTGGTGGTGGTGGCACAACCTTGTGAATATAGTAAAAACCACTGAAGTGTACACTTTAAAGGGTAAATTTTATGTTATATAAAATTTTATGTGAATTATATCTCAATTTTTAAAAACAGAGGTCAGTACGCATAAAGTGCTTAGAAGGCTGCCCAGTCCATGATAAACCCCCAGTAAGGTTAGTTGCCATTTAAACTCCACAGGTCTTATGGGTTGGTCCACATAGACAAAAGGAAAAAAGTCCTGAAAGGCATGTTAGAGATATATTCACATTCTTAATATACGTTAAAGCATTTTGGCATGCAGTTTCTTCTTTCATTTTTCATACTCAGTGTTGATTTTACACACTTTATACATATGTACATATATAATAAATATAAGCATTTGTTTGTTGTTTTAAATTTTTATTTCATAATCACTTTATATATTTTTAGGATATGAAATGAATTTTCAAAGCTCAAACTTCTTTTTTGTTTTTGAAGCCTCAGTTGGGTTGAAAATCCAGGCTACTATGTGGGTAAGCTAATCTGCTCAAAGCCAGGCCTGTGATGGAGCAGGGCGCTTACTGACCTTGGGCTTGAAAGGTCTGAGACTGAGGCTTAGCTCTGTTGCTTACAAGCTATGTGACCTGGAACAAGACTAAGGTTGACAGATTTAGCAAATAAAAATACACCCAGTTATATTTGAATTTCAGATAAAACAATGAATAAGTTCATAACAACGAAATATTGCATGGAACATAGTTATACTAAAAAACTATTTGTTTTATCTGAAATTCAAATTTAATCAGGCATTTTGTATTTTATCTGGCAACCCTAGATACAACCCTTAACTTCTGTGAAAGGAAAGAGTTTTTGAGTGGAATCATCTTTAATTCTCACAACTCCAGAAGTTAGGTGACCTGGCCCAAGGTCACCCAGCTGGAAAATTATTGAGCAGGGGTTCTAACTTGGGTGTGTCAAGTTTGGCACGCTCTGCTAAAATGGAACTCAGGGTAAGCGGTGCTCTACTTAATGAAAACATGGGAGTCCTGAGCTAACTTGGTAACCACAGAAGCTTTCATTGACTGAGAAGGAGTATTGAAAAAGAGTTGGAGTATCAGATTTGAAAGTGTTTATATGACTCTGTCTATATTAATTTCCTATTGTTGCCATAACAAATTACCACAAACCTAGTGGCTTAAAACAACATAAATTTATTATAGTTCTGGAGGTCAGAAGTCTGAAATGGCTAAAATCAGGTGTGAGCAGAGCTGTGTTCCTCTGGGGTCTCTAGGACAGAATCTGTTCCTTGTCTTTTCCAGCTCCTAAAGGCTGCGGCCTTTCCTGGCTCATGGCCGTGTCACTTCGACCTCTGCTTCCATCATCACATCTCCTTCTCTGACTCTGACCCTCCTGCCTCCCTCGTAGAAGGACCCTTGTGATTCCATTGGGACTATCTGGATAATTCACGATAATCTCCCCATCGCAAAATCCTTAATCACATCTGCAAAGTCCTTTTTGCCTTGTAAGGTGACAAATCCACAGCTTCTGGCAATAAGGGTGGGGACATCTTTGGGGAGCCATTATCCTGCTTACTGCAATGTCGAAGAGAGAAATTATCTAGTGGGTTTGAGGGTTCTGGGCCTTAACTAGAATCCCTTTCATCTGTACAGTTTTCAGAGTACTTACACACTTTTTTTTTTTTTCTCGCATTGATCCTGGGAAGTCAATGAAGACATTGTTGAGCCCCTTCTGCAAGGGAGTAGATGAGACTCAGAGGGGGAGGCATAGGGCCTGGGTTGCACAGCTTGAAAGAAACTCGGGCCCAGGGCTTTTAATTCAGCCTCCTCCTACCTCGTCCTCCAGCAGCCCCAGTTCTAGGCCATGGGCCACTAGGACAGTGTCCTCACTGGTGGAATGGGGCAATTCTGCAGCTACCCCCACAATCTAGAGGATGAAGGCCCCAAGGTGAGCCATTCCCTGGGCCCGGATCCCGTCCCTAGCAAGCAGCCTTCTCCTGATCAAGACAAGGAGAAAGGATGGGGGCTGGGGCAGAGAACCTTCCTTTTGGCGGAGAGCCTCAGCCCAGAGCCCCAGAACTCGATGTCCATCCATCGCAGACACGTCCTTAACAGCAGCCCAAGCAGATGGTCCCAGGGCCTGCGATGAGACTCCCGCACGAGGAGGGAGCTCTGATTCTTAGGCAAGTCGTGCTGCAAACCTCCCAGGGATGTGTCACTGTGGTTTACGGTTTTGCCTTTGAGCGCTGCTGCTCTGGAGGAGCTAGGCTCTCTTCCTGTCCCTCAGGTATTGGAAGGCAGCTACCATGAACCCACTGACGTTTCTCTAGGTTTCCCCCATCCCTATCCTCTACTGATGGCCTGCATGTACCAGACACCACTCCAGGAACTGGGATACATCCCTGAATCTGCCAGGCAAGGCTGCTGCTCCCTTGGACCTTACGCTTTAGTGGGGGCAGACAGACAGACCATACAGAAATTGGGATAAGGATTCTAAGGATAGCAAAACAGGATGAGACATTAGAGGGTGACAGCAACCCTGTGAGACCAGCACTGTCCCACCCGGAAGAGGAGACGGATGGCCTAGGACGGGGCAATGTTGAGATGCAAACCCATGTTTTACTCAAAAGACTCCTTGCTCCTAACCCCTATTCTATGTGGCCTCCAAAACATTTCCCGTGTCCTTCTCCAGAAGGGAGGAAGAGCAATTTGAGCCTGGAGGTGGTGACCGGAGTCTGAGCATCATTCCTGAAGCTGAAGTCGGTTCATCCTGGGAAGTGTCCAGCTGTGGCCTGGCTTCAGGGCCAAGAAGTATGTGAGATTCCTGCTGCATGTTAGCTGAGCAAGTTTCTAGTAAGAAGGGGAGTGGTGTGATGAGTCGTTCAAGGGGGCAGCCAGATTTTAAGGGGAATGAGACGGATGTGGAGAGTGAACCAGCTGTGTGTGGGGAAGGCCAGATGTAAGGAGGGAGGCGATGCAGATGATAGGGGACAGGGACAGGCGTGTGTGTGGAGGTAAGACAGAAGCTTTAGGATGGACTAGGAGGCACTAGGGGGTGAGCGAGATGCAAGGGTCTTCAGACAGACTGCTGCAGCCTCAGGCTTTGGGAGGGCGGCTGTCCCTGGAAAGGGATGATGCAGCCTGTGGAAGAAACACACTTTCTATTTAGGGAGGCCGTTTAGCCTCTGCAAAGAGTAGCTGCCCACAGGCCTGGCACCTGGCTGCGTGGAAATAAACAGAGACAGGAAGCAATAATTGACGTCATGTCCTCTATCAAACCAGCCACCTCCTCCTCTCCGGGCTTGAGGAGGTTGCTCAGAGCTGCCGTGCTAGGAGGAGACTGCAGTGGCTAAATGACACTGTCCCCTGAACTTGTGCTTTATCCCCTCTGGGATTGGCTCCTGCTGTGTCCTCATGTGGAGTGCCTGCCACCCGACCTGCCTGTTGAACTCTTGTCTTCAGCGGCCCACCTCAAATGCTACTCCCCTAAGAAGGCTCGCCTAGCACTTACATCCTGCCTTTCCCAAACTGTGATTAATCCCTAGCCCATGAGCACATACATTAGAGTTGGAAACCCACCTTCAGATGCCCCAACTCTTTTTCTAAGGCACCCTGAACTCAGCCCACCCCACGCCAGGGCCACGCGAGTGAACTTCAGGAATCCCTGGAACTGAGTGCAAAATCATATGCAAAACCAAATGTGCAGAGGAATGAATGAACAAAGTACGGTATACCTGTGCAATGAAATGTTGTCCAACCATAAAAGGGAATGAAGTACCGACATGTGCCACAACACTGATGAACCTTTACATTATACCTAGTAAAAGTAGTCAGACACAAAAGGCCAAATATTGTACCATTCCATTTATAGGAACTATATCCAGAACAGGCAAATCAAAAAAGACAGAAAAGTAAGTAAGTGGCTGCCAGGGGCTGAGGGGTGGGGAGGAATGGGGAGTGACTGGATACAGGGTTTCTTTTGGGATGAGGAAAAAGTTCTGGAATTAGAAAATGGTGATGGTTACATGACATCGTGACTGTACTAAGTGACACT
This sequence comes from Grampus griseus, assembly GCF_964374135.1. Lineage (NCBI taxonomy): Eukaryota > Metazoa > Chordata > Mammalia > Artiodactyla > Delphinidae > Grampus > Grampus griseus. The sequence continues at coordinate 24,436,074 of NC_139014.1, forward strand.
GAATTGTGTTCATTAAAATGGTGAATTTTATGTAACATGTATTTTACCACAATTAAAAAAAATCAAATGTGCATTTCTGGGGAGAAGTTTCCTAGCTTTCATCAGATTCTCAAAAGGTTAACCAGCTCAGATCTGGTCCGATAACTTCATGATGAAAATGGTGATATGGAGACACAGAAAGGGGAGGCACCTGCCCAAGGTCACTCAGGGGCTGGTGGCAGAGCCCTGCCAGGTTATGTACCTGCCTGACCACGCCCCTCTCCCGCTCCCTTCTTCCCTTGTCCTTTAACCTACACTGTACCCTCCCTGAACAGCCCCCAGGCCTCTCTCCCACTCCCAGCCAGGCTACCCACAAGCTGTGTAACTTCCCAAAGTTCCAAGACCTTCCGGAAGCTGAGTGCATGGATAAGAGTTTCATGAGTGTTTGTCTTGTTGGCTAGAGTGGACCCTAAGCTCCTAAGAACAAGAGGAGATGTTTACTTTCCTCCATATCTCAGAGTTCCAGTGGCAGCCATGGATGTGAACTGGTCCTATCTCCCTTCAAGAAAGGGCTTGCTGTTCTCCTGCAAGGAGGGCAGTTAGCTGACAACCTCTGAGTGAACATTCTTTTCCCAGATGTCCACACTGGGTTGGCCAAGACTTTGTCAGCTCTGCAACACAGTCTAAGGCTCTCCCGGCCTGGTCCTGCTTCCTCCCCCACCCTCCTCACAATAAACCTCTTGCACTCCTATCTCCATCTGTGTCTGCTTCCTGGAGGGCCCAGATGACACAGTCCCCAGCCTGGAGTATCATAAACGTTCAGTAAACGTTCATAAAGTGAACTGAACTGGGGACTCCCTGGAGGGTGGAAGGAGGTTGGTGCCTAGGTCACTGAGAGCAGGAGAGGAGGGGCTGGTTGTGGAGGATGTGTCAATCATAAGAGGGAAGGTCTACAGGGGCATGGAGAAGGGGCTATACCCCTGGGAGAGGCCCAGTAGTGGAGAACACATAGGGAGCCCAGGGAGTGAACAGCCCTACTGGCATCCTCCCTAGCTCCTCCTCTGTCTGGGGTATACTGCAGCAAAGCTCAGAAATGTCCCAGGAGACAGGGTCCAAAGAGCCCTGGCCTTGGACTTGGGAGAACCAGGTTCAAATTGTGCTTCTGGTTAGTCGACTGACTCTATATACTCTTCCTTGGTGGAGCTCAGTTTTTCCATCTGTAAAATGGGTACACAGACCATCGCTCCAACCCTGGCATGATTTTGAGAATTGACTGAGACGTCCCTACAGTTTATGGAGGGTACTGTGTTGGGTAGTTTAAATGCATACTCTCAGTTAACCCTTACAGTGGCCCTGTGTGGGAGGCATTATGACCTCCATTTTATGTGAGAAAACTGTAGCTCAGAGAGGTCAAGGGACTGGCCCAAGAACACACAGCTAGGAAACAGGGAAAGCTGACATTGGAATCCAGTTCTGTCCTGCTCTAGAGCCCCTTCATTATTCCGCACACAGTTTCTGAGCCGCTGCTATGTCCTAAACTTTGAGTTGGGATGGGGACAAAGGACAAGCCAGCCCTGCTCTCACAGCGTTTATATTCTCTCAGAGAGCTTGACAGCAGCCAACCACTTAAACAAACATAATAATTCCAGAATGCGTTAGGACTGGAAAAAAATATACTGGGTGCATTTATAAAGTTGAGATAACAGAGAAGGCTACTTTGTTTTAAGATTTTTTTAATATTTATTTTATTTATTATTTATTTTTGGCTGCATTGGGTCTTCGTTGCCAGGCGTGGGCTTTCTCTAGTTGCAGCGAGCGGGGGCTACTCTTCGTTGCGGTGCGCGGGCTTCTCATTGCAGTGGCTTCTCTTACTGCAGAGCACAGGCTCTAAGCGCGTGGGCTTCACTAGCTGTGGCACATGGGCTCAAGTAGCTGTGGCTCACGGGCTTAGTTGCTCCGCGGCATGTGGAATCTTCCGGGACCAGGACTCCAACCCGTGTGCCCCGCATTGTCAGGCGGATTCTTAACCACTGCACCACCAGGGAAGCCCAAGAAGGCTACTTTAAATTGGGGGTCAAGGGCGGCATCTCCAAGGACTGAAACAGACAGCGTGAGAAGGCCCCAAGTCCCCAAGTCGGGGTAAACGCTTGGCTCGTCTGGGAACTGGTGGGCGGGGCAGGTCACCCGGCCCGTGTAGGGGACAAGCAGGGGCCACCGGGCAACTGAAGTCCATGGGGGGAATCAGGGGTTTTCCGCACCGCGTGAAAGGCTAGATCCCGTGGTGGCTGTGCGGAGGGGCCGAGGGACAGCGGGAGCCGGGCTGCAGGCCGTGGTGGGCGTCGGGGGCAGCGGGAAACGGCCGAGAGGGTCGCGGAGCCCCTACTTGCTTCCTCCGTTTCTCTCCCCCGCCCCCCGAGTCGCCTCTCCCCCGCCCCTCCCCCGCCCCTTCCCCGCCTGGCTCCGCCCCGCCCGTCTGGCTACTGACTTGTCGGCGCCCGGCGGCGCATCCTGTGACGTCACGATCCGGGTCTGGGGCGTTTTCAGGGTCAGTGCCAGAAGAGCGGCCGGCGGCTGGCGTGTGGGCGCGGCAAGATGAGAAAGGTGGTTTCCAAGCAGTCTCCGCCCAAGTTGTTCGGTGGGTGCGCGTCCCCGCTCGGGGCGCTGGTTGCTATGGACGCCCGGGAGGCCTCTGTTGGGCGGGCGCGCGCAGGGTCGCGGGAGCTGCGGCACAGCCCGGTTTTTCCGGGTCCCGGCGGCGCAGGGCCACGCTCACAGCCCGGGCGGCACCATGAAGTCTCTAAAGAAGGAGTCCCGCCTTAGAATACCTACAAACAGATTCTTGGAGGCCCCAGAGAGCGTGAAAGGTTGGCGCTGGCTGCCTTGGGAGCTCAGGAAAACCAGACAGGGGCAGGGGTTCTTGGGATTCACGACACGGGGCCTGGAGGATGGGGGTGACACCAGGATGGAGATAAAGATCACGCGGGAATGGGGTACGGGACAAGGCGTGCCCTATACCTGTGTGTGGGCACTGTGCTGGGCAACAACGCTATCGGTGGTAACTGTGGGACCCCAGACCTCAGGAAACGGAGGAGGAGAAACCTATCAAGTATAAAGGCTGTGATATAGGATCCCATAGCTATTAAGGGGGATCAGAGCACCTGACCCAAGCCTTGGATGGTGGAGTTAGGGGGGATAGTTTTCTGAAGAGGATGACATTTATAGCTAGTCAAAAAAAAAAAGCTATTTGCTTCTCCAAGTCTAAGTAGCAGCGTCAGCTGAGGCATGGAACTGTGACATTGATGGCCAGGCAGAGGTGGTGAGTGTGGAGAAGGGGGAAAGGAGCCAGAGGGGACTGCAGAGGTGATCAGGGACCAGACCACAACCTGGCTTTACATGCTAGGTCAGAAAGTCGGCATGCCATTGCAGGCCTTGGGGAGACCCAGCCTAAGATTGTGGTGCGAGCTCAGTGTGAGGAGGGGGCAGGCCTGGAGACAGTAGGGTTCCCTGGGAGGCCTGGAAAAATGCCTTTATTTAATGCTTCTTCATAGTATAAAAGTCCAATGTAGGCTACATTGAGATGCTCTTTCATGATATAATTTTTAACAGTTAAGAAAGAAAGAGAGAAAAATAGCTGGTCTTCTTTCCCGAGGGCAGTCAAGGGCTTTCCTAGGTACTGCCTCCTGCTTACCTAGTTTCTGGGGATCTTATCAGATTTGAACTTTCTGCTGTAAACAAATCAAGGAAAGATTTGTTTCATTGCATATTTATTTTTAATAAGAAGAAATTTAGTTTGTTAAAGAGCCCTTGAATCTACTGTATAGTATGGGGAACTATACTCAGTATTTTGTAATAAACTATAAAGAAAAAGAATCTGAAAAAGAATAAATTATATATATATGTGTGTATAACTGAATCACTGTGTTGTACACCTGAAACTAACACAACATTGTAAATCAACTATACTTCAGTAAAAATTTTTTAAAAATTAAAAAAAATAAAATCAGAAACAATAATTTAAAAATAAATAGCCCTTCATTTAAGGACATGCATTAAGGTGAAGAAAGAAAGAAGCACGCAAGGTACCTTTTTCCTCCTAAATATCTTGGGGGAAGCTTCTAATGTAGTAGGCAATACTTCCTCCCCCCCCAATATAATAAAGTTAATCAACAACTGTAATCTTTCGCTGTGTTTCTCCAAAAACTCTGAATTATAGCAAAAAGGCAAGCAAATATTGTGACTTTAAACCTGTTTAGGGACCTGAGCCCTTTGACTCCTAGGTTTCTCCCTGCTGTAGTTGCTAAGAAACTGGGAAGACTCCCAGCAGTACCAGATCCCTCTCCACCATCAGTTAAAGCTCAGCCCAGGTAGGGACAGCCCCTCCCTTGGTTCCCCTGGTGCAACTGTGAGGTCAGAATTTCCTGAAGACCTTAATTAACACTAATGAAGAATAACATTTAGATGAAACAAGAAGCAGAAAAAATAAGGTTTCTTCTCCCTCCGTAGCTCCCCCCTCCCCTTCTGCCAACCCTGTCCCTCCCACCCTACCTGAGCACCTTGCTTCCAGCTGCCTGGGCTAGCTCCAGCAGAGGTGTCATCTGACTGCCTCATGCAGGGGGGCTGGTCTCTGACCCCCTCACAGCTGTCAGGACAAGGGCGAAGTGCCCTTGGGTTTCCAGACCAAAGAACTGGAAAGAGCTGGCCCTGTACAGGTTCAGTAGTGAGACATACTTTGACCTGTGGAAACCTCCCACAGGCCCTGAAATGACCCCCACAGGATCATCCTGCCTGCCTGGCCTCCCCAACTTGTCTCTGCCCCTCCTGTCCACTTGGCTTACCCTCATAGGATGAGTCACTCTGAAATGCTGCTTTCATCAATTCACTCTTCCGAACCAAACCTCCTTCTTGCCAACGGAGGAAGATCAGATGCTTCAGACTTAGTTTACAAAGCCCTGATGCCCTGGTTTTCCTCTCATCCCCACTATCACCCCCACCTCCTCTACAGGCCTTCTGTGTCACCATGCCTCACGTATGCCATGCTCAGCCCCGCCTCCACCTTTGCTCTGATTGTGATCTTACCTGGAGCACCTCTGTTTGCTATTCTGCCTATGCGAGGCCTTCTGGTCCTTCAAGGTCTAACTTGACTGGTGAAGCTGCCTCTGACCCCGGTGGCTGCTCTTCTGAACCTTTCCTTAGAGCCCTAACTTTATGATATACATCCATCTGTTCCTTCTTTGATGTGTAACCAAAGCTATTGTCTGTGCCACTAATTTAGGCTCTTAGGTTATGATTGGTGTGTGTTAGTGTCTGCTGCATCTTTCAGTTCCTCAAGAGAAGGAGCCTTATCTTAATGTTTTATCCCATTTTCTCTGTAATTTATAGTACATAGAAAGTACTTAGTAAATATTCACATCCTCTAGGATGAATTGAAGTTTAAAGTGTATATATCCTTTCTATGAATATTAACTGGAACGCACCACTCCCTGACTGTACAGTAGCAGAGCATGGATTGCACTACATTGAAGATACAACCATCTTAGAGAAACCTCAGACCGGAGTTTCACTGACTATTTCAGAAGTCTTCAGCAATGTTGAAGGTTTATAAATTTACACATGGTAATTATGTGTAATTACACCCATCAGTAAAAAGCATATATCTGGAGATGTGTAATCCCTTGAGAAGATGTAGAACCAGCAAGGGTGACGGACAGAGGAAGCAAATCTCCTGGAGAATATAAATAATACCAAAATATCTATAAAAGGGAACCTTCAGCTAGTACCAATTCTTTCTTGGGCTACCACCAACTTTGGTGACTGTGTAGAAGGGAGAGGGGAAGTAGAGATCAAAACCTAAGTCAGCATCTGCACACGTGGCGAGGATGGGACCAGGACTCACCGTCAAGCCATTTAGCCCCATGTGGGTTTGTGTGCACAGGGCCATGTGGCTTGACTAGTAGGTGCTCCTGAGTTTACTCTGACCCCATTGCTGAGGAGGTGGACTCTGGCCGATAGCGAAATTTAGAGTTATGTTTATTTTATTTGAGTTTTAAATTTTATTTATTTATTTGTCTATGGCTGCGTTGGGTCTTTGTTGCTGCGCGCGGGCTTTTTCTAGTTGCGGCGAGCGGGGACTACTCTTCATTGTGGTGCGCCGGCTTCTCATTGTGGTGGCTTCTCTTGTTGTGGAGCACGGGATCTAGGTGCGCAGGCTTCAGTAGTTGTGGCACATGGGCTCAGTAGTTGTGGCACACGGGCTGTAGCTGTGGCTCGCGGGCTCTAGAGCTCAGGCTCAGTAGTTGTGGTGCACGGGCTTAGTTGCTTTGCTGCATGTAGGACCTTCCCGGACCAGGGCTCGAACCTGTGTCCCCTGCATTGGCAGGCAGATTCTTAACCACTGAGCCACCAGGGAAGTCCCTAGAGTTATGTTTAGAATGATTCTGGCTTGGGTTTTTTTTTTTTGCCACTGAGTATGTGGGCAGTTTCTAAAAAATAGTTTGATTTTGGTAACCAAAACACCTGCATTGATGTTTTAATGATATTGCTTCTTAAAAATTAGAATACTGTGAGAAACAGTGGACAAAACCAAGTTGTGTCTTAAAGTCATTAAAGGCAGTGCTTAGGTTTTCTCTTGATTATTTTGTGTAGGGCCTTACATCAAAGCTTTCTGAACCAGAGGGCAGCAGACAGGAGGATACCAGCCAGAGGAACGAGATGCATTTGAAACTGTTAACCCACCTCTGTGGAAGGAAGGCAGGGAATGTGTCCTCGTTGGGAAGAAACTTGCTTCCGCCCCGTGCGTTCTCCGTACCGTGCTCTGGCGTGGCGCATGGAAGATACAGTCTCAGATGGCTCCACTTTCCTCCAGGCCCATGAGCTACTTCCGCCAACCAGTTCACCACCGCAGCAGACTCCTCGATAATCTTGCGCTCAGTCTCGCACCCCCTAATCCGTTCTTTGCCATGTCATGGTCCACAGGCTAAAAACTGAAGTCCTTCACGTGGCTCACTAAGCTCTTAGTGATATGGCTCCTCCTTTTCTCTCCAGACGCTGCTTCCTGCCTCCCACCTCGCTGCACTCCAGCTGTTTAAAAACACATGCTTTGAGTTCCAGCCAGGTGCTCCATTCTCTCTTGCCTCTAGGCCTCTTCATGCTATGCCCTTTGGAATTCCTGTTCTCCATTCTCTTTCCGTTGTCTCTTTTCATCCTTCAGCTCTCAGTCTAATTACCTCCTTAGGAAGCCCTCCCTGACCACCCCACCCACCGGACTGGGGTCCCCTGGATGCTCCCATAGTCACCCTACTTCAGTCTGTTTGACAGTGTTGTCTCCCATGGGCATGTGCTCTTTGAAGCCTAAGACTTTGCCTTATATCCTCAAAACCTAGCACGGTGCCTGACGTGTAGAAGATGCTTAAACAGTATTTGTTAAATGAAGAATGTGAAGTAGGGGCTTCCCTGGTGGCGCAGTGGTTGAGAGTCCGCCTGCCGATGCGGGGGACACAGGTTCGTGCCCCGGTCCAGGAGGATCCCACATGCCGCGGAGCGGCTGGGCCCGTGAGCCATGGCCGCTGAGCCTGCGCGTCCGGAGCCTGTGCTCCACAACGGGAGAGGCCAGAACAGTGAGGGGCCCGCGTACCGCAAAAAAAAAAAAAAAAGAATGTGAAGTAAATGGTCAGTGGTAAACGTTCTGCTTTCCCCAGAGCATCTGAATTTTCATCAGTGTCTTAGGAAGCTCAATGCCTTCACCCAGAAGAATGGATGGGAGGGTAAGAAGGCATCTCATCCAGTTGTCCCAGAGCACTGTGCATCAGAGCCACCTAGGGAGTGTTAAAAGCTCGGGAGCCAGGAAGCTGTATTTGTAAAACCCCAGGAGATTCTGAGACAGACACCTGACGAATATTTGGGAACCACTGCTTTAGTCCAGCGTCCTCTTTTTACAAAAGGTTAAAAAGGTTAAGTGATGTACCCAAGGTTGTCCAGCTTATAAGTAGCACAGCCTGGAATGGAACGTCTTCTGATCTCAGTTCCAACTACAGAAGCCTCGGTCACTGTGGTGGCGGGGGGGACCTACAAGAGAGAACTCCTGTCACCCCAGCAAAGTGCTCCCCAGGCCACCTTGGCAGCCTCTGCTGTCCATCCAGGTGGCTAGCTTTGCACCCCCACCATGAAGGCTAATATCTAACTATTTTTAAGCACTTGAACTTTGCTCCTCTTCAGAAAAGAAGCGGGCAAAAGTACCTGAACAGCCCACACCCCCCATTCAGGAAGAACCTGAACCTGTTAGCAATGTCCTACAAGGAGATGACATTCTTGCCTTAGCCATTAAGAAGGAAGACTTGAGGAAGGTAAGGATGAAGTCCAGGGATCCCTTCCTGCAGGAACCTCTCCTTGCCACCTGGGCTGTCTAGAACTTCAACCATGTCCATTGTCTGTCCACTGCCTCCCTACTCAGAGGGAGTGTCTAATTCCGTGGAAAAATCCATCAAACATAAATCTGTTCACTTTTGCATCTAAAGGAATTTACCATGTTGTTTGTTTAACATTTCTAAGATTCATATAGAACCACAGGGAAGAGAGAATGAAGTCATTCGCTTCCCATAGAGGCAAGTGCTACCATCCCCATTTCACATAAGGGACAGTGAGTTTAAGAAGCAAAGTTACAGATGTGGATAGCCCCCTGCTTTCCCTGGGAGAGGCAGCCACTTCTCACCTGAACTATCTGGAGGCATGAGATGTTATTTTTTTTTCCAGGATGTTACTAAGCCTCATAGCTGTTACACAGGCATGTCCTCGACAGAACATATGGACAGATCTAGAGATCTAGAGAAACAGATTTGTCCGCCTTCAGGAATTCCACCAAGAATTAGGACAGAGGAGAAGGGTGGTGTTTTTCCTCCTCCTGATCTCATGCGGAATCTCCTCGTTTTATTTCTTTTTAGCAACATATTCCTCGCCTTATTGAAACAGAAGATAAACCTGCAATTACCCAGAAACTTATCATCCGTAAACTCAAACCCAAGGATCATAGGAAGAAGGTCTGCCACTTAGTAGCACATCCTGCTACTCCAGATGCAGCCACGAAGCCCCTGGACTACTCTGGTATGCCCAGCCTCGGCCCTGGCATCTGAATTCATGGGTCATCCTGGAGAGAATGCCGGGTCCTCATCAGAGAGTAGCCTCTTGAATCGTTTATACCAGCTGGCTATAGCTTACCTTCCCCCCTCTTCTTTTTACCCCCAGGGCCAGGTGACATCCTCTATGGCAGTGACCAGATCCTGCCCCACCACATCTTGGGGAGTCTCCAGGACTTTAAGAGAATTGCAGTTGCTCGAGGGAACACCCAGGTTTGTTTGTACAGAGCTGCCTGGGGGAGAGAAGTCACTGATGTCGTTGCGGTCTTACCACCTGGCAGAGTCCAGCAGGACTGGAGTTACAGAGAGAGTCCAGGCTCTGGGCCTCAGAATCTGAGGTGATAAGTGACCCTTCCCCCCAAATAATGAAGCCAACATAGGCTAGCTTCAGCTGAAGTCAGGAATTCACTATAAGGAGACAGAAGTGCCTTGAGGAACCCCAAGGCGAGAGTGTGTCTGGCTCCCGTCACACTGGGCCCACGCTCCCCCATTGCCCTCTGCTCCTCTGTGCCCCGGCTTTATCTCCCCTTCTCGAAAGACTGGCCTGCTCTCCTCCTCAGTCCACATGGTGCAGGAAGGTGGCTCCCCACAGCTCCCAGGGCCACATGGAGAGTCTGTCTGTCTTTCAGTTTCTTTAATTCTCTGGTTCCAGGCAAAGAATCTCTGATTGGTCAGGTGCTAAAAGGCCTGGGGTCCAATAAAAATGACTCAGTCGTGCAGCAGGTGAGGGTGTCAACACCAGCTGTGAGGAGGACAGACACATTAAAGGACGTTGACCACAATCTTAGAACAAGCGTTCCCATTCTAGGCGAGAGGGGACTGACAGCAGCTTCCAAGCCCCCCTTGTTCTGCGATTTGCTTTCTGTCACTTGCTACCTTGGGGCCCTGGAAAGGAGGGACTCAGCAGAGCGGGAGGACAGCAGGGATGTAGGCCTGGAGAAGTCTGCTCCGCCCCGCTTCCGCGCCTTCCCCTGCCCTCCACACTCATGTTGCTCTTTTCAGCTGGCTGAGCTGATCCACACCCCACCCTGTCTGATGACCCTCATCTCAGCTAAAGAAGAGCCGAAGCAGGAAGCCCCAAAAGAAGAGAAGGCACATCCTCCCTGGGCCCCACCTCTTCAGCACAACTTTCTGAAAAACTGGCAGCGCCACATAGCCCTTCGGAAGAAGCAGCAGGAAACCCTCAGTGGTGAGCAGAGCGGACAGGGCTCCTGCCTGGCCTCACATGGCGTCAAGGCTCCGCCGCTGTGTTTTTTCTCTCCCTTCACCTCCAGAACCCGGATTCAGCTGGTCACGTTTGTGCTGAGTACTCCCAAGCGCTTCTTGCTCTTAGTGGGTCGTGAAATCAGCCCAGTGACTGGAGCCGATCAGTGCAGAGAGTTCGGGCCCCTGTTTGTTCTGATTTGGTGGCGGGACTGCATTCTTGGCTCTCTTGCTAGAACGGCTGAAGAAGCCAGTCGGCGAGCTGCTGATGCACATGGGGGAGACCTACAGGAAGATCCAGGAAGAACGGGAGCTCCTTGACCGAACACTGCCAACACGGCCTGATGGGAAGGTAAGGACAGCGTTCCCAGGTACCCTGTGGGAGGGGTCTGGACAGCTGGGGACAAAAAAAATCTATCCAGTGCAAAGCACTGTTAGGCCCTCAAGGTCTTTACTAAATTCTATTATTGGTCCTATTACTGATCGTTCAGGGACTGGCCAGGTAAGCAATTCGGCCCGTGGTGGTCACTGTTAGTCAGTTTGAGGAGAAAGATACCACTGGCACTAAGTTATGAGAATAGTCTTCGTCTTAGTGTTGTCTCCTAAAAGCTGAGGCTCCGCCTTTCAGTCGCCCCAGGGTGCCATGTTGTGTTCTGGTATGTCAGTACCTGGAACAACCCGCCCTGGCTGGAGCCAGGTAAACGTACAACAGGGCAGCCTGAAAATAAGAAAGTGGATGCTTCTCTCCTGCTCTCAGGCAGGGCAGTGCGAATCCCCCAGAGGGAGCATCTGTAGTCTGTGGAGCTCTTGTCTTCCCAGGCTCCCCACCAGCCTCTCTCCAAGGTGCTCAGGTGGTCTGACTCATCTGTCCTCCATCACCAGGGCTGTGAATTGACCAGTGGGTTCTGGAGTCAACCGGAATACCTGGGAGATGAAATGATGGGCCTGGTAATGACGAAGACAAAAACTCAGCGTGGCCTCGTGGAACCAATCACTCACGTCAGGAAGCCCCGCTCCATCCAGGTGGAGATGGGTGAGGAGCGGGCTGTAAATGTGACTGGCTAGGGGGGAAAGATCAGGGCTCTGGTGCGGAGGTTCAGTCCTCTCTTCAGTAAGACCGCGGTAGCAGTGGTGGGAGGAGCAGGCAGAAGCCTGGGCTCTAGGGCGGTGCTGTCCTTACTGCAGCTGAGCCACCGTGGCAGCTGAGCGGAATGTGGCCGGTCTGAACTGAGATGTGCTGTAAGTGTAAGCGTTGCACTGGGTTTCGAAAATCAGTTCGAAAAAATAGATTTTTTTTTTTTTTTTTTTTGCGGTACGCGGGCCTCTCACTGTTGTGGCCTCTCCCGTTGTGGAGCACAGGCTCCAGACGCGCAGGCTCAGCGGCCATGGCTCACAGGCCCAGCCGCTCCGCGGCATGTGGGATCTTCCCGGACCGGGGCACGAACCCGCGTCCCCTGCATCGGAGGCGGACTCTCAACCACTGCGCCACCAGGGAAGCCCCGAAAAAATAGATTTTATTAATAATTTTTGTATTGATTACGTGTTTAAATAAGATTTTTAATATATTGGGTTAAACTGTATTATTAAAATTAATTCCATCTGTGTTTTTTTTAATCGTTTTAAACGTGGCATCTGGAAAATTTTAAATTACATATACATGGCTTGCATTTGTGGTTTGCATCGTATTTCTAATGGGCAGCACTGCTTTAAAGGCTGCCAGACTGTCTGGGTTCAGATCCCAGCTGTGTTGAGTTTGTGAACACCAGCGAGTTATTTAACCTCTCTGGTCCTCAGTTTCCCTATCTGTAAAATACTCATGGGGTTGTGAGAGGGTTAAATGAGACGTGCTGTGTATTAAGAGGTTCTGGCCCATTGTTAAACACTCAATAAAAGGTAGCTGCTGTTGTTACTTTTATTATAATCCAAAGATTTGACGGTTTGGAAGCTAATTTTGCAGGAGTCCTGTGCAGGGCTGCTGAGGCAGTAGGTGTGGGACCAGAAGGAGGGGAGCCCAGCTCACAGAGAAGCTGTGTTTTCAGCTCTTTCAGAAACGGTGCTGGGATGAGCGCTCTCAGAGCCCTTGAAAGTGGTTGGGGAAGGGGGCGTGGCAGCAGCCTGTGCTGAGGGTCCTTGGACCCTGCTCTAGGATTGCCAGCCCAGAAGGATGCTTGGTACCGCTACACCTGGGATCGGAGTCTGTTTCTGATCTACCGACGCAAGGAACTACAGAGCATCATGGCGGAGCTGGATTTTAGCCAGCAGGTTGGTAGTCTGTGCCTAGTCTGAAGCCCCTCAGGGTGGTGCCTGTCTTCAGTCAGCTAACCTTTCCTTCCTCTGTCTCTCTGAGGATATTGATGGCCTGGAGGTGGTGGGCAAAGGGCGGCCTTTCTCCACTGTTACCGTGGAAGACTATTCAGTGTTTGAAAGGAGCCAGGAAAGCTCCTCTGAAGACACAGTGCACTTGTGAGTCGGGGCTGGGCCCTAGGGAGAGCGGTTGGAGAGTGTGGCTTCCCCAGCACCTTCAAGTATTGTAGGGCAAGCTTCCCTCCCTGAAGTCAGGGGGCCCCCATTCCAGCCTCTCGCTAGTGGCTGTCACCCCCTCCTCTAGCCCATTCGAAGGAACACCTGTGCTCGCTTTACTATTGCCATCTGTTCTCTTCCAGCAACCAACTCCTAGTGGAGATTTCCTAGACATTCCTTTGCTCATAAATGGGGCCCCTCCAGACTCTCCCAGTGCTGAGCGGCTCTGCGTGAAGAGTCTCTTTATGTCCAAGAACCTCCCACTACAGGAACGGAGCAGGATGGAGCCGATGATGCTCCACTGGAGGGCAGAGCCGGGCACATCTCCAGCTTTTCTGGCAACCATTTCCGTGGGCTCCACGCGGCAAGACTGTGGCAGACTCAGGGAGAATAAGTCATTGCTTTTTCTTACAGAGACTTATTGGCCAATTACCCTGATGTGGTCCCTATGCCTATTCTTGGCCCTTCTCTGCTGTTCTGTGGGCAGCCAGCTTGCTGGATCCGAGGCAGCAACCCAGAGGACAAGGTAAAACGGCCTTCACCCTCACCCACCTGCTGGAAGGGCCTCCCTCATGGGGCAGTCCCAGGGTGACTGCGGCAGTCACAAGGAGCCTGCACGGTCTCCTGTTTGAGTTTTTATCGGGTCATGCTTTCAGTATGTGTCTGAAAATGGTAACAGCAACGCTAACTTGAGCCAGAATAAAGTCACAAGGCTGGAAAGAGAGTGTCACAAGGCTGGAAAGAGAGTGTCACAAGCCGCCCAGTTTGTACCTAGTCCCGAACATGTAAATAAGCAAACCTCACACAGGTATGGCTTTAAGAAGGTTCTAAAATAGTCTTCAGACGCTAAGGAACAGAAGTGTTTGTAAACATCTGTTTCATCTCCTCTCCTTACTGCTGATGGCAGGGACAGCCACTCTTGGGGTATGATACCTAGCTGTTTGAGAGCGGCCAGGCCCAGGAGACTTCCAGTGCCAAACCCGGAAGAGTCCCGGCAAACCAGGCTGAGTTGGTCACCCTAGGCCAGGACCTCCCACAGAGGCATCTCTCATGCCTCTTCTCTCCCCAGAGGCACGTTGGAATTGCTGTCCGCTTGACCTTTGAAACTCTAGAAGGCGAGAAAGCATCTTCAGAACTGACGGTGGTCAATAATGGCACAGTGGCCATTTGGTATGACTGGCGGAGGAGGTCCCAGCTGGACTCTTTCCAAGACCTGAAGAGGAATAGGATGCAGCGGTTTTACTTCAACAATCGGGAAGGTACCAGGGAGAAGCCGCCCCGCTCACCCCTCCTGCAGCCAAAGTCTAGCTGATGCCCAGCTCTTGCAAGTGTGAGCCCCTCTTCCCGCCTGTCCCTCCCATCCTGTGAAGTGTGTTGTCGCCTGACTGTTCCTGTCAGCTGGGGGAACGGTGGAACGCTTGAGAACACAGGGGAGTGAGCCACCTGTGGGAGGCAGAACACGGCGGGGGGGGGGGAGCGGAAGCATTCTAGATGTTCAGTTACCCATATGCACAGGCCTGAGGCTGGGACGACCACCTGTCCCTCTTGCCTGGGACATTCCCGGTTTTCGCAATGAAAGTCCCACATCCCAAGAAAGCCCTCAGTCCTACGCAAGCTGGGACAGTTGGTCACCCTAACCAGGGCTTAGTTAACTTTATACATGCAGGCTTGGGGCTCAGTGCTCCTACTCGGTGAAAACCTCTTTCTCTGTCCCTCTCAGGTGTGATTCTGCCTGGAGAAACTAGAAAGTTTCCCTTCTTCTTTAAGTCTTTGAATGCTGGGATCTTCAGGGAGTGTTGGGAGTTTGGAACCCACCCCACCCTGTTAGGAGGTGCTCTCCTGCAGGTCAATCTCCATGCAGTCTCCCTGACCCAGGACATCTTTAGGGATGAGAGGAAGTTATTGGAGGTAAGGGACCCGGGATCTTGGCCCCTGTGGACACTAGGTAGGTTAACCTACCTAGTGTTCTTCCTGGCACTGCCTGCAGGGATCTTGTTTCTCCCACAGCCCAAGAGGTGAATTTTTCAAAAACACACTCTTGCTCAAAACACACTCCTCGGGGCTTTGTGATATAAAAGATGGGTGGGCAGGCAAGAGAAAGGGCAGCTTTGAGATTCACCATGCTCCGCCCTACTGCGTTAGAAAGAAATGAGACTGGGCCTTAAGATGCAGGCTGCATGCAAGTACTTATCTGAGTACAAACGCAACGCATGGCCCTCTGCGCTGGTACTGTATCTGTTCACTGTCGTCTGGTACTATCCAGTGGAATTGCATTTAACTGGCATGACTTCAAAACCAGGCAAAACCAGAGAGAACAATTTAACTGGTGGGGCCGGCACCCAGGAGTACAAACACAACGGGAACTGGGAGTCTGCCGGCCCCAGTCCATCTCATGGCCTGGCCATCTGGTGCTGTGCTTTGTGGGATTCTGGAGAAAGCTGTGCTTTTTTATTCATCGTGGCCCCCCGACACAAGCCAGCTACTTCGGCTGGGGCTCAGCCCTTGGTGAACAAAGGTGATTTTGACAAATGTAATGTCTGCTTTACTTGCTGACTATAGGACCAGCCTTTCTCACGAGATGCCCCTCTACTATTTCTGTGACACTGACCATGTGGCCAAGCCACGTTCTCAACAGGGCCCAAACCGTGCGGCCCCAAGGATGTCACGTGCATTTTGAAAGCCTGAGCTGCCGCTTATACCACCTTCCCTTCCTCAGAACAAGCTGGCTTCCCACGAAGCAGTCACCGTCGTGGAGAGCATGCTACAGGAGCTGCTGAGGGGAATCCTGACCCCGGAACGTGCACAGTCACCTGTGGATGCCTATCTCACCGAGGAGGACTTGTTCCACCACAGGAATCCTCGGGTACAGGCCCAGCACTGGCCCCTGCCCCTCGTGCGTGCCCTGGGAGAAAGTAATAGCAAACCCTTTGATGTGCCAGGACCTATTCTTAGCATCTCCCATGAGTAACTCAGTTTCTCCACAGCAGTCCTGTGAGATGGGTACTATTTTTTTCTTTTTTTTAAAGACACCAATTTACTTGAACATTTGTTACTTTTTTTTTTTTAATTTATTTTTGGCTGTGTTGGGTCTTTGTTTCTGTGCGAGGGCTTTCTCTAGTTGTGGCGAGCGGGGGCCACTCTTCATCGTGGTGCGCGGGCCTCTCACTATCGCGGCCTCTCCTGTTGTGGAGCACAGGCTCCAGACGCGCAGGCTCAGTAGTTGTGGCTCACAGGCCCAGTTGCTCTGCGGTATGTGGGATCCTCCCAGACCAGGGCTCGAACCTGTGTCCCCTGCATTAGCAGGCAGATTCTCAACCACTGCGCCACCAGGGAAGCCCAATGGGTACTATTTGTATCCTCATTTTATATGGGAGAAGCTGAGGTCCAGGGAGCTTAAGTAATTTGCCCAAGATAACTTAGCTAGTGTAAGTGGATGCTTGGTGATAACAGAGCTTCAAAAACGTCTTAATTCAAACTCAATCTTCCTTGGAAGCCCAAATGTATAAAAAGCTTTAAGTTGGAGATGCTTAGGTTGAAAGGGAAGTGGGGAGCCCCTCTGGGCCCAGCAGTTCCTGCCAGCCTCCTCCATCGGCGCTCTCGAGGGAACGGGAAGCTGGAGCAGGCTGGCTTGGGCTCTGGGTCCCCCATGTTGCAGCCTCTCCATCACGTGTCTTCTCTTGCCTCTGCTGCAGCTGCATTACCAGCACCAAGTGGTGCAAAACCTGCACAGACTGTGGTGCCAGTACACCGTCCTGCCCCCCAAGGCTGAGGAGGCCGGGCCGGGCGAGGAAGAGCACCTCAGCCCCAGGGTCCAGGCTGCTGCGGCCCCGTCAGCCTATGGGGAGGCGGCCTCGATGAAGGTCGGGTCTTCTGTGCACCTTAAGAGCCCAGCGTTGGACCTCCAACCACCCCGGCAGGAGAGTGAGGCCCTCAGGGACTCCCGACATCCTGTTGGGTCCCAGAAGACTGGTCTGGGTTCTCAGCAGAAGAGCATCATGGAGGTGGAGGGGAGCCCAGACCTGCAGAGTGTCCGGAGCTCCCAGGAGCTGGACGGCCTTCCCCCACCAGAGTGGAACCTCTGCCTGGAGGACTTCAGAAAGGTGCCTCCCCAGCCCTGGGGGGTTGGTGGAGAAGGGCCCAGGCATAGCCAGGTGCCGGTGCTTCTGGCCTGAGCTGCCTCAGCTCAGGGGCAGCTTTCTAAGGGCCTTAACCAACCTTCTAAGGGCCCAGAGAAAGCAATCTCTTGGTCATCTCTCTTTATCTCGGGTGCCTAGGCCACTGTGGTGCAGGAGGGACTCCTTCTCTGACCCTGGCAAACCTTGGAAAGGGGTTCATGGGTACAGATTTCTGAGGGAGGGCCCAGGCTCCCATAGAAGGCACCCAGACAGACTCTCCATGGCTGCATCCCCTCCTGGCCACCTGCCCTTACCACACCGCACCTGTTAGTAGAGGACACAGGAGCCCCTGGTGTCCTGGGCAGAACGGTTGCCCATGGTACCTCTGACCGGCCAGGTAGTGGTGGCACTCCCTGAGGAGAACCAGAGAGAAGACGCCCTAATCAGGCTCAACAAAGCGGCCCTGGAGCTGTGCCAGGAACCGCGGCCGTTGCAGTCCGACCTCCTGTACCAGATGTGGTAGGTACCGCCACCAGGAGAGCTGCTCCCATCCCTTCCCCTTTGCGGCGTGTGGCCAGGGGTTCTGGGCAAGCAGTCCCAGGACTCAAGGGGGCTGAGCTCTCTTTGAGATCGGGTTGCTGAAAGATGCTGCACACACTCCACGGTCCGGCAGCTGCTGCAGCAGCCCCTACAGCTGCTCTCCCTATGCCAGCTGCCCTCTGGGGATGAGTCACAGCAGAGTAAGCACCTAGACCTTTCCCCCCCTTCTTCCCTTGTTCCTTCTTAATGAGCAGAGGAATGCTCCTTGAGAGCAGAGGCGATAGCAGAGGGCAGTGAGAAGCGGATCTATTCCATGAAAAGCCTCACTTGATCGCCAGCCTTCCCATCGCCTGTTTGCAACTTGCTTGGATAGGCCTGGGGGGCCTTTTGCAAGGCCCTCAGAACACATCCCCAGGAGCCTTGTCCTGGAAGTCTTTTGCGAGTCTAGCCCCTCCAGTGGGACTGGATCCAGTTCTAGCCATGGTTTCAAGATGGAGTTCGTTCAAGACTGATCTAACCTTATCCTTGGGCCACTTTTTCTTGGCTGCCACCCGAGGGAAGCCAGATCGCCATCCCAGCACTGGCATGGGTGCCAGTGAGGGTGCTGGCTGGACAGAGGCATGGTGCTTCGGTGGCAGTTCCTGGCACCAGTGCCTTGGAAGGGAAGGACCAAGCCTCTACGGGTTCAAGGGCAAATGAGGGACGATGGCTTTTCTCCAATATATCTTGCTCTCTAGTTTGCAGCTGTGGCGAGATGTGATTGACAGCCTGGTGAGCCATTCCCTGTGGCTGAGGGCTCTGCTGGGCCTGCCTGAGAAGGAGACCATCTACTTGCACGTGCCAGAAGCGCCAGGTCAGACACTGTGCAGCCACACCTCCGCGTAGTCTTTCCCATCCCTCTGCCCGGGCGGCGGTGGCGCCTCAGCCATTTGTACGCTTCCGGTGGAACCTCCGTTAGGTTGGCCCATGGGGTAGGCCTCCTGCTACCTTTTTATCAGCTGCCAGAATTTGGGACCTAGAAACAACCCTAACGATCACCTTAGTTCAGTCCCCACGTTTTACAGGTGGAGTCCCAGAAAGGCAAGATGACTTGCCATCCCGTACGTGGGGAAAGGGTGGAGCTGGGACCGGCGCCTGGGCCTCTCACCCCTGGCCTACAGTCCTGTTCCACAAGGTCATGCACCGGAACCAGGGCCTTGCTCCCAGTCTGTGGGGATTCTCTCAAACAGCTAGAGCACTGCTGGCCCAGGGCCCGTTGCTCTCCCAGTTCCTGCCTGTGGGGGCAGCTAGGCCACAGGCCATTTGACTTCCGTTCACCTTCCTCAGATCGAAAGTCACCTCCTGTCACAGAAGTGAAGGTGACTTCCGGGAGAGTGGGGAAGGAGGACCGGAAAGGGCCATCTCAAGAAAAGAAGCAGCTGGGAATCAAAGACAAAGATGATAAAAAGGGAGCCAAGCTGCCACCTGGGAAAGAGGCAGGTAGCACGTCGTCTGGGCCTGGGGGCGCGGGCTGGGGAAGGGATACGAGGGGCTGCGGAAGGTGGGCAGTCATGCCAGCGTGATGCCCCTGCTCCCCACTAAGCTGCTCTTGAGAAAGTCCTGGACCTCCCCCAGGAGCTACTGAAGGCCGGGCATGTCTCTGTCTCTCCAAGCAGGACCATTTAAACAGCAAGAAGCACAAAGCAAAGGATGACAAGAAACCGATGAAATCTACAAGTCGGGACAGGCTTCCCTTGGAAGACCCTGCCCCTGACATCATCATCCCGGCTCAGGAACCCATAGATCCCCTGGTCATGGAGAAATACACCCAGAGGCTGCATACTGAGGTGAGGGCAAGAGCCTGGCACTCAGCCCTCCCCTCACTCACACCTGCCCTGCATACCTTCCTCCACTCCCTGGCTCCCTCATTCATTCTGTTTATCCCACAAACAGTAAGGGCCTACTGCATTGTGATGGAAGCAGAGCTGCCCTTGTGAAGGGCATCCTAGTGTTCAAGACAGACCTCATGAATAAGTAACACCTCTGGTATGTTAGGTGATGAGCACTATGGGAAAAAGAGAGAGACCAGGGCTGGGGGATGGGGAAGCCCCGGGTGGGGGTAGGTGGGCCTCATTGGAAGGTGACATCAAACAAAGACTTGAAGGGAAGGGAAGTGTGGCCATGTTGGCATCTAGGAAGAGTGCTGTGAGCAGAAGAGGGAGTGAGCCAGGAGGACAGAAGGGCAGAGGGTCCACCAAGAGGGAGCGGGTCATGTGGGGCTCTGTAGGCCACTGTGAGGACACAGTGTTTTGAACTGAGGAGTGATGTGGTCCGACTCATGCTTTAGAAGATCACTCCGGCTGCCATTTGGAAATAGATTCTAGGGGGGACAGAGCAGAAGCCTTTTCCTTTCTGCTGCTCCCACTTCTTCTCTGTTAGGTGCATCTGGGAGATGTGTTCCTTGGGTGACCACCATGTAGAGTGAATTTCCAGCAAGTGTAAGGGTTTTGAAACGCTGGAGAGACTTTATAAAATGTGTTCTTAAGCAGTAGGTCCTTAGGGATTCACCTATGTGTTGTGTTCTGTTCTTTGTCATTGTTGTTGGTTTGGGAGGGGAGCTCCACAAAGCCATGTTTGATATATCAAGGAGTCTAATGGCAATGCTTTGTCTTCCTCTGGTGTGGACAGCTGGGTAGCCGAGATTGTATTGTGCATTGCGCTAACGCTCAGGTCACATTTAATCAGAAGCTCCATTTGCTGTTGGTGACATCACTGAGATGTGTGGATTTCCATGGGGTCTAGAAAGTAATCATAGGGCTCTGAGGACCCGTGGGGTAGTCTCTTGCTTGGCTTTTTGAAATTAAGAACCAACTTGCTGAGGCTTGTGTGGTCCAGCTCCACCACAGGGTACAGTCTTGGAGACATTTCAGTACGTGGATCTGTGATCTTACTGGAAGGAAAGCTGGTCTCCAGGAGGCCAGGGTAGAACTGGGTCACCTCAAGGGACTAAATGGGCACTGCTCCCTGGGCCTCCCTGGAATTGCCCCTTTAACCACCCTAGGCTCTAATGTCCCCATATGTCCAAGGGGCAGTGCAGGATTACTGCCCCAGACTGGTTCAAAAAATAAAACTGGGACTTCCCTGGTGGCACAGTGGTTAAGAATCCGCCTGCTAATGCAGGGACACGGGTTCGATCCCTGGTCTGGTAAGATCCCACATGCCGCAACTAAGCCCGTGTGCCACACTACGGAGCATGCACTCTAGAGCCCGCGAGCCACAAGTACTGAGCCCACGTGCCGCAACTACTGAAGCCCACATGCTCTAGGGCCCGCGTGCTGCAACTGCTGAGGCCATGTGCTGCACCTACTGAAGCCTGTGCACCTAGAGCCCATGCTCTGCAACAAGAGAAGCCACCGCAATGAGAAGCCCATGCACTGCAACAAAGAGTAGCCCCTGCTCGCTGCAACTAGGGAAAGCCCATGTGCAGCAATGAAGACCCAACGCATCCAAAAAAAAAAAAACCTATTTGCAAAAACAAAAGTCCTACAGAAAATTTAGTTTTATCTACACAACTTGAGTTGTCCCCCTCTCCAGCTGTCCCTCTTGTATAGATGTGTCCATCCATCTCGCAGCATGGGGGATGCTCCCTCGTGCAGGTGCTTTCCAGGGAGTGAACCTTTGCCTGTGATGTTCATCCCATTCTTCCAGGTCTATGGGCTGCTGGATGCCCTGGTGACCGACCTACTGGTCCTGGCTGATGAGCTCAGCCCCAAAGAGAATGTCAAGGAGCCTTTGCGTCTCTGCACCTGACTTGCATGCCTGAGCTGCCTTCTGCGAAACTGCTTAAAAAACAAATCAATAAAGAACCTTTAGGTTCCTACCACTTCCCTATGCCTCCATGTCTTGAATGTCAGATCTTTTTTTTTTTTTCTTTTCTTTGCCGTACGCGGGCCTCTCCCGTTGCGGAGCACAGGCTCCGGACACGCAGGCTCAGCGGCCATGGCTCACAGGCCCAGCCGCTCCGCGGCATGTGGGATCCTCCCAGACCGGGGCACCAACCCGTGTCCCCTGCATCAGCAGGCGGACTCTCAACCACTGCGCCACCAGGGAAGCCCTTGAATGTCAGATCTTGATGAAGTCAGGTCCTGGTCCTCCCATGTCCCACCTGCCCTTGGATTCCCCTCCTCCCCATTCCTGGAGCCATCCAACAGGAGGAGAGAGAAACACAGCTGGGGAGGTGATATGTGGGATGAGGAGTGGAAGAGCAAGTTGGCAGCAGGACAAGGAATGAAGCAGGTGACAGGACAGAGAGCATCACCCCTCGTAGCCCCTGCCTCTGGCCTTTGTTGACCTACACTTTTGGGGTCATCTTCCCGGAGCCAGGTCTTCCCAAAGTGTCATCACCAAGAATGACACAGTGTGTGACTAGGAGGGGAACTAGACACCATGGGACCTGGGTCCCTGAGGTCCTCACACTTCCACTGGGTCCAAGGGCCTCGTCCCAGTCCCTGAGGATCATGCTACCACACCCTTAAACCCTAAAGGCCAGATCTCTTTGTCGTCAGCCAGAAATTATTCTGGATTCTAGCCTGCTTATCCCCCTCCCCATGCCGAGCCACCTGGCCTCTTTGAGCCATTTTTTCTACCTTAAAAACAGCCTCTGGACTTTCTGCTCCCTCCCTTGCTCAGAGAAATAGGAAGTGGATGAGAGATGACTCTTGCAAAGAAACATGCTGTCAGCTCAGACTCGGCACCATAAATTCTCCTCTGTCAGTAATAATCATTCTGGGCCAGGCTGCCTGTACAGAGTGGGCCCCAGGCTCCCAGAGTTTGAAGAACAACTTTGCTAACGGTGGGCTTATGGGCCTTCAATGCTGATGCAGCAGAAGGGAGAGGGGGAGACCTGAAGAGTGGCTACAGTCTCCTACCCACTTGGTTTTGCATTTGGTGCTTCTGATAAGGACCTCATGGGCCTCAAGCATCCTCCAGTTGAGACATGGGAGGAGGTTTGGGGAGAGCAGGGCATTCCGATCTGATCCCGTGTCAGAGACGCAGAGAGGGCGCTGTGCCTGAAGTCCTGATGCACCCTTCAGGGTTGCCGAGGGGACCAGATGGAAACCCACACAAGGCAGTACTCCACCAAAGGGCCAGCCCCAGGGAGTGGTGGTCTTGGCTCAGAGGAGGAATATAGGGGTGGGGTGAGTGTTGGAGCCTCCCCTCCCCACCCTTCATTTCCCCTGAGGAGGCAGAGGAAGGGTTAACTCACCGCAGAGTGGGAGTGGGTCACCAGCACTGGCTCCAGAGCTGCACCTCCTGGGGACAGCCAGCAGGCAGGCCTCCCACCTCTGAAGGTGCTGCCTGCCTGGCCAGCAGGAAGGGGTTAACGTGCCCTGCACTTCCTCCTGTGTCCTGTTACTGCTGAGGCAGACCTGCCTGGCCAGCTGAGCAACTTTCCTCCTGAGTGCTGTCTGGCGTCCAGAAGACAAGCAGGCAGGAGGCAGAGCAGCCGCCCATTCTGGGGACCCTGAGCCGCCCTTCCGAGGGGTCTGTGCCTCCTGGGAGAGGGTTGGTCTCCAGGACGAGGGTCCGTGGTGGATGGCTCTGGGGATACTCCCGAGGCTGTACCATCCCCCTGCTGCGCAGGTCGGAGGGTCACTGCAGAGGCTGCTCGTGGTCCCGGGGCTGGGGCCAAGGGAGCCTGCACTGGAGGTAAGCTCCCGTCATCAGCTGTGGTGCCTGGCATGAAAGGCTTGGGGCTTAGTCTCCCTTCCAGGTCCCCGGGAGAAGGGCAGGGTCACAGAGGAACCTGGAGGCATCTTGCCTGCCGCCCCTCCCTCCCTACAGCCCCCAAGAAGGGGGCCTCCTAGGGCTCGCTCCCCATCCTGGGACTAGCATCTTTGGTGGCATTCCGCACAGACTCCTGCCCACTCCTCCTCAGCCCCTGTTGCTCCTGTAGCCTCAGGACAGCCCCCACCCAACTCCAGTGCCCCCAAGACACATCCACCTTTGGGCTGACTTAAGCTTAGAGCTAGGGTCACTCCTCTTGTCCCTCCTGCACCAAGAGTTAGCGCACTGCCACTCCCCCCACTGCCCAAGCTGGACCTGATGGGGGGAAGGGCCTGGCACTAGATCCGCCTTAGCAGAGGATGGGAAGGGGCGCGGGCCCACGGGGGCACAGTCTCTGGGTAAACGCATGCACGCGACTCAACATATCTGGGTTCCTCCCGTCTCCCTGAATCCCCGCTCTGGGAATGCCATCTGCTGCCTTAGTCCTGACAGATCCGCCAGCGCTGTGGGCCCTGAGAAGAGCAGTCTCCCGTCCCTTGTAAAGCTCTTCTTGGTACCCCAAACATCGGAGAGAGCGGATGCTCTTGCCGCCATGGCCTGCCCCGCCCCCTGCTGGCCCTTCTCCCATCCCCCAGCCCGTACCCTCCTGCCTCCTGCCTCCCGCCTCCCCCACCCTCTCCCCATCTCTGAATTGGCCTCTCGGCCTGGCCTTCTCAGTGTCCTTCCCTCCACCTGACAGGGTCTGGCTCAAGGTCACTGCAGTAATTCCATACCCGGCTGCCCGGCTGCCGCCGCTGCCACTGCCGCCTTATCGGCTGCTGGGTTTCTGTTTCACTCCCTTTTATTTCTGGGCATATTGTGTTCGATAAAACCCTTTGCTTATAACACCGCTGGCAGCTCTCCCGGCCACCCCCTCCCGCGTTCCTTCCTCTCCTTCTCCCTCCCCTCGGTGCTCCCTTGGCCTCACCCTGCCCTCTCTTCCTCCCTACCTGGTCCCCTTACACTTCAGTGGGGGCGGGGCGTCCCGGTGTCTCTGACCCCTCCCTTCCCTCAGCTCAGTCAGAGGCGTGTGGAGAAGCCTCCTCCATTCCCACCTTCTAGGAGAAAGTTCAGGCAGAGCCTCAGGGCCCACACTGAGGGCCCCCTTCTACTATGCCGGCCGGTTAGGAGGGCCAGGGCGGCCCTGGTAGGGCTCCTGGTGGAGTCAGGATGCCCGACTAGTTCTGCTGGTTTCAGTGGCCAGTGCTGGGAGGGGCTTGCACTCGGTGGGCTCTAGGGCACAATTATTTCTCACTTTGACTCTTGCCACCCGCCAGCCCACAGGCTGGGGAGGTAAAGACAGGTCTGAGTCACTAGTGAGGGAGAGGGCAGGCGTTAAACAAGTGCTGGCTGTGGCATCCCACAGAAGGCCCGCCACTGCCGGGACAGAAAGGCAGCAGAGAGAAGGTAAGCCCGCTTTCAGCCAGCACTCTCCATCCCGTCTGTGCCCCCACAAGGTCCTACCCTCTGGGTCCAAGCTCTCCCAGGCACGTGGGCCCTGATGAAAACTTCCAAGGCTTTGAGCTGAGCCCAGGTTAGCAGGGCTGGCTGGAGGGAGAGTTGAGATGGGGGGCGGGGGTCGACAGGCTCTTTCTGACTCCTGCTGGGTCCTAGGGTAGAGCTGAGAGGTGCAGTCTCCATGGTTGCTGTTGGTGGGGGGTTTGGGTGGAGGCCAGGTCCAGCGAGAGAGAGAGAGAGAGAGAGAGAGAGAGAGAGAGAGAGAGAGAGAGAGAGAGAGAGAGAGAGAGAGAGAGAGAGTGTGTGTGTGTGTGTGTGTGTGTGTGTGTGTCTCCACACCAGAGGAATGGTGGTGGCAGGGGGATTCGGGTTTTGGTTTCTGGTAGAGCCCTGGGAGAACCTTTCTCTGTCTTGGGCCTGGGTGTGCTTTTAGCTGATGGCCTGGTCCTGAGGCTGTGGGCTGGCTCTAATCTTCCCTCAGCTGGGAGATCAGAGGTCTACCACGTGCCCAGGGCCTTGGGGGTTTGGGGAGCCCAGACTGGCCTTGCCCTCAGGGAGTTTTCATTCTGGCTGAGAAGGTGGGACTGAGGCAATAAAGCAATCAGATGAATCAATTGGATTCGTATTCTGGACACCTAGGTGTTAGTCCCAGCTCTGCCACCTACACACTGTGTGACTATGGGCACGCCATAGCCCTCTCTGGCCTCAGTGCTCTGGTGTGTACGATGGGTCCTCTTTGGGAGGCAGCCTCCCCCAGATGCTCCTTCCTTGCCTTGCTGCCTCACTCCTCCTCACTCTTCACTTCGAACCTCGGATCAGCTCAGCCGTCACCTCCTCTGGGAAGGCTCTCCTGATTTTCCTAGCTTGGGTACTCCTGTGCTCCTCTGCACTCCCATGCTGGACTGTGACTGCCTGCACCCTCTCAAGTGGATGTGTGTGGGCCGAGGCTTGCACTCTATGCTTGCCATAGAGCCTGGCTCAGAGGAGTCCCCAGGAAATTGGTGTTGAATGGATCAAGCTACAAAAATTAACAGTATAGGGCTTCCCTGGTGGCGCAGTGGTTGAGAGTCCGCCTGCCGATGCAGGGGACACGGGTTTGTGCCCCGGTCGGGGAGGATCCCACATGCTGCGGAGGCTGGGCCTGTGAGCCATGGCCGCTGAGCCTGCGCGTCCGGAGCCTGTGCTCCACAACAGGAGAGGCCACAACAGTGAGAGGCCCGCGTACTGCAAAAAAAAAAAAAAAAAAATTAACAGTATAAGAAGAGAGCAAAGTGAGGATGGAGAAGTTGGAAAGGATAGGTCTTAAGGCAGATCCCAGCAGAAACAGAGGTAGTGAAGTAGAAGCAAGACAAGTAGGCATTCCTGGGGGGTCACTTTCGTGTCCCTAAACTAAGAGCAAAGACTGTGGAGCGTGTCTACCTGGGTTAATCCTGGTTCCGCATTCACCAGCTCTGTGATCTTGGACAAGTCATTTAATCTTTCTCTCAAACTTTCCCCATCTTCGAACGGAGGTAATAATAATAATGTCTTTGTAGGTGTGATTGTAAAGATTAATGAGCATGCAAAGTTACAAGTACCTGCTGAATAATAAGTAAAATAAAAAAACAAAATGAGTGCCTGCCGAAGGCTGTTCCTGGCGGCAGGGACACCCTGGCCAGGGCTTTAGTCGCTGGCTGAGTGGCCAGCAAGGTGGCCCATTGCTCCTAAGTTCCAGGCCCTCTCTTCCTCAGACCCATGTGGAAGCCAAGGACACAGCCGCCCTGCTGAGAGCACGGCGGCCCACCCTTGGAGACCGTGACCTCTCGACGACGACGACGGTGGCCCTCCTCGGCCCTCCACCTGCGGCTGGGGCGGGGGCCGCCCATCTCCAAGTCCCCAGCCATGACGACATCAGCGCTGCGGCGCCAGGTGAAGAACATCGTGCACAACTACTCGGAAGCGGAGATCAAGGTGCGCGAGGCCACTAGCAATGACCCGTGGGGTCCGCCCAGCTCGCTCATGTCGGAGATTGCCGATCTGACCTTCAACACGGTGGCCTTTGCCGAGGTCATGGGCATGCTGTGGCGGCGGCTCAATGACAGCGGCAAGAACTGGCGGCACGTGTACAAGGCGCTGACGCTGCTGGACTACCTGCTCAAGACAGGCTCCGAGCGGGTGGCCCACCAGTGCCGGGAGAACCTCTACACCATCCAGACGCTCAAGGACTTCCAGTACATCGACCGCGATGGCAAGGACCAGGGTGTCAACGTGCGCGAGAAGGTCAAGCAGGTGATGGCCCTGCTCAAGGACGAGGAGCGCCTCCGGCAGGAGCGAACCCACGCCCTCAAGACCAAGGAGCGCATGGCGTTGGAGGGCACGGGCATCGGCAGCGGGCAGCTGGGCTTCAGCCGTGCCCGCGGTTCCCCGTCCTCCTACAACTGTGAGTGAGCCCAGGGCGTGGCTGGGGACAGAGAGGCAGCCCGAGTTCTGACCCTGGCTCTGTGACCCCAGCTGTGGATAAGAATCCCCACCTCAGAGGGATGTGTGAGGATTCCGTGAGAGAAAGAGGTTGACATGCGAGGCCCAAGGCCCGCACGTAGTAGGTGCCCGACAAGTCAGCGCGAACAATGATGTTATTTATAGGTTTGTTACCGTTAATTCGCTGTCTGGTAGGGGCGTGGTGGCGGAAGCATAGGCTCTGGAGTAGCAGTCCTTATTCTGCCCCTTCCAAGCCATGTGATCTAGACAACCAGCTCTCTGGACCTCAGTTTCCTCGTCTGTAAAGTAGGGATAATTTTGTTTGCCTCAGTTGTTCAATTTGAGAATTAAGTGAGACCTCGGCCCTGTGCACAGACACACAGCACGTGGTGCTGCTAAGGGCATCCTCCTTGATCCCCCCGCTCGAGGGCCCTGCCCTTGGAAACGGGGGCGGCTGCAGAGCATTCTCAGCTCTTCTATCTCGAAGGGAGGCACTTTCCTGATCTGGGGGCGCTCAGGATGACCCTCCTTGACAGTAGGCTGAGAGCCTGGAGAGCTGTGACCGTGACTGGAACCTCTCCCCCTCCCACCGCACTTGACCCCAAGCTGGGTGGGGCGCAGCTGTAAGAGTCCAGGAACTTGAGTCAGGGGACCTGGGTTCAAGTCTTGCTGCAGGACCCTAGCCAGGCACCCCTCAGAGCCGTTGCGAGTCTGTAAAGGAGGGATTGGGCTGTTTTATCGGGGTGGAATGGAAACCTTAGAGAAAGTGCCGAGCACACTGCCTGGCCCTCTGGGGCCCGCGACTGCCAGTTGTTCCCTTCCCCCTCAGTTTCCCTGTCTGAGCCTTAGCTTCCCGGCAAGAGGCGGGCAGGGGAGCCTATGGGTCCCCATGTGGTTACGGAAGCCACGACGGATGGTTGGTCGTTGCAGCCTCCTCCTCATCTCCCCGCTACACCTCCGACCTAGAGCAGGCCCGGCCCCAGACGTCAGGAGAAGAGGAGCTGCAGCTGCAGCTGGCCCTGGCCATGAGCCGCGAGGAGGCTGAGAAGGTAAGGCGCCTCCTGGGGCAGCCGGGGGGCAGAGGGAACTGGAGGAGGGATGGGTGCCTGGATGCCCCAGACCTTTGATTCTTAGGCTCCCCTACTCTGGTCCCCAAAGCCCTAGTCCTGCTCCCAAGGACAGCACAGCACCTGTGTGCCTTGGGTTGGGTTACTGGGGTTGGGGTCTGTCTCCCCACCCCCAGTCCTCTCCAGCTGGGCCTGGAAGGGGTAGTGTGTGTGTGGTAGGTTGGCAGTACCGTTTGTCTCATGGGCCTGCTATCGCCTCATGGAGGGGAAGGGGTGAGTGTGCTGACAGACACCTTCCTAGGAGACACAGAAATATGCTGCCCCCCCATCAGCTGTCCTTATGGGGGGCAGGGACAGCCTCCCTGATAGCCTCCTCTCTGCCATCGCCTCTGTGGATCCAGGCAGACCTGGCAGGACACAGCTGGCCTCGCACAGCAGGGCTTGGAGAGCACTCAGGGGACCCAGAAGAGAAGGATGAATCTTCCTGATTTTTAAACTGCATCTCAGATCCAGATTCGGGCAGGGAGAAGACCACACCCATACTGCTGTCTGGGGGCAGGCTGCCCACACCCACTCAGGGTGGGCATTCCTCTCTCCACTGCCCTTACCGGCACAGGGCGATGCTGCCCTTCGGCCCAGGAGTGGGAACACTGGGCCAAGTTCACCCCTCTCTCCCTCCCTCGCAGCCGGTCCCCCCAGCCTCCCACAGGGACGAGGACCTGCAGCTGCAGCTGGCTCTGCACCTGAGCCGGCAGGAGCAGAAGGTAGTGGGCCGGGCCTCCTGTGTTGCTGCTGCTGCTGGTGGAGGTGCTACGCGGGCACTAACTAGGCTCTTCCCCCTCCCCGTGGTGGTCCTGCTGCCCCCGACCTCTCGGCGCCTCCCACCCTACACTCTTGACTCCAGCCAAGGTCCCCTCAAGTCCAGCCTGGGCTGCTCACGCTTTCCTTCTGCAGGAGGTGAGGTTCTGGCGGGGAGATGACTCCCCTGTGGCGAATGGTGCTGGGGCCGGACCCCACCGTCGTCGGGACAGAGAGCCCGAAAGAGAAGAGAGAGAGGAGGAGAAGCTGAAAACCACCCAGGTAGAGGGGACTGGGGGCTGTGGGCTGGCAGAGCCTGGGAAATGAGTTGCGTTAAATATCTGTAAAGAGTGTAGAACAGTGCTTGGTATCTAGTGAGCACTAAGTAATGTTAATTCAATGAAAATAGGGGTGGAGGGGCTTCAGCAGACCCAAGTCCCGTCATGCATGGGCTGATGACTGAACTGGTGGCAAAGTGGGATGCAGAGAATCCTGATCTGAGGTTCCTGGATTTGCTGCCACTTAATGACTTGGCCGCACTGTCACTGTCTTGGCCTCAGTTTCCTCCTCTGTACAGTGGGCTTGTTGGACAGTTCTGGCTCTGACACTCTAGGATCATATGATACTGTGGGTCAAGACTGGGGGTGGCCTCGGGCCTATGGTGCTGAAAACATCTTGGGCTCATACACACACTTTCCAAGAGGGAGGAGTGGGTAGCTGTTGGTAGCAAGGCGACCTTCCAAAGCTGTCCGTGCTATCCCTGGGGTGTCTCTGTACCCTTTCTGCCAATGCTCATTGTGGCCAATGTTTCTTGGACACTGACTTATAGAAGTAGGCTCATCATAAAATGTCTCTTACCATTGATGGGCCGAGGGGCAGGACAGCTGAGGAAAGCGTCGGGCAGGCCTGCCTTCTGTCCCAGCTCTGCCTCTCCCTGGCTATGTGGCTAATTTGATTCCCCTCTCTGGGCTCCAGCTGGCACATCTGTAAAATGGGCACCCCACCATCTTCCCTACCCACAGCACAGGTTGTTCTGAAGATCAGACACTAAACAGATGAGGAAACATAAACTGGAAAGCACTGTGCAGAGGCGAGGGACCATTAATAGATGTTTGTGGAATGAATAAAGGAGAGAATGAGCTGGAGTGAGGATGACAGGTCAGGGCCCGCCCTTCCTCCAGGTCCCACCCTCTCCTGAGCATGGCCGCCTCTGCCCCCAGCAGTCCTCCATCCTGGACTTGGTGGATATCTTCGCACCAGCCCCGGCCCTGCCCTCCACACACTGTTCTGCGGACCCATGGGACATCCCAGGTGGGCATGCAGGGCTGCAAGGGGCTCCCAGACTGGCCCCAGAGAGCCCCTTCCTTCCCAGCCACTTGCTGGCATCCCCTTCCCACAGGTGAGGGCCACTGGGCAAGCACTGCACCTCTCTGAGCCTCAGCTTCCTCTGTGTCTTGGGGTTGTAGTGAGGGAGGGGGCACATCCGAGGAACTCAGCTCATGGGAAACTCAGAAACGTTCTCTTGTTGCTTCTGGTCACCCTGGGTTTCCTGGCCCAGCCTGTCCCTGACTGGGAATGTGGCCTGAGCTGCCTATGCCCTGGGGGTGCAGAATCCTGGAATAAGTTGCTGAATATGGGCTCCAGCTTGCTGGGTAGTCCTGAGTCAGCATCCCATCTGTGAAATGAGTCCCTTGGCCTCCCACATTGCTCTGGGTAACTGGGAAGGCCCTGGACTGGGGATTTGAGTGAGCCTGGGGTCACATCTGTGCTGTCCCCATTTCAGGTCTCAGGCCCAGCACAGAGCCCAGTGGCTCGTCCTGGGGGCCTTCGGCAGACCCCTGGTCTCCAGTCCGCTCAGGAAGCATCCTGTCCCAGAGCCAACCCTGGAACTTGCCCCCTATGCTCTCCTCCTCTGAGCCCTGGGGCCGGACCCCAGTGCCGCCTGCTGGACCACCCCCCACAGACTCCTGGGCACAGAACTCCCCCCGCCACAAACTCCTCAACACTGGGGCCGACCCCTGGGGGGCGTTGGTGGAGACCTCCAACACACCTGGTAAGTGGAGGGCCAGGGGGTGTGGCTGAGGGGATGCTGGGTCCCCTTACCTCCAGTGCCAAGGGGCAAGAGATCCTGTGTTAAGAGGGCAGCTTGCCTGGAAAGGGATCAGCCCAGTGCCTGCCCTTTTGCCAACCCATCTCATCTCCCTTTTCCTCCTTGGCTAGTGCTGGACGGTGCCTCGACCTTTGACCCATTTGCCAAGCCTCCAGTATCCACAGAGACCAAGGAGGGGCTAGAGTGTGCCCAGGCCCTGCCCTCCGGGAAGCCCAGCAGTCCTGTGGGTAAGCAGGAGTCAGGGAATGTGCAGCTCTGGGGAAGGAGGGGCCCACCCCGAGCTGGCCTCTGCCTTCTTCCTCTCAGAGAGACCACTCACTCTCCCTACCAGTGAGCTTTATCATTTCTATTCCAGAGCTGGACCTGTTTGGAGACCCCGACCCCAGTTCCAAGCAAAATGGCACAAAGGAGCCAGATGCCTTTGACCTGGATGTGCTGGGGGAAGCACTAACCCAGCCCAGCAAGGACACCCCAGCGCGCCGGACTCCTGAGTCCTTCCTGGGGCCCTCGGCCTCCTCCTTGGTCAACCTTGACTCATTAGTCAAGGCGCCCCAGGCTGCAAAGACCCGGAACCCCTTCCTAACAGGTAGGACACCCCCTCGTCCCTGCTGGGTCTCAACACTGGGGTCCCCTGCTCTCTCTCCGTCTCTTCCTTTACAGCCCAGACCCTGCCCTAAAATCTTAGCTCTTCCCTATTTCTAAGACCCCAGATCTGGCCACCTTGCCCCTTCCCCACTTAGGGCTATGTGGCCCTGGCCCGCTCCAAGTCCCCCAACCCAATCTCGTTCCGCAGGTTTCAGCACTCCATCCCCCACCAACCCGTTCGGCGGGGGCGACCAGGGCAGGCCGACCCTGAACCGGATGCGCACCGGGTCGCCAGCGCTGGGCCTGGCGGCCGGTGGGCCGGTCGGCGGCTCCATGACCTACAGCGCCTCCCTGCCCCTCCCGCTTAGCAGCGTGCCGGCCAGCGTGACCCTCCCCGCCTCGGTCAGCGTCTTCCCCCAAGCCCGCGCCTTCACGCCGCCGTCCCCTGCGAGCCTGCCGCAGCCTCTGCTGCCCATCTCAGGCTCCGCCGGGCTGCTCAACCAGCCCCCGCAGGCCAGCACCAACCCTTTCCTCTGAGCAACGCCCCCGCCTCCGGCGGGCCGGCGCGTGCGCGTGAGGCCCCGCCCCACGTGGACGGCTCTGGGCCACGCCCCCTGGCGTGAGTGGGGCGGGGCTGCCACGCCAGGACCCACCCCGGGAAGGAAGGAAGGCCGAGACTCCGTCCCGAGGCCGGCGCAGATGCTGGTCGCTGGCCTCCGCATCCCACTGACGACTTCCCTGGGGCCGAGACCACGCCTCCTAATAAAGACTGGAACCCACGTCCTCAGGTCTCACCAAGTGGACTTTTTGCCGGGCGTGGCGGCCAGGCCCGGACCACAGCACGAATCACCGGCTGCCGTGGGAACGACTGCTCCACAATGTGGGGCACAAAAATGCTCCCACTTCCTGTACAGCACCCTCAGCCTGGCACCTTCGCTTCCACATGCTCCCCAGACTCTCATTCATTCAACCATTTATCACACATCGGCGCGGGGGATGCTCTAATAGCAAGGGACAATAGACAATTGTTCCCTTGCGCACTCGTTATGTGCTAAGCACTTCAGACAGATTATTTCATTTAATCCTTGCATCAATCTTCTGAGGTAGATAATATTACTCCCACTGAGGAATGGCTACATAATTTGTGCAAAATGCAAACGTGGGGGCCCCTTGTTCAAAATTGGGTTAAGAATGTCAAAACGGGAGCAGCAGAGCATTAGATCAAGTGCAAAGCCCTTGGCCCTGCTCCCTCTTTATAGGTGAGGTTCAGAGAGGTTAAATGGCATGCTCAAAGTCACAAAGCTAGCGGAGTGGGGCTGCGATTCAGAGTCAGGGGATCTGGCTCCACAGCTCTGAGCTCGCACCCTGGGCCCCAGATTTAATTCACAAATACTGACTGGCTGCTGTGGACAGAGTGCTAGGCTCCTCTGGGAGGGATTCAAGAGTTGCTAAGCCCGCAGCCTCCAGGAGCTCAGAGCTCAGTGGGGCAGGCAAGCCGGATCCAAGAGCCCCCACGATCCTTTGTTTTACTGAATCACCTTACATCTGGCTCTTACTCCTCTCGTCTTTTCACCAGGACTGGCAAGAAACTCAGTTTCAGCCATGATCCCTCCTGGGGGGCTTGTGTGGGGTCTGAGAAACCAAGGGGAGGAGCAGGGCCTGGTACCTCATTCTGAGGGCCACCATGGTGACCCTCACTTCTCTTCTACTCAGTGCTCTCCAACCACTGGGCACTGATGTGTCTTCCGTGCTCAGGGTCTGGCTCTGAAGGCAGCAGGCCAAAGGCCTGGGGTAAAATGGCCTTCCATAGGCCAGAAACACCAAAGTTGGTGGGGGAGGACAAAGTGCTGGTCTCCTTCTTAAGGTGGGGGTGGGGAAAGGAGCTGCTTTGTTTTTTTGGAGGGAGTCAGTCCTACTGTACCTGTTACAGGCAGAGTGGACAAGAGCATCTACTTAGGAGTCAGACCGACAGCATTCAAAACTGCTCTAAGGTTTGCACTTAATAATCACTTAGTAATAAGTGGTTATGCTCCCTGACCTTGAGTAAATTACTTAACCTCTCTATGACTGCGCCTCCATTTCCTTACTTGTCAAATGGGAACAAGAGTTCCTTCCTTAGGAGGTTGCTGTGTGGCTTCTCCCAGGCCAGTGTCCATTCAGCCCAGGATCCACCCTGTTCAGAGACTAACCATGAGGAATGAACCTGCAATACCTCTCATTCCTGGTTTTGCCAGGCAGTACCCAGACCCATCCATCTTCTGCACAAACCTGGGAGATCGCCATCCTTCTTGGTCACTGACCCACCTTTCGCCCCTCCTCAGCCTGGGTCCTCCTCTTCTAAACTGGCTCTCCCTGTGGACGCCGCTTCCCTAAGGACTCCCGAGGGGTGCCGTTTTGCTTCCCACCGAGAGGAGGTTGGTAGTCTGGCTCCCCATTTTGCTCTGGACCATCTTTCTCCTGGAAGACCCCTCCCTCCTTGGAGACTGGAGCCACCTGGTGTCCTGCCTCCTCCCGCCTGGGGCTGCGCTCCACCTCATTCCTCCCGTGCCATGGCTCATGGTCTTCTCATCCAGATGTTGCTCAATCTTACGTGATTCCATTATCCAAGAAGATGACCTCGCCACCCCTTGACCTCTCAGCTGCTCTCACCCCTGGTCACTCTCTGGGGCTCGTCATCATCCTGAATTCCTCCACATTAAAGCCAGGCTTCCTGTTCTCTGATCCTAACCTCATTCTGTCCGGGGAGCACACACACCAGCCTCTCCTGCCTGCCAACCCTTCCATCACTCCACTATCCCAGCTTCTCAGAGGTCTCTCTCCTCCACATCAACAGATGCCTTCTCTCAACAGAATCCTTCCCTGTGATATTTGCCATAATTAATCTCATCCAGCCTGAGAGTGTCTTTCCATCTTTCCCCTCGCATCAAGTGCCCCTCCTCTCTATGTCCCCTTTCTTCCCCCCACCCCAACCCACTCCAACCAGCTTCTACTGTCGGCATTACCTCCTGGAACTCACCTGCCAAGTCCACCAATGGCCTCCACGTTGCTGAAGCTAGTGGACCTTTTTCTGTCCCATCCCAGTTGGCTTCTCCGGAGTCTGACCCTCCCTCCTTGTAACTCTCTGTCCCTTTGCCTCTGGGACAACACCCTCTCCTGGTTTTCCCATGACCCTCTGTGTCTTTCACGGGTGCACTTCTGAGCTCCTCAAGCCCAGGCCCGAGCCCGTGCCTCTCCTCTCGCTGCAGTCAGCCTGGGTGATCCCACACTGTCTGCACTGAGCAGCCACTCTGATTCCTTTCTCCCACCAGCCCCTCCTCTTCATTCCAGAGCCTTGTCATCTCCACACGTACATCTCAAGGACATCTCAAACCAACCGTCCAAACGGACCTCATGAACCCATGATCTGAGTCTCTCCCTGTGCCCCCTCCTCAGCAAATGCCCCCCATTCAGCACCAGCCCCACTCTGCACTTCACCCTTGACACCCCCCTCTCCCTTATAGACAATGCTGACGATGTTTCCTCTCCCGCTGACCTCAAGTCCACCCCTTCTCTCCATCTCCACCTCTGCCTGGTGCAGACCTCCCAGAGCTCTCCCCTGGGTCCTGCTATGGCCTCTGAACCCTTCTGCTTCACTCTTGTCTCCTTCCAGTCCATTCTCCACCAGGAAGCTGGAGGGACCTTTCCAAAATGCAGGCTCATTCCCCTGATTAAAGCCCTTCCACAGCTTTCTTCTGCTCTCATCAGTAACCAAACTCCTGCTGACAGTTCAAGACCTGGCCCCTGCCTTCCTCCTCCACAGCCTCACAACCTCATCTACCATCTCTCTTCCCTGTGCTCTCTGTCCTGCAGCCATGATGGCTTCTGCAGTTCCTCAGCCCTGACTCACTGCTGTGCCACAGGACCTTTGCACATCTGTTCCTCTTGCTTCCCCAGCATTTTCCCCATGCCCTCTCCAGAATCCATCCTTTTGTTCTTCGAAGGCTGCTACACAAATGTGATTTCCTTAGGGAGGCCTTCCCCCCTCGTCTCTCCCACCAGACCAGTTTCCTTGTCATACCTAGTCATGGTACTTCTCACAGTGGGTGGTTGTACATTCATTTGCCAGGTTGTCTGATTGGCTTCCGCCTCCCTCATCAGACTGTG
Source organism: Grampus griseus (assembly GCF_964374135.1). NCBI lineage: Eukaryota > Metazoa > Chordata > Mammalia > Artiodactyla > Delphinidae > Grampus > Grampus griseus. The sequence continues at coordinate 24,471,979 of NC_139014.1, forward strand.
AGCAACACGAGAGCAGGAGCCTGGTCTCCCTCTGCCCACCGTTGTACCTAACAGAGTGCCTGGTAGGCGACGGGCACTCAATAAATGTTGACTGAATGTAGCAAATGAGACATGTGTAAAGTACCTGATAGTACATAAAGTTGGCTCGTTATTGTTATTCAGGGAAGGCTTCCTGGAGGGGGTGGGGTTTGAGCAGGACCTTGAGGCCCTGGGGAGTCGGGGGTGGGCAAAGGCGAAGCTCCTGGCTTGGAGGGCCTGGACAAGCCACACCTTTGCCTCTCGCCTCATTTCTCATTTGTAAAACGGGCTAGGGTTGGATAAAATGACAGGCGGCTCAGAGCTTTCCACGGCCCTGGCATCCTCACAGCCCTCCATCTTCTACTCAAGAGGGTTAACCGCCACAGCTGGTCTAGATCCAGCCGGGACGGCCCAGTTTTGTGTACAGACTCGTGTCCCCCTCTCCGGTCTGCAGTCCCTCAGTCGACCACCGGGCGGCGCTCGGAGACCAGCCGCGTGGCCTGCGGTCCCCGCGAAGACGCACCCGCGGCTTGTCGGGTGCCCGGGCCCGCCCCTCGCAGCCTCCCTCCCGCCCTCCCTTCCTGTCCGCGGCGTCCGGGCGGTCGGCCGCCAGCCGCCATGCAGGGCGCGCGGGCCTGGCGGTGCCGCGGCCTCTTGCTGACCCGCTCCGCGCCGGGCCTCGCCGCAAGCCGCAGGTACGCGCGGGCAAGGGGGCCGCTGCGCCTGCGGGGCCCTGGGGCCAGTCTTCCCGGCGCTGGTCCCCTGTGCCTGCCCGGCCACCTCCCCACCCCCGACCCTGTGCCTACTTCCCCGAGTCCGCTCCCTAGACCTGGCCCAGACAGTAACCCCCTCCTCCCTTCCTCCCCTCCAGCTGCAGGGCTAGCTTGCCCCAGAGACTCTGTTCTGACACCACCTCCTGGAAGCCCTCCTTGAACCCCAGTGCTGGGCCAAGAGTCCTTGTCCAAAAGCACCTTGGGCTGGCCTGTCACAGTCCTTAATGCTGCAGGGGCCTGTCATTTCTGAGACCTGCCTTACAGTGCCACTGTCCCAGGCTGAGCCCCCTGAGATCAGGGCCAGTTTCTGATTCTTTGGGGGTCATGGGGTGTCTGGCACAGGACCTGGCCCCCCAGAAGTGCCCAGTGGGTGGATGTTGAGTGAGGGAGTCCCTGATGCCGAGTTTCTTCTCATTGCCCCTCACCTGGCCCAGTCCCACACCCAGCAGCCGGCAGCCTCCCTGCCCAGATCACACCCAGGCAGGCATGCCAGAGGGATACCTTCAGCCCAGCCACCCTGGGGTGGGGGCCGGTGAGGGGAAGAGAATGGAGCCGGAAGGACCATTCCACTCACTGTGACTCGCCCTGACCTCACAGTCATCACCATTCCCACCGCCAGGTCTGAGAGGTTGGGGGAGACTAACCTGGCAGGGAGCCCCCAATGAGCCACCTTTCCTCACCCCCCGAAAAACACAAGGGGGAGCGCAAAGGCCACCGTCTCCCCCGTGGTTCAGAAAGGTGGGTTGGACTGGGAACAGGGGGTTCCAGGAGGGGTGCCAGAGGGCAGGGTGGGGTCAGGTGGGCCTCTGGGGGCGGTGTAGGGGGAGGCGGTGGAGACTCCTCACCTGACCTGCCTGCCCACGACAGGGGTAGCTCCTCCCAGGACAAGAACCGAAGCGTGACGGTCGGTAGTTTGGTGCCCATGTCGGCTGGAGGGAAGGGGAGCCGGACTAACTGCTCTTGGTCCACACCCCAGAAAGTCCCCAACCGCCTGATCAGTGAGAAGTCGCCGTACCTCCTGCAACATGCCTACAACCCTGTGGACTGGTGAGTCCCTCTCCTGATGCCCTCCCGGGGCAGCTGGACCCTCACCCCTCCTACCCCCCCCACTGCCCACCCCTGCCCGAGCTAGTGAGTGATGCCCCACCCTGCCGGGCCTAGGTACCCCTGGGGGCAGGAAGCCTTCGACAAGGCCAGGAAAGAAAACAAGCCAATCTTCCTTTCAGGTACTGCGCCCACCTTCCCTGGGCTGGGTGAGGGGAGTGGTGGTGGATCAGGGAAGGGTCCCCTGGGCCTGGGGGCCTCCCAGGAATCTACAGGCCAGGGCCTCTCTGGCTCAGCCGCGGCCCTTTGGCTGGCCCCCCTCTGACCAGTCACTGGTCCCCCCTGGCCCCGTGACCCCATTCCAGTGGGGTACTCCACCTGCCACTGGTGCCACCTGATGGAGGAGGAGTCCTTCCAGAACGAGGAGATTGGCCGCCTGCTCAGTGAGGACTTCGTCAGTGTGAAGGTTGACCGGGAAGAGCGGCCCGACGTGGACAAAGCGTATATGACCTTTGTGCAGGTGCGTGGTCTTCCCTTGGAGGAGCGGTTGCCCGTGCGCGTGGGGCCGCTCCCCTCACCTTGGCCCTCTCTCCGCCAGGCCACCAGCAGTGGTGGGGGCTGGCCCATGAGTGTGTGGTTGACTCCCAGCCTCCAGCCCTTCGTGGGGGGCACCTATTTTCCCCCTGAGGATGGCTTGACCCGAGTTGGCTTCCGCACAGTGTTGATGAGGATACGGGAGCAGGTGGGTGTGCGCTGGGGAGTGGGGGGCCGGGGGGTCAAGGGTGAGGGAACAAGGGCCCCCACCCGGTGCTGACCTCCAGGTCTGCCCCTGCCTCCCATAGTGGAAACAGAACAAGAGTCCCCTGCTGAAAACCAGCCAGCGTGTCACCACAGCTCTGCTGGCCCGGTCGGAGATCAGCATGGGTGACCGCCAGCTGCCACCCTCCGCTGCCACCACCAACAGCCGCTGCTTCCAGCAACTGGATGAGAGCTACGACGAGGAGTATGGCGGCTTCGCCGAGGCCCCCAAGTTCCCCACGCCAGGTCAGTGTCCCCCGCCCCGTGACCGCTCCAGCCCCGGCCTGGCCTTCTGAAGCCTACCCTAGTAAGTGACCTCCTGACTCTCGTCTTGCTTAGCAACCTCCCACTCTCCTGTCTGGCCAGTGACCTCCTGAGCCCAGCCTGTCTGTCAGTAGCTATCTAGTGAAGCCCTGACTTGTGGTCTTAGCAGGGACCTTCTAATACTGACCTAGGTAACGATCACCTGTCCTGTGGGTTGACCTCCTGACCCTCAGCCTGTCCAGAGAGACTGCCTGTTGCGTGAACCCCTAAGCCTAGCCTGGCCAAAGTCCTGATCACCCAGAGCTCGGCCCCTTTGTCCTCCCCGGTCTCTCACCGCTTGCTCTCGGTGTCTGCAGTGATCCTGAGCTTCCTGTTCTCCTACTGGCTCAGCCATCGGCTAACTCAGGATGGCGCTCGGGCCCAGCAGATGGCCTTGCACACCCTGAAGATGATGGCCAACGGGGGCATCCGAGACCATGTGGGGCAGGTGAGCGGGGGCTGGGCATTCCCTGGAGGGGGCAGCGGGCGGCAGCGGGGTGGGGACAGCAGCTGGGACCGGCCTCCAGCCCCACGCTCCTCCTGGCACAGGGCTTCCACCGCTACTCCACGGACCGCCAGTGGCACGTCCCCCACTTTGAGAAGATGCTGTACGATCAGGCACAGCTCACGGTGGCCTATTCACAGGCCTTCCAGGTGACCCCTGATCCCAGCCCAGAGCAGAGACCCAGCCTGTCCTCCTAACGCCTGGCTGCCCCTTTGCAGGGCTTTCCTGGTGACTTGAGGCTCTCCCTTAACCTCACGCCTAATTCCCTCTCATATGCCCACTACCCAGCTTCCCTCCCTCCCTTCCTGGGAGAACGCTGACTGCCCCTTGTACCTAGTTCCCTCTGCTTACAGCCTCCTTCCTTCCCATCAGATCTCTGGCGATGAGTTCTACTCTGAAGTTGCCAAAGGCATCCTGCAGTACGTGGCTCGGAACCTGAGTCACCGGGTGTGTGTCCGCTAAGGCAGGCGGGTCTGGCTGCGGGAGGGCTCGGGGCCTCCACTGGCTGCCCTGAAGGCTGGGGCCAGCCAAGTCTCCCCTCCCCACAGTCTGGAGGCTTCTACAGTGCAGAGGACGGGGACTCGCCCCCGGAGCGGGGCATGAGGCCCAAAGAGGGTGCCTTCTACGTGTGGACAGCCAAAGAGGTCCAGCAGCTCCTCCCTGAGCCCGTGCTGGGCACCACCGAGCCTCTGACCTCGGGCCGGCTCCTCATGAAGCACTATGGGCTCACGGAGGCCGGCAACGTCAGCCCCGGTCAGGTGAGGACAGCTGGGTCACGGGAGGGGTCCTGGAGCCAGACAGGCAAGTGGACTCCTTCGGACAAGGGCTGTTTTCCTCAGGACCCAAAGGGGGAGCTGCAGGGCCAGAGCGTGCTGACCGTCCGGTATTCACTGGAGCTGACTGCTGCCCGCTTTGGCCTGGAAGTGGAGGCCGTACGGACCTTACTCAGCTCAGGCCTCGAGAAGCTTTTCCAGGCCCGGAAACATCGGCCGAAGCCGCACCTGGACAGCAAGATGTTGGCAGCCTGGAACGGTGGGGTGGCTGTCTGAGGCCTGATCCGTTTATAGAATTGCCCTTCATAAGGGCCCTTATGTATGACAGGCACCTGCTAAACAGTAATTCTTCCTCTATCAGGTTCATTGTCCTTAATTTACAGATGAGCAAACTGAGAGTTACGGTAATCAAGATTTACGGTAATCCACCCGAGGTCCCACACAGGGACAGGAGCCCAGCTCTGCCTGGCGCTGGAGCTCAGACTCTTACCCGCTTACCCTATTGCTCCAGAGAGGTGTCAGAGCTTGGGGGGTTGGGATGGACATACTGGGAGGGCCCCAGCCGGCGTCACAACCACTCGTGTCTCCTACCTCCAGGATTGATGGTGTCTGGCTTTGCCGTGACCGGGGCTGTCCTGGGCCAGGAGAGGCTGATCAACTACGCCGTCAGTGGTGCCAAGTTCCTGAAGCGGCACATGTTTGACGTGGCCAGTGGCCGCCTAATGCGGACCTGCTATGCAGGCTCTGGGGGGACCGTGGAGCACAGGTGGGGGGCCGGACAGTCCAGGAAGGCTTGCCTCCTTGGGCATCCCATGCTTTTCTCTCTTCCCCTCTTCTCTTCTCCGGGTGGGCACTAGTCCTGGCTCTGCTTTCTGCCCGCTATGAGCTCTTAATCTCCCTGGGACCATTTGCTCATCTGGGAAATGGGCTAACGGGGCCTACCCAAGAGCTAGATTTTGAGGGTTAAACAAAAGCACGTGATAAGGGCCTCCTCTGTGAAAGCTCCTCTCTCCCTGTCCTGTCTCCTCCCCAATGCCTGTCCCCCCAGCAACCCGCCCTGCTGGGGCTTCCTGGAGGACTACGCCTTCGTGGTGCGGGGCCTGCTGGACTTGTACGAGGCTTCACAGGAGAGCGCGTGGCTCGAGTGGGCTCTGCGGCTGCAGGACACGCAGGACAGGCTCTTCTGGGACTCCCAGGGTGGCGGCTACTTCTGCAGTGAGGCTGAGCTGGGGGCTGGCCTGCCCCTGCGTCTGAAGGACGGTCAGTGAGGATGTGGAGCTGGCCCGGGGTCCTGGACCCAACCGGGGCTTGGTTTTTCCTGGGGGAGGCATAAGTGCAGTGTGGTGGTGAAGGGCCGGCATGGGCAGGGGCCAGGCCCTCCTGGGCTCACAGCTTTACCACTCATTAACCGAGTGACATTGGGCTGGTCTCGTTGCATTTCAGAGCCTCAGATTCTTTTTTTTTTTTTTTAACGAATCAATTAATTAATTAATTTTTGGTTGCGTTGGGTCTTCGTTGCTGCGTGCGGGCTTTCTCTAGTTGGGGCGAGCAGGGGCTACTCTTTGTTGTGGCGCGTGGGCTTCTCACTGCGGTGGCTTCTCTTGCTGCGGAGCATGGGCTCTAGGCACATGAGCTTCAGTAGCTGTGGCTCGCAGACTCTAGAGCACAGGCTCAGTAGTTGTGGTGCACGGGCTTAGTTGCTCTGCGGCATGTGGGATCTTCCCGGACCAGGGCTCAACCCTGTGTCTCCTGCATTGGCAGGCGGATGCTTTAACCACTGCGCCACCAGGGAAGTCCCCTCAGATTCTTAATATGCAAAATGGAGCTATGTTGGCATTCCCTTACATGGTTGACATGAAGATTGATGTAGCTATTCTGTGAGCATGCTTCGTGGCAGTGTGGCATGCCTAGATAGATTGAACGAGGCCAGCTTCATCCCTGCCCTCATAAAGCTTACTGTTCAGTAAGGGAGACAACTAACAGACGGTAACATTTAAAGCAAAAACACACACACAAATACATAGCTAAAACTGTGAGTGCCTTGGAGAAGTAGGAGCTGCCCACCAGGTACCCTGTTCCTGACTTTTCTCAGTGGCATTTAGCATCACCTGATGCCTCTGGTCTGTTAATGGTCTCCCCCCACTCAAATGTAAGTGTCTTGGAGGCAGGATGTTGTCACTGCTTTATCCCCAGGATCTAGCGCAGGCCTGGTACATAATTAGGTGCTCAATAAACAGTAGCTGAATGACTGAAAGGGCCCTGAGAGAACAACGGTGGGGCCCAGCTGAGCCGGGGAGTCATTTAACCAAGGGCTGGAGGGCAAGATGGGGCCGTGTGATCCTGGAGGAGCAGGAGAGGGATTTCAGGTGGAGGGAACAGCCTGTGAGAGGCTCTGAGTGGGCAGCCTGTGCCCTGGAGGACAGGGCGGGCAGAGGTCAGCGTGTGAGGGGAGGATGCCCAGGTGGGGCTGGATCCCTGCAGGGTCTTGTAGGTGTGGCAAGGAGTGGAAGGCTCTGGTGAGTTTTGAGTGGGTTGTGATTTGCTCTAGTTTGGGTTTAAGACTATTACTCGGACCGACGGTGGAGAAGGGAATGGGGGCAGGGGAAACAGGGCGGCCAGGTATGAAGCCGTTAGTGGCGTTGGTCCAGGCAAGCATCAGCAAAGGCCCAGACGAGGTAGAAGTACGAGATGGGAGAAATGGTCGGGTTGGATCTATTCTGGTCACAGACCCTGCAGGTTCACGATGGATTAAAAGTGGGAGGTGAGGGAGACGGAGGGAGGGGTAGCGATGGAGGTATCAGCAGGGAGATCGGGGAGCCTGGGAGCCAACAGCTCAGCCTGGAGCAGGTGGAGTTGAGGATGCGTGTGAGCGCGCAAAGGGTCAGTAACTGCTGGGGTCAGCATTACACTCTCAGACCTGGGGCGTGAGCCGGCAGGCAGGGACTCCTCTACCCCATCCCTCCAGCTGCCCTGGCCACAGTCCTGGAGCAGGGTCCTGGGACTCGATGACCCTCCCTCTCAGCACTTGCCCCCCATGCACCCTGCAGACCAGGATGGTGCGGAGCCCAGCGCCAACTCCGTGTCGGCCCATAACCTGCTTCGGCTGCACGGCTTCACGGGCCACAAGGACTGGATGCACAAGTGTGTGTGCCTATTGGCCGCCTTCTCTGAGCGCATGCGCCGTGTCCCCGTGGCGTTGCCTGAGATGGTCCGCGCCCTCTCAGCCCACCAGCAGACCCTCAAGCAGGTGGGGCACTTGGGCAGGGACCCTGGGTGGGAGGGGAGCTGGGGCTGCAATAGAGACATGGAGTGGAGTCCTAGGGGCTGTCCCCAGAGCTCAGGTCCATGAATGTGTGGCCCTGTGTGAGTGTGTGTATAGGTGTCTCTGAGGGAATGTCTGTAAGGCTGCTCAGTGCAGATGGGGGAGTCTGTGTGAGTGTGTGTCTGAAGCAGACCTCCGGCACGGACAGGTGCCTGTGTGAGGGCCTGTGGCTGGGGCTGTCAGAGGAAGGGGTTAACTATGGGTCCCTGTGGCTGCTGACGTGTTTCTCTGAGGCTTCTGTGTGCCTCTGTGATTCTCTGTGTGTCGGTGTATTTGGGTCAGCGGTACAGTGCGTGCAGACATATGCTTGTCTGTGTGTAAGTCTCTATGTGTGTTACTGCTGTGCGTGTGCCTCTGGTGTGTATGACTCTGGAGTGGAGGTCTGTGACTGTGTGCCTGGCTTTCTGAGTGTGCGCTGGTGTGAGTGAGTGTGTGTGCCCCGTGTTCAGGCTAGCCTGCTTATATTTGCATGTTTGTCTATATATCTCTGCCTCGTGTGTGTGTGTGTGTGTGTGTGTGCGTGCGTGCGTGTTCTCACCTGCTGAGCAGTGAATCCGATGCGGCCTCCTGGCAGCTGGTCTGGGGGGTGCTGAGCTGAGTCCCCATTTCTTCTTAGGCATATAGGGTGGCTGGCAGGAGGATGGGGAAGCCCCGGCAGGTCTGGGTCCAGCCCCTCTGCACCTGTCACTGGAGTTACCTTTCTGTTCTGGCCAGATCGTGATCTGTGGAGACCCCCAGGCCAAGGACACCAAGGCTCTGTTGCAGTGTGTCCACTCCATCTACATCCCTAACAAGGTTTGGTCTGTGAGCCTGGCCCCACCCTCTTCCTCCCCTGCCAGGGCCCCCTCCCCTCCTCAGCTCCCCAGTATCTCCGGCTCCTTTGAAGGCCTGGGGAGAAGACACCCACTAGTGGGCCCTGCCGGTGTCCCAGTGCCCCCAGGTGACCCTCTCTGCCACTCTCCCAGGTGCTGATTCTGGCCGATGGGGACCCCTCGAGCTTCCTGTGCCGCCAGCTGCCCTTCCTGAGTACCCTGCGACGGCTAGAAGACCAGGCCACTGCCTACGTGTGTGAGAACCAGGCCTGCTCGATACCCATCACCGAGCCCTGTGAACTACGGAAACTGCTACTTCAGTGACTGCCTCCCCCACCTCGGGCTGGGGCGGAAGGTGGAGCTTCCCAGCCGGCCAGAGACTCAGGCCCTGCAGGGCCCCGCAGAGCCTGCGGCCACCCCTGAGCACACTGTCACCAGGTGACCTCGGCCGTCCTCGCTGCCCCACCATGGGCACCCACTTACCCTGGAATAAACCTAACAGCGTCCTGCGGGAACCTCAGGGCCTCAGCCTTGCTTATAAGAGAGGGACCTCGGGCTCCAGCATGGGAGCCAGCAGCCCAGGTCCCCTTTTCTGGGAGCCCCTAGCTGCCCCCTCTGCTTCCTTGGATTCCTTTTTCACCTTCAAAGGTCACCAGGCTGACTCTGCCCCGCTCTATGGTCATTGCAACCTGAGTGAAGCTGGGGTCAGGGGACCAGTAATGACCACCAGTGGTGTGGGTGTGTACTTGCACGGGAGGGGAAAGGCCAATCCTTGCCCTCAGGCAGGGTTAAGAAAGGGGCCTGCCCTCCCTTCCCATTGTCTCCTCCAGTTTTAAGCTGGGGAAGAGGCAGGGGGATGCTTCATATAAGGTTTTATTTTTCATGGAATTTGCATATGTTCTGGTCCATTATGGGAGCTGCTCTTATCAGGACCTAGGACATTTCTTTTGGGGTATCCGTCCAGCTCCCAGCCTTCCTGCAGGAGGTCATATGGTCCATCCGCCTGCCTTCACTTAAGTCCCGGGAAAGAGTTTTCTTTCATTTGCAGCATCTGTTGGGGTGGAAGTCCTTCTCCAAACCTGAGTCCTTCCTGCTTTAGGGAAAGCTTCTGCCTTCCTGTGATCTCCTCCTGTTCCCTCAATGTTGGGAGATACTCACAAGCCCCATCCTTGGCACCCAACATCTTCATAGGCCCTGGAACCCCCATCTAGTTTTCACCAGGGGGAGGGGACTGGGAAGCATGCTTTGGGAAGGGCAAGTGTAGGATAATGGGGCTGACCCCCAACCCTGGGCCCTTTGGGGGTCTGATGAGCCTAGGCACCCTTGTAGCCCCAGAGCCAAGCAGTAGAGAGAGCCAGAAGAGGCCGCTAGAGATGAGATCTGCACGGGGCCACTGCTTGTGGGGACATCAACGGTGGGGAGGAGCCGGGCTGGAAGGAGCTGGGAGACTGGACTGAATCACTCCAAGGTCTGCTCAGGACCACAGCCACCCCCTGCATACTGTCAATCATAGCCACATACGGTCAACGGGACCCGGGTCTGGGCAGCTGGGCCCTTGGTGCAAGCCACCGGCCCATCTGGGGAGGATTAGGGCTCCAGCCAGCAAGGTCAGCTGTCCCCTTGCTGGCTGGACCCTGTTCAGCCTGGCCAGGGAGTCTGGGGGCTGGGCAAGCAGAGCCTGATCTGGTGGGCAGTAAGGAGGGGGGGTGCAGCACGGTGAAGCACAGGTGGCCTTTCTGGCAGCCCCAGCCCTGGCTTCGGAAGGGTCTAGGCAGTTTGCAAAGCCCTCTTGTCCATTGACCCTCATGAATGAGGTGGCAAGGCAGGTACCTTTGGCCTCATATGGATAGATAGATGTTCAGGGCTCAGAGAGGGTAAGAGCCTGGCCTGAAACCGTTCAACATATCTCATTCATTCTGGGGTCTTCAGCGTGCAGTAAAGACCACTAAGCCTTCCTCTTCCCCCAGGAGGTCCAGCTGTGAAGGAGGGTGCGTTTGGTGTTTTCTGCCCCTCCATCCCATCTTCCTTCTGCTCTGTGTCTCCTCTTTTCCTTCCCCTGGTATCAGGCATGCGCCTGACAATGGGATTTAGTAAATGGGTTCAGAGGAAGGAGTTAGGGCCTTAAAGGGTTAGTTCTCTCGGGAGTGCTTGCATTTTCTAAAGAGGGCAGGGCTGAGCGTAAGTCTTGCTCAGATGTGGGGTTTTAAGTCTTCAGCCTGTCCTCTCCTTTGCTGGTCCCTCTTGTTCTGCTGGTAGGACTGTCCTGGAGGAACTGTGGGCCAGGGCCATTGGAGACAGGGCCTCATAGTTTGGGCAGTCACTTAAGTAATTTCATCACCTCCTGGAGCCTCAGTTTCCTTATCTAAAAAATACCACCCAACTCCCAGCTCCCACCCAGCCACCAACTCCCAAGGCTGTGAGTTGACTAAGTAGGACAGCGTATCATTGCTGAGCAGAGAGCATCACCTATGGGAAGATTCTCTTAGTTCCTGAGGGAGCCGTCCTGGCTGTGAGGGAGGTGTGAATGGGAGTGGGCTGGAGGGGCTGGTGGAGCAGGACCTATATGGGTGTTCTCCCCTAAAATCAGAGGAGATCTTAGACAACTCTTAGACCAGCTGCGGCCCAAAGAAAGGAATTTCTTATCCCTCCCATTCCCCCTGTCTGCCTGAGGTTAGTTATTCATCTAACAGAGATTTATTAAGCACCTACTGTGTGCCAAACTGGTGAGCAAAATGGACATAGCCTCTGCCCTCAGAGAATACAGAGCCTAGAGGGGAAGAGAACCATTTCCTACAAATACAGACATAAGCCCAGGCTGGGCCAAGTGCTCTGAGGTTATGGACTCTGGTCTGATCTAGTACTGTGTCCTCAGCACCTTGGCACTTAGTAGGCACTGTGATACTTGCTCAAAGGAGGCCGCCCTGAGGAGCTGATGTCAGAGCTGAGACTTGGAGGGTGGGAGTTAAAGATGGTTTCATGGCTCCCTTTGCCTTCTTCGTGGGTCCTGTCTCCCTCCTTACCTCCTCCACTCAGGCCAACGGTGAGCATCTCTGACAGGGATATCAGAATCTCCTGGTGTCCCGCACAGGGGTCAGGGTGCCTTAGGTGGCCCTGAGCACTGGGATGATTTGCTCAGATGGTGCATGTATCTGCCCCCCTTTTTGCGTATGTTCTAGAACTGGGTTCAGCCCAGAGATGGGGGTTGGGGTTAGGGGGTGGTCTGGATGGTGGAGGAAGGTGTGGGGCCTGCTGACCATCAGGAAACCTGACCCTTGGGCTGGGCAAGCCTCTCTGGCCTCATTTTCCCCTCTGTTAAGAGAGAATGATTGGAGTCATTACCTACAGTGCCAGCCGTGGGGCCTCTTGATCCTGTCTGGGAAGGGCAGGCCACTAGGCAGACTGCGGACCAGCGAGAGGGAAGGTGTCAGACACGAGGGCAAACCATAAATAGGCCCCTCTCCCAGAAGACCACTGAAAGTTCAAGACTGGCGCGGGCACACGCGGAATGAGGGCAGAGACTCCCGCCAGGAGAGAAAGGCACTTAAGGGAACTGCTCATTAGCATGAAATGCAAATGAGCCCGGCCTCATTTGCACAACTCGGCGCAGGATTTGGCGAAAGGGCAACCTAGGAGGCAGAAACCGCTCTGCCCTCCCTACTGCACTCTCCGCAACCCGCCCGGGAGGGGGCTGAGACACGCACCCCGCTCGGCGGGAGCCGTGGGTGGCGCAGCCCTAGGGGAGCAAAAAACGCCGGGGAGTCGGGGGTGGGGGTGGGGGGATGGCGGGTGTAGGAGGTCATCCGGTCCATCCCTCTGCCTCTCCTCAGTGGCGTAAGTGGCCCCGAAGTCTCAGGAGAGGGAATGACTTCCTTGGTTCCGCTGTGTCTACCTCCCGCAGAGGTGGGGATGCCTCCCCACCGCACTTCACCCCAGCGCCCAGAACCCCGCTCCCGGGTACCCACAGCCTTTAGGGGTAGAGCTGGCGGCAAGAGGGAGCTGGGGCGCAGAGATCCCGGGGACTCAGGAAGGAGAGGCGGGAGGAGGGCCGGGGTCCACGTGCGTGCGCGCGCGTGGGTAGCAGCAGACCATCGAGGACCAGCTCCTGGTAGGGTGGAGATGTGCAAGGAGAGTAGCCCCGCCAATCTCCTGTCCTGCGGACAGCCTCCCCATGAGCTATTTTGGAACTCGGGAATGAGAAACTGAGGCACGGAGTGGGGGCTTGGTGGAACTTTGCAGGTTCAGAGTCGGCAAAGCCCAGATCTATGCTTCTACCTCCTCCCACACACTCGAGACCCTGGCAGGTCCCCTCGCAGGAACATCCCTCTGCTCCGCAGCTGCTGTTGGAGATCCGGGCTCTGGGTCCGGCGTGACCTGCCTGGGGCCACGTGTTCAAGCACGAAGCCCTCTCCTGAAGCTCAGGAGTGTCAACATGAGATCAGGGTCAGAGGGTTAGTGTTAGGAGATTAGGGTCAAAGCCGCAGAAATGGACCTGGGAGGAGCAACAACAAGCTCAAGAGGTTGGTGGAGGCCACGCCCAGACCTTGATGCCTCAGCCTTCCCTGGGCTCCGCCCGTTTTCCTAAGACCAGCCTCCTCCAGCCTGAAGGCCTACCCCCGGGACTTCCCGCTCCGCTCGCCCCTTCCTCAGTCCCGCTCCCAGGCCAAACTCCAGGGTGGGATATTAATCGGTTAGAGACCCAGGATTTCGCTCTAGGACCCTGGTCACACCCCTCACACCGGGCTGTCTGCCTTCCTTCTGCACCGGGCCCGCCCAGAGCTGAGCCCCGCCCTCCGGCTGCGGTCCAATTCTGGGGTCTTGGACAAAGGATGCCCAGGGGTCGGCGGCGCTATCCCAGGACCCCGCGCCAAATACTCTGATTCCCTGGGGCTCCCTCCAGAGGAGTCCCAGAGCCCCCACTGGCCAATAAGAAAGTGGGTTCGGTCTGGGTAGCCGTCTAATTGGATCCAGTCTTCGGGAGCGGACACCAGGGCCAAGGGGAGGCGAGAGGGGCGGTCCCGGGCTTTGGGGTGGGAACCGGATTCCAGCTGTGGCTCTCTCCACGGTGCCCCCGCCCGCACTGCCACGGCAGCCGGCCAATGGGAGTGCGGCTCGGGGCCGGCGGCGCGCGGCGATTGGCTGCGAGCCTGGCTGGGGAGAGGCGGGGCCGAGGCTTGAAGTTGGAGTGAGGGATCCAGCTGTGGTGTGCGCCGGGCTCCTCGCCGCCGCTTTCGCTTGCTCGCTCCGCGTCTCGGCCGGAGGAGGCGGCAGTGGTGCCGGCGACAGCTACGGCAGCGGCAGCCACCGCGGGGGCTGCGGCGGCGGCGGCATCTCCGCCTCCACCCCTGCCCGGGACGGCCCCCCACCACCTCCCCGCCCCTCCTGGACCGTGAGCCCGCCGCCGGGTGGAGAAGGGAGCCGCCCCCCACCCCCTCCAAACCCACCCCCAAAGAGATTCCTCCTCCCCTCCCCCGCCGCCGCTGGCGCGGAGCCGGGACGATGCTGACCCCTTAGATCCTGCTCCAGCTGCGCCGCGGGAAGAGGGGGCGCCCCTCCCCGGCCCCCCTCACCCTCCACCCCCCTTTCGCTCTCCCCCTTTTGGGGCCGCTTCGCCGAAGGTAGTGCCGAATCTGGCGACCGGAGCCTGGGCGCGAAGCGAAGAAGCCGGAACAAAGTGAGGGGGAGCCGGCCCGGGGGGGCCCAGAAGCCCTGGGGAAGCGGGACTCGCGCCGGGCGGGGCTTCCCTGCGACCCGGCGCCCCGCGGGCAGCATGCCCCTGCGGGCAGGGGGAGCTGGGCTGAACTGGCCCCCCCGGGGGCTCAGCCTGCGCCCTAGAGCTCCCCAGATGCGCCCCCGCCGGGGCCCCCCGGTTGCGTGAGGACACCTTCTCTGAGGGGCGCCCCTTGCCCCTCTCGAAACCGCCCGGGGCCCCAGCTGGCCAGAGGATGGACGAGGAGGAGGATGGAGCGGGCGCCGAGGAGTCAGGACAGCCCCGGGGCTTCATGCAGCTCAACGACCTGTCGGGGGCCGTGGGCCGGCCAGGGCCGGGGTCGGCGGAAAAGGACCCGGGCAGCGTGGACTCCGAGGCGGAGGGGCTGCCGTACCCTGCACTGGCCCCGGTGGTTTTCTTCTACTTGAGCCAGGACAGCCGCCCGCGGAGCTGGTGTCTCCGCACGGTCTGTAACCCATATCCTCCGGGGCACGACTGCCGGGCTGGGGGGCCGCAGGGGGGCGGGCCGCGCCGCCTGAGGGGACCAAAAGCCAGGTGAGTCGGAGAAGTGAGCCTGGAAGGTGGGCAGATGAGAGGGGGGCTGCAAAGGAGGGTAGGGGGCTTCGGAGTAGGAGCGGAGACAGGAGCAGGTTTGGCTGATACCCCAGGCGAGCCCCACCTCGGTACCCACACCTCAGTCCTCCTTGGGGTGTTGGGATCCAGGCCAGGGAAAGAGAGGAGACGCGCCCCACTGGTGTGCAGCTGGATGCTCTCCAGATGTGGGCAGGGGAGGGTCGTCATCCTCCAGATGTGGGGAGCTTCGGGAGCCTGGGAGCTCTATTCCGCCCGCCGCCGGTTAGCGAGCTGGGTTTGGTTTCCGAGTTTGGGGGGTGGGGTGGGGAGGAAGCTGCGGGGACGGGGGAGGGGGGGGGGACCGCAATCTCCTGGGTTTCCCTCCTGCCCTAGCTCCAAAGTTTGCGGTGGATTCTAGGGTCTGATTCCCCCACCCCACCCCACCGGCACCCGCCCCGACCTGGTCCTTGAGGCTGACGTTTTTACTGCCCCTGAGGGAGATGTTGGGGGGCGGGGACCAGGTCCTAACCCCCCCCCACCCCCACCCCGCGGCTTGGAGGCACAATGAGGAGATTCCGGCGGCGGCTGATGTCAGGGGTGCAGAATGAGAAAAAGATGTGATGGAGGAAAGCCGTCTGCCCCCAGAGCCGGGGTAGAGACCCTTTCAGTAGGTTCCCAATGCTTAGAGTGCCTCCGTTTCCCCCCGTTCTTTATTCAATGCGGGGTGCTTAAGGTTGGGTTGGGGAGTTTTGTACCACATTTTTTCTTGTGGAGGGAAAGGCTGGCAGGAGCTTTGGCAAGTGGGGGATGGGATTAAGCCGGTCCAAGCTACCCATCCCCTTTCTATGGCAGTGCTCCCGCCTGATTACAGAGCAGGTATGGGAGACCGCAGCCTTCCAAGAAAGTATTGGGGGGACAGTGAGACTCTGAGCCGGTTCACTGGGGAAGACTCGGGTCCAGCACCCCATGTGTACTCCTTGGATAGGTTTGTGGAATGCAAGCCCCACATCCCAGGGAGGTAGATTTAGCACTGCCCTCTATCCTCTGCCCCGTCATGAATTGCATGGGAGACCCCAGCCCCCTCATCCCCACGGCCTCTCCCCCTTAGCCCCTAGCACAAAGCACTGCTTGACTAATGCCTAGCTCCAGGCTGCGTTAGGTCCCGCCACTGCCAGAAGGGAAGGGGCTACGCTGCCATCCCTGGTCTTGACAGCTTCTCCTGGCACTTTCCTCCCAGCTCAGAGGCTCTTTTGGACTCAGGGTGGGAGATGTCGGGTCTCCCTTGTAACCCCTAAGAGCCCAACCGGGACTCTGCTTTGGGGAAGGTGGGGGGAGCTTGGCACCGCCCTCACTCTCTGCAGCTCTGCTGCCTCTAGTGCGGAAAGCAGGGATGTGAGCTTGGGTCCCCCCCAACCCCCATCCTCTACACCCTGTGGGTCTTTAGGAAGCTCCCCTCATCGCACGCTGTCTCCATCCCCCGCCCTTCCTTTCTCTCTGAGCTGCAGAGATAGAGGGCTGCCTCCAAGGTGTGTGGACCGGCTGAGCTGGAACATCTCGCCCACCCCCATCCCCCCCCACCCCCCCACCCCCTCGGTAACCCCAGGCCACTTTCTCAGGGGTAGAGATGGGGAACAAATGTCTCTGAAAAGAACAGGCTCAGGGCATCCCTCCTCTCTGCGGCTAATCACCCACCCTCTCCATGAATGTTAAAAAGCACCAGACCTGTCCCCTCCTTCTCAGGAGCCCCCCAGGGGTGTGTGTGTGTGGTGGTGGGGGACTGCGTGTAGAGAAACCTCCTCTCTCTTTTCCCTCCAAAACAACAGAGACCTCTTGGCTAGCATCTCCCCACATGCTCTATCTTCAGGTGCTAGTGGATGGTTTGGGGTCAGATTCCTTCCTTGAGGTGTTCTGGCGGGGGGGCAATTGGAGAGGGCTGGAATGACAGAAGAGAGGTGGAGGCCCAGTGCTCATCTTGGGAGTGGGGGAGCAGGCTTACCTCTAGGCTGGTGGGAGTCTGGGGTAAGGGGCCTTAGCATCACTGGGTCTGGACAGCCCGCTGAGCCTGGATTGGCTGAGGATGGGTGGAGAACAATTTCTTGGCAACGGGGCTGCCTCAGATGCACCCTCACCACTCTCATCACACCCATGTATCAAGGGGAACCTATGTTTTTCACCGCCGGAGGGGTTCTGGACTGACTCTTGGACCTCAGTCTTTCCCTCTCTCTTTTTGGTATCTGCGAGGCTTCCCCTGGCTGCACCTCTGGGCCTGAGGGACGTGAGGACACCTCCCCTCAACTAACTGAAGCTAGTTAGGCTCTTCTTGGCGTGCTTCTCGGCCCCTTCCTCTCTTAGCCTCTTTAAGAAACCAGGTTTCCTAGAGAGGAGATCTAGACCCAGGTGGGAAGTGGTGTGTGAGTGTGTGTGTGTGTGTGTGTGTGTGTGTGTGTGTGTGTGTTGGGGAGGGAGGGATGGCAGCAAAAGGAAGGAGGGGCTCGGAAGTGGTACTGGGGAGACTGGGGGTTCATGGTCAGAGTCAGAAAGGCCCCTCCTCCCAGGCTATAGGGGAGGGAGTGTGTTGGACTTTGCAGTATGTGTTTCTTCAAGTGTGAGGGAGTGCGTTTCCCCTCCCGGGAAGGAGATCCTGAGCGTTCCCTCCCGGGCTGTTGTGTCACATCTGGAAGTTTGTGTAGGAGTTTCTCCAAGCTCCGAGCCCAGCACAGCTTTTTCTCATTTGGAAATCACAGGCTGGCATTTGGGATGCCGAGAGGGGGAGTGGGAAGGGGGCCAGAGGGGGAGAAGGGAGCCTGCCAGGAGTGGGGGGAGGAGAAGGGGAGGCCTGAACAGCAGGAGCCCTAATGGCTTCCAGAAGTGAGTGTGAGTGTGTGATCACTGTGTGTTTCTGAGAGAGTGTGCGTCTGGAGGGGAGGGGGCACCCGGACTCCGGAGCGTTCCTCGCCACTGTCCCAGTGTCCCAAGTTCCCCTGTCTCTCTTACCTAGGGAGAGATCTCCATTTTGGTCCTCAGAGGAAATGGAAGGGGGGTGTTCTTCCTGTCTCCTCACCAATTCCCTCCTCTCATTTTCAAACCCAAGGCTCTCCAGAGGGAGTTCTGGGGAGAAGGGCTGCGGCTGGAGAGCTGAACTGGGCTGAGGGAGCCAGAACACCTCCTGGCACTCTTTCTGTCCAGGCCCACCTTCCTTCTCGGCCACATACACACTCTGCTCCACCGAACTGTCAGGGGACTCCCCGTCCTGGAGAGTGCCAGTTGGAGCCATTCCTGGGATTACCCCCACCGCACAGCCCCCCTTCACCCCTTGCCTCTGCTCCCGCCCCAGCTCTCACCCCGCCCTGCCTGCCTCAGCCAGGATGGCGACAGACACAACTGCTCACACACGCAGACACACACACACACACACACACACACACACACACACAGAGTCACAGACGTTTGAATCAGCTTTCTGGCCTATTTCCCCTCCCAAAGATTCCAGCTCTCCAGTGTCTCTGTGTCTCTCGTCTCTGTCTCTGGGTGGGGCTGGCTGCCTTTCTTCGGGCTGCAGTTTTCAGTTCAGCTGGAAGCCTCCCTCCCCACACACCCACACTCTGGAGCGGTCTGCAGCGGGCAGACCACCGGGAAACAGGATTGTGGGAGTTGGGGGGGGGGGCGGGTGCTCAGCTGGGGGAATCCCCTTTTCAGCCTTCCTAGCAGGAGCCCCCTCCTGAGCCCCTAGATCTCACCCCACTCTGGGGAATGCTGAATCCCATAAACACCAGCCTCTCCGGGGGTGAATGAGGCAAGCACCCCACCTTCCCAACGAGTAGTAGGAGGCCAGGACTCCTGGGTCCAGGCCCTTTACCTCTTCAGCGCTCTTAGGTCTCGGATTAGCAGGCTCCTAGCAGAGAATGGGACAGCTGGGGGGCCTGCTTCCCTTCTCAGTCGCGCTCTGCCCTGAGCCCCCGTGCCCCTGGAGGTGGTCCAGCCCTCCTCCCTCCTCATTCTACCTTCCTCTCCCTTATAGCTGCCCAACTAGGCAAGGGCTCTAGATACAGCCCCACGGAGAGGACTAAGTACTCAGATAACATGCTCTAGTTCTCTCTCCTGGAGGGAGAGGAGGAGGAGGGATGGAAGTGGGGTTCCTCACCCTGCCATTTCCTTTTTTCTCTGCTTTTGATGGTGGGTTGTGGGGAGACGAAAGATCCTCCCTTCTCCTACCCACCTCCCCCTTTGGGATCCACTCCAGCCCGGACAGTCACCATAGCAACAGTAGACATGTGACTGCACAGGTCTCTCATAGTCACTATGGCAACCAATGTCCCCCATTCCCTTGGTTGCCATGGGGATTTGTCACATGGTTCCCCCCCAACCTGATAACCTGTGAGTCTCCCCGCTTACCCTTCCGTGTGTGAGGACAAGACAGCAGCCTGGGTAAGGGGAGTCCATATGTGAGGGGGGGGGTCCCTTTAATTACCATGGCAACAAATCCACACCACCTGGTGACACATCTTCCTGTTGTTATGGCAACAGAGGAACATGGCCCAGTGACATACGGCCATATTCCCAAGGAAATGAGCCCTACCCTGAGAAGGGTGAAAGACCCCCCCCCCTCATTAATTATTCCTTAATTCAGATTGTCCCAAATTTTCCTGTGCCTTGGTGTTTTCCCTGTCCATTTATGTTTACCTATAGGGGAAGGGGAGAGGTGAGAGTGGCAGGATGTACCCGGGAGTAAGGTGAATCGCCAAGAGGGCTCTTGAGAAGGGGCTTCTGTGGTCAAGAGCTGGAGGTGGGGTTGTTTGGAGGCAGACTCTGGCTATAAGAAGCCTCAGTGTGAGCATGTGTAAGGTGGGGACAGACAGAGGGACAGCCCCTTTATGGTGTCACTTCTCCCCCCACCCCCACTCATCATCAGTTCATCACTATCGAAGCAAACAAGGTAGGAAAACATGAATGGGGAGATACATCTGGCTTCTAGGCAGGGAGGCTGATTGACTGACTGACTCTTCATTCATTCACTCTTCCCGTGTATTGATCACCTGCTACACGCCAGGCACCACTCGAGGCTCTGTAGGGGCTTGGGGGTAACAGAGTGCCCGTGCCTCAGCGAGGGAGATGAGACAAGGGCACAGATGACACTGCCATTAGAGGGGCCCACACAGTGTCCCGGGAGCCCCTCTTCCCAGGAGAACTACCCACCTGCCCCTATGTAGGGACATCTGCTCATATGGGTCCCTTCCAGAACCCTCTTCCCTATAGAGGAGAGGAGGGGCCTAGGTTGGGGAAAGCAGGCCAGTTCTTGAAGGTAATCGTGTCCTTCCCTTTTCAGACGATGGTCCCAAGGGAGCTCCCTCCCTGTCCCCTTTTTTCCAGGCTGACCCCTGGCTGACCCTTATTCTGGGGATAGGTCCACTGGGCTCCGGCTCCACGGAGGAAAACAGCTCCATGGAAACAGAGCTCTTTTAATTTCCCCCTTCCATCAACTTACCCCAAAAGCCTAGAATTTTTTTTTTTTAACTCTTATTCCTGTGAGGATGTAAGATTAGGGAAATTGTAGTGCCTTGGGAATGTAGGGTACCTGCTGGTGGGAAGGGATGTGAGTCTGCGGGAAAAGGGCCTGGGTGACAGGAGGGGGTAGAAGGGCCTTGAGGTGATTGAGTGTGGGCTCCCGGAGAGGGGGTGTGGTCTGAGGTTCAGGACAGAGATGGGGTATGGCTGGGATCAGCTTCAAGGTGAGTCCTTGGGTCCCTGGCCAAAGCCTTCTCACTCTAGAAGTGGAGTTATGACAGGAAGATTCCATCTGCGCTGGGCGCTCTCTGTCTCACTGAGTCTGGCTTGGTGGGTCACGCTGTGGGCTGCCATGACACCCTCCCTACCTCCATCCTCAAGGCCTTCTCCTTCCCCTGGCCCCCCACTCTCTGCTTGTTTCTAACCTCTTTACTCTTCCCCAGCCCTCTCATGTTTTCCTTGAGAAAACAGGATGCTTGGTCACTTATCTGTGAGTCTGGTGCCCAGAACTTTCTAAGGTCCAGAGGCCATTTTCTACATTCTCCTGTAGATGGGCTGGAAGTGAGCCCCTTAATGAAATCCACTCCGTGGAAGGACTCAGGGTTTAGAAAGACCCTTCTCTCCCCCTTGTTGCAAAACAGAGTCTTTGCTGGTCGAGGGTGGGGCTTCGCTGGAAGCCGTAAGAAGGTGTGATGGTGGCATGGTCTGTATACAGGGTACTGTCTGCTCTGCACAGGCTGGGGGCTTATGTCCAGCACAGGGCCTGGTGCGTAGTGGGTCCTCATTATTTAACTGTGTGAATGTGTCTGGAGGCCGTGTGAGGGCTTTGAGAGGCCAGGGGCTGGCTGGGGAAGAGGCAGCCTGAGGCTCCAGTTCTGTGGTGCTTGTCTGTCTGGGGCCAGTGCGGTCGTGACAACCCCTTCCCTGCAGCCTGAGCAGCTATGGAAGCTGCTATCCCAGATCAGAAGCTTGGAAAACTCAGTCTCCTCCGGGTCTTTCCCGTGACCTTCAGCACACGACTTCTGGGCCTCAGTTTCCTTGGATTCCGGGGAAGAAGGTGATCTAGCCCGGATGTTTCTCGGGGCTGTTGTGAGCATCCGATGTGACATGCTGTGAAAGTGCTTGGTAAACTGTAAGGCAAGCATAATCCGACTTTAGGTTTGTGTCACACATTCACATACATTATCTCATTTGCTTCTCACATTTTTCCCTGTGAGGTAGGGAGAATAAGACTCAGATTCAGCAGCAAACTCTCGGTGCCTGGCACGATCGATTTCATCCCCCAAATGCCTTGTGCAAATAGTCAGGGTATTTGTGGCTTTTCCTACTTTACAGAAGAGGAAGCTGGGAACAGAGGTGAGATGACCCGAGCTGGGACTAGCCGGCTACACCTGGCTACATCTCAGATGGGGTGGGCAGGTCAAGCAGTGGGAGGTGCTGGGGCAGGGCGTGGGGGCCCGGGCTCAACTCCACCCTGGCCAGATGTTTCCTTGACCACCTGGCACCTGGTTTGAGCGCATCAGCATGTTGGTAATCCTTCTCAACTGTGTGACCCTGGGCATGTTCCGGCCGTGTGAAGACATCGCCTGTGACTCCCAGCGCTGCCGGATTCTGCAGGTGAGCATGTGTGTGGGGGCAGGAGGGGGCAGCTTCTGATTTTTATAACCTTGACACCTTCTCTGCGAGAGGCCCTGAGCCCAGAGGAGGGGGTGGGGGTGGGGTAGGGGGCTGTTCCCCCACCCTTTTCTCAGTTTCAGCAGCCTCTTGTCCCCACATCAGGCCTTTGACGACTTCATCTTTGCCTTCTTCGCTGTGGAGATGGTGGTGAAGATGGTGGCCCTGGGCATCTTTGGGAAAAAGTGTTACCTGGGAGACACTTGGAACCGGCTCGACTTTTTCATCGTCATTGCAGGGTGAGGGCCTGGGCTTGGGGCAGGAGAGCGACGGATCAGATTGGTCCCTTCCCCAGGACCAGTTCTAGGCCCGGCCCCCTCCCCCAGCCCATCTACAGTGCGACTTTCTCCCTGGCTGTCCACCAAGGGTCCGGGGCTGTCCTATAGTGCTTGAGCCAGTACTTCTCTGAATTCCAAGGCCCCTGCATCCACACCCTCCTCTGTTCATTCTCTGATAAGGAGTCTGTCTTTGGCATAGGGGTGGCCTTGCCCCCAGGGAGAGAGCTGGCTTTTCAGGGTCCCTTGGTGGAGGGGGAGGATTCCTGCCCCACCACAGCAGGATTCCTCATTGACCTCTTTTGACCCCCACGGCGGCCTCAGACTCAAAGGGCCTCCCTTTGGGCCCCTCCCTGCAGGATGCTGGAGTATTCGCTGGACCTGCAGAACGTCAGCTTCTCAGCTGTCAGGACAGTCCGTGTGCTGCGACCGCTCAGGGCCATTAACCGGGTGCCCAGTGAGTGACCCCTCAGCCCTCGGCCCCTGGGCGGAGAACCCCAAGAGGAGATATGGGAATCTCAGACCCCACCCCTACCTCCTGGCCACTCACAGGCCTCATGCGGGCCTGGAACACTGAGGCAGGCCCCCTGAGACAAGGGCTCAGTGGAGAGCTGGGTCGCTGGAGCCTAAGGGAACCCCCACCCGGGCTGCGGCCCTTCCCCCTCATTTCAGCCTGATTTTAGGTCAGAGTCTCAGGAATGTCTCAGATGACCCCTTCCCTTCAGCTAGATCACCCTCCCTCCGGTGGAATGGGGGCGGTGGGAGCAGGGTGGAGAGGCTGGCAGGCCAGGAGGAGTGGGTGCAAAGTGGGAGGGCCTTTTCTAGCCAGAACCGCCTCTCACGCGGTCTGGTTCTCATTGGTGAGACAGCACCGGCCACACCGAGCATGACTTCTCTCAAGACAAGGCCGCTGCACACCTCATCCTCCCGCTGTGTCCCCTTCCTCTTCCCACACCCTTCCAAGCCTCTGCAGCAACTGACTGCTGGGACAATTATCTAAATTAAACCGCATTAGTTTCTGAGCCAGCCAGGCTTTGGCAGCTCCAGCTCCCCTTGCATCCCGCCCCCCACCCTTTCTCAGGCCCCCTTTGCAACTCCCCAACCTACACAAGCTGCAGATGGTCTCTGCTGCCGTCCCAGGAGTGGGGTGGGTGGGGGCACGTTTCTGGGGCTCAGTGTCTGATGCAGCAGTAGCCCCCTTTGCTGCGTGTGCATGTGTGCCTGTGTGTGTGCCTGTGGGGTGTGTGTGTGTGTGTCTGGGTGGGCAGAGCTGCTCAGTGTGTCCTCCAGGCGTTGGTGTCTGTTGGTGTTAACAAGAACCCCAGATGAGGGGCATGTCTTCCCTCCTCTCGCGCCCCAGGTGATCGCTGGCAGATTATTATAGACCTCTAACTACTCGGTGTAATTCCCTTAATGCAAACCCTGAGGAACTGATCTCAGCTGGAGCACAGAGGAGCTGAAGGGGGCTGGGAGAGGGGAGAGGGGAGAGGGACTGAGTGGCAGGGGCGGGGCAGGGCCACTTCGGTCACCAGGAGCAGTAGTTAGCAGCTGCTTAGAAGCTTTT
Source organism: Grampus griseus (assembly GCF_964374135.1). Classification (NCBI taxonomy): domain Eukaryota; kingdom Metazoa; phylum Chordata; class Mammalia; order Artiodactyla; family Delphinidae; genus Grampus; species Grampus griseus. Next base: position 24,495,622 of record NC_139014.1, read on the forward strand.
TCCCTGGAGGGGTCAGGGGGCCACGAGTGTCACTTTGGGGGTCGAAACTAGCCACCAGAGGTCTGTGTGCTTGACAAAGGTTTGGTGGCCTGGGGGCTAGTTTAGATGTCCTAGATCTGGAGTGGGGAGGGAGGGCAGTATCCCTAACAGCATCTTAGGGGCATGTTTGTGGTGGCTTTCCCTGTGGAAGGGGTTGTTAACTGACGGCCACCTGTGTGTCCTCAGGTCCTGATGTGAGGGTCTGGACCAAGCACATACTAGACTCAGGGAGGGCCTCAGCACCATGGTGAAGCGCAGGGCATCTTGGCCCCTGCGGAGGGCTTGGCTCTCAAAGGGAAATTCCTGCCTGCTAACGCCCTTGCTGGAGTTCTCTGCCTTGGTTTCCCCAATGACTTTGGCGTCTATAACTTAGAAAGGTCAGGTGATTAGGATGTAGGGTGGGAGTGTGTGTGTGTGTGTGTGTGTGTGTGTGTGTGTGTGTGTGTGTGTGTGTGTATTGGGGAGTGGGATGCGGAAGCAGAGAGCCTGTCTAAGTCCTGGCACCTACACTTAGCAGCTCTGTGGTACTGGACAAGTCATGTTAGTTCTCTGAGCCTCAACCCTCATCTGCAAATTGGGGTGATATCAGCTCTGTGATGAAGCTGGGAGAGTTAAGTGGGATGCGGTGCCGGAGAATGCTTTGGAAACTGCGGCCACTCTGCTCATCCTTGGTGGTACTGTGCTCTGACTGGTGTGGGCAGGCCAAGAGGGATAGTGGGTAGGGGTTAGGGGCTGCGAGGGCTGCCTGCAGAGTTAGCAGTGTCTGTTGGTCTCCCTCCAGCCTGAGCCGGGCTGTCTCAGCCTCAGAGGCCCCGGTGGGCCCCCTCTGGGAGTGCTGCCAGGTCCCTGGCAGCCAGCCTAGCCCGGCTAGCCTGGCACCCCCAGCGTGGCTTCTGCCCCCACAGGCATGCGCATCCTCGTCACGCTGCTGCTGGACACGCTGCCCATGCTGGGCAACGTCCTGCTGCTGTGCTTCTTCGTCTTCTTCATCTTTGGCATCGTTGGCGTCCAGCTGTGGGCAGGGCTGCTTCGTAACCGATGCTTCCTGCCCGAGAATTTCAGCCTGTGAGTGGCACATGGGCCGGGAGGTGACCTGGGAGTGGCTGTGGGGCTGGGACCTCCCTCAGTTCCTGTTGCTGGTGACATATCTGTTCTCTTATTAGTGACATATCTGGTTATCAATCTTGGCTACACACTGGAGTCACCTGGGGAGTTTAAACAACGGCAAGGCCTTCATTCTCCCCACTGCCCATTTCGATTTCGTGGGTGTGGGGTTCAGCCTGGGCGTGGGGATTTTTAAAAGCTCCTCAGTGAGCCTAAAGTGCAGCTACGTTGGGAACCTCTGCTCTAGGATGGAGACTTCCCACGTCCCGACTCTGGAGTTTCACCCTCAATCTGCATGCTCCTGGCGCACCCCATCTGCACCCATGCATCCCTGCCCCTTCCCAGTGCTCGCCCTGTGTGCCTCAGTTCTTCCACCCAGCTCTCCCCGCCTGGGCCCTGTCCCCCGAGAACCCTGCTCTCAGCCTCATCCCTGTTTCCTCCGCAGCCCCCTGAGCGTGGACCTGGAGCGCTACTACCAGACCGAGAACGAGGATGAGAACCCCTTCATCTGCTCCCAGCCTCGCGAGAACGGCATGCGCTCCTGCAGGAGTGTGCCCACGCTGCGCGGGGACGGGGGTGGCGGCCCGCCCTGTGTCCTGGACTACGAGGCCTACAACAGCTCCAGCAACACTACCTGTGTCAACTGGAACCAGTACTACACCAACTGCTCTGCAGGGGAGCACAACCCCTTCAAGGGCGCCATCAACTTCGACAACATCGGCTATGCCTGGATTGCCATCTTCCAGGTGGGGCCGCCTGGGCGCTGGGAGGGTCCCCAGAACACAGTCCCGGCTTGGAGTGCTTGTCCTCGGGGTTGGGATGGGGTCAGGGCCTCCAGAGGAGACCGCAGGAGGCTTTAGGGGGCCCAGAAGCAGCCTGCCCTCTGCCACCTCCGCAGGTCATCACGCTGGAGGGCTGGGTCGACATCATGTACTTTGTGATGGACGCGCACTCCTTCTACAACTTCACCTACTTCATCCTCCTTATCATCGTGAGTGACTCCTCAGGCCCCGTGGGGTGGGGCATCCTGGGGCAATGGGTGGGGGGAGTCCAGAGAGGGGGCCTGCTTGGTCTGAAGTTCTAGCTCTCAGGAAAAGTCCCATAGAGACACAGGCAGAAGGCACCTGTCATGCGGAGTCAGGAGGTAATCCAAGGTCAAGGGCTATCACTTAGAACCACTTAAAATCTTGGGCAAGTCTTTCCCTATGAGGCCCCCCAGCCCCACCCTGGGCATCTGTTTCCTCATCATTAAAATGGGTGGTCCTCAACCCAGGGTGATGCCGCCTCTCCCAGGGGGCATTTGGAAATGGCAAAGGGTGGTCCTGTTTTTTACGAGAACTAGGGGAGCGCTACCGGCAGTTTGCTGGGGGGGGTGGGGTGTAGATAACAGGCACCCTGAAATGACAGTCCTGCAAACGAAGAACTGTTCCACCCCGAATTCCCATCATTTGGTGTTGAGAAACACTGTGGGATCTCTTGTTCCAGCTCAGAAGTTCCAAGACTTTATGAGGATAGAAGACAGAGGCAAAAAGTAGCAATATTTAATCACTACCATTCATGATTAATAATTTAATTGCTACCACTTATAGCTAATATTTATTGAGCATTTACTATGTGCCAGTCCCTGCTCTGAGCACTTTTTCATGTGCTGGTGCATTTAATCCTCACCAAGAGCCTGTTGTTGTCTCCGTTTTACAGACGAGGAAGCTGACGTTTCCTCATTTGTCTGACCCCGTCAGGTGCTTTGCATGTGCTGTGGGTTAGTCTTGCTGGGTTGAGCGTCGCTGCCGAAGTGCGCTGTCACGTCTGCTGCCTGCTTAATCCTCAGAGCCCCCTGTGGGGTGGCAGGTGCAGGGACTGTGGCCGCATCTCCTAAATAAGAACTCTGAGCTTCAGAGGGCTTGGTCACTGGAGCTGAGAATTCAACCCCAGGCCACCGACTCCAAATCCAGCCCTTTTTCCATGTCACCAAGAGGCCAATGACAGAGGCAGACAGAGGGACAGATATTGAGAAAGAGAAATCTGAAAGAGAGAAAGAGACTAAGATCTACTCAGGACTTAGGCAGGCCCCAGAGAGTCAGAATAAAGACCTCTCGGTGAGTGGGAGGTGTCCCTGAGGAAGAACGACGCCCCACCCCCAACCATCCCTGGTATGGAAGCGTAGGGGCCTGTTCCCTTCCCCCCACCGTCACCTGGGTGGCAAGGCCAGCACCTCTGGGAAGTGGTTTCGTGACCTTTTCACGGGATCTTTTCACCACTCAGCTCTCCCTGGGCTTGGGGAGTGGGAAGGAAGCAGACAGAGAGGTAAGGGGCCTGTTTCCACCCTCCCACACACCCCATGAAAAATCTTTCCAAACAGCTCTCTGGAATCACACTAGTGAAGCTAATTATCATAATTACTAGGACACAAGCTAGGGAAAAAAATCTGCTTTGTCACCATAAATATTCATTACCTTCATTCCGGTTTGTTAGCCAAGCAATTGCCACCCCAGAAGCCCGGGGGAAACTGAGGCATGGAGGTGGAGACGGGGGAGTGTGGCCAAGTCAGAGTGGCAAGCTGGCTAGTCTGCAGGGTTCAGCGTTCAGCCCATTACCCAGCTGGGGGAGGGGAAAGGCCAAGGCCAGTGGTCACGAGGATACCGAGGTCCCATGGTTAAGGGTCGCACTCAAGCTTACGCAGCTAGACTTGGGGCTAGAAGCAGGAGTTTTGTGAACAATGTTTTTGCCAAGATCTCAAAAGCTCAACCCGATGTGAAAACCCCACGTCCCCAAGATAGCATTCATTTCCACAGCCTTACCTAACTCCTAATGGGAATTGGGGAGGGGGTGCCCAGAATCTCGGAGGATGGGCATGTTGAGGGGCAGGGAGTTTGGGAGATATCCTTGCCAGATAACCTCATGATCAATAGCAATGCCTTGGAATTCCATAGAGGTTGGTTCAAGTCTAAGCTTTGCTGTGCATGGGCTGAATGATCATGGGCAAATTCCTCAACCTCTCTGAGCCCCAGTTTCCTCACTTGTCAGATGGAGACAGTAAAGGTGTCCCCTCTTGAGATCGTTATGAGAATAAAACAGGATGATGCTTGGACAATCATTGAGCCCAGCGCCTGGCCCACAGGGATCACTCTGTACTCGGTGGCTGGCACTGTGGCTCCCTGTCCTTCAGGCTGTCTCCTCTTGCTGTCCCCACCCCAATAGGTGGGCTCCTTCTTCATGATCAACCTGTGCCTGGTGGTGATTGCCACGCAGTTCTCAGAGACCAAGCAACGGGAAAGCCAGCTGATGCGGGAGCAGCGGGTGCGGTTCCTGTCCAACGCTAGCACCCTGGCCAGCTTCTCCGAGCCGGGCAGCTGCTATGAGGAGCTGCTCAAGTACCTCGTGTACATCCTCCGGAAAGCAGCCCGAAGGCTGGCCCAGGTCTCCCGGGCAGCGGGCGTGCGGGCCGGGCTGCTGAGCAGCCCAGCTCCCCGCGGGAGCCAGGAGCCCCAGCCCAGCGGCAGCTGCCCTCGCTCCCACCGCCGTCCGTCTGTCCACCACCTGGTGCACCATCACCACCACCATCACCACCACTACCACCTGGGCAATGGGACGCTACGGGTCCCCCGGGCCAGCCCACAGATCCAGGACAAGGATGCTAATGGATCTCGCCGGCTCATGCTGCCACCACCCTCGACACTCGCCCTCTCCGGGGGCCCTCCGGGGGGTGCAGAGTCTGTGCACAGCTTCTACCATGCTGACTGCCACTTGGAGCCAGTCCGCTGCCAGGCACCCCCTCCCAGGTCGCCGTCTGAAGCATCGGGCAGGACTGTGGGCAGTGGGAAGGTGTACCCCACCATGCACACCAGCCCTCCACCAGAGATGCTGAAAGAGAAGGGGCTAATGGAGGTGGCCCCCACCTCTGGACCCCCCACCCTCACCAGCCTCAACATCCCACCCAGGCCCTACAGCTCTATGCACAAGCTGCTGGAGACGCAGAGTACAGGTGAGAACTCTGGGTGGAGGCACGTTGGTGCCCCTCACCCAGGGACCGGGTGATATCCCATCCCAGCCAGGACTGGGGCGTCTGGAGTCAGGACAGGGCTTGGATTCCCATCCTGCCACTCTTGGCGTTGGGACCTTCAGCGAGTCACATCGCTTCTTTGAGCCCTAATTTTCTCATCTGTTAAAACGGGAATCATAATTCCTACACTGTAGTAATAACAACAGCTGTCGTGTAATGAGCACGTGCTACGTGCTCTGCTCTGTGCTGTTTGCAGTTGTGATGGATTGCTGTGTGCCTGTCACATGCTCCTCAGGCAAAACCCCACTGGAGCCTCTCAGCAGCTTAAGGGATAAACTTCCTTATCATCCCCATTTTACTGATGAGACAAAGGAGGCTCGGAGAGGTTGTGTGACTTGCCCGAGGCCGTGCCACTGGTGAGGGGTGGAGTCGGGGCCCTCTGACTCTGAGGCTCTATAGTCCTCGTTGCAGGTTCAGAGGGGAAATGGTGTGTGACTGTGGTGAGCACCGCGTCCCGTGCTAAGGGCGCTCTTGTAAACATGAGTGTCACTCCGTCCCCATAGGGAGACCTGGGGCTTGGTGCAGCAGGTCCTCAGGGGCTGCTAGGCTGATGGGTGGAACACCCAGTGTCGAGGGGAAGGGAGCTGCTTGCCCCTGGGGGCATCCCCCAGTCAGGCAGGGTGGCACACCCTCCTCCACAGACAGACTCGCTGTAGCCGAAGCCCAGGCCCTGTGTTTCAGGAAGGATGTGGCACGTGGGAGAAGTGGGATATTTGTGGGCTGTTCTGTGGGAATGTGGGCTGGGACAGGAAGGTGCCGCCACAGAACGCAGTGGGAAGGGTTCTCGTGCCAGCTCCTCTACTACCCTGCCAAGGGGCGCCAGCCAGCCGCACACACGCATGGTTCTATTTCCTTCTGTGTAAAAGGCAGGGCTGGGACCATCACAGCTGTCAGTGGTGTTTACTGATGTCCTCCTGCATGCAGGCGGAAGGGCTGGGCCCCGAGCCAGGCGTCTTCAAATCCATGCTTTCTCTGGGTAGTCGCTGAGGTTTCTTTCGGCTCTCACAGTCTACGGTCAAAGCTGTATTTAAATCGACATTGGCGTCTTGGGATGGGTCACTGTGCACATGCGCAGTCTGGGGTGTGTGTGTGTGTGTGTGTGTGTGCGCGCGCATGAAGGTGTCTGGTGTGTGTATGTGCCCGTCTGCATGCACATGTCTGGTGTTCATATGTGCATGTGTCCACACGTGTCTGATGTGTATAGGTGCGTGTCCGTGCACACGGGGTGGTGCTCTTGTCTGGTGTGTGTGCACGCCCATGTGTGCACATGCCTGGCACGCGTGCACCGTGTGGTATGTATGGGTCTGTGCACACTTGTGTTTGGCTGTGTGTGTGTGACTCATAAATTGTATGCATGTGTACACAGTACATGCATGTATGCGAGTGTGTGTCTAGTGCACATGTGCGTGTGTCTGGTATGAGAACATACATGAATACACATGTATGGGTGTGTGTCTTAAGGAACCCTTGGAAAATGCTACTTAAAGCAGTGTTAATGCAGGGCTGGCTTCCCTGGGAAGGAAAGATGGTCTAGGCTCCTCCCTGAAGGCTCCTAGGTCAACGGCACGAACCCTAGGACAACCAGCAGTGACTGTCAGTGGGATGCTATTGGCATTTGGGGGCATTCTCTTACTCAGGATTGCCCACATTGCAAGTCATTCAGCACCCCTGCCCACCAAGTGCCTAGCACCCCCATCATTGAAAGAATCCCAAACTCCCCCACTCATTTTATACACACTCTGAGGGAAGGGTGACCCCAAGTTGGAAACCCTGGAGTCTCTAACCTCTACTCTCCTGTCCCAGGCGCCTGCCAAAGCTCTTGCAAGATCTCCAGCCCTTGCTTGAAGGCAGACAGTGGAGCCTGTGGCCCAGACAGCTGTCCCTACTGTGTCCGGACTGGGGCAGGGGAGGTGGAGCTCGCCGGCCACGAGATGCCTGACTCAGACAGCGAGGCAGTTTATGAGTTCACACAGGACGCCCAGCACGGTGACCGCCAGAATCCCCACAGCTGGCGTCGACGGAGCCTGGGGCTGGACGTGGAGCCCAACTCTGTGCTGGCCTTCTGGAGGCTGGTCTGTGACACCTTTCGGAAGATTGTGGACAGCAAGTACTTTGGTCGGGGAATCATGATTGCTATCCTGGTCAACACACTCAGCATGGGCATCGAATACCACGAGCAGGTAGGGACATGGGCAAGGGCACGGTCCCTGGGCTGGGGACCCTCTGCCTTCCTCCCCTCCCACCCCGTGTTCGGTCTCCTCTCCATGCTGCTAGCTTGCATGACAGGGAGGAGGACAGGAGGGAGATGCACCCATGCGGGGGTCTCTCTGGAGCGTGAAAGCCAGTGAATGTCATACAGTCTCTGAGTGTGGAGGTTGCCCAGGGCAGGGGCAGGGTCTGAGCTGGGTGTGTTTCATCTGGGAAGGCTTCTGAGAGGAGGTGGGCTTTAAAGAATTTAAATGAGCGATGAGCATCAGATGGGGGCAAGGCCTTTATGGAGGGACAAGTCACATACAGGGGGTGGGCTGGGCCCCCGGGCATTCACCGGACTCAGTAATTAGGGGTGTGATTGACTGGAGGCAGCAGGGGGCTGTGCAGGTGGAGGTGAGGAGTGGAGGGCTGGAGCCTGCCCCTGGGCGGGGTAGGGAGGGAGGCCATCTGCTCTTGGCCTCTGTTCTGGGAGCCGTGCTGTGAACGGGGAGGGCGGCTCTAGGTGGAAGAGAGCTCCCAGCATGGTGAGGGGACTTGAAACCATTGCGCTTGAGGAATCGTTCTAAGAACCTGGATGTTTAGTCAGGAGAAGAGGAGGCTCAGCAGGGACAGGCGAGCTGTCTTCAAATATTTGAAGGGCTGTCATGTGGAAGAGGAAGCAGGCTTGTTTTGCGGAGCTGACGGCTGCAGGCAATGGGATCTGCGCTGAGGGGGAGGAGGCTGTCTTCTCTCGCAGAGCTGTGCAAGAACAGAAGGGGTGGCCTGGGGAACCCCACTGACCCCACTCCCACACTGGAGGTGGGAGCAGGTACCGTGGGGCCTCACAACCGGCCTTGGCTTCATCCCCCACAGGAATCCTTTCAGAAGGCAGCCCTTCCCCCCAGTTTGGCCTTCCAGGTCACCCCCTTGTCAGATTCTCGGGAAACGAGGGAGGCCAGCAGGCAGGTGCTGCGGTTCACAGGCCCTTCTGTGCTCTTCTCCCCTGGGTGTTCTCACTGTTCTGGGGCTCAGGGAGGGTCGGGGCTGCCAGACCTTCCCTGGTGCCGACCGAAGCCAGGTACTGCCCCAACCTAATGGGTACAGGCACGTGGAGCCAGGGGGTGTGGAGTGGGCACGCACGCACGCATGCACGCACGCACGCAAGGGTGTGGCAGGGGTGGGGCAACCATGGGGCAGGTCCTGGGCTCCGCTGGGCGTGGCCACGGGGCAGTGCCGGGAGTGGGTCTGGGTCGAGGCTGGGTATCCTAGGTCCAAGCCCGGCTGGAGCAAACGTGCGATGTTCACTTTTCAGGGGGTTCTGAATTCCCTTACCGTCCACCCCACTCAGCTCCTACCCCAGTTGCCCTGTCCAGCCGGGTGCACCCCAGCCCCTCCCACATCGCCATCAACCATGTTGACGCCCCTTCCTTTTGCCTCAGTGACCCCCACCCAGCCGGCTATACCCTGTTCCTTTCCTATGGAGGTGAGGTGGAGGCGGGGCAGGACACCGGCTGCAGGGTCAGCAGGTGGGGAGTACGGCACTTTGGTGGGCGTGTTGTGTCTGGGCGCATGGCGCGTGGGTGTGTGCGTCTCACGCCTGCTCAGCCAGCCTCCTGGGGAGAGGTGCTCTGCTCTGTCAGGCTGGTTGTGGCGGCATTTTCTACTGCCGCAATCCAGGTGGCGGCAGCTCCTAAGCTCCCATTACGCCAGCTCCCGAGGCCGAATCCCAGCCTCCTCTCCCTTACCCCAGTTCTGGCCGTGGTCAAATGCCCCTCCCCCCGGGGCACCTCCTCGGCTGCTGGTGGCGGCTTTGAGTGTGCTGGAAAGAAGCTGAGTCACAGAGACTGAGGGCAGATGAAGCTGCAGCAAGAGGGCTTTCAGTTAGACATCAGGAAGGACACCCCCTTGGGGAAGAAGTCATAGCAAGCAGTCACGGTGCCTGCAACATCTCCTTATCCAAGCTCCTGAGGAAAGCGGGGGACAGCCTCCCAAGTCCTCAGCAGAAGGGAGTCCCCACTCAGTGGTGGCACAATGTCTGCTCCAGGGAGGAGTTTGTCCCAATACCTGGTTGCCGAGGGCCCCATAGGGGTGAGTGAGAGTCACCAGCAGGCCAGGCAGAGGACTGACTGCGGCCCCGGCAGGCTCTGGGGCTGGGAGCGGTAGAAAATCCCAGAAGCAGCCGTGGCCCTGTGCTTGCAGGCGCTGCGGCATGAATGTCCCGCCATCTGGGTCCCTGAGCCTGAGCAGGCTGAGGGGAGCAGGGAAGGATGCAAGGAGACATGGAGGCCGAAAGACAGAGACACAGAGGAGGATATGGATACACAGAGGGAGACAGAAAGAGAAAGGGAGGGAGAGACAGAGATAGGGAGATGGGGGCACAGAGAGCAAGATGGAGACCCAGGGGGAGAGAGATAAAAAGACGGGAAGGCGGAGACACAGAGACAAGAAGGTCAGAGATATAGAGAGGGAGATGGGACTCACGGGGAGGAGACAGAGACAGGTGGAGGCACAGAGATGTAGGGGTGACGCAGACAGATGTAGGGGTGACACAGACAGATACAGAGAGGGAGCCAAAGACAGACCAAGACCCTGATGTAAACAAGGATAGACGGAGCAGGCTCCAGTGGAGCCTCAGATGAAGGAGAGGAGGAGCCAGTTGAGCAAGAGAGCTGAGAGACACAGCAAGGAAGAGCGTCTGCAGACGCTCAGAGGCGAGGACCAGAGGCTCATGGCTTCCTGCAGTGCTCTTCATGAGGCAGTTGTATCCACCGATCTTGGTGTTGGACACTGGAGAGGGTGTTGCTGGTGCTTCCCTGGGGGAGGAGCCCAGCCCGTTGCTGGTGCCCTTTCCAGACCTGTCGTCTCCCACTGTCACCTATCTTACCCATCATTCGGTTTTCCTGTCTAGAACAGGAAAACCTGCTGCTCTCTACCAACCTCTTGACCAAGGTAGCATCCATTCTGTCATACCCCATGCTGCCCGAGGTGGGCCCCATGCTGTCCACACTCTCCTGCTTTTCCCACCCCTTAACCCACCAGCTGGCGGAGAAGTGGCAGGTAGTTTGTGCAGAGAGACTGGTGAGGAGGACAAAGACACAGGACTCCGAGGAGGGAGCAAGACTATAACTTCAGATAGGAAGTGTGATCTGATGGAGGGTGGGCTTGTGTGTGCCCCACCCACTAGGGGGCGGTGCCTGGAACAGGGAACTTGTGAACTATACATCCATCCATCCATCCATCCATTCCACACACATTTTCTGTGCATCAGAGTTGGGCCTAAGCAGTGGCATGCTGATAAATGTTTAATAACCAGCCCTTTAAAAAGAAAAAATTGTCCTGATTTGTGGTGTTTACAGGATTTGCCAATTTCCATGGTGTAAATGCTTCTACTATGGCTGATTTCAAGCCACCAATGTGATGTCACTGCATGTGGGGCTGGGAAGAGAGGTGCACAACCAGACGCTCCAGTACAACGCTGGGCCAGGGCACTCTGTCCTTCCTCTCCAAGACCTCACCGACAAGTAAACGTCACACTAACTTGATGTAATACGTGCTTGGAAAGGATGCACAGAGGAGTCACCCATGACCCAGACTGGGGAAAGGATTCAAGGAGGGCTTCAGTAGGACATGACCTAAGGGCTGAGTTTGAATGGAGATTGGGAAGTAGCTAGTGAAGGGTAGAGGGTAGGGCACAGCATGGGGGAGGGCCAGAGGCACCAGACACAAAAAATGAAGAGATTTATAAGGAGTTCAGAACGAATAGGGCACTGGGTGGGGGCTGGGATGGGCAAGTAACAAGAGATGAGTTTGGAAAAAAACTCAGAGCTAGGTCCTGAGAGGCATAGGAAGGAGTTTGGATTTATTTTATCCTGAAGGTGACAGGTTCCCCCAAAAGGTTTTAAGCAGGTCGATGATATGTGTTTCTGTTCTATGAAAAGGCCTCCGGAAGCCACGTGGGGAGTAGAAGGGAGAGGGAGACAGGAGGCAGGGAGGCCCACCAGAGGGCTACTGCAGTGGTCTGGCCAGTTCATACATCTCTGTCCCTGGAGACAGAGAGAAGAGTGCCGGGGAGAGCTGGCAGGTAGCTGAACCTGTAGACCTCAACACCAGTTGGATATCTGTGGGGACGAGGCGGCGAGGATGACACCCAGGCTTCCGCTTCAGGGGCAAGCACTGGGGCTTGTGCAGAGTTGGGCTGGAAGGCATTGCATACAAGGTGCCCGTGGGACATCCAGCGTGCTGTTGGAGCACAGAAGAGAGGTTGTCTCCTGGAACCTGTCTCTGCCTGAGTATGCGGGGGGGCGAGGCCCCTCCAGAATGGGGTCTTAAGGACACAGGAGCTTCCTAATCACCCCCTTCCTGGTTTGGGGCTGCTGAGGGCAGGGGCCAACCTCATATTCTAGAAGAGGGACAACAGCATGTGGGGAGGTGGGGAGGGCACACAGCCCAGTGGTCTCCTGGCCTGCAGAGGAGAGAGAGGGAGGGTCCCGAATACACAGCCTTTCAGGCCAGGGGAGGACAGGGCAGGTGATGATTCTGCTTGTTTCCCCATCCTGACACTCTAGATACACGTCCAGGGAGCGTTTCTATTTATAAGTGAGTGAAGTCAGCTGTTCAGGGCAAGGGAAGCTGGTGGTGGGGTGGGGTGGGGTGGGGTGGGGTGGGGGAGAGTCCAGATGCGGTAGGTCTTAACTTTGAGGGGATTCACGGGCTCCTTCTGGATTCTGCTGAAAGCTGGGACCCTTTTCCCAGAAGATAGACACAGGCATGGATATACCCCAGTGTGGCCTTCAAGGACAGGGGTTTACAGACACCTGTCCTGTTCCTTGGGCCTCCCAGGAGTCCTTGGCCTCCAGGCAGAGGAGCTGGGGCTGAGGGCCAAGCAAGACCTGGGGGGAGGTCTTTCACAGTTGCCCTGGTCCCAGACTTTCAAAGGTCCTCCAGAGGTGGGAGGGAGAAGGGTGCTGTTTTGGAGATGGCCAGCAAAAGGGGTGCTCACATTCCTCCAGGTGTCATCTGGCTCTAAGACTCCCCCAATTCAGCAAACGTGGGGAGCACCTCCTGTGCACAGCACGTTAGAATAGAATAATAGAATGGGGGTGGGGGCGGTCCCAGGAGCACCCAAGAAACTTAGGTTCCAGCAGAAAAGTCATTCTGCTTCACGGATGAATATGCCAAATGCCATAAGGGAGACTTCCGGGGACAGAGGACAGATGCTTACGCCCAGATGGGGGATTTCGGAGGGCTTCCTGAAGGAGGTGGCTTTTGAGGGTGGTCTTGAAAGATAAGTGGGATTGGCAGCTAAGGCCAGGAGCAGAGGGTTCCGGTGGAGGGACTGGGGGGGCATTCTGGCAGCCTGGCCTGGGAATGCACAGGGGGGCACAGGATGCTCTGAAGGGCCGTCGTGTTGCCTCCCCCAACCCACCCCGAGTTGTCTGAGCAGCAGTGAAGTGAGTCCAGCAGTGCTGTGGAAGCTGGAGCTTCCAGTTAGGTGTGGGCTGGTTTGGGGGAGGGACCCGGAGGCTATTTCTATCGCTCAGATCAGAGGCAATGAGGGCCCCCAGTACGGCGGAGGGGGAATAGGACGAGCGGGTGGGGGCACAGCCATTCCATCGCCAAGGTCTGTGGGCCCGGGCACCTGCTGCTAGAGGGATGAAGGGCAGGCATAAATCCTAGATAACTCCTAGGTTCCAAAACTGAATCCTGGAGAGGGATGGAGCTGGGAGGTCGGGAAAGGAGCAGGTTTGGGAGAGGAGGTGAGAGGGTTTGTTTTGGACTTGCCGCCCTGGAGCTGGCCCTGGGCCATCCTGGGAAGGCTGTCAGACAGGTTGGCTCTCTGGGTGAGGAACCAAGGCTTGGAAGGAGATTGTTTTGCATTGTCCACACCCCAGTGACATCTGGAGAGGTGGGAGATGGAGGATGGGGCGATGGGGGGTGTGTGGGAGACCAGGGGGGATGTGGGTTCTGCTGAACTCAGGAATGTTGGCCTGAGGGGAGAAAGGCAGCGGGAGAGGGAGAAGAGCCCTAAGAGGGCAGGAGGTGGCCCACACAGGGTCAGGGAAGCAGAGGGAGGTAGTCATCAGGCGGGGGGGCGGGGGGGGGGCTTGCAGCAGGCTCAGGTCCTGCCCAGGCATCCGGAGGAGGAGGGCTGGGAAGAGGGTTCTTGGAGAGAGCTGGAGTGGTGGGGCCTGGGGTTCAGGCGTAAATAGGCCCGGATCCATGCGAAGGCTTCCGCTTTTAGGCAGGGGAAGTGATACTGGAGAAGTGAGGGAAACAGGGACAACTGATGGAATGAAATGGATTCCAGGGGAGCATGGTGGGCGGGTGTGGGATGGAGGAGGGGCTGGCTGCCTTCCAGGAGGGAAGAGAGGTGAGTAGGTTGCAGGACACACAGCTGCCTGGGGGCAGGAAGTGGAGCCCCATGAAGCAGGAGGCCAGGTTGGGAGTGGGGATGGGGGCAGAGGAGAGGGAAAGTGTCTGAGGCAGCTCTTGGGGGTGAAAAATGGAGATCCAACAATTGAGGAAGAAGAATCCCGGCACAGAGCAGCCCTTGGTCCCCCAGCAGGGTATTCTCCTGTCCAGTCAGCACAGGTTCCTGACTAGCAGAGCTCAGCAATTCGACAGCTGCAGCAGAGAGGCAGAGGGGGTGGGGACTTACCTGGGCTGGAGCTGGCAAGACAGGAGGAGCCCTCTGAGGTCTGTGGCCTGAGGGCAGCCTTTAAATGGTCCACCACAGCTGGGCCGAGAGACTGTGCAGGCGAGTGAGGGGCAGGGGCCACACATCCAAAATTTTAAGTCACAGGAGCTCTGGGTCGACTCTGCAAGCTGAGCGGGCACTGTGGGGGCCTTGCACTTACCTGGCTTGTGTGTTCCCTTGGGGTGGCTCTGGGGAGCTGACAGGAGACCACGGGGAGGGGCTAAAGTGCCGCTGGTTACGAGGCACTGGAGCACAGTGACACCTAACAATGGGCCCAGCGGGCATGAGGGGCTAGAAGAACGTGCTGAGAGGCGACGTTGCAAGCTAGAGTGCTTCCAGGGGGACGGCGAAAAGCAAGGCCTGTATGATGAGGCCTGTGAGGTCTCCTAGAAACCTCCTGCCGCCCAGGCGTGCCCTGATTTCCCACACCTCCTTGGGGAAGGAGGAGAAGGCGGGAGGCCCCACTGACCCAGTGACACTCACCCCATCACTGCGGCCCACCTGCACCACCTCTTCTGGGTGTGGAATCAGCAGGCAGGACTGTCAAAGGCAGAGGTGAGGTGAGCTGAGGAGTCAGAATTGGGGAGCAGAGATTTCAGGGTCCGTGGAAGAGGTGGCAGCTGAGGAGATGGGGGGCGAAGGTGGAGCTTGGCAGGGTTGGGGTGACTCGTACAGGCCTCCCCTCAGGTCTGGTCTGGCTTGTCCCCGCCTTGCACCTTCCCTGCAAAAGGCACATCCCTGTCTGCCAGAGCTGGCTCTCAGGCCTCGCGCCTGGACCGCTGCAGTATCCCCTAATTGGTCTCCATCTCTGTCTCTCCAAGCCATCCGCACGCTGCCACTATTGCAGCAGATTAATCTTCTTAATATACTGCTTTGCACCTCTCCCCCCTCCCCCCAGAAGCCTCAACGGCAGCATCGTGGGCAGAGGCGAGTCCAGCCTGAGTCAAGTCGTGGAGCGGAGTCAAGGCCATTCTGGCTGGGCCCCACCTACCTGGCAGCCTTGCTCCCCAGTGGTCCCTCCCACCCTCTGACCAGGGCAGACACTTGATCCTTGGTCCTGGAGTATGCCCTGCACATTCCTTCCTCTGCTCCTCTGCTCACGCCGCTCTGGCCGGGGATGCCTTCCACGGGAGTTCTCCTCCCACTGCCTCCTCCCCACTGGCCCACTGACCTCAGCCAGTTTGAGCTCCTGGGGCCCTTCTTGTGTCTGCCGCACGTGGTGCTTAGCTTCGGCCTTGCAGGCTCTCTGTCCTGCCACATGTGAGGACTGCTGCCACTGTCGGTGCCCACGGGGCCGCCTGAGCAGGACTCTGGCCTGGGTGTGTTCACAGGCTTTAACTCCTATATCTGGCAAGGCAGCCTCGTCACAAGGAGGTGTTACCCTGTTTAATAGAAGAGGCCACTGGGAACCAGCAAGGTTAAAGGACTTGCCTGAGGTCACCCAGGTGCAAAGTCTCCGAGCTGGCAGGCCTCCTGCATTCAGGTTCGACCCCACCTCTTAGCAGTGCTGTGCACACCATGAGCGCTTTAAGGGTTAGTGGATGGAGGTGCTCTGGGTTTCAGGGGGGTCCTGGGGCTGGGAAGTATTGAGCAGCTTACCAGGGGCCCAGTTACTCCAAGCTGACAGGCTAACGGGAGGGGAAGCGTTGGGAGATGGGAGATGGGAGAGTTACAGTTAGCGTCAGCACAGAGAAGAGCCTGGGGCCTCTGGGTGGGAGAAGCTCAGGCTGCCTGGCCTCCACTCGCAGAAGCCCCCAGTGGGCCTTGACCTTCGTGAACAGGAGGGAGGATGCAGTCTAGACCAGAGAAGGGACTACCTGGCAGCCTGATGGGCTTGTGTGAGTCTGTGTGGGCTGTCTGGGTGTGTGGCGGGGGCAGCAGCGTGGACAGGTGTGGAGGGACGTGCAGAGGCACCTTTCTAAGTGAGCGGTGTGACCTCCATCAGGTCACCACACCTCAGAGCCTCAGTTTCCCTGCCGTCAAGGAAGCCCACATCCCTCCCTTGTTTGGTGTGAGCAAGGAGGAAATGAACTCCTGGGAGGAAGGTAGTAGCAGTGTAGGGCCCGTGGAGGGCACTAGGAGAAGTTGGCTCCCACCCCGTCCCTTTGCAGCTGCAGTGGCTGTGATCATGGCTCTGGTCCCTGGGGCAACGGTGTTGCTAAGATTGAGTCTCTGTGTCCTCGTCCTGCATTTGCAGAACATTCCCAGCTTCCAATTTAGTAACTTGGACAGGCCTGGCTGTCTGGGGGAGGAGGACTTTTTCCCATGGATCATGGGGGATACCGGAGCCTTGGAAGGGAGTAGGCATTGCCCCTAAGTGTGTGCAGTGAGGAGAGAGAGGGAAGGCGGGGGTGGGGGAAGGGGGGGAGAGTGCCAGGCCCTGCTTTCGACCTGCTTCTTGGGTCCCACTGCCTCCTGGAGGCTGGCTGGGCGCGCTGCAGCTCCAGGCTTTGCCGCCACCCCTTTACGAGGGCAGTGACGCGCAGGCCTTGGGGGAGCCCACACCATCCTTCTGATGAGGCTCTTGGTCGGTGCGCTGGCGGGTGAGTGTGTGTACCTGTGAGCCCTCAGGTACAGACTGTCGTAAGCCCTGTAGACAATGCCAGGAAACGGTGAGAACACCCCTCCTCCACACGCCTGGTAGTAGTTGTACTTTAAGCATTCCCTAATTAAGTGAATACATGATAGCAAAAGCTATAGTGCTTTCACTACTTTAGTACTTTTTGTTTCCGACAGCTTCTTTTTGATGTGTAATTTATATGTCGTAAAATTCACCCATTATACATGCACCTCAGTTATGCTTTCAAACTCATTCTTTATTCATACATCTACGTTCATGTGAAATATAATTTTATGTATGTAAGAAGACACATTATATATTCAGTCCACCCCCGTGTCTGGGTTCACAGGCCCCTCACTGCACTCTTGGATCCCGACAGCCTAGTATTATTGGACTCAGAGGAAGGGGGGATTGGGTCCCGCTCCCTGGCTCTCCCTCTGCCCTATGACTTTGTGCTGGTCATGCACCATCTTATGACCGCTTGTGCTCATCTGCAAAATGAGGGTGGCGGGGGGGGGGCTGTTGTGTGGATGGCACAAGGTGAGACACACGTTGAGCCTGGGAACCCACAGAGCATCGCACCAGTGTGGCCCGTGCTTACCAATCCAATCCAATCTTTATCCAGTCCAAGGATGGACAACTGGGCAGCCTGCAGAGTGACAGGGAGGCAGGTTCACTGACCATGGCTTTCTGAAACAGACTGCACTTGGGAGCAGAAAGTGGGAGATCCACTTAGCCAGGAGGAGGGTCTGAGCCCTGGGCTTTTTTTTTTTTTTTTTTTTGGCTGCATCAGGTCTTAGTTGCAGCATGCGGAGTCTTCTTTGTGGCGCACGGGCTTCTCTCTAGCTGTGGCGTGCGGGTTTTCTCTCTCTAGTTGTGGCACGCGGGCTCCAGAGTGTGTGGGCTCTGTAGTTTGCAGCACGCAAACTCTCGTTGAGGCGCATGAGCTCAGTAGTTGTGGCGGGTGGGCTTAGTTGCCCCGCGGCATGTGGGATCTTAGTTCCCCGACCAGGAATCAAACCCGCGTCCCCCACATTGGAAGGCGGATTCTTTACCACTGGACCCCCAGGGAAGTCCCTGAGCTCTGGGATTTAATTGTCCCGACCATGGCCCCTTCCCCACCACCTGCACTGTGCTCCCGCTGGAGGGACCGAAGGTCCTGTCTCCCTGTGAACCCTATTTGCTAGGTCAGGTGGCAAGCCCCCACTCACAGTCTGAGAGCAAAATCTCACTCAAGATCTGCTGGAGCAACGGGCTCCATGCCACCCTGGCCCCCACGACAGCCACTCGCTCTCTGGACAGCTGGCTCTCGGCCCCGCCTGCTGACCCCGGCCCTGCTCCCCAGACCTGTCTTTGGAGAGAACCCATCCGTGGGCTGAGAGCTTCTCTCCTTCTAAGTAGCTGTTGAGACCCCAAATGCCCCTCACCTGCTAGTCAATCAGAAGACCCTGCCTTCCAGCTCTACCCCCTCCCACCCAGGCTGGCCACACATATTGGGGCCATTAGGATACATTTGGCGGTGCCCAGGGCCTGGCTGCATGTTTGGGTGACCTACCTGGGCAGCCGGCCAGATGAGGCAGCTGAGTAAACGGGGGGAGGTGTCTGATGGACTAAGGGCTTCACTTGGTTATTTAATTCAAACTTCTTGAGTAGCTACTACGGATCTTGGGCTTTTGGGTGGTCAAGACACCTCATCAGGTGGGCAGTGGGCTCCACTCTGCAGCTGCAGCCTGCAGCCTGGCCAGGCCCCTCCCTTTCTACCCAGACATGGCTCATTCCCTGGCTCGACCCTGTGATGCCTTCCCCTTCCCTCTGCCTGGAGAGACCCCACTCACCCTCAGAGTTCATTTCAAGTGCTGCCTCCCGATGAAGGCTTTCCCAGTGTGTTCCTCCCTCACCTTCTCTCCCCTGGACTCCTGGATTCACTGTCTGGATAATTTCCTTTGGCACCAAAGCATCTAAGGTCTCTTGTGGTTATTCAGCTGTTTTGTGTGTGTACAACTTGTTTCCAGCTAGACTCTGAGCTCCTAGGAGGCAGGGAGCACAGCTGGCATGTTTTTGCGTACCTGGTGGATTTTACAGTACCTGGTGGATTATACAGTAAGTACTTAATATTAAAAGGGAGGAGGTACTTAATATTCTGCACTGGAATAGCAGATGAAGTAGAGTTTGTCATTAGTTCTGATGACCTCTCTAGGTTGTATCCTCAGTCCCAATCCCAGACCCCGGGTAGGAGCATAAAAGTAATTACCAGAGAGGTTAGGATCTTGCCGAAGGTCAGTCACACAGTGAGTTGACAGGATAGGCGGAGAATTAACCTGGGTGTCCTAGACTCGGGTAGCAGCTCCAGGTGCCACCTCATCTGTGACAACCCTTCCTGGGGTCTCCCTTCTGCTCATCAGTGTGTTTGTGTGTACGTGCTTCTGTGTGCATGCACGCAGGTATTGCGTGTGTATACTTGTTCGTGTGTTTATGTATATGTGTGTGTGCATGTGTGCATTTGTGTGTGTTTGTGTGTACCTGTATGCAGTGTGTGCGTGTCTGGAAGAAAGCAACGTCTCAACAGTTGTCCAAGAGAGCGTGCTGCCAAGTCCACGTGTGGTTTGCGTGTGGCTGTGAGACCGCGTATGTGTGTGAGGTCTTGGCAATCACCCTCTGGTACCGGCCAGCATCAGTGCATTGCTGGCCTGGGCCTGCTGAGCTGACACAGTAGCACAGGACAGGATGGGTCTCGGAGCACCCAGTGGGAGGTGGGCAGAACCCGCAGCACAGGCCTCCCCTGAGCCTGTGGCCCCAGGGTCTGAGACCCAGAGCTGGAAATAGCCAGGGGCTGGGGGCTTTGTGCAGTGGCCACCCCTGAGTGCATTTTCTCATGGACCCTTTGGGGGAGGGTCCTCCCCATTAGCCTGAGCATTCAGCACCACCACTCCCCTCTCCCAACACGCCCACTCCCACCCACTGGCTTGCTGTCCCCTCTCCCCCTCTCCATGTGGCCAGGTGTTTGGGAGGACTGGGATGAAGGGCTCAGGGACAAGCCTTGCTGCTTTATGCCCACCCTGTCCTCCAGCCTGAGGAGCTCACCAACGCCCTGGAAATCAGCAACATCGTCTTCACCAGCCTCTTTGCCCTGGAGATGCTACTGAAGCTGCTCGTGTACGGTCCCTTTGGCTACATCAAGAACCCCTACAACATCTTTGACGGTGTCATTGTTGTCATCAGGTACGACGGCCCCTCTGCTGCCTCTTGCCTGAGGAATGTCCTCGGTGTAGCCTGGGGCGAGGAGCCACACAGCCTGTTCCTCTGGGGTGGAGGGATCTGGAATCAGGCCCCACTGACCCACAGGCTCTACACTGCCCCAGCTGAGGATTCTCCATGCCCCCAGCGTTGCGCTCCACCCTCTCCCTAGGCCTCACCTTGCTCACGCGGAACGTGGCCTCCTATCTGCTTTGGCTGGGCCCCTCTGAAGTCTGTGCTCTCGTTTCCACTCCTTGTCTTCGACCCCATGCAGACCTGGGGTGGGCAAGGACTGGGGAGCTGGCTTTGGAGAGGAGTTGGAGGAGGTGTAAGGCCCAGCCAGCTGTCCCCGCTTACAAAGCGCTTGGAGACGGTCGCAGCTGCTGGCAACTTGCTTTAGGGTTTCCGAGACCTTGGGAAAGCGCTCCACTGCCCCCCACACCCCCCAGGCCCTGGGCCAGAAGAACTGCTTTATTGGAATTGGCTTTAGATTTCATTAGAAGAGAACAAAGCAAACATTCCATAACTTGAGGCTGCGGCATTGGCCGACTGAGGGAGAGGACTGGCCTAGAGGGGAGGTGGGGAGGGCTGGAGCTGTCGCCCAGACCTTCGAGCTCCTGCCTGGAGGCCCGAGGGCCCCTTGTGGCCCGCTTGCTCAGTGCTGGTCAGCCCAGCCCCTCAGGTGCTGCTGGGCCCCCCTAAAGGACGGGGCAGGAGGAGGGTGAGTAAGCAGCGGGCTCGGGCTCAGGCTCAGGCCTCCCGCCCCTCCCCCGCCCCTTGCAGCGTGTGGGAGATCGTGGGCCAGCAGGGGGGCGGCCTGTCGGTGCTGCGGACCTTCCGCCTGATGCGGGTGCTGAAGCTGGTGCGCTTCCTGCCGGCGCTGCAGCGGCAGCTCGTGGTGCTCATGAAGACCATGGACAACGTGGCCACCTTCTGCATGCTGCTCATGCTTTTCATCTTCATCTTCAGGTGAGGCAGGTGCGGCATCCGCGCCAGCGGGGTGAGGGCCTGGGGGCGGGGTTCGCCGGGGCCCTGATCCCCATCCCGTGGCTCCTGTGTCTTCAGCATCCTGGGTATGCATCTTTTCGGCTGCAAATTTGCCTCTGAGAGGGATGGGGACACGCTGCCGGACCGGAAGAATTTTGACTCCCTGCTCTGGGCCATCGTCACTGTCTTTCAGGTGCCAGGGTAACAGGGCAGGGTGGACAGGGTGGTGGGGTGCCCCCGGTGAAGGCCCTGACTCCCATCCTCGGCCGGCAGATCCTGACCCAGGAGGACTGGAACAAGGTGCTCTACAACGGAATGGCCTCCACGTCGTCCTGGGCTGCCCTTTACTTCATTGCCCTCATGACCTTTGGCAACTACGTGCTCTTCAACCTGCTCGTTGCCATTCTGGTGGAGGGCTTCCAGGCGGAGGTAACCCCCTGCCCTCAGCCGTCCACTTCCAGGAGGAATCGGCGGCCCCGCCGGAGCTGTGGTGTCCTGGGAGGTTCTGTAGGATGTGCCCCTCAGACCAGGCTGGGGAACTAGGGGTGGGAGTTCTGGGTTTCAGGCAGCCCCTCGGCACTCGGGAGACCCGGTGGTCATTGCGGCAGAGCGTCTCTGGATCCAAGGTTAGCTGCTGAGTGGGCTTCCCCCGCAAAGCCGGCTAGGGGCGTCCCTAGAGAGCTGGACGGGGTGAGTGTCGGCACACGGTGCAGCTGGATCCCTGAGCACAGGTGCGCTCGGGGACATCTGGAGGGAACCCACCTTAGCCGAGGGGTGGGGGAAGCTTGCAAGCAAGTCATCTGAGCTTTGGCCGAGCTGGTGAAGATGCCACCGGCGCCCGGGCAGGGCTGAGCTGCCCAGGGTGAGAAATGAGCCCAATTAGCTGCCGGCATGACAGAGATAAGCATCCTATTTCCAGCCCAGTCTCCATCACCTTCGTCACAGGCAGCGTCATCAATTAATATTGATTTACATTGATCTCGCCCTTGCCCTGCCAGGACACAGCCTCCGCCTGAAGGGCTGCACCCCGCTCTGCTCCCGTAGCTCAGCCCCTCTTCCCACCCAAGCCCCAGGCCCAGCCCAGCATCCCAGCGCCTAGCACAGGGCAGGTCGACTCAACCTAGAAATGCTCCAGGTCGGGTGTGGAGAAGCTCTCGGTCCAGTTCTCTCCGGGTGACCCGGATGGAAACTCCCGCTGCGGCCTGGTCTATAAATACCCAGCACACGGTGGAAAAACAAAAATCTATTTTCTGACTCTTTCCCAGCCTTGCGAGGGAAGGCTCTTCCCCCGTGGGCTGGGCTGGGCTGGTGGGTGCGGGTGTAACTCTCCCACACTGGCCTCCTCCCGTTGTAATTCCGTAGTTACCCATTATCGCATTTCCTCCCCGCTGGGTGGCAGGGAGGGCGGCAGGTCAGGAAGGCAGGCCCTGCCTCGGGTGAGGGCTGGGCCTCTTGATGGGAGGGAGGGACATTGGTGCTCTCCCTGGGATGGGACATTTATTTGGGGTTTCCCTGGGGCCTGAAGGGTTAAGGGTGCCAACGTGCTTCCAAAGAATCAAGGTCTGTGTGGAGACCCACCACTTGGCCATTGCTCTTGGCCTGTGGGAAGAGGAGCTGAGTGGGGACAGGGGTCCTTCAGCCTCTTCCAAACCACAGTTCCCGACAGCTAACATTCTCGCAGAAAAATTCCTGTGGAACTCTGTGGAAATGGAAAACACCCCAAGCCTATCTCCCGCCCTCAAGTGGCCGTTCAGCCAGCTCGGCAGTCTTGGAAACGCCCAGGACGGGCAGCAGCCCCCCATCACTGGTCCTTCCAGCAGACACCTTGTTAAACCGAGAGCCGCTGAGGCGGCCTGGTTGCTAGGCAGTGGCAAAGGCTGCGTGTGGGAATGGAGACCAGCCTGGCCTTTGGGCCCGGCCTGGTCACTCTGGCCCTGCTGGGGGCTTGTGGCTGCCCCAGCATGAGGGATTGGCCAGGGCCTGGGGCCACACCCTCCTCGACAAGTGCCTGGGAGAGAGTCCCACTCGGGGCATGACGGAGAAAGGATTTCAGGATCAACCCCTCTTCAAGGGGGTGGGCAGCAGCATGGCCCTGAAGTGCCCGTGTGAGGAGCTGGACCAGCTTCTCACTGTCCTGTGAAGCCCTGAGTCGGGGGAGAGGTTGGTCACTCAGTGCCAGTGGCCTGGACATCTCCAGAGGCACCTGCCCTCAGCTGTACGGCGTTTCAGGGGCACACGTGTGGCTGTGAGGGAGCCCCGCCATCTGGCAGAAGAGGCTGGCTTCTGCTGTGTGATGACCTGCTTTTTTACAAACGAGGCAACCTACCTCAGTGGAAGCAATGGACACCCCCATTTTGTTGGGCGTCACCGGCAGGAGGCCTCAAGGGTGGCCCCCTGCTGGCCTTGCCACCCTGCCAAGAGGTGGGAGGGGGTCGCCTAGAGGACCAGGCCAGCTGGGCTGTTTATGCTCTGACTTGCAGGGGGCGGTGCCCTGAATCCCTCTATATTTATCATCTGCACACTTAATTAAATGAACAGGCAGCAGGCCCTGTGTGAGGCCATTGATTGATATCAAACAACACTGTAGCCATCCTCCCAGTGTCACTTGTCACACCCCGTCTTGGTAGGAGCATCTGGTTTGGAGTTAGGAGTGAAGAGGCCTGTGCTTGCTCCGGCCTTTTGTCTCCTCCCCCACCTCTGACTTCCACCCACCCCTCCTTCCCACCCTCCCTGCCGGCTGCTTCAGAGCCAGTGAAAGGTGAGCTGGAGACTCAGGTACGAGGCCCGGATGCATCTCTCGGTCTCTGTGTGACTTGGGGCAGTTTTCTTAACTTCTCCAAACCTCAGGCGCTTTCTCTAAGATGGTGCTCGCTGCACCTCCTTCCCACCTGGAGAGGAGGTGAGCTAGTGTTAATGCAGCAGCTGTGTGATGCCTGCCACGCCCCCAGGGAACGATAGCTGGTATTATTAGGATTAATGGAGGGCTCGGTCTCCTTCCCTGCCCTTGTTCCCATCTCTGTGGCCTCTGCCCTCACCCTTCAGGTTCATTCTGGCTCCAGGGCCTGTGGTTGAATTCTGGAAGGCCATACTGTTCCCTCTCTTCTCCTACCCCACCCCATGTCTCATTTCCCCCACTGTTGGGTTTGCACCCCTCCTTTTCTTCCTCCTCTTTCAACATTGCTGCTGTTTGAAAGCCCGGCGCCTGTAACCAGCGCCCGTCCCCTGCCTCCCCCTCTCCCTGTAGGAAATCAGCAAACGGGAAGATGCGAGTGGACAGTTAAGCTGTATTCAGCTGCCTGTCGACTCCCAGGGGGTAGGTATGCGATCATGAGTCGGCATGCCCCCCGTGCCCCATGCCCCCATTCTGCCTCCGTGTCTGTGCTTGTGTTCACGCTCAGCTGCTGTGCAACCTGTGGTGGCCATGGTGGTCCTTGGTGTCGTGAGGTTTGCTTTGATTTTAAGTCCCTTCCCCCTTGAGGACATTTGAGGGGAGGGCCTCCTTGCCTCTGCCCTGTTCACCCGCAAAGGGCGCCAATCCGTCCCACCAGACCAGTGGATGGGCCGGAGAAGGAAGGGACTTAGAATCCTCTGTGTGCACGTGTGTGGTACACCGCATGTGTGTACCTCCACTGCGGCCCCCGAGGAGTCTGGGTCGTCGGGCCTCAGCGAAGTCGGGATCTGTGGCCGCAGACCGTGTGCTCCCCCATCTCTCTCCTCTCCTCCTCGCCTTGAGCCTCTGGTGGAGACCCCACAAGCTGTCTCAGCTCAGAACAAGGCTTTGGAGGACGTGGGGGTGGGTGTGCCTCTTGCCAGAAGGTACCAGAATTTAAAATCTACTTCTGTGTCTCTGGCCCCTTGACCACCCAGAAGGTCCAGCAGGTACTCGGGGGCGTGCTCCTCCCCTGGCCCCCACACTGAGCCTGTGCCCTGCCGTGTCCTGCACTGGCACCAGAATTCGGGCAAAGCCAGGGTTGCCATGGGACCCCATGGCGCTGCACATCCCAAGCAGCCCCCTGGAGATCCCACTTGATAATTAAAGGCCTCGTTAGGGATGTAAACTGAGTTAATGAAAATGATCCCCTGAGATGCCAATTACGCAATATTTATGTCCTTATCAAAAGTAGCAATCAAGTATTTCTTAATAACTTCTTAAGGAGAAGTGTGTAATTACTGGGGAGCCTACTGACCTGCTAAGGAGGAAGAAAAAACTGTCCCAGAGCCAGGGAGAGAGGTAAAAACGGGGCCAGGGGAGAAGGTGGGGGCTTGGGGAAGATGGAGGGAAGAAGCAGAGGGACTGAAGTCGCGTCCTTGGGCTGAGCTGCTCTGTCTGGGGTCCTTCAGTTTTCCTCTGGGGCCTTGGGTCTGAGGCTCAGGGGAGGGCAGCCATGGAGGCAAGGCAGAGGGCACAAGTGGCCTTTGGAAATGAGGCTCTAGTGACTACTTCACCCAGCTCCCTCTGGCCTGTGCCACCCGCCTGCCAGGCTATCCCCTCTCCCCTCAGCCATTCTTGAAGCCAGTCCCAGCCATGATGGTGGTGCTGTGGGTTCTGGGGATAGCCGTGGGCTTCTCTGAGGTATCACAGGCCCTTGAGAGCCCTGGGCCCCGAGCCTGGGTGGTCTGGCCTGAGCCAGTGCATGCCTCGTGCCGTAGTTGCTGGATCCTTGTGGCCTATATGTGGTGTGTGCGTGTGAAGACAGGGAGACCTCGGTCCACCCTACCAACCCCTGCCCGGCCAGGGTCCTAATGGCCCGCTGCTCTCCCACCCTAGGGAGACGCCACCAAGTCCGTGTCAGAGCCCGATTTCTTCTCGCCCAGCCTGGATGGCGATGGGGACAGGAAGAAGCGCTTGGCCTGTGAGTATCTCTCTGCGGGGGCAGCCCCTGGCTCTAGGCCAGCCTTGAGTGGACTCAGGGTCTCTCCGTCTCTCCCCCTGCAGTGGTGTCTCTGGGAGAGCACCCGGAGCTGCGGAGGAGCCTGTTGCCCCCGCTCATCATCCACACGGCCGCCACACCCATGTCGCTGCCCAAGAGCTCCAGCACTGGCCTGGCCGAGGTTGTGGGTCCTGCGTCCCGCCGCGCCAGCAGCAGTGGGTCGGCCGAACCGGGGGCACCCCACGAGACGAAGTCGCCGGTAGGGGGTGCCTGTGGGGGCCCGACAGTGGGAGATGTACAGACATCAGAAGGGAAGAGAGGTGGAATGGGCAGGCCTGGGGAGACAGCCCCCGAGCCACGGCGTAGATAAGGCCCAGGGGGCATCAGCGGGCTGGTGATGCAGGCAGGCACAGGAGCCTTGGCCCTGGGGGCAAAAGAGCAGAGTTCTGATTCTATTTCTTCTGTTCCCCGAGTGTCCTTGGAGGAGACTCATTTCCCTCTGTAAAGCGGGAGGGAATGCCTCATCTTAATAATAGCAAACCCCATCCAGTTACTGATTCTGTGCCAGACGCTGTTCTAGACATTGCGTATAAGTGTTCTTAATGCACGAGGTCCTCACAGCAACCATCTGGTAGGTACCAATATCATCCCCATTTTTCAGACGGGGACCTGAGTCTCAGATTGCCAAAGTGATCTGTGGGAAGCTCCACAGTGAGCAAGCGACAGAGCCAGCATTTTAATCCAGGAGGTTGGTGTCAGGGCCCACGCTCTCACTGTGATTTGATACTGCCACTCACCTAAATGAGGAACAGGTGCTAGGGTCATATCGCTTTTACAGATGAGGAACTGAGGCACGCAGAGGGTTAGTGACTTGCCCAAGGTCACACAGATGGTGTGAGTCCAGGCATCCAGGTCCAGGGCTCCTGCTCCTACCTCTGTCCCTGATGTGAGGCCAGAGAGGCTCACGGGAGCCAGGATGCATGTGAAGGGGCGTGGGGCCATGAGGCCCTGGCTGAGGCCACTCTCTCCTCCATTCGGCCCCCAGCCGAGCGCCCGCAGCTCCCCGCACAGTCCCTGGAGCGCAGCGAGCCGCTGGACTAGCAGGCGCTCCAGCCGGAACAGCCTGGGCCGCGCCCCCAGCCTGAAGCGGAGGAGCCCGAGTGGGGAGCGGAGGTCCCTGTTGTCGGGCGACGGCCAGGAGAGCCAGGATGAGCAGGAGAGCTCGGAAGAGGAGCGCGCCAGCCCAGCGGGCAGTGACCGCCGCCGCAGGGGCTCCCTGGAGCGGGAAGCTAAGAGCTCCTTTGACCTGCCGGACACACTGCAGGTGCCCGGGCTGCACCGCACAGCCAGTGGCCGCAGCTCAGCCTCTGAGCACCAGGATTGCAACGGCAAGTCAGCTCCAGGACGCCTGACCCGGGCCCTGCGGCCCGACGATCCCCCACTGGATGGGGACGATGGCGATGACGAGGGCAACTTGGTGAGGCCCCTGTGGGCACAGTGACCTCTCACCCCTGACCTTGAGTGAGGGGAGCTGTGCCTGACCTGGTGCAGGACTGGACGACCCCCTCCCAGTTGTATGGCATTCAGGGAGTTACCAGCACGCCCCAAGGATCTCGAGGGATATCATCCCTGAAGCCAGGCTTCAAAGAGCCCCTTTCTCCCTCTGCCCGTCCCACCAAGCCCCAGATCCTTGTCACGCCTGGGTCTGCAGCTCTGCATCCTTGGTGGATAAGAATGGCTTCGGGCAGATGCGTATGAATCTTTCATGGCCCTCCCACTGTGACTCAGAAAGACCCATCACTCATCTCTCCAAACTGATACCCTCCTCTGTCCCCCTCTCTCACCTCTACCTCATCACAAGCCTTGATCTCACACCCACTTTTACCCATTCACCCTTTTCCCAACCCCCCCACCACCGTTAACCCTGGGGATGGGCCTCAGGGAACTGGGACCCCAGGGTTAGCATGTGAGAAAGGTCCAGTGTCTCCTCATGCCAGGTGTGTCTGCGAACAGGCAGCTGTGATGGGGACAGTGTCTGATAACTGATGTGGCTTCCAAGCCCGCCGGGGAGGGAAGGAGGGAACGCAGGCAGGGGGCTGGGCTGGAGGCAGAGACGGGAAGAGAGGAGAGCCCGGGGGAAGCGAGGGGTTGGGGAGATGAAGGAAGTGAGGCATGCTCAGGGGCTGAGGGGGGCTTTGGGGAGATGCTGCGGTGGTTTTAAGAATACAGGAAGAGAAGCCAGGCATAGGGCTGGGCCAGAGTGGAGAGGGTAGACCAGGCGTGAGGGCCACGGGGCCGCTGAGGAACCAGGGATCAGGAACTTGGAGGCCTGGCCCTGCTCACATCCCGGGCCATCCTTCTACAGAGCAAAGGGGAAAGGATGAGAGCGTGGGTCCGGGCCCGGCTCCCTGCCTGCTGCCTGGAGCGAGACTCCTGGTCTGCCTACATCTTCCCTCCTCAGTCAAGGTCAGCAAGAGGGCCCCTGACCTGCACCCCAACCTCTCCTTCTCGTGGGAAATTCTCCTGCAGCTCCATCCCAGGGATGCTAGAAGTGTCCCCTGACGTGGGGGAGGATGAGAGCGGGGCCTGGGGATGGGAGGGCCCAGGATGGGTAGGGGCAGTGCCCCTTACTGCTGTCCCCCCCTCCTGCTCCCCCCGACTCAGCCTTTGCCTCTGTCCCGGAGCAGGTTCCGCCTGCTGTGTCACCGAATCATCACCCACAAGATGTTCGACCATGTGGTCCTCGTCATCATCTTCCTCAACTGCATCACCATCGCCATGGAGCGCCCCAAGATCGACCCCCACAGTGCTGTGAGTCACTGGGGCTGACACAGCGGCTTCTGAGCGCCTGCGTGGCGCCCAGCCCTCCCGGATTAGCGGGTTAGCACGCACTCAGCGAGCCAGGCGGCAGGGCGGCCCGGAGAGACACGGAGGCAGGGAGCCAGGAATCCCTCTGACTCTAACCCGTGCAACTGATGCCCCAGGGTGCCTCCTGTGTCCCCCGCTGGCCTCCGTTTCCCTTCTGTGACACAGCAGCCAGCTGGGGGAGTGGGCCTTTCTCCTCGCCTGGGGAAAAGTGAGCTTCGTGGCACCCAGCTGTTTGCAGATGGCCTGCTCTCATGCGCCGGGGGCTTGTGAGGCCTGTATGTGAGTCAGTGAGTGTCATGGTGAGGCCAACAGTGAGACTGGCCCTGGCCGGGCTGAGTGGCAGAGGGTCTCCAGGACCTGGTGACTGACGGGGAGGCATCCTGCCCAACCTGCCCCATTGGCGGTGCCACGTCGGGGAGGGAAGCTGCCCTTTGCTCCTCAGGGTACTGCCAGGTCACAGGCAAGTAGGGTTTCAGGGGCATTTGGAGGACCGCTGGTCACTTCTGCTTGGCTGTGAACCTGCCAGTCCTCCTCGGAAGGAGAGGAGAGGCCATGGGCCGGCGCATCTGGACATACTTCCCCGGGCCTGACCTCTTCAGGATGGGCCCAGCCGGTCCTGGGAGCTGTCTC
This sequence comes from Grampus griseus, assembly GCF_964374135.1. Lineage (NCBI taxonomy): Eukaryota > Metazoa > Chordata > Mammalia > Artiodactyla > Delphinidae > Grampus > Grampus griseus. The sequence goes on from NC_139014.1 coordinate 24,524,862, forward strand.
TCCCCAGCCTGGCATCGCAGCCTGTCGCCCCACAGCGATCCAGGTCCTAGAAGGGTGGGGGGCTCTGCTGCCCCTCCTGGCATCTTTCACCACTAGCTTGGAGGTGGTCTCCGCCCCTTCTTGCTGCCTCGCATACCATTGTTCAGTTTTCGACATTTCTGGGGCTTCTGTTTTCCATTAGGGTGGGCTCCAGCCAGGCCAGTGTGGGGGGCGGGTGGTGGTGGTGGTGAAGGGAGCCTGGGGAGTGGAGGGCCAGCCTGGGAATAGGTGAGAGAGCACAGCACCGGGGACCCCCACCTCTGGAGCAAACGTGGCTGATCACACTGGCCCCCTCATCTGCCTCCTGCCCAGGGCCCTGCCTCAGAGCTCACTGTGGCCACGTCTCTCCCCCACCTTCCCACTCAGCCCCTCCATCTCTAGCTCTGTCACGTGCGTGCTTCTCCCTCTCCCCTTTCGCTGCTTCTCACTCCCTCTGACACTCACACTTTGCCTGCCGCCGCCTCTCCAGCTCTCTACACCCCTCTCTTGGCCACCCAACGATGGAATCAGCCCACAGATATCAGGGGATTGGGTCGCCTTCTTTCCTGCCCTGCTTCACCCTATGCCTGGCATAAATATGGTGCCTGGGGACGCACAGCCTGTACTCAGGCCCCCAGCTTGCCCTGCGGCTCCATTTCTGGGACACAGCAGGAAAGCCAGTGCGTGGAGCAGAGGAGAGTAGGATGGGGCATCAAGAGATCAAGCTAAATCCTGCTCCAGTTTTAAGAAAGGAATTGATGAATAGGGCCTGCGATACGGGGCTCAGATGACAGCACTGCGGTGGGAAGCACTTTCCCCTCAAGGCCGCTCCGGGAGGTAGTGGGGGGGGCAGTTCTGTTCAGGGGCAAGAGTGGGACTGTGGCCAGAGCTGCAAGTGAGTCGGGGCTTGACGCCTTCTCTGTGTGTGTGTGTGTGTGTGTGTGTGTGTGTGTGTGTGTGTGTGTGTGTGTGTCTGAGTGGCGGGGGGGGGAGAGCAGGAAGGAGATTGTCTGCTTTGCTGGGGAGAGTGGGGGGTTCGTTCTGAGTCAGACATTGGAGGCAGCTCCTGGCTTCCGTGTGCAGAGCAGACATGGCCCGAGGAGGGGGTCCCAGTGGCGACACCTGCCCGCTCTCTCTTACAGGAACGCATCTTCCTGACCCTCTCCAATTACATCTTCACCGCAGTCTTTCTGGCTGAGATGACAGTGAAGGTGACGTGGGGTCGGCGTTGGTTTGGAGCCATCTGGCGCTCGGTGGGGGTGGAGAGCCTGGGTCACAAATGGAGGGCAGGGCTGGGGGCTGACTGCAGGGAGGCGGCAGTGCCGGTGACGCCCGGGCGTCCTCAGGTGGTGGCGCTGGGCTGGTGCTTCGGGGAGCAGGCCTACCTGCGCAGCAGCTGGAACGTTCTGGATGGCCTGCTGGTGCTCATCTCCATCATCGACATCCTGGTGTCCATGGTCTCCGACAGCGGCACCAAGATCCTCGGCATGCTGAGGGTGCTTCGGCTGCTGCGAACCCTGCGCCCGCTCAGGTGCCCTGGGCAGGCACACCCCGACGGCCAGCGCCCCACCTGCCCCTGCTTCCTGCCTGCGACCCCACAGGGAGCCCTGTCCCCCACTCCAGACACCGCTTCTCACTGGGTTTAACTGCGGCCCCGGCAGTCTCCCTCCACGGGCACCCCCCTCAGTGACCCCCGCCACGTGACACACTCCTGCAGGGCACAGTACAAGTGGCCATAGGCAGGACCCTCACATCCTTCAGCTGCAGCTCTCCCTTGGGTGGAACCCTCAGGGGTGACACTTGGCCTTCCCCGTGAAGTGACAGACTTTCCTGCTTTCCCCCTCTTTCCCCCCCCAATCCCAGGGACTACCCGCCAGGTCCAGGTAACACTTGTAGCAGGGGATCTCACCAATAAGGCAGTCACCCCGACCCCCACCCAGAGTCGGGAATTTCCGTGGGTGGGAACGTGAACGGGGTGGATACTGACTGACCAGCGAGGGTTTTCCTGGCTGTGATGACCCACCTCCCCACCCCTTCCGTCCCTGCCTGCCCTCTACGTGCTCCGCACAAGTTTATCTCCCCATCCCCACAACACACTGCATCCCTGGGTTGAATCAGCACCCCAGCCCCATCAGGTAATCCTTTGACATCCTGGCAGTGGAGGTGGAGGTCTGGGGGTGGGTGGGGGGTGTCTGCACTGTAAGCCCAGAGTGTCAACCTCTTCCCTCCACTAGAGCCCAGGATGGGGACAAGTGAGCCAAGATGGGAGAGAGTGGCAAGCAGGGCAAGGGGCAAGGGAGCGTCTGAGCCGGGAACCCCTCTTACCCCCCTCCCTCCCTCCCCAGGGTAATCAGTCGGGCACAGGGGCTGAAGCTGGTGGTGGAAACGCTGATGTCCTCGCTGAAGCCCATTGGCAACATTGTGGTCATCTGTTGCGCCTTCTTCATCATTTTTGGCATCCTGGGGGTGCAGGTTTGTGGGGCTCTGGGGCCAGCTGTCAGCAGAAACCTGAGGAGTAGCCTTCCTCTTGGCCCCGGGGTGCTGTGGCTCCAGGTGCCGCCGCCACCTTTATCCCAGAGAAGAATAAATAGGGATGCTTCCCTCCAAGCCCGAGGCCTCAGGCCCCTTTGCCTCCTGGGCATTCTGGAGAAAACTGGGAACCTGGAAGAGGCCACAAAGGGGACAGGGCCTCGGGCTCTGGCCAGTGCCCACGCAGGCTGCCGCTCTGCCCTCTCACGCGCCACTCCAAGCGCAGACGCTGGCCTTGGCCCACAGTCTGCTCAGGGATCCCCTCCCTTCCTTCCCTGCTGGAGCGGGTGGGCTGCAGGCCAGGCCCGGGGATCCAGGGCCCAGGCAGCTGGGCCAGGTTAGCAGGGAGCTGGCAGGCAGGCGGGTGCAGACCCCAGACGAGGCAGGAAGTGGGGGCTGCTGGGGAAACTTGGCCTCTGTCCCAGGGAGGGAACTTGGCTTTGGAGGAAAAAGAAAGGGAGCTGCCTGCAGGATTCAGCCGGCGCCTCCGGGAGCCAGGGGAGCCCCTCCGTCCTGCTCTTCCGGAGCACCCGCCTCGCCCCAGGCTCCAGATGTTTCAGCTGCAGCGTAGATGGCTGCTGTCGGGCCAGAGGGAGCTCCTGGGTGGCCACCCCCACCCCTATCCCTTCCTTTGGCTCCTTGGGGTATCCACTCTGCCCTGGGGACGGGGTATTCTTGTGTTCCCTCGAATCCTCCGGCTCTAGAGACCAGTCTGGTGTACGTTTGCCAGGGCTGCGTGGTGCCCCTTCCCCTTCCCTTACTTTTGGCCTACTTAGGCCCCCTGGTCCTCCTGTCCCTCAAATCCCTTCCCCACAGTCATAGCCTTGTCTGTTCTGGAGTGAGGGTGAGCTTTCCAGTCGGAAAGACCTGAGCTCGGGCCCCGTTTCCACCACCTACTGGTTGTATGGCCTTAATGAGTGAATTTACTTCTCTGAGCCTCGGTTTTCCTCATCTGTTAAGTGGGGTCCATTAATCCAGATCCCTCGGCCCTCCCCTAGAGTGCCTGCCTCGCTGGGTTGGGGGTGGTCCTGAGAATTTGTACTTTGGAGTACATTCCCAGGTGGTGCTCATGAGGCTGGTCCAGGGGCCCCACTTGGAGAATCACGGGCCTCCCCCTTTGTAGAAAGTGAATGACTGTTCCCCTCCTTCCACCCTTTCCCAGTGCCCTCCCCAAGGACCTTTCCTTCCTCTCCAGGGCCTCTGCTCCAAGGAGCCCCGAGAAAGGGGTGCCTGCAGGGGAGGCTCCTGTCAGGGTTTCTCTGACCTGACCGAGCTCCTGGCCCTCACCCAGGGCGTGCCCAGAGCTCTTAAGCCCCAGGGCTGGTCTGGGCTTGCTGTGCTCACAGCTCACTTCTCTCTGTCTCCGGGTATGTGTGTGTTCAGCTCTTCAAAGGGAAGTTCTTCGTGTGCCAGGGTGAGGACACCAGGAACATCACTAACAAGTCAGACTGTGCTGAGGCCAGTTACCGGTGGGTCCGGCACAAGTACAACTTTGACAACCTCGGCCAGGTGAGCCCCAGGCTGCAAGGTGGAGGTGGGAGTGGTGGCAGGAGTCTGGGGAGGACACAATTCCATGCTTAGTGATGCATGCAGGGCAACTGGCCCGCCTCTGTCTCATCAGCTAGTGAATGGGTCCTAATGGGATCTCCTTGGAGGGGAGCAGTGAGGATACAGTGCGATGAGGTGTGTATTTGTTTAGCATGGTACAAGGTGCAGGCATATTGTCAAGATGATTCTATTTCTCACTCCACATTCACAGAAACAGAAATGTAGAAAATGAAATAGCTCGCTCAGCATTGCTGGTTTATTTCCCTGCCCCACCCTGGTTTTGGTTTCCGGATTTCCAGGACCCTGGGGTCCCTTGCTCTACCTGGCTGAGGTCATCTCCCACGGCTCTTCCGGCTTCAGAGCAGCCAGGGAGACTTGGGAAAGAGAGCTCTCCCGGGGCCTGGAGCGTGACTCCGAAGGCCTAGGGTCCCCGAGCTACTGCCAGGAGGTGCTTTGGGTGGAAGTGGTGGGTGGCTTGACCACGCATCCTAGGTTTCAAGTGGTCCTTTCCTCCCCCCCCGCAGGCCCTAATGTCCCTGTTCGTGCTGGCCTCTAAGGACGGCTGGGTGGATATCATGTACGATGGGCTGGACGCTGTTGGTGTGGACCAGCAGGTAGGGCTGAGGTGGGCAGGATCCATCTTTGCGCTCAGGTCACTCACCGTGGGCCAACTCCAGGTGTGATGGGCGTAGGCTTGGACAGAAAGACAGCAAGGCAGGTTGGCAAAACGCCATCCAAGCGGCATCACCTCTTACAGCAGAGGCTGTTAACTGGTGGCCTGCGGGCAAATCCGGTCATGCTTTATTGGCTTGCAACATATTTAAAACTTTTTGAATTAGTGGTAAGCAGTTAGAAATTGACAAATGTGGGCTTCCCTGGTGGCGCAGTGGTTGAGAGTCCGCCTGCTGATGCAGGGGACGCGGGTTCGTGCCCTGGTCCGGGAGGATCCCACATGCCGCGGAGCGGCTGGGCCCGTGAGCCATGGCCGCTGAGCCTACACGTCGGAGCCTGTGCTCCGCAGCGGGAGAGGCCACAGCAGTGAGAGGCCCGCGTAATGCAGAAAAAAAAAAAAAAATTGACAAATTTTACATGAAAATCTGGATTTGGGCCTGCTCAGGAGAAGTCCAAAGATCTGGAAACACTGGGCTTGAATTCCTGAAGGGCAGGAGTCAGCTGAATCAAAGAAGCAGCTGCCCCTTTTGGATAGAACATCCACTCTCTATATTTAGCCACAGTCCCCACCTTTCCCTACTGCCTAACACCAAACCCACATCATTCCTTTACATCACCTGCTGGGTCTGCGTAACTGAGTGCGCAGGCCCTGTCTTAAGGAACGCAGGCTGTAGGGCAGCACCTGTGACAGTTACCCTTGCGCTAATATCTCCACTTTGTCCTTCCTGCTCCCCACCAGCCCATCATGAACCACAACCCCTGGATGCTGCTGTACTTCATCTCGTTCCTGCTCATCGTGGCCTTCTTTGTCCTGAACATGTTCGTGGGCGTGGTGGTGGAGAACTTCCACAAGTGTCGGCAGCACCAGGAGGAGGAGGAGGCCCGGCGGCGGGAGGAGAAGCGTCTACGGAGATTGGAGAAAAAGAGAAGGAGTAAGGAGAAGCAGATGGCTGGTCGGTAGTCTTTCCACATCTCTCTGAGTCGTACTTGACCTTGGCCTTGCGACTGTAGGGGGCTAGGGGCTAGGGGCTGGGGCTGGGGCAGGGAGAAGATGCTCCCACCCCCTCCCCTCCCCCTTCCCCTCGAGAGCATGTCAGCCTCTAGAGCCTGCATGAAGCAGACCAGTTCAGCCCTGTGAGGGCAGGGGAGCTACCCCCCTGCGGGGCTCCCGGTCTCAGCATTGTGCTCCCCAGATGATGCCAGGTGGGAGCTGATGCACGGTCCCTCCCAGCTCGACTCTGAGAGGAGCCTCATGGGATGAAAATCCTGCCGCCTTGCCCCGTGCCAGTGCCCATTGACCCCGGGCTTGGCCCAAGTGCCAGCCTTGCCTGCCCCAGCGCTGGCGAGCAAGCATCTTCATCCTGTGGCGACCCAGTGTCTGTAGCTGCTGGGCAAGGCCTCAGCAGAACCTACAGATGGACCGTGGCGTGAGCAAACCCCAGACCCCTCCTTCCTCCCTATCTCCAGAAAAACTCCCTGGCTTCCCGACTGTCCTTTTTTTTTGCCAAGCGGTACAAAAATACTCCCTCAGCTCAGGGAAGGTCTGAGGTCACAGGAACTCTAAGGTCATGACGCTCTGGACTTAGACCCTTCAGCCGCTCACCTTGGATCTCCAATATCTCTTGCCATTAGCCGGGTGAGGCCCCCACCCCCTCCCTCCTCACACTCTCATGCCAGTGGGCGGGCCGAGGCTAAGCGAAAGACACCCAGATTCCAGGGAGGACGCGAGGGGTGACAGGCGTGCGGGTCCTGTTGTCTCCCCCTGTGTCTGCAGATGTGTCTGCACTTGGCTCCCCTCCCCGTCTGCAGGACTCCTGCCTCTCTGTCTGGTACTCGACAATCTGTGGGACTCTCTCTCAGTCACTGCCCACGTCTCTCTAAGTGTCTTTATGTGTGGGTTTCTCAAGGCCTTTGTGTGTCTGCCTCTGTTTGGTCTGTGGGTTTCCCCTCCTCTCTCTACCCTTTCACAACCGTCTTTCTTATGCCGATAAGATCCATGAGGTGCTCTGAGTTTTCCCTTTGGTTTGTTGAAATGTGAGTACTACCAAGAGGGTGGGGGGCTGCGGCGCCCCCCTCAGCCCCTGGCTCTATCTCCTGCCACCTGTGAAGGCACCTGGAGTGAGGGGAGGGCTGTAGGGGGGTGTGGGGGAGGTTGGGTGGGACAGAGCCCACGCTCCCTGTGAGAGGCGGGGCTGCTCCAGTGGGCGGGGCGGGGACACTGGCCTCTGGGCAGCAGATCTGGGCTAGGGGCCCCATCTTGGCTCCCTGTGGACCGCTGAGGCTGAGCAGGCGCACTGCCCCCGGCAGCCATGCTCCCACGCCGCCCCTCCTTGCAGTCTGCCCTCTCGGCAGGACATCTGCAGATGGAACTCTTTTGGCAGGAGGCACCCGTGGCCCTGCCTGACCAGCTGGCTCCCCTTCCGGGGTCTGCAGCCTTCTCAGGTGCTGCTGAGGCCACAGCACGGGTAGGAGTGGACATCTGTTCTGAGGACAGGCTTCCTCCCCTCCCCATGCCTCCGACTCCCTGCCCCTGTGACCCTGATGAGCTGTGCCCGAGTCTGGGGCTGGCGCTCAGGGCGAGCCACCCTTGCTCAGCACGCCCTATTCACAGGAAGAGTGAGGGTCAGAGCCCAGGGGGAGCAAGCTGCTGAGGGGGCCCTGCCCAGCCCACCTGGTCCGGCCAGTGACCGATGTCGTGTTTCGTTCTTTTAGATCTAATGCTGGACGATGTAATTGCTTCCGGCAGCTCAGCCAGCGCGGCGCCAGGTACTGCGTCTGGGGTTGTGGGTTCCAGGGTGTGGCCCGGGCAGTCAGGCCCGCCTCATGCGTGCCGGCATCCTCTTTGCTCCCTCTCCATGGCTCACTGATTCTGTCCTCTCAGGGTGAGGGCTAAGGGTCCCTGGGGTGCCGGGCTCCATGGCATCCCGTAGGCCTGTGCTAGCTGGACAGGAGGTGAGGGCCTTAGCACACCCCTCCATCCAGCTTCTCTTGGTGGACGCTCCTTGTCTGGCCAGGCTTCCGAGGCCCGAGCTCCCAGCCCCCTGCCACCTCCTCCCAGGTCACACTGTTCGATTATCAGAGCGGCAATCTCTCCTGCCTCCTTTTGTCCGAAGGGGATACTTTGATCCAAGCGAACAGGATAAGAGGAGCAGAGAAGGAGCGGATTTGTTTTAAAAATGTAACGATGAATAATTGAACAGACTCATTAATGGTCAAGTAATTGCAGTGGCCACGTCATCGCTACGAACAGCAGGAATTAGGAGTCAAAGGCCCGAGTTAGCCACATGCTTCTCCCCCAAAAGCCAAAGATTTGGGCGTGAGTTGGGTCATTCTCTTTGAGAGCCGTGTCCCTGGGAAGGCCTTCCTGGTTCTGCCTGTCCTCCCCTGGTCCTTTGGCCCCTGCTCTCCCAACACAGCCCCCAGACAGAGGTTCAGAGGTTTTGAGAATCTGTGACAGAGTTGTGGCGCCTCGTTACACCCTCTGATGTCTCCACCCAGCGGTTCCCAACCTGTTCATCCCCATGGGCCCCCCTTGTCATCTCCCCCAACAGACCCCACATTTTAAAAGACTGTCATTGAAGTTGAGAGCACTTCAATTATGACTTTGTTTCACCGTTTTTATTAATCGACGGCACATCTAATTGCCAATCAGAGCTTCTGAGCTGCTGAAGCTTTCGCACTGAACGATAGCAAAGAAAGAGCATTTTGCCATTAAATTAGCTTGTGGGGTCTCAGCACAGGCATCTGACTTCTTATGAGCCTTTAGAAATATTGAGAAGAAGCTAAGGACCCGCACGTGGCTGCCCCCTCCGGCGGCTGAGGGACTGGGACTCCAGGCTGGGAACCATGGGCTGTACCTTCCTCCACTTTTCTGCATTCCCCCAGGAGCCTGGCTCCAGCAGACGCTGCCCTGTGGTGCTGGGCTGCCTGATCAAAGGGGACCCCCTGAGCTGCCATTTGAGAGGTCACCCCTGAGGCCCCGGGTGGGTCGATATCTCCTGTCCCCGCGGTGCTGAGCTATGATGTTTGGCATTGAGAGACCAGCTGTGGGCTCAGGAGGCTCTAGCTGCTTTGTGTCTGGATTGCCTGGGCCCCACATCTCAGAGTCAGTCTGTACTGTGAGTCCCTGGTGTGTTAGGGAGTGAGAGGAGGGTGAGGGGACGTGGCCTTCAGCTTTTCCCTTACGGGTTCACCTGGTCTGTAGGCTGACGTGTCTGCACATACACACTCAGGCCAGGATACCACAGGGCTGGCCCGCAGAGGCTTCTCCCCCAAGAAGCAACCCGTGCAGATTCCCGTGGCCCCCGAGGCCGTTCTCCTGACACACCCACTTAATGCTAAACACTCTCCTTACTCTCACACTGCACCCCCGCTTCCGGGGGTATTCTGCCATGCTCCTGTTGGCACAGGCAGGTATGTACACTGGTTACAACAGTGTCTTACCCTTCCAGCTGGTAAGGAAGACTCAGAGACCCCAAACAAGGGCTCACATCACCCCATATTCCTCTTTCCCAAACCTTGTGTTCTGTGTGGTCCACACTAGAGCTTTTCAGATTTCACCGTGCCTGAGAATCACCCAGAGGACATATAAAAACACAGATTCCCCACTGAGCCCCACCTTAGAGATTCTCACAGAGTGGTCCAGGGTAGGACCCGAGCGTCTGCATCTCCAATCAGCTCGCAGGGGGTGGCGATGATAGTGCCTCAGTCTACCCAACGGTGTGATGGGGATGAAATCACACCCTCCAGTCCGGGGCTGCTGGAATCAAACACGTGACCATACCCCCCTGCCAGCACCACTCCCACCCTGTGCTGCCCCCAGCAGAGGCGGAGCAGGCATATCCCAGGGAAAGGCAGAAGGGAGGAGTCTTTGATTATCAGAAAAATGGTCCTGACCAGACACCTGGGTCCAGCCCAGCTTCCAGGTGGAAGGAGAGACCGGGGCTGCCACGCAAGCAAGGCAGCCTCAAGCGATCACTCAGCCTCCAGCACCAGCTCTGCTCCCCTCGGCCTCCTGGGGCACCTACCTCCACTCACCCTCTCTCCTTCCGTCAGGACCCACTGATCGGGCCTGGCTATAGCAGCTGAAGGTGGCCTCTGTCATGGGGGCCTGTGTCCCTGGGAGTGACCCCTGCCTTCCTCCTAGCCCCACCACACTCCTTTGCAAACCCTCCGCCCTGGCTGTGCCTTGCGCTCCCGGGGACCCCTACTAACTCACTGTGCCTGTGGTTCTCACTCACAGCCTTGCACCCCCTACTGCACCTCTCCTCTGCTCCCGCCCCTGACTGGGGGCTGGGCAGTCCTAGGGGTGCCCTTCTCCCTGCTGTCTGACTCTGGTATTTTCTCCACCTAAGGCGGCTCATACTGGTAGGAGGCAGGGAGATGGGGCCAGGGCTGCCGACGTGCCAGTGACCACTGGTCAAGGCCCCTCCTGGGCTACAGCTGGAGCTGTCAGAGCAGCACACCCACCCGAGGCTCCTCCCAGGGGTTCTCAGTTTCTTCTCTGAGCCCAGGTGCTTGCCAGTAGAACCGAGGTCCGGGAGCAAAAGGGGCGTGGCATCGTTCAGAGCCCAGCAACAAGAGCCTTTGGGCAAACTCTTCGAGGGCACCCTCCGGGCCGAAGCCCCAAGGCTTTGTGTCTAAACCCACCTGGCAGCTGGTGAGGGACTGGGGCTGGGAGTTCAGGTCCCGGCTCCGTTGCTGCCTCCCAACGTGTAGATAACTCACTTTTTGACGGGCCTCCTTCTCTCCCGCTGTAAAGCAAAAGGTTTGGCGGAGGAGACGCTTATCAGGTCGGCCCTGGTACTCTTTGGACCTGTGCTCTAATGGGGGGATTTCTGGCAGCCTGGGCACCTGCTGGTCTGGGGTCCAGGCCGAGGGTAGAAGGGCTCTGGACAGACCTCAAGGGCTGGGACCGGTCTCTGTGAACAGATGTCCTGCTTCAGTCGTCCTGCCCCCACCTTCCCTCTGGGCCTCCACCCGCTCCTCAGACTCCTAGAGCAAGGCCAGGAGGTGGTGACAGCAGCTCCATCTGGCCTGGGGCTGCCAACACAGTCAGACTGGGGTGACGGGGGGGGGGGGGGACTCTCCCAACCTCTCCTCTGCATTGTCTCAGCTAATAACGGGGCTAGTAATGAGCCACTCTTTCTAACCTAATTGTGTTCAAACATTTCAGTTAATTCTCCATCCCTAGTTTAGCATAATGGGATCGGGTGCTTCTGGCACTTATGGAGGTCAATGCAGAGAGAGAGTTCCAGCTGCTAAGGCACGGCTGGGCGCCTAGCGCCCTCTGGTTCTGTGGGTACCGAAGGAAGGAAGGAAGAGGCTGGCTCGCCCAGTCACCCTCCACGATAGCATCGCTGTGTGGATGACCTGTGGCCTCCTGCTGTCCCCTGACCCCAGCCGCTCCACCCCCATTCCCCTGGGGGCCGGGAGGGCTGCCTGAGCAAACAAAGCCACAGTTGACTGGCCCATCTCTGGAAACAGAAATATGGCCCAACGCGCCGTACGGTGCACCAGAACACTTGGGGCTCTCTGCCTCTCGGTTATCCACACCTCAAGGCCGATGCTGGTGCGTGGCATCTGGTGAGGCTGGACGGGCAGCTCTTGGGTACTCTTCTGCCTTTGGCCTTTGGTGGGGGCCCACCCAGGCCGCTCCCCGCCTCAGTTTACCTCTCTGTTAATAGTCCTGCATGGGAAAGGACAGTTATAACCAAGCTGGCCTGAGCCCAAAGCTTCCTGCCGCCCCTGGCACAGTCCTCAGAGGCTGCAGCCCCGGCTCGCTGGCTTCCGCCCTAGACCTCCTGAGGGGGAAGGGCTGTCTGGGACCTGAGGCTGCCCCAAGCCTCCCCACGGGGTGCCTCTTCTTTCTTTGTGGCTGCCTGGGGACCCAATCTGTCAGCTGCCTCTGATGACATGTATCCCCAACTTGGCATGGCCTTTCCTCACACGTGGAGGAAGGGCCCCCTGTAATCTCCCGCCCCCAGATTCATTCTGCCTGCTTTAGTAGGTCAACCTTCTGGCACCATGATTTTTATAACTAAGTGGTTCACTAATTACGAGAGAAATACGATGCCTCTGACAGATCTCAGACAGTGCTTCCAGCCCAGCCTGCAGGGGAAGCGGCCCTGGCCCCCAGGAGCAGGCTGGGCACAGCCTCATTAGAAACTGGGTGAGCCCTTCAGGTGCGCCAGGGCAGAGCCCTGTGGCCGCCCCTCCTCCCTCCCCCACGTGAGGGTTCAGGAGGCCTAGACCCTGCCCCCGCCCCCGGAGGCCCTCTCGGTGGGTTGGGGCAGCCAGCCAACAGGATGTCCAATTTCCAATCTCCGGTTTTATCTCCAAATCCCAGCTCTGTGTAACCTCCTCTGCTCCCCTCGAGAGGCTGAGCTTGGTGGGGGAGCAAGAGCCTTCCCCTCTGCATTGACGGAGCTTCCTCTGAGTCCAATAAGACCGGTCGTTTTTCATCTACTGATCTGGCCTTGCTGCAGAACATCGAGTTGAGGGTGTTACGAGGGGCTGCTGGATTTGGGAGGCTGCCTCGGGAAGGGGGCTCACCTGGTGTCTAATGTGGGTGGGGAGCTCTGCATGTCCTGACCCCTTCTTTGCCCAACTGCAGCCAGTAGAGCAAATGCTTGGAGGGGTGACCCTGAGAGAGCTGGCCCTGCCCCCAAAGAGCAGTGCGTGGAGGACGAGGATGCTGATGACGCTGGAATGTTTCTGGCATTGGAGGCTGGTGGCTGTGAGGGACTGTGGGTGGAGGGGACGCAGGGGGCAGGGCCCGATGGCTGCTCTGTTCCCCCCTCCCTGCCCCGCTGCCCCACCAGAGGCCCAGTGCAAACCCTACTACTCGGACTACTCCCGCTTCCGGCTCCTCGTCCACCACCTGTGTACCAGCCACTACCTGGATCTCTTCATCACGGGTGTCATTGGGCTGAACGTGGTCACTATGGCCATGGAGCACTACCAGCAGCCCCAGGTAGGAGCAAGTGACTGGCCATCTGGACCCCACCTCCAGCCATGGGCCTGCCAGGTGAATCTAACCCAGCCTGAGCCAGAGCGCCTCCGGCGAGTGCTGGGTGCCCTAGAGGGGGTCCTCTTGTACCCCTTGCAGTGACCCTCTGAAGATCGGTCTCATCTTGGTTTTACAGATGAGGACACTGAGGCTCAGAGAGGTTAGTTGACTTGATCAAGGTCACACAGCTAGGAAGTAGAGGACCTGGTTTCTTCACCCAGCAGATATTTATTGAGTATCTTAAACACACTGGACCTTTGAGGGTAAAGAAGGCGGACCAGTGCCTGCCCTTCTGGAGCTGAAATTCTCGTGAACATCCAGCTCCAAACCTCCCCTGTGATCTTGCCACCTCTCAAATAAGCCTCCGTCAGCTGCCTTCCACGTCTCAGTTTTCCCATCTGTAAAATAGGGACATTGAATGGATAATGCAAAAGGCCCCTTCCAGTTCTAGCATTCTGTGCCTTCCAGCACATTCTCATGTGATCTCCTCACTGACCCTCAAGGAGAGAGATCCTTCAACATGAAGTTTGGATCATGCATGTGAATGAGAACCCTACTCTACCCTAGAGTGGTGACCAATGATCAGCCATCATGGTGGGAAGAGATGAAAGGCTCCCTTAGACTCACCTTGTCTCCCAGATCTGGGAAGAATGATAGAGGGGTCAGGGCAGGCATCGTCCCTGGGCCTTAAGAGACCCTGCATCTTGCCTCCATCCCTGCCAGATCCTGGACGAGGCTCTGAAGATCTGCAACTACATCTTCACTGTCATCTTCGTCTTGGAGTCAGTTTTCAAACTGGTGGCCTTTGGCTTTCGACGGTTCTTCCAGGACAGGTAAAAGAGAGGCGAGGGGAGTAGGGGAGTGGACGAAAGGGTGTGTTCTCCTGGGGAGATGCCCCGGAGGGTCTAGTGCCTGAAGACCTTTCTTGACTCCGGAGGTTCAGACTGCACTCCAGGGCCTACCCAGGGCTGATGGTGGGCTGGGGGTGGGGGTATATCCAGGGCCTGAGGGATGGGAGGGAAGGGAGGAAGCTTGGCAAGGCAGAGCCTGCAGACACTGACAGCTGAAAACCAGTGTGGCTTAGACTGGAGCCAGACTGCCTGGACAGGTCTGAATCCTGGCTCCATTACTTAGAAGCGGGTAAGTTTGGTAAGTTACTTAATCGCTCTCCGTTTCCTCATCCATAGAATGGGATATAATAGCTGTATCGACATCACAGAGTTGTGAAGATTGTGAGTTCCTATTTGTAAAGTCTTTCAAATGGTGCTTGGCACAGAGCAGATACCATATTAATGCTAGATAAAAAACGAAAAGCAGAGGCCCTCGAGCTAAAGTCCTAGCCCTACCTGTGCCGCCGACTGGCTGTGTGACTAGATAAACCACCGCTTCTCTGCAGGATGGAAAGGCTGGACAGGCTGACCTCCACTCTCCTTTCTGTGGCTGAGAACGTGCCACTCGTGTTGCCACGACTGCCCCCTCCTCTGCAGTGCCCCCCTCAGGGAGCTGTGTCCTGGGCTTTCAGGTGGAACCAGCTGGACCTGGCCATTGTGCTGCTGTCCATCATGGGCATCACGCTGGAGGAGATCGAGGTCAACGCCTCACTGCCCATCAACCCCACCATCATCCGCATCATGAGGGTGTTGCGTATCGCCCGAGGTCAGTGCCCGGCTGCCTGCCCACCATGGCCACCCTCCCAGGGTGACCTGCCCAGGGGGAGATGGCAGGGCTCAGCTCTGCCTGGCTAGGGACGGGGTGGGTGTGGGTTCCGTGAGCCTTCCTTCCAGCCTCTGCCAGAAGGGAAAGCTGGGAGCTGGGCCGAGGGTGGGGGTGAAGCCATGGCAGCCGGCCCTGGCTCCACCAGCTGTGTGACTGGGACCCAGAGGGGCCAGCTCACGACATTGTCCTGTCCTGCAGTGCTAAAGCTGCTGAAGATGGCTGTGGGCATGCGGGCGCTGCTGGACACAGTGATGCAGGCCCTGCCCCAGGTAGCTGGGAGGCGGGGGCGGGTGGGAAGGGTCCTCTCGGGAAGGAGAGGTGCTCTCCAAAGGGGCGGGGGCTCAGGGAAGCTGGCTGGGAGATCCGGTGGCACCTTTTCCATTTCTTTTCCTCTTTTCCAGGTGGGGAACCTGGGACTTCTCTTCATGTTATTGTTTTTCATCTTTGCAGCTCTGGGCGTGGAGCTCTTTGGAGACTTGGGTGAGTTGGGGTAGGGAGGGCAGAGGAGCCAGGGTTGGAGACCCAGGAGCTCCCGGACTAACTCGGGCCTCTGTCCCCTTCCCTTCTCCTCCAGAGTGTGACGAGACACACCCCTGCGAGGGCCTGGGCCGCCATGCCACCTTCCGGAACTTTGGCATGGCCTTCCTGACCCTCTTCCGAGTCTCCACAGGTGACAACTGGAATGGCATTATGAAGGTGAGAGCCCACCGCAGCGAGGTCCCTCCCAGGGCTGGCCCGGGCCCCAAGGAGACAGCCCCGCCTCTTGGCTCAAGATGAACTGGATGTGAATAAAAGCATGTAACCTCCTGTCCCCCAGGCCGGAACACTCTGGAACTCCCTCTCCCCAGGACATGCTCTGACTCACACTTCCCAGGACGGTGTCTAGCACTCTTCTGCCCACAGGACACCGTCACTCCCTCCTCCTGCCCTTCCTTCTCCCCCTGCAAAGCTCCGTGACACCAGAGACCTGATTTCCCAGGATGGCTCTGTCCACTGTCCTCACAGCCTCACCTTTCTAACCCGCCTCCCCAGGACACCCTCCGGGACTGTGACCAGGAGTCCACCTGCTACAACACGGTCATCTCGCCCATCTACTTCGTGTCCTTCGTGCTGACAGCCCAGTTTGTGCTGGTCAATGTGGTTATTGCTGTGCTGATGAAGCACCTGGAGGAGAGCAACAAGGAGGCCAAGGAGGAGGCCGAACTGGAGGCTGAGCTGGAGCTGGAGATGAAGCCGCTTAGCCCACAGGCCCCCTCGCCACCGGGCAGCCCCTTCCTCTGGCCTGGGGCCGAGGGCCCCGACAGCCCTGGCAGCCCCAAGCCTGGGGCCCCACATGCTGCAGCCCATGCTGAAGCAGTCTCCCACTTCTCCCTGGAGCACCCCATGGTGAGCAAACACCCCCTTCGCCTCAAGGGGGTGTGGGACAGAGACCGGTGGCATGGGTGCTCAGCGGCTCGGTGGTTGGGTGGTGTACAGGGAGCGGGCGGCAAGCAGACCCTGGGGCTCATCCTGAGTCGTCTGACCCCTGCCTGCATGTGGAGGGGTGAGCAGGCCCCTGCCCAGCCCCAGAGATGGCTGCCTGCGCTCACAGCGTGGGGCCACCCCGGCAAGCCGCTGGCACACGTGCTGGCTCATCCGTCCCGGTGCCTCCCGTTCGGCCCGGACTCCCCTTCCTGGCTCTTAGGTTCAAGGCTGTTTTCTGTTTCCTTCCTGTTTCTTTCTTACCCTCTCGCCCTGATTTTGCCAAACCTCTTTCCTTCCCCCCCTTTCAACCTGCCTGATTCCATCTCTCAATCTTTTCCCCTGGTCTCTTCTCTTTCCTTCTCCTTCTCCCGCTGTGGGCTCTTCTCATGTTCCATCTCCCATCTCTTCTTTCTCCTCCCACACCTCTCTCTTCCCCACCTTCCACATCCCCTCCTCCTTCTCTGTCTCTTTGTTGTTATTGTTGTGTGTGTGCGTGTGCGTGCGTGTGTGTGTGTGTGTACGTGTGTGTGCACGCGTGTGACCTCTTTCTCTGTCTCTGACTCTTCTCAATCCCCTGCCATGACATTTCCCGTTACTGCTCCTCTGACCCCCACGCCCCTGACTCTCTGGCTCCCCTTATGGGCTGGTCCTCCCCAGGACAGACAGCTGTTTGACACCATATCCCTGCTGATCCAGGGCTCCCTGGAGGGGGAGCTGAAGCTGATGGACGAGCTGGCAGGCCCAGGAGGCCCGCCCTCTGCCTTCCCTCCCACCCGCAGCCTGGGCGGCTCCAACCCACAGGTTACTGTGTCCCTGTGCTGTGCCCCTTCTCCTGACTGTGCTGGGCTGTACCATGCTGTGCCATGCTTCTGGGGACGGGGTCGGGGAGGGTGTTTCCTGCCCATTGGGTGTCTGGGGAAAGAACAGCCTCAGGGCCTCAGTTGCGCTTTGGGCCTGGCAGGAGGCAGCCAGGGGTTCTTCAGGCTGAGATCAACCTCTGGAACACATGGTTGGAAGGTAGGAATGCTGAGATTGCACTTCTGAGGGAGAAGGATACTTGGAGGAGGGGTCTGGAGAGGGCAGTTGTAAGAAAGAACCTGGAAGAAAAGAAATGGATGGAGCAGAAGACAAGTTGGCAGTGGGACCTTAGCGGGTAGGGGGAGTGAGGTACCAGATCCAGGGGAGAGGTGCTTCGGGGGAGAGTGCAGGTGGCCAGGGGACCCATTGAGGGACATGTCTTAGAACACAGTCTCCTTCTCCGTATCCAGTGCCCTCCCCCTCCCCAGTCCTCTGTTTGGTGGCTTTTTAAGCTAAGGAAACAGCTGGGCATGATGGGTGCTATCCGTAGCCAGTGGCTTCTGACCTGGTCCTGAGAGTGGGTGGAAGGCTCCAGCTGGGAGTGGGTTCCGGGGACCCCGTGTGGAATAGGACTTGGCTTCCTCCTCAAGCCCCGCCCCTTCCCACAGCACCACATACTTTTCTCCCCCAATCCCATTTCACTGCGGTCTGCTTTCTGGGGTCCTCTTCCTTCTCCTCTTGGGACCTGTCTGGCCGCCTCTGACCCCCTCCACTTGGAGGTGCACCCCACCAACCCTCCCACTAGGTCAAGGACTGAAGGAAAGCCCCCGGTAGACCCAGAGCGGAAGCAAGGAGACAGGCATCAGCTGGAGGTAGAAAGCCTAGTGTTCCGCGGGCCATGACGGATGAAGGTGCGGGCAAGCAGGTTCCCAGCGCCTGGGGCATCTGTAGCCTGATCAAAGAAAGGGATGGTGATCCTTGACTAGGAAGGGACCTCGCCTCTAGGGTTCCTGACCTCTTGTTGGGATTCAGCCTCAGATAGACTACAGGGACCTGAACCTGGCAACGACCTAGAACGATCAGTGGGAAAGCAAGTCCCTTCCCAAGGCCTCCCATCCTGAAGGAAGCTCATGGGGAAGGGTGCTGGGAGAGAGGAGGGTGTTGAGAAGGTGACCAGGCAGTCAGCTCATCTGGGAGGCATGGCCCCGCTCTCCCCCAGGACCCTGTAGGCACTGAAGCCCGGCTGCAGATCCCAGGTGAGCCAGACAGACGCTGTGGTGGCCCAACCCAGTTCAGACCAGCGGGAGGAGAGCATCTCCCAGAACCTAAGCTGGAGAGGGCAGGCAGAGGAGGGCCCAGGAGGGGAGACGCCAGAACCTGGGGGGAGGCCGAGTTCTGCCAGGCTTTTGGAAGCAGAGAGAATAGTCAGAAAGCAGTCATCAGATTGGCAGGTTTGTCCCCAGCACCGCCCCCCCCCCCATGCTGCTCTGTCTGTGCTGGGAGCAGAGAGGCGCTTTGCGGACCTTTCTTCATTTTTTTCCTGGATCTTCCCTCTCCCTGCTCCCTCCCTGGGTGGTGGTAGTGTGGGAGGGGCTGTCAAGGTTCCTGGGGCATCTTTAGAACGCGTTTCTGTGTCTCCTGCTTTGTCAGTGTTTGCCCTGGCTCTTCGCTGCCTGCGCAGCCTCTCTGATCAGAGCAGGGGTTTGGGGGGAGGAGGGGAGGCGCTCTCAGTTTACTTGGGAAAGGGGTGGGGAGAGAGAAAGGAGGCCTTTTCTCCTTGCGCTTTGTGACGGGGAGGAGGGGCTCTGTGTGCGCACGCGCGCGTGTGTGTGCGTGTGCGTGTGTGTGCGTGCACACACGAGAATGTGCACTGTCTCTGTTTCTTATGCCTGATCATCTCTCTCCCTGTCTAGATCCCTCTAGCTGAGACGGAGGCTCTGTCTCTGACGTCAGAGATTGTGTCTGAACTGTCCTGCTCTGTAGCTCTGACGGATGACTCTTTGCCTGATGACACTCACACACTCTTACTTAGTGCCCTGGAGAGCAATGTACATACACACAGCCCCCCACTGCTCCCCCTGCCTCCCCAGGGGCTGGGCTGGCTGCAGGGCTCCAGCTCCCTCCCCTCCTCTCACTCTGACACCAGGCCCCACCCGGAGGCAACACTTAGTGCTCTAGGCTTTGCTAGGTCTTTCAGGTTCCCCACGGTGGACAAAGCAATTAGATAAGATTAAATTGGGGCCTTGCCCAGAAGGACCCAGGGGCAGCAGTTGTGAAAGGGTTAATCCAGACGCCCAGGAGTAACAGAGCTCAGATCAGAGGCGTTATCAGGCAGCTGACCAAAGGGCCTGTCTGGACACAGAGTTGGTCTCTGTATGTGGAGCCCCGTGCAAGCCAGCCCTCCCCCTCCCTGCACCCCTCCTTCCCACCTCCGCTTCCCCCCTTGCCCCAACATGAGCCATTCACCACCACGTAGTGGGTGAGAGCCACATCTCTGCTGCCACCACCATGCCCTTCTCCACCTGGGGGGCCGTTCCTATCTCCCCCGTCCCTGTCCCTGTATGTCCCCACGTCCTGGGGCGATTCTTTGTGTTCTGACAGCTTCTCCAGCCTTGCCCGGCTCCCCCGTCCCCATCTGACTGTGGGCAGCCCCCTCCTTCCTGTCTTCCCCCTCCTCTTGGGACTTAAGGAGGGACGGGGGGCCCCTCCTCACAGCGGGGCTCTGTTGGGGCAGGGCCTTGACCTTAGGGGTTCCTGGGGGTCTTGGAGTGGTTGGCAGAAGTGGAGCCTGGGCTGAGAGAGGAAGTAAAGGATCCAGACTGCTTTCTGACACAGCCATTCTCAGGCCTTCTGGGGCTACTTAACTGGCTGGGTCCACATCGGGACACGAACCTACAGCCTCTCTGAGAGCCAGGAACGGACAGGGTGATGCAGAAATCTCTTGGGAACAAGCCTTGTCTCCCTCCAGCTGGGGTCAAAGGCTGATTATTGCCTTTCTTTGAAATAGATTAAAAAAAAATCCACTCCCATCCCCAGTCTGTCCACGAAGGGAGGACCTGAACCCATGGTACCCAGGCCTTGCTCCTCACACACCACCTGCCAGAGTCACTGTGTAATTAAAGGGAGGTGGGGAGGGGGCTGAACCAGCTGTGACACACTCTTAGTGTTCAGCCGTCACTCAGCTCACGTGAGCCCCGCCCTTGTCCAGTGCTGGGTGTTGGGGCTGCCTTAGGACTTGGATGGTGAAACAGCCTCCGTTCTGCAGGCAGTCCCGGGGCTGCCTTGTCTCCTGCTCATTAGGAAGGCCCTCCCCTACTCCCCAAGCCCCAGAACAGCGATTGGGATGGGGGGCTGTTGTTAGCTTTTAACTCTCCACTGTGCAGCGTCAGAGACTCTCAATGGGGCCTTGAGAATGAGCTCTTGGGCTGGGGGCTGGGGGCTGGGGGCTGCTCTCCCTCCTTTGGACACCTCACCCCTCTGCCATCCCCTGTGGAAAGCTCCAAGATGATGCAGTATGAATAGTTTTCTGGGGGCAGGGCATCCTCCTACCCGCTTCCTCCCTGTGTATGGGGGGCTCTCCATGTGTCTGTCCCTTCTCCCCGACCACACTCATCCCATCACCACCTTGTCCAGGGAGGGGATGGGGGCCAGGGCCTTGGCCGGGGGTGTGGGGTGGGGGTGGGCTTCTGGTTTCTGTTGCCAAGCTCTGCCTCAGTTACCCAATCTGGATGCCCCCTCTTCCTCCCATCTCCCTCCCCTGTTCCTTTTGCAGATGGAGTCCCACACTGAGGAGGTGCCCGTCATGCTGAGACCAGATCTGCTGACTGTGAGGAAGTCTGGGGTCAGCCGAACGCACTCTCTGCCCAATGACAGCTACATGTGCCGGGATGGGAGCACTGCCGAGGGGTCCCTGGGACACAGGGGCTGGGGGCTCCCCAAAGCTCAGTCAGGTACCAAGGCTGGGGGCAGGCCAGCTCGGCTCACACCAGGAGATCCGTCCTTGCCTAAGCCCAGTCCTGTCCTCGGGAAGTAGGGGTACTGAGGCAGACAAAGAGGTCTCTCCTACCTCTGAGGAGCCCCCAGCCTGAAGGGGTCAGCCAGCCCCCGCCTGAGGGAGCCCCCGCCTGAGGGGAGTGGCTTTCAATCCAGGGTGGGGGTTGGGTGGTGAGGGTAGAGGCCCCGGTGGGGAGAGCGGACGGGAGGGACTCAGGTGGGAGCCAGCACACTGACTCTCCAGTTCTTCTCTCTCCCCCTCCCCCCTCCCCTCACAGGCTCTGTCTTGTCCGTTCACTCCCAGCCAGCAGACACCAGCTACATCCTGCAGCTTCCCAAAGATGCACCCCACCTGCTCCAGCCCCACGGTGCTCCCACGTGGGGCACCATCCCCAAATTGCCCCCACCAGCCCGCTCCCCTCTGGCTCAGAGGCCACTCAGGCGCCAGGTGAGCAGGTGTGGCGGGTGGACACGGACCGGGGCTGGTCTCTCTGCTGGGAATCCTAGGCTGTTGGTGGTGACCAGGGTTGCCACTTTCACTCTCCCAGCAAACATTTATTGTGTGCCAGTGATGTGCCAGGCTGAGTTCTAGGTGCCAGGGGCACAGTTCTAGGCAAAGCAGAAGTGGTCTGTGTCCTCTTGGAGTTTGCACCCCCTCCTTTGTTTCGCCGAGGAGGCCCGGAGACCAGAGGGGGCCATGGTTGTCCAGGGACACACGTCAGGTTGGAGGTAGAACCTGGTCTCTGGACTCCCTTTCCGTGGCGCAGAGCTGCCTCCCTATTCTCTGTACTTCTAGACCTAGCTAAGGGGCACAAGGCACGTTTTAGATGTCTCCACTTTTGGCCAAGCCCGGCGCCTACCTTCCAGAGCCCACACTCCAGGGGCACAGAGCAGAAGCTCGTGTAGCCAGGTGAGGCTTGTCTGCCCCCACTGTGACAAGGCCACTACCCACGCCATGTGTGCCTCATGTGTGAGGATAGCTACGTGAGGATCTGCTCAATCCAGCACATCTGGGGAGCAGGCACCGTCCTCATCCCTTCTGCAAATATTCGCTGAGCAGCCTCCATGGCCGGGCACCGGGACATGGACAAATGAGACAGCCCCTGCCCTCTGGAGCGCATGGTATAACAGCAGGGACATACACTCCATCAGGTCATTGCCGCAGCAGGTCACAGGGTGCTCGCGTGTGTGGTGCAGCAGAGAGCAGAGGAGGAAGGGGTCAGTTTTACTTTGGGGTGAAGAGAGGCGGGTATTACATCACAGGGTACCTGAGCCCGTGCAGTCAAGGGATGCTCGCCATTTGGGAAGGGTATTTAAGGCCCAAGAAATAGCCTGTGCAGAGGCTGGGAGGTGCTGCGAGCAACAGCTGGGGAGCAGAGCTGGCCCAGTGCTTTCTTGGATCTGTACAGAGCGATTCCTGCAGGCTGGGGGGTGGGGGGTGGGGGCACAGTGGACAACAGAGGTCAGACTGCGTATGACCCGCATCTCCCAACAAGAGCAGATACTGGTACCCCTGCCGAGGGTGGTCCTGCCTGAAACTCCATGGAGCGGGGGAGGAGGGGCTCTCTGACCTGCCAAGTGGGACAGTTCACAGGGGAGAGGAAGCCCCTGGGCTGAGCCCTCGCCCCACCCCATACAGGCAGCAATAAGGACGGATTCCCTGGACGTTCAGGGCCTGGACAGCAGGGAAGACCTGCTGTCAGAGGAGAGCGGGCCCTCCCCGCCGCTGGCCGGGGCCTCCTCCTTCTGGGGCCGCTCCAGCGCCCAGGCGCAGCAGCATTCCCACGGCCAGAGCAAGATCTCGAAGCACATGCCCCCGTCAGCCCCCTGCCCGGGCCCAGAACCCACGTGGAGCAAGGGCCCATCAGAGATCAGAAGCAGCTTAGAGCTGGACACGGAGCTGAGCTGGATTTCGGGAGACCTCCTGCCTGTGGGCAGCCAGGAGGAAGCCCCGTCCCCACGGGACCTGAAGAAGTGCTACAGCGTGGAGGCCCGCAGCTGCCCGCGCCGGCCTGCGTCCTGGCTGGATGCACAGAGGAGGCACTCCATCGCCGTCAGCTGCCTGGACAGTGGCTCCCAGCCCCGCCTGGGCCCTGGCCCCTCTAGCCTCAGGGGTCAGCCTCTTGGGGGACCTGGGAGCCGGCCCAAGAAGAAACTCAGCCCGCCCAGTATCTCCATAGAACCCCCAGAGAGCCAGAGCCAGGGCCCTCGGCCCCCACCCAGCCCTGGCGTCTGCCTCCGCCGGAGGGCTCCATCCAGCGACTCCAAGGAACCCTCGGCCTCCGGCCCTCCCGACAGCATGGCTGCCTCGCCCCCCCCAAAGAAAGACGTGCTGAGTCTCTCTGGTTTAGCCTCTGACCCAGCAGACCTGGACCCCTGAGTCCTGCCCTCCTCTCCCACTCACCTTTCTCCACTGGGTGCCAAATCGTAGCTCCTCCTCCTGGGCTATACTCCTGAGAAGTTCCATATGGACACCCTCCTCGCCTCAGTGGCCCTGGGCACCGGCAAGCGGAATTTCCAGAGTTGAAAGCAGCAGCCGTGGCCACCCTGCTCCAGGCTGAGAGAGACAGGCCCAGTGGAGCTGAGGTTCCCGACACCAGGAGCTGTTGGGAGAAAGCAATACGTTTGTGCAGAATCTCTATGTATATTCTATTTTATTAAATTAATTGAATCTAGTATTTGCGGGATGTACAACATTTTGTGACTGAAGAGACTTGTTTCCTCCTGCTTTTATGTGTCTCAGAATATTTTTGAGGCGAAGGCGTCTGTCTCTTGGCTATTTTAACCTAAAATAACTAATCTAGTTATATTCCCTCTTCTTGCAAAGCACAAGCTGGGACCGGGAGTGCATTACAGCCCTGGTGGGGGCCCATCTTCAGTGGAGAGCGAGAACCATTTTGGAAACTGTAATGTAACTTATTTTTTCCTTTAACCTCGTCATCATTTTCTCTAGGAGAAAAAAAGAAAAAAATAAGATTTTACAAATGAAATGGAACCTTTTTATATATACATACATACATATCTATATCTATATCTATAATAAAGTAATTTTCCAAAATAAAAAGTTAATCACGGTCCAAAGTAAAAGCAAAAGGGACAGAATTAGGCATTTCCAGATGGCACTGGAGAGAGATTCCTGGAGATGGGGAGTGGGTGGTGGGGAGGGAAGGGTCAGAGCTGCCTCTGTGTGTGTGTGTGTGTGTGTGTGTGCGTGTGTGTGTGTGTGTGTGTGTGTGTGTGTGTGTGTGTGTGTGCCAGAGAGAGAGAGAGATGCTACACGCCTCTCCCCAGAGGGCTGCAATCTTGCAGCCTGGCCTCCCAGGGTGGAGAGAAGCCCCTCTGCAGCCTGGCCTCTCAGGGAGGAGAGAAGCCTCCCAGGGTGGAGAGAAGCCCCTCTGCCGCCTGGCCTCCCAGGGGTAAGGGAGGAGAGAAGCCCCTCTGCTGGTGGCAGGCCGGATGAGCAGAGTGCACTCCTGCTTCTGTTTATCTCTTCCCCTTAGCCAGGCAGCTCTGCGAATGTGAGTGATTCCAGATTAACTCTTATTTCTGCTGACAGCTATCAGCCCCACGGCGAAAGCTGGAAATGGGCATAATGAAGCTGTTTTGGTTAATGGGGCCGACTGAGGCTGGGGGAGGCGCGTCAGCTGCGGCAATGGGGTTTTGTGAGGTGCAGGGAAGGAGGCAAATGCTTCTGGGTTTCCCTTCCTCAGGCTTCAGCCCGGGTGACGTGAGGAGGGCGGGGGGCACTGACCGGTACTGGCACTGTGGGCACTGCCCCATCAAGGCTGCCAAAGGGATTCAGCTATATAAACAGCGAGCTGCTCCCTGCTGAGATGGAGGGGGCCAGGGCCAGGACCTCCCAGTGGAGTTGATAGGGTGGGGCAGCCAGGCTACTGGAGTGGGGAGCTGGCCCCCTGGGGGGTGATGAATGAGCACCATCAAGGAGTTTACACGGTCTGCTGCTGCCTGCCCAGTAGGAGCTCCCAGAGGAGGGAGGGGGTGAAGGCAGCCCGGCAGGCAGAGGGGAGGAAGGGGAGAGGAGGAGGGGCCAGCGGCACAGCCCAGAACCTCCTTTCTGGGCTACCATGGGCAATATTCTTTTGTCTGAAACCCTGGTGCCAAGGGCACCAACCACAGACTCATCCAGTCTGTCCCTGCCAGCTACCCCCAAACATCCACCTCAACCCCACCCCCTTGAGCACCCTTACCCCCTTACACCCAGCACCTTCAAACCCCAGGATGCTTGAAACCTCAAAGGCAGCTTGGGTTTGGAAGCCCTCCCCCACAGCCCCCATCTGAACCTGGGATCCTGGGGAAGTTGGGGGAGGCTACTGGATGGTTGGACCCGGAAATTTTGTCCCGCCCAGTATTTTCTAAGCTGGTGAAAGTTTTTCTCATTGCTCTTTTGGACAGAAATGACACTGCTCCTTGAAGCAAACACCTGGATTTATCCTCTGAGGGTGTGAAATAGCATGAAAGCTTTTCCTCTGGCCTCCTCGGGTGGGGAGGGGAGGGTGCAGTAGGAACTGCCTTCCTTAAAAAAAAAAAACGAAAGAAAAGCAAATCTACACAAAATTCCTAGAGTTTTGTCACCTGGGTCTGCAGATTAAGCTTTTATATTTTGGTAGCGTTCTGTAGCTGTCTATTCCTTAATGAGGGTAGGAAATTTGGAGAGGATGCTCTGGGGTCTTTTTTTTCATCTAATGGTTAGAGGACTCTGGATCAAGGTGAAGCCGGAGAACTGGGCTGCTACCCGCTCCCCTCCACCCCAGACTTCCCAACCACCCTCTGCCCTGAGGACTCCTCAGAGGAGTGGATATGTGGATATCTGAGGGGAGAGAATTGCGGCCTCTCCACCAAAAATGTAAAATCTTTATCAATGATGGAAGCTGTTGTGTCTCATTAAAAGGGTTTTGAAGTGGAAATAATAATCTCATTAACAGTAGTAATAATAACAAGGATACTAACCTCATGATGCTTGTCTGGATGGTTATTTGATTCTGCTCTAGGATACATCAGCGGTGGGGAGTGAA
This sequence comes from Grampus griseus, assembly GCF_964374135.1. Taxonomy (NCBI): domain Eukaryota; kingdom Metazoa; phylum Chordata; class Mammalia; order Artiodactyla; family Delphinidae; genus Grampus; species Grampus griseus. Next base: position 24,550,644 of record NC_139014.1, read on the forward strand.
GGCATCTGAAGGAGGCTGGGGTGGAGGCAGCAGGTCTTGGATTAGGGCCTCCAGGACAGGGCTGGCACTGGCCGGGAGCTTCAGGGATGTGGGGGCTTTTGGAGGTAAGAACATCTACGCTGCACTTCTGCTCTCAGCCTCCTCCTTGTGGGTTCAGAGGGAACTGTGTTAACAGCTGCAGGCCCCCACCTCGGGCTTGCCTGTTTCTGCTTCCTCCACCTCAAGACTCCAGGAAAAGGTCTATCTGGGGGCGGGGGGACTAGGAAGCGGAGCGAGCAGAGCGGGTGCTAACAACAAATCTGAGGCTCATCTGCAGTATCTCCCTTATTTCTCACAATACCCTAGCAAGGGAAGTACCACGGCTATCATTTTCCCATGATGCAATGGGTTCAGATAGGTTAAGTGACTTTGCCCAAGATCACACAGCCAGGAAATGGTGGAGCTGAGCTTTGAATCTTGACCTGGCCAACCGCCAGACAGCTGGCCTCACACTACCCCAGCCTCTTTTCCATTGTGGAAGGAATGGGACATGGTGTTAGGAGTCCTGATCACAAAACAACTTGCCAAGGAGGACTTTTCCAAAGCAGTCACATTTGTGTTCATGGAATGTGTTCATGCTCCTGAGCTCCCAGTCTGGTGTCCTCGGAGGCTTAGAGGAGCCCGTATTGTGTGGAGACAGGCTTGAGCACAAGAGAAGGTGTCCCTCAGCTCCAGGTGCTTGACCAAGAGATGGCCAAGTCTGACTCTGCAATTACCAAGTTTCCCAGGCACCATCTTTCCCTGGCAAAATGCTGCCCTTGAACCTCAAAGCACCTGCTCTCCTTCTCCTCCTCCCACCCCCTCCCTTATTTCTTTCTGTCCTCTCCCCTGCCCCACCCAGACCTCTCTCACTTTTCAAACATTTTCGCCTCCATCGTCACCCCTAATCCCCACCCATCACAGCCCAGTGCCCCATGACCTCCTCTCACCTTTCCTGTGGGGGGTGGGGGGGGGAGGTGGGTGGAGAGCTGGCAACAGCAGTGCAGTGAGGGCATCAAACACCAGGTGGCAGCAACAAGGCACCTTCACCTGGTGCCACCCTGGTGCCCCTTCTGTAGAGGGACCTAGCCAGGGAGAGGACACCAACACTGATGGACACCTTCTGCAGACAGGTGCTGTGTGCAGCCCCCGTAGAAGGAAACAGGCTTGCAGAGCCCAGTGAAGGACTCATCTGTGTGTGGGGAATCCCAGCCATTGGAGTGCTGAGCCCATGGTGCCCAGTGATCCCAGCCCACAGCCAGTGGACCCAGGACTAATCCAGGACAGTGGTTGCCAGGAGAGGAATTACCTCTCAAAAGCGAATTTAGTTGTGGGCTGGCACCCTGCTCTGAGGACACGGCAAGACAGGCCAAGGAGGTGATTGCTCCAGCAAGCATCGATGAGGGAATTCTGCTAAGAACTTCAGAATTCTGTGTGTCTTAGCACTGGTCCAGGTGTGGGAGATGCTGACCGTGGCCCACGGAGCTAATTAACTGGTCCAGGTGTGGGAGATGCTGGCCGTGGCCCACGGTGCTAATTAATTCTTCTTGCTTTGAAAACTCCTGAAGCAGGCACGGCAGCCAGTGCTCACACACCTGCCAAATCAGATCAAAGCGCAGATTGGGGGCAGGGGGCAGCCTTGCAGAGGCCACAGGTGGGGCCGATGTAGGCCCCACCAGGCTGGGGTCTGGAGGAAAGAGGCCCCGCCCCACGGCATAAGAGGAGAGAGCTGGCGTTTGAGAGCTGGGGGCCGCTTTGGAGCTACTCCAGACCTTCAAGGAGCCGTGGGGTAAAAGGAGCCAGGAGGTGAGTGGAGGGGAGAGCTAGCAGCCTTCACTGTTCCACACCCTTCCCCCGTCCTGTCAGTTCCCACCTGACTCTCCCCATTTGCAGCATTTCCTGTCCCTGGGTCTCCCTGACCCCCACTTGCTCTGCTTTCTTCTCTCTGCTGTCATTCCTGCTCGAAACTGTAGCTTGCAATTATCTTATCTTTCCATCTTTCTGCCAGGAAACTCACGATGCTGAGTTCCCCGGGGATGCTCACTGGCAGGGGAGACGCAGCACAGTCTGTGTGCGTCCTGTGTGGAGCTGCAGTCATTCGAGGAGAGAGGATGGGGCTGGGATCATTAAAGCTGGGGGATGTCAGTTGCCGGCCAACCCACAGGTCTTTATGGCCCCTCTCAGGACCCTCAAGCTGGAAACGTCTTTGTTCTGAAAACTCAAAAGCAGAGTGGACAGTGCCCACTGCTGGGACTGTACCTAATGCTACAGTGGCCTTGCTACTTATGACCGCTTCTAAGGACACAGGATGCTTGTTTAGTCAGTCAACAAACATTTTCTAAAGACCAACTTTGCCAGGCACTGTCCTGGGTGCTGAGGATACAGTGATAAACAAGATTGTCCTTAAGATGGTCCCTATCCTTAAGAGGTTTGCAGTCTTTTGGGGGAGATAAGCAAGACAATCAGTGACAGAGTACAGGGAGGGAGGGAGGGCTGTGCAGAGGAAGGGCCCCTAGCCCAGGACTGGGGTGGGGGAGGTTCAAGGAGGGCTTGGGGGAGGGGGGTTTGAGTAAAATCCTCAAGAATGAGTAGCGTTTGTCAGGTGCAGAAAGGGAGGTGAGGCACAGGGAGGAGAGTACGCCAAGCAGTCTTGAGAGGGGCGGGGCATGAGTGCAACAGCTAAGGATACAGGAAATGCATCCTGCCCCGAGGATGCATGGAGATAGCCCAGCCTTCAGAGACACGGAGCTCATCCTGCCTCTGCCAGGATAAGACAACTCAGGGCCTCACTTTTCTTGCTCTGTTGAGAACAACCAAAACCGTAATGTCCTAGGAATAGCGTAGTTGTTATTCAACGGCTGTGTGAAAGGGGCCACATTCCGCGAGGGGCCGGGAAGGACAAACTCCCAATGAGTGCCTCAAGAGAGACGAGACGGGAGGAGGCGAGGATTGCCAGGTCTCCCACCACGATCTCGGAGGTTCCCACCCAATGTCGCAGGCTTGGGCGTGGCTCTCCGGTAGCAAGATGAGAAGGCTGGGGCCAAAGAGGAAGGTGCTGCAGCCACAATGCTGAAGACAGGACCCAAGCGTCCTAGCCCCAGACTCGAGGAAGGGTTAGTGGAAGATTCCCAGCTGCTCCCCATAGAAGCCTAGATCAGCAGGGCAGGAAGAGACCTTAGATGGCATCTTGTCCAAGTTGCTCAAGAAAATGAGTCCCAGGGACATCAAGGGGCTCGTCACACAGTATACTAAGGTTCTCCCCAAAGTGTGGGGGCACGTTGGAGGTGACTCAGTCAATCCTTGCCCTCAGGAACTTCACAGACTGGCAGAGAAGACAGATTCTTCGCAACTAAATATAACCCAAGACACACTGCTACAAGAGTGTGAAAGCTCTATAGAGTCTGGCTCAGAGACGGAGGGGGCTGGGAGACTGGGTGAGTGGAGGGCAGGGGTGCAGACAAAGGGCTGAGAGGATTGCCCAGTGGTGGGGGAGAAGCCCCCAGTCCACTGCCTGGGGAAGGGAGAGCCTTGTCTACCCTGCTCCCACCCCCACCTCATGCCGGGCTCAGATCTCTGCTCTGATAGCCCATGGCTGAAGAGACTTCCTTCCGGTGACTTCCTGCCTGCCCAGAGGGACAGGAAATGGCTTCTGCTTCTGTGCTATCTTCCTGGCACCCACCCACACCGGCTGCTGAGCAGCTAAGCAGGAAAACGCATTGTTTTAAGAACGAGGGCGGGGAAGGGATCACCTGGGCAGACCCTGCAGACAAGAACAAGGTCGGGAGGCAAGGGCAGAGGAGAGCTGGGCCAGGGGAAGAGGTGCTGGAGGAACGGGGGATTCCTTCTCAACCCCAAGAGGGGTGGTGAATTGGCTTCTGGGATCCCGTTAGGGAAGAGAGGATGACGGGGGGAGTGGAAAATGGAGGGAGGGAAGGAGCGGTCCCAGCATGGCCAAGCTGTGGCAAGCAGGAGAAGGAGGCCATTGACCCCAAAGCCGTGTCACTGATGCGGCATGTGGAGAACCAGTCTCAGGAGGAATGTGCTAATGTGGGGCCTTTCCTGCCCATCCCCCACCCTTACCAGGCTGAAGTGGAGGAAACCAACGCAAGGTGGATGCCTACTGAATGTGCCAGGAGATACGCCTGATGCTTTACGTACCTTTCCCATTTAATCCTCAGAGTAACCCTGTGACATAGGTACTATGATTATGCCTGTTTTACAGATATGAAAGTGGAGGCAGAGAGTGGTGCTGAAGCAGCAGGTGCAAAATCAGGGAGGGACAGAACCACAGGCAGGCAGCAGTTTAAGAGGATCATGGGAAGCCACCATCTGGATGATGCTGGGACCCCCTCCCATCCCCCCCTCCTTAGGTGTACACACACACACACACACACACACACACACACACACGCACTTTCTGTGTTGGTGTCTGCCAGTTCCCGGACAACTTGTGGGGCAGAGGTAGCCTCTGGATTGTCTGGGCACACAGCTCTTCCCATTTCACAGATGGGGAGACGGACATTCAGAGATGAACGTGACAAGGATTTATTCATGGAGGGAGTCTTGCTAAGTCCCTTTTCATGTCCCTTGACTCCTGGGGGCCACCCGCCCCCCACTCCCCGCAGAGTCGTGCGCGGTGGGAAGGGGGGTGTGTCCCTTGGAAACAGACCCTGCTCCAGCCCTATCAGCCTCATCTTTCCGGGGCATCTCTCCGGCGCGGCCCAGTGGCCACCCGAGGGGCTTGTCACTGTGTCAATGGCTCGCCGCCACTGTCCCAAAATCCGTCCGGGAACCGCAGTTTCTTAGAGGCGCTGTCTCAATTCGACCCAAAGGGCCTGGGGGAAGGGCTTGGAGGGGCGGGCCGGGGCGGAGGGCGGGGCTGGAGGCGGCTCTGGGCGGGGTCTAGGTCTGTCCCCCGGGCTGGTAGAGACCGTGCTCGCTGTCCTCGCGGCCGAGCTCCGGCCCCATGGATGCTCTGTGCGGCTCCAAGTTCTGGGTAAGGAGGTGTCCCGGTACTGAAGGCGCGCACCGGCGAGCCCTTAGACAGACCCGGGGAGGGGGCGATGTGATGCCAGGAGGGGGCCTGGTGGCGCCGCCCAGATCCAGGTCCCAGTTAACCCTGAGAGCTTAGGACTGTCCAGGGACAGGCTTCAAGGGACCAGGGGTTGGGGAATCCAGGACTCCCTCCCTGTTCTCAGCTTAGAGGTCCTTTGGTTCTACCCTTCCATGATACTGTGGAATCGAGTGTCAGAGCTTGGGGGCTTGGAGCAGCTGGCCCTGCCCCTCATTACAGAGCTGAGGAAACTGAAGGAATGGACTTGTCAGGGTCACATGACAATCAGCTACGGAGTGCTGGACTGGGAAACAGGACCCTGAGGTATGGCTCCAACTTTGCCAGTGCCTGACTGTGAACATCTGGGCTTCCGGACTCCCGGAGCCTGGACTTCCTGTTGCTCAAGAGCTGTGTGTACCTCCTCGGAGAACCTCAGGGTCCGTGGGAGGCTCAGCTATGTTAGGTCCAAGGGATGACTGTCTACCGTGGATACCTCAAATGACAAGGGAACTGACCACTCCTCTTCCCGACCTCAACGTCTAAGCACCTTCCATCTTCCACATTATCTTCTTGGCTCCTGAAAGCTGTTCCAGGCTGTACCCAGTGTGGCTGGTGACTGGAGGTGGAGTGGGAAGAAACCAGGAAGGTTCCCAGCTCATCCTCTGAGGGTTTGCAGAGCTGAAACAAGGGAGGCAGTGTCTGAAGCCCAGAGGCTGGAGCTATAACTTTAGCTCTAACTCAGTTACCCCAAAGGCCTGGAGTTCAGGGCTACTCATTGGTGCTGTGCTAGTTTGCATCTCATTTTCATTGTATATTATTCAGGTATACTTGGCCCTGAACCTTTTATCTTAGGGGCCTGTGGGTGACCCGCCTTGTTGGAAGTAGTTCAGGGAAGCCAGGAGATACCTGAGCCAAGGGTGAAAAGGTAGGGGAGGGGGACATGATTCAGGCCCCTCTGGGCCACTCGTTTACTCTATCAAGCCTTTTTTTTTTTTTAATTTATTTATTTTTGGCTGCGTTGCTGTGCGTGGGCTTTCTCTAGTTGCGGCGAGCGGGGGCTACTCTTCGTTGCGGTGCACAGGCTTCTCATTGCAGTGTCTTCTCTTGTTGTGGAACACAGGCTCTAGGCGCGCGGGCTTCAGTAGTCGTGGCTCATGGGCTCTAGAGTGCAGGCTCAGTAGTTGTGATGCATGGGCTCAGTAGTTTTGGCGCGCAGGCTCAGTAGTTGTGGCGCACGGGCTTAGTTGCTCCGCGGCACGTGGGATCTTCCTGGACCAGGGCTTGAACCCGTGTCCCCTGCATTGGCAGGTGGATTCTTAACCACTGCGCCACGAGGGAAGTCCCTACCAAGGCTTTTTTGCTAGCTCATCTTCACAGCCTCAGTTTTTCCATCTGTGAAATGGGGAAATAACCCATCTCTTAACTACCTCACAAGACTGTTGTGGAGATCAAATAAGATAGGGAATGTGAAATGATTTGAGAACTTAAAACTCTCTGTTGGTGACAGGTCATGATATTCCTGGGAAGAGGAATAAAAAGAAAGAGATATGAGGTTAGAAGGAGGTGTTAGGTTTGGGAAGACCTACAAAAAAGGGGCTGGCATGGCTGTTGGGCCATGGGCTCCCATTTCAGCTGTTTGCTGGGGAATTTGTGGCTAAATCCACCCACCTCAGCCCCAGCTAAATGTGAGGGCAGGAGCCCCAGGGGACCCACGGACATGCGCACACACACACTGTGTACTGAGTGAGTGACTTATCCTTTCTTTGACTCTCTCTCTTACCTCTACCCACTTTGGGGTGGAATACCAACATCTCTGATTATGCTTGGGAGTTTCATGGGAAATAAATTGCAAGAGAATGAACTGTGATCAAACAGCCCAGCCATCATGGAGCCAGAGATGCCTCTAGAACAAAGAAGTTGGAAGTGTCCCTTTGCTGCACCTCATTGCCCCCTGCCTGGAGGATTACTCCGTTCTGAGCAGTGGAGTTGGGCAGCACCAGTGGTGAAGAGAGTTCACAGAGGAAGGGCTTGGGGCTGTTTGCCCTCAGGAGGTCTTGACCTGTTTGCAGAATTAGTTTTCATCTGACGGGCTCCAGGAAGTTCCTGGGAGGCTGACTCGGCTTAGAAATCCAAAGGTCCTAACCGAAAACCTGGCAGAGGCAGGGCCCCTGAGGTTAGGCCGGTGGGTAGGAGGCAAACACCCCTCAGCCTCCTGGACACCAAACCCCACCCCCACCAGGAACCCAGTCCTCCCTGCCAGGCCAGGACCACTAGAATCCCTTCTCTCCATCCCATCTGGGGCAGCAAAGCTGGTGCTAGACCACTCTGAGCCTCTGAGCTTCTGGCTTCTGGAAGAAAGATTTTGTCCCTTGTGGCCTTAGGCTGACCTCTCCCAAGCCCTACTGCTCCCCGACTGCCCTGGACCTGGTCTGGAGGGCTGGAGACTTAGGAAAGGAAGTGAGTCAAGGAAGTGGCATTTGGGAGGGCACTTTGCCAAGCCCGCCTGCTGGTCCCCTGACCAGGAAATGGTCTTGGAGCGTGGGGCCAGCCAGGGAGGGAGATCCCAGCGGGGCCTGCCAGCTGACCCGCCCAGGAGGCAGGATCAGAGCACCTGAGTTGTGTCCACCCCTCCCTGGTGTGGCTGTCCCAGGGGCAACAGGTGCAGCAGGATCCTCAGAGAGGGGGTGAGACTTGGATGTGCCACTGCGGTGTGATGGGGCCCCTCCCCTGCCCCACCTGGAGCTGTTCCTGTTTCCAGTGCTGGGGCCAGGTGGTGGTGCTGGGCTGGGGGTGGGTGCTAACAGGGGCCTAACCCTGGCTTGGATTTCTCCTTCTAACTGGATACTCAGGTTTCTAGTCCAGTGGCTCCCAGAACGCCAGCTAGTCTGTTACCCCGTGATGGCAACCCTTCCCCTGAGCTCTATGAAAAGAACTGCAGCAAAGAGGTGATTTGAGGGCAGGCTGTATGGCTGAAAGATTTTTAATATTTCAGGTGATCTGGACACATGTGTTCTCTCTCCAAGGTGGGCTGTCATGTTGGAGCCCTAACGGGGACTGGGACTCTGGAGCTACACAGCCTGGGTTCAAGTCCTGGCGTCAGCCCAGGTGAACTGGGGCCGGTCACTTTCCAGCCACGAGTCTCAGCTGGTGTGAACATTAAATAATAATCTTGGAACACAGTGGTGTTCAAATAAGCAAAGCTGTTAATGGCTGGCAAGGCCCCTTTCAGAAGCAGACGCGCAGGCCAGGCTGTGAGCCAGGCTTTTGCCCCCACCCCCACCCCCAGGCCCTTCCGAAAGCCGCAGCACATGTGAACAGGCCCTTGCCCTTTCTGCACCTCCATTTCTGCTGAGATAAATGAACTTGTCAGTTGATCCCTTCTCCCCGCCCCACAGGATTAAGGAAGTCATTACTCTTCTCGTGACAGAGGCTATCAACAAGCCTGGGGCCCCAGGGGCTGGGAAGTCCCTGAAGGCGCAGTGGCCCAGCTGGGGCGGAGAGCTCTGGGGTCCTTACAGCCACCTGCCCCCTGCTGGGGTCTGCAGGGATTTCAGTCTTGGTGCCTGTGAAGGGGCCCCTGCTGTGTGGTCCATTCTGGGTGCCAGAACTTATCAGCCCCATCCAGCTGTTTAATCATGTTATTAAGGTAGCTGTTGTTGCCATGGAAACTGTGTGGGTGGCAGTGGGGGAGGGGCTGTGGGCCCTCCGAGTGTGCCGCTGCCTGTTCTTCGGAATGGGAATTGGGGGCCAGTGGCTTGAGAAGGGGTCACCCATCGGGTTCTGTGGGATTGCAGGGAGTATCATGGGGTCCAGGAAGTGACCTCCACCAACTGTGTCATTTGCAATTAGCTTTGTTTGGGTCAGAGAGCCCCTCACATGCCTTGGTGTCAAAGAGAGAGCATCCCGGGTTCCTGGGCATACAGCAGCAGAAGTGGGCTTTGGAGGGTGACTTTCATTTATTTGTTCACTCATTCTTTCTTTCTTTTGTTCAACAAATGCATGGGAGTGCTGTGTCTGTGCTAGGAACTGTTCTAGGCAATGGGGAGTACGCTGGTCAGCAGAACAAACCCGTCCTCACGGAACACATATTCCAGTGAGAGAGGACAGAAAAACGATAAACATAAGAAATAATTCAATTATATACTATCCTAGAAAGTGATAAGGGCTATGGGGAAAATAGGACAGGCCAGCAGGGATGGGGATGCAGGAGCACGATGGGGCTTACAGTTCCAGTTTTCATTAAGAAGGTCAGGGTGGACCTCCACGAGAAGGTGAGGTCCGAGCACAAGCTTGCAGGTGACCAGGGCACGAGGCACAGCACTGCTGGCTTGAGGCAGGCACAGGCCTGACATTTGGGGACCACACTGAGGCCAGGAGGCAGGTGGGATGAGAGAGGGGAGCGGGGAAGCTGAGGTCAGAGAGACAGGGGAGCAGATAATGAGGGTCTCGAGGCCCCCTTGGAGACTTTGGCTTTTACTATGAGTGAAATGAGGAGCCCTTGGCAGGTTTTAACCGGAGAAGTGACATGGTGCATCACTGAGACGTCTGGCTTAGGTTTCATGAAGACTTGTCTCCAGCTGCTGTGCTGGAGGAGACCGCTAGACAAGCTGCAGGCGTGGAAGCAGAGAGGCCAGAGAAGGCGCGACGCCACAGTCCATGTGAGAGCGTGGGGTGGAGAGAAGCAGCCGGATCCCGGATGTATCGGGGAGATCCAAATGAAGATGCCTTTTTATAGATTAAAAAGAGTTGAATGTAGCCCTTTCATATCGTTCAGCCTAATAATTTGAGGGTAGAGTGGACAGGATTTGCTAAAAGGTTGGGTGTGGGCTGTGAGAGAAGGAGAAAGAATCAAGGACGACTCAGAGAGGGCTTCCCTGGTGGGGCAGTGGTTGAGAGTCTGCCTGCCGACGCGGGGGACACGGGTTCGTGCCCCAGTCCGGGAAGATCCCACGTGCCGCGGAGCGGCTGGGCCCGTGAGCCATGGCCGCTGAGCCTGCGCGTCCGGAGCCTGTGCTCCGCAACGGGAGAGGCCACAACAGTGAGAGGCCCGCGTACCGCAAAAAAAAAAAAAGGATGACTCAGAGGATTCTGGGAGAAGGAAAGCATTGCCCTGCATCAAGGTGGGCAGGTTGGAGAAGGGGGGACGGGCAGGATTTCCGTTCTGAACACGTTGTGCGTGACGTGTCCTGTCGTTGTCCTAGCGAGCAGTCTGAGGTCAATAGTCTAAGGACACAGGCAAGGACAGGTACCCACTGTCTCCTGGAGAGGGCTCTGCCCAGCTGGGACATGCGTATCTGAAGGAAAGGAGCCCAGGCCGGATCTCCCTGTGGGTCAAAGCCGTCACCTGGTCCTCCCAAGACCTCTTGACTGTTGCCACAGTGGAACTTGTTTATGAAACCAAAACAAGGTCCCGGCAGCCTCTGCTCAGTCACCTGCTTCCTCCAGTGTTGTCCTATTTGAGTCAAGGTGCTTTGCTGTTCATTCTCCCCCCTTGCGGGGAGCTGGCTGGGATGCTGTCATTACTCCCATTACTGTGGAGACTGAGGTTCAGGGAGATGAAGTCTCCAAAGAGGCAGCCCACGCTGGGTCCTCTGCATCAGGGTTTGGTTCTCCTCGGGACCACTCCCTGCCTGCCTCAGAGAGCCCTGACCCTGACCCAGTGAAAGTGGTGATTCCTGGTTGTGCCTTTGAACTCAGGCTCCCGTCTACCTATACACTCTCTCCCTTGTCTGTCAACACACAGACCTTGACTCACAAGGTCAATCTGGGCTGTTCCTCATACCTGGCCCTGTGCTGGGAGCTGGAAGTTGCGGGGCAGGAGAGGAGAGGAATAAGAGTAGGGCCCAGTGTCTATCCTGAAGGGTTCACGTTGCTGTAGAGAGAGGATGTATTCACGGGTGCAGGTCCAAGCAGCACAGGGTGGGAGAGACCCCAGCTCGGTGCCACGAGGCCTGGGTGTCCGTCCCAGCTCCCAGCTGCCAGGTGTCCTTGGACCTGTTGCCAGAGCGGGGGGAGCCTGCCTTTTCTTTTGCCTGACATTGTTCGTCGTCTTCTCTTTTGGAATAATGACCACGTAAGTGCTATAATAAAATGCTACTGAAACATAAGGGGTGTTGCTCACTCTCAGCTGATAGTCACTTATCAGGCTGTTGAGAACATACAAAATAAAGCAAGGAAAAGCCCGCTGGAGGCTGGGGTGCCCCAGAAATGCTTTCTGTAGGAGGTGAAGCTCAGCTTGGGCCCAGAGAGGTTGGCAGTTCACTCCAGACCCGAAGACCAGATGGTCAGAGTTGGAGGTGGCCTTGGGCCAGCTATCTGGATGGCAACTAAGTGGATGGGATTAACGGGCTTGCCAAGCGTTAAAGCAGAGTGCAGCTGCCCCTTGACAGTGGAATGGATAAGTGCATGGGTCCGTTCATACAACGGACCAGGAGCAGAAATGGGGAGGGAGAATCCACACTCACACTCAGCGCCAGGGATGACACCCCCAAACGCAGTGCGGAGAGAAGAAGCCACACATGAAAGACCCAGGAAATGTGTGATTTCCTTTATAGGAAGGTCCCACGCGGGCAAGATCACATGTTGTTGGAACTCAGAGCAGTGTTCTTCTGGGATGAGGAGGGTTTGGAGGGGGTACAACAGGGGCTTCTGGGGGTTGGCAATGTCCTGTTCCTTGATTCTAGTTCTAGTTACACAGGCGTGTTCAGTGTGTGAAAATTCACTGAGGTGTATACTTAAGCTGTGTGTACTTTTCTGTAAGTATATTATACTTGGCTAAGAAATGGGGTTTTTTGTTTTGCGGTACACGGGCCTCTCACTGTTGTGGCCTCTCCCGTGTGGAGCACAGGCTCCGGACGCGCAGGCTCAGCGGCCATGGCTCACGGGCCCAGCCGCTCCGCGGCACGTGGGATCTTCCCGGACCGGGGCACGAACCCGTGTCCCCTACATTGGCAGGCGGACTCTCAACCACTGTGCCACCAGGGAAGCCCAGAAATGTTTTAAAGAGGAAAACAATATGGGCCAGGGCACCTGTCTCCTCTCTCCTGGTACAGCGTGATCAGGCCTACAGGATAACCCCTCTCTGTGACCCTGTGCCCAGCCCAGGGCCATGTGCCCAGTGCCTCTCTGTGACCCTGTGCCCAGTACTTAGCAAGAGTCTTCTGGTCCTAGGCTCGCATCGCTTGAGCGACTACTGAGTACACGGCTCTGGATTTCAAGATGTACACAGTACAACCTCCGCCCTCTGGGGTTTGAGTGAAACGCCCCAAAGAAGCATGTGCCTGGACCTCATGCTCCCCAGGGGCAGGGACGGGTCTGTTCCGAGTGTGCCTCCCCCCCACCCCCGCTGCCTGGCTCATAACAGGCCTTTATCAGAGCGTCATCAAGTGGAAGACGTACTCCAGAAGGCGGCTCCGTCGTTAGGTGCTGACTTCAGAGCAGGAAGCGTGCTCAAGATGGGAGAGGTGGGTCCTAAGCCGGGCCCACCGCCCTTCCCTGTAGGGATCTTGACAAGTGGAAGAAATAGGGACAAGGCTGAGCGAAGGTGTAGGAGTGAGACTCTCAGAGCAGATTTAGAGTGAAGTGAGTTTGGCAGTGGGGGACGGGAGCAGTGGGAAGGCAAGGAGGGGTGCTTGCACTTGGCTCCAGGGGCAGCAGGAGCCCCTGCAGGTCTGGGGCCATGAGGCAAGGGGCACAACGCTGCCTTTCAGGAATCTCGCAGCCATGGGCAGGTGCTTTGGAGGCAGAGGGCTGACTCAGATGGGATTAAAGAGTGAGGGTAGGCTGAGGAAAGGGAAGCAGGGTGTGCAGACCACTCCATGAAATATTTTCTTAAGGTGGGATAACTCAGGCACATAGATAGTTTGATAGTTCACATAGATAGAAAGATAGGTAGGTAGATAGATAGTTCAAGGCCAGTTGTGGGACTTGAATGCCATGCTTAGACTTTGTCTTCTAGTCAGTAGGAAGCCACTGAAGGTTTAGGGGCAGGGTGTAAGATTATCCTTTTGTTTATTCATTTATTCAACAAATGTTTAAGTTATTTAAGCAAATTTTTGCTGAGCACCTACTATGTGCCGGGCACTGCTCTAGGTACTTAGGATACATCAATAATGAAATAAGATTCTTTCCTTCAAGAAACACACATGCCAGCAGAAAGAGATGAGAGAAAACATAATAAATTTCTAAATTATGTAGCATGTTAGAAGGTGGTAGGTATAGGGAAAAGAAAAAGCAGAGAAAGGTTAAGGGAGTGGACTGGGAATGCTGGGGGTAAGGTGCAAGTGAAATATGAAACAGGGTGGTCAGCCTAGGCCTCAATCAGAAAGAAAGACTTATGGATGTCTAAGGGAGGAACGTTCCAGACAGAGCAGCCAGTGCAAAGACCCTGAGGCAGGAACATGCCTGTTATGTTCAGGAATAGCAATGAGGCCACTGGCTGGAGTGATGTAGGAGAGGCGATGAGAGAGGTCACAGGTTGGCGGGAAGGGACGCTGTGAGGGGCCTTGTAGGCTCTTGTACGATGTGTAAAGTGGAGATGTCCAGTCGGCAGTCGGATTTAGAGTTGGGGATATGTAGAGTGATGGGGTAGAGAGATAAACTTGGGAGTCATTGGCATGTAGGTGAGACTGGAAGAGATTGCCCTGGGGGTAAGTGCAAATGGAGAAGGAAATGGAGAAGAGGAAAGGACTGAGCTCCGGGGCACTCTGATGCCAAGCAGGGGAACCAGTAAGGAGACTTAGAAGGAAAGACCAGGGAGGAAGGGGAAGACCAGGAGAGTGTGGGCAGCCATCTGGGCCCATAGGGCATGGAAGGGAAGAGACCAGAACCCCGTGGAAATTGCTCGGGAAGAGGTGGGGGCCTGGGCTAGGCTGATGGCTGAGGGGCCAGGTGGGAGGGGCCTCGTGGGAAATGTTATCATCTCAGTGTTACCCTGGAAGAAACTAAGGCCCAGAGAGGTGAAGGTCAAGCGTCTTGCCTAAGGTCACACAGGTATTGAAAGGCGTAGAGCCAGTCGTAGTGAACAACATTTATATAGTCAAAAAAGTGTGAACTGTGCATACTTATTTAACAAAAGCCTGTTATGTTTCTACATGGAAAGTTGAGGAAGTTCAAGTGGAGAGAATGTAAGAGAGGTACAGCTTTAACTTTCAGAACAAAAGAAAAGAGTGATTATCAAATAGTGGTAGGTCATGTAACGATATTAAAAGCAAAAATCATGGAAGTAGCTACCAGAACAAGTTAGCATATTTGAACATACTTACCCCTGGAAAGTGAAACTAGGGGTGGGGAGTGATGAGGCAGGGTACCATTTTCTTTTCATGTACCTTTAGAATTATGTGCATGTTATAACTTTGACAAAAATAAAAATGACAATTATTTAAACTGGCGGTTAGAAGGTAGCGGGTTCTATCTTCTGGTGTTGAGTTGTCTCTAGGTGGATGGGATTGTGGGTGAGGTTTGGGTTTTTTTTTGGCTGCCTTGGGTCTTCGTAGCTGCGCGCAGGCTTTCCCTAGTTGCAGCGAGCAGGGGCTACTCTTTGTTGCGGTGCACGGGCTTCTCATTGTGGTGGCTTCTCTAGTTGCGGAGCACGGGCTCTAGGCACACGGGCTTCAGTAGTTGCGGCACGTGGGCTCAGTAGTCGCAGCACGCGGGCTCTAGAACGCTGTCTCAGTCGTTGTGGCACATGGGCTTTGTTGCTCTGCAGCATATGGGATCTTCCTGGACCAGGGATCGAACCTGTGTCCCCTGCATTGGCAGGTGGATTCTTAACCACTGCGCCACCAGGAAAGTCCCTTTTTTTTTTTTAGTTGTTTATATTTTATGAGTTTCTGTAAAAACAGTCTAATACTTTGCAAGAAGGGAAAAAAAGATTAGTCAAAGTGGCCTTGAGGGAAAGTCTTGGTAAAATATGTGTTTGAATGCGTTCCCCCATCTCTTTCCGGAAAAGTTCTTAGGTGCAAAGACAAAAGCGGTCTTGTCTGGACTCAGTGGTTCCCCAAGACACGAGACTGTCAGTGCTAGAACCAGGACAGTTCTATGCAAACTGGGGCGGTTGGTCACCCCAGCTTTGTTTACAAAGCTCTCTCCACATCCCCTTGCTCCTTTGAGTTCACACCCACTGAGGAGGTAGGTGGGGCAGGGATGCTGCCCCCAGTTTAAAGGAGAGGGAACTAAAGCTCAGAGAGGCTCCCTATCCCTTCCCTGGGAGAGCCTTAGAGAGAAAGTGGGCTCTGCAACCATGTGCACATATTGCTTTGATAAAATTAAAAATTAGTTTAAAATAAAAGAGCGGAAATCTAGAATGACAGAGAGCAGACCAGTGTCTGCCTGGGAGGGATGGGCCGCAGAGGGGCACGAAGGAACTCGTGGAACGGTGGATTATTCTCTATCTTTATGGCGGGAGCAGTTTTGCAGGTGTGTACGACTGTCACTCACTGGACTGTGCACTTCAAATGGGTGCAGTTTATTGTGCTTAAATTAAACATCAGTTAGAGAGACAGAGAGAAAATATGAGGAAATGGAGCGCCCTTAGCCTCCTGGAAGAGCTCACACTCGGGACAATGCCTGCTGGTTTGCACACTTCGACTTTCATATTCACACACCTTCTGACGCCCAGAGCGCATGGGGCAGCTCTCTGGCCCAGCCCCCTCCCTGGAGCGTGAGCCCAGGGCTGCACAAGGCTGCCCCTGAATTCTTCTCTTTGTCCCCAGGACTCCAATCTGTCCGTGCACACGGACAACCCGGACTTCACTCCCTGCTTCCAGAACTCCGTGCTGGCCTGGGTCCCCTGCATCTACCTGTGGGCTGCCCTGCCCTGCTACCTGTTCTACCTGCGGCACCGCCACCAAGGCTACATCGTTCTCTCTCGCCTCTCTAGGCTCAAGACGGTCAGCGGCTCAGGGCTCTCCTGCGGGTGGGACCAGGACCTAGGAGAGTCTCCTTTTAATGGGTCCCTTTCCCCACCCTCAGGAACTGGTCTGGGTTCCCCAGCCTCACCCTCCCTGTGCTCAGGGCCGTGGCAGCCTGCCAGTTGGGCTGAGATAATCTCTGCTTGGGGAAATTCAATCAAGTTCCCCAGCAATGCTCTCTCCCCACCCTGGAGAAGCTTCTGGCCAGTGCCCAGCCCAGCCCTTGGGGGCAAACCTGGGCAGGTCTGTTGGTTTCAGGAGCAAAGGCTCCTCCCCAGTGGGGACCATCCCTTTCTTTGGGGATGGAGGCCCCAACATGTGCCCTGTTCATAGGCCTTGGGCGTCCTGCTGTGGTGTGTCTCCTGGATTGACCTCTTCTACTCCTTCCATGGCCTGGCCCACGGTTGGGCCCCTGCCCCCATCTTCTTTGTCACCCCCTTGGTGGTGGGGGTCACCATGGTCAGTGTGGGACCAGGGAATCTGGGTTGGGGAGGATCTCCAGTGGGTTGTGGGATTGTGATGGGGGAACCATGGGCTCTGAGGAGAAGGCTGGACACCTTAGGAGTGGGTAACCCCAGAAACGTATGGCCATGTGGCATGGGGAGGAATGGAGGCAGGTCCGGATGTGCGTGCTCCGGCCCAGCCTCCCCTGCCCTCCCTGCACAGCTGCTGGCCACCCTGCTGATCCAGTATGAGCAGCTGCAGGGGGTTCGGTCTTCGGGGGTCCTCGTCATCTTCTGGTTCCTGTGTGTGGTCTGTGGCATCATCCCCTTCCGTTCCAAGATCCTTTCAGCTTTGGCACAGGTAAGCGGAAGAGAGGAACCTGCCAGGTCCCCTGCTGTCTAGGGATTGTCCCCAGAGCTCAAGGTCACTGCTGGGTCCCAGGCTCCTCTCTTCTGCCCCTCCCCAGCTCCCTCCTCTGCTGTTCAGTCCTTTTTGTGTCATTCCCTACTTGTACCTCTGCTGAGAAGCAGACTGGTGAGCCGGGTGAGGACCGTTGTAACCCAGGGGAATGCAGCGAGATGCAGCCATTGTTGGCTGTTCGTGGGAACGTAGCAGCCACCACCAAGTACGATGTCCGTTCAGTGAGAGCAGGTGCGCAGACACGAACGGTTCTGGCTTTCCTGGAATCCCGTTGTCTTGTTCTCCCTTTTCTCCCACCTCCCTCAGTTCCTGGCCTTCCTCTGGATCTTCAGTGGTGCGCGGGCGTGGTAGGAACACTGGGGATCAATCTAGTGTCTCCGTTTCTCCATCTCAAGAGGAGGCAGTCAAGTATATTCATAGGCGCACAGGCTGGGAACAACCCACTTACTCCTTGTGATCTTGGGCAAATTCCTGAGTCATCTAGAGTCTCATTTCCTCAATTGCAGACTGAGAATCATAAGATTTCCTACCTGTTAGGGAGGGTTAGACAAGGTGATGTAGATGAGCAGGGCAAGTCTCCACAGGACAGTGGACCCCCTATGACCTTTCCCGTCTCTCAGAAGCCTCTGGGCAGGGGGACCCAGGTACCCACTTTTGCTGACTTCTACCCCAGAGGGGTCTGGTGCCCCAAAGGACTCCTTGGGGCAAGGGCTGCAGGCCCAGGGCTTCCCAAGCTCTGATGCTGCTCTCCTTTCTCCCCCAGGGCAAGATCTCAGACCCCTTCCGCTTCACCACCTTCTATATCTACTTCGCCCTGGTGCTCTCTGCCCTCGTCCTCTCGTGCTCCAGGGAGAAGCCACCGTTTTTCTCCCCCAAGAATATCGACCCCGTGAGTCTTAATGGAGGTGGGTGGTGGTGGGGGTGCCACAGCCCACCCCTCAGCCCAGCCATTACCAGCATCCCCCATCCCTTCCAGTTCATTCCATCTTCATGTCACCTCCACAGTGTGCACACTGGGACTTGGAGCAGGAAGGAACGGGGCACCCTCCTCCCTCTGCTCTGCCTAGAGAGGGTGGTGTGCCCTCCTGATGTCCCCTGCCCCACTCTTGCACCTTCTAGAACCCCTGCCCCGAGGCCGGAGCTGGCTTCCTCTCCCGCCTGTCTTTCTGGTGGTTTACAAAGTGAGTTGGCTCTTCCCCAAGCCTGGGGGCCCAGGGGAGGGGGAATGGGGACGGAGAGTTGGGGGATGAGAAAGAGGAAGGGGAGCAGGCCAGGAGTCCAGGGGCCTGAGGAGCTGTGAACCCCAGCGGGCGTGGGGCAGGCGAGGGTGGGAAACCTGTCTGTTTGAGCTGGGGGCTGAGTACAGAGGCCGGTCCTGGTCCAGTTCTGATCCCAGGGCACAGGCCTGACCTGTGTCTCCAGGCCGTGGGGACGGGCCTAGGGTCCTAGAAGGAGACCGTTAGTTCCCAGCTCTTTGGTCAGGGAGAAGCTTGCAGCTGTCATTCCTTGGGCGCCCCTCAGAGCAGCTAGAGCAGGAGAAATGTGTCTGTGACCTGGGTGACAGCCCGTCAACCATATTGTACTGAGGAGGCTCCTCGGGCTGGGGCTCCATCCAGCAGGACTTGTCATCCCCCAGGGCCGCAGCCAGCATGGATTTTGTCATCAGTGCCCAGGAGTCAGTGGGGCATCTGGGAAGGAGTGAGAAAGGGCTGGGAGTGGGAACTTGGGGTGGGAGGCAGTGACCCCCATCCTGCTCACTGTGCGAATAAAGGAACACTTTCCTTGGCCACAGCTCCCTAGGGACACCCTCCTCTCTGGAGACCCTTGTCCCCAGGCTGCTAAGCTCTGACCCAGGCTGGTGCTGCCTGTCCACTCCAGGTTGGCCATCCTCGGCTACCGGCGGCCCTTGGAGGAGTGGGACCTCTGGTGCCTGAACAAGGAGGACCGCTCCCACGTGGTGGTGCAGAGGCTGCTGGAGGAGAGGAAGAAGCAGCAAGAGCGGGCGGCGCGGTGAGGCGCTCCTCCTCCCCTGTCCCCGCGCCCCCCTACCCCCACCCCTTTATACAGCCCAGGTCTCCTGCAGGCCAGGCTGGTAGACCCAGGAGATCAGATGGCTGGGCGTGGGGAGAAGAGCAGGTGCAGGTGGTCCTGGGATGGGCAGCTCAGGCCGGGGTCAGCTCTCCCAGCGCTACTGATGCTGGAGGATGGCTGGCACTTTCGTAGCACTTATGCCGTCCCAGGCATTGTCCTCATCGTGCAGACTAACGCGGTTAATCTCCGACAGCTACTGTGCAGGTTCTATTGCCTTTGTGTTCCGGATGAGGTCACTGAGGCACAGAGGTTTGATGACGCACCCAAGGTCCCCTAGTTGGTGGTGGCAAAGCCAGAATCCACACCGGCCGTCTGGCCCCACAGCGCTCACCACTGCCCTGCCCTGCCAGGGACTTCCCTCAGGAGGGGAAGGGCTGGGGGAGGAAAGTTGAGGCCAGCGCCCCCTCTCAATCCTGCTTCCTGCGTGGAGGCAGTGGCTGGAAGAGACGACCCTGTGGCTAAGGGCCTGCCCACTGGCAGCCTGTCTCTGGCCGACTACCCAGCCGAGGAAGCTGAGGCTCTGAGCCCTTCTTCTTCACCCACGTCCTCCCCCGCCCCGCCCCCCAGGACCGAAACCCCTTCCACCCGCAACCTGGGACCCAGAAATCCCATGCTGGTTCCGCCTGAGCCTCTGATGGCCGACTGGCTGTGAAGGAACCGGGGACATGGACTTGCTCAGCAGTGTCTTGGGCTCATGGCTTGGAGCCTCTGGAAGACCTAATGGCCCCCAGGCTGCCTGCTGCACCCCCTCTCTGTCCCTCCATGCCACCTCCACTCCCTCCCTGCTCAGCTTGCCAGTGACTAGGCCACTAGCCAGCCCTGCCCATGTCTCCCTTCTTTTTTTTTTTTTTTTTTTTGCGTTACGCGGGCCTCTCACTGTTGTGGCCTCTCCCGTTGCGGAGCACAGGCTCCGGACGCGCAGGCTCAGCGGCCATGGCTCATGGGCCCAGCCGCTCCGCGTCATGTGGGATCTTCCCGGACCGGGGCACGAACCTGTGTCCCCTGCATCGGCAGGCGGACTCTCAACCACTGCGCCACCAGGGAAGCCCACTATGTCTCCCTTCTTGTCAGCATCCTCCTGGAGCCAGCCCTGGGCGGGGCATGGAGAGGGCCACAGGTTGGGAATTGCTGGGTGTATAGTCCTTGAGGAGCAGTTAGGGCACCCCTTCATATATCCTCTAGCACCTGAAGACACTTGGGGATTCTCAGCTGGAAAGTCTCATTGTCCTTCCCCCTCCCAATTCTGAGAGCCAGCGAAGAGCTCCCCCTCCTACCTGGTCCTCGCCAGCCCCGGTGGCCCTTGGCTTCACGGAGCCCATGTGCCCATTCCTACCCACTGCTCCTTCCTCCCCGGACCAGACACCAGGCTGCGGAGGCTTCTGGGAAGAGACTGTCCAGCGAGGGAGAGGTGCTGCTGGGGGGCCGGCCCCAGGCCCGGGAGCCCCCCTTCCTGCGGGCCCTGATGGCCACCTTTGGCTCCAGCTTCCTCCTCAGCATGTGCTTCAAGCTGGTCCAGGACCTGCTGTCCTTCATCAACCCACAGCTGCTGAGGTCTCTCTCCACGCTCCCTCCCACGCAGCCCTTCCCGGGGCAAGGGGCTGGCTGGCCGGCCGGCCTCGGGGACAATGGGTAGAGAGAAGAGCCCCAGACCAGGAACCGAAGGGGCTCTCCCCACTTTCTGTGCGACCTTTGGCGAGTGGCAGAGCCTCTGCACCTCATTTCCCCATTTACATCCAACTTATCTGGACTAAGTACAACTGCCAGGTACCCTGATGTATATATTAACATACATTCTCTCTTTAAGTCCTCCTGACAATCCTACAGAGAGGTGCCCTTTTCCCGTTTTACAAACAAGGAAGCAGAAAAACGAAAAACAATCCAGAAAATGAGGAAATAGGAACTCAGAGAGGTGAAGTGACTTGGCCAAGGGTACACAGCTGGGAAAGTTGGATTTGAGTCCAGGGCTCTGAACTCCATCTACGGTGCTCTTTCCAGATGATAGGCTCCGCCATCTATCACGTGAGTGGCTTGGGCTAGAAAGAGCTCTCAAATGAGGGGATGGGAAGGAGCTAGCAGCTGAGCCCTCAATCCTTTGGCCCTCCAAGCATACATTTGTGCATTCATTCATTCAGTGAACATATTTTGAGCCCCCAGGTCCCAGAATGGTGCCAGACACTAGGTATACAAAGATAACTAAGATATGGTCTTGAAGTCTTGTGGGAGAAACCAATGTGTAAGTCTATTAGAGCACAGTGTGGGCGGAGGTGTACTTAGGTGTCTGAAAAAACCCCAGAGGAGCAAGGAAGCCAGCCTGGGAAGGGGCAGGGTACACTTGCCAGCCAGAGAGCTTATCAAGTTTGGAAAGACAGGCAATTTGCTGACTAGGTGAGGAAGGAGGGGAAGGTGCAAAGTCACAAAGGCCTGAAACAGCATAACTCAGGAACTCCAGGTACTTCTGAATGCTGTGGCGACGGTGGGGGGGGGGGTGACCAAAGTGAGGGGCAGGACAACAAAGGGAGGGAGGGAGAGCTAAAGAAATCCTTGAAAGATTTGAAGCCAGGGAGGGGTGTCTGGTTTTCATTCTGGAAGGATCCCCTGCCAGTAGTGTGGGGGAGGCAGGGCAGGGTGGCCACATGGAAGTGGGCCAACCAGGTCCAAGGAAAGTCCAGGTCAGGAATGAGAAAGGATTCAGGAGCTAGTCTCTGGAAATGAGTGTTGGTGCCAGGGAGAGGGAGGGGAAAAGGTGACCTGGGGTCTGGCCTGGGTAGCTGGAGGATGATGGACCTTTTCCTGAGATGGTGAACTCAGCAGGAAGAGAGACCTGGGCCCTGGGCAAGGTGGTGAGGGGCATCTTGGCCATTTTGGGCCTGAGTTGCTGGAGATTCCCAGCTAGCTGGAGATCACATTTGCAGAGGCATCGGGTGGAAGCCCAGGGTCCCATATCTGTGGCTAACCTCTCCCAGAGAGCCCGTGCAGAGGGCCCAGACAGAGCCCTAGGGCATTCTGACAGGTATGGGTGAGCAGAAGACTAGTGTGGGGGGACGAAGTGGGGAAAAGAACCCAGATTGTGGAGCAGGGCACAGAGAACCCTTATGGGGGAAGGTGTGGTCTCCAGTGAAGCAAGTTGACCAGTAAAATAGAGCCTGAGGAAGGCAACGTGGAGTTTGTGGGTGACTTTGCCAAGAACAGAGGCTGCGACACAGGGGAAGGGCCTGAGAATAGGGTTTCTGCAGTGGAGATGGGGCCAGTGGAGGTCTAGAAACTTCCTACAAAGGTTCTTAGTTTTCTAGGGTAACAGAGTACCACAAACTGGGTGGCTGAAAACGGAAATGTGTTCTTTCACAGTTCTGGAAGCCAGAGGTCTGAAATCAAAGTGTCAGTGGGTAGGTTCCTTCCAGAGGCTCTGAGTGAGAATCTGTTCCATGCCTCCCAGGTGCTGGTGGGGCTGGCAGTCCTTGGCATTCCTAGGCTTAGAGACTCATCGCTCCTATCTCAGCCTCCATCTTTGCATGGCATCCTCCTGTGTGTGTGTGTCTGTCTGTCTGTCTGCCTCTGTGTCTCTGTGTGCAAACCTCCCTCTCTTTTCTCTTATAAAGACACCAGTCACTGGATTATGGGCCACCCTACTCCAATATGACCTTATCTTAACTTGATTACGTCTGCAAAGACCCTGTTTCCAAATAAGGTCACATGCACAGGTACCAGGGGTTATGACTTGAAATGTCTTTTGGGGAGTTACACCCAACCCACAGCAGAAGAAGCCTGGCCATGACTATGGAGGTTGCTCCATGGGGCCAAGGGGAGGTTTGTCCTAACATGGAAGACACTTGGTCATGTCAGTCGGCCAAGGCACAGAGCTGCCAGTGGAGAGGAGGATACTGAAGACCAGGAGAAAAAGGGGGCCAACGACGAAACAGGTTCCTGAGGAGGCAGGTGGGATCCAGGGCTTGGGGGGCAGGACCCGGCGTGGAAAGTTGAAAGGACGCCTCCTGTCCTGAGGCAGGACGAAAGGAAGAGGGCAAGTGTTTGCAGGGAAGATTTAAGTGGGCAGCTGCTGAGAGAGGTGGGGGGTGAGGACAGGTGAGAGGATAAGAGGTGAAAAGGACTGCGGGAGAGGAAGTAGATTAGGGCCCCGGAGAAGGTCACTGGGCGGCGTGGGAAGTCGCTGATATTGAGATGGGTGGATTTGAGGGGCGAGGGTCTGTGTGGTCACGCAGTGGACTTCAGAGCCCTCGGCAGCCCAGAAGAAGGTGCAGGAAAGTGTAATCAATGGACATGTTGCACTGCTTCCTGCCACATGGTCCAAGGAGGCAAGAAAGGCAGGCCGGTGAGGCAGGTGGCCAGAGGGTGATAAAGGGGTGGGTGGCGGGGGGCCATGGTAGGCAGGAAAGGAGGTGGAGGCAGAAAGGAGTAAGGGTGGAGGGCTTGAGGCAGCTCTGCGCCAAGTCCCCCTGGTCTGGGTGGGGGTGTGGAGGGCCAGCAGCCTCCTCCTGAGAGGTTTCAGAGGCGGGGCAGAGTGGAGGCTGAGGGGAAAGGGGAGGGCAGCAGTAGAGGGAGTAGACTGGGGGAGCCCTGCCCACCCTCGTGCTTCTCTCCTCACCTTCCAGCGTCCTGATCAGATTTATTTCAAACCCCACGGCCCCCACCTGGTGGGGCTTTCTGGTGGCCGGGCTGATGTTCGTGTGCTCTGTGACGCAGACTCTGATCTTACACCAGTATTACCACTGCATCTTTGTGATGGGGTTGAGGTTTCGCACGGGCATCATAGGTGTCATCTATAGGAAGGTCAGCTGGAGCAGGGCGTGGGGGGCTGGGGAGGCCAGCCCTGGGGAGCTTTGGAGAGACTCGCGGGCCCAGTCCCTCACCCTGCTGTCCACCTGCAGGCTCTGGTCATCACCAATTCAGTCAAACGTGAGTCCACTGCGGGAGAAATTGTTAACCTCATGTCTGTGGACGCCCAGCGCTTCATGGATGTTGTCCCCTTCATCAACCTGCTGTGGTCAGCACCCCTGCAGATGATCCTGGCAGTGTACTTCCTCTGGCAGGTGACTCTTCTTTTTTTTAAAAAAAAATTAATTAATTTATTTATCTATTTGGCTGCGTTGGGTCTTCGTTGCTGCGCGCGGGCTTTCTCTAGTTGCGGCAAGCGGGAGCTACTCTTCCTTGCGGTGCGCGGGCTTCTCATTGCGGTGGCTTCTCTTGTTGCAGAGCACGGGCTTCAGTAGTTGTGGCTCACGGACTCAGTAGTTGTGGCTTTCAGGCTCTAGGGTGCAGGCTTAGTAGTTGTGGCTCATGGGCTTAGTTGCTCTGCGGCGTGTGGGAATCTTCCTGGACCAGGGCTCGAACCCGTGTCCCCTGCACTGGCAGGCGGATTCTTAACCACTGCGCCACCAGGGAAGTCCTGGCAGGTGACTCTTGAACCCTGATCTCTGCCCCCTTCCTCTGACCTTCTCCTTCCTTCAGATGGGACAAGACAGGGTTATTCTGGGTCAGCAGAGGGGTGGGGGACGGGACGGTGAGGATGCTGGTGTCTTTCTGGCCTGTGTGAGAATCCTTCTCACAGAACCCAGGGGAGGGAAGAGGGACTTGGAGGCAAGGTGGGTGTGACTCTGACTGTCATTGCCTGTCTGTATTTGCCTTCCTGTGTGTCTGGACACCCTTCTATGTCTGCCTGTTTGTCCCTATCTCTTGTCGTTATCTGATGGCCGGCTGTTTTTGCAGATGTTTTCGTCATTTTGGCTTTATCTGCGTGTCTGCTTTTTGCTGTCCATCTGTTTGGCTGGCCACCATCTTTTGCTTCTCGCCCTTCCCTGCATTTCATGTCAATAGGCCTCTGCCTGTTGGGTTCTGTCTATATACTCTGTCTGTCTGTCTAGTCAATCTGTTGTGCCTCCTCAGAACCTGGGTCCCTCTGTCCTGGCTGGAGTCGCTCTCATGGTCTTGCTGATTCCGCTCAATGGAGCCGTGGCTGTGAAAATGCGTGCGTTCCAGGTGGGTGCTAGCAACTGCGCTGCTCCTGCCTGGAGCCTTGGCCAGGTACCTGGCGGAGAGCAGTCACTAACCCGGGCTTTACCAACTGCCTTGCTCACCGAGTACGGACGGCTCCAAGCCACCTTCACAAACCTTAGCTTATTCTAGCCCCCAACCCTGAGAGGGTTTTAGAAACATTCTCATTTTGCAGCTGAGGAACCAAGGCTCATTATTTATTTGCAAACATTTCCTGATGTCTTCCCTAGCTTCCCACTGTACATAGGATAAATGGCAAATTCCCTACCGCCACCCACCAGGCCCCTGCTCACCTTTCAATCCCTCACCCCCTGGGATACGGCCAAGTTTCATGCAGTATGGCCTTTCTTTTCTCCAAATCAACAAGCTCTGAATACCTCTGGGCTACCATACGTCCTGTTCCCTGGAATGTGCTTCGCCCTTCCTTCCTTGCCCAGGTCCCTCCCTTCCTTCACCTCCCAGCATAAACTCTGATTTCCCAGTCCCTACCCCATTATTCTCTCCCAGAATCCTGTAACTCCCGTCGGAGTATGCGTAATAATTTAGTAAGCATTTATTCAGGTGGTTGTTTGCTTCCTGTCTACCTCGCCCATCAGACTGTCAGCTTCACGACGGCCAGGGCCTTGAGTTGTTCTTCATTATCTGCCCTACATCTAACACATGGCCTGGCACATAATAGGCACTCAATAAATTGGGGTGAATGAATAGATTGATTTGGCGTGCTGCACCCTGGGTTATAGGGACTGGGGAACAAAGAGGAATAAGGGATCTGTTCCCTTAGGCTCACGTCGAGTTGAGGCAACATACATGCACAGGGTCCCCTGTGAGAACGTGCCTTAGAAACCCAGAGAAGGGCCAGAGGGTGCTGCCTGTGAGGGTCAGTGATGGGGCACTGAGACTGGAGCTGGATTTTGTCCAGCAGAGAAGAGGGTAGGTCGGGCTGGGCGTTCCAGGCTGGGGTGCAGCACAGGCAGGCGGGGAGGAACGGTGAGCAGTCCGGCTGCCGTGTGTGTGAGTGCAGGGAAGGTGTGAGCCCCTGTGCGTGGAGGTCTGGGGAGGGGCTCGGGGTGTGCACTTTCCACACTCTCCATAGGTAGAGCAAATGAAACTCAAGGACTCACGCATCAGGCTGATGAGCGAGATCCTGGGCGGCATCAAGGTGCTGAAGCTGTACGCCTGGGAGCCCAGCTTCCTGAAGCAGGTGGAGGACATCCGGCAGGAGGAGCTCCGGCTGATGCGCCAGGCTGCCTACCTCCATGCCACGTCCACTTTCATCTGGATCTGCACCCCCTTCCTGGTGAGGCGCCCCTGCCTGGGCTGGCGTCCCGCCTCCTGCCTGGCCGGCCTGGGCCCCTGGACCCTGCAGACGCCACCCTGACACCCATCCCCACCCCTGCCCAGGTGACCCTGACCACCCTCGGGATGTACGTGTCCGTGGACAAGAACAACGTGCTGGATGCTGAGAAGGCCTTTGTGTCCGTGTCCCTGTTCAACATCTTAAAAATTCCCCTCAACATGCTGCCCCAGTTAATCAGCAACTTGGCCCAGGTAATGCTGGATAGGGCCGGGGGTTCTGCTGGAGTGTGGGCAGGTTGATGGGGTCACTTAGGGTCAGGGGATAATCAGGGAGAGTTACTGGAATCGGGGGAGGGCCATTTGGCATTATGAAGAATTGTTCCCAGTTGAATGAGGTCATTAGAGTCAGGGGCCATTTGGAGTCAGAGGAAGTCAGGTAAGGTCCTTGGAAACCCAAGTTCTGGAGACAGCCTCCTGTTACCGACCTGGACCCTGTCTTTGGCTGTGGGAGCCAGCCAAGACTCAGTCGTGGGAGGGGCCCTAGCGCCAGTCTCTGGACCCTCAGGGGGCCCAGTCTCACCCAGGAAGTTGGGGGCCAGCAAGGGTAAGAGGAGATGGTACAGGAAGAGCACAGCTCCCCGGGCTGACCCGCACCCTTCTGCATGCAGACCAGTGTGTCTCTGAAACGGATCCAGCATTTCCTGAGCCAAGATGAACTTGACTCCCAGTGTGTGGAAAGAAAGACCATCACCCCAGGTCCAGACAGCCTCTACCTGGGTTGCCCTTGCCCCAGCCACTGCTCCAGAAAATTCTCTGTTCCAAGCTTTTAACTTTTCTCCTGTGACCCCCTTTTCTTCATCCTCTTTTCGTATCTGCTCTCACTCTGTGCCTGCCTTCTTCCTCTTCTGGCTCTTTTCTCTCCTCTCGTCGTCCCTCTCCAGGCCTCCCCCACCACCTTCTTTCCCTAGGGCTCCCCCTGCTCCTCCCCAGGACTTCCTGTCTCCCCTCCCTCCCCCCCCACAAGATTCCCTGCCCTCCCCCTAGGGCTTCCCACACCTCTCCCCACCCAGGGATCCTCCTCGCCTTGCCCTGGGCCCCCTGACGCTGTACACCTCTGTCGTCCCAGGCTATACTGTCACCATACACAATGGCACCTTCACCTGGTCCCAGAACCTACCACCCACCCTGCACAGGTACCAGCTTCCCCTTCCCTCCTCAGCTGCCTAAAGTGAGCCAAAGGTCAGATCAGTAGCGGAACCCAACCCCACTCTCACGCTTCAGTCTTTGGCCTGAGAAGCAGGAAGAGCCTCAGCTTGCCAGGGTGGTGTCTGAAAGGGAGGAGGGCTTGGGTCTCCAGGTGCAAGGTGGGGGACCAAAATCCTGATTCCAGGGCTTCCCTGGTGGCGCAGTGGTTGAGAGTCTGTCTGCCGACGCAGGGGACACGGGTTCGTGCCCCGGTCCGGGAAGATCCCACATGCCGCGGAGCGGCTGGGCCCGTGAGCCATGGCCGCTGAGCCTGCGCGTCCGGAGCCTGTGCTCCGCAACGGGAGAGGCCACAACAGTGAGAGGCCCGCGTACCGCAAAAAAAAAAAAAAAAAACAAAAACAACCCTGATTCCTCCTCTGACTGGGCTACTTGTCTTCTTGCCCCCAGCCTAGATATCCAGGTGCCAAAAGGGGCACTAGTGGCTGTGGTGGGGCCTGTGGGTTGTGGTAAGTCCTCTCTGTTGTCTGCCCTGCTGGGAGAGATGGAGAAGCTGGAAGGCAAGGTGTATATGAAGGTGAGAGGGGCAGGGACTCCTGGGAAGGGAAGATTGGCCAGGCCTTGGGCAAACCCCGAGGTAACCTTCTCCTTTGGCCAGGGCTCCGTGGCCTACGTGCCCCAGCAGGCGTGGATACAGAACTGCACTCTTCAGGAAAACGTGCTGTTTGGCCAAGCCCTGGACCCCAAGCGGTACCAACAGGCTCTGGAGGCCTGTGCCCTGCTAGCTGACCTGGAGGTGCTGCCTGGTGGGAGCAAGACAGAGATCGGAGAGAAGGTAGGCTCCTCTTTCATCCTCTGGGCAGTTAGCACATATAGCTGCCCACCTCAATCCAGCCCAGGTCCAGATATGCATTCATTCATTCATTCATTCACACATTCATGTAGTATCATGCCTAGCTGTGTGCTAGGCACCGATGAAACAGAGCTATTACTGGGGGAAACTGACTTGTAAACAGGTAGGTGCTGTAGAATGTCCTGGGGGCCAGGCGGAAGGCCTGTGCAGGGTATTGGAAGGCAGTCACGGGGTGGTCTGCATAAGGAAAAGCATCACTTTTGAGCTGAATCTTAATAGCTAAGGAAGAAGCTCTCATCATTCATCAGATTTTATTACCTACCTACTTTATGCCAGGCAATATTATACAGTAGTAAATACACCAGACTAAAATCTCTGCCTTCATATAGCTTACCTTCTACTGGGGGAAAGAGATGATAGCAAGATAAATCAGTAAAATATATAATACTAGATAAACGCTAAGGGGAAAGAATGAAACAGGGAAGGGATATTGGAGTATGTGCAGGGTTGTATTGTTAGTGTGCTTTGGGAAAACCTCACTGAGAATCGGAGACTTGAACAAAGTGAGGGAGTGGTCCGTATCTTCGAACATGAAGCCCTGTCTGAGACATTTGAGGCAGAGAGAGCAGTAAGTGCAAAGGCCCTGAGGCAGGAGTGTGATTGGGACATTTAAGGACCAGCAAGAAGAGCAATGTGGATGGAGTGGAATGAGCAGGGATGAGGAGGAGATGAGGTCAGTGAGGTGTCCAGGCAGCCAGGTCACATTGGGCCTTGGAGACCACTGTAAGAACTGTGGCTTTTACCAAGTGATAGAAAGCCTTTGAAAGCCGAGGGATGGTGGGTGGACTGGCATTTCTGTGCAATTTGGTGTGACTGGAGGTTAGAAGGGGTGTGGCAGAAACAGGGTAAGGTAGAGCCTTGAAGACTTTGATTAAGGTTTTGGCCTTTACCCTAAAAACCATGGGACATCAGTGGAAGTTTTTATTTTTTAATTAATTTATTAATTTTTAACAGTCGCAAAATATACATAACATAAATCTTTACCTTAGAAATCCTTTTAAGTATATAGGTCAGTAGTGTTAAATACACTCACATTGTTGTACAGGCAATCTCCAGACCTCTCTTTATCTTGCAAAACTAAAACTCTGTACCCATTAAACAGCAACTTTTACTTATCCATTCATCCATCAATAGATACTTGGGTTGCTTCCACCTTTCAGCTATTGTGAGTAAAGCTGCTATGGACACGGGTGTGCAAAGATCTTTTCAAGACCCTACTTTCAATTCTTTTTAGTACATACCCAGAAGTGGAATTGCTAAATCATAATTCTATTTTTTTTTTTTTTTTTTTGAGGAACTGCCATACTATTTTCCATAATGGCTGCACCATTTAACATTCCCACCCACAGTACACAAGGTCTCCAACTTCTACACATTCTGGACAACACTTGTTGTTTTCTGGGGTGGTTGTTTGGTTTTTTGGTTTTGTTTTTTGGTAGTAGTCATCCTAATGGATGTGAGGTGGCATCTCACTGAGGTTTTGATTTGCATTTCCCAGTGATTAGTCATGTTGAGCATCTTTTCACGTGTCTATTGGTAGTTTGTATATCTTCTCTGGAGAAGTGTCTGTTCAAGTCCTTTGCCCAGATTTTATTGAAGTTGTTTGGTTTTTTGTTGTTGAGTTGTAGGAGTTCTTTATACATACTAGATATTAACCCCCTATCAGATATATGAGTTGCAAATATTTTCTCCTCTTCTGAAGGTTGTCTTTTCACTCTGCTGATTGTGTCCTTTGATGCACAGAAGTTTTCAATTTTAATGTGATCCAATTTTTCTATTTTTACTTTTGTTGCTTGTGCTTTTAGTGTCTTATCCAAAAAAATCATTGCCAAGTCCAATGTCATGAAACTTTTCCCTTGTGTTTTCCTCTGAGTTTTATAGCTTCACCTCTTTTTTTATATACTAAAGATTTCAGTGTCTCAAAGCAAAGACATCCTCTTACATAACTATAGTTGAGTTATCAAAATCAAGAAATTTATCATTAATACAGTATTATTATCTAATTGACTGTCTGACATTTGAAATGTCATCATTTGTCCCAGTAATGTCTTTTTTAGCTATTTTCTTTCCTGGTCTAGGGTTCAATCCAGGATCATGAGTTTCATTTAGTTGTCGTATCTCTTTATTCTCAATCAATCTGGATAATTCCTCAGTCTTTGTCTTTTAGAACATCAACACTTTTGAAGAGTACAGGCCAGTTATTTTGCAGAATGTTTCTCAATTTGAACGCGATTAGATTCGGAATATATTTTTTTTGGGAAAAGCCAAAGAAGTAACGTTGTGTCCTTCTTGGTGCGTCGTATCAGGAGGCACACGATGTCAGTTCATGCGTTACTGACAATGTTAACTTTGATCTCTTGATTGAGGTGGTATCGTCTACTGATGATTTCATTTTATAACTTTCATTGATGATTTTTGCCTGAGTCAGGGTTTACTATGATGTTGGCCAAATGTTGATTTTCTAACTCCATTCCTTCTATAGTTATTAGTTGACTTATTACTTATTCATTAATTTTTTTATATCAACGTGGGCTCATGGATTCTTATTTGATTCAACGTGTTATAATCCATTACCATCATTTTTTACCTTGACGTTCAACTTGTCAGTGAAGAGTTTTAAGCAGGGACAGGAATTGCATTTTGAAAAGCTGCCCTGGCTGCAGTGTGGAGGGGCCCAAAGGCACAGGAACCAGTGAGGGGGCTCTCGTGGTGCCCTGGGGAAATGAGGGCCTGAGCCTGGCAGTGGGGATGGGAAATTTTTAAGTAGGAGTCCGAGATTATAGGAACCCAGAGTAGACCTCCTGATCTACGATACAACTCCTCCTTCCCATCTCTCCTGGACCCACACTGACCTCGCACACACAAGCCTGATTTAGTGCCCAGAACATAGTAGCACTGGAGAAAGACTGGTTGGTTGAATGCAGGCACGTTCATGCGTCTCAGTCACTACAGCTTCCATGTCCACCCCTTGCTTCTCAGCAGCTCCAGCTCCCAACCCACATTTGTTCTGCCCAGGGGTCAGTTTCTCAGGGTACCCCCAAAGAGCTGGGCCTGTTCCAGAGGGAATGAGGAAAGCTGGTGGTAGGAAAGCAGGCTATACCTCTGGGGTCTGCCCTCTAGGCCCAGCCCTGCTGCTGTGTGCCTCAGTTTCTGCATAATGGGTTTAAGGTACGTGAATGATCTCAGGGTTGATGAATTCTGGGGTGGATGCTGGGTTTCCATCCTTGCTTTTGCCCTTAATAGTTTGGGACCCTGGACAAAGTCATTAACGTCTTGAGCTCTAGTTTCTTCATCTAGAAAGTGGGGCTAATG
Organism: Grampus griseus; assembly: GCF_964374135.1. NCBI lineage: Eukaryota > Metazoa > Chordata > Mammalia > Artiodactyla > Delphinidae > Grampus > Grampus griseus. The sequence goes on from NC_139014.1 coordinate 24,582,310, forward strand.
ATACCTCCCTGGAAAGACTGACAAGAGGACCAAATGGGATAATTGTTATGAAAGTCATCTGTGAGCCGTATGGTTGATGGGAGACTGAAAGTTCTGTTAAGGACCTCCTGGGGATTTCCAGCCTCCCAGAGTATGAAGGTGGAAGGCAGGGAAACCAGTTGGGCGGGAGCACGATGTCCTGACCTGCCCTGGGAGGACTCTGAGAGCCACCACCCCTTCCTCCATGGCCTTAGAGCTTCCCAGGTACAGGACCAGGCATATGAAATGTGAATTTAGAGGTCTGCCTTTTTGAATGACAATAGACAGAGCCCTTGTCCCCCTTGTGATGGCCTGACTCCCTTCTACCCAATACACACCTCTCACCTCCCTCCTCCAATCCATCCAGGGCATTAACCTGTCTGGGGGCCAGCGTCAGCGGGTCAGTCTGGCCCGAGCTGTTTACAGTGATGCTGACATTTTTTTGCTGGATGACCCGTTGTCAGCCGTGGACTCCCACGTGGCCAAACATATCTTTGACCAAGTCATTGGGCCAGAAGGTGTGCTGGCAGGAAAGGTGAGTCCTCCCAGAGGCTAAGCTGGCTAAGGTGAGGTCTAGGGCCACAGGAGAAGACTGGTGGGAGGCCAAGGGGTTCGGGTGAGACCTGGAGGTATGGAGGGCCTGAGGAACAGGAGCATGGGCTGGGCAGTGGGGGAAACCTGGGGCGGGGGTGGGGGACGGTGCCCCTCAGGCACTGAGGCAGCTGCGGTGAGCACGGGGTGAGTCCTTGATGTATCTGCTCATGCTGCCGGCACACAGCACCTTACACTCGCTCCGTGCCAGGGGTGTGTGCTGAGGGCAGTGGGAGTGATAGCCTGCTGCCTTCTCCCCAGACACGGGTGCTAGTGACGCATGGCATCAGCTTCCTGCCCCAGACAGACTTTGTCATAGTGCTAGCTGATGGGCAGGTGTCTGAGGTCGGCACTTACGCGGCCCTGCTGCAGCGCAACGGCTCCTTCGCCAACTTTCTCCGCAACCATGCACCCGATGAGGGCAAGAAGCACCAGGAGGCCGACAGCAGGACTGGTATCTGCCATTCTTGGCCCTCCGTATTCCCCTGCTCTCCCAGCATCTCCCCTGTCCTGGAGCCTCTGAGTGTCTGTGGACAGGCCCAGTGTTTCACAAGGGGGGTTCTGAGGAACTTGGACCATCTGCGTGATGTCAGACATCACCAGCAGGGAAAGTGAAGTGGATGGATTCAAGCCCTTCCTCCTCATCTGCCTTCATGTGTCAAAAGGGCCTAAGGGCCCAGGCCCAGCTTGTACGGCAAAACTGTTTCACAGATGAACTATTTAGTAAATGTGCAAATGCTTGGAAAAGTCATTTATTTATCAACAAATATTTATTGAGCAATTACTATGTCCAGGCGCTATTCCAGGCGCTGAGACAGCAATGAACAAACAGAAAAATCCCTGTCCTCGCGGAGCATATTGAGACCCCTTTGTTGTCCAGTCCTGGCTCCCCAGCCCCAGGCTCCCGGCTGGCTCACAGACCTTCTCCTGGGCTTTCTCTCCTACTTCCGGATATGCAGCTAACATGTCTCGAGCATTTACTAAGGGCTATGCCCCTTGCAAGCTCTTGACACACATTCTTTCCTTTAATCCTCACAAGGACACAATGAAGTAGGTACTATTATTATCCCCATTTTCATGCCTGCCTAAACCCATGCGGTGAGGAAGTGGGATTTTAGCTCAGCCGGTCTGACTCTAGAGCCCAAGCTCCTGACCCTTATATTTGAACCCCCTTCTACGTAGTCCCTGATGGGACGCTTTTCTTCCTGTCTGACCTAAGTCTTTCTTGCCACCCTTTTTCTTTCCAACACGAAATTCGTCATTTATTTTTATTGTTATTCTTGCTCACCTCTCACCTCGCCTCTGGCTTGTCCATTCAGGCCTCTTCATTGGAGTGGGGCGGGGCATACCAGGGGCCTGCGGGGTGAGCTAGCCAAGCTCTCCTTTCTGCCTCCCCGCTGCAGCCTTGGAGGACAAAGAGGTTGAGGAGGTGCTGCTGACTGAGGACCCGCTCAGCAACCACACAGACCTGACGGTTCATGAGCCAGTGACATACGAGGTCCAGAAGCAGTTTATGAGGTGAGCACCTGGGAGCTCTCAGCCCCCGGGAGACGGTACCGGGGCTCCCAAGCCCTGACGGGGGGCGCAGGTGGGCGTTCTCCCTGACACACCCCAGGCCTCCGGCTGCAGCCTGAACCTCCTCCTGGGGCTCTGTCTGTGGCTGTGCTGGAGGCCTCCTCCCTGGGCCTGACCAGTTGCCTCCGCAGACAGCTGAGTGCCATGTCCCTGGAAAGAGAGGGCCAGGGTCGGCCTGTGCCCAGGAGGCGCCTGGGTGCGGCAGAAAAGGTAGTGCAGGCAACAGAGGCAAAGGCGAGCCATGTGCTGACCCAGGAGGAGAAGGTGGAGACGGGCACTGTGAGTAGCTTGGGCGGGAGGGATGGAGAGGGTGGGCAGGCCCCTAGCAGTCCCGGGGCTCACCGGAGTCCTCTGTGCAACTGCTGTGGCCATGCAGGTGAAGCTGAGTGTGTTCTGGGATTACGCCAGGGCCGTGGGGCTCTGTGCCATGCTGGCCATCTGTCTGCTGCACGGGGGTCAAAGTGCGGCTGCCATTGGGGCCAACGTTTGGCTCAGTGCCTGGACCAGTGAGGCTGTGGTGAACGGCCAGCAGAACAACACCTCCCAGAGGCTGGGCGTCTACGCCGCCTTGGGAATTCTGCAAGGTGAGCCTGCAGAGATACCTAGAAGGGGCTACGGTGGCCCCTTCCTCATCTCTGGGCTGCTGGGTCCCCCAAACCACGCCCTTGCCTCTGAATCTCTCTCCACTGTCGCAGCCCCAGGGACTCCCTAACCCACTCTAGCAGTCTACCTGCCTCTGGCCCTGTCTAGCTCATCCTAGCCATGCTGGGCCTCTTAGCCTGCCTAGTTCACCGAGGCTATCCCCCATCTCGGAACCTGCCCCTGCATGCCTGCCACCTGGCCCAGGTGAACGAGCGCGCCTCTCCTCCTCCACCAGGGCTCCTGGTGATGCTGTCAGCCATCATGATGGCGGTGGGAGGCGTCCAGGCTGCGCGCTTGCTTCACCAGGCACTGCTGCACAACAAGATGCGCTCGCCACAGTCCTTCTTCGATACGACGCCCTCAGGCCGCATCCTCAACCGCTTCTCCAAGGACGTCTACATCATCGATGAGGTTCTGGCTCCCACCATCCTCATGCTGCTGAATTCCTTCTACAACTCCATCTCCACCCTCGTGGTCATCGTGGCCAGCACGCCACTCTTCGCTGTGGTCATCCTGCCTTTGGCTGTCCTCTACCTCTTGGTGCAGGTGTGCCCTGAGTGGGTGGGCGTGGCTTTTTGGGGGCATGGCCGTTGCGTGGCCGGGGCTCTCCCGGGGGCCAGTGGTGGGATGTAGGGAGGTCAGGCCCCGCAGCTTCACAGCTGGATTTGGTTCAGTAAATACCTCTTTGAAACTCATTTTCCTCACGTGTAAAATAGAATCATAGAGCCTACCTCACAGAGTTGTTGACAGGATAAAATGAAATCCTTGTAAATTGTGACTGGCCCTAGAACTCCTTCCTGCTGGCTAAATATTGTCAACAGTTTGAGACACATTATCCTTCCCTTCTTTTTAGATATATCTAAACTTACGTACATGTTTTTAACATGGATGAGTTGATGACATTCAGATACAGCTACCTATAAAAGGCATTTGTGTTGCTGAGCCCCTATCCTGCCATTAATTAATCAGTCCATGAAGGTAATCCACAGGTGGCCAGAAGCTTAGGCCTGTGTGTGAAGACTGTGCTCTGTGCTGGGACGGGGGACTCTCAGATGCAAATCCTACATGGCCCTGGCCATCTTGGGGCCCACAGGTAGAAGATGGAAGGTGGAGGCAGAACTGTGTTTTTGTGGGGCTGAAGTTTAAACAACTGGGGGGTGGAGCGGGGAGAGGCTCTTTAAGAAAAAGAATACAAAATTATCTTATTTTTGCAAATTTTGCAAAATTTTGATTGTGTGAACACACTGCTAGGGCCCCTAAGTGGAGACAGGCATCGTCACTGACAGGAGGCAAAGCAGAGTCAGTGCAATAGTCTAGGTCCCCGCAGAGGTGAGGGGGTCAGGAGCGGAGAGGCAATCGGAAAAGGCTTCCTGGACAAAGTGGCCTGGAAGAGTGGGCAGAGCTGACCAGAGGGGAAGGGTGCGATGAGTTCGTGGAGCCGTATCAGGCCCCCAAGTCTTGGGTTCTTCTGAGCGGAGCGGGAGGAAGGGAACAAGGTCTTATGGGGCAGTGGAACGGACGGGGAGGCGGCTCACATGGGTCCAGAGGATGTGCTGGACTGAGCTGGGGCCCCACGGTCCTGACTCCAAGCTCTTTCTCCATCCTCTGTCAGCGCCTCTATGTGGCCACGTCACGGCAACTGAAGCGGCTGGAGTCTATCAGCCGCTCACCCATCTACTCCCACTTTTTGGAGACGGTGACAGGCTCCAGCGTCATCCGGGCCTATGGCCGCAGCCAGGACTTCGAGGCCATCAGTGATGCTAAGGTGGACACCAACCAAAGGAGCTGCTACCCCTACATCGTCTCCAACAGGTCAGAAGCAGCTCCCTCAGCCCCTGCTCCTCCCAGGAGTTTCCACCAGTGTCTCTGCGGGAGAGACCCTGGTGTTCTGGGTCCAAGCCCCTCCTTCCCCCTAAACAGCCCCCTTCTTGCATCCGCCCCGTTTCCTCCTTGCCTAATCCCCACAGGTGGCTGGGGGTCCGAGTGGAGTTCGTGGGCAACTGTGTCGTGTTCTTCACTGCACTCTTTGCTGTGATTGGGAGAAGCAGCCTGAGTCCAGGGCTGGTGGGCCTGTCTGTGTCCTATGCCCTACAGGTACGCAGAGGTCTGGGTCCTGGGTCAGGGCCACCACTGGGGCAGAGGCCACACGGGTTTCGCAAGCATCTCCTGAGCACCTCGCTCTGCCCCAAATGGGGACCAGCCACAGGTTCTGCTCCACGGGACTGTGAGCTCCCAGTCAAGTGCGGAGAGTCACTCCCACCAGCAGGGGGTGGTACTGTGGGGTGCACAGACCTTAGTGGAGGAAGGCCCAGAGGAGGTCTCTACCTTGGAGTGTTGGAGAAATTATCTTGGAGCTTGGCCCCAAGAGACAAATAGAATTTGCCCTGCCTGCATAAGATCTAGAGGTCAACCCTGACAGGGGTCCGGGGGCAGGGACGTGGAGAGCTGGAATACACCTCATTTCACAAGCCTGCAGAGAAAGTACACGGAGCAGGTAACTGGAGCCTGGGAAGGTCACCCTGATATCAGCCTATATTGTCAAAGCATTAAATAACTGCAGATGGAACTTTTGTGAAGCAGATCCCATTTGCAACGCCTCAGGTGACTCAAGTCTTGAACGTTTGGTAAACAAAGGACAGTCCAGACAGGTCAGTCTTCTCAGACTTTAATGTGCATGTGAATCACCTGGAGATTTAAACTGTAGATTCTGATACCATAGACCTGGGGCTCTGGCTCCAGCGTTGTCTGTCAAGGCTCCTTGATCCACAAAGTGTGGTCCAAGGACCAGTTGCATCAACATCACCTGTGAGCTTCTTAGCCACGTCGAATCTCGCGTCCCACCACAAACCTACTGAATTAGAAGCTACATTTGCACAAGATTCCCTGGGAACTCTTTCTTGTGCATATTAAAGTTTAAGAAACACTGGGCTGGGTGGCCTTTTGTTAAGTCTGCATTGTCACTGCCTGAGGTACAGTTGTGATTTGAGCCCCAGGTGGCACATCTGTGGGTTTGCCCAGGCCCACCTGGGTCATAGCTGGGATAGGATAGGAGCATAGTCAAGGAGTCTGAACTCCTCCCAAAGCCATTTCAGGGGGAGGAGAGATTGCCCCGCTTGTGACCCAGTCCCTTTGTCTAGGTGACGTTGGCTCTGAACTGGATGATACGAACGATATCAGACTTGGAGTCTAATATTGTGGCCGTGGAGAGAGTCAAAGAGTACTCCAAGACGGAGACTGAGGTGCGTACGGGATGAGCCTGGGGCAGGGAGGGGTGCTTGGAGACCCACCATCTCTACACCCCCAGGCCAGCTGTTCAGGTGGCTCCTCATTTATTCATTCATTCAACCGTTCTTGAGTGTCAACCAGAGGTCTGTGTGAGGAGGTGTAGGGCAAGACAAGGTCTGCCCTCAAGCAGTTCCTGATGTAGTGGGAGAGGACAGCTCCCGTTGTTCCAAGCCCTCCTTGGTCACAGTACCTTGTCCTCCCTGGGACCCCCCGGTCCCGTGTCCTGCCACTGTCCCTCTGTCCACGAGCTCATCCAGCCTGGATCCTATGCTCCACCAGTGCCAGTGCTCTCAACTCCCTTGCCCTTCTCTCTCTCAGTCATCCTCACCCCAGTTGAGCCCATCTGTCTACCTTCTGAAACATGCCGGTGCTCAGCTGCTAAAACGTTGCTGGAGAAAATCATTGATTTTACTTCAAGTTTATAACCACACACCACGGCTGAGTGTTCCTGTTTTGCTTCTCCAAGAAGCGTGTGTTCCCACTTTCAGAAAGTTCTGTTTTGACCATTCTCTTTCCTTAAACCCCTACATGCCCTCCTCCCTGTGCTCAGTCATCGACTGAATGACTCAGTCATCCGTCATCATAGGCTCAGTCATCAACCTTGCCTAACGCTTCAGTGAGAAAACGGCTTTACAAGATGTGAACTCCCTCAGCCTTCCTGCCTCCAGACTTTCAAATCTGCCTGTGTCCCTTCCACCTTCTTCCTTTCTCATTTCAAAGTCCACTCCCTCTACTTCTTCGCATGGCCACCCAAGGACTTCACTTCCTCAATCACACCCTCCATCTGCTACATCATCCATCTTGCTCCCTCTGTTGGATGATTCCCATCCACACGCGAAAATAAGCTCTTGTAGCTTCCATTCTAGACACTCAAACCAACCCTCCCTTTCCCCTGTATCCTATGTCCCATTTCTCTGCTCTCCTTTGTCGTGAAACTGGCTTTAAAATATGGTCTGCAGTGCTCTCCCCACTGCCTCATCACCCTGTCGCCTGGTTTCTGGCCCTGCCACTCCACTGAACCCACTCACCAATGATTTTCCCACTTCCTGACCTAGGGACACTTTTCTGTTCTCATCTAATGCAACCGCTCAGCGACATTCAGACAAATAGCCCCTCTCTCCTACTTGGAAAGCACTTCATGGCGTCTGTGACCTGAGCTCCTGCCCTGTCAGCCCCCATTGAGCCCCACCCCAGCTGTTCCTCCCAACCTGGCCTCTCCTGCCCATGGGGCCCCCATCTACCCCTGTCTTCTCCAGGCATCCCCTATCATTCCCTCATCCCCCATTCTCTGGGATCTTCAAATTCTCCCTCTTCATGCCTAGCATTCCCATATCCCCTCTCTACACACATGATCCCGTCTCCACATTCTCAAAAATTCTGCCCCCAACCCTACTGTCCATTCCTTTGACACCTCCTCAAGAGGGCGGTCTACCTATACTGGCTGCCTTGCTTTGTGACTACTGACAGTCTGACCCCCCGCCCCTGCCGCATTTCAAAACACCCTCCCCTCTCCCTCCTCCAAATAGCAGCAGGGAGATCCTTTAAAAACACACCAAATCATGTTATTCCTCTGTGCCTGGCCCTACATCTTACTCAGGGTAAAAAAAACACAGTCCTTAAAATGGCCAGCAAAGCCCTATGTGATGGGACCATCCACTACTTGTCTTCTACCTCTCACCTTTGTCATTGTGATCCAGAACACACCTGGAAGTATTTGTACTTGCCGTTCCCTCTGTCTGGCATGCCCTTCCCCCAGAGATCTACTTGTCTTTTTCCTTCACTTCCTTCAGGTCTTTATTTAAATATCACCTCCTCCAGGAAGCCTTCCCTGACCACCCTGTACAGAATAGCAACACCAGGCACTTATCCACACTCATCACCATCTGACATTATGTAGACTTACTTATTTGTCAACAGTATGGCCCCCCTAGACTCGGATGTAAGCCTCATGGGGACAAGGACTTTGTCTTGTTTACCATTGTTGACCCCACTACCTGTCACGGAGTAGCCACTCAATAATAAAGAATGGTGAAAGGGGGAGCGAGGGCAGGTGGGAGGGGCCGCTTATGGCCGTGGGGCACGGGGGAATGGGGAGAGCAAAGCTCTGTGGGGAATAATGTCAGAGGGATAAAGAGACATTGAACCACAAGGTTGGGTCGCATGAGCACCAGGACCTCCCCACCAGGTTCCCTAGTGGGTGAGGATGGCAGGGGCCTGGGGAGGGAGGCAGACCAAAGTTGGGAGATGGCTGGGCTGGGGAAGAGGTGCCCCCCATGATGAGGATCCTGTCTTCCCCTGGTGGCCAGGCCCCCTGGGTGGTGGAGGGCAGCCGCCCACCGGTGGGCTGGCCACAGCAGGGTGAGGTGGAGTTCCGGAACTACTCTGTGCGCTACCGGCCCGGCCTGGACCTCGTGCTGAAGGACCTGAGTCTACAAGTGCGAGGTGGCGAGAAGGTGCGTGTGGGGTGGGTTTTTCCCTGGGGAGTGTGGGTCTGTGGGATGGCAGGGGCCCAGCCCAAGGGTCTGCTTGGCTTCCCAGGGAAGTCCTGGCAACAGCCCCGCTAAACCCCAGCCTCCCCCTGACGACCCCCCACTGCCTCCAGGTGGGGATCGTGGGCCGCACTGGGGCTGGCAAATCGTCCATGACCCTCTGCCTGTTCCGCATCCTGGAAGCCACGGAGGGCGACATCCTCATCGACGGCCTCAACGTGGCCGACATCGGGCTCCATGACCTGCGTTCTCAGCTGACCATCATCCCCCAGGTAGCAGCCTGGCGTGGCCTGGCCACACTGGCCCGTGACTCTGGCGGCAGGTCCCACCCCCGTTCTGTAGCTTGGAGTTCAAGACTGGGACCCCTCTCTGGGAGGCTGGAGAGCAGGACAGCAGGAGCAGAGCCACAGAGCGGCCCCCCATCGTGGGTCTGGAAGGGTCCGATGTCTCCTGCCCTATAAGACCCTGTCCTCTGACCTCTTGGACCAGCAGAACAACAGGCCCCTCCACACAGCCCACCCCAGAGGCCTTGTATCCTGGCCTCCTGGTTTCACAGCTCTGAATTACGTTTCACTTTTTCTTCTGACTGGACACTTCGGGGTCAGATTAGCGGTTCAGGTTTCTGCCTTAGTGGAGGATTTGGGTTGGCAAAGCTGAGGTTTATCACTTCCCCACAGGCGTTTTTCTATCTCCTTGGCCATTGCCTCCCTCCTGGAGGGCTGGGGTCAGAGTGGGAATGCCACCACCTCAACCCCTTTCTTGTTCCCTGGCCTCGGGGCCCATGGCTCCCTAGGGGGCCTGAGCTGCCTCCCTCTGAGGCCTTGCTTTGTCCCCAGGACCCCATCTTGTTCTCGGGGACCCTGCGCATGAACCTGGACCCCTTCGGCAATTACTCGGAGGAAGACATGTGGCGAGCCTTGGAGCTGTCCCACCTGCACACGTTTGTGAGCTCCCAGCCGGCAGGCCTGGACTTCCAGTGCTCCGAGGGCGGGGAGAATCTCAGGTAACAGCGGGGAGTGGGTGGGTGGGTCAGGAATAGCACTCTGCAGCACTATAGAGGGTCTAGCATGAAACGACACCAAACCCAGGCCAGCCGCCTCCTGCCCTCCCACTCCCATCTCAGCCAGAGTGAACTCAGGGGGCACTGTCTTGCATTGAGCATATTCTGTGTGCCAGGCACTGTGCACTACTTCACTGACTCCTCACACAAGCTCCAGAGAAACTGAGGCAGGGCCAAAGTCACACAGCTGGGAGAAGACATGCCTGGGAGATTCCAAAGCCCTAATCGGTCCTCTCTTGTGAGATTGTCAATGTTGCGCTTGGCCTGAGGAGGGGTTGTGGACTGAACCTGTGGAGCAGATAGGAGGAAACCTACAGAGCTTTAGAGAAATCTTATATATTTTCCAAGGTGGATGCAATTTTGTTTGTGGTTTAGAAGTGGGCAAAGTGAGCTCTCTGGGCCTTTCTTTGCTTCCTTATAGCCCCAGACTTTATATCACCCGTCGCTGTGCCACGTATCAGGGAGGCCCAGAGCCACTTCTTACTGAGTCTAAAGGCTTGAGACACTTGTACCCATGTTAGTTGTGTGATTTGGAGCAAGTCGCTTACCCTCTTTGTGCCTTGTTTTCCTTTCCTCTGAAAGGAGTATGGGATAATAACAGTCCCATACCTGTTAGCACCATGCCGCCCAATAAAAATATACTTTGAGCCACATAGGTGTAAAGAAAATTTGTCTAATAGCCACATTAAAAAAAAAGAAAAAGAAACTGATGCAATAAATTTTAATTGTGTATTTTATGTAGCCTAATAATTCTAAAATATCATTTCAACATGTAATTGATACAAAAGCTATTACGGACAGTTTGCCTTTTTCAAGTGTCAAATCCCGTGTGTATTTTTACACGTGCAGCACATCTCAATTCAGACTTGTCGTATTTCAAGTGGTCAACAGTCACCTGTGGCTAGTGGCCATCGTTTGGACAGAGCAGTCTTAGGGTTATTGTGATGAAATGGAAAGCACTTAGACTGGATACACTCCCGAGAAATGTAGCTATTTGTATTATTCTACTCGGTCCACACCTACGGACTGGACTTTCTCCAAAAAAAAAAACAAAAACAAAAACCTGAAAAATTTGCTCAGCACTTAATAGTGTTCAAGGCACTTTGGCCTCTACTGTCTCCTTTCATCTTTACTGCAGTCCTGTGGGCCGGAAACGAGGCTCCAGAGGATAAAATTATTTGCCCAAAGCTGCTCAGCTAGCAAGGGGGGGGGGGGGGGCAAGGACTCAGGGAAGTGGGAGCTTCTGCCCCAAAACTTTCCTTGCCGCATCATAGCCACTGGTGGGATGCCCCCGCCTCCCCAGGCAGCCCTGCAGGAATGAATGTGCACAGTACCTGGATTTCACTTACACAGCCGTGTTGGGGGTGGCTGGCGGACGAGCCTAGGCTTTCAGACCCTGTGCCCCACAGCTGTGTTTTGGTCCATTCTCCTGTCCTGGCTTGCCATGAGCACCTCTCCCCAGAGCATCCCCTCCATCCCCACATCCGCCAGGATCTGAGACAGAAATCCACTCCCCTCCTCCCTCCCTGAGCTTGTAGCCACTTTAAGTATAACCTATATCCTGTGCCAGTCCCACCATAAATCAGCCCTGAGCTCTATCTGGCGGCTCATTCTGCTGCCAAAACCTTCCTTAGTTGCGGGAATAGGCCGGGGAGAGAGCCTGGCCTTCACTCGGGCTGTAGTGACTCACCCCTGCGGGAAGGGCTGAGGTATTTGTCCCTGGGTGTGGGGGGTGCTGCAGCCTCTGTGGTTGGGAACACAGCCTCTCTTTGTTCATTAGCTCCAGCTTCCAAGGCAGGAGGTGGAAGGTATGCATTCCACCCCTCCTCCACCTTCCCAGGGACCAGACACGGGGAACCCCCCATAGCCTCCTCTGCCCTGTCCCTTCCTTGTTCCCACAACGGAACCCTGACCTATATTCCCCGTGGGGGCGGAAGATGACGAAATTGTGTGATATTAGGCTCAGCAAGATAACGTGATGTGTGCAAATATCCAGGAGGAGTCATTTAAGTGTGTTATCACTAAGGTGTAGATGACTGAGAGATAGAAGCAGAGAAACACGGTGACACTGGTTGAGGAGTGAGGATAGGGAAGAAAGCACAGGAAGAAGAGACCGGGGGTGCCAGAGACAGACTGGGGATTTCACAATGTTGTTAAGTCCTGGCTCTACCCGCAAGGCCCCTCATTATCCCTGTGGTGTCCAGACCTCAACTCGGTGTTCCAGGAGTCCTGGGCTAAGGCAGAAATGGGAGAGGTTAGACAGAGAGCCAGCCCTGGGCCATTGGGAAGGAGTGGAGACAGAAACAGTTTGGGGAATGAGGCCTGGGGTCAGGTTGGGGGCACCCAGCTAGAGATACCTTGCCTTCCCCATGTTCAGCGTGGGCCAGCGGCAGCTCGTGTGCCTGGCCAGAGCCCTGCTTCGCAAGAGTCGCATCCTGGTTTTAGACGAGGCCACAGCCGCTGTCGACCTGGAGACGGATGACCTCATCCAGGCCACCATCCACACCCAGTTTGAGCCCTGCACGGTGCTGACCATCGCACATCGGCTCAACACCATCATGCACTACACCAGGTGGGGCACTGGCACCCAAGCAGGGAGGGGCCTGGTGGGGTCGCCTGGGCCGCGGGGAAGTGGTTGGCAGATTAAGGTTACGGGATATGTGGATATGGGAGCTCCATGGGGTCGTCTAAGGTTTGGGGGGGGCGCAGAACAGTGTGGGTTATCTGGGCACCGGGGGCACAGGGATGCTTTCTGAGACACAAGGGACACTTTGGGGTTACCAACACGTGGGGAAGGGGCACACTGGGGCTCCTTAGGCATGGCCACTTCTCCCCCACCTCTTAATACTGAGGTGAGGGGAACCAGATCCTTCAGGCCAAATCCTGTCACTTCCTGAGCACTGTTTCCAGAATGCCCACATGGCCATGGCTTCATTTGAGCCTCATTCCCATCCTGTGAGGTAGGCGTACAGACCAGGAAGCCACTGAGGAAAGGTGCACGATGCTTGGGTCCCGTGCGGAGTAGATGCTTTGCTGTGGGAAAGCAGAGGGCTGAGTCCCAAGCCTGGCTCTGCTGCTGACTGCTGTATGACATCAGGCAATTCACAAAACCTCCATGAACCTCTCTCTCTCTCAGGGTTGTCGTAAGGAGTCAATGAAATAAAGCGTTAGAAGTGCAGGTGACTGGAGAGGTGGGAGGGAGACGCAAGAGGGAGGAGATATGGGGATATATGAATATGTATAGCTGATTCACTTTGTTATACAGCAGCAACTAACACACCGTTGTAAAGCAATTATACTCCGAGAAAGATGTTAAAAAAAAAAAGGTGCAGGTGATCCTAGGAGATGTCCTTTATAATCCTCACTAGAACCAGCTTCTCAAAGGATTAGGGAAGGAGCCTTCCTCATGGTATCTTACGGCTTCGTTGGGGAGGCAGCTCACTCAGCCAAAAGGCAAAAAATGTGACCTGTTTGCTCACTGTGCCTAATGTCAAGGTGTGCTGCTGGAGGACAGGGGAGGGGCTGGGTGACTCAGAAGCCTGATGGAAGCCAGCTGGTGCTGGCCTGCCAGGCTGGCTCCCCTGGAGACACGGGAGCTCAGAGTGAGGAAGAGGCAGGAGGCTGCAGCAAATCTATCCTGAAGGAGTATAGTGGGAGTACATCAACAGGGCTTCATTCACAAAACAAACACCTGCAGGGCAGGCTTCATTCACAAAACAAACACCTGCAGGGCAGGGGGAGGTGGGGAGATACATGGACAGGGCAATGGGCAGACCTTGGCCCTCTCTCAGAAGTTCCCCACACAGCTCCCAGGGGCTTGGGAACCAAGCTGAGAATGCCTGATGCTAAGTGTCTGTTCCATCCCTACCACACCCACCCCGCCTCCACTCCCATCCAGGATCCCACTGGGAGAAGGGAGGGTGGGCAGGAAGGCCCGGGCCCTGGGTCCAGACAAGGGAAAGGGCTGGACTGAGAGGATCTCTTCCCAGGCCTAACTGAAAATGGTTTTCACCAGCAGCCTTTCAGGAAAAGGCTGCATCACATGCAAAGGCCCTGAGGTAGGAGGGCACATGAGGCTGGAGTAGAAAGGGTGAAGGGGCAGTAGAACCAAGAGGACAGGGAGAAAGCGGCCTCACTCTGCTGCATTTTGAGGACCATGGGAAAGCATTCAGTCCTTACCCTAAGGGCAATGAGAAGCCACTGAAGCGAGGGGGGCAGTCTCCTGGGCTTCAGTTTGGGCAGTGGCTAGGCTGTGATGTCCACAGACGCACATCTTCCCAGGACACGTTTCTGGGAGCCCCATAGGTGGGGAAACAGAGTGGGTGCAGTCCAGGTCCTCTTATTGAGGAGCATCTCCCGGGACTTGGGAGAGCCCTTTCTGCTCCTGCCTCACCCTGGGAGCCAGCCTGTTGGCCCTGCACCAGGTGCACCCTGTGTTTAGTTGGCAAGAGATTCTAATCCCAGGCCCAGGCTTGACTGTGTGTGTGTGTGGGCGGGGGGAGATCCACCCATCAGCGGCAGCCAGCTTTGCAGCCAAAGCCCCAGATGCCAGCATCCGGCCTCACTGCAGCCCAGTTTCCCGCCGTGTGCCTTTTTGAGTTGGCACAAAGCAGATGGAAGCACACAGGCCCTGTGACCCTGGTGAAGGGAAGGGCTCATTAGGGGAGGTTTTCGGAGCCCCGACTAACAAAGATGAATCGGACCTTGTGTTTGATCCCAGAAATTGTCTCATCTGCCAGGACAGCAAACGGAGTGGCTAAAATAACCAGCCTTGCAAGCGTGCGTATGTGGTGTAGCACTGTGTTGGGTGGGTTGACTGAAGTGGGAGGGTTGGCATGTCACTGCGGGGCCTGAGCGGTACCCAGAAGGGCAGGGTTGGACCATGAAACCAGATCTGGGCTGATGGAGACCTGACCACTTCTTTTCCTTGGCTAGGGTCCTGGTCCTGGACAAAGGGACAATAGCTGAATTTGATTCTCCAACCAACCTCATTGCAGCCAGAGGCATCTTCTATGGGATGGCCAGAGATGCTGGACTTGCCTAAAATATATTCCTGGGATTTCTTCCTGGACATTCCTGGTTTTCATCAGGAAGGGTAAGGACACCAGATGTGTCTACGGAATGGACTTAATAGCAAACGCTGGGGGCATTTGTCAGGTTTTTGTCCCTGTTAAGTGCCTGGCAGGATAACCATGCTAAATGCTTCAGGTGAGGAGGTGAAGCCCCAGAGGCAAATGACATGCCCAAAGTCATAGCTAATTTGAGGCACAGCCCAGACTAGTCCCCAGGTCTCCTGATTCCCAATGTGGTGTTATTTCCACACTGTACTGTTTTCAATCATTTCATGGCATGACCTCCCTACCCCCATGATTTTTCATATTTTCTACTCTGAAGTTTTTTCTTTTTTAATAAAGCTTTTTCCTTCTGGAACAGAAGACTGCCAGGTCAGGCCGTCCCTAGGAACTGAGTCTGGTACTCTGGGGTGCTGGCCTGGATCCATTAAAAATGGAGCGCTGATAAAATAAAGCTACGTGTCAACAATACATACACCCCAATGTAGCCTTTCTCTGTTCACAAAGTCTGGGGGCTAGGACCTTTAGAGGAGGCAGGGAGGAAGGAGGGAGAGATGGAGGTTACCTTTATACACATCTACATGGCTGGAATTATCTGAAAACTTCAGACCCAAGAACTTTTGGCTAGAAATATTGTCTTCACAGCCAAAATTCACTGGGTAATTGCCAGTAGTTCCTGCGCTGCTGTGCAGATACTGTAAAAAGGTGAGAAATAAAACCCCTGAAATCTGACCCGAGGCCTCCTGGGAAAGCTGCTGTGAACACCTCCACATTTTTATTTTAAGTTCATTTTATTTTTTAAATTTATTTATTTTTGGCTGCGTTGGATCTTCGTTGCTGCACGCAGGCTTTCTCTAGTTGCAGCGAGCGGGGGCTACTCTTCGTTGCAGTGCGCGGGCTTCTCATTGCGGTGGCTTCTCTCGTTGTGGAGCACAGGCTCTAGGCGCGCGGGCTTCAGTAGCTGTGGCACATGGGCTCAGCAGTTGTGGCTCGCAGGATCTAGAGCGCAGGCTCTCAGTAGTTGTGGCGCACGGACTTCGTTGCTCCGTGGCATGTGGGATCTGCCTAGACCAGGGCTCGAACCCGTGTCCCCTGCATTGGCAGGTGGATTCTTAACCACTGTGCCACCAGGGAAGTCCCGAACACCTCCACATTTATGTCATCCCTCAGACCACTACGCCTGCTTCTCTAGGGCAGGGGTCCCCAACCCATGGGCCGTGGACCGGTACCGCTCCATGGCCTGTTAGGCACCGGGCTGCACGGCAGGAGGTAAGCAGTGGGCAAGCGAGCAAAGCTTCATCTGCTGCTCTCCATCGCTCGCATAACCGCCTGAACCATCCCCCCACCCCATCCATAGAAAAATTGTCTTCTACGAAACCAGTCCCTGGTGCCAAAAAGGTTGGGGACCGCTGCTCTAGGGGATGAGAAACGCATGGTGCTTTATTCCCTCGCCCCTTTGACAGTCTGTTCCGGACAGGTCCCCGTCACCAGTGAGGTCTCCAAGTCATGCATCTTCCTCACTGTGGCTGAAGGTGAATATTGGAACCCAGAGCAGCCAGAGGCTGCCCCCTCTCCTGACAGTCCCGGGCTGGTCAATGAGATGAGGGAGTGAATTAAATTTGCTTTTTTTGAGCAAGCCAATGAAGTGTTTATTTTTCTGCAGGTCAGAATTTACCTGGCACATGGCCTTCTATTTGGAAGGGATCTCTTCTCTTTGTTACCTTACTAAGTTTTCTGGTCTCCTCTGACTCTCATTTCTTCAAACTTTACTCTTGGTATCATGTGACTGGTTGTGGGTGATGGCTTTTTTGTTTTTCCTCCACCCTAAATGGTTTGCAGTAGGTGTGGAGATGGCTCCTTTGATCTGATTTTTCTATATGCATCGGGCCAGCCTGTGCTGCAGGACTATTTGTTAAAGGTTAATCACATTTTTTTGGCAGGCTGTTTCTGCCCAGGATGTTTATGAGTGCATAGAAGAAGACTTCCATCCTTGTGATAAAGCGAGTATGAAAGCACAAATGCCCAAATTATTCTGCCTCTCCTTGGAGCTAAGAAAAGGTCTCTGCTGTGCTCCCTGATTTATCGGGCCGATTTGGCACGACGTCCGGCTGGGGAGGCTCTAGCTGCCCCAAACCAACAGAAATGCAGATTCATTCGGCATCATTCTCAGCTAAAGATCTGAAGGTGTAAGGCTGTATTTCCTCTCCTGTCTTGGGAGTTTGCCTCTGAGCTCATTGAGGCCCTGACAGGTGCTGACAGCCCAAAGGAGAGGCTCAGTTGTGTAAAGTAAATAGGATAATCAAAAAATGTGGTTAACAGAGGATGGCCTCCATCTAGCTGGCTCAGCTACTCTGGGGAAATGAAGCTGACTGCTGTGAACTGAGAGGAAGACCCCGCACAAGATATCCGTCTCCGGTGCCACCGACAGGCGTGCACGCCACCGCAGCAGCAGGAGGGAGGCGGCTCAGCTGGGGCCCGGTCCCTCCTAGTCTTCCTCCAGAGGGTTTTCTCCCTGGAACTGTCCAACAATTTGAACCCCGTATTATTAGAAGTATAGTGCTGTTTAGGAGGCCAAAATTAAAGAATGTGGGTTTGGTCAGTTAATATTTAATTTTAATAATACTTGTTATGCTTGAACAGTCAGCAGTTCACGAAGAGAAAAATCTTCAGTGAATGTTTACACACAGTGTGAGCACATGCTTTAAATATGCAGTGGAGGAGGAGGGGCGAATTCACAGTTAACAAAGCTAAAAAAAAATCCTTGTTATAAATTACACAAAGCATATAAAAATATTTCTCTGAATGCATAGATTAAGACTTGAAACTCACCTACCAGCAGCTGTGCAGTCTAATTCACTGCCATACGCAAGAGTCAGTTGACCACAGAGGACTTTATAAGGGAGAAGAGAGAGCGGGGCAGGGCCCATCTCTCACTGGAGATTCCCGCGGCCTCCATTTCTAAGCCCGGGAAATGCCCTGGAGCTATTCCTCTGTAGGCCACCTCCCAGCCAGGGGCTTCAACAGCTTCCAAGAATTTCTAATTGATCTGGATGGCTGGAAGAGTATTAACCCCAATGATTTAGACATGAATTAATACTGAATTTATTTATTCCAGGATAAAACTAGCCTTAACTGTATCAGTAAATTGTAACTTTTTTCAAAGGTAAGGGGAAAAAAGGGTTAGTTTGTTTGGACAGACTATCTTCTGACTGGTTGAAACACAAGGGAAGTTTCTTCTTTAAAGTACTTCAGAGAAAGTGAGTAATAAATAACCTTTACACTCTGTTAGGCAAACACTGCACAAGGGTGAGTAACTCACCATCCGTAATTGCTGTAATGCAATTAAGTCACTGAACAGAGTGACTCCACACTGGCCTTGAAAACACCCCAACCACAGCTCAGCATTTAAGCAGCAGCAGGAGGCCATCAGCTTAGCACAACATTCTCTTCCACTGACATCTTCTGCACATTCTCTCCCAATCTGTAGTGTTCCAATAAAATTAACACAGTTAGGAAGTTAAGTTTCTTTGGAAACAATAGGCACTATGGGGAGAAAGCTTCTTAAGACAGCAGGGATGTTCTTCAACGGCTGGCTTCAAACCCCTGCTCTCCTGTTTGTCTACGTGTGCTCATTCTTGTTTCTAAAGTTAAGCTGTTTATTTCAACAAGACAGTAGCTTTTCTTTTTAACATTAATGACACTGAAGGGAAGGAAAAGAATCCTTAAATGCGTTCTTTAGAAAAATTCTTATGCCATGCTCAAGAGTTTAATCAGGTTATTTGTTTGTTTTGAGAACAAAGCCTGGCCGACTCACAACTGACTTTGTTAAGTGGGTTGGTGGTGGTTGTGGAGGATGCCCAAGATCAAACAACTTGTTTACAAAAGCAACAGATTTCAGAGCTGTGTAAAAATCCCAATAGTTTCAAAATAATCTTTATCTTTGATACAAAAATAAAGATGCTAACTCCTTTTAGCTCAGTTTCCCACAATAACCTTTAAAATAGCAAAGGATTCAGTCTGGAAAATTGCTTTTCATTTGTAGTGGAAAATGAAAGTGGAGAACATGGACTGGCAATGTTTGTGCTCTTCTCTTTCGGTGCAATTAAACAGAAACACGAAGACAGGGATCGCTTCAGTTAAAAAAAAAAAAAAAAAAGCTGTTGCTCTTTTAGAAGGCGTTAGAGAGCCCTCTAGTGACCACGAAGGGGCGTTAATGCAGAGATGACTGTCTAGGCAATGGCAATCTAGAGACAGAAGCAGTCGAGTGTTTACAATGGAAAAAGTCAGGGAGGGGAAGCTCTTTTGGTTAACAGCATATTTACAATTAGGTAACTGTATTCTTAAATAATTTTAACCTGAGTAACATTTATAACTATGTTATGTGAAACCTCACAGCCACAAGTCACACCAAGATTCCTATGTCCAGTACCTGTGCTTTCCCCAGTTTTCCTCTCTAGTTCACGTTTCTGGAGAGTCGTTAACATGCAACACCAAGAGAAGCGCTTCCCGGCCCTTCGGGTGCACTGTCAACAGGACTAGCTAGAAATAGGCTCTGCTCTCTCTCAGCTTCTGTTAGACAACTCTCTTACATTCTGCACAAAAAACACACTGGATATAGAACCGTCGGCTTCTGCCTCTCCAGGCCACTTCTCAGCTGTTCACAGCTTCCAGCAATAGGTTTATTGTGCACCAAGAGGCTCGGAAGAGTGGCACCGCTGCTCGGGGTCAGGGGCTTCCTACCTTGGCAGAACGATGTTAGTGTATCCGACGCAGTGGCACCAGGGGCCCTCCGGGGCATCCAAGGCATTTAGATCAATGGCTTGTCCTTGGCCCAGAGGTGATGCACACTGTCACAGTACTCAGTGATAAAAGTCCCTGCTGCATTAGTAAGTCAGTTTTGAAGCTCTCCTGTTGTAGCAAGGCCTTTCAGTCAGTGTGGATGCAGCATTTCTGAACAGAAAATTATTTTCACTTATCATTAGAACCAGTTCCAGCTCCTGGAAATCTTGGAGTCGAGCAACATCTTTGTCCTAAAACAAAAATAGGTTAAACAGATTAAGAGGAGCCGCTTGTCTCTATGTGTTTGGTGTGCTGTGCTGATACCAGTGATAGTGCAGGAAATTCCCCAGGAACGTGAACTGGGTTGGAGTGGTAGAAGGCCTTAACAGCAGATGCTACAAGATAAGCACACCTCGAAGGGAGAGGCAGCGCAGGGATGTTTTCCTCAGGGGCCCCGAGAAGCCAGAAGCCTGACATTCAGGGAACCCAGAGACGCTGGGAGGACCACACATGTATCTATGTAGATTTGCACTATAATTTAGGCTGGTTCTTATGTTATAAAACACAAGGCACATGTGATAGTGCACTAGTAATCCTTACAGATCACTAAAGAGAAACAACCAAAAATAGGTACCTGTGAATGGTAAATTCAGAACATTCTCTCTGGTATCCTACCACTTTCAGAAATGCCAGTGTCTCTATAGGCCCAGTAGAGGAAAGAAAGCTCAATGGAAAAACACCCTTTGCTCTTGTTCTATTCTCTTCTCGTTTCTTCAACTATGACTCACATACCCAAGGAGGAAGCTGGGTATTTTCCAAATGGAAAAAGCAACCACTTAACAGACCTTTCTTACCTTTCTTACCAGAGTATTGGGTAACTTTCTGATCTTCTCCACTTGATCAGGATTAACACCCAGCTCACAGCAACTCACTCTGAGCAATTCTTGGTAGGTGAGCTCCTGTCTGTCCAGTTCAATTTCAATGAAGTCATTTTCTCGAAGAGATGGGTTCTGAATCCTCACCTTGAGTACCAGCTCTAGGGAAAAGGGGGGAAATGTTAATGAATGATTCTGGCATAGTAACCCGAGGTAATTTAAGACCTTTTCCAGAAGATGGTTACCCTTAATCATGTCCTGTGCTAAGGCCTGTGCCACCCAATGAGAAAACAAAGCACAATATTACAGCATGGTTTGCTCAGGCCCAGTTCTGGCTCTGCTGGTGCAGTTGCATTGTCCTCCCTACATCTAGGACTGTGGTTCACAAAGTAAAGGGGCGGCAGGGGGAGACGGCAGACAACCATCCCAGCCATACAGAAGGCCAATTTACTTCTGCCGCTGGAGCTAAGCAGGTAAAGGCTTGAGAATGGGTTGGGTATCAAACAACACATAAGCAGGGTGAGGGGAAGCGAGGTGAAAAGAAGGCACGGGAAGGATAACGGTACAAGAGTTACTCTATAGACTTAACAATTGTGGATCTAAAGATATTTATGATATGAAAATCCTTGCAGTAAAGACAGTACAAGAGCAAAAAGATAAGCTACTGATAAAAATTAAAGTCTAACTATGACTTGAATTCAGTATACCTTAATAAGGGAGGAATTTTGGCTTTGAGAGTAAACAAATACCATTATTCGTGGCTCTGGGATCTAAGCAGTCTGCTCCTAAGTTCTGAGCCTGGCTGCCGTGATGGCCCAAGCCATGCACCCATGTGCATTTAGTGGTTCTGCTTTGCTCCTTATATAGGAATCCCTCACGCCACCCATGGGCCACTGTTATCAACAACAATAGTAACAGGTCCTCAAAAACAGAAAGTGAGGGAGTTACTGATATGGAAAAAGAAAGGTAAGACTAGACTATACCCTGTGGTGTTGACTGGAATTGGAGGTATTAGGATTAATTTACAGTTTTTAATATTTTTTAAAAGATCTAGATTAAGTAGATACAGAAATACAGAAAAAAGTACATATATTTGTGTTTGCTTGCCTTTTTTTTCTTTTTCTTTTAACGTTACTAATCCTCTCAGGTCAGCATGCAGCTTGATATCCAGGAAGCATATGTTCATTTTCTACTTTTCATTTAAAACAGGGGTCCCCAACCCCCGGCCACGGACCAATACCGGTCCACGGCCTGTTAGGAATGGGGCTGCACAGCAAGAGGTGAGCAGCAAGGGAGCAAAGCTTCTCTGGGGCTCCCCATTGCTCGAATTACCACCTGAACCATTCTCCCCCTCCCCCCACCAGTCTGTAGAAAAACCGTCCTCCACAAAACCAGTCCCTGGTGCCAAAAAGGCTGGAGATCGCTGATGTAAAATACCAAAGGAGAGTTTGTTGCTTTTGTCATAAATTGTGGGAGCTGCTTTCAACTCTACTTTTTGTGACCTTTTGAACCTTGAATGACTGTGGTACAAACGCGTATAACCCCGCTCTATCATGTACTAGATATGTGATACTGGGCAAATTACCTATCTCTCTGCATTTAAGTTTCTCCATTTCTAAAATGTACATAGGGACTTCCCTGGCGGTCCAGTGGTTAAGACTCCATGCTTCCAATGCAAGGGGCGCAGGTTCAATCCCTGGTCAGGGAACTAAGATCCCACATGCTGCGCAGGGCAGCCAAGAAAAAAACTCTTAAAAAATAAATAAATAAAATGTACATAATGGGAATTCACTGGTGGTCCAGTGGTTAGGACTCGTCGCTTTCACTGCCAGGGCCCAGGTTCAATCCCTGGTTGGGGAACTAAGATTCTGCAAGTTGTGCGGGGAGGCCAAAATAAATAAATTAATTAAATTAAATGTAAATAATAATACCCAGTTGATGAGTTTGCTGTAACAATTAAATGAGAACCTAGAATGCTTTGAAGTCATGTTCCTAGGTACATGCATCTTTACTTTATATCTTTCCTTTCATCATTCAATTGCTCTTTATTGTTTGCTTGCTTTTTCCTTTCTATTCTAACTTGGTCCTCTGAGTGAGCCTAGAAGAAATGATGCTAGCAGCAGTGAGCACACCTAGTGTTCACGTTCTGGTTCCTGAATACCATTCTCCACCAGAAAGAACCAGGGGTCCTTGGAGAAACAGCTGATTCCAAGGCTGGGGCGGGGAAAGTTATACTAGGGAGCCTGAAACATCTTGCTGTACCACAAAGTAAGGAAGTGCTCCAAGAATGATGGGCATGTCCAAGAGACACAAGAACAAGCTCCAAGGGGCTCCCTCTGGATAAATCTGGCATAATTTGAACATCAAAATAATGATACTAATGCATTATAACCCAATAAATAAAATAAGAATCAGTGAGTTCAAATGGAGGAGAAGGGAAAGCCCTTCTTTATAGTAGAATACCACCTACTAAACAGAGAAAAAAATGAAAGGAAATCATATTCTACAAAATAACTGGCCTGGACTCTTCAAAAATCTGAGGTCTAAAGTGATAGCTAAAGGCTGAGGAAATGCTTCAGATTAAAGGAGACTATAACAACATGATAGGCAAATGCAATGGTTGATCCTGGGAGGCGGGCAGGAGTAGAGGGAGTGAAGATAGCCACAAAGGGCATTGCTGACACAGCTGACAAAAATTTAAATATAAACTATGGGTTAGAGAATAGTTTTAGGTCAAGGTTATATTTTCTTTTTTCTTTTTTTTTTTTTGCGGTACGCGGGCCTGTCACTGTTGTGGCCTCTCCCGTTGCAGGACGCACAGGCTCAGCAGCCACGGCTCACGGGCCCAGCCACTCCACGGCATGTGGGATCTTCCCGGACCAGGGCACGAACCCGTGTCCCCTGCATCAGCAGGCGGACTCTCAACCACTGTGCCACCAGGGAAGCCCAAGGTTATATTTTCTAAATCTTCTCATTATATGGTGATTATGTAAGAGACTATCCTTGTTCTTAAGAAAAACACACTTAAGTAGTTCAGGGTAAAAGGGCAAAAGATAACTTGTAAATCTGAGTAAAGAGAGTTCCTTATACTAGTCTTACAACTTTTCTGTAAGTCTATAATCAGATGCAAAATAAATAAATCCCACCCCCACTCCTCAGAAAACCAGGAAGTAAAGCACTAGACCTCTGGACACCACCCGCCCTGTTGCAGAGGCTGTTTGCTGATGAGAGGTTACCTTGCATATTAAATGGAAATGCTCCGGTGAAGAAAAATGGCTGGAATGCTGGCGCTGGTCCTGCATACGTCCCATTTTGAGGCTCCAGAGACATTGGTGGCTTGGACGGGACAGAAGAGAACAGGGAGCGACTCTGACTCACCGGTGGCTGACAAACAGGACCCGGTTTTGTGCTTTCTGGTGTTCTGAGTATGGCAGATGGGGCAGACACATCCCCATTCTGAACCAGTGCCAAAGAGGTGTGGTCCCGTGGAAAGGCCCCAAGCAGGGGAGGTTCCCCAGGGGGCAGCAATGGAGGTGAGCCATCTGCAGGGGGTGATGCAGGAGGTGTGGAGGGGCCCCCATTCTGCAGCTGGGCTGAATCCTCCGACCCAGGGGTATAGATGAAAGGGAAGGCTGGGTTGGCCAAATAGTTCGGAACAAAGGGCAGCTCTGACTCCTTCTTCAGCTGAGGGAGGTCGTCATGGTTATCATCATCATCTTCCACTTAAAAAGACGGAAACAGAACATTTACATAGCCCTTTAAAAATTACAAAGTAAAGAGTATCTTGTGAAAGCTAGTGTCCTTTGGTATACAACAAATATTTTGATCAGTGTTTACTGCACGTTTATCGTTACCATTTTTATCACCTTAAAGTTTACAGATAAAAAACCAAAACTTTATAATGCCTACCTTTCCAGAAACAGTATGGAATAATTATCTTGGCACAGTTAAGACTATCTTGTTTTTAGATACAAACAGATTGGCTGTTTGGCATCAAGAATATATACAATAGGGCTTCCCTGGTGGCGCAGTGGTTGAGAGTCCGCCTGCCGATGCAGGGGACACGGGTTCGTGCCCCGGTCCGGGAGGATCCCACATGCCGCGGAGCGGCTGGGCCCGTGAGCCATGGCCGCTGAGCCTGCGCATCCGGGGCCTGTGCTCCGCAACGGGAGAGGCCACAATAGTGAGAGGCCGGCGTACCGCAGGAAAAAAAAAAAAAAAAAAAAAAAGAATATATACAATAATACCATAAGTCTTAAATTAGGTTGACAAAATCAAAAGTTGCCTCAAATCACAGACTCACCTCCCATAATCTTCCTAATTTCTCTCCTTGATGTTAATTGGACTGGCATTTCTCCCTTTGTGGTAAGAATCTCTTTGTCAGCTCCCGATTTTAACAAGTAAGAGACCACCTGACCATGGTTGCGTTTACATGCCCAGTGTAAACAGGTCCTACGGCAAAGAAAAGAAAAAAAGAGTGATTTAAAAAGTGGAGAGGTGATTTGGGATTTCAAATTCTACACACCAGTAAATAAATACATACAAGCGTGTTAGAGTTCAGCTAGAACCAGAAAATCAGGCTGGTAATCTTAACTTCTCTTTTCAGAAAGCAGATGATCGAAATATTTAATATGCTTAAAATTTATTTTTCAATTTCATTTCTGGCCCTTGGGAAAAGCTGATTTATCCTCGGAGCTTTATTTCAATGGCTTTCAGAAGGCTGGCTGCCTGGCTGGCTAGATAACTCTACTGATATCCTGTGTGTTCACTCTATCAGTGTCGCTCATTAGATTGTACCAGTCTCTTTAAAATATATTTTTACATGGCCATATTCCTTTTAAGAGACTATGGAAACTTGCTTCATATGCACCAAATGTCACTTGAAGATTAAATATTATCAGGCTACTAACCATCTCTCATCTGCAGCTTGCTCTGCCACTAAAATTATTACTACAGCAGATTCCTGTCTGAATCTCAGTTACTCTTTTCCTCTTTCCTTTTCTCTCCTTCACACACACACACAAAGGATTTCCAAATTTCCATTTTTAAGAGTTCACTTCTCTAGCTCTCTCCAGAAGGCTACATTTTTCAAGTGCTTTAGGAATTAAAGTACATGTGCAATGCCTTGTGTTTAAGGCACTACACACATACTTTAATTCCTAAAGCACTTCAAAAATGTACATCAACAGCCAAAAGTTTTGAGAACTCTTCTGAAGTATTAGACTTATTTAAGTAAAACTAATTATTTACTATTGTACACACAGGAAGGGATTATGCACACTCTAAAGAGCTATTATCTTAACACTGCACAGAAACAGAATAACATGCTAGCCAATACTCCAACTTAATAGAGCTACGAAATTCATCCCCAGTTGCCAAACCTGAATGTTATTATGGAAGGAAATTACTTTTCTCCCGTTTTGAAATGTCCTCACTCACCAACTCTCTAATTGAACTGAGATAAATATCTTCAGAGCTTATAGACGAATATAAATATGGTAATGAATAGAACATAAGTTCAATACGGAGGATTAGGTCGCCCACCTGAGAAATATAACTATCTAGAAAGTACGTTTGGTTCCAGGAAAAAGCTGATTTGCCCTGGGCACCTTAATATTTATGACTTACAGAAAGCCAGCTTGTCTGGCTGGCTGGGAGCAACTCCACTGATGTTTCAGAGTGATATTTGACATTCCAAACTATTACCCATTAGAATTAGATTATCCAGATGTCTTTAAAAGGTACTCTATGATGAAAAGAATGCCAATTTGGGGAAAATAAGGGAAGAGTCTTGATATGGACTTCTAAAATATAAGCTCTGTGTGAGGGTAAGGAAGTATCTGCTTGAATATACAGGTACTTAATATTTGCTGAATGAGTGAACCAAGGACACGGTGGGCATTACTTGGAGTAGAAGGATCCCACATATCCTTGATTCTGGCCAAACTACAGCTGAGAGTGTGTTTGTGTGTGGATGTCTTGAAAGCCTGAAAATGAATAATTATAATGATAAGCAAGCACTCAAAAATGAATGGAGCATGATGAGAAAAATATGTTCCCTTTTGGAAATAAAGTGCTCACTTGCTAGTAGTAAATCACTTGTTCACGACAAGCTTGAGAGTGAAGGAAGAAATATACTGCCAGTGGATCTGAGACACTTGGGGACAAACCAGCTAGCTAAAGCATCACCATGTAAAGTGGAGTTAAGTCAACACAGCACGTCCCCCACAGCCCTGTACCCTGAGTGATCATCACTTATAGTCCAGACCTGTGCAGCTCTGGGTGGCCAGAACTGACAGGCACTGTAGCCAGGCAATATTTTCAACTTCTTCCTGAGCTATTATACTTGTTCCTTAAAGCAAAGGGGTATGCATGACACTTGAAGTACAATTGATGTGGGAGCTCTATCTTTGAACGTGAACTCTTTAAGCTTTAAATTTGCAGTCAGAATAGCCTATCAGTGCTGGGAAGTATTTCAGACCAGAGGCACTGGGCATCCTTTCAGTGCTGGGAAGTATTTCAGACCAGAGGCACAAATTTCATTTGTGCAGAAATTGTGGTTACTGAGCAGCTAAGAATTGAAAGCAGTAACCATTCTGCTTTTCTATGCTGCTGACTATGTTTTTTGAGGATAACCTTTATATCCCATTACCCAGCACACTGCTTAATAAAAAAATAATAGTTAAAAAAGAAAAAAATAGTTAACACAGACATGTTTTACATGCTGAACACTGTTCTAAAAGTTTTACATATATTAATTCATTTAATCCTCTAAACAACCCATTTAATCCTCTAAACAACCTACTATTATCAACATTCTCCCACTTTACAGATGAGAAAACTGAGGCAGTCAGCAACTAAGCAAAACACTATGGTACACAGAGATTGTATTACAAGGACAATAAAGAGAGGAAAGGGATTAGGAAATGCCAGAGACAGGGAAGGGGCATGGCTCAATTTTAAATTGAGGGCCAAGGAAAGACTCACTAAGGGGACGTCTAAGCTAAGACCTGAAGGAGGTGAGGGGACAAAAGCATTTTAAATAATGGGAAGAGAAAACACAAAGGCCTTGAATCAACATTGTGCCTGGTGTTTTCAGGAAAAGCAAGGAGGCCAGGAGAGCAGAATGAAGGGGGCAAGGGGGTAAAGCCGGAGGTGAGGCTTAGAGGTAAAGACAGAGGATGCAGGGACAAGGAGTCGAAACTGTAGGACCCTGTGGGCTTTTACTCAACGTGAGACGGGAGCTATTAAAGGGTTTTGAGCAGAATGAAATGATCTGACTGGCTGCTGTGCTGAGAAAAGATCCCTCTGGCTGCTGTGCTGAGAAAAGATGTAGGGTAGAAGGACTAGTTAGGAGGCTACTGCATTAATCCAAGTGATGGAATGATGGTGGCTTTGCACCAGAGGTGTAGTGGTAGAGCTAGTGAGAAATGGTCAGATTCTAACTACACCGCTGCCAGTGGAGCTGGCAGGATTAGCGGCTTGACTGGATGTGGGGTGTGAGGGAAAGACAGAAGGCAAGGAGGGCACCAAAGGTTCTGGCCTGTGCACCTCAGATGCTGAGATGAGGACTCAGGAGCAGGCTGGGGACAATTAGGGCGACCAGGAACTCAACCCTGGGCATGTTGCATTTGAAGTCCTATTAGACATCTTCCCCCAATTAAATCTATGAAAGTCTCTTCATAGTTCCACCAACTTACGTTCACTGAGCACCTACTATGTGGTTAAGAAAGTATGGTTTGGGGGCTTCCCTGGTGGTCCGGTGGTTAAGACTCCATGTTTCCACTGGAGGGGGTGTGGGTTCGATCCCTGGTCGGGGAACTTAGATCCCACATGCCGTTGGGTGTGGCCAAAAAAAAAAAAAAAAGAGGAAGTATGGTTTGGAGGCAGATGCTGGGTTTGTTTCCCAGCTCCATCAGTTACTGTAAACTCTGTGACCTTGGGAAAATTACTTAATCTTTCTGGGCTTCAGTATCCTCACCTACAAAATGGAGAGGATAACAATAGCTATGTCCCTGAGTAGTTGTGAATGAGATAATACACATAAAGCACCTGGAAGCTTGTTTGCACTACGGAGCAAGCTCAATAAATGTTAGCTGTTTATATCATGCTGCATCTCCGTAAATGCTCACAACACTCTTCTGAAATAACTGGAAAATGAAGTGAGTCGGGCAAGGTTGTATATCTAAGCAGGAATGGAGAAGAACCTGCAGGAAAGACCAGGCTTATTCTTCTGCACAACACTGCCTCCCAGTGCCGAAACAATGATTCACAGCTTGTGAACCACACAGCAATCCTGGAAATGGCACACACAGAGAAAAGCAAGCTAGTTTGCAAACACTTTTAAACAAAACAAAAAAGCAGTTTCTGTTGTTTCCTCGCTTTCTGGACAGCTACGCAGGCTGTTTTCCTTAGGGTAAGTGCGTAGATAGATTTGTGAGGAAGTCGGGAAACTGCGACTCCAGTCCTGGCTTTTATATTAATAGTTGTGTGACCTCGGGCAGGTTATTCTCTGAAGTTGAACCCATCTCCAATGTCCCTTTTAGTTTCAAACTGTATGATTCCACCTTAAAAAATAAAACATTTGCAAACTCACTTTAACTCTCAGCTAGCAATATAGGTTGGTTAAGCATTAGTGGATCAAATAAAAAATTAAAATTTAAATGTGAAGAGAGCAGAATAATACCACATTCAGTAACTTAAAACTTGACCACCAGCACATCATAAAATGAGATGCCTTATTTAGTTGGAAAGGACTCAACTGCATGCAGGCATCTGAAGTCCCGTGTTTGAAACTGTTGTAAGAAAACAAAGCAAACACTCCATAGGATAAATGAATGGGTCTTCCTGCAACAGGCAGCTGTAGGTAGTAGCAAATCACTGCTGCAGTGAGACAACAGAGAAGCAGAATAGGGACGCAAGTGATTTTTTCCCCTAGTCTTGGGAAAAGAAATCGTGCTAGTTTATAAGATCCACATTTCCTCAGTTGCTTATGCTTTTTGCTCTGCACAGACGTGCTCTTCATAGTAATTCCAGACTAGAACTGGGGTGAGCATCAAATTAGGGTGACGTTAGGGGTGGGGAGGGAGGAACGGCGGGCGCCAGGGTTCGGGTGGGCGCTGCCGGGGCAGGACCACGTGGGCCGGGATTTGGACACGACGCTCCGCTGACTAACCGAGGCAGAGGGGGCCAGGTCTGGCCTCCAGAGCGCACAGCCTCGTTGACCCAGAGCGCACAGCCTCGTTGACCCGGAGCGCCGGGCCACGCCTTAGAGGGCGTCGGGTTCAGCGCTAGGCCGAGGTCGCGCCCGGGCCGGGTGCTCTGACCCTAGGCCTCCCCCGCTCCCCACTTACCAGCCGTTGACCTCATTTTGGGAGTTCACATCCACCCCGCTCTCCACCAGTTTCTGCACCTCCCGAATGTCCCCCAAGGCCGCGGCCTCCCGCAGCCTCTCCTGCTGCTCCTTCTGCTCCAGGAGAGCGCTCATCTTCCCTCGGCCCCAGGCCCCCGCCCGGGTCCGCCCGCCCGCCCAGTCCCGGCCGGTCAGCGCCGCCGACGCCGCGGCCCGCTCCCCGCCATGGAGAGACCGCGCGGAGCACGTCCGCCCAGCTCGCGCCGCCGCCCGCGCCCGGCCAGCTGCCTCGTCTACCCCGCCGAGGGCCGCCCGCCACTCTCCTGCTGTTCCCGGCCCGTGGGCCCAAGCCTCCTCCCGGCCGCGCCTCCCGCAGGCCGGCTCCGGGGGAACCTATTCAGAGTGACAACCCTGACCCAGATATTTTCCGTTCCTACCCTCGGCGCCCGCGCGGGCTGGCTGTTTATGTAACAGCTGCACAATATTATCTGCCGTGATTCACGGACTATTTTTAGAACTCCCTACCCCGCAGCTTCCAGGGAGGAGGACAGACACAAGGAAAGGGAAGAATGGGTATTTGAGAGCCAGAAAAGCCTTATCCCCTGGCGCAGGCTGTTTACCAGGCATCAAAAATAACTGGTGTTCCCCACCCCCCCACCCCCACCCCGGTTTGTTTGGCTCTTTTTCCTTATCTGAACCAACTCTTGCCCGGCAGGATGCGGAAATGGGCTGAAAACGATCCTATTATATGCCTGTTATTGCAGAGATAGAGTACACGGTTCTTCTTTTGACAGTGCTTGGGACTTTTCAGTTCGATTATTTATTTCAATTGCTGTTGTTTTACATCTCATTTTAGAGATTTCTTCTAAATTGGCTTTCAGGAAAAATATATTGTGCTCAGAGTCTATAAAATGTGATTTATTACTGCTTTTAAATCTTAATTAATTACTCTTCGTGAAGGCCATGTAAGGAAAAAAGAAAGAAGAGAACACCAAAGAGGCTTTGGTGAGAGGAACGGTGCAAAGTATAAACAGCATTCTGCCTGACTTCTTTGCCTAATCAATCTAATGAGGCTCAGAGCCTGGGCTGGCACTGCCTTACTACCCAGCCCGAGAAAAAGGAAAGTATTGTTTTGCTGAGCCCAGGCGCCCGGGAGACATCTTCCAATGTGGCACAGGATGGAAGATTGCAGATGGGGTCGGAAGGGTTAAGGAATAACCCTGGGGTGAAAAAGAGAAAGGTCTGAACGCAGAGAGGAGATAAAATAGGAAGAGACAAATTTAGGCATGGGGTTTTCATTTGCCTCTCTTGGGGCAGCCCAGGATTTGCACAGCAAGCATTTTTCTTGCTACTGTTTAAGAAAAACCCAAATCTGTTTATTATGATACAGTCATTCACACAGCACACAGTGCACACCAGGTGGTACTGAATATAAACTGACTGCACACTTAAATTGATCCTATGGTGAACTGGAACTCTGCTTGAGCTTACATTTTTATTTGTCCCCCAATTTAAACTTTAATTCTCAGATCCAGCATGATACTCCATCTGAAGCTGATGTGCATAGTACTGGAATTGGGCCCTTTAGCACAATTTGTGTGACAGAGGAGTAGGTAGTGGCCTCTTTTTTAAAAAAGCAGTTCAAAAAACTTGGTAGTTACTGCAGATCAAAATCTGTGAGTTCTCTTGGTAAGGATTTATTTGTAAACTTTCCCTTCCTTACAAAGGATTTTAGGGACTTCCCTGGTGGCACAGTTAAGAATCTGCCTGCTGATGCTGGGGACACAGGTTCGAGCCCTGGTCTAGGAAGATCCCACGTGGCACGGAGCAACTAAGCCCGTGTGCCACAACTACTGAGTCTGCACTCTAGAGCCCGCAAGCCACAACTACTGAGCCCAGGTGCCACAACTACTGAAGCCCGTGCGCCTAGAGCCCGTGCTCCGTGACAAGAGAAGCCACCGCCGTGAGAAGCCCGTGCACCGCAACGAAGAGTAGCCCCCGCTTGCCACAACTAGAGAAAGCCCGCACACAGCAACGAACACCCAATGCAGCCAAAAATAAATAAATAAATTTATTTTTACAAAAAATTTTACTTATTTGGCTGCACTGGGTCTTAGTTGCGGCACACGGGATCTTCATTGCAGCATGCGGGATCTTTAGCTGTAGCATGCGAACTCTTAGTTACGGCATGCATGTGGGATCTAGTTCCCCGACCAGGGATCGAACCTGGGCCCCCTGCATTGGGATTGCGGAGTCTTACCCACTGGACCACCAGGGAAGTCCCTTATTTATTTTTTATTTTTTAAAATTTAGGGAATTCCCTGGTGGTCCAGTGGTTAGGACTTGGCACCTTCACTGCCAGTTGGGCCCCGGGTTTGATCCCTGGTCGGGGAACTAAGATCCCACAAGCTGAGTGGGGCAGCCAAAAAAAGGAAAAGAAGGGCTTCCCTGGTGCCGCAGTGGTTGAGAGTCTGCCTGCCGATACAGGGGACACGGGTTCGTGCCCTGGTCCGGGAGGATCCCACATGCTGCGGAGCAGCTGGGCCCGTGAGCCATGGCCGCTGAGCCTGCGCTTCTGGAGCCTGTGCTCCGCAATGGGAGAGGCCACAACAGTGAGAGGCCTGCGTACTGGAAAAAAAAAAAAGGAAAAGGAAATTAACAGACATTTATTCCTTTAGTTGAACAACCTTTACACACAAAATGTATGGTTTAACTTTTGTTGTTTGTTTGTTTGTTTTTTGAGTGGAAAGGAATTTAGGTCTCAAGAGGTTTTGTGAGCCTGTTACCTATTTTATGGAAATCATTTAAGTGATTGATTGATTGATTGATTGATTGATTTGCCTCAAGACCCAGCTTGCAAGATTTTAGTTGCCTGACCAGGGATTGAGCCCTGCCTGCCATCCCCCACTCCCCGCCCCCCACAGTAGAAGTGCAGAGCTCTAACCACTGGACCATCAGGGAATTCCCTAAGTGAGTCTTTTAAAAGACCTGACGAGAATAGGAGAAAGATTGGTTCAAGGAAACCAGCAATTTGATTTCAAAATTAAACTACCTATTAAGTCAGCAAAACCAGAATTGGAAAGAATTGGGGCAATTACTCTTCCATATTTCCTACACACTCAAATTCACCCAGGTAAACTAAGCCTGGACTACGGGAAGATGGGAAGCAAACAGATGTGGTGGTATGCTGACTATTAAAGAAGGCATAATTGGTGACTTGGAAGTTTGTAGAAAGGTAAGGATTTTTGAGGGTAGGTTGAGCAGGAATGAAAAAAATGTAGTTAAATTGGAAACCATGAACTTGTATTAACAGCAACTACATGACTTTTCTCAGTAGCCTTATGGGAATGGATAAATTGGGTTAACCCAAGATGACTTTTAACACTTGTTAGACTGAGCAATGATGTTACTTTTAAATAAAGCCAACCTTAATTTTTAGCCAAAGGTAAAATGGTCACAAACTAGCACTACAGATAAAGTATTTACAATTTTGATCAAAGCTGACTTTTTCTATCCTCCCACACTTGAAAGGTATCTGATGACCATCAATTTCCCAATCCTAGCATTACTAGCTTACAAACCTTAAGGTTTATAATTCCCTTCTCATTTACTTGATGTTCAATTTCCATCAGTTTCAGTATATGCCAGTATAAGTACCATTACTATTTTGCATGAAATTCAGTATTCTACAGATCCCGTGGAGTCATGGGATTGAGTCAGGAGCCTCTGCCTTTTAAGTGAACTTCAGTGGTACTGTGGAGACCAAGGCAATTTTGTTTAGGTTAACCAGGATTTGTTTCTTTTGTAAGAGAATCCTCTTGCAACATGTTTATTCAATTCTCTTAAAAATGGTGGCATTCTTTTAAACTTTTCTCCTTTCGGAAGCAGCAGTCACAGATACGGAATATTAGATTAAATCTAAAAATGTAGACCCTAGTCAACTTTCCTGACTTTTCTGCATATGATCATGACAGAGGATTAGGACATCCTTCACATTTCCAAGCAAAATCCAACTTTAAAAGTTTGTCCTTGGGCTTTCCTGGTGGCACAGTGGTTAAGAATCTGCATGCCAGTGCAGCGGACACAAGTTTGAGCCCTGGTCCGGGAAGATCCCACATGCCGCCAAGCAACTAAGCCTGTGTGCCACAGCTACTGAGCCTGCACTCTAGAGCTGGCATGCCACAACTACTGAAGCCTGCGCACCTAGAGCCCGTGCTCTGCAACAAGAGAAGCCACTGCAATGAGAAGCCCACGCACCGCACCAAAGAGTAGCCCCCACTCGCCACAACTAGAGAAAGCCCACGCACAGCAACGAAGACCCAATGCAGCCAAAAATAAATTAATTTTTTTAAAAAAGTCGATCCTTGCCAAACTCCATAAAACAGCCACTGGAGAGTAACCCAGCAGAGCACTGCATCACTCCAGTAAAGCTGTCGGTTTCATCACATGCACCAACATGTGCATGGCTAGCTTCTGCACTCCTCTTCTACATAACGTATTTTACACCTATTGTACAAAACAGCATTTTAAACACTGACATGTAAACTTCCTAAAAGGATAAAGCAAAGACAAAAGTATTTTTCTTATTAGAAACAAGATATACCATCACTTATAGTATTCGAACATTATTGCACTTTAGCTGTCATAATTTGACAATGCATTCATGAAACAATCTGTAGACAACTAGTTTTAAGAGACGTTAAAAAACACTTTTTAGACATGAATATCCTAATTAATTAGGTAAGAATTTCACAAACATTACTTTTTTTTTAATTTTATTTTTGGCTGTGTTGGGTCTTTGTTGCTTAACGTGGGCTTTTCTCTAGTTGAGGCGAGCAGGGGCTACTCTTTGTTGCAGTGTGCGGGCTTCTCACTGCGGTGGCTTCTCTTGTTGTGGAGCATGGGCTCTAGGCATGCAGGCTTCAGTAGTTGTGGCACACGGGCTCAGTAGTTGTGGCGCCGGGCTTAGTTTCTCCGCGGCATGTGGGATCTTCCCGGACCAGGGCTCGAAACCCGTGTTCCCTGCATTGGCAGGCGGATTCTTAACCACTGTACCACCAGGGAAGCCCACAAACATTACTTATATTAGCAGTAACAGTGGAGCTGGAGAGTACTGTACCATCTCCAAGCTGCATGGTGAGAACCACCAGCGGTGTGGCGGAACTTGTGGCCCTTTCCAAGGCTACAGCTCTTTCAACCTGCCAATGTCAGCCCTCACATCTACCTGTACTTGTGGACTGGACTGGTGATCCACTAGGTGTCAGGATTTCTTCTGGTAGATTTATGGAATGGATCAATGAGGATAACCTCAAAGAATTTGTGCGTAGAATTTTCACCAACCCAGTATGAATCCAGGACTCTCAGAGTCACATGGTGGCACCCAGCTCACTCCTCCACAATAGACTGAAGGCTTCAAGCAAACTTTAGCGGTTTAACACCATGATAATTAGGCTTGCCATAGCTGGCACCCTTAGGAACTGGGCATTTGCAGCTAGCACGGCTCACAGGAATCTGATATGTGACATAACCTTGCTTGGCCTTGTATCCCAGTCTGCGTGCTTTATCAGGCTGGGTGGGGTGGAGGGCCCTGTGGAGTGCAGAGAGCTGGCAGTACGGCCAAAAGCACACCTTGAGAAGAAAGCGCGTTACATCGACTCTTCCTCCACAGCTCCTGGATGTACTTGTAAGTGCCTGTTTTGGCTTACCTTTGAGATAAACTGATGGCTGCCGCCAGACTGAAAGGGAGAAACTTTTATTTGAAAGAAAAAGACTGATATTTGCAGTATCGTGTGACAAACCCCAAAATGTACAAGGTAAAATGGTGGCACAAGGAAGATGATGAGTTGTGTGTGGCAGGCGGAGAATGAGGGTCCAGGTTGGCTTTACAGAGCTGGTGATGCTTGGGCCGTGAGCTGAGGAAGATGGGTAGACGTTTCTGGGGTGAGGAAAGAGCATTCCACGTCTGGAGCAGTGTAACGTGCTGTGATGTCATAGGAAGAAGGGGTGTTCAAGGTGTGGGGGGAGCAGTAGCAAATAGCTGGAGAAGCAGGTCCGATCATGGATGGCCTTGTGATGGTTAAATTTTAGATGGGGAACCATTGAGGGGTTTTGAGCAGGGAAGAGACACAACTGGATTTACATTTAGAAAGAGGATGGAGGCAACAAAGCAGATGGAGGATGGAGTCATGGGGGCCACACCGAAGACTGGGAAGCAGTAGTAACTGTGGCTTCATTTCTATATTAGTTCACCAGAGCTGCCATACAAAGTACCACAGACCTATGGCTTTAAACAACAGAAATTTATTCGCTCACAGTTCTAGAGGCTAAAAGTCCAAGATCCAAGGTGTCAATAGGTTTGGTTTCTCCTGAGGCCTCTCTCCTTGGCTTGCGGATGGCTGCCTTCTCACTGTGTCCTCACATGGCCTTTCCTCTCTCTGTGTGCCTACCTGGCGTTTCCAAATTTCCTCTTCTTATAAGGATACCAGTCAGATTGTATTGGGGCCCATTTTCAATTTATTACCTCTTTAAAGGCTCTATTTCCAAATGGAATTACATTGTGAGATCCTACTGTGGATTCTGAGAATTTGAACATATGAATTTGTGTGTGTGTGTGTGGTGGGGCACACAGTTCAGTCCATGACACTTTGCATTAGTAACATACATGGAACGGGGTCTGGAGACCACTGACTGATAAGGCTGTTTTCCATCTCAGCATCAGAAAATAACCAACTCATATAATCTATAAAAGTTATCTGTAGGGCTTCCCTGGTGGCGCAGTGGTTGAGAGTCCGCCTGCTGATGCAGGGTACGCAGGTTCGTGCCCCGGTCCAGGAAGATCCCATATGCCGCGGAGCGGCTAGTCCCGTGAGCCATGGCCGCTGAGCCTGCGTGTCCGGAGCCTGTGCTCCGCAGCGGCAGAGGCCACAACAGTGAGAGGCCCGCGTACCGCAAAAAAAAAAAAAAAAAAAAAAAAGTTATCTGTAAACTGGGCATTGTGATTTGTTCATAAAGACTACTTTTGGGAATTCCCTGGCCATCCAGTAGTTAGGACTCTGAGCTTCCACCGCAGGGGGCACGGGTTTGATTCCCCTGGTCGGGGAACTAAGATCCCACATGCCCCCAGGGGCGCGGCCAAAAAAACAAAAGACTACTTTTATGTCTGAATCCCTGATGCCCAGCAGATGATGCTGGCACTGGTTGAATTAATGAAAAAGATAAATGAATGAATTCATTATCTGCAGTGGTAATACACACTGAACTGTGGCTGGCCTCAGAATCTATGAAAAAGAGAGCCATAGAGAGCCTAGTGTGGGACGGGGTAGGAGCTCTTGCCTCTGAGATCCAAAGGACAGTATTTTCCTTTTGTTTCAAGTTATTTTTGTCTTCCATGGTTCAGGAGCTCCCTGAGAACCAGGTCATATACATCTATCTGTGTTCCCGGCCACTAACCCAGTTCCTGGCACAAAGTACACGCGCCATTAAAGTTTGTGGAATGAATGAGGGAATTAGATTAAAAAGTTTTAGGGAATTCCCTGGTGGTCCAGTGGTAAGGACTCGGCACTTTCACTGCCGTGGCCTGGGTTCAATCCTTGGTCAGGGAACTAAGATCCTGCAAGCTGCGTGATGTAGAAAAAAAAAAAGTTTTAGTGAACAGAAACTGTAACTTTGCATTCAGGTTTTATAAGTCCTGTTTGTAGTTCAAGATATGTACTTTTTTTTTTTTTTCCTTTTTGGTGGTTGTGGCAGTGGTGAACCTTCAAGAAACGCTTCATTGAGAAAACAGCAACCATCAGCTAAAAACTCCCTCATCTCACTGCTGCATCTACAAACTGATTTCTTTTTTCTTCTCTTGTTTCAGTGGAGAAAAGGTCCTTTTTTCTAGGAAAGGCCAATGTGCCCTGGAGCCTAAACCATCACCTTCCCTTCTTAAGAATTTGGAACTTTAGCTATTCTCTTCTTTTATCTTCTACTTTTTCCAACACTAAACATATTCTAATTTCCCATCTTAAAAAAGCCTCCCTTGACCCATACCTCCTTTCAGTTCTTACCCTGTCTCGCTGCTTCACTTCTTAAAATGAGTTGTCCACCTGCCATCTTACTCCTTCATTTTTCCTTCGTTCTTCAATCCATTTCAGTCTGACTTCCAACTGCGGATCCAGTGGATCCTTTTCAGTCTTCTCATGCCAGATCTTCAGCAGTTTTCTACAATGTTGGTTACTTTCACCTTTAAAAAAAATTTATTTATTTATCTTTGGCTGCATTGGGTCTTCGTTAACGTGCGCGGGCTTTCTCCATTTGCAGTGAGCAGGGGCTACTCTTCGTTGCGGTGGCTTCTCTTGTTGCGGAGCACGGGCTCTAGGCGTGCGGGCTTCAGTAGTTGTGGCACGTGGGCTCAGTAGCTGCGGCTCACGGGCTCTAGAGCACAGGCTCAGTAGTTGTGGCACACAGCCTTAATTGCTCTGCAGCATGTGGGATCTTCCTGGACCAGGAATCGAACCCGTGTCCCCTGCATTGGCAGGTGGATTCTTAACCACTGCACCACCAGGGAAGCCCACTTTCACCTTCTTGAAACAGTTTCTCTATTTTTGTTTGTTTGTTTGATCTTCCCTGACTTTATACTCTTCAGATTTTCCTCTTACATCTTTGGCTTCCCTTTCACAGTATCCTATGCTTCCTTCTCTACCCCTTTAAAGCAGCATCTCTCAAATGCTTGCTATCCTCAGGCCACTTAATGAGTATCCTGACAGTTTTAGGTTCATTTAAAATAATGATGAACATCGTTTCATATAATGAAATGACCTTGGTATATGCTACTCTCTCTCTGCTTTGAATTCTTTTCTGTCCACTTTGCTTGGCTGGAGAGCCATCATCTTTTAGGCCTTAGGTCATTTCCACGGAGAGACCTCTCTTACTCTTGGACAGAACCCTACTTTCTCCTCCTCATTATCATAATAGCTAATGATTAAACTTAAAATGTGTTGGGCCTGTTCTACATGCCTTACCTGTGTTATCGTCACAGCAACATCTTATGTGTTTAGGGGACCATTATTACTATAAGCCCCATTTTACAGACGGGGAAAGGAAGGCAGAATGGCAGAGCTGGGATTACCAACCCAGGCGATCTGTCTTTAGAGTCCGTACAGTTAAAGGCGCTAGAGTACTTACTACAATTTATATTGATATATTTATTTAGTGACTGTCTCCCTCACTAATCCTCAAGGTCTGTGGGAGCAAAGACCGTGTCTGAAAGGTTCAGAGCTTAGCTTCAAGCGTTTACCTGGTACATGATAGGTACTCAAGATATTTGTTCAGTAAATGAATCAATAATTTAAAAAAATTCCAGACTGAGAGGCAAACTCCTCCCCATACTCTGCGTGAGAAGAAACCACCTTATCTCTTCTTGCCTTGATTTTCCACCTTGTGAATCAGGGGAGTCGGGGTGGGAGGAGAAAGCCAGGGAAAAGAGGCGGCAAGCGCAGAGACTAGGAGAAAGGAGTCGGAACATGGAACGAGTGCTTATCTTCACTTTCCTCCACTGCAAGATGGCACCGAGAGCACCGCGTGGTACAAAAGGATACGCTACCCTTTTCTCCATTTCGGAGCGGTGTTAAGGCCTCAAGACATATGTTTCTATTTCCGTGAAAGAGCGCGGGACTAACGGAGCCTGAAGCAGCACGCGCTACCACGTTGAATAGCCTCCGGTTTCGCTTTGCGCGGAACGGGGCGGTGCGGCCCAGCAGGGGCGGAGTTCAGGCCTCGGTAGGCCCCGCCCACGGGCCGGCGGAAGCGGCCCGCCCTCGCCTCCCAGGCCTGGGCGTGTCCCCGTGGGCGCACGCGCGCGCACGGCATGTTGGGAAGGCGTCCGCGCGGCGGCCATTTTGTCTTGTCGGCTCCTGTTTAGCGCAGGCTTTTAGGCCGGGAGCGGGCTGGAGAGCTTGGCGACTGTGTCGCCGGCGTTTTCTTTGGTGGGTGCCAGGGCTGGTGGGAGCAGTCGCCCGAGGAAAGCACCATGATTTCGGCCGCGCAATTGTTGGATGAATTAATGGGCCGGGACCGAAACCTCGCCCCGGATGAGAAGCGCAGCAACGTGCGGTGGGACCACGAGAGCGTAAGTCCCGCGGGCCTTGGGCCTGTGCCCGGGCGCCGTGGGGGAGGGGAGTGGAACGGACTGGGGCCTGCCGGGGACGCGGCGCGGTTTGGGGCCCGGGCCGCCCCGGGGTCAAGTGTCTGACCCCGTGGCCGGAGGGAGCCGGGAGGATAGCCCGGGAGGGAGGAGTCCTCCTGGATCCTAGGATAAGGGATGATTTATTGTTGTTTAAGTATCAAGGAAGTCAAAAAGACCCTTGGCAGAATTGAAAAGCACCTTAATCAGGCAGGGAAAGGCGGGAAAGGAAGGCTTTTTTTTTTTTTTTTAACATCTATAGGCTGTGGAGTTTTCACTTCATTGTGAAATAGGGGAAAGGGCAAATTCTACCGTTATTTGGGCTGAGCGACGTATTTAGACTGAAATTTCTGGCCAGCATTAGTGGTAAAAATCGTAACAGTATATTATTTCAGTAATGGTTCAGTTTCGACGCTTACATGGGGAAATAAAATTTTAAAAGAGGCCATAACTTGGTAGGGTTCACCGTGATTTACAAATATTGTTTGATAGCAGTACGGTCTAGTAAGCCATTCATGTAGATAATTGTCAAGGCATTTTCGTCACATGAAACTCATTTGATTCTCTTAACCCTGTAGGGGTAAATAATTATAAACCCGGTTTCACAGATGAGACTTGAGAGGCTCACCCAAGGTCTTTTGGCAAGTTAAATGGCGATCCTAAACCTAATCTTTGTGGTCTTGTTCACTTTCCACAGTTCTATGAAACTGGCTCTCTGCAAATACCCTGATGTTTATCTAGTGTTTTGAACACGGTGTGTAACATTTGTTTTAGGTCTTACCTGAAGAGTAGATGTAGAATTTAATTTTACGTGTGGTTGTCATCAAACAAGATAATTTAAAGGCAATTACTAATCAAAATATGAAGGAATAAACAAATATGCCTTTTTTTTGAAGTTGCTTACTCATTTTAAACATAGGCTTTGGTCAGAATAAAATTTCTCTTGCAGTGCGGGAAAACAAGTTGGTGCTAGACAAGTCTTTTCAGTACCTTAAAAAATAAGCGTTTGACTAAAGTGGGCGCTGCCTGATTCCACAGTAGTATGAAGTGTTGTGGTAGAATTCATAGAGTAACTGTGTTTTTTGCCTTGATTCTTTCTTTTCTAGGCATTTCTTTGTCACAGTGAAGTAACTTTTTCTTTTACCACTTCACTCAGTAATCTAAGCTTTGCAAAAAGAAAAAATGAACATTATGATTCACTTGATGGGCAAATAGGACATTTATCTATTTTGAATTACAGAGGGAAAATTCCTTTTGATTGCTCATCAACTGGAGCAGCCTATGTCTGTGCCTAATTGGTTTTGAACAAGTGTTGTGGAGAAACTTTTTTTCCTGGTGGTATTTTATTGCCATATTCCATTACATGTGCTGGGTTTATAACATAAGTAATGAGGCTGTCAGAAAAGCAACTTAAGTTTTATGTCATCTTAGTTCAATAAATCTGTTTTCCTTTCAGGGTTTTTTTTTCCTTTTAGTGCTTCTCACTGATTTAAACTTGTGGTGCTGTTAAAATATTTTATGCCTTTAATGACAAGTTGCACTTCATTCTAGATTCAGGGATTTGAAAAAGTCAATTGCTGGTGTTTCAGATTCTTGTCTGCAAGGAAAGGTTGGTGTAGACCAGCGTGTGGCCTCTTCTAAATAAGCAGGAATTACTATAGAGTTTTATAAAGCTGGGGAAGCTCGTGGCATCACTTCCAGGTCATTTGCGTATGTTGTTGGCTGTTAGTGCTAAAATCCTGGAGGAATAGACAACCCCAGTATGTACTGTAAGGGTTTCACCATCACTGTAACCTGATATTTCAATTTTTTATTTTTTTGGCCACGCCTCGAGGCTTGTGGGATCTTAGTCCCTGACCAGGGATCAAACACAAGCCCTAGTCAGTGAAAGCGTGGAGTCCTAACCACTGGACCACCAGGGAATTCCCCCAAATATTTTTGCATTCCTGTTCTATCTGGAAATTTTTCTTTGCCACACTTGCACTGGATGCAGAAAGCCATTTCAGCTGGGTGGGGTCCTTTTGTTTAACAATGAAATGGAAGCTTTACCTTAGTGTTAAAAAATTCCTAGATGTCTGCATCAGACTGATCTTTGGAATTTGTTTTAAATGCAGATATCTGTCCTTCTTGGGCGCCCACCCACCCCCATTCTGATAGGTCTACATTAAGGCCCCAGAAATCTGCATTTTTTAAAATGGCATCTTTATGCATTCTAAAGCTTGTGAACTACTGCTTCCTGACCCACGTCCTTAGTGTCAATACTAGGTTTTTTTGTTTGTTTTAATAAATTTATTTGTTTTTATTTTTGGCTGTGTTGGGTCTTCGTTGCTGTGTGTGGGCTTTCTCTAGTTGTAGCGAATGGGGGCTACTCTTCGTTGCAGTGCACGGGCTTCTCATTGTCGTGGCTTCTCTTGTTGCGGAGCACGGGCTCTGGGTGCGCAGGCTTCGGTAGTTGTGGCACTTGGGCTCAGTAGTGTCACTCGGGCTCAGTAATTGTGGCACTCGGGCTCAGTAGTTGTGGCTCGCAGGCTCAGTAGTTGTGGTGCACGGGCTTAGTTGCTCTGCGGCATGTGGGATCTTACCAGGCCAGGGATCAAACCCATGTTCCCTGCCTTGGCAAGCGGATTCTTAACCACTGTGCCACCAGGGAAGCCCAATACTAGGTTTTTAATTGTGAGCTAGAAGCACTTGGGGGAAACTCACTTTTAAGTGAAGGATGCTTCTGTGATGCAAATTACTGACCTTTCATTTATTTGTAAAGATGTATGTAACCACTATCAGAGAAAGTGCTTTACGTTACAGGCCTTTCCAACTTTTGTAGATTGTTACCTTTGGATTTGAGAGAAAGTAGTGTTCAACTAAAGTAGTTTTCAACTCAAGTCAAATCAGCTTTAATACTGTTGCAAGGATTCATTGACACACCCTCCTCCCTCATTGATTAATATTTTACATTTCCTTGAGATTAGTATTTTTGCGTTAAGCAGTTTGCTCTGCTTTGTTAATCCTAAACAACCAGGGTAATGAGGAAAGCATATGATTTTACCTGCCTAGTGTGAGCACCTTTTGGTTAGTGTTCACATGCAAAGATTTCAGCGTTTGATAGAGAAGGCATTGGTAGCCTTCTGATCATCTGAAGAGTTGAGATTGTAGGGAATTGTAAAGTTTGGTCTGGAGCTTTTATTATTATGTATATAAAAAGAATTTTGTAGTTCAAATTGAGGATTTTATATTGTAGATCTCAACCCAAAAGTGAAATTAAGTGTTGACTTAACTCTGATTCTAATAATATGTAAAATGAGACTTTGTTCATAATTTTTCAAATTCAAGTGTGCCCTCTTTTCAATGAAGGCTTAATTTATGAAGGGAATTGAAATAAATGTTCTTTTCTAAAATTTTCACAATGTTAGCAGATACTGTCGCTGACACTGAAAGTTGTTTAGAAAAGAAAGAACAGTTAAGTTACTGTCCACATTTTTACTTGTGACTTTTAACATCTAAAAAAGGGATTCAGGGCTTCCCTGGTGGCGCAGTGGTTGAGAGTCCGCCTGCCGATGCAGGGGACACGGGTTCGTGCCCCGGTCCGGGAAGATCCCACATGCCGCGAAGCGGCTGGGCCCGTGAGCCACGGCCGCTGAGCCTGAGTGTCCGGAGCCTGTGCTCCGCAACGGGAGAGGCCACAACAGTGAGAGGCCCGCGTACCGCAAAAAAAAAAGGATTCAGAATCTAAGAAGGAAATTGGAAGCCAAAAATGAGTAAATATACCGCATGGCATCTACAGGTATTTTACTAGACAGTTTTTTTGTTTTTTTTTGTGGTACATGGGCCTCTCACTGTTGTGGCCTCTCCCGTTGTGGAGCACAGGCTCTGGACGCACAGGCTCAGTGGCCGTGGCTCACGGGCCTAGCCGCTCCGTGGCATGTGGGATCTTCCCGGATCGGGGCAAGAACCCGTGTCCCCTGCATCGGTAGGCGGACTCTCAACCACTGCGCCACCAGGGAAGCCCTACTAGACAGTTTTAATTCATAGTCACCAAAATGTTATTTCTGTCAGAAGTATAGACATCTCCTGCCACACTCTGTAGTACATGGTAAGTGTTGGGCTTCTTGGAATTGCCAGCAGCCTATATTTTGTGTATATAACTGCTGTTTGCTTTTTTCTCTCCAAAACACATACAAAAGTGAATAGTGGAATGAACTCTGCATGTAACCATACCCAGTGAGACACATTATCAACAGATGGCCAGTATTATTTCCTCTGTATGTCCTACCTCTTTCACTATTTTGAAGCAGTTCTATCATTTCAACCTTAAAGACATCATTATCTGTCTCTAAAATATAAGGACTGGGACTTCCCTGGCATTCCTGTGGTTAAGACTGCTAGTACAGGGGGCATCAGGTTCGCTCCC
The DNA here is from genome assembly GCF_964374135.1 of Grampus griseus. Lineage (NCBI taxonomy): Eukaryota > Metazoa > Chordata > Mammalia > Artiodactyla > Delphinidae > Grampus > Grampus griseus. Next base: position 24,626,615 of record NC_139014.1, read on the forward strand.
TGGTTGGGGAACTAAGATTCTGCATGCCTTGGAGCACGACAAATAAATAACCACAATATTATTATCAGACTGAAAATATTAAGGTATTTCCTTAATATTTGATTGCCTTTGGGAAACCATGTCTCTCTCTCTCTCCCTCCCTCCCTCTCTCTCTCTCTCTCCCTCTCTCTCTCTCTCTCTGTCTCTGTCTCTGTCTCTGTCTGTCTCTGTCTCATTAGACTTTTTTTTCCTTCTGATGCACCGTGCAGCTTGTGGAATCTTAGTTCCCTGACCAGGGATTAAATCTGGACCCTCAAGCAGTGAAAGCACGGAGTCCTAACTACTGGACTTCCAGGGAATTCCTGGTATCTCATTAGACTTGATTTCTTCACAAGGGGAGAAAGTAGCTTATGTTAGTATACAGTGTTTCATTGTTTTATGAAATGTGTTTAATTTTCTGATCATTTCTTGTAAATTGAGGAAGTTCCTATAATTACTTTGGATGATACAAATAATACAGATTATTTTGAATGACACAAAAATGTATCATTCTTATAATATGTACAACCGAATAGTATAGATGCAGCACTTTCCCTGAGAGAACTGTCATTTGGTAGCAGTTATGAAGGAGTAATGGGCTTTTGTAGCACAGTGGGGGAAAGCAGAGGGTCTAGAAAAGCACACATGAAAGGGGCACTTAACCCAGACTGGGGTACTTGGGGAAGGCCTCTTAAAGTGGACTTTAAATACTGAGACCTAAAGGATTCGTAGGAGTTAGCCTGAGGGAGAGAAGACAAATGTTACTAGGGGCTGGAGAGAATCTTAGGCCTGAGAAATTGTGAATGGTATTAGAGCTGAAGCCCTTGTTTTTGTTGTTGGGGGAGGAGGTGTGTAGATAGATGAGCAGGAACCTTGTTTTGAATGTTTTTTATAAGCCTTGTTAAAAGTTGGGACTAAATGACATTGGGAAATAATTGAAGGCTTCTTAGTGGGAGAGAGATGTTTACTATCTCAGCTGCTGTGGAAAATTGATTAAAATTTTACAAGAAATTTGTGTAGGCAATAAAAAAGAGTGAACCATGACTAATTACTATGTTAGGAATTGATTTTATTATTACGTCCCCTCTGATTTAGAGTTGTTAAAATGATTTTTTACAAAAGTAAACTTGCTTTACTATAAAAGATTAAAATTAGAAGTAAACAGCGAAAGTCTGACCTTGTCTCCCCTTCCTATTGTCACATTCTCCTGGAAAAGCTTAAAAATTTGTATGTATGTTTCCAGATCTTTCCTAGTAATTTACAGACACAGATATAGAAGTGAAAGTTGTCATATAGTAATGTAATGTTATATAAATTATAATATATACTTAACAACTTTCACTTATACTGTGGAATCTTTCCTCATTGGTACATGTAAATCTACCTTAGCGCTTCACTGGTGGTGCAAGGAAGAATCTGCCTGCCATGCAGGGGACATGGGTTTGAGCCCTGGTCCGGGAAGATCCCACATGCCGCGGAGCAACTAAGCCCATGTGCCCCAACTACTGAGCCTGTGCTCTAGAACCTGTGTGCCACAACTACTGAGCCCGCGTGTTGCAACTACTGAAGCCTGCGTGACTAGAGCCCGTGCTCTGCAACAAGAGAAGCCACAGCAATGAGAAGCCCGCGCACCACAACTGAGAGTAGCCCCCACTCGCCGCAACTAGAGAAAGCCCGCGTTAAGCAACGAAGACCCAACACAACCAAAAATAAATTTAAAAAAAATCTACCTTAGTTTAACTATTTCCTGGTGGATATGTAGATTATGTCAAATTCTTTTACCATTACCAACCAATCCGCAATGAATGTTCTCATACATGTAGCTGAATCATTTGTAGGATAGATTCCTAGAAAGATAATGACTAAGTTAAATGCATATTTTACTTAGTCATTTTGATGGATGCTGCGAATTGTCCCACAACTCTAGTAATGTTTGGAATGTTCCTTTTCCCAACAGAGTATCTAATGCCAGGTTTTTATTTTTTTGAATTTTATTTTCAGATATTGTTTTAATTTTTGACAGTTTGACTTTGTTTAATGTGATGGAAACTTGGAATTAAAATTTCCTAGTCACATTCCTAAGATTGGTTGTATCTGCATTCTCTTGAGTGGTAGTGAAAAGTATGCTGTTGAGATTGAACTCTTCTGGTCTTTAGTGTTACCTTAATTTATCAAGAGAATCACAATTATGTTATGAGAACTCTGCTCCCCCTTGCCATCTTTGGTTATCAGACTTCTAGGTCCATGATGGACATTTAGTAAAGACTTGCTGAGTCAAAGACTGTTAATATTTTTAGTTAAACATCCTCAATCCCTGGGAAGGGTTAAAAGAAGCAGTCTAAGTAGCTAGAGTTTATTGGGTAGAATAACAAATGTGTTGATGTTCCATTTCTTTGCAACAGTATCTTAAGGAGAATTGGAGAGTGGAAAGAGCACACAGAACAGAATTAGGAAAATAGGTTTTAAACTCTATTTTGTAAGTAGCTAGATGCCTTCAGGGCAGGTCATGTGGTTGATCTCAGTTTCTCATCTCAGATGGAATGATTGGACTAAATTATAGGTAGACCTGCTGGCATGCCTTATTTGATCTACATAGTGCCTAAAGACATTTTAAAAAGTAATGGGTAGTATTTAAAACACCAGACTTATTTGCTCATTTCTCCCAATTCAGTAAATGGAGAGTTTAAATTTTACAATCCCACTGTGAAATACTTATTGTCTCCTTTTTTTGTATTGAGGACACGAGGCAGAGTTACAGGTGAAAAGTGGCGGCCACGTTTCAAACTCTGCAGTATGTTGCCTCTCCAAGCATACCTATTTCAACTTGCCTATTTCATACTCTGCTATGTCTGTCTTTTCATGTTTCCTTATGCCTAGAATGTCTTGTCATTCCACTTCGGAACTTAACCAGTTCAAGCTTCACCACTTGACATTCCTGACTAAATTCCTGTCTGTTCTAGTGATGCATGTACATTTTAGTTTTTGTGTCACTACTAAACCGAGCTTCTTGAGGAGTGAGTCTTAACATGGTCTTGTATTGATACTTCAAGCATCGTTTTTAGCACATAGTGTTAAATGATTGTTGAAGTGTCATTTTCTACTTTTTCAAATTAAATGCCGTTTAAAATTAAAATTCCATACAGTACTTACTAGATTTAAGTGTGTTCACGTATTTTATTGGAAAACTGACATAGTATATTTAGACTTAGAGTTTTGACCACTTAGAATGTACTGTTTTTTTGAAAACTATTTATATAAATAAGACTTAGAGTTTAGAATAAAACTTTATTTATTTTATTTGTTTATTATTTTTGGCTGTGTTGGGTCTTCCTTACTGTGTGTGGGCTTTCTCTAGTTGCGGCGAGCGGGGGCTACTCTTCGTTGCGGTGCACGGGCTTCTCATTGCAGTGGCTTCTCTTGTTGCGGAGCATGGGCTCTAGGCGTGCAGGCTTCAGTCGTTGTGGCGCGCAGGCTCAGTAGTTGTGGCTCGCGGGTTCTAGAATGCAGGCTCAGTCGTTGTGGCGCATGGGCTTAGTTGCTCCGTGGTATGTGGGATCTTTCTGGACCAGGGATCAAACCCGTGTCCCCTGCATTGGCAGGCAGATTCTTAACTGCTGTGCCACCAGGGAAGTCCTAAGAATAAAACTTTAAATAGCTCTGAAAATCAGAGGTATTTTAGTTTTAAAAACCAGAATTTATTACACATTTTATGACAAACCTTGAAGTTAGTAGTCATCCCCACTTTTACAGAAAACTTAAGTCATACAATATGTGGTAAATCCCAGTTCAGACCCAGGTCAGTTTGATTTTGGTGATAAATGTTATTAAAACTAAGATTCTATAAGTACTATTTGGAAATACTTCCAAAAAGATTTCCTTCCTAGAAATACTCAAGTTTGTATTTGGTTATATTTAAGAGTCAGGAGGGACCATAGAGATGTTTATTCCTTTTGTTTTAATGAACAGTAGTCTTATATTTACATATGTACTTGAAAGCAAAATGCATAGTGATAGTAATAACTTTCATACTTATGATAGTAAACTTTTATACTTATGAGAGCTGAACGCCAAGTTTAGTTTTAAAATTAAATAATATAATTAAAACCATATAATTTGTAGCTATAAGTAATGGTAAATGCTGGTAATAACTATTATTAACCTATTTCATATAACTATTAAAATTGTGGGAAATTTGTTAAATAATTTTTGGGCCCTTGGAACCAGGGTTAATAGTCTGAAAGATAAGTAGCATACCCTCTTTGTCTCTGTCCTCCTTCCCCCAAATGAAAGGGATTCTTTTTTTTTTATTAGTTAATTATTTGGTTGCGCCGGGTCTTAGTTGCGGCTCACGGGCTCCTTAGTTGTGGCTCGCCTGCTCCTTAGTTGTGGCATGCAAACTCTTAGTTGCGGCATGCATGCGGGATCTAGTTCCCTGACCAGGGATCAAACCTGGGCTCCCTGCATTGGGAGCACGGAATCTTAACCACTGTGCCACCAGGGAAGTCCCCTGAAAGAGATTCTTAAACTGAATGTTGGCATTGGTATTTTGCTGATACACTTAAAGTGGATGCAAAATTTTAACAAATCAGACTTTTTAATAATTAGAAAAGTATATAGCATTTTAAAACATTTGCATGTATAGAGCCCTTTTAAAATTCAGGTATAGTTGATTTACAATATTATATAAGTTTCGGGTGTACAACATAGTGATTTACAATTTTTTTTTTGAATTCTACTTTATATTTTTATTTTTATTTATTTATTTTTTAACATCTTTATTGGGGTACAATTGCTTTAAAATGGTGTGCTAGCTTCTGCCTTACAACAAAGTGAATCAGTCATACACAAACATATGTTCCCATATGTCTTCCCTGTTGCGTCTCCCTCCCTCCCACCCTCCCCATCCCACCCGTGATTTACAATTTTTAAAGATTTTACTCCATTTACAGTTACTGTAAAATATTGGCTATATTCCCTGTGCTGTACAATATATCTTTGTAGCTTATTTATTTTATACATCATAGTCTGTACCTCTTAATACACTACCTCTATTTTGCCCCTCCCTTTTCCCATTTGTTCTCTATATCACAGAGTCTGTTTTATTTTGTTGTTATTATATTCACTAATTTGCTTTTTTTTTTTTTAAGATTCCACAAATGCATACAGTATTTGTCTTTCTCTGTCTGGCTTATTTCACTAAGTATAATCCCCTCCAAGTCCATCTTTGTTGTTGCAAATGGCAAATTTTCATGGCTGATTAGTGTTCCATTGTGTATATATACCATATTTTCTTTATCCATTCATGTGTTGAGGGACACTTAGGATGCTTCCATATCTTGGCTATTGTAAATAACGCTGCTGTGAACATTGGGGTGCATGTATCATTTTGAATTAGTGTTTTCGTTTTCTTTGGATATATACCCTGGAGTGGAATTGTTGGATCATATATGGTAGTTCTATTTTTATTTTTTGAGGAACTTACATACGGTTTTTCCACAGTGGCTGCACAAATTTACATTCCTACCAACAGTGTACAAGGGTTCCCCTTTCTCCACATCCTCGCCAACATGTTATTTGTGGTCATACAGAGCCTTTTTAATAATTTAAAATCGAGTGTTAGAACTTCTAAAGAAAAGAAAATGGTACAAAGATACTATGACATATGGCTACATATAACAGGATAATATTGATATAAAACTAAATCTGTTTAGACATGATTTTTGAATCTCATTGTTCTTTATGAGACCTTTCTTTATAAGACCTTCGTTCTTCTGGACACAGCTTATGGAACCACATTGCTTCACACAAGTATAAAACAATTGACCTTTGAAGCAAAAAACAATCTAAATCTATTTCAGATTTAACATCCAGTTCTAAGTGTCTCGAAAAAACTCATTCGATCTTAAATTTAGCAGACCTTTTCTATCATGTGTTATAGTTGTACATTGAAAATTTACCCAATAACAATGAAGGGTTATATGAAGGGAGATATTTTGGAATTTTGCTTAACAGGTTTTGGTTTGCAGTGTTATAGAATTAAACATAGGATAGAGCAGTCTCGGAATATATCTGAAGGAGTTACAAAAGTACCAATGAGAGAGAATTAAAAGTCGGTTTCATGTTAATAATTCTTCCTCATACCATAGAAATTACTCAGTAAAGTGCTGGCGTGTGTGAAAATATCCACTACTTTCACTTACAGGATCTCTTTAAGTGAAAATACTGAACCAGATTGCTTTAAATAAGTGTTATTTGGAATTTAGGCAGTGATTTCCAAGTCTTAGTCTGTAAATTGGTTCTGGTCTTTAACAAAGTTAGGAAAATAAGAACAGTGTGTTTTTAATTAAAAATAAAAAGTTATCTTTTTTCTGGATGTCTTTATCCAATATTTTTTGTTGCTTGGGAGTAGGGCAGTGATTTCTAATACTGTAATAGAAATAGGAAGTAATTATAGAAATAGAAAATGCTGGTAACTGTCAGTCCTGCATTTCTTGTACTGGAATCCAGGAGTCTGAAAGTCATTAATTTACCTAACTAAATGGCTTAACAAATGAAATTATTCTTAAACTTACTTGGTTGAAAGATGAAGATCATGAAATGAGAAAATAGTTATTTGGCACCCTTTTCTGGTATAGTTCTAAAACCAAACAATTTCAAAAAGTTAAATTACCTTTGTTTTTCTTCACTAGGTTTGTAAATATTATCTCTGTGGCTTTTGTCCTGCGGAATTGTTCACAAACACTCGTTCTGATCTTGGTAAGTAAGTGTTCTGTGTAACTTTTATCGAATTTATGATTAAAGAGAAACTGATACTTTATAATTTTGAAAAGAAGTTTCCTCTTAAAGGTTTGTTGATAAAGTAATTTCTTTCCTGGCTTAGTTTTTTGAATGTATTAATAAATGTCAGTCTAATTAAACATGGTGGCTTAATTGAATATACATATCTATTTCCACTCCCTCCTGAAACCCTTCCACTAAAATGAAAATTTAAAAACAAAAAAGGTGTAAATGGAAGAGTCGAGATAACATTAGAGATGTCAGCACATTTTTGGAAGATGACAAGTGGATGGAAGAATAGCAGAGAAACCTGTACCCTAAAAGCCTGCAGAAGGGGATATTAAACAGAAGAAAGAGTTTGATCAGCAGAACCCTGGACAGGCTCAGGATTTGGAGGCATCAGGTACCATAGAAGGCAGAGTTGAATCATGGGGCTGAAAACCAGAGATTAGTCTAGTTCAGGGTTTCTCAACCTTGACATTTGACAGTTTTACCTGGAAAATTCTGTGTTTGCGGGGGTGGGAGGGGCTGTCCTGTGGATTGTAGGATGTTTAGTAGCATCCTTGGCCTGTACCCAGTAGATGCCAGTAACATCTCCCAATTGTGACAACCAAAAATGCCTCCAGGCATTGCCAGATACCCCTGGGGGCAAAACTGCCCTTGTTGAGAACCACTAGTCTGTGTGGTCAGACCTGTGCATCTGGTGATTCTGTCTCCCACCCCTACAGCCCAGGAGACCCCGGGGGTTATGTTCTGAAGAAATTGGGGTAAAGAGACTAGTTCATTTGAGCCACAAAATGCAAAAAAAAAATCTGATCATTTTCTTCTCCCAAGGATGGTACATAACTAGTATCATTCTAGAAACATTAACAGCTTGCCCTAAAACATTAAGAGCACATTAGGGCTGGATGTATCTAGATACTGGGAGTAGAGATACAGGATAGGGCAGTAATGAACGAAGATGAGACTATAAGAGATAAAATGAGTCTGTATTTTCAATAGTGAGGTTTTCCCATTCCCTTCCTCTGCCCTGTTCCTAGAAGGATACAGCCAGATGTTTTTCCCCAGGCAGAAGAGAAGAGGATTCTTTAGAGAAAGTGAACAGTTCCAGAGAAATGATCTACAGGTACTGACCCTTGGGGAATCTCCTAAAGAAAGTCTTGCTGCCCGATTTTCCTATGGTAAAGCCCGTTAGTTGACAAACCCTGCCTGAGCATACCAACTTCGAGTCAGATTTTGGAAGTGTTTTGCCAGCCAAGGAATACCAGTCAGACATTTGAAGAAAACCTTCAAGCACAAAAGATTAACCAAAACCAACAGAAAAAAAGAATTTAGTGGAATATGGTGGATAATGGGGGAAAACAGAAGAAAAAAAATTTTAAAGCCGTAACTAAATTCAGTATCCTCAGAGAAATAAGAGAACATATCAGGAGGAATAGGATGCTGTATTAAAAGGGAAGTTTTGAAAAACTAAGAAGAGTTCTTAGAAATTAGAACTAGAGAAATCTGAAATAAAATCAGGGGAAAGTTTTGAGGATAAAATTAATTTGTGGAATGTTGATAAAAAATTAAAATTTGAAAAAATTATATCAGTCCAGTCCTCTAATAGCTAATTAAGAGTTCTAGATAGAGAAAACAGAAGGGAGGAAATTTTAATATTGCATTACTAAAGGACTTTACCCTCTAGATTGAGTGAGTCCTTCAAGAGCTCAGTACAACAAATGAAAAAAGATCCACACCATTGTGAAATTCCAGAACACCAGGCGTGAGGGTGGGGCACATAGGATTATCAGTCAGGATGGCCTCAAATTTGTCAGTATGACACTGGAAGTTGAAGACACTGCAGAATCATCCTCAGGATTCTGAATGAAAAAATGTTTTTACCTAGGTTAGCTATATAGCCAAACAAAAGGACATTTTCAGACATGCACGGTTTCAACAAACTTATCTACCACCTTTTCTCTGGAACCTCATGGGCGTAAACCAAGGAGAGAAATAAGAGATCCAGTAAACTTCAGTACAGACCAGAAAAGGAATTTCTAAGGATGACAACTCTATTAGTGAGCTTAGAAAAAAAGCAGCCCAGGCTGAAGCAGGACAGAAAGCTCATGGAAGAAAATAAAGCTGATTATCTGATATATTTTGAATCTTGAGGGTCATTGGTATTGAGATAGTTTCTTATAGCTGAGTTAAAGTGTTTGAGATGAATTTGGAAATAGAGACATAGAAAAGACTAAACAAAAGAAAGAATTCCAGTAAGTTTATCAAAAGTGTCATTATAATGCACCTTTTGTTTGACTCAGCAGTTAATGTAGGACTTGCATAATCAAAATATAAGCACTGAATGTTTATTTAACCTAAATTTTTGATGCCTAGGATAAACCAAGAAAAAGCAAAATAAGCATAAAATTTAGAAATATGGAGGTAATTCCAGAAGATACAACTAAAAGGGTCAAAATTGGTTGCCTTTTGGAGATGGTAAGGGGTAGGACTAGGGTGCTAGTCTTGTACTATTCACAGAGACTCGAAATTAATAAAATGGCGCTGGTGGTTCAGACCAGTGGTCTGCCCTCATCCCAGTTTTCTTCTTGGTGGCAGTAAGGAACAATTTTTTCATTCCTCCTACTCCCTCTTTTTTCTTCTCTTACATAGTTCTGTGTTATACTCATCTTGAAGACTAAGGAGAACACTTTTCATGTGCTTACTTGGGTATGTCGCTTCATGATTCAGTAGGCTTAATTTAGGTGTCTACAGACTACTCAGTGATTAAATGGATCTTCTTTCCTTTTTTAAAAAGAACTTTTGTTTTAGCAAGAGAAAAGTTAACTTCAATAATTTATACCTTCATATTTCTTGTTCTTTCAGGGCCTTGTGAAAAAATTCATGATGAAAATCTGCGAAAACAGTAAGTTACCTTTTGGGGGGTCATCCCCCACCCCCATCATTATTTGGCTTTAAGGGGACAAGGATTGAAGAAATAATTGAAATTCGTGTAAAATGAATGTTGGACAGAGGTCCTCTTCATTAGTTGGGGGTGGTACAAAGTGATGCAGCTATATGTAGTATCACCATATGAGTACATACTGTATGCCAAGAATAAGCCTAAGCATTTTTTTCTATATCACATTTGTGTTTTATTTTTTTTCTTTTATTATTATTTTTTGATGGCTCCTCACGGCTTGCAGGATCTTAGTTCCCTGACCAGGGGTTGAACCCGGACCCTCAGCAGTGAAAGCACAGAGTCCTAATACTGGACCGCTAGGGAATTCCCTACGCCTTCAGTCTAAACGCAGTAGTCCATGAGATTAGTTAAGATAGAATATGAGAGTTGTAATCAAGAAAGATTTGGAAGGAAAGCAGTGCTTGTTTGTTTTCATTTTTATTAGGTATGAGAAGAGTTCTCGTTTTATGAAAGTTGGCTATGAGAGAGATTTTCTTCGATACTTACAGAGCTTACTTGCAGAAGTAGAACGTAGAATTAGACGAGGCCATGCTCGTTTGGCATTATCTCAAAACCAGCAGTCATCTGGGGTGAGTACGAAATTAATTTACAGTCTTTGTAAAGTGTCCTTGTTCTCTGGAAACCCAGAGATTTCCCTAGTGTTGAAACTTGTGTTCAGGTTCATTCATTACTTTGTATTCTTTTAAAATTTCAGTCTTTATTAGTAAATGTAATATTGATTTTGCTAATCATAAGGTTTTGATCTTAGATATAAATAACTGACAGAATATGCAGCTGATTAACAAAAATTGAGGCAACTGAGTTACTGTCCTTGTGATTCAGCGTTTCAGTTATTAAATAAAATAGTAGGGATGGTATGTGAGATTTTGAACGTCTATCTCTGTATTTTAGTTGTTGATAATACATTCTGTTGTCTCCATTAGGCAGCTGGTCCAACAGGCAAAAATGAAGAAAAAATTCAGGTTCTAACAGATAAAATCGATGTACTCCTGCAGCAGGTGAGAATTGTGTGCGTTAATGTCAGAAAATACTTGGAGTAGAAGGTATAAGGATGGCAAATAAATACATGTAAAGTTGCTCAATGTCATTAGACATTAGGGAAATACAAATCTACAGTGAGATGCTTTTTGAACACCTATTAGAATTGCTAAAATTAAAAAGACTGACCATATCAAGTGTTAGTGGAGAGCTGGGCAAACTACCTTATGCTGTTGGGGTATGTAAAATGGTGCAGCCACTTTGGAAAAAGGTTTCTCTCTTAAAAAGTTAAAAGAGGCACCGCGAGCCATTACACTGCTAGGGAGATGAAAGCATATGTTTACACAAAGAGTTGTATACCGATGTTTATAGTGGCTTTATTCATACTAGGCAAGTAACACCCCAGACAAACCTGGAAAGAACTCATGTGTCAGTAGGTTAATGGATAAAAAAAAATGTGATGTATCTATACCAGCGGTCCCCAACCTTTTTGGCACCAGGGACCGGTTTCATGGAAGACAGTTTTTCCACAGATGGGGGTGGGGGGATGGTTTCGGGATGATTCAAGCTCATTACATTTATCGTGCAGTTTATTTCTATTGCTGTTACATTGTAATATATAATGAAATAATTATACAGCTCACCATAATGCTGACAGGAGGTGGAGCTCAGGTGGTAATGTCAGCGATAGGGAAGCAGCTGTAAATACAGATGAAGCTTTGCTTGCTCGCCTGCTGCTCACCTCCTGCTGTGTGGCCAGGTTCCTAATAGACCACGGACCACTCTTGGTCTGGGGGTTGGGGACCCCGATCTATATACAGTGTGATACACTATTCAGTAATAAAAAGGAATTAATTACATGTAACTGTGTGGATGAATCTTAAGATAATTAGGTTGAGTGAAAGAGGCCAGAGCCCTACAGAAGGAAAAAAAAGTGCATGGTTCCATTTAAATAAAATTCTAGAAAATGCAAACTAATCTATAGTGACATAAAGCAGATCAGAGGTTGCTTTGGGAGGAGATACAGCAAAGGGGCAGGAGGAAGCCTTCTCGGGTGATGGATATGTTTATTATCTAGATGGTGGTGTTGCTTTCATGGGAGTCAAACCTTATGAAATTGTGCACCTTAGAAATTTGCTGTTTATGTTCCTGTCAAGTATACATAATTAATGCAGGCTTCACTAAACAAAACCAAACAAAAAGACCCAAAACAACCGCTAAATGCTAATGAAGCTTGGGGTAAAAAGAAAAATACTTGGATAGTGTGGTTAGAAAGATATCCTGACTGCTTTTTAAATTCCCCTTAGATTGAAGAATTAGGATCTGAAGGAAAAGTAGAAGAAGCCCAGGGAATGATGAAATTAGTTGAACAGTTAAAAGAAGAGAGAGAATTGCTTAGGTCCACAACTTCGGTGAGTAGCAACCTCATTTTGGTTTACCCAGGCTGTTCACTGTGAATTACTAGGATCTATTCTGATTTGAGAACAGTTTTCTAATGTCAGCAAACTTTATTTTAAAGGACCACATAGTAAATATTTTAGGTTTGCAGGTCACAAGATTTGTAATATAAAGGCTCTTATGTTACAAAAGCAGCTTTAAACAATATATAAACAATTGGATGTGGCTTTGTTCCAGTAAAACTTTACAAAAACAGGCCTCTAAGCCGCTGGCTTGCCAACCTGTGCCTTAGATCATAAGAATTGATTTAGGCCTGGGTTTTATTTATTTTTTGTTAGAACAAATTACTCAGTTTGTATTTACCTTAGTGCAGAATTGCTATACTCTTAATAATACCTTCTACTTTCTTAACTTTCAGTTAGAGAATATAATGTTTGGATATTGATACGTGTTTTTGTGTCAATGTATTTGATATGCCTTTGATACAGTGTATTTTGTATCAGTGTATGTATTTGTACGTACAAAATACATGTTTTGGATATTGATGCTAGAATATAATTGGTCATTGGTTCCCAAATATTAAAAGGATATGTTCAGATTATACTCAGTGAGTTCAATTCCTTAATGATTTTGAAAAACATTTTTAATATGGAGTCCACACTTTTAACCTGTTGAACCAAGCGAGAAATGAATTCAGACTAAAATAGGTAGCTTTTTCGAGGTGGTATAGGTAGCTCTTTCTTTGTTGGAGTTGAGGGATGGGGTCTCAGTACTTCTTGGGTGATGTGGAAAGTTGATTGCTGCTGTCATGCTTCCTCTCTCTAAAAGTTGCTGCTCAGTATTATGGCTTTGGGGAAGTGGAAAGTAGCAGTTGACAAAATTAAAAATCTATTCTAAATGTTAAGTACTTTTGGGGGGATTTGTTTGTTCTGTCTTCCTCAGATATTCTTATAATAACTGATTTATCATTTCAGACAATTGAAAGTTTTGCTGCCCAAGAAAAACAAATGGAAGTTTGTGAAGTGTGTGGAGCGTTTTTGATAGTGGGAGATGCCCAGTCCCGGGTAGATGACCATTTGATGGGAAAACAGCACATGGGCTATGCCAAAATTAAAGCTACTGTAGAAGAATTAAAAGTAAGTTTCTTATAAACATGTATTTTAGCTACAGCTAGTACTTTATTTTAATATGGTTAAAAATTGATCACACAGAGATATAAATCTCTCGTTGATATTTTTGCTGACTGTGTTATTTGAGGTAGCGATAATCCCTATAATGCTTTGCTATTCGTTAGATTAGCAAAGCACTTTATTATTTTTACTCTGTAGTGCCAGGAATTTGGGAGAAAGAATATTCCTGAGGGTTTAGTCAAATAATATCTTGTGTACATACATGGTGTTGAGATTTCTCCATTTCACTTTTAGGGCATCAAATTCCATAAGTTGGTCTAAAAATGCTTCACATTAGGTAGCCATTGTTTGACAGTGTCTTTATATAGTTCTTAAAAAAAAAAATCAAACTCTATTTCCTTAGGAAAAATTGAGAAAAAGAACTGAAGAACCTGATCGTGATGAGCGTTTAAAAAAGGAGAAACAAGAACGAGAAGAAAGAGAAAAAGAAAGGGAGAGAGAAAGGGAAGAAAGAGAGAGGAAAAGACGAAGAGAAGAGGAAGAAAGAGAAAAAGAAAGGGCTCGAGACAGAGAAAGAAGAAAGAGGAGTCGATCAAGGAGTCGTCACTCAAGCCGAACTTCTGACCGAAGATGCAGCAGGTCTCGGGACCACAAAAGATCACGAAGTAGAGAAAGAAGGCGAAGCAGGTATATTGAACACATGAAACAGTGCCAGACATACAGTGAGTGCGCAATGAACAGTAGCAATTACTAGTGATATTCCTTGGTACTTGACCCTCTTAAGTCTCAGTAAGTGTGAGGATGGATTATGAGAGTTGAATCTGAACGAGTCCATCTTCGAGGCAACTTCATTGCTATTTCTGAGGCAGTCTAAGGAGGTTTGATGCAGTCTTATTAGGAAGTCAGTGTATTGGATGGTCTTTTAAGTGCTTCTCTTATTGATTCTGAGAAGACTTTTTTTTTTTTTTTCTTTTTTTTTTTTTGCGGTTCGCAGGCCTCTCACTGTTGTGGCCTCTCCCGTTGCGGAGCACAGGCTCCGGACACACAGGCTCAGCGGCCATGGCTCACGGGCCCAGCCGCTCCGTGGCATGTGGGATCTTCCTGGACCGGGGCACGAACCCGTGTCCCCTGCATCGGCAGGCGGACTCTCAACCACTGCGCCACCAGGGCAGCCCAAGACATTTAAATTATAAATTATTTTGGGTAGGGCTACCTATTTGAAAAATTGAAGTTAGAAGGATTTTCAATTTTCAGTTCTTAAGATTTCTAATGTAAATATGTTTTAATAGTAGATTCTATTCTTTTGCCTTTAAGGGTAAATTTTGCTTTTAATCTTGTTATTTATTCAACAGTATGTAATTCTTCAAGGTTTTTTATCACTGTAATATCAGCTGAAATTGCTTTCCTTTTGTTTCAAATTATTTAAGAAGCAGAGATCGACGAAGAAGCAGAAGCCATGATAGGTCAGAAAGAAAGCATAGATCTCGTAGTCGGGATCGAAGAAGATCAAAAAGCCGAGATCGAAAGTCATATAAGCACAGGAGCAAAAGTCGGGACAGAGAACAAGATAGAAAATCCAAGGAGAAAGGTTAGTTTTTATGAGAATTTAATTTATTAAGAGAATGTTTTCACTTTCTTGTCTCCCCACCGACTCACTTTTCTTCAGACACAGGCAGAGTTCCACTTCAAGCTATACTCATTTTCACTTATGATGAATACCATTCAGTAGGAGACAAGCATTATTCTTCCCTCTCCTGCTCTGATTTGTGAGAATGACAGTTGGCCTGGTGTTTTCTTAGAACATGTTAAAGTCACATCCTTCAATTGATAACTTGAAGGCTTATCATTTAGTTTCTTCCAAGTATTGCATTACCTTTTAGCCTTATTAAGGTGTAGAGTTCTTGGTTATTGGCAACTTTTTTTTTTTTTTTTTTTTTGGTACTTGCTGCAGTGTTCCATAATATGTCTTGCAGAGTAAATGTACATTACTGCATTGGTTCTCATGTACAGCATTCATTTAACTCAGTACTTCTAAGTTTGCAGTAGTTGAATGCCTTACGTGTGTCTTACCGTGTTTTTTATTGAAGCAACATGCTCTTTCCCCTCTACTTTTTCCTTTGGTTTTCTGTGGCATTCCAGTATCTGGTTCACTGTGCACTCTTAATGGACTTTTTCATTTTGTTTTTGGCATGTTTTCACAAGGATATTCTCATCTTTCAACTTAGCCTTCATTGAACGATAATTCTTTTAATCATTAGGGTTGCCTTTCTGCGTTTTCTTCAGATTCTTCGTGCGTCTGTCATTTTGTATTGACTGGGCTATTCTGCTTTGCATGGTTTTCAGGAATGAGAGAAAGGGCTTATTTCTAATTTTCTTGGCTCTGCTTGTTCCATCCTGTTCTGCCTATCTCTGTCCATGTTTGATCACCAACATAATATGTGTGCTCCTGTTTGAATTTATTGTATTAGATGTGTATGTGATACTCATTATTTTCTTTTATGAAACTAGTCTATGGTTTTTGTGGGGTTTAACTGAGTTAGGAAACTAGCAGCACAAACAATGGATTTTTTTTTTGTTGTCTTTTATTTTTCCTCAGATAAGTGCACCTTCTCTTTTTAAAAATATTTACATATATTCACTTTTTCTACAACATGGAGCAAATGTTAAAAAGTAGGGAACAGGGTAATTTTTAAAACTTGCTGTTGTGAGCTTTAGTATTTGCCATTTAAGTTCAGAAATTACTTTTGTGATTCAAAAGGCAATTGATACCCAGAGTTAACTGACTATATAAGTTTTAAGAAAGCTTCACCCAACCTTTTTGCAAGACTTTCTGTATAATATATTTTGGGGATGATGGGTCAACTCTCAAGAGCCAGATAAGGATGTCAGAGATAAAATTAATCACTTCTCTCTGAGAACTAAAGCTCTTTGCTGTATCCTCATTTGTGACACTTAAAATAGTTGCATTGGTTCTCAGGGACAAAAGCTAGCTAGCCTTCATAACTATCTGGGATCAAAGTTGAGCAATAAATGTCACTGGTCTGACTTAAAAACAGTTTGTATAATTTCTAGAGAGAGCAGAAAAGATGAGTTGAATTGCTAAACTCTGATCCTTATTGTAATGATGACATCGTGGAATATAATCAAACTTTTGTTTAAGTAAAATAAGCTGCATTGTGTTTAGATTATGGACAAACAGGGATTTTCCTGGTGAGATGTGGAGGAAGGAGTGAAGACTTGATTCAGAGAAAACTCTGCATCTGGTCCATCTTGAAAGATTGGGTATGCCGTTATAGATTTATTTTAAACGTTGGGATCTCTTATAGAAGTGACATGATTTATTGGCTTTTGAAAATACCGTGTGGCCAATTAGGCACTCCTGTATAAATAACTGAAGGCCTGAACTTTGAGGTCAGATATGAGCAGTAGCAAGCATTTGATAATGGCGATGAATAAGAGGGAGCTCACTACTCCATGTGCTGTAATGAAAGCACTTTATCTGACTCCACAAATGAAAAGTGGTTTCTTGCACAAACCTATCTTTCTTAACCACCAACCAATTTAGGTTGCTCTCTTTGTCAAGAGAGGTTCCTTTTTTAATCCATAGCCCTGAAGTCCACCACACTTTGTGGATGTCCTTAGGACTATTAAGATCTACCATATTTATATAGGGCAGAAGATAAGATTATTGGACTGACTACTAGTCCTCTACGGGGCAACAAGACGACTCTTCCTCATTGAAGCTACCTGTGCACCGGAGAAGCCCATAAGGCACAAAGGGAGGACTTTCCCACAAGGTCAGTTAGAGCACACTGTACTGGCGCAGTTCTCATAAGTGGACAGACAGACGTGAAGCAAGTCCTGCAGTCAGCTACTTGGACGTTGCTTCGTGCATTTTGCAAGTGTTATGGACTGAATATGCTCCTTCACATAAGATCTTCAATTCTTACGTTCTTTGAATGAGTGCCCCCCACCCCCATACCATATTTTGTTTTCATTACCATCCCTCTCCCAGTTATTTAATGTTGTGTCTTAACACTTTGTCTAGAATCTTAGAGGGTTCCGCTTCTCTTAAAACCTCTTTCTGTCTTATGAAGTACTCTGCTAGACCAGCTATTCTTAACTTAGTTTTAAGGGGAAAAATAATTTTTCCAGAAGGTTTGTGTTGATAGTTTGCTTTAACATTTTCTGTAGAAATCTTTTGTTAGGCAATACTTGGAACTGAAAAAGCTACAAAATACTTGCTCCATGTACCATTTTTTGCCTCTAGTCTGGCGTTTCACCATTCCAAAGAAAACAGAAGGAAAAGTTGACTTTTTTTTTTTCATCCTTCATTTGCAGCCGAGTTGAACTTTAATTCCTCCTTTTGAAAAACAATTCTGAGATGGCACATACGTTACTTTTATTAGCAAAACACAGAAGTTCAGTATTTGGAATGGGATTTAAGATCCACTTTCTTTTGTTGGGCTTGTTCCTCTTGGGTATTCAAATATTTGTAGGTATAAGTCATCTTTTGCATTTAAAAATATATAGTTGGAGAAACATGCCTATAAAATGTTCACCTTTTTTCACCTTTTGCAGTTACTATTTTAATTTTTTTAACTTAATTTACTTCATGTGAACACAGTTTTTTTGTACTATCTTTCATACCTTTCCCATTGCCTTTTGATGTTCTTTACCCCAAATGAAATCTACTTAAGTTTTAGATTCTGCAGTGACTTGGTGTTACGTGTACCTCTCACCAGTTTGAGAGAATTTGCCCACGATTTTACCTTTTGCTTTCTCTAATTCCCTGTCCTGCCCTCTCTCTCCTTTATAAATTACAAATTTTATCCCTTTGATAGATTCATCAAACTGTTACTTGCAGTCTATAGGAAATGATTGTCTTTTCATCTCTCAATTGTTTTCACTTTTCAAAGCGTTATGTATGTATTGTATTTTACTTTAAAATCCACGATCAATGTCTTCTTTTATGGCAGAAAAGAGGGGATCTGATGATAAAAAAAGTAGTGTGAAGTCCAGTAGTCGAGAAAAACAGAGTGAAGACACAAACACTGAATCAAAGGAAGGTGATACTAAGAATGAGGTCAATGGGACCAGTGAAGACATTAAATCTGAAGGTGACACTCAGTCCAATTAAAACTGATCTGATAAGACCTCAGATCAGACAGAGGTAAGTGTATTGTTTCTCACTTTGATTAGGGCTTTTTGTTACTGTTTGACAGTGCAGCGTAAGTATGCACAGATGAAGATGGAACTAAGCCGAGTAAGAAGACATACAAAAGCATCTTCTGAAGGAAAAGACAGTGTAGTCCTGCAAAACATTTTGAGGTACATTGTTTTGTCTCAGCTATTTTGTAGCAGACTCGTGCCCCCCATTAGTGTGCCTCTTTGGAAATTATTACCCAACGTTTGTAATGTAGTCGCCATTGAAAAGTTAATTATCCTTTTTTTAGGGATTTTGCTGTCATTTCTTGTTTTTTTTTTGTTTTTTTTTGTTTTTTTTTTTAATAAAAAGGTTGAACTGTTTTTTTTTTTCTTTTTGGTATTAAGTCCATCTTGTGTTGGTACATTGGCAGAGACATATGCTTTATAAACTTAAATATTTCTGAGGCACATGTTGGACTACTTTGTTTTAATTAAACTGCTAGTATTTCTTTGTCAAGGATGTTTCTAGTTTTTTGCTTTATTGCCTTGCATTCTAATGCAGTTTGTTCTGTAACTCGAGAGCCAGTAGCATTGGATTGATGGAAGTGTAGGGTTTATGAATTATTGCAGCTGACTACCATACCTCACACAGCGTTGGTGTTGTGAGCGGCCCATGAAAAGCCAAATTAAAAATCAAGGATTCAGTCAAACTAAGCAGGTACTCATGCCAGGTACTCCTTTCTCTACCCACATCCATGTTTGAATGCTATTGCCTGTGATCTTTACGCTTAACTGTTGTGTATCTTTTTTGTTCTTTACAAGAAGCACAGAGGGGTTTTTTGTGTATTGCGTGAAAACTTATAATCAAATGTTAACAGAATGGAATTTTTTTTCAACTGTGTGTAGGGATGCAGTGGTGCCCAGAATTAGATATCTTTAAAGAATTTTAAATACAATAAACACTTCATATTATTCGCCTTGTTACATTCAATGCAATTCTCAAGTCTTTAAGAGGTATGTGTTTAATATTTCCTACTGTGTAGGAGAATTTGCAGTCAGCCATAGGTATAATAGGAATAATCACTGGCTGATACATTTAAAGCAGCAGTGAATAGCAAGGACAGCCACCTTCAAACTGTGAAATACAAAGAACTGATGAACCATACAGAATGAATTTGGGTTTTTAAAGAACTATTAAAAGTCAGGCTTTACAAGAGTTCTTAAAACCTGGAAACTGTTCATTCTTTGGGCTAGTGGCATGGGATTAAATATTCCTAATGAAAGGAAGTACCAATTAGTTGATTTGTCGATGACATTCCTTTTCTAGGACAGCAGTATAGTGTTAAATTTGTGTGAGCCATTCACACATAGGCAGGCATACACAGGCATATGGCTTTAAGAGACCACACTGATGCCTTGATAATTTAAAAGAATACAAACATTCCATATACATATATTAATTAGCAGTTAATGACTGGGCCACTTAGTCATAAAAATTTGCCTTTTACATGTTGTCTAATTATCATTTTTCCCCAAATTTTGCCTTGTAGGAATACTGTTCGAAGATTTTTGGAAGAAAACTGAAAACGGCATAAAGTGAAGATCGACATTAAAATGAGGTGAAAGAAAACTATAGTGGCATAGAAAAAGTATAAAGCTCAGTTAGTTTTTTTGTTTTTTTTTTATTAAAAATTAATTCAGGACTGATGTGACCTACCAGATTTCAGAACATGTATTAATAGCATATATATGCCACTGAAAACTTAGGTCTTGTATCATATTTTTTTCTTTAAGACTTTTTAAGAAATATTACCTAAATATGTGGCTTGCTCAGTGTTTAATTGCAAGTTTTCATTCTTGGACTTTGAAAACGAGATTAAACGTTAGTATTTGTGTGAATCAGACTAAGTGGGATTCCATTTTTACAACTCTGCTATACCTAGCCTTTGGATTTAGAAGTGAAAATAAAGTATCTCTGACTTTCTGTTACAAATTTGTCTCTGTCATTGAAAAGTTTTAGTATTAATCTTTTTCTAATAAAGTTATTGACTCTGAACTAGTCCCTTGTTTTAAATATGAGATACGCTGTTACTAGAGATGTTGGTGTACAGTTTTATCTGATTTGTTCTGTTTAAGACTAATTTTTATAGAATTTCCACAGTTTAAATGTTTTAAATAATGGTGCTTCAATTTGGGGTAGTTATGAATACATTTGAATTATGCTTTTAATAACGAAGATATACAATGAACTAGAATATATTTTTACATCCCTGAGAGATTTCTTTAGTAGTAGAAAATTCAAAATGTCCTTCTGACAAACACTATCATCCTTCAGCTATGAAATAATGATGTAGAAGAGCATTTCAAGAACTTTTAACTAGTTTTTGGTCTTAAAATCCTGTATCAAGATTTTTTTAACCTGGTCTTGTTGGATTATAAATGTATTTATTTCTATGTATGGGGTGTATGGTACATATAACAAGGGTTTTTTTTTTTTTTAAACTGATGCTTAAGGTAATGGGGATGTGGGGGGGGTCGTGTACAGCAAATTTGGCAGCACGTTTCTACCTACAGCCAGCTTGTGACTGTGTAAAAATAGTAGCTCCAGCTACATATACCATGGCAGTTCTCTGTGCTTTATAATTTTCAGATATTGTCGTCAGTTTGTAGGTGGGGAAACTTGAGTTAGTGCATTACATGACTCACCCAGTGACTTACGGCTCCATGTTGGTGGAGAAACTAGCACATGGAATCTAGGTCTCTGCCTTGTGGTCCGCTACCTTACTGTTTAATGCCACTGTATTCATTCTAATAGGCATAATAATAGGCTACAGAATTTACTAAAATACCCTCCACCAAGCTTTGGGAAATAATGAAGCTGCCACTTCAGAGGTTTTGTATGAGAATGCTATGGGGACGGAGCTTTCCTGGCTTACCTAGCTAATCCTGGAGATGCGGCAGTAGATGGATGGGTTATCTCTGAATTTGTCAGAGATGATTCATGTGAGGATTAATGTAAGATGGGAATCAGTCTAATACAAAGTCGACCACCTCCCAAGCACTGCCTTGTGTAGTTTAACAAGATTTTGGTTGTAGGAATAAAGGTCATAAAGTGATAGTTTATTCTATTCTATTCCTATTCTATTACTAAGTGTTAAAAACAGAAGAAATTTACTTAAGTATTAAGGTACTTAGTCATCATGAGGGTATTAAAGTGCCAGCTTTGCTCTGCTCTGCCTCATGTAGAGTCAGTAGCTGACTGACTTTAATGAAGTACACTAAACAAGTTCATGAAGTCTTCATTGTCTTCATCTGTATGGATCACTGTTGAAGCTAATGTAGGATTTGAGGGGGAGGCCTGGTCCCTTGAGGTGTCCATGGCTAAGGTCTGGCCTTAGTTGTGGAGATCTAGAAATTGGGTCACACCCAACACCCAAAATTATCAGGCTCAAGAGGAAATTATTCTTACTAACCAAATTCACAGAATCCAGTATAGAGGCCATGTGCTAATTTACACTAAGAAATACACATTTCTGTCATGTAGACCAAAAAGTTGTCAGTTGGCTTAATGCATCTCTTTGAAAAGCCTTTAAGGGGAGCCAATTTTTATTAACCAGAAGATTACTTGATAAGATTGGAATCAGCGATCAGGGTTTTTTAATTTTGGAAAATTTAAGACACAAAAGTAGGAAAGTATAGTTAACTTTTATGAAAGTCCATCACTCAATGGCCATTCTTACTCTTTGTGTGTGTCCCCTGTCATTTTCAAGTAAGTCTCAGACATTTAATTTGTAAATATTTATGCATGTATCACTAAAAGATAAAGAACAGTTTATTAATTAAAATAAATTGGATGAGCTTTTAGTTGGTCAACTGTAGTACTGGTCTGGTAGCTTACTTTCCATTGTGCCTCTCAAGGGGACGTGGTAATTGAGTCTGCTGTTCTGGCATCCTCCCTTCTGCAGGGTAGAGACACTGCATCATCGCCCTTTTTGTTAAGACATTTTTTCTTCAAACAGATCATAATACAGTAATTTTTCAATTTAAATTAAAACCTTTCTTGCCTTCTTGAGCTAATCATATTGCCAGCCTAGAGACGCTTACCTTCTTTCCTTATAGCATTACTCACCTGCAGGTGATCTGTCTGGTTCCTTCAATATAGTTAGTGTCACAGAGGATAACAAGCCCTATTTCTAAGGTCTGAGAACACTTTGACCGTATGTAGGTTGAGTGCAGCTACCTGATTAAAAGTTTCTAGAGATGTTAAAACAAAAATTTAGGGTGAAAGTTTTTTGAGCTTGTGTACATTCTTTGCTTCTAAAAATGCATTGTAGATGAGCTGTGCGAATGTTTTTAAACATTCTAAATGTGCATGAAACAAAAAAAATACTTGAGAATTGTGTATATTTTCTGTGGGATGGGACTTCAGGGTTGGTTTTCAGGTTTGAGTTTGGACTGATTTTTAGTTTATGAAAGAACCCCAGGTGACTGCTTTTTAAGAATTTGTGTGACAATTGTAATGCTTGTATATGGTTCAGAAAAACAACAGAAGTGTTTAGTGATCTGTCTCTCTTCTACTCCTGTCCCTCTCTTCCTCCTCTACAGGAGCTACTAGTGTTAAGAATTGTTTTTCCAAGTGGTTTTTGTGGGGAAGTGGGGGTGAGGGATGTAACCATTTATGTATGAATCTTTTAGGGTATATGACAGTATAGCGTACGTTCTGAATCTTGCTGTTCTCACTCAGTATATTTAGAGACATTTGAGACATAGGAGATAGGAATTTCAAGTTTAAACAAGCAGTTTTCAAAAGTACATTTCGAGTAAAAGAGAATTAAATGTATTTTTCATTGTTGTATTAGATTTTTTAATTTTCTAGTTTAAAAATGCAGTTTGAGAGTTTCATAGTTGATCTGTTTCTTCCCCTCAGCCATCTCAAATAGATCAGTTGTCAACAGCTTTAAAAACGTTTAGGAACAACAGCTTTCGAAAACAGTTTGGCATAACTGTGCCATAACTTCTTGTGGCTATTCCACCCCTAGATACATACCCTAGAGAAACTCCTATGCCTGTGTGCCAGGGGATGGATGTAAAAATGTCATAACCGCATCGTTTGTAATAGAAAGAAAAGGAAATGGAAACAAACTGGAAAGACTTCAAACGTCCAACAGTCCACTGGATAAATATTGTGGTGTATTCCTATAGAGGAATTACACAGAAGTCAGACTGAACTACAGCTGCACATGTGAACAAGGAGGAGTCTCAATGGTGAAAAAAGCAAGTTGCAGAAGAATACATCCACGGTGGTTCCGTTTCTGTGAAGGTCAAAACCAGGCCGTTAAATATATGGTAAATGGAAAGCAAGGAAATGATTAACACAGTTCAGTACATTGGAGGGATGGAGGGAGATCATGAAGGGCAAGGAGGAGCCTTCAGAGGAACTGGTGGTGATTTCTGAAGCTGGGTGGGTGGTTTCTTTTTTAAACTGTATGTGTATGTGGTTTTGTATGTATGATATTTCTTAATAAAATTTAAATTAAAAAATGGGAAAAGGTCTTGGTGAAGGTAGTAAGTAGTAAAACATATGTAAACAATGTGTTTCATGAAATTAATCTTCAGTGAGTAGCAGATGTAAAGGGTACTGCTTCTCAAGTGCCAGATTTAGGGTCTTAATTGTAGTCTTCGAAAGCTAGAAACAGGGCCTAAATATATGTTTTCTTTGTGATACATTATTTTTATCTTGATGTTATTTTCATTTGGATGCCCGCCAGGGAGCTGATGCTGCTTCTGCTGTGTAAGCAGCTTCCAAGAAAGCTTTTCTGTCAGATTTATGCCAGTCCAGGAAGGAGAGCTGCTGAGGTGAGAAGAGCCATTTTCCTGACCTGTCAGCACGTCCTTCCCTTTGTTCAAGTTACATTGTCACCTCAGAGGGGCCGCTCTTTGTCCTTGTTCTACTCTTAATACGAATACCATGAAGTGTTTAAATAATGTTTGCTCTTTAAGGGGAAAGTGGTTGAAACTTTACCCTAATCTGAACATTTTCCACTTTTTTGGCATTGGTTGCGATAAGTGTTGATGTAATGCCTCAGTGTCCCTTCGCCCTTCATCAGAGGTGACCTATGAAGAATTTGGAGGTGAGAGAACAGTGGCCTATTTCATGTGCTGGAGGAGACAAGACATTGTGCTTGCCCAGAAGGTCTCTGGTAATTAAAGATCAGCCTTAAGGTCTCAGTTCCATGAGGATTAGGGATCATTTCACACGGGTGTGTAAAGAAGTGACAGTGTGGTGTGTCTTGTTGGAAGTTGGTAAATGGAGTCAGGCATGAGTGCTTCCAAGGTAACAGGCACTAGAAGTTAGCAAGTTGACCCAGAAGGATTCCGGGTGGTGTGGTAGGGAAGAACCTAGCACGGGGTGTGATCATAACCCACCTTGGAGCTAGTTAGTGAGGGTGCCAGCTTGGTTTTATTTTTTCACCTGTTTAATAGAGTTCAGTGCTGTATGCTGTGCCTTGGCTTTTCTGCAAGTTGTATGTTAAAAGTACCCTCAAAGATGACTTGTGTTAAGTCATAGGTAAGTTAAAAAGTGTGTAAAAAGGAAATGATGGTAAGAGATGGTTTTAGAAACTGAGATATTTGAACCAGTGTGGCAAGTGGGGTCCTGGCTTTCCCAGCTCATCAGCTCACCCTGCCCTTAATGGAGTTCATGTGAACAGACCCTGGCCATTTGTCCTGGCTGAATCTCAGGAGTGCATACCTATGCCTGATCAGGATTGGGGTACAACTTTACAAACTAAACTTGCGTTGATAAGTATCATACTTACAATTTTTTTTTTTATACTTCTGTTTGTCAAAGCATTTTGAACGTGCTCTTCTCCCAGCCCAGAGAAGTTGCAAACAAGGAAATGTAATAAGTACACATGTGAAGTTAGCAAACTGGTACATACATCCAGCTTCATTATTTACAAAATACTAATTCCAGTTTTTTGTTTCTGGGATTTCTTAATATGTCATTTTTGCAGCATTGCTGTTGTAGCAGGGCTTCTCTAACAGAGATGGTGTGTGCTCTATCAGTTTAGAGCTTCCATTTTTCATTAAAATTAGTTCTACTTCTTGAAAGTCCCGTAGTCTTAGAATGTCTTTGTCCTTAATATGGAAAAGAAATTATATAATGGTTCATAAATACATGTGAAGTTAGGATACAAAGGCTTAATAATATTGGCCAAGCATTGTTTTCTGTCTATTCATGGTAAACTAAGTCAGCAGTTTAGAATTGTTTTTTCTGTGTGCGTGTGTCTTTTTTTTTTCCCCCAGTCCATGTGGTTGCAGGTTTCCAAAGGGAATAAAGTCCCAATTTGAAGAAAAACTTTAGGCCAGGGCATTAAAAAAAAACAAAAAACTATAAAGTATGATCATCCCACTACTTTTAGTTTACAAAGAATATACTGTTAGCCAAGGCACCAATAAGAATTGCTAAAGGCGTTTTTTTGTTTTTGTTTTTGTTTTTGTGGTACGTGGGCCTCTCTCACTGTTGTGGCCTCTCCCGTTGCGGAGCGCAGGATCCAGACGCGCAGGCTCAGCCGCCATGGCTCACGGGCCCAGCCGCTCTGCGGCATGTGGGATCTTCCCAGACCGGGGCACAAACCCGTGTCCCCTGCATCGGCAGGCGGACTCTCAACCACTGTGCCACCAGGGAAGCCCCGCTAAAGGCATTTGAAAGTTGCTTTTTTAAAAAAAATAATGCCCAAAGAAATGAGAATTTTCTTCTGAAGTTAAAAAGTGAGATTTGTATTTTGAATCAGGAAAATATATTAAAATGCCCCAAATTTTGTTTCCTGAGATTGCAAAGGCTGACTGTTGCTAAGTAGATAAGAATGGGTTTGTATTTTCTGTCCTGGGGACCAGTCAGTTTTGTAGAGATTGGAGGCTGGCCATGTTGAACTAGGGTCTTAAATGTGGGTGTTAGTTGTAACTCAGACAGTTTTAAAAGGGTTGATGAATTACGTATGCAACTCTGTAGAAGCACCAGGTTGAAAATAACCTAGCTACCGTGTTTGGCTGTCCCGCAGCCGGAAGTTCCAGTGTCTCGGCTTGTGTGTTCATATTAGTAATGCAGGAGCTAGTGACTGGCTTCACAGGACATAATTTTACCCACCTAGAGCCCAGCCTCTATTTAGAAACTTGTAAACCCTACCTTTCTGAGTAGTGTGTTTGGTAGCTTTCTGACTTTTTCCACTTGCTCAGGGTTAATCCCCAGTTCACAGCAGCTCACTTTTAGTAGATTTTGGTAACTCAGCTCTTGTCTATCCAGTTCAACTTGAATGAAGTCATGCATTTTCTTTGTGGCTCTGAATTCGGACTTTCAGCACCAGCTCTGGATCACCCACAAATTTATTCGTAAAAGAAACAAAACGTTCATTTAAAAGCCTTTCAACATCAATTATTACAGCAAAAGAACTGAATAATAAGGAGATCTGGAGCTTTTATAGGCAAATATAAACTTATAATTATCTGAAGCTTTTATTGGAATGCTGGGCAAGCTCTGGGGTGTATGCCCCATCATACCCACCAAAAGGCTTGCAGTTTGAAGCCAGGCTAGGATTTAAAATATGCAGTGGGTGATATGCAGCACCCTTGGCAATACATAGGCGTTGTTTGTGCCTTGTTGGCTATTTGTAAAGCTTCAAGGAAACGTGTAGCCCTGGGGCTCTGTATTCTTAAGAGTGTAAATCATTCTGTTGATAACCACCTGGGACTTCAAGGTGAGAGGTAGGCTGAGAAATAGGATAATTCTACCATCTTCTGGGACAGTGGCATTGAGTGAGTCTTAAAACTTAACTGTTGGGCTTCCCTGGTGGCGCAGTGGTTGAGAGTCTGCCTGCCGGTGCAGGGGACGTGGGTTCGTGCCCCGGTCCGGGAGGATCCCACATGCCGCGGAGCGGCTGGGCCCGTGAGCCATGGCCGCTGGGCCTGCGCGTCCGGAGCCTGTGCTCCGCAACATGAGAGGCCACAACGGTGAGAGGCCCGTGTACCGCAAAAAAAAAAAAAAAAAAAAACTTAACTGTTGTAAGAAGGAGCAGTTTCGACTGAAGGTGGAGGGAGCCAGATGGTGAGTTTGGCTTTGCGACATGGTGTCAGGGCCGAGACCTCACCTAGGCAGATGTCATCAGGTTTGGCATTGTCACCTGTGTCAGTTGGCAACTGTTGATTTGCGCCTTCTTGTGTATATTCACCTGAGAAAGAATTGGAGAAGGAGAGTTGAGAGAGCAGCAGCACAGCATTTAGCTCTCCAGATCTGCCAGTTAGGCGAGGGGCGATAGAGCCGCATCTCCACTCGCTGCCCTGCGGCAGCTCCTCCTTACAGGAAGAACTGCCACGAAAAGGGCAGTAATTACATTCAGACTTGAAGAGTAATTTTCCTTAATCACCATTTAAATCATGAAAAGGAACTGAGACAGTAATTTTGAATGGTATGTAATCTGAGGAAGAAATATTTATAATCTGTGCACTTAACTCGTTTCTGCTTAAATATATTCGGCACTGAGAGCTTTGTGTCTCCAGTTCTTTAGCAGAGTTATACAGTTAGAAGAGTCCCTTTATAAGTTTTCTCAACCAAAGCCTGCTCTGTGCTGGGCACTGTGCTAAGCCCTGGGGAAATCGATGATTCAAACAACAAAAACCCGAAGTGGTGTCTGTCCTGGCGTTTACAAGTTAGCAGGAGAGAGAGAGATTAATCAAGTGACCTCAAGCAAATGTGAAATTACAGTTGGCATGGCAAGGGCAAGATACACCAAAGTGTGAAAGCCTGGAAAGGAGTTAAGAAAGATCTCCCTGAGGGGCAAGTGTTTGACCTCTGAAGGATGAGCAGGCTTAAGCAGATCCATAGGGTAGAGGGAGAAGAGCTTTCCAGGGCCCTGGAACAGCAGAGGCCCTGTGCGGGGAGGCAGTGGCGCTTCAGAAGGAAGGAAAGCAATTCAGCATGGCTGCAGGGCAGAGGGCAGGGAGGGACCCTGTGCGCCAGATTGTGGGATTGTCTACTGACCTCTGCTACCCAGTCTGTAGCCACTAGTCACGTGAAATGGGATGTGCTCTTAAGTGTAAAATACACACTGGATTTCAAAGACTTAGAAAAAAATGTAAAATTCATTCATTTTTAATATTGGTTATGTGTTGAAATAATAGTTTTGATATATTGGGTGAAGTAAATATATTAAAATTAATTTCACCTGTCTTGTTTTAATGTGGCTACTAGAAAAATTTTAATTACATATGTGGCTTACATAACATTTTAATTGGACAGTACTGGTATGGGCGAAAGGCCTTTATTCTAGAACAATGCCAAGCCATTAGACAGTGTTCAGGAGGAGGCTGTCATAATCAGACTTGCATTTTGGAGGGGAGGGACCAGAAACCTCATTGTGCTCACAAGAATCCTATGGGGTGTAGACATTATTCCCATTTTCAGTCAAGAAAATTGGTGCTGAAAGGTGAAGTAACTTGCTGGAGTTGCTCCATTAGGAAATGGCAGCACCTGGATGTGACCTACTAATTAAGTGGGGCCCAGTGCAAAATGGCTACCCAGGGAATTGCACCCTCCGCACCTGAACACTGTGGTATCTGGATGGGGGTGGCCGAGGGACCCCAGCCCTTGTCGCTTCCCTGCTCAGTGGACCTCAGAGCAAGCCCTGCCTTGCCCGCCTGTTGCTTGAGTCGCTGCCAGGGGCCGAAGGTGACAGCAGAACGAGGGAGTGGTAGCGGTTAGAGCACGATGGACTGAGAGTGGGACCACACATTCGAACCACAGCTCCCAGTTCCCAGTCCCCCAGCACATGCTCCATTGTCCTGTCTGATTTCACTTACAGAACAAACTAAATATTAAAATTTTCGAGCCAGCGACCATAGAGCACTTAATCCCAAGCGTGAGGCCTTCATGTAGGGCCCTGCACAACTGCTCTGATCTCAGGCCCATGAAGCCAGTCCTGCTTAGGGCTTAAACCGTGCTTTTTCCACACTGCTAAATGCTCCCCCAGAAATGAGATGCTCTCGCTCAGCGCAGCCCTCTCCCAGGACAGAAATAATGTGCCTACCCCTGGGGCAGGGATCTGCAGTCTAGTCCGTGCCCTTCCACTCTGGGCCGTGGAGGGAGCTCTGCCCTGGGCTGGGAGATGACCTTGCAGCCACTGAGCCTCAGCCCCCCAGATACCTGAACTGGAATGATGCCCTCCGCACACCTTCACTGCTCACCCCACACAGAGCGTGAGATGTCCCTCAGCTTGGCCTACCACGTGTAAAAGCGTTTAATTCTCGGATGCATCTGTCGGGTCATGATGCCCTGTGGATGGACAGGGCCTCTTAGAGGTCAGAAGGCATGCCCTTTGAAGTCGGGCAGATTTGGATCTGTTGTTCCTATGCTATTAGTAGCAGTGACACCTTAGACAAGTTACTTAATCTCTCTGAGCCTGTTTTCTGATCTGGAAAATGGGATTAATAATCTCCAACTCACAGGTTGTAAGAAGGAAATGAGAAAGTGAACGAAGTACAACCCCTCCAGGCACTCAGTGAGCACCAGTATTTGCTGGCTGCTGTTATTAATTTACAGCTATTGATACTTGCCTCCCCCTGAAAGGACCCTTGGTCTACTTGCTCTGCTCTTGACTACACCCCTGGCAGACTGGGGGAGGGCACCCTGCTCCTCCCTTCCTCAGGCCCCTCCCCTGTCCTTGAGGACCATGTTGGAAACAGGAATTAAAGACTTCTCCCTCATGTCCTGTTGGGGTTTAGCCATGGGTCAGCTCTGTGGTCTGTCAGATCAGCAGACCCTCTAGCATTTATGCTGAGCTCCCAATCAAATAAAAAGCATGTTCTAAAGCCTTAGCGCATCTATCTGCAGTGAAACAATAATATGTTCTTGTCATTGGCTGGTAAGATAGGGCAGGGTCGACCTATTTTACAGGTAGGCAAACGAAGGCTCAGGTGTGTTGTATGATTTAATTTGCGCAGGATGCTGCAAGTGAAGGAAGGGACTGAAATTCAAGGGTCTCTCCTCTCTCCTCGGGCTGTGTCTATGGGGAAGCAGTGCAGGCTAACCTACCCAAGGGCCCCTGGGAGGGGAGGCTTTGCTGGTACAGCCCTCCTTGGAAAAGGTTAGCAGATATTACCTCAAGGGATGAGAAAAGCCAAACAGTATCTCGGATTGAACAGACTGCCCCTCCTCCCCAGTTCTCACTCCCCTTTCTCCCAGCCCCTTCCTCAGCATCTGTGAGTGACAAGAAAGCAGGAACACCCGGGCCTGTACCTGGGGGGGACTCCGCCTTGGCAAGGATCCTGAATCCCTGATTCCAAATATTGAAATGGAGGAGGCAGGGGCTGGAGCAGGAGGTTCATTGAAGGGTGGATGGGGCTGGGCAACGTCCTGGGCAGGGCTGCTGTCTCAAAGGGCTGAAGGTAGGAACTCACATGTTCGGGGTGGCTCTCCCATATCATTTAACCCTCCAGTGTCAGAGGACAGGGCATTGGGTGGGCCTCAGCATCATAAGGCTAGAGGGAACCTCAGAGATCAGAGCCCATAGGTTCTCAAACTTAGCTGTGCGTTGAAATCACCTGCAAAACCTTAAAAATTGCGGGTGCCTGGTCCTACCCTCTGACGAGTCCTACTTAGTTGGTCTGGGGTGCAATCTGGGCCCTGGAATTTTTAAAAGGTCACCAGCTGATTTTATTTATTTATTTCTGCGTTGGGTCTTCGTTGCTGCGCGGGGGCTACTCTCCGTTGAGGCTCTAGGCGCGGGGGCTTCTCTGGTTGTGGCGCACGGGCTTAGTTGCTCCGTGGCATGTGGGATCTTCCCAGACCAGGGCTCAAACCCGTGTCCCCTGCATTGGCAGGCAGATTCTTAACCACTGCTCCACCAGGGAAGTCCTCCCCAGCTGATTTTAATGTGTGGCCAAAGTTGAGAATCACTGATTTGACCAGACTTCTTAAGGTGCAAATGGGGAAACGGAGGCCCAAGGCAGGGAAGTGCTCCCTGATAGTCACAGGGGCAGCCGGGCACAGGCCCGGGGCTAGATGTGGGCCACCTGGTTGCCAGCCTGACGCAGCCTCCCCAGCATGCCTGGTGCCCATCTGCCAAGAATGCAGGAGACCCCCCCCCCCCGCCCCCCCGGCAGAGAGGAGGAAGCAGCACGGGTCTGCCTGGCCTGACCTCCTAAGGGAGGGAAAGAAAATGCACTTTGGCCAGCCCAGCTGCTAGGGTGTGTCAGCCATAAACAGAGCCCACTTGCACCCCTCACCTGGGTGGATGGGGCCACGAGGGCAGAGATGAAAGTGCCTGTGCTTCGAGAGGGAGCCTCTTCCGTCCCCACGTCGCTAGCCTGCTCTGTCCATTCACTCGCCCACTCCCCATTCACTGGTTCACTATGCACGTGTTCTCTCCACAAACCTCACTTTTTCTTCTTTTGGGGGACCCTCTCTTTTCTTTAATTTTTTTTTTTTAATTTACTTTTTGGCCGTGCCGTGCAGCTTGCAGGATCTCAGTTCCCCGACCAGGGATTGAACCCGGGCCATGGCAGTGAAAGCCCGGAATCCTAACCACTAGGCCACCAGGGAATTCCTCTATTTTTAAATTTTTTAAATAAAAGTATTACATGCTCTAGTGTAAAAAGTCTAATGTTAAACATCAGGAGGACCCAGGGCTTCCCTGGTGGCGCAGTGGTTGAGGGTCCGCCTGCCGATGCAGGGGACACGGGTTCGTGCCCCGGTCCGGGAAGATCCCACATGCCGCGGAGCAGCTGGGCCCGTGAGCCATGGCCGCTGAGCCTGCGCGTCCGGAGCCTCTGCTCCGCAACGGGAGAGGCCACAACAGTGAGAGGCCCGCGTACAGCAAAAAAAAAAAAAAGAAAGAAAAAAAATCAGGACCCATTAACAAGCAAGAGCAAAATGCTTGTTGGGAGGCAGCCACATAGGCCTGGGTGTGGGTGTTTTTTCATTCATTATGCTGGGCAATTAGTGGGCCCTTCTGTTTTCATATTAGCTTTTGTGTGGGGGTCGGCGTATAGCTTTTAATTTTGATATAGTTTCAGATTTACGTAAAAGTTGCAAGAACATATGCCCTTTACCAATGGTTAACATTTTGTCACATTTGCTTTAATATTCTCTCTCTCTTCCCTGGTATATATGCGTGCATATGTGTATATCACACACACACACACACACACACACACACACACACACACACACACACACACACACACACACACACACACACACACACACACACACACACACACACACACACACACACACACACACACACACACACACACATTTTCCCCAGGAAGTTTGGTAGTAAGTTGTAGACATGCTCATTTATCACTAAAGATTTCAGACTGTATTTCCTAATACCAAGGGTATTCTCTTATATATCCAAGATACAAGGATCAAGATCAGGAAATCTAACATTGATATAATGCCTTTAGCTAAACCACAGTCCATAATCAAATTTTATCAATTAACCCAACAATATCCTCTTTAGCTTTTTTTCCCTAGCCCAGGATCCCATTCAGGATTATGCATTGTACTTAATTTCCATGTCTCATAAATTTCTTTAATCCAGAAAAGTTCCTCAGCCTTTCTTTGTTTTTCATGACATTGACATTTTTGAAAAGTCCAAGCAAGTTATTTTGTTGTTTGTCCCTCACTTGTGTTTGTCCAGTGTTTCACTGTGATTAGGATCAAATTATGTGCTTTGGCAGGAATAGCACGAAAGTGCTATGTCTTTCCTAGTGCATTATAATGGGAGGCACATCTTGGTTTGTTCCATCTTAGGGAATGGTGACTTTAATCACTTGTGAAAGGAGGTATCCGCCAGGTTTTTCCATTGTAAAGTGTGTCCTTTTCCCTTTGTAATTAATATGTAACTTATGGGGAGATATTGTGAAACCGTACAGATATCCTTTGTTTAAAATTTTATTTTATTTATTTATTTTTGGCTGTGTTGGGTCTTCGCTGCTGCATGCGGCCTTTCTCTAGTTGCGGCGAGTGGCGGCTACTCTTAGTTGTGGTGCGCGGGCTTCTCATTGCAGTGGCTTCTCATTGCAGAGCATGGGCTCTAGGTGCGCGGGCTTCAGTAGTTGCAGCACTTGTTCTCAGTAGTTGTGGCACACAGGCTTAGTTGCTCCGTGACATGTGGGATCTTCCCGGACCAGGGATTGAAGTCATGTTCCCTGCACTGGCAAGCAGATTCTCAAACACTGCCACGAGGGAAGCCCCAGATATCCCATTTCTTTTTCAAATCTTCACTCTTTAGTTTCCAGAATCCACTGAGGATATTGACTTGAATCGATTGTTACTGTGATGATTGCAAAATGGTGATGCTCTGGTTCCATTATTCTTTCTACATTAATTTGGTATCCTATTGTAAGAAAGCGCTTTCCTTCTCATTCATTCATTATTTTTTAAAATAAATTTATCTATTATATATATATGTATATATATATTATTTATTTATTTATTTTTTGGCTGCGTTGGGTCTTCGTTACTGCACGTGGGCTTTCTCTGTTTCCGGCGAGCAGGGGCTGCTCTTTGACGCGGTGCACGGGCTTCTCATTGCAGTGGCTTCTCTTGTTGCGGAGCACAGGCTCTAGGCACGTGGGCTTTAGTAGTTGTGACATGTGGGCTCAGTTGTTGTGGCAGGTGGGCTCAGTAGTTGTGGTACACGGGCTTAGTTGCTCTGCAGCATGTGGGATCTTCCCAGACCAGGGATTGAAGCCGTGTCCCCTGCATTGGCAGGTGGATTCTTAACCACTGCGCCACCAGGGAAGTCCCTCATTCATTCATTATTATCAGTGTGGACTCATGGATTCTTGTTTTATTCAATGAGTTATAATCCATTATTACCATTATTTATTTTGATGCTCAGATTATCCCAATTATATACAGTATCTGCTTACAGCTGTTTCCCATATCCTGTAATCCTTTCACGTACCCATCATTCTATGAGCACTTTCTTACTTCCTGGTACATCAAGATGTTCTGTGTTCAACTTGTACTTTCCCTGCCCCAGCCCTGGATTCTGTCATTTCTCCAAGGAGCCACATTTCCTTTCAGTGGGGAATCGGTGTACGCGTTCCTATGCGGATGCCAAGAAGAATGCTTCTAGACCCTTTTAGTGGACAGAACTAGGAACACGCATACACGCATTTGTCTGTACATATTTCTGTGTATATATATTTAAGACCACAAGTTCATACTGATACTTCCAATTCCATTTCAAAACCAAAGGGTTCTCCCTAGCTTTCTCCAGTTCCATTTTATAGCTCTCTTCTCCAACAGTGGGAAATCTGGCTTTCCTAACATCTTTAATATATTTACTCATTCGCTCAATCTGACAGTTACACAGACCAAGTAGTTCCAGAATTGCTTACTTGAAGTACAGTTGGGTTGATTGTTTGTAGTTGCATTTTAGGGTTCTTCCCAATCCTTACTGATAATTTGAGTATATAAAACATTATCATGATTCTAAGAGTCAAAACTATACAAAAATTTATGTTTAGAGATGAGTCACTCGACATTTCCATGCCTTCTATCCCCTGCAGGAAAATATCTCCTCAGTTCCTGACTTATCCTTCCTGTGTTTCTTTTTGAAAAACAGATACATGTATATTTCCTTATTATTCCTTTCTTACAGAAAAGGTGGTGTAAACATTCTTTTCTACTGTGCTTTTTTTTTTTCACTGAACAGTGATCTGGAGATACTAGTAAGTTTCCCTCCATGAATGTTTAACCATTTTGCACTCCCACCAGCCACACATGGGAGCACTTGTTTCCCCACAGCCTCGCCAGCAGTGTTGTCAAGTTTTGTAACTTTTCCGATCTGATAGTAAGAGATGAAATGTTAAAATCTAGGTTTTATTATCATTGAGGTATGGTGAGGCCAGCAGATTAGGAGACAACTGATGTTAAAAAGGTGGTTTGTTACTCAGTTCCCAAGAGGAAGGGGACATGGCATGCCACACAGGGCCACACAGAGAGGCACCAGGGTCGGCCAGGAGGCAGAAGGAATGAGGGGAAAATGTAGACAAGAGCCTTTCATGGGAAGCTTGAAAGGTAGGGTAATCAGGCTAAGCAGGTGTAGGATTGGCCACTTTGTATCATTTCATTAGGCTCTGTGGTGTCAGGGCTGCCCCTAGTTGTCTGGTACCTGGTCCGGGGTTGATTGGGGGCAGGCACAGTGTGAGAGCTTTATATCCTGCCAGAGTGGAATTCTTTTATTGTTCTAGCTTTATCAGTTAGTAGGCCTTTTTTTTTTTTTTTTTTTGCGGTACGCAGGCCTCTCACCGTTGTGGCCTCTCCCGTTGCGGAGCACAGGCTCCGGACGCGCAGGCTCAGCGGCCATGGCTCACGGGCCTAGCCGCTCCGCGGCATGTGGGATCTTCCCGGACCGGGGCACGAACCCGTGTCCCCTGCATCGGCAGGCGGACTCTCAACCACTGCGCCACCAGGGAAGCCCGTTAGTAGGCCTTTTTAATTGTTGGGAGATTAATTCTATATGCGTCTCTCGCATGCAGTTAGTGGAGCGTAGGTATTGGCTGTCTTTGTCTGGACTTGTTCAAGAATATTTGTATAGTGAACAACCTTGAAAGTTAGAGATAGTGTCTCTCTCCAGAGCAAAAAGCAGGTTTCTTTTTTCTCTTTTTTTTGGCCATGGTGCGTGGCTTGTGGGATCTTAGTTCCCTGACCAGGGATCGAACCAAGGCCCTGGCAGTGAAAGCACTGAGTCCTAACCACTGTACTGCCAGGGAATTCCCAAAGGGCAGGTTTCTTTACTGTCCAGTATACTAAAGATAATGTCTCCCTCTGGGACAAAGGTCAGGCAGGCCTACTGCCTGATAGAAAAGATTCTGGTTTCCTAAACTTGGGGATCCTCCTCTGTACGTTTTTTATTATTTAAAAAAAATCTATTTGCACATATTACTTTGAAAGAAGGAAAAAACACGTTTAATGACTGAGGAAAGTATTGAGGCAAGTGGTTCAGAGGGCAGCCTCACGAGCCTCCTACACACACCTGTGTGGTTGGAGAAGACAGCTGAGAGCTCCTGGTACCCCCAGAAGGCCCAGTGCCACCACTGAGCCTGAATAGACCTGAGGTTTCAATGAAGAGTGAGACTGAAACCAACACACTTCCCTGTTTCTGTGATTAACGATACAGGGACCAGGCGAAAACAACTTGGCTGCTTGCTCCAGGAAATACTTGCTCCTGGGAGACAAGACTGTGAACCCACTAAATAGTACTTGGCCCTTAGCAGACCCTCAGACTGCCTTCTAGGATTGGAGACCCAGCTGAAAATTCAATTTGGCTTTATAAAAAGAATGGCAGCTTTGGGAAGGGAGGGTGGCATTGGAGGAAGAGTACTACTGGGTTACTTGTGAATGCAGGGCCATCGGTGATTTGCTTAACTCTCTCTGAGCCTAGTTTCTTCATCTATACAATGGGTGATAATGATTCCATCTGTTCTGCAAGGATAGAATATAAAAAAATACGTTCTGTGAATTAGAGCTCTGTATCAGTTGTTACTATTGTCGTTGCTTGATGGAATCCCGGTGTCCATAGAGAAGCCAATCCAGATGAAAACCTTGGGTTACCACTAGGGGGCAGGAGAGGACAGGGGCCTCCATTTCTTCAGGGACAGTTTTGTTTACCAAAGACCCCTCACCTGCTAGCGCCACTTTCCCTCAGCTGTTTTGTTTGCTTCCTGGGGATGGAGGGGCATTATTGTAGCCAGATAATTTTTTTTCTTTGGTCTTTGAGTCAGCAAGAAGGCTCCCTTGAGCAAGATGCTGACTTATAAACAGACATGCTGGCTATTAACCACCTTATGGTGCTGGAACTGCAAGGTGGATGAGTAAGCAGAGTCCCAGGACGGCTGAACAAGATTGGAGATTTGAATTTAGGATAACCTGTTGGGGTGGTGGATTGTGTCTTATGGTGCCGCTACACCACAAAATTCAAGCGGCTGAGAATCCTCGCTGCCGTCTGTGGGGCTTCTCCCTAGTGTGTTGCTGCTGCTTTTCATCCTCTAGGGCTGTGGGTGTCTTCCTCACTTCAGGAGATTCAGGCGGAAGGGCAGCTGAGAGTCCCATCCCCTGCCCAGCCTACCTGCTGCTGTGAATTGTGGGACTCTCCCTGCCCTGACTTGCTTCTTCCTATCTGTTTCTATGTGCTGGTTGGTTTCTATGGTATTTGTTGTTTTTTATTTGCAAAGTAATATAATGCTTCTGGTTAATAATAAAAAGGTCAAAACCTCAAAAGCCTGGAAAGTAGAAAATTCAGTTTTCCTGGCCACCTCCCAGGAATCCCCTGAGTTCCCACAAAGGCAGGGACCCAGCACATAGGACAGACCAGTGCCTGGCACTTCAAGGTACTCAATGTTTGTTGAATGAATAAAAGAATTATGAGTGAATGAGCAGTTCCGTATAAATTTTCCAATATTTTTTCTATGTGTACACCAGCATAAATATATTTAGGGAAAAAAATGGGATCATGGTATAAATGTGGTTCTGGACTTCCTTCTTAATTGAACAATTCATTGTGGGTGTTTTTCCATGTTACTGTATACCAAGGTTTCTCAAAATTGCCCCTGCTGAAGAACAGCAGATTTATATAGACCTACCTCTTTTTTTTTTTTTTTGCTGTACACGGGTCTCTCACTGTTGGGGCCTCTCCCGTTACGGAGCACAGGCTCCGGGCGCGCAGGCTCAGCGGTCATGGCTCACGGGCCCAACCGCTCCGCGGCATGTGGGATCTTCCCGGACCGGGGCACGAACCCGTGTCCACTGCATCGGCAGGCGGACTCTCAACCACTGCGCCACCAGGGAAGCCCAATATACCTCTGTTTTTATGTTATGTTATTTGGTGCCCATTTTACCCCCTTCAGCATTATAAAGAGATCTGCTTTGTCCTATGGATTTCTTTCTGAGTTGAATTCAGCTTTGATCTTCAGGTCATGACCTTGGTTTTCTTTTGATTTGCATGTGCCTGTGCGTCCTTGCCTGTTTCTAAAGTGTATACCATTGTTGTCAGCATGTCTCTTCTGAACATATGGTCAGCGCTCAGCCAAAGTTCCTTCCTCCTCTCTGTCCTCACATAATGCCCCTCCCCAGACCACACCTCCCTGGAGTAGCCACTGCAGTCACCAGGCTGAGGGCCTAAGTCCAGACCCCACAGAAGACGTGGTCCTCTCTCAGCACCCGCTGGGAGCCTCGCGGGCCCTTTCCCTTTCCCCCTCTCCCTCCTCCCATCCAGGGCCATTGGCGGGTCAGGTCGGAGACACCAAGCTGCGCCATTCCCCTGATGTCCACCAGGGGCCGCCCCACTCCTGCCTGAGTTCCCTCCAAGAACTCGGCATTTTAATTAACCTCGTCCCTCCCAGTCCTCCCATCTCTCCCAAAACCACCTTCGGGTTTAAAGCCCCAGAGCAGCATTCCCAGTTACCCAAAGAACCCATCTTTGCAGCCACCGTGATTTAAGCTGTCTTGTGGGAAATCAGCCCAATGCATTTCAATACCTCTGTGCTGAACTTTCCTCACCTGGGAATAATTTCCCACCTCTCTCAGAAGTAATACATGGAGTGTTTAGCATGGAGCCTGACACACAGTAGGCACTAATAAAAACAAGTCACTTTACCAAGGCTTCAAAATCCTACTAGTGTCTCTCTCCACTAATCTCCTGAAAGCTCTCCAGGCTGTCCAACCTTTGCTCTCCTGGACAGTGACCGTGGTGGGGTTCCTTGGGGTGGGATGCCTTTGCAGTAGGTACAAACTTCGCAGGCCACAAAGTCAGATGTGTGAACGTTTTTACTTTCCATAACTGACATTAATTTCCATCTCAGTTTTCCATGTTGCATGGTGTGGAAGCATTTTCTGAAAGAATTCAGGATTCCCTCAGGTCAATTTTGTTTCTGCCTTCCTTTCTCCCTGGGGTTCCAGCTAGTGCTGTCAGTAGGGAGAGGGCTTCTGATCTTGGTCACTCTCATTTGCTCTGCTGGCATCAGTGAAGATGGGCTCTGGCCCCACTGACCATCAATTGCTGGCCTCCATCCCTGTTGCTGCCCACAACTGCCAGCATTCACTGAGCAGGCCCGTGGTTCATCCAGCCTCCTTTGTCATCATATCATGCTGACCCTCAGCCTCTTCTGGGCCCGGAACCCTCTCTCAGACACTTCTGTGGGCAACTCTGGAGCGGGGGCTATCTCCAGCCCTCTCTGCCTAGACAAGCCACACCTCCAGGTCTCTTTACATGTACATATGTGTTGGGTATTCTGAGAGGGTGGTGTCCTCACACCCTCACCCAGGAAGCAAACTGCTTCCTCCCTGAGCTCTGTGCTTCCCCATTCCAGCCCATTTTCTGGGTGGGAAGAGAATGCTCCTTCATGGTTAGTGTTTTGACTGAGGCAAGGACCTCAGTATTCAAGGCTTAGCTCCCTTTGCTTCTCTCCGGTTCTTCAGGAACAGCCCTGTCCTGGGGACACCCTCACTGCCATCTGCGTTGGGGCAAGGTGGTATGACATCCTAGGAAAGAAGCCTGGTTGATATTTCCAAATAGCCAGCGACACCTTTACCCTCTCTTCTGGGTTCTCTGAGTGCAGGCTGACACGTGGCCGCAGCACTCCAGGGAAGTTTTGTGCTCTTGGTGATGTGTAGGGTGGAGCCAGGGTGAGGGCTGACCGGGCTTTTCTGAGGGTTGGTACTCGGCCCGTGTGGAGGGCAGACAAGCCAGCATCCCTGGTTGCAAACAACAGAAAACAAGTCTAGTGAACTACAGCCTAAAAGGAATTTTCTGGAAGGATGATGGGTGGCCCATAGCAT
Organism: Grampus griseus; assembly: GCF_964374135.1. Classification (NCBI taxonomy): domain Eukaryota; kingdom Metazoa; phylum Chordata; class Mammalia; order Artiodactyla; family Delphinidae; genus Grampus; species Grampus griseus. Next base: position 24,666,876 of record NC_139014.1, read on the forward strand.
CACAAGATAGGCTGGAGAGCCAGGCATGTCAACTGGGCAGGAACCCAGCAGGCTGGGAGGTAGAGCCACAGGCAGAACCAGTGAGGATGGGCCTGCTGACGTCACGGTCCCCCCCTGCCGCTGGCTGCTGGGCCCCCAACATCAGAGGAGAAACACCTCAATGGCCCCAGCTGCTCTGTGACCCTCAATCGGTGCTCCGGTCCTAGGCGGGAAGATGTGTTCAGGTTGAGTGGCCAAGCTCTCTGTGCAGGGATCTGGGAGAGGGAGTTTGGTGTCCCACCCCCCCCCCCACCCCCCCGCTTCCTTGGGGGAACCCTGCCTCCTGCCTGTCTAGGGATCCGCCCACCCAGCCCGGGTTTGGTTGCTAAGCAACGGAAAACAACAAACGCCATGCCATACATCTCTTTTATTTCCCCAATTGTGCGTGTGCCAAGGGGCAGTTTCAAACCTGCCTCCTCTAGGCAGTCTGATACCTGGAGCGCTGCTTGTTTACACCACTAGAGAGCTTGCCAAATCTGGTTAAGTCATGTAAACAGGCTAAGCGCTTCTAGATAGTTCTTAAACCAGTCTTCTTACCATGGCTAGTGTAGTGGCTAACATTTATTGAAATATGTCCCAGGCACTGAGCTAAGTGCTTTACATCGACGATCTCATTGGGTCTTAGTTACCACCATCCTTCCAAGGAGGAAACTGAGGATGGATGGTTTAGTAGCTTTCCCACATTCACATGGGTTTAAACGGGAGGAAAGAAAACTTGAATGCAGGCAGTCTGTCTCTGGAGGTTGGCTAGGAAGGGGCTCTACTTTCTGTAATCCAGCAGAGACAGACGTTAAACCAGTAAACACAGGATTATGTACACGATTACAATGAGCACTGGAAAGGGGAAGGGCAGGGTGGGAGGAGAAAAAATAACAGAACTGATCATCTATAGGGATAGGTGGGGGCCCTGGGAAGGTCTCTGTGAAGTGCTTTGAAGCCGTGGCCCCAATGACAAGGATTAACCAGGCAAAGCAAGGGAGAAGGGGCAAGAGCAAGTGACGAAGGCCTGAGGCAGGAGAGAACTGAACGTGTCTGAGGAATGGAAAAAGGGCCAGTACAGCTGGAAGGGGGAGAGGGGGCCTCTGGGAGGGATGCCAAGGCGTTCGGGCAGGGTCTCCATGCTGTCTTCAGCTCAGAACTCCCCCCTTCCTCCCGTGGGCTCACCGCCACCTGCAGTTCTTGCGCAAATCCTCCAGTTCTAACCTCCCAGCGGCCAGAATCCCACCTCTTCTCCCCACCTCCACGGTGGCCAGCCTGGGCTCATCACTGCAACATCCTCTGGCCCCCTGTCTCCGCGCTTCTGCCACATTCCTGTATCTATTCTCACCAGCACTAAAACCGTCACACCTGCCTCAGCTTCTCATTTCACAAAGGAAAAAGCCCGAGTCTCACAAGGGTCTGCAAAGTCCTCTGTGCTCTGGCCCCCGTGGCCTCCCTGAGGCTGTCCCTCCCTCCCTGGGCTGCAGCGCCAGCCTGCCGTCTCTCGAGCACACCGGGCAAGCTCCTGCCTTCCGGCCTTTGCACTGGCTGTTCCTTCGGCCCAGCCCAGAATGTTCTCCGCACATATATCTGTGGGTCCCTCCTCAGCCGCAGGCCTGCCCCAGCGTGTTCTCGTGGTGAACTGGAGGGCAGGGCAGAAATGCACAACTCTGCACTTGTGCCTCTTCCGCTCACAGCCTGCTGACCAGTCACAGGACTGAGGCCACAGTCGGAGGGAGGGGCGCTAGGACCGTAGACGGGACACGTGAGGAGGCCAGGAGGGCCGAGGACTAGGGCCCTTGTGCGCTTGACTGAGACCAGGGACCTGAGCTCCGGATCCCCACTCCCATCCCCCACACAGGGACCCACCTCCTTCAGTCACCATTCTGTTCTCATTCAACAACTATTTCTTGAGCGTTTGAGGTGTGGTAAGCCCTGTTCTGGACGCCGAGGGCACAGCGGCGCGTAAACTGACAGGCCCCTGTCCTTTGGGAGCTTACAGTGTAGGCGATGACATACCATCAAGCGCTACGAAGTGCACCGCGAGGCCTGGGAGGTGAGGAAACGAGGCAGGGGCCCTGCTGGAGGTGGAGCAGCGACGGGAGGCCTTGCCGATGAGATGTTTGAGCAGAGCCCTCATGGGGGAGAGAGCGAGCCACAGGGTGTGTGGGGAAACAGGTTCGGGGCAGGGCAGCTGCAGGCACAGAGGCTCTGGGGCAGGAGGTGCCGGGTAAGCCTGTGGGGCAGCGAGAGGCCCCGGGCCCTGCAGCCGGGAGGAAGGCGCTGAGCCTGTGGCGATGACCGGGGTGCCGTGGGGCTCTGTGGTCTAATGAGCACCTGGATTCTGCTCCAGGTGTGAAGGGAGCTGTAAGAGGGTGGCGAGCAGAGGGCTGAATTATGTTTCCAAAAGGCTGCCCTGCAAGGGAGGTGGGGATCCCCGGGAGGGTGGGGTGGGGGGAGCTGTAGCAGTCATCAAGGAGAGAGCTGGTGATAGCGATGGGGCCATGGCGGGGGTCAGGGTCAGATACGCCTTGAAGGTGGTCCCAGCAGGATCTGCCGATGCACTGGAGGAAAGGGAGGCGGGAGTTGAGGAAGGCTGATGCTTTGGTCTGAACAAGTGGGAAATGGAGCTGCTATTTGCTCAGATGGGAAGTTCCAGGTGGGAACTCAGCTTTAGACGTCAAATGTCCTCTGGGAGGAGACGGTCTCTGGAACTTGGACAGAGCGTCCGAGGAAGGTGTGGGGTCTAGGGGTCCCCCACCTTCTACTGTGTGGGGGAAGCAAGAGGCCTTAGAGGGTCACTAGCCGCTTCATTCATTCGGCAAAAACTTACTGAGCACCAAGGATAAGCCAGACACTTTTCTGGATGCTGGGGAAACAGCAGAGAAGAGAGACAATGTCACCACTCTGATCTGGTACCTTGCTTTCTAGTGGGGGAGACAGGCCATGAATAAGCAAACACGTGTAAAAGATAAGATTGTTTCAGAGAAGGATGCGTGTTACAAGGAAACAGAGCACAGTGGTGGAGGGGGACTGCTGGGGCAGTCACACCTGGGCAGGGTGGTCACCCAGGCAGCCACCCAGCACCACTCACACTCCTGAGGAGGACCGCAGCCCCACTTGGCTTCTCTTTGTCCCCCAAAGAGGCTGCCGTGTCATGGAGAGGGGAGAGAAGAGGAGTGATCTTCGGGGGTCTTTGGGAGGGACTTTGTCCTGGAGGAGGAGGCCCTGTGGAAATGTCCTCATTCCCAAGCTCCGGGTATTAGGAATCTCTGACGAACAGACAGGTAGAGATGGAGAGGCACAGGGACGGAGAACCCGCAAGAGGCGCATGACTGTGTCCCTGCAGAACGAAACTACTCAGCCCACAGCAAGGTTCTTCTCTGAGAATTTGGAAAGGGGGCTGCACCCTCTGTACTGGTTTGAGAGTTTCTGCTATGCAAAGAATTTTCTTTGTGCTTCCTGGAGTTTTATCCTGCAAAGTATGGGGAGTGGAGGATGGAGTCTCTGAAGGCTCACAGGCCACAGTTCCCCTCTCAGCCCTGCCATTGCGGAGAAGGCGGACCTCAGGTGACCTGCCTGTGTCCTTTGGGGACAGCAAGAATTTCACACAGGGGAGCAATGTAGGCCGATTAGATTTTGAAGAAGTGGACTCAGACCATTGTATGCAAGGTTCAGGGGTGGTTGGGGTCCTTGCAACAAGTTAGGAGGCGAATACAAGAGCCGTGGCAGGGTGCAGAGAAGAGGGGGGTACGATTTGGGAGACATAAGTTCAAATGCACGTGGAGAGTGTGGGTATGGGACTGAGGGACTGGGAAGGTCATGGCCTATCCTGAGGTTTCTAGTTTAAGCACTTGAGTGAATGATGAACTATTTGCTGAATTATGAACCACAGAAGGAGAAACGGATTTGGGGGGAAAAGAAGGATCAAGTTCTGTTTGAGAAGTCTGGCACATTGCTAGAAATATGAATCTGAAATGTAGGAAAGAAGGTGGACTGAGAAGAAGAAATGCTGAGTCTGAGGCTACCAGGGCCTGGAGGGTGTCTGTGGCAGAGGAAGCCTGGATGGTAACTCTGCCTCTTTCCCTTGCTTTCTGGGGCCGCACTGAGAACACACTTTCAGCCTCCCTTACAGTTGTGCGGCCCTGTCCATGTGGCTGGGTTCTGGCCAATGGAGTGAAGGCTGATGCCACTCGCAGACCTGGCCCATCCCATCCATTCTGGTCACCAGTCCCCTACCATAGGGGTCAGCAGCCTTTTTCTGTAAAGGGCCAGACAGTAACTATTTTAGGCCTTGTGAGCCACACAGCCTCCTCTGTGATGGTTCAGAAGGGCCGCCTCTGTCCCTGTAGCATGAAAACAGCTGTGGCAATATGTAGATGATGGTCTGACTGTGTTCCAATAAAACTGCGTGTACAAACACAGGCCAGCCTCTGCTCTCTTCTAATCTGCTGCCTGGGCTCTGGTGTCCGGGTCTCCCTCAGAAGCCGTGTATTGAGAAGAGCACACCTTTAATCTGTCTATGTCACTGAATGACCGCAAGGAACAGAGGTCCCTGGTCATTTGCTGCCTAGCTTGCCTTTTAACACGAGTGAAAAATAAACCTATAGTGTGTTTAGCAAATGAAACTTGGTGGGGGTGGTTATCTCTTGTATGAATTAGTGTTCCTTTAGGACAGAAATTGGTCCCAGGAGTGGGGTTAAAACCCGGAGTTAAAAACCGTCGTGAAAATCTGAAATGTATGGCCCTGGTTTGTGTCGGTGGGGGAGGTGGCGAGGAGACCGCTGCGGGTCTGGGAAGGTGGAGACCCGTGCTTTGCGGCGGCAAAACCTATGGTAGGACAGTTGCTAGAGATGAGCAAGCCCCTGTCCTCATTCTCAGGGAAGCAGGCGGTTGTAAAGCAGATTGTCACAGAGAGCCTTGGTTGTCACAGACAGTATTTAGCAAGGTATTAGAGGAATAAGATGAACCCAGGCGAAAACTGGCTGGTTTGTGAGCAAGACTAAAGTGAAACAGAAAGGTTCCAGAAATCTGGGGCCTTGGTTGGGAAAGTTGACTGCTTGTAGGTGCAGACAGAAGGAAGTCGTATTCAACAGCCCTTTGAGCAGCGAAGGCCCATTAAGCCTCGGCCCTGAGCCAGGTCAGAGTAAGGAGGGGGTCCTTCCTCCTGGCCTGAGAGCCTCCGGTGTCCTTTAGTACATCCAGAGGGATGGCCTGAGGGCAGGAAGCCAAAAACCAGTCTGGAGAACCATGTTCAAAATGAATTTTGCATGTGGTCACTGGCACCTGAGACTGACTGGAAGCAGGGAGATGAGGAGACTTTTAGGGGTTTTTTGTTTTTGTTTTTTTGCGGTACGCGGGCCTCTCACTGTTGTGGCCTCTCCTGTTGCAGAGCACAGGCTCCGGACGCGCAGGCTCAGCGGCCATGGCTCACGGGCCCAGCCGCTCCGCGGCATGTGGGATCTTCCCGGACCGGGGCACGAACCCGCGTCCCCTGCATCGGCAGGCGGACTCTCAACCACTGCGCCACCAGGGAAGCCCGACTTTCAGATTTTGAGGGATCCGTCCTGTCAAATAAGCCAGAAGCCTGAACTAAAAAAAAAAAAAAAAATCTCTGCTCCTTTGGACCTTAAAACCACCTTCAGGCCTCAGAACTTTTACCAGTGGGAGCTGCAGGCTGAAGGAGAGAAGCAGTGACCAAGGAAGGCACTGCCCTAACACCCACTCCAAACAGGCTGCTGGAGCAGAGTGGCAGGAAGAGCCCTTGGAGGGGGAACGGGGACCGCGGAGGACACTGGACGGGGCAGAATCTCCTGGCAGCCACCTTCCCAGCGCCTGTCTGGCTGGATTTCACAGTTGCTGTGATCACAGCCTGCTCTTCACCTTCCATTCTTCTCCTGACTGCGGTGTGTGTTGTGGACATCCTGCCACTGGATAGTGAGTGTGTGTGTGCGTGTGTGTGTGTGTGTGTGTGTGTGTGTGTGTGTGTGTTGGGGCAGGGGGAGGGAAGGACACAGATAACTTGTTCTTTTAGTTTGTTGGTTTCCAGATCACAAGGAACCACACTGGACCTGGAGAGAGAACTGTGCATCTCCTGGTGGTACCAGGGTGTGGCCAAGGTCCCAGGAAGAAGTGAGGGCACAGGAGTGAGAGCGTGTTCTATGTGGGAGAGAAAGAGGGGAACGGCGCTTCAGTGACCAGAGGGGCAGCCTGGGCAGGGGCTAGCCTGTGGCTCGCTCCACCTAACCCCTGCTTCCAGGTGCACCCCTAGACCACATCTCCCTCCTTCTTTGTGGTTAGCTGTGGCCATGGGCGGTGCTATGGACTGGATGTTTGGGTGCCCCCAAATTCATATGTGGAGATCCTACGCCCAGTGTGATGGTGTCAGGAGGTGGGGTCTTTGGGAGGTGATTGGGTCATGAGAGTAGAGTCCTCATGGATAGAATTAGGACCCTTATAAAAGAGGCCACAGAGCTCTCCTGCCCCTTCCCCCATGTGAGGACACAGCAGGACGAGCTGGCTGTGAACCAGGAAGTGGGCTCTCACCAGACACCCAATCTGCCGGAGACTTGATCTCGGACTTCCCAGCCTCCAGACCTGTGAGAAGCCCGAGTAGACTAAGACAGATGGTGTTTTGGCCAAAGGAAGGTGGGTGGAAGTGACATCTGCAGCTGTCACTTCCCAAGAAAATAAAAACCCAAGAAACCTTCCTTCCACACCGTTCTCCATATCCTCTTAGGCCCCTGGCTGGATGTAGATGCCCAAGGTCACCATGGAAACCACGTGGTAAAGAAGACAGGGGCTGATCCCTTGGTGACTTTGTGGAACCCAGTGCCAGCTGGATCTTCTATGCAGAAACACCTCTCTATTGCATTAAGCCAGCGAAACCTTGGGTATGCGTGTCAGGGTGGCTGGTGTCACCTTCACTAACGCCTAGTGGGAGCTGTGGGGTCAGAGGAGCCAGTGCAAGGGGAGGGGTGGCAGGGGGCGTGTTCTGGGGAACACCACTGCTTGCTGCTCGAAAGGCAGGTGAAGGGGGAGGATGAGGGTAGTAGGGCTTCCGGATGAAAAAGACTATGGTAGGTGGAGAAGGAACCTGTTAAGACCCTGTTTTGCAAACAACCCCAGGGTCAGGCGCAGGGTACAAGCGTGGCCCAGCGTGAGTCCTAGTACGGGAGATGGGTCACCACAAGGCCACACGGTGAATGCAGCTCAGAGCGAGATGCGAGGCAGTGGGAGCCCAGGAAGGATGCTCAGCCCGAAGTGGGGAGAGTGGGGGGCTCTGGGTGAGGGACTTCTTGGGCTCATGGGCCCCTCTGAGGACCAGACAAAAGCTAAGGCCCTTCTGCTAGAGCGATGCGGACAGCAGGCATATACCATGTGACCCCAGCCTCAGCACTTCCTTAGACCTCCTGAGGTGGCCCAGGAGCCTTAGGGAAGAACCCCTGCCAACCTCCATTAACTGCCTCCCATGGCCCTGCAGGGATCCGTACTTTGAAAGGAGGCAGCAGAGATGCTGGGTGGAACTGGCTCAGAGTCACACGGCCGGAAGAGGTGGCACCTGAATCGAGGGCAGGCTGGTCTGATCTCCTCCTGTTCTCTTTGCACGACACCCAGGGCCTCTTCAGCTGTCCGGAGGCATTGCCGCAGCAGAAGATGCCTGGAGCGACCCCAGGAGAGAAACCTGAGGCCTGGATACGGGCGAGGCCTTGCTCAGGAGGGGCACAGATGCTGGAGCTCAGGCCCGGCTGCGTCCAAAGCCCACATGGAGGCGGGTGGGCGACCCCGAGGAGACAGCAGGTCACTGGTGTGGGTGGCTGGAGTGGAGCCAGCCCTGGCATCCGGGGGTGGCAGGACCAGGTGCGAGAAGATGCTGCACCTGGTGTGCCCACTGCCAGCTCTCTCCTCTCCCTGAGTGAGGAGGGGTTGGGGGCCTGGGCTCTGCTGGCCTCTCTTCAGCCCAGCAAATCCGTCACTCAGCCTTTGCTTCTCCCGGCCTCACAAGAAGAACGACTGGGGACGGGAAGGAATGTGACACAGTTCCAAAGATCACCGCAGGGAATCGGACATTTTCAGCGCTCCTGAAGGACGTGGGTGAGAAGCTTTCTTTGGTCACTGGTTGTTGGGTGGTGAGTGGTTGACGGGCAACAGTGCTTGTTCAACCTGGGATTGGAACTGCGTCTTTAGGTGGCTGGGTCATTTGTGGAGAGAGTGTCAGTGGCTGGGGTCGGTAGGGTCAAGGGTCCAGGAAGAGAATGAAGGATGCCATCTCAGGAGGCATCTCAGAGCAGCAGTAGGGCCATGAGGCAGCGAGTCCAGGTGGGGGCTCATCTGGAAATCTTTGCCATGGTAGCCGGAGGGCTTTCAGTCTTGGGTCAGGGTCAAGGGTCCCAAGTGCTAGACCGGGTCCTACGTGAAGGGTGGGGCACAGAATCTGGGAGGGTAATTTGGTGCTCACCCCTGATGAGTGCGCACTGAGCAGGCAGCCTTCCCCAGCTGGTGGAATTGGGGAGCCACCCCCATGGAGCCTGCAAGATGGCTCTGGAAGTGCAGAGCACAGACACCACGACAGGTGGCCTCACGTCCACGACCACCATGAGGATGCTAACTGCTCTCTACGTGGCTGTCCTCTTCATCTGGGCACAGAGCCAGACTACATTCCCAGCTTCCCCTGCAGTTAGATGAGGCCCTGTGACTGAGTTCTAGCCCATGAAATGTGATCACTTCTCTAGGCCTGCCATAACTATAAAAAACGTTCTCATTGCATGGTCCTTTATGACCTCTCCCCTTTCGTTACGGTGACCTTGGAAGCCAGGTGTTGAAGTTGACAGAGCCCAGGGATTTGAAGAATTTACCCATGGAGAGCTCTATCCCCAGCCGCCAGAACTGGACCTGCCTGGGACTGTTCATGTGAATGAGAAATAAACTCAACTGTGTTTATGCCATTATCATCCGGGCTTGTCTACTGCAGCATTAACTTACCCTGATAATAAGATCACCATAAACTTTCAGGCCACAGGCTCCCTTTGCTTCCATCTCCAGCTATTCTGACACCTGTTCAGAAGTCTGGGCTCCCAGCCTGTATCAGACACGGAACCTGAACTTCCTGGAGAACAGTGCCCGTCTCACTAGTCACAAGCCAAGTCACTTGCCTTGCATGATTGGGCTGTTGGTGGTCTGAAGTACCACCCTGGGGAGCCAGGCTCCTGGAAAGTGGTTTGTCCACCCTTGAAGGTGGTCTTAATTGCTTCTACCTGGGATGTTGACCTCAGCTAGGACCAGATTTCGCCAGAGGCGGTCCACCTGTGTTTGGATCCTATGGTAATCCTGTGGCCCCACCGGTGCAAAGAGGGCAGCACGCTAGGTGACGCTGGCTCAGAGAAGACCGAGGAGACAGGCTGAATGGGTTTCTCGGCTTCTGGAAGCCCGGTTCTGCCCCTTGAGGCTGGACATTTCTCCTTGTTGAGGGGCTGGCTGTAGTGGTGAGAAAACAGTGATGGAGTTTCTCTGGTCTCTGGTGAACACGAGGAATGTTGGGTATCTTTGACAGAAAGTCTACTCAAACTAGTTAAAACGAAACCAGGAGCCTCTGTTGGAAGGACACTGAGGAAAGCCCTAGAGAGTGACATCAACCGGGGTGTCTCTGAGACCTCAGAAGCTGAGTCAGGGTGTCCATCCTCCAGCAGCTGCATCCACATCTTCCAGCCCCATCACATGAGAGGGGAAAGCCTCAGCAGAGAAGCCCCAGGCAGTGTTCTAACGGGTCTGTCTTGGCAAGCACGTAGCCAGGAGGGTGGGGTTTGGCCTGAGTCACGATGGGCAGCTTGGGGCAGGATCTCGGTGGAAGAAATAAAGCTTAGCTTCATTAAAATTCAGAAACCAACATCTGCAGAGAAGAATAGCAGACAATTACTTTCCTGCTCAACTTTCTTAGTATAGTTGACTCTTGAACAATGGGGGTGGTGGTGGGTAGGGGCGCCAGACCTCTGAGGAGTTAAAACTCTTTTAGTCGGCCCTTCGCATCCACGGTTCCGCATCTGTGGATTCAACCAACTGCAGATCATGTAGTACTGTAGTATTTACTGTTAAAAAATCACAGTATAAGTGGACCAGCACAGTTCAGACCTGTGTGGTTCAAGAGTCAGCTGTATGTGAAACAAAGGAACCTAGTCTAGTAGAAAACTGTAGTAGGAAAAGAATCTAGTGGCTTCACAGTTTATGTCTGAAGTGATCAACAGTAGGCATAATTCATGAACCGTCATTGCATCCCGTACTATTTATGCTTTATGAGTTCACTCAATTATCTAAAATGGATTTTACAACTTTGATATTTATAATGATGATGGTGATGATAATGACAAATGTGTTTTATTGCTGCTAAGTTCCAGGCACAATTCTTTTTATTTTTTAAAATTTATTTTTATTTTTTAAATTACCATTTCTTATTTATTTTTGGCTGCGTTGGGTCTTCACTGCTGTGCACGGGCTTTCTCTAGTTGTGGCAAGAGGGGGCTACTCTTCGTTGCAGTGCATGGGCTTCTCATTACGGTGGCTTCTCTTGTTGGGGAGCATGGGCTCTAGGCGCACTGACTTCAGTAGTTGTGGCACGTGGGCTCAGTAGCTGTGGCTCATGGGCTCTACAGCACAGGCTCAGTAGTTGTGGCGCACGGGCTTAGCTGCTCTGCGGCATGTGGGATCTTCCCAGACCAGGGATCGAACCCAAGTCTCCTGCATGGGCAGGCAGATTCTTAACCACTGTGCCACCAGGGAAGCCCTGTACGTTGTTAAATGGCTAAAATGGTAAGTTTTATGTTATGTGTAATTCAGTACAGTAAGAATAGTAAGAATAGATAGGCCTCCTTCAGACAAATCCCTGAAGCGTCAAGTCTCAGGTGACGATGTGAGTAGGACTCCAAAACGATTCCCTGCCTGGGGAGGTCGAGGTCCACCATACACCAGCGCTGGGACCTGTCTCAGGTGAGCATGGGGTGGGGTTGCTGGAGTGCCATTTGGCTTGGCCCTTGTATCTCTAGAAGACCTCACGTGGAGAGCCCGGCTGTTCCCTCTAGGCCAGGTTGTTTGTGCAGAAGCAAAGAGGCACGTGCAAGACTTGAAGGTTCTCACACAGCCTTAAATTGATGCCATGTCCCTGGACCACAGCACTTGTGTGAGTTAACTGTGTTCACAGGTCCTAGAATTATCTGTGCATAGCACTTTTCAGTGTAGGATATTTTTTTCTTTTTTCCCCCTCAATATGGTATTATAATAATTTTCAAACATACAGAAATGTTGAGTGAATATCCGTCTACTGTCGGATATATTTTGTTGTTGTTGTTTTCTTGTTTTTTTTTGCGGTACGTGGGCCTCTCACTGTTGTGGCCTCTCCCGTTGCGGAGCAACAGGCTCCAGACGCGCAGACTTAGCAGCCATGGCTCGCGGGCCCAGCCGCTCCGCGGCATGTGGGATCTTCCCGGACCGGGGCACGAACCCAGGCGGACTCTCAACCACTGCGCCACCAGGGAAGCCCTAGTGTAGGATATTTTTAAAAGATTTAAGTCTACATGTTATCAGTGTTTGGTGGGCTGAATAATGGTCCCCAAAGAAATCAGGTCCTAATCCCTGGAATCTGTAAATATCGCCTTAGATGGCGCAAGATGTGATTAAGCTAAGGATTTGGAGGTGAGGAGATTATCCTGGATTATCTGGGTGGGCCCTAAATGCCACCACAGGTATTTCTATAAGAGGGAAACTTCAGGAGATGTTCCCACAGAAGAAGAAAAGAGATCACAGCGATGCCGCCAGGGAGCTAGAAGCCAAGAGAACCTGGAAGAGGCGAGGGATGGATTCTCCCAGTAAAAACTGATTTCACACCTCTGGCCTCCAGAGTGTGTGAGAGAATAAATCTCTGTCGTTTTGTGGTAATTTGTTACAGCAGCCGCAGGAAACCAACACACAGTGACAGGGTTATCATTAAACCGTAATCAGTAGAATATTCTGTCTTACTCAAAATGCAAAATTAATTTTTTGCTGCAAAGGTCCTGATATTTTATATCACTCAAAACTACATCAGTCTGTTTACTTTTGGAGGCAGAGAAATAAAATATTTCATTGCTTGTGTGTGTGTGCATCAAAAACACTAATTTAATGAATACAACATTTAAAATATGTCACAGTCTTAGAAAGCCTATTTTGGTATTTCTTTCATTTTAATTTTTAAAAAATTGAAGTATAGCTGGTTTACAATGTTGGGCCAATCTCTGCTGTACAGTTAAGTGACTCAGTTATACACATTATTGTGGTATTTCTTGAGTTAAAAAAAAAAACAAAACCATACTGGGAGCCTCAGAGAAGGGACATGGTCTTGGCCCCTCTCCCATCCATTTGACGCTGGTGTCCTGTGCCCCACAGGGCCTGGCCGGGCTCCTCCTGTCACGTCTACAGCACCTGCCTAGTGAGTACCATCCCTGGCCTCTTTCCAACCACAGAAGTCACCCACCCTCTTGTCCTCTCTCTCTCGCTGCCCTGGCCCACCACATACCCTTGCCTACCATACACTCTCACCCACCACACACCCTCGCCTACCACACGCCTGCCTGTCCAGCTCCAGCTCTGTCAGACCCCCGTGTGGGGCTGGGGACCTAGAAAGGTGCAGGGGAAACTCGTACACGCTAAGGGTGAGAACCTCTGCCTTGGGTGTTAGAGATGCCTAAACTCTGTGGCCTCCAGCGGATTCTCACACCCAGAGAGGCTGTCCAGGGGCACGACAGCCTGTGGAACGGCCAGAAGGGGTCATTCCTGGCTGGGGGCATCCACTGCTGTCTCCCCTTTCCTCAGCCAGTGACCTTGGTAGTTTCCAAGAGGGGTCAAAAATCTGCACGTGAGGGTGAGGTAAGCATGGCCGGAGTGGCACACTCCTGGGCTCGTGCCTCTGCAGTAGCCAGAAGCACCCGGAGCCAGAGCTACAGGCTGAATTGTGAGGGAAGAGGGAGGATCAGAGGTTCCAGTGCAACAAGGCGGAGGGTCAGTGTCTCGTAGGAATTTAGAAACCTGAGATGTGAGTCAAGGCTGGTAGCTGGGATGGAAAACGACAACGCCAGGCTCTCTGGAGTCCCGTCTATAAGCCGTGTTTGCTGTGAGGCTTCCCAGTTCCCCAGGCGTGGTGGGTGGGATGGAGGACGCTGCATTTCTGAGGAACACCCCAGGTGGCTCTCGTGTACATGAGCTGTGAGTGTATATTTTTGTATACGTGCATGTGTGTATGTACATGGGTATTGGGTATTGAAGCACACATATGTACATGTGTTTGTGCTTAAGTGTGTGTGTGTGTGTGTGTGTGTGTGTGTTTTCCTAGGTGGACTCGCAGGGAGCTGGTGACTGACTGGAAGGTGGAGGGAGGGAGAGTGGGGTCAGGGAGAGCTGACGATTTTCTCCTGGGGACTCAGTGCCGGTGATTCTAGGAGAGTGACTGACGTGCACTCACGTGATGCTGCGCGGCTAAGTAGACGAGCACACGAGGTGGTCACACAACTCCAGGTGACCAGGAGGGCAGTTTGGGGCTTGCCTCTAAACCCTTCCAAAGAAGGGACCGTGGCGGCCCAGCAAAGGAGTGCGAGCGCAGTGCCGCATCCGGTCCTGGCCTTTGGGCCCCTCTTTGATCTTGGTTGTCGTGGTCCTGGGTTACTCACAGACCCTCCCCTCTATCCCCGGCTGCTCACAGTAGGTGCAGAGCAGACTCTCAGCCTCCCGGCATCCCTTTCTTACAATCCCGATGCCACATCTGTGGAGCCCTACCCCTGCACTTCTGATGCTCCGGGGTCGCCCCTCCTAACCCATCAGGGTGGGCTCGGCCTCCAGGCCCTGCCGTGTGTGGCTTCCAGTGGCCTGGGGGCGGGGAGTCTCTCTGCACCACTTCCAGCCACAGGAGGGCTGTGTGGACCACCCTGGCTTTGGGCAGGAGGAGAACAACTTTCCAGTTGAGTGAGGATTAAAAAGGCCTCCCCAGTGTGCAGGTAGCCGTCAACTCCAAGTTAATCCCCTTCCCACCCCCGCGGCGGCAGCCGAGCTTAACCGTTTCACACCCGTGTATACACCTGGTGACTGTTGTGGGGAGCTTCACTGTGGCTGCCCCCCCGCGCCCCACCTTGGAGTCGAAGGACAGAGGGGCGACTGTGATGCCAGAGACCAGCGTGGGGTGGGCTCCTTTAAACCAGTAGCTGTTGCAAGGATGCCAAGAGGCCACGGGTGGGGAGCGTCGAGCAAAAAGGAGCAGAAACCACCAACGGCACTTGGGTCAGGGAAGGCCTTGCGCGGGAGGGTATGCAGAGAGGGGAGCCTGGCGGGAGGGCGGGTCCGGGACTGGTAAGTTCGCTGGACGCCCACCCCAGGGACACAGGTTGGTGGCTTGTCTCCTCTGTCCACCCCTTTGCCTGGCTCTCCTGGACTCCCAAGACAGACTCTGTAGGTCCAGGCATCAGACCATCAGACTCAGAGGCAGAGGGATGCAACTTCTTTATCTTTGCTTCCTTTTAAAAATGAACCCCCCCCCTCAAGCCAACTTGCCATGTTTCACTGGCTGGAATTGCTTCGCCTGCCCAGCGCGCCTAACCAGTCTCTTGGCAAGAGACCCGAGCCGCCAGGATTGTTTTGGAGCAGTTAAAATTCATGCCCCTGGGGCTTGACGGTCCCAGCCTTCCTGAAGATCACGGCTGCTTCCTTGAAGAGCAGAGGGTGAACCAAATTGGGCTTCAGCCAGCAGGAAGACGTGGGGAATGGAGGCGTCGGTCAGGCAACAGCATCTGTCATGGAGAGAAAAAGGAGGCCCGGGTGTTTAGGAACAACATAGCAGCTCCAAAGAAGGGTGACACTTGAAATCGAGGCAGAATCTCTCATTCACTCAGCATTGCTTTGACCACACACCAGCTGACTGTGGGCTAATGTGACAGGGCCATGTTGACAGTCCTGTCCTGGGTGATTCCACTGACCGTGGACCACTTACGCCCTCACTAGGTGCTGCCTCTGGACATGGTTATGAGTGAGCTTTGTGGAAGCACGGCCATGACCTTTGTAAGACAGGAGGCCAAGGTGTGTTGTGGACCCTGAGGTGGCTGGAGTTTGTGGTAAATTAGAGTGTGGTAGTGAGGACGCTGAGGGAGGGTGGAAGGGAGGCAGCCAAGGGAGGGGTGCGTCTCAGGGCTGTGGGTTCCAGGGATTGGAGGAGCAGCTGGAAAGTTTGAAGACCCTTGAGCATCTCTGCCACCCACCTCAAAGGAGCCCCAGGTGCCTCCAGAGCAGGAGTGGAGGGAGAGGACCGAGTCTCCCGGTAAGAAGAGAAGAACTTAAGCACAGTTCTAGAGACCCCTGGAGAAAGCACCTTGAAGCTGGGTACCTGAGTGTGGTTCACAGAATAACACCCCCTCCTCCCCACTCACCCCCTGAGATGTTCGTGTCCTGATTCCTGATCCTGTGACTATGTAACTTTATATGGAAAAGAGGACTTTGCCGATGAGCTCAAGTTAAGGATCTTCAGATGGGGACAGTGTCCTGGATTAACGGGTGGGCCCCATGTAACCACAAGCATCCTTATTAGAGGGAGGCAGAGGTGAGACAGGAGAGAAGATGTCGCGCTGCTGGCTTTGAGGATAGAGGAGGGGGACGTGAGCCAAGGAATGCAGGCGGCCTCTAGACCCTGGAAGGAAAGGAGCAGGTTCTCACTGCATTAGTTTCCTGCGGCTGCCGGAACAAATCACCTCAAATCTGGTAGCTTAAACACGAGAGATTTATTCTCTTACAGTTCTGGAGGCCAGAAGTCGTGTTGAAGTCAAGCCCCCTCTCTGGAGGCTCAAGGGGAGAATCTGTTCCCTCCTGTTTCCAGCTTCTGGGGGCTGTTGACTTTCTCTGATTTATGGTTGCATCATCCCAATGTCCACCTTCTCCACTCTCTCTGTCTTCTCATCTGCATCTCTCTTATAAGGATACACATGACTGCATGACGGCCCACCCAGAAAATCCAAGAGAAGCTCCTCCTCTCAAGATCCTTAACTTAACAACTTTTGCCGTATAAGGTACCACTCGCAGGTTCCAGGGATTGGGTGGAGGGTCTCATAAGCCAAATTCGGAACAAGGAGGACACAGAGGACTGAACAGGCAACAGCTATCTTAGAGGTAACTAGGCGGTCACTTGGACAGAGAGGATGAACAAGAGAGGACTCGGGTTTTCCTCCTCACCATGGACCACGCAGCTCTGTCTGCCATGGCTCTGGTCCATCTCCCTGGAAACATCTTTCCCCTTCAACCTCCTTGGTCTCTAAAATCCAGTCAGTTGTGTTCATCTTCTGGTTTCTCAGAGGCTCCTCTGCCCTCTACCCTCAGCCTGTCAGGCCCTCTGCCTGGAACACTCTTTCCTCACCCGTCGACCCACCTCTCGGCCTGCTCGCTCTGCTAAGGGCCACAGGGCACTTAGCACAGCATCTGGCCCCAGCAGGTGCTCCATAGACACCTGTGGAATGGTTAAATGAGACCCATGGTGTAAGCAGCAGGGAGGCCCTTGGCGGCCTGTGAAGAGCCTTGAGTGGGAGAGGTGAGGAAGCGGAGACTGAGGGTGTAGAGACACTTTGGGGTGTCCCTACTCCTTCCAAAGGTGCACCCACCACTTTTCTTTCTCTAGGACTTTGTCCCCCGTTCCTGACATAGAGCTCCTGAAACCGTTGTAATTTCCCGGCTGATAGAAGCAGATTTTGTTATAACATTGGGTCCTAGTCCCCAGTTCCTTGGACTCTCCAGTGATGAGCGTCTTTTGTTGGCTAAGGGGATGATGGGATGGAGGGGTCGGGGTGGGGGTGGGGGGTTGGGGGAGTGGGAATAGCTTCAGGATAGCATCAGGGGAGGGATGACTTCCAGCTTGCTTCAGGATAGGGGCTGGGGGCCAGGAAGACCAAGGCGTGACTAGAAGGTGGGGCTTTCAGCCCCAGCCCAACCTCCTAGGAGGGGAGAGGAAGTGATCTGAACAATCACGCCTGCATAAAGAAATCTCCATAAAAACTATGGCGGGGTGGGGGGTGTGGGGGGTGGGTGTGTGTGTGTGTCTGAGAGCCTCCAGCTCACCAAAGTGCTGGGAGGGATATGCAGCCCCTCACACCTTGCTCTATGCATCTTTTCTGTTTGTTCCTGAATTGCATCCTTTACAATAAACTGGCAATAATAAGTAAACTGTTCCCCTGTGTTCTGTGAGCTATTCTAGCAAATTATCGAACCTGAGGAGGGGGTTGTGGGAACCCCTTAAGTTTGTAGCTGGTTGGTCAAAAGTCCTGGTGGTCCGAGACCTGTGACTGGCGTCTGAAGTGGGGGGCAATCTTGTGGGACTGAGCCTTACTGTGTGGTGCGAACCCCGGGTACTTAGCGTCAGAACTGAATTAAGTTGTAGGACACTCAGCTGGTGTTGGAAAGTCGGTTGGGGTGGGGTGGGGTGGGACTCGTCTTTGAGTCGGAAGTGTCCTGTGGGGAGACACAGATCACAGTCAAGGGTGACCGGGAAGCACAGTGGTGCTTCTTGCTTCTGAGGGCTCTGGCGGCTGGTCTGGTTGGGAGAACCAGATTGCTCCCTGGGCTCAACTCCCATGCCTTTGAGCCCCACATATGCCATCCCTCAAATCACCCAGATCACTCACTCTCCCCCAGGGGGCTTGCGAGGGGGGCTGCCAGATTGGTAAGCACCGTCTGCAGCATCGCTTCTGTGCCCACTTGGGGCTTCCCCACCCCAGCAAAGGGCACTGGGACTAGTCTTGCCCCAGAAAGTTGTCTCCTACCTGGGTTACTTGTGAATCTCCTTGCTTCAGTGTTTTGTTTTTGGTTTTTTTTTTGTGGTATTCGGGCCTCTCACTGTTGTGACCTCTCCCGTTGTGGAGCACAGGCTCCAGACACGCAGGCTCAGCGGCCATGGCTCACGGGCCCAGCCGCTCCGCGGCATGTGGGATCCTCCCGGACCGGGGCACGAACCCGTGTCCCCTGCATCGGCAGGCGGACTCTCAATCACTGCGCCACCGGGGAAGCCCTGCTTCAGCGTTTTTTTCCCTCAGTTTTCTTTCCAGATATTTGAGTGAAGGAAACTTTGCCTTTGGGGAGTGCCAGACTGTCCCCCAGTTCTGGTCTGCAGCCAGTGGTAGTGTGTGAAAAGACAGGTTCCTTATCCCAGTGAGATCAGGACAGGTTTCACCAGCCCTCCAAGTGACTCTCATGTGTGCCAGGCTTGGCATTCTCTACAAGACCCTCCTTCAAGTTTATGCCCGGAGGAGGAGCCTATACTATCTGCAGACAGTACAAGTCTGCCTTCCAGTGATAGCTTCTAAGCTGAGAGCTCGTGTCTCCTCCTTATGAATCTATTCAGGAAAACCAACCAGAGTGGTGGCTTATTCCGTAAAATTTTATCCATTCATTCAGCAAACCTTTACCCTATGCTAGGCACCCTGGTAGGCATGATGATGCAGTGGTGACTAATGCATGGTCCCTCCCCTCAAAGGCCTTGGAGTCTGGTTGGAGAGACATCTAGTCACATTCCAGTGTGATGAGTGACACTGGCAGGAGGGGCAGGACTGTTTCCCAGGGCATCAGGAAGCAGAAAGCAGTGACTTTTTTTTTCTTGTGAGAGACAGAGAAGCAGAGAATGGAACCAAAGCATCATGATTCAGTCATAGGCATTTTAGCATTCTAGAATTTTTTCATTCATGATTCAAGAGATAAAAATAATAAACCTGCTTCTGGATGTGCTACTAAGGTCTTCCGTAGGCCAGAAGGGAAATGTCTTCCCTCATTCGTTCATTATGGAAATGTGAGTGCAGATTATATATAGACAAAAGGAAGAACCGTATGACTTTAGCATTACAATAAGCGTGTTAGACTCCGGCATGGCTTCTACAAAAGCTGAGAGGAATCAATGTCCGCTATGCGATGATGTCTGGCTAGTTGCCTTTTTTGGGGAAGCAAAGGTATTTCTGGATGTCTCAGAGCCTGCAGATAGGGCTTTGAAGGCTACTGGTGCCCAGATGGACACAGCGACCTCCTTCACGCCCAGGGCAATGACTTGAAATCCCGGCTGCACTTTCAGAATCACTTGGGAGCTTTTAAAGCTACCACATCTGGCCCCACTCTAGTGACTCTGCTTTAATTAGGGGCACTCAGGTGCTGGTAGCTTTTAAAAGCTCCCCAGGTGACTCTAATGTGCAGCCCGTGCTGGAAAGCCCTGGCTATGGGGGGAGGGGCCAAGGAGGCAGCCTGGACACATCCCGCTGAACGAAGTCTGGGGAGGAGCTACCAGGGAAGTGGGTGGAAAGCAGGAGGGGTCCTAGCATAGGAGCAGCGGTTAGGAGCAGTGGTCAACAGGCCACATGCTGCAGAGATAGAAAGAAGCGGGTCTGCGTGTGCCGTGTAGGGCTGTGCCCGCCGCTGGTGGCTTCAGCTGCAGGTGTGTTGGCAGAGTGATGAGTGGGAAGCTGGATCAGAGTGTGCAGAAGAGTGAGAGGTGAGTCAGGACTCAGAAGGTGAGAAAATGGACACAGAGAATGTAGACTGACTTTGGAGATGAGTGTTGTCTATGGAGGGGGTATGTGTGTTGCAGGAAGGGGGAATCCCTTGCAGGGCCCGAGAGTGGGCTCTTGTCTAATACTCAGAAGTGAATCGTCTGAGGAGACACAGGTGCTGACAAAGCAAAAGACTTTATTGGGAAGAGGTACCGGGGCGGAGAGCAGCAGGGAAGGGGAACCCAGGAGAGGCTCTGCCACGTGGCTCACAGTCTCAGGTTTTATGGTGATGAGGTTAGTTTCCAGGTTGTCTCTGGCCAGTCATCTTGCTTGGCCCACACCTGGTCTGATTCAGGGTCCTCCCTGGTGGTGCGCGCATCTCTCAGCCAAGATGGATTCCGGCGTGAGGATTTCTGGGAGGTTCGCAGGACATATCATCTCCTCCCTCCTCTTCTGGCCCCTCCTGCATTCTCCTGGTGGGCAGCACCACATTCTTGGAACCTCCTGTTGCAAAACAACTCAGGCAAACGGTTATCATCGTGCCGGCCCAGGCGGGCAGTTTTGGTCAATGGTTCCCTAACATGTGGGGGTGGAGGGAATGATTTCGTTATTTGTTGAGGATGGGAGAGCCTTGAGTGTGTCCAGATGCTAATAGAAATGACCCAGTTAAGAGGAGGTGGTGGATGTTTGGAAGAGAGAAGACATAATTGATGGTAGGAAGTTCCTGAGAAGGTGGAAGGGGAGAGAAGGGGGGCACCCGACACACCAGTGTGGTTGTGATAGGATGGAAGACAGAGAGGATGGGGGTGAGAGGAGGGGGCTCATCTCACTGGGCGCTTCCAAGAACATGTATTCACCAGTAGTTTACTACATGGATGGGGCTACTTTCAAAGGCCTTGACATGCAGCCTCTGTCCACGCCATCTCTCCCACAAAAGCAGTCCGCTTCTTTCCCTTTCTTCTCTCTTCTCATGGCAGCCAGACCTGGAGCCACTGTCCCAGTGATGGGTGAGCTGGTAGAGGCCCGGCTATCCTCTCTTCCTGGTGCACCTTCTCCACGTGTGACTGGCAGTTCGGTCAGTCAGCCAGCTTTGACCCCAAAGCCTGAACCCTGGGGAGGAAAGCTGGGAGGTGAAGCCCCGAGGCCCTTGACCCGAGCCCCCTTCTCAGTCAGGGCCTGTCTTACTGGAGAGTCTCTGCAGTGGCTCAGACACTAAGCGCTTAAGACTAAGGTTGATGAATGTGCTGGTCCCGTTGGCACTTGTGTTTTGTGTGTGCCCGCTCCCTCTTTGGGAAACCTTCAGGGGAGTGGATTAGTCACAGGGTTCAGGCATCGAGCCCTCATCCCAACACACTAATGCTCTCTGCCCTCAGTGGTGGGGTCTTTGCCTCTTCTGATCTTTGCTACCTGAGGCTACACTGGGCAGCAGGCAGGCTTAAGGTCACTGCCTGTGGGTTGAAACCTGAAGGTATGGAGGGCTGGCCCCCCTGAATAGGTGTCTCCTGCCCCCTCTCCATCTTCCTGCTCACTCCCACTTCCCTGTGCTGCCCTGGAGTCGGAAACAGCACCCTTCTGCCCTCAGCCATGATGCCTGCCAGCCGGGCTCAACATTAGAGAGGCACCCGCCCCTGGACCCCTCACTGGCAGGAAGTCCTCCTCATAGTTCCTGACAGATGGGCCTGGCCCATTTTCTGCCCCTGCTCTGTGTCCAGCTGTGTCCCCAGCCATTCTGCCGTGAAGTGGGCAGCAGCTTCCCCCCACCTACCTCTTTCATGCTCCCAGGAGATTTCAAATATGTAGTATGTTTTCCATCTGCTGCAGGCAGTGCCTTGCCAACGGCTCTCCTGCGGTCTACTCTTCACTCAGCACAGACTGGATTTGTTTCGTATGTTTGTTTTCTCAAATTCCCCACCCAACACCTGCCCCAAACAGAATCCAAGGTGCAAAGGAAACATGTTTTAAATGGAAGGTAAAATCGGGGCCTCCTTCCTGGCGGTGGTGTTGGCATGGGCCACAGATCCTCCCCTCTGAGTCAAGTCCCTCTCGGACCTGTGTCGCCTCGCTCCTCTCCAGCCACGCTGGCTGTCTTCCAGCTCCTCACGTCCTGCATAGCCTTTGCACGTGCTGGTCCCTCCTTGCCCGGCTACGTGAGATTCATCCTTCAGGGCTCAGCCTCAACATCACTTCCTCCGGAAGTCCTTCCCTGACCCCTGCCTACATTGGAAACAGGGATCCTGCCCTTACTTTTCTCTCCTGGAATCTGCCCGGCCAGGTGTTCAGAGCCTCCTCCAGCTGACTTCTCACCCTTCACAGGTGGAGTCCATGGACCAGTGAGGGAGAGCGGCCGGGCCCTGTCGCCCACGGTCAGCCACCTGCATATTTCCTTTAAGCACCCTCCATCATCTGTCACTGATATTCATTTGTGTAGTTGTCTCATTTCTGTAACCTACACCAAAATTTAAAATTCTAGAAAATGGAGGCCACAACTGTCTTATTTTCCACCATCTCCCCAGTTCAAAGTATAGCACAGGACACACAACAGCTCCTTAAAAATGTTTGCTGAGGGCTTCCCTGGTGGCGCAGTGGTTGAGAATCTGCCTACCAATGCAGGGAACACGGGGTTCTGAGCCCTGGTCCGGGAAGATCCCACATGCCGCGGAGCAGCTAAGCCCGTGCACCACAACTACTGAGCCTGCTCTCTAGAGCCCGTGAGCCACAACTACTGAGCTCACGCGCCGCAACTACCGAAGCCTGCGCGCCTGGAGCCCGTGCTCTGCAACGAGAAGCCACCGCAATGAGAAGCCCTCACACCGCGGTGAAGAGTAGCCCCCACTCGAAGCAACTAGAGAAAGCCCGCGCGCAGCAACGAAGACCCAACACAGCCAAAAATAATAAAGAAATAAAATAAATAAATAAAAATAAAACTTAAAAAAATAAAATAAAATTGGGCTTGGTTCAGCTCAGCCCCTTCTGTAGCACCTGCCTCCTGTTGTTCAATGCCACCAGCCCTCTCGCCCTGTGGCGTAGAGCAAGGCTTCTGCTATTGGCTTCAGTTCTCAATTGCTCTAGTGGCCCAAAGCCTGTTGGGTGTCTTTACTTTGAGACCATCCTGACCGTCAGTTTCTGTAAAAGAGTAAAACAACAAAGAGAACACACTCCAGGGAAGCAGGTAACGGAGCAGTTTAGGAGGAACTAAAAGGGCCAGGTCGTGGCAGCCGTGCTAATGAGGCGTTGACCTCCGGCCTTCTGGATCTGGTAGAATGAGTTCACAGGTTTGTACAGAGTTGACTAAAACAAGTCCCACTGTTCACTGGGCACGAAAGTCTTCAGTGAGGTCCGGTAGGTGTCTGGCCTCTGAGTCACTCAAAACCTGTGGCCCTTAACCAGCCTCAGCTGACTGAAGAAAGCTGTGCTGAAACTCAACAGTTGTTTATATTCTCCCAGGCAAGTTTCCTGCGTGGAAAATCTCTCTTCTTCACTTTCTGGGGCAGCACCTATTCCTCCTCCCCGTCTCCCTTCCCCCTCTGTTCCTTCCTACATAACTTTCAGTAACTGAAAGAAGGCAGAGGGCAGCCCCTGGCCTGTCAGTCAAAGCTTCCACGGAACCGTTTCTCTGCCAGCCAGCGGTTACTTCCAGGAACCAGGCACAGCCTGCGTGTCCTCAGTTCTTCATTACCCTCTCCAGCCTTGGCCCGCAAGCAGAGTCTGCCTTCCTCTGTCCTGTGTGACAGTAACCCGGGGCCCACATGAGAAGTATGGGCTTCTCACCCTCCTGCGCATCGCCTCTTTTCCACATCTGACACTCGCCACCTTTCAGAGTCCCAGTGGCATAGTCCAGCCTTAAAATTAAGTCCAAACCCCTCACCACAGTTTATAAGCCCATTAGGGTCTAACCCCTGCCTTCCTTTGCAGCCTGGGCCACCAGCTACTTCTCTCTCTTTCTGGGCTCCAGCCACACCAGAATTGCCATTGATCTGCCTAAGGCTCTCCTCACTTCAGTTAGACCCTGTTTCTTCTGACTGACCCACTCCTCCCCTCCTTGGATGCCCCCCGGCCTCCTGGACTCCTTCCTAGCAGGCATCAGCTGTAATTGGATTCTTGACTATATAATGAGCTGTTCCACACCTTTCTCTCTACCTAGACTATGCCTCCTGAGGTCAAAGACTATTCCTGGTTTGTATCTCCACTGCCTCATACAATGCCTGGTCCACAGCAGGCATAAAATCAATTTGTACTGAGGAATGATCATTGAATGACAACTCCCTTTCCCTGGGACTGGCCCAGCACCCCCCAGCATCATCTCAATATTTGGTATGTTGTGAATTGTACAACAATTCACCCTCCCACCTAACCACCTTCCCGCCACTCGCCTCAGTGTCTGGATTCAGTCTTGGTCCAGACTTGGGGCAGTAGACTTGAACTCGTCTTCAGAGTTCTGGCATCACCTGACACCAGCCTCCCTTCCTTCCCTAGGACAGGGTTCAGTTTGTGAGATGTTCACTGTCACGGTAGGTGAGTTAAATATCCCTTCCCCAGGTCACCCCTTTGCCCAGCTTCTCCCTGGGGATTGCAGTCATCAGCAAGCCCTATGTGACAAAACTAATCACACTCACCACTGCGCAGAGCACCCTGCCAGCTTCTAGAGGCTTGTGGGGCTGTCCAGCTGTATCATAGCTCACTGATGTCCCACAGAACTGCAGGAGTCTCAGAATCCTCCCCTCACCCATCTTTACCTAACATCACATTGTCCCGCAGGTCAATTGACTCCAATTCTAGAAGCAGGAACTGCTTTACAGTACAGACAAGACCAAGAGCTGCAAAAATGAGACACCTCGGGACTTCCCTGGTGGCGCAGTGGTTAAGAATCCGCCTGCCAATGCAGGGGACGTGGGTTCGAGCCCTGGTCCAGGAAGATCCCACATGCTGCGGAGCAGCTAAGCCTGTGCGCCACAACTACTGAGCCCACGAGACACAGCTATTGGAGCCCACACACCTAGAGCCCGAGCTCTGCAACAAGAGAAGCCACTGCAATGAGAAGTCTGTGCACCACAACAAAGACCCAACGCAGCCAAAAGAAAGGATGAGACACTTAACCAGCCATTGGGTCCTAGGAATGGTCCCTGTGGCAGATGTTGTGGATTACCGCCCCCAGAAGCCAATCACAACCCCTTTCTCCCTTGTTGCAAAGCTAGAACCATCACCTTTCCAGACTCCCTTGTAGCTAGAGTCATGTGACACGGTCCTGGCCAAAGTGCTGTGTCCTGAGCCTCCTAGGAAGTCTTCCCTCCCTGCATAAACAGACACAGTTCCAAGGGTTTTGGCCCTTCCCCCAATCTGGGTCCAGAATGAGGAAGTATCTAGGGGAGCAGCCATCATCGGATATTAAGGCCAAAATTCACGTGCTGAGGGTGACAGAAAAGATAAGAACCAGGACCTTGAGGAACCAGCCAAGCTGCCTTGAACTTCTTGTCCTGTGAGAAAATTAAACTCCTAATAATTGAAGCCACAGCTGCTCAGGGTTTGTTAAATGCTGCCCAAAGCACTCCTAGTTGACAGTTACTTTGACCGCTTGTCTCTGACCCTCAGGACCACTGGACTCCTCCTGCCAAAAGGCCTTGCCTGTGGCCCGCCTCACCCAGCATCCACGCAGTGACTCCCTTCCACAGCCATCTCCTCTGGACCGTTGCCTCGTTTCACCCACACCCATGCCAACGGTGACGTTTCCCACGCGGCTAGAGCCACACCAGGGCTGCCAACCCCTCCTGGGCCTTCGTCACCCTCACTGCTGCTGGTGCCTGAGGCTCTGTCGCCAGCTGACTCTGGGTCCCTGGCAAGGTAAATGTTGTCTTCACGGTTCACTGTGTGGTCTGGGTTTGGGCTCCCCAAGGTATAGATGGTCCACCTCTCACCTCTGGCCTGCCCCCGTTGGCAGTTTTTTTTGGTCTTGTTCTGTTTCTTCTACAGTTTAAGCAGAGGGAACGGCCTCAACTAAGATATAGACAGCATGGAAAAAACAGGAACAACCATTCTAGTCTGCCCAAGACTAAGGAGTTTCCTGGGATGCAGAAGTTTCAGTGCTAAAACCAGGCCAGCCCCAGGCAAACCAGGAGGGCTGGTCACCCTGGTGGGATGCTTGGAGACCATCAGTAATTCTGTACAGCTGGAACATGCAGGGTGAGCAGTGAGGCTGGAGAGCTGGCAGGGGCAGATCTCTGAGGGCTCCCCGGGCCATTGAATCCTGACCAGGAGGGGCCGTGGAAGAGTTGGAGGCAGGTGTATGTTTCCTAGGGCTGCCATAACAAATTATCACAAACTGGGTGGCTTAAAACAACAGAAATTTATTCTCTCAGTTCCGGAGGCCAGAAGCCCTAAATCAAGGTGTCAGTGGAGCTGCATTCCCTCCAAAGGCTCCAGGGGAGAATCCCTTTCGCGTCTATTCTAGCTTCTGGTGGCTCAGGCATCCCTGGGCTCGTGGCTGCATCACTCCAATCTCTGCTTCCGTCTTTAATGGCCTTCCCCTCTTCTGTGTCTCAGCCTTCCTCTGCTTTTCTAAGAACACCTGTCACTGGATTCAGGACCCTCTTGGATAATCCAGGATGGTCTCATTTCAAGATCCTTAGCTTAATCCTACTTGCAAAGACCTTTTTCCTAAATAAGATCACATTCATAGGTTCCAGGCATTAGGACTTGGACCTATCTTTTGGGGGGCACACCATTCAACCCACTACATCAGGGAAGCAACACTTTCAAGTTTGGAATTTGAAAAGATCACTCTGGAAGCAGAGAAAACATGGTTGAATAGGGGCTCTTCAGCTGTTAAAGAAACATCGTGGAGGCCTGGGGAGAAGCCAAGGGGTGCATACGTGAAGAGCAGTGTGAGAGCTGTGGCGGGTCCCACTGGGCACCTTCCTTCTATCCCTAAGGCTGTCCACGTGTTGCCCAAGCTTTCTCCAGCCCCTCCGTCCAGGCCTGCCCCTCACAGACTCCAGGCTCGTTTTTGCCCAGAGTTGGCTGATGGGCCCAGGGATGGGTATATCCTCCCTTGCCTGACTACAGCTGGTCTCTGGAGCCCCAGTTTCCTGTCCTAGGACTACCTAGTCTCTCTCAGGTGTGACAGACACCAGGAATTCTCATCCCTGCCCTGCGAGCACACTGTCGGCTCGATGGGACCATCCATTCATTCCTCCAATGTACATTGGTTCAGCGTGTGCTCTCTGCTGGAACCATGGACCAGACACAGCCCCTGTTTGCCAGGAGTTCACAGGCCAGTCTGGGTAATAGATGAGGAGAAAGTAATTTCAATACCACATAAGCTATGCCCGGGTGTATCACAGGCAATCCCAGGAGGGCCACTGGGCCAGGCTGTACTCACAAGGGGCCTCAAATGTGGATATATTTTTCATTAATTTTTATTCAAGTATAGTTGCTGTACAATGTTGTGTTAGTTTCTTGCTGTACAGCAAAGTGAATCGGTCATATGTATACATATATACACTCTTTTTAAGATTTCCTTCCCATTTAGGTCACCACAGAGCACTGAGTAGAGTTCCATGTGCTACACAGTAGGTTCTCATTAGTTATCTGTTTTATACATAGTAGTGTATATATTGTCAGTCCTAATCTCCCAATTCATCCCACCCACCCGCTTCCCGCCTTGGTAACCGCAAGTTTGTTCTCTACATCTGTGACTGTATTTCTGCTTTGCAGATAAGTTCATCTGTACCATTTTTCTAGATTCCACATATAAGCGATATTATACGATATTTGTTTTTCTCTTTCTGACTTATTTCACTCTGTATGACAATATCTAGGTCCACCCATATCTCTGCAAATGGCACTATTCGTTCCTTTTTATGGCTGAATAATATTCCATTGTATGGATTTTTTTTTTTTTTTTTAAATTGAAGTATAGCTGACTCACAATATCGTGTTAGTTTCAGGGGTACAGCAAAGTGATTCATTATACATATATATATATTCTTTTTTTGGACTCTTTTCCATTATAGGTTATTACAAGATATTGAATGTGGTTCCCTGTGCTAACCAGTAAATCCTTGTATATCTATGTTCTATACGGTAACGTGTATCTGTTAATCCCATACTCCTGATTTATCCCTCCCCCCATCAAATGTGTATTTTTGACATTATCATCCAAACAGCTTACCATTTACACAGGCACAGACACATGTCCTGACCAGGTCGAGTATTTAAACATTGCCACAGGTTTTGTATCCCAGTTTTTGTTTTGCTTTTTCATTTTAAAAACGATACCAGGAACCCCCAAGGTGACTCGGGCCTCCCTCAGCCTCTGAGGTCAGGAAGGCCTGCTGGAAGGTGCAGCTTCTAAGACGGGTTGGGGAGCAGTTGACCGGGGGAAGATGGAACCAGACAGGGGAAGGGAAGGCGTCCATGGCGAGGACTAAAGGGAAAGCCCGTGTGAAGATTTTAAAGATCGAAAGAGCAACGTGGCAGCTTCCAGAATTTGAGAGGAAGGGGAGCAGCGATAAGACTGGAGAAGGCACGGAAGTGGAAGTGCGTGGTGGTCCAGGCTAAATGCTCGGCCGGCATCATGAACGTGGGGAAGCCATCTTTAAGCCAGAGGTCTCACAATAGCGGTCAGGAAGAGGCCTGTTTCCTGGTCACTGCACGTTTTGTGCTGTTGGAATGGGTGCCGGGGCTGCATTTGACTCTGGAAAACACGCCCCCTTGGCTCAGCAGCGTGTGGGTGAGCAGGGAGACCCACGTCTGGGACCTCCTCACTCCTCTCTCATCCAAAAGGAGGAGACAGTGAGGCAGAGAGCTTGGGAGCGAGGAGAGCTGAGTGGCCAGGGAAGCTTCTATGGTAGAGGAGGGCTGAGTGGGAGGGGGGCCAAGCCCCGTTTTAGTCTTCCTGCTGGACCCCCAGGCCCTCGCTCTCCCCAGCAGAGTGGAGAGGTGGAGCCCCGCGGCCTTCCGTCTTCTTCCCTCCGTGTTTGTCTTGGCCGAGAGCTGCCGCAGGACACTGGAAGCCAGTTCTGTCAAGGCGGAGCTGGAGGAGTCTTGGCACATGGGATCACAGGGGAGGGAGTGGGAAGGGGTCTCAGGTGGGGTGATGAAGGGGGTCCCCTGACTCCTTGCGCGCTGCGCAGCCTCAGCGCCATGGAGCCTCCTGGTGAGGTGGCTGAAATCCCCGAGTTCCTTGATGCCCACCTGCTCCAGGAAGGCATTTGAAGACTCACAGGTGCCAGAAGGTGTGTCTCCTGCTCTTGCGGCACGACACACAGATCCGTTTAGACGCTAGCACTCAAGCTTCCGGGGACTTGGTCCCACCAGCAGGCCCCCTGGCCTGGGCAGGGCTGTAAAGGAGGCCTGGCTGGCCCAGAGCACTGGCTAGGCCCTGCCACGGCCAACTCCATCATTCTCAGACCTTGATTCAGTGCTGCCTCCCCCGAGGCCCAGCGTGGACCCTCCCATGTCCTGCTCTGCACAGATGCTGACAGGTCACGTGTCCCACAGCTGAAGGTCTCCCCCGTCCGCCTCCACCATCTGCTGAGGCCCCATAATTATTCCAAGGCCAGTGCAGTCTCACTCCGAGGGGAGAGTTCACACAGCCCTGTAATGTAACCCAGGCCCTGGGCTGCTCGGGCAGGGGGTCCCCAGCTGGGTAATGAGCCGCCGGCTTTATTGAACTCCCTGGCTTGACTCTGACTAATCAAGGCTGCCCGGCCTTCTGAGAACCCATCCAAGCACTGTCACTAAGGACTTCCTTCTCCCCAGCACCCCAATTCCTGCTCCTCAAATCTTTCCTCCTCCCCAGATATGTTTAAATAACCAGGATCAGGGCAGGGAGGTTCCCAGGGGGTTGGCCTCCCCCATCCATCTGGGTGAAACTGTGGCTGCCTCAGGTCTGGGGGCCCAAGCAGGATGGACCAGAATGGGCTGCCTTTGACCACGCTAGGGCCACTCCAAGGGGAAGCGAGACCTGCAGCTCCCACCCCCACCCTGTCTCCTAAACCCACGTACTTCCCTCTCACCTCTGTTTCTGGAGGCCTGCACTCCAGGAGGGAGGGCCTTGGCCGAGGAGGCGTGCTCTGGGCCAGGCCTGTCCCTGGAGAAGTGTAGGAAACAGGGTCCTGCTCAGGCCTCAAGACCCAGCCCACGTCACATGTGCACAACAGCCACCCCAGGCCTCTCCCTCCTCTCTGCTCCCCGGCACTTGTAAGGACCCCTAAGACAGCGAATACTACTCTTACGCTTTTGCGTGTTTGTTTTCTGGCCAAGACTGTGTCCTCTCTGTGGATGAGGACTGCCATCTATCCCTATGCACCCACAACTTAGCACAGAGTAGGTGCTTTCAAAAACATCAAGAAGGGAGAGGGAGGAGACGCTTCAAGAGGTAAGGTTTGGTCTGTGCATGAGGGACGTGGCATCTGAGATGCTGTCCCTGTGGATCTCCAGGTGTCTCCTCCACGTTTATGGCTGAAGTGTCTGGAGGGGAGAGGCCTGGCCCATTTAGGGAGCAGTGTCAGTGTGTTGTCAATACTCTAGCGGTTCGGGAGTTGTTCGGCTAATGGTGAACCTGAGGTCAAGGGTCACCCGGAGTTCACTGTCCTGGGTGACTTCCTACTGGCTGCACCTAGAGTAGGCCTTGAACCCATCCTGGAGGGTGTGAAGGGTCCATGGGCCCTCTGCCCTCCCACAGTGGTGGGGCTCTTCTGAGACGAGGTCAGGACCCAGCCCTCTTCCTGACGGAGCTGTGCCTGATGTCCCTGGGGAGGGTGAAAAGCAGGGGAAACCCCCAAGTTCAGGCCCCTGCTCGGGCTGACCCAGCCCATCTCCATTCCCCAGGGGCCTGCGTAGGTGGGAACGGACAGCTGAGCCCTCCTTTGGCCCCGGGGAGTTGGTGAGCGTGGGTCCCATGCCAACCTCCAGAGAAGAGAATGAGGGAGACAGAGTCAGAGGGAGCCAGATCCAGGGACCGTGGGAGGGAGGGCCCAGGAGGAGAAGACTTCAAAGCACTCCCAGAACAGCTTATAAACAAGCTGGGCTGGTGGGGCAGCCAGCGGGGGCCTTTCTGGAGGGGCCGGAAGCTTGCATGGGGTTGTGTGAAGAGCACAGGACAGGGGTCAGAGAGGGGAGGCGTGATCCTCGGGGGCCCCAGGCAGCCCCACCTAACCTCTCTGTGACTCGGTTTCCTCTCTCTCCCTCTGGAGCTGGCGTGAGGGTCAGCGTGACGATGTAGGTGAAAGTGCTGTGTAGGCGCCAAGCCCTGATCAGATGTTATTTATTATTCTGAGCTGTGTTTTGGTGGGAGACTTGGAAGGGCTGAGAGGGAGAGCTGAGTGTTCTAGGGCCCCTTCTTCCCCAGTGCTGTTTTGAGAGTTCTCAGAGCAGAATGGCCAGGAGTGGGGCCCGGGCAGGGAGAGGCCCATGGCTCTCGACAGGATCAAACTGGGCGGAGGAACGGGTAGGATGGACAAGGTTCCCTGCTTTTCCGACCCCCACCACCACCTCTGGTATGTACCCCTCCCTGCTCCCCCGCTTCCTAATGGTCTCAAGTGACTCCCCAGAAATCAGCCTCCTCTCCCCGGATACCTGTCTCATGTAATGGGGCTGTGACAATTTTTCTAAGTCCTGCTCAGAACTGTGTCACTGTCCATTTCCCTTTGTGATATCCAAGGAGGCTTCACAAACCACTTTCATCAAGTGCTGTGCAGAGGCCCGACTCTGGGCAGCTGGAACACGGGTTTATGAAATTACAGGGAATTCAAAGCAGCCGGCGCCGCCCGCTGTCTGGCTTCATTACTGGGACCGGCCTCGGAGGGAAGTTTATTCCAATAATTTAGGGGATTAGGATCTGACACCCTTCATTAACTCTTTGACATAAGCAGAAAAGACAGATCTTGCAGAATGACCCACACGACGGGAAGGAATTGGCTCAGGCAGGGAGGAGGCAACACGCCGCCCACGAGGAAGAAGCAAAGTCTGCAGGGTGGAAAGAGGGTCGCTGCCCTTTCACAGGCCAACTGGAGGGTGAGGTCTAGCCGGAGGGCGAGAGCGGGTCAGGGCTCGGCACTCAGTTTCCCCATCTGTGAAATAAGTAGGGCCCCACCCCATCGACTGCCCCTGGGACGTAGCAGCTCGGTTACTGCTCCCCACATCCTTTGCAGTTGGTCTTGAAAAGGTATCTCTCTCTTCCCCATTCCATGGCAGGCTCTGGCTCTTTTCCTGTCCCCTCCACAGATATAGCCCTTGATGTTTCACAAACTTCTTGTCCAGCCTGTAAAGACCAGGGTTGGGGCTGCACATCGACAGCAGTTTTGACAGCTGGGTGGGGAGGGGTGATCTCCAAAGGCCCCACAAGCTGGTGTCCCTGCATTAATGGTGGGGTCACGTAGCTGTGTGACGTGGGGCAAGTTGCTTACACTCTCTGTGTGTCTTTTCCTCAAATCTAAACTGAAGGTACAGTTTGTTGTGAGGATTAAATGAGACAATACACACAGCCTGGCACACATTAAGGCCCCAGTAAATATCAACAATTAGTCGTCCTACCGCTGCTCACCGGGGGTGAACTTCTGCCTAAAGTAAATCAGGGGGACGAGAGCTGACTGGCACTCCCTGAGTGCAGCCTTCATGGTCGTTAGCGAGGCGGCTGGGCTGCCCAGCGCTGTCCCAAGACACTGTGACCACATAGGTTCTCTTGGAGCCGGGAGTGTGTCAGTCGAGGAGTAGGAATGTGATTCGTCCCCGAGCCGGGGGAGCCGGAGCATATCTGGTATGTGTCTCTGGAATGATTTGGGGAAAATTCCCCGAAGTTGGAACTTGAGATGCAAACTGCCGGGACAGAGAGATAGGGAGCTGTCCGCACGCCCCCCACCCTGGGACCTGGTGCTGGGGTGGGAGTCAGCTTACACAGCACACAGGCTGCTCAGGCCCGCCCTGGAATGGCCGTGAACTTATTGTTTTTCCACGTCATTTGCTCTCAGATGCACTATCGGGCCGGCGATGCTAACCCTGCGGCTGCAGGTCCCTCCTTGTAACAAGCGAGTGTGTGTTCTTCGGAGGTGGCCCAGGGGAGGAGGGGGCCCGGCCGAGAGATGGGGGGAGGGGAAGCACGCCTCCTGGTGCAGTACAGTGAGCTTGCGTGTCCCGGAGCCAGCTCCCCCAAAGCACATGCCATTTCTGGCCCCTGAAGGGGTTAAAGGCCTCCTGGAGTCAAAAACAAGCAGGTGTCCCACCGTGCCAGATACGCCGCCTAAACTGCTTCCAGCTTTTTTTTCCTCTTCTGCAACAAGTCTGTGATCAGCCCCAGGACAGAGGAGCCGGCAGCCTGCCTGTGACAGGCGTCAGGTTAGCTTGCTCCCAGTCGGGTGGCGCGCCCAGGACATAAATCCAGGCTCTGGCCCCCGTGCAGCTTCTCTCCCTGCACACTCCGGAGAGGGAGCCCCCTTCATCTGAGGCTGCACAGCCCGGCGGGCTCCACGGACCTGGTGGAGGCAGCCTCGGCAGCTACAGCCCTAGCAGCGACGAGGAGGCCCGCTGGGGTGGGCAGGGCAGGTGTCTGCAGCCCCCCGAACAGCACAAGGCCCTGGGGGCCCCAGCCCTGGCGCCGTCTCAGGGGAGGTCTCTGGGCGCCGCAGACCCCACCATGCGGGCCCCGGGGTGCTGCTGTTCCCGGTCCTGCTGGGGACAGATGGCAGCGCTGCTGCTGCTGCTGCTGGGGGCGCCGCCGCGAGGCCTGGCACTGCCGCCCATCCGATACTCTCACGCTGGCATCTGCCCCAACGACATGAACCCCAACCTCTGGGTGGATGCCCAGAGCACCTGCAAGCGGGAGTGTGAGACGGACCAGGTGAGTGTGAATCCGGAAGCCTGAGACAGGCCACGTGGTCTTGTTAGCGAGGGAGAGTGGGAGCTGGGTGGTGGGAACGACTTGGAACGTGAAGGAGCCCGGCCCCGGGACACATGGAGATAAACAGGGTGTGATGTCTGTCTAACTTCGAGGCCTGGAAGAAGAGGTGGGCGTGGTGTCAGAGTTTCTCAGGGGCTGGGAATCTTCGGATTCCTGGTCTCATGTCTGCGGAGGGCTGCTCTGAGCCAGCACTGTGCCAGGCACATCAGAGAGACTGGCGTGACCCATCCGCGGCCTGTCGACAGGTGAGAGTGGAACTCAGGACCCCCAATAGGCAGCGCAAGGCTCCATGGCCAGGGAGGGGAGGGTGGGCCTGCACCCCGCAGCCATCTGACCACAGAGCTGAGGCTTCATCCGGCCTCTGGGCCACTTCCCCGGGGGTTTGGACCCTGACCCTTAGATCAGAGCAGGCTGATGGGGAGGGTGGGCAGGAGTGGATCTGAACAGACTCTCTGGGTGTCCGTAGGGGGCACATAGACTAGGTTTCAACCTGCCAAATCCCTCGCGCCTCCCAGCACTCAGGGCAGGCCTGGTTCTAGGGCAATTCCCTCCCAGCTCCTGAGCCCGAGGGCTGTTCCCGTCACTTCCCCATGGGGTGAAGCTCCTGCTGGTACCTGACGCCTGCCTGGGCAGAGATGCATCCTGCCAGTCTGGCAGCTCCTGGGGCTCGGGCTGGGTTGGTCATCCCCAGGAACCATGGGAGACCATGATGCTCCCTCTGCCGAATGCATGTAACCTACGAGAGCATAGGCTGGCCCTGGGGAGAGCGGCCTGTCCCTCACAGTGCCCACGGGACGATCCAGGCCTCTCACTGGCAGGGAGCAGCGGCGGAGCCGGGGGAAAGGAAGGTAAGGACTAGGGAGGGGTGGAGCGTCCCCATCCGGCTGAGGTCGTGCTGTTCGTTGGCCACGTTTGCGGGCAAGGCTGTTTCACTGGCACAGGCTGGCCTGATAAATCAGGTGCGGCTCGGAGACAGTGAGACTCTGGCTGATGCTGTGTGTCTTGGGGAGAAGGCACCTCCATGGGGCTGGGGATATGGACAGCCTACGGGTATGTTCTGAGCCCTTAAGCAAAAACTGTTCTAAAAATTCCCTCCAGGTTTTCTGTGCCCAGAAATACCTTCCCCTGGTCCCCAGGGACCCAGGCTTTCCTGGACGTCTGAGTCCTGAAGGAGCTTCTGGGGCCAGAGTCTTTAAGGAATTGAAGGGCCCTCCGGCAAGGAGCAGGTTCTCTGCTACTCAGCCCCCTCTTCCTCTCCCCCTCTCGCTGGGTCCCTCTCCCGCAGACCCCAGCTCTGAGATCTGTCCATCCCTGTCCCAGAGCCTCCCTGGTGTGGCCTAGAAGCCTATGCCAAGAAGGGCTGCAAAACAAAGTCCCCATTCTGAGCCGAGAGGGGAAAACAGTAAACAAGTCGGGCAGGCGGGCTCCACGTAGCCCTTAGTTGATGTGGAATGTCGCAGGGGCTGAAGGGAAAGTTGGAGCCGCACGAGGCCAGCCCTGGTGGTGAGCAGCTCCCAGAGCCACGAGCAGGGCTCAGGATTAGGGGCACTGCCCACATCCCAGCGAAAACACCACGTGAAATCCTTGTTTGTGTCGGCCCCAGAGCGTGTTGCTAATTTTGAGGAATTAAACTAATGCCGTATGTGGCTCCACAGAGAATCAGAGGGAATTACACGGCCTGGCAAGTCCATGCTGATGGCCTTGCTGACCTTTGCCACACAAAGGGAATTTTTCCCCCATGGATTTCCCCGTGCAATGTCCCACAGGTTGGAACTGGCACAGCCCACGGTGGCCAGACCTGGTGTCCTGGGCCTGTCCTGCCTGCCCTTCCTCTAGGCTTTGGATGAACATGGGCCAGCATCAGAGCTGCCGTTCCTGATGTGTATGTGGACGGCCTTGAAGAGCTGTCCCCGTGGTGTCCGACTTTTCCCTCTTAGCATTTGGCCAGGGCATCCCCATTGGAAGAGACAAAAAAAGGCAGGCTCGTCTGTTCCAGTCGACACGTCACGGCGGTAACGATAGGACGTAGAAGAAAAATACCTCATCAGAGTCCCATCCACCTGGAGCTTGAAACCCTTTCCCACCACTTCCCAGCTCTGTGGACTTGAGCGGCTCCTCTCTTAGTCTCTGCATCCTCATCTCATCTCATGGTAGTAGGAAGACTTTCCCTCTTACAGTATGTGACCTTCCTCTTCCCACACTGCTAGCTGTGTGACCTTGGGCAAGTTACCTAGTCTCTCTGTGCCTCAGTTATCATTACCTGTGAAGTGAGAATGATGGTTGTACCCATTGTGATGAGCGTTAGATAAGCTGACAGATATAAATGTTCTTAGAAGAAGGCTGGGCAAATAGTGGGTGAATACATTAGCTATTAGTATTATCGAAATGGTTTTCTCATGGTACGTGAGCACCTATTAGTTCCCTTCCCTGGAGACCATGGGGGAGAGTGGGGGGGAGCCTGTGTTCTCTTCCTTCTCCTCCTTGCTCAGACCTCTCCATCTGGCTCTCCCCAGGAGTGTGAGACCTATGAGAAGTGCTGCCCCAACGTGTGTGGGACCAAGAGCTGTGTGGCGGCCCGCTACATGGACGTGAAGGGGAAGAAGGGCCCCGTGGGCATGCCCAAGGAGGCCACATGCGACCATTTCATGTGTCTGCAGCAGGGCTCCGAATGTGACATCTGGGACGGCCAGCCCGTGTGCAAGTGCAGAGACCGCTGTGAGAAGGAGCCCAGTTTCACCTGTGCCTCCGACGGCCTCACCTACTATAACCGCTGCTACATGGACGCCGAGGCCTGCTCCAAGGGCATCACACTGGCTGTCGTCACCTGCCGCTATCACTTCACCTGGCCCAACACCAGCCCCCCACCACCCGAAACCACCGTGCACCCCACCACAGCCCCCCCAGAGACCCCTGGGCTGGACACAGCGGCCCCAGCTCTGCTCAACTACCCCGCGCACCAGTCCGTCACAGTGGGTGAGACAGTGAGCTTCCTTTGTGATGTGGTGGGCCGGCCCCGGCCCGAGATCACCTGGGAGAAGCAGCTGGAGGATCGGGAGAACGTGGTCATGAGGCCCAACCATGTGCGCGGCAACGTGGTGGTCACCAACATCGCCCAGCTGGTCATCTACAGCGCCCAGCCCCAGGACGCCGGCATCTACACCTGCACGGCCCGCAACGCCGCTGGCGTCCTGCGTGCTGACTTCCCGCTGTCGGTGGTCCGGGGGGGTCGGCCTTCGGCCACCGAGGAGAGCAGCCCGAACGGCACAGCCTTCCCCACAGCCGAGTGCCTGAAGCCCCCTGACAGTGAGGACTGCGGCGAGGAGCAGACCCGCTGGTACTTCGACGCCCAGGCCAACAGCTGCCTGACCTTCACCTTCGGCCACTGCCACCGCAACCGCAACCACTTTGAGACCTACGAGGCCTGCATGCTGGCCTGCGTGAGCGGGCCGCTGGCCGCGTGCAGCCTGCCCCCCCTGCAGGGGCCCTGCAGGGCCTACGAGCCCCGCTGGGCCTACAACAGCCAGACGGGCCAGTGCCGGTCCTTTGTCTATGGCGGCTGCGAGGGCAACGGCAACAACTTTGAGAGCCGCGAGGCCTGCGAGGAGTCCTGCCCCTTCCCTCGGGGGAACCAGCGCTGCCGGGCCTGCAAGCCAAGGCAGAAGCTCGTCACCAGCTTCTGTCGGAGCGACTTTGTCATCTTGGGCCGAATCTCTGAGCTGACAGAGGAGCCCGACTCAGGTCGCGCCCTGGTGACTGTGGACGAGGTCCTAAAGGATGAGAAGATGGGCCTCAAGTTCCTGGGCCGGGAGCCGCTGGAGGTCACTCTGCTCCACGTGGACTGGACCTGCCCCTGCCCCAACGTGACGGTGGGCGAGACGCCGCTCATCATCATGGGTGAGGTGGACGGCGGCATGGCCATGCTGCGGCCCGACAGCTTCGTGGGGGCCTCGAGCACCCGGCGGGTTCGGAAGCTGCGCGAGGTCATGCACAAGAAAACCTGTGACGTCCTCAAGGAGTTCCCAGGCTTGCAGTGAGGCCCTCCGCCCCTCCCCAGTCCTGTCCCTGACCTTCCTCCATTGACCCATCCCCAGCACCCCTCAGTCAGCAAACTGGGCAAGGTCAGATTAGATGGTCTTAGGCCAGCAGGGGAATGTCAATCAACGCATCCGAAAAAAGCCACCACGTGGACATATATACATTACCTAGTGTAAAACAGACAGCTAGTGGGAAGCAGCCGCATAGCACAGGGAGACCAGCTCTGTGCTTTGTGTCCACCTTAGAGGGGTGGGATAGGGAGGGTGGGAGGGACACGCAAGAGGGAGGAGATATGGGGATATACGTATAGCTGACTCACTTTGTTACACAGCAGAAATTAACACACCATTGTAAAGCAATTATACTCCAATAAAGATGTTAAAAAAAAGAAAAGAAAAGAAAAAAGCCACCCGAGGGTCTTAGATCAACTTCTATTCTTTGAGTTCAATAAAGAGGGGGTGTCTTTTCAGCTGTGGGGGACAAAAGGAGAAGTCAACAGACACCTGCAGGTTATTCCTAACGACCAGTCTGCTCTGGCCTTCTTAGCTTCTCTTGGCTGGCCACTCCCTCCCCTGGCTCTCCCAGCCTCCCTGCCCCTAGCCAGCCTCCCAGCCAGGATTCTAGAGATGGAGGCTGCACGATGGTCACAGGAATAGTGGAATGAATTGGTTTGCAAAAGAAGTAGGTGGGATGGAAAGGAGGGCCCAGGAACTGATGGGACAAATTTCCCACAGCCCCCCAGGGCGCTATGAGCAGAAACCACTTCATGGGGGGATTGTGGGAAGTGAGAATCGGGAGGCTTGCCCTGAGTGGAGGCTGCCGGGCAGGTGCCTTTGGGCGGTGGTCAGCCTGTGCTTCGGTGAGGTTGGCCTGGCAGTCTCTGAGGCCACCACAGCACATGTGGTGAAGAGCACGTTTCTCACGTTTCTTCTCCCTTGGCTTTATTGATTGGTTTATTGATTGTTGATTTATTGATTCAGTTCTGTTCAATCCAACTCAGTGGACATTTTCCGGATACTTACTGGGTGCCAGGTGCTAGGACCACAGAGAGATGTTAGTCACTGCCCAGCTCATAGTGAATGTACACAAATGTCCAGACCCCAGGGCTCCCCCAGAAGCAGACCGATGGCTGGCTCTCCCCGCTGTCAAAAATCCCATTTTTAACAGACAGCGTGCTTTCAGCTGCCACTGGCTTCCTTGGACATAAAGCAGATAGAAGCCCCAGGATCTGTTTTGGTGGGAAGAGAAATAAAGGAAGAGGAAAAGCAGGCAGGGAAGGGGGTTGGTGAAGGAATAAGAAAGGAGGGAAGAGGGGAGGCAGGCCTGGGAAGGAAAAGGAATGTTGCTCGATGCTCCCATCTGGTGGTGGCCTTGGGAGCCGCAGGGACCCGGAGAGAGGCTCTAGGTGTGGCCTGGGAGGGCCGGTTTGGGCGTGCGGCAGCTTGTTGGTGACCTCTGTTTCTGGACTTCCTGTGCAGGTCTGCCACCACACCACTAGGTAAAGTTTTGGGGAAACCCACCGTCAGCTCTTCCTCTACCCCCATTCCCTCCTCAGCCCTTCATTCTGTCCGTGCCCCTCCATAGCTGAAGAAGGTCTTTGTGGGGCATTTTTGTTTCTTCCTCAAATGTAGGGGGAAAGATACCAATTAAAAGCTCCGAGTATCAACAGCCCTTCTTGTGTGGTTCGTTTGGGCTAATGTGGGCGGGACGGGGGGGTGGGTAGTGTCGTTTCTTTGGCGACCTGGTGGTTGGGGGGGGAGCTGGGGGGTGGGGGGGTTAATCTGTCCACCTGGATCCTGTTGAGGTGGTAATGGGACTTCTTACTGTGGCGCCCACCCCAGCTCTGTACAGCTCTCGTATCTCGGTCCCCTGCCCCATCACAACAGCACGGTGGGCCAGGGCAGACTCCAGACCCCAACGCTGATGGTCAGTTCAGGGGCACGAAGGTGGAAGAGACAGGAGTGGGCAGGGGGCCATGCTGCTGTCCTGCTGTTACTCCCTAGGGGGCCTCTGGATGAGGCTTGGTCCCAAAGCCCTGGGTGCTCAGAGCACGTGGCTGGGTTCCCAGGCTGAGGCAGCAGCACCCCTCCCCGGAGATGTGTTCAGGAGTTTTCAGCCAGGGCATGCTCCCAGCTTGTCTGTCCCCTAGGCTGGGAGCCAG
The DNA here is from genome assembly GCF_964374135.1 of Grampus griseus. Taxonomy (NCBI): domain Eukaryota; kingdom Metazoa; phylum Chordata; class Mammalia; order Artiodactyla; family Delphinidae; genus Grampus; species Grampus griseus. Next base: position 24,706,489 of record NC_139014.1, read on the forward strand.
CTAAGCACGAGGGACACCTGACCCCTGTCCACTTCCCTGGTCTTCCCAGGCCATAGCCCCAAGGAGGAATCCAGGCCCAGCCCAGCCCAGTCCGGGTCGATCCCTCCTTAGAGATAATTCCCTGCAATAAGGAGGGGCCAGGATGGAGAAGACAAGCTCCTCCCTGAGAGAGAAGAGAGGCCAGAGGAGTGGGAGCTCCTCAAGTCACCACTGGGAGCACGGAACTTAAACAAGAAGGTGTGAGCACCAGACGCAGGCCCTGCCCCTCTCAGGTCCAGAACCAGGGAGTAACTCCTTCCCTTCCCTCAGAGTGCGGACACACTGTTGCACCTGCTTCTGGGCTGAGGTGCCCCAATAAGTGGCACATCACCTTAGAGCCCGAGGGGGCAAGTGTCCACATGCCGGCACCTGTCACCTCCCCTCTTCCCTCCACTTGCATAGACGTGGGGCTGAGCCCTGTGACTGCCGGGCGGAGGTGTGAGAGGCTCAGGGGATCTGATCTCAGGCACTGGCCACACACAGCGGCAGACCTGGGGTCCCTGTCACACTCCATCCCCAGCTTGGCAGGGTGGGAAGGCCCAGCCTGTGGAGTCAGACACACCTAGGGCTGAATTTGGGCTCTGACACGTATCCGCCGTCTCTCTGAGCCTGTTTCCTCATCTGTAAGACAGAGCAGTTCATGGAGACTTGAGGTGCTCGACCCTATTAACTGTGTCTAACTGAAAAGCCTAGGAAACAGAACCTGGCACAGGTGGCTGCCCCTGGGCCCCCTCTGTGCCCTCAGCAGCTCCCTGGCTGAGAGCAGGCCCCCAGGACGGCTCTCCTCCCCTCGCCCTTCCATCCAGACCTCAGGTTTCACAGGCTCCGTGACCACGCAGCTTCAAATGTTGTATTCTGCTGCTCGGAGTACATCCCAAACTGACCACCCCGCATAGGTTGATTTGGGATTTGGAAAATATGGGTACTTGGGGAAAGGGTGATATAGTATCAATGATCGTGGTGGACCTGCCACATGGCGTTTATTTTCTGTCCTTGAAACCAAGTCTGTGCCTCTCTCTGTCACCCAGGCCTTACGTAGTAACTGGCTTCTGGGAGGTGCTGAGTGCAGGCTGAACTGAATTCCCAGGGCCTGGTTGCCAGGTGACCTAGGGAGGCCCAGCCTACCCCGTCTGGGAGATTTGGCCCCAGGATATAGGGGGATTGAGCCCTCCTTCAGGTCGAGGTCAGACTCACCTGCTTTCCTGTCGCTGGATGCTCGCTCCTCCCCTGCTCGCATCTGTTGTCTCCCTCTCTCCACCCTCCTCCGCCTCTACCCCAGCTCTCTGCCTTCAGAGGCTCGTTCTGGTGCCGGCTGTCTCCAGACCAGCTCTGAGGCCTCCGCTTGGAGGAGGACAAGACAGGGGCAGGACGGCTTGGCTTTTTCCACCTTCTGAGTCCCCCAGCCCCTCCTGCCTCCTAGGACACACTGCCCCATAGTCTGATGTCACCCCTGGACAGGGGGGCCAGAGAGCAGGGACCGGGGGCGGAACCTGATGAGTGAAGGGGGCGAATAACTACAGCTACATGGCGATTTCCTCAGACTGTGGACTGCGCCCTGTGTCCCACCATCCTGCTATAGCATCAACATTGAGTGGGCGCTTACTGCAGGGCAGATGTCATCTCTTGTCATCTCCGTCACGCCTGTGGGAGACAGAACGCTCTTTTGTAGGTGGGAAAACTGAGGCTAAGGAGACGAGAAGCTTGTCCGAGATCACCCAGCCGCTAAGTGGCAGAGCCGAGATTTGAACCTAAGCAGTCTGACTTCTAGGGTCTTAATGCTCATGCTATGCTATTTCTCCCAGCATGTCACACACCACACACACACACACACACACACACACACACACACACACACGCGCGCGCGCGCGCGGCTCTGGGCTGGGCAGTGTGGAATCCCATCAGGACCCCAAATGTCTCCAAAGAGCCTGTCTTCCGTCAGCCACACGCACACCACCCCATGCTTCTGAGGTTACGTGTCACATGGTATTTCTGTCACACACGTGAGCAGTCATGGCCTGGATTCCGGAGCCTGCTCATCCTTCGAGACTCAGCTCCTTGGGGAGCCTCCGCTGTGCCCAGGCCGCACACTCTTCTCCAAGTCTCCATCTCCCTCTGCACTTGCACTGATACCTGGCCAGAGCCACTGCTTAGGGCTCTGGGAGGCCGGTGGGCCCAGCTTGCAGGGACCAGGGGGATTCGCTGGATGAACAAATGGTCCCGGGACTAAGGGCCGCGTGGTGCACTGGAGACCACAGGGCTGTGAAGGGCTCCTTTGGGGTCTTCCTTCCTTTTGCCCAGCTCCACTTCCTGATACTGTCTCCTTCTCCTTCCACCTCCCCAGAGTCTGAAGTCTCCCTCCTGCTCTGGGAGTGTGTGATTAATACAGGCAGGATGGAGGGCAGGGTTCCTGGGTCCTATTCTTGGCTGTGGCCTCATTCTGGAATGTGCCCTGAGGTCGAGTGACACTCAAGCTGTCGGGAGGAAGGAAGCCTAACCCTCTAGCTAGCGCTGCCCTGAGGGAGCGGGTAGGGCAGGCAGGTGGGCAGTCCCCCACCCTCTCCCTCCCGCCTCTCTGCCTCCTATTTCGGGGTTGGGCTGGAGTCTCTGTGTCCCACCCCAGCTTACCCCAGGACGTGAAACTCTGACATCCAGGTCTCCAGCAACACCCTGGACACCCAGACAAGGGGAGAATAGGCTGCATCTCCAATGCTTCCTGGACTGGACCCTCCCAGAGGTAGGACCTCTTTCCAGCACGTCTGTTGGGGTGAGCTGAGGTACTTGGGTGTGTCTCTTGTCCTTTTCAAGTCTTCAGGATACGGCTAGAGACCTGGCAGGATGCAGATATACCCACCCTGATCATTTGTTTTCTGTCTTGGTGTGAGGGACACACCCAGTTCTGACAGAGGATGGTGACAGTTTTGTCTCCTTTCTGTGTGAACAGCCAGGAAGTAGAGACAGGGCCTGGGGAAGTGGTGAGGAACCCCAGCAGGGGAGGACCCCAGTGCCAGAAGAGAGCGGATGGGCATTTCAGGGTGAACAACTCTTCTTTTTTTTAAGTTTCCAGGTTCTGCTAATGCTGCTCTCCTGGGACCACATTTGTTTTGGCCGCACCGTGGGGCTTGTGGGATCTCAGTTCCCTGACCAGGGATCAAAGCCAGGCTCCTGGCAGTGAAAGCGCTGAGTCCTAACCACTGGACTGCCAGGGAATTCCCGGGTGTGAACAACTCTGATCAGGCACTTTACAAAATGTTGTCCAGTTTAATCCTCACAACCTTCTCTCAGCTGCATCTTTTACTATTTCACCGTGTGATAGACCCCACCCTAGGCAGCAATGTTCAGGAAGGCCTTGTTCACAGCACAAGGCGTGACCATAGAGGGTTTCAACAGATACTTGTGGAATGAATGAATGACTGAATGAAGCCAGCCCTACAGACCTTATGGAGGAAGCGATGACCTCAGAGGTATTATTGCCCCTGTTTTACAGGTGCTGAATCTGAATCTAAACGTTTAAAGGAAACTTGCCCAAGGTCGTAAGGCCACTAAATGGAAGAGCCAGGATTCAGACCTGGGTCTGTCTGACTTCAGTGCCCATATTCTTTCCAGGGTAACATATATCTTTTAACCATTTCAGCTAAAGGCTGAGGGCCCCAAATGGCCGTTCCCCGCCTGAACGTCCATAACCACATTTTCTAACTGGTCCCTGACCTCCAGGAGTGCCAAGGCTGTACAGAAAGTCACAAAGCTGCACCCTCCAATAGTTAGCATTGAATTCATGTAAGTAAATTCATAGGAAATCAAACGTTTAAATTCAGTTCCTCAGCCCCCCTAGCTAGAGTCCAAGGGTCACGTTTCATGTAGATTAGTGGCTACCATATTGAACAACACAGACATAGAATATTTCCGGCATCACAGAAAATTCTGTTGGATAGCCCCGTCACAAAGGATTAAACCGTTAATTCTTGTTTTCTCCGGCAGAGATCTTGTGTAAGGGGCGGGCCCTGACTCTAGCTCCTGCCCTGCCAAGGGCTCCAGGGATTCCTGTTCCTGGTTTTGGTCTCATGGGTCCTACCGCCACAAGGGCTTTTGGAATTGCCCTACTGTCTCTAGACTCTAATCTCAGCCTCAGAAAAATCCCCTCATCCTTTCTCCCAGAAGGCTTCTGTTAAGCCTTCTTGCAGATGAAGTTCTTGATGGCCTTTCTCAATATCCCAGATTTCCTAAAGAGGTACACAGATGAGTACACACACACCAAGACCCAACAGTTGTGGCACTCAGGGGAAGATGAGTTTACCAAACTTTTAGCTAAGTATGACAGAGAGGGGCTGCTGATGGGAGGGAGACAGTAGGGGCTCCAGGTCAAATCCTCTCATGGCATGGCACAGTGCCCACGACAATTGGGAAAGTGCTCTCACTAGTGGGCCAGGTGATCCCCAGCTCTTCAGAGACGTCTGTGGAAGTGCTGAATAAAGGGCTAAGAACTAATTTGTTTGTTATGGTCATTGCTGTTAGAATTGAATTGAATTAAAAAGAGGCACCAGATGTTTTAGGCCTTAAGACCCCCAAATTTCCCTGGTATACAGGATGAGTGGCCGTGAGGAAAGGCCAGAGTCATGGCAGAGCATGGGCTCTTGAGTCAAACTACCTGGGCTCAAATACTGGCTCTGTGACTTTGGGTAAGTTAACCTCTCGTGCCTCAGCATCTTCATCTATAAAACGGAATAATAATCGTTTTCATAGTGCCTCTCCAGTCGTAGTCAGCCCTGGGCCTGATTGCTCCAGCTGGTTGGGAATAATTGCTGTTACACGTTCCCACCTGTGGCTGGAAAGAACCAGGAGATGAGAACAGGCCTCTCTCCTCAAATCTGCTCTTGGACAGCAAAGTAAGAACAGATGCAGTCTCCTTTGCTGACAAAGGAAGAGTCCAGGATAAGGGTAGCCAGAAAGGAGAGAAGCGAGAGGAAGGGAAAGAGAGGCACACACTCTGGGTTGGGTGGTTGGAAGCAAGCGGAGACAAGTGGAGTAATGAGGTAGAGATGGTTCATACCTCCAAGTGTAGAGCTGAGTTCTTTCTTTTAAATTTTTATTTTATTATATTTTTATTTTTGGCTGTGTTGGGTCTTCATTGCTGCACGCGGGCTTTCTCTAGTTGCAGCGAGCGGGCACTGCTCTTCGTTGCTGTGCGTGGGCTTATTGCGGTGGCTTCTCTTGTTGTGGAGCATGGGCTCTAGGTGCGCAGGCTTCAGTAGTTGTGGCACACGGGCTCAGTAAGTAGTTGTGGCGCGAGGGCTCAGTAGTTGTGGCGCACGGGCTTAGTTGCTCCACGGCATGTGGGATCTTCCTAGACCAGGGCTCAAACCCACGTCCCCTGAGTTGGCGACTGCGCCACCAGGGAAGTCCCTGGAGCTGAGTTCTTACCCTTTATTTCAAGCACCATTCCCCATCTCAATGCACCAAAAAGGCCAACAGAATAAAAGGGGAAACAGCCTCAGAGTTTTGGTGTGACCAGTAACTCAGACTCAAAGTAATCCTCTCAGTCATCACAACCAACAATTTCACCCTGTGACCCTAATAAGAGGAAAAGCTGGTGTTCACGGATGAGCGGAATGCAGCTTCCGTGAGACTTCCACAGATGGCGACCCATCCCCATCTCAGGCCTCATGGAAGATACCCACTCTTTACCACCTAGATGCCCTGATGGCAGGGTTAATAATTTTCATTACTAATAGCCTGCAGCACCTAATATGCGCTCAACATATACTACCTCATTGACTATTTACACACCTGTGGTGTGTATGTCATTCACCTCCATTTAATATTCTCTCCATTTCAGAGATGATGAAACTGAGGCTCAGAGAGATTGAATAATTTGCCTAAGGCCCCTGGCCAAGCAGGAATCCAAGCTCAGGTTGGTCTATGTGACTCCAAAGCCCATGTATTTAACCACATGTATAAGATATTCCACCATAGATTCAAGAACAGTGAAGTACAGTTTTCTCTTTTGCTTCCTCCTTTCTCCCTGCTGATCCACCAGGAAGTTTCACTGCGTAGAATTCTTATGAAGAGGCATGTTTAAGGCCAGCTGACCTCCCCTAAATATGCTGATCACATGCCCTTAAGGCTAACCACAGGCCGAGAGACAGAAGAGATGGGGATGCAAGCCCCTCTCACAGGAGAGTCGAGAGAGGTCAGGTTATCCCCCGTGGGGAAGAGGATTACGCTCAAGGCTTCGTGTCCCTTACACGGTCCTCACACTCAATGTAACAAGCAGGCTTTCTCAGATAAGAAATCTGAGGCTGAATACGTTTAACGGGGCCCAGCTACACGGGGGTGCGTTTGGGATTCAATTCGAAGTCTGACCCCAAGGCCCATACTCTTTTCCTGTACAGAGTTACCAGGAGTAATTTTACTTGGAGGCTTAATGAAACCCCTACACGGCTATAGAACATTCTTGCTCAGTTCTTAGCGGTTACTAAGGAGTCTGGAGACAAACTCGTGGTGCCTAGACCTCTATCCCTACTGGTGAAGTTGGGGTGAGACAGGGACCAGACACTGATGTTTTCTGTTCCAATGCAAGATCCACGTTTCATAAAGAACAGCGATGCTCTCTGAACAGTCCCAGGTCACGTGAAGGGGTTGGCCAGCCTGTGGCAGTATTTTCAGTAGATGACAGAGTGCTCAGCCGCAAGGGAAACTTAGAGGAGACTCTAGAAAAGCATTGCTCAGGGAAAGTGACCCAGGGGAAAAGGTATTTGTGGCTGTCAATTTCTTGCTTAGATGTTACAAAGCTTCCCTGCCGAAGTCCTTTTTTTGATTTATGCTCAAACTGGAAGATATTATAAGCATCGAAAAAGCCAAACTGGAAAGCCGAACAGCTGAGCTCTGAAAAGATAGTAACCTCGGCCAGAAGTAGAATGTGGTGATGGGTACCGCAAGTGGGAGTGAGCTGTGGGTGTCTGAATTTCTGCAGTGAACACACACACACAGATTCCACCGACACCGACTTCTGGAAGGGCACCATCTACTGTGAACCCTGATAATTACAAAAACAGAAAGAGGTTTTGTCTCTAAAGGTAGGAAAACAAATGAGATGACCCCTAGAGGGAGCTTCTAGCCTGAGGAGGTTTTTAAGATAAGCATTTAAACGGAAACTGGGATAGGAACTGGAGCTGCCCCTCCTGTACTTCCCCTCCCTCACTACCACTACTTCTTCCTTGGAATTCTTCCCTGACCTCCTCATCCCACCCCTGGGTCTCATGAATAAAGAAATTCTAAACCACCTCTCTTTCACAATATTTCTGTTCAGAGCTTGGAGCAATGAAAAAAAAATTACAATGTCCAAAGTCAAAGGCAGCTTTTCCTGGGAGTGATGGACTGGAAGCAGGGACAGATTTCCTCTGCTTTTTTTTTTTTCCTAAGAGTTATAGCACTAAGTCTCCCACTGTGGACACGTCAGACGAAGAAAAAGAACCAGGACCAAGTTTTTCCTCCACGGCAGCTGGGAATTTGAGAGAGCCCATGCTTCCCCAGGTGACCCATTCTTCATAACTTGATTACTCCTCCCCAGTCTAGAACCCCTCATGTGGACATGATCTCTCCCCTTCTTTGTTCATACCTCCATATTCTCCTGTGTATGATTATTTCGGTGTGTGTTATCGTTTGCTAGAGTGTAAGCCATTGGAAAAGTCCTAAAGGTTTATATACGTCATCACCAGCTCCTAACCTAGTAGATGGTCAATAAACGTGTTAAGGGGGTGAACACAGGGGCTGCTGTAAATGCTACCTCACTTTGTTTGATACAGTTTAGGGACTTGAATGGAATCTGACCCTCGAGTCAACCTGACCATTTTGCTATCTATCATAAGGACTAGTAAAGCCCAGGACCAAAGACTACAGGTGCGTGAAATGTCTCGAGTTACTTCTCAGAGGATCTGAGCACCCAGACAGCAGTAGGAAGTGGGTACATAAAACTAGCCCATGACCTGCAAACTCCTATAACCCACTCCCCATTGTGTTTCCTAACCGTGCCGGGCAAAGGCTGATATTAACACAATTTTGGGGTTGCTGAGCAAACGACCACTTACAGGGCCAGGCTAGGTGTGTGTGGGGGGGGAAATGACACAAAACGCAGTTTATAGATACTGTCTCCTATGTAATCAGGTGTGGTTCTTTCATAAAGCCTTCCTACGGAGGTCAAAGGAGCAATGTAATGGTTAAGGATCGTGGACTTTGGAAACAGAATCCCACGATTCAAATCCTGACTCTACTGGGGGTAACTATGTCACCAACTCTGCTTCCCTCTGTACATGAGGGAAATAGCATAACCTTCCGAGGCTTCTTATGAAATTTAAGTGAGCTAAAATGTACAAATGCTTAGAACAGTATTTTGCACACAGTACATACTATGAAATGTTGACGATTATTATTGAGCTTCCGAGGTTGGTTATTGCCTCTGGACTCCACAAGACTTTTGATAATATTAAAATCATCGTCATTCAGATAGATAGCATGTAAGGTCCTGGTGCAGCTATGTACCCACTGTCAAAGCCTGGAAGAAAACTCATAATCATCGGGAGAGTGTGGTGTGCCTGGACTAGGAAACTTGTCCTGTGTCTCCAAACTTCTGCAAAGCATCCATCAGGGGAAACGATCTCCAGGATGAGTTCCACGGCTCACACACACAGGCTCCCTCCTCTACCCTTCTTTCACCTTTCCCACACGTGAAGGAAGGGCAGGTAGAGGAGACATACCTTAATCTCCTTTCTACCTGCTACCAGACTCTTCTCCTCTGGTAGAGGCTCTTGGGGAGATAAGGTCTTACCTTTGTCTCTCTATTCCTTTTACACAGAACCCGAAAAGTTCTTTGAACTTTCGTGGCTCGGATAATAAACAAGGGTCTCCTTCCAAAAAACATTTCTTCCTAAATTACAAAAAAAAAAAAAAAAGTTTCCTGCCTTTCTTCCAATCTATTTTCCAACCTATTGTAAGATTCAAACAGATGAAATTTCTCCAGGCAAAACCCTTTATAGCCTTGTGAAAACCGGGTTGTTCTCAAAGTCTTTAGTTAAAGGGCCTCTGGTGACACCTTAGTTTCTAGAAAGGCTGCCCAGGGATTGCAACTATCTTAAGCATTGGATTGAAATGGTTTAGGGATCCCCATCATGTTTCCTGAAAATAGAAAGGAGTTAGCAGAAAGTAAGTCACAAAGACTCTATAGAGCCTTAAAATGAATGGGGACTTCCCTGGCAGTCCTGTGGTTAAGACTCCACGCTTCCACTGCAGGGGGCGCGGGATCGATCCCTGGTTCAGCGGTGTGGCCAAAAAAAAATGAATGGCAGGTAGTTTACAAAACAAGGAGTGTTCTTTTTTAAGAAAAGAGTTCTGAGGTCAGCAGGCAGATCTGGATTATCAGTGAACAGATATGATCATTACAAAACAAATCAAAATCCAACCTTCATCCTTACTAGAAATGAATCCATGGACGGTGGAAGGGTGGCCAGGAAAAGCCATCTGAAAGGAGTACCTGCATTTAGTTCAAAACAGAAAAAGGAACTGTGCCTAGAACTACTGAACCCGTGTCACAGGGCATCTGGACTCTGAATTAAAAGAGACAGTTTTAGGGTCCTATGATTCCACTTCTTAAACCACACTCATAGAAGGAGTATCCAGTGTTCATGTCTATCAGCACCCAGTAGTCATCAGTTTATACCCATCTGCTTGAAACCAAGCTAGGTGGATACCGTGTCTACGCTTGTCCTATTTCTTTCTAGCCTAAAGGAAGTACAAAATTGTTTTGAATTAGAATGTAGTTTGGGGAAATATCACAGCCTAGCTTTCACACTCCAAAGGAGGCTATGGTGTCATATTCTCCCAGCTCTCTCAACAGCACTAAGGAAGGAAGAGAAAAGGAGACTCAGGAGCTGTCAAAGGGCATGTGGAGAACCAGTTTTTAAAAATAGCTGCAACCTGGTGGTTGGGAAAGAAGTTTATGTTTGACTTTCACATTTAGTACCAAAAAAACACATAAAAGCAATGTCTAGCTTATTTTGTAAATGTGGTTTTTCCACAATTATTTTTGAAACACTTGAGGGTATAGACAGAAGGGATGCGACCCACAGTATATGCCAAGGTTTGTCTAAAAATATTTTACACCTGTTCTGTTCTGCACGCTGGTCATATTTTATCAGTGAAGTAAAGTGCTCATAATGCCAGACGAGGAATGTGTTTTTCCTTCCAAGTCCTCAATGTTTTTCCCTCCTGTAAAGCAAACCTCCTTTTCTACCTGCACTAAAATAAAGCTAGAACCATTACCCACATGACACATCTACCACCAGAGCTACATTTCAACTCCTATTCCTGAGCAGTACTGTTTAGGAACAACCATTTCAATACTTTTCACAGCAGTGTGACACTTTAGCAAACATTTTTGGCTGCCCCCAAAAGGAACGTCAACTTGTATACTGGGTTTAAATCAACTTGCTGATTGTATAAAAAAGAATGCTGAAACACTGGTTTCCCTATCAGCGACTTAAAACTAGAAAACAAACTCAGTGGTATTTATTACTGAAACATGAATAGAATAGCTTTTACGATATTACTGTAAAATTTTTATTTAATTCTCTGTTGATGCAAATAATAGACTGGACAACAAAATGTTGACTATAATAAAGACAGTTATGGTCTTCATTTACTTTTTTGATTTCAAAGGGCAACACAACAAATATGGACCTCGTGGCTTCTAGATACTGTAAGCCCCTAAGAACACATTACAATTCTTCACAGCAAGGTGACGGCTTCCTCAAAACTCTGTCAGGAAGTGTACTGATATCACTGTACTTACTTTGCAGATGAAGAAACGGAGCCATCTGAGTCAAATTACTTAATACACTTAAGGAAGGAATTAGACCCATAATTTCCAATAGCCTCCAGACACGAGCTGCTTCCCAATGTTTTTTTTTCCAAGGTTTGCCTAATTGTAAGATGATCTCAAAGCTCCACTTACAGACTATATGTATGAAGCACGTGTTCGAAAATAGAAATCTTAAAACTCAAATACTGAGAAATGGTTAGTAGAGGTTTACTATTCACAAGTCAAATACCATTACTGACAAGACTTTTAGCCTAATCTAAACCTCCAAAAGCCCATCCAGTGGTTCAGCAATATTTGGTCCAATCAAATTCTAACTAACCCAAAATCAAAATAGTAGGCACTTAGTATAACAAGATTTAATCCATATAGAAACTACAGAAATTCTTCTGAGCTTTTTTTTTTAAATTAATTGATTTTTTTTAATTTATTTTATTTTTGGCTGTGTTGGGTCTTCGTTGCTGTGCGGGCTTTCTCTAGTTGTGGTGAGCGGGGGCTACTCTTCGGTGAGGTGCACGGGCTTCTCATTGCGGTGGCTTCTCTTGTTGCAGAGCACGGGCTCTAGGCGCGCAGGCTTCCGTAGTTGTGGCTTGTGGGCTCTAGAGCGCAGGCTCAGTAGTTGTGGCGCACGGGCTTGGTTGCTCCGCGGCATGTGGGATCTTTCTGGACCAGGGATCGAACCCATGTCCCCTGGCATTGGCAGGCGGATCCTTAACCACTGCTCCACCAGGGAAGTCCCTTCTGAGCTATTTTTAAACTGAGTTTTGTTTATTGTGCAGTTTAAACATGTTCAAAACTAATAGCAACAATAAAGGGAATATAAGTTCATTCATAATAGCACATGCTTCTAAAATGTGACCACTTCTTATTTTAAACCAAAATATATTGATCTTTTTTAAGAAGCTCTTTCAGAATCAGTTTGAAATAAGAGGTCATTTGGTTTCCTTAAGATTTAAAAATAAAAGCGAAAAGACTAGTTATCACAACATCTATACATATAGAAATCGTGAATTACCAAGGTGTGCCTTAAGATCGTTTTTCAAAGTAACTTAAATCATACGAACTGGAAACACATTGTTGAAGACTGTTTTGATAGTTGACTTGGCCTTTCCTTACATCGTTTATCAACAGCACAGGTAAGGAAAGTGTGTGAAAATAGCTCCAGGAGGTCAATGTTTACAATTTTACTTAGAAGTAATATGGCCACTGAATCTACAGCTCTTACTCAATCTGAAGGAAACATCCAGTGGTTCCAGTATGAGAGAAGTAATCAACACAGCTGAATTAAGGAAATCAACAAAATTAGAGCATTCATAGGACTTAATGATTTCTAAAAACATTTCCAGATAGCCTGTAACTATAGTTTGTGGCCACTGGAAATACAAAGCAGCTCTCTCAAAACATCATGACTGGAGAATGGCTAAGAGCCTCCCACTAGACCCTTCTCGTTAACACTCTTGTAGAGAGATTCTACAAGTCATGTGGTTAATACATCAAAAATGGTCTTATTCCCCTGACTTCAAATTAGAGGAGCGACCAGTTGGAGGGAACAAAGCATGGAACTGAAGACCAAGAACTCTGGAACCAGACTCTCTGAGTTCGAATCCCAACTCTACCACTTACTGGCCATGAAATATCAAGCCGTGTCTCGGCCCTTCTTCTGTAAACTGGGTTAGAACTGTGCATGGCAGATAGTAAATGATATATAAGGATTTAACTGAATGATTTAAAACATTAAAAAAGTACAAGTGTTGTACTAATTTTCCAACTGTATGCACACAGATATTGGTCCTAGGTCCTTTATTCCCTAGGTCCGCCAGGGAATTCCCGGTCCTAGGTCCTTTAAACATGAAGATACATTCCTGTGGGAGTTCCCTGGTGGTCTGGTGGTTAGGATTTGGAAGCCGTGGCCCAGGTTCAGTCCCCGGTCGGGGAACTGAGATCCCACAAGACGTGTGGCACAGTCAAAAAAATATATAATAAAAAAATAAAACATAATTAAGAAAAAACCCGACGATATCTTCCTAATATAACAAAAAAACTGAAAAACTCTGATCTAAAGTGACCTCCTGGGCCAAATGGATTAAAGCATCAGCTGACTGACACACTATAATGGGTTTTATTAAGCAACGGCAATTTTACAAACTTGTCTTCTAATAAGGTTTTTCCCGTCTTATCTGATCTTGTCTTAGAGTACTGTTATCCTGCTTCTGACACATGCATGTATTCTAGGCAAGGAAATATATTGGATATGCCATACCTATGCTATTTTCTGTTTGTGTAGGAAGGTCTCCAACCAGCATTTTACTTCATTAGTTTAAGTTATGTGCAGAAAGAGGTACAGTTGACCCTTGAACTGTGTGGGTCCACTTATATGTGGATTTTTTTCAGTAGCACGTACTATAATACTACATGATCTGTGGTTGGTGGAATCCTCAATGCAGAACCGCAGGTATGGAGGGCTGACTGTAAGTTACACACGGATTTTCCGCTGAGTGGAGGGTGGGTGCCCCTCCTAACCTCCGTGCTGTTCAAGGCTCAACTGTACTTTATTTTCTCTGTATGTTACACTGACTTATTTTAAAATAAGTCTTGAAGATTTGTTAGATTAAATCTCTCAGTTAAAATGTGGGTACATAGGAGAAGGATATTAACACCAATACACATTAGAAAAACACTTTAAATTCAGAACAACTTTAGTTTCACCTTCAAAAACTAAGAAGTTAATCACAGTAAACAGTGTTATCTTTAAGGAGGCATTTTGACTCGAGGTCTACATTTGCCATCTAATATAGGTTAAAGTTATTAAAAGGAGATTTAACAATACACCTGATTTTAGAAGATGGGAAACAAAGGGACACCAGGATAGGGCCATTCAGAGGCTGCCACAGTATCTATAGGTATAGAAGACAAAAAAATGGAAAAACACCTTTAAGATAACTAACTTATCAAAATTGTAAACTAAAAGTCTCCACACAGAGGGTCAAAAGTGTGATGGCAGTGGGGGAAAAAAGACTTGGGACTAAGCTGTAAACTTTTCTAAGGTTTTCTAAGGGGTGCTAGGAAACCAATCAAGATAAAATTGAGTTAACTTTTTCAGCACCAAACCAACATATGTACCAATATTTAATTTCCCTAAGATTTTTTTTTGCCAGTACACACATCCCCAAGATCTGATATTCATACTTACATTAAGCTCAATTATTTAAAATCTGAATATATGTATTAGTGTTCCAGATTGTTACAAATTCTATTGTGTATCTATTGGCCAGTTTTGCCTTTTGATTTTTAGAAAAAGTTAACTTGAGCCTTTCTTCATTTATAAAAAGGCAGTTTTCTTCCAGTTAAGCCTATGATAACATCACCCAAAAGTTTCTAGTAGCAACTAGTGCTTAAAACCATTACTCTGTTCTTAGATCTATTCAAACTTTGTGATCACAAAAGCACATAATTGATAGCATAGGCAGACCAATCTCTGCCAGTTCCAGTCACTACCGCAATACTTCTTCATAACCTCATTCTGTCCACTAAAGGACAAAGGCCTCACCATGGAGCTGACAGAACAGCTTAGCTCTGTTATTTCCAGTGCTTGTTTCCTTAAAACTTTTTATTGTTCTAAACCGAGAGGGTAACAGACAAAAGGCTTTTGTAGACTGGTGTCCAAAAAATTCATTTGAGACCAAATTTATTTCACAAGTAACCCAGACAGTGCTGGTTTCTTACTAAAAAAGCAGAGAAAGTTATTCTTCCAATTCAAGACAATTTTCTCCCCAATACGATGTCAACACTGTATCAATGGACATCTAAACAGTGAAATGACTCATTATTTTAGCTTAAAGATAGTCTCACCCTTCCACCTCATCACTTACAAAAAAAAAAAAAAAAAAACTCCATCCTTAATGAGCCACCATAATTTGACAGATTATGACTAATCTTTGACGTCCCAAACCAGCAGGTTGGCTATCTGCTTGCAAAAACAAAACCAACCCAAAAACTGTGCGTCAACTTTTTTGCTAGGAAAATGCACACAAATACTAATATAAATACCTGTCCAATCTTGAACAGATTTTAATCATCAATTCTCCAGCTACCTACAATGACTAAACTCGGTGTTAAGGATTAGTAAAAACAGACCTAAATCTTCTTTTTAAATAGTTAGGTCAGCTGCTTCGTCAAGCAAGTTTTCTGAGCTATTCATCTCCCATGCAGAAATAGAAAACTGATCCAATGGTTTCTTTCTCCATATACATTTCAAATAAATCCTCTCAGTTTACATGAGTGAATTTCATTTTATCACCTGACTCTGTCTTAGATGTCAGCATGACACATTTTAATAGGGTTGACTCGCCTTAGCATACCACCCCTATAGTGGGGAGACAAGATGTGGACGAACAGAGTTAGTTGCTGAACACAATAAAGCCGTCCTAAGCAGGCTTTAGGACAACTCTTTACGTGGCAAACTACTATCTGTGCACTAGTGGAGCGACAGCTTTCCATTATTCCCTTGTGATTCAATGAGTCAGATCTTCCTGCCTTATCAGCATTTACAACATCATAATTCCAGAATTGGATCTTTGGCAAAGGCTTAAAAACAAAGACCACGATAAACATTTTTAATTTTAAAGAATTTTAATACAAACTTAATATAAACTATTTCAGTCCCTCTTAACATGTAAGACACTGACTCAAAATACTTTTATACCGTTTTTTTCAAGTATTGCACAATATAGGTACAAAATTAATATTTACGATTACATTTTCTTCCATAATATATAGCAAAAATCTTTAAACCTTTAACAGAAAATACATTTTTTTGAAAAAGCAAATATTCGTACATTTTCATTCCACCACTAAAGGAATATCCTGTACACAATTTAGAAGAGGTGATGTCTTTAAGATGGATAATTTACAATTTCAGTAAAAAAAATACAACATGAAGCTGCTGCTGTCACAGGTCACTGTAGTAAAAAGATATAAATGCAATACCATGTCGTAGAAACAATATATATATCCTCTGGTATTTTACAAACTTTGTACTAAATTAAATTATACAATTAGAAAAGACCAATAAACCCACTTATTAGTGCCAATTTTTTATATATAAAAAAAAAATCAGCCATGTCCTTGCTATATCTTAAATACTGTAAGAGGCCATATCTGAGAGTATACTTTAAAATATACAGTCAGTATAAAATAACTTTGTGCTTGGTTGGCAATGAAAAATGATGCATGTTTTATTTTTGTAACCAAGCCTGAATGTATCCTTACTATAAGCTTAAAAAAAAAAATCTCAAGGAGGTTATAAAAAAAAAACATCCCCCTTGGGTCCGAGCATTTTAA
Source organism: Grampus griseus (assembly GCF_964374135.1). Lineage (NCBI taxonomy): Eukaryota > Metazoa > Chordata > Mammalia > Artiodactyla > Delphinidae > Grampus > Grampus griseus. The sequence continues at coordinate 24,722,732 of NC_139014.1, forward strand.
CTTGTACAATACATCTTTTCTTTTTTTAGTTAGCCATAACAGGCTGGAATTGCTGGTTAGAATACTGCATGTTATTCAAGCTAAAATTCAAGCCATCTACAAAAGACTTCTCGTTGAGGCCTCCGTAGGCCGCAAACACATCAAAGGCATTACTGTACTGGAGAGGACTGAGGTTAAGGGGGCTGTCACCTGGGAACATTCCACTGGTACTACTACCTTGACCCTGCATATTAGGAAAAATAAATTCCTTGGCGTTAGGAGAAAGAGCGGAGGTTTTCTGCTGTTGCTGCGGTGGTGGTGACGGCGGTGGCTGGGATGGCTGTTGCTGTGGCCGTGGCTTCTGCTGGCTACCCAGGCCGAGCCCATACAGAGAGTGCACTGAGGAAGAGATGGCTTTCTGCTTCAAGAGGTCATTCACATTCAAGCCGAGGTTGATAGGAGAAGTACGTGCAACCTTGTTGCTTCGGCCACTGTTCTTCATTTTGGTAGAGCCGAACTTGGTGGCAGCAAAAGTGGCAGTGGTAAAGGTTAAAGGCTGAGTGGACCGGGGCATGAAGGTAGGGCTTACAGCAGCAGAGTGACCAAAGGGAGGAGATGGAGAGCTGGACACTGATGAGGCTGGGTCACTTATGGGCATAAAAACCTGGGCCTCTGGGTTAAAGCTGTTTTTGATCTCCTTATCCAACTCACATCCATTTTCATTATTATCATCCACGTAAAGCACCTTCACTGGTCCCTTTTCACCAATTTGGTAGGAAACCTCAAATGGGTCGATCCAAACACTAAGATCCTGCGGCAGATTGCCGCGAACATCATCAATGTCCAAACCACTCTCTCTGGAGGCTTGTTCAATCACTGGGTCCACCTTCTCCCCTGCGTGTATACATCTAAACCCTGACCCTTTGTATGGCTTTTCAGGATACCAGTGCCCTTCGTATTTCTTCTTAAGAAGTCTTTCGAGCTCTTCACCAAAAATGTTGACACGTCTCCTGGGAAGCTTATTGTACAGATATGAAATAATAAAATTTAGTGCTACTTGGATTTCAAGCTGCATAGCTGCTATGCCACAAAATTAGGTTTGTGTTTCAACTCCCCCCCAAGCCACACACAAAAGTGTTCAGTTTGTGGCAGAGAAACAAATTTTCATTCAAAGTGCTGGTATTAGTAGATATCCTTCACCTTGAGTGGTCTTGTTCCTTAAAACAAACAAAACAAAAGGAGACATGTCCACATAAGATAAATGTTAAGTTTCACAACCTTTTTTTTACCCCCAGAGTAATTTCACTTTTGAAAAAGTCTAATAGGCTAGAAAGTCTGAAAAATATAATCAGCACAAAATATAGGAACTTACAATCGAAAATTATTTACTGAAGATCCAAATCTCAAGGGAAAACAGGATTTTCAGTTAAAACAACATTAAAAAAAAAACCCTATTATTTACTTTCTGTTTCTGAATAGAGTTCTAAGAGGAAAAATATTCCCAGAATACACAGCGTATTTCTTCTTTTTCTTCCTGCAGTTCTCAAAAGAATATTTATTGGAAACTCAGCATACCTATCTATATACATACACACATATAATATATACATATATATATGCTAGCTTTAGAAATTGGTCATACTCCTATTCATCAACTTAGAAGTGAATTCTGTATTTCAGTTCATTTTGGATACATACTGCTTAAATCTTCTTCATCATTAAACATCTCAAAATTTGAGAAGTTAGGAAAATTATTTTAATTTCCAAAGCACATGATAGTAAAGTTAAAGGAATTAAATACAAAATGAATTGCCATCCTAGCGAACAACAATTATGAACCAAATTATCCTACACAGTTGCTGTTTTAAATATACTAAGGGCACATAATGTAATACTCGAGCTTCTCTATGCTTTTCAATGTGTATTTTTCTAAATCTGAAAATACCTCTTGGGTATCAAGTATAACAAAAGAAACAATTAATTTCAAACTTTATTGATTATTCTGTTTAAAGGGCAGGGTTTCTGAGTTTTATTCTGATTTTCAAAGCCACCTCCCTCCCTCATGGTAAGAGAACAGCCGGGGAGGCATGTACGATAAGGTCGACCTTTAAACGTTTGCTGGATCAGCACTGGGTGGGGATAAGAAAAGACCAAGGGCAAACAAGATATTTGCAGATCTATTTGTACACTGAGGTTGATTTAAAAGGACATTTAAAAAAATCAAGTTGGTATTAATCCATCTGTCTCATTTGCCATATTCGTGGTGACAAAGGGAAAAGAATCCCCGGCTTCCCCCAAACTACACTTTCCAAGCCGAAAGCCCGAGTGCTGGCAAAGGCAGCTGATTAAGCCAAAATGCTTGAAGGTGCAGTCGAGCGAAATTCAGATTCGGCGTAAGGTAGTTTCAAAGCAACGCCTTAAAGACAGGAGCGTGAAGAATTACATAAACAGCCAGTTGGGTCTCATTAGATTTCTGCTCACAGCCCTCGGAGCCTAAGCAAGTCTCCTCCCCCAAGGAGGAGGTGGAGGAAGGCCACGAGAAATGGAAAAGCAACCACTCGGGGCCCGGGGGCCGGACACCGGGCGGGTCGCGCCGCCGGCCGCACCGGGTCAGCCGCTCCCCTCCCCCCGCCGTAACCCGACCTGCCGCTCCCTGCACCCCCCGCGCCCCGAGGCTCCTGGGACTCAGCCAGCGCCCGGGGAGCACCGGATCCCCGGCACCATTTTCGGGCCCGGCGGCCACCGGCCCCGAGGACCCCAGCGTTCCCCTCGAGCTAGCCGCTGCTCCCGGGCGCCCCAATCCCCGATTCCCGTCAACTCGACCCCGGCCGCCCTTCCCCGGTCACCCGGGCCGGCTGAGCCCGACGCGCCGGCCGGCCCCACCTGCGGCCCCCGGGCGCGCCGGGGCCCCTCGGAGCCGCCTCAGGCCGGGTGTCGGGAGCGGCTCCCCTCCGCGCCCGGGCCTTGACGCCTCCGTTTCGAGCCCCGAAGGCCCGGGGCTCTACGCCGCTGCAGCCCCTCCTCCTCCTGACCCCGCCCGCCGCCCCTCGATACTTACGGGTTGCTAACACCACAGACCCGGCCGCTGGGCGGACAAGGGGCGGCAGGGCGGGGGCACGGGAGGGTAGGCGGCTGCAAGCTGGCCGGGCCGAGGGCACGCCGACGCCGCCGGGCGGAGGTTGCGGAGGACGAGGGCCTCAGGAGCTCGCCCCTTCTGGCTCGGAGTGGCGAGGACGGGATCAGGCGAGCGCGCTCACTTCTCCACACAACCCGGTGCCCGGCCCAGCGTCCCCGTAGAGCGCGTACTCCGCGCCGGGCCAGAGCTTCGCTCCTTCTGTCGCGGCGCGCGCCCCGCCTCTCATTTTATATCCTCCTCCCCGCCCCCATCCCCTCCCGTAGGGATGCGCGCGCCCGCCCCGCGTCCCACAGCTCCGGGCGGTGTCACCATTCCCCGCCCTCACACCCTGCAACGGAGACCCTGGCCAGCTGGCTCCGCCCCTGCCCTGCCCCCGGACGCCATTGGCCAGGTCCCGCCGGCCCATGTCCTGACGGGCGGCAGAGGGCCGGGTGGACAAGGCCACACCTCTCGGGCTGCAGGGTGGCCAATGAGCCGATGATCTGGAGTCACTGTGGGCGGGATTAAGAGAAGGTTTGGAAAGGGATTGGGGGAGAGACTTGCCAGTGAGGGCTACAGAGTGGGTTGGGACGGCTGACTCAGTCTAGGCAGAGAGCGCCGGGGAGAAAGGGGGAGGGGAGTGAAGCTGGGGGCGAAGCGACTGGGGAAAAAGGGGAGGAGAGCCCAAGACCCCAAGAGGGAGGGGGGAATTTACAAAGAATGTCTCACCCGAGTGGGACTGTGGCTGGGGAAAATCCCACTCGTGGACGAGTTACCAAATCGGCCTCCAGTGCACCCAGGAGAGCCTAGAAAAAGGGCGAACTGTGACGGGGACTCGTGTACCCGATTAATTGAATATTAATCACCTCAAGGGCCTAGGCCAACTGCCATCCAGAGCGGGGAGGGGGGCAACCGCAGAACCCAGAGCTGCCGTGCCAGGCTGGGGGTGGGGAAGAGACCACCTGGCCACACCTCCCGCCCAGGTGAACTGCCTCCGCTTCCCACATCAGACCTCCCCGTGCGACCCGGCAGCAACTCGGACGTGGGGGTGGCTTGAGACTAAGAAGAATCACATTTTATTCCGAATGTCCCGATCCAGGCCTCCATGCCAAATTGCGTACGTATCTAAGTATATATATGTAAGCATGCGTGTATTTCAAGAGCCTACTTTAACATAAACACACATAATAAACACGGTGCCTTCCTGTATTGTACATTTAAGATAATTTTCAGTTGAAATATGGGCGAGTAAATAGGGCGCGGGGAAAGAGAGGGACTCAAAGGGGGCGGGCAAGCGCTCTTTTCCACAACCTGCAGCACAGAAATACACGAAGTTACACTGGGAGCGGAACCAAGCTTCCCTCGCGGCTAAAAATATTACTCACAGGTAGCAACGACGCCTGATTGGCCACGCTTCTCCCTTAGCAACCAGGCGATTGGCTGTCTGGTATCCAGGAGACCGACGTCAAACTCTCTCGGGGAAAAGGGAGAGAAAGTCTAGGGGGAGGGAAGGGTAGGAGGGGGAAAAAGAGGAGCAATGAATGAAACGCCCGTCGCCTGGCCTTCCCCTCTCCCCTTTCCTCTGCACTCAAGGAGTGCTTCCTGGAAAAAACACCAGTTGGGGCGCTGCCTTCCCCTCAAAACGGAGGGGCCGGCACTCTCAACCTGCTATAAGGAAGTTAAACCGCAATTCACCAAGGAGTGGGGTGTTCGCGAAGCCAGCTGTGTAGACCAGTTGTGCTCCTCGGGCACAAACTCGTTTTATGGACGCGAAATCTCGTCGTAGCTTTTTTCCCCCAAACTGACTCTCTTGTCCCCCTCTCCTCCCCTTTTAGAAGAAACCGAACTGAAAAAAGGATATTTATTTCTAAAGTCCCAAAGTGTGTGAGAGGAGGAGGGAAGATGGGTTTGGGAAACAGGCTGAGGATGGGAGTGGTCAGGTGACTGATTTCTTGTTTATTGTACTAGTTTAGATTCCTAAAACGAAGGCAGGGTTTTTAAAGAACATAGAAGTTTTACTCAAGTTCTGCTTTCCTAGTGTTTGGGTTTTTCAGTTGTAAACGAGGAAGAGTGAGATTTTGGTTGTGAAAGTACGGAAGCATTTTAAATTAAAACGCGCCTTTCTCTGCATCAAAAAAATTTATATTACTCGTTCAGTGTTGTCTTCTTTTTGTTCATTTGTATTTTTTTCTATAACGAATATTAATTCCATTTGTTTTTAATAAATGAGTTATTTTTAAATTTTTATATTTAGTTGAGCACAGAAATTACAAGAATATAGGATATTTTGGGAATGGTTTACTCAGAAGAACACTTGATTTTTCGTGTGCTCCACAGCATAATTTCCCTTTCCATTAGGCAAGTAATATTACTGTACCAAACATCCAGAATTGCAGGACCAAGAATCGGCCATGTGTCTCGATTTGTAATTTGGAAAATATATCACTATAATTAGAGGAGCATATTAGAGGAGCATATGCTTGTCTGATATTAATATGTCTAACTAAAGATAGATGAATTGTAATTTTGTAAAGTTTATCTATACTTTTCAAGAATTCTCTAAAGGGAAGACAGAGATTTACTTTTCTGAATCTATAATCCCAGGTTTAAAATTTAAGAGCAGTCAAATATTGATTAAATAGGTATTGATTAAATATTAGTAGTGGTAAATAGAATTTTTAAATCAGAAATTTAGATATAAAACATTTATGGGTTATTGCTGCTCAGCTCAAGGGTATGCGAGGGTTTCAAACCAAATATAAATACAAACACACACACAGTGAGGCCCCGTGGCACACAGGAAAAAGTACTGAAGAGCAGATATTGGGAAATCTGAATTTCACCCATTTCTCAACTTTTAGTTCTCTCATCTATAAATATTTATTGGATTAATCTCTTAACTCTTTCAATTAAAAAATTCCATATTTAAAACTCAATGCCCCTAAAGTAAATGGTGTAGTTCTTTTTCAAATATAGATTGCAAATAAAAAGAAAACCAGATTCATATCCTTCCAACCTTGCTAGTCACAAGGTATAAAATTCCCTTTATTCAAGTTTTGCCCTTTAAAGGACCCTTTATATGACTTATTGCTATTTAACATTTACTTTAGAATTGTGCAAGGGAGTAGACTGCTAAATGGATATTTAAATTTATGAAAGAAAAAAAGAATTTGATATTAAGCTCCAGGTGGTATCACAACCAACAGGTATTCCTCTCTCTGGCCAAGTGATAGTCACTGAAAATCACAGCCCTTCCCTTTCACATCATTGCATTCCACACAATTTCTGGAGTGGTACTTTACAATAAAGGTAATGATTGTTTGGTAAATGAATAAATTCCAGGGAATTCCCTGGTGGTCCAGCGGTTAGGACTCGGTGCTTTCACTGCTGGGGCCTGGGGTTCAGTCCCTGGTGGGGGAACTAAGATCCCGCAGCCTGTGGCGCAGGAAAAAGAAAAAAAGAGAGAGAGAGAGAGAATAAGTCCCAACAGTTCTCGAAAGTGTCCTGAATTATTACCTCATTCACACATATAAACACACACACAGAGCTCACCTTGATTTCTGAGAGAGATGTCCTAAACTTTCTAATTCTCATTCTGTTTCCTTGTAAACTGAGACAAGATTATGGAAGAATCACCATCACATGATCTGTATTTACTAAGGCTCATTTCACTTCTAGGGAATCAACCTTTTACCTTTTTTGAAAATTAGGCAACATACAAATGTAATGTTCTTGTCATTATGGTTATTCATTTCTTTTAGATAGTCATGCAACATAAACCACAGCATGGGGCTTCCCTGGTGGCGCAGTGGTTGGGAGTCCCCCTGCCAATGCAGGGGACACAGGTTCGAGCCCTGGTCCGGGAAGATCCCACATGCCGTGGAGCGGCTGGGCCCGTGCGCCACAACTACTGAGCCTGAACTCTGGACCCTGCAAGCCCCAACTACTGAAGCCTGTGCCACAACTATTGAAGTCTGCGCTCCTGGAGCCTGTGCTCTGCAACAAGGGAAGCCACCGCAATGAGAAGCCTGCACTGCAACAAAGAGAAGCCCCCGCTCTCAGCAACTAGAGAAAACCTGGGTGCAAGCAAAGACAAAATGCAGCCAAAAAAAATAAAAAAATTAAATTAAATGAATAAATAAATTTATTTAAAGAAAACCATAGCATGCACCTTTAAAAAATTATGAATAAGGAACAATTAAAAACTAATCATTAGTTATTAAAAGCCAAGTATACCAATTCTTTATGAAACATTTCTCAAAGGAAGTCACGCACTTATGACTTAGGGAACCTCAGTGTGGTTTCCTGTGGTTTCTCATATAGATTAGTAGAGGAAGGCCATACGTCCTCTGAGAGATGGGAACACACACATTTGTAATTACAAGATAACTAGATAACATTGAACAAACCCATTTATCTTTGGAACAGGCAATTTCACTGAAGCAACTTGGTCTGATATGAGAATGTCTTCTTATAACTTGCTCTCTCCCTATTATCTTGATGAACAAAAATGCAAACAAAATTTTGAAATTTCTTTCCATTAGCCAAGAATGAGGATTTTGATCTCACCCAGAGATTATAGTTGCAAATCCTAGGAGTGATCCAGTGTTCACAACATTTTAAGTACAAAGAACATTTATTTAAAGTCTCTGTGAGCCAATGTTATCACTTTAAATATATGAATTCTGGATTTCTTCCATTGCACACTATGTTAAGGAAAATTGAAAATGCTCTATTGTAATGATACATAAATTTAAAGCATAGATTGCATCTGTTATTATGCAGCTCTGCTTAAAATAGAAATATATACGTAATTCTATTTTATAAAATAGATATTAGGGTCCTATAATTCTGGATATATATATATAGAGAGAGAGAGAAATACACACACACACACACACACACACACACACACACAACTGTAGCAGACACTGTTGCTAGCTCACCCATTTCCCATGCCCTCTCCCCTTCCTCTTGTCTGCCTGACTAAAGAGGCTATAAGAGCTAAATACGTAACTTCCCAGCCTTCATTGCAGTAGGGGTGGCATCGTGACACTGTTCTGCCAGTGAGACATAAACAGGCATCAGCTGGGAAAACAATCAGGAATCACTGGGAGAAGATTCATCTAATAGAAATTTCTCCAGTGATGGAAAGATGCTATATCTGTGCTGTGCAGTATGGTAGCCACAATTCCCATGTAGCTACTGAGCCCTTGAAAAGTGGCCAGTGTGACTGAGGAACTGAAACTTTTATTTTATTTAGTTTAAATTAAATGCAAATTTAAATAACCACATGTGGCCAGTGGCTCCTGAATTGGACAGCAGGGATCTGGAGGACTTTTTTTTTTTTTAATTTATTTACGTATTTTTGGCTCCATTGGGTCTTTGTTGCTGCGCGTGGGCTGTCTCTAGTTGTGGCGACCGGGGGCTACTCTTTGTTGCGGTGTGCGGGCTTCTCTCTGCGGTGGCTTCTCTTGTTGTGGAGCGTGGGCTCTAGGTGCATGGGCTTCAGTAGTTGTGGCACATGGGCTTCAGTAGTTGTAGCACATGGGCTCGGTAGTTGTGGCTAGCGGGCTCTAGAGCGCCAGCTCAGTAGTTGTGACGCACGGGCTTAGTTGCTCTGCGGCATGTGGGATCTTCCCAGAATAGGGCTCGAACCCGTGTCCCCTGCATTGGCAGGCGATTCTTAACCACCATGCTACCAGGGAAGTCCTGGAAGCCTCTTTACTTACATGAGTAGCATTTGGGCTGGGATGACCCAAAGGCTGGGCTCAGCTGGCACTGTTGATTGGAGCATCTACACATGGCCTCTGAACTCTCTCTGTGGCTTGGGCTTCTCATAGCCCGGCAGCTGGTTCTGAGAGGAAGCATCCCAAGAGGGAGTTTCTGGAGAGCGAACATTCCAAGAGAGCCACGTGGAAGCTGCATGACCTTTTATGAACCAGCCTCAGAAGTTATAAAGCACCACTATTGCTATAGTCTATTTGTTGAGGTAATCATAAGCCTGCCTAGATTCAAGAAGAAAGCACATAGATCCTTACCTCTCAAGGGAGGAATGTCAAATAATTTGGGATCTTTTTTAAAATCATCACTGGGACACTTTCACCTTTTCCCTGCCTTAACATGCGTCTAATGGCAGGAGTTGCAACAGCCTTCTTATAAACATGAAGAGAATGCAAGATAGTCATAGAGATAAGGGCTCTGACCAAACCTAGTAACTGCCTGGGTTAGGTCTACTTTTTAATCCATGTTAAATGATTCATGACTTACAGCTGAGCATATTCTCAACAAAAATACCAATTTAACATCTTTTAAGGAAACCTGAACTTGATTCTTAAAAAACAAATGTTTTCAAGTCTAAAATATCAGGGCTTCTCTCTCATTATAAAACCTGGATATGCCCATTGTAGAAAATTTGGAAAATAGAAATAAAGAAGAAAATAGTGATCATCTTTAATCTCACCACACAGTGACAACCATTGTAAGTATTCTGCTCCGTTTCTTTCTGAATGAGTTTCTACTGCATATGCAGTTTTGTATCTGCAGTTCATTTAGCATTACATTGTTTCTATTTTCCAATACACTAAGTATTGTCATAATCATCATTGTTAATGACTACGTTCTATGATTTAGAATAATTGATTTAATCATTGCTCAGCATGTAGGTTGTCGAGAATTTTTCTGTATTAAAAACAATCATATTTAATCAAACATTTTAATATATGTCTTTAACTATATCCTTGGGATAGTTCTCCATGTGAATTTACTGGGTCAGAGAGAAGAGATCTTTTTTTTTAAGCCTCCTAATGCATAATGCTCCACTTTCCTGAAAGATTGTATTACTTAATACTCCCAGTGTATAATCATGTCTGTTTCATTACATTTTTCTATTCTTGGATAATTTGATAAGCAAAATGGCATCTTTTTGTTGTTTTAATTTAGATTTCTTTGAATAGATGTAGGATGAACATATTTTCACATGTTTATCAGCGCCTGTATTACTCTTTCAATGAATTTTCTATCCACGCCTTTTCTCTGTGTTTCTATTAGAGGTCTTTGTGTTTTCCTCTTCAATTTGTGTGAGCATCCTGCATATTGTGTGCCAAATACGTCACTGATCATGACTCTGATCTTAAATTTCACTCTAGAATTTGCCCAGATGTTTTAAACATGTGATTTATATTGATGCCTACAACCTTGATTTCCAATCTATTGCTTCATTTTTTAACATTTGGTCTGACTCAAAGGTTACCAATGAATGCTTAAAAAAAAAAAAAAGGCAAAACAACAGTTCTAATCATCCTTCCTCAGTGCTCTTTCTCCTTGATCTTTTTGCCACTTTTCACACTGTTTACTGGTAACTACTTGAAATATTCCCTTTTGACTTTGCACGTTCTTGCATTGACACAGAATGTACTCAACGTGGCTCCCATTTCCTATCTCAGCTGTAGTTGAGTGTAGTAGAAAAATTAGGACCTTGAAACCAGAGGATTTGTATTTGAGTCCTGCTCTGCCAGATATTAGTTGAGTATGGCTGTGCTGGGTCTTAGCCTTCATATAATAAATAGATGCGGGCTTCCCTGGTGGCGCAGTGGTTAAGAGTCCACCTGCCGATGCAGGGGACACGGGTTCGTGCCCCAGTCCGGGAAGATCCCACATGCTGCGGAGCGGCTGGGCCCGTGAGTCATGGCCGCTGAGCCTGCGCGTCCCGAGCCTATGCTCCGCAACGGGAGAGGCCGCAACAGTGAGAGGTCCGCATACCGCAAAAAAAAAAAAAAAAAATAGATGCAATAATTACCCTCTGATCTATGTGAGAATCAAATGAGATAATGCCTCATCATGGTGGTGAAAATTCTTTGTGAAAGGTAAAACCCTACATAGATGTTCACATTGTCTTGCTTCCTTCCCCCCTTCCTCTCTCCTTTCCCTTCCTCTCCTGACCTCTCACTTCCCTTCCTCCTCCTCTTCCTTTGCTTCTTATAGCTGATGAAAATTTGATTCAGCTCAAGTAAGAAATATGTGAAATTACTTTTAAACTATAAACAAATATTATTATTATTTCTTTAACATCTTTATTGGAGTATAATTGCTTTACAATGTTGTGTTAGTTTCTGCTGTATAACAAAATGAATCAGCTATACATATACATATATCTCTATATCTCTTCCCTCTTGCATCTCCCTCCCACCCTCCCTATCCCACCCCTCTAGGTGGACACAAAGCACCGAGCTGATCTCCCTGTGCTATGTGGCTGCTTCCCACTAGCTATCTATTTGACATTTGGTAGTATACATATGTCCATGCCACGCTCTCACTTCGTCCCCCTTCCCCCTCCCCATGTCCTCAAGTCTATTCTCTATGTCTGCGTCTTTATTCCTGTCCTGCCCCTAGGTTCTTCAGAACCATTTTAAAATTTTTAATTTTTTAGATTCCATATATATGTGTTAGCATATGGTATTTGTTTTTCTCTTTCTGACTTACTTCACTTTGTATGACAGTCTCTAAGTCCATCCATCTCACTACAAATAACTCAATTTTGTTTCTTTTTATGGCTGAGTAAACTATAAACAAATATTATTAACACACTCTTCTTTCAGATACAGTCTCCCCAACTTGTCATTCCCTCCTTCAAAATGTCTCTCAGAATCTCATGCCTTGGTGTTATTTAATTCTTAGGTTATCTAACTTCCCATGGTTTATGTCCTGTCTCCTATGTTGGATTGATTCCAAGCTTTTTTAGGGCAGGTACCATGCCTTACACTTTTTTGTACCTTTGCACATGAGCTCTATAGTGCCTTATAGTCAATCAACATAGACTGATTGATGACTTTGCTCTGCAGTTGCCTAATGCAAAGAAAGAACACAGAATATTTGAGAAAGGGTAAGTGGATCAGAGTGGCTAGTGTTTAGGTTCAGAAGGTGAGATTCTAGAGAGGAGGCTGGGTAGGCAGAAGACAGATTACCAAGGGCCTTCGGTTAGGAAATTGAGATTTTTGTCTTTAATGGATGGGAAGATATTGAGTGCTTTTTCAGTTAGAAAATGACATTATTGGAATTCTGTTTGGAACCTATCTTATTCAGCGCTGAACCCCAGAGCCTAGTATAGTGCTTTGCACACAGGAATTGGCCTGTCAGTGTGTGTGCAATTGCTTTTATCACTCAAGGGAGTGTTCTTCAATTGTTTGGTATTCTGAAGATGAAATACTTTGTCTTTTAGGAAGGAAACAGACCCTGCCTATAGACCAGTATTTCTATCCACCTTGGAACAAAAGAATTCTTTGGCACAGTATAAGCCAAAATCTTTTGGTTTCTGAAAATCCTAAAAATTCTCTGAGGAGAATTCTACGAGGCTCCATCAAGTGTGGTTTCTTCTGCCTCCACCTCTCCTGCCTGTGCGGGATATTTGCTGTTACTTTAAACAGCATCCACTCCCGTTCCTCCAGCAACAGTCCTGATTTCTGTTTGAGCATCCACCCCTCTCCCACTCTCTATCCATGTACTTCCTTTGGGACCCACCATCTAGTCTGAAGACAAGTAGAACATGACATTCTCCTGGTGGCTGTGATGCATTCAGGGATGGCCACTGACCTATTAGGCCAATTGAAGCCAATAACTCTCAGTTCTGGGACTTCTATCTGAGGTATCAGGGATAAGGACTCTTTCCCATGAAATATGAGCCGCGAATGCTCACATCTGAGGCTCCTGGGGCCATCTCAGTGCCATCAGTAGAGAGCTGTCAGAGAATGCAACTAACATAGGCAAAACGTGGAGAAAAGCCAAATCCTGGGAACAGACTTTGAGACCCTGTATCACCTCTACTTGGACTTTTGGCTTCAGGATGTCCAAGCATGGATCACCCAAAGAGCAGAGCCAAAAAGCTTTGTGTTACCACTTGATTTATTTATTTATTTTTTAAAATTTATTTATTTATGGCTGTGTTGGCTCCTCGTTTCTGTGCGAGGGCTTTCTCCAGTTACGGCAAGCGGGGGCCACTCTTCATCGCGGTGCGCGGGCCTCTCACTATCGCGACCTCTCCTGTTGCGGAGCACAGGCTCCAGACGCGCAGGCTCAGTAGTTGTGGCTCACGGGCCCAGTTGCTCCGTGGCATGTGGGATCTTCCCAGACCAGGGCTCGAACCTGTGTCCCCCGCACTGGCAGGCAAATTCTCAACCCCTGCGCCACCAGGGAAGCCCTGTGCTACCCTTTAATTGAGAGTGAAAGACCAGGGAGTGGGAGTGAGGGATGAGGGGAATAAGACAGGGGAGGGGGGAGAACGAATCAAATTTTGCATTCCTGAGTCGGCTGCTGTGAAGAACAATCGTTTGACCACAAGGGCCAGTCCTCCAAGAAGTCACATAAATGGCATCCGAGGAAAGTCCATTTGAGGAAAGGAAGGGTGAAGAATTTATACACTGGTTGCTGTTTCCCACCGATCAAGATTCATATCATGGCACGTTAACTCTCCCATATTTCTGGGTCTTGGACATTGGAAGCCAACTGAGGGTCTTGCACTCTGGCGTCAACTGGGAGGTCCCTAGGCAGGAGGCAAGAGGCACAGTGTGAGGTAAGGAGCTGTCAGACTGTGCCTGTGTGATGTTAGTTAGAGCCTGTGGAGATCTGGTCACAGCAATGACAGCTGGAAGGAGAGAAGGTGAGGCCAAGAGAACCTGAGGTTGTGCCTAAGAGGTATCAGATACTCATGAACTAATAATAAGTTCCTTTTTGGCCAAAAACAAAGTGGGTTAGGTTTCTACATAAGCAATCTTGTGTCCACAACCCCCATCTCCCCACTCACTGAACTGCAGTAGCGCTCACTGTCTGGGCCATTCGTTTTGGCGTGGAAGTGTGTGCTGCCTTTTTTGTTACTTAACTGTCTTGCATTGGTGTGTGTCCTGTCTCTACAAGAGATCTGTGTGAGTGCAGGGAAGTAGCTTCTACTACCCTGTGCCTGTGCCATTCACGGGAGGCTTTATAAATATTTGGCTGAGCTGACTTTTCAAGTTTCATAAAATTCAGTGTTCTGCCATTTGGTCATTTGCATCACAATATATGCTGTTCTTTTAACCTATTACATTTGATCATTTGGCCGGTACTTACGCAATGAATCACCAGATGATTTCACATGCTCAGTGGCGTGTGGATTCTAAAGTTAAATCATTGTTCTTCTATTCTCAATATGGTTAACACGAAAAAATATTAAATGACATGTAGAATAGCTCTAGGAGTTTTGATACTGACCCAAGTAGGAATTCCAGAAGTTACAAATGGAGAGAACAACCAGAAGGGAATAATTAAATTATAGAAAAATTGATATATTAATTAGATGAAAAATAAAGATTTGGATAATAAGCTTGATTTAGTAGATATCTGTGTTCTTGTAGGACTTTCCAAGGATAGACATTATTTTCAAATGTCCATGAAATAATTTAAAATTGCCTGTGTAATATATCGCAAAGGAAATTTCCATAAACTCCCCAGACTAGAAATCTTATGACCTAAACTGTCTGCAGAACATTAACACTAGAAATTAACAACAAATATAGCAAAAAAAATCTATTCACTTTAAAAGCAATTTAAAAACACTTTTTGAAATAGCTTTTAAGTTAAAGAGGAAATCAAAACTGAAATTTCATGTAATTTGTAGTTAAATAGGAAAGTAAAACTGAAACAACAGATTATTTTATTTTATCTTTTATTTATTTTTAAAAATTTTATTTATTTTTTGGCTGCACTGGGTCTTCGTTGCTGTGCACGGACTTTCTTTAGTTGCGGCCGGGGGGGCTACTCTTTGTGGTGGTGCGCAGGCTTCTCATTGCGGTGGCTTCTCTTGTTGCAGAGCACGGGCTCTAGCCGTGTGGGCTTCCATAGTTGCAGCACACGGGCTCAGTAGTTGTGGCACGCAGACCCTAGAGCTCGTGGGCTTCAATAGTTGCAGTGCGCGGGCTTCAGTAGTTGTGGCTCGTGGGCTCAGTAGTTGTGACTTTTGGGCTCTAGAGTGCAGGCTCAGTAGTTGTGGTGCATGGGCTTAGTTGCTCCGCAGCATGTGGGATCTTCCCGGACCAGGGCTTGAACCCGTGTCCCCTGCACTGTCAGGCGGATTCTTAACCACTGCACCACCAGGGAAGTCCCAGATTATTTTAGAGTAATGACAATGTGGATGCTATAAAAAGTGATAGATGCAGAAAAAGTGATAACTGGAGGAAAATTTATTAACCTAAACACATTTATTAGAAAATAAGAAAATCTGAAATGAAGTTATTAGAGCATTCAACTCAGGATGCTAGAAAAAGAGAAGAAAAATAAACCTAAGTAAAATGTAAGAACTGTTATTCATTCTTTATAGATACAACAGAAATTGATAAAATAAAAAACAAACATCAAGATGTCCAAAATCAAAAGCTGATGATTGACCAATAAAATAGATTAAAATTTTACAAGTCTGTGCAAGGGAAAAGGACTCAAACTGACAATATTAGAAATAAGAAAAAAACATGATTACAGAAACAGAGGTTATTAAAGAATTATGAGAATATTATATACAACTGGATTAAATCTGTATTAAATTTAGATTTCTCAGGGAAAATATAAATTATCTCAATTGACTTAAAGATAGTATCAAACCTAAATAGACCACCAACCATGGAAAAAAGTTGGAAAAAAAAATAGTTTAAGATCTACCCACAAAAAAGAGTCCAGGGTGGTCTTATGGTAAGATCTAACAAACTCATTCCATGAAGCTGGCATAATGCTGATACTATAGTAAGCAAGCATAGGACAATAACAAAAAAAAAGAAAACCAGGGCTTCCCTGTTGGTGCATTGGTTAAGAGTCCACCTGCCGATGCAGGGGACACGGGGTCGTGCCCCGGTCCGGGAAGATCCCACATGCTGTGGAGCGGCTGGGCCCATGAGCCATGACCACTGAGCCTGCGTGTCTGGAGCCTGTGCTCTGCAATGGGAGAGGCCACAACAGTGAGAGGCCCACATACCGCAAAAAAAAAAAAGGAAAAGAAAAGCAAAGGCTAAATTTTTAAAATCCTAAATTAAATATTAGCAAATTGAATCAGCGTATTAAAAGTAATGCAAGGATGATTCAACATTAGGATATTTGTTAATGCAATTCACTACATTGATACACCAAAGAGGGGGGAAAATGATCATTTCAGTGGATACCAAAAAAAAAAAAAAGCCTTTGATAAAATCCAATACCTTTTTATGATTGGAAAAAACAACGACAACTTCTTTTAAGTGAAGTAGAGAAGGAAACATCCTAGATTTCCCTGGTCGTCCAGTGGTTAAGACTCTGCACTCCCAAAGCAGGGGACACAGGTTAGATAACTGGTCGGGGAACTAAGAGCCCACATGATGCTCAGCGTAGCCAAAAAATTATTTTAAAAAAAAGAGAGAAGGAAACATCCTTAACTTGATAAAGTCTTCATCAGAAACCTACAGTAGTATTACTTAATGGTGAAGTATTAAAAGCATTCTCTTTAAAGTCAGGATTGAGATAAACCTAGTTGATACCATCATTATTATTAAACAAGCTTGGAGTACCTAGTCGTTGTAATGAGAAAGAAAAGGAAATCAGAGGTATACATCAACATGTGAAGGGATAAAATGGCATTATTTACCAGTGATACGATTATTTATCCAGAACTTCTAAGGCCAACACCTTAAAAAATGATTGTGGCTTATGAAAGAGTTTAACAATGTGGTAAATTAGAAAATAAACATATGAAAAAAATCAATAGCTTTCCTATACAACAGCAATAATAAATTAGGAAATATAATAGAAAAAGGATATCATTTACATTAATAAAAAAACTATAAGGCACTTAGGAACAAATGAACAAATAATATACCTACACTGAATAAAACTATGAAACTTTATTGAAGGACATACAAATATTGAGTATGGAGAAACAGTTTATATTCCTGAATGAAAAGATTCAGTATTTAAAAGATATTAATTCTTCTTCAAATTAATCCCTATTGACATTCCAGCAGGACTTTTTGTTTTATGGATATACTGGTTCCAACATTCATCTGGAAAAGAAATATACAAGAATCGCCAAGAACACTTTGAAATAGAAGTGTTTGAAATGAGAGGAGCACCTCCTGTTATATATCAAGACATACAACAAAGATATCAAAGATCTAATAATAAAAACTGTGGTATTGACGTAGGAATAACCAAATGGATGAGGAAACAAAACAGAGTTCTGAAATATATCCTATCTAAATAGGAGCTTAGTTTATAACAATGATGGCAATTATAATTTGTGGGGAAAATGGTGTTGGGACAACTGGCTATCAATTTTAGGGGGAAGAAGTTATAACACAGCATACACAAAAATACCAGGTAGTTTAAAGATTAAAACATTTTTAAAACTTAAAAGTCAATAAGAAATAAATATACGAACTTTAAAAAAATCTTCCTTTCTAAGGAAGGCGCAAATCCTAAAGCCATAAAGGAAAGATTAACAGATAGACTACAGATGAACAGATTTATCTCTTAACAAAAAGATTAACAGATAAGCATTTAAATCTTTGGTGTAACTAATTTTTTTACGATAATTTTTTAAAATAATTTTTTTAAATTAATTAATTTATTTGGCTGCATTGGGTCTTAGTTGAGGCATGCGGGATCGTTAGTTATGGCATGCTAATTCTTAGTTGCAGCATGTGGGATCTAGTTCCCTGACCAGGGATTGAACCTGGGCTGCCTGAATTGGGAGCATGGAATCTTAGCCACTGGACCACCAGGGAAGTCCCTGGAATATCTAATTTTGATAAACAATATCAAAAGACAGATGACCAGCTGAGAAAAATTATTTGCACCTTAAGCAAAGAACAAAAGATTAATATTCATAATATATAAAGAACTTCTACAAATCAACAACGGAAAGATATATAAACCCAATGGAAATTGACCACAGTAAAATGGAACCATTCACTGAAGAAAAAAAATACAGCTTATTATAAACACATAAAATGACATTCACTCTCTAATAATATGGAAAACAAAAATGAAATAATGAGATATTTTATCTTGTCCACTGGTTTGACAGAACTTACTAAAAATTGCTAATTGTTGGCCAACGAGTGGGGGAAAGGGCATTCTTAACAGGAATTCAAATTGGTTAAGTATGAGGGTGAGGGTGAAAATTGATGCCATTTTGTAATGAGAACAAAAATGCCCACAAGTGTACGGAAAGATATATCTTTAAAGATACTTACTTGTAAAGACACTTACCATTTAGAATTGTAAGGAAAATGGAAGTAGCTTAAATGTCCATCAACAAAGGATTGTTGAATAATGTTGATAAATCTTGTACTTTGAAGTTGTTGATGAGATGAAGCCATATGGATGGCAGAAGATAACATGTTTTGGTGCAGAGGAACAAGTGGTTACATTTGGTGAGTGGTGGCTTTGGAGTTGGGTGAAGGGGCACTTACGTCACTTTGATTCCATTCTTCGTATATTGCTTGAATTTTTCACAGTGAGCCGTTACTTTTGCAATTCAAATATTAAATATATTTTAATATTTATTATATATTATATATGATTTATAGTCTTAAATTATCTTTACATTTGGGGTTTACTTCTTTGTTTATATAGTGTTTGTTTCTAGAAGCTTCCTTCAGTTCAAACTCTTAGCTAGTAAAAATGAGAACAGAATGTTCATGCCTCATCTATCTGCCTACACTGCAAAAGCATTAATTTATCACTTTGGAAGAGATCTGATTTTGTGCATTTTTAAATATCTATTTGTTACAAGAATTTTGTAAATGGTCTGGCTAAAATTTAACATACTCCCTAAAAGAGAATTTGCCTTTTTGTTCCCAGCGTCTAGATTTCCCTTCCACAAGTTTTTTTTTTTTTAATGTTGGGGGTAGGAGTTAATTAATTAATTTATTTATTATTTTTGCTGTGTTGGGTCTTCGTTTCTGTGCGAGGGCTTTCTCCAGTTGTGGCAAGCGGGAGCCACTCTTCATCGCGGTGCGCGGGCCTCTCACTATCGCGGCCTCTCTTGTTGCGGAGCACAGGCTCCAGACGCGCAGGCTCAGTAGTTGTGGCTCACGGGCCTAGTTGCTCCGCAGCATGTGGGATCCTCCCAGACCAGGGCTCGAACCCGTGTCCCCTCCATTAGCAGGCAGATTCTCAACCACCACCAGGGAAGCCCCCCACAGGTTTTTTGTACGATGCCATGCTGGGTGCAGGGGCCATAAGACTGAGCAAGCCCCAGGCTAGTGGGAGCTACGGATACTTCCCAAGCCAGAAACTGGGGCGCCATCTTGGGCACCCCTTTTGCTCACCTCGTCCCTATTTCCAACCTGCCACTGAGCCAATCTAGTCCATCTACCACTCTCCAGGCCACTGAGCAACCCTTCGCTGAACCACTTCACCAGCTTCCTGCTGGCCCTCCTGCCATCACTCCTGCCCCCATCGTTAACCCATTCTCCACTGCGCAGGTGAGAGATCTTTATAAAAAGCCAAGAGGACATGCTCCTGCCTCTTACCCGCAGCAGGGTAAACCCAGCAGTGTTTCCCATGTCTCTTCAGTGAGACCAAAACTCTCACGGAGGTCTACAAGAGCCTTGGAGGACCTGGCCTGCCTGTCCAGCCACAGCCCAGAGCTTGCACCACCTTCCTCCACCCTCTTTTACTTCCTCATATATGCCAAGTTCCCTTTCACTTTGCTCAGTACTACTCATTCTGCCTGGAGCCTCTCACCAACCCCCTTCCCCACCTCTCCCCCAGACCTCATTAACCTCTACTTAGCTTCCAGCTGGTATTTCTCTTCTTCAGGAGAAGCTGTCCCAACCCTCACTATTAGAGCAAAGTCCTCCTCTTTACCTCCATAACTCCCGTGTAGTTATTTACTCAACTGTCTGTAAGGTCCATAAGGGTAGGAGCCATGTCTATTTTGTTCCCTGTGGTATCCCTGGAAACAAACACAAAGCCTGACTCATCCAGGTGCTCAGTGAGCACTTGAGTGAATGAATGAATGAGTCAATGAGTAAATGAATGAGTGATCCTGCTGCCTTACCGGACAGATTGTGGGGCTGTTGGGGCATGGCGAGACTGTCTTTGCCTGGGAGGTGGGGAAGGCATCACAGAGAAGAAGGAGGCCTTGAAGGGTGAGTATCACTTCACGGACAGGGAAGGGCAAAGGACATTCCAGACTTAGAAGCTGCAGAAGCCTGATGTAGACTCCACTGTGGTTGTCAAGTCAGAGAGGGGAGAGGCAGAGATAAGGCTGCAATTGTGGGTGAGCTCAGCCTGGGAAGGGCTCTGCGTACCAAAACAGGACTTGACCTTTATTCTGCAGGTAATGGGGGAGACTGGGAAGGTTGTTAGGGAATGTCTCCCCTACTCCCTTCTTTCTTCCATCTCTCCTTCCCTGCTCTTCTTCTTTCTGGAGACAGGGAACCTCCAAGTACCAGACAGTAAGTCTTTGGATGGAAATAAAGTGACAAGGTGCTGTCAGGCCATTTGGCTCAAGGGACCCCTTTTCTTGGCCCTGTCCCCAGATGTATAAAGCAGAGCTAGCGTAGTTGAAAGAGGGAAAGTCACTCCCCAGGGCAACCACATTTTCGCAGAGAGGGGCCTGGGAGCCTCTGAAGCACCCGGGACACTGAGCCCCAAGAGTGGAGGCTAGAGGGAGGAGTTGAGAGGGCAGGTGTCCATCAGTGAGAATGACAAATTGATGAGGCCGCTGACAAGTGTCTGGGGAGGGTCCCTGAGGGTGTGCCACCTTCCAGTGTTTCTTCTGCATTGTAGCCTTTGCCACAAGGCCATTGAGGGGTTGAAGACCACAACTCCAGGACTCTGGCTCTGGGGCACAAACAATTTCCACCGTGTGCCTCTCTGAATAAGGTTGGTGAATAAGTGAGCTCAAGGTGCTACCACGGTCTGAGGATTTGCAGCCTCACCTTGAAATTACCAGTGTCCCAGGTGAGGGCATGAGCCTGAGGTGGGTTTGGGGAAACAAGTGCTCAGAGGGCCAGGCCTGCAGCCATTTCCAAGGGTTCAGACCCCTGCTCTCCTGGTACTTCTGCAGACATTTCAAACCCTTCAAAATGTTAAAATCATGGGACCTGTTGGCTTCAACGTTCCCCACCCTGCTCTTTGGCCTTGAATTTGTACTTCAGTTCAACAGCATTCATTGAATGCCTGCTCTGTGCAAAGCCCTGTCCTAGGCTCTCAGTCATGAGGGTGAATAATTCATGATCCTTGCTCTCAGGAGGCTTCCAGTCTAGTGAGGGGAACGGATACAAACAGAAACTTTCAGAACAATGTAAAGACCTCAGAAGAGGTCAAACTCTATGGACTCCACCTGACTTTTTACTTTCTTTATGTAACTGCCGTATATAATTCATGACCTAGAGGCTTGACCCAACATTTTATCGTCTTTGCAATCCTCGGTTTTTTTTTCCCTCCAGGACTCTTTTGGGGTTTGGGATCATTTTGCGTTGTTTGGCTACAAAGTTTAGATGTTCTTTAGTGTCTCCTCAAAATTTCCTCTGCATCATTGACCAGCTCTGTCTCCTCTGAGTTAGGTGTGCCCCATCCCCTCCTCACCTGGGAAGGGCAGGCCTTTAACAGGTGAGCTGAAAGCTACTGAAGGAAGCAGCCAAGATGTGGCTTCTGAAGAGGAGAAAGAAAATGGGGAGCGGGGGTGGGGGAGGGATGGACTGGGAGTTTGGGATTAGCAGGTGCAGACTATTATATAGAGAATGGATAAACAACAAGGTCCCACTGTATAGTCCAGGTAACCATATTCAATATCCTGTGATAAACCATAATGGAAAAGCATATGAAAAAGAATATATATATGTATAACTGAATCATTTTGCTGTACAGCAGAAATTAACACAACATTGTAAATCAACTATACTTCAATTAAAAAAAAAGAAGATGAGCAGGCAGGAGGGTCCCTGGCCATAAATATGTCCTTGATAAGGTCCTACAATTTCAGTTAGAACTTTATGCCTTTGAAGATGGACGAGCCCTGAGAGGAATGACGCCTTAAATAAATCCTGACCACGTATCAACTCTAGTGGGGACGTGTCTACAGCAGGGAGAGGCAGCCAGCTTTCTAGGCCCTCCTCATTCTCTAGATTTTGAGGTTGTTTCAGTTAGCTATTGCTTATTACTCTGTAACA
This sequence comes from Grampus griseus, assembly GCF_964374135.1. Lineage (NCBI taxonomy): Eukaryota > Metazoa > Chordata > Mammalia > Artiodactyla > Delphinidae > Grampus > Grampus griseus. The sequence goes on from NC_139014.1 coordinate 24,744,998, forward strand.
AACCACAGCAAAACTTGGTGGCCCAAAACAATGGTTTATTGTATCTCACATGCTGGGGGTTGTCTCCTTGGGCGGTTCTGTTAGTCTCATCTCTGATCATTCACGTGGCCTCAGTCATCTGATTTGGGCTGGAGGGTTCAACATGGCCTTATTCACCTGCCTGGCAACTGACTCTGGTTGTCAGTCCTCCAAGTGGCCTCTCATCCTCCATTAGACTGACTGAAATTCATCAAGTTATGGTGGTCCCAAGGTTATGAGAAGGCAATAGGAGAAACTGGAAGACCCCTTCAGGCCTAAGCTCCAGAATTTGCACAACATTATTTCTGCCATATTCTATTGGTCAAAAAAGGTCACGATTGGGCTTCCCTGGCGGCGCAGTGGTTGAGAGTCTGCCTGCCGATGCAGGGGACATGGGTTCATGCCCTGGTACGGGAAGATCCCACATGCCGCGGAGTGGCTGGGCCCGTGAGCCATGGCCGCTGAGCCTGCGCATCCGGAGCCTGTGCTCCGCAATGGGAGAGGCCACAACAGTGAGAGGCCCGCATACCGCAAAAAAAAAAAAAAAAAAAAGTCACAAGGCCAGTCCATATTCAAGGGGATGTCAATATAGAGTTGACCTCGATAAACAACAAGGTTCTGCTGTATAGCACAGGGAACTATATTCAATATCTTGTGATAAACCATAATGGAACAGAATATGAAAAAGAATATATATGTATAACTGAGTCACTTTGCTGTACAGCAGTAATTAGCACAACATTGTAATTCAACTATACTTCAGTAAAAAATAAATTTAAAAAAATAACCTTGACCTTTTGGTGGGGAAGCGGCAATATCACACTGCACATGGGGTGTGATTCATAGAGGCCAATACTCTAAACTCTACCACAGAGACCTAAAAGATGTAAAGTGTGAAGGTTTGCTTCAGGACAGCAGGGTAGAGGAGTTGTAAGTTTCCTATTCTTCTATTTCCATGACCTTTTTAAAAAATTTTTTTATTATTTTTTTAAATTTACTTTTGGCTGCATTGGTCTTCATTGCTGTGCGCAGGCTTTCTCTAGTTGTGGGCAAGCAGGGGCTACTGTTCATTGCAGTGCATGGGCTTCTCACTGCGGTGTCTTCTCTTGCTGTGGAGCATGGGCTCTAGGTGCGCAGGCTTCAGTAGTTGTGGCACGTGGGCTTGATAGTTGTGGCGCATGGGCTCAGTAGTTGTGGCACACGGGCTTAGTTGCTCTGCGGCACGTGGGATCTTCCCGGACCAGGGATCGAACCCATGTCACCTGCATTGGCAGGCTGATCCTTAACCACTGCACCACAAGGGATTTCCATGATCTTAACTAGGGTTCTGTTACCTTTTGTCAGCAAGAACAGCATACAAATCTAGTTCGCTTGACTCTACAAAGGCTGTCCAACTGCTACATAGTGCTCTTTGACCCTCTTCAGTTGCTAAAGCATGTTCTTCATGCCCAGCGATATACTGGTAAACTGGATGGGATGGGGGAACCCTGATTTGTAGCATTTGCCAGTTTCTGTGGTATAAATACTCCTACCATGGCTGGGCTTCCCTGGTGGCGCAGTGGTTGAGAGTCCGCCTTCCGATGCAGGGGACATGGGTTCGTGCCCCGGTCCGGGAGGATCCCACATGCCGCGGAGTGGCTGGACCCGTGAGCCATGGCCGCTGAGCCTGCGCGTCCGGAGCCTGTGCTCTGCAATGGGATAGGTCACAACAGTGAGAGGCCTGCGTACCGGAAAAAAAAAACAAAAAACAAACTCCTACCATGGCTGATTTCAAGCTACTAATGTGACATCACTAAATGAGGAGTTTGGAATAGATACATATAATTGATTCTCAACCCTGTACAAGCCAGCTCCACACCTGTTCCTTATCTCTGGAATTTTCTAGAAAAAGTGAATACATATTTTTTAAAACCACGGAAAGCAAAAAGCATAAACCTTTCTTGGTGCCAAAATAATAAAATGTGTTAAGAAGACAGAGTCTTGTCTTGGAAAGTGAAGAATTCCACCACTATTAGGCAGTCTGTGGCAACATTGGAAACTAGATGGGATCTAAACAAACCTAGTGATACCTTTGTGTGGGCATAGACAATTTCTGGAAGGGTACTCATGAAACTAGAGTGGTTATTTCTGGAGGTGATGGTGGGTGGAGGTGAGGGACCCATCTTCAGTTTTTTACAGTGAATTGCATTCAATTTATAATTAAATAATTAAAATTAAATAAGCATACATAGACTCACTGAACTTTACTGACTATTTGATTCAGGGAAACTTAATTCCAGATAAGTTAGGGAATTTGCCATGCTCAAGACTAGGACCCGGGTCTCCCCATCTGGGAATTCAAAATTCTTTCTCACAACCTTAGGGCTGCCCCACTCCATACAGTTACAAATGAGGAAGAGGTGATAATTGCACAACCAAAAGCGTGTGGAAATTTGGAGAGCCTTACCCTGAAGGACTGTGCACAGATCAGAAGGCAACCCACTGGGAGTAGCTTCCAGACTTGTCAGGCCATCAAAGGGCAACAGCACAGACCCCCTTGGGGACAGACGTACCCTGTGGCCCCAGAGGAAGTCCGACTCACTGCTAGTGTCATTTAACAGTGAAGTAAAGCAAGTTATGGAAATCCCTGATCTGTATCATTGGCCTGAAAGATACTCCTACCCAGCCTGTTCTGGACTCTCTCCTTGGGAAACTTCATCACTGGTACTAAATCAGCTGATTGTTTTGTTTTTTTGGAGAGTTTAGGTTTCTTTGATTTGTTTTCCCCTTTCTTGTGCCCATTTGCTTAAACAACCTTCGGGCTTCAACAAAGTAAGTACAAGGCCAGTCAAATGCAGTATGAAAACAAGCATCGATAAATTAATGAAAATAACACCCAAAGGGCAGCCTTATCTTGCAATGGGAAGAGGGAGACACTGCTTTTAGGAAAAGGTCTTGTCCTGTTCAGGATGAGCATGGGAGGAAGGTCAGGGAGAAGGAGTGTTAGCCGACCAAGGCAAATGGGGAACTGAAGGGAAAAACCTATCTGGAAACAAAACAAATCACTGCAATGCAGGCTCTCAGCTCAGAGCTGCATTCAGGGCCCACTGGGACGTGGTTGGAGCCCCTGTAGGGAGATTTCCTTTCCCAGTTTGGGCTGACAGAGAGAGGCCAAACCACCCAAGCACTTGGAGGTGAAACAAGTTCAGCTCAGCCTTCATACTTTTCTGGAAACATTCTGTATTTCCTACTTCATGTTTAGTTCTTTGGGTGTGCAGCCTCTTCCTTGTTGGGCAGAAGGCTCCTTGAGGGTGGTGTCCACATCTTGTCTGTCTTAGTATCTCTCTAAGTGCCTTTCACAGTGGCTCCTTCTTGGCAAGTGATCAGTAAACATATGTCAAATGAAGGAATCAAATTCAAGGCAACAAATATATTGCAGATGGACTTGGCTAGTTGGTTTTGCGGGGAGTACTGGGCATGGGGAGCTGGGAGTGGGTAGAAAATAAAAGATTAAATAAGATGATCAGGATATGTCCCTGCCTCAAAGAGCTTCCAGATAAATCGAAGAGACAGACTTTGACACGGATGTGGGTTAATTACCCATTTAGCTCCTTGCCCTGGGGCCTATTAATTTCCACAGACTGTGACCAAACTTGAGACACGGTCTTCTCCTTCTGTCCCTCACCCCCATGGGGCCTCTCTAGACCAAACATAGGGGAACAGGAGAATGTGGGTGGAGGAAGTGCTGGATCCACGTCGCAGTGGCTGCGAGGGCTGATCTAAGCTCCAGCATTCCAGGCAGGTCCCCAGCAACTGAGGACAAGGGCCAAGGCTGAAGTCCAGGGGCAAGGATGGTGCAGGGTATCTACTCAGAGGTGGGTAGGAGAAGGAGGATCCAGAAGGTGTGTTCCAGCCAAGGCCCTTAGAGAGTGTCAAGGGTTAAACTGGAGAAAGCCAGTTCAGGTGTCAGGTCCAAAGGGCAGGAGGAGGGCTGTACGTTGGAGAGGACCCAGGTGGCCCTGGAATGGAGTGGGAGCAGGCTGGGCAGGAAGTAAGTGTCCTGCAGTGTCCGCACAGGACTTCAGAGGCGCCAGCTGTGAAGATGTGGATGGCTTAGGTCAGCATGAAGGCTCAGGGCCAGGACAGACACCTTGCACGTAGCCGCAGAGCCTTTGTCACGTTCCTTGCAAACAAGCCCCCAAGGTAGTCCAGCCCCGGTAGGGGAGTCCTGGAAATGAACGCATTCTGAACTCTGCTTTACCCACCAGCCCTGCTCTGTGCTCCGTCAGCTGCCCACTGAGAAAAAGACAGTGTAAGTTGGTATTTTGTCAAGTTAACTTTCATTTCCAATTTAAATGGCTGTCTATTTTGAAATTATGTCTGTCTTACTTTTGGTGATAAGATGGCCTTTCTTTTATGAAATCATGGTGATGGTGGGTAATAAGTTTTTGGTTGTTTAAATGGCCTCACTTGGCTAAATTAAAAAGTTGGCAATATTGGTCCTAGACATAGGGGGGAAAATCATAAAGCATTGAAGCCCAGTCTGGTTACTACTGCTCTAAGGAACTGAAATCCTGACCCTGAACCCCAGATCCTGGCCAACAGAATACCATCATCATCATCATCACCATCATCATCATCATCACCACCACCACCACCGACAACAGCAGAAACACTTGTGTAGAGCACTGTCCTAAGCCTTTGCATATGTTAATTAACTCCTTCTCTTGTTTTGACATCTTGCTCACCTATATCTGCCTAATATCTGGCTTTGGCCTTCCCTAGTCTGACCTAGCCCACTGTCAACTGAACCCCAGTTCTGTTGGCTCCCCTACTACAAGTTTCACAGTCTTTTCCCTGACTCCTGGCCACCTAGTAAGTAAACTCCTGCCTCGAAATTCCTAGCCAGTGGCTGTGTCTCCACTCCCTGCTGCCAAATCCACGCCAGACCCTTTATACTGACTATGTGGTTGGGCTCTTACCAGACACCATCAGACCCTCTAGATACCGAGCACCAGCCCTGGAAGGAGAGCCACCTGCTGCCCAACGCTGAGCCCCCCAAGCTAACCCCCTGTCCAACTGGACCTTCCCCACTTACCTGTGTCCGACCCTCGTGGGTCCTCATTCCACCCTCCTAGAAGTCTGACTTTACTTCTTGTGTCCTTCTAGAATCTTCCCTGAACAAATGTCCCACCACTGTGTGAATCTTCTGGTTTCTGGGTATAGCCCTTCTCATGGAAAAGCAAATCTTGAGTCAAATACCATACTTTTGTCCCAGGCCTGGAGTTGTTGCTTTAATAACCATTGAGAGCATACTACATGCCACCGTTCTACACTTTACTTGTATTAACCCATGTGCACCTCACCATTAGCTTATGAGGTAGATACTATTGTCATCTCCATTTTACAAATGAGCAAACCAAAGCCCAGAGAGGTAAACTTGCCCAAGGTCACACAGCTAGGAAGTGGCAGGAATGGGCTGAATTCAGGTTCTAGAGGCCCAGGCTTTAACTACCACATTGCCTGTCTTCATTTAAAGCCTAAGAAGCCCTGTGCTGGAAAGTTTGGAATCAAACAAGACTCTTTGGCTTATGAGCTCCAAGACTGTGGGAAGTCACTAGTCCTCCTAGTCTCCACTCCTGCATCTTCCATGGTTGTATGAGAATCGACACTAAGCACTTATTGCAACCTCTGGTGGACACAACCATCAGCCCCATTCTTTCCTGCATTAAAACCCTGGCAACCATAAACCTGTCACAAATGGGGCCCAAGGCATTTAATTCAGCATTCTGGAAATATCAGTCACAACTAAGAAGAATAAACCTGCATCTAGGGACTTCCCTGCTGGCGCAGTGGTTAAGAATCCACCTGCCAATGCAGGGGACACGGGTTCGATCCCTGGTCCGGGAAGATCCCACATGCTGCGGAGCAACTAAGCCCGTGCACCACAACTACTGAGCCCGCGTGCCACAACTACTGAAGCCCATGCGCCTAGAGTCCATGCTCTACAACAAGAGAAGCCACCGCAATGAGAAGCCCGTGCACCGTAACGAAGAGTAGTCCCCGCTCGACACAACTAGAGAAAGCCCATGCGCAGCAACAAAGACCCAACGCAACCAAAAATAAATGAATAAATAAAAATTTAGAAAAAAACAGGCCTGCGTCTATTTGTAAAGCAGTTTGAGTCTGATGGAGGAGGTGAATGCAGTGTTTTGAAGCATGGACTCCCAAGTCTGGCTGCCCAGGTTTAAGTCCGGATTCCACAATAGTGTCTGACTTTGGGCACTTTTCTTAACTTCCCCAAGCCTTAGTTATTTCATCTTTAAGGGGGATGACAATCATAATAATACCTACCTCATGTAGGTTGTTGCTATCCAGCTATCTATCTATCATCTATCTATCATCTGTCTATCTATCATCTATCTATCATCTATCATCTATCATCTGTCTATCTATCATCTATCTATCTATCATCTATCATCTATCTATCATCTATCTATCTATCATCTATCATCTATCTATCTATCATCTATCATCTATCTATCTGTCATCTCTCTATCTATCATCTATCAATCTATCATCTGTCTATCTATCATCTATCTATCTATGTATCTATCATCTATCATCTATCTATCTATCATCTATCTATCATCTATCTATCTATCTATCTATCTATCATCTATCATCTATCATCTATCTATCTACCATCTATCTATCTATCTATCTATCATCTATCATCTATCTGTCATCTATCTATCTATCTATCATCTATCTATCTATCATCTATCTATCTATCATCTGTCTATCTATCATCTATCTATCTATCTACCTATCTATATCTATCTATCTATCTATCTATCTATCTATCTATCTATCTATCTATCTATCTATCTATGTATGTGTAAAGCCCTTAGAACAGTGCCAGACACACACAACAAGCTCGACATGAGGGTGCACTGCTATTAGCCTCTGGGCTAAGAGAACTGGGACTTTACCACCACTTCACAGTCAAGGAAACTGAGACTCCGAAGAGTTGAGTGAAATGCTCAATATAACATGGCTTTTGTGGGGTGGAACCAGAATTGAAGTTCGGAGCCTCTGGTGGAAGACTTGTGAGCGCCTTCATTTCTTCCAGTAGTTTCTTATTTCCGTTTCTGATATGGCTTCAGTTGGCCCTGATTCCCAAGCCACCAGTTTCCAATCTCATTAATCAGCTTCTACAAAAGGACATTGCTGCTGTTTGGAGCAGACCCGGGCCCATTCAGCGGCTGTCCACCTACACGTTGTCCCCAGAGTGCTGGGTGTCAGTGGGGAGGGCATTTACCTCCATCAGGGGCCTAATTATGTAAATGCTGAACATTCGAGATGAAGGGGAGATTGTGGCCTGCCCAGGGCTGATGGGTGAGCTGGCTGGTGTCATCTTCTCTATTTCACAGAAAGGAGGCTCTATCTTGAGAGCAGCTCAGCTACGGCATCTCAGTGACTTTGTTGCAGGTGATGGGGCAATGAAGGCTGAACTGGGTTAATATAATTCTCCAGTGACTCATCCCAGAAGAGGACCTGTGATGGCTCATTAAGCTGTCTTAGAACTTATTTCAGGCCCACACCCCCAGGAGGAACGCTTTCAATTTGTTTATTGGGTCTCCAACAATAAGCCACTATTCTTCCCCATAATTCGGTTACACAATCTTTCCCCTCGTGTCTTTCAGCCTCCCACTGAAAATCTGCCTGCACTGAGTGTGTGCGCCCCAACCCTCTCCCAGATGCCTGACTGGCATGTCATCCCATCTTTGATGGGTAGCTCACTTCCTTCTTGCTGAGTTTGACTCTGCTCACCAGGATCCCCTACAATGCAGGCGCTTACTCGCCTGCCTGAGCAGATTTTGTTCTTTCCCTCCTAAATCTTCTCTCCCTCACTGACTCCAGACTGCGTGTAGACCTCTGAAGTATCCACCTTCTAGTGTCTAATGAATGTCCTGGGTCTTCCAATTCCCCTTTGATCCAAGGTTTTTGGGCGGATGTATTTAAATGAATTCTTTAAAAAAATATATAAATAACTCATGTTTATTGTAGAAAAAAGAATACAAATCTCCCATAATTCTGCCACCCAGAAATAATCTCTATAAATACTTTGGGGGATACATCTTCTTAGACCTACCTCCCCACATTCCAAAGTTTACCTCTGTGCCCTTCCTTGCTGGGGTACCTCTGATTTGTCCCCCCCAGCCTGGTGTACTGAAAGTATGCAGATGCCATTTCTTCTTTTTTTTTTTTTTTTTTTATTTATTTATGGCTGTGTTGGGTCTTTGTTTCTGTGCGAGGGCTTTCTCCAGTTGTGGCAAGCGGGGGCCACTCTTCATCGCGGTGCGCGGGCCTCTCACTATCGCGGCCTCTCTTGTTGCGGAGCACAGGCTCCAGACGCGCAGGCTCAGTAGTTGTGGCTCACGGGCCTAGTTGCTCCGCGGCATGTGGGATCCTCCCAGACCAGGGCTCGAACCTGTGTCCCCTGCATTGGCAGGCAGATTCTCAACCACTGCGCCACCAGGGAAGCCCAGATGCCATTTCTTAATGAGCATCTACTATAGGACAGGATACATTTGTCAGCTTATACGTGGATTGAGATTGTGGAGTCACCTTCCTCATGGCCTGGGCACAGCTCCAGGTGGGACTATCTTGCCTGCATTTCTCCAATAGCCCCCTCCTGGTCTCCTGTCCTTTGCCTTGTCCTCCACAGGGCCTCCAGAGTGAGCAGACCAAGACACTAATACCACCACGTCCTTCTTCTGCTTGCGGCCTTCAGTGGCTTTCCATCTCCTTCAGGATGGAATCAGGACTCCTTAGCCTGGATCCAGTGGCTTCTCATGACATGGCTTGCTTTTCTGGTCTCTTCACTTGCCTCCCCATTAAGGCATCGGCTCTCTACCCTTGTCAGGCAGTTTGCTCTTCCTAGAGTGGGACGGCTTTTTGTGCCCCAGGATCCTTGCATCCACCGCTCTCTCTGCCTGGAATGAGCTTCCCTTCCCCCTCGTCTGTCTGGATGATTTCTACTTTTCCTTCAAGACCTAGTTCAAGCATCGCCTCCTCCAGAAGACTTCTTTAACCCGCTCCCCTCCCATCTTGTCCCATCTCAGTTCAGTGCTTCCTCTCTGCGAGGACATATTGTGTTACCTGTAGAACTTGACTCATGACTGACAATCTGCTGCCTTGTCTATGTCCCTCACTAGATCATGACTTACATGGGGGCAAGCACTGTGTTTTTCAACTGTGTTTTTCTAGCCACTAACAAAATGTCTGGCCCATGGTTAAAATTTTTTTTTTCTTACTAGAATGTGAGAATGAGAAACATACCTGTAGCTGTCCAATGTTATTCTTGCATAGGAAGTAAGCATTTTTATTAGACCCAGGTACAGCTTACACTTCAAAATTGATTCTGACACTGTTTGTACACACTTATGATCACAAAGCTTTACATTATATGTAAATTATCCCATTTAATATCATTTCAACCTCACAATAACCACATGAGATAAGAATTATTTCCATGTTATAGATCAGCAAGATTCAGGGATATATCAGTATCTTACAAATTGTAATAACAGGATTGGAATTTGAACCAAGGTCAAAATAATCACCATTCTCTGAAGAAATGATTGAGATTCGATTCTCCTTAAGGTTTTTTGAATGTAGAAATTTGTTTCCCCATCTGGTTCCTTGTAATTTAGCAGACAGATAATCATGGGTTTGCATCCTACTCAAAGGTAATGAGGGAATTTCTGGCTAACTCACGGACTGGTGGGTGACTCTGGCACTGACTTTCAGTATCACCACTGTCAGCAAGTTGCTCGAAGCCTGCCCCTCTCTGTCCTTCTTCTCACAAGTATGAGAAAACTTTCTCCAGTCATCTTCCCTTAACCAAACGTTTTCAGCTCCACTTGAAGAGGTGGGGAATCGTTACTCACCAGTGAATTACCACCGACTCAAGTGACATAGCTGGTACTTTGACCAGCCTTTAAGATCTGAACAGAAGGACTCTGATACTGAACGTTCTTTATGGGTGGAAAAGTGCCTCGTTAGACTCTGTAGACTCTCATTCACTCATTCATTCGAAAAAACATTTACAGAGTGCCTAATAATCACAGTTAATAACAGTAGCTAACATTTATTGAGGGCTTAATATGTGAAAGGCGCTGCTCTATGCCCTTCACATGTAGTAACTCATTTAATCCTCATTGGTGGAAGATTCCCTCAGGCAGGAACTATTATTTTGACAGTTTTATAAATGAGCAAAATGAGAGACAGAGAGGCAATGTAACTTGCCCAAGGCCACACAGCCTATGGTATATGCCTCTCCCACCACGCCCAGCATTATCTGCCATCTTTGGGTACCTGGAGGGGAGTGTGAGGCTCCACCCCCAAGGAATTTATGTGCTCGTGCAAAAAAGATATGGCGCCTAGAACTGTAATACTCTGTGACCTTCCATGTGCAAGATGAAAAGAAGCATAAGAAAGGGATGTTTGGTGGCTAGCTGATGACATCAGAGGAACCAGAGAGGAGGTGACATTTCAGCTGAGTCTTAAAAGACTAGTCTGAGTTAAGGAGATCAGAAAGGCTGGGGTCTGTTGCAGAGAGCAACCTTTGCAGTGGGGATAGAAGCAGCAAAGTGTGGAGATGGAAGAATAACTTGCTTGAAGACAGTTCCATGGGGTTGGCTGACAGGATCCCCAGGGAAACATGGCAAGAAATGGGCTAGAATAGTAGGTTGAGCCGAATCATGGAGGGTCTAGAGGAACTGTACTTTATTTTGTGAGAAATGGAGAGCTCTGCAAGGCGTTTTAGCAGAGGAATGGCATGATTAGATTTGTGTTATACATGTAAGCAATAGGGAAGGTAGACAAGTGGAAGAGTCAAGAAAAGGAAGCCAGGAGAATCAGTCCACCAACTCCTGGCTGGAATTACCCAGGCAAGAAACACACGGTCCCCCAAAGAAGGCATTGGTTGGAGAAGTATTTTAAGTAGAATCAACAGGACTTAATGACTTTATGCTTCTCACTTGGGTCTTATGTGGATAGGCTGACATTAACCATGGCAGGAATAAAGGAGAAGAGCTCCCTTGTTCATCTGCTATTTTTTCAATAAACACTTGGTCAGAGAGCCAAGACCTGCACCAGGTAGTGGAGATCCAGCAGCCAATCAGACACAATCCCGCCCTCGCAGAGCCCACAGTCTAGTGGGTGAGGCAGGCCGGTAAACAGACTGATTACAATACAGCGGGGTGAGTGTGCCACTCACAGAGTGGAGTCCTTGGAGTCTGCTGATGAAGCCTTTCCATCAGTCCTGACAGGCATGACCCACCCTGGAGGCCGCACTAGTTTCTTCTCTGCTCCTTTGCTGGTCACTCTACCTCCCTGTCACTCGGGTTGTCCAGCCTGGTTTCCCCGGGGCAAAGACCAAGAGTCCGTCATAGAAACTGGGCATCCCAGCCTGCGAGCGGTGTCAATGCCCATCTAGGGAATCCAAGAGCCAAATGCCAGGAGGACTAGATAGAAACCCCTAGTCCAAAGGGCCAGGAATGGGGAGGCAGAACCGAAAGTTTGGAGTTGAGCAAACATGAGGCCCAAAGAAGCCGGAACTCCCGGGATGATTGTCACAAACCTGGGGAGATTTGTTTTCCCTAGTGCACGAAGAGACTGCAACAAATAATCAGTGCAAATGCTGCAAAAAGCCATGATCAATGGCAGAGGGGCCTGCAGCGATCAGTGACCGTGGCCTGCCGCTGCCTGGTAAGCACACGGTGCACGGGTGCTGGGGGCTGGCAAAAGGCCCAGAGGTAGGACACCAACCAGTGTGCCTTTCCCACAGAGAAGGGCAGAGAAGTGGCCCAGTCCCCACATGCTGCCTGCCTCCCAGGTAAGCCGTGCCGATTCATCTGGGCCTGCTGTGGACCACAGAGCAGGGGCACGCTGCCGGAGACCAAGGGAGGCAGAGACGGGAGCCACTGCACAGACAACGGGGCCTGCGAGGAGGCTCGTCCCCCACCCCCTCCTCCAATTCCCTCTTCACAAAGAAAAAGAAATGAACAGGGTCAGCAAGAGCTGGAAGCCGTGTTTGAGCAGAGCAAAAGGCGACCGTGCCTGCTGGCCTCTTTGGGATGTCCCCAGAATCCAGGCCCTGCTCGGAACATTCAGGGCATATGGAGGCCAGTAGAGAAGAAGATAATGGGAAATGAGAGACACCTTGGACAGGAAAGGGAGCAGCAAAGGAGATTTGGGAAGGAGAATAGAAGCCAAGGCCCTGTTCCCTGTCTCTGCTTCTTACTCTGCTTAGAGCGGCCTCATTCCACGTGGCCCCTTGGCAAGGGGGCTGGAGGGGAGTGGTGGCGGGACAGCCAGCAGTGAGCGGGGCACCCACTTGAGCACTTGAAGCCTGACAGCCCCTGATGGGAGATGACAGCAGGTCGACTGAGTTACGAGAAGGCAGGAAACAGGGGAGGGGAGGGGCGTGATGAGGAGGAGACCAGGCAGCTGCAGGCCACGGTCACCGATCACTGCAGGCCCCTCTGCCATTGATCATGGCTTTTTGCAGCATTTGCATTGATTATTTGTTGCAGTCTCTTCATTTTATTAACTTTAATTCCTAACTGGGTCGATCAGCAATTGTTCTTCCTGGAGGGTGTCATTATGATTATAAATAAAGCCAAGTGGAGAGTTTGGACAACCAACAGCTGTGCCGTTCTGTGCTGTAATGAGCCTGCCTCCCCACCCCCCACCCCCTCCCTGGAGAACCCATTTTCCAACAATAGATTTGTTGCTTCATTGGCTCAGATGGAAAGCTGAGGTCTCAGAGAAGCCTCACACTTCATTGTTTGGAAGGAATCAAGACTGATGTTCTAGGGGCTAATTAGCTTGGGTATTTATTGTAGCAGCCTTTTGAATTTACAGCCCATAGCAGTAAATCAATTCCAGAAATCACATCTCCTACATGAAACCTCCCTGGGTATGGTACACATTCCTTCCCACCTGCCTCGTCCAGGCTGGACCAGCTGTCCCACAGATCTAGCCCCTTCTCTCCATGCCCATTGTCCAGGCTTCCGTTCAGGACAACTCAGTTTACACCTAGATTATTCCATAGTCCTCCTGGTTGGTCTCTCCATGTTGTGCATCTCACTTTCTCTAACATGATCTTCCTAAAACGCAAATCTCTCCATGTCTTGCCCCTGCCTTCCAGGATAAACTAGATTCCCCTTAGCAGAGCACAGAGCCTTTCATAATCTGGCCCATCTGACCCCCACACTCCTGCAGTACCACTCCAAGACCAGGCCAAACACGGCCAGCCCCTCATACCCCTGGACCTTTGCACATGTAATCCCTTTTCTTTGAATATCCTTCTGCCTCCTTCACATGGAAAACTTCTATCCACCCTTCAAGGCCCAGTCCAAATACCTTCTCAAATGAGTCTTGTTGAACTCCTTCCAAAAGACACCGTTCCTTGGAGCTCCCACTGGACTTTACATTCACTTCTCTAATTGTTTGCTCTCTTGCCCTCATACGTCCATCATTGCTTGGTCTAATATTTGTCCTCTACTGTCTTAAACCCTGTGTGTCATTGTGTCGTTCTGGAAATGTAGATGCATTTTGGGCAGGGATTCTACCTCTGATATGGTTTTTTTCTTTAAGGCCCAGCCCAGATAAGGGCCCTATGTAGATGGTACAGGAATGTTCTACGTTATAAAGCTGCGACTGCATACATGACTAAGTGTTTAAACCACTGCTGTCCACTAGAATGTTCTGTGATATTGGAAATGTCCTATATATACATTGTCCAACATGGTAGCCACTAAACCCCTTGTGTTTATTGAGCACTTGAAATGTGACTGGTACAGTTGAGGAACTAAAAGCTTAATTTTATTTAATTTAACTAATTGAAATTTATTTATTTATTTATTTAATAAATTTATTTATTTATTTTTTTGGCTTCATTGGGTCTTTGTTGCTGCGCACGGGCTCTCTCTAGTTGTGGTGAGCGGGGGCAACTCTTCGTTGTGGTGCACAGGCTTCTTATTGCGGTGGCTTCTCTTGTTGCGGGTCACCGGCTCTAGGCGCACGGGCTTCAGTAGTTGTGGCCCACGGACTCAGTAGTTGTGGCTCGCGGGCTCTAGAGCGCAGGCTCAGTAGTGTGGCGCACGGGCTTCGTTGCTCTACAGCACGTGGGATCTTCCTGGACCAGGGCTCGAACCTGTGTCCCCTGCATGGCAGGTGGATTCTTAACCACTGCGCCACCAGGGAAGCCCTAATTTAAGTTTGAACAGCCACATGTGGCTAGTGGCCACCATAGTAGATAGCACAGGTTTGGATCAAGCCGATTTAGAATAAAAGTTAGCCTAAAGAGGCAGCCTACCTGTATCAGATTTAGCACCTCACAGCTATATTACAAACTTTTTTTTTTTTTTTTTTTTGCAGTACCCGGGCCTCTCAGTGTTGTGGCCTCTCCCGTTGCGGAGCACAGGCTCCGGACGCGCAGGCTCAGCGGCCATGGCTCACGGGCCCAGCCGCTCCACAGCACGTGGGATCCTCCCGGACCGGGGCATGAACCCGTGTCCCCTGCATTGGCAGGCGGACTCTGAACCACTGCGCCACCAGGAAAGCCCTATATTACAATCTTTGAATAAAATAAACGCTAACAGTGATAATAATAAGGAGTTGAATGATATTTTCGTGGTTCAAACTGGGGCTCTATCACAGGGTCATCAACCCAGTCAAACTTTTGAGGGTCTGGGGCCATGTCACCCGTGGCCTTGATTAAAACATGTGCAGACTGGCAGGATCCTACCAGTAAGTGCTTTCTAAAGAGTCAGAGCTTGAAAACAACTAAGTGAGTGACTCCTAAATGGGTACTGATATTTTCCCAAGCAGGGAGAAAGGTTTCTAAGGTATCCTGAGGTCTCAGAGACATTACAGCCCGAGATTCTTATGAAGAAGATCTTAATTTACCCCTAAGGAGCCATTTATTGGCCTGAGCCTAAAAACTTCAGAACAGGGGGAGACTAGGGCCAGCCCGGCAAATGTGCAGTGCCAGGCTCATAGGTTTCCTTAAACTCCTGCTCCAGTGGAAGACCTTTATGCTGCCTGTACTTTCCTACCTCTTGGCAATTAGCAAAGCATATGAACACAAAAAGAAAGGTTCAGGACTTCCCTGGCGGTCCAGTGGTTAAGACTTCGCAGAGGGTGCTAGTTCGATCCCTGGTCCGGGAGCTAAGATCCCACATGCCTCGGGGCCAAAAAACCAAAAGTGATATTGTAACAAACTCAATAAAGACTTTAAAAAAGGTCCATATCAAAAAATGTTAAAAAAAAAGAGAGAGAGAGAGAAAGAAAGAAAGAAAAAGAGAAAGAAAGGAAGAAAGAAAGAAAGAAAGAAAAAGAAACGTTCATCCTTTCTCTTTGGACAGCTGCCTCATTTGGAGTTAGGGGTGTCCAGAGCTCTCTGGTGACTGATGGCAAGGTGGAACAATGTGACAGGGAGGTGAGAGCTGGGGTGGGACTGACAGCAAAAAAGTGAAGTTCTCCAGCTACAGGCTGCCTGCTCCAGCTATCAGCCCACGCTGGTGAAGAGGGAGGGCTCAGGAACAGAAGTACCCACCGCCCCCGGCCTGGGGAAGAAACGGTTTTACCTTGGGGGTGGCAGGCAGAGAAGTCAGGGTGAGGCTGCCAGTGTGGCAGCAGCTCTGTTTAAAAACACTCTCACGGGATGGTAAGAACTAGCAAAAGGAAAATAATTATGGCATTTCAGCTAACAATGCATCTGCTTAAACTCAGGTATAAATAGACCCTTAGGCCCTTCTCTACACAGCGCAGTCCATTAATCTCAACCTTGAGCAGCCGCTCTGCGGGGAGGGAGGGCAAGGGAATGTTTCCTGGAGAGGCAAGGGGGCTCCCTCCTGCTCCCTGAAGCACCAAACCACCTACAAAACCAGCTCAGTCCCTGAGGAGAAGGAAAGGTCAAGATGCGGAACAGGGAAGGGCTGCATTCAAAATCCCTCCCCCTCATACACTGTAAACTGGTACAACCATTTTGGGAAACGGTTTGGTGGTTTCTTAAAGAGTTAAACGTATGCTTATCATACAGCCCAGCAGTCCCACTTCTAGGTACTAATGCAAGAGAAATAAAAACATACATCCACGTGAAGACTTATACGTACATGTTCGTAGCCACTTTCTTCATAATAGCTGCAACCCAGAAATAACCCGAATGTCCAAAAAACAGCGAATGAATAAACAATCTATGAGATATCCGTATGGTGGAATATTAGTCAGCAGTATAAAGGAAAGAACTACCAATAGACACGATGACATGGATGGATCTCGAAAGTATTATGCAGAGCGAAAAAAGTCAGACACACGAGGACAAGCAGCATGGTAACCTGTATCAAATCTAATCTATAGGGACAGAAAGTGGATCAGTGGGTGCCTGGGGCCGGCGCCTGGGGCCAGCGTAGGGGCTGTAGGGACTGGGAAGGGGTCTGGAGGGAACCTTTTACGGTGATGGAGATGTTCTACAGCTTGATGGTTGTGGTAGCTACACAAGTATATGCGCTTATCAACTCACTGAACGGTACATCTAAAATGAGTACATTTTATTGTGTATAACATAGGTATACTTTCTTGTATGTAAATTGACCTCAATAAAGTTGATTAGAAAAATAATTCCTTCCCAAGAGCCTGGATGAGGGGCCAAAGCCCCCACCTTGTCAGAGTGACCACAGGCGTGAAGCTTGTCCTGCAATAATCTTACCACGAGCAGGCAAATGTCTTCCCAGAAAGCCTAAGCAAAGATCAGGGCAGTCTCCCTCAAGGCCTGGTAATACCGCCAAGCAGGAGAGCAGCTCCCTGGTGCCCTGGAAAAGGCTCCTCTCTGGCCCTTGATTCTTAAAAGTCTAGAATTTCTGGCTGAACAAGAAGGCCTGGGCCCAGTCCCTGGGCAGCTTCTCCTCAGCTCGGGGCAGGGCGCCTAGCCACTCCTCACGCAGGTGCCAGCCTGCTGCCCAAGCACGGGGCCCGAGGGCCCTGCCAGGTCCCCCTAGGGGCAGAGGTGGGAGACCGCCCAATGCCCAGCCCGCCCTCTGCCCCTACACCACACCACGGTGGCAGGGCCTCTGCCTAGAGAGCAGGCTCGCAGGGGAGGGAAGCAAGGCCCCAGCACTCAACCTGTTCCCCCAACCAAACTCTGGGCCGGGGGGCCCAGAGAGTCACCCAGACCTTGACTCTGAGTGGGGATGTTTAACAGCCCCCAGAGAGGCAGGGAGTCGGTGACAGGACAGGGCCTGGAGGCGTGGAGTTTGAACTCTTAGCCCGGTGCCCTTTCCCCCACTTCAGACTGGGCTCCCAGTTACTTTCTGGGGGCAGGGTTTTTAATGGGGCTGGTTCTGAACAAGAGTTCTCCAGGGCAAGGCCTGTGAAACAAAGGGACTGTCTCCCGCAGTGGCTGGCGGCCCCTGGGGAGTGGGGCCTGGGACCAGATTCTGCTCACCATAGGATCTGGCCTTCCAGACTGCCCGGGTCCTCAAGGGTCCCAGGAGCCCCACCTCCTCTGCTCTGTCTGGATCCACCTATCTCTCCTTGTCTCTGTCTCTCCGCCTCTCTCTGTCTTTGCCTCCCCTCCCCCATCCCCTGTTGTCACCTGCCCCTGTTTCTCCTGCCCTGCTCAATCTCGCCAATCCACAGGCTGTTCATTCCCAGGGGTCCCCTCCCCTTATCTTCCTGGCAGCTGTTGGCCTTGGCCTGGAGGTACAGGATTAGTTAACTCTTCCTCTCCTACCCACTGCATTTCCAGAGAATGAGCAGCAGCAGAGCACCAAGGGCAGCCTAGGGTTAGAGTTCAGGAAGTTTGGGGTCTGGCCCTACCTGCCTCATCGTGTGCCGTGAGCTGGGCCCTTGCCCCCTGCATCTCAGTTTTATCAGCTGTGAAATGAGAGCATCTTACCTTTTTACTGTCCCAGCTCTGCACCACCCCCCAGCATACACACACGTTCCATGTTTTAAAAGTTTAGAGCTATCAAATTACTTTTTTCAGTAATTATTAATTCAGGAGCCAATTTTGTATGAAACAAAACCAACCAAAGCTTCTGAGCAGCATGCCATGGTTTTGTTTCACATAAAACAGGATCTGGAATTAATAATTACTGAATAAAGGTGCATTTATCATATTTTCCATTATAATTCCAGCAAAGAAACTTGACATTTTAGTTAAGCCTGTGTAGCCTTCACACAGATAAATGTTCTATTTCTGCTAGGTTTTTGGAAAGATAAAAATCAGCTCCAGGTCTCTTCCTCCCCGCTATTTTCTGATCTCAGGTGCGAAGTGGGCAGCCAAGGATAGGTGATCTTTAAGACCCCTTGTATTGCTGGAGTAGTAGGTCCGAGTGTGTCTCACTGGCTATCGTATCAGTCACTCATTAGGCACCAACATCATTGGTCCCGCCTACCAGTGGCTGGCCTCCCATCAGGTAACAAAGAAAATCGCCAGCAGGACAGGGCCTGGGCCCCAAGACCCGCCCACAGCACGAACCCTTCTGCTCCTCACCTGCTAGCCCAGCCCACAAGTAACCCCAGAATTCAGAGCTAGTGATCGTGGAAGCAGGAAGAAGCCATGGTCGTCAGGAACGCCTCAGGATTTTCCCAAGGGAAAGAAGCCAGTTGCCGTGGCAAGGAGACAGCACTTGGGAGGAGAGGCTGTATAGCAGACCATCTCGAGGGGCTTAAAGCGAATGTGCAAGGAGAGCTGGTCCCCTCGGCACAGCCGCCCGCTCCGTACCCTTGCTGTAAACACCTCCCCTCGTTCCACAGGAGGGGGACGGAGGCCCAGGAGTGTCACTTCCTTGCCATTCTCTTTTTTTCTCTGTCCCCGCCCCCCCTCCACTGCTGCCCGCCCGGCATCCCAGGTTCCCATGGAATAGGTCAAAGGCACTGAGCTGGATGGGGTAACCTGGGTTTCTAATCTGGGACCCAAAGTGAATTCCAGGTCGGTAGCCCCTGCTCCTAGCTTTGTTCCCTACTGGACACTCCACATGATATCTTAGAAGTACCTCCAATTCAGCCTGCTCACACCAGCCCACTTTCCCCCTTTGGTGGGGGAGCTGCCCCTCTGGCAGGGCTCCACAGCTTTGCACCTGGCCACCGATCACCCAGGCTCTGCCTTCGGACCCAGGGAACCCGCCACCAGCTACTCTTCACCCCTCTCAGCCCAGGCCTCATCCTAGCCTCCTAGAGCACGGTGGTGGTCTCCCAGCCTCCCACCCACCCCCACACTAGAGTCAGAGGGGACTCATTCCCTTCACTTATGACCGATCCCTCACAACCTTCGTCAAAACCTTGAGTGACTTCATCGTACAAAGATTCTGCATATGTGCAGAAGGCAGAACGAGGAGAAATGAAGGAATGATGGAAGTTCTTGGAGGAAAAGATGGGGAACCATTCATTAGACTCAGAAACATGGAGTGCCTGGCTCAAGGTCACCCAGCAAGGCAGAGGCAGAGTGGCATGTTTGGGGGACAGTAGTGCTCTCTTTTCACCAGGGCAGCTGACCACCCCTCCCCCCTGTCGCCCCCACTGGATACTGGAGCTTCCATGTGCCCTAATCTTGCACACTCTTTCACACCTCTGCTTCTTTATTCATGCATCAGTGCCCTTCCTCTCTTCCCCCACCTCCAGTTAGCCAGCTGCCCAAGCCTAGCTGAAATTCTTCCTCCTCCAGGAAGCCTTCCCTGAATGCCTGTCCTGGCACACCTCTCTCCACGTCACTCAGCACTCTCAGACTTAGGTTAGAATTATTCCTGTGCATGCCCGCTAGGAGGGGTGGGACTCATCTTACTCACCTTCATATCTCCAAGAGCACCCTGCACGGTGCCTGGCCTGTCACAGGTGCTCAACAGGTATTTCTGGAATGAATTATCATTATATTTATACTGTCATTATAAACGTCTGGCATGAACAGAGCCCTCATTTGAATAAGCCACTGGACTCAGTATGCAAGTCAGAGCGCATGTGTCTTCACAATGATTAACCCTGATGATTAGCCCCATTTCACAGGTGGGAAGACTAAGACTCAGAGGAAATAAGTAACTTGTCTGGGTCTCACTGTTAGAAGGTGGCAGAACTGGTACTCGACTCCAGTGTGGCTGATTCGAAAGCCTGATGCGGCCCTGTGACTCTGGATGTCTGTGCTCTGTCTGCAGCCCAGATGACAGTGCAGCCGGGCCAGGTGAGCCATTGGCGAGGGCCCCAGGATTCTGCCGGCCCCAGGTGGCCTTTCTAGCTTCATGACACAGGCTCCACTCAGACCTACTTTGCGGATGACCCTGGTAGTTTAGATCCTGCCCTGGAATCCTGAGTCCAGCCAGGTGACAAGAGTCCTTAACTGGCCCCCTGCCACAAGAACACAAAGTACCTTTGCACACAACCTCTCTTTGCTGGTGACGGCAAACAGGGAAGGCCCAGGGCAAAACGGTAAGGTGGCAGGAGTTTGTCTTGGACGGTGTTTGCAGCCTCTCTGTTCTGTTCTCTTCCCACTTGGGGTTTCCTGCTGGTTGCCCCCTCCCCTTGCTGCAGACTGCATGCTGCGGTGTAACCCGTTTATAGCTCAGAGTGGTGTGAAAGGACTGCCGAGGGAACCAGAGGCTTTGGGGAGATTTGTGATGAAGCGGGGCTTTCTCCTTGGTCATGGAATCTGGACCAACCGAGAGCTGGTCCCGAAGAGAGCCTGTGATTGTTTTGTCCCTTGAGTGACCCCCAGTCACAAAGCTCAGTGGGAAAGTGTGCTCTCTCTGTTGTTTCCCTCACCGGATCCAAGTCCCTGTGCGGAGGACCCCAGATATGGGGCCCGCACAGCCTCCTCTACCTGCTGCTCCTCCTGTCCCCCTCCCCACACAGGGCCTGCTCACATTCACCCCATCTTGTGTGCCAGGCCTGCACTCAGCCTTCAGACATCAGCTCACTTGATCGTCACTGGAGCCCTGAACTCTCCACCCCATGTGATGGATGAAGATGCCGAGGCTGAGAGGTTCCGTGAGCTGCTGGGATTTGAACTTTGGCCCGTGTGGCTACAAAGCCCGTGCAGCCTTGACTCCCTTTCCCTGCACTGTGCCCCTGGGCAGGGACAGAGCCTGACGCTTCTGCTGCCCTCAACTGCCCAGCACTGATGTCCCCGGAGAGCAGAGGCCAGCCAGGGACGAAGGAGAGGGGCTGCCCAGCACGGTGGCTTCGCTCCGGGGGCGGGTCAGGCTGCCTGCGCTGGCTCGTTCCTGCTTCTGTGACCAACCCGAACCTCAGTTTTCCCTTTTGTGAACCTATTTCTAGGGATTCTTCTGAGGATTAAACGAGGTAGTTTGAACTGAGTGCTTTGAAGAGTGGCCCATGGCAGGTGCTCAAGAAAACCTTGCTGACTGCCTGTGAGCTGGGTGGGGGCAAGGCGAGGAGGGGACGGTGATGAAATGGCACAGAAACCACAGGAAACTTCATCACAGAGACTGACAGCCTATGCAAGGGAAGTATCAAAACAAGAAGAAAAAAACTTTAAAATTTTGGCTGAGTAAAGGCAACAGTATAATTACCATCATTTATAAAAACTACTTCCCATTAATGCCTAATTCCCATGAAGCGCAACAATGATTATCTCATTAACTATGTGTCAGATTAACTTTGTTGTAGGTTTTATTTGATTAAAACAGTGAACTCTCAATGTGCGTGCTCGTTCTTCATAGTCTGTTAGTGTCTGGAGCACAGTCCTCTGCTGACAACTTTTTCTAAATTAGAAGCCGTATTTCCAGGGAAGTGGCTTGTAAAATTCAGTTATTTTGATTTCCCAAAGCGAGGTGAAGCAAAGGTGGAGAGAGAGTCTCAGAGCTTCCACCAGCACCCACCCTGGAGTTTGCAGAGGCCAGTGATGAAAGGTGAATTATGTGTCAATGTTTTAAAAACTTTGGGGGCTTTGGTATTATTTGAATATTTTACTATGTGCATTTTTATTATTTTGTGGTAGTGGAGGATGCTATGTTTTCCCCCAATACATTGAAAACTCTAAAGTTGTTACATCCTGGATTCTATTTCCCCCATGGGGAGAAAACGTTGCTCTCTGTCATATGCACTTAAGCGCCTGACATTCTTCTCATGTTCTGATAGGCAGTGCAACCCCCTCACCCCTACTTTTCACCCTACCTTAACAGAGAAAAGCTGCCGGCTGACAGCTCCCATCTACACAGGGTGATCGCTAAGAATTTCCAATAGGGAAGTGTCATGCTTTGCCAGCTCTGGGGAAGACGGCATAACTGGCTGGAATCACAGACCTGGGCGACGGCGCAAGAGAAGACAGAGCTGGTTGGGGAAAGGGTCCCCCAGAGGTGGGCTGGTCATCTTCCACGATGCCAGACTAGGGGCATTGTGTCCAGAGGCCCAAGCCGTTCAGTGGCCCCTCTCACCTCCAGGGGCCCTAATGTGCGCCGCTGACATGTGGGAGAGTCTCTGCAGCCCACACCAGACCCCGAGGACCCTCTTCCCGAACTCAAGCTGTATGTTTGTGGTGGGAGGAATTCAGAAAGAAGAGCCCAGTGCAGAGGGGAAGATGGGACGGGAGCAGCAAAGGTCCCTGACATCATGACAGAAGAGGGAGGCCAGAGATCCAGGAGAGGGTACCATCCTGCTGTCCTGATTCCTCGGGGGTCTGTGCACACCGGGGGCCTGCAGGCGGAGGACGAAACGCCAGGTGGAGATGGCTTACTCTGATTCAGACTCGGCTCTCAAGGCCAGAGACAAGGGCAAACTTGGATCCTGGAGGACCAGGGTAGGAGGGCCTCAGAGAGGCTGACGGAGCCAACCTGACAGTGAGGTTGGGGAGGCACTTACTGGTTTCACCCCACCCTGATCAGAACCCAGTGCCCAGATGTGGTTTGTAAAAAGAGCCCTCAGCTCAGGGCCCCTGGAGACCAATCTCCCCCAGCCCTGACCTCACTCAGCACATATACAAGTTAAAATTTCTCCATAGCCACATTTTTTTTTTTTTTTTTTGCAGTGCGCGAGCCTCTCACTGCTGTGGCCTCTCCCACTGCGGAGCACAGGCTCCGGACGTGCAGGCTCAGCGGCCATGGCTCACGGGCCCAGCCGCTCTGCGGCATGTGGGATCTTCCCGGACCGGGGCACGAACCCGTGTCCCCTGCATCGGCAGGCGGACTCTCAACCACTGCGCCACCAGGGAAGCCCTATAGCCACATTTTTTAAAGTGTGAAAGAAACAAGTACAATTAATTTTAGGAATATATTTTGCTTAACCCCACATATCCAAAATATTATCCTTCCAGTATGTAATCAATATAAAAATTAGTGAGATCTTATATATTCTTTTTTTGTACTAAGTCTTCAAAATCAGGTGCGTAGGGACTTCCCTGGTGGTGCAGTGGTTAAGAATCTGCCTGCCAATGCAGGGGACATGGGTTCAAGCCCTGGTCCAGGAAGATCCCACATGCTGCGGAGCAATTAAACCCGTGTGCCACAACTACTGAAGCCCGCGCACCTAGAGCCCATGCTCTGCAACGAGAGAAACCACTGCTCGCTGCAACTAGAGAAAGCCTGCGCGCAGCAATGAAGACCCAATGCGGCCCCTCCAAAAAAAACAAAAAAAAGCAAAATCAAGTGTGTAGTTCACTCTTGCAGCACCTCTCAGCTGGGACTAGCTCCATTCCAGGGCTCAACAGGGCGCTCGTGGCTGCCTCACTGGGCGGCCCAGGTCTAGGGCTTTCCTTTTGCCCTGCCACTCCCCAAAGGGTCCGTCGTTTGGCCTCCTCAGAGGCCCCAGGTCCAGATCCTTTTGCCTTTCCCTGACCCGGGAGCAAATCAGCCTTTGGGTCTGGGTGCCCATCTATTTTTCTTTTGTTGAACAAGGGAGGCCCGTGGGGAAGCTGCCACCTCCCCTCCCCGGGCCCTAGTTTAATCCTCTGTCAGGTGAGGGGTTTTCATTAGACTTGTGACTTTCAAGCAATGGAACCTGTTTTTCAAAGGAGATCTTATGCAGAAGCCCAAAGTATACATCAGAAGAAAGAGTTGCTGTTCTATCTGTTTCAAGATGACGAGGGGCTCGGGCCCTGCTTCCTCCAGGGTGGGGCCTGGCTCGGTAACTGATTGGCCAGGCCCCAGAGTACCAAGGAGGAGGACACTGCATCGCTCTGCCACTCACATTTCACACATCATTTTATAAACATGCAAAACGACACTGTAGGTTGCTTACAGACCCATATATATAGTAAAACTATGAAAACACATGGGAAAATGTATCATTCTCAAGTTAGTGGGCTTTGAAGGGGGAGGGAGGAAGGAGATGGGCTAGGGATAGCACTTCGGTTCTACTGTCAACATTTAATTTTTTGACCAAAGGAGAACTAAAGAAAATACAACAAAATGTTAACATTTGTTCAAGCTTAGTGGTGGGTGTGTGGCTATCTAAAATATGACTCCGTACTTCTCTGTATGTTTGAAATATTTTCTAATTTAAATTTATTTAAAATTTTAAGAAGGGTAAAAATCTATAATTTGATGTCACTTAAAGCAAAAAAACATTTGTTTTAATAGTAAAATATAAGTCCCTCCCCAGCCACAATCCCCCACCCCCAGCCCTGCTTATCCCTGCAACCCCTTCCAACCTTCCTGCTCTGATAGCCCAGGGATCCAGGAGCTGAACTGACCAAGGGCTGGGGTCCTGGGGAGAAGGACTGGAGCCAAGCAATTATGCAATAAACATTGATTGTACCTATGGCTATCAGACACGTGCGGCCCCTGGGGTGATTAAGACGCAACCTGGTTCAAAAGAAGCCTAAGAAAGGAGACCTCCCATGGCCCCTGGCCTCGGTGCTGGATGTGGGAGGGCTGAGGGAGGAGGCTGGGGTCTTCTCCCTCCCTGGCTCCTGGGGCTTCCAGTCTGTAGACTTTGGGGAGCCCCCTCTTCTCCAGTTCTCACGAAGTTCCCCCTCCAATCCCAGCCTGCCTCTCCAGTCCACTGTGGATTGCTCTGGACTCCTCTAGCCAACTCCGGGGGACACCGCTTGCTCACTCATTTGATTGTCTGTGTCTTCTTCCCTGAGCCCTGGCTCTGGCTCCTCCCAGTAGCCCCTCCTCCCACCTTGGCCCTTGAAGTCCCGGAAGCTTAGGAAGGTCACCTTGCTGGGCTGGGCAAGGGGGAGGTGGAGGGCCGTGTGAGGGCAGCCATGTACTAGGTCCAGTGGGGTTATTTCGTTCCAGCAAACAGGTCCTGCTGGTTTGCCATTTGGAGAGTTTGGCCCCAATTCCCATGGGCTGGTTAAATGGTAACTTGTCTTTTGTTGTTTGTGGAAAAGTGACAGAGAAGGAGCCACCAGCTCTAATGAGGAGCTAGTTCTGGGTGCTGGACTGCAAGGACTGCAAGGGAAACTTATTTCCTTTCTTTTTTACTCTTTTCTGGGATCTCCCCCTTCCACACAACTTCCCAGATGAGTAAGAGCAAGGAGGAGTGGTGATGATGATAACAGAGTTCCACAGCCGCCCAGGCCTTTCATGGGGAGACTGCTTAACCAATAGCCACTGTGCCCATTTTACAGAAAGAGCAAAAAAGGCCAAGTGGAGTGCGGTCACTATGAGTCACTGGCCTTCCTGGCTCAACAAGGCTGGGCCAAGAGGCCGAGCAGGTCAGGTGGGGGTGGGGCTTCACCTTACAGCCTCCCCTTTTTCCAGCAGAGCCAACTGTCCCTACTGGCCTTCAACCCCTGCATTGTGTGGTCGGGGGCGGGGCCACCACCCTCCCTTTGTTCAGCATTTGCCTGATTACAGAGCTGGGCACACAGATCTCA
Organism: Grampus griseus; assembly: GCF_964374135.1. Taxonomy (NCBI): domain Eukaryota; kingdom Metazoa; phylum Chordata; class Mammalia; order Artiodactyla; family Delphinidae; genus Grampus; species Grampus griseus. The sequence continues at coordinate 24,770,850 of NC_139014.1, forward strand.
TCTGCTCCCACAACAGCCGTGGCAGGCAGGGCTGGTTTTGCAGCTGAGGGAACCCAGAGTCAGAGAGATTAGGGCCCTCTTCAGAGTGTCGCAGCTGTCAGCCTGAAGGAGACCAGGCCTCCAGGCACCAGCTCAGGACTCAGGCTCGTCTGAGGCTCCCAGGCTTGTGCCAGGCCTGCCTCTGCTTCCAGAGGAAGGACCCCGGGACGCAGCGTTTCTGGTCTGAGTGTGGGAAGGATGAGGGCTGGGAACCCGCAGGGGTCCATTTTGGAGGGAACAGTCAGTTTGAGAGCAAGGCTTCGGACCAGCCCTCCATTCTCCCCTTTCTGCTGGGTCGGCCTGTCTCAGCCCTGAGACAGTCTGTCTGCTCGCTCCCAGGGCGTCAGTGCTGCCATGCTTACTGGCATTAGTTTGGCCATTTCTCAAGTGGCGTCCCTCCTGTCACTGTGTGCTCGCCTGGTGTCAACATTCTAGTGAGAAGAAGGAAGAAGGAGGATCTCCACGCCCAGCCCAGAATCCCAGGTGGGCAGAGGGAGTTCTCTCCAGCTTCTGGAGACCTTGGGGAGATAGGCGCCCGCACACCCGCTCCCAGGGTGGGCGCCACTCCCCAGTCAGAGACTGTGTGCAACACAGGACAGGCCTGGGTCATCCTGGCTCCATGGAGCACGAGCGATGACTCCTGAATTTCCTCCTCGGTTCCCTGGAAAAGATACTACCTTCCTCAGCAGGTCTTGTGAAGGTGCAATGATGTAACGTGTGTGCGAGAGCCTCAGGCAGGGCCTAGCTCACAGTGTGGGCCCAGCAGCCCCCTCCCCCATGGCTCCCTAGGCATCTCTGCTGTGATTTCAGCCTCAGAGGAACGGGATGCTCCAGGAGGGAGCACGGTGTCCTCACCCTCAGCAGCTGGCCATGCTGGGGCCAGAGGATTTCGCTGAGGAATCTGTAGAGGTCAGAGGGAGGCAGGAGCCAGGGTCACAGGGCAGGAAGGCTAAGGTCAGCTGCCCATGGCAGGCCACGGCTGGGGCTCTCCCCACGCTGAAGGCTGGCTTGTTTCCTCCTGCAAAACCGTGTTATGTAAATAGGTGCTGGGTTGAGCACACACGAGTGAGCCTGGAGGGTCGAGCGCCCAGGGTGTCCACAGGCCTGTCCCAGTGTGGATCATTGTTTAGCCCGCTCTGGAAACCTCTCTAAGGCCAGAGCAGGTGGCCCGAGGAGCTGGGCTCCTTCCCAATGTGTTCTGGGAGGGGACACTAGGCATCTGGTCCAATGATGGGCCCGTCCTCCTGCAGGGAGGAGGCTGAAGGATGTAGCCTTGGAAAGCCCATCACCTGGCTTGGGAGGAGAGACCCTCTTGCCAGGTACCCTTGATCCAATTTCTCCCTCCCTCAGGAGACCCAGATGGGAAAGGGTGTGGCTGGTTTTCCAGGGGCCCATGTCTGGCCACTGCCCTTAACAGGGTCAGGCAGCTCCCATCTGCTGAGAGAGTGTGTCTCAAGTGGGCACCCAGTTCCATTTCCAGGGGTGCTGGGACCTCTATCTCAGCATAGAGGAAGGGGCGTCCCTTTTCTCTGCACCTTCTGGTCCTCCTGCTTCCAGACACTCGCCTCCCCCAGGGCACCCCAGTGGGTAACTCTCCCACTCCTGGGACCCTGGACTAGGGCTGCCCTTTCAGAACCAGTTTGAAGCCAAACAGTGACATGTCCCAGTCCACCTGGGCAGGAGGCTACAGTGGGGTCCACACAAGCCAGTTCAAGGCTAAGAGGCAAAAGATGCATAGAGACCCGAGGGTAGACCACAGCACGCGTGCAGTGTGTGTCCTCCCCTGGTCTGCAGGGACTACGTGGCCTTACAGAGTAACCCAAGGGCCCCTCCTCTTCCCTGTGGCCCTATCAGAGCTGCTGAGCAGCACAGGCCTTCCTCTCTGCAGCAGGCCTACCCCTCGCCCTGGGGGGTGAAGGAGGGGGAACAGAATGAGGGGCTGTGGCCTCCCTAACATGAGAGAGGAGCATTTAGGTCCAACTGGCTGTCTAGAACTTATAGAAGCACCCTGAGAGGTTGACCAGTGACCCCTGGCTCCGTGGGAAGTCTGTCCTGCCCCCAGGGGAGCCGAGAGCCCCGAGAGGTCTCCTGGGTTAGAGGGCAGCCCGCATGGATGTTGGACAGTCTGGCAGAACGGGGGCCAGAGCACCGGCCGATCCACTGTGGGGGGACGGGCCCTAGCAATTCCCTTGGAAATGGAGAGACTGACAGGGCACAGGCTGGGAGGGGAAAAGCTGGTAGGGGGCTGCTGGACAGGCAGCGAGCTCTGTGGGGCCCAAGGCCTCTTCCTAGAACTGCCCTCAGCCGTGTGTTTGAGGCCTGGGGAGGCACTCACCCTGTGTGCGGGGGCAGGCTAGGGTGGGTGCGGAGGTACGCTGGGGCGCGCTGCTGGAGAACACACGGGGTCCCTTGGCCGGAGCTCAGGAACAAAACTGGCCTAGGGCACCCTCTGAGCTTGCTGCCTGGCCCCTGCCCAGAGCCTCTGAAGAGGGAAGCAGCAAGGAGAAAACCCCAGGGGCGTTTCTCAGCCCCTTGCTCCCTGGCTTCCCTGGGGCCGGGCACCGCGGGGGACCGCGGGGGTGGACTCCACCCCACAGCTCCTCCCACCTCGCAGGTCGCCCCCTCCCCCACTTCGTGCTCCTGACTTTCTGCTGTTGACTTCCTGCAGAGCAGTCTGTTATTCCCACTGTGTGGAGCACAGCGGTGGCTCCGCCCCCGGGGCCCACCCTCTGGGCACAGGGGACCCTTGTTGAGAACCTGACTCCATTATAATGCAGGGTATGATTGGGCCAGTCACACCCGCTACCCTGACCTTGAAATCCTCATCTGCTGACTGACGGCGGCGTGAGACCAGATCACCCCTGAGCAGCCTTCCAGACCCTACAGTCTCCCATCCCGTGACCTTCCTCACCAACACCGTCCTTTACCTGCCCCTCCTCCAAGGGGAGCGGATGGATAACTGGGCCTTCTCCTCCCCAATTTCGAGGCGTCTCTCCCAGATCCCACGTCAAGGGGCCCAGTGGTCAGGGGGACTCCCTTGGAAACACCTGAAGTTGCCACTCACCGTTGGACTAGGTTTTTACAGTTTACCGCGCACCTGTCTGTTATCCATGATTTCCTTTCACCTTCGCTGCGAGGTAAATATTGTTAGATCTATTTTACAGGTGAGAAGACTGTCTCGGGCCCTGTGACTTCGCTTAAAGCCACCAAGCAAGTCAGGGGCAGGGCTGGGTTTTGAACCCAGATCTGCATGCAGCCCGGAACTGGGTCCCAGCAGGGCCCCTGGGTCGCCCTCCTCTAAGGGGTTGCAGCGGGAACACGCAGGCGCCTCCATTCAGGGCTTGTCTCCGCAGCCGGCTGAGCCTAGTGATGTCAGCATCGCCATGGAAACCCTTCCCCTGGTGTCGGGGAGGCTGGGGCAGGACCAGCCTCCCCGGCGCAGTTTCCCTTTGTGTGGAATTTGCAATGTGTTACCAGGGCAGTGGGGCCCGCCGGAGGGTTGGCATGGGGTGGAGAAGGCAGACAAGCCCACACTGCATCCCCGCAACACAGCCCATGGTGCCCTCACGAGGGAGGGGCTGCGGTCTAGGGTCTTGGGCTGGTGGCCAAGGCCATGAAGGTGTGGGGGGAGACCCTGCGCCCCTGCTTATGGCCCCAGCCTGGTAATAGGTTTCAGCATATTTAGTGCTGTCTTGGGGTCCTGCCACTTCAGAATCACCTGGGCCAGGGTCTCGTGAAAAAGGGAAACCCCAGGGTCACTGCAGACCTACTCGGCAGCGGGTGGGAAAGAGCCTCCGTCTGACCTTGTCCCAAGGCAGTTCGGGTGTACCGTCAATTCTGAGAACCGCCCTTTAGGGAAGGTGCGGTTTACTGAGCATCTCGTTGTGTGAGGCCCTTTGGCCTAATTTATCTTGCGTAATCCTCTGGCCAACGCTGAGACGGGGAGGTGAACAGAGGAAATGGGTTTTTGGTGGTCTTTCTAAATCCCCATTTCACAGTGGAAGTCACTGAAACTCAGAGAGCTTAAATCTCTTGGCCGCCTGCCATCACCCAACTTGAACGTGGCCGAGTCTGGAGTCAAACTCAGGGGTCCGAGGTCCCACCCCGTGGCCTCCCCACTGGCCGGGGCCAATGGCATGGGCCAGCAGCCTGGCATCGGTAGCTTCCTCCTCCTGCTGGTTTTCCAAGAAGAATCCTAAAGTACCTTTGCAGAGTGGGCCAGCTCTGTCCTGAGCCTCCCACGTGCTCCCGGATCTAAGAGGGCCTTGAGCCAACAGAGAACCACAAAGCCGGTGCCTCCCCGCCTGCGTCTGCGGCCCGCCCTGCCCGATGAGGAAACCCATGCTGTGCCCCCTCTCAGCCCCGCTACACCCTCTTCTGCCCGACTGTCTGCCCCGACATCCTTGCTCTCTTGAAGGAATCCTCCAGTCCCTGGTCTCTCCCCCTGCCCTGGGGTAGGTGGCCGCTGACCCAGTCCACAGAGATGCCCCCTTCTTGGAAGTCTCCAGGAAGAGAAACTCCGTGACCTTTGCCTCTGGGCTGACAGCCGACAGCCTTCCTTTGTCCAGCTTCACCCCTCCTGCTTTCTCTGAATATTGGCTCCTCCAGCGCTGTCTCCCTCTCTCTTAACCTCTCAGGGTGCTCAAAGGAACTTTAGTCCTGGGGTTGTATTCTGCTGGTAACTCTGGGAGGAGGCTGAGACCCTGGCTGATGCCACGGCCACCGGGTTGGGGCCCCTCCTCCCCACCTGCATCTCCTGCATTAAAGGTCAACAAACACCAGTGATGTTGGATGAGGGCTGAACACACACCAGGGATGCCAGAAATTGTTGGATGGTGAATGGTGACGGGACTCTCAGCCCTGTGCTGGGTGTACCTAAAGCCAGCCAGCATTCCAGCCCCAACCATTACCCGGCTCTGCTTGTCATTCTTTCATTGAACAAGTATTTCCTGAAGTCTGTGCTACATACTAGGAAGGATTAAAAAAAAAAGAAAGTTTCCAAACAAGCCAAAAAAGATTGACGAGGATAAAAAAACCCAAACAACTAAATACCTGTGATCCCTGCCCCCATAGAAGAATAGAGTCTAGTTGTAACTCATGTTTAATATCACTTTGGAAGAAAGGAAAGCTACCTCCAAATTACTCAGAATGGTCATCTTTAGCTGGTGGCTTTGTGGGGGATGTTTAGTACCTTTGTCGTGTTTTCCAAACTCTGTAAGACGTTACATAAACAGAGCTGCCCCAGTAAACACAAGTGTTCCTTCGGATCCTATTAAGAAACGTATCATTTACAGCCTCTGGGTCTGGAGGACAGGTCAGAGGTCAGGTGGGCCATTCCCTCTCCCACAGGGGCACGCCCAGACAGGTGATAAGTTGCCCAGCCACGCCTCTGCAGGGAGGGTGAGGCTGCCTGGGCTGAGAGACCTGGCCACGGGGCCCTGGAGCTTCCGACCCCAGCCAGAGAATGCAGAAAAACCAAGGCACAGAGGGCAACTCCTAGCACAGGCCTCTTCACCTCCTCCCTGGGCCTGCCAGCCTCAGGGAGCAGAGGGGAGAGCTGGGGGGTAGAGATTGCCTGAAGGGGAGAGGCACCGATGAGACCAGGCCTCTCTCAGTCTCAGTTTAGTCATTGGTAAATGACAATAATACCCCTTGCACTGATAGGGGAAATTCAATGAGATAACTGGCCCCTGGGCACTGAGAGGGCACCTGGCACACGGTAGGTGCCACTGCTCAGTGGATGAATGCACGGCCTGGCTGTTCTCCCTTATTGGGTTGGACGTCGCCATTGTTGCCGTGAAGCTGCAGAACTTTTATAATCTGGGTGAGAAGCCCTCCCTACTCCTCGCATTCTGGAGCGCAGGCTGCAGCAGAAAGCCCAAGGCTGAAGACGCCCTGGTGTCCAGCTCTCTGGAAGTTTTCCCAGTGCCCTGGGGCCCAGGCAGCCCCACTGGGACTGCCACGTCCAGTCCTACCACACCCCAAGCAGCAACCGCAGGAATGAAAGGGATTATGGCTGTCTTGTGGGAAATTCAAACATTTAAAAACCCTGTGAAGGCCAAAAGTCCATCTGTAGGCTACAATCCATGTTCTAAATCTCAGCGTTAATCTTGCTAAAATAACACCTTTGCATTTTTATCAGGGCCTTTCCTCCAAAGAAAGAGACCATTTGTGAGGGAATCGCAGGCCATTTGGCTGCCCCTGGGTCACAACAGGCATTCGTGAGTCCTGTGCTGACTGACGCCGTCTCCCCACAACGTATTTTTAGGCACCAGTGGATTAGAGATTTTGTCAACAGTCTGAGGCATTGAGTTTTGCCAGCATATAAGGTGGGGGCCTCTGTGGAAGGAGAGAACATGAACCGTATCCTGCATTTGCAGAGAGGGGGTCCGCTGCACGGCTGGGCTTGGGATTCTTGGGAGGTCCCAGAAACACCCCCTTCCCACACTGAGTAGATTAGGGTTTGCACCTGCTCCTGCCTTCAATAATCCCTGCATTTGATTTTCTAACCAACCATGAATGAGACTATGATTCCCATTGCAAGTGGAGAAATTGAGGCTCGAAGGATAAATTACCAGAGGTTGCACAGGGAAGAAATTCAAGCCCAAAGAACTAGGACCACGTTAGAGCAGATTTCCCAAAGGCCCTGTCCTGTCATATCTCCCCCAGGAGACTGCGTCTATTGTGGCTAGTGGGATTTCTTTCCCTTTGTAAATTTTATCTTGTAATCATTACACAAACCCCATGTTAATACCCATGACAAGAACCCCAAAAAACCGAAAGATAATCTGTAACCAAAAAAAGTTGTATTTCCACGTTTCTTTCCAACCATTAGTCATAGGAAATTCCTATTTCAATGCCTCTGAGATATGCATTTTTCACTTTTCTAAAATATAAATGCATTTATAATTGACGTATACACATAATGTGCCTGTAGTTTTCTTTTCTGTCCATAAAAGCTCTTGGTAAATCTCTTGTGTCATAGAATCAAAGAAATAGGGTAGGTCATTTTGTGGAGATATAATAAAACCGTCAATGTGATTTGCCTCCCACTCCATTCATTTCTCTGTAGATCTCTCCACATCAGCAAAATTTTAAAGACGTCCAGCCCCTACTGGATGAGACCCAGTGTATCATAATCCCTGGTCGGCTACCCTCACACGGAGCACTCGGGTGATGTGACTAACTTCAACACAAATTAAAACAGCAGTAGAACGTATGTAAGCCACAACTTATAAATTCCAAGGGGAAACAGAAAGGAAAGAAACTGACATTTAAGTGAGCACCTACTCTGTGCCAGCCTTGTGTTGGGGAACTTGAGGAATGAGGAGGGCTCTGGCCCCAGATTATAAAGGAGGGATGTTTAACAATTCTGAGGTCAGAGTGGGGAAGGTTTCCAAGGGAGAGTAACCCAACCCGTAGTGTTCCCTGACCCTCAGGAATCAATAAACCAGAGTAAGGTGTTTTTTTTTTTTTTTTTTTAAAGCATCTTTAAACTGAAGGTGTCTTGTTAAGCTGCTTGTTTTCAGATGCCAATTTCTGGGCAGCCACCACCTGTGCCTCCCACCGCAGTCTGAAATGATGAGCCTCAAAGGTTATTGAGAATCAGAATCAGCTGGAGGGTAGGTTAAATCACAGATTGCTGGGCCCCAGCCCAGGGGTGCTGAGTCACTTGGCCTAGGGTGGGGTTCCAGAATTTGTATCTCTAACAAGCTACCCAGGATGCTGGTGCTGCTGGTGTGTGCCTGAGGATGGCCTGAGGAGATTTTAAAAATGCTGGTGCGGGCTAGCCTGATGGCGCAGTGGTTGAGAGTCCGCCTGCCGATGCAGGGGACACGGGTTCGTGCCCCGGTCCGGGAAGATCCCACATGCCGCAGAGCGGCTGGGCCCGTGAGCCATGGCCGCTGAGCCTGCGCATCCAGAGCCTGTGCTCCGCAACGGGAGAGGCCACAGCAGTGCGGTGAGCCATGGCCACTGAGCCTGCGCATCCAGAGCCTGTGCTCCGCAACGGGAGAGGCCACAGCAGTGCGGTGAGGGGCCTGCGTATCGCAAAAAAAAATAATAATAAATAAATAAATAAAAATGCTGGTGCCTGGGCCCTCCCCGAGGACTCTGGGTACAGCCTGGGCAGCAGGATTAGCAAAGCTCGCCTGTGATTCTAATATACCGACATGATGGAGAGCCACCGGGGTTTATGGCAAAAGCCACCAGACCTGATTCAGGTTCCTCAGGTCTGGAGGGTTCCTTGGATTTCAGGGACAACCTGCTCAGTCTTCCTAGATCAGGGCCTGCCAGGTAGTGGGTCTCTGAGTGTCAAAGGGAAGCTGTCTCATGCAAGCCACACTTCCATACCTGTTTCTTTGAAACCAAATAAACTGTTTGCTAATGCTGGAAGAAATGTGTAAGCCTATTGCCCACGTATAAATGAGGAGATGCCATAAAACCTTCTGGCCCCTCTGCGCAAGCATCTGGGCACGCGGCAGTGTCTGGCTGGAGCCGAGAATGGCCACCCTTTCAGATAGGCACGCACTTGACAGCTCGCCGCAGTTCCCATCACTTCCTGTGAATTACCTGCCCTGGGCCTGAGACACCCATTGATCTTAGCTCCTTATTCATCAGTCTACTCCTCTGTGCCCCCCTTGTCACATACTACTGCTTCAGAACACATCACCCCACAACTTAGTGGCTTCAGATCGCCATTTTGTTTTGCTCATGGTTTTGTGGATCTGGACTTTGGGGTGGTCTCAGCCGGGCAGTTCTCACCTGGGGACTGCCGTGGGCTGCGATCATGTGAAGGTTCCCCTGGGACGGATGCACGGGGTGGTGTACGCTCACGGCTGCAGCTGATGCTGGCTGTTGGCTGGGGGCTCGGCTGGTCTTTCGACGAAAGTGCTACACGTGGCCTCTCCAGCGTGGCAGTCTCTGGGCAGTCAGACATCTTACATAGCTTAATTTCCCCTAGAGCGAGCATCCCAAGAGAGCCAGAAGAAAGCTGCCTGGCCTTTTCTGATCCAGCCTTGGAGGTCAGGCAGTGTCACTTCTACCGCATTCTACGGGTCATAAGTGAGTCACTAAGGTCAGCCTAGATTCAAGGGGAAGAGACAGGGACCCCGCTTTCTAAAGGGAAGAGTGTTGAAGAATTTGAAGACATGCTTTCAATCCTCCATAACCCTCAACACATTTGTTGGATGGATGGTTGAGTGGATGGATGCCAAATTGCTCCCCACCTATTCTGTCCTATGGGTACTTAGTTCTTTCTCTCCTGCCTCCTTCTCCTGCCCCACCACGACACCAGCTATCTGAGAATTGGCAGGGCAGAGCAGCCTGGTGGTGGAAGAGCCAGCTCGCTAACAACCCATGGCCTGCTGCCAGCTGCTGGGAAATGGTGGGGCCGGTCCCTAGCTAGTCCTGGGCTTCAGTTTCCCTGCTCAGATAACAAGGCGCTGGGCCACATCTCTCCAAGGCCCTCTCTGCTCTAACTTTAAGAACATCCAGACCTTTCTTCTTGCTTTCTGAGAAGGTGGCTGGAGGTGGAGTCCAGTCTCCCTCTGCAAGGAGGTTTGTTTCTAAATGACATAAGCCTGCACAATACATTCTGGTGTGAGAAATTCAAATAGTGCAGAAGTATGCAGAGTAGAGTGTGAACTTCCCTCCGACTTTCCTTTAGGCCCTGCCTCCCTTCAAGGGGATCAGCCCCAGAGTGCAGTGACCACCCTCATGGCCCCTTTAAAAGCATCGTTTCCTGTACATTGCAGATGCAGAGATAGCTTTGCTGGGGATATGTGGTTTGCTTTTTCTTTAACATAAATGAGACCATACTGTTCATGTTGTTCCGCAACTTGCTCTCTTTCACTTAATTCTGCCTCTCTGGCATCTCTGAATAGAGATCATCCCCAAGTCTTTTGTACGCCACTAGAACATACCACAGCAAGAACGCTCCACAGTCCATTTGCCCGTTCTGCTTATTGTCAGACGTGTTGGTAGTTTCCAGTTTTCCATTATTCCATGCAGTCTTGCAGTGGACATCCTCAGGCTGTGTTCAGCACCCCCGGGGCTTGCAGGGCTGCGCAACACTGCATCTCTGCCCAATGATGCCGAGAGGCTCCTTCCGGGCAAATCCAGTTCAAATCCTGAGGGCAAGTCCGGAGCTGTGTGGCCTGGGACGCCTCACTTAGGCTCTCTGAGAACTCGCAGAGGAGCCGATGAACACAGCGACTGCCTCCTCCGGGCAGGCGGCCGCAGAGGCAGGAGGGCCCGGCCGCTGGCTGCTGCGCTCCCCGGTCCGGCTCTGGTGCGGTTATGTAAGTGGGCCGCTAATACTGCTTTCATTGTCGGTGGAACCCAAATTTAAAAAGGAAATTATTCTCCTGATGCTCAATTCGCCTAATCCCCATCTGTCTCTCCCCTGGTCCCCACCCCCCCGCGCTCGCCGAGCGCTAGCATCTAAGGGCCTTGAACACGCTCCAGATTTCTAATTTAGTTTGCTTATGCAACCAAAAATATTATGGCCGCGGCTTCTGGGGGTGACTAAGTCTGTATTCTGGGCTCCAGGCACACTAAAAACGGCAGCGCCAGGGCCCCGCGCCGCTCGCGCGCGCACCACACGCCGGCTTTTTTTTGGTTCCTCCGAGGCGCCGGCAGCTCTGCAGCGGTGGGAGCCGCAGGAGGGAAAGGCCGCCGGGCCGCCCGGAGCGGGGAGGGCCGGGGACGCCCGGGAGGAAGGAGGGTAGCGCCGCGAGGGCCGGCCTGGGGCGCCCGCACACGCCGGGGGACGCTCTGGTCGCCGGCGCCTGGGTTCCTCTCGGAACCTCAGCCTCCTCCCATTTCTTTTATTCTCAGGCTCTCGTTCCTTTGTGCCAGGAGCAGGAATCCGTCTTTCCCGCCTGTGCCCTTACCCAGAGATCTGTTGAAATATGTTTGCTGCACCATTGTTTATTCTGGAATAGCGAAAAATTGGAAACAGCCCTTCTATCAATGGGGATCCATCTAGTGAATGAGGGGAACTTCGACACTCTGGGGTACTGTGTAGCTGATAAAAAACAATGGGTTGATCAAGATGGCTTGATGTGGATTCAATTAAATTAAAATTAAATTAAAAAAAGGCAAGTCACAGAAAAAGAGAGTATGGTTTTAATTGTGTTTTTAAAAAATCATCAATGTGAAAATGGAAGGCTACAATGGACTGTAAGGTGGTCACCTCTGGCGAGTGGACTGAGATTGGGGATGGGGAGGGTGAAAGAGATTTTTGGGTTTCATCCTACTTCTGCATTTTTTTTTTTTTAAATTTATTTTTTGCGGTACGCGGGCCCCTCACTGTTGTGGCCTCTCCCGCTGCGGAGCACAGGCTCCGGATGCGCAGGCTCAGCGGCCATGGCTCACGGGCCCAGCCGCTCCGTGGCATGAGGGATCTTCCCGGACCGGGGCACGAACCTGTGTCCCCTGCATCGGCAGGCGGACTCTCAACCACTGCGCCACCAGGGAAGCCCTACTTCTGCATTTTTTCAATCATACAAAGAGACTATATTCATGTATTACTCCCATAGCTTTAATTTGCTTTCAATGTTACAGGGGAGCGGGAGAGAAGAGCAGGGAGCTTCCCTGACTCATAGTCTCTGGAAGCAGTGGTCAGATCAGGAGTGGGACTGACAGGAAGGCACCTGCTCTCTACCTGCCCCTGGTTGGGGCTTCAAGATGCAGGACTACTGTGCTTTGAGCTCTTGCTGCCAGAAGTCTTGGGGCTGAGGGCTGGATGGGCACCTGGCCTGGCAGGGCAAATGCTGAGGGGCAGAGCACTGGACTGGGAATCAGAAACTCGGCTTCTAGTCCTGAAGGTCTGGCTGGATGGCCCAGTCTCCCTTCTGCCCGCCACTCTGGCATCCGCTGCCCTGATGGCCAGGCCAGGGCTGGGTGCGAAGGTGTGGCGACCTGGTCACCAGCTCTGAGGCCTGGGGTCGAATGTGAGACCTCGGCCACTTCTGGAGAAGTGTCACCTGACTTGACTTCTCCGGGCAAGGCCAGGGCTCCCTGAGGCCCCAGATGCAGAGAGCAGCACGTGTTTCCCAGGTCTAAGACAGGCCCAGATTGTATCTGCACAGCACTAATCAGCCAGACAGTGGAGGCATCCACACCGTCACCAAGGGAGCAAGGAGGCTGCCTGCACACAACGGGGTGTCTCTACAGCGTGCTGCCGACGTCCCCAGGTGGGCACTGACTCCTCCAGTAAGGTGTTGTCGTTCCAAACCAGGAAGCCCTGTGTGGGACTAGCTTGATGAAGTGTCTTCACCTCATTCCTTCTTGAGGCCTTCCGTCTGCTCAGGCACGTGGAGACTCTTCACAAGGTGTACTAAATGCAGCTTTCACCAAAAACAGGTGACTCGGGAGCCCTTTCCTTCCAGAGCCTCCCAGGGGCTCAGAGCCCTACACACCAACGAGCTAGTGAAGGCGGGAGATGGATGGGAGGCGAAGGACGCTACTGGCGCAGTTTGCGGAAACTTCAGATGAGCGTGATGAGGTACAGGGATGTGTGGAGGACATGGGGGCCACCTCATCTGGGAGAGATGAAAACTAACGGTCCTGCCAACGGGGGGCACATGTGCCAGGGCAGGCGCAGGGAGCCAACGTTAATCTCTTTCCTCAGAGTTGACCCCCTGCAAACGCACATCACAGGCTCACGTACAAGCCTGTGCTCACACAGCAGGCGTGCAGGCAGCACAGCTCCTCACACGAGCACACCCACTCGTGCACACTCGCACACACCCCCTCACATACAAGCAGGCTCACCGCACATGAGAAGAAGAGCACACGTCCATGCACACTCCCAGTACACACCCACACAAACCCTCGTGCCCAGGCAAACCCATGGGTGCTCACACACAAGAAGACAAGCACACAAAAGACACCAAAGCACAAATAGGGGCACACACGTCCACACACATGCCAGCACCCACCCACGTACACACACGTGCAGGTGAACACGGATGCCAGCCCTCTGGAGCTGCTCAGGCAGGCGCACACAGAGGACACAGCTGCATCTGCACACTCATGCCCTCATACACATGGTGGCTTTTTTTTTTTTTGCGGTACGCGGGCCCCTCACTGTTGTGGCCTCTCCCGTTGTGGAGCACAGGCTCCGGACGCGCAGGCTCAGCGGCCATGGCTCACGGGCCCAGCCGCTCCGCGGCGTGTGGGATCCTCCCGGACTGGGGCACGAACCCGCGTCCCCTGCATCAGCAGGCGGACTCTCCACCACTGCGCCACCAGGGAAGCCCCACATGGTGGCTTTTAAGGCCATAGCAGGCTCCCTGCTTCTTCTTGCAAGTGGGGCCAGCGGGTGTGGAGTGAAATTGTGGTTTAGAGGGAAGCTGAAGGACTCCTAAAGTACATTTAGCAAAGCAGTTCACAGAGGCATATGTCCTTCGAGTATCTTTATCTTTAGCACTCATATGTCTAGCAGAGTCTGGGTGGCTCAGTATTGCTACCAGGAAGGAGGACAAGCTCAGTATTGCTACTGGGTGCAGAGGAAGGATACCCCTTGCTCCTCGTCACCCTCCCCCCACACACACACCATAGTGTTCCCTCCCCCAACCAACTGGGTTCCCCAGAAGCCTGCCCCCTTCCCACCAGGAAAACAGCCATCAGGGCAGATTCTCCAGCCCCCACCCAGATGCCTGGAGAGAGGGTCAGCCAGCCCCGTGCCCCCCACCTCAGGAGCTCAGGTCCCCAGAGCACTTGGGGCCATAACCATCAGCCTTGGGCCTGGGCTGTGGCTGACTGTGGGAGGCCTCTCCCCAGTTCCCCCAAATGTATGCATGGATGGTGTTTTCCACTACTCCTGAGCTGGCAGAAGGTCTGGGCATATGCCCCAACCCTCTGGCTGGTTGCAGACAAGCCAGTGGATTTCGAAAGCTATTTAATCCCTGGGTTCTGACACACCCAGTTCACCACCAAGCAGGATCTAGTGCCTACGGATCTGATGTCAGAGGGCGGCCCTGGCACAGCTCCCTCCTTCCCGCCCACATGAGCGTGGCGGAGCCAACAGAGAGAAAGAAGATCCCCAAAGCCTCACCTTGTGAATCACAACCATTTGCTTCACGCCAGGCCTGCAACATCAGCACCTTCTAAAAAATGATGCTGGAAAAGAATAAGAGCAGGAAAAAGCATCAGGGGCTATCAGGTGAGGACAGCAGATAAGCAAAGCTTAACGGCCTTGTGTTTATCTCAAAACAGTACTGAACGTATTTAGGCAGAGAAAAAACTGGAAAAACTAAGTAATTATTTCTAGAAATTTATCATTCAACAAATATTTGTTGAGCACCTAGTATTTGTCACATTGTTTTAGGTGCTGGGGTTATAAGAGTGAAGAGACAAAACCCTTAGGGATCTTAGATTCCTGGGAGTTAACAGACAATAGCAAACACCTAAGCTCAATATAGAGCATGTTAAACCGTGATAAGCGCCATGGGAAGAGGGCAAAGGAGAAGAGATATGGGTCACTGGGGAGCTGAAATTTTTAACAGATTTTATTTTTTAGAGCAGTTTTAGATTTATAGAAAAATTAAAATAGTACAGAGAGTTCCCCCAAATCCCTCCCCCTGTACACAGTTTCTCCTGTTATTGACGTCTTAGAATGGTGCATTTGTAACGCTTGATTAATGAATCAATATTATTATTAACAAGTCTATTGTTTATTCAGATTTCCTTAGTCTACCTAATTTTCATTTTCTGTTCCAAGATCCCACCCAGGGCACCACATTATACTTAGTTGTTTTGTCTCCTTAGGCTCCTCTTGGCTACGACAGTTTCTTAGATTTTCTTTGTTTGTTTTTTTTGCGGTACACGGGCCTCTCACTGTTGTGGCGTCTCCCGTTGCGGAGCACAGGCTCCGGACGCGCAGACTCAGCGGCCATGGCTCACGGGCCCAGCCGCTCCGCGGCACGTGGGATCCTCCCGGACCGGGGCACGAACCCGTGTCCCCTGCATCGGCAGGCGGACTCTCAACCACTGCGCCACCAGGGAAGCCCAGCTCTTCTTTGTTTTTGATGACCTCAACAAAACTAGGAAGTCCTGGTCAGGTATATTGTGTTGGAATTTGCCTAATATTTTCTCATGATCAGACCGGGCCTATGAGTTTCCAGGAACAAGATCACAGAGGTAAAGTGCTATTTTCATCACATGTCATATCAAGGGTACATGTTATCAACGTGATTTATGGCTCTTGATGTTGACCCTGTTCACCCGGCTGAAGCAGTATTTGGCAGGTTTCTCTACTCTCCCCTCCCCTCTTTCCATACTGACATCTTGGGAAAGAAGTCGCTTGGGAAGGAAGTGCGTGCAAGCCCACACTGGAGCGGAAGTTATGCTCCACTGCCTCCGTTTAGGGTGAAGTATCAACATAAATTTTTTGGAATTCTTCCGCAGGAGCGATTGGTCTCTTCTCACCCATTTATTAATTTACTCGACACGTTTATAATGGACTCACAGATATTTATTCTACATTTGGGTTATAATCCAGTAATACTTTATTTTGTTGCTCAAATTGTTCCAGCTCTTTCACTAGCTCCTGTGGCCCATTGACATGCCCCCATCAATTTTTTTTTTTTTTTTTTAGCACTTCCTTACTCTCTGGCACAAGAAGATGCTCCAGGCTTATCTTATGTACTTCCTGCCCCAGTCCTAGAATCAGCCATCTCTCCAAGAAACCCTGGATCCTTTTATTGTAGAATGGTACTAGAAACCAAGATCTGGGTACTAGGTGTGCTCTGTAATTTTTAATATGATGGTTAATGAAAGCTTCTCAGAGAAGGTAATATGTGAGTGAAGGCCTGAAGAAGGTGAGAACAAACCATAGAAATATTGGGGGAGGATCACTCCAGGAAGAGGAAGACTGCAAGTGCAAAGGCCCTGAGGCAGGCATGTGCATAGTATATGCAAGGAACAAGGAGGCTAGTGTGGCTGCAGCCAGATGTGGGAGAGGTGGGGGAGGTGTAGATAGAATAGAGCTATCATGAAGGGCTGTGGCTTTCCTCAGATGGACAGGGGAGCAGACGGACAAAATGATCTACTCTGATTGTGGTTTTTTTTTTTGACACACCACGCGGCATGAGGGATCTTAGTTCCCGACCAGGGATTGAACCTGTGCCACCTGCAGTGGAAGTGCGGAGTCCTAACCCCTGGACGGCCAGGGAGTTCCCCTAAGTTATTTCTTAATAAAATCCCTCTGGCTATTACGTCAGGAATAGAATGAAGGGGATGAGCAGATATCACTGTAGGAATCCAACGAGCAATGATGTTGGCTTAGATCAGGTTGAAGCAATGGAGGTGGGGTAAGGGGCTGAAACTCCGAGGCAGAGCTGACAGTGTCTTCCGACAGACTGGATGCTGGGCGAGAGCTGGGAGCCTGATCATCTGGAAGGAGGCCGCTGTGACTTGTCCCATTTCGGGAAGACTGGAGGAGCCGCAGTTTTGGCAGGGTTCAGGAGCTCACCTTTTGGACACATTAGTTTAAGACGCCCACCGTTCATCCAGTCTGGAGCTCGGGGGAAGGGTGGGCTGGAGATATGAGATGAGAACAAGGCCCAGGTGAGAGCCAGGTCTCCAGCCTCCCGGCCCAGCACTGAGATGCTCATTGATTTTAGCCAGTCGGAGCCTCAAGGCCATGGGCTTAGGCCTGTTCGGGGCCGAGGCCACTCAGCCCAAGCTGAACACAGGACCAGGAGCCAGTCCTCAACCATGCAGGGGCGGAGGAGCCCCTGAGGGAAGTGGCCCCAGATCTGGGGGAGGGCTCGGTCGGTTCCCAGAGAACCCTTGGCTTTGCTTTAGACCAGGATTTACCACGCATAGCTGGGGCTCAGGGCATGGAAATGCTCAGAGTGGGGGTGGGCTTTCTCTCCAGCTGGGTGCTTCCCGGGGTGGGACTTGGGAACCACACTTACTTTTTCCTCAGCACCCAGCTCTGGGCCCCAAGCCAGTCATCAGGGCTGCCAAGAGAATGAAGGACATACTCTGGTGGGCAGCATCTCTGGTCTGTGGGCCAGAGGTCACTGGAGCCCTAAAACAGGAGGGATGGAGGAAGGGAGAGAAGGCGGTAGAAGAGGGGTGAGGTGAGGGGATAGGAGACAGGGGGAGGGAGGGGGCGGGGAGGGTCCTAGACACGGGGCGGGGGTGGTGGGAGAAGGAGAAGAGAGGGGACACAGGGGAGGCCAGCAGCCCTGGGCCTCAGGACTCCGAAGCCTGGGGAGTGGGCAACGGCCAGGAGCCCTTCTTGCCTTCTCCCTTTCTCTCACCCACCCTCCTACCCGTCAGCAGATGCTGTGGGCTTCACCCACGGCTGGACACACAGTCAGACCAGCCCTCCCCCGACTGGCGGTCTCCACCCTGTCCAGGCCACCACTTTCTCCTATTTGCGCCTCTCTAAGAGCTTCCTCCTGCTTTTGCCTCTACAGTCTGCTCTCCTCAGAGCAGCCAGAACTCTGCTTCTAAAACAAAAACAAGGTCAGGCCATCCCTTCAAAAATCCTGGAATGGAGAGGCCTCCCCCGGCCCTGCTCCACCTGCCTCCACCCTCCTGGCCTCCCTCCAGGCCTCTCACACTGGCCTCCCCAGTGCCCCTGACACCCCAGGCCGCGCCTGCCTTGGGGCATCTGCACTGGTGGTGGCCTCTGCCCGCCCGACCACTTTCCTCCACTTTCCCACGTGCCTTATCCCCTCATTCTCTTCAGGTCTCAGTTCAGACGTCACCTCAGGCCTTCCCTGGGCACCCTCTATCACTGCTTCTCACTACCCCCTTACCCAGCTTAGTTTTTCTTAATACTTATCACCAGTTCATATATATATTTACATTTAAGATTTCCCCCATGAGAACTGTTTTGCCGCCAGTGTGTCCCCAGCACCTGAAACAACTCCCAGACAGGTAGGCACTACATAATATTTGTCAAATAAACTAACGGCCACCTCTCACCTCAAGAGTCCCCCAGGGCTGGTGTAGGCCATCCTCATCAGGTCTGACCGCTTGGCTCTCAGAAGTTCTTAGACCCTAAAGATGGGAAGGGAATGCACCAGAACCGCAACAGAGCCAATCGCACCCTCCTGCAAATCTGCAATTCCACGTGAGGCTGAAAGCTCACACCTTCCCAGAGCCTCCTCCTCCCCTAAGCCTTCCAGCCAGCCAGGCCCCAGAGCCTACAGGTCACCTCCAAAGCACCTCGTCACTCCCGCTCTTGTCCGGCCCCATTGCCCCCTAGCTCATCAGCTCAAAGCCTCAAAGCTCGCACAGGAATCCAGAGTGGTCTTGCTAACAAGCGCGTCAGGCCTGTTCCCTGCCCCTGCTTAAACTCCTTCTGTGGTCGTCAGGATAAAGTCCGAAGTCCGGATGCCTCTGCCTCTAGCCCCACCTCCTCTCCAGCCGCCGCGCCCCCCCGCCCCCCCGACCTGGGATCTCCTTCCTTTGAGCTCCTGTGGGGGATCGGCCCCATGGTGCCCTCCCAGCCCCCCTTCCTCTCCACAACCCTCTTCAGTGACTGCAGGTAGTGGTGTAACTGTCATCCTGCCTTCCCACTTTGAGTTCTCAGGGCTCTGTCTTGAGTCCTCTTTGCACGGCAAGCTGGCTGACCTGTTTGGATGTTTGCCAAGAGCGGCTGTGATGGGTGAGGGGGGCGGTGGAGGGGAGACCACGGAAGGAGGAGACCAGGACGGGTGCCGAGGCCCCTGGTCTATCCCTTGGCGTCACCACTGCTGACCTGGCGTCAGACCCTAGGCTCCGTGGGCAGGACTGGGTCTCTCTGCTCCAGGGCCTGACACGGAAGAGGCTCTTAGGAAACATCCATTAACTGTCTGGCTGAATGGTTGACTCCAAGGAGTGGCTTGGAGTGATTTCTTCTTTTCTATGTTTCTGTATTTTCCAATTTTTATAAATAAGTTACATCCCTCAATGTTTAGAATGAAAAACAAAAACTAACCTTGAAAAATCATTCTTATGAAAATGTTGACTAAAAAGTAACACTTCCCGTATCTTCCAAAGCTGAAGAGACGCACACCCCTTGCCCTGCCATCCCTCCTGTGGGCACATACCCAACGGAGATGCGGTCCTGTAGTCCCAATAGATCAAGACTAGAGTGTTCACGGCAGCTGGGAACTGGAACCTACCCAAACGTCCACCAGCCGTAGCATGGGTGAAAGCGCTGTGATGGGGTCACTTGGTGCTGAGCTACCAGCCATGAGGACTTAACAAGACTTAAATGAAACATAATGTTGGGCAAAAGAAACTAGACACAAAAGAGCACATGCCGTATGGCTCCATGTCTGGACAGTTAGCGTGGACAGTTTAGAAGCAGGCGTAGGGGGTTAGCGTAACTCTGGGGCTAGTGAGTGAAGGTGTCCTGAGGGGCTCTGGGCGCTGGTGAGGCGCTGTTGTTTGATCTGAGCGCTGGCTCCCTAGGCATGTTCAGCTTGCGCTAATTCATCCAGTTGTACACTTTTGAGCTTTACAATTTTCTTATGTATGTTTAACTCCAGAAAAAATGTTAAGGAAAGAAAACGGCATGCATCCTGGAATGAGTTAAATCTGCCTCTCTTTTCTGTCCAAAGGGGGGCAGAGTGCAGGTGTCCAGGGTCCCTGGTGTACTGGCCTCACCGGTGCCTCCAGAGTTCCCCTCCAGTCTCTGAGACACCCGACCCCGAGACTCAGATTCTGTTTCCATCAAGCCTAGGGGATGCTCTCCAGAGCTCTGGGGTCAATTCCCACCATCACAATTTAGGACCGAGAAGCACGGCTCTGGGGGGCTACGGGCTGTCCCTCCCTGGCTGGGTTACTCTGGGCCTCCCTGCCACCAGCCACCAGCTGTGAAGCAGGGCAGGGACTGGGGGCTGGGGGCTGGGGGCAGGGGGCATGCTCTGTGTGGGAGGGCAGAACACAGCACAGGCCGCCTGGGTCCTTGAGTCCTGTCTGGCAGCCTCGTGGCACCCTCCCATCCCTGTAGGGCAGCCTGGCAGGAGCGGCTGTCACACTTCAGTGCCTCCCTCGCAACCCCCATCTCCAGCAGAGGACAGGGAGCAGGGCACCTGCTTCGCTGCACCCAAGGGCAAGGGAAGCCCAGGGACCTCATCTGACCTTGTACTTAGCCCCCAGAGGTCACCACAGCGGGGCTCTAGGGGCTCAGGTCGCCACAGTCAGGACGGGGGAGGGCAGTAACCAGTCCTAGCCGAGCAGCAGCCCGGGGAGGGGCGGGGATCCAGCGCTGCCCTCCGCCATGGCCGCCAGTGAGGTTATAAATAACCACCGCGGGTCGCGTTACCTCCTGACCTCCAGCTGGAGCCCAGCGATCCGCAGTGATTAGCATCTCCTCGCTCGCCGCCCACTGCGAACAAATACCCCTCTGTGTGCCTCCCGGGCGCCGGGCCTCACCGCGGGGGCCGCAGGAAGCAGGATGTTGGCCCGGAGTCAGGCACCCCAGGCTCCCCCCGCCTCCCCGGCCTGGGTCTGCCCACAGGGGTACCCCCTTCAAAGCCAGTGGGAAGGAGGCAGCACTGGTGACTGGCCCCCCTCCTCCCAAACGTTTCCGGAGTCACACAAGACAAACAGCATTCTCCCCAGCAGGGCCCCACCTTCCTAGATGGCAGCCGAAGCTCAGAGGGGGATGTGACTGGTCCAGGGTCACACAGCCATACATGGCTGACGGGGAAGCACCCAGATGTCAGACGTCCTAATTCTGACCCTGAGTAGCCATTGTAAAAGGAGGTTGGGGATGGGGAGATTGGCCTATTCATTCAACACATTTTTGCTGAGCATTTACTAGGTGCCAGGTGCCGTTCCAGGCAGAAACCCTTACCCCTGTGGAGCGGTAGTCTAGGCGACGGGGTCACTGACTCCCTGGAGCCTGGGGTCTCTTGATGGAGCCATAGTCCAGGCAGCTGCTGAGGGTCTTGAGGCCCAGGGAGGGAGACTGGGTCAGGGAGTGAGAGGGCCAGGCTGAGGGCGCTGTGGGGCTGCAGGTGGCCAAGGCCAAGTGAGTGTAACATCCCAAGCTAGGAAGGATTTGTCTCATTAGTGGGCGCCCTCCCCCACACCGCTTCCAATGACCTTGCACCCAGGGCAGAGGGTGAGGTCTCACACAGCGCCCAGTCGCGGTGGTCGTCCTGGGGGAAGCCACAGGACTGGGGCTAGCCGAGGAGCTGGCTCTGCCCAGTGCAGAGAGGAACTGAGTCAGGAGGTTTGAAGAGGCCAGCAGTGAGGGAGGGGGTGGTTCTGGATGCTTCCTTCCTTTTCTGCCACGCTCGCAGACACTTGGAAGCACTTGCAAGAACTTGGGCTGTGTGGCTTCACCATCTCCTTGCCCTCTCTGGGCCACAATTTCCACAGGTAGGAATGAAAGGGTCTGGCTGCCTGGGGTCCTATTCTAGGGACTCAGAGATCCTCCACTCCGAGTCAGGCTCAGCCCGCGCGTGTTCCCCTTGCCCGATGAAGCGCAGGGCAGAGGCCAGCGGAGGCGTCGGGCGTGGCCAAGTGGCCATGGGTAGCCAGTGCTGGCCAGCCCCCCGCACCACGTGTGCAGAAGTACCGTGCACACGTTGCTGGTGTGAGTGTGCGGGACATGCCTGCAGCTGCGTGCGTGGGAGTGTGCCTGGTGGGCCGGTGGCTGTGTGAAGCACGTGTGCAGAAGGGTGTGGATGTCCTGGTGTGTGGATATCACTGTTTGCATGGGGGAGGAGATGGGATAGCGTGTGGGCGAGTGCAGAGTGTGTGGGGTCCCTCGTGTCGGTCCAGGTGTGCACACGGAGGGCAGTGTGTGTCTTGGCCGGACTTAGCTTGAGGCGCGGGATGAAAGCCTGGCGGGCGCTCCCTCACTCTGCAAACTCCCTCTGCCCACATGGTCAGCCTGTGGCCGATGGGCCCTGACCAGTCAATGAACTCAGGGTCTGGAAGAGTCAGCAGCTTTTCCAACCTCTTTGCCAAATGAGGTGTCAGCACAGAGGCAGGGGTAGGGGTACAGGCTGGGGAAGGTGGCAGTGACTTCGTGACAACTGGCTGCTGGGGAGGGGGTGGGGAGCTGGGCCTGGCTGGAGTGAGGAAACCTGCCCCACTGGCCCCTGTTTGGAGCAAGGCCTGGGGACCCACTCTGGGTGGGAGCAGCGGCCCAGCCCCAGGCTCACACTTCTTGGGGACCCCTTGGTTCCCTTTGTGGGGGGCGTGGTTATGCCAGGGTCTCCCAGGAAGGCGGGGAGGGGCACCCTGGAGCACTGAGCACCTAACAGGGGCTTTCACAAGCCATCCCATGAGCTTACAGCAACCCCATGAGGTAAGGGCTCTTATTCCTCTCTTGCAGATGAGGAAACTGAGGCTCAGAGAGGCAAAGGGATGGAAGTATCTGAAGCCACGCAGCTAGAGTAAGTGGTGGAAGCGGCCTAGAAACGTGGGTCGGTGTGTCTCCCACTCCACCCCACCGTGACGCGGGACGGCGGCAGGGGTAGCCCTTCAAACTGCTCCTCTGTGAAGGCCTTGAAGTTTAGGCATTGGACCTTCTCTGAATCCTCAGACCCTCCACATACTTCTCTACAATTTGGGGGACAGTGGACATCACTCACCATGCAGTGGGGCCACCACAAGTACTCAGAAGCCTTTCTCTAAGCACAGGTGGGAGGCTGGGCCCTATTGTGAGCACAGTGCCTTGGTCCAGGGATCAAGGCCTGGACTCACAGGGATCAGGCTCGTGCTGCTCCTTTGTGGGGTTAGAGGGGCCCCAAGATCACAGACCCAGGGGTGCATGTGAGTAGCATCTTTGCACCCAGAAGCTGAGATCACGTTTGGGGTGCTGTTTCTTCAGCCATTGACTAGTTTCTCATAATAATAATAACAATAGTAATAATAATAAAAACTACCCCTGCCTACGCCTTCTAGTTCATAAAGTACTTTCACAAGCATTCTCTCATTTAGTCCTTACACCTGCCCTGTGATGAGGAGTTAATATGCCCATTTTTTGGAACCAGAAACTGAAGCACAGGAGGTTCTGGGACTAGTCTCAGCTCTCATGGCCAGGAAGTAGCAGCCACCCAGTCTTCCTGACCCCTGCCCAGACCCGCTCCTTCCACAGCAGCAGCCCTTCCCAGAGGAGCGTGGTGATCATCCGACTTCTCCAGGGGCAAGCCTGCCCCATTCCCCGCACTGAGACCAGACAATGTGCTCTTTTCATCTGGGGCTGTGTGAGGACTGGTCCCCGCCCTCCCCTCCTGCAAATACTGGGGGCTGGGATGGTGGGGACGATGTAGAGAAGCCAAAGTGACTGCTGCAGAAGAGAGCTGGAAATAGGTGCTGGGGAGGGGTCCCCACTGCCCTTGGCTTTGGGCCCAGCAGAGGGGTGGCAAGGACCAGCGGCTCCTGGAACATGAGCCCTGTACCAGCTGTTGCCATGTTCCCATCTGCTTGTGGCAAAGTGAGAAAAATAAGGACAAGACAGTGGGGTTTTCCTACAGGTCAACCTACTCAATCTGAAGGACTGACCTGAGTTGTGTATTTTCGTGTGTATGTGTTTGTCTGTGTGTTTAAAAGGACTTTTCCTTTGACATTTCCTTTTAATGTCCTTAACTCAGCAAAAGGAAAAACTGGTGACCATGTCAGAATCTAAATTGTTGTTTTGGAAATATTAGTGACCTGAGAAATCCTAAGACTGGGAGCCACTAAGCCAACTCCTAGTTCTTGGTGGGACCTGGCATAGAAGCTGTTTTTTAGTTGAGGGATAATATCTGAACAGCTGGAAAAGCCCAAGGGGCAGAAGGGGCTCGGCGGGGTTCCTGCCCAGACTCAGCCCCACAGCCCCCGAGCCCAGGTGTCCCCAGGAAGCCTGAGCGGAAGGAACATTTGTGTGACGCACAGGGAATTCTGAGAAAGGCCTCAGGGCTAATTCTCCATGCCACACGCCCTCAGCTTCTTCTGTGGTCTGGAGGCAGGCACAGATGCTCCCCTAAACCTCACCCCTGCCTTCCCCGGCCGTCTCAAGGCAGGTTTCAAAATAGCACAAGCCCTGGAGGAGACGTCATGGGTCAGGCTGGCTGCCTGCCCCTCAGAGAGGGCACATTGGTAATGTCAAGGCCAAATATAGAGGGACCCAGGACACCGATGGGGGACTCCGGGCCTGGGGAGCTGCACCAGCTTCGAGATGCCTACGCTACCCCACCCGCGCCGAGCCCTGTACCCGCTAAACCCGGGCAGCTGGGAGGCAGTGCCTCCTGGCCTGGCCGAGGCCCAGGGACATGTCCTAACAAGTCCTGACTGGAGCTGGAAGGGCGCCGGCCTGGGCTGGGTGTGAGCGCGGGGGCACGGCCTCCGTCTGGGGTCTCTCAGTGCTTTTATAGGCATCATTTCCCACAGGCTGTGCCTGAGATCAGGAGACCCTGGGGACAGAGGAAGTGGGTGCTCCCAGGTGGGAGCACTCCTGCCCTCCTTTCTTCCCAGCTTCCTAAGGAGACCAAGGCCGTAAATCCAGGGGTGGGAGGCAGAGAAGAGGGCAGGCAGCCAGGCCAAACCCCAATAAACTGCTTGGCTCAGTTGAACTGCAAATAATTAGTCCTGATCGCCAAGGTTGCCTCCACCCTCCACTCTCGGGAATTAAAAGTCAAAGGGCAGAGCTGCTGACGCAAATGTCAGGGGAGACGGGTGCTTTGGAACAGCTGGGATCCTGCTTCCCGGGCTCTGCCACCCCAGTGCCCTGGGCACGGCGTCCTCCAGGTCAGGGCCCGAGAGCCCAGTGTCCACGCAGGGAAGGGGGTCCACTGCCTCTCCCTCTTACCGGTTCTAAGGTGAACCATATTTGACTGGAGGGTAATCAGAAATTCCCATGAGGGCTTCCCTGGTGGCGCAGTGGTTGAGAACCTGCCTGCCAATGCAGGGGACACGGGTTCGAGCCCTGGTCTGGGAAGATCCCACATGCCGCGGAGCAACGGGGCCCGTGAGCCACAACTACTGAGCCTGCGCGTCTGGAGCCTGTGCTCCGCAACAAGAGAGGCCGCGATAGGGAAAGGCCCGCGCACCGCGATGAAGAGTGGCCCCCGCTCGCTGCAACTAGAGAAAGCCCTCGCACAGAAACGAAGACCCAGCGCAGCCAAAAATAAAGAAAGAAAGAAAGAAAAGAAATTCCCATGACATGGCATTGCCGATGCCTGGGGGCCTGGGGAGAAGCAGCGGCTCAGCATCTTGTGAGCCCCTCTCCCTCCCACGCCTAAAAGAGAGGACGAGAACTCCGCCCTCTCTACCGGGGGTGGGGGTGGGGGCGGCTCCCTGAAACCCGATGTGCGTCCCGCCAGGTCCACCCTGCAGCGGGCAAGCCCTGGGCAGCTGCACCGTGGTCTGTGCACCAGTGGTGACCCCCAGTGGTTAGTGTGGGACTTAAACTTGGGCTACTGCAGACCCAACCCTGAGCCTCAGCCCAGAGCAGTGGCTGGGGAACTCCGGGGTGTGCAAGGCTTAGGGATTTGATTTTGGTAAGAGGGCTGTTGGCATTTGGAAGTATTTTTGGATGATTTTTCTTAATTGAACTGTGGCCGGATCTAGGCCTACAGGTCCCACTGTTGGCGAATCAGCTTCAACGTGTCTAAGAATGCACTCATCTGCTAGCCCTGAAACTGCTCCCCCTCACTTCCCTGTTTCTATTAATAGCATCACCACCCTCCCAGTCCCTCAGGCGCGGAACCTCGAGCCTCCGAGTCATCTTCCACTCCTCCCCACACTGGGCTGGGTGGCTGGTCCTGCCCCTCCTCACTCTGCAGGTCACCCTTAACACCCTTTTCCCCCGGTACTCACGGCCGCTGCCCCAGTTAGTCAGCCTATCGCCCGAGCTGTTGCCATCCTCAACAACGCCTCTGGGTCAGACCTGGGTATGTGACTGGTCCTCCACTTACCCGCTGTGTGACCTTGGGCAAGTTACTTACCTTCTCTGAGCTCAGCTTCCTCAGTTGTAAAATGAGGATAATAATGACAGTCCCCACCTCACAGAGCATGGCAGAAATTAGACGACAGAATGTAAAGAGCCTATCACAGAGGAAGTGCTCAGTGCATGTGAATTATTAGGGATCATCCATCCAGTCCAACTTCTCCAGTTTAAACAAGTAAACTGAGGTCAGAGGCTGGAATGAGAGCTAATGTCTGGCATTGAGTTCCAAGTGCCTTTACAGCACGCTCCAGTGCAGGGCGAGTAGAAGTTCCTGGAGTCTTGAAGCTCCTCTCCACCCCCGCCCCCATCATCGTGTTCTGAACCCACAACCAAAGGCCACCTTCTGAGTTCACTGGACCCACCTGCCTCCTTCAGGGGCAGGTATGCCTGGTAAGAGTTGAGGTCACTCAGCCATAGCAAATATTCTCTGGGATGAGACAACCACAGATCACGTCCAGTGGCTGTGAGTCAGGGCGGCCCATCTACAAGGTGCTGAGTGAGGTCCGGCACGTTGACCTGGCCTCCTTGGGGCTGCTGGACATGCAGGGCTGTGGCCATACAGCAGAGGTCAGAGGAGGGCAGGCTCCTACTCTTGCAACCCCGCCCTCACGTCCCTCTGCCGACTCACACCCACCCCACCTCCAGGCCTCGGGACTTCGCTTGGGGGTCAGAGGGAGGGCAGGCTGATTCAGCCAGCTTCCCATCTAGGCACAAATGGGCAGCCGGCATCCACAGCCTCATTAAAATTGAAAGTGGGAGCCTTGTTCTGGGAAGAGATTTTCAAAGGGA
Source organism: Grampus griseus (assembly GCF_964374135.1). Taxonomy (NCBI): domain Eukaryota; kingdom Metazoa; phylum Chordata; class Mammalia; order Artiodactyla; family Delphinidae; genus Grampus; species Grampus griseus. Next base: position 24,797,590 of record NC_139014.1, read on the forward strand.
CTTTTAAATTTTTTTATAAATTTATTTATTTTGGCTGTGTTGGGTCTTTGTTGCTGCGCGCAGGCTTTCTCTAGTTGCTGCGAGTGGGGGCTACTCTTCGTTGTGGTGCGCGGGCTTCTCACTGCGGTGGCGTCTCTTGTTGTGGAGCACGGGCTCTAGGTGCGGGGGCTTTAGTAGTTGCAGCACTTGGGCTCAGTAGTTGTGGTGCATGGGCTTAGTCCACGGCCTGTGGGATCTTCCGGGACCAGGGCTCGAACCCTTGTCCCCTGCATTGGCAGGCAGATTCTTAACCACTGCGCCACCAGGGAAGTCCCTCAAAGGGGGACTTTTCCCCACAAAGAAACAGCAGCAAGAAAAGCAGATGACCCAGGTTCAAACGTGGGCCTATCCTAGGGCCCTTGGACACCTACTGTCTAAGACAGTGGCTCTGGAAGAGGGATAGTTTTGTTCCCGAGGACATCTGGCAATGCCTGGAGACAGTTTTGGTTGTTATAACTGGGGAGGGGTGGTGTGCATGTCCTCCTGGCGTTTAGTGGGTAGATGTTTAGCAGCCAAAGATGCTGCTAAATATCCCATAATGCACAGCACAGACCGCACGACAGAGGATTATCCAGCCCAATGTCGACAGCGCCCAGGTTGAGAAACCCTGGTCTAAGAGCCATCTGTCCAGCAGGGGAAACCCTTGCCTCAGAGCTGCCTTGAAGATTGAGGGAAACAATGCATGTGAAGAACCACGACTGGACCTAGCTCATGCTCCGTGTCTGCAAGGGACCTTTGTTTGCTGAGGCCTTTTCTTGGCCTGGGATACCCTTGCTGGTGGGCGGAGGTGGAGTGGACACACCCCCTCACATGAGAATTGATCTTTCTGAATTGATATTAGTGTTTCTGCCCCACACAGCCTGAGGCAGAGTTTCTAGAACAGTCTGGTGCTCACTTGCAAACGCTTTCAACAAACAGAACGCAGGCTCTGGAGGGGAAGCCCACTGTTTCGGCAAGTGAGTTCCGTAGGGAAAACGGGGCACTTGCCATCCCACTCGTGCCTCTCAGCGCTTGGGCTCATCAAGTCTCCCTGTGACCCACCCACCCGCCCCTTTCACTTGAGCCTGTGAGGCAGAGAGAGGGGAGAGGACAGGAGGTGAAAAACACCTCCTCCAAGCTGTCCTCAGACCTAGCAGACGCCCCCCGGGGGGGAAGATTTGTTTAGAAGCAGCCCCGCGCAGAGGCTGCTGTGAAGCAGAGTCTGCAAGGGTCCAGCCAGCCCCCCTGCCACTCACCTCAGCTGGCATCTGCCTCTCCTTCGGCCTTAACAGCCGAGGGGTCAAGTGTCTTCTCTACAAAAATCGGTCCCCAATAAATCATCACCTTCTCCTCTGGGATGGGACTGGTGAACCCAGATCAGAATCCCCACACCCTGGCCCCTGAGCTCTGCTTTGCTGGTCTACCAGCTCAAGCATAATAGATTATCGGATTATAGCCCCGATGGGGGTGGAAAGGTCAGGCCAGTTGATAAAGATGGGACCCTGAGACCCCTTCTGGCACTGCTCATTTGTGGGGTCTGGGGGACCTGGGGGATTAAAATCACACCCTCCTTCTCTGGGTCTCAGGTTAAGGCACCTGTTCAATGGGGGACAACACCACCTTCCAAACCTCACTGATGGCAGTAGGCCAAGCTGGGGGTGGGGTTTCTGAGTCTGGAAATCCAGACTCCAGGACATGCCCAGACACACAGCTGTTCTCAAAAAGGAAGCAGCAGCAGTGGGGGAAGGGCAACACACCAGGAAGAGGGGAAAGGGGAGACCCAAGAACTTCCGACTGATTGAGCACGGTTAAAAGGGCCTAACGAAGGATCTGTTCTGAGTCTCCAGGTCAGAGCTGCCTCCTGCCACAGGAATCTCCTTCCTGGGGAAACACTGTTTTTTCCTTTTCTTTTCGCTGCACTGCTAGGCTTGTGGGATCTTACTTCCTCAACCAGGGATCGATGGAACCTGGGCCCTCATCAGTGAAAGTGCAGAGTCCTAACCACTGGACCCCCAGGGAATTCCCTCCGGGGAAACATTTATGGGCTTCCTGCTCAAGGGGTGATCCCATCATGAAAGTTCTAGGCTCAAACGGCTCACCAAAAGTTCCTTCCAAGGACCCTCATCCCTCTGGCTGTTCCAGCTTCCAGCTTTCCTGTCACTTTTTTTTTTTTTAATAAATAAATAAATTTATTTATTTATTTTTGGCTGCGTTGGGTCTCTGTTGCTGCCCGCAGGCTTTCTGTAGTTGCGGTGAGCGGGGACTACTCTTCGTTGAGGTGCGTGAGCTTCTCATCGTCGTGGCTTCTCTTGTTGTGGAGCACGGGCTCTAGGCACGTGGGCTCAGTAGTTGTGGCTCGTGGGCTCCAGAGCACAGGCTTAGTAGTTGTGGTGCACGGGCTTAGCTGCTCCGCGGTATGTGGGATCTTCCTGGGCCAGGCCTGAACCCGTGTCCCCTGCATTGGCAGGTGGATTCTTAACCACTGCACCACCGGGGAAGTCCCTTTCCCGTCACTTTCTAATGCCACAAACTTTCTGACATCCTCCCCTCCCAGCCCAAGCTTTTCTCCCAAGCTTTTCCCTTCCTCAACTGGCTTTACACTGGGTGCTCCCAGATGGTGGGATCTGGCCTGTAGCTTGGCACAGGTGGCTGGACAAAGATGGACAAGCTCCGGGTGGTATGTGGACGGTAGAAGCTGTCTGTCTCTCTGACCCCAGGCAGGAAGAGGGGGAGTGAGCGACAGAAACTGTGTATGAGGCCTGTCGGCCCCTCATACCCACCCAAAGGCCCTGGAGCATCCCTGAGCCCTCTCGGGCACTGAACTCCCCAGGCTTGAGGATGGCAAATATCCCTCTTCTCCAGGTGTGTGGCTACTCCCGTTCCCACTTCACCTGTGTGTGTGTGTGCGCGTGCGCGATGCGTGTGCGCACACACTGACTGGTCTATAGCACTTGAAGGCCAAGGGGGAGGTGGCACGGGTCCTTTACCCTGTGCACTCCCTGCCCCATCCAAGGCAGCTGTGACCACCCCCACCCCCCACCAGTGTTGGCCGGCCTTATCTCCCTCCTTGGGGCCCTCACCTGCCTCCATTAGTGCAGTAATATCTCACAATACCCCTTTCCCATCAAGAGGATCCGACAGCTTCTTGCAACTTTGGTGGTGGTGTTGGGGTAATAAGCCCTAATGTCCACTCTTTTGTTCCTAATGTTTAGAATCGTAGGGGCAGAAAGGGACCTTGAACTCACCCAACCCCCTGACATTTTACAGAATAGAAAAATGAGCTTCCCTGGTGGCGCAGTGGTTGAGAGTCTGCCTGCCGATGCAGGGGACACGGGTTCGTGCCCCGGTCCGGGAGGATCCCACATGCCGCGGAGCGGCTGGGCCCGTGAGCCATGGCCGCTGAGCCTGCGCGTCTGGAGCCTGTGCTCCACAGCGGGAGAGGCCACGGCAGTGAGAGGCCCGTGTACCACAAAAAAAGAAAAATGAGGGCCTGAGATAAAATGACAGCCTAAAGCTCGTGGCTACTCACAGCAGCTTGGGACAGGGGTCTGAGTGTCCTGGCACGAGGCCCAGGCGTCTGGATGCACTGTTACACAGCCAGCCCCTCCACGAGTTAACTGAGCGGCGGTGTGCAGGAGAGGCAACTGGAGATTCATTCCAGTCACAGATTCTCTCCCTCTAATCCTCACACCCTCCTCGTTTCCTTTTCAGCAGTGGTTATAAAATCCAGGAAATAAACGTGGATTGATGGCCTACAAAGGGCTCAGTTGGTGCTGCGACCTACTGAGTTATGTAACTCCTGTTTATTACCAGCCTTGGATGAAGTTTCTTATTGAAACAACTCACTAAGCTGATTCCACGCCATTTCTTTTTGCCTTGTTCAGAGGTGGCAGTAGCAGAAATTCCTTTGCAACTTCAAAAACCAGAAATTGGCGGTATGGATACTTTCAAAAATTCCCTCCTTTCGTCCTTTGGGCCAATGTTTCTCTCTTATCCATAAAAACCCCTGCTCACCTCAGCAGGGTCCCAGGCTCTAGACCACCTGCCTTCCCTTTGGGTTCCTGGGCTATAGGTTGCCTTGGCTGGGGAGGCTCAGACATGGTGTTTTCCCTACCCCTGGTGAATGAAATGAGGGAGAACTCAGGGCTATGAGCATCTAGAGACAGTCTAGTAGAAGGAACACTTCAATCTCTGCTGTTGGATAACAGCCACTCTGGGCCTCTGCTTGCTTGTTAGTAAAGGGAACCAGTTTACCTTATCTGTACACTTTGACCCCCAGCAGGCACCCTTCTTGATCTGGTCCGGCCTGCCTTACTGGGATGGACAGCCTGGTGAGGATGAAGGGGAGGGATGAGGGGCCGGCAGTCTTTGGAAGGCTAAGCCCACCACAGCGCCACCTTGTGTTCAAAGGGCAGCAGAGCACAGCCTCTCCATAGCAAGGCCACTTTCCCAAACAAGTTCATTTCCTGTTCCCCCACCCCTTTTCTGCTCTGGCGGGGGGTGGGGGGGGGCATACTGGGAAGCCAAGGATCCTCCCTAATTAAGCATCACTTCTCAGGCTTTCTCTTTTTTCCCCAAGTGATGCCACAAAAGGGCCCTAGGGAGAAGCTCTCTGAAGGCTCAGCTGACATTCTGAAGTAGACTTTCGGAGACCTGTTCCCAGGTTCAGGAAGGGAGAAAGATGGACGCCCAAGGGAAGCTCAGGACCCACAGAACTCAAGTGTCTCTCTTCTTAATAAGACATATTCCTTCCATTCACGGGAGTGATACTTTGATGCCTCAGGGACACACTGGTGCACAGAGACAAACTGGTGCATCAAAGCAGTTGGTTTTACTGAGTGGTGTAGGCTACGCGAATTCCATTAAGGGTCTGGCTGGGCATGAAGGCTATTAGTCCACACAACTCAAACTGCACATGGCACAGATGACCCAGCCTCAAAGAATATCACCCTAGAAGAAGCCTTAGAGCTCATCTGAGCCAAGTCCCAACTTTTACACATAAGGAAAGCGGAGGGTCCAGAGAGAGCGATGACTTTTGATGGCTCAGTAGCAGGGAAAGGCTAGAACCTTGGGTTCTTTATGAAGATTCGGCTTTTGAGATGTTTTCTGGCTCCCATCATACCACACCATAGTGGTCTTTCAAAGAAAGGGCTGTCACCTCGGCGCCCCAGAAACATGGACATAATACGAGGCAGAAGAGTCTGATAAACCCTCAATTGGGTAAAAGCCCAGGACTGGGTCTCTAAATCCGCCAAGGTCTGCCTCGAGGCATCTGCCCAGTTTCCGCTTATCTCCAGCCAGGCTCCTCCAGGAAGGATGTTTGAGATGCCTCTTAGAATCAATATTGGAGTCTTTTCTGGTGAAAAACACGCCAAACTTTTGCTCCTAGTTCCTTATTTACAGACCCAGGCAAACTCTCCAAGATAGAAATGTAGATTTCCTACAGAATAAACGCCTGTTTCCACAGAAGCATAATGGGCCAAAATACAGCAGAAGGCCAGCAGCTGAAAATCCACTCCAGGATTTGTCACTTTGGGCTAGCCAAAGGTAAAGAAAAGTAAGTTTAGGGCTTCCCTGGTGGCTCAGTGGTTGAGAGTCCGCCTGCCGATGCAGGGGACACGGGTTCGTGCCCCGGTCTGGGAAGATCCCACATGCCGCGGAGCGGCTGGGCCCGTGAGCCATGGCCGCTGAGCCTGCACGTCCGGAGCCTGTGCTCCGCAACGGGAGAGGCCACAACAGTGAGAGGCCCGCGTACCACAAAACAAAAACAAACAAAAACAAACAAAACAAACAAAAGTAAGTTTAATGAGAAAGGACAATAGGAAAAGAAATTGAGGCCTCAGTGGGGAAAGGACACAATGTTTGTTTACTGTTGAGTAGTACATTAACTCATTTAATCTTTCCAACAATCCTTTGAATGATAGATCATTACTACAATACTCCTGAGGACCAAAATTCAAGTTTTTGAAAGGCTGCTCCACTCTCTTTGGGGATTTCTGTACCTGAGATGGCCTGCAAAAATCTTAACAGATGAGGGTTTGTGATCTTCCTTGGGCGGAGTAATGCTAAGCCTCTTAGTTTTTAAAAAAATATTTATTTGTTTATTTATTTGGCTGCACCAAGTCTTAGTTGCAGCACTCGGGACCTTTCAGTTGCGGCATGCGGGCTCTTAGTTTCGGCACGTGGGCTCTTAGTTGTGGCATGCGGATCTAGTTCCCCGACCAGGGATCAAACCCAGGCCCCCTGCATTGGGACCGTGAAGTCTTTCACCGCTGGACCACCAGGGAAGTCCCATAAGCTTCTTAATCATGTAGAAAGCATATAATCCTCCTTGCCACCATGCCACACCCTGTTGTGCGTCAGCTGTTCATATTTTATTTAGTCCTGTATGTCTTCTTTCTACCTGTTTATATGCAGTGACTAGGAGTTTAATTCTTGTCATAAAGCATTATGAAAAACAGATACTGAAAAAATACATTCTGATGGCATCTAAAAATGTCAAGCTCACCACTGTTTTCATGTTTCAACATGTCCCTCGGTGTGCCTGCACAGGAATGAAATGCACTCTTAGATGAAAAAGAGAATATGGATCTCCTCCTGTGTTTAATTTTCATGGAACACTTGTTTCCCTTCAATTGGGGAGTGGCAGGGCAAGAGAGAAAGGCGTTCCCTGAAAGGTCCAATAGACCTGAGGTAACTCTGTTTCCTAACACAGTTCCTTTAGGACAGCCAAGGTCTAGAACACTGATAAAAAGACTGGAAATAAGAATATTCTGTACTACATAAGGACTGAAGACAGTTTCCCCCTTGTTTTTACCACATTACAAAATAGCCAAGCAGACACCATACCAGTATCATTTTTCAGCTAATGCCTCAATGAATGGCCATAATACTTGACTCCACTTTACCATTTTCGTGTCTACTTTCCTCTCTTACCCTAATCTCCTTGAAGGTGTCTTACTCATCTTCACACACCTGATACGTAGGGACCACCTGCCAAAGCCTGGTGTTGAGTGCCTAGTGGGGGTAGGTAATGTGCCGACTGCCATCACACCATTGCTTCATCAAGCCATCACAAGAACCCTTTGGGATGTTACTCTCCTTTTATAGTAAGGAAACAGAATACTTAAGTGACTAGTGAAGGGTCGCAAAATTAGGGAACAGTAGACTCAGGACTTAACCCCAAATCTCCTGATCTGGGATCTAATACTTTTCCCAACACACTTGCGGTAGCCTCTAGTGTGGAGTTAGTCTGGTTATACCTCTGATTATATGAGGACCCTGGGACTTCACTTATCTCAGCTAGACCTGTTTACCAACGGGCAAGGCCCCTCCTGTGGCTAGGCCTCTGGTTCACCTGAGGACAATAATATACTCCGAAGGGTGGCTCTGTGGATCACCTGTGAATTTATGGAGTAAACACCTTGAGAAAATTAGTAGATGTTATGCATATGCAAGCTAGTCATAACAACTAAAAGGTAATAGTTTTTTCTATAAAAAAATAGCCTTACCAAATGAATGGAGATGAAATATTCCCTCTAAGCTTTTAATGTAGCAGTAAGTTCAAAGTACCCTAAACTTCAATTATCCATAAATCAAAAAGGAAAGAGCATTGGGTTGAGTCTGGGGTGAACCTGCTAGCAGGTCACCATGTGCTGGTAATAAATGGCTAAGAATGAAGAAGCTTTGCGCTCCTGGAAAACAGATGTTTGTGAATCCAGCTGGGCTGCTTGAGTTCCTCTTAAGCAGCTATTCCCAATAGAAGGATCAGAATCACCAGGGTAACTGTTTTACCAAACACACTAGTAGAATCTGATACTCCTGAGGTGAGAGGAAGAAGGAAATAATTTCATTCTGGAACTAGCTCCTGGGTGATTTTGGCCACACCTCCCTCTCCTGGCCTGGTTGAGAACTGCAGCTTTTCTGTGAAGTTGCTGCCCACCCTGAGCTGTGGGTGGGAAGCCCTCCACTAAGTTTGCAAAGAGAGTCTCACCACTGGGTGGGACTGAGGGCTACAGTTCCAGGTAAGACTACAGGGCTCCTGTCCTGTTCCCTCAGTAAAATTAATATGAACGTTTGCTGTCCTGCGCTGTTACTGTAGTCTCTCACTAGAGACTGGCTGAATCAGGAACACGATTAAATGAGGCTCAAAAAAAGCTTCCAGGGCTTCCCTGGTGGCACAGTGGTTGGGAGTCCGCCTGCTGATGCAGGGGGATGCAGGGGACGCGGGTTCGTGCCCCCGTCTGGGAGGATCCCACATGCCGCGGAGCGGCTGGGCCCGTGAGCCATGGCCGCTGAGCCTGCGCGTCCGGAGCCTGTGCTCCGCAACGGGAGAGCCCACAACAGTGAGAGGCCCGTGCGCCGCAAGCAGGCCCCAAAGGACTGAGGGGCAGTTAGGTTAGGTCCTGTAGAGTAGGGATGAGACAGGCTATTCATTGTATTCTAGAGCATCCAACCTCACTGGAGAGATGGCTGTGCCTTCATCTAGTGAACTGTCCTATCACATGCCGATCAGGACGACTTCTACTATCATGTCAGAACCCCACAACCTTGTAAACAAAGCACATGGCATTAGACTAAATACCACTGTACTGAATATGGATTCACACTGTGCTACCACATGAGTAGTTTTATAATCATCCTTCCTTCCAGAGTCTCTCCCAAGCAAATGGATCACAATAAGCACACCGTATTAGTAACATCTGCATTACAGCCTGCCTCTTATTACTGAGTAGTCTGGCAAATGGTATGCCTTGGTATCATGTGTGGCTTGTTACTCAGCTCGCCCACATTTCCAGAAAGCCCTATTGTCTATTATTCATATGTCACCTAAACACGTGAGCCAAGCAAACATGTTCTTCATGTACTGCTCACTGCTCACCCTCAGCCAGTGCCCAATGGCGACAGTCCTGACCCTTGGAAATGACATGTTCGATGGGAGATGATTATTGGACTTTCAAATATAAATCAGGTCAGACCCCTAGGAAAGGCAAAAACAAAACAAAACACACTCCTCATACGTGTTTCATATACATATTTATATATATTTCATGTACAAAGTTATTACATTCTGAACCCCAGGGATTCCATAATAGAAATAAATACTGAAATAACTACATTGCTAAATGAGCTTTTTGCTCATAGAAATGAAGCATCAGCCTCTAAAGAAACAGCAAGTGGGACCCTCTAGAACCCATTTTTAAGATTATAGAGGCAAGTAAAATTCTGAATAAAATGTCCTGGACAAAAAACAAATTCAGACCATAAAATGGCTAAAATATATTCAAGTGTTGAGAAGTGTATGACAAAATTAATAATAAAAACTTAATTTTTTTAAAAGAAAAGAAAAGACATTTAGTGTTACAAAATAGCATAACCCTGTTAGAAAAGCATTTATGATTTCCACATTTAATTCTCTCTTCTCTTCTCTTCTCTTCCCTTAGTACAAACTGGGACCCAAACGAGTCCCTTTCTCAACATGATCAATTAAGAAGAGCCCTAAATCTGGTTGAATCCTTTGGTAATGGTCATAATACTCACAAGGAAATAAATATTCAGTTCCACAGCATTTGCAAGACACACGTTCTTTAGGACAGTTAGTATTATGAGACAATTGTTTTGCTTTGTTTTGTCACTAAGGCAACCTATGTTAAAGGGTCCATTCTCACACGCAGGAAGACCTTTACAAGAAATGAACAACACAGAAACTGACAGAATATATCTTAACCTTTTCTATGCAAACACGCTTCGTGTGAAAAGTTATGTGCTGCATATTTTGCACTCAAAATGTTTTACACTCTCAACAAGCTGCAGCTATTAAGATACTCATTCCTATTTTAAAAATTTAGATCCACACAAATTAGAAAAAAACACTCAAAACTGAGTTCCTAAAGAATATTATCCCTTTGCCTCATAGGGATTTGAACCTGCATGGAGCAGTGAGTATTACGTTGATGTATATGATACTGTCATTTTTGTAAATCAGCCATGTTTGAACATCGGAAATTTCACATGGTTCAACATCACACATAACCCAAACATAACAGAATGAGAAAATTCTCAGGTATTCCTTATTTCTTCCAACAGGGGTAATTTTTTTTTTACATGGAGAGACCAACCTGAGGTACTCAAGCCTCTTCTTTACCACTGATGTGGTAGCTATAGGCAATTACACCAACCACTCGCTGCTTACAAGAAGCTTACATTTTGGCATTTTCTTCCTAAGGCTACCACCTTGACCAAAGTGAACGCTACAAGAATATAAGCCTATTGTTGGGGGAAAAGGTGGAAGTAAAGCAATCTGCAAAAAAATATTTAACTGAAATTACAAACAAAGACAAGCTCTTAAAACAAATTTTACAGACATTTTTGTACTCTCTAGTCCCTGAAGTTAAACAGGGCCACAGATATCTGACAATTTTAGATAAAATAACTACACACCTATATTCCTTAAGTTAAAGCCGGTAAGCTTAAAAAGAGCAATAAACAACCATTGTAACATGTTTGCATTTTTCATCTTTAACTCCTGATTTCCTAAATTACAGTCAGTCATAGAAACATGTAAAAGACCAAACAGTACATGGGGTCTGATTCTGGGATGTTTACTTCTTGGGATTAAAATTCCCAAACACTTTGGTGTCTCTTTTTTGTGAATTTATACAACATTCCTCCAAAATATTTAATAAGTGGGTTTTTTTTAAGGTATTGCCAACAGTGGCTCAGATTTATAAAATAAAATAAAATAAAATAAAAACATAGCTTATAAGCTATAGAAAAGTGACCTAAGTTTTGGTGCCCTGAAAAAAGTGACTAAGTAGCTCAAGTAAAAAAATTATCCTTTTAATACAGCTTTTACCAAAGTTTTTTTTCTCCTAGCCATCTAAAGTGGCCACAATTGTACTGTGTACATAATGTGCTTATAGACACCTGTGGCCAAATGGATCCAAAGGCCTCCTCTGACGCATTAAATCCTGTGTACTTTATAATCTAGCCTAATCATCTATATGCTTAAAAGACACTGGTAGTACTTTTTACAAATATCTTTCCATTACAGTTCAGGAAAAAAGTCATTGGTCCTTAAGGATGCTTAGACAATCTGAGACTTCTGTTGTTTCCTTTTCCTGAAGCAGTCCTTCCGATGACTGGGGGGCCTTTGTCCAATAACCTCATATTTTAAGACAGTGCTTAAACTTATATTTAGTTTTGCTTAAAGTAATGGATTAAGAATGATAAATCATAAATTTTCAAGAAGGCTGAGAGGGAAAAAACCTGCAGCATAATGGTTTTTTAAAACTGATTAAACAAGAAAATCAATTATACCCGGACTGTATTTTTTAAATGGGCATTGTGAGTGAAAAGATTGTAATGTCAACTTTTACTTTATGCTATTTTGTCTTCTTCTCCTTCAAAGTCTTCTTCATTGAGGATGGCATTTTAATCTCAAAAGGGCACAAAAGCTTAAATACTATTTACATACAGAATATCAAGTACTGGCAGTTGTGTAGTTTTATACAGAACAAGGGAAAATACCGTTTCTAATTAAATCTCTCGTTCAGTTCATTAGGCCATACTCCATCACCACCACAGCTTTACTCTTACTAACTGATAAGAGCAGTCCAAGAACAACTGGTAAACAAGTGAATTTTTTACACGGAAAAAAACTCATCCAACCACCATCATCCATTAATACAGAAATCCAAAACACAATTTCCTTAAAAAAAAATTCTCCCATTGCTGAAGTGTATCTTCTAAGCCTTATAAATAATAAACCTTTCAAACATGTCAGTATGAAAATGAGCGAGACTAGTCTCAAAAACAAACAAGCAAACAAAAAAAAGACTATTCAGAGAAGCAGGCCTCATAAACTTTAGAGCTCTAATAAGTCAGAAACAAGAAACTTTTATTTAAATAGTGTAGTCTTAATTTCTTTAATATAAAATCCCCCCCCGCAAAATCTGATGAAAACAAAGTTTTATATACCATATAAACAAGATTTGTCAGATTTGAAAGTGAAAGTTAAAGTAATTTACAGTTAGCTTTTAGCCCTCTTGGGACATTTAGATAAATCCTGATAATCTACCTGATATTAGTTTGTGTCAATTTTATAATACATAGGGGAAAACTTTACTATTGTACTTAATGGTACAGTTTCATTTATCAAGTGTTTCCATTAATTTCATTATGAGTGATAGCTAAACAGTGACCCCGTCAAATGAAGTAAGTGACATTAGCTGTGGCAGAGTAAACCACAACTGGATTGCTTTCTAAAATTCACCAGTTTGCAGAAAGTAAACATTCTTTGATTTGTTCATAATATACTGAAATTGCCTATAACACTGGTGCAGTAAAACAGCTAGTTCCTGTATTGTTACAGTAGGACAGATTTTATAGCATAGTTAACAGAAAAAAAATGCTCATACATTATGTGGTGAAACTTATTTCACAAAGAGAGCATTAAATAAAGGGAAAAAGGGAAAATAAACCATGCAGAAGAGATGGCTTCCCCGTCGCCACCTGTTTCCTATGGGTTCACTCACTACCATACATCACTTGCCACACTATCAAGTGACTCCTTTCCGCTTTGGCGACAGAAGGCTCGAGTGGAAGATCCTCTCCAAGAAGCTCTGATTCTCCACCTTCATCACCTGGTGGATGAAACGGAGAGTCCGGTTAAGCATTTTGAAGATACAGGCTGATGCACATCAGACTCACGGTTAGTCCATGAGCAGCATGCATAAGACTCGTCTGCCGCCCATTTCAGAGAACACCGTAAAAGAAATGCCATGCGTCACAATTCTCACTGCCTAACTTCTGAAAGAGACTACTGAGATCAATTTCTCATAGCTAAAATATTACAGGATACGAAAAAGGAAATGGAACAAAAAAGAGATCAAATTCAATTTTAAAAAAGTATACTTACTATTAAAATCAACCTATGCTTTAAGACAAATTCTGCTTTTCATGCTGGATTACCTAGAGATACTGACAAACCTGGTTAAGCAACTTTTAGAAATTTTTAGTGGAAATGAAAAGACCACATAAAGATTTTACTGACATACTCTTTAGTATGGTTCAGGCTACCATGTTGCAATCGAAGAAGAAGTTCCAAATCATCCAGCCGAGTGAAGGCCATCTCTCTCTATAAAGGAATTCTGCACCAACAGTCAGTTCACTTTGAAGTGACTCCATTCCTACTGACATCACCATTCCTAACCTTAACATTAAAAGCCCTGCCTTAAAAATGTGTCAACAAGCCTTCTGCATCAGAAATTTTAGTTTATAACTAATTACATGTGGCACACTGTCATTTATATGACCTAAAATTTTATATATTTTTTTTAACAGAATTAAAACTGAAGTTTTAGTCACCAGTCTACAACATTATATTCTCTAAGGCCTTACGTTTAGAAACTTTTTCAATCATTGTGATTTTAGGCCAGTCCAAAAGGTTCCTTTATTTATAGCAAATAAATAAATTTACATCACAGTGCTTCACAGTTTACAAAGCACGACACTTCCACAAGTGTTTTCTTTGAAACCTCTCTGGCCATTCTTTCTGAGATCCCTTCATAAGCACTCATGATTCTTTAAGTGCAGTATTAAAGCAGGGCTCTATCCTAGAACCTTTTCTTCTGGCCCCTACATACTCTCCTTGGGTGAACTCATCAACCCTTGTGACTTTTAGTACCACTGCGTGTCAGTAGTCCTCATATTATATATCCTTCCTGAGATATGAAACCCTTATACCCAAAAGCCCGGTGGACATCTTCCACCTAGATAACTCCCAACTTCCATGCACTCCAAGGTCAACATGTCCAACACAGAACTCCTCATTCCACTCCCTCCAGATCTGCTGCTTCTGTTCTGATAGTCATTAACTCTAAGTAAATGGATCATTACCTCTTCCTTCACATTCTGTCAGTTACCAATTCCCCATCACAGTGCTAGTCTACTCCTACTGTTTCTACCTTACTCATTTATTTTTTCCTAACCCATTCCCTACCTCTAGTCTTACACCTCCAATCCATTTACACACACATATAATCATATTGCTCTTCTATTTAAAGTCCTCCAATAATTTTCCTTTGCTTTAAAGTGCAAACTCCTTAATTAGGTATATAAAGGCATTCTATAATCCAGCCCCTCCCTCCATTTCTAGATTTACCTCTGGTCAAATTTATATTTGCTTCTACTCCATGTTCCAGTCATTTTTAAGTAGTTTTTCTTCAGCTAAGGTGGTTTCACATTTCTAAGCCTTGGTCAAGCTATCTCTTACCTTGGAATGCCAGTCTCCCCAGCCTTCCCCATACCATCCCCACCCCAATTCTTCAGACTCATGCTCTTCAGTACTGAGTCATCTCAAGCATCATTTCTTGACTTCCTTCTTCCCCTACCCCTAGGAAAAACTGACTACTCCCCATCAGAGCATCTGTAACACTGTAATTTATTACCATGTTTCTATTTCTGTATTGTTCTGTAACTCACTGGAGGGAGACTTTGTCTGATTTGTTTTTGTATCTCATGCTCAAGGCTAACAGGTACACAGTAGCTAATTATTGTTTACAAGGTGAGAAAATGAACAAATGAAATGAATTTGGTTACAAACAACACTTTATGAAGTATTTTTATTTCTCCACTTTGCAGGTGAGGAAACTGAGGTTCTGGGAGGTTGAATGATTTCCCCAAGGCCTTCTGACTCCATATGCTCTTCACATATACCTCAACATACGACCAAACCCTGCTGTTTTCTAATGCTCCTTCAAATAAACACACCTTGGTATAAAAAGGAAAAAAAAAATCATGAAAGTAGGAAAAAAAGAAACATAAAATCATTTTCCAAGTAAAGAGTTCAAAGAAAACCTCTTAGAAATCATGTATCTGAGTTTCTTGCTTACTGTGGGTGAAAATCCACATCACGGAACAGTGGAAACAAAGCCCCCAGAAGCAATGACCTACCCATTCGGAAGTCAATGTAGCCCTCTCCTCCACTGATGACAAGCATAGACTTCAAGGGTGTCTGGCTGCCAGGCTCCTGTGCAGATGGCCCTGCTCTGTCAACTGTTAGATCTGTGCCACTGCTGCCACTCTGTGGGCTGATGACTTGACCTATTTATACAGGAACAGAAGTGAATATTACTTATCAAGGATTGGGGTGGGAGAGACTCATTTTTTCTGAATATTTTCAGAAAGCTGAACAAGGTAAGTACATTCTAATACAGCCAAAGTACTAGGGATGTTAGAAGCCTCTGCATGATCAGAAAACATCTATAAAGGTCATGAAAGCCCAATTTGAAATCCAAGTAAAGCTATTTTGTACTAAAACAGAAATAGGTCCAGAATCCAGTATGAAATCTATATGTGGCTCGGCTGGTCTTAGCTGCCTGCTTCAGACTATTATAATATACATTGTTTTATCTGAGGGGTAGTGGAAAGATCTCTCCCCTGGAAGGGTACATGTGTGTTTATGTAAGAGACAGAAAAGTCTTCAACTTAAGCCGTATGAATTTGGATATTCATAATTAATATTTGAATTGATTTCAAATCCATGGTTTCCTCATATTTAAGGAAAGTACATCTTATTTTTAATTTAGATTATGCAAATAAAATTACTGGGTAATGTGTAATTTGTTCTAACATTTAAGTTCTAATGTAGAATCTTTAAGCATGAAATGATAGAGAGAAACCTTGAAATATCATTGACACTATAACCTCTATGAGTGTGGGGTATTTTTTCTTGCCAGGTCTGCTGTCCTTTGGTCGAACTACACAGACCACGCCTTTAGGTGATAACAGGACAGAGTCCCATGATGTGAAACACTTTATAGACAATTTATGTTGGACATGGATAGGACAGTTTGATTTATTTTCACAGTGCCTCATTCATGCGTTATTCAATTATACTCTAGAAGAAATCAAGCCTGCTAGAGATAACTTCTGTTAGCAGACTAGTTAGTTTTGCCACAGAAGCAAGAGCACAGTGGTATGATATTAAGGCCATCCTGAATGGTTTAATCCTTAGGGCCAACTGGCCAACAAACAACAATGTTGCCAATTCCACTTCCAGATTTATACCCAACAGAAAAGTCTCTCCCATATGCACAAGAAGGTCTACTGCAGTACTGTTTTTTAATAGTGGAGGGAAAACAGAGAAAAAGCCTAGAAGTTGATCTATAGGAGAATGGATAAAAGGTAGCATATTTATTCAGATATTAGAATACCATGGTTAAATGAATGAACTAGATTTTTATGCATAAATATTAACAAATCTCAAAAATGAGAAATAATTTGCAGAATAATATATATGTAACGTAAGACTTAAAAATACAAAAAATACTATATATTGTTTATAGATATGTTCCAATGTAGTAAAAATACAAAAACATGGGCAGAAGGATAAATTTCAACTTCAGGATAGTGGTTATAGATGGACAGGAAAGAAGGAAGGGAAGGGGATTAGAGAAATATAAAGGAGACTCAAAGGGGACTCTATGGCATTATTATTTTTTAAAAAAAAAAAAAACCAAGAAAAGGAACTTCCCTGGTGGTCCAGTGGTTAAGAATCCGTCTTGCAATGCAGGGGACGCTGGTTCGATCCCTGGTCGGGGAACTAAGATCCCACATGCCGCAGGGCATGTGCCCATGTGCCACAACTACTGAGCCTGCATGCCACAACTACAGAGCCTACATGCTCTGAAGCCCCTGCGCCACAAATACAGAGCCCACATAATCTGCAGCCCGCATGCCACAACTACAGAGGAGCCTGCGCATTGCAACAAGAGCCCATGAGCCACAACGAAAGATCCCACGTGCCACAACTAAGACCCAACGCAGCCAAAAAGTAAATTAAAAAAAAATTCCATTTCTATAAGTTTATTCTGAGGAAATAACTATACAAAAATATACATGTACATTTCAAGAAGTTCATTACCATGTTGTTAAGAATACTGAATAATTGGTTAGGGTACCATATGCCAACCCTATACTATATACATTTAATCATTTAATCTTTGGAACATCCTTGGGAAAAATTATAGTGGCTAATTTTATGTGTCAAATGTCTTGGCTCTGGTGCCGAGGCATTTGCTCAAACTCTAGTCTAGATACTGCTGTGAAGGTACTTTTTTAGAAATAATGAACATTTAAATCAGTGGACTTTGAGTAAAGCAGATTACTCTCCATAATGTGGGTGGGCCAATCAGCTGAAGGCCTTAAGAGAAAAAGAGAGGTCCCTCAAGGAAAAGGGAATTCTGCCTCCGGGCTGCCTTTACACTTGAGCTGCAAACATCAGCTCTTTCCTAGGCCTCCAGCCTGCCAGCCTTCTCTGCAGATTTCAAAATTGCCAGCCCCCATAATCACATGAACCAATTCCTTAAATTAAATCAGTCTCTCTCTCCCTCCCTCCCCCTCTTTGCACTCGCTCGCTTGCTCTCTCTCTCACACACACACACACACACACACACACGAACGCACACACGCACACGCACATACCCTATTGGTTCTGTTCCTCGGCAGAACCCTGACTAATACACTGAGATACCACCATGTCCAACATCACACAGTTGGTGTGGCAAAGCCAGATTTGAACTTTGTCTAACTCCTAAACTTGCCTCTTACAGGGAAAAAAAATCCAAAACATAGGTCCTGCTTACAGACGATCAGTAACATCACTTTAGTATTCTCAAGGGACAGAACATTTTTCACTGGACGTCATCACTGCCACCTTTCATCTGGATGGTGCTTTATAGTTCCCAAAGCCCTTTCATTAATCTTTACAACAAATGAGGTTGGCAGAGCAGATATTAATCACATCCTCTTAGGAAATAAAGAAATGAGTATCAGAGGTTAAGCAATTTGCTCAAGACAACAAGGCAAGTGGTAAAGGCCCAGAAGCCCAGACTCCTGCTGCTTCTTGGCACAGCGCCAAAGGTATCAGAGCACATTTTCCATCTCTTCCTGAATACAGCCTTGATGATAGGGACTTCTTTCTAGAAATTTCCTTCATGAGGCCAAAACCATTTTCGGCATTCTGCAGTGACAAAATAGTACCATTGCTTTTCAAAAGTAAAGAAGTCTAAAATCAAGTTTGTTTTTGGGGTAGAGGAGAGATTCCAAAACAGCTTCTATCAAGTATCTCTATAGCACTTTATTCATACCTCCGTTATAGAACATTTCATGCGTTATACTGGAGTCATCTGTCATTTCAGTACTTAGTATTAGACGAGGAAGAGGAACCAAGGGACAGACAATTACAGTTGGCCCTTGAATAATGCAGGGGTTGGGGCACTGACCCTCTGCGCAGTCAAAAATCTGAGTGAAATTAATAGTCAGCCCTCCATATTCATGGTTCCTGTGTCCACAATCTGCATCCAAAGATTCAACCAACCATGGATCATGTAGCAGTGTAGTGTTCACTACTGAAAACAATCTGTGTATAAGTGGATCAGTGCAGTTCAAATGCACATTGTTCAACAGTCAACTGGACATACAACTTCTCAATAGAATAATCTAACTCACCTGGGACTGCCACAAAGAATTTCACAGCATCTCTGTGCCCATGGAAGCAAAGCTGTGCATGTGCCATTGAACAATAGGGTATAAATGTCCCTGGTGTCACTTTATCACTGTTTTCATCACCATATACACGGATGACACTTCCAGGACGATTTCCTGATGCTCCTGAGGTTTTATTTGCTACAATAGAAAACCAAACACCAAATATTTTCCCCTAGAAAACAGTCATGATGCAAGAGATTACTGGTTAATCCTTATGATATTATCTAAAAGCTACAGCCAGTTGAGATAAAACAAGGGCAGCAATGCCAACTCAAGACAAAGCTGGAAAAAAAAAAAGATATACAGCATGCTAGTTATTTTTAAGTTTCTCAGTAAATGGAGTAGGGGATTTTGCCAGTCTAGCAATAGCTAAGTTTACTTCTTAGGTATGTCTGTTTTGTTTTTTAATCCTCATTTTAGAAAACTAACCAGTTATATAGCTTAAAGTGAATAGGTATATTTTTTAGCAGAATTTTTATAGTTTATCTTTTGATTTTTTTCTCCCTTGTGGTAAGAATATCTCCCTTGAGGGGCAGTAAAAAGTTGTGTTTAAAAGGATCCATCCAGTACAATAGAGTAGCCTTTACTTACACCAGACTGATCGTTTGCTGAATTATTTTAGAATGACCAGACTCACAAAACATCCCCATTCCATGGACCAGTAAGTAAATGAAAGAAACATGATTGGTAACAGGAGTAAACAATGTAGATTAAAGACAGTTTTCAGAGATGTTTCGTGTTTTTATTGGAGGCAAAACAAAGTCTGAAAGAAAGGTCAGCTGCAACGAAAGATGATAAACAGACTAAGCTGCTGAGCAGTAGCTTGGAGGCCACGTAACAAACATTAAAAAAAAACAAAAACAAAAAAACACCTGCTGCAATGCAGTGACTGCAAGTGGATGACATTTAGGAACATTCAAGAGGGTATCTAGAGACGTGAGAACGGCCTCACGGTGGCCATGAGAAGCCAGAAAGAAGAGTGTGGTTCAGGATCTGCACTTACCCCTCAGCCCCAGTAAACGTCCCTGGTGGAGGATTACGGCTAAAGTGAGAAAGGAGGAAAGGGGACATGGAGAGGTGCATGACAGGGAGGAGAAGGATTACTATGAGATGCCACTCTCAGCGTCTTCTATCTGGCAACTCAGGAGCTCAAAACTCCTAACTAAATTAACAAAATCCAACTCGGTATAATATCAAGAAACACACAAAGTTCTTACCAAAGCCTCTAAAGAATATCTCTGCTCAAAAAGGACAATTTATTTACTGTGATTTTGCTTTTCTTAATTATAAAGCAATTTAGGTGAATGAGAACTAACTGGGGAACATTTTCTAAATGCTAATATTTCCCCCTTTTCTTTAAGAAATCCCGTGCAAGTAACTATGCTAAAATGGAACTCTGGTCTGTAAAGAACTGAAATGAACTCTGGGGATCCTGGAATCTCTTAAGATATAAGAAGTGATCTAAACATGTAGATTTATAAGTTGTTGTAGTAGAAAATACAGCTGGGATTAAGAATTTAGGTTCTTTAAATTGGTGGTCCAGTGGTTAGGGCTCCTTGCTTCCACTGCCAGGGGCACGGGTTCTCTGCCTGGCTGGGGAACTAAAATCCCACAAGCCTCGCGGTGTGGCCAAAAAAAAAAAGAATTTAGGTTCTTTAAAGGCTCCAGATATACCACCATCCAGTCCTCCTCCTTTCCCCTGAAAATTCTGAGGTGTTTATTTATTGACTTATTTTATGGACTTATTGCACTTTTATTTCAAATCATTCCCTGCCCATGAATTCTGCAGCACAAAAACACTTATTTAATGAATGATCAATGTAATGGAACATAATATGAAAAACATACAATGCACATTTTGTTCACAAAAATAATAATAATGAAGCAAATATAAAAAACATACAATGTACATATTATTCACATTTTTTCAAACAGAGGTAGATGTCTTGTCTCCAATGTCAGGAAGGATTTGCTGGCCTCCTAAGAAACTTCTCCCACAACTCTTAAGCCAAATGGAATATCCTAAACTAACTGCCACAGAGATATGGAAAACTAGGGTATTAGATAGTTAGGTAATGTTTCTGGATACTAGTACAATAAAGCTGAAAGAAAAAATGGACATCAACCATTATTTGAGATGAAACAGGACCATGATTCCTGAAATGAGAAAGAGTTTCTCACAATGAAAAACTTTTAACTGTAAATATTGGTCCTGATATACTTGCTAGAGTCTATAAATTTCATAGAAAGAGTGAAGGAACAATAGTTAGATCTCTGCCATCAGTTTGACTTTCTGAATTACCACAGATTTGCCAGTAACTAAACAATTCCTTCTACCTGAATTCCAGACAAGGCTGTTCCCCACAACTCTCCTGTGACAGTTACCTAAAAACGTACTTACTTTCTGTCAATGGGATGGAGATAATGACACCGTTTCCTGTCCCTACCCACAAACGATTGCAAGACACCATAAGAGCTGTGATCCTCACAAAAGAGAAGCCCAGTTTTCCAGTACCTGTATGACGGGAGAGAAGACATTTTATTGAAAAACTAGAGCAGATGATGTTTTAGGTTCCAAGTCCCTAAGAGTAGCTGGACTAATATAGCAGAGAGGAAATGTGACCAGAGCTAGTTGGATGTTTCCTGAAGAAGGTGCACATCAATGAAGGCGAACGCTCGTTTGGCTTTATCATCTATCTGACAATTCACGGTTAATGGAAAAAGAAAACTCTAAAAGTGGCTGGCATTACATTATCATTCAGAAGAAAGATGCTGTGGATCAGGAAATATGATACAGGATTTACTTAAGGAGCTGCAAAACCAAACCAAACAAACCAAAACACAACACAAAACAAAAAAACCTCAACAAAAACAGTTTACTAGATTGGGGAAATTAAATGTCCTTCCATTTTATAAACGGAGAGAGTTCTTGCTTGCCTTAATTTTCTTTTCACAGGTAAGAAACAATCTTTGCTAACAAAACCTATATTCTTTCCTTGTTTATATATTTGAGTCTAAAGCAGTTTAGAAATTTTAGGATACCATATGCATGTAATTTAGGAAGAATAAATGCACTTTTTTATTTCAAGGGAATTTTAAAACTGATCTTATTTTCAGGGATTTGAGAGGCAAAATTATTAAACAGATAATACATTTAAGACAAACAGCATCTAGTTACTCATAAGTTCTACTTACTAGAAATGAGAGTATGATCATAGAATCACAGTGTTAGAAGGAACCTTAAATAGTCTAAGCTAGAGATCTTTAACTTATGGGCAAAGTACATTCCTGAAATTAGTTTATGTCTATGTGTATATATGGCTGATTCAAGGGAGAGGGCACATCAGGTTTCCTGAGGGCGACGACTCTAAAAAAGTTAAAAACCACTGATGCGGTTCAACCTCTCTTCATAAAGAAATCACTTGTGACGTCCCTAACAGTCATACAGCACTGGACTGGGATGCTAAGGATACTGCAAGGGACAAACCAAAGATAGTCCCTGCCCTTCATGAAGATTAAGTTCTGTCGGGGAGAGAGACAGTATGTATGATACTGGTACAACCACAGTAATGATAAGCCCATGAAGAAAAAGTATAAGAGGTCCTAAATAAAACTGGGAGATCAGGAAAGGTCTCTTCTGGATGTGACATATAAGCTATGCCCGGAAAGCCAAGTAAAAAGGGACTAAGAAAAACTTCTCAGACAGAGGATACAGCACATGTGAGGGCCTTGAAATGGGAAAGAACTTGTTGAGTTTAGGTCCGTGTGGGCAGAACAGAGTGAGCAAGGAGAGAGGTCCAGACCATTTAAGTTCTTCTGATAATGTCACAAAATGTCATCTCACCTAAAGACAAGAATATTCTGAAAGTGGCTGGCATTACATAAGTGGAGGTATGTCTCAGTGATATCTGCACACTGGTTACTATGCAGAAAGCTGACTGGAGTGGAGATAGGAAGACCAGTTAAGAGGCTCATAGTCGTCTGGGGAGGAAAGAATGGTGACCTGGCCTGTGGGAATAGTGGTAGATATAAAGATGTAACTAATTTAAGGGAATTCCCTGGTAGTCCAGTGGTTAGGACTCAGCAGTTTCATTGCCAGGGCCTGGGTTCAATATCTGGTTGGGGAACAAAGATCCCGAAAGCTGCATGGTGTGGTCAAAACAAGACAAAAGACGTAACTGATTTAAGATATTCTGGGGGAAGACTTGACAGTTCCTGCTGATGGGTTAGATGTGGGGAACAAGAGAGGAGTCAGAAATGATCCCAAGTTTCTGTCAAGAACCACAGGGTAGATGGAGCATCTGCCTGACTCTTTCAGTGATAAGAGCTCACTATTCCTGAGGCAACTTACTCATTGGTTCAACCCAGCATTTGAGACCATTTAAAAATAAACCATTTTCTTTGACTGACAAAGATAAAATGCTTTAGAAGCTTACCTAGCATTTTGCTTACATAAGGCTCAATGTCCACATCCTGCAGATGTTGATAAGTGTGTGCATGATAGAGACGGAGTGTGGAATCCAAACGAATGGAGACCCACACGCCATCACCCACCCAGGCAAGCTGCCGCACTTGGCTCTCCTTCCTGGGGTGTGCATCAAATGATTTCTAGAAAAGATTGTTCAATCACAATGTTACTTTTGTTATGTAGGAGTTCGTGTTTAAAAACTGTGCAAATTTGCACAATAATTTGGCAGACTATATATTAAAAGAGGAGCCCAAATATGTTACTCTTACATACACAATTGCTATTATCCTAGACTGCAAAACAAAATGAAGAAGAACCAAAGGATGTTGGATTTCAGCACTGTGTAGGATATCAACTTATGAAAGCAATGCTGACACATCCATTCTATGTAACAGCATTCAACAAAAAGATTGAATTTAACCTCAGGATTTTGTATTGTTCCAGAGCAATACACAAAATAAGATCCTGTTTATAATTAGACAAAAAGGAACTTACAATGCTGTATGTGTGTGTATAGATATCCGCATGTAAGGAATACATCTAAAACATAAAGGCCAAATGGAACTTCTAGGGTTGGGAACAGGATTTGGGACAGAACTTTCATCTTAAAAATTTCCTACTGTTTTTCTTTTCTTAAACAATTAGAATAAATTTATGTATTGTGGCAAAACTTTAAGAAAACAATGCTAATGCTAAGAGGTTTTTGTTTTTACAACAAATTCCCACTGCAATATTATTCCTCAGTCTGTGACACATATACGGATTTGCCTGGATACACACTGAGTAGTGGGGGAGACTTGAGGGTCCTGCTCTCAGATCACCTCTACATAACTAAACATTTCAAGAACCATGTATTCAAATAATACATGTATGCCTCCACGGATACTCAGACACACATTTAGTCATTCATGTGTGAATCTTCCTTCCTTTTTAAAAAACCGCTTCCCCTACTCATAGTCAAAAGCAGAAGGAGAAGTAAAGTAACACAGAAAGCTGAGAATTCATCCAAAATACCACCGGAGTACCCCAAAACACGCAGATTCAGATAACAATTTCTAAAGAAGAAAATAATTAAGCCTTAGGGTCTTCAGGTAATACAAATTCAGTTAAGTACAGAAAACATGGGTTAACTTGCCTCTATTTTCATGGCCTTTGGCTGAACCACATAAATTTTGTTCCTATAGCCACACCAAACTTTGTCATGTACCACAGTCATGCATCGGATGGAATGGTGAGGTCGTCCAAGATCTAACAAGTGATAGTTTGACAAATCCCACTGCCCGTCTTTAAAATAAGAAACAGATGATTAGTTTATGCACACTACCTTTTACTCAATTTTAATTCAAGAAACATTCTATTTGGGTGTGTAATTAAATTTATTGATGAAGCATCCCCCGGATACCATGTATTCAGTGTATATTTACAGAGATTGAGTTCTTTTGTTCTATAAACTGCAAAGTTGGAAGAGACCTCAGAGGTCATATGGTTCAACCTGTCACCCAGTACCTGGACCCCCATGCTCTCAACAGCAGTGATGTGATAAATCAGTTATAAGTTACCTGTTTATAATAATATTTTAAGAATTAGAATGGATTTAAGGTTATTTTGGGGATAATACTGCTCTCGCTCACTTGTATTTTGATATATCTTCTTGGCTAGAAGTCAAGGGCAATGCATTGCTAACACTTTAGGAATTATGCATACTATAATTTTAGTGATGACAGAAATACATACAAATGAGAACCAACCACTGTAAGCTTGCTTTGCTTGAACAATTTCAGTGAAAGAAAACATACTACCTCACAAAGCAGCTGTTCCATTGTAAGAAAGCTATAATTGTCTTAAAAATATTCCCCATACCTAGCTAAAGTCTGCCTGCCTTCTTGTACGTAACCACTCATCAATCTATAGCTTTGCCTAATGGAAACACAGAATAAATCCAGTCCCACTTCATTGCTACCGCCCTGTCTTCTCCTTTCAAAACCAAGCACACCACAGTTTATGGAGTCTTCATCCTAACTCCGCTTTGTCCAGATCCATTTAATGTTGATCTACTAGAGTGGAGCAGGATTATCACCAGCCCTGCTCTGGACTCTAATTTCTATGAGGCTTAGGATGTTAACTCGTATTGAGTTTGATATCACTCTTCAGACCTATCTCCTCCATCTACTCTTCTGAACCCAAATGTAGGACTTTACATGTATCCTTAGTAAATGTATTTTGTTTATCTTGTTCAACATAATTTTGGATTCAGTCTACCAAAATATTTATTATTCCATTTTTTCTAGGTTCTTCTACTCACTAGTTGAGTGACCATGAACAAGTGACTAAAATACTCTGTGCCTCAGTTTCCGCATCTATAAAGTGAGGATGACAATAGAATTTTCTTCTTAAGTTGCTGTGAGGATTAAACGCAGATAGTCTATAAAAGGGCCTGAACAAGGTAAAACGGAGGCCTCTCTTTTTGTTATGGAGTCATTAACCAGCAACCTCTAGCACCTGCCTATCATCTACCTCACATTTCGTGAGGCCCCAAAGGACATGAGACTTTGGGAAAAGGCTTGTGAAAATCTGAATTTAGTGGATCTACGTTTGTATAATATTTCCCTGATCTACCATTCTAGTAGGTAGGAAATGAAATATCACTTTTGTTTGATACATGTACCAAGGAGTTACACGCTCAATTCCCTTAATTTAATTCACTCAAGGCAGTTTTCTGACACCACCACCCTTCTGTGTGCAGATGGTAGAAACACTGGTTTAAAGGGGAAGAATATAAAGAACGTAACATGAAAATGATTAAACCTTACCCAATTAAAAATTCTTTTTAAAAACATCCCAAATGTAAGTGGTTGCAAATTATTTTTAAAATACTGGGCAAAAGAAAACATATCCTCTCACTAAATTTCTCCTAACTGCATAAGTATATGAGTGAAAAACATATACCTCCATTGCACATTCTATAAGAGGACCACGAGGACTATTTGCTCATTATGGTAAACAGGTTTTCACCGAGGTATACTATTAATGTATGTCTGCAGGCAAGAACTCACATACTCACTGATGTCATACACGGTTAGTATTCAGTTTAAACCTTTATTCTTTCTCCTATTAAGTATGATTTCTTTAAAACATAAGAAGCCAATCTGCTTGAAAATGTTCTTGCAAAGCAACAAATTAGCACACATGTTATATATTCATAACAACTCACCAACTCCTCTGTGAAAGATTGCAAGGGTACCATCAGCCAGGGCCACTAACACAATTCCTTTCACATGTCTGCAAACAGGAATGGGGATTTTAGAACTCTCCATCTGGGAATATGGAAGACACTGCATGCTACCGAGCTAGTTCAGAGTTTCTCAGAAGACCAGTCTGTGATGTATTAGGAGCTTACACGAGAACCTAAATGAACATCATTCTTTTCTTCACTGAGAAAGTCTTGCTATGAAAATGTCAGCTCAACTAAATAAAAAGCATGTGTGGTGACTCAGTTGTTTCACTTTCTAGCCCAAGTTCCTCCTCCCATCACAGACTACCAACAAAAGGTCCACAGACCAGAGACACACACCCCAAGTAGAACTAACAGAGTCAGCTCTGTGGACCTAACAGACAAACTGACTTTTGATAGTCAACATACAGGAAAGGACTAGTAAATCAATGCCCCAATCAACATATTCACAAAGTATAAAGAATACTCTAAAACAAATATAAATTAATGGGGTTTAATTGGTTTTCTCCCCCAAAGTACTAAAGAACTCTCAGTATGGTGAGGAATCAACCTGGCAAGTTTTCTCTTATACTTAAAGTTCTCCGGTTTACTTCCTAGTTAGAGTTTCAATCTCACTCATAAAGAGGGTTACAAAAAAATATGGATACTGATTTAGTCATGAAGCACATGTTAACTTTAATAGTCTTAGAATCTAGTTTATACCAAAATACATATTTTTGAATGGAAGAATTTCTAAAATAAAACTTACACAATACTGAGAATCGAATCTTTAAGTTTAATAGAATGGAGACATTTCCTCCACTGGGCTACAGATGAATGGACATACAAACTGCAAGAACAAAATCAAGACTGGTAAGGCATAGGGAACATCAAGTAGTTGTTTATATCTAATAATGAACACAAAGTTCTTTCAGAAGGAAAGAAGAGTAACATAAAAATTTTAGGAAAAAACAATAATGAGAGTAAGCGTAGGCCTAAAGCAGAGAAATAAGCTGCTTAAGCAAACAGAAACATACAAAGAATGAAAAGCTAGAACTAACGCCTGGTTAGTTAGTCTCAGGTTACCCCATACTTCAGAATCCTTGGCTAGAAACCTTTTCAAAAAAATAATCTTACTTTTCTACCATACTGAGCTTTCTGATGACTGAGTGGTTTACATCAGGGAGTGGCAAACTAAGGCCCATAGGCCAAATCTAGCCATCTACCTGTCTTAGTACACTATGCAAACTAAAAATGGTCTTTACATTTTTAAACGGTTGGAAAAAGATCAAAAGGAGAGTATTTCATGACATACGAGACATATGAAATTCAGTGTTCATAAGTTTTATTATTATTGGAACATAGCCACACCAGTTCACTTCAATGCAGCGGCTGCTTTTGCACCACGACAGCATAGTTGAGAAGTTGCTACAAAGATCATATGGCCACGAAACCTAACATATTTCTTATGTGACCCTTCAAAGAAAAAGTGTGCCAAACCTTCATTCTGTAGTGTGAGACCTTTATGGGAAAGACGTACTAGTGATCCTGTTTAACCTTAGGAGAAGCACAAGTCTGTAAGACTCCCCACACGACTACAAAGTCCTATAATGTCTGTTATCATCTCCTAAGCTTTCAGACTCTGATTTGTCCTGGTTTTCCTAGAAGTTATGTTTACAATTGGGCCCTCCTGAAGCCAAAGAGATTGTTTAATCCTTGATATTCCCTGAACACACTCTAGCTTATATAAACCTTTTGTTGTTCAGGATCTCCTATTTCTAGATCACCCAGATTTTAAAGTTTTATTTACCTCTTTTTCCAAGAATATTATATAAAAGGAACATCCTGTGACAAACATATGGTTTACCATTCAGAACCAATGCAAGTCAAAGTCCAGTTTATGAGGCAGTTGCAACATAACCTCAAAATTGTGCGTATATAAAATTCTTTGCTTTAATAAGCACTTTGTGTTTGTATTTGTATGTACCACATTTTAGTTATCTTCTGATTTCAAAAGCAAAAATGAAAGACTAAAGATTTCTAATATTAAAAGAGTTGGTACCTACCAGCCATTCTGAGCTCCAAGCCACATAGTTGGTAAAAGGCTACTCATTTTCTGGGCTTCCTCTCTCATCAGGTCTTGTTCATTTTGTAATACTGATATTTGATCTTTATATGCATCTGAGTCATTACTGGAAAAGGTGAGACAAAGGAAAAAAATCTGAATATGTTTAGCTACAGTTTTCAGGGATTGATCATTTCTATATTTTAGTTTACAGTTTAAAAAAAAATCAAATAATCGAACACTAAATTCCAGTAAAGCCAAAGTTAAATGCTTATATTAAACATTTCAAAAAGAGAGAGAGAGAGAGAGAGAAAGAAAGAAAGAAAGAAAGAAAGAAAGAGAAGAAGAGAGAGAGAGGGAGGGAAGGAGGGAGGGAGGGAGGGAGGGAGAAAGTGGAGAAGGAAGGAAGGAAGAGAGGCAAGGCAATGAGGTGCAGGGTGGAGGGAGAGATAAGAAAGAAATGAAAGAAATATAAATCCATATATTTCAGCAATTGTTAGAAGTAACATTAAGATACTAGGAAGCTCAAGGTACAGAGAACTGAGTTAAGACACGGTGATGAAATATAACAGTGAATATCCAGACTATACTTAAGGTTCTCCCTTACAGTTATTTTGAATTTTATGAGTTTCTTCTGTGGGGAGAGAAAGAGGAGAGATAGTTTGTTTAAAAACCACACACATACACACACACACACGAGGGTGAATTATAAAGAATTTGCTAAAATAAATTAATAAGCTGAAACATGCTTGTATTCTACCCCAAAACCTTCATTCTTTGGACTGTCAGAGGACATTTAGTAAAAAAAAAAAAAAAGCATAACTGGGATATCAAATTCAAAACAGACAAACAAATCAGTAAGTCCAAAAAGATAACTTTATTCTTAAATTAACAATTAAATGTTAAGAGACACCTGGTTGCTCTATTCATTAAGAGGAAGAATATTAAATTGTAAAAAGACTCCAGTTTTGATAGACTCCCATCAGCTTTCTATAAGGCCTAGAGAAGGCAAGAAAGAAAATTAAAGAATTTGCTAAATGGGCCTTATTTTCAAAGGAAGAATCTAAAACAAATTGTTTTCTGGGCTTCCCTGGTGGCACAGTGGTTGAGAGTCCGCCTGCCGATGCAGGGGACACGGGTTCGTGCCCCGGTCCGGGAGGATCCCGCGTGTCGTGGAGCGGCTGGGCCCGTGAGCCATGGCCACTGAGCCTGCGTGTCCGGAGCCTGTGCTCCACAACGGGAGAGGCCACAGCAGTGAGAGGCCCGCGTACCGCAAAAAAAAAAAAAAAAAAAAAAAAAGGGTCATTGAAACCCACATGGGAAATTTAAATTTAAATGGCCAATTTCACTGACAAAGTGGGTGTGAGAGTAGGAGAAGGGATTAAAATGGCAGAGAGTTATTAACAGAATAGAAGACAGTGAGTACAACAATTAACAAAAAATCATACCAAAAGAGAAAATGACTGGGAAGATTTTGACTAATATACCTTATAAGTAAGTTTTTTTTAAGTTGGAAGGAATAGAGAACAAATGGGTGAAAAAATATGTCTAGAGAGAATGCAATGGAAGGAAAAGATGAAGACATAGTTGGAGTAAGTAATAACATCTAAATCTACCACAACAACGTCAAATAGTAGGAATATTTTGACTGCTTGAGATCATTTTGGTTCCTTTTATGTGTGCACTTATCTGGTTCCCTAAATTGTTAACCCATTTGTATACCTTGACTGATATACTGGTGAGAGGTCTTCTGGGATTTGAACTCCCAAAGGATCTGTAAAAACATGCTCTGTGTACACGCCAGTTTGGGAGATATCCACGGTATCTTCAGCTGACCCTGCATTGCCTTCTGTAGCTTCAGTTGCTTCTTCTGCTGTTGGAACATTTTCATCAACCTCACTATTTTCTGTTTCCTTTTCTACAAAATAAATAAAACATGCTAACGATCCTAAGTTTGAGCTTTTCTTCCAATAATTTCCCCACACACAAACCCCCTCTATAGAATTCCACTCTGCTACTCCCTTTTCCTCCACACTATGTAATAAGACTGAGGATTCTTGATTTCATTTAACATTCATCACTCGATCTTCTTTCAAGCTCTTTCATCCTTGTTACTTTAAGGCCTAAGTTTAGTCCATAATGAGGCATCTGGGACAGGCTCAGACTCTATACAGACGGTATCTAAGGAGGACAGACATACCTGGTGGTTTTTCTATCACTGGAGATGTTCCGTTGGTACTAGGGGAAGTGGCAGCTGCTGTCACACCTTCTGTAGAACAACCAACCACCGTGATGCCTCCCAACAGGCTGTCTGTCTCTGCTGAGCTATTGCTTGTCATGCTTCCACATAAAGATGCTTTGTCTACTTGTCCGGATTCTGAAAGCTCTTCTCCTGCGGGGTAGTCTGTTTCTCGTGCTCCTGAAAAACAAGATAAACCTTCGTTTAATAGCTCAGTAAACTCCTATAAATAGCATTTTCTCCATTAAGGCAACAATAGGTTTGAAATAAGAGTGCAGGTGAGACAAAGAGCTATTCAAATACACTGCCAAGATGGTAACTAAATTTTATTTAAACTAATTTAAACTCAATTCACAATTTGAGAAAGTAGCTTAAAAAATTAAGATAATACTTCTATTAACGCAAGCACAAGTAAACCTGAAAATGTCAGAAATGACATTTCTGTTCTTAATATGAGCTCTTAAGCAGCCGCCTAATGAAATTAAAAACAATGAAATCTAGGGCTTCCCTGGTGGCGCAGTGGTTGAGAATCTGCCTGCCAATGCGGGGGACACAGGTTCGAGCCCTGGTCTGGGAGGATCCCACGTGCCGCGGAGCAACTGGGCCCGTGAGCCACAACTACTGAGCCTGCGCATCTGGAGCCTGTGCTCCACAACAGGAGAGGCCGCGATAGTGAGAGGCCCGCACACCGCGATGAAGAGTGGCCCCCGCTCTCCGCAACTGGAGAAAGCCCTCACGCAGAAATGAAGACCCAACGCAGCCAAATAAATAAATAAATAAATAAAATAAAAAAACAAAAACAATGAAATCTAATTATATCTGACAAGGTAGCAAAAAATTTTTTTAATTATCTCTATTACTATTTGAAATATGAACTTCCACCACTATAAAAATTAATACAGGACTTCCCTGGTGGCACAGTGGCTAAGAATCCGCCTGCCAATGCAGGGGACATGGGTTCTATCCCTGGTCCGGGAAGATCCCACATGCCATGGAGCAGCTAAGTCCGTGAGCCACAACTACTGAGCCTGTGCTCTAGAGCCGGCGAGCCACAACTACTGAGTCCGAGTGCCACAACTACTGAAGCCTGGGTGCCTAGAGTCTGTGCTCCGCAACAAGAGAAGCCGCCGCAACGAGAAGCCCGCGCACCACAATGAAGAGTAGCCCCCGCTCGCCGCCAACTAGAGAAAGCCCACGTGCAGCAACGAAGACCCAACGCAGCCATAAATAAACAAACAAACAAATAAATAAAATTAATACAGCCTAGGTGTATACAGTGCCTTAAGATATTAGTAACACATTTAAAAACTAAGCATTTACCATAAAAAAATAAATCTCTTCAGTTCTCTTTATTTAGAAAGCTGTTTTTATTCCTATCACATTACAAAAAATTTTTTGTAGTAAAATATACATATATACTACACAAAATTTTCCATTTTAACCATTTTAAGTGTACAATTCAGTGGCATTAATTACATTCACAATGTTGTACAGCCATCACAGCTATGTCCAAAACTTTTCTGTCACCACACATAGAAAATCTGTACCAATTAAACAATAACTCTCTGCTCCCTGAGCCCCTACCACTGGTAATCTTTAATTTAATTCTGTCTTTATGAATTTGCCTAGTCTAGATAGCTCATGTAAGTGGAATCATACAATATTTGTGTCTGAGTTGTTTCCAAGGTTAATCCATGTTATGGCATGTATCAATATCTCATTCCTTTATGTGGCTGAATAATATTCCACTGTGTAGATATAACATCAACCTCTTTAATTTTTTTGGGGCGGGGGCTGCGCCGCGTGGCATGCGGGATCTTAGTTCCCCGACCAGGGATGGAACCCATGCCCCCTGCAGTGGAAGCACGTAGTCCTAACCACTGGATCGCCAGGGAATTCCCTTTAATTTTTAAACCAATGTTTTAACATCACATAATATTTAATACACAACTTTAGAAGGCCTTCCCTTACTATTCAATCTAAATAGCCCCTTGCCCTCTGCCACCCACTTATCTTCTCAAATTTCCATTGTTTTACTTTCTTCACAGTATCTGAAAATATCTTTGTTAGTCATTTGTTTCCAGTTTATTTTTGGTCTTCACCAACTAGAAAATAAACTCCGTGAGAGAGTGGTACATAACTATCTCCAGTAACCAGTCGGTTCTTGCCAGTAAGGAGCTGTGGACGGTGGGAAGAGAGGAGCATGGTACTCTTACCTGGTACACTTGCTATACACAGAACATGAGAGTTGCAAACAGTGAAACTATCTAGGATGTTGCCTGGTTGGACAGCATCAATAATGATAACTTTTGTAGCTGAATGAGTGCTGGTACAGATCCAGACTAGACTGGATAATTCTTCTTGATTTTTTAACTCCTTCTGCTGCTCCTGCATAGGCAAAGTAAGGAAAATGAATGTTTAAAATGAGACGTATGTGTAAATATCCATGCGGCTGTGCCTCTACACTAAAGGACAATACTATTTCAAGTTTATTTCCAGATTATTTGGAAGGCTGAAAGTATAACCACCTTTCAACAATAATTAGTAGACTAAGAACTAGCAGTTAAAGCAGATCAGTGTTAAAGCCGTTCTATATCTTGACTGTGAGGATTGCTACATAGGTGCATCCCTTGGTCAAAACTCTTTGAACTGTATCCATTTAGAGAGTACATTTTATTTTATGTAAAATATACTCCAGTAAAACTGATTTAAAAGAGAGAGAGGGGGGATGAGGAGTAAGCAAGGGCGTAGTAACCCCAATTAGAAGTTGGACCCAGAAGTAAGTTTGAGATCAAAGAGCTAAGCAATTAGTCTCAGAAACTGGGTCAATTGTTAGTGTAAGCACTTACCTTAAGTTCCTGATCTAACTTGTCTAAACTGCTCTGAGATGCACTTCGCTGTTCACTGCCTTCTGCATCCAAACCAGCAACATCCTTGTAAAAGACACTCGCTCCAACCACAGAGCCACCGTCTCTGGTCTTCCCACCTGACAAACTGACTCCAACAGCACACCACAGCTTTTTTGGTTAAAAAAAGATGGTATTAAGTCACTTTCTCTCTAAAAATGTTTACAACTTTTCACATTTCTTTAAAAGATCTAATGATTACAAACAGAGGGCTCTAAAAATATTCAAAGTATTCCAGTCTAAAACTACAAAATGAACAATAACCTTGCCCACGAAAGTAGAATTTAAACTTTTTTGGTTTTAGGAAAAACTTCACCAAGATTTTAAGCAATATTACCATTAACTTCAAAATTAATTTACCTTCATTGATGTATCTTTTTCATCTAGAGGTCTGAGATAGACAGGTACAGGTAAATTTTTCATCTTATTTTCCCCTTGTCCATTGGTTACCTAATAATTGGGGAGGGGAGAAAAAGACACACTGGGTAAGCCTCATCAAAAGTGAACTTACAGGGCTTCCCTGGTGGCACAGTGGTTGAGAGTCCGCCTGCCGATGCAGGGGACATAGGTTCGTGCCCTGGTCCGGGAGGATCCCACGTGCCGCGGAGCGGCTGGGCCCATGAGCCGTGGCCGCTGGGCCTGTGCGTCTGGAGCCTGTGCTCCGCAACGGGAGGGGCCGCAGCGGTGAGAGGCCCACGTACCGCAAAAAAAAAAAAAGTGAACTTACAGAACCACTGAGACATGGACATGCACTGCTGTAACATATTTATTCTATGAAGTCAAGTTCAAGTTAACTTTGTCATTCTTATTTGAAAAATAAGCAGAAAATCAAGTGGCAATTAGAGAAAATAAGATGCTGCTTTGGGAGCTCAGAAAAGATACATTAACTCACAGACCTGTTAGTGCACACGTGTGTGTGTGTGTGTGTGTGTGTGTGTGTGTTAGGGGTAGGGAATACTTTTAAACAACAGATACTGTTTTGTTTTTTTTTAACAAAATCTTCAAATATTAAAATAGAATAGGATACCCCAAGTCACATGTACTCAGCCACCTCCTATTGACCCCTCTCCTTCCTCACAGAACTCAGAGGCATTTCTCTTGAGCTGAAGGGCTCAAGAAAACCGCCTAAAAACCAGTACCCTCAATACTTCTCTAAACGTGTGCCAAATCCATGCCACTTGAAACTGAGCAGATTGGGACGTGTAGTTCGAGTCTTTCATGCCCAGGCCTACTCCTCCCCCTTGCATTTCCCATTAGATGCTCTTACCATGTTCAAACGTTACCTGTTTGTACTTTTGAGGCAGACTCCAGCCAAAAGCCTGCACTCTACCATCTTCCTTCTGAACATGTGCCTTTACCTGACGATACTGTTCTCTCTTCTGTTCTCTGCGTGAGGCTAAACTAGCTTCAGTTCTAAAAGGGAAAGAAATTTCCTTTTTAAGTTAAGTGAATGTAACAACAGCTTAGCTCCCCTCCCCTGCTAAAATAGCATAAATAACAAGAAAAAATTACCTTGTGTCAGGCAGTTTACAGACACTGCATAATTTAATCCTAACGTCTCTAAGGTAGGTTATCACACTCATTTCATAGGTAGAGACACTGGGGCTCTGAGAGATTAACTTTCCCAAGTTCATCTACCTAGTGAGGAGCAGGGTCAGGATGGAAAGCCAGTTCCTTCTGACAACAGAGGAAATGATCAAACAACTAGGACAAGGGCTTATATAGGTCTTCAACATTTCTATTAATATTTATCAATGTTGTCAAACTAGCAAAAAGGAGATTTTAAAACATTTCTCCTCTTTATGAAAACTAGGAGCAACGTACTTAAAGGCAGTCAAGTTATAGGAATAGTTTCTTTATAGCTGATCTGATAAGGGGCAAGAATATTCTGAACTGTTAGGTTATTTAGGGTGTAACCGCTAGTCTGAAAAATACTTACTCTTCGCTAAGGAAATCAAAGGCTTTGGACTTATCCCCTGGAAGCTGAGATAAGGTGCTGCTTCTTTTCTTGACGGAAGGAGTAACGTGAGAGGTGGGTGCATTGTACTTCAGATTAACCGGTGGTTCAGGCTTCTTAGTAGTGTTACTTGAGGAGCTGAAAAGTCTGCTGAAACTAAAAGGAAAATGAGAGGATGTGTGTGTGCAGTGTGTGTGTGTATTACATGCATGGTTAAGAACAATCCATCATTTTCCCCAAATTCCAGAGAGCTTTTACAAGGAAATGAGTTAGAAACCAGCAAAAAGATTTTTTGTAGTTACACACTGCAACCTCAGCAATAACTCACAGCCAAACTCAGACATTCAGGAAAGAGAAACTATTGCCTAGAATGGCAGATCCCTGTTCTTTAATTAGCAACCCTCATAATGAAAGGAAGGAGCTCTTGAGTACAGGGAACTTCTCGTAATGAAGAAATAAAATAAGACGGTTCCTTTAGCCAGCCAGTGGTTGTTAAACAGCAAGGTTATGGCTGCACGGTTTGAACAGAAGCTTAGTAAGCCACTTCTAAAAATAGTCATAATAAAGTACTAGAACACATACTACCATTTTAACACGTACCTTATACATTTTTTTAGTAACCTCAATTTAAATAACTATTTTCACATCCACTCAAAAAAGAGAAAAAACCTATTTCTATTAAATACCAGAAAAAATTCACCAAAAAAGGGCACGTTTTAAGCACAGTAAATGCACAGTACTTCCAGCACAAACACAGTTCAAGTCCAAAACGCACAGGCACACACACAACTCAACCCCACAGACACTGAATTTCTAATCTTCACTTTGTAAAGTTCCTTACAATCACACAACCAGTGAATCAGTAACTTTAATGGGGATCCAGAAAACTATCAACTCTAAAAATAATTCCCCATTATTGTATGTAATTTAGTAGAGGATTCCACTAAATGCATAACCAACATGATGCATCTTACGATAGTCCTCAAGAACAGCCTTACCGAGCCGGCATACTACATACCAAAAAGAAAAAGTTCAGTTTAGCTATATACCCTAAATTTAAGAAAGAAAGCAAAAAGAAAGAAATCATTTGTGAAAATAAATTTTGATTCTAATCTCATCTCAGAGTCTTTGTGTGTTTTTAGATACTTACAACTGCCAAATGCTTGACCTTTTTTTTTCCTGCATGGCTGGATTTTCTCTTGATGCACTACAGGGAAAGGGAAAGAGAAGGGGTGGGAGACAGAGAGAGAGATGTTTAGTGAGGTAGTCTAGCTTTCTATCTGAAGAACAAGGGACCCAAGAAGTTCATGAAATACATGGAGGAGAGTCAACAATTTCAGCAAATAGTTACTTCGACCTATTGTGTCAGTCAGTCTGTTAAGGCCGATACAACTAATATAAATAAAATTCCATCCCTCCCTCAAAGAGCTCAGACTACTGATAAGAGACAAAATTATTATCTGGGCTGGACAGATAGCCAACAAGCCTGAATGTTACTATTTCAATTTTTTATTGAAGAGATATCCTCCAACTTCCCTTTTTATTAAAATATTGCATTGTAATTCCCTGTCTCTACATAAAGGTACCATTTGTTTTACACTTCCAGCTCTCAAAAATTAGCTTGTAACTTTAGTGTTCTGATGGGTCATTTTTCACAGGACTAAAACTTTTCCATTACTGAAAAGCTGACCAGGGAAGAAAATAAACTGCATTGGGACTTCCCTGGTGGTCCAGTGGTTAAGAATCCACCTTCCAATGCAAGGGACGAGGGTTCAATCCCTGGTCAGAGAACTAAGATCTCACATGCCATGGGGCAACTAAACCCACACACCACAGCTACTGAGCCCGTGCGCTCTGGAGCCCACACGCCACAACTAGAGAGAAGCCCGGGCACCGCAACTAAAGATCCTGACACAGCCAAATAAATAAATTAATATTTAAAAAAAAAGAAAGAAAAGAAACTGCATTGATTCAATAATTCGACAAAATTTCAAAAAGAAAAAAAAAGGCACTGCAAATTGATTTAGTAAGGTTGTAAGGTTTCTGCTATGACTGTCAGAGTCCCCTTTTCATTTCTTTTTTTAAGGACTGAATTTAAAACATATTTTAATTCAATGAAGAAAGTTAAGCCACCATTTTTATTCACCTGTTGACTACCATTTCACTGCTAGAATTAAAAATAGGAATGAAAAGTGGAACCTGACTATATGCCTCAGTTTTTTAACTATTCACTCATTATTTATTCCATATCCCTTAAAAGCTGGAGTTAAGAACATACTTGTTAGTATATTAGTTTCTCTGTCCAATAAATAAAGATTAAGATAGTAATCTTCTTCCTTCTTAGCAGCTACAAGGAATTACAACTTTTGCAAATTGTAAATGTGCTATACAAAATGTTTTTATTACTATTAAGTAAAGGACATAATCATAAGGAAGTAACAGTTGGTGGTTAGAAAATATTTTCATAAACTTTAAAACAAGGTGTCAGTGTGTACTATTATTGGTAAATCTGATGTGACAATCCAAACTGAAAAATATGGGCAAATTAGGGGGCAACTAGTTTACAAACTTTTCGTGAGCTCTTTCTAAAATTAAAATAAGGAACGCTGCTACTGAAGATATGACCATTAGATGGCAGCATTAGGTGAGATTTAAGATCCAACTTACAAAGATGTCAACTGAAGGTTGCTTTTTGCATGACTACTCAGAAAGGGGGGGGGGGGTGGAAATCAGGAATATTTTACAGGAAGTCACTGACTAGGACTGATTTCGTTCCCTATGTGGCAAATGAAAACTTTACCTCTTCCTGACATTACACAGCATGATGTAACCTGACATCATTACAGCATTCTGGTTCCTTGCTCTGGCTGGACTATGGCCCAACTGCATGCCTGAAGAATGCACTTTTGCACTGCAAAAGTAGTGTCAATTTCTACATTCTTTCAAAAAATGACTAAAGAAATTTTCACATATTGAGGTGTGGGGAAGTATTCTGGCTTATACATGATTTAACTCAAATGTTATGTGAACTAAAACAGCCTATTTGTGGCCTATCAAACATATACTGTACATATGCTTTCATTATTAAAGAAAAGGGTGCACTGACCAGAAGTAAAGAATGTCCATGTTAAAGATAAAGATGAAATGCCTCCCTTCCTGGGACACCAATGCTGGTACTCACTCTTTTGACGATAAGACTCCCTTCCCAGGTGTCAAGGCCATACTGACTCACTGTGTACACGCTTATCTGGTTTTTTTGAAACCTTGAAGGAATGTATCTGTGACTTGTTTGATGTTATTTGTTCTGACAAGATATAAAACTGTGCTGAAAACCATGCCTCTCCAGAGCAGCTCCTCAGAGATATCCAACAAGCTGTCTCCCAGGCTGCAGTCCTCCACTTGGCTCAAATAAAATTCTTTTCTATTCCAATTATAGATTGTTTACTGATTATTTTCATCGACAGACCATCATTTAATTGCCCTTTAGAGGTTGTGGGAATATTCTCCAAGAGGCCTCACTGGCCCAAAAGGGACCCACTTTGATCACATTCTGTTACTAACTGCTAGTGTTTCTTTAGACCTCTCTTAGTAAACAGAGCAATGGGCTTGGATCCCCAAGGCAGGACTCTAGTTCTGAATAAAGAAATGAATATCAGTCAACAATCAGTAACCTAGTAAACAAAGAGGAGAAAAACACCAGAGGTACTTCTCATACAAACCGAATCATCTCTGTCCATCGAACAGCTTCCTGAAGCTCCATCAATCTCTCTTTATATTGGTTTCTCTCCATTAGAACTCGGGCCATTTCTACTCTAGTAAACCGCTTCCTTTGGGCTGTGGGAATATCACTCTATAACGAAAAGAAGACTAGAGATCACTCTGGGAGCCTGTATCTGTTTTAGTGTTATCGCAGACTTCAGTAAAAATTTTAAGCTTTTAACATTCCTTAATTTCTAATCTAATGGATAACAAAAAAAAAGGTCTAATAAAAATAAAATCAATAAAGAGATATACTTAATTATTTATTACTGAAAAAAGTAGACAATTTAATTCCTCAATATAAATACAAATATTTGAATATATTATAAAGGAAATACAAAGAATAGTGCAGATTTTGAAGAAAAACAAAAAGGCTGTTATCTCTATAGATTTAATACACTCGCCTGGAAATGTTGTTCTCACAACAGTATTTTAAATCCATGTTCTATAACAAATACTAGTTATTCAGAAAATAGTTACAAGTAAGTTCCTAAAGGGGTTCATTTATCTCAAACTACCAATCTACATACACACTCAAAGCCAGCGAAAAGCATAAAAACCTGTTGGCTAGCTACCAAGGTACCCAATGCTAGGAGTCACTAAAACACCAAAAGAAATATAACGAGATGGAGACAACTGTATTAACCAGAATTATTATTAGGGAGAATAAGGAATGTGAGCATGGTACGACCCCAAAGGGGCATGCTCAAGTCAACTTCCTTCTACTGCTGATTTCTAAAGGCTCTTCTGGAGAGAAGGTTGGGTTAACTGTAGGGCTTTTGTTTTGCTCAGTGCAGTATGCACATTTTGAATCACAGCTGAAAGGCATGGGACAGAAAGAAAGAGGCTGAGCTTAGCTTATCCCTCAGCAGTCTCCTTCTTTGTCCTCCTGCTGCAGAACTTAACCTCTCCCTTAAAAAAAAGTCAAACAACAAATGATCAAAGGATTTTGAGTTTGCAACACAGCAATCCCACTACTAGGAATATACCCTGAAAAACCAGAAGACTCTCACTGTAATGTTCATAACAGCATTGTTGGTGGTAGTAAAAAGCTGAAAATAACCTAAATATTCATTTACAGGAAAACAGATACAGAAATTGTAGTATATTCATAATGGGATATTATAAAGCAGTGAACATGAATGAACTATACCACTATACTACAACTAGGGTAAATATAAAAAACATAATACTGAGAAAAAGAAGCAAGTCTCCAAAGCTAAATACATATAAAACACAAAAACAGTGAAAATTAACCATACCTTGTAAGGATACATACATGTGTGGTATGATAAAATTATTTTTTTTCAAGTTAAGAAAATGATAAATACAGCATAGTAGTTTCCTCTAGAGGGAAGAGCATAGGGTATCTTCAATGTTTGATAATGTTCTAGTTCTTAGGTTAAATGGTAGGTTCATAATGTTAATTTATTATAATGTTAATTATAAGTTATTATTCATAACTTACATGTTACATATATTTTTAAATGTATCAAATATTATATAAAAACACAAATAAGAGATTGAAGGGGCACAAAATAATCATTCTGATCAGGACATCCATATATCTCAAGTTTGATACTTGACCGGCAAACACCTGTGACAGCAATGATACCCTAGCTACTGACAGAATAACTGGCATGCTAATAACATTGGCAAGAAGTTCATATTTATTCTTTTGTATTTATATGTTGACAACAATATGGGCTAATTGCCTAGTATTAAAGTTTCTAGACTTTATCTTTTTATGTTTAATACCATTAAACTATTTTTATTCTTAAGGTTTTCATATATTTCTAAGTTAAAATTTGAAACAAAACAAAAACAAAAAACTCCAAAATATCCCACCAGGTCCTTGAGCTTGAATAGGCAAACACAAGTCAGAGCACAAAGCCATGGAGGAAAAATGAGCACACTGTGCGTAGCTAGAAAGCTTAGCATCTGGATACTATGTGGGAGCACAATCTAGACTATTCATGATCATAAGCACGATTTTAACTTTTTCTTTTCATCTTTATAATGCTATACCCAAAGCTTAATTAACAAGATTTCCCCAAAATACCAAAATATGGTAAGTTAAGAAAACAAGTCCAAAATTATAAACCTACATCATCATCATCTTTTGCTTTTTGCCTTGCATCTTCAGCCTCTGCACGAGCTCTAGTGGGGGGTAAAAAACAAAACATGTTATTTGAGTTGACCTCACCTTTTTAAAGAATAAAGAACAGGTCAAAAATTTTAACTACCACTAAATGATTATTTTTCTTTTTCCAAACAGGGTTATTTAGCTGCTTTCATTTAGGGGAACATTATCATAGCACTGTTCTCAGAAAACCAGGCATTAAAGAAAAGGAAAATAATGAATGTTTACAGTTTCCTGATTAGCAATATTTGAACAGCTCTCCTAACTTCTTTCACATCATGACATGCACAAAAAATTATAATATTCAATAAATGGAAGGGTCTGTTCAGAGCAGAGGCAATCAGCCAAGCACTTAACCCTATCCCAGGCAGCTCTGGGGCCTTTGTGACGAGAGCGCTAAAGGTAGCAGTCTCGGGGTTACACCTATAACCTTGGTGGCACACTGGCAAAGTTTGTTTGGTTTAGAACAATATAGTGAAAACTTACTTCCTAAGCTCTTCCTCCAATTCTCTGTTCTTCTCCTCTAGCTTCAGCTTGGCTTGTTTCACAGCCTCCAACTCCCCTTGCAGCACGTCTTTCTCACAGGTAAGTTCATCCACTTTTGCTATCAAATCATTCTTCACTACATTCAACGCATTTCTAAGAAACACATATTTCAAGAGCACCATTACAAGTAAATATTCTTTCTATCTCACAGCTTATTTCTCTTGTAGACTAAAGTAACTACAATCATAAGGCTAAATAATGACTGAAACCTTCAAAGGTATTCTACCTGATGTGTCTGTAGATAAAGGTTTAAAAAAAAAACCCACAAAGCAATGGTCTGTTTTCTTCTCAAACAAAGAATAAACGGAGGAACTTCCCTGGTGGTCCAGTGCCTAAGACTCCATGCTCCCAATGCAGGGGGCCCGGATTAGGTCCCTGGTCAGAGAACTAGATCCCACATGCTGCAGCTAAGAGTTCACATGCTGCAACTAAAGATCCCGCATGCTGCAGTGAAGATCATGCGTGCTGCAACTAAGACCCAGCGCAGACAAATAAATAAATATTTTTTTAAAAAGAAGAATAAATGGATAAGGCAAGGCAGACCACTAAATTATTAAAAAGTCAGAATTAAATAAAATTAAACTTTTAACAAATAGCATCCAGGACTTCCCTGGTGGTGCAGTGGTTACGAATCCACCTACCAATGCAGGGGACGTGGGTTTGATCCCTGGTCCGGGAAGACCCCACATGCTGCGGAGCAACTAAGCCCGTGCGCCACAACTACTGAAGTCTGTGTGCCCCAGAGCCTGCATGACGCAACTTCTGAGCCCACGTGCCTCAACTACTGAAGCCGGAATGCTCTAGGGCCCGTGTGCTGCAACTACTGAAGCCTGTGCGCCTAGAGCCCATGCTCCGCAACAAGAGAAGCCACCCCAATGAGAAGCCTGCGCACCGCAACAAAGAGCAGCCCCCGCTCGCTGCAACTAGAGAAAACCCGCACACAGCAACGAAGACCCAACGCAGCCGAAAATAAATAAAATAAAGTGGTTAATTAAACAAACAAACAAACAAACAAATAGCATCCATAAGGGTACCATTCTTAATAAGTTCTGAAAAGATATTATCTAATCAACAAAGTAAAACTAATCCTTGAATTTACCTTTAATAATTAATAAGAAAGTCTAACCTTGAAAAAAATGAAAAAAAAAATCTAAGATCTAGCTCCTTTTGCGTATCATGGACATAGGACGTCATTAGAGCTACATTCTGTTTTGGATGTACACAGATGTTCCAAAGTTGCTCTGACACAGCAAATTTACAAAGGGGCCTGATCTGCTTTTCCACGTAACTCAGGACCCACTGCACTAAACAAAACTCCAATGTGTTTGAGGGCCTAAGTAAGACTCCACAAATTGCTACTATGGAGGAGAGTTCTGAAGAGGTGGGCCGCATATAGATAAAAACATTTATGCAGAAATAAAAGAAGCCCCAAGAGGAGAGAGAAGAAAATAGATATCCCAGGGGAGGGAGCAAAAACCACATAGGACACATCCAGAAGATTAAGAGAAAGGCATGGATACTTGCAGGGTAGAAAGGAGATCAAAATCTGTTTCTGAAAAGAACAGAGTAATGAAACACACCATCAGTGAAATTAGGTCTCATTAACTATTTGCTTGTGTACATGTGTATGCACAAGCCCACACACAGAGAAGTGGAAGGATGTGGGGTAGTGAGACTGCATTCGTGCTATGTTAAATTAAAGATGTGCCATTGAATTGGGTGAGAAGAAAATCCAGTATCTTTTGTTGCCTGTTAAAATTTTGCATATACTTACTTGGTTTCCAACAGTTGTGTATTTTCCAATATAAGATTCTCAACTTCACGACCCATTCCTATCAAAGAAAAAAGATAAAAACTTTGAAAATAAATTTATTAAAATTATATAAACTTATAATAAGCTATAGTCTCAAATTTTATTTTATAAATTTTATCTGTCCTTTAGTAATCTTGCTTTGTCTATAATTTCATTTTATGTATCTACTTGTATGGATTATAAAATTATAAATAATTATCTACCACAAAACAAAGCTAAAGATTTTCTTAGTCTGTATTTTGCTTCTCATAGATAATATTTCAAAAGAATGAAGACTTTTCTGCCAAATATTCTAAAAAGTAGCAGTATTTAGGGGGAAAAGAGAGTAGCATTAATACGGATCAGAAATCATTTCTAAATCACACCTGTTATTGCAGGCTTTT
Organism: Grampus griseus; assembly: GCF_964374135.1. Classification (NCBI taxonomy): domain Eukaryota; kingdom Metazoa; phylum Chordata; class Mammalia; order Artiodactyla; family Delphinidae; genus Grampus; species Grampus griseus. The sequence continues at coordinate 24,841,650 of NC_139014.1, forward strand.
GCCTAAAAATTAGGTCTTATTAATAGAGAACAGGAAGAAACAAGAAAGACCCCAATGCAGATGAAACCTTACCAAAGAAATTATGGTCTTAAAGCCCATGCATTCCATGTAAAGCAAAAACAAAGAACAAGAAATGTTTTATGTAAGAAACAGAATGAAAATAGATCATTAATCTGTAGTTTTAGCCATGATATGAAAAACATCTGAAATCACAATGTCATGATTTAACGCATAATGATGTGCAAAAGACAGAAATCAAGGTGATTTCCTTCATTCATAAGGATGTTCTGATATGTTACCAATTCTTTTGCAAAATAAAATTGAATATAATTAGAGTGAAAATCCCAGATCAATAATATAAAGATTTCTTCAAAGTGCCACCTCTGAAATGATAATGCTTAGTGGTCAAGTTATACAATCATGCTTAATAATTTAATGAGTACTGTAAGGTAGGCGGTAGAGCATTCAATGCAAGATCCAATGTAGTGATCTTTAGGGAGAAGAAAGCTATTTAGTTTGCTACTCACAAGAAACTGAAGAAATCAAACAACACATTAGGGAATATACCTCAGAAAGTTACAACAGAGCAAAGCAAGCACAACAAAAAACCCATCACTCCACTAATATTGGTAAATCACATACAATGGAAGTAATATTCATAACCCACCTAAAAAAGGAAGTAAATAACTCTAATGAAAACAATGTAAGTTAAAGGAGTTAACATGTCTCTTTATTTTAAAAAAAGGTAATATTTCAAATAACTTAAAGATAATTTAAAACGCAACTAATCTAGGAATGCTAAAAGTTCAATGCTCACATATGGACTCATATTTTGTCTGTATTATAATTACCTCAAATATTCTTAAAGAAGAAGGTACTTCTGCCATGAAGAATAAATATCAGAAACAGTAGCTTATTTAATCATCTATATATTTCCAAAAGCTGAAAATAAAGACAAACTAAAAGTTTCCAAATTCCAATTTAAAAATGAATTTTGACAAGATATGTTGAAATATTTGCTTTAAACACTAATGTTAACTTTTCAATAAAGCTATAGAGTCAAAAGAAATATGGTTAAGGTTGGGTGAAAAAAGTTTATATAATGACTATGTTTGCTAAACTCTCAAGCACATAGGGAGATAAGCATAAAAGCTGAAAGTATATGCAGGGGGAAAAATAGTTGAGCAGAGAAAAAAAAAAAAGAGAAAGCATTAAATGAGAACAGCAGCCAAGACCACCTAGCTTAAAAAGCAGTAATATTAAAGAATTTAAAAGCATACACACCAGAATATTCCCCTGGGTAAGCAGCCCAAGAGAAAAAACGAATGAGAATCTCAATTAGATTGTTTTCAGAAAGCAAGATCTACACTCACTTATTTCAAAATGAGAGAGAGGAGCCAATAAAATTGAAAAGATGTGGAGAAACCAAACACAATAAAGTATAAATATTATAAATAGGAAAAATTTTTGAAATATGTACTCTATGGAAATCATATCCTATAATGTAGTTTCTAGAGTTTACACCTTCCCAATGAAGAGTTCTCCTAAAATCTAGTGTATAAATTTAATATATAACCAATAGGATCGTCCAAAATTTTCACTTTGAAATGTATCAATAAAAACTAACTAATAACTATAAGAAAAACGTAACTTGAAGTGGCCCCATTTCTATTCATGACTTCAACTAAGCATAAACTTAGGTCTGACATATTTGAAAACCTTACCTATTAAAACAAGCAAAAAAACTGCCTGACGGTTTTAAAAATAGACATCTCATTTGGATTTTAGCACTGATTCTCAAGCTCAGTCCATAGATGGGCTCTGGATTATCTGTCACTTCCTTGAGAAAGTATACACAATTTTATCTATTTCTGTATGTGCACTTTTCCAAAAGTACACTACTCTCTTACAAATTCTCCTGTAAAGGAGTTTTAATTCCAAAAGGTAAAGAAGCGTAGGTTTAGAGGTGAAACAAAACTGTTAAAACTATTTAACAATCCATTCACTTAGCTGCTGTGCTATGTCCCAAAGACTCAACAGTGAGCAAAAGATATAGTTGTCTTTGCCACATTGAGCTTATCGTCTAGCCAGAGAGACAGGCACACTAAAAAACTACAATAAAGTATTATGAAGAGTTGCATAATAAACTGCAGTCCTATGGGAATATGTTTCCAGACAACTGAGCTTTAACTAGGGGATCAAGGCAGAACTCCTGGAGGAGGATATTCCATTTAATCAGAGGCAAGAAGGAGATACAGAGACAGATACATAGATTTTCTTTTTTAAGAAAGGACGCAAACAATTCTTCATGACTGGTTTTGAGGGAAGTGTGAGAGATTTAGGATGGAGAACTGAGTTGATGGTGAGGTTATTCACTGAGGTAGTATATGCTGGTATAAGAACAGCCTTTGGGGACAGGACAATAAAGAAAGATGCTGATGAACTGAGCTTTAGGCATATCAACTATAAAGTTCTACAAATCATCTTAAAGATGTCTAATGGGCTGTTTGGAAGTAATAGTCTGGGGCTGTAGAAAAAAATCTTGGACGGAGAGAAAGACTTGGGAGCAATTAGCCATGAAAGCCAAGAAACAAGAGCAAATCAGACCTCCCAAACACGGAAGCAAGACTGGGCCAGGAACATCTGAAAAATGGGCGGAGAAAGAGGGTCCTGCAAAGAAGACTGAAAAGAAATAGTCAGAGGCAGGAACGAATGCAGGGAAGTCTGATACCACAGAAACCCAGCAAAGACCGTTTTAAAGACAAATGCTATTTGAGAAGTCATGTGAAATAACTTAGAAGGAACAGCTGGATATAGCAAACAAGAAGTTGTTTCAGGGAAGGTTAGTGTGGGGCAGAATGCCAGACTGTAGTCAGATGAGGTGCAAGTGGGACTGGGGAAATCCTCCCAGTTAAAAGTAGCCACCCTTTCAAGAAGTCTATTTTGTCCACTGGTGTATCACAAGCATCTAGAATAGTGCCAGGCTCATAACAGACGCCTACCTCACCGATATTTCTGCAAAAAAGCACGCCTGGAAATGGGAGAAGAGTAAGTGATAGGGTGGAAAGGTACTAAAGATAGGGAGTCAGAGGAGGGCAGTAGTTTTATTTTAAAATGGAAAAGACCTGAACATGTTTAAATGATAACAGGAAGAAGTTAGTAAAAATTGTGAAGTTGAAAAAATAGAATTTAATCAAGAGAATGAAAATCTCAAGAGTAGGATGCATGAATGTATGATTTCCGAGTTCTAGAACGTGGCCATGGAGGGTAAGTGACTAAAGTGAATAGAGAAAAGGATCATTGGAAATAAAGTCAAGGGATGAGACATCAATCAAGATAAAGGACAAATTCTGGGGGATTATCTCTTTTAAATTATTAAAATCTGAAAAAAGTAATCTAAATACTGACTACATGCATAATGATTTCAAAAACAAGGGAAGAGTTTTACAACAACACAGCAATTAGAAAAATGAATAATGAGTTATAGAAATGGACTATGTACTTATTTATCAACCAACGTTCATTTAAGGAACTTTGTGAGAAACAATTTTACTAGTTTAACTATGTTCCATTTAGTGAGTATTACACTGCAATTACTATCACTGAACTGACCAGAAGAGAAGCCAAGGAAAAACTATGTGCCTTGGAGATGTCATTTAACATCTTTGACCAAAAGTATTCATGTAGGCTTAAGTCACTACACTTAAGGTGATATATTAAAACTTCTAATCTGGAACATTCTAAAGATAAATATATCAATATCTGCAAAAGGGAAAAGACAGTAGTTTACAGTCTATTTCTTTTTTTCAAAGTGGAAAGGAAATCAGAATTTTGCTTTTAACCTATTTATTATGCTTCATTTTCTGACGTAAAGAATGGAAGCTTTCGGAAAATACTTGATTTAAAAGACCACAATTATTTCTAAGTACTACGTGGCTTCTTAACTCTACAGGGAAGAAAGTTTGGGGCCAATAACCTCAATAATGATATTACTCAATACTGGATTATAAGGAAGCAGAGTGTACAAAGAACATTTAAAAAGTACTTCATTCTGGTTAAATACAAAGGGGAAGCAAGAAGGAATTTTTTTTAGATGATGTATATTGATTCTGGTGGTGGTTATACAACTCTATGCATTTGTTAAAACAAAAAATTGAACCTCACTGTATATAAATCTGAATATAAGTTTAAACATTAAAAAATTCTTCTTTCTAACATTTTTTTGCATCTGCCCCTCAATTTTTGCCAGGGAATCAGTTTCTTAAACCAATCAAATCTTAAAAGGAACTTTTCATGCATAATTTAATCTTAACAAAGAGTATAAATTTAAATGTAAAAATGGAGTGCTCCTTAAGAATTAATCTTTTAGCCTTTCTTGAGAAATGCAAGCTCATTCAATTGCATCCAACGTTTTACTAAGACTTTAATGGTGGGAGTCTATGTCTAACTCAGTTTTGTTTATGTACTTTCAATCTCTCTTACTTTACATAAGACTGTGAGCTCTGTTTAGACAGAACTTGTATTTCCTTCAAAAAATATTTGTCGAGGACATAACTAGTAACCAATAAATTTAACATAAATGAATGCAAGTAACACCTCTCTAGGTTCACAAGAACTGACAAACAGCACCTTTTGAGAACAGTGTAATCTGTACTGAATTTACACTAAGGGATACAAAAAATGTTTGGAGACCAGAATCCATCCCAAAGGCATAGATTTTTTTTTAATACTATAACATTTTCCATTTCTGTAAGGTCTTAAGTTATAAGAAAGGCACACCAAAGCTAACTGACATGTCATGTAAGTTTTTTTTTTGGCCACGCCTCATGGCTTGAGGGATCTTAGTTCCCCGACTAGGGATTGAACCTGTGCCCCTGCAGTGGAAGCACAGAGTCTTAATCACTGGACATCCAGGGAAGTCCCATTCATGTAATTATTGTTGAAAGGAACTTTAGGGATCACCTAGAGCACAGCAAACTTTTTCTGTAGAGGGCCAGATGGTAAATATTTTAGGCTTTGTAAACCACATAATCTGTTACAGACAACTTAACTCTGCTGTTGTGGGGTAAAAGAAACTATAAACAATCCGTGAAAAATGAGTGTGGCTGTGTGAACTCTACTCGTACACATAGGAGGTGAGCTGGATTTGGCCCATGAGCCGCAGCTTGTCCAACTCTTGAACTCTTTCTTTTTATGCACGAAGAAACTAATGCCCAGAGAGGTTAAGCTACCTGGCAAAGGTCACCAGACAAATAGGAGAAGAGCCGAATGCATTACCCTTTTCAAACCAGATATTCTTCAACAATACAAACTCTAAAATGATTACATTTCCCAGAGCTAAAACAGAATACTCTGTGAAATCTCAGAAAAATCAAGTGTTATAATTTCTTATTTAATTAAGGTCAACAGGATTTAATGAACGCTATTTAAGACAGGAATTAACTATCCATCAATCCATAAATCTATACATCTATACATATACCCCATATATACATATATCACTGTGCTTCTTCTATGTAACACTGTTCTCAGAATATAGCAGGAGTTCAATAAATTGTGTGACATGAATTCAAAATACAAACTAAAATGTAATTCAATTCTAGGCACATCCATAAGTGAACACATTCTCATTTAAAACTTTCATCATCTCAAAGAATACATTCTTATTAATTATGTAAAAGTGCAATAACTCTGCCCCACTGGACAGTTAGAGACATTTTAAAGAAATTTTCAATTAAGTCATTTAAAAAATCTATTTTTAAAACAGTATGATACTACTTCAGATAAACGATCATACCTAGTAAATCTGCTCCTTCATCCACATCTCCAATTAGACCTGAACCAGCTGAAGATAGTTCTTCAAAGAGAGACTCTGTATTGCGATCAAAAGCTTTGTTCTCTATGCCTTTGGTGGGAGTGCTAGGCAGAAAAAACCAAAACCAAATCAACAAATAAGTGAAAGATGTTTTCAACTGTGCAAAATGAATACAAAAGGCTAAGTTACATAGGAATTTTTAACCTGTAATTTACATTTCATATAAAATATAATTTAAAAGGATTTCTCAAGGGTGTCGTAAGAGATTCCCATTAAACTCCACAGAGAGAACTGTTGATGAATATACAGAATGTTTTTGCGGTGAGATCCGAGCAAACACAAACAGTAAATGGCAGCTGAAAGAGAGCACTACTCTGCATTGTTCAGGCACTGGTCTAAGTCCTTTCACAGACTACCTTACTAAAACCTTCACACCTACTCTACAAAAGATCTGCTGCTATTATCCCAACTTTACAGAAGGAAACTAAAGAGGTTATGGAATTTGCCAAGATCATCCAGCAAATGAGGCAAAGAGGCAGGACTCAAACCCAAGCAGCCAGGCTTCAGAATCCATGATCTTAACTACCATGGTCCACGTTGTCTGGGTATAAATTAGCATGGCCATTTTATTTTTCTTTTAAGGGCAACTTGGCAATATCAAAATTTAAAATGTAAATACCCACTGACCCAAGAACTTGATGTTAAAAAAATTCCTACAGGGAATTCCCTGGCAGTCCAGTGGTTAGGACTTGGTGCTTTCACTGCAGTGGCTGGGGTTCAGTCCCTGGTTGGGGAACTAAGATCCCGCAAGCTGTGCAGCGTGGCCACAAATAAAAAAAAAAATCCTACAAAGCCCCTGTCACAAGAAGGCAATTATGTACGTAAAAGGATGGTCAGAGTAGCAAAAAGTTGAAACAACCCAAGTGATCATTAACAGGGCACAGATGAAATAAGTTATGGATATACCTGAAAGTTTCAACTTTTAACTTTAAAAACATTAAAATACAGCTTTAGAAATGAAAGAAACCCATTATATAAAGGTGCTTTTTATAAAGCAAGTTGCAATACAGTATGTATAATATAAGCCCTTTTTGCAGGGGTATGGAGGAGAATGGGGAAATGTACGTGTTTGTGCATTAGTGTTACATTAATAGAAAAAAGTCTGCACAGGATTTCCAGTTAAATACGATGGACACAGTCATTTATCACCCAATAATTGAGAAACTCAACTGAAAGGACAGTAAAGGAATTTAAAAAGTATACACCCACAAGGACATAGGGAACAGAAAAAGAAACTACAGCAGATGAAATGTGAACAAAATTATATAAGATAGAAAACAGATGGGCAAACAGTAGAAATTGATTTAACAGACCAGACAAAGCTTCAACTTAAGCCATTAGTGTTTAGGAAGGAAGTCAGCATGCTGCCAGAACCCCTGAAAGGCTCAGGAATTGAAGGAACCAGCAATCTGCAGAGAGAAGCATGCAAGAGGGAACATAAGATAGAGGGATGTGATGAAAGACAGCACAAGAAGCTATATGAGACCTAAATCCAACCCTCCAGGACAGTGAGACCTCCCTTCTCCTGGCATTGCTCCCTGAACAATGGAAGCCAAGGTTAAATGTTATAGGCAGAAAACTGGAGAATCAATGTCATTTACTTAAGTATGAGCAAAACAGCCACAGAGAACCAGACGATCAAAGAAAGCCTCTATCATAAAATTGAGTCCAAAACACTCAGAGTAAAAGGAGACAGTGAATGCAGACAGCAGCAAAAACTTAAAAAAAAAAACTTTATTTTATTTTCATAATAAAGTTACATCCGTAAGAGAACTGTAGGGTGTTATAAAAAGTACCTATCCAAGAAAAACAAAAAAACTTTTAGAAAAAAACTGACGAAGGTTGAAAGAGAAAGTTGAAGAAATCATCCAGAAATTATAAAAAAAATAGAAGAGACAGAAAAGAGGGGAAAAAGGGAATTGTGAGGGTCAGTCCAGAATGTTCAATATCTACCTAATAAGTGTTTCAGAAAAAGAGAAGAAAAGACAACAAAAAGGAGAAATAAGAGAAAATTTCTCAACGGGGAAATATGAATTTCCAGATGAAAGGACTACTGCAGATACAAAAGAAGATGCCTACATTGAACACATCATCATGAATTTTTAAAAAGGAAAAAACAAACAAAACAACAACAAACAGGGATAAAGATCCTAAAAGCTTACAGAGAATATATTAAAAAAGCAAGAATCCAAATGGCAACACTCCACTAAACATGACAATGAATTAATGTCCTCACAATTCTGAATAAAAACTTCTGAAGATTTCCCAACCTGGAATTCTATATCCAGCCAAACTATCATTCCTTTAAATGACATTTATCACATTCAAGTTCTCAAAAAACTTACTTCCAAAACAGCCTTTGCCAGGAAAGCTAGTAAGAATATTTCTGTCAAAACAAAGGCATAAATCAAGAAGCTAGATGTCATGGTATCCAGGAAATAGAAGATGGAACAAAGGAGAGAAGTGAAAAAAATTCCCAGCATGAAAATGAGGGCAAATTCCAGGACCAGAGCAAACACAAAAATGTCTACATTGGAGAACGGTAACAGAAGGTTCCAGGAAACTGGTTTTATTTATATTTGGCCATTTTGAGAATGTTTACATTTATGATTTGCAGGGTATCTGTTAGTGAAGTAGTGATAGGTATGTAGAAACCTAAGCAAAAGAAACAAACAGAACAAAACCAAAAAAACCCCGAGGCTTTACTAAATTAAAGAAAAACGAAGTTGTAAAAGAAAGGAAATGTAATCATAGTATATTCTGTGGCTAGGCTGTTATTAGTATTTATATAATCATAATGATATAAACAATGAATGTTAATTTAACAGAAACTGAGATATAATTATATTGGGAGGATGAAAGGAAAGATGATGGTTTAAAGAGCTATGCCCTATAAAGTCAATAGCTAATATTGCAGCCTTTTTTAAACCAGGACTCCTCATTTGATCCACAGGATACAGAAAATGATTTGAGTGACTATTTGCTCAATTCTCCCAAAGAAAGTATATAGCTAGTACTGTTCTAGATGCACAGGAGTATAAATATTTATTTATTTTTTGGCTGCAGTGGGTCTTAGTTACGGCGCACGGGATCTTTCGTTGTGGTACATGGGCTTCTCTCTAGCTGCGGTGTGCAGGCTCAGTAGTTGCAGTGTGCACAGGCTCCAGAGTGTGTGGGCTCTGTAGTTGCAGCACACAGGCTCTCTAGTTGTGGCACATGGGCCCAGCCGCCCTGCAGCTTGTGGGATCCTAGTTCCCTGACCAGGGATTGAACCGGCATGCCCTGCATTGCAAGGCAGATTCTCAATCACTGGACCACCGGGGAAGTCCCTGCATAGGAGTATAGCTAATTCATTATATACAAGGGGTGCCTTAGGGCATTAAGACTTCATTTTCTCACTGAACCCCAACTGAGAAAGAGAGAGACCAAGGAAGAACAGCATAGGATGTGATTTAGATATCTGAAGATAAATACCCAAGGAGACCTGAGAAGTGATAGAGACTGCCTCTTGGGAGTGGGAATGAGGGGTCAGTAGGGGTAAGGGCCTACTATTGCCCTTCATATTTTGTATTATGATTTGACCTTAATACTGCCATACATGCTTTAGTCTAATAAAAATGTTTTTGATTTTTAAAAACAGGTTCAGAATGACAAGAGCGCACAACTGTTAGTAAGTAGCTGCATCTCTTAGGTTTAGGAGAGGATGAATAAGAAGGAAATTTCACTTTTTACACTCTGCATTGTTTAATTTCTTAAATAAACAATAAAGAAAAAATCTTTCAGTAGAGCACAGCCTTTGAAATCAGAGTCCTAGATTGAATCCCAGCTCCACCTCTTGCCAGCTTGGTAACCTTGGACAAGTTACTGTACAACTCTGAGCTTCCTTATCTGTAAAATGGGGGTGAAGACATCAACCTCATAAGGTTATAATTAAGATAAAATGATATAAAACAATAATGAAGGTAACAATAATGTTAGCTAACATTTATTGAACTGGACACTTTGCCAATGATTTAACATATATTGATTAATTTACTCCTTACAGCCATCTGAAGTATTATCATAATTCCCTTTTATGGATGAAGAAACTTACCTCAGATTCAAATCCTAGTCAGGATTTGAATGCATGTAGTCTTATTCTAGGCTCATGCTTTTTAACCGCTACTGCATATAATGTCTAGCAGTGATCAAAAAAATGGCACATATTTTTATGGTCATTGTTAATTAATTAAAAAATAAAATTTATGGAAGAAATTAAAAGGCAGCAGCTCCTGTGTGACATTCTTGAACATCAATATATTTCAGATGATCTTCATTAAGATGATACATACCATTCTCTTCTAACCTCTAAATAGCCTCCCCATGTAAAATGATACTAAAATGAGACTAATTTCCTCTAGTAATGAGATCATTACAGTTTTGAAGGGAATACATTGTCTTCTTCCTGATTGGGGGAAGGAATAAAGTTCCTTCAAATTATATTTTCCCCACTTCTGCTGTTATGTTTTTCCCAGTTCCACAAAGTAGGGAATACTCCTTGGCTGTCTTTTTTCCCCATCCGTCCACATGCTCCTAGTCCCTGATGCTGCAAAGGTAACACTTCACAGAAGATTTAAACTATGTACAATATCCAGCTTCAAAAAAGACAAAACTGAAATATAACATCAACATTTCTTCAGCAAAACATTTGAATGCATTTTATCTGGTCAGAGACCAGGGGACAACAGTGTGCTTTGGGAGAGGGGAAAGGGAAGGATAAGATGTCCTAATCGGGCTTTTACAGTACCTTGAGCCTTTATATCCACTGAGATCTTTGTCCATATCCAACTCAGGAGTGGATTCAATGATTGCCTGAACTTCTGACTTCTCTTCATTTTCAGCAGAGTCTTAGGAAAGAACAAGATAACAAAAACAATGCATATAGCACATACTGCCCCTGTTATGAAAATTGCTTCTATGGTTGTAAATACATCATTTGATCATAAAAAATTTTAAAGAGTTGATTCTAGGAAACACAAGGTTAGACAGACAATATGTCATATATTCAATTAACAGTAAATATGAGCAACTAAAAAATAACCAAAGGAAGTTTTCATTTGTGGTTCTCTGGACACAGTGCAGTGTACACCAGGCCAGAACTCACTGTTTTCCTTGTATTTAAGGGGTGAAATACAGAGAAATTAAAGACAAAGACTAATGACCTAAGGTAGGGAACAGAAAAAGAATGTCCTCCTGCCTTTCAGGCTCTCAACCCCTCAGCCACTGCCCCACCACTTTTCTCTCTAAAACTTTATGTAATCATCACATCTTAAAGCTTATTTACAATTGAATACAGTTTTATAAATCTATGGCAGTAACACCCCAAAGATGTCATATCCACATCTGGATTTACTGAATACTTTGTCAGTATGTAAATAAGTAGGGTCACTTACCTGTTGATACATTTCTAGTTTCTTGGACTACCTGTACTTCAATATGCTTGCTTCTCTCTAACTTATCTGGTGTATCTGCAACCTTCACAAATCCTTCATTCTCTTCATGTAAGGGAGTATCACTAGGAATTGCTGCCACATCTGAAGCAGTTGTTGATGCTGGAGTGGTAGCTTTAGATCCTCCCTGGCTGACATCAGAAAGTTCATCCTACGAATAAATATAATTAGGGAAAACATTCTGACAAGTAATTTATTTAAAACTATCTTTTAAATGGGTTAAGAAACTTGAAAGAAAATTCTATTAAAAAACAGTAAGTCACTGATTACCAAAGGAAATCAATAAATAATCTCTGCAGATTATTTTCAAGTAATTAGGAAATATTTAAGCAATCATGTTTTTCCAGACATACATGACATTCTTCTAAATAGAAGACCTGAAGATAAAAGTAGAGTGGCAGTATTAGCAATAAAATCATACATTACTGTCATCATCAGAGTTTGTAATGGCAGTCCTAATTTGTAAAATCATTTGATAATAAAGACTTGTTTCCAAACACTTAGAGCATGTACTGTGTGGTAGCTACTCTAAAACAGCAATGGAATAACAAGATTCTTAATCTCAGGATACAGTTTTGTAAACAGTGTTCTTAAAACATCCTGTATCCAGGGAATTCCCTGGTGGTCTAGTGGTTAGGTCTCCGTGCTTTTACTGCCAATGGCCCGGGTTCAATCCCTGGTTGGGGAACTAAGATCCTGCAAGCTGCAAGGCGTAACCAAAAAAAGAAAACAAATCCTGCATCCAGATCACTTGAAGTGCTTGTAAAAAGGACAGATTCTAAGTCCAAGCCCAGATTTTAGGCAGTGAGATCAGGTAATCTGCATGTTTAACAAGCAATCCAGGTCATTTATATATAATCATTAAAATTTCACAGCTACTTCTAAGATCCACAGATAGGCTCCAAGAAGTACATGCCCAGACTGAAAATTTATGCAAACATTTATGTACAATGAATTTTTCTAGGAAAAGAATCTACAACTTTTATCAGATTTTCAATGGGGTTTGTGACTCCAAAATAATCAAAAACAGCTGTCCACTAGCTACCAATAACGAGGCAGTTCTTTACAGCAAAGTACCCAGTCTTAAAGAGAATGGGACAAAATGTTTAGTACTAGTAATGATGATGATGATGATTAGGGTGAATTTAGTGAATTCACCAAATGTATAATTTTGGATAAGTTATGTATTCTTTATATAGCTATGTTTTCTCATCTGTAAAATAGAGATAATGGTACCTAATTCATTGGATTATTCTAAATTTTTCTGTATAAAGACTTAGCGGTGTATTCACACATACCAAGTGTTTAAAATGTTGGCTATTTATTACAATTTATAACAATACATTATGCACAACTTTGAAAATTTGGCAATACATGCTTTTGGCCTAAGGAGAAAAAAAGAATATATAAATATATTAAATTGTGCTATGGTGGGGGATGATTATTAGTGATTTTTATTTCCCTCTTTAAAATTTTATCTTTCTTAACTTTTAAAGAACATGGTTTAAAATACATTATAGCTAAATCAACTATAGTTCAATAAAAATAAAATATAGCTATAAAAATAATGGAATAGAATCCAAGCAATTAAAAATAACTAACATTATACCAATCTTACACTGTCTGAGAGATTTAGGTTATTTTAAGTGCTGAAAAGTAACAGGGTGTTCAAGGTTAAGACTCTCTTCAAGTATAAGAAAACATTTTTTGACATATAGTCAACTTACACATGCTATGATGGACAGCAACTACAATGAAAGTAATCACACTTGGAGAACTTAACCATCACCAAACCTCTTAGCTTTACAACATTAAAATGTTTCATCTCCATTTTCTTCTCTTAATATTTTAATTTACTATAATGCATTTTGATGTATGGCTGAACTAATATAAATCAATTACCAGATGAGAACAAAGGGCATGCAAAAGAAAATATATTCTCTATGGCAAATCGAGAGCTCTTTATCCTTTCCATAGTCCTCCCACCCACACTCTTCATCCCTATCCCAGGCTTTTGGAGGTTATTCCCCCCTTATTTTTGTTTTTAATAATGAGAAATCTATAAAGTCAGACTGTGACCTAGCATGTTGTACTCACTAAGAGTTTTGAGTATCTTAGCTCTTCTGGTGGGTTTAAGCTCTAACACGTGGATAAAACCCAAATATTTGCTGAAGACCATCATCCTGGTAAATTTTTGCTAGGCTCATTTTCTGACAGTTTATATTGTACTTGGACTTTTATAATAGTTGGTCAGCTACTAATTATTTACTGCTCATCAACATTTTAAGAAACATATATATCCATGATAGATGATCCATTTAGCAAAAACAAATCTCATCTGAGATTCAGAATCTATCAAAAGAAAAATAAAGTGGCATATCCATATTAGCATACAATACTTACTTAAAATGAATTTTCAATGACATAGGAAAATGTTATGTTAAATTGGAAAATATATATACTTTTAAGGAAATAATCAGAGATGGATAGAGGATGTTATTTATAACAGCAGAGAACTGAAAACAACTTAAACGCTCCAAAATAGGAAATTAAGAAAATTATAGAACATCCATACAACAGAATACTATGCAGCAATTTAAAAAACTGTGGTGTAGAAGAATACCTACTGAGATGGAAAATATTCACAATATTCTGTGAAGAGACTGGGGACTGAAACAGTTCTGTATAGTATAATCAACTAAGAATGGCTAGAAAGAGCTATGTCAGGACACTCATGACAATTCTAAAAGTGGTTGCCACTGGGTAGTTTGATAATGAGTGACTTTTGCTTTTACTATGCTCTTGTTAGCACTTCTAAATATATATATTTTTAAGTAAAAGAAAATTATAAAATTCAGAATATAAATCTATGTATGAAGTATGGTCTCAAAAACAATTTCTACTTATTTGTTTGTATGGCTGCATTGGGTCTTCATCACTTTATTTATTTATTTATTTGTTTGTTTGTTTGTTTATTTATTTATGGTTTCTCTTGTTGTGGAGCACGGGCTCTAGGCACGTGGGCTTCAGTAGTTGCAGCACTCGGGCTCAGTAGTTGTGGCGCACAGGCTTAGTTACTCCACGGCATGTGGGGATCTTCCCGGACCAGGGCTCGAACCCGTGTCCCCTGCATTGGCAGGTGGATTCTTAACCACTGCGCCACCAGGATAGTCCCTCAAAAACAATTTCTTTAGGTATATAAAGAGACTAGAGATAGTAAGTTTTACTATAACTAGATGAAATTCTCTTTTCAATTTGAAAGTTTTGAGAAAAGAAAACCATTTATACTATTTATGAGTTGGGACTATCCATTCATTATTGCCTTGTGTTTAAAGTAACTTTGATTACAAATATTGCAATATTAACCGTATGCTAATAAAATCAGCTGAATTACACAGCCAACTATTTTCTTTTGTGCATCTCAAATACAGACCTGATATCCAATGGGAAGAAAGACAAATCAAATACATTACTAGTTCAATCCTCTATCACCTCCTCCCCTGTTAAAATTAAAAGACAAAATTATTTGACTATTTCCTGGAGCTGGAGACTGGCACCTAATACAAAAGTATCTGATAAAAATTTCATCAAGCTGGGCTTCCCTGGTGGCGCAGTGGTTGAGAGTCCGCCTGCCAATACAGGGGACACGGGTTCATGCCCCGGTCCGGGAAGATCCCACATACCGCGGAGCGGCTGGGCCCGTGAGCCATGGCCGCTGAGTCTGCGCGTCCGGAGCCTGTGCTCTGCAACGGGAGAGGCCACAACAGTGAGAGGCCCGCATACCGAAAAGAAAAAAAAAAAAATTTCATCAAGTAAATTAGCCTGTTAGAAGTTGAGTCTGGAAAACTGACAATAATATTTCTGGAGCCAAAGAGGACTATAGTGAAAACAACTAGAAGTCACCCTGAGTACCACTCTCTTGGTCTTTGTTTTGATGTGTACTCTATTTAACAGAAAAAATAGAAGTGGCATTATTTTGGTTAATCTAACAGCCTGGCTAATTCACATTTATGTTATCATATACATGAATTCCCAAGCTTTAAAAGTTTAAAATATAAAGTACATTTAAAAATTAATACAAAGAGTCCAGGTTCTGATGAAGTACTGATGGGCAGTGCTTAAACCCATCAAAACTATGGATTCAGAAAGCCCTAGAGAATATCAAGTTCATCTACAATGAGAAAATTATATGCCTTTGGAGTTATTTGAAAAATAACTGGAGGTCGATCTTGACCTTGTTGTTTCCATTTATCTCTCAAATAAAAGTCAAGTAGAGAAATTATTTCCTCTTCCTTCATATCACCCTACCCCACAAGGTCTAGCTATTTTTACCTTAAAAAAAATTATGTAGTAATTTAAAAGTTCACAATATAAACAGCTTAGCAAAAGCCCTCTTCCCCAAAATCATTTGTGGATCTGGGAGTATGAAATAAAGTAACCAGGAGAGAGCTGAACCTAAAACAGGAAAAGGACTCTGACACTTCAGGGGATCTCAAGATTTAGGGCTACAAGGAAGTGGTAAATTAGGATCTGCTTAGAAGATGGTATTTTAAAATGCTATCCAAATAACATGAGATTATTGATCTGTAACTCACTTCCCTTTTATACTTTTACCACATAAAAATATTTTACGCACATTAAAATAGCTCACAGTGTGGGCTGTACTTCTGACAGCTGGATCCCAGGGACAGACCATGAGAGCTGAAGAGGGAAAAGCTCTGAATTTTAGGGAATAGTTTTCAAAAGACGTATTTCTCCTTGGTCTCCCAGAGAGTGGAGACATAAAGCTCCCAAGATTAGCAGGAAAGCAATGAGGCGGGAAGTCGCTGTCATGTGTTTGGCCAAGGGCACAATATTCTTATATTGTATCTCCTATGGAAGAAATTATGAAATTCTGTCACTAACTATGCCTCCAACTAAAGATAGAAGGACAAAAGACAAACCTAAATATTAGCCGGCTAAAAGATAAAATGTATCACTTTTGGTCAACAATGAGTTCATATGATACCAGGTACAAAATGAGGGAAAATGTTTTACTAGGACCTAAATGGAAACTGGAAGCATTTACATAAATTATTCAACATAAAGTTATAGGGGAGCTGCATGCTGTAGTTTCGCATTCACTCTGTGACTTCTGGAGACTTCTAATTCCCATTTTATGCTGGTCATACGCCAGGTGTACTGTTTTGGCTAATAGTTTTGACTACAAATGCTGCTTTATTTATCTGAAGACCACCGGCCTATCAATTTCAGTTGCCTGATGCCATTAAGATATCCTCTTCAATGACACAGGTGGGTGCCAAAAATGGAGACTCGCCAGGTGGTCAAGTCTCTTTCTGATAAACGTTACTTGTTTTGTAACCCCATTCCCACTCCTTCAGTCTTTAAGAAACTCTTACATTGTAGGCTTTCATGTCACTGGAAAATGCCCACAAAAACGAGCAACCTGACTTGGGGTTCCAGTGTTACAACTATAAAGGAATGGCACTCTTGCGCAACAAAACAAAATAACAAGTGCTGGTGAGATGTGAAGAAATTAGGACACTTGTGTACTGTTGGTGGGGTTGTAAAATGGTGCAACTGCTATGAAAACAGTATGGAGTTTCCTCATAAAATTAAAAATAGAACTACCACATGATCCAGCACTACCCCTTCTGGGTATAAAACCAAAAGATTTGAAAATAGGGATTCAAAGAGATATCTGTATACCCATGTTCACAGCAGCACTATTCATAGTAGCCAAGAGGTAGAAGCGACCCAAATGTCCATTGAGGGATGAAATGGATAAACAAAACGTGGTATATGTATACAATGGAGTATTATTCAGCCTTAAAAAGGAAGGAAATCCTGTCACATGCTACAACGTGGATGACCCTTGAGGACATTATGCTAAGTCAAATAAGCCAGTCACAAAAGGACAACTACTACATGATTCCACTTATATGAGGTATCTAAAGTGGTCAAATTCATAGAAACACTAAGTAGAGTGGTAGTCGCCAGGGCTGAGGGCAGAGGGAAAGGGGAGTTGTTGTTTAATGGGTATAGAGCTTCAGACGTGCAAGACAAAAAAGTTCTAGAGATCTGTTTCACAACAATGTGAATACTGTTAACACTACTGGACTGTATACTTAAAAATGGTTAAGATGGTAAATTTTATGTTATACGTTTTTTATCACACAAAAAAACAGAACAGGTGTCATTACTTTTAGCTTCACTTGAGATACCATAGTGAAAACAATCTGGTCTTTGTGCTATTTTCCTACTGGTTTTAGATTATCAGGCTGAAAGTCTATAGGCCTTTACAAGATACTTTCAGATGTTCCATTCATCAAATGCCTCCCGTACCCAGTGCTGTATAGAATACATATGTCATGTGTTATCTGGCATTGCCCCATTACTATTTATGTTCAGAAAGACTATAAAGTAAGTTCACAACTATAAAAATAAATTATCCCACTAAGGACAACCTAGAAATATTCCAATACAGTGTTTTCCTAAGTAGCCGCCTGATTTCATTTGAAATAAGCTTTAAAAAGGGGGCAAGCAACTCTGCTACATAAGTTTGTCTTTAGCTTCAAAGATTTTAAGCCTAATGTAAGTAAAAGACAAAATTACAGAAAGTAACTAGCCCAATGGATACCCACTATAACACTTATCACCTTATATTTAATTTCTATGTTTACATTTCTTTCTCCCCAAGTTAAAGTTGTGTCCAAAGCAGTAGTTTTAACACTCTTTTGATTTACAACTCTACACCGTAAGAGAATCACAAAATTCTGTGTATACAAGTATTTTATAGAGAGCTTCGTATCTTTAATTTGATTCCTAGAGGAGTCCGTGACCCAAAGAAACACTGAGAAGCATAATTCTAGACACATTTAGGTGAAATAAGTCTGGATGTAAATTATACTGTAGGTTCAAAAAAATTTAGAGAGGCACGGATGACCTACCTCTGAAGGTATTTCTGAAAAAGACACTGTTCCACTGTCATGGACCTGCTGAAGGCCTTACCCTGGTTAACCCTGACCTAGTAGGTAGGAGAAAGTCTTATTTTGTCTTTATATCCCCAGGGTCTAGCATATCAAGCCTGACATGAAGTAGGCTCTCAAAAGATGTTTGCTGAATGAAGCTGAATGGTGCCCTGACTGGGGCTGAACCAATCTGTTTAAATAGGGAGGCAGCCCATGGTAAAATGACATACTAGGCTGTCTCCAGGATACATACAAGTTATGTACATTCTGCCCTGAGGAAGGTATTTGTGCAAAGCATACACGTTTTCTTACCTAGAGCTGGAAAAATAGAAATAGGCTGAATTTCCACAGGGTTTACTTATTATTTTCTCCTTTATTTCAAAATGCTGACTTTAGAGAGGAGTAAATTACAGATTACAGTAAAGCCCTAGCAACCACTGTAGAAGAAATAATTTTCTTTTTTATTTCAGGGAATAACATCAGCAGTCTTCCAAACTGAGCACTTGATGTCTTGAAAATAGCAGCTGAGAAAGTACCCAAAAGTTAATCACTTTCATTTACTTTTTACAAAACGTTTTGAAACCCCATTCTCACCTCCTGTTCTATAGCCTTCAGAGGTTCAGGACTACTGCTGACCTGAGAAGAGGGAAAGATTATAAAAGAGAAAAAAAGAAAAATCATGTATTTACTAGGTGTTAGCATATTTCTAAGTATCTTTGGCTTGTGCTACCTCTCAGAATAACAAGATCTATCTCTTTTACCTACTTTGTTAAAATGAGGGTTTGGGGGTTTTGTTTTGTTTTGACTTAAAATCACCTCCTTTAAGCCTCTTTTTTACGCCATCTCATGACTCAAAAGCCACCTCTTGGGTCTTGTCTTACCTTATACTTTGTCAATAAGCAGTTTATCACTTAACGCTTTTTTCTATTCACACAGCTGTGTGAAATCTTCCTGAAATTTATCCTAATCATCTCGAGTAATTAACATAATAAATATTCCAGTTTAGCACACTTGGAAACATTAACAACACTCTTCTTCCCCGCCCCCTCATTTCTGAAACTGTTAAGAGAACACTAACAATCGAAGGGTAACCAAGATTCAAGTCCTTTTTCACAAAAACATCTATTTACTCATATTCTTCATTTCTATCTGTACATTTGCCCTCTTTGAGACAAAAGTGTTTTTCTTAAACACAAAGCAACTTCAAGGTTTAAATATTCTTAGTCTGGAAATCCATCAAAGTCTTTTGAAAAGTCTAAAATACAGCTCTCCTAGCTCTCTGTTAATTCCCACAAAAAAACCCACAGATGAGCAAGGCATGATTCACTTTTTTCTTTTTTTTTTAAATTGAAATATAATTGACTTACAATACTATACTAGTTTCAAGTGTACTACATAGCGGTTTGATGTTTTTAGACATTACAAAATGATCACCACGATAAGTCTAAGTACCATCTGTCATCATACACAGTTAATTCAATATTATTGACCATATTCCCTATGCTGTACATTACATTCCTTTGACTTCTTTATTTCATGAATGTAAGTTTGTACCTCTTAATCTCCCTCACCTATTTCACTCATCACCTCATGACCCCTCCCCTCTGGCAACTACCAATTTGTTCTCTGTACCTATGAGTCTGTTTCTGTTTCTGTTATGTCTGTTCGTTTTGTTACGCCTGTTCATTTTGTTCTTTGAGGTTCCACATATAAGTGAAATCACATGGTATTTGTCTTTCTCTGTCTGACTTTTCTCACTTAGCATAATACCCTCTAGGTCCATCCATGTTGTCACAAATGGCAAGATTTCATTCTGTTATATAGTTGGATGATATTCCATTTTATCTACAGCATGACTCACTTTATACAAACCAGACTGCCTCTCCCTTAATATCTGTTTACATGATCTTTGATTCTGGATTCTCATCTTCAACTCTTCTCAACTATCATTTCATCAGAAGCTAGGTAAATAACTCTCTAAATAAAAATGAAAAGATTGTGAACATAACATTTTAAAATGAAAAACAAAAAGCAAGCTGCAGGAAATACTTAGAGCATAAACCCATTTATCGTTTTGGGTTATTTTTTTAAGATTTTTTTTTTTTTGATGTGGACCATTTTTAAAGTCTTTATTGAATTTGTTACAATATTGCTTCTGGGTTTTTTTGGTTTGGTTTTTTTGGCCACAAGGCATGTGGGACCTTAGCTCTCCAAACAAGGATCAAACTGGCGCCCGCTGCATTAGAAGGCTAAGTCTTAACCACCTGGACTAAGTCCCTAAAACCATTTACCTTACAAAGACATACATGAGTATGTATTATCTATGTACATATATAAAGAAAAGGGTATGAATGATATACCAACTATTCAAAATGACTGAGGCAAAGGAATGGAATTTAGAGTTGGACAACTATACATTTTTACTCTAGATTTTCGATATTATTTGATTGTGAAACATTATTAATATGACTTTAAAAAAAATTATTAAGCCTACTTCCTAAAATATTTGGACTCTGAGCAACTTTACAACATTTCTAGCATCTGGCATTGTGTGTGACCTGGTAGGCATCAAAATTTTTTAATGCAAAAAGCAAGGTAATTTTTCTTCAACAGGAAATACTTAGAGCTATTTTTCTTATTCCAAGAGTTTGTTTAAACATTAAATATCAATAGTAATAAATACTCATGTGCCAATTACTTCAAAAAAAAGTCACATTAGAAACATAAGCTTTAAATACCATCGTTTTTAAATAGTGTTGTTTATTTGGAGTTTTACCATTTTTCATTCTCAACATACACTAGCATCTTGGTCAATAAACAACACCATAAATATGCCAAAAAGAGGGAAAAAATCTCATTGATTAACACCCACTAAGAAAGAACTAATTCCACTGCCTCTTCTCTAAGCAAGAGTTTAAAAGGGGAGTAAGTATGTATCCTATAATTTTATTTGTCAGTTATACCTCAATAAAAATGAATGGGCAAGTACCAAAATATTAAGAAGAGTAAATCTTAACTCCCTTTTCCCTTCAAACTGCAACTGTCAGCTGTGGATGATTCCTGAAGTTATCTAATGAGGATATATGTGAGTGGGAAAGTTTGTAAATAAAAACTGAAGTTATAGAAGAAATTCCTTACCCTCTGTCCCAAGCAAAACCAACCTGAAATATTACAACATATAATCCATTTTTCTTAAAATTCTATTTTTATTTTACCCTACTGTAAACACTAATATAAAAATCCAAAAGGAGATAATGTATACTATAAACTAATGGAAAAACCCAACATAAGCATCAACGGAAGAAAGGGCCTAGAAGCAATCACATTCCAACCAGTAAGCACATTTAGTGCCTAGATCTTGGTTCCTAAATACCATTCTACAATAAACAGAACCAAGGCTTCTTGGAGAAGCACTTGACTGCACAGCAGGGGCAGGGAAAATGCAAGAGGCTGGAGCATCTGATGGTGTCAGGAAGGAAGGACTCAAAAGAGTATGGGCATGTCGAAAGGGTATAGGAAGACTCCTGGAAGAGCTCCTGATGTCCAAGGCTGAAACACTCTGAGCAACAAAATAAATAGTAATGGGACTTCCCTGGTGGTGCAGTGGTTAAGAATCCGCCTGTCAATGCAGGGGACACAGGTTCGATCCCTGGTCTGGGAAGATCCCACATGCCGGGGAGAAACTAAGCCTGTGCGCCACAACTACTGAGCCTGCACTCTAGAGCCCACGAGCCACAAATACTGAGCCCGTGCACCACAACTACTGAAGCTTGCGCACCTAGAGCCAGTGCTCCACAACAAGAGAAGCCACCGCAATGCACACCGCAAGGACGAGTAGGCCCCGCTCGCCACAACTAGAGAAAGCCCACGTGCAGCAATGAAGACCCAAAGCAGCCTAAATAAATAAATTAATTAATAAATAAATAGTAATAGCATTGGATAACCTACAGAACAAAATAATACCTTTGAGTTCAAATATGAAGGAAAGAAGGGAGTGAGTGAGCAGCTCTCCCTCCCCAAAGAATTACAGTTAATGAATGTAGGATGAAGAAAATAGAAAATAAGCATTACAACACCACAGTAATAATTATTGTAGGTAAGATTCACTGATGCACATTAAAATCAGTAAATGAAAGTTTGAGGAGAAGCAGGATATTGGCTCAGTCTCAAAATATATCCACCAAGATATTAATTAAATTATAAACAGAAAAACAGTAACTTTACAGTGAAGAAATCCAACACACACCAGCTGAACCGAGCAATCGAGGTTAACATCACCACTACGGCATTCTACAGTATTCTTGCCAAAAATATATAGCCTCAATCTAATCATAAGAAATCATCAGAGAAGCCCAAATTGAGAGCTATTTTACAAAATAACTAACCAGTACTCTTTAAGCCTGAAGGTCATGAAAGACAAGGAAAGGCTGAGAAACCGTCAAACGTTAGAAGAGACTGAGGAAACATAACTCAGCGCAATGTGGGATCCTGGATTGCATCCTGGAACTGAAAAAGAACAGTAGTGGGAACACTGGCAAAATCTGAATACAAGTCTGTAGTTCAGCTAATAGTATTGTACCAACGTTAACTTCTTAGTTTTGATAATCTTACCATGGTTAGTTAACATACCAGTGTTGGGTGGGTGATGGGTATCGTTCCTTCTGTACTATTTTTGCAACTTTTCTATAAGTCTAAAATGTTTCAAAATGAAAAGTTAAAAACAAAACAAACCAAGAGCTTTAACTGTTTGGAAATTTAAAATCACACATGCGTTTTACAACAGGATCTTTAATCACAAAAGACACAGGAATAAGGTTTAACTACTATAGAGATTCAAGCTTGGGAAAACTAAAGAAATAGGAACAATTTAACACAAATGGAGGAGGATGGAAAATTCTTCTAAACAATAATGCTGGCTCTGTTCAGAAATTTTCCATTCTGCATGCTAAGCACGTTCCCTGACGAATGCAGCACACATTGACCACTGGCTTTATATACCAAACCCTGCTAACAAGACCTTCTCACAGCAGTTCCACTGAAGTATTTCAAGTCATGTGGTTTCAAAAGTACTCTTTAAAACTTTCACAAGTAGGTATCAATCCAATTGCTTTTTAGCTAAAATTGTTTTTCTCAGTTCTAAAAGTCACATTCTACTAATAACCAACAACCCAGGAGACTCTAAAGGAAAAAATAATACTTTTTCGGAGTATATATACATATGTGTATACTCACACACGTCTTTAGGCATGCGCAGGTGCATATACATGCATAGGTGTATATATACATATGTATGTGTACATGTGAAACTAGACGGAATCTATGAAATCATTGCCAAAGTGATACTAACCAAGGTCTAGAAAACAGCATGAAAATTTTATGTGTAGGGTATTTTAAATGATATTTAAAACACTTTGTTCTCTTTTTATATTTGGGCACAAGGGAGAGATATCTGAACTCTAAACTTGTAAAGCAATGAAAAACTTATACAACATAGCTGGTGAGAATACAAACAGCTACCATCCCTTTGGCAGGCAATTTGGTGATATCTAGCAAAATCTTAAATACATGCTTTAATCCAGCAATCCCACTTATGGGAATTATAAATACAAGTACTAAATTAAGTACAAGGTTATTCAATGCAGCATTGCTTGTAATAGCAAAAGATGAGGAAAAACTGAGATGTCCTGTCAATAAAGTAGATTTTAATGGCAGATGGGATATGTGATCCCTTTCCCCTGGCCCTTCCTCAATAATTCTGATGTATCATTCATCGCCCTTCACTCCGTTGTTTTCAATTTTTTTCTATCGGACTCCTCTTCTAAGCACACAAACAACCCAGTCTCGCGCCTTCTAAGAGTATTTTTCCCTTCACCCTGCCAACTGAAAACATCTTTTCACTGTCCTCCCACCACAACCACCTTTCTTGAGTAATATACATTTTCTGTTTCCTCCTTCGTGAATATAATTCAGTTGGATGAACAACCTTACCTTAACATTTTTGCCCATTTCCACCCTAGCATTTTTATAATACATTTTCAACAGAAAATGTCATTTAACATAAGTTCCTTTTTACCAATTTTGCTAGTAGCCCCCCATTAAGAAATTTCTGTTAATGATACAATATAAAATTCCTCTGCTTTCTGCCTTAAACTGATCTCTAAACTCGATTTGAGGACCATCAAAAGGTGTCAGGTGAAGCTTCATGTAAGCTGTGGCATTTAGATTGGCCTTGAAAGAATATTCTACTGGTGGTAACCTAAGCAGGATACAAATAATGTATGTGGGAAAACTATATAGAAAAGGATGCACAGGTGTGGAGTTCAGGAAAGGGGTCAAAGTCAGAAATTCAAACTTGTGAACACTGATGGGTGAATGGTATTTACAGACATGAAACTTGAGCTACCCACATTAAGTAGAGGAGGGGGCTGAAATTTAAGCCCTAGAGAACTACAACATTTAGAGGTGCAGAAGCAGCAATGGAAAAGGACCTGTGAAGAAAACCAGAGAGAGAGGGAGAGGGGGAGATGGGAGACAGAGGGAGAGGGGGAGGGGGAGGGGGCGGGGGAGAGAAAGAGAAAGAGAAAAAGAGAAAGAGAAGTATCCCGGGGGCAAAGTGAAGAAAGCATTTCAAGAAGCAGAAAGTGGGCTTTCCCTGGTGGCGCAGTGGTTAAGAATCCGCCTGCCAATGCAGGGTCACAGGTTCGAGCCCTGGTCCGGGAGGATCCCACATGCCACGGAGCAACTAAGCCTGTGCGCCACAACTACTGAGCCTGCGCTCTAGAGCCCGCGAGCCACAACTACTGAGCCCATGTGTCACAGCTACTGAAGCCCATGTGCCTAGAGCCTGTGTTCCACAACAAGAGAAGCCACCGCAATGAGAAGCCCGTGCACCGCAACGAAGAGTAGCCCCCGCTCACCACAACTAGAGAAAGAAAGCCTGTGCACAGCAACAAAGACCCAACGCAGCCAAAAATAAAATAAATTTTTTTTACAAAAGAATGATGAAAAACAATTAAAAAATAAAATTAGAAGAAAACTAAGTTGGAAAGACAAATTTTATTAATAAAAAAGGCAGAAAGTATTCAATTGTGTCAAATGCTGCCACAAGGCAAGATGGGAATGAGAATTTTCCATCACACTATTTATTTATTTATTATTTATGGCTGTGTCCGGTCTTCGTTGCTGTGTGTAGGCTTTCTCTAGTTGCGGCGAGCAGGGGTTACTCTTTGTGTGGTATGCAGGCTTCTCATTGTGGTGGCTTCTCTTGTTGTGGATCATGGCCTCTAGGCATGCAGGCTTCAGTAGTTGTGGCACGAGGTCTCAGTAGTTGTGGCTCATAGGCTTAGTTGCTCTGCAGCATGTGGGATCTTCCTGGACCAGGGATTGAACCCGTGTCCCCTTCATTGGCAGGGAGATTCTTAACCACTGTGCCACCAGGGAAGTCCCCATCATACTATTTAGAGAGATGGATATTTTGGGTAACCGTGAAAAAAGGCACATTGGTGCAGTAGGTAGCACTGAAGTCTCAGAGGAATGGGATGAAGAGAAAAAAAAACATTCTTCAAACACACCAAAGTTTGTCCCCACCTCGGGGTCTTTACAGATGCTAGTTGATCGTCCTGAAACACACAGTCCTCTGGACCTTTCCATGCACCTGTACCTTCTTCATTTCAGGGCACAAGTCACCACCTCCAAGAGGCCTTCCTTCATCACTCTAAAATAAGCACTCCTCCTTACTAATTACTCTCTAGCCCCTTACTTAGCTTTTTAAAAATAGTACATAACACTACTTGAAATTCCATGATTTCATTTATTTGTTTGTTTGTTGATTTCCCCCACAAAAATACAATAAGTAAAGGAATAATATGTACAAATACTTCTTTTTAAGAACAACTTGTATATTTTTCTAGGTGCATGAGTCCTGGCAGATTTTCCAGTACAGCTGTCCCTTGGTATCTACAGGAGATTGTTCCAGGACTCCCTGTGCATACCGAAATCTAGATGCTCAAGTCCCTTATATAAAATCGTATAGTATACCTGAAGATTTCAGGTATACTATATAGGACTGGATTAAATAACAATCTTCTCTTTAAGGTATCTTTTTGGATAGTAGTTAAAATACAGTTACCATATGGTATACATTTTTGATGTCCTAGAAGTATCCCTGCTACTTAATTTTGTTTTGGGAAAGGAACATGGCAAGTAGGCGATTGAGAGCTGGGTGTTTTGGAAGATCTATTAAACCAACAGGCAGGCTAAAAAAGTCAGTGTGGCCATAGGGGTAAGATGAGAAAACTTCCTAGTGGCATCACTGTGGACACTGAGCAGCTGCATAATTACCTTCTAATAAAGTGAGCAAAAAAGAAAGGAGAATGAGAAAAAGGTGAGGTTAGGCCTACTGTTAAAAATACTTTTCAGTGAGAGCAAAGCTATGAAATATTTATTGACTGTTTACTGTTTTGAGCACATTTCAGAGGTCAATGGAATGATTCTAAATGCCTCTACCTACTAGAGCTGAAAAACAGACCATTTATATTATCTTCAAAAGAGTCTTTCTAACATCTAAAACAAATAATTCATTTGACAGACATGTTCTGAGTGACGATTATGTGCTAGACACCTTTTCTAAGTGCTAGGGATACAGCACTAAACAAACCACATGGATTTGGAGAGAAACAAAGTAAATAAGTAAATGACTTCGTAATTTAGAAGTATCATAAGAGCTATCTATATAAGTACTTAAACCATGATAAGTAATTTGGAGAAAAAGAGACCAGAAAAAGGAGATAAAGACGTAAGTAACTCACCTGTATTCATTGTAGGTGGCCTGTTTGTTTTATGACAGAGTCAATTTTCTAATGTAACAAGGTTCCTTTATAATCAGTGTTCCCTTTATAAATATTGCACTTTATAAGATATACACTATAACTTCAATTATTTTCAATTATTAGTATATCTCCACTCTTGGAATATATTATTATTTATATTTATAACTTATTTGGTGACAAGATCTTGGTCAAGAACATAATCTATAATGAACTAACACCAGGCCTTTTTAGCTAAACACAATGCACTTTTGGATATTGCTTTATGAAGGTTTTGAGGAAAGTATCATGGTTTTTTTTTGTTTTTTTTTTTAAGTGAAGCCCTACTAAATTGTGACGCTTCCTAACAGTAAACCAAGGATTTCAGTTGGCAATAATTTTCGGTTCACTGCTCACCCCATCCTAAATTCATATAATGTAAATCAAGTAGAAATAGCCTAAATCAAATAGAAATGTCATTAGTATGACAACCAAGATGTAACAAAGCTTGACTCTGTTTTCCTATATAACTTGAAAAAGTATAATAAAAAACTAAAACTCTTGGGAAGAGCTCATTTCCAATTTAAAAAAAGCATCTGTTTTACGAACTAAAAATGTGTACATACTATTTCATTTTATTATGTTCTGGCTGTCTAGCACTTCAATTTGGATAAGAAAGCTTATAAAACACAAACTGAAGGTTTTCACAGAATAAAGCTTACCTTCAGGCTGGTATGAGAACGTGGTTGACTTAACTCCTGAAATTTCCATTGCTCTGATCCAGGGGTCTCGCCACCTTTCTGAGTGTCAGGTGTAAGCAATCCATCTCCAGCAGGTAATGGGAAAATCCCTAATGATATAGGGCGTTCTTTTCTATTTGGAGAGGGGAGAAAAATTAAGCATTAATTCGTTTTTAACTGTTATTCATCATGACTGTAAGTAATAAGGCTGGGCTGTCACTGCTCCAGAATTATCACTCTTAAATAATTCTGTCTGCCTATCTGAACAAGCAGACTTACCAAAGAGAAAGGACAGAGTCTCAGAAGCTAAATTAGCCCCAGGGAATCAACTAAGAAAGGTAGTAAAATATAGTTTAGGAAATCTTATTAAGTTACTGATGAGTCCCTTACCCCAACTCCTGCTTTTAGACTTCCCAATTCCTCATGTTAATCCCTAGATATTTACCATGCCTCTTCAGGGTATCTCTTTTATGCCTAGAGGAAAATCAATATATGGTCTAAATCAGGGCTACTGATTAAATGGTAAAAAGAACATGTGGACCAAAAAAATGTTGCCTGCCATTTCAGTAAACAAACAACGTTGCCTGCCATTCAGCCATCAGCCACTGCAGCCAGCCCTGATGGAGGGCCCTGAAGGGAATTCAGGATGGAGAAAAACAGTATACTGACCCTAGATAGTTAAGACGTATATCAAAGGAATAATTTCAATGAGCCCAGACTCCTGCATGTTCCCATACATAGAAAAGCATTAAAATCATTAACTTGAGATGTCTGTCTTTTGTGATTAGCAGAAATCTTTTGATGTTCCACTATATGTTGTTTATTATCTATTTATTTTTCTCAGCAAAAACTCCTATATATCCTGGTTCCTCCCTTTGCCGGTTTGGGACGGTTCCTCAGAGCTATCTGAGGGGCTGCCCTGCTGGGCTATAGTCCTTAGTAATGTCTCTGAATAAAACATTAATTCTCAACTTTTAGGTTGTGTGTGTGTGTGTGTGTGTGTGTGTGTGTGTGTGTGTGTGTGTGTGCGCGCGCGCGCGCGCGCTTTCAGAGTTTTATCCCCTAAAGTAGGAAAGCTGTATTGTTCTACAGGACCAATATATGAGACCCTTTCCACCACATTATGTATGAGAAAACAATTGTCAGTTTCTCCAAACAAGGAGGCCAAAAAATTCTATGAAAGACTGTAGAGTTTCCAATGCTTTGTGGGAAATTCCAGTGAACAAGAGTTTCAATTTTAATAATAGAATTTTAACAAGAAACACATCCTTTGTTAATGCAAAGGACTTTTAGAGGGTAGAAATAAGCCTGGGTCATCCTGGGTCATTAACTCAAATGGAAATTAGCAAGAAATGAGACACCAAAGGTTTGGAGCTTCTAGGAACCATAGTGCTGCTGGTAAAAAATGTAAGTTAGAACAGAAACACTGAGGTTATAAATAAGTAATATAAATAAATTGGAAAATATTCAGTTTTTCTAAATAAGTCTTTATTCTGTAAGCTTATTTTCATACCAAGAAACTTAAGCCACTTTTGAAATGTGCCCTCACTGAACACAAAGGGTACACTGCTTTCATTCCTAATGACAATCAGAAAGGATCAGTACAACTGTCAAACACCTCCTTAAAGATTAGGTGAAGCAAAAGGGTTGAGGGACTGCATTTTATTAAAGTTGTAGGCACAAGGAAATAGAACAGGACTTTTCTCTATCAAGAGTTAATTATTTATAACTTCTTCACACTTGGGGTACTTTTCCTATTTGATTTGGGAGGAAAATTCAAACGCATGTAGGCAGCATAATAAAAGGCTAGATTTTAAAACCAAATCTAAGTTTGTCTCCACGACCTGCCAGAACAACCAAATAACAAAGTAGTCGGCTATTCTTTCTACCAGTTACTCCCAAATGCTGGTTCAGCAAGAAAGTTGTCATAAGTCCACAGCGAAGAGGCATTATTTATTATATCCTTACTGGATAACACAGAACACGTTATACACATACATGCTTCCACATATCATAGAACCTGTTCTTTCTTGAGAATGATTCACCCCTTTGCCACATCTTTTCTGCTTGATTTTAAAATGCCCTTTATTTCACCAAATGATGGTGACAACGATTGGAAATTTTGGGTGGGGAACGTATTTTGGGAACTGAAAATCTAAGGGTCTAAGAGCTACTAGATTACTTATTGTTTTTTAACATATCTTAATGACTTTAGCAAAAAGTGACCAGGAATTTAATCAGATGGAAGGCTCTCTAACCCCAAGTGCAAAGAAAGACAATACAAACTTCATTCGAATTCATCACACTGCCAATGATAATCAAAATGCAGGCCAGTCATGACAATTATCTTCCTTTATGAATGACAACACAATCATTTTCACACATGTTAAATACTGGAAAAGTTGGGGGAAGGAGTCGGCTGTGGGTCCAAGTTTTACTTTCCTACTCCTGTTAAATACTAACTCTACAATCCAAAATATAAGTAGAATTGAAACCTTTGTACTGCTTATATTTATCCTTCAGAAACTGCTTGACAGGGAGGGAATTTTTCTTCAGAGACTGACAGCTGTCAAGAGGGTCAGTGATGCTGTAGGTTACACTGTTCCAACTCTGGAAAAATTGTATTACTACACACATCTTTTCTCTCCTTTTTTTTACTGATAAACTACGTAAGACTTGGCGGGGAGGGAGAAGGACATGTAATTATGCACGTTAAGTAGAGTCCTTTTTTCAAAAGGAAACGCTGAAAAGTGAACATTAGTCCTGTACTATATTGGTATGCATGTTTGATACTCTATATATTAAACGCTTCAGTAAAACTCACAAAAGAAACCAAAGAATGAAATACATGTGGGAAAATATCAAGTGGCAGATTTAAAGCCCAGGTGTTTCAATAATGCATTACTACCTAGAAACAAAGCTATCATCAGCTATCAGAATCCTTGTTACATATTTTTAAAAACTGCCATATATCCATTTTTAAATTGGTTATTTAAATGTTACCTTATGTGCATAAATAACTTTGCAAATATGTTTTGAAACAGCTTTATTATTCCCATTTAAAACAAATAATAATTAATAAAATCTACTGTTCATATTATAAAGAACAGTAAAAAGGTTACATTTGTTCAACACCCACCATGTGGCAAGCACTCAGATGGATGATTTATTTACATTATCTCATTTAATCCTCATAAGGAAATAGGAATTATTTTCCCTGGTTTCAGATTAGGAAAAGTGACACTCAGAGACTTTAGGCACTAGTAATCAGCAGAAATGGGATTCAAAGTCAGGCCTGTTTTGACTTCAAGACCCATGTACTTTCCTTGGAACTACCTATTTCTTGACAATTTAATCTTAATATTAAAGACTGAATATGGAAGACTTTCTTCAATCAGATCAACAGCAACTTTTATGTCAAGGAACTTTTTGAATTTAATCGTAAGTTATTTTATGAATAAAACAGCTAGAGCTAAAATAGTTTTGCTAAAAATGTAGTAGATATAAGTGACTATGAAAATTATTTACTTGTTTAATTTACAATATATCTTGCGACTGATTGAATACAAAATGATCATCTCACGTGTTTTTTAAAACGACCCAATGGGGTAAGAACCTCAGAGGAGGAAACTCTGGCACAGAGAGTAAGCACCTTGCCAAAGGCCCCACAGCTCGCATGTGGCAGAGCGTTTGTAGCCAGGCAGTCTGACTCCAAACCTCTCACCCACTGCACAGCACTGCATGGCACAACACTGCACTGCATGGCACAGCACAGCACTGGCATCTTAAATGGAACGGAAACCTAAGCCAGCCCTTTAAGACTAATCTTATTTGAATAGTCTAAATATTCTTGAGTCAAGGTATTTTTCAATTTCCTAAAAGCCTATATATAGATACATACAAATCCTTTATGTATTAAAATATACACAAGTAATAAGATTTGCTCCTGATTTTTATAAAATCAGGAAAAAAAAATGACCAAGTACCTAGTTTTAAGACCATAGTTGAAATTTAATTTTTGGACCTTAAACTAATGTTGAACATGAATGGACCTATGAATAAAAAAAGAACACATTGAGGGAATTTACTACTTTAAGTCCACAATTAGGAGTTGAGTTTTAAGTAAACACTTATAAAAAGCTATACACTATGAACCCTCATTTAAAACGATGCACAAAGCAAAAATCTCAACAAATCAATTTTAGTTTGATGAGTTAGAAAACAAAAGAAACCAAAACATTAAATCTCTAAAATACAGAAGATGGTTCTTAGAGCGTGCAAGTAGAGTGAAGAGCAGAAAAGCTACAGAGATTAATGACTAACCCCCACAAGCGGGCATGGATATTTGTCACCCAAGTCTACAAAGAAAAGGCAACATCTGACAAAACAATAGTGAATAGGCTCTGTAAAGCTTTCATAACTTTGATGTGTAAATAATTGGGGGAAAAAAAAGAATTCCTTGCCCTAAAAGGTTTAAATCCTTTTGCTTTAAAATATATTTTGTTTTAGAAAGAAAATATTTAAGTTGTCAGTTCCCATGAGCTGCTATCAAAAATTGCAAAAACTGCAAAAAGGATGCCTGAACCTCCATCAGTCAAAGGATAGTTGGAACAAAATAAACACCTATGGCCTGTGCCTAATCAACTACAAGCCCCACCATAAAAGATTATTTGCTCCTAAATATTCAGATACTAAACGAAGAGACTGTGCAAATTTAGACCCAATGCTCGACTCCTGCTCTCCCTTTACTCTTTGAACACTGCTTAAAACAAGACCACACTGATCTTGTACTTGTGTATAAGTACAATCTGAAAATCTTTTTAAGTCGGTGCTTTCCAAACACCAAGCCGTATCCCTAAGTGACAGCCCATAAATTACTATAAATAAGAAATGAAATCTCAGCTTCAATCCATTTTCCATTGTTTCAATCTGCAACAGAAATGGTTACAAAGAAGACCCGTGAAGCTAAAAATTCAAGAAAAACCAACTAAACAGGGACTTCTAAGAGAGACTAAAGTACCTGAGTATCCTTGGTAGGTTCTGCGTCAGAGCTGGCACTCCGGTAGAAATAGAAAAGTGCACAAGCAGCAAAACAGAGAGAGACACTAAGATAGCAGAATTAATGACCACCGCCCCGCCAACAAAGCCAAACACAAACAGCAGCATGCATCCAGGACTCATGGCGCTGTGCTGGCATGGTGAAACACCGGAACCAGGAGGCCTACACGGGGGCCAAAGGGGTATCTTTGTAGTGAGGATCTGTCATTCAGCTGCTGCCACAAAAACAATGCCATCAGCAGCAGCTTTCCACTCCATCCTGCAGCAGCTCCGAAGCGATGACGTCATCCCGCTCTCCCCACCTCATAACCATAGAGCTGCTGCTCCTAGCATTTATGCAGCAATCCAGAGCAACGGCAAGCCTATTAACTGTTTTCCTCTCCACTAAGAGTCCTGGCTTAGCTCATTGGCTACAGGGCTTGGAGATCTACATAATTTATTCACACTCCTACATCAAACAGAAGTCTTAGCTACTAACCCTTTCAAACATGCCTCTCTGTAACAAAAAGGACTTTTAAACCAATTATACAGGAGAAATGAAAATTTTCAGCATTCTCACAAATCAGACAATTTTAAACCTAGTGTAATCTTCATTAAATATCAGAAATCAATCAAAATACCTCGATATGTTGCCATATAGCATGGCTCACAATTTACCTCTTCATTAGTGAAAGCTGTTCTGTTTTTCCATGCTACTCTCTCCGGTAGCATTCCAACTACAGTAGAGAGCTTTTTGAATCAGCTTAACTATTGTTCCAGGATTAAAGAACAGAGAGAAACAGAAACAAACAGATTATTTTATTTCCCTTTTTCCCAAGGCAAAAATGTATTAAAAAGCTTACCTAATTCTACTATGAGCTGTGGACTCTAGTTGATCACCCCCTGAGAGCTGATGAAGTTTTGTTCTTTCTAAGTGTTCCATATAATTATGGATCATCTATTTTGAAGAAAGAAAAGAATACACAAAATTTTAAGACTAATACCTGGAATAAAAACATACTGTTTTAGCAAGGGAAACCTTTTAATATAAATTTCTTATTTATCAGACTACAGTTCCATGTAAAAGAATATTAAGGGTGAAATTTTCTTTTAACGGCAAAGGAATATGCAAATGCTTACATTTAAGGATGCTAGTGTCCGCAAAAGTAGCCAACATCTTGCTTAGCATAGCAAAAAAATTTTTTCGAACCCTGGCCACGCTTTCACTGCTGTGGCCAGGGTTCGATCCCTGGTCGGCGAACTGAGATCCCGCAGTGGCCCAGTGTGGCCAGATAAATAAATAAATATATTTTTTTTAAGTATGCTTTTGTTGTGAAAATTTTACTTGGCATGCATGCATATACAAAATTAAGAAGTATGTAAATCAATTTGAAACTGTTATTTACTTCAAATAAACAAAAAGATGAACTCTGATGCATGGGTTAAGATGGGTAATTCTATCAAATCAAATATAAAAGAATCAATCAGGCTGTTCCCCAATTAAAACTAGCCCAAATAAGAAATGTATCAGACAAGGAAAAATTAATACAGAATCACATGGATATGGTATATGAAAGCATTTTTAAAACTTTTAAATTTAAAGATTTTCTCTTTACCACCATTTAAAGAACAGTTTTGCAGAAATACAGCTTTCGTCTTTGTGTCAGTGAGTCAGAAATAACGAGCTGTTTCCTTCTTGTATCAGGGAAAACTTTAAGGGAAAAAATTTAAATGAGACTAGTATAACAAAGTGATGGTTGGGCCAAATAGACACCAATTTAAATTTTCAAAAGATTTGAGAAAATCTAAGTCAAATTCTTTTATAATGGATAGTGATTGTATGAATTTGATTCGTTCAAATGGAAGAATCTAAGTTTCTTTAAGCATTCAAATGAATAGAAATCTCCCCTAGACTGCTTTTATAATAATCTATTGATATTTATTCAATATAGACAAATAAAAAGATTAAATAAAATGCAAAGATACAGAATCAGTTCTACCCCAAATAATGCATTCTATAGATTGATTCTTGTCTTAAATGAATACGTTAAAAATTTTTTAATTTAGAAGATGTTGAATTCCAAACCTTCTTCAAATGACTGACCCAAGTAACTATTTCTGACATTCCAAAATGGTCTACATAATGAAATTGGTTTCAACCCAATTAAACTAACACTTAATAGGACAGAACAACAACAACAAAATGGCAGCTAATATTTATTGAGCACCAACTACAAATCAGCCAGTGCATGTACATTGTTTCAATTAATCCTCACAACAACAATATGATTTGCTAGATAAACTCCAGTTTAAGGAGGTTAAAATAATTTGCCCAACTTGACCAGCTAGTTAATGATTAACTGTGCTCTGTCAGCTAGTTGGCTTTGTGGCCAGAACTCAGGTCCATCTGACTCAGTCATCAGAGTAGTTAAGCATTACAGGACTCATGGTGTATCTGTCCTTTCAGTCAATTCTGGAGGCAGGCAATAAGTTCATTGTCCTTTCTTCCTCACTCCCACAAGAAAACCCCACATCCTAAAGCATTTCCTGATGTCTGAAATAAAATATGCACTATATTCTATATATGCACAAAAAAGAAGAAATAATAAATTGTACATAAAAATTTAAGTTTTAATTACAGGGCTTCACAGAGTAGCTCAGGTTGTTTTTAATAAAAAACTGAGTAGGGGGCAATGCTGCCAGGTAGAAAAGAGAGGTAGAGTAAAATAGGATATGCTTTAGATAACCTACTATTGGGTCCACCAGCCCCATCCCTCCTTATCTCAGAATGGTAACTCTCAATTTTCTCCGGAAAATTAATTAACATTAATTCACACATATCCAGGAGTCAATTCAGCAACAAGTAGCTGGAGTCATGAAGAAGGGTCCCAAGCACACTGTTTAGAACATCCCAACTCCCCTCCCACTTAGAGAAATCTTCACAGCAGAGGTTGACTGTCAACTTTGGCTAAAACTGAAATGCAAGGCAATAGTTATTAGAAAAGCAAGGCAAAAATAGAGGTTTTGAAGACAAGTGGCATGAATCCTTTTAATTCTGTTGGCCTTGAATCCTTCCATATGCAGCTCAAAATCCTTTAAGTATATCCACAAAGCCACTATTCTTAAAGTGGTTGAGATGGCATAAAACAAAGAGGCAAAGAAAATTTTCTAGTGCATTTAACGTCCATGTGTTTCATAACCTAAAAGCATTATTGAAAATTCAGGCAAGGGAATCAGACAGACCCAGGTTCAAATCCAGTCACATACTAGCATGGAATTTGGGACAAATCACTCCATCTTCTCTTTCTAAGCTTCAATCTGTAAAATGGGGGTGGATTATAAGAATTTACTCAGAGGATGAGATGAAAATGCATTTAAACAGTCCCTGATGTAAGACCGGGGTTCAAGTTTTTAGTGATTAGTATAACAGTATGTATATTTCCTCCAATGCCCTCTTCAAGATATGTCTTCTTTCAAGCAAATTCAGTAATGTGTATAAAATTTTGAAGTTAATTAGAGAACAGTTATTCACATTACAAAAAGAGCCAGAGATTTCTCTTAAGCAGCAAACAATGCTTTTGATAAAAGGTGCTTTTAAACAACTTTTTTGTAGCCTATAACAAAGGTTACCTTAGTTAGAAGTAACAGTGGAAAGATTAAGGTTAAATCCTTCAGACTTCCTTTCCCTGAAGGTTTTCAGAATTTACCTTTAAAGGACACCTAGTTCTTTAGCATTGGATAGCTATTTATAATTGCTAATTGAATTGTATTTCTAGTACAGCTGTATAAACACAGAAAAATGTGGGCTAGAATAGAAAAGACCCACATTTTAAAGCAGCCATATCTGTGTTATATAAACCTTCCTTGAGGCAGAACGAAATACAGAGAGCCTATCAGGGCAGAGGATAGAAGCTGCTTAGGACTAAGGGTGGGGACCCTATGAAAATGCTACATGTAAGATCTGCCTTGGTTACTAGAGAGACCCAAATCTCTGCCTTGGTATTTAGGATTTTCCTGAGATCTTTTCTTCTTCCTGGGCTGTCCTTCTCTGAAGGATCAGAAATAGAAAAATTATTATATCTTTTCATTTGAAATTAAGATGTCAGGTTGCTTTTTCTGCTGGAACACATCTTCACTTTTGCTAAATACGTATATGAGAGAAAATATGAAATTTCACTTTACAATGATTTTTTTTCTAGACTGCATATTTTATACATATTTCAATTTAACAATCCTCAACTATTACAAAGGTTAAAACTTCAGTGAAAAAAAAAACGACTATTCATTATTCATCACTATCAACTATTTATGGCACATAAACCTACTCCCCCAAACATGCTTATAATTATCAGCATTGATAAGCACTACCAGTACAGGGCATTGTTCAGGCACTGAACTGAATGGTGTGAAAAGAACCAACAATAGACCTTTACAATCAATTGTTCTTTAACAGTCTTAATATCTACCAAGTACCTGTCTTATTAAAATGTGGTTATTTTTTACATACTGAAAAGGCTGCTATGTAAGCTGTTCCTGTTTTTCAAGAGCTCTATGGTTCCAGCCCTCTGTGGCCAATCTTTTTCCTCCACCACTATATATCAATTCTGTGACACTTCATGCTTAGTGTGTGGTTATGTAAGTTAAAACAGTAATAATCAGGGCTTCCCTGGTGGCGCAGTGGTTGGGAGTCCGCCTGCCGATGCAGGGGACACAGGTTCGTGCCCCGGTCCGAGAAGATCCCACATGCCGCGGAGCGGCTGGGCCCGTGAGCCATGGCCGCTGAGCCTGCGCGTCCGGAGCCTGTGCTCCGCAACGGGAGAGGCTACAGCAGTGGGAGGCCCGCGTACCGGGAAAAAAAAAAAAAAAAAAAAACAGTAATAATCAAACCTCACACGTCAGGAAGAAATTCCAACACCTCCCCAAGAAAGTGTTAAGAACACTAGTCTCCAAAGCAAATGAAACTGAGTGCGGTGGGGTTTTACATTCCTTAAAAGCAACAATATAGGCCCCTACCAGAGGCAGGATAAGAGATCACCCAAACTAGTGAAAGGAAAATGGAAGCTGAAGACTGGAACCATCTGTATCATGGGAAAGACTGGACTAGAAAGGGAAAGAGAGCAATTATTTTTTTCAGGTAACAGTGCATGCATCTATGAAAATTCTATTTATTTAGGTATGTGAACCCCAGAATGACCATGATACACAGCAACAATTTTCACATTAAGGAGATAGAAAGAAACAAAGGAAACATATAAAAGGCTGACAGAAAATCATAAAAAGAAGGTTAAAAAACCCTCAAGTACATTTTCTAAATTGCTTTGAAGAGATTATGTGCTAGAGTTGTTCATCTAAAATACTGAAATTTCATGCAGAAAACCTGTTTTAGAGTCATTTTAAGACATTATAATTTGTTTGTTATTTGTTATGAGCTTGATGCAAATAAGTCCTTTATACTGTATTATAAATGTAGAGACTCTGACCAACAATTTACCAATCCATCATTTCCCAACAGGTAACAAAACAAATTATATCTATTCTCTCATATTAGTACCACGTATACTTTTTATTATGCACACATTAAGTTTTTACTTAACCAGCCAAAGACACAAGTATTGGAACTGCCTTAATAATTACAATATTCTGTGTAACACTAATTCACCACATGAAAACTTAATGCCAGATAAAAGACATTAAAAGTCAACATTTGGTAACTAAGTACATGCTACATGAAATTTAAAGTCTTCTCAAAATAATCCCCAAGGATTATACTAGCTGATTTTCAAAGAGAAATTAAGACACATTTTCTAAGGTTAATTTCTGTATCTCAATATTAGCATGGTAAGAACAACCTAGAAACCCACCTCTGTGTGTCTTTGATGTAATGCATTATATTCCTTCTTCAGTTCTGCTTCTCTTTCTTCAAGTCTGCTAACTGAAATTAAGATACATACACTTAATCAAAACAAAATATAAGAAATTTACTTGAAAATTCTATCTTTAAAACTTGGAATGGGTTATCCATAATCCTTGATAACTAACTTCAGGACTCATTGCTCCATATGAAATTCTTCACAAAGCTAGTGACCTCATTTCATCATCCTTAATAAAACTTTTGGAGAAGGAATAAACAGAATTTTTTAAAAAACTAAACATCTGATTGCTTCTCCTAATATGTATATGTTTATCAGGTCATCCCCCATATAAGTAGGTTTTTAACATGATATAGAATTACCTCTTGGAAAAACACTTTACAAATCTCCTCATAGAAGTTATAACCTGGGACTAGGGTCCAAATCATTGATTTCTAATATTATTCCAGCTCTTTTTCACTACTGAGCAGTATGTGAACACGTCACTATTTATAAGTACTTTCTCTACTTCAGGTCTTAATTTCAGGGACTCATCTTCTTTTATTTAGCTCCCTCTGCTGATGGAGTTTGTGTGAGCCACTACATGGCTCATGGAGCACAACTTTGATACTTTAAAAAAAAAGTTTTTAAGATCCCAAGATATAGAATTTCAGAACAGGATTTCACAGGAGAGAATGGTATCAGAGAGGAGTGATTCTGAGAGAAGATGGAATCCAAGCAGGACCACGAAGAAATTACAGTACCCAAGATAGGTAGTGATGACAGTAGAGCAGGCAGGCACTGTTATCACAGAGAACGGAACACAAAACCGTGGAGGTGGCAAGGAAGAGGGGAGACCAGCCAGCCTGGAGGAGCCCATACTGGCTAAGGAGCAGTGGGAGACAGTCTGCTGGGGAGAAGTAAAGCTGGTGCTAAAGGAGCTTGTCAAGATACTCATTTAAGTCTGTCTGAAAGCATGAGAGCAGTTGTAAATGGTCTCTTGGTATAAGGGTCAGCTAGCTATAAACATGCAAGGCTGTTTGTAAGTGACAGCCAGTGACTGTGCCAGCTGGCTGTAGAAGTAACTACTATGAACTGTAACAGCACATGCATGAATGTTTTCATATGCCTAATATTAACACACCAGACACCATATATCACATAACTTGTGCTGCCTGGTAAACTCATTTTTGGTTTGTGTAGCTTTCTTTGAATATATTGAAAATATACCATTAATTAGGAAACCTGTAGCTTTGACTTTTGATTTGTTTCTAATCAAGCCTATGTGTTGGCTCATTAAATTTGCAACAGTGAGTAAACACACTACAGTATCCATAGAGTCACACTTTATTGTGCCAGGCAAGGCTTGAGGACATGGGCTGCTCATCTTATCTTGTGGTTGAAAGCAATAAAAAGCAAACCTATAAGGCAGCATACTGAAACCATAATAAATTTTAGTGCAGCTTCTGTGATTTTTATTTAAAAACAGGAAATCCAAGCAACTTACCAATTAAATTAATCTAAAAGCATAATCCTAAAGCTACTGAGTGAACTATAAGTATCTTTAATTGCTCATCTGTGTGAATCAAAATTTTCCTGGTATTGTGCAACCAAAACAAAAAAAGGCTGAGACTAAAATAAAATTCCAACTATCATCCATAACCCTCAATTTCAAATTTGTGCTCAACAGTAGAGCCCCCTTACTCTTGTCAACTAACTTGGTATAAATTCATAAGATAAATTTATATCACCATCACTACCACTACTACTAACAGCTAACATTATATAGTACTTGTTAGGTAACATGCACTGTCCTACGTACTTTATATTAACTAACTTGAGCCTGACATTAACCTTATGACGAAAGTTTAATACATTTCATTTTAGAGATAACGAAACTGAAGTAAATAGGGGTTAAGTAACTTGCCCAAATTCACAAAGCTAGTAAATGGCAAAACTACAATTCCTAATGGAAGAGACTAGATCCAGAATCAGCTTTTAATTACCATGGTATTCTGCCTCTCAAGAGATACTCTTTTAATTTGTTTTATATATTGGAGTCAACTTTAAAATTTCACTTTGGGGAAAAAAAGTATAGAGGGTACTCCTTTATTACTTGAAATAAAAACCCCTCTGTCTGGAAAGAACCTAATCACAGATACTACAAAACTCAAAGGTATCAAACTGCCAAGTAAAATATGTACCCAACTTTATTAATCATGATGAAATGCATATTAAAGCCCAAATGTGGGAATTCCCAGGTGGTCTAATGGTTAGAACTCTGTGCTCTCACTGCCGAGGGCCCGGGTTTGATCCCTGGTCGGGGAACTAAGATCCCATAAGCCAGGTGGCATGGCAAACAAACAAACAAAAAAGTAAAAAAACAAAATGCAACACTACTACATACTTGTCAGAATAGCTAAAATTAAAAACATTGTTGGTAAGGAACAAGTTCTGGTAAGGAACTTTTATACACTGCTGGTGGGAGTATAAATTGGTACACCCAATTTGAAAACTGGCAAGATTTAATAAAGTTAATATTTGCCAACCCTGTGACAAAACAAGTTCATTACTATGAAATATGTCTACGTGTCCACCAAAAGGCATTTAAGACAATACTCAAAGCAGCACTATTTGTGCCCCAACCTGGAATCAACCCAAATATCCACCAACAGCAAAATGGATAAATATTCATGCACTGGAATACTATATAATAATGAGAATGAGGAAATTATTGCTGTACAAAACATCATGGACAAATCTCACAAACAGGACATTGAGGAAAAGAAGCAGAAGCAAAAGAATACAAAGTTCATATACATACATAACTAATCTAAAACTAATCTAATGTGTTAGAAGTCAGGATAGTGGTTACCTTTGGGGAGGAGTTATGACCTGATGAATTTACTGTGTATACAGCCCAACCCCACCCCAGTCCAAACATAATGTGTACCCATTCACACAAGCATTTTCCTTGGCTTGAATACTCATCATTCTTTATGTTCTCCAAGAACTCCTATAAATTCAACATATAGCGCAGGATTTAAACAGACTATTCAGAACCATAACAAATAAGCTGTATTGATTCATCATAAAAATGTACAGGGAGATGAGGAAAAAATGTTACCAGATTGGAGAATTATAAAAAGAAATAGGGCTTCCCTGGTGGCGCAGTGGTTAAGAATCCGCCTGCCAATGCAGGGGACACTGGTTCAAGCCCTGGTCCAGGAAGATCCCACATGTCACGGAGCAACTAAGCCCATGTGCCACAACTACTGAGCCTGCACTCTACAGCCCGCGAGCCACAACTGCTAAGCCCGTGTGCTACAACTACTGAAGCCCGTGAACCTACAGCCCGTGCTCCACAAGAGAAGCCACCGCAACGAGAAGCCTGTGCACCGCAACAAAGAGTAGCTCCCACTCGCTGCAACTAGAGAAAGCCCGCGTGCAGCAACAAAGACCCAATGCAGCCAAAAAAATAATAATTTAAAAAAGAAAGAAAGAAAAAATGATTGCCATCATTGGAGGATAAATTGGAATTACTCTTTTGAAGGTCACATTGGTGATATGTATTAAAATAAGCAATGTGTATATCCTTTGACCCACTGTTACTATTCATTTGAAAAGGGCCTAGAACAGGACCTCACACACCTGTGTCTTTCAAATACAACAATTAAAGGTACCGTTAAAATGAATGCAGTATTGGGCTTCCCTGGTGGCGCAGTGGTCGAGAGTCCGCCTACCAATGCAGGGGACATGGGTTCGTGGCCCCGGTCCGGGAAGGTCCCACATGCGGCGGAGAGGCTGGGCCCGTGAGCCATGGCCGCTGAGCCTGCGCGTCCGGAGCCTGTGCTCCGCAAAGGGAGAGGCCACA
Source organism: Grampus griseus (assembly GCF_964374135.1). Lineage (NCBI taxonomy): Eukaryota > Metazoa > Chordata > Mammalia > Artiodactyla > Delphinidae > Grampus > Grampus griseus. The sequence continues at coordinate 24,884,289 of NC_139014.1, forward strand.
ACAGTGAGAGGCCCGTGTACCACACAAAATAAAATAAAATTAAAAAGTAAAAAAAATAAAATGAATGCAGTATTATCATAAATGCTGACATGGGATGGTGCCTAGAACTTAATGGAAGGATGTTGAATGTTACTGCTATATCTGAAATTTAAAAATATAAAACAATGCATAGTATGATGTCACTAAGATGTCTACAAAGTCAAAACGAACTGATTTTCTCTCCCAAACCTGCTCTTTCCCATAATCTTCTTACTCAGGCAAAAATCTTGCAACTATCCTTTTGCTCTTCTCTTTTCCCACACTGCAATCCATCAGCAAATTCTGTCCAGTTTACCTTCAAAATAAATCTAGAATCTGACAACTTTTTTTTTTTTTTTTTTGCGGTACGCGGGCCTCTCACTGTTGTGGCCTCTCCCGTTGCGGAGCACAGGCTCCGGACGTGCAGGCTCAGCGGCCATGGCTCACAGGCCCAGCCGCTCCACGGCATGTGGGATCTTCCCAGACCGGGGCACAAACCCGTGTCCCCTGCATCGGCAGGCGTACTCTCAACCACTGTGCCACCAGGGAAGCCCTCTGACAACTTTTTACCACTTCTATCACTCCCACCTTGATATAAGACATCATCTCTTGCCTGGATTATTACAATTATCTCCTGACTAGTGTTTCTGCTCTAGTCTCTGCTCCCCTGTGTTTAAATGGTAACTTGGCTGGAGTCAGATAGTGACTGACTGCTCAAAACCCTTCAACAGCTTCCCGTGACAGAAAGAAAGAAAGGAAGGAGTGAGGGAGGGAGTCCTTACTCTGGCCTACAAGACCCTTCAGGATCAGATGTGTCAAGCCACACCACTTTTGTTCCCATGGAGAATTCTTGTCTCCCCACCCAACTGTTACAGACTGAATTGTCTCCGACCCAAATTCATATGTTGAACCCCTAACCAATGTAACTATGTTTGTAAACAGGGCTTTCAAAAGGTAATTAAGGGGAATTCCCTGGTGGTCCAGGGTTAGGACTTGCTCACTGCTGAAGCCTGGGTGCAATTCCTGGTCGGGAACTAAGATCCCACAAGCTGCGCAGCACAGCCAAAAAAATAAATAAATAAAAATAAAATAAAAAGGTAATTAAGGTTAAATGAGATCATAAAGATAGGGTCCTAACTCAATAGGACTGGTATCTTTTTTTAAGAAAAGGAAATGATAACAGAGCTCTTTCTCCCCACACATGCACAGAGAAAAGGTCCTGTGAGAACACAGAGAGAAGGCGGCCATCTGCAACCCAGGGAGAGTGGTCTCAGAAGAAACCAAACCTGCCAGCACTTTCCAGCCTTTAGAACTGTGAGAAAATTAATTTCTGTAATTTAAGCCACCCAGTCTGTGGTATTTTGTTATGGCAGCCCTACAAGAACAATTGATAAATATCATTAAGTTAACCTTTGAGAGAAGCTTTTATACACAATGTTTATCAATTGACTTGGGACAGACAGCTGAGCTTGTAGCTCATAGAAACAGGTCCTGACTGACTTTATGGCAGCTTGCTAACCGACGTTGGTTTGTGTAGCTTTGTTGTAATGTACTACTTAATCGTAAGAATGTGGGAAAGACATAAAGCCCCAAAATACCACTAATTGCCGGAAATCTCCTACCATTTACCTAAATGAACATGATCATTGTTCAAACTGGCTACAAAACTAATAAATTTTTGTAGAAATCTACAAAAATTTCTTAAATTTCTATTAATCACTCTGTCCCCTTAAGCATTTTGTATTATTTCTATCGATAATTCCTTAATCCTCCATTCACAGCTTTTTAATCCATTAGACTTAACGTTCTACTTATTTCCATTTGGCATCATAGTCTTACTTTCACCTCAAAAATAAACTTGATAAACTATCAACCCATTCTCTAATCAACCATTTCATATATTTACTAATCTCATATAAATTATCTATATCTGTATTATTTCTTAGCAAGCCTGTATCATACAAGAAAGGGCATTTAACACATGCAAACCACATATGGTTACATGTGACTTGCCCCGACTGTTATTTTTTTCAATAGATTTTATTTTTTAGAGCAGTTTATGGTTCACAGAAAAAATGAAAGTACAGTTTCCATACATCCCTGCCGCCACACACCCATATCTTCCCCCACTATCTACATCCCACACCAGTGTGGTACATATATTACAGTCAGTAAACCTACACTGACACATCATAATCACCCAAACACTAAAGTTTACATCAGGATTAACTCTTTGTGTTGAATATTCTATAGATTTGGACACATACATAATGACATGTATCCACCATTAGTTTCATACAGAGTAGTTTCATTGCCTTAAAAATCCTCTGTTTGCCACATATTCATCCCTCCCTCCCTCCCTCACTCCCGCCCACTGTCCATTTTAACCATGGTAACACTTATCTTTTTACTGTCTCTATAGTTTTCCCTTTTTCAGATTGGCTTCTTTTACTCTGCCATATCTTTTTGAGGTTCTTCCATGTGTTTTCAGGGCTTGATACATCACTGCTTTTAGCACTGAAAAATATTCCACTGTATGGATGCACCACAGTTTATTCCTGTTATTTTCATAAGTGCTACAGTCTTAAAACTAAAAGCCTGAAATGCTCATCATCTCATCTAAGCACTAAAGTTAATTTTCTTAATCTACAAATATTTTCAGTCAGTACTGCTGCATATTACAAACTTCTATGCTGACAGATGATTTCCATATTTTCACTGTTCTTAATACAAAATAAATCACAAGTACACTTAAATCAAGCTCTCTCTCAGCTTTCTGTATGAATACATGTTACCTATTACAGTATTCAACACAACTAATTTTATTTTTTAAGGCAGCAAAAGATCCAGGCTAAAACTAGAACTGACAACACTGTACTTTACATCAGCCTATTAGTCTGATGCATCACTGTTGTATTCTGATTTTCTCTCACCTGTAACTATGTTTTTAAGAATGTTCCACCCAAAAGCTGCAGAAACTGTGCACTCTCTTCAACTGCACATGAAACATTCTCCAGGATAGATCACGTGTTATGCCACAAAACAAGTCTCAGTAAACTTAAAAACACTGAAGTCGTATCAAGCCGCTTTTCCAACCACAGTGCTATGAGACTTGAAATCAACTACAAGAAAAAAACCACAAAAAATACAAACATGTGGAAGCTAAACAAATGCTACTAAGCAACCAATGGGTCAATGAAGAAATCAAAGAGGAAGTAATGAAAATGGAAACATAATACTCCAAGACCTGAAAATGGAAACATAACATTCCAAAATCTATGGGAGACAGCAAAAATAGTTCTAAGAGGGAAATTCAAGAAACAAGAAAAATCTCAAATAAACAATATAATCTTACACCTAAAGGAACTGGAAAAAGAAAAACAAAAACCAATGTGAAGAGAAAGAAGGAAATAATAAAGATTAGAGTGGAAATAGGGACCTTCAAGATGGCGGAGGAGTGAGACGTGGAGATCACCTTCCTCCCCACAAATACATCTACATGTGGAACAACTACAAAACACCTACTGAACGCTGGCAGAACACCTCAGATGTCCCCATGTCCCTGGGTAGGGCAAAAGAAAAAAAGGAAAAACAGAATAGGGACAAGACCTGCACCTCTGGGAAGGAACTGTGAAGGAGGAAAAGTTTCCACACACTAGGAAGCCACTTCATTGGCAGAGATGGGGGTGGGCGGGGGGAAGCTTTGGAACCACGGAGGAGAGCGCAGCAAAAGGGGTGCAGAGGGAAGAGCGGAGAGATTCCCGCAAAAGGGATCAGAGCTGACCAGCATTCACTAGCCTCAGAGACTTGTTTGCTCACTCGCCAGGGCGGCTGGGAGCTGAGGCTCCGGCTTCGGAGGTCAGATCCCAGGGAGAGGACTGCGGTTGGCTACGTGAACACAGCCTGAAAGGGGCTAGTGCGCCACAGCTAGCAGGGAGGGAGTCCGGGAAAAAGTCTGGAACTGCCTAAGAAGCAAGAGACCACTGTTTGGGGTGCGTGAGGAGAGGGGATTCAGAGCACCACCTAAACAAGCTCCAGAGATGGGCGCAAGACGCGGCTATGAGCTCGGACACCAGAGATGGGCATGAAATGCTAAGGCTGCTGCTGCAGCCACCAAGAAGCCTGTGTATAAGCACAGGTCACTATCCACACCTCCCCTCCTGGGAGCCTGTGTTGTCCGCCATGCCAGGGTCCCATGATCCACAGACAACTTCCCCAGGAGAACACACACCGTGCCTCAGGCTGGTGCAACGTCATGCCGTCCTCTGCCGCCACAGGCTCGCCCCGCATTCCATACCTCTCCCTCCCCAGAGCCTGAGTAAGCCAGAGCCCCCTAATCAGCTGCTCCTTTAACCCCGTCCTGTCTGGGCAGGGAACAGATGCCCTCTGGCGACCTACACACAGAGGCGGGGCCAAATCCAAAGCTGAACCCCAAGAGCTGTGTGAACAAATAAGAGAAACGGAAATTTCTCCCAAAAGCCTCAGGAGCAGCGGATTAAATCTCCACAATCAACTTGATGTACCCTGCATGTGTGGAATACCTGAACAGACAACGAATCAACCCAACAGTGAGGCGGTGGACTTTGGGAGCAAGGATATATATATATATATTTTTTTACTTTTTCTCTTTTTGTGTGTATGTGTATGCTTCTTTGTGTGATTTTGTCTGTATAGCTTTGCTTTTACCATTTGTCCTAGGGTTCTGTCTGTCCGTTTTGTTTGTTTGATTTTTCTTTTCTTACTTTTTAATATTTTTTACTTTTAAGAATTATGTTTTATTATATTCCATTTAAGTTTTTTCTTTCTTTTTTTATCCCTCTTCTTCTGAGCCATGTGACTGACAGGGTCTTGGTGCTCCGGCAGGGTGTCAGGCCTGTGCCTCTGAGGTGGGAGAGCCGAGATCAGGACATTGGTCCACCAGAGACCTCCCAGCTCCACGTAATATCAAATGGCAAAAGCTCTCCCACAGATCTCCATCTCGACGTTAAGACCAACCTCCACTCAACAACCAGCAAGGTACAGTGCTGGACACCCTATGCCAAACAACTAAGCAAGACAGGAACACACCACCACCCATTAGCAGAGAGGCTGCCTAAAATCATAATAAGTTCACAGACACCCCAAAACACACCACTGGACACGGTCCTGCTCACCAGAAAGACAAGTTCCAGCCTCATCCAGCAGAAAACAGGCACCAGTACCCTCAACCAGGAAGCCTACACAACTCACTGAACCAACATTTCGCACTGGGGGCAGACACCAAAGAAAGCAATGGGAACTACGAACCTGCAGCCTGCAAAAATGAGACCCCAAACAAAGTAAGTTAAGCAAAATGGGAAGACAGAGAAATACACAGCAGATGAAGCATCAAGGTAAAAAAACCCCACCAGACCAAACAAATGAAGAGGAAACAGGCAGTCTGCCTGAAAAAGAATTCAGGTAATGATAATAAAGATGATCCAAAATCTTGGAAATAGAATGGAGAAAATACAAGAAAAGTTTAACAAGGACCTAGAAGAACTAAAGAGCAAACAAACAATGATGAACAACACAATAAATGAAATTAAAAATTCTCTAGAAGGAATCAATAGCAGAATAACTGAGGCAGAAGAATGGATAAGTGACCTGTAAGATAAAATAGTGGAAATAACTACCACAGAGCAGCATAAAGAAAAAAGAATGAAAAGAATAGAGGACAGTCTCAGAGACCTCTGGGACAACATTAAATGCACCAACACTCGAATTATAGGGGTCCCAGAAGAAGAAGAGAAAAAAAAAAGGGACTGAGAAAATACTTGAAGAGATTATAGTTGAAAACTTCCCTAACATGGGAAAGGAAATAGTCAATCAACTCCAGAAAGCGCACAGAGTCCCATACAGGATAAATCCAAGGAGAAACACACCAAGATACATATTAATCAAACTATCAAAAATTAAATACAAAGAAAAAATATTAAAAGCAGCATGGGAAAAGCAACAAATAACATACAAGGGAATCCCCATAAGGTTAACAGCTGATCTTTCAACAGAAACTCTGCAAGCCAGAAGGGAGTGGCAGCACATATTTGAAGTGAAGAAAGGGAAAAACTGATAACCAAGATTACTCTACCCAGCAAGGATCTCATTCAGATTCGACGGAGAAATTAAAACCTTTACAGACAAGCAAAAGTTAACACAATTCAGCACCACCAAACCAGCTTTACACCAAATGCTAAAGGAACTTCTCTAGGCAGGAAACAGAAGAGAAGGAAAAGACCTACATTAACAAACCCAAAACAATTAAGAAAATGGTAAAAGGAACATACATACAGATAACTACCTTAAACGTAAATGGATTAAATGCTCCAACCAAAAGACATAGACTGGCTGAATGGATACAAAAACAAGACCGTATATATGCTGTCTACAAGAGACCCACTTCAGACCTAGGGACACATACAGACTGAAAGTGAAGGGATGGAAAAAGATATTCCATGCAAATGGAAACCAAAAGAAAGCTGGAGTAACAATTCTCATATCAGACAAAACAGACTTTAAAATAAAGACTATTACAAGAGACAAAGACGACACTACATAATGATCGAGGGATCAATCCAAGAAGAAGATATAACAATTGTAAATATTTATGCACCCAAGATAGGAACATCTCAATACATAAGGCAAATGTTAACAGCCATAAAAGGGGAAATCGACAGTAACACAATCATAGTAGGAGACTTTAACACCCCACTTTCACCAATGGACAGATCATCCAAAATGAAAATCAATAAGGAAACACAAGCTTTAAATGATACATTAAACAAGATGGACTTAATTGATATTTATAGGACATTCCATTCAAAAACAACAGAATACACTTTCTTTTCAAGTGCTCATGGAACATAATCCAGGATAGATCATATCTTGGGCCACAAATCAAGCCCTGGTAAATTTGAGAAAACTGAAATCGTATCAAGTATCTTTTCCAACCACAACGCTATGAGGCCACAACAGTGAGAGGCCCGCGTACCGCAAAAAAAAAACCCAAAAAACACAAGGAGACATCATTTCATACCTGTGAGAATTGACTATTATCAAAAAGAAAAGAAATAAGTGTTGGAAAGGATGTGGAGAAAAGAGAACCCTTGTATACTGCTGATGGGAATGTAAATTGGTATAGCCACTATGGAAAACAGTACGGAGGTTCCCCAAAAAATAAAAAACAGAACTACCATACAATCCAGTAATTCACTTATGAATACTTATCTCAAGATAATGAAAACACTAATTCCAAAAGGTATATGCACCCTAATGTCCATGGCAGCATTATTTACAGTAGCTAAGATATGGAAGCAACCTAAGTGCCCATTAACAGATGAATGGATAAAGATGTGGCATATATATATATATATATATATATATATATATATATATATATATATATGAATGAATGAAGTGGAATATTGCTCAGCCATAGAAAGAATGAAATCTTGCCATTTATGACAACATGAATGAACCTAAGAGGATATTACCCTAAGTGAAATAGACAGAGAAAGACAAGTACCGTATGATCTCACTTATATGTAGGATCTAAAAACAAAAGAAATATAACAAAACAGAAATAGACTCTTAGATACAGAGAATAAACTACTGCTTGCCAGAGGGAAGGGTGGTAGCGGAGGAGTGAAATAAGTGAAGGGGATTAAGAGGTACAAACTTCCAGTTATAAAATAAATAAGTCATGGGGATGTAATTATAACAAAGAGAATATAGTCAATAATATTTTAATAAGTTTGTACGGTGACAGACAGTAACGACTTATAGTGGTGATCATTTTGTGATACATAAAAATATCAAATCATTATGCTGCACACCTGAAACTAATATATTTTAAGTCAATTATACTTCAAAATTAATGAAATGGTAATAAGCTTCTCTAGAATAAGTATTATATATTTCCATCTTCCTCTTCACTCCAGTACAACTACTTAGTCTACTTACTCGAGGCCCTAAAATAATTTATTTCTCTATCCCATTAAAATTAAATAGGTTTTGGGACTTCCCTGGTGGCAGAGGAGCTAAGAATCTACCTGCCAATGCAGGGGACATGGGTTCAATCCCTGGTCTGGGAAGATCTCACATGCCACGGAGCAACTAAGCCAGTGCACCACAACTACTAAGCCTGCACTCTAGAGCCCACAAGCCACAACTACTGAGCCTACACACCACAAATACTGAAGCCCGCACACCCTAGAGCCCATGTGCTGCAACTACTGAAGCCCGTGTGCCTAGAGCCCATGCTCTGCAACAAGAGAAACCACCGCAATGAGAAGCCCACGCACCGCAACAAAGAGTAGCCCCCACTCACTGCAACTAGAGAAAGCCTGTGTGCAGCAACAAAGACCCAACACAGACACACACACACACACACAAATTAAGTAGGTTTTTTCTTTTGTATAGTTACATCCAGATGTATTATACAAATCAAAACAAGACCACTAATATATTACCAGTTAACTAGTAGACAACCATATTCAAAAGAATATGATTCAAAGATAGTTCAAATATTAAGTTATCTACTTCTCCACTTATGAACTAGTAACTAGACACATCAGGATGCCAATGAGAAACCCAAGGGATATCTTCCCAAAGTGGATGTTCACTGTATTCAACTCTACAAAACTAGGTAGGCTTTCAGACAGCCAAGGAAGAGTTTTGGTTGATTCTAGTTCTGAGACCAGCAGGATAAACAGGCAATTAAAGGGGTCGGGGGTGGCCATAAAATGTAGTATATATCCATATAATGGAATATTATTCTTAAAAAGTCTTAAAAAGGAATTAAGTAACGATACACGCTAAAACGTAGATGAACCTTATGCTAAGCGAAAGAAGCCAGTCACAAAAGACCATATATTATATGATTTCAAATTCCAGAATAGGCAAATCCATAGAGACAGAAAGCAGATTAGTGGGTACTAAGGGCTGAGGGAAAGCCAGGAACCATGAGTGCTAACAGGTATGGTGTTTCTTTTTGGAATGATGGTGTTCTAGAATTTGAGGGTGATGATAGTCGTACAACTTTATGAATATACTAAAAACCACTGAATTGTATACTCTAAAATGGTGGATTTTATGGTATGGAAATTACATTTTTTTAAAGGGGCAGCAGGAAGTGTCATTCAAAGTCTATTCCTTAACATAAGCATCGGAAAATTGCATCTCAATTTAACAGTAACCTATTTTTTTAAAGTAAAAGTCAGGAAGTTAAGGGAACAAAAAAGAAAATCTCAACACTTAGTAAATGTTTGTTGAATAAATGAATGAATATTCAGTGAAGAGTTTTAAAGCAATAATAAAAATTAAACCAGAGTAACCCTGAAGTTATTAAAAAATCAGATGAGAGTACAAATCATAAATGCTATATTTTCATTAAAGTTTCCTCACCTTCTCTTCCTCAGGTTATTCACAGTAGAAAGAATAGGCACATGATTGCTAAGCTTTAGTTACATTCCCTCCCTTGCCTCAACACTTGAGCAAAATCATGTACCACCTACTAAGGCTGTTAGGCTAAGGCAAAGACTAGCCGATACTAACCAAAGCAGTTTCTCTTTTTCTTGGGACACATAGCTAGACTATATATCCCAGCCTCTGTAAGTGAGCTTCTAACTGAGTTATATAGCCAATGAAGTAGAAGTGAAAGCTATGTGTGCTACTCCTAGGCCTGGCCCAATAAAAACCTTCCACACACAATCCTCCATTCTCTTTCCCCTTCCTCCAACTCAATGTAGGTATGACAAACTCAGAGCAAAGTTGGAAAGGGCCTGTGTCTCCAAAGGAGCCACCCATGTATCAGAAACATCCAATTTAAATTTCACATAGGGAGGAAATTCCCTGGCGGTCCAGTGGTTAAGACTCAGCGTTTTCAGTGTTGTGGCCTGGGTTCAATCCCTGGTTTGGGAAGTAAGATCCTACAAGCCCCGCGCAGTGCAGCCAATCAATCAATCAATCAATATAAAGAAAGTAAGAAGTTTCACATGAACAAGAAATAACATAACATCTGAATCATTATATATGTCTTTTGCAGCTTGTTTGCTACAGCAACTAGAGTTACCTTAACTCATACATTAGCTTGTAAACACACATTAAAAACCTTCTAAAAGGCATTCTAAATTATCAAAGGCGTGTCACTTCATGGTGCTTAAGAATAGTTTATATCTTTGTTATTCTGGATGATTTTCTGAATGTTGTTTTGGCCATTATTTTCTCCAACCTAACATCTCCAGCAAGTATCTTGACAGAAATTATCTATGTCTTCCCACATTTCATGTTTTCTTTATCTGTACTGTGATTCTGAATATTAGTATTATATTTTTAGGTATATGAGTTAACCACCAAGATCATATAAAACAAATTCAGAACCTCTCACTCTTTTCTTAAAATACTTACATCAGTACAACAACACAGTCAATGGACTCAAGTTTTCTCAAGGCCTAAGTCACATGAGATGGTATAGTGTTTAACTGAAAAGTACCTTTAAATGCTGGGAAGAGCCTTATCTTCAAAGTCCTGTATGCCACCCAGTAATCAGTCAGGGGAAAAGAAAGAGAAGTAGAAGGGAAGGGAAAGTTGGGAAAGGAAGGCCCACCAGGGCAAAGATGGTAGACATCCCCCAAAAACCTCAAGTATCATAAAGTTAACCTATACCTATACTGTTGTATTATATCTGAAATGTTTAAACAAGAAAAGATCGTTTCTTGTTTAATAGTTCCCATGTGAACCCAAACCTCAAAATGATCTCAGGAAAAATCCTCAAATCATATGATTTTACTCAAACTAGCTACAACCTGAGATTAACTTGAAATAAACAAGATTCTGCTCATCCTTCCTATTCCCAAACAACAGATAATCTGCCAATTTTTTTAAGCTGCTAATATTCTAGGGAGAAAAAAAAATCAAACAAATCAAGGCATTGAAAACAATAAGGGGGTGGGGGAAAGATAAAAGAAGAATCAAAAGACTAATTCAAAATGTTCCCCTTATAATAGCTAATGAAGATACTTCAGCCTCATTTCAGATGCTCTTTCTTTCCATTCATCTTTCCAAAGAGCAAGAGGATATGATTAAGGCAGGAAGAGCCACCTGCTCTACCTGCTCAAAATCAGAGCTTACCTCCTTAGATTGATGGCCTTTGCCAAGTTTGGAACACCTTCCATCTCTGTTGTCTTCTGCCCCATCAGACTGCTGATAGGCCTATGGGGGGAAGAAAGAGAAACAGACCTTCTAGAATGCCATATCCAACTCGTTATTTGCCTTCTCAAAAGGAATCATCAGTTCTTACTAATCGAGGAAGGCAGATAATCCAACTGTTACTTGGCCTCAGAAGATTGACATTGGTCTTCCAGAAGCTTTCCTTAAACAAGTTAGCATCAAACGTCTCAACAGGTAAGCAAGAATCAAGTGCTCACTTAAGAGCAAATAAATCACAGACACAACCACATCAAAACAGCAATAAAAACCTCTGCTCTGCCAACTAAGTCCTTCACCATGTCCCTAAACTTAAAAAGATTTTTCAGACAGACATTATATGCCACCTAAAGTCTATGTAGGGAGAGTCCATGCTTTCCCTCAGCACATATTCCCATGTATCACCTTCACGGTCAAGAAATACTTCCTCATGATCAACCAAAAACAACAAATTCATTTTCTCTGATTTAATCTTCCAAATTTACAAAAAAACAACTTGGTATCTTCCTTACTCATTCCTTTGTTTGAAGAATAACCAAATCACTCATGTTTATTCTGTTCTCTAAGCTAAATCACCATCAATACTCTAACTCTTACTCATAAAATTAATTTTCCATGAAACCTTTAGTTCTAGATATTAATTATGAACTACAACCTTAAGTTTCTTAGTAAACAACAGTAGACTTCAGAAATGAACAGTCCAAATACAGATAATAAAACATAAAACAGGTCTGAAGACCACATAGATATTACCTAATGAAGCAGAAGTAATAAAATGTTAGTGTTTGCATAAATTATCTTGTGCCCAATTATCTGCTTTCCCTCTCATACACAAGCTCTTTAAAAAAAAATCCTTGGGCTTCCCTGGTGGCACAGTGGTTAAGAATCTGCCTGCCAATGCAGGGGACACGGGTTCGAGCCCTGGTCCGGAAAGATCCCACATGGTGCGGAGCAACTAAGCTCTGCCCCACAACTACTGAGCCTGCACTCTACAGCCCATAAGTCACAACTACTGAGCCCACGTGCCACAACTACTGAAGCTCACGTGCCTAGAGCCCATGCTCCGCAACAAAAGAAGCCACCGCAATGAGAAGCCCGCGCACTGCAAGGAAGAGTAGCCCCCACTCACAGCAACTAGAGAAAGCCCGCACACGCAACAACAAAGACGCAACGCAGCCAAAAAAAAAAAAAAACTTACATAAAGTTTATTAAATATATAGATATTCTTAATATCGCAAAGATATTAGATTCAAGTTAAATGAACTAAAAAACTAACTTTCTATATAACAAATTTTATTTTTGTAACTTTTTAAAATAAGGAGATATAAATCTGAATCTCCTCAAGCTGCCTTAATAAGAAGTATGCTTTCAACAAAAATACAAGTCATCAGTTGTCTACTTTCATCATTCTAAAAATAATGTAGAAAGGGACTGCCTCTTGACACGATAAAATTAAAATGAAAGAAGTAACCTATTACAGTATTATGGAAATTCTGAGAGTATTAACATTCTTTGCCAATTGCAAAGTACAGTAAAGGAGTTAATAAAGCTTTTTATTTGCCTGAAGGTATTTTTTAAAATAACTTAAAAAATAGTGACAGAAAATATTTAGGCCCTCTCAACTATTAACTTTGGTGTGAAGCTACACCTGTTAACTGAAAAAGATTATTTTTCTTCTGTGTTGTGAAAATTCTCAATTTATCAATAACATCACTAACACAGCCCTTGCTTATAAATAACTCCCAAATCTGAAGTATGTTTTAAGCCATTTATTCCTTTAAAATTAAAAACAAGTTTATGATTATACTACCTTCTCATTATTTTCCATTATTTTCTAATGGTGTGCTAATTCTTATGACCAAAAAGGAGAGTTTTCCATCTAATAACGTGTTTCAAGGTAAAGGCTTGAAGGTATTTTATTAGACTAAAATCTATACTAAGTTTAAAAAGCAAACGAATGTTATATGGGAGATGGGAAGTGTAGAAAGGTCAGAGTATAAAACTCTAGCACAAATGTCTTCAGGTGTCAAAAATATTTTTCCATTTAACTTATTTATTTATTTATTTGGCTGCGTTGGGTCTTCATTGCTGCTTGCAGGCTTTCTCTAGTTGCAGCGAGCGGGGGCTACTCTTCGTTGCAGTGCTCAGGCTTCTCACTGTGGTGGCTTCTCTTGCTGCAGAGCACGGGCTCTAGGCGCACGGGCTTCCGTAGTTGTGGCTCGTGGGCTCCAGAGCACAGGCTCAGTATTTGTGACACATGGGCTTAGTTGCTCCGTGGCATGTGGCATCTTCCCGGACCAAGGCTCGAACCCGTGTCCCCTGCATTGGCAGGAGGATTCTTAACCACTGAGCCACTAGGGAAGTCCCCATTTAATTTTTAAAAATGGATTTTCATTCAAAGGAAGAAAGGGCAGATTCAGAGATTATTTAAGTAGCTTAAAATCACTGCCATCTAAATCTTGCCATCTTCTCCACAATTCAAGGAAAAGGTCATCTCTTATAAACTCAAGTAGCTTGAGGGCAACAGAATTTTCCCAAGAGAAAATCAAATAGATAATAAACGGTTTTCTACATCAGCTCTGGGTGTTAATATGTTGTAAATAATGATGCAAATTCATAAGTTATGATAAATAATGTGGAATTTGCTACTAATTCTTCCTTCCCCAATTCTGTTCATATAAAAAATGACCAAACACTACTAAATACCAAGAACCACTACAATGTTCATATTCCTTGCCCTACTTCTGTAACTATATCCTAAGAAAATTACCGAAAGAGGGCAATCTACAGGTGTGAAAAAATATTCACTGTAATATGATTCACTACACTGGAAAAAATGTCCAACCAACCAACAGAAATTTTTTGAGTTTTTAAAAAACTTCGCCTATATTTATTTTTACCAATTCATTCATTCCTTAATTCCACAAAGGATTTGAGATAGTTTACAAGAACATATCTTAACAATTCACTATATATGTATAAAATGTGGAACAGGAAAAAAACAATTTAAATATGCCACCCAAGTAAGGCCCAAACCAGTTGTTATGGTTGTACTTCAAAATTTGTTCTGAGTTTCTGAGTAGCCAAGTTAAAAAAACAAAGTAGCCATTAAATAATTCTCATTAGAGAAAAGGAGAAAGCACACACAGTTCCTCAGGGAAAACAAGAATTGTTAATAGACGGCAGAGCTTCTGGATGATGGGTGTTGACACATTTAAAAAATAAAGATTATACAATAAGGAAAACACTTATGATAATGTTAAAGGAAAGATGCAAAATTATATATACACTCTGCAGTGATATAAAAGCATGGTACATATGGAAAAGACAAGACGGTCATACACATAACCTTTTTCCCCACAAAACTATGATTTCTTTGACTGTAATGACCACATCATATTCTTCTGTGCCAAAACCATGCCTAGAGGCTGAATGCTAGGCAGATAGTAGTAGTTTTTTTATTTTTAACATATTAAAATGTCTGTATTTACTTAAGATAGTATTTGGCTTACAAGAATAGAAATAATCAGTATATAACAGAAATAATGAATATAAAAAGTATTTTCTGATGAAGAACTCATTGCTGCCACACTATGAATGGCCAGGTTGACTGCTTACACCTTACATAGCTGAAAAGCACTAAGGGCCTCAATCCACAACTTCCTTATTCCACTCCACATATATTTCAGATTCTTCCTTAAGGCGTACAAGATGTTAACTACCAAGAAGTATTACTATTATACCCAGATAAGGAACAATATGTGGCCTTTTAAAAATTGCTTTATTTATGTTGGAAAAGCCAAAATAATTCTTATGTAGTTCAAATTTTGAAAAGAGAGCAACCAGATATCTCCAAAATCAAACATGACCATAAAATTATAATAAATTTTTTATATCATCAAAAATTTAAAAATCATACCACAACAACCTGATAGATTCCATACCATTAAAAGCTGTCAAGTGTGTTCTTTAATTCAGTTCCTATTTCTTGACTTTTCTTGCTTCTCAAATAGCAAGTAACTACAACCAAAATTTCCCCTTTTGACATAAGAAGTAGTCCCAAAGCAGAACTTGGACTTTCATTGTGGCTACTTCTTAAAAGGGATATGTGCCCTAAAACACATCAATCAGAAATGACAGTCTTTTAAAGTTAAAGACTCTAACACATTTATAAAAACAAACATGGAAATTGGACGATATTGTTATCATACGGCACTCAAAAAATAGTACTAAACACAAAAAACTGCACGCATCCTTCCTCTCTATAGGTATCATCATCAGTAGTTTCTTTGGCCTTAAATGCTTATTTAAATACAGATGTTCAGAACACTAAAAAACACATTTAAAACATTTAAAAACTTAAAAAAAATGTTGGGTTACAATAAATCTAATAAAAATCACTATACAGTCTTAAAAAACCAAAATTACAATATTAAAGTCCAGATATTCTGTATCCTATTATACAAAAAAAGAATTAATATACTCTGACATACATCCATTTCAATGTTTTCATCTTTTAAAAAAATATATTCCCAGTCCCGTTTTTCCAATAGGATAGGGCACTGATGATACTTAAAGATTACCTCCTACCGCCACCTTTTTAAAAAATAAAGGGGCTGTGATTCATATTGGAGATCTGGGGAAGGGAAAACTAAGGTGGTAAAATGAAAAAAGTCAACCTATTTCCACCCCACCCCCCCCAATTTTTTTCAGATGTTTAAAATGTGGTAAAATAAAGACTCAGAAGAAAAATTTTAGATATATTTAGATTTCATATTATATTCATTTAGAAAAAAATAGAAGAGCGAGGAAAACAATTAGATGGAAAAGAGAAAAAGATTCCAAGGTATCAAAGGAGAAGGGAGTAAGTTCCAAAGCATTATAGCCTTAGCTCATGGACCAAGAGACTATCAGCTTTGTGCATCTCAACGGTCAATTCTGATTAATCACAGTTTTAAGTTCTTTAACTGCTACTTAGACAACAAGATTTATTTCAAAATGGAATAGCAGGGGGAAAAACGGGGATAGCAGACATCCAGGGGGAGAAATTCTTGAGAGAATATTGTATTAATAACAAAAAAAAAGTTCTCATATCAAATATAGCTCAAGACCATATCCAATACTTGGTGATTAATTTACTCATCCCTTCCACAGAGAATTATCAATTATTTTTAAATGACACCTTATTTTTAAAAAATTATCTTGAATTAAAAATAGGATACATGGTAATCAATACTTCTGAAAGAGAAATGAGAGAATGGACACCAAAGAACATGACAATTCCAAAAAAGGTAGGTATGACTCACTGGACTGGAAAACAATCTTAATTTAAAAAGCTACTATATCAAGTACAAGGTAATTCTTCCTTTAATATTTCCTATCATAGAAGCAGATTATTTAGTGCATCAAACGATTCTAGAAAAGGAGTTCCTTTCTAAGTCAAAAGAAAATTTCCTTATCCAAAACTTGATACTCCTCAGAAGTCAAGAGGTAAACGTACTTGGTACAAGAATGAGGTTGGTTCTGTCAAAACTGCACCTTTAGTGTTTTGTTCTAAAATACTATAGTCCCTGATATGAAAACGCAATCAAGTTAGGATTCACTGTTAACAAAGGCAGAGTACAGCACTCTAGGTATCTACACACCTAAAAGAACAAAGACATGACACAT
Organism: Grampus griseus; assembly: GCF_964374135.1. Classification (NCBI taxonomy): domain Eukaryota; kingdom Metazoa; phylum Chordata; class Mammalia; order Artiodactyla; family Delphinidae; genus Grampus; species Grampus griseus. The sequence continues at coordinate 24,901,200 of NC_139014.1, forward strand.
GGCTCATTTTGTCTCACTCTGGTGGCCTTCCATTACCAAATATCCATTGGCTCCCTTCCATGACATCTGCTTAATAGCCATTTGAGTTCTCCTTGAATTCTAGAATGCCTAAACTCCAGATTCCCAGTGATTCTAGGTTTTAGCTCTATTGGAGTCTTCCAGAGTCCTAAAGGGAGCAGCCAGTTATCATACACACTCTAAGCCTGGTAGTGAAGGTTATCCTTCATGAATGCCAGTCCTTTTACAGCAGGTGTCACTATGTAACCTTCATGGGTGGTGTGGGAAGAGTAACTGCGGGCCATCTAGAAGTTTACAATCCTGGGAGGGAAAACTGGAGAGTGATCTGCCTGAATCAAACATGAAAATATGCCATAAAGTTTCTTTTTTGAATTTTGACTTAATTAGGTCCACTTTCATTAGACAAAAAGGGGAAGAAGTCCTTGGAATTTGAAACAATAACTATATTTGAATCAAGAATATATGAAATTATATTAAAAATGAAATGGTTCTGAAAAATGTCATTCTAGTCCCCTCAATGTCCTCGGTTTTCCATAGAAAGGAATGAAAAAGAATTCAGTAATTTTTTTATACATACTTCAAAGTTTCTCTTACATTTTTAAATTTCAAAGCAACACAGAAACCAATGGAACTTTGTGTAACTGATCAAAATTTGAAGAAATGATTCACATGTACACACCCCAGAATCCTGCACGATGGATACAGCATAATGTTAACTACTATACAATGTAAGCTACAAACAAAAGCTGAGAGCTAAATTGAAGAAGAGAGTCCTATAGGTGTCTGACTTAGTCATTTCTGCAGACATGGGTACCACATGAAAATGTGAACAAAAAAGAATAAACCAAGCTCCCAGGTCTCACTTTTGAGGGTGGGGTGACAATTCCAAGCATATCTGGAACTGTACTCAAATGTCAGGATGAGTCATTCCACTCTTTAACATATTTTACTTACTCTGGTCAGCATAGTTTTTGGCCTTGAGTTCAAGTTGTCTTGTTTGAGATTCTAAAGATTCCACTCTGGTCTGTAAATCCTTTTTTTCCTGTTCTTGAGAGTCTTCAAATTCAATGAATTTCTAATAAAGAAGAAAAATACATTATTTTCATTAGATAAATGAAACATTTTTAACATTATAAACCCCTGTGTTTCTTGGTATCAAGAATCACAACTTGGCATTAACTACTCAAGAAGATCTCAGAATCATGAACTTAGGTTGATTTTTAGTTTCTCTATAAAAATTAAGGTTTACGGGACTTCTCTGGGGGCCCAGTGGTTGAGACTCCGTGCTTCCATTGCAGGGGACACGGGTTCGATCCCTGGTCAAGGGAACTAAGATCCCACATGCCACACAGCACGGCCAAAAAATTAAAAAAAAAAAAAAGTAATAATTAAGGTTTAAAATCTCCAAATATAGAAGGGAAAAGATGACAAAATAATATTTATGAAAGTGTTTCCACTTCATTATAACAGGCATTCCAAAGAAAATACACAGAGATTGGTTCAAGATGGTGGAGTAGAAGGACATGCTCTCACTCCCTCTCACAAGAACACCACAATCACAACTAACTGCTGAACAATCATCGACAGGAAGACACTGGAACTCACCAAAAAAGATACCCCACATCCAAAGACAAAGGAGAAGCCACAATGAGACGGTAGGAGGGGCACAATCACAGTAAAATCAAATCCCATAACTGCTGGGTGGGTGATTCACAGACTGGAGAACACTTAGACCACAGAAGTCCACCCACTGGAGTGAAGGTTCTGAGCCCCACGTCAGGCTTCCCAACCTGGGGGTCCGGCAACGGGAGGAGGAATTCCTAGAGAAACAGACTTTGAAGCCTAGTGGGATCTGATTGCAGGACTTCGACAGGACTGGGGGAAACAGAGACTCCACTCTTGGAGGGCACACACAAAGTAGTGTGTGCATCGAGACCCAAGGGAAGGAGCAGTGACCCCAGGGGAGACTGAACCAGACCTACCTGGTAGTGTTGGAGGGGCTCCTGCAGAGGCGGGGGGTGGCTGTGTGTCACCGTGAGGACAAGGACACTGGCAGCAGAAGTTCTGGGAAGTACTTCTTGGCGTGAGCCCTCCCAGAGTCTGCCCTTAGCCCCACCAAAGAGCCCGGGTATGCTCCAGTGTTGGGTCGCCTCAGGCCAAACAACCAACAGGGAGGGAACCCAGCCCCACCCATCAGCAAACAAGTGGATTAAAGTTTTACTGAGCTCTGCCCAGCAAAGCAACAGCCAGCTCTACCCACCACCACTCCCTCCCATCAGGAAACTTGCACAAGCCTCTTAGATAGCCTCATCCACTAGAGGGCAGACAGGAGAAGCAAGAAGAACTACAATCCTGCAGCCTGTGGAACAAAAACCACATTCACAGAAAGGTAGACAAGATGAAAAGGCAGAGGGCTATGTACCAGATGAAGGAACAAGATAAAACCCCAGAAAAACAACTAAATGAAGTGGAGATAGGCAACCTTCCAGAAAAAGAATTCAGAATAATGATAGTAAAGATGATCCAGGACCTTAGAAAATGAATGAAGGCAAAGATCGAGAAGATGCAAGAAATGTTTAACAAAGATCTAGAAGAATTAAAGAACAAACAAGCAGAGATGAACAACACAATAACTGAAATGAAAAATACACTAGAAGGAATCAATAGCAGAATAACTGAGGCAGAAGAACGGATAAGTGACCTGGAAGACAGAATGATAGAATTCACTGCTGCGGAACAGAATAAAGAAAAAAGAATGAAAAGAAATGAAGACAGCCTAAGAGACCTCTGGGACAACATTAAACGCAACAACATTCGCATTATAGGGGTCCCAGAAGGAGAAGAGAGAGAGAAAGGACCCAAGAAAATATTTGAAGAGATTATAGTCGAAAACTTCCCTAACATGGAAAAGGAAATAGCCACCCAGGAAATAGTCCAGGAAGTGCAGAGAGACCCATACAGGACAAACCCAAGGAGAAACACGTCGAGACACATAGTAATGAAATTGGCAAAAATTAAAGGCAAAGAAAAATTACTGAAACCAGCAAGGGAAAAACGACAAATAACATAAAGGGAACTCCCATAAGGTTAACAGCTGATTTCTCAGCAGAAACTCTACAAGCCAGAAGGGAGTGGCATGATATACTTAAAGTGATGAAAGGGAAGAAACTACAACCAAGATTACTCTACCAGGCAAGGATCTCATTCAGATTTGATGGAGAAATCAAAAGCTTTACAGACAAGCAAAAGCTAAGAGAATTCAGCACCACCAAACCAGCTCTACAACAAATGCTAAAGGAACTTCTCTAAGTGGGAAACACAGGAGAAGAAAAGGACCTACAAAAACAAACCCAGGGCTTCCCTGGTGGCGCAGTCGTTCAGAATCTGCCTGCCAATGCAGGGGACACGGGTTCGAGCCCTGGTCTGAGAAGATCCCACATGCCGCGGAGCAACTGGGCCCGTGAGCCACAATTACTGAGCCTGCGCGCCTGAAGCCTGTGCTCTGCAACAACAGAGGCCGCGATAGTGAGAGGCCTGCGCATCGCGATGAAGAGTGGCCCCCGCTTGCCACAACTAGAGAAAGCTCATGCACAGAAACGAAGACCCAACACAGCCATAAATAAATAAATAAATACATTAAAAAAAAAAAACAAACCCAAAACAATTAAGAAAATGGTAATAGGAACATACATATCGATAATTACCTTAAATGTGAATGGATTAAATGCTTCAACCAAAAGACACAGGCTGGCTGAATGGATTCAAAAATAAGACCCATATATATGCTGTCTACAAGAGACCTATTTCAGACCTAGGGACACATTCAGACTGAAACTGAGGGGATGGAAAAAGATATTCCATGCAAATGGAAATAAAAAGAAAGCTGGGGCTTCCCTGGTGGCGCAGTGGTTGAGAGTCCGCCTGCTGATGCAGGGGACATGGGTTCGTGCCCCGGTCTGGGAAGATCCCATATGCCGTGGAGCGGCTAGGCCCGTGAGCCGTGGCCGCTGAACCTGCCCGTCTGGAGCCTGTGCTCCGCAACGGGAGAGGCCACAGCAGTGAGAGGCCCGCATACCACAAAAAAAAAAAAAAAAAAGAAAGCTGGAGTAGCAATACTCATATCAGATAAAATAGACTTTAAAATAAAGAATGTTACAAAAGACAAGGAAGGACACTACATAATGATCAAGGGATCAATCCAGGAAGAAGATATAACAATTATAAATATATATGCACCCAACACAGGAGCACCTCAATATATAAGGCAACTGCTAACGACTCTAAAAGAGGAAATCGACAATAACACAATAATAGTGGGGGACTTTTAACACCTCACTAACACCATTGGACAGATCACCCAAACAGAAAATTAATAAGGAAACACAAGCTTTAAATGACACAATAGACCAGATACATTTAATTGATATTTATAGGACATTCCATCCAAAAAGAGCAGATTACACTTTCTTCTCAAGTGTGCATGGGACATTCTCCGGGATAGATCATATCTTGGGTCACAAATCAATTCAAAAAAACTGAAATCATATCAAGCATCTTTTCTGACCACAACGCTACGAGATTAGAAGTGAATTACAGGGAAAAAAAACGTAAAAAACACAAACACATGGAGGCTAAACAATACGTTACTAAATAACCAAGAGATCACTGAAGAAATCAAAGACGAAATCGAAAAATACCTAGAGACAAATGACAATGAAAACACGATGATCCAAAACCTATGGGATGCAGCAAAAGCAGTTCTAAGAGGGAAGTTTATGGCTATACAAGCCTACCTCACGAAACAAGAAACATCTCAAATAAACAATCTAACGTTATATCTAAAGGAACTAGAGAAAGAAGAACAAACAAAACCCAAAGTTAGAAGGAAAGAAATCATAAAGATCAGAGCAGATATAAATGAAATAGAAACAAAGAAAAGAACAGCAAAGATCAATAAAACTAAAAGCTGGTTCTTTGAGAAGATAAACTTGATAAACCATTAGCCAGACTCAACAAGAAAAAGAGGGAGTGGACTCAAATCAATAAAATTAGAAATGAAAACGGAGAAGTTACAATGGACACCGCAGAAATACAATCATCCTAAGAGACTACTACAAGCAACTCTATGCCAATAAAATAGACAACATGGAAGAAATGGACAAATTTTTAGAAAGGTATAACCTTCCGAGACTGAACCAAGAAGAAACAGAAAATATGAACAGACCAATCACAAATAATGAAATTGAAACTGTGATTAAAAATCTTCCAACAGGGCTTCCCTGGTAGTGCAGTGGTTGAGAGTCCACCTGCCAATGCAGGGGACACGGGTTCGTGCCCCGGTCCGGGAAGATCCCACATGCCACGGAGCGGCTGAGCCCGTGAGCCATGGCCGCTGAGCTTGCGCGTCCGGAGCCTGTGCTCCACAACGGGAGAGGCCACAACAGTGAGAGGCCCGCATACAGAAAAAAAAAAAAAAAAAATCTTCCAACAAACAAAAGCCCAGGACCAGATGGCTTCACAGGTGAATTCTATCAAACATTTAGAGAAGAGCTAACACCCATCCTTCTCAAACTCTTCCAAAAAATTGCAGAGGAAGGAAAACTTGCAAACTCATTCTATGAGGCCACCATCACCCTGATACCAAAACCAGACAAAGATACTACAAAATAAGAAAATTACAGACCAATATCACTGATGAATATAGATGCAAAAATTCTCAACAAAATACTAGCAAACAGAATCCAACAACACATTAAAAGGGTCATACACCATGATCAAGTGGGATTTATCCCAGGGATGCAAGGATTCTTCAATATATGCAAATCAATGTGATACACCAAATTAACAAATTGAAGAATAAAAACCATATGATCATCTCAATAGATGCAGAAAAAGCTTTCGACAAAATTCAACACCCATTTATGATAAAACCTCTCCAGAAAGTGGGCATAGAGGGAACCTACCTCAACATAATACAGGCCATATATGACAAATCCACAGCAAACATCATTCTCAATGGTGAAAAACTGAAAGCATTTCCTCTAAAATCAGGAAAAAGAGAAGGATGTCCACTCTCACCACTATTATTCAACATAGTTTTGGAAGTCCTAGCCATGGCACTCAGAGAAGAAAAAGGAATAAAAGAAATACAAGTTGGAAAACTTGAAGTAAAACTGTCACTGTTTGCAGATGACATGATACTATACATAGAGAATCCTAAAGATGCCACCAGAAAACTACTAGAGCTAATCAATGAATTTGGTAAAGTTGCAGGATACAAAATTAATGCACAGGGCTTCCCTGGTGGCGCAGTGGTTGAGAGTCGCCTGCCGATGCAGGGGACACGGGTTCGTGCTCCGGTCCAGGAGGATCCCACATGCCGCAGAGCGGCTGGGCCCGTGAGCCAAGGCCGCTGAGCCTGCGCGTCCGGAGCCTGTGCTCCACAACGGGAGAGGCCACAACAGTGAGAGGCCTGCGTACCATAAAAAAAAAATTAATGCACAGAAATCTTTTGCATTCCTATACACTAATGATGAAAAATCTGAAAGAGAACTTAAGGAAACACTCCCATTTACCCTTGCAACAAAAGAATAAAATACCTAGGAATAAACCTACCTAGGGAGACAAAAGACCTGTATGCAGAAAACTATAAAACACTGATAAAAGAAATTAAAGAGGATACCAACAGATGGAGAGATATACCATGTTCTCGGACTGGAAGCATCAGTATTGTGAAAATGACTATACTACCCAAAGCAATCTACAGATTCACTGCAATCCCTATCAAATTACCAATGGCATTTTTCACAGAACTAGAACAAAAAATCTTAAAGTTTGTATGGAGACACAAAAGACCCCGAATAGCCAAAGCAGTCTTGAGGGAGAAAAACGGAGCTGGAGGAATCAGACTCCCTGACTTCAGACTATACTACAAAGCTACAGTAATCAAGACAATATGGTACTGGCACAAAAACAGAAATATATATCAATGGAACAGGATAGAAAGCCCAGAGATAAACCCATGCACCTATGGTCAACTAATCTATGACAAGGAGGCAAGCATATACAATGGAGAAAAGACAGTTTCTTCAATAAGTGGTGCTGGGAAAACTGGACAGCTACATGTAAAAGAATGAAATTAGAACACTCCCTAACACCATACACAAAAATAAACTCAAAATGGATTAGAGACCTAAATGTAAGACCGGACACTATAAAACTCTTAGAGGAAAACAAAGGAAGAACACTCTTTGACATAAATCACAGCAAGATCCTTTTTGACCCACCTCCTAGAGTAATGGAAATAAAAACAAAAATAAACAAATGGGACCTAATGAAACTTAAAAGCTTTTGCAAAGCAAAGGAAACTACAAACAAGATGAAAAGACAACCCTCAGAATGGGAGAAAATATTTGCAAACAAATCAACGGACAAAGGATTAATCTCCAAAACATACAAAGAGTTCATGCAGCTCAATATTAAAAAAACAAACAACCCAATCAAAAAATGGGCAGAAGACCTAAAGAGACATTTCTCCAAAGAGGACATACAGATGGCCAAGAAGCACATGAAAAGCTGCTCAACATTACTAATTATTAGAGAAATGCAAATCAAAACTACAGTGAGGTTATCACGTCACACCAGTTAGAATGGGCATCATCAAAAATCTACAAACAACAAATGCCGGAGAGGGCGTGGAGAAAAGGGAACCCTGCTGCACTGTTGGTGGGAATGTAAATTGGTACAGCCACTATGGAGAACAGTATGGAGGTTCCTTAAAAAACTAAACAGAATTACCATATGACCCAGCAATCCCACTACTGGGCATATACCCAGAGAAAACCATAATTCAAAAAGACACATGCACCCCAATGTTCACTGCAGCACCATTTACAATAGCCAGGTCATGGAAGCAACCTAAATGCCATCGACAGACGAATGGATAAAGACGATGTGGTACATATATGCAATGGAATATTACTCAGCCATAAACAGGAACGAAATTGGGTCATTTGTTGAGACGTGGATGGATCTAGAGACTGTCATACAGAGTGAAGTCAGTCAGAAAGAGAAAAACAAATATCGTATATTAACACATATATGTGGAACCTAGAAAAATGATACAGATGAACCGGTTTGCAGGGCAGAAATAGAGACACAGATATAGAGAACAAAAGTATGGACACCAAGCAGGGAAAGCAGCGGAGGGGTGGGGGAGTAGTGTGATGAATTGGGAGACTGGGATTGACATGTATACACTGAGGTGTATAAAATGGATGACTAATAAGAACCTGCTCTATAAAAAAAAATTAAATTTTTAAAAAAGTGGAATTACTGTGTTAAAAAAATACATATACCTACTCCAAATATATAAATCCTTTAACTTAACTAGTATACTTACATATTCATCTGAGTTCAATACATAATTTTTTACATAATTTTGTATATAATATGTAAAAGAGAAAACTAAAGGATGGAATATCAATAAATATATTTAAACGATTATTTGATTAGTGAACAGTCTTCTAAATTACCTGAATCATGTGCTAGAAATATCTCCACCAGTCAAATTTAATTTATTAAAATCATTCTCATCATGGAGAGATTATCAATAAATCTCAGTCTTCACCTTGTTTTTTAAATTGTTTTATCTGCATCACTTGACAACTGATCACTCGCTCCTCCTTAAAACTTTTTTTTCTCCCAGTTGGGTTTTTTCCTTGTTTTCCTTCCACTTTGCTGGCTGCTCCTTCTTGGTCTTTGTTTGTTCTTCCTCTTGTCCCCACCTTCTTAACACTGGCAAGCTCAGTCCCTGGACAACTCTTCCTCTTCATTGTTTATTCTTATTCCCTGTGATCTCATCCAGTTTCAAAACTTTAAATACTAAATGAATGCTGACAACCTCCAAATTTCTAGCCCAGCCTCTAGCCCAGACCTGAATTCCAGATTTGTAATGTCCAGTTGCCTTCTGGACAACTCCATCTGAATGTCTAATAAGAACCTTAAACTTAGTATGTCAAAGCCTGCTCCTCCTGGTCTTACCTAGCTCATTAAGTTACTGTGGTCAGTTGCTCAGGCCCAAAATTCTATTCATTCTCTAATACGTGATATCCAATTCAACAGCAAATCTACCTTCAGATCTGACCACTTTTCATCATCTCCATCACCATCCTGGTCTGTGCCACCATTATCTATTGCCTGGATTAGTGCAGTAGCAATAGCCTCCTAACCGGCCTCCTTACTTCCACCCTTGTACCTCTACAATGCATTTTCCATACAGTAGTTAGGGTGACCCTTTTTAAAAATCAGATCAGTGTACTCTTCTGCTTAAAATCCTCTGATTGCTTGCATTCTCCCAAAGTCCTTACCAGAGACCCCCCAGGATGAATACAATCTATCATCTTCTTACTTCTTTGACATCATCTTCTACTACTCTTCCCCCAGATATCCAAATGGCTTGCTCATCCTCACCTCCTTAACATCTTTGTTCAAATGTCAGTTTTTACTAAGACTTTTTTTGCCCATCATATTTAAAACTGCAATATGTACTCCCTACTTCCCTTCCTGCTTTTTTTCTCTATTGCACTTACCTTCATCTAACATACTATATACTTTAGTAATTTATCTTATTTATTATCTGCCTTGCCTCACTAGAATGTAGGTTCCATGAGGGCAGGGATTTGTTTTGCTTGCTGTTGTTATTCCCAGTGCAAAGAATGATGATGGCACACAGCAGGTGCTCAAATATTTGTTAAACAAATGAATACATAAATGAAAAAACTTTCACAGTAAAAAAACTAAAATCCATAGAGAAAACTGTATAATTCACAAATAAACTTAGATATCACTAAATACACTTCTAGTTTTAATACGAAGTTTGCTGTCTATTACCTACTTTATGTGTCCTAAAACTTTTCAGTCACTGTAGTGGACATTGTTTTTTGTCTTGTACACACTGTCTTCCTTTGAGGAACTTCTCCCCAGTTTCATGCGAAATCTATTCAGTCTATGCATTTCGATTCGTGAGGACTCCATCTCCCTATGGGTGGGCATATGACCTGAACCAGACTGATCAGAGTCCTCTCTGGGACATTTGCCAGTTTTTAGGAAGAATACAACCTCTCTTCCTCTGGAATCCCAAACTCTTAAGAATCCAGCAGGCTTAAGCTGCAGAGGGACATCCTTTTCAACAGGTGGAAGGAGCATGCCTGAAAACAAAGCCAATGTTAAAGGAAAACAACAAGGGGGGAAAACCCCTAATTAAAGATACCATTTGAGTTCCTACACTCAATATTTCCTGAGGCTGGCATTTCCCAATTGTTTTATTTTTTCAGTGACATAAACCAATAAATTCTATTTTATATAAGCTTGAGTTGGTTTCTATCACAAGAAACTAAAAGCATCCTAATATATTCAGCTACTTTCCCTCAAGAACCATTTTATTTTCTCATTTTATTAGCCAATATTTTCCTAATCTTTGAAGCCTGAAACCTCCAACATCTGTAACACTGGTTCTTAATCATTTGGAGTTCCACAGACTGATTTGGGAATTTGATATATCCATGAACCATGTTTCCCCAGAAGAAATGCCCTCACCTAACCCAAATTCTACCTATTTTTCTCAGAGGCTCAGAGACCGTTTAAGCCCTTCCACAAACCCCACATTTAGCACCCCTGCCCTTTTCTGTGAAAATATTCCATATTTGTCATTGTTTATTTTTTGTAGAATATTAATCTAAAAATGATTACATAAAGAAGGAGTAAAGGTTATAGTAAATGTAGGAAAAGAGGTAAACTTGACAAATCATTCATTCACTCAAGAAACGACTACTTTAAAAAGGGGAGGGGTGGGATTCCCTGGCGGCCCAGTGGTTAAGACTCCACGCTACCACTGTAGGGGGCGTGGGTTCGATCCCTGGTCGAAGAACTAAGATCTTGTATGCCACGTGGCACAGCGGGAAAAAAAAAAAAGAAAGAAACGACTACTTAAACTACTTACTATGTGCCAGGCACATGGAATATGACTGTGAGTATCATACTATCCCTGCCTTCCAAGGGTGTTCACTGGCTACAAATTGAATGCAGGCAGATGATACAAAGGTTACATTGAACAGAAAAGCAGCATTATGTAACAGGATGTTGCTGATGAAGTCTGAGTAAGTTATTTCAACATTTTACCTGGGGACAGAAGCAAAGACTAAGAAATAATAAGAAAATGTAATTATTTTTTTGCCTGCTTTGAAAATGATGCTCCCTTGGCTAACGGAACTGCCATATCTGGGCAAATAACCAGAAAGTCTTATTTCAGGCTTGTGTGCTATAGATAAAATGTTATTTTAAAGAACATACAGCACCATAAAAAGAAACGAAATTGAGCTATTTGTAACGAGGTGGATGGACCTAGAGTCTGTCATACAGGGTGAAGTAAGTCAGAAAGAGAAAGACAAATACCGTATGCTAACACATATATATGGAATTTAAGAAAAAAAAATGTCATGAAGAACCTAGGGGTAAGACAGGAATAAAGACCTACTAGAGAATGGACTTGAGGATATGGGGAGGGGGAAGGGTAAGCTGTGACAAAGTGAGAGAGTGGCATGGACATATATACACTACCAAATGTAAAATAGATAGCTAGTGGGAAGCAGCCGCATAGCACAGGGAGATCAGCTCGGTGCTTTGTGACCACTTAGAGGGGTGGGATAGGGAGGGCTGGAGGGAGGGAGACACAAGAGGGAAGAGATGGGAACATATGTATAACTGATTCACTTTGTTATAAAGCAGAAGCTAACACACCACTGTAAAGCAATTATACTCCAATAAAGATGTAAAAAAAAAAAAAGAACATACAGCAGATGTTTACCAAGTAACACCTAAAATGCTGTACAAAGGGTACAAACTTCCACTTACAAGTCCTGGTGATATAATGCACAGCATGGTTACTATAGTTAAAAATACTACTGTATTGTATATTTGAAGGTTGCTAAGAGTCGATTTTTTTTTTAAGTTCTCACCACACACACAAAAAGTATGTGAAGTGATGGCAATGTGTTAACTAACTTTTTGTGGTAATCATTTTGCAACATATACCTTTACCAAATCATTACGTTGTACACTTTAAACTTATACCATATGTCAATTATTTCTCCATAAAGCTAGTAAAAAATCCAACTTTACCACTATCCCGCCTTTTCAGAACTCCTTTCTGAATGACAGAAGAAATATCGTCACAGACACACAGCTTCATTTCTTAGCGACCCAGTTTGGCTGCACAAGGGCATGAATAATCCAAAACTATTTAGCAGTCACTATTATATGCTTACTCTTCAAGCCGGCCTACACCTAGATGGTTCAAGCTTCCGCTTTTTTCACATTTTATTACTTAAAGTAAATATCACCTTAAGTAAACAGAGCAAAAAGAAGAGAGATTTTTTTTTCCCCAAAAATGATGTGAACGTTTTTTGGACCGGCAGGGTTATTTAACTTCAAATGGAAATCTCTTGTTTCTGCAGTTTCCCTTCACAGGAAATGACTGGAAATAATGAAAATATTCCAAAGCAAATACATAATCCCAGGCCTCTCCTTCAAGCAAATTAAAACAGATAAACTTAGAGACTTCAAAATGAACTGTTTCTCTCAAGGGTATATGTTTTTTCCTTTCTTATTCTAAACAGTGGATCTTAAGCTTTTTGGAATCATGAACTGCTTTGAGAATCTTATGAATATAGACCTTTCCCCAAGAAAATAAATATATGAAGCAGGGAATTCCCTGGTGGTCCAGTGGTTAAGAATCTGCCTTCCAATGCAAGGGAGGCGGGGTTCGATCCCTGGTCAGGGAACTAAGATCCCACATGCCTCGGGGCAACTAAGCCCGTGTGCTGCAACGAAGATCCTCACAGCCAAAAATAAATAAATAAATGTGAAGAATTACAAAGTATTAAAAAATATATATGAAGCAAACTAGTCATTCAATTTCAGTGCATCTTCAAGCTCTATAAGAAATCAAGAATGATTTTCCCCATTTATAAAAATTATGTTAATTGTTGATTTTTAAAAATAAGTTTTTAAATTTCTCTCTTGAAAAATCCCATTTTGTTTGTTTATTTGGAGGAGGTGGGCTGCACCACGCAGCTTGCAGGATCTCAGTTCCCCCACCAGAGATTGAACCCGGGCCACGGCAGTGAAAGTGCTGAATCCTAACCACTAGACCACCAGGGAACTCCAGAAAATCCCAATTTTAAATGTGCATTAAATCTTGTTTGGAAATGTACAGCTGCCGCCTTCATTTAAAATGATAATCACTATTGCACAACAAAAATAAATATGCCTCAGTTCTGATAAGGTATGTTAATAGATCACGCAGGGCACTGAAAGCCTGGTAGGATAAACACTTTTTTAAAAAATATTTATTTATTTATTTTATTTATTTATTTTTATTTTTGGCTGCGTCGGGTCTTCATTGCAGCATGCAGGGCAGGATGTTTTAGTTGCAGTGCACAGGCTCTTCATTGCAGCACGAGGGCTTCTCTCTAGTTGTGGCGTACAGGTTTTCTTCTCTAGTTGTGGCATGTGGGCTCTGTAGTTTGTGGCACTCGGGCTTAGTAGTTGTGGCGCGCAGGCCCAGTTGCCCCGCGGCATGTGGGATCTTAGTTCCCCGACCAGGGATCGAACCCGCGTCCCCCGCACCATAAGGCAGATTCTTCACCACTGGACCACCAGGGAAGTCCTGATAAACACTTCTTAACAGCCTTCAAAGAGTAACCAAGAAAAAGTAACAAATGATTGAAATTATCTAAACTGTCATCCAAGAAACATATCTGTCAAACAGGCTAGTTTTTAGCGACTGTTTTGTGAAATATCCCTGATAACACAGATAACCTTGGAAAGAGAGGTTGCTATAGGGTAGGGTAACTCAAAAACACAATACTGATAATAAGTACAAAAAACTTCAGAAGATGACCTGGTTCTATATGGCACTTCGCAATAATGTGAAAGTGAGAAACATAAAAATTTAAGAAAAAAGAAAAAAAAATTTAAGAAAAAGAAAATTGGAATCGAAATAGAGAAGGTGCCATGAAATTCAATCAGCTGCTAAAATAAGACTGTTAGCAGAAAAAGGTTTAGATTCCTGGTCCTAATAGGAGTCCTTTTTCCTGGGTGTGGGTTAGAGGTAGAGCATAAGGGAGGTAATGAGAACTGTTCCTTTTTTCTATTCCTAACCTTCTCATACTATAGTGAAAATAATCAGGCAGTAGCTGGCACGGATTACACTAAGTAGAAAGTTCTCCAACAAGCCTTTCTACTTCTCTTCTACATTCAGAGATCCTAGGCAGGCTAGTTAGCATATGTGAGTACTGCTGAACCTCTTTGTAACTTTGTAGACTACAAACACGTCTGACTCTTGTTTTAAAGTCTTAACTTACTTCAAAAGACATGTCTGCTTTCTACTCCTGTATTTTCAACTTAACACACAAACTGAGATAACATAAAAATAGGAACATAGCCCATTCTGTCACTTTCTAGTCAAAGAAAAATTGTTGTCACAATTAAATAAAACCACACACTTATTTACAATGACTGTTCTCCAGATGCCGGCAGAAATACAGAATAGGCAGTGAGGTAGTACAAAGATACTAATTACAAACTACTCGGTAATGACATTCATAAGATTTACTCCTAACTTAAATAACATATTAACTAAAAATTCTTTATCCACCCAACCAGTCCAAGCACTTACTTCATGATTGACAGCCACCAAAGAAACACAGTAAACAGTTATCAACATAACATGCTAAGTACTACAATGGAAGCAAGTATAAGGGGCAATAGAAACATAGAGGAATAAGCAACTGAATCTGTTTTAAAAAAAAGAGAAGCTCTTTCAGCTGACTTTAAAAGAAACAGTTTATCTAACAAAGTGGGGTAAAGACACTCCAGGCAGAGGTAACAGCACATGCAAAGGCATAGAGGCATAAAGATCGGCATGTCCGGCATGTCCAGGGAGATAAAATTTGGGATTGGAATTTCAGTAAATGATGTAATGGGTAAACCATTAGCCAAAGAATATGTTGGGGAATCTCTCCTCTGACTCACAAAGGGAATAAGTGGGTAAATAAGGTTCCTTTTATCCATCCACCCTTTCAACACACAACTTGAGTATTCTAAGGTGCTGAGAATGTAGTAGATTGCAAAACAGATCTGCTCCCTATGCTCCATTGCTTGAAATTTGGCAGAAGAAAACAAACATTAAATATGTGTAACTGATGGGAATTCCCTGGTGGTCTAAGTGGTTAGGACTCAGCACTTTCACTGCAGGGGGCCCGGGCTCCATCCCTGGTTAGGGAACTAAGATCCCTCAAGCTGTGTGATACAGCCAAAAAAAAAAAAAAAAAAGTAACTGACAAAAGACTGATTTGTGAAGATAAGTTAACACAAAAGTTGCCGCTGAGGTTAATGCTGATGAGGGATGGCTGGTATTTGTTACTTTTTTTTGCAGCAGCAGCAGCAGCAGCAGTCATAGTTTATTTGGTAAATAAATCAAATTAGTACACTGTACTATATTACATGCTTCACAATACAGAGAATCGTGTCTTCTTCACAGAGTTAAAAGTTGAAAACTGCAAAACGCTTTTTTTTTTTTTTTTTTTTTGCGGTACGCGGGCCTCTCACTGTTGCGGCCTCTTCCGTTGCGGAGCACAGGCTCCGGACGCGCAGGCTCAGCGGCCATGGCTCACGGGCCCAGCCGCTCCGCGGCAAGTGCGATCTTCCCGGACCGGGGCACAAACCCGTGTCCCCTGCATCGGCAGGCGGACTCCCAACCACTGCGCCACCAGGGAAGCCCAAAACACTTTTTTAACCGTTTGTTTTTATTTTCAGAGAGACAATTTTTTTTTTTTGGAGTATGTTGATTTACAATGTCGTGTTAGTTTCAGGTGTACAGCAAAGTGAATCAGTAATACATATACATATATTCCACTCTTTTTTTAGATTATTTTTCCATATAGGCCATTACAGAGTATTGAGTAGAGTCTGTTACTTTCTAAATGACATCAACATGGGATAACAACACAACCTTGGTTTACAAGTCAGTCTCAGGCTCAGGCTTATATATGATGTGATACTTGCCAAGACTTTCTGAAATGAGGAGTTAACATTTCAAACTCTGAATACAAAATGAGACTTTAAAAAATCATAGTTCAAGTTCATACACAATGCAACCACACTGTAATCACATGACACAAGAAATAGAACAAGATATCAGAAAAGTTATACATATAATGGGAAACTAACTTGATATGACTCAAGGAAGACATTCCCGAGACATTGAAACTGAGACCTGAAGCCTAAAAAAAAAAGTTTATAAAGTAAAGAGCAAAAAGTTCATCAAGCTGAAAGAAACCAAGGAAGTCCAGAATGGCCAAGCTTAGACATCTGGGAGAAAGAATGGCCTGAGATGAGGATGGAACGTAGATAAAGAACAAATCATATAGGGCCTTACAGGATACTGGATCACATTAAGGATGTTTAAATCCACTCATACCTTGAAAAGCTCTGTCTGTGAGGATACGGAGAATGGGCTGTGCTGAGAAGGGAACAAGAGTATCTGAAGGGAGACCAAAGGTTACCACAGTAATGAGAGATGATTACGTGCAGTAGCAGTGAGAATGGAGAGATGAGGAAGAATTCAAGATATTCTGGAGTTAAATAAACAGGATTGGTGACTGAATGAATGTAAAGGAGAAGAGAGAAGGAAAGCTCAGGAAAAAGTCTAGCTTTCTGATTTGGCCAATGGTGAGGATGGTGGTATCGCTTACCTAGGATAAACAGATGCAGGAGAGGTATGGGTAATATAATAGAACTGATTTTTAATATCAAGGTGAGCTACCTGTGAGGTATTCAAGTGCACCATATGGAATATTTATTTGTAAAGGTATCTCATTATTAGAAGTATAACTGGTACAACCCACGCGGAAGTTAGCAACGTGGATCAAAGTCCTTAAAGAATGTATGAAAAGAGTGTTACTTTTATCATACTTTAAGAGCTTTGATATATAACGTTATATATAGTGTGATCCTACATTTACAAACTGGAGGAAGAGTAGACAGGCAAAATAAAAGCTTTGGAGGCATGTATTAAAATGGCTGTTTAGCAGTGGTGGGATTTAGGATGGCTTTATCTTTCTTTAACAGCCTTATTTTTAAGTAATGTAGGGTCTTCCCTGGCAGTCCAGTGGTTAAGGCTCTATGCTTTCACTGCGGAGGGTGCGGGTTCAACCCCTGGTCAGGGAGCTATGGTCCTGCATGCCATGCATCGCAGCCAAAAAAGAAAACAAAAAAAACCCCCAGTATTTTTAGGCAAAGTAATTAGGATTTTGGAGGCTCCACCCTTGCCAGAGACATTTGAAAGAAGAAAAAAAAAAAAAGTAAATGAATGCTCATAAGAAGCCTATAAACATTCATATTGATTTAATGTGACAACTTCTGCCAGAGGCATAACTTTATAAAGATCGTCACCCTCCACTACATTTGGCAAATGGTGGAGGCAGGGCAATGTCAAAATCAAGGCAAGTGAGGGGCAGTTTTTCTAATTATAAAACCGTCCTACCCCTGGAGAATTCTGGTTACTCCCTCCAAGCATAGGAGAGTTTGTTAGATCCCTCAGATATGCTGGTGTAGAGTACACATCACCCCAACCTGTCTGTCTGTCTCTCTCCCTCTCTCAGTTTCTCTCTCACGCTTTTTAAAAAAAGTGTTGGGAGTGGGATAAGAGCCCGTGAATGTGCTTTTTTAGCATGTGTTATAAATACATCTTCACTGGATACCCTTTCTCCTCTCAATAACTAATTAGCCAGAAACAAATGTAACTCCAGACAGAACTCTCCTGGGAGCAACTAGATACTGTTTAAAAGAAAACAAAACAAAAAAAGGCAGTAGACAATACACACTCATGTCAGGATCTAAAAAGAACAAGCAAAATGGTTTCAAATCCAGATGGCTTATAGGGGCTGTTTTGCCCTACTGTTCTGGAGAAAAACAAATACTTTGAAAAGGCAAGCTCCCTAAATTAAAAAAGAAAAAAAAAAAGAAAAAAAAATCCCTAGAAACTGTTGTTTATTGGAGAAAGATGTCAAGAGACAAAAAACAAAAACAAACAAAAACCCATAACCTTTAAAATAGCAACTTTGAATACAGCAGTTCTCTAAAAAATACCGCTAAATAAAAGGCTGACTTACTGCTCAGAATCCACCCAGATATTATCCACCCCCCATTTACTCTGCAGAGTGGAGGAAGGAAAATATTTCCATTATTTTAAATAATCATTGCTATCAGTTAAGTTCAGTTAAATGAAATTGTTTTTCAATATAGTATCTTTTAAGAAATAAGAGGATAAACCATATTATTAAACAATGATTCCCCTCCCCCATCCCTAGAAAAAATTCTAGAAATTTTTAGAAAAAAATTTCTAATACAAATGACTCCATTTCTTCAAAACTAAATAACAAGGGGGTAGAAAAGGAGAACAGTTACAGATTAAGAGATGCCTAAGAGGCATCTTAAACCAAGTATAAATATGTGGACCATCTTCTTTCAACCCTAATTGAAACAACCAACTATAAAATTACATTTATAAGACAATTGGGGAAATGTGAACACTCATTAAATATTAGCTATTATTAAGACTAAAAAAAAAAGAATAATCATTTATAACTTAAGTATGATAATGTTTGCTTTTTTTTAAAACTCTTTTAGAGATACGCTGGTGTACAGTCTTTGATCTGCTTTAAAATTATGGTGGAGGGACTTCCCTGGTGGTGCAGTGGTTAAGAATCTGCCTGCCAAAAAAAAAAAAAAAGAATCTGCCTGCCAATGCAGGGGACATGGGTTTGAGCCCTGGTCCAGGGAGATCTCACATGCCACGGAACAACTGAGCCCGTGCACCACACTACTGAGCCTGAGCTCTAGAGCCCGCGAGCCACAACTACTGAAGCCCACACGCCTAGAGACCGTGCTCCACAGCAAGAGAAGCCACCGCAATGAGAAGCCCTGCACTGCAACGAAGAGTAGCCCCAGCTCGCCACAACTAGAGAAAACCCACACGCAGCAACGAGGACCCAACGCAGCCAAAAACAAATAATAAATAAATAAATTTAAAAATTTAAAATTATGGTGGAGATGCTGAGGGGAAGTGGGGAGGGACAGATGGAACAATACTGGCTTGATACTGATAACTGTTAAAGTCGAGTGATGGATATGTGGGAGTTCATTATACTATTCCATTCTACTTTAACACTTGGATATTTCCATAATAAAAAGTTTAAAGAAATAACTTGGAACAGAATTACTTGTAGCATTTAAGTTAATGATGAAATTTTGTAGTAAGAGCTTCCTGTCATTAAAAATCAAATAAATATGCACAAAGGGCCATGTACAAGGATATTTGCTGAAGTGCTATTTGTAACAGTTCAAAACTAGAAGATAACTTAAATGTCCATCAATAGATAGTGAACAAGTAAATTATGATAGATCCATGTTATGGAAACCATGTAATTAGAGAATCAGAGTGAGAGTAAGGCTGAAAACAGGGGGAATGACTGGGAGAATAAAAGCACTAGTAAGTAATGTCCCTAGCAGGTCCCTAGCATCATCCCAGAGCAGCCAGGTGGTCCTCTTTGACCACCCACACAGAAAATAAGAAGTTTGTTTTCTTAATAAATTCAGTAAGAGAGATTCTAGACTAGGGGAGAGATACCAGGCACAGCCAGGTGCCAAATGAAAAGAGAGAAATTAAATGAAAATCTATATACCAAACAGTAATACTGACAGTCCCCTTTCAGTTCCTGCTCTCACTCAGGTTCTCATAATAACTAGGTTTATCTACCACTCCACTCCCCACCCCCAGAGAGATTAATCTTTCCTTGGAAAAACTCAAATGTCTCTGAGAAAAGACCATGGGATAATACCGAAATCTGAGTTCACAAGACACAATAAATTGTGCCTAGGCACACAAAACTTCTGGCCATCCTTTTTTAGTGTCTTACTCTTAAAACGTGAAGGGATAATTAAGGGTTATCAGGCATTTGAAGCTCCAACCTGAAAAAGAGAGACCTAATATCAGGAAAAAAGGGGGGGGGGATGGAGGTACACTGAGGAAACAGACAAATCAGGGAACAAATAAAAGCTATAATTAATATCCTCAGAGACCAAAGAAAAGTCATTGCATCCATGAAACCAGAACAGTATACTATTTTCAAAAGAATTGGCGAAGAGGGGAAAACAAAAACAAGGGAGAGCTCTTAGAAACTACAAAAGCATGAATCAAAGAATCTAGCACTTGGGGGCTTCCCTGGTGGCGCAGTGGTTGAGAATCTGCCTGCCAATGCAGGGGACACGGGTTTGATCCCTGGTCCGGGAAGATCCCACATGCCGCAGAGCAACTAATCCCGTGCGCCACAACTACTGAGCCTGTGCTCTAGAGCTCGTGAGCCACAACTACTGAGCCCACGTGCCGCAACTACTGAAGCCCGTGCGCCTGGAGCCCATGTTCCGCAAGGAGAAGCCCGTGCACTGCAACGAAGAGTAGCCCCCGCTCGCTGCAACTAGAGAAAGCCCGCACACAACAGGGAGGGAGGGAGGGAGGCAGGGAGGGAGGGAGGGAGGGAGGGAGGGAGGAAGGAAGGAAGGAAGGAAGGAAGGAAGGAAGGAAGGGACCTAGCACTTATCCTGTCTTTCCTGTACACACTATACCTTAGGGTAACCAAACCGTTGATGAGGAGGAAGTTTTCTTTTATAAGAAAATTCAGCTAGGGACTCCCTGGTCGTCCAGTGGGTAAGACTCTGTGCTCCCAATGCAGGGGCCCGGGTTCTCTCCCTGGTCAGGGAACTAGATCCTGCATGCAGGCCTCAACTAAGAGTTCGCATGCTGCAACTAAGAAGTCTGCATGCTGCATCTGAAAAAAAAGATACCGTGTGCCGCAACAAAGATCCCACGTGCTGCAACTAAGACCAGGCACAGCCAAAACAAATAAATAAATATTAAAACAAAAAAGAAAATAAAATAAAGCTAAAAAATGCTGAATGAATAATTGAGTTAGAATAGAACCATTTCCCAATCCTTAATGAAATAACAAGGAATATCCAGTCACTGTGCAGATTCACCTGGTTGCCTCACAAATACGTTTATAGTTAGGATCCAAACAAAGTCCTTAAGTTGCATTTGGATGATATATCTCTTAGGACGCTCTTAAATGACAGATTCCCCAGTCCTTTTCACCCAATGGTCTTAGTAACCATTGATGATCTTAGAGGGAATACTATAAAACTATTGTAAAGTATAATTTAGATCTATCCAGACACAGGTTGTTGCCAGTTATGAGTAAATGAAACTGAACAGGCAATTCATAGAAAAGGATCACATTAGTGATCTGAGAAAAGCAAATTAAAAGAAGAGGTTATTTCACACACATCAGAGTGGCAGCAAAACCCAGAAAGTCAGACGGTATTGAGTGTTGGCAAAAATACAGGAAAATAACTCTTAACACACTACTGGTGGGAATATATACACCCCTTTTGACAAGAAATGTGGCCATATCTTTTTAAGTTTACAAATACATATCTTAAAAACTGGCATCTTTATTTCTTCATCGAAGTACACATCTTCAATGCAGCCACTAAAGAAAACAGTATGGAGATTCCTCAAAAAAAAAAAAAGAATAGAACTACCATATGACCTAGCTAGTCCACTTCTGGGTATTTACCTGAAGAACATGAAAACATTATTTCAAAAGGATAAATGCACCACTGTGTTCATTATGGCATTATTTGCAATAGCCAAGATATGGAAATAACCTAAGTATCCATCAATGGATGAATTGATAAAAAGATGTGGTGTGTATACACACACACACACACACACACACACACACACACACACACACACACATACATACAGTGGAATACTACTCAGCCACAAAAAGAATGAAATCCTGCCATTTGCAACAACATGGATGGATCTTGAGGGTATTATGCGAAGCGAAATAGGTTGGATGGAGAAAGACACCATATTTCACTCGTGTAGAATCTAAAAAATAAAACAAAACAAATGAACAAGCAAAATAAAACAAACTCATAGATACAGAGAACAGATTAGTGGTTACCACAAGGCAAGGGGATTGTGGGTGGGTGCAATGAGTGAAGCAGGTCAACTATATAGTGATGGATGGTTATACTTGCGGTGACCACTCTGTGGTGACCACTCTGTAATATATACAGATGTTGAACTATTAATGCTATATATTTGAAACATAAAAATAAATAGATTAATAAAGTATATATATTTGAGAAGCTCTTAGGTATGCACTGAATGTTACCACATTCAATGTCTGTAGTACATTATGTAGTAAAATATAGGAAATAACTCAAAACTTTCATCAGCTGAAGAATGAACAGTGATATTCACATGATGGAATATATAGCAGTTAAAACAACTAGATACATATGTATGTATCATCATGGATGGATCTAAGAAACACTGAATAAAAAAAGCAAACTGCAGGGCTTTCCTGGTGGCGCAGTGGTTGAGAGTCTGCCTGCTGATGCAGGGGACATGAGTTCGTGCCCCAGTCCGGGAAGATCCCACATGCCGTGGAGAGGCTGGGCCCGTGAGCCATGGCCACTGAGCCTGCGCGTCCAGAGCCTGTGCTCCGCAACGGGAGAGGCCACTACAGTGAGAGGCCCACGTACCGCAAAAAAAAAAAAAAAAAAAAGCAAACTGCAAAATTATATGAAAATGTAATAGGATTTAGAAAAAAATATTTATCCCCAAAATAATCCCAAAGCAATACTCTACACAGTTTATAGATATATATATATATGTAGTGAATGTCTAAAGATAAGAAATAGAAGGACATAAACCAAATTCATGCTGTCACCTTTGTTCTCCTTCCAGTACCACTTCTCTCCCAGAAGGTGACTTTCCCTTTATCTTTAATGTGCTGTATCTTTTACTTAAGATAAATATTTTAAGTAAAAATAAACAGCTAATATTTTACCCTTCATAGTATATAGAAGGTTATTTTTTACATTAATGTATTTAGTCTTCTATTGTTTGCTTTTTTTTTTTTTCTTGAAAGAATGAAGAAAGGTCCACAGTGGCGGCAGGGAAAAAAATAAATAAAAAGAATGAAGAAGGTCTTACGTTTCTAGTAAGCATATGTTTGAGCTTCTCTTAAGCAATCGTTCTCCATCTTAGGATTGAGGCAGTTATAATCACAAATACCCTGAGAGATTTTTTCCAAATATTACAGGCCAGCACAGCAGCACTTCTTACAACCAGTCTGATACACCTGTGGGGGTGGGGGTGGGAAGGTTTAAAGAACTGATTATTTGGAAACCTTCCCCCAGGTGGTTGGGGGTACTTCCTATTGTAATGAGAAGTCAGGAAGGGTGGCTGAACCCAGGATGGGCCTTGACTTTCAAACTCCCCTTGAGGTCTCAGACCAATTCCTAACTACCTTTTGCCTACAGGTGGCTATGATCCAACTGCTCAGTGTGGACAAGGAAAGATGTCCCAGATGTCTTATCAGTTAAAAATAAAGTCATGGTAGGGACTTCTCTGGTGGTCCAATGGCTAAGACTCTGTGCTCCCAAAGCAGGAGGCCCGGGTTCGATCGCTGGTCAGGGAACTAGATCCCACATGCCGCAACTAAGAGTTCACATGCCGCAACTAAAAGATCCCGCATGCCGTAACTGAAGATCCTGCACGCGGCAACAAAGATCCCACATGCTGCAACTAAGACCCAGTGCAGGCAAATAAATAAGCGAATATTTTTTAAAAAATAATAAAGTCATGTTACAACATACTACATACATTATGATTTCATTAATTTAAAATATACTCATATGAAAAAGTATCTGAAAGACTGTGTATCAGGCCATTAGTAGTAAGCTCTCTAACAGGCAGGATTCTAGAAGTATTTCAGTAATGTTTCTGTTTTGTTTTATTTCTTTTTTCTATAACAGCATGTAATATTTTGTCTGTAAACAAGAAAAATAAGTAAATTAAAACAAATAAACCATTAGATGAAATAATAGCCAAACAAGTATCCCATGTGAAGGAATTTTACTCACTGCCCAAAATATCATGCCTAATTGTATAAATGCAGTAGAACGCAACCATTTATTCAACATGAGTTCACTATTCTTGCATCTGTGTATTTTATATTCCTTATAGTCCTTGTGACCAATCACCACAGCAAACAGAGAACAATTCATTTTCTACTGTCGTACCCAAAAACACAAGAAGAGAAACTCACTGGCCTAAGACAGAGGCTATCAAGCAGGAATTGATTACCACACTGATAAAGCTTGAAAAACTGCAGAACAATGAAGTCGGCTACATTAGCCAAGTAATTCTTTACTGACTTTGTTTTACAGTTTTGTGCTTCTATAGGCATGTAATCAATAGTTTACATTTCTGACATTAATTTGCAGATCTTAAAGCTTGACAATGTGGTTTATTTCAAACCTGACTCTGTTATGAAAATATTCTTCTATTACTAAAAATAATCAGAAAATGTCATCCTGAAAAAGACTAATATTGAAGAACATTTAGAAAATGTCTACAAAGAAAAAAATAGTGAATAATCATTTCTTGACAGCTGTTTTTCTATTTTCTTAAATGTTTAATGGGAATTTTCAAAAGTGCATTAAAATGGAGAGAAAAATGGTATAAACCCCTTCATACCACCACCGAATTTCAACAATTATCACCACACAGCAAATCTTGTTGTATCTGTATTCATCCTCTTTTCCCCCAACGAACTGCAACATCATATGATTTCACTATAAATACATTAGCATGTACAGTATTAAAGATACACTTTATTTTTTTTATTGGAGTATAATTGCTTTACAATGTTGTGTTAGTTTCTGCCACACAGCAAAGTGAATCATGCATATGCATACACACATCCCCTGCCTCTTGGACCTCCCTCACCCCTCATCCCAACCAACCAGGCCATCATAGAGCACTGAGCTGAGCTCCCTGTGCTATGCAGCAGGTTCTCACTAGCTATCTATTTTACACATGGTAGTGTATTTATGTCAAACTTAATCTCCCAATTCATCCCACATCCCCCTTCCCCCGTGTCCACACGTCCATTCTCTACGTCTACCTTTCTATTCCTGCCCTGCAAATAGTTGCATCTGTACCATTCTTCAAGATTCCACATATATGCGTTAATATACAATATTTGTTTGTCTCTTTCTGACTTGCTTCACTCTGTATGACAGTCTCTAGGTCCATCCACATCTCTACAAATGACCCAATTTCATTTCTTTTTATGGCTGAGTAATATTCCATTATATATACCACATCTTCTTAAACCATTCATCTATCGATGGATATTTAGGTTGATTCCATGTCCTGGCTATTGTAAATAGCGCTGCAATGAACACTGGGGTACATGTGTCTTTTTGAATTATGGTTTTCTCTGGGTATATGCCCAGTAGTAGGATTGCTGGGTCATATGGTAGTGCTGTTTTTAGTTTTTTAAGGAACCTCCATACTGTTCTCCATAGTGGCTGTACCAATTTACATTCCCACCAACAGGGCAAGAGGTTTCCCTTTTCTCCACACCCTCTCCGGCATTTGTTGTTTGTGTATTTTCTGATGATGCCCATTCTAACTGGTGTGAGGTGATACCTCATTGTAGTTTTGATTTCCATTTCTCTAATAGTTAGCGCTGTTTAGCATCTTTTCATGTGCCTCTTGGCCATCTGTATGTCTTCTTTGCTGAAATGTCTATTCAGGTCTTCCACCCATTTTTTGATTGGGTTGTTTGTTTTTCTGATATTGAGCTGCATGAGCTCTTTGTATATTTTGGAGATTAATCCTTTGTCTGTTGCTTCATTTGCAAATATTTTCTCCCATTCTGTGGGTTGTCTTTTTGTCTTGTTTATGGTTCCTTTGCTGTACGAAAGCTTTTAAGTTTAATTAGGTCCCATTCACTTATTTCTGTTTTTATTTTCATTACTCTAGGAGATGGGTCAGAAAAGATCTTGCTGTGATTTATGTCAAAGAGTGTTTTTCCTATGTTTTCCTGTAAGAGTTTTATAGTGTCCGGTCTTACATTTAGGTCTCTTATCCATTTTGAGTTTATTTTTGTGCATGGTATTAGGTAATGTTCTAATTTCATTCCTTTACATGAAGTTGTCCAGTTTTCCCTGCACCATTTATTGAAGAGGCTGTCTTGTCTCCATTGTATATTCTTGCCTCCTTTGTCATAGATTAAGTGATCATAGGTGTGTGGGTTTATCTCTGGGCTGTCTATCCTGTACCATTGATCTATATTTCTGTTTTTGTGCCAGTACCATACTGTCGTGATTACTGTAGCTTTGCAGTATAGTCTGAAGTCAGGAAGCCTGATTCCTCCAGCTCTTGTTTTTCTTTCTCCAGCTCTGTCTTTTGTGTTTACATACATACAAATATAAGTTTTTGCTCTAATTCTGTGAAAAATGCCACTGGTAATTTGATAGGGATTGCACTGAACCTGTAGATTGCTTTTGGTAGTATAGTCATTTTCACAATATTGATTCTTCTAATCCAGGAGCATGGGATATCTCGCCATCTGTTTCTGTCATCTTTCATTTCTTTCATTAATGTTTTACAGTTTTCAGAGTATAGGTCTTTCACCTCCTTAGGTAGGTTTATTCCTAAGTATTTTATTCTTTTTGTTGCAGTGGTAAATGGAAGTGTTTCTTTAATTTCTCTTTCTAATCTTCTGTTGTTAGTGCATAGGAATGCAAGAGATTTCTGTGCATTAATTTTGTATTCTGCAACCTTAACAAATTCATTGATTAGTTCTAATAATTTTCTGGTAGCATCTTTAGGATTTTCTGTGTATAGTATCATGTCATCTGCAAACAGTGACAGTTTTACTTCTTTTCCAATTTGTATTCCTTTTATTTCTTTTTCTTCTCTGATTGCCGTGGATAGGACTTCCAATACTATGTTGAATAATAGTAGCAAGAGTGGACATCCTTGTCTTTGTCTTGTTCCTGATCTTAGAGGAAATGCTTTCAGTTTTTCACCATTGAGAATGATGTTTGCTGTGGGTTTGTCGTATATGGCCTTTATCAGGTTGAGGTAGGTTCCCTCTATGCCCACTTTCTGGAGAGTTTTTATCATGAACAGGTGTTGAATTTTGTAAAAAGCTTTTTCTGCATCTATTGAAATGATCATGTGGTTTTTATTCTTTAATTTGTTAATATGGCATATCACACTGATTGTTTTGTGTATATTGAAGAATCCTTGCATCCCTGGGATAAATCCCACTTGATCATGGTATATGATCTTTTTAATGTGTTCTTGGATTCTTTTTGCTAGTATTTTGTTGAAGATTATTACATCTATGTTCATCAGTGATATTGGTCTGTAATTTTCTTTTTTTGTGATACCTTTGTCTGGTTTTGCTATCAGGGTGATGGTGGCCTCATAGAAAGAGTTTGGGAGTGTTCCTCACTCTGCAATTTTTTGGAAGAGTTTGAGAAGGATAGGTGTTAACTCTTCTCTAAATATTTGATAAAATTCACCTGTGAAGCCATCTGGTCCTGGACTTTTGTTTGTTGGAAGATTTTTTTTTTAACATCTTTATTGGAGTATAATTGCTTTACAATGGTGTGTTAGTTTCTGCTTTATAACAGTGAATCAGTTATACATATACATGTGTTCCCATATCTCTTCCCTCTTGCGTCTCCCTCCCTCCCACCCTCCCTATCCCACCCCTCTAGGTGGTCACAAAGCACCGAGCTGATCTCCCTGTGCTATGCGGCTGCTTCCCACTAGCTATCTGTTTTACGTTTGGTAGTGTATATATGTCCATGCCACTCTCTCACTTTGTCACAGCTTACCATTCCCCCTCCCCATATCCTCAAGCCCATTCTCTAGTAGGTCTGTGTCTTTATTCCTGTCTTACCCCTAGGTTCTTCATGACATTTTTTTTTTCTTGTTGGAAGATTTTTAATTACAGTTTCAAATTCATTACCTGTGACTGCTCTTTTTATATTTTCTAATTTTTCCTGGTTCAGTCTTGGACAGTTGTACCTTTCCAAGAATTTGTCCTGCTCCCAATGCAGGGGGCCTGGGTTTGACCCCGGGTCAGGGAACTAGTTCCCGCATGCTGCAACTAAGAGACTGCATGCCACAACTAAAGATCCCCTGTGCCACAACTAAAGATCCTGCATGCCGCAACGAAGATCCCACATGCCACAACTAAGACCTGGCACAGCTACATAAATAAATTAATAAATTTAAACAAACTAACAAACAAAAAGAAAGGAAGTAAAAAGACAACCCACAGAATGGGGGAAAATATTTGTAAATCGTATATCTAATAAGAGACTTCTATATACACATAATGGAAAATTATTCAGCCTTAAAAAGGAATGAAATTATGATACATGCTACAAAATGGATGAGCTCTAAAAACATGCTAGGTAAAACAGGTCAAACATAAAAGGGCAAATATTATATGATTCCATTTATATGAGGGTCCTAGGATAGTCAAATTCATTCAGACAGAAATAGAATGGTAGTTTCCAGGGAGTAGGAGAAGGAGGAAACTGGAGTTATTGTTTCATGGCTATGGAGCTTCAATTTGGGATGATGAAAAAGTTCTGGAGATGGAGGGTGGTGAGGTTGCGTAACAATGTGAATGTACTTAATACCACTTAATTATACACTTAAAAATTGTTAAAACGGGGGATTTCCCTGGCGGTCCAGTGGTTAAGACTTCACCTTCCAATGCAGGGGGTGCGGGTTCAATCCCTGGTTGGTGACCTAAGATCCCACATGCCTCAGGCCCAAAAAGCAAAACATAAAACAGAAGCAATATCGTAACAAACTCAATAAAGACTTTAAAAATGGTTCACATCAAAAATCTTTAAAAAAAAACTGTTAAAACGGCAAAATTTTTTACGTATATTTTACCACAATAAAAAAAATTTAAGGAGAAAAAACATGGTGGCAACTATATAAAGTGAAATTTTCACAGAAGAAAAAATCAAGTTAGCGTATTTAAAACAAATGCAGGGACTTCCCTGGCGGTCCAGTAGTTAAGACTCTGAGCTTCCAATGCAGGGGGCGCAGGTTCGATCTCTGGTTGGGGAACTAAGATCCCATGGGCCGTACGGCACGGCCGGAAAAAAAAAGCCAAACTTGACAGCACAGTCCTTTACTTTCTGACTCCTAATTAGCTATTCAACCTCAGTTCTTGTCACTCACCTATGTAAATACACAGAAGAATGTGTGTATTTTTTAAAGAACATATGGATAACTAGTATTTACTACTTAAATATATCAAAAAAATAAATATTATGTTTTGTAATTCTCTGAATACATCACACACTTTCAAACCTCCCATACTTTGACTCAGTGACACATAACTCAGTTAAATGCCACCCTGTCTCTGTGAAGTGTCCCGCAAGTTGACTTAGGCTTTTAGCATCTTGTACATACAGTACTTGCTAAGCAGAGCAACAGATGATTGGGTAATTTCTGTTAAATGTTTCCCAAATCAAATCACAGCAACAAGTATAAGTAGACTATTTTCACAGTAGAACCAAAGACAAACACTAGTCTTTTTAAAAAGTTACTTTTCTGGTTTTACAAAAGCCTATTTATTTGATTCCACAATTCTGTGCAACCTGTTTAACTTTTTAAAAGTTATTTGTTTTTGAATAGGCAGCAGTTACCAAAAAATGAGGCAAGGGCAACAAAGTAACTGAAAAAAAATTTAAATTGAGTATCTGATAATTAAAATTAGAAAGTTTGGGCCTCCCTGGTGGCGCAGTGGTTGAGAGTCCGCCTGCCGATGCGGGGGACGCGGGTTCGTGCCCCGGTCTGGGAAGATCCCACATGCTGTGGAGCGGCTGGGCCCGTGAGCCATGGCCGCTGAGCCTGCGCGTCCGGAGCCTGTGCTCCACAACGGGAGAGGCCACAACAGTGAGAGGCCGGCGTACCGCCAAAAAAAAAAAAAAAAAAAATTAGAAAGTTTATTTACACCATATTAGCCTAGAAGATGCTTTTAATCAATATAGATCTCAATGCCTAAGAAATAAATGTTTACTATTCTTCAGAATAAACTTGTCTTCAAAAATATCAATGTTGTTTTACTAACCATTTTATTTTTTACTATAAGGTACTATTGCTGTATCCTAATTAGAAATGTCTATCAAAAGTTCTAAGTAAAAATTAAGTTTTGGCACTTAACTGTCATTTCTGCGGCAAGTTTATTCAGATAGAAGAAATTATTTCTCAACCAGTAACTTAGAAATAAATATTTGTGGCTAAAATAAATTAAAAAACAATCAGAACCTTCTATCATGTGAGGACACAGTGAGAACACCGCCAGGAAGTGGGTCCTCATCAGATACCAAATCTGCCAGCACAATGACCTTGGACTTCCCAGCTTCCAGAACAGTTGGAAATAAATATTTGTTGTTAAAGCCACTTAAACTATGCTATTTTTGTGATAGCAGCCTGAGCAGACGAAGAGAAAACAGATGTGGTTGACACCACTTGTTCTCCCCTCTTTTTCTCTTGAAAGCAGACTTGATGTCCAGAGTTCTGAAAACTACTTTTTAACCATGAAGTATATTACAAGAGGTCTCAGAGTCTTGGCCTGGACTTTGATGCCAGCACTCCCCATCTCCAAATTTCTTGCTGTGAGGGAAAAAAAAAAATCAGAGAGGGAATTTCCTGGCAGTCCAGTGGTTAGGACTCTGTGCTTCTACTGCAGGGGGCATGGGTTCGATCCCTGGTTGGGGAAGTAAGATCCTACAAGCCACACAGCACAGCCAAAAAGAAAAAAAGACAACCAGAGAATCATGGTGCTAACATGACTTTTAAGATCACCTAGGCCAATCTTTGCTAATGCAGAAGCAATCTCTACAATACGCTGACAATAGTTCCAATGATCTTAATATTTCAATTTTTAAAATGTCTAAATATTTCTAGACCATCTACTATGTAGGACAATGTAGGTAAAGTGTCTGTAATAACTATACTCAGGAGAAGTCACTTTTTCTGTATATGCCTAAGTCAAAGGACTTATTGAAGAACTTCCTGGAACTTTTTGGAAGTTTTATTTAGCATAACTTGGCTCCAACAGTAAGGACAATAACTTGAATGCACAAAAGAGAATTTTAAACAGCTAGGCTTTGCAATTCGACCTTTAGCATACTTATCTATCCACCATCCAACCAACCAACAAATATCTAATACCTACTGCATCCCAGTAGTTTAGTGGGGGAATTAAAGCAATAGGTTAGTTAGGTAAAACACTGAAAGTACTATGAGAGGACAGTATGCTGTGGGAAGACATAAAATGGGTACAATCCAAACTTGGGTGTCATAAAAGGCATTCCTGAATTGAAACTTGAATAATGGTAGCCAGGTAATAGAAGAGAAAGAGAGTGCCAAGCAAAGAGGCAGCTTTTAAGAACGCCTGGAGAGAATGCCTTTTGCATAACAAACTCAAGGTATTCAGTATGGCTCTAAAAGGAAAAGATTAGACTGGTAAAATAAGGAGCGGCCAGATTACAAGGCCCTGTACATTAAAAACTTTAGTCATTTCAAGAACTTTAGACAGAGCCACTAAAGGCTTTTAAGTGCGGAAATGATCTGCCATTTTGGAGAGATCCAGGTACAGTGTGGTGGACAGTTTATAGGCTGGCAATATGGGAAGCAGACAGATCAGTTATAGGACAGTTTCAGTTGTACAATCATTTATTCAGAAATTTTCAGTGGGACTTCGCTGGTGGCACAGTAGTTAGGAATCCACCTGCCAGTGCAGGGGACACAGGTCCAAGCCCTGATCTGGGAGGATCCCACATGCCGTGGAGCAACTAAGCCCATGGGCCACAACTACTAAGCCTGCACACTAGAGCCTGCAAGCCACAACTACTGAGCCCAAGTGCCACAACTACTGAAGCCCGAGCGCCTAGAGCCCGTGCTCCGCAACGAGAAGCCACCGCGATGAGAAGCCCACGCATCACAATGAAGAGTAGCCCCTGCTCACCGCAACTAGAGAAAGCTCGCGCATAGCAACGAAGACCCAATGCAGCCAAAAATAAATAAATTAATTAATTTTTTTTAAAAAAGAAAAAAAGAAATTTTCAATGGTTACTTCCTATGTGCCAGACCTGGTATTCAGTGTAAATGAAAGAAGTTCTAGCTCTTCAGAGTAGTAAAAATAGATTTGAAAAAAAGTAAAGAGATTCCAGACACATTTAAAAGTTGAAAACAAAAGAAGGCAGCAATGGGGATGAAGGAGAGAGAACAGTTAAGAATGGTGACCTGGTATCTGGCTAGGTATATAGTGGTATCCCTCACGAAGACTGGGAACAGAGGATGAGAAAGCCTGGAAGTTAAATTCAGTTTTGGACATGTCGGGAGACATTCATGTCCAATAAACAACAGTAATACGGATCTGAAACCCCAGGGAGAGATCTAGCCTTAACAGGCTGTTCTTAATAGCCTGTCAGCTCCGTGAAGGAAGAATCTTGTCTGTTTTACTCACCACTGTATCCCCAACAGATACAGTACCAGGCATACAGATGGCACTCAATAAATATCTGTTAAATGAATGAATGAGATACACATTTTGAAGTACTCAACAAATGGTAAATTGAACTGATCAGAATGGATAACATGAGCTACGCAGTGTGCAGAGTGGGAATTTACGGGGATCTTAGAAAGAGCACCAAGGAACACCAAAGCTAATGTGACTAAGAAGAATCCACAGAGTGGTCAGATAAGTAAGAGGAAAATCAAGAGATTTCAAAGAACCAAACCAAGAGATTTCAGAGAACCAAAATATAATGTTTCTTAAAGAAAGAGTGAGCCAGAGAGTCAAATGTTGCTGAGAAGTCAAGTATGAGAACGTGTAAGACAGAAAATAGAAGAAATGCATTTATGAGAGTTATTCACTTTTGTGAATTTTCTTACTTGGTTTTATTTTTTATTTTTTTATTTTTTGGCTGCGCCATGCGGCTTGCAGGATTTTAGTTCCCCGACCATGGATTGAAACTGTGCCTCAGCAGTGAAAGCACATAGTTCTAACTACTGGATCGCCTTGGCATTTCCATCACTTTTGTGAATTTTTAAGAATATGAGTAGGCTGGGACTTCCCTGGTGGCACAGTGGTTAAGAATCCGCCTGCCAATGCAGGGGACACCAGTTTGATCCCTCGTCCAGGAAGATCCCACATGCCGCAGAGCAACTAACCCTGTGCACCACAACTACTGAGCCTGCACTCTAGAGCCCGCGAGCCACAACTACTGAGCCCACGTGCCGAAACTACTGAGCCCACGCACTGCAACTACTGAAGCCCGCATGCTCTATGGCCTGTGTACTGCAACTACTGAGCCTGCATGCTGCAACTACTAAAGCCCGTGTGCCTAGAGCCTGTGCTCCACAACAAGAGAAGCCACCACAATGAGAAGCCCACACACTGCTAGGAAGAGTAGCCCCCTTTCGTGGCAACTAGAGAAAGCCCACATGCAGCAACAAAGACCCAACGCAGCCAAAAATAATTAAAAAAAGAATTACCCACAAAAAATGAGATTTAAAAAAAAAAAAGAATCTGCCCGCCAATGCAGGAGGCACGGGTTCAATCCCTGGTCTGGGAAGATCCCACACGCCGCAGAGCACCTAAGCCCACACGCCATAACTACTGAGCTTGCGCTCTAGAGCCTGCAAGCCACAACTACTGAAGCCTGCGTGCCTAGAGCCTGTGCTCCGCAGCAAGAGAAGCCACCGCAACAAGAAGCCCGTGCACCACAACAAAGAGTGCTCCTGCCCGCCGCAACTAGAGAAAGCCTGCATGCAGCAACGAAGACCCAATGCAGCCAAAAGTAAATAAATAACTAATAAAATAAAAATAAAAATGAACAAAAAAAGAATATGAGTAGGAGAAATTCTATTATACCTAAAGTTTCATATCTAAATAATTACTCATCATATCTAAATAATGAGATGAATTATTTCCTGCATGGACAGCTTCCCTTTTATAAACTTGCTTGTTCCATCTAAAGTGCCTGCCTAGGGCTTCCCTGGTGGCACAGTGGTTGAAAGTCCGCCTGCTGATGCAGGGGACGCGGGTTCGTGCCCCAGTCCGGGAAGATCCCACATGCCGCGGAGCGGCTGGGCCCGTGGGCCAGGGCCGCTGAGCCTGCGTGTCCGGAGCCTGTGCTCCACAACGGGAGAGGCCACAACAGTGAGAGGCCTGCGTACCGCAAAAAAATAAATAAATAAAGTGCCTGCCTCTTTACTCTGTATCACCTCACCTTTTTTATTTCCCGTGTAACACCTATTACAATCTGTAATTAACTGGTTTGTTTATTCTTTATTACAATATAAACTCTAAGAAAGCAAGGGCTACCTTACTTGTCTGATCTGTTTGTGGCCACATTCTCAGAGTCTAGAACAGTGCCTGGCTCAATATATATTTGTTCTTTCTGATTATTCATGTCTCCTGTTTATCTACCTATGGGAACGGGATAGGAAAGAACTAGAAGATCATGGAGTTTCTGCCCAGCCATTAAAAGATACCTGCAAGAAAAGCAAGTGAAAATACATTTTAAAGGACAATAACAGAATCCAGAATCACAAAAATCCTAGACCCATCCCCTGTGGAGAATCCAATCAGCAGGACCTCAAATTACAAGGAAAAACTTCTTCTCGGGCTCTATAAATCCTAGTGGAGCAGGTAAGCAGTCAGAAACAAGGTAAAAAAAGTTACTAGAGAAAACATTAAATGTAGGGTAGTTTCTCAATTTCTGCATCTCTAAATTTCAAAGGGGAAAAATAATCCATGGTATTTTTATACTATAATCTTAAATAAAAATTTTTAACCAATTTTGTTTTATAAATCTCAGATTTAAATTTCTTACAGAAAAGTAGCTAAACTGCAATCGTTTCTTCCTTCCAGATGAGTGACATTAGTTCACTATAAAAATATTAACTTACCTCTATAACTGACATGTACTCTGTTCCTAAACATTAATTCAAATGGAATATTAGATATTAAAAAATGTTCTCCTATGTAAATAAAATTGTGGTTATATGGTACAATGCTTTCATTTTTAGGATAATTACTTTAAGTACTGAAGGGTGATGTGTCATAACATCTGCAATTTACTTTGAAATGGTTCAACAATTTAAAAATATGCGTATGTATATATGTATTTTGTCATATGTATCTGGTGTGTAGGTAGATAAATAAAAGAACTACTGAATCCAGGTAACAAATATATAGATAATAAACAAACTTTTCATTTTTCTGTATTTTTGAAAATTTTCCTAATAAAAAGCTGGGGGTGGTTTATTGAAAAAGTTTACTGACCTCAAAAATAAAAGGGGGGAATTCCCTGGTGGCGCAGTGGTTAAGAATCCACCTGCCAATGCAAGGGACATGGGTTCGATCCCCCGTTCAGGAAGATCCCGCACGCCACGGAGCAACTAAGCCCGTATGCCACAACTACTGAGTCTGCGCTCTAGAGCCCACGAGCCACAACTACTGAGCCCGTGCACCACAACTACTGTAGCACATGCACCACAACTACTGAGCCCACACGCTACAACTACTGAGGCCTGCCCACTCTAGGGCCGGTGTGCCGCAACTACTGAGCCCGTGAGCGACAACTACTGAGCCCATGCGCCTAGAGCCCGTGCTCCAAAACAAGAGAAGCCACCGCAATGAGAAGCCCATGCACCGCAACGAAGAGTAGCCCCTGCTCGCCACAACTAGAGAAAGCCTGCACGCAGCAACAAAGAACCAACGCAGCCACAAAATAAATAATAATAATAAAATAAAGTATGTAGCAGAGTACATGATACAGAGCAGGTACTCAAAAATGTTAATTCACCATCTTCCTCTTAAAAAATAAAAATGGTATTTTTAAAGTTCCCAATAATAATTCTAGATCCTCAACTTAGAAACTTCTCTACTGTATTAACATGTAAATTCCCATGGCTCCGTTCAAACGTATTCAGCAGAACTATGCCAAACTACTAGACATGAAAATTCTTTTTTTTCCCTTAAAATGTACTGTTTATTATTTTTTCTTTTAATTTTTATTGGAGTACAGTTGATTGAAAATGTGCTAGTTTCTGCTGCACAGCAAAGTGAATCAGTTGTACATATACATATATCCACTCTTTTTTAGATTCTTTTCTCATATAGGTCATTAGAGAGTATTTCCTGTGCTATACAGTAAGTCCTTATTAGTTATCTATTTTATATATAGTAATGTGTATATGCCAATCCCAGTCTCCCAATTTATCACTCCCCCCATTTCCCCCCTGGTAACCATAAGTTTGTTTTCTACATCTGTGACTCTATTTCTGTTTTGTACATAAGTTCATTTATACCATTTTTTAGATTCCATATTTAAGCAATATCATATATTTGTCTTTCTCTGTCTGACTTACTTCACTTAGTATGATAATTTCTAGATCCATCCATGTTGCTGCAAATGGCATTATTTCATTCTTTTTTTAGGCTAATATTCCACTAAATATATGTACCATATATTCTCTGCCCATCCCTTTGT
Organism: Grampus griseus; assembly: GCF_964374135.1. Classification (NCBI taxonomy): domain Eukaryota; kingdom Metazoa; phylum Chordata; class Mammalia; order Artiodactyla; family Delphinidae; genus Grampus; species Grampus griseus. The sequence continues at coordinate 24,937,833 of NC_139014.1, forward strand.
TGATGTACATTTAGGTTGCTTCCATGTCTTGGCTATGGTAAACAGTGCTGCAATGAATGTGGGGGTGCATGTATCCTTTCAGATTCTGGTTTTATCCAGATATATGCCCAGGAGTGGGATTGCTAGATCATATGGTAGTTTTATTTTTAGTTTTTTAAGGAACCTCCACACTGTTCTCCATTGTGGTTGTACCAATTTATATTCCCACCAACAGTGTAGGAGGGTACCCTTTTCTCCACACCCTCTCCAGCATTTATTGTTTGTAGATTTTTGATGAAGGCCATTCTGACTGCTGTGAGGTATTACCTCACTGTAGTTTTGATTTGCACTTCTCTGATAATTAGTGATGTTGACTATCTTTTCATGTGTTCTTTGGCCATCTGTACGTATTCTTTGGAGAACTGTCTATTTAGAGCTGCATTTTTTGACTGTGTCGTAGCAACCCTTGTTGGTCACTTTGTTTTCAAGTATTTTCTCCCATTCTGTGGGTTGCCTTTTCGTTTTGTTTATGGTTTCTTTTGCTGCGCAGAAGCTTTTAAGTTTAATTAGGTCCCAGTTGTTTTTGTTTTTATTTTCATTACTCAAGGAGGTGGATCAAAAAAGATATTGCTGCGATGTATGTCAAAGAGTGTTCTGCCTATGTTTTCCTCTAAGAGTTTTATACTGTCCAGCCTTACATTTAGGTCTTTGATCCATTTCAAGTTTACTTTTGTGTATGGTGTTAGAGTGTTCTAATTTCATATTTTTATGTGTAGCTTTCTAGTTTTCCCAGCACCATTTATTGAAGAGACTGCCTTTTCTCCATTGTATATTCTTGCCTCCTTTGTCATAGATTAATTGACCATAGGTGCATGTGTTTATTTCTAGGCTTTCTATCCTGTTCCATTGATTTATTTTTCATTTTTGTGCCGGTACCATACTGTTTTGATTACTGTAGCTTTGTAGTACAGTCTGAAGTCAGGGACCCTGATTCCTCCAGCTCCACTTTTCTTTCTCAGAATTGCTTTGGCTATTCTGGGTCTTTTGTGTCTCCATACAAACTTTAAGATTTTTTGTTCTAGTTCTGTGAAAAATGCCATTGGTAATTTGATAGGGATTGCATTGAATCTGCAGATCGCCTTGGGAAATATAGTCCTTTTGACAATACTGATTCTTCCAACCCAAGAACACGGTATATCCTTCTATCTGTTTGTGTCATCTCTGATTTCTTTCATCAGTGCCTTATAGTTTTCAGAGTAGAGGTCTTTTGTCTCCTTAGGTAGGGTTATTCCTAGGTATTATATTCTTTTTTTTTTTTTTTTACTTGATATAGGCAGTTTTATTTTAGATTACATGGGCTTCTATTAGAAGTGTAAACCAATTGAGTTATCACCATACTACCCCTTAAGCAAACCCTGGGATTTACTGTCCTGATGTCTAGTCTGATGTTACTACACCCTACCCTGCAAGGCAGTGGAGGGGGCGGTGGGATGTCTCCACAGGTCTGGTAGGCAAGAGCCTCCCTGCCCAAAACCTGGCCCTTGGGTCTGTGGTTTTGAAGGGACAATCCTATCAGCACACTTAACAAGAGGGATGAATCAAAATACTGCTACTTTAGAAATTCAGACGTGTGATTAAGAGAATGGACATTTAGGCTTTAATGACTAAAGCAGCTACTGGGAAACCATAGCTTCCCGATGCCTGGACCCATTTTTATCCATACTTTATTTTTCCCTATTCCCATCACATCTGTAGTTACCAAAACCTGTCATTCTTTTTGATGTGATGGTAAATAGGATTGTTTCCCAATCTTAGAGGGAATGATTTCAGCTTTTCACAGTGCAGAATGATGTTAGCTGGGTTTGTCATATACAGCCTTTATTATGTTGAAGTAAGTTCCCTCTATTCCCACTTTCTGGAGAGCTTTTATCATGGGTGTTGGGTTTTATCAAAAGCTTTTTCTGCATCAATTAAGATGATCATATGCTTTTTATTCTTCACTTTGTTAATCTGGTTTATCACACTGATTGATTTGTGGATATTGAACAATCCTTGCATCCCTGTCATCAATCTCACTTGATCATGGTGGATGATCCTTTTAATGTATTGTTGAATTCGGTTTGCTAGTATTTTGTTGAGGATTTCTGCATCTATGTTCATCAGTGATATTGGCCTGTACTTTTTGTGTGTGTGTGATATCTTCTATGGTTTTGGTATCAGGCTAATGGTGGCCTCATAGAATGAGCTTGGGAGTATTCCTTCCTCTGCAATTTTCTGGAAGAGTTTCAGAAGGGTAGGTGTTAACTCTTCCCTAAATGATTGCTAGAATTCCCCTGTGAAGCCATCTGGTCCTGGACTTTTGTTTGTTGGAAGTCTTTTAACCACTGTTTTCAATTTCAGTACTTATGCATGGTCTGTTGACATTTTCTATTTCTTCCAAGTTCAGTCTTGGAAGGTTGTGCTTTTCTAAGAATTTGTCCATTTCTTCTAGGTTGTCCATTTTATTGGCATGATAGCTGCTTTTTGTAGTCTCTTATGATGCCTTGTATTTCCTTTGTGTCAGTTTTAACTGCTCCCTTTTCATTTCTAATTTTATTGATTTGAGCCCTGCCCCCTTTTTTTCTTGATGAGTCTGGCTAAAGGTTTACCAATTTTGTTTATCTTCTCAAAGAACCAGCTTTTAGTTTCACTGACCTTTGCTATTGTTTTCTTTGTCTCTATTTCATTTATTTCTGTTCTAATCTTTACAATTTATTTCCTTCTACTAACTTTGGGTTCTGTTTGTTCCTCTTTCTCTAGTTGCTTTAGGTGTAAGGTTAGGTTGTTTATTTGAGATTTTTCTTGTTTCCTCAGATAAGATTGTACTGCTATAAACTTCCCTCTTAGAACAGCTTTTGCTGCATCCCAGAGGTTTTGGACCATCCTGTTTTCATTATCATTTGTCTGTAGGTATTTTTTTCTTATTTCCTCTTTGATTTCTTCAGTGATCCACTGGTTGCTTAGTAACATATTGCTTAGCCTCCATGTGTTTGTGTTTTTAACAGTTTTTTTCCTGTAATTGATTTTTTTTTCTTCTTTTCTTTTGGCCATGTCGTGCGGCATGTGGGATCTTAGTTTCCCCGACCAGGGATGGAACCCACGCCCCCTGCATTGGAAATGCAGACTCTTAACCACTGGACCACCAGGGAAGTCTCTCCTGTAACTGATTTCTAATCTCATAGCGTGTGGTCAGAAAAGATGCTTGATATAATTTCAATTTTCTTAAATTTACCGAGGCTTGATTTGTGGCCCAAGATGTGATCTATCCTGGAGAACATTCTGTACGCACTTGAGAAGAAAGTGTATTCGGCTGCTAAGTCCATCTGGTCTAATGTGTCATTTAAGGCCTGTGTTTCCTTATTGATTTTCTGTCTGGATGATCTGTCCATTGATGAGACTGAGGTATTAAAGTCCCCCGCTATTATTGTATTTCTGTCGATTTCTCCTTTTATTGCTGTTAGCATTTGACTTATGTACTGAGGTGCTCCTATGTTGGGTGCATATATATTTACAATTGTTATATCTTCTTCTTGGATTGATCCCTTGATCATTATGTAGTGTCCTTCCTTATCTCTTGTAACAGTATTTTAAAGTCTATTTTGTCTGATATGAGTATTGCTACTCCAGCTTTCTTTTGATTTCCATTTGCATGGAATATCTTTTTCCATTCCTCACTTTCAGTCTGTATGCAGACACCAGAATTCTTAACTGAATTCCACAGACTTGTATTGAAGCTAATAACAAAATATCACTGGCCAAAGCTTCAAAATATATAGAATTTACACACATATATTTCTTTTTATATATATATATATAAATTTATTTATTTATTTATTTATTTTTGGCTGCATTGGGTCTTCGTTGTCGTGTGCAGGCTTTCTCTAGTTGCGGCGAGCAGGGGCTATTCTTCGTTGCAGTGCATGGGCTTCTCATTGTGGTGGCTTCTCTCGTTGCAGAGTGCCGGCTCTAGGCGTGCAGGCTTCAGTAGTTGTGGCACGCGGGCTCAGTAGTTGTGGCTTGTGGGCTCTAGAGCACATGCTCAGCAGTTGTGGTACACAGGCTTCGTTGTTCCACGGCATGTGAGATCTCCCCGGACCAGGGATCGAACCTGTGTCCCCTGCACTGACAGGCGGATTCTTAACCACTGCGCCACCAGGGAAGCCCTACACACATATATTTCTAAATGTCAGCTTTTTTTTTTTTTTTTTTTCCCAGTACGCAGGCCTCTCACTGTTGTGGCCTCTGCTGTTGCGGAGCACAGGCTCCGGACACGCAGGCTCAGCGGCCATGGCTCATGGGCCCAGCCGCTCTGCGGCATGTGGTATCTTCCCAGACCAGGGCACGAACCTGTGTCCCCTGCATCGGCAGGCGGACTCTCAACCACTTCCCCACCAGGGAAGCCCTAAATGTCAGTTTTATGAATAAACACATTGCATACATTTTTAAACTGGGTCTACGCTGATATTTCTTATCTCAACCTAGTAATTTACTTAGGTAACATCTATATTCATTATGAGTGCTGAGCAGGACAAAAAAAAAAAAAGGTGTTTTTAAAATAACTCAACCATTGGTCAAGGGAACAAAAGAACAGGTATTTGGCTACAGTCTAATACTAGCTCTCCTGGGAACCAAAAGGTTCCAAGTGATTTAAGTAAGCAATGCATAGTTAAAGGTAAGCTAAGGAGTCCAAGAAACTTACGCACCAAACATAGGCACCGAATTGGGTCAGTGACCTATGTTTTATACCACAGTAATCTAGTGAGTAGTTCTTACTCTACTAATCCATCTTGGTACCTTACCCATTTTCATAGTCTCTTTTGTGATTTTAAATAAGTAAAATATGCATGTCACCATCCCAAGGACACATAATGTATCTCAGATACTTAAATTCAGAAATCTCTAAAGGTAAAGGGTAAGCTCTGTCTTAATAGCAAAACAATGGTTAACTGATTACCACTTCACAAGGTAACACACACCCCCTCCCACCAATGTACACACATTCCCCTAGAGAACAAATACACTGTTCATTTCAGAAAGTGCCTGGAAGTAAGGATTGACTAGACGCAAGGACATATCTACTCTGACTAGGGGCAGTGTGAAGCTTATTTCAAATAGTTCTGCAAGAAAAAACAATGGTAATTTTTAAAATATGAAAATATGTATTTTAAGTGTGTTTTAAAATGTACTCATTTTATATACAAAATAATTTGGGCATACAGAGATCAATGAAGCACTAAGGTGTATTTTGAGCATTCTACAACTTAGAAATTAAGAGGTAACATAACATTCTGAAAAGCTGCTGACCTTTGCTCTAACTGAACCAAGAGAGAAATGAAGTCAGTACCTCAGTCAACCTTTGGACCAAAAATCTTTAATTCCCTGAAGATACCACAAGATACTGGTTTCAAGGAAAATAATATGGTGGCAAATATATCAAGTGAAATTTTCACAGAAGAAAAAATCAAGTTAGCCTATTTAAAACAAACGCAGGGACTTCCCTGGGGTCCAGTGGGTAAGACTCCACGCTCCCAATGAAGGGGGTCACGGTTCGATTCCTGATCAGGAAACTAGACCCCACATGCATGCTGCAACTATGAGCCTGCATGCCGCAACTAAAAAAAGATCCTGCATGCTGCAACTAAAGATCCCACAGGCCGCAATGAATATCGATGTGCCGCAACAAAGACCCGGCACGGCCTAAATAAATGTTTAAAAAAAAAAAACACTGAACAGGTGCCACAGAGAGACTTCACTTTTTAAAAGTGTTTGAAAACTTTATGTCAAATGTTAACAACTAATGGACCTACTAACAGATCATCTGTGCATATAAACAAACTACTTTTCCCCTACTGCTCCACTTAGTTTCCTGAACAGGAATGGAACCCATGACCCCTGCAGTGGAAGCTCAGACTTGTAACCACTGGACCACCAGGGAATCCCCATAATCTACTTAATAGCGAATTAAATTTCTTTTGACACTAGAGTAATAGAATTAAGGCTAAAAATCTGAATAAACATCATAATTACCAATTTAAATAACTGTGCTAAAGACACAAAATAAACTTAATGTTGAAGCAAATAGGGAATTTCCACTTTTAGCATCCTAAGTCCTCAATAGCCACCATCAACAAATATAAGCTGAAGTATTCAAAAGTACTCTTCACTCCTGTCTTGATAAAAATAAATCATAAAACTAAATTGATAAGACTTCAAATATTCCTTTTTAAGTGTTTATTAAAGAAGTGAACTTTCACTGTAAATTATTTTGCAAACAAATCAAAATTAATTTCCTTAACTTTTGATTAAAATATTTTTATGAATCAGTGAGAACTATAACATCAATTTAAAAAAATCAATACCAATGCCTGCTTTCCTGCCCACAAATCTTATCACTCACTCCCATGTTCATAGACTTCCAAAGAAAACAACCTGATTAAAGTCTTAATATAAAACATCCATTTTGTTACATCTTTAAGTGGTGATTCATTGGGGAAAAGTTAATTAGAATATTCTCAGTAATATCTCTCATCTCTGCACTTAATCACCCCAGTCTTTTTCAGACAAAAAGCCACAGAAAAGCAGTCACATAATCACAACATCTTCTTCCCAGCAAAGATATTCTCTCTTCATATATGCTTCTACCACTCACGGAGGATGAAGAGGGTACATCTTCATTTTTATGTGCAATCTCCCTCTACCCAATCATGCTAAATAAACTCTCACTTTGAAACTAAATTCCCTATGTATAACTGAATCACTTTGCTGTACATCTGAAACTAACACGACCTTGTAAATTCTTTTTTTTTAATTACTCAAAACAAATCATGTCTATTTTAAAAGAATCAGAACTTACACAAACAAAAACATAAAGGGGCTTCCCTGGTGGCGCAGTGGTTGGGAGTCTGCCTGCCGATGCAGGGGACACGGGTTCGTGCCCCGGTCCACGAAGATCCCACGTGCCACGGAGCGGCTGGGCCCATGAGCCATGGCCGCTGAGCCTGCGCGTCCGGAGCCTGTGCTCCGCAACGGGAGAGGCCACAACAGTGAGAGGGCCGTGTACCGCAAAAAACAAACAAACAAAAACAAAAACAAACAAAAATAAAAAACACTAATATATTCTTCCCCAAGAATAACATCTTTCTCCAGATTTTTTTTTTTGTCTGCACCACTCAGCTTGTGGGATTAGTTCCCCAACCAGGTGTCGAACCCGGGCTCCAGCAGTGAAAACACTGAGTCCTAACCACTGGACTGCCAAGGAATTCCCTCTCCAGATTTTTTTTAAATTACTGATTTACAGGTAAATTGTTCATAGATTCACAAGGCTTACTCTGGCTAGAGTAGACAGGAAAAGTCTAGCAGAAGAAGTGAAATTTAAGCTGAGCCAAAAGTGAGGAGCTAGCCAGGGTGAAGCTCTGAGGGAAAAGCACTCTAGGCCAAGGAAACAGCATGGGCAAAGGCATCAGACAGGACTTGGTTAAAGAATGGAAAAAATACACATGGCTGGAGCAGGGAGCCCAAAGGGGAGAATGGTGAGAGCTATAAAATGAGAGATTTCTTGATTAGCATTTGAAGCTGGTTACAAATCTATCTAAAATCAGCCCTCCTTCAGATTGTTTTTATAGACTCAAAACCATCAGGCTAACTCCACACAACAAATTCAAATAAGCAATTAAAAAGACAGAAGGGGGCTTCCCTGGTGGCGCAGTGGTTGAGAGTCCGCCTGCTGATGCAGGGGACACGGGTTCATGCCCTGGTCCGGGAAGATCCCACATGCCACGGAGCGGCTGGGCCCGTCAGCCCTGGGCGTCCGGAGCCTGCTCCGCAACGGGAGAGGCCACAACAGTGAGAGGCCCATACGATCAAAAAAAAAAAAAAAAGACAGAAGGTATTCAAATTAAGTAGTACCATTATAATAAAGATTAACTTCCTGATTCCTTGTTGAGAATTCCTGCAAGCAAGAGATTAAAGCACTTCACACCTCCTAAAAACGTCCTCATTATTTACACATTCTCCTAAATTTCCACAAAGGTGCTCAGAATTTACTTAACTCTCTCAGGTGATGGTCAATTTCCATACTTTCAAATATTCTTGCTGTAAATACCCTGAGGCATTTTTGCTGTAATACCAGACTTTATGGAAATAGTCTTTGTATTAAAGGCCACAAACACTCAAAGAAAATTAAACAAAGAATCATTTCTGCATATTGGCCAAAAGAGACTGAATTTCTGAGTACTTGGGTAAAACTTGATTTATGATCTTACATGAAAACTGATAACAAGATGGTTTCACATTTGTGGTCTGGAAGTTGGCTCATTTAGCATTACATCAATGTTCTGTATTCTCAGATCATGGCCCTTTGCCCAAAGGTTTCATTATAGAAAATTTATAGACATATTTGAAAAAGCACAAATTACAAAGAAAGTCATTGGATAATCTATTTTTTACAAGTCATTTACTTAAGAAATTAATATACAATCCAGAGTCTAGCAGCTTAGTTTTATTTTCTGATTCTGCAACCTGTGGCAGATGGTTTTCTGGGCATGTGCGACCCTGGCATTTTGCCTACGTTTACATGGACTGACAGGAGTTTAAGGCTGAAAGGAGTAGTTTCTTTTATCTGCAGTAACAGGTCATGCTGGGCCTGTTCCTCACCTGTGTGGATATTCGGTTAATTCCACAGTCTTTCCATTTACATCCACACAATGGCAAGGACCTGTCTGAGCATGAAGACATGGCAAGTCATCTCAGGAGTAGTAGTACATAACCTCCGTTCCATAAACAGTTCTGTAAACAGCTAACAAACCAGTGGAAATTTTGATTCCATCCTTAGATTTTCTTTTTCAACCCTTCCTTCCCTATATACTTGGAAATACTCTTGAAATAAAGTCAGTTTTGTTTGGCAAATTCAATAGCGTTCCTTTGACTCAAATGGATCACAAAATCAGAACTAAAAATCATCATACAGTCAAGCTTAAGGAAAAAAAAAAAAAACAGGGACTTCCCTGGTGGCACAGTGGTTAAGAATCCACCTGCCAATGCAGGGGACACGGGTCTGATCCCTGGTCCAGGAAGATCCCACATGCCATGGAACAAATAAGCTCGTGTGCCACAACTACTAAGCCTGTGCTCTAGAGCCCGCAAGCCACAACTACTGAGCCCGTGCACCACAACTACTGAAGCCTGCACACCTAGAGCCCTGCTCTGCAGCGAGAAGCCACCGCAATGATAAGCCCGCGCACCGCAATAAAGACTAGCCCCCACTCGCTGCAACTAGAGAAAGGCCGCGCATGCAGCAACAAAGACCCAACGCAGCCCTAAATAAATAAATAAATAAATTTATTTTTAAAAAGAAAGAAAAAAAACAACTATTTGACCTGGTACAAAGGTATAAGTGACAAAAAGTTTAAATGGTGGTACTACTTAGTCTTAGGAAATGAGCATCACATCCTTAAAACTTTTCAAGTATTGGGGCTTCCCTGGTGGCGTGGTGGTTAAGAATCCGCCTGCCAATTCAGGGGACACGGGTTCGAGTCCTGGTCGGGGAAGATCCCACATGCCGCAGAGCAACCAAGTCTGTGTGCCACAACTAGTGAGCCTGCGCACCACAACTAGTGAGCCTGTACTCTAGAGCCCGCGAGCCACAACTGCTGAGCCTGCGTACCACAACTACTGAAGCCCGTGCACCTAGAGCCCGTGCCCCGCAACAAAAGAAGCCACCGCAATAAGAGCCCTGCGCACCACAACAAAGAGTAGCCCCCACTCACCACAACTAGGGAAAGCCCTTGTGAAGCAACGAACACCCAGCACAGCCAAAAACAAATAAATTTATTTATTTTAAAAAAGAAAAAAACTTTTCAAGTATTTTTGAAATACACATGTCGTTCCTTCAATAATTAGTTATTTAGCTTCCTTCAATCACCATATATTTAACCAGGTTTGCTAGATGCTCAAGAAACAAAGATGAATAGGACACTTCACCTGTATTAGATAAGTTCCACAGAAATAATGCCTACACATCCTGAAAGCTAAAATCCTCTACTGTCTCAAGAAGTCAAAGACCTATCACTTGCACTCCAGAGCTGCAAAAGGTTCACTCAAGGTTAGGGCACCGAGGTCACACTGCTGAGGCACTAAAGTTAAAAGCTGGCCAAGAGCACCTGTAAACCGTAGTCTTTGAAAAGGCTTGCCAACTGTCACCCACACCTCCTCAACCTGCCCCTCACCCCGTTCCCGTCCTCTTTATAAATAAACAAAGGGTTTTTAAAGGGAACTGTCCAAGGTTACCACCTGACAAGGAAGAAAGCTTTGATCTGGGATACCAATAAAATAAAATTGCATACTCTCCATATTTACAGAGTATTGTTATACAACACCTAACTGTTAACAAAGTGTCAACCAAGGCACTTAAAACGTAATATAAAACCTCTTTCTCAATAGGGTTAAAACGTCAACAAGAAACTGGCCGAAAGAGGGAGATCTCTAACTTCCCAAAGCAGCAACCCCCAGGAAAGGTGCTGGAACCAGCGGAAGTTACATATCCAGGGCAGTAGTGTTTAAATGCGCCCGCCCCCCCCCCCCCGCCCGTGGTAAAAGTTTGAACCGCCATCTGACTATCCCACGGTGGTCGGAAACTTCCCTCAACTACAAGAGGCAAGCAGACACCCTAAAATCTCCCTCTCAGCCAATCCCAGGTGCCCTCAGGCCAGGCTGTGGCTTCCTCCCCGGGCCTTGCTTCCCCCATCACACTCTCTTCTCCTGGACACTCACTAGCCTGCCTGGGCGTCCAACGCCGGCCGGGGGTCCCGGGACCTCGCGGCCGCCGGGCTCGGTCCGGCTGGCCTCGGCCTCAGGCCTGCCTCCTGGAGGCCGGCGCGCCTCCCATCCTGAGACTGACCGCGACCCCCGCCCCCCGGCCCGCCCTCGGGCCCGGCCCTCGCACTCCCAGCCGGCCGGCCCTCACCTCCTCGGCGTGCTTGCGCAGCGCCTTCTCTCGCTCGTACTGGGTGATGAGCTGCTCGTTGTCGTCCCGCAGCAGCTCCAGCTCCACCTGGTGCTCCTGGTCCTGCGCGAACACCGAGTCCAGGTTCTCCAGCACGGCCACCACCAGTGGCATCAGCTCCTTGACCACCTCCTCGTCGTAGCGCCCGATGAGCCGCTCGAACTCGCGGTAGATGGAGCCGGCCAGGCCGGACACCCGCTCCGACATCACGGCCCCGGAGCCGCCGGGCTCCTCCTGGTACACCACACCGTCCTCCAGCTCCATGGTGGCGGGCGGCCGGCCCGGGGCGTCGCCGGCTGAGGGGACGACAAGGGCCCGCACGGGACGGGCCGCTGGGGCTAGGGCTGCGGCTGGGCCCTGCTGGGTGGGGGCCCGGGACGGAGGAGGGGAGGGGTGAAGCGAGCGCACTCAGCCCTACCGCCGCTGCACCAACTGCCGGGACGGCTAAGCCGCGCGCGCCACACGTCACCCGCGGGGCGGGATCCGAGCCGCGTCGGCCCGTAGGGCGGGGCCCCGCGGGAGGCCAGGCGCGGCCGGGGGCGGGACCAATGCGTCACCTTTCGCCGGCGGAGGCGGCGTGGCGTCAACACTCGGCGCCGCGAGGTCGTTGCGTAAGCCAATAGGAAAGACTGCGAGAGGAGGGTGGTGAGAAGTGCCCGCCCAGAGCGCGATTTGTAGGGCGAATCCCAGTGGAAAGGGAGGGGTTCTGGAAGAGTGACTAGCAGCCCAGAATAGCCAAAATTTTATTACTTTTTACAGCTCACAAAGGGCTTTCACATTTGTTCCTCACCGCAAGGATGTTTGGTGCGGTAGACGTTTGGCCTTCGTTTCACAGACAAGGAAACTAGGCCCGGAGAAGTTATGGTTCACTCAAGGTCACGCAGCGAGAACGGGAAGGAGGCTGATCAGGGACTCAAACCAATCTGATTGAGAATTCCGTACTCAGAGAAGCGGAAAACAGATGGGAAGGGAAAGCAACCTTACCTGGGACAAGGTTTGCCTCAGTGATAAGGTGGTCTTGAATAGGATAGAATTATTTTGGGGTTAAAAACAGTATGGATAGCCTCAAACAGAGGCCGTGCAAAGCATTCTGTAGAAGGGTAAAACGAACGCCACATCTTGTGCTTTGGCAAACACGGGTTTTTCTGCTTCCTCTGGCCAACTTGGGAGAGTGGCATTTCCTGGCTCCAGCAACCCTCCTTTCCTCTAATCTTGAAGCAGGGCAGGCTGATGGGTTGGGGAGCAGAGGAGGAAAGAGGTGGAGTCACTGGGGTGAGTAAGTCCGATAGTACGTGAGGTCTCAGCCGCCTGGGAGAGAATCACGTGTGGGGAATGACAACACCCAAACCTCAGGCGGGCTGAGTCAAGGATCACTTCCTGGTGTTCTCTTCTAGCTGATACCGAGGGGGGCCCTCTGGGACTCCTGGGCACAAAAGCCTTTCTGTGTCCCCCATTTCTTTGATTACAGGAAACAGGCTTCATTTAGCCTCCAAGATCTTCCCTGAGTTCCAATGGGTAGTTTCAAGCAGCTGTTAGGGAAAGGAAGGGGATTCATCAATACAAGGGAGAAACAGTCAAGAGAAACAGTAGTGGAGCCTTGGGGCAAGGTCCTAGTTACCCATCAAGGGATACACACAACAATATCTTTGAGCTGTTTTGCAGATACTGAAACCTCCTCCAGGTGGGAGAAGTTAACGATGGTATGTTGCCCAAAAGCATTTAGACCCCAAACCCGTTGGAACCTGAAGGTTGATGATGCTGATTCCTACTTACCTCACCACCAACCCATCAGAAGAATGTCCACAAGCTGATCACGCCCTCTCTGAAACATTACTATAAAACTTCTCACTATCGTCTCCAAGTTAGGACACAGTTTTTCCAGGCAGGAGCCCGTTGTGTCCCCCTTTGCCTGGCAAAGTAATAAAACTATCCTTTTCTACTTCACCCAAAACTCTGTCTCCGAGATTTGATTCAGCACCGATGTATAGAGAAGCTGTGCTTTTGGCATCATAGCCTCTGCAAATGGGGCAGAAGACCCTCCCCAAAGCCCCTTATCTCCGCAGTAGGTGACTCAGGAGTACTGTGGCCTCAACTCCTCTAAGAATAGGGCCGGGGAAGGCAAGATTTGGATAAAGAAGGGTTCACTGGGGGAATCAGCTACCTCCCAGGATCATAAATACCATGGAGACCCACAAAAGCATTATGGAGGTTGGGCAAGGGCCAAGGTATAAAAAGACAAAAATGAAAATACCAAGCCTTATGAGTGAATTTGTGGCCTGCACTGTCCCCGTTTCTCACCCTCACCCTGCAGTCACCTTTATATTGTTTGTGTATATGTCTGGATCTTAGTTTCGCCTATCAGCTGGTTAGGTATGTGCCCCAAATGCCCCTTCTTTTCTAAATCTCACATTTGAAAACCAGAGGAGTCTTACTCTGAATCTTTCTTTTGTTTTCTCTTCTTTTTTCTCTTCCTGAGGGCGCTTACTTGGGCAATCTACCTATGTATATGCCTTTATTTTCCTAGGAGTCTAGAGGAGCAGGAAGACTTAGGCCAAGGCTTTACTTTGTCTTTCCACAGTATTCTCATACACATCAGAAAATTTAGAGAAAAAATGTCTGTTGATTTTCAGGTCTGAGATTATAATAAAGTCTTCATAGCAAGTATGCTTCTTTAGGTATAAATTCAAGATAGAAATATATGAGATACATATTTATCTTGATTTTAAGCTTCTGCTAGCTCAGTGATCACATTTGTTTAAAATAAAATTCTGCCAAATATCCATCAACTCTTCAATAAAATATGGTGTATGCATATAAAGGAATATTTATTATTCAGCAATAAAAAGAAATGTAGTACATACTACAACATGGATGAACCTGGAAAATATACTGAGTAAAAGAAGCCAGTCGCAAAGGACCACATATGAAAGATCAGTCATTGCCTAGGGTTGGCTGGAGGAACAAGGGAAAATAAGAGTGAATGCTAATGGGCATGGGTTTCTTTTGGGGCTAATGAAAAGGTTCTAAAATTGATTATGGTGATAGATAAACAACTCTGAATATACTAAAAGTTATCGAAGTGTACACTTTAAATAGTTGAATTATATGCTATGGGAATTGTATCTCAATGAAGCTGTTAGAAACTAAATTTATGTCTATAATAACTTTTAGTAAATCCAATAGAACCACATAACTCAGTGTGATAGAGTGTAAAGAAAACAGTTTTTAAATTGGGAACCTTATACCCTTAGTATGGACTTGTCATTTTGAAGAACTTAGGCCAGAAACAAAAAAAGCTAATGGTTACTGTATACCTACTGGGTACCAGTCACTGTGATAAGGACTGTGAGCCTCAACTTCTTCATCTGTATGATGAAGAGGTGTGTTACAGAATCTGTAAAGACTTCTTGCAATTCTTAAATCCTATGATTCTGGTTTGTAGGTGGGAGTGAAAGACGGGAGAGAGGGCCTTGAGACTGAGTCCCTTTAGTCAACTCCTAACATTGTAGGCAGTAATACTACCTCCTATACTCAACCACCTGGATAAATTTCCAGCACCCACCTCTAACCCCACGGGCTGAGATTATTGTTAAAGACTAAGAGTCATTCAGGAAAACAGGTTATGTTGTAGAATTAGAGTAAATGTTTATGGGACTTCCCTGGCGGTCTATTGGTTAAAACTCTGCGCTTCCACTGCAGGGGGCATGGATTCAAACCCTGGTCAGGGAACTAAGATCCCATATGTGCTGTGCGGCGCTGACAAAAGAAAAAAAAAAAAAATAGAGTTCATGTTTACTTTTGGTTCCTACAAGGAAGGAAATTCCATTTTAAGAGATTCTTTGGCCTTTGCACAAATAGTGAGGATGCTAATGGGAGCAGCAGAGGGGAGGAGCTGACGAGGGAAGGAAGGGAGGAGCTTCTTCCTAAGCTCAATTACTATAATCACTGGAAGAGCGAAATTGCTGGTCTTGTTGTTTGTCTAGACTTCTGGAACTTTTACAGTTGTTTCTATGTAACTCAGTTTCTCTGGTTTCACAAACTACATTTTCCCACATGGGGAGAGTGGGTCGCTGGAAGAGGAAGAGAAAACAGGGCTACTAGTGCACGAAACCCTCCATCTATGGCAGCGTGAAATAAGTGATTTATTACCCCTTACAAATTAGAACATGCTCGGTGAGGCAGTCCAACTATGGAATTCAGGGCTCTTGAAAAGTGCCAGAGGACTTTTCTGAGCCCTCAGTTTTTCCTTTGAAAGTCTTTTAAGGTGTCAGGATAAGATGGCTAAATCTGTCCAGGTTGAAGTTGCAAGAAGGCCTATTCCCTTGTAGCACCCTCCCCCACCCTCCAACCCCCCATCCAGAACATCGGACTACCAGAAATGCCTCTAAAATGAGGAGGCTGAACATTTGGCTGAAGCAAGAATCTCATTATAGAGTCTGTTTTAGATGGGACCAAGGTCTGTTGGTCATATTTGTGTTCAGGTCTATGTTCTCGCCACCCCTTTCTGACCTGGGTTGGTGGAAGAAGTGGAAAAGAAGGCCCATCACCCACCTCTCAGTATACTTTTTTAAAAATATATTTATTTATTTATTATTTATTTATTTTGGCCGCACCAGGTCTTAGTTGCGGCTCATGGGCTCCTTAGTTACAGCATGTGGGATCTTTAGTTGCAGCATGTGAACTCTTAGTTGCAACATTCCTGTGGGATCTAGTTCTCTGACCAGGGATCAAACCTGGACCCCCTGCATTGGTAGCGTGGAGTCTTAGCCACTGGACCACCAGGGAAGTCCCTCGGTATACTTTTTATAGCTGAAGTTCACTCTGGGAATAAAAGACATATTTTCAAAACAGTGGGTTAGTTGGATTTTTTTCCCCCAATTATAGACAAAATGTATACTCACTATAGAAAATTGGCTAAATACAGAAAAGCACGAAGAAATTTAAAACCACCCAGAAAATCCCATTTCCAAGATATTATCTGTAAGGTAATCCAGGAAATCATTGTCCTTGTGGGAGAAGAGTCGAGTGCAAGGGGACCCTCTTTGTCTGGAGCAAGTAAGCATCCAGTGAGACTCACCAGCAAGAAACCTGAATTTTGTTCACCCACCCCACCACCCCTCACTTGAGTCTCCTAGGTAAACAGATGAGAAAGGTATACATTAGATTTTTAGGAAACATCAGACAAAGCCAGAGCCCATTTCCAAAAGAGTCTTTAAACAGATTTCACTGGGGATGACACTATCAATCCATTCTAGTTTAGAAATTAATTTTGACATACTTTTTAAGTCATGCTGGGAAAGGAATGGAGATGAGAAGAAACTGTCTGATTTTTCTGAATACCAATTAGTTTGTGTATATGATTTGAGAGGAAGGTCTTAATTACCCAAAACATTGCACCTGAAATCCACCATCTTTAAGAACTCAGCGCAATTCAGCCAGCACTTGTTGCCTATTAGATGCGGGTCCTGTGTGAGGCCCAAGTTGAAGGTGGTAGGCCAAGGTCAAGATGAGTCAGGCACAATATTTTCCCCCAAGACAAGTAGTCTAGTGAAGGAGGCAGGTTTGGAAGCATAAGTCTAGTACAAGTGCAACAATCTAAATATGTATAAAGTGCAGTGATAAAGAAGAAAGAGTAGTTAACTGTTTGGAGGTTATTTAGGTGAAGTTCTCCTGGAAGATTTTGCCAAGGGGAAGGTAATCTCAGCAGACGATTGGCTTGGGAGTTAACTCACAGATTCAGATAAGCAGAGAAAAATGATTTATTTGTTTTGTCTAAACCTAATCTGGCCTACTTTCTGAAACCTCACTCACAGAATCGACCAAGTTCAAAGGAAAGCTTGGTCTAAAGGGATTATTGAAACAGTAACTTTAGGTCACGTGCAGTCTCTCTTGGATAAGAATGATGAGTCTTTTCAGCTAACCTCTCCCCTTCCTGGTCCTCTCCTTTAGGGTATTTAGATTATAGGGAAGACATTTCTTCAGCCACTTGATCAAGGTAGATAAATGTGAATGGGGTCTTTGGAGCCATGAAGTGACCTTCACTCTTTTCTTCTGGTCTCTAAGCAATGTTCCTTGCTTGCCTAGTCTCTAGATATCCAGCTGGCCTTCAAAGCTGAAGTTTTGAGGGATTTCCCTGGTGGTCCAGTGGTTAAGAATCCATGCTTCCACTGCAGGGGACGCAGATTTTATCCCTGGTCGAGGAACTAAGATCTCACATGCCATGAGGCAAAGCCAAAAAAAAAAAAAAAAAAGATTGAAGTTTTGAACTACTGGAACCCAGGGTCCATTCTTTTGGCATCACTCCCCATCTAACTTAGCCTTCTTTGAGTCTGATGTTACCTGAGACATCCCTGAGGTCTGGCTATGATGGTAGCCTTCCCTGCAGCCCTCACCTCAGAGCTACCTGCTGCCTACCGCCCATCCCCACCCCAAGTTCCCAGGCCAGATTAAGAAAGCTAAACCTCTGGGACTTCCCTGGTGGTTCAGTGATGAAGAGCCTGCCTTGCAATGCAGACTACGCAGGTTCGATCCCTGATCAGGGAGCTAGGATCCCACATGCCGTGGGGCAACTGAGCCCGCATGCCACAACGACTGAGTTCACATGCCTCAACAAGAGCCCCCCTCCTGCAAACTACAGACCCCACGCGCTCTGGAACCTGTGCACCACAACTACAGAACCCACGCGCCCTGGAGCCCATGCGCCACAGCTAGAGGGAAGCCCATGCACCACAACGAAGAGCCCGCACGCCGCAATGAAAGATCCTGCATGCCTCAACGAAGATCCCGGATGCTGCAACTAAGACCCGACGCAGCCAAAAATAAATTAAATAAATAAATAAATAAAACTTAAAAAAAAAAAAAAAGAAAGTTAAACCTCTGAGCTTCACACCACACAAGTCCACAACACAGCCAACTTGAGGTACTTGTTCCCTAGGTTGACATGGGGTGGTCTTCAAGGCAGCATCATTCTGAGCCCCAGATAAGAGGACGGTAGAGCCCTCAATGTTATTTTCGTTTATTCAACAATTCTCTTACTCTCTGGGACAAAGCCTGGACTTCCAAAACTGTGGATGCCTGTCTAATAGTTTTATTCTCTATTCCTGTTCTCCTTGCCCCCCTCTTACCAATCTTTCAGGCTGAAACGTGAGGCCTTTTCCCATATATTCTTTCTCCATCTCAACTTCAACTCCAAGTGAAATCTTAATAGTGAACAGAGGTATTTTCTCTACATTTTGGGAGCCCTGCAGGCTGGGCTACCGATATGTTATAAAGTGGTGGTGGAAGGGCTTCCCTGGTGGCGCAGTGGTTGGGAGACCGCCTGACGATTCGGGGGACGCGGGTTCGTACCCCAGTCCGGGAGGATCCCGCATGCCGTGGAGCGGCTGGGCCCGTGAGCCATGGCCGCTGAACCTGTGCGTCCAGAGCCTGTGCTCCGCAACGGGAGAGGCCACAACAGTGAGAGGCCCGCGCAAAAAAAAAAAAAAAAAAGTGGTGGCGGAGGTAGAGTGCTATGGGTAGGGGTCAAGAACTTTGTCTGGTTTGCCAGACTAATGTCTTGGTGTACGCACTTAAATTGGTCTTACTTACATCTTGCTCTTCGCATTCCATGTGTATCTGCCTAATCTCCCTCCCTGCCTCTCCATCCTTTATGTTAAGGCAATGGCAATGGTATGGGCGTGAAAAATATTTTAGAAATCCAGTGGACAGAACTTGGTAGATTTAGAGGATAATAGAAGGGGACCCACAGGTTTCTGGTCTGGGCAAATGGGTAAATGGTGGTATCACCAATCAAGAGAGTTAATTCAGGGGAATTCCCTGGCCGTCCAGTGGTCAGGACACAGAGCTTTCACTGCCAAGGGCCCAGGTTCAATCCCTGGTCAGGGAACTAACATCCCACAAGCCGCCTGGTGCAGCCAAACAAAGAGAGAGAGAGAGAGAGAGAGAGAGAGAGTTAATTCAAGAAGAAAAGTAAGTTTTTTTTTCTTCCTCGAGAAAGCACAGGAAGGATTTATGAAATGATAGTACACTCTCAAGGGGAGAGCGGGCAGACTCAGGTGAGTAGCTGTCAGAAAAGTAGCTTTTTAAAATAAAATAATAAGTTCATTTTGGACATTTTTGCTTTGAGGTGCTTCTGAATGGATCACAAAGAAAGACGGTAGCTGGACAAACCATTCTAAGTCATTAATTTATGAATGTACTTAAGTCTTGTTTGTGGATAATACTCCCAGGAAGAATTGTTTTATGAAATACATGATCCAATATTCACCCTTTATATTTTGTTTAGTCAACTGTTTTCCACCAAGTTGAAACCAGCAACCCTGAGGGAATGGGGAATTTTATTGAGTAAGGGAAAGAATCCTGAGATAATTTTAGAGTTTGTTATTGCTCCTTAGAAAGGCATATTTGGAAAAAGCAGTTAGATTAAGAAAGAACTTTAGTGTTTTCCTCCTCCAACTTTCCTTCCATTTTAGAGCTAGGAGAGAAAGGCTGAAAAAGTGAGAAGCTTCGAGCAGAAAGCAGAATGAGGGCAAGGGCCACAGGAACGGAGGGTGGGGAATGGAGACCCCAGAAGGTGAGAAATAATCCCCCAAAACTAAAGAGAAAGACCACCTTAAAACAAGGCAAACTTACTTTACAATTTTGCCCAGGATGGGTCTTGTCCCCATAAGACTTTACTACCTGGAGAGGATGCTGGGGACCTATCCTCAGGTTGCCACATCACCAGGGGGGTGCTGACCAAAGAAACTATGTATATGTAATCACTTTGTAAACTGTAAAGTTCAGTTGCAAATATTGTTAACATCAACCTCTATTCCTCAGAAAAGTACAAAACCCAGCTCTAAGGAAAAGGCCAATCTACAAGCAGTGAACAGGATATGAACAAATGAAAACACAATAACATACTGTTGAATATGTTCTCTATTTAAGGTATACAGCTTATCTGAAATGAAACAGAAAATGAGGGACTGTTTGGGAACAAGGTGTGGTGTCTGGTTGGAAGGGAAATAACCCACAGTTCCTTTATGACCTTTGTCACTTTTTTCCTCCACATACTCATGTATGAAAATGACTCAGCCCTAACACCAGTGGCTTATTTTTAGTAGGGGCAACAGAGCCAGTTGAAAACCTAAGCATAGTAACTATTGCCAATTGACAGCTTTACACATCAGAAACAGGGAACAGATGCTCATTTGTTCATTTCAGTTTGATATGTGTGACTCAAGAGGCACCAGAGAGTCTGCCTCTTTCTAGATATATATTTGTCCTTTCCTTCTGCCACAGTGCTAGAAACTCCCGGTGGGAAAGTCATTCCTTTGGACACAAGATTTCAGCATTTGGAGGTCCCTTAGAGTGGAGTGGAATCCAATTCTCTCATTTTAAAATTGAGGAATCATGGCATAGTTACATGTAAAATGATGGCTGTAAAAAAAAAATTATGGCGGTGTTGGAATTAGTATCTAGAGCTCTGGACTCTTAGCTCAGTGACTCATTCGACCTCCCTTTTGTCAAATTCCTAGGTCAAAAGCCAAATAATATCATATGTTTGACATAAGATCATAGGTCTAAAAGAAGAGGACATATCCTGGGCTGATGTCCTGTTCTGATGTAAAGTATATGTTGCATATAAGGGAATAACATTCTGTTGTTCACTATCAAATTAGCAGAAATCAAGACTCAGAGGGATGTTTTCTTTACTGCTTTGTAAAAAATATTAAAATTCACAATCTTAACCAGGCATGAAGCAGTAAGCAACAGTGATTGAGGAGTGCAAGAGGTCTGGAATTAGCTGCTGGGGGTTGAATCGTGCTTCTGCCACTTACTAGCTGTGACATCTTGGGCAAGTTACTCTTTGTACCTCAGTTTCCTCATCTGTAAAATGAGGTTGAGGGAACTTCCCTGGCGGTCCAGTGGTTAAGACTTTGCCTTCCAATGCAGAAGCTGCGGGTTCAATCCCTGGTCAGGGAGCTAAGATCCCACATGCCTCATGGCCAAAAAACCAAAACAGAAAACAGAAGCAATATTGTAACAAATTCAATAAAGACTTTAAAAATGGTCCACATCAAAAAAAAAATCTTTAAAAAAAATAAATAAAAAATAAAATGAGGTTGAGAATAAGAGGACCCATCTCATAGGGTTATGGTGAGGATTTGATGAGACAGTAAACATAAAGCACCTAGAATAATGACCGACACATAAATGTTCAATAACTGTAAGCTAAGATTATTAATTGATATAGAATTATTAGCAATGAGCCAAGCCCACCTCCCTCTCCTATGGGGATCTCTTCTTACTACAAGTCACTGTTTCAAAAATCACACCTAGCATGTCTGAAGCAGTGTCTCCATTCTCAGAAGGATTCTGCATTTTCTTCTTAAGGTTGATGCAAGATGATATTATCCCTTGAAAACTACAAATGCCAGGTATACTCTGGGGAAAGTGGCCTGGTTGGAAATGGGACTTGAAGTGTTGACATGAGAAGAATGCTTGAACTGGACATGATTACCCTATTTAAGAGGGCCTCCAAGGAGATTATGGAGCCGTCTTGAAATAGCAGTTCATGTAGGGGGAGGACTAGAGGGCAGCTTATAATCAAAGCTACAAGGAGGTACATTTTTTTCTCAAGATAAGATCTTTATTTATTTATTAAAAAATTTTTTTTAATTTATTATTTTTGGCTGTGTTGGGTCTTCGTTGCTGCACGTGGGCTTTCTACAGTTGCAGCGAGCGGGGGCTACCCTTTGTTGCAGTGCGCGGGCTTCTCATTGCGGTGACTTCTCTTATGAAGCTATTATCAAAGGGATAATAGCAGTGGCTTCTAGAGCCCACGCGCCTAGAGCACGGGCTCTAGGCGCTCAGGCTTCAGTAGTTGCGGTGCGCGGGCTCTAGAGCACAGGCTCTGTAGTTGTGGCACACAGGCTTAGTTCCTCCGCGGCATGTGGCATCTTCCCAGACCAGGGCTCTAACCTGTGTCCCCTGCATTAGCAGGTGGATTCTTAACCACTGCGCCACCAGGGAAGCCCAAGATCTTTATTTTAAACGCTTAATAAAGCTAAAATTAAATTTAAAAAGAATTTTTTTTAATGAGTGAACGTTGTCTAAAACAGTTGGGGGGATCTTGGGAAACAGTGGAGTCCCCAGCACTGGAGTTGGTCAAGCCCAGTTTTGGCAGCAAATGGCAAGGATGCAGTCAAGGGAAACACAAGATGGGAGTTGGAATAGGTGAGTTTCAAGATCCTGTTCACTAGATTTGTGATCTTAAAATCATTGGGCAGGGCTTCCCTGATGGCGCAGTGGTTGAGACTCCGCCTGCCAATGCAGGCGACATGGGTTCGTGCCCCAGTCCGGGAAGATCCCACATGCCGCGGAGCGGCTGGGCCCGTGAGCCGCGGCCGCTGAGCCTGCGCGTCTGGAGCCTGTGCTCCGCAACGGGAGAGGCCACAATAGTGAGAGGCCCGCGTACCACAAAAAAAAAAAAAAAAAAAAAAAATCATTGGGCTGGCAAAGTTTCTTTTGGAACCAACCACTCCCCTTTTCTGCCGCTTTTTCTAATTCTCATCTTCTACCCCTGTTGGTCCTCCATTCCCCAAGACCCAGTGACTGCTTGCTGCCATGGGTTACCCAAAGTCTCTTACTGAGGTACACATGCCCACCAGCTTCCCTGTTGCTCCTTCTATACACAAGCTTTAGTGTACTAATCCCAACCAGTTGCTAAAGAAAAAAAAAAGGGTAAGGCTCCTCAAGCTAATTCTTACTAAAATATAAATGACGAGGTCATTCACTTTATGTGTTCTCTTCTCATGGATACATCCCTTTAAAAGGAAATACTTGTTTGGTATAATCACAAACATATTAAAATAAACAAAGGCTATGAAGGGTACCAAAAATTGCCTCTTTGGCATATGGATCAATTGGGCCATTGAAAACAAGCAGGCTTAGGAAAAGCTTGAAAACAGGACACAGATTTTCTTTTCGTAAAGGAAATGTCCATTTGTGTGTCTCCCTCTTCCTAACCAGGAAGAAGAGGACTCTTAACTTTTTTTTTTTTTTTGGCTGTGCCTTGAGGCTTGCAGGATCTTCTTAGTTCCCAGGCCCTCAGCGCAGAGTCCTAAGCACTGGACCATTCCCTTAACAACTCTTATTAAAGGCGAAGGCACCCACTTAAATCTACATAACAAACCTTACCAAACAACCCTTGTTTACTGCACTTTTCCTGGTCGCCTTCCCATAACGTACTCCTCTGCCCAGAAGCCCCAAATTTCTTCTCCTTTGTTTAGCCTAAGATGGGGTTATCAGCCCAAATGCTAGCTACCCCTTTGGGTAGCTCATCGCTGGGTACTCCCATAGATGCATGTGCAACACACATGTTAATATACATCTGTTTTTCTTTTGTTAATCTGTCTTTGGCCAGTCTAATTTATTGGGTCCTAGCTGGAGAATGGAAGATGGGTAGAAAAGATTTTTCCTCCCCTACAATTGGAAAGAAGTATGCAAACAACAGTAACTTTTAGGTTGGCAGGATTAAATTTTCTTTTATAAAAATTCCCTTAAATACTGCTCTTGTAGTACGTTTATTAAAAACAAAAGCGTGACACTAATGCTCATTTTGATCAGAACATGAGTAAACTGTGGAAGAGGAAAACTCAGAGAGAGCAGAGAGCATTAGGGCCCTTTCCCAGACATCTTTTTGTCTGACCTGTATTAAACTGTCCTAGGGAACAGTGGACCAGGGTGGCTCCTGGACCTGACCTCCAGAAGATTTATTCAACCTGCTTTTTTTCCTTCAGTGTTTTCCCTCTCTCCCTTTCTTCTCTCCACTCTAGAGAAAGAATGTTTCTTGTTCTTAATAATTTCAATTTCAATTGCAGAAAGTTTAGGGGGTCTTTTCAGACTATTCTCAGCTGGGTAGATCCTGGAAAATGACTAGATGCGAATGTAGGAATGGGGATGAGGGAGAAAACTCTGCAGCTGTGACGTACACCAGTGAAAGAGCAAAGGCAGGGTAATCTGGCAGGAGATGAAACACTCCAAAGGACAAGAATTGGATTAAACTATACTTTGTGGATTTAGAGGTAGAAGGTTCACGGTACAAGTAGACAGGCTGTGACTAGACTGGGAAAGAAAGGCAAGATTGCAGTGTGTAATACAATAATGAGAAGAAGGCAAAGACATTTCCTGCTCACAGAATGCCCTGTGTTCCTCCTTATTTCCTAGCTCCCTTAGAGTTAGGCAGGGCCATTTGACTAGTTTTGGTCAATGGGCTGGAAGGAGCAGAGATAAGTGTCACCTTCAGGCCAAACCAACCATTTAAGGGCGACTGCACGACCCTCCAGCTCTCTCTGCTCTGTTGTGCTGCACGTAGGCTGTGTATCAAGGTGGCAGAGCCACATGTTGGAAAGAACCAGGTTCCCAAGTCATTGCAGAGGGAGAACTAACCAAAGAGGTGCTGTCCCTGCAACAGATTTCAGGTGAGTGAGAAAGTCTGGTTTTGTTCAGTGCAATAGACAAAATATTTATGTTCTCCCCCCACCCCCCGCCCCACCCCCGCAACAATGAAATTCATGTGTTGAAATCCTAAGACCCTAGATAATGTTATTAGGAGGTGGAGCCTTTGGGAGGGGCTCCACCCTCATGAATGGAATTGGTGCCCTTGTAAAAAAGACCTTGCTGCTTTCACTGTGTGAGGTTACAGTGAGAAGACTGCTACTAATAAAGGAGATTTTCAATAGACACCAAATCTATTGGCATCATGATCTTGGACTTGCCTGTCTCCAGAACTATGAGAAATAAATGTTTGTTGTTTGTTTGTTTGTTTTTGGCTGCATCATGCGGCTTGTGGGATCTTAGTTCCCTGAGAACCCAGGCCCTTGTTAATGAAAGCGCAGAGTCCTAAACACTGGAATGCCAGGGAATTCCCCAATGTTTGTTTTTTTATAAACTACCTAGTCTATGGTATTTTTTGGTTTTGTTTTTTGGCCACGCCGTGCGGCATGTAGGATCTTAGTTCCCTGACCAGGGATTGAACTGTGCCCCCTGCATTGGGAGCACAGAGTCTTAATCACTGGACTGCCAGGGAAGTTCTGGTATTTTTGTTATAGCATCTGAATGCACTAAGAAATTAAGCCATGGAGATTTGGCGATTATTTTTTTCTTCAGCACAACCCAGCCTATCCTGACTAATACAAAAGGCACTACAATCATAGCATTATAGAAATCACAGATTATAAGACATTTACATTCAGCTGCAATTTGAAGAGGCTGAAGGGAGGAAGAAGAGCTACTGCCTAACCAGTCTAATATCGTAATCTTCAACAGTAAAGACCAAAGATACCATGTGCAGGTCACAGGCTCCCAGTGGGGGTCCTGGAGAGTCAGAGGACATGAAAGCAAGAAACAGATTAACGCTAAATCACTGCTCTGAATGCAGAGCCTCTTCAGCTACATAATCCTTCCCCCAGAGAATTTTAGCGTGAAAAACTATCAGGGTCAAGGCAAGTGGAAAGACTGTTATAGGCAAAGTCCATTTTTTTTTTTTTTTTTTGCGGTACGCGGGCCTCTCACTGTTGTGGCCTCTCCCGTTGCGGAGCACAGGCTCCGGACGCGCAGGCTCACCGGCCACGGCTCACGGGCCCAGCCGCTCCGCGGTATATGGGATCTTCCCGGACCGGGGCACGAACCCGTGTCCCCTGCATCGGCAGGCGGACTCTCAACCGCTGCGCCACCAGGGAAGCCCAAAGTCCATGTTTTTGCTAAAGGCTTTATTATACCTAAGTTTAGAAATTGGAGACAAGACAAAAAAGAAAGAAACAAAATGGAGACAAGAGGAGGGTTGTAAGAGAATGTAAAAATAAATGGGACTGAGGAGTTTTTGGAGACAAGATCAATGGTATTAGTGTCATTGTTCACAGACAAGAGCAGAAAACACAGGGACATCAAAGGGAGGCAATATAAATGAATAGAAGGACAAAGATGACTGATGTAATTTGGGTTGGGGTGTGATCCTTAAGGTCTCATTGGGCCAGGGAAGTCTATGATTTCTGAAGACATCGTATTCTATGCTGTATAGCATGGTAATTAAGCATGTGAGCTCTGGAGCAAGAGTAAGATGGATTCACAGCCTGGCTCTGCTGTGAATTAGTTTTGCAGCCTTGGGTAGTTATTTAACTTTCCTGGTGCCTCTGTTTCCCCATCTGTAAAATAGAAATTAGAATAGAGCCCTCTTCGTATGGTTGTTGCACCAGACTGTGAGGAGTCTCTCACCACTTCCTTCCCCAATCAGCAAATAATGCAAGTTTCCCAAAAAACTCTCCCTCTCCCTCCCTCAGTGATCAGAGCCTCACTCAGAAGGTTGAGGAGGTAGTTTTTCCTTCCACACTCTAGAGCCAGAAGCAGACAGATGATCTGCGTATAGTTTTTATGAAACAGAGGCAATTACCTTCACCAAATGATCCTGCTATCTGATTTGTAGTTTGACTCTGGAGTCAAAGGTGGAAGGGTTCATACTTCATTCTTGCTTATAAACAGGGAAGATTCCCTGGGGGCCCATTCCCAATTAGTGTTATGAATATACTCTCTTAGCGCTGCATCCTCAGACGCCTTTCCGCTTCTCATACACAGGCATAATGCATTACTTGCTCTGATTCCTTAAATCATTAGTAACAGGACAGTCATGACCTGAATCAATTCTTTTCTTTCCACCGTATTAGAGTATTGGTCTGGAATTATGATTTCTTTGGACCCCACAGTGATACCCCCCATGGAAGTGAAACCTGGGAATGAAACCTTTTTCAGAGTGAAGCAGCACACATGTGGTCAGGGCCCAGGCTCTGACCCTGTACTGATTGGTTTAAATCCTGGTTCTACCTCTTCTAGCTATCTGACCTTGAGCAAGTTACCCACCCTCCATGAGCCTCAGTTTCCTCACCTAAAGAATGAGACTAGGCCCGGCTAGGCCGGGCCTGAGAAGTTGGACCAACCCCAGCCTGGGTAGGACGGGGGAGGTGATAGACCTCTACTGGCCCCAGCAATGATGGCGGTGTTTCACAATGAGGTAGAGATCGAGGACTTCTAATATGAGAAAGACTCAGAGAGGTACTCCTACCCCCGCCCATGTGGGGGTAACTTCTGCATCACCTGGGAAGATTTGACAAATGGGGAAGATGTGGTGAAGTGCCCTAGCTGCTCTCTCATTATAAAAGTGATTTATGACAAAAATCAGCTTACGTGTGGAGAGACAGTCCCAGCCCCTTCCACCAGCAAAAAACTAGTTAAATGCTAAAGAAGACTTTAGGACTCCATAGCCTGAACTTTTGGGAATTAACCAAGCTGGAAAAATCAAATGCAAAGTCACTGGCTTCTTCAAGGGCAGAATCTTTTTTTTTTTGGCCGCGCCATGGGGCTTGCAGGATCCTAGTTCCCCTGACCAGGGATCAATCCCGTGCCCGCTGCAATGGAAGTGCAGAGTGCTAACCACTGGACTGCCAGGGAATTCCCGACAATCATTTTGTAGCTTGCTGTTCATTAGAGTGTGGATTCTTTGCATTGGCTGCAGAATTAAGGTCCAGTTGAAGAAGCAAGTCCACCACATGACATACCTGGATTTTGTGCTTAGAGCTTTGAATTGGAAGTTTTCTTAATTTTCCATCCGAACTTAAAGGAAGATAATTTCAAATCAGTGCTTTCTTTCCCTCAGTTTTATTTTTAATTTATATTTTTAAAATTAGTTTATTTATTTTTTAAATTTTGGCTGCACTGGGTCTCAAATGTGGTGCGCGGGCTCTTCGTTTCAGGCTTCTCTCTGGTTGCTGCGCACAGGCTTCTCTAGTTGTGGCGTGTAGGCTCCAGAGGACGCGGGCTCAGTAGTTGTGGTGTGCAGGCTTCTCCCTAGTTGTGGTGCGTGGGTTTAGCTGGCCCGGCATGTGGGATCTTAGTTCCCTGACCAGGGATTGAACCCGCGTCCCCTGCATCGGAAGCTGGATTCTCATCCACTGGACCACCAGGGAAATCCCAGTTTTATTATTTTTATATCTTACACCTAATTACTTTATTATCTGACAACAGCATCATCTACCTCAAACTCATTAGGAATCTTAAAAAAAAAAAGGGAGGGGACTTCCCTGGTGACACAGTGGTTAAGAATCCGCCTGCCAATGCAGGGGACACGGGTTCAAGCCCTTGTCCGGGAAGATCCCACATGCCGCGGATCAACTAAGCCCGTGCACCACAACTACTGAGCCTGCACTCTAAAGCCTGCAAGCCACAACTAAAGCCCGTGTGCCTAGAGCCTGTGCTCTGCAACAGGAGAAGCCACTGCAATGAGAAGCCTGCACACTGCAATGAAGAGTAGCCCCCACTCGCCACAACTAGGGAAAGCCCGCTCACAAAAACAACGCAGCCAAAAATAAATAAATAAATAAAAAGGGGGGTTGTTAAAAAGAAAGAATGAGAATAATAGTAGTATGTATATCATTAAGTGGTTATTTAGATTTAAAAAGTTACTGTAAGTAAAGCACTTTGTACCTGGCACAGAGCAATCTTTCAATAGACATTTGTTATTATTCATTTCTATGTAACAAATGAAGGATAAATATTGCCTGTTTGTAAATATCTTATTGATCTACAGATCACTTTTATGCAGATAATTCCTACATGTCTCTCCTTAGGCCTACCATCTCTTCTGAACCCCACATAAATGTCCTTAATTGATTACTACATATTTTCTCTCTCGCTTTGCTTTCCATGAGATTCAGCATTACATCAAACTCATCTTCCTCTAGCTGGCTCCCTCTGGTCTTCCTTATTTCTGTTAATATCATTATTGTCACAGTTTCTTAGGTATAATAATTTTGTCACCCATAGCTATAAAAAAACCAGTTGACATTTATTATTTACTATGTGCCAGACACTGTGTTAAGTTTTTTTTTTTTTTTTGCGGTAGGCAGGCCCCTCACTGTTGTGGTCTCTCCTGTTGCAGAGCACAGGCTCCGGACACGCAGGCTCAGTGGCCACGGCTCACAGGCCCAGCCGCTCCGCGGCATGTGGGATCTTTCCGGACCGGGGCACAAACCCGTGTCCCCTGCATCGGCAGGCGGACTCTCAACCACTGTGCCACCAGGGAAGCCCTGTGTTTTTATTGAATTACTTTATATAATCCTCACAACAGTCTTATGATGATACAGCAAATAGAGCAACTGAGGCTTAGTGATGTTGAATAACTTGTGCAAGTTCATATAATTAATAAGTGGCTGAGTCAAGAATCACCCCCACATCTTTTGAAAACAGAGCTATGCTCCTAAGCACTATCATTGCTGTAATACAGTTCTTCTCTCTCTCTTTTAGTTATATCTAATCATTTCCTGTCAGTTTATCCTAGGAATTCTATCACAAAATTTCCTTTGACCACTTTAATCCTCATACCTTGATTATTGTTGCCGTCAGCATCCTCCTAATGAGTCTCTTTTCTTCCAGCTTCTTGCTCTCCAATCAATCCTCCAAATTATAGCTAGATTCTTTACTGTCTAAAACAGAGCTCTCCCTATGTAGCAGTGTAATCTTGGATCATCTCTTCCGATCTATCTGTAGTTCTGTAAAGTGAGTGAATGGCCTTGACATTTTTTTATTTATTTATGACAGTTTTTTTGAGTTATAGAATTTTAGGATATTTCTCATGTCACTGTCCTATCCCCAAAGCTTCAATGGCTTTCCATTAATTACAGCCTAAGGTCTTAACTTAGACTAGCATTCAAGGTCTGTCAGTAATCTTGGTGGTTCTATCCCCCACTGTTCTCTAGCACTTTATTAGGCATGTATAATCAGTTTCTCAGACATTTTCTGCTTTTCCCTACTTACATCTTTGCTCTTGACTACTTTCCTGATCTCCCAGTACCTACAGACTTATGTATTTATTAATACCATCTTCTTTTTGTGTATCCAAATCCTACCTCTATAAAATCTTTCCCCTTCTCTATCAAAGCAGCACAGTGACCCCTCTTTCTCTCTTCACAACATCGTTAATACAGTTCACTAAACATTACTCCTATTATTATTTTGGGAGGTGAATATATTTGATTAGCAGATTTTTTTTAGCAAGGGGTGGGTGGAAAGCAGTGATCTAATGTCTGAGGTAGTGAATACCCATTTTTGGAGGTTTCAAGCAGAGACTGAAACCCCTTGCTAAGGTTTCTGGAGAGGGGATTGGTCCATTTGTCAGTTAAGATTACTTTCATCTTTAAATTCTTATTATTTTATGATTTGGTGTGCAGACATGTTTACCTCTGGAAGCATGGAGGGTTGTGTGTGAGGTTGGGAAAGGAAGATTAGGATGAGTCGTGTAATTAGGACAGCTTCCAGGAAGAGATGAGACCTTCCTGTTTACTACTGCCCATCCCTCTTCTCCAGCATTTGCCTGGGCAAGACCCTCCCCACCCAATAAATCTTAAATCATGAACTGAAAGGAACCTCACTCTAAGACATGGTTTTGCAGTGTACCAATCAACAGCACTGGAATCATCAAACTCTCAGGATCCATCCCAGAACTTACTGAATCAGAATTTGCAGTTTGGGTTTCCTGGGTGGCACAGTGGTTAAGAATCCGCCTGCCAATTCAGGGGACACGGGTTCAAGCCCTGGTCCGGGAAGATCCCACATGCCACAGAGCAACTAAACATGTGTGCCACAACTACTGAACCTGAGCTCTAGAGCCCGTGAGCCACAACTACTGAGTCCACACTCCACAACTACCGAAGCCCGCACACATAGAGCCCATGCTCTGCAACCAGAGAAGCCACTGCAATGAGAAGCCCATGAACTGCGACAGAGTAGCCCCCACTCACCGCAACTAGAGAAAGCCCATGTGCAGCAAAGAAGACCTAAAACAACCAAAAATAAATAAATAAAATAAAATTTATAAAAAAAGAAATAGAATTTGCAGTTTAACAAATTCCCAGTGATTCATTTGTACACAGAGGTTTTAGAAGTCCTAGTACAGTGGACCCCAAACACTAAAAAGGTGCTTTATAAATAACTCTAGTGAGCTGATATTTAATGTACCCTCTACCAAAAAGGAGAAGGAGAAGGAGGAGAAGGAGAAGGAGAAGGAGAAGGAGGAGAAGAAGAAGGAGAAGGAGGAGGAGGAGGAGGAGAAGAAGAAGAAGAAGAAGAAGAAGAAGAAGAAGAAGAAGAAGAAGAAGAAGAAAGAAGAAAGAAGAAGAAGAAGAAGGAGGAGGAGGAGGAGGGGGAGGGGGAGGGGGAGGGGGAGGGGGAGGAGGGGAGGAGGGGGAGGAGGGGGAGGAGGGGGAGGAGGGGGAGGAGGGGGAGGAGGAGGAGGAGGAGGGGGAGGGGGAGGAGGAGGAGGAGGAGGGGGAGGGGGAGGGGGAGGGGGAGGGGGAGGAGGGGGAGGAGGGGGAGGGGAGGAGGAGGAGAAGGAGAAGGAGAAGGAGAAGAAGAAAGAAGAAAGAAGAAGGAGAAGAAGGAGAAGAAGGAGAAGAAGGAGAAGAAGGAGAAGAAGGAGAAGAAGGAGAAGAAGAAGAAGAAAGAAAACTAGGAGTCAACATCTATTTTTTTTTTCTCTCATGCCCCACATCCTATCCATCAGCAAGATCTGTGTATAGGCTTGAAACCACACAACTCATATGGGATTCAAATGCAGCCAAAACTCAGATTGGGACTTGAACCCACAGGCTGAGACTTTTACTCAGCCAAAACTCAGATTTGGACTCAAATCCACTGGGTTTTCATTAAAACCACTCACCTAGTGTCAGGACTTACTGAAGCTCAGGTTCTTTATGTCTCAGCACAGAAGGAACTCTGTGAGAGGCAAAGTGATGGGTAAGGAGTAGATTTATTAATATAGGATGCTTGTGAGGGATATAAGTGGGCAGGCAAGGGGCTCTGCCCTGAGAACTAAGTGAGAAGGCAGGTTTATTTAGGGAGATACACACTCCATGGACAGAGTGTGGGCCACTTCAGAAGGTGAGAGGCCCTGAGAGATATACATTTCATAGACAGAATGCGGTCCATCTCAAAAGGTGAGCACAGCCTGGAAATACGGGCTGGTTAGTTTTTATGGGCTGGGTAATTTCATAGGCTAACAAGTGAGAGGATTATTCCAACTATTTTGGGGAAGGGGTGGGAATTTCCAGGAATTAGGCTACCTGCCTTTTTTGGGCCTTTATAGTTGGCCTTGGAACTGTCATTGTGCCTGTCGGTGAGTTGTTTAGCATGCTAATGTATTACAATGAGTAAATAATGAGGCTCAAGGTTTACTGGAAGTTGAATCTTCCACCACCTTGGGCCTAGCTGGTTTGAATCAGTTTATGTCAGATCCTCAATGGCTATGTCATTCTTTAAGGGTTGTGCCCTGTCCCCTTCCTTCCTGTTTCAGGCTCAACCTTAAATATATACCCTGTAACTAACTACTTTTCTTTCTCTCTTTTGTCACCACTTATTGCAAACCACCATCATCTCCCACTTGGACTACTGTAACAGGGAAGAACAAAATCTGACTCCATGTTGGATCTGTTGCTTTTACTTTGACCCATACTTTCCATTGCTTTTGTTCTGTCTATAGCTATAGGCATACATAATGGTCTGCCTTGGGGAATCCTGCTCCTCTGCCTGAATGTTAAACTAAAGTGCCTTTGTTCAGCTCTCAGGGAAACACCCTGACCCTGTCCCCCTGTGAATGGCAGCAGAAAAGAAAAAATTAACACATTCCCCAAGGCTGGCCAAAACCAGGAGATGTTTTGCAAGACTTATGGTCTTTTTACTTTACTTCCTCACCTCCTCCCCGTCTCTGTTCTATAAAAGAAGCTATCATCCACACCCTGATAAGATGGTACTCTAGGACACTAGTCCGCCATCTTCTCAGATGCCTGGCTTTCCAAATAAAGTCGCTATTCCTTGCCTCAACACCTCACCTCCCAATTTATTGGCCTGTCATGTGGTGAGCAGAGTGAGCTTGGACTCGGTAACAAATTTGGCTTAGCCAGCCAGGAGCCTCGCTGCTTGTGGCTAGCCAGCCCTAGTCAGGGACTTTTGGGGCAAGGCCCTAGCAGCTGCCAGGACCATTTGTCCTGAGGATCTTCCCTTCAAAATTCCCTGAAGCGGCACTGGCTACCCCAGCACTTGGCAGTTGGAGCAAGGAATCGACAAACTTCTGCGAGTTGATGGACTCGACCTTTGTAGGGTAAATCGTTCTGGTGTGTACAACGGGGGACAGATTCTCCCCTCAATTTGGGTTTTCCCTTTACAGGACAAGCCAATTTGTTTTGCATTTGATTGGGGTAGCCTGTTGGAGAGGGGAGTTGTTGTTTGACTCTACCTGATTTGGGAACCAGTTCATTTGCTTTTTGTTTTGTGTGCATCGATGTTGGAATTTGTGCTTTTTGCACTGGAATTTGTTTGTGCTTTTTGTGTTAGAATTTGTTTGTGGCGGGGCTTCCCTGGTGGCGCAGTGGTTAAGAATCTGCCTGCCAATGCAGGGGACACGGGTTCAAGCCCTGGTCCGGGAAGATCCCACATGCCGCGGAGCAACTAAGCCTCTGCACCACAACTACTGAAGCCCGTGTGCCTAGAGCCCATGTTCCACAACAACAGATGCCACCGCAGTGAGAAGCCCGCACACTGCAATGAAGAGTAGCCCCTGCTTGCCGCCAACTAGAGAAAACCCACACACAGCAACAAAGACCCAACACAGCAACAAAGACCCAACACAGCCAAAAATAAATAAATGTATTAAAAAAAATTGTTTGTGTCTTTTGTGTTTTGGTCTAATTAAACGTATAAAAATGGGAAATAGTCCCTCTATCCTGAAGGAGAGCCCTTTGGGGCGTATACTAGATAAATGGGCAAAACATAGCCACGAGCCTATGACTAACAAAGAGATGATATACTGTTGTAATAGAGTGTGGACCTAATATATGTTAGGATCAGAGGAGCGATGGCCCCTGAATGGCTCACTCAATTACAATACAATCTTGCAATTAGAAGTGTTTTGCAAAAGAGCAGGGAAAAATGATGAAATTCCAATGTAGAAGCATTTGTGCTATTGCATCAGGAAGAAAAGGAGTCAGAGGGCTGCCACCTTATCGTACAGTGGTCTGGAAGAAAACCCAAGGGGAGACCTAGACAAAAGAGCTTAAACAAAATTCAGGAGATAAAACAAAAACCAAATGAGGATCCATTAGAGTTTCTACAAAGGGTTTATCAAGCTTATAGGTGCTATACGGATGCAGACCCTGAGGCCCCTGAGAATGTAAGGATGATAAATATGACCTTCATCGGGCAAAGTACCTCAGATATAAGAGAATTACAGAAGTTAGATGGTGCATTTGGAATGAACCCTTCTCAATTAGTATATGTTACCTTTGAAGTGTTCAACAACAGGGAACAACAGAAGCAAGAAGATGCAGAACGGAATGCAGCTTTTCTGGCAGCAGCATTGAATTCCCAGAAGGCAAGTAACCTAATGGAAGGTAAGCCACCATTGGGGAAGGAACAGTGTGCTTACTGCAAGGAGGAAGGGCATTGGAGAAAAGACTGCCCTAAAGAAAAAGAAAGAAAATCATAAAAAGGAGACAAGAGCCTCTCATATAGTAGAAAGAGAGGAACACTGATAATAAATGAAGAGCCCTGGGGACTCCCTTGGACTTGAGGCGTCCGATTCTAATTTCCCCACAGGAGCCCCAGGTAATCTGACAGTGGGGAGCAAGTTGATTGACTTTCTAATAGATATATCTGTCACATACATATTCTGTGGTAAATACCAAGGTGGCACAGAAAACATCTCAGTCTATCCCAGTCATGGGAGTTTCTGGAGAAGTACAACCTCTAGAATGCCAACTAGGGGACCTCACCCTGAAACATCCAGAGTGTCCAATCCCCCTTTTGGGACAAAATCTCCTTTGTAAAAGGGATGCTGGGACACCTAATCTAAAACAATATCCTCTGAGACAAGAGGCCCAAAAGGGAATTCAGCCAACTCTGGAAAATTTTTTGAAAACAGGACTGATTAAACCTTGTGGGTTCCCATATAAAACCTCTATCCTCCCAGTCAAAAGGCCAAACTCAGCAGAGTATCACTTTGTCCAAGATTTGAGGGCTATTACTGAAGTACTCCAAAACTTACACGCTGTGGAGCCTAATCTATACACTCTGCTCACAGCTATTCCGGGAGACTACGGCTGGTTTTCAGTCCTTGACTTAAAAGATGCTTTTTTTCTGCATTCCTATTGCAGAAGAATCACAGCAGCTATTTACTTTTAAATGGCAGGACCCAGAAACACAGGTAGTCCAACAGTATTGTTGGACCGTCCTGCCTCAAGGATTTAAGAATTCTCCTACCTTGTTTGGGGAGACGTTGGCTGGAGATCTTAGAAACAATACTGGATGAAGGACTCTTACTCCAATATGTGGACAACTTGCTCATAGTGAGCCCTACATATGATAAATGTCTATAAAACACCATCAGAACCCTGAACTATTTGGCCAGTTTTGGATATAATGTCTCCCAGAAAAAAGCCCAGATATGCAAACAGCAAGTCGTGTATATGGGTTTTGTCCTCTCCCAAGGACAGCGGGATCTTTTGCCCGACAGAAAGCAGGCAACTGCAGGCTTGGGAGCACCCAAGACGTGCAGACAACTGAGAGGTTTTCTGGGACTGTCAGGGCTCTGTCAGATTTGGATCCAAACTATGGACTCACAGTAAAACCCCTCTAGGAGGCACTGAAGGGACATGATCTTGAGCCCCTTACTTGAACTGAAGAGTGCCAAACAGCCTTTGAAACAATAAAAAGGAAGTTAGTCTCAGCCCCGGCTTTGGAACTACTGGACTTAAAGAAACCTTTCAAACTGTATGTACATGAGAGACAAGGCAGAAGCCTTGGGGTATTAATTCAAACTCTGGGGAATATCCCTCGACCCATTGCCTATTTCTCAAAACGACTAGAACAGATTGTTAAGGGATGGCTTCCTTGCCCTGGAGCTGTAGCAGCTACTTGTGAGGTACTTCAGGAAGCTGAGAAGTTTACCCTGGGGCAACCCACCACTGTCTGTTCCTCACCGTGTCCTTTCTTTGCTGGAACAGAAAGGGAGCTTGTTTGTATTACATGTCTGTGTATACATTATACATATGAGATATCTCTACCTCTGAAAAATATTATCAAAACTGAGTTTATAAAGAGTTTTATTCAATTTAAAAGTAAGCGCTTACAAATTAAATATAAAGAAACCAGCCAAAATGACTTTCAGGTTCATGGGTACTGGGAAATATTCAATATTAAGTTGATACCTGGTATTAAAGTTTGTTTGTTGATCTAATTAATATAAACATGTCTTTAGAGTCATTAAGTATAATACTTTATTGTACCTAGGAATCAAATAAGACCTTATTACATCTGTTGCAAGGAAAATAACTTGATATAATTAAACTTTAAAGTAAATGTAAATGAGATAAGAACTTTTGGGTAAACTCTTTAAAAATAATTATATTTTAGAAATGTCTACTTAAAATGATCTTTCCAGGGCTTCCCTGGTGGCGCAGCGGTTAAGAATCTGCCTGCCAATGCAGGGGACACGGGTTCGTGCCCTGGTCTGGGAAGATCCCACATGCCGCGGAGCAACTAAGCCCGTGAGCCACAACTACTGAGCCTGTGCTCTAGAGCCTGCGAGCCACAACTACTGAGCCCGTGTGCCGCAACTACTGAAGACTGAGCACCTAGAGCCCATGCTACGCAACAAGAGCAGCCACCACAATGAGAAGCCTGCGCACCACAAGAGTAGCCCCTGCTAGCCACAACCAGAGAAAGCCTGCATGCAGCAACAAAGACCCAACGCAGCCAAAATAAATAAATAAATAAGTAAATAAAAATGATCTTTCCAGATATTTGTTAACTTCACGTTCTAGAGTTATGCTAATTTAAGTGATGGAAGTTTATTGAATAGATAGATAAAATCCCCCCAAAAAACCCAAAGTATGTCTCAGAGCTGGTTGGTTTTATTTTTTCATTTTAAAAAATATTTTATTTATTTATTTTGGCTGCACTAGGTCTTCGTTGCAGCACGCGGGATCTTTGTTGCAGTATGTGGGATCTTTTTTTAGTTGCAGCATGTGGACTCATAGTTGCAACATGTGGGCTTCTTAGTTGCGGCATTTAGACTTCTTAGTTGCAGCATGTGGACTCTTAGTTGTGGCATGCATGTGGGATCTAGTTCCCCGATCAGGGATTGAACCCAGGGTCACTGCATTGGGAGTGTGGCATCTTACCCACTGGACCACCCGGGAAGTCCCAGAGCTGGTTGGTTTTATGTTACAGAAATATCCAAGTTTCTTGGTGATTACATTGTACTCAAATCTTTAACCATGCTATTTTAAGTTTTGTCTTGATGCTGTTATAAAATGAAGATTTTCAAGAAGACTCATAAAAAGGAACTTTTTTTTTTTAACAAATATAAGTTTCTGATAGCATTTAGGTAATACCACTGGACTGGGTAACATATGACAAAACTAATGGAAAACCTGATTACTTTATCCAGATCAACAGGAATTAATTACATGGGACTGAGTGAACTGATGAATATGACTTATAACTTTATGACTTTGGGAAATATACTAGCCTTAATCTTTGTTTTCCAGAAAAACTTTTCCTCTTATGCTATGTCCTACAAGTTGGTAAAGTATACCCTTGTAAACAAAGATTAAACATTTACTTTTTTCTCTCTACCTGATCCTGCCAGAATTTGGCTTCTCCAGCTGGCTCTCCTGTGGACTTGATGATCTATTTTAACTGGATTCCGTGTTTTAATTTGTTCTTTGTTTCCAAATTGTTTATGTTTTGTGTCTCCCTGCTGCACTATGACTTTGTCAGTGTTACCAGCTGCATTACTTATATCCTATTTTATAAGATTGTTGTCTCTTACAGTACTCAGTGTGTAACCAGGCCTCCAACAAAATTGATGATGGCTAAACATCTTGAGGAAATAGATCATATTTATGACTTTTATAGAATAATTGTAATAGTGTGATTCTAGGTATGGGAAGAAGCAATAAGGAAAAACATTTCCTGGATCATAATAGACTAGTAAGACAGCGGGTCCAGAGAATTTTTAATTATCAACAGGGCCTAATCCGGAAACAGCACGTAGAGTGGCATATCAACAGGAATTTTTGCCTGATCTGGGATGACCTCAGCACCATGGGACAAAATTTGGTCATGAATTGTCTCCCAAATATCGGTCAAATTCCTGACCAAGAGGAGGATCTGAGAAATGGAATATTTCCTGCCATATCCATAAACAAAGGATGTCACAGTCATCAGCAAACTGCAGCCACCACCGATGGTGAGCTGGTGATCTCTGAGGGAACTCAGGAAGGAAAAAGTACTTGCCGTCTAGCAGCCATCAGACTGCAGCCACTCCCTATGGTGAGCCCTGAGGAAACTCACGATGTGAAAGCACAGGATACTGGCCCCAGATAGGTGAGGTGCATATCAAAGGAATGATTTCAGTGAGCCCAGACTCTTGCATCTTCCTATACATAGAAAAGTGCTAAATTCCTTAACTTGAGACTGTAATTTCCTTATAGTTGGAGAAGGGTGGGTCAACCTACTTGTTTAATCCTGTTCTACTGAAAAACACAGAATCAAGTTCAAATAACTGAGAGTTGTACTACTTACTAAAAATTCTGAGAATTATTCCCTGCCCAAGGCTGATCATTTCCATTCCATGATCACCCCTCATCACCCCCCTACACAGCAGGAAGCAGTTAGAGCGGTCGTTTCCCCTTATCCTGCAAGATTGTAGAATGGACATTGACAGTGGGGAATTGTAACATGGAAGAACAAAATCTAACTCCATGTTGGATCTGTTTCTTTTACTTTGACCCTTGCTTTCCATTGCTTTTGTTCTGTCTATAGCTATAGGCATACATAATGGCCTGCCTTGGGGAACCCTGCTCCTCTGCCTGAATGTTAAACCAAAGTGCCTTTGTTCAGCTCTCAGGGAAACACCCTGACCCTGTCCACCTGTGAATGGGTGCAAAAAAGAAGAAATTAACACATCCCCTCGCCGAGGCTGGCCAAAACCAGGAGAGGAGATGTTTTGCAAGACTTATGGCCTTTTTACTTTATTTCCTCAACTCCTCTGCCTCTCTGTTCTATAAAAGAAACCAGCATCCATACCCTGAGAAGATGGTACTCTAGGACACTAGTCCGCCATCTTCTCGGATGCCTGGCTTTCCAAATAAAGTCGCTATTCCTTGCCTCAACAGCTCATCTCCTAATTTATTGGCCTGTCATGCGGTGAGCAGAGCAAGCTTGGACTTGGCAACACTACTACTACAGTCTCAACCAGTTTTTCTGATTCTGTTTAGAAATTGCTAAAATTTTGAAATAATTATAGATTCATGGGAAGTTGCAAACAAATAGGTATGAGGAAATCCCATGTATCCTTCAGCCATTGGCTCTAATGGTAACATCTTGTATAACTGTAGTATAATATCAAAGCCAGGAAACTGACATAGGTATATGTCATGTCATAGAATTTATTCAAATCTCATCAGTTTTACATGCACTCATTTTTTTGGCATGTGTATAGTTCTGTGCAACTTTGTCACATGTGTAGATTTGAAACCGAGTGGGGCCCTGTGGGGCTCTCAGCATGGAGGCCCTTTTGTCCCCCATTTTTTGTAGGCAAGACTCCAGCCTCCATGACCTTCCCTGAGTTCCAAAGGGCGGATTTGAACAGTTGTTAATCAAGGGAGGAGCAGCCAAGAAACCACCCAAGGCAAGATTAAAGGGACCAGAGACGCTCATCAAGATTAGGAGACCAGCTACCTGAGATGAGATTAAAGGAGTACAGGCCCTACACACACACTGATCTTGTCAGGGACCCCACCCTTGAACCACAGTTATAAAACCTTCATCAAATCCTCTGGGGTTGGAACACAGTTTTTCGAGGCAGAAGCCCAGCGTGTCTCCCTTTGCCTGGCAAAGCAATACCACTATCTTTTTCTGCTTCACCCAAAACTCTGTCTCTGAGATTTGATTCAGCACTATTATACAGAGAGGCCGAGCTTTCAGTAACAGATTCATGTAACTGCCACCAAAATCAAGATACAGAACGATTCCATTACCACAAGACTCCCTTGTGCTACCTTTTTAGGACATACCCATGCCCTCTCCCCAATCACTAACTCCTGGCAACCACTAATCTATTCTCTATCTCTATAATTTTGTTATCTCAAGAATGTTAAAAAAAAAAAAAGAGAATGTTATATAAATGCAATAATATAGTAATTTTTTTGTGATTGGTTTTTTTTTTTTTTTTGCAGTACGCGGGCCTTTCACTGTTGTGGCCTCTCCCGTTGCGGAGCACAGGCCCTGGACGCACAGGCTCAGCGGCCATGGCTCATGGGCCCAGCCGCTCCGCGTCATGTGGGATCCTCCCTGACCGGGGCACGAACCCATGCCCCTGCATCGGCAGGTGGACTCTCAACCACTGCGCCACCAGGGAAGCCCTGTGATTGGCTTTTTGTAGTCAGCATAATTCTCTTGAGATCTGCCCAAGTTGTTGCATGTACCAGTAGTTTCGTTTTTTATTGTTGTGTAGTGTTCCACAGTATGGATGGACCATAGTTTTTTTTTTTTCTTAATTTTTATTGGAGTATACTTGTTTTACAATGTTGTGTTAATTTTATGTGTACAGCAAAGTGAATCATGGACATTTGGGTTGTTTCCAGTTTTGGTCTATTACAAATGCTGCTATTGTTATCTGAAAACTGGGTTTGCCTCTTGGTGGGTGTCAAGCCAAAAGACACAACCAAGCCAAAGAGTGGGAGAAGGAAGACTTTATTACTTACAGCAAGTAAGGAGAACACCAGGGATCTTTCCCAAAGCAGTATCTCCCCAACAGCAAAACTGTGGAAGTTTTAAGCTAAGGGTACATGCGTATTCATGAAGGGGCTTGAGCAGAGGAGAATTTAGCATAGAATTGGGACAAAGGTTAACAGAGTCCAAGCTTTAGTTGATTGAAGTCATTAGGTTCAGTAAAGGTCAATATTATTATTACTTACGTTTTGACCAGTCTGGGATCTCAGCCTGTAGTTACCGTCCTCCAGCTGGGTGGGGGCCTTAGTTCCTGCAGAACTCAAAGATAGGTATTAGATTGTTATGTGTGTCTCTTGGATATAGGAAGAACTAGGAGGAATTAAGGGGAGGAATTAGGACTCTTTTATTACTGAGCTATTGTTTCCTGATTGCTTTCCCTTTGTTCCTGCATTCTTTAGTTCCCTTAAATCATTAATTACTGAGACCTCTTTGAGGGCAAGAATTGTGGCCAGGCTTGGATCACAAAGTGGCTTAGGCTAAAAACGGCTTCTCTTAAAGTAAAAAACAAACAAACAAACAAAAAAAACCAAGGTCAGTTCTCTTTCTCTGGGGACCCCTTACCCTATCTACTTACACTATAAACATTTGTGTACAAGTTTTTGTGTGAACAGAACATAAGTCATTTTCTCTGGGATAAACACCCAACAATGCAATCGCTGGTCATGTGGTAAGCACACGTTTAGTTTTATAAGAAGCCAAACTTTCCCAGAGTGGCTGTGTACCGTTTTACACTCCTGCCAGCAATGTGTGAGCGGATCCAGTTTCTCCACCTCCTTGAGAGCATTTGGTGGTGTCACTATTTTTTATTTTAGCCATCGTCAAAGGTGTGTAGTGATATCTCATTGTGGTTTTAATTTGCATTTCCCTAATGGCTAATGATGCTGAGTATCTTTTCATGTGCTTATTTGCCATCTGCATATCCTCTTCAGTGAAATATCTTGTCTTTTGCTCATTCTCTAATTGGATATTTTTTTAACAGTTGAGTTGTGAGAATTCTCTGTATAGTCTAGATACAAGGGCTGTGTTGTGTATGTGGTTTGCCAATATTTTCTCCCACCCTGTAGCTTGTTTTTTCATCCTCTTCTCAGGGTCTTCTGAAGAGCCAGAGGTTTTCATTTTGATAAGATCCAGTTTATCAACGTTTTCCTTGTATGAACTGTGCTTATGGTGGCAAGTCTAAAAACTCTGCCTAGCCCTTGGTCCTGAAGATTTTTTACCATGTTTTTTTCCTAAACTTTTTACAGTGTTGACTAAAAAAACCCACACAGCCTAAAAGTAGTGAGGTAAGTTTTATTTGATGACCCTACTGATGACTATAGCTTGGGAGACAATCTCTCAGATAGCTCTGAGGAACTGTTCCAAAGAGGTAAGGGAGAAGCCAGGATATATAGTTTTTGCTGAAAAAAACAAACAAGAAACATGTTAGTGGAACATCAAAAGATTACTGCTAATCAGTTTAGAGAACAGACTTGTGGTTGCCAAGGGGGAGAAGGGTGGGGGAGGGAAGGATTGGGAGTTTGGGATTAGCAGATGCAAACTATTATATATAGGATGGATAAACAACAAGGTCCTATTGTATAGCACAGGGAACTATATTCAGTATCCTGTGATAAACCATAATGGAAAAGAATATGAAAAGGAATATTTATATGTATAACTGAATCACTTTGCTGTACAGCAGAAATTAACACAACATTGTAAATCAACTATACATCAATAAATTTTTTAAAAAATTACTGCTAATCACACAAAAAGCTGCATTGGATAAAAAAAATACGCTCATTGAAATTATTCATTTGATACGCATCTTAACTATCTAGGGCCAGTACCCTGTTTTTCTCCTGATTTCCCTTCAGTGTGCACCATTGGGGAGGCTACAGTGGCTGATGGCTTGATGTCAGGCAGCAGTCTTTGTTTACTGAAATGGCAGGCAACATTTTCTTTTTTGTCCACATAGTTTTACACTTACAAAACTATGATCCATGTGGAGTGAATTTTCATTTAAAGTGGGAGGTTTAGGTAGAGGTGTTTCTTCTTCTTTTGCCTATAGATGTCCCATTGCTCCCGCACATTTGTTGAAAAGGCTCCTGATTCTGCTTTGTATCTTACCCCATCCATTCCTCCTACAGCAGTCAGAATGATTTTTTTAAAAAAATGTGTATCAGATGATATGATGCCCTACTCAAAATCTTCCAATCACTTCCCACCAAAACATAATCTTGCTGCTCTCCAACCGCAGTTTCTAGCGCTCAACGCCCACTATAATACTGGCCCTTGGGTAATCAGCAGAGTTGCTCCCTCACTTCATGCAGGTCTATTCTACTGCCACCTCCTTTAACCTTTAAAGTAGTTTACTGCTTCAATCTTCCTTCCGCCCTTGCCCTGCTTTTTCTTAACAACATTTGCATACTATGATATATTTCATATTAATTTGCTCATTTATTTATTGTTTGTCCCCATAACCAGCTCCAACAAAGTTTACTGCTATACCCCAGACCCTGAAACAATACCTGCCACACAGAAGTTACTCGATAAAAAATCTGCTTGACAGGCTGGAAAGAATGAGTAAATGTAAAACGAGGGCGACCGTCTACTTTTAGGTCAGGTGCTCGTTCAGACTCAATGAAAAGTGTGAGCGCCACCTCTCGGGAAGCCAATTTGCTCGAGAAAACAGTCACAGAATCTTAAGGAAAAAAAAAAAGATGGCGGTAGCCAGCCAGAAGAGCAGGAAAAAACAGTACCGGAAGTTTAACTTTGGAAATTGCTCCCTAGAATGACACCCGACTGTCAGGAGGAAGCGTAGGCGAGTGGTGTTCTGCAAAATGGGCCCTCCCGTAGCGGATCTGGGCAGAAGCGTTCCGCGCGGGCGGGTGCCGGGAACCACAAGGGGCGGGGGCGCATTTCCGGTGCCGGTGGCAGCAGAAGGAGTTGAAGCCCAAGTAGCCGGATTGGTGAGAAGGGTTCGGGGTACTGAAAGGAAAGGGAGAGGAAGGGGAGGGGGAGGCGAAGAGGTCGGATGAGTTCCGCTCTGAGAGGTGGCCAGGGTGATGGGGTGGGAGGGAAGCGCCTTTCGACAGGTGCAAACCTGTCAGCTCACGTCCCACGCCACGTGGACTCACCTTTGTCCGTGGCTGCTTTTCTCATCAGGACGCGACCGCAGGGGTTGTGCCGTATTTGTTTCTGTCTAGTGCAGTGCTGGGCTCTGAATGAATGACAGGTGTGTGTCAGGTGGATGTGGAGGACACTTAAAGAGACTGTTTGTAGCTCTTTAGCTCCATTTTCTCCTGGGGAATCCATGCTTGTCTCCAGCTTCCCCCGGGAGATCTCCGCCAGTTCTTGGGCTTGGTCTCTTTTTCTTGGAGGTGTAGGGTGATTATCATTTAAGACAGTTTCTTTGCTCTTATTGAGTGCTAGGCCCTGTGGCTAGGTACCAGGGACAGACACAGAAGTAATCCATCCGTGTATACAGGCGGCAGGCCAGTGGAGAGACAGAAAACAGAAAATTCAAACATATTGTTAAGGTGCTGAAATAAGAGGTAAGTACAGGAAGATAGAGCCAGGAGGTGGTGCTGTTATCCACAGAGGGATTGACTTTCAAGGTGAACGGACTCCTTTCTCATCTTGTGGAGACAGAGCAGGTCCTGAGCCCGATCTTTTTCTCTGTAAAAGGAAAAGTCTGGAATAGATACTTTCTAGGCTTCCTTCCAGCATGATGTCGCATATCAGATATTACTCATGGCAATAGTTCTCCCACAGTCCACCGTTCACTGGTTAGTCAG
The DNA here is from genome assembly GCF_964374135.1 of Grampus griseus. Lineage (NCBI taxonomy): Eukaryota > Metazoa > Chordata > Mammalia > Artiodactyla > Delphinidae > Grampus > Grampus griseus. The sequence goes on from NC_139014.1 coordinate 24,982,509, forward strand.
AATATTCATTACATCTCGTGATATAGCATAAGTTGCATAGGGTTGGGAAATCTGGACTTTGGTCCTCACTCGGGTGCTCTAGATCTGTTTCCTCATTTGTGAAAGAAGGGAATTGTAATGAAATAATCTGTAAAACCCCTTCTAGTTCTAATACCATGACTGTGGCGGTAGGTCAAACCATATTTTAGACTGCCCTGTACCAGACATCACTTTCCCATTATCACTGTGGTGTCCCTCATCTGGATAATTGAGAGATAGTGTCTTTTTTTTTTTTTTTTTTTTTACATCCCCTGCCTTAGTTCTGCCACAGTATTGGGTACACAGTAGATGCTTATGTTAGTTCAAAAACTGGATCCTGTACACAGAAGGAAAGGAGAGACTGAAGAAAGGCAGACCACTCCAGATTGGTAGGTAACAGGGGTAATGAGCAACGGAGCTTGAGGCCTATCTTGGGTGGTTGCGAGACGAGTAGGTCTCTGCTCTCGCCCACGAGGATTTTAAAAGTATGTGTAGAGGCCTTCACTAGGTACAGTCACATGTTCAGTTCAGATGGTCTCAACAACATCTTACTCTCTCAAGGCTGTGTCCTTCGAACAGCCCCTACTGTGGGGACAGTAGGCAGAGTGTACATTCCAAGGACAGGGGTGGGGGTGAGGAGCCTCCAGTTTCTGGGTTCAGCTGATAGTTATGACCTCCTCCAGTACTCCGCCGCTTGTGACTGGCCCTTGCAGTCTCACCCCCTTCTTCTGCAGGGTCAGAAGTGTGCCCTGAGAGGTTAGCAAGGGGTTCTGCCAGCATGGCGGTGGCTCATTTGGCAGCTCTCTGACTGCAGTGGAGGCAGATCCAAGAGAAAACATGGATTAAGATGAGTCCCCAAATAAGTAACAGTTTTCTCTATGAAGAGCCCCATAATCTGAACCATTGATTTCCTACGTCCCCTTATGAGGCAGTCATAATGTCCAAGGCTCTTCTGTTTTGGAGGACAGCTTTTCTCATGAAAGATATTTCAGTGATTGGTAACGACAGGCTTTGCAGGCTGTCATTTAAGGCTTGCTGGGTGAAGTTAGTAAGGGCTTCTCTGTATGCTATAATGTCCTCCAGGCCAATGGAGGGGACCAAGATGGTGGCTAAATGATTGTACCAGTAGAAAACGGAACATGCCCATCTGGCCTGGAGGAGAGGGAGGTTGGTGGCTTTAGGAACTTGACCCGGTTGTACATACCATACATATTGGCCGGGGCAGGCAGCGGTGGACTGGGGGCAGGATATGCCAGACCAGGAACCCCACCTTCTCCCCTCTTTCAAAGATGCATGTTTCATTCCAGCTATAGCACATTTCAACAGTCGGGCTTGCAGTAGGACAGCAGGATCCCAGTGGAGATTGAGTAAGTCTCCTGTACCCAGAGGTGTGAATTCACCCATCCCGGTGAGACATCCCATTGCAAATTCCAGTAGATAACTCCTTTCCCAGGTATGATGGGGCTTAGTGTTCTCAGCAGCACAGCACACGGATCCACAGAGAAAGTTGGGGCAGTGGCTGTTTCCCAAGACTTCCTTACTTGTATGGCATTGGGTGTCTTGTCAGGGGTCCCCAGTCTGGCATTTGGGGCCGTAGGTTCTTCTGGTTGATCATTCAAATGCATCAAAATCTGGGACAGTACTTTAGTCCACCCGGCCAAGGTGGTTTTTACCTGTTAGTAATTTAATCTGATGCTTTACTCTTCCATTTTTCCTTTCTGCCAGTCCTGCTGCCTGTGGGTTATAGGGGAGATGGAACTTCCATTTGATGTCATGTTCTTTTGCCCAGTCATGACCTTTGAAATATAACCCCCGATCACTGTGTATTCAACCAAGGTATCCATACATGGTCTTAGCTTCTCTAATCCCGATAGCGGCAGCCTGGTCTGTGAGGCAACAGGGGACAGCTTGGGTTGGGCCAGATGCAGTGTCCACAAACACCAGAGCATACTTAGGACCCTCACTAGGAAGGAGGGAGCCACTATAATCAATTGGCCGATTTCACATCAGTTGGGAGCTCTGGTGGGTGGCCCCAGACTCCTCTGGCAGTGGCCTTGGGTGTTGTTTAGAACACACAGGACATGCTATTACTGCATTAATCGAGTCACTGTATTTCAAAGGCGGTCCAGCATCCTTGGCAATATGTCATCCCCCTGGGCACTTCAGTGTTCCCTCTTCCTATGCACCCAAGGGTCAGTTGCTAGGACTCATTTCTGGCCCAGGGCATCAGCTTCTTGATTGCCAGAGGATGTCAGTGCCTTATGAGCCAGGGTGTGGAAGACAGTGAGGAGTGCCTCAGACTCTTGCAGGTGAACCCAAATGTCTTTTTACGTATCCAGACCCCACAAGGCTTATTTATGATCATTCACCTCTTGTCTTTCCATTGTCTAAGCCATAGGGTCAATCCCTTTAGAACAGCCCAACTGTCAGTGCAAAACATTAATGGCCAGGGCTCACCAGCCCGCTGGAGGCTGCCGTTTGTTCCTCTTTCCAGGCATGTGTATATCAGGCATCAGTGGGAATTTCCCGCGCTCCCTCTCTACAGGCCGACACAGGAACAGGGCCAGGACGTTTGGAGGATCTACGTTCTCTACAGGGCCTAGGAGCGCCCACATTTCTAGACAGCGGGCCGGTGGTAGGGTACTCCTCTGCTGCAAATAGACGTGTCATTTAGCCAGTGTGGGGGGTTTGAGCCATGGCAGAGGTGGGTAGATGGAACATATTCTGAACAACCCCTTCAAAGGAAGGGAAGTTCTTACCATGATGTGCTGTTTCTTTGTGAGAGGCTGTACCCGGAGGAATGCTGTGTACGCTGCTAGAAGCTGTTACTCTGCGGGGGTGTATTGGGTTTCTGCCCCCTTCCAGGGACCAAAAATCCTAGGGGTACTCTCTTTCTGTTGTCTCTCCCACAGTGCCCAACCCAGATGTGCTGGAGTCACAGACACATCTAACTCAAATGGTAGTCCGGCTTGGGAGATGCCCAGAACTTCAATTTGCTTCACTAATATTTTTGCCATCTGAAAGGCGGCTTGCTGCTCTGATCCCCAGTCCCACGTATGCCCTCTCATTACCAGGTGGTATAAGGGATGGAGGCCCTGTGCCAGATGGGGAATAAAAGTCCTCCAAAACCCCCAAATTCCTACCAAGGCTTGCACCTCTTTCACATTCTTAGGGGTTGGATAGGCTTGTCCATTATCAATGACAACTTCTGGGACAACTTGAATCTTACCCAAACGAAGGACGGCCAGAAATGTTACTGAGGTGCCTGGGCCTTGAATTTTTTGTGGATTCACTGCCCATCCTCTCCCTCACAGATGTTCCAGCAAAGCCTGCAGAGTGTCCTGCAACAGGGGCAAGTCTTCACGTGTGAACATTATATCATCAATGTAATGGGCCCGTTTTACTGAAGTGGGGAAGGGGAACAGGTGCAGGTCTTGGGCTATAATCCCATGACATGTGGTGGGGCTGTGCAGGTAGCCGTGAGGAAGTCCTTGAAACGTCCATTACTGTCCCTCTCAACATGAAGGCAAATGGATCGTAGGTATCAGAAACCTGTGCTTGTTAAAGTTTTTCCATAAAAGTCCTTGAATGTGAAGCATTTTTGCAGGAACAGTTTTGCAAAACCATCAGAGTACAGCAATGACTGTAAATGAAAAAAGACTTTAAAATGGCCGTGGTTAAAGATCTGATGAGAGTTCATTATAATACAGTCGACAAGGGAATTTGATTGTTTTTGTGACATACATTTTAAAATTATAACTAATAACATCATATCAGGACATATCAGATTTTTAGGAATTTCATACAAATACAGCCCAAAGAAAGTTTAACATCACTTCTTTTTTTTTTTAAATTTATTTATATTTATTTATTTTATTTTTGGCTGCTTTGGGTCTTTGTTGCTGAGCGCAAGCTTTCTCTGGTTGCGGCGAGCCGGGGCTACTCTTTGTTGCGTAAGCTTCTTCTCACTGTGGTGGCTTCTCTTGTTGCGGAGCACGGGCTCTAGGCTCGCGGGCTTCGGTAGTTGAGGCATGTAGGCTCAGTAGTTGTGACTCATGGGCTCTAGAGCGCAGGCTCAGTAGTTGTGGTGCACGGGCTTAGTTGTTCCACGGCATGTGGGATCTTCCCGGACCAGGGCTCGAACCCGTGTCCCCTGCATCGGCAGGCAGATTCTTAACCACTGTGCCACCAGGGAAGTCCCTAACATCACTTCTTATTTGACAGAGTTTCCCATATAATTTAATATCTCAAATAGGCTAATTAGTTTAATATCTCTCTTTTATAAGGAAAGAGAATACGTCTTTTGAGACGTTCCAGGGGCCCTCTGGAAAATCCCAAAGTTAGTTCTAGGTCAGCATAACTTTATTTAGAATTAGATTTTGGGGGAGCTTGTCAAAAATACCAAAAGGTTTTAAAACACTAGATTAAATAGGATCTTAGCTCACTGTGAAACAGTACTTAGTTTTCTATTTAACTTAAGTGACAAAGACTCCAAAGGCAAATACAGAAAGTTACATAATTGTAAAAAAAACCTTAGCTCTTTTAATAGAGAAGATTCAGTTTTCTTAAGTAATTGAAGATGTGATAAAGACAACATGAAGCACAAGAAATTATTTGGATAAAACCACAGAATCTTTTTTCTGGGCAGGTTACTCAAAAGGTAAAGGAAAACCTCTTACAGTCCCATAAGGAACAGACCAGTAGTCCAACAAAACTTTGTCCTTTGAGCAGATGAAAGAAAATTGTTTCAGCTTTATATAAGTACACTATTGATATCAAAGCTTATTTTTCTTTAGGCCAACTAAATAGAGCTCTTTTACAAGTTAATTTTGACAATACTCTCTGGAGATAGAAAAACATCACCTATATATAACAAATCCATAGACATACGAACATACTGACAGACACAAACAGAGAATCCATAGCTTTCTCTCCAGAACTTTAGCCGTGAATCAAGTATCCGCCCACATGGCTGAAGCCTTTTACTAATATTTGCGAGAAGATTTTAAAAATTTGGGGATTCCGTGGTGGTCCAGTAGTTAGGACTCCATGCTTCCACTGCAGGAGGAATGGGTTTGATCCCTGATGGGGGAACTAAGATCCCTCAAGCCATGCAGTGTGGCCAAAAAAAAAAAAATTTTGTACTTGCCTTTGATGAATAATCTTAGGGAAACTGTGGACTAGATTTTGTGTGAGGGTGCTCCTATAGCAGTCTGTGTTTTCACCACCGCCCCCCCCCCTTTTTCTTTGGTCTGTGGGCAGTGTTTTAGTTATTTCCTGTGGTGTTTACATTTCAAAGACATGGTAAGATTTATAACTTCAAGGAACAGAGAAGGAATGCAAGTTTTCTCTTAAGAGTTTTGGGGTGTATTTCTCTATTATCAGAAGTCTAGGGTAACAACTATTTAAAGTTTTTCTTTGTATTAGGCGTCGGACAGCATGGGGCGCTTCATCCGTTTCATTCTCAGTCACCACAACATCCTCCCCTTTGTGCTCCTCACTTTCCCAGGGTTTCTGTCTCTTAGTGTCCTAATCAGGCTTTGACACAGCACTTGGACATTAATCTGCAGCAGCTTGTGCTCTCCTAGCTTTGTCATATGACAAGCTAAGATCTCCAGTTTATAATCCTGCTCTCTCATCTTGTCTGCCAGCCCCAAAGCTGGCAGAGCAGTGGACACCTGCACGTTCTTCTCTAACTTCAGCTCTTCTTCCAACTGTCTCACTCGAGCTGCAGCCTCTAGTTGTGCATCTGTGGCCAGTGGCCTGCCCTCAGTAGAGGCCAGCCCACTGCGGCAGCCATTCATTTTCCTTCTTTGCTGCTCTGTGTAGTTTCTCTAATAAATGCAATAAAGCAGCCGGTGTTCTTGGGGCATCCTTGTTTTCATGTGGTGGTCTGCAAGTATCAAACATACAGGCCACCCTCCCCACATAGAGGTCGATGTTCAGCTTGGGATTTCCCCCAGGGATGCCTCTTTCCCAAGGCCCATTTCTTCAGTCTCCTGGCTGGCTCACAAATTGTCAGTCCACACACTGGCCCCTGTACAGAGAGGACCAGGAGAGACCAAAGAGGTTGACCACTCCAGGTTGGAAGGTAGCAGTTTTAATAAGTAAGGGAACATACATATGAGGCTTGTCTTGGCTGGCTGCATTGTACCCACCCACCCGAATCTTAAAGTTTATATAGTTTATATAAACTTATATAGTTTAACTGGGTTCAGTCACATGTTCAGTCCAGATGGTCTCAACAACCCTTACTCTCTCAAGGCTGTGTCCTTGTAACGGCTCCTACTGTGGGAACAGTGTACAGAGTATACATTCCAGGGACAGGAAAAGGGTGCGGAGCCTCCGATTGCCTGAGTCCAGATCGAGGGTGAACTGGCAATCATGTCCTCTTGACATGACTTAACAGAAGCTTATTAAATCAAATGAAATAGAAATTATAGGCCCTGCTTTTGGACCCTTCCCCACTCTGGGGTATTAGTTCCTAGATGAGGGGACTGAGGAGGAATCAGGTTTTACCAGAGAGTCCTGGAGTTGACGTTGCAGATTTAAACCAGCTTTAGGGAGGTAATCCCCTTGAGAAGGATAATGATGTAGGCAGGATATTGTTTGTGGTGTTGTTTCATCCCTCCACCCGTCTATCCCCAGGACCATGGCCAATAGCGAGCGCACCTTCATTGCCATCAAGCCCGATGGAGTCCAGCGCGGCCTTGTGGGAGAGATCATCAAGCGTTTTGAGCAGAAGGGATTCCGCCTTGTTGCCATGAAATTCATGCAGGTAAGTGGACTTCATTCTTGCTATTTCTGTTATTTCATAGAAATAGGAGAACATCATAGGTCAGCCTCTCTGTTTCTCCCTTCAGCTCATTTTAGGCGTCTCCATTTAGGGTGAACACAAATGTCCTAAAACCCGGAAACTCCTCGGTGGCATCTCCGCTGAGTCTTGGAGCAAAAAAAGTTATTTGCGACTTTCAGAAGTAGCCTCCCTTTCCTCTTGGCAATGCAGGGTTCCACCTATTACTGCAGCACTGTGATTTCTGACGCAAAGCCCTGGGCTTGTTTGAGCTCCTGATCATGAGCTTCCTGAGCAGATTTTAGAGACCCCCCTCTCCTCCCCACTGTCCCCACCGTTTGAGGCAGGTTGTTTTTCAGCAAGGAGGTCTTTCTATCATTGTTAACACCTGCCTACTGTCTAGCATATATTAGGCACCATCAGGGCATGTAGAGGAAAGTTGTGATTTTGCCCTTGGAGCGGCCCACCTGAAACAGCAGAGGGCAGACACACTTGCAAGATACCTACAAAACAATATTTCAAAAAATGCAAAGGATTGATTGAGCAAGAACCCATCTGCAAACAGACCTGGGAAATAAGAATTTAAATTCTCAAAGCAAGTACATTAGGGGATCATCTTTTTTTCCTATTAAGAGTCAACTTTAATGAATGAATCAGAAAAAAAAGAGTGGGGGGTGGGTCACGCAGCTTGTGGGATCTTAGTTCCCTGACCAGGGATCGAACCTGGGCCCTGGCAGTAAAAGCGCCAAGTTCTAACCACTGGGTCGCCAAGGAATTTTAAATTTAGTTTGATTTGCATTTTAGTTCCTGTGTGATGTTTTAGAAAAACTGTGTTAATATAAAAGGGAGAAGACTGAGGTTAATGCTGAGGGGAGAGTGGGACAGAATGATTCGAGCCAGGTATTGGACAAGCAGTGCTCTCCAGAGAGTTTGTATATTAAATTAGGATTTTTTTTTAATGCAACTTTATTGGAGTATAATTGCTTCACAATACCGTGTTAGTTTCTGTTGCACAACAAAGTGAATCAGCCATATGCATACACATGTCCCCGTATCCCCTCCCTCTTGAGCCTCCCTCCCACCCTCCCTAGCCCACCCCTCTAGGTCATCGCAAAGCACTAAGCCTATCTCCCTGTGCTATGCGGCTGCTTCCCACCAGCCAACTATTTTACATTCGGTAGTGTATACACGTCAATGCTACTCTCACTTCGCCCCAGCTTCGACCTCCCACCCCATGTCATCAAGTCCATTCTCTATGTCTGCCTCTTTATTCCTGCCTTGCAACTAGGTTCATCAGTTTTGAAGGTAAAGTGAAATCAAAGTATTGTTGATCGGATATTTACCACGTGCTGGGCACATGTGTTTTTTCATCTAGGTCTCATGACAACCCAGAGAAGTACTTAATCCTTTTCCCGTGGTTGTTAGTGATAGGAAGCTGAGGCTTGGAGAAGTTAAGTAATGTGTGGTTATCCAGTCAGTGATGCAGCTGGGATTTTAACCCAGGTCTCTCTGACCCCTAAGTGCATACATTTTGTCCTTTATACTGAGTTTCCTATCAAGGGCATGGACTTGGTGAAGAATGGGAGGAGGGATAGCTGCCATGAGCCTACAGGGTTATTTATTTATTTAAATTTTTTTTCTTTAAAAAAAAAATTAGATTAAATTAATTAATTAATTAAGGCCTTTATTCTCTGAATAAATATGAAGAGAAATGGCCTGGTTCAGTTTGCTTCTCATCCAATGCTGAGACCACCTCCCTGTAACATTTTAGCTGAGGCTTGCTTGGGCGTGGAAATTTATTGTATTGTTAGTTTTCCTGTGTAAAATACCATGGCTGGATTCAATTCTAATGTTCTGTAATTTTATGCTGATCAATCAAGGACAGTAGGGGGAAAACTGGTACAAAGCTGAAGCACTTTTAGTCCCTGTCACTTCTTCCCTTTGGTAAAGTCAAGAGTGAATTGGGTTATAATAGAACAAGTGAGCTGAGAGCTCACGTTTTAAACAGCAGGATGGGTAAGTGGGAAATAACTAAATTGCTGGTTCTTAGATAGTTTTGGGATCAATTCTCTTCTCTATCCTGTGGGATAGGCTTCTGAAGACCTTCTCAAGGAGCACTATATTGACCTGAAGGACCGTCCATTCTTTGCTGGCCTGGTGAAATACATGCACTCAGGGCCAGTGGTTGCCATGGTGAGTGTAACATGTGTGGGATGTTGATGTGAATGACTCAGCTGGGAGTGAAGAGTGAATGTTGTGATTCTTGCTTCTAAGGCCAGGTCCTCATTGTTGCAGAGGATTCTGAGGCTAGGGCATTGGACATTTAGGGTATGAGTCAGCTCTCTGGCTCACCAAAGACAAAATACCTTTGCTTGCTGAACTGAAGACTCCCATCTGGGAGAAATCAGGAGAGATATGCCTGATTGTAAGCTCCTGGAGGTGAGGGAGACTGTGTCTTGTTTATTGCAGTGATTCTTCTCTTAGTATGTATTGGTTGTCATCTTTGTGCCAGGCTCTTTTAGACACTGGGGATACAATCATGAATGAGACAAAATAGGTAACTGTTTTCATAGCTTTCCTTGCCTACGTATCCTGAAAAGGGAGGATGGGCAGATAATAAAGAAACCAAAAAACATATATATATCAGCTAATGATTAGTGATGTGCACAGAAATGAAATAGGATTATGTGATAGCAAGTGAGCGCTTTAGACTGGGTGGTCAAGGAACGTGATTTTCAAGCTGAGATCTGGATGAGAAGGAGCCGGCTGTGTACAAATTCACAGTGAAGAGCATTCTCAACCATGAAAATAGCATGTGCAAAGGACCTGGGGTGGGGAACTTTTTGAGGTACAGAAAGACGCTTGGCGTAACTGAAGCCTGGTGGGTGAAAGGGAAGGTTGGATGAGATTAATCCATAGGCACAGGCAGAGGCCAGATTATGTAGGGCTGTCTCAGCCCTGTACTTCCTGAGTGCTGGGAAGCTATGGGAGGTTTCTACACTTGGTGTTTTAGAAGGGCCACTCTGTGTCAAGAATGGATTGTAGAAAGGCAAGAGGAGGGCAGGGAGACCAATATACCCAGTGCTGGAACACTTAGATGCCCCATAAGTATTTGTTCGATGAATGAATGTCATTTTAAGGGGGTGCTTTTTCTTTTTCTGTGGAATTAATAGTTTTCAGATTTTCTGCTGAGATTGGTTTCCTTCCTTGACCATATTTTCTTTTGCCCTTGGAGGTCTGGGAGGGGCTGAATGTTGTGAAGACAGGTCGAGTGATGCTTGGGGAGACCAACCCTGTGGACTCCAAGCCTGGGACCATCCGTGGGGACTTCTGCATCCAAGTTGGCAGGTGAGAGTCGGTGCATTTTACTGTTTTCTAAAATCCAAGTGCCACGAGAATTTGGGTTTCTGAAGCTGAGGGTAGACATGATTCCATATACAGAGCAATTTGTAATCAGAGTTTGTTTTCCTTCTTAATTGGTGTTTGGCTTTGCAGGCCCCCTGCCTTTGGTCATCAACATCACTATGGTTGTGCCTTTGTTGTGAGAGTAGAACCTGGTACAATGCGCTTTGCTGGCCAGAGTCCTTCCTGAGGCTCCCGCTGCTCGCATCAGTGTTGCTAGGAGGGCTGGACGTGGAGAGGGCATTCTTTATCCTTACATTAGTGGCAGTCATGGGTTTTTTCTTTTGACATGGAATAATGTATATGGAGCTTTGGTTTTTTCTGCTCTGGTGGCTGTAGGCTTTCTGGCAATGGACATGAGGGGAGCTTCTGGGCAGTTTAATCCTTCTGACCTTGGTAATGTGGCCATCTCTTTTCCCATCCAGGAACATTATCCACGGCAGTGATTCTGTGGAGAGTGCAGAGAAGGAGATTGGCTTGTGGTTTCACCCTGAGGAACTGGTGAATTACAAGAGCTGTGCTCAGAACTGGATCTACGAGTGACATGGAAGCAGACCACAGTGCTTGTCCCACCCCACTTCCCCTCCCTCTCATGGGCAGGGGCCAGGTCATAGCAAATCTAGTTATTTCTGAGAACTTGCTTTTCATCTGGAGGGAAACTCTTGGAGCTGCGGATGCTCCCTGTACAGTGTTATGTGCTATCATCAGATTAAAATGTTTCATCTCAAGGAAGGAGTCATTGAGTAAGGTACTTCGTATTGTCGTATTGTTTGTATTCTTTTTTCTTTTTCACGTATTCTGGCTAACCTAAGCTAATAGAGAGTGTAAATACTATATAAGTTATATTGGCCTGAGAGATGACACATACACACACATTCTTTGCCTGTCCCTCTCTTCCCCCTGCATTCCATCCACTCTTGGCACTGACCCAGTCAACAGCTCTCTGTCCGGGATCTGCTACGTTGCCAAGACTGTCCTGTGCATCGAAGATTCCCTGGAAATAAAAGATACCCTTCCTGCCCTTGAGAAGCTCTCAGGGATTCAGTGGCTGGGGGAGGGTGAGAAGTTGTAACTACTCCAAAGCCAAGAAGCTATGTGGATAGTGGGCCTGGATTTCTGGGATGACCTCAAAAGAAGCAGAAGATATCTTGTGAGTAGTTTTGATTAGTTAGGATATTGATTTGGTTGCTTTAATAGAGACAAGATGGAAATTTACTTATCATTTACTTAAAAGTTCAAACTGGAGATCTGATGTAGATCACTGTGACTATAGTTAACAATACTGTACTATATATTTGAAATTTGCTAAGAGGGTAGATCTGTGCTCTCATCACAAGAAAGAGAGAGAGAGAGAGAGAGAGAGAGGGGAAGGGAGGGAAGGAAGGAAGGAAGGAAGAGAGAGAAAGAAAGGTAGATAGAAAGAAGGAAAGGAAATGGTAACTGGAGGAAGCCGTTGTTATGTTAATTAGCGTGATTGTATTAGCTTGCAGCTAGATACAGCCACAGGACTAAGTTCTGGCCAAAGAGACACGAAAAAGTGAAGGTGGTAAATTCAAGGTTGTACCCTGAAAAGGAAGGGATAATCATACTTCCCTTCTCAACTTGCCGGAAGGCGGATATAGGGGTGGTAACGGTCTTGGATTGGTTGGAGGGAACTGAATCTCTGGACCACCTCAAGGATCAGAGCCTTACCACCATCACCACTTCTATGTACCGTACCTGCTTAGATTTTTTTCCCCCAGTTTTATTGAGATACAACTGACAAATAAAATTGTAAGACATTTAAAATGTACAACATGATGATTTGCTGTAAGTTACATTGTGAAAGGATTTCTCCCATGGGGGGGCCACCTTTTGTTTGGGCAGCTGAGGAATAGATGCGTTTCTGTTTCATACAAAGAATGGGGAGTGAAATAGAGTACCAGGACTTTGGGGGAATGAATATGTGTGTAGCGAGGCAGGAGGGTCATGAAACTGCACAGCTCATCTCAGGACTTAATGGAGCTCAGGTTCTTTATGTCTTGGCACAGAAGGAATTCAGCAAGAGACAAAGTGATAGGTAAGAAGTAGATTTATTAATATAGGACACTTGTGAAGGATACAAGTGGGCAGGCAAGAGGGCTTTTCCCTGAGAACTAAGTGGGCTACGTTTTTATAATCAAAGGAAAAGTGAGGAGGGGAGAAGACCACCTTCTTCCTCTTCCTTTGTAAAGATGTTGCAGGAAAATGGGGTGCGAGAGAATGGTCATGTCCCAGGTCTTGGGCGAGCTCCTGGGACAGGCTGCTAAGTGAGGGTACTTGGCTTCGCGCAGGAGAGAATTCAAGAGCAAGCCATAGTGAAGTCAAAGAGGTTGACTGAGAGAGATGCACATTCTGTTACTGAACTTGTGTTCGTGTGCCTGATGCACAGTGAGGCCGGACAATTCCTAAATGTTGGAGTTTGGAGCAGAGCAAGGCTTATTGCAGGGCCATGCAAGGAGACGGGTGGCCCATGCCCCTGAAACCCCCAACTCCCCAAAGGGTTTCAGCAAAGCATTTTTAAAGGCCAGGTTGGCGGGGGTGGGGGTGGTGGGGGTGGTGGGGTAGGGGTGTGGGGGGGTGGAGGGTGGGGTGGGGGAGAGGGTGTGTGTGTCACAGGGTATGTGATCAGCTTGTGCACAGTTCTCTAATTGGTTGATGGTGAAGTAACAGGGTGGTGCCCCAGGGGTTAACATAATCAGTCCTTAGGCTCCAGGAGGCCTGGGGGCTCTGTGTTCATGGTCATCAAATAGTTAATATCTTCCATTTGGTGGGGGGTTTTCACATCTGTAAAACAACTCAGGAAATGTGCCTCAGGTACTGTTATCTGGGTACTTCAGAGAGGAGCTAGAGCAGAGGATATGGGGGAAGGGTCTGCCCCAGAAGGCCCCACAGGGTCCTGCTCAGTTACAATTCCATAGACAGAATGCAGTCTGTGTCAGAAGGCAGAGCAGGCCCGAGGTGCGGGGGTGGTTGGTTTTCATGGGCTGGGTAATTCCATAGGCTAAGGAGTGGGAGGAATATTCTAACTACCTCGGAGAAGGCTCAGGGATTTCCAGGATTTGGGCCACTGCCCACTTTTTGGCCTTTATGGTTGGCCTTGGAACTGTCATGGTGCCGGTGGTTGTGTCATTTAGCAGGCTAATGTATTACAGTGAGCGTATAATGAGGCGCAGGTTCTACTGGAAGTTGAATCTTCCACCATCTTGGGCCTAGTCGGTTCTAACCAGTTCTTGTTGTATCCAGTTTTTCTCAAGGGCTGTGTCATTCTTTAAGGATTGTGCCCTGCCCCCTTGCCTCTTCATTTATACCTTCCACAGTTAAGGACAGTCTTCCCAGGAAGGAAAGGAGAGGTGAAAGGCAGAGGGCTGCTGTTGGCTGTACCGCAAGGTAGTGACCAGACCAAGGGGCAAACGGCTCTGCGGAGAAATATCCAGTGAAATTCCCACTCTTTCCCACAATTGACATTTGCTAACCCTGAAAAGGAAGCCCAAATAAAAGTGTACTGCCGATTGAGGCCCAAGGGAACACTGGGTGTCCTTGCTCCAGAATGAAGACTGCTCGTGTACTGTGGTTTAATGCTCTGCAACTAGAAGTTTGGAAAGCCAGCAGGGTATAATAGAGGCCTGGACTGTCACAGCATCTAACACAGGTTATCAGTGCAGTGCCAGGACCACTAGGGTGATGACACATGATTCCTGTAGTCAGCTCACCGCCCTGAGGAGAGAGACTCAGGGGCTCTGCCCACCTCAGGCTGTAAGCACTGCTGGAGGGGTGGGGGTGGGGGTGGGGGTGAGTGTACACTTACTGAGAGGAGGGGCTTGCTGGCTCCTCCAGGGAAGCTGGGCACCACCAAAGGGTGGCTAGTGGTTTGTCAGGCAGAGAAGAGATAGGGATTGTCTGCAAATGTATGACAGGCCTGATTTCTATGAGAGAATCTAGAATCTTGTCAAGGGTGTGTCTCAGGCTGAACTGGATAACCTGGCCACACAATGATGCTGGGGGCAGAGATCATCATCTCAGGGTGGGAACAGGGCAGCTTAACTGGGCTGGGAAGGTGGGTGGGGAGACAGGCAGGAGGGAGCAGGGTATGGGGTATTTTGCTAAATTAGCCTTGGATGCCATCCTCCAGGCAGGGGGAGTCATCAAAGCAGGGCCGAGGGTCAGATGGTGTTTGGGGAGGGTGCTGAGGGAGGCTCCTTGCGGGAGAAGTGAGGTGGACGCGCATTGGGAGGCCGCCAGTTCGGATGAGGGAGGTGGAGGGCTTGAAGCAGGGCTCAAGCAGAGGGGAGGGAAGGGGAAACTGGATTTCACAGATAGGATAAGGACTTGTGCTAGAAGGGGAGGAGAGAAAGCAGCTCTGGGTGCTCGGTGAATGGGGAAAAGCAGATGGTACTGGCCGGGGTACTGACTCAAGACCAGTAGAGGTTTGCGTGCGCGCGTGTGAGGAGGTACTGAAGACAGGAGCTGGATTGGACGCGCGCAGTTCTACTTCTGGCACATTCAGGTGGGGGAGAAATCACTTCCTGCCCCTGGAGCCCTCGCTGGCTTATTCTACAAACCCGGGGCGTGGACAGAGTCGTCCGGAAGCGTCCGGCCTCGCGGGTTGGGTGGAGGGCCGTCCGGGGTGTGGCCGCCGCCGGCCCCTCCTCCGCGGGCTCCCTGCGGCGGTGCCGGTCGCTAAGCTCTCGGCTCAGGCCCGCGTCGCCGCCCGCGCCCGCCCTCTTACCGGTAAGACGGCGGCTCCTATCCCTTCCTGCCCTCGGGCCCCCTCGGTCCCGCAGGCCGGGCGCTCCCCCGGGACCCCTGCCGAGTGTCCTCCGCGGGCACCCGGGGACGGCTGAGGGGCTGCGGCGCGGCGCTGGCAGGGCTGAGGCGTCCCGCAGGCCACGTGTCCCCGCGGTAGCGGCTGGCGGGCGCGGGAGCCACGTGGCCTCCGGCCCGGGGTCCGGGCCCCCTCGAGGCCTGTGTGAACGCGGCCGCGACGCCCTGACCGCACCTGCCGCCCGCAGGACCATGGCCCACGCGGAGCGCACCTTCATCGCCATCAAGCCCGACGGCGTGCAGCGCGGCCTGGTGGGCGAGATCATCAAGCGCTTCGAGCAGAAGGGATTCCGCCTTGTGGCCATGAAGTTCCTTCAGGTGACGCGCCCCGCTCCCCTCCTCCCGCGGCGGCGAGGTCGCGGGTGGTTTTCCTTACCCGCAGCGTCGATCCGAGTGTCTTTTCCTAGTCGGAGTCCCCCTTGGCTGATTTCGGACCCGCGAATACCCCTTTGCTTTGGGCCTCCAACGCCCCCCCCCCCCCAGGGCTCCACGGGCCCCCTAGACCCTTCCCCGAGGCCCGGGGGGACAGACGCCCTTGGAAGGTTAAGCGGAGGTGACGTGACTCAGGCTCCGGGGCTGCTTCCTTCCCGCGGCTGCGACGGGCAGTGGGCCGCAGGGGGGCAGCAGGGAGTGGATGAGCTCTGCGCCCCGGGCCCCCGCACGTCCACCCAGGCACGGGATGGAGGCTGGAATCCTTTTGTGCTTCAGCTTGCAGCTCTGAGATGATTGAGGTCTTAGGTGGGGTGTGCCTTACTCTGCCCTTTCTCTGCAGGCTCCCTTTGGCATAGGGCAGTAACTTTATCTTCCAATTTGGGGTACAGATCTGGACCTTAGGGGATAAGTACCTAAGAACTGAAATTTAAACCAAGCTTTCTCAGTTAACGTCTGAAATGTTTAAAAGGGCATTAGGAATGGGCCAGAGGGTTTGATATGACCTCTGTCTGGCATATTTCCTTTGATTGCAGCCAACACTTAACTCCCTAACCACCCCTTTCTAAGGATTATAACATCCGTCAGGTCATTGACATGAGGGTGTCTTCATGATCAGAACAGTCTTTCCGCTAAGATAGCATCAGTTTCATGGTTTGGATGGGTTTTTTTTTTTTTTTTAAATACACACCTTATGAATGTGAGCTAAAATACACACCCAGACTTTTAGAGAACCTACCGTGTTACTGGTGGGGGGAGGTGGGCAGGTTCTGAGGATGGGAGCCTTTCTAGTTTACTTCCTAATTGGTACCTCCTCTTCAATGCCAGGCCTCTGAGGAACTCCTGAAGCAGCACTACATTGACCTGAAAGACCGCCCATTCTTCCCAGGGCTGGTGAAGTACATGAACTCTGGGCCGGTTGTGGCCATGGTAAGTGCTTGTGCTGGAGGAGAGGGAACCAAGGAAGTAACGGCTGATAGGTAACTGGGTTTGCTCAGTGTCTTCATGTTCCTTTTTAGACATCTTCTGCAGATGCTCCAAATTCCTTGTTTTACAAAGGCAGCCTGCTGGAGTGAGTTAGTTTACAGACCAACTGGGAACTTGGGAGGAAAAAGGAAGTGAGAATCAGAACTTAAAAAGAGTTCTCTGTGATCCTGTGCTAGAAATGAACTGGTCTATTTCTTCCTGTGGCATTAATGTGCAATTGGAAATGAAGTGAATAGAGGTAGAGGGTATAATAGGGAGTTAATAAAATTGTTGGGAAAGAAGCCCTACTTCCTGTTCCCTGAGGGTGACCTTTTCTTCTTTCTGCTTTTCCCTGGAATACATTTTCCCCTTTCATGTCAGTCTTTGCCATGTCTTGCTCTAACAGTCTTCTGCGATGCCCTTCCCACTGATCCTGTTCCAGTCTGCTCACTTTTCTTTACCCTTTCACCACTATTTTTTGTTTGTGGCTGCATAAAGATTCTTCAGTCTTTTTAATCTCTGTCTCAGCCAGAGTGGGAAGTCCCCAAGTTGGGCAGACTTTCTCTGTATCCTAGCAATACACTTGGGATGGAGTATGGAGTATTTTATATCGGCCCCTACTACTACTGGGGATGGCTGATAATCATGTCACTGATTGGTCTTACTGATATGTGCTGTTAGGTAGAGGCAAATGTTTGTTTTTAATGGTCCTGAATGGCAGAACTGATGAAATTCCTCTTCCCTAATGTCAAGGTCTGGGAGGGCCTGAATGTAGTGAAGACAGGGAGAGTGATGCTTGGGGAGACCAACCCAGCGGATTCTAAGCCGGGCACCATTCGTGGCGACTTCTGCATTCAAGTTGGCAGGTAAGTTCCAAGGGACACTAATGACTTTTCCTCAAAGCCACTTAACTTGGGTTTAAAACAAACATTTTTGGCACATTCCAATTTTAGAAAATTCTGAACGTTTAAATTAGGTGGTAATTATCATTGGATGAACGCTTTCTTGAATAGTTACTTCTCTAGGCTACTTAAAATTTTAGCCAAGGCATTGCACAAGGGAGCTGCCTGCGGTGGGTCCTTCGTGACGGCAGAAAGTGCAGATAGTGGGGCAAGGAAGGGGTCTAGCCTTGGCTCTGCCCTTTGTGGTGCTGTGTCCAAGGGTGTGTCACTTTTAGCCTTTTTGGTTCCCTAACTCATACAGAATCTCTACAAAAATTTGTATAGTTAGGAGACTCAAATGGAATAAAGGGATTGTCAATAAGCGTGAATGTTTTGATTGGACTTTGCACATTAGTGTTGTAAGAAAATACAGCAGCAATGGCTGTTGATAATGAATACGTCACATCTAGTTTGGGTTTTGGTCTGTGTATTCCTGTATTTTTCAAAATTTGAGAAGTAATGTTTTGTGGCAATCTTGGGTACAAGCACTGTTTTGAAATTTTAGAAGCATAATAAAGTTGAACCAAGTGATGCTTTTGGCTTAAGTACTTTTATAGTTTTATAGTTGCTTTTAAGAGGAGATACTTGGGGGTGGTCAGCTGCTTCAAGGAGCAACTGGCTGAAAAGGTCTTCAGTGACTGTCCTTTGCTTTATCCATTGAACAGACTTTTGTACTTTAAAATGTAACTAGAAATTGTTCTCCTTCTTAGGAACATCATTCATGGCAGTGATTCAGTAAAAAGTGCTGAGAAAGAAATCAGCCTGTGGTTTAAGCCTGAAGAACTGGTTGAGTACAAGTCTTGTGCTTTTGACTGGATTTATGAGTAAGAGGTGGACGGAGCATAGTCCCCTCTGGCACCACCTGATGTGTCCCTGGGCACAGCTCTTCATTCCACTAACTTGGAAGCAGTAGGATGGATGTTCCTTTCCTAAAGTATATCTACCAATAAAGCCTTTGAAAACGGGGTGCAGACTCTGGTGATTACTGGTTACTAAGCTGGAAGAAGACGTGACTTGGTTCCCTGGCTATCGTAGTGTTATCCAGAACAAATTAATCCTGCTTGTTATGGAAAAATGATTTAATCCTTCTCAGCACCTGGTATACTTCCAGACTCTAGGAGGGAAAGCAGTGAGGCTGAAGAGGACAAGTGTGGCACTGGCTGTGTATCTGAGGAAACTAGTAAAGAAATAATGAACATAATAAAGATCCCAACCACTTTAGCTGATGTAGAAATGCACATTTCTGTACAAAGAATTTGTTGAAACTTGGCAGAATGAAACATAGACTAGTCAAGTTGTCCAGATTCACATTCTTGTTGATTCCAAATTGGGCAAGTTATGTATGAGGAAACGGAAGCCTAAGGACGCCTGTAAGGTGAGGATGATACCATGGCAATGCAGGATTAAATGAAACAATGCATGTAAAGCAGTTAACCTAGTCCCTGGCTACACAAATTTTCCCTGCCACCCTACCTCCCTTCTTACTCTACCCTGGGATGAGGTATTTATCGTGCCTATTTCCTGGGCTAGTAGTAAGTGGTTACAAAATCCACATTGCCTGTTCATTTTGCTGGATTGGTACAGTTGTAAAATGGTGCCAAGGAGCACCTATCAATAGAAATGTTCACTATCATCTGGAGTCTGCCTTAAAAATGAGATTACAGAACTATGTGGGTTTATGAATACCTGTTTTCTCAGGAAACCGGTGAAAGCTTTTCATGCCACTTCCATATAAAAGACTCAACATTACATGTTTTGTTTTTTTTTTTTTTTGGCCACATGGCTTTGCAGGATCTCAGTTCCCCGACCAGGGATTGAACCCTGGGCCACAGCAGTGAAAGCCCAGAATCCTAACCACTAGGCCACCAGGGAACGCCCTCAACGTTACATGTTTTTATGCACGTTGCTATACTATAAGACAACGACAAACACATCAACAGCTTGGTACAGAAGTGTCAGGATTCTAATTTCGAGTCAATGATTGACAAGAAATTTAACATTTTCTAAATTATTTTTTAGTTTCAAGTGAATCTCATGTTTGTGTGCTACGTGCTTTCACTGCATTAAATGGCAGTTTACTGAAATTAGATCCTGGGGCAGGCCTGGGGCCTGCATTCTAATGTGGAGGTGCCCACCCTGGACCCACATGCACAGTGGCTAAGGTACCTGTCAGCAGCAGCAGCAGCGGTTACTCTGTGTATAGTATAGTATAGTATAGTATAGTATAGGCTTACTCTGTGCCAGGGTTGTTCTAAGAACTTCACGTACATGAATTCATTTAATGTTCACAACTCTTAGGAAGTTGGTACTAGTATCCTATTTTATAATTGAGGAAACTGAGTCAAGTTAGAGCGCTTAACAAGTGAAGGAGTCAAGTTCCAATGCAAGTAGCTGGCTTCAGACTCTGCTCTTGGCCACTGTGCTTTACTACCTTTATATAGTTTTCCAAGTGACGTGATAAAAGTCATGAGTTTGGAGGGTGATGAAGTCAAATTTGGAGTGGTGAGAGCTGAGAGGAAGGATATGAATGTTAGGACTTAATTTGGTAGAACTGAATGAGGAAGGGTAGGCTATGGTGAGGACAAAAGCACTGCCTCTGGAGTAAGGTTGGACCTAATCCTATGTAACAGTTGGGTGTGTGAAAGTGGACAACTAATTCAGAAACTTTTATGCTTTCATAAAACTGTATTTTAAACATATAATAAATGCATTTTAAAAAATGCATTACTTTTTATATAATTATTTGTTAATAGGCAAGCCCTGCTTTGGCCTGCTCGTGAGGCTTGGAATTCTTAACAGGCCAAAGAGGGATGTCAACCTAGCCTCAGTAAGAGTCTGCAGAAAGGAAATAGTTGCTGTTCTCCCCGTCTCACAAGGCTGGATAAACAACACAGTGCTAAAGTTACTTGTTTTGGGGAAACATTTGTTCCTCTTAAAACATGGGCATAAAGCACTTTAGGAAACTAGTTTCCCAAGAGGCGCGTAAGGGTTTAAAGAAGAATGTATATGTCAGAGCTCGGGGTAGTAATTGAGGCCAACCTGGGAATTCCAGTTTACTAGGGCAACTGTTTTCAAGCCATTTTAGGTAGGAAGCAGGGCAGAAATTAGGTTCTGTCTTTCTTGGAGTGTGTTATATTTTTCTAAAGTGATGAAATTAACTACTAAAGATACCCAATCCATCTCATTACTATCTAACATCCATAAAATTCTCTACAAACTGCTTCTGCAGTAAAATTTGGATAATTTCCCACAGAATCAGCTGTTGATAAAGGAGGGTGTCTGCGTTCCCTCTTAATGTAAACAGCAAGAGCAAGCTGGGATAATTCATTTACATCCTATGAACCTTGTTGCTGAGGTTAATGGAGCTGGAAAAAAAAAAAAAGTCTCCTAGCAATCATGCCAACCCTGAAACACCATGTTCTGACTAAAGTGATTTAATTTCCCCACAAGGGGTCCACACTCACCCCTCCCGTGTTTTTTGCCTATTCCCTCCAAGTGAGATCCTGGCTCAAATGCAACTATGGCCATATATCCACCCATATCCTCTTCCTCTCGTCAGCCAGCAGTAAATTCTTCCTCACTTGTGCTGGCTTACCTTATGAGAGTACAGGTTCTGTGAGGGAGGAACTGATCTGACTTTCCCAGGTGCCTTCGACTGCTTATAGAAGGCACTCAAGGGGCTTCCCTGGCCGTCCAATGGTTAAGACTCCGTGCTTCCACTGCAGGGGGTGCAGGTTCAATCCCTGGTTGGGGAACTAGGATCCTAAATGCTGTGTGGCGCGGCCAAAAATAAATAAACAAATAAATAAATAAAAGGCGGCACTCAATATTTCGAATAAAAAAGGAAATCCCTCAAATATCAAAGCATATTAAAGAATTGCTCATATACAACTTAACTTTAACGTTTTATTTTGTGTAAAAAAGGGCAAATTTAGTGAATTATTTTCATCTTGTACACAAAGTTATAATTTTAATGCTTTTCACATCCATGCTGAAAATTTGCAATTTGGTAAAAATGAAAGGAACATAAATTTCTCCAAAGGAATTTTTCACGCCATTATATACACTTTACGAGAAAGTTTCAAACACTTTCTCAATGATCACAAGTTACCAAGAAAATAAAAGATTAAATTTGTACAGATATTGATCTATTTATCAAATACATACAGAAATGATGTAAAAACCTTATGCAGTTTACTTTGACCTCTGTCCTCAAAAGATTTGCCCAGGGACAGATACTTTTCTTTTGTATAAATGACTGTGGCTTTATTTAAAATATGAAAATCAAAGGAAGAAACCCAGTTTAATCACAGTATTTTTAAAATCCCTTCCCAATAGTAAAGGATCATTACCAAATATATAGCACCATAATACAAATATTGACGGGAGAGGGTATTCACATCACACAAAATTAATAATAATAAAAACAAACAAACACTGAAAACCCGTGTTAGTATCCGTAGAATAAGAAGTTGATAACAGCTTTAGCTTTCCTCATACACAGCAAGGAAAAGGTTAAAGAGTTTAAACTACCAAAAATCCCCAAATAATCCTAACAGGAAAAAAACAAAACAAACCCAAGGTCAGCAGTACATTTGAACCGTAGAATAGAATGGGGCTACTGAGTTGTACACTTGGAGTTGTGGCTAAGACATAAATCTCCTCTGCATCAACTCATTTTCTGTTCATCGGCAGCAGGGAGTTAGAGTCTGAACAATGAAGAGGGCTTCAGATTGTGTTTACTCGGTAGGAAGTCCTTACCAACATTTAACGTTGGTCATGGGATTAAGACACGAAACACTTCATAAATAGGTGGGAAATCTGAAAACACTCAGAGCCTGGCTTTGCTGTAGAACTGGAAGCTTATAAAACCTGGCTACAAATGAGCATTTCACAGAACTAATTACCAGGCTCCAAATCAAATCCCTCCTGGTTTATTCAGGTCCCTATAGAGCCCCTAAGCCCAGGGTACTGTTAGAGCACACGATACAACTGGCTTCTGGTGCCCATATCATGGAATCGGAGTCCTGGGTTTAATTCACTAAGCCTGAGAATAAAGATTGTTGTAACCCTTGCTTTTTGGAAGTCTTCCAGGCTTTAAGTTTATAGGAAGATTCTTAAAAGTTAAAGATTTGGGAAGTGTGAGGATGTCACATTTACAGTAGGTCCCTCTCAGTAATGTTGTTTAAGATAAATATCCAGTAATTTAACAGCTGAATTCACATATATCTGACACATGAGAATCAACTTGGCATTGATATGGTCTGCATTTATGCCCCTAAAGAGTCAGTATTAAGAAATGTTGACATGCGATTCCATACATTCTTACACTATAAAGTAACAAATTTTACTTCCAGTAGCAACTATAAAACCTTATGATATTAACCCCTCTTGCATAGAATGAGGTAAACCTGTGCATATTACCAATGCTATTATTCCCAAAAGTAGAGCAATATTTTAGAAAATAAATTGCTGGTTTTTAATGTTTTATGCATTTTAAAATTCAAACAAAAAAAATCTTACCTAAAATGGTCTCCTGGGGCTTTCCATTAACATTTTTTAAAGCATTCCATAGGCTGAAGGACTGTAGAGGTTAATCATTTTGATTAATTTCTAATTAGCCCTACCTATATTCCAGAGGAGATGGTCAATATTACCACTCTGAAGAGGCCAGGCTAAGACCCAGAAGCACTTCTAGAACAGATGCAAGTAATTCCTGAGAGTTTAGTTTATGAACCTCACTGGTAAATGCTAAAGCTCTCTCATTCAGTCACAACTCAGAAAGTCAAAAAATGCAGAGAGCAAACCTTTCACCAATTTACCTTTATATCCTTTTTTCAAAGGAAGCCATGTGAATTTTAAAATAGGGAATGTTCAAAATGGTCCAAATCCATTATTATTGTTAAAATTAATTCTGAATAGAGTTAAAGACAATTCATACTAATTTTATACATATACATATATATATATATAATTAGTATGAATTGTCTTTAAATTTTAAGAAAATTAAATTCTCTTTCAAATTAGTTTTCTAACAAATCCAGGATAGTTAAAAGCAGAGCTGGAATGATTTTGAAATCTAAACTTATCTTGGCTTTAAACTGTTAATTTGATTCTCCTGGTAATACAGAACATGTGTTTTGGGGTGTGGTTATACCAAGTATTATCTCACAGATGGAGAGAAATGGCAGAGAACTGATGAGAATCCCTTTTGTGGGGTATTTTTTAGTAAGGAAAATAAAATAAACTTAGGACAATATTGCATTTTCCCCAACCCCTCAACATGTAGACTGAGATCTCGTATATCTTGTCAACCATTCCAGTTTAACACTTTAGTGTTAGGATAATTTTACTCATTTTTTAATTAAAAGAGAACATATAAAATATCCAGAGTTCTTCCAGTTTCATACAGAACTCTAAAGAAATTTTCACAGAATGAAAAACATTTCTGTACAAATATTTAAAATGGGCTGCAATAAAATGCCAACAAGCAGAATTAATTACCCTTCCGTGATCTATGTGGTGATGAGCTCTCCATGGGGCGGGGATGGGGGGGGGACGTTCAGTTGCATATTCTGCAGCAGAGGAAGCTGGAGATGTGACTGGCCTAACTTCCAAAATCCCAAAATCTCCCAACAGGTACCAAAAAGGTTCATTTGTAATGACAGTTCATTTGCATTTACAACTATATCCTTCTTAAATCATTTCCTTCAATCCTGCTACCTAAACTTTAATCTTACCAAAAAAGTTAGAATTTCAGTTCTTGTTAACAATGCACATAAATCCAAACTTGGAAAATATTACAAAATTCTTTCAAAAGCTTCAAATACAACACAAAAATTGTCCATCTTTATAAATTGAAAAATTTCCCCCCACAGCTAAAATAGTTTCCCTACCCACTTGAAAAATCTGGAACTGAAATTTTCTATGTTTAGCAAAATGTTCCAGTAGAATAGCCCCGCTGTACAGCTGGATTGATTATAAATCAGTCCTGTGTAAAATTCTTTCCCTCCCACCCTCAGTTTCTGAGCAACCTCAGGGCTCTTGTTTGATGTAGAAGTTGGCAGAGCCATTGCTTTCCTGATCAGATGCTCCTTGGAGGAAATTATAATCCTCTCCATCTATCAACTCCTCCTTCAGCTGCAATGTAGTCACTGTAAGAAATAAATGTACAAGATGTTATTAAGTCTTTCTAGAATATTCAGATTGCTTCATGTTCCACCAGCTTCACAGTTAATAAGACTTCTTCATGTCTTCAGTAACTCTTAAAACTAACCCCCCCGAAGGAAGAGCATTTAATTAATTTTAAGTTTCAAAGTATATTCGTAGTTAAGAAGAGTTCCAAAAAGGAACAATACTGCAAAATGGACACTGCACAAATGGACACTGTCAATGAAACGTTGAAGGTAACAGTGATCACTAATTTGACTAGAATGATTAGAGGTTTTCTCATGATTAAGTATTCACTTTTATGTCAATGTCTACATAAACAGCATATTTCTTGGATAGTTCTGAATAATAAGTAACACAACAAATGACTTTAACATGTTATTATCTCCAAGGAGTACCTAAAGACTCTCTTCATAAAAAAGATATAAATCTGATAATATTAAACACCTGTATTAAAACTAAAATCAAGAAAAACTTAAGTAATCATTTTAGGTAAAATAAAAATTGATTGACACCAGCAACACGAAAATCCTTGGTATAAAAAACAGCTAACTTTGGGAATTCCCTGGTGGTCCAGTGGTTAGGACTCTGCACTTTCAATGCCAAGGGCACGGGTTCAATCCCAGATGGGGGAACTAAGACCCTGCAAGCTGTGCAGTGCGGCCAAAAAAGAAGACAAAAACAAAAACAGCTAACATTACCAATGGGATCACTTAACAGTAGTACTACCTGTTTGAGTTCTTATCTGAAGGCTTCTTTTTTTTTTTTTTGCGGTACGTGGGCCTCTCAGTGTTGTGGCCTCTCCCGTTGCGGAGCACAGGCTCCAGACGCGCAGGCTCAGTGGCCATGGCTCACAGGCCCAGCCGCTCCGCGGCATGTGGGATCTTCCCGGACCAGGGCACGAACCTGTGTCCCCTGCATTGGCAGGCGGACTCTCAACCACTACGCCACCAGGGAAGCCCCGAAGACTTCTTTTTTAATGAAAACAAACAACAGTATAGGCAATCTTCAATTTATGAACAGGTCATGTTCCAATAGGTCTTTATTTTTATGGACAACTGTTTTTCAGTTTCCAGTATTTTCAGTGGGGTTTAGGTTTCTTGGTAGTCACTGAAGTCATGCTAGTCATAATTTTTAGTGACAGGAGGGCTCTTCTTACTGCATGGACAAGCAAGAAGAAAAAGAGGAATGTTTTCTTTGCTGGTCCCAGCACTGGTCTTAGGCAAAAGTTTAGGTTGTTTAATTCTGAGATTTTCCTATCTCTTTTTATAAACATCTCTTAAGTTACCTCAACGCAGTTAGTCAGTAATTTCAGGCTGCCCTAAATCCTTTCCCCGAAGCCCACCCTCTACTTCCTATAGAACACCTCCCTTAAAAAAAATTACTTTCCTACTTTTTAAATGAAAATGATCTCAGCGAGGTGTTAAACAAACACTAGTCTTAGTAACTGCCAACCTCTCAGAGATGTATTTGAGTTTCTTAAAAAGTTACTGTTTAACCAAAATTGAGTTGGTAAAGTTTCAAATAATTTAAAGAACAGGTGATCTTTTATGCTTATATTCTCACTGGAATCTAATCCCATTGTGAGTAATGCTAACTTTCTTCTTCAATTTCTTCAGCACAGAGATCTGTTAAGTCAGAGTTCACAAACTGGGCTTTTCCCTCCCTCACCTCTGCCCTGTGGTTCTTTCAAATTGACTGAATATTCTGAAACAGGAGATTTCATATAAAACCATGAAAAGTAGGGAGACTTGGTAACATAAGACTAGCATTCTTGAAGGGCTATTAACAGTGGGAACCAATGTAGCCTAAGGCCTCCCTCTGCACAACTTGTGACTCTCAGACTGGCTGCTCAGCCACTGAGTAACCCACCTGTCTGCTTCCTGCAGGGACTGTCTCCAAAGGAAAGATGAAATTTTTCTGTTTCTTTTTTTATGGCTCTTTTCATAACAATTGGAGTGAGAGGATGAAGATATATATGGAATGTAAATTGGGAACTGCTTATACAGGGGGAAAAAGGTCAATTTATGAGAAGAATTAGGACTCAGAGTATTTAGATGAGTAGTAAGCCAACTAAGTTTCATGAAACAATAACACCACGTGGAACAATATTAAAATGGCTATTTTTAAAGTCAAATAGTGATAGAAAAATACTTCGTGTCTTGATTTTAGTTACAAAAGATTAGTTTCAAAAATAATGATCTTTGATATCTTATTTAATAATTTAAAGAATAATCTTTTGGGGCTTCCCTGGTGGCGCAGTGGTTAAGAATCCGCTTGCCAATGCCTGGGACATGGGTTCGAGCCTGGGTCCGGGAAGATCCCACGTGCCGCGGAGCAACTAAGCCTGTACGCCACAACTACTGAGCCTGTGCTCTAGAGCCTGCGAGCCACAACTACTGAGCCCACGTGACTAGAGCCTGTGCTCTGCTACAAGAGAAGCCACCGCAATGAGAAGCCCACGTGCAGCAACGAAGACCCAACACAGTCAAAAATAAATAAAAATTTAAAAAAAGAATAATCTTTTGAAATAACGCTAATTCATTTTATTTTACTTTGGTACTTGTTTTGGTAATGGTGTTAAAAAATTTAATAGCCCAAAGACTGAAAAGTGAATACACTATGCCTATAATAATAGCAAAACACATACCAATCAGATTGCTGAAAGGTAAAGCAAACATGACTCTGCTTACTTTCTTTAAAAAATCCTTTAAAAAAATTAGTTAATATGATAAAAATGCTTTTATGGAGGATATCAAACATATAACAGTTATCCTTCAAGTCAAACCAACATGCGTTGTTAAGGACATTTGAACAATACCATGAAAATAAACACATGGAAAAGGAAAAAAACCCCAAATTTCATTAAAGGTGCAGTACCCACAATAAAAGGTTGATTAAAACAATATCTTGTTATATGATGATCAGATGGCTAAATGAATGAGAAAAGAATTACTGTGCTTCAAGACCAAACATGTTCCATTCAAACAGATGCTTTTTGTTTTTTTTTAAATGTAAGAAAAGTAAATTGAAATTCTAAAGCACATCCTGAAACTATTTGCACTTATTATTAACAACAAAGTTCTGGATTATGCTTCTACTCATGTTAAAATATGGAAACAATGTTCTTAAAAAAAATAACTCAAGATAAAGGTGAAACAGTCACTCAGATGTGTAATGTTCTAATGCAAAGTTTCAGTGTTTTCAAGGAACCTAAAATAAAGCCTGTCTGGTATCTTCACACTTATCATTTCTCCTTTACAGGCCTTATTCTCAATGAATGATGGATGAAATAAAATAGATCCTGTGGCTGATGTCACTTTCTACACAAATGCATTTTCTTGGCTCTGTTTTTAAAAAGAAGTTACTTTGCTGACTTTACTCACTAACATTTCAAAAGACAGTCTAACAGAAATCACATTTTCCTAGTTAGAAGTCCAAAAATAATAAATTCTCTCAATAGCTAAACAAACTGTAGCTTTCAGAGTTAAGACAGCAATGTAGTCCCTACACAGTTTCACCACAGTAAAATCACATTAAATCCCACAAGATGTGCCCCTAGCTCAGAAGATACACACAATAGACACCAGTGGAAAGGGAAGTCACTTAGGAGGCCTTGTGGGTTCCATCCTGTATGCCTACTCCAAGTTCCTGGGTTTTGCCAATCCTAAAAGTCAAGTTCTCTCACAAAACGTGACACACGCCTTCAAAATCAGTCTAATGCTTAAAGAAAATACACCTCAAATGCAATAAAAATTCAAACATATTCAGAGCTCACAATATCTATAGTTAATCACTTAGGTTACAGAAAACTTTCATAATAACAAGTACAAAAAGAAAAAAGTTACAAAGACAAGAAAAGAAGCTGAAAGGCTCTTTAGTCATTTGAAGGTATTTCCATAAAAGAGCAGATAAACTTGCATCTGCAGTCCTAATCCATTTCTTATACAACAGAGGTATAGTAATTTTCTCTAGATATAAAGATATGAGTGATCTTCAGAGAAACAGACTAGGAAGGATCAAGATCACCTAATACACTGTTTAAGAAGGCAAAAGCTAAAGAACACATTTTAAAATGGAAAAAAAAAGGCTGGTGACAACTTCAGGTGCAAAAATATTAGCAAACAGAGGACTGAGAAGAAAACAGAGCTAGGTACTAAGTCCCATCATGCTTTTCAACATATAAAAGGCATTTTAAAGACTGCAAATTCGATAAAAAGTTGTTTAAAGGCAATAGTTAGGATATGGCAGAATATATGCCAAGGCAGATACAACTTTGGATTTGGGGCTATTTGATCTGTACTCACGTCTAAGATTCATCATATGCAAGTGAAGCCTCTGACATTCTACGGTAACATGTTTGTTCTTAGCATTTACAAAGGGCAGTCTTCCTTATACTCTACCAGCTTAGCCTAACCAATTCAACTCAAATTAAATGTCATTTACTTACTTAATCACTGTACATATATAAACGTGAAATTATAGAAATAAATTTCACTCAAATTCAATACCAAAATTATAGAGGCATTATATTTCCAAATCCGTTATTCAACTAAGACTGTGGTAAATGTTACTACCAGAACTAAAATCACACAGGAATACAAAACACATCCTGTCTACTGAATGAGGCGCTATGGAATGCTATGAACAAAGCCTCATTTTTGGATCTGATTAATCAGATTGCTCCCTTATGGCATATTTCTCCCTCAGGTCAAGTCACGTAGAATTCTGCAATGCAAAACGTTCAATCATTTTAACGAAACCATGAAACAGTACAAGTTGTCTCACAATTCCATAAACTGAAATCACAGCTTTACCTGAATTTGAAGCTCAAAAGTGGCTTGTAACAAAATAAAAATCCTTCCCTGATTATTCATTTTAGTGAAGTGACTACCAAAGACTAATGAAAATGAATTTTTTAGTTGAAAGAAAAAGAAAAATTTAATGTCAGCATCTGTCATGCCAGACCATGCTTCTGTCTCCCACCACCCTAACCCAGACTTTGACCCTCTGCAGTACCTGAGGTGCTGATGTGACCAATTACCTGTTTTGAGGCTGGGACTGAACTCTCGGCTAGTGCGGGGAGGTGGGAAGGCCTCCAGGGCTGTCTGTGCTGGAAGGGCTCGATATAGAGGGGGAGTCAACTCTTCGCCACCAGAGAAGCTCCTCCGTACCCCACCTGTCATGGGCAGGCTCGACAAACTGACAGGCTTCTTCCCAATTGGCATCTTCCTCTCTAAATATCAAGTTAAACTAAAGTAAGCTTTTACTTACATGTGTGGTAAGAAAACTGCATCATAACTAGGAAAGGTTGTGCTGCACAGGATACTCTGAAAAGAGAACCAACTATGCAAGGTTTGTATTTCCGAAAACAAGGGGTGTGTGTGTGTGTGTGTTGGGGAGTGGATGA
Organism: Grampus griseus; assembly: GCF_964374135.1. Taxonomy (NCBI): domain Eukaryota; kingdom Metazoa; phylum Chordata; class Mammalia; order Artiodactyla; family Delphinidae; genus Grampus; species Grampus griseus. The sequence continues at coordinate 25,012,480 of NC_139014.1, forward strand.
TGGGGGAGATTATTTCTAGTCTCTCAGAGTCTGGTAATCCTGGTTCTTGACTCTCTAATCAATTTAAAACAAAACAAAGCAAAATGAACTACAGAGAGCATCGAGTGTGGAGAACAGCTGGCTAATTACCTTCAAAAAAATTTTAGTTTGAGGGGGACTGACAATCCAATGGCAGAGAGGGTTTTAAAACCCTACTTGTAGGCATTTCACTGCCCATATAAGCCCAAACAAACACTGTCCTTCAGGGAGAAATCAAACAGTTTAATTAATGAATTATATGAGTGGCAGGATTTTACTGATATGAAATGTGCTCCCCTAACTTTTGGTTTATAATTCACTCTTTTAGAAAACAATTATAGTTCTTATTCTGAAAAGCAGTTCTAAAATTTAAATGTTTGTTGCCTGCAAGTTCTTCAGCAACCTAATTTCTTTTGAAACACCCTTTGGTTACGGTTTCATAAGCACACATAAGCTTTCAAAGACTTACACAATGCTCTTACCAACAAAAAGAAAATAAGCTTTGCAAATACTGAACAACCAAGCATACTGCATTAATTTGATCGAAAGCTGAAGGATACTTACATATCTTTGTGACTATAAATTATATCTGTTTTCTTCCAGAGTTTACAAATGACTCAGGCAAGAGCAATCAGAAATTATCCTTTGCAAAATCAGAACTAAAAGACAAATCTAAGTTAGACAGTATTCTTATGTAAAATGATCTGGAAACCAAGCTCCTGTGAGTACACTCTCAACTGCCAAACCAAAACCACTTGCAGCATTCATTTAGACGAAAAAGTCTAATGTACTACACACTTGGAGGTAAAAATGCAAGGAGAATCTCCAACTCTCTACTACTTACAATAGCCCCTGAAGATGGTACAGAAATTAGTGCTGGTTTTCCTGGTCTAGAATTACTAGGCCTTGAGGAAAAAAAGGCTTTTCAGATTGGACAGATCATGCGCACACAACAGTCTACATGATTCCCTCGACAGAACATCACCCTTATTTTTCAGAAGCACTAATTAATAGTTATCCCTCTGCAGCATGAACACAGCTAATTAAAAAATAGGCTAGAACCCGCGCACTGCAATGAAGAGCAGTCCTCTGCTCGCCACAACTAGAGAAAGCCAATCAACTGTCTAGTTCCATAAAAAATAAGCCCTAACAAAGAACACACTGATGGATGATTTTAGGTACAAAAAGACCAAAGAGCCTAAGATGAAACAACAGAGCCAGAATATAATAATCTGTAGACAAACTTAAAAACAAATAAAAGGTTTTGTGGCCTATCTGACTGATATAAATCTGCATGCAGTGGATGACTTAGGTTCCTGGACCCCAACTTCTTTCTTATTCTGGTGGGTAAAGTTTTGCGGAGAAAATTTCTAATAAATTATTTGCTGAGTAATGTGAAAAAATAAAAGGAACAGTGTCCTTACAATGAAGACTGCTTCTTCATTCACAAAGCACTACAATTCCTTATCCTCAATTCCAAAATTCAAAGGTTTTTTTGGGCAAAACTTCGGCAACAAAATCAGACCTCACTTGGTGATACTATTTATAATCTTTATTTGGCCCATTAAATGTAACTATTTATATATATTTTGCTTCAAAAAATGCTGCAGATGGGGCTTCCCTGGTGGCGCAGTGGTTGAGAGTCCGCCTGCTGATGCAGGGGACATGAGTTCGTGCCCCGGTCTGGGAGGATCCCCCATGCTGCGGAGTGGCTGGGCTCGTGAGCCATGGCATGGCTGCTGAGCCTGTGCGTCCGGAGCCTGTGCTCTGCAATGGGAGAGGCCACAGCAGTGAGAGGCCCGCATACTGCAAAAAAAAAAAAAAAATATGCTGCAGAGTCTGCAAGGGGTGTTACATAATATATGCTACACACACTGTACTTCTTTTCTAAAATCCAAAAAATTCTAAATTCCAAAACACATTTGGTCTCTAGGATTTCTAATAAGGGGCTGTGAGTCCCTAGTTCTTTTCTTTTCTATGTCCAAAGGACAATTTAAAGGCATTAGAGGGACTTGCCTGGTGGCGCAGTGGTTACGAATCCACCTGCCAATGCAGGGGCCATGGGTTCGATCCCTGGTCCGGGAAGATCCCACATGCCGTGTAGCAAGTAAGCCCGTGCGCCACAACTACTGAGCCTACGCTCTAGTGCCCGCGAGCCACAACTACTGAGCCTGCGTGCCACAACTACTGAAGGCTGCACGCCTAGAGCCTGTGATCCACAACAAGAGAAGCCACCGCAATGAAAAGACCGCGCACCGCAATGAAGAGTAGTCCCCTGCTCGCCACAACTAGAGAAAGCCCATGCACAGCAATGAAGACCCGACGTGGCCAAAAATAAATAAAATAAATAAATTAAAAAAAATAAAGGCATTAGAGATGATGTCATAATATTAGGAGCTATTAAAATGTTAAAGAACAAATTATACTTTTAGCTAAATTCATTTCTTCAGCTAATCCAGAAATCTGATAATGTTAAATGTCACTAAAAACTGGGATAGTGATATCATCACTTCATTAATTTCACATTTCTTCCCATGTCCCCAGCCCATTAATTCAAAATAATTAAGCCCCATAAACCATAAACAAATCATGTGAGTGTCACACTGAGGAGGTATGTGAACTGTGTATACAATGCTCAGAAATTCGTCCTAAAAAATATATGTCATAACGTCACTGAGTAATAAAAAGCATTCTTAAATTCGACACATTGCAAAGAAAATTCTGAAATCTCATAATAATAAATAAAAAGTGAAAAGACAAGCCAAAGCAGCCTGTCTTAGAGAAAGCTTAGTGATCACGTCTGCTATGGTTAGTCCACTGACATGAAGTTACTATGTGACTTCTTGCTAATCAGTTCCAGATAAGTGGGAAGTCACTTTCATCTATCTGGTCTGGCAATGTTCTCTAGAGTTCTTTTAGGTGAATATCAAACAGCCAGTCAGCAAAATAATTTTTGGTCTGTGGGAGGCTTATGTCCATAATATAAAAGAGAGGGTGAGAGACAGGCCTGATGATTATCACGATTGTGAGGCTGACTTGCGTTTCATGTGGGGAGGAAACTAAAGCACCACTGCAGTGGCTGCTAGAAGTCCCCACTGAAAAAACAATTCACATCAACTATAATCAAACGTGTGAAGGTATATTTGACTCTTCACACTGTTTCAGTCTCTTTGTTGTTAATGAGACAGATTAGCACTTAGTCGAACATATGGCAAGTCAGTTGGAAAAATCTGTTTTACTTTCAATCCTCTAATATACTTTTTACTTAAAAAAAAATCTTTAAGTAAAAATAATCTTATCTCAGAATGAAATATTCCATGACAGGTTTCATGAAGAGAAAAATCTGTAGTTCACTATGGGGTGGGGGAGGGAGATTTTAAAAGAATCAGAGCTATCAATATATTTTATATTATTTTGGCATCAATGTCAGTAATCATTCATTGTAAGGTAAAAATATAGACAGCATATTGAAAAAGAGTTTCTTAAGCCTGATTGTGCTACCTATCAACTTGACTTTCTTTTCTTTTTTTTAACTTCAATTTCTTACAAGTATCATTCTAGAAAGAGAGTTTTGGTTTATAAGAAGGATGGGTTTATTAGTTTCCAAGTCTATTGTAAGCATCAAGCATCTGCTTTTACAGTTATTTTAATAAAAATTTTTTTAAAAAAGGATTTATTTTCAGAAGGTTTACATATTACTTCAAGAATCATTCACAGGGCTTCCCTGGCGGCACAGTGGCTGAGAGTCCGCCTGCCGATGCAGGGGACACGGGTTCGTGCCCAGGTCCGGGAAGATCCCACATGCCGTGGAGCGGCTGGGCCTGTGAGCCATGGCCGCTGAGCCTGCGCGTCCAGAGCCTGTGCTCCGCAAAGGGAGAGGCCACAACAGCGAGAGGCCCGCGTACCGCAAAAAAACCAAGAAACAAAAAACAAAAAACGAATCATTCACAGACTCTATTCTTTACCATATATCAAATATTATGGTAATTTTTCATGTCAATCAAAGATAAGTGCTTCTCATTATTGAAAAGGTTTGCCTTTTATGGCATACTGCACCTTTAAGCATAATACAGAATGCACAGTTATCAGCTCTCACAAGGGATACCATTTCTGTGCAACAATACCAAGATCCCAGTTGGCTGACAAGTTAGGAAATGTATATAAACACCATGTGGTGACCCACTTTTCTTATGTCCTTTGTATTGCTGGGACTTAGCCTTTTTCTTCTGTTTTGATGAACCTGATTGGCTTTCTCTTGATGCTGAAAAATAAAAGAGAAAATTGATATCAAATAATTGCTTACAACTCTAGGTACAACTTAGATGAACTATCTTCACCAAAACCATGACGTTTATAAAAGTACACGATGCTTTGAAAATAAGGGTACTTGTTCCTGCAAAACCATGAAGCTCAATACCAGACAGATTCCATTATTTATTCAATAAGCACTTATTATATATCAATAAATTTTAGCCTATAACTTTAAACTCATTAAAGGAAGTCTAGCTTAATTTGGTGAGTGCTCTTAATGTTGTGTTTCTATAGTCATTAAGCAACTGCCTATTGAGTTCACACTGCCATGGTACACATGGTCTGATTCTGTGATATTGTTGTTGAGTCTTAAGATCTTACCTGGCAACCAATCAGACATAGGTATATTCTTGTCCTGTGAGCTCACAAGATGATTTATGTGAGATAGTCCTCGGAGAATTGCTGATTTTTACAAAAGGACACCTTTTCTGTATACCAACTTACACTGTGATGCTGGAGGCTGTAGTTGATATCCAGTTAATTGACACCACCCTACAGGATAGAGGTCAGGGGATTCACAGTCTACCCACTGATCATATTCTTCTTCCCATCCATCAAAATGTATCCTCAAGAGACGATGAATAATTCGAGTTACTGTGGCTACACATATTAATCGTGGCTCCATGAGATCTACTGCTTCTAATTTCATTCCTACACGAAATCCGTGATTTGGAACATCCTAACATGGAGAAGCAAAATATTAACACTGGTGAAAAGAAGAATGTGTAACTCTACTAACACTAAGAAAGACAAAAGAGAAGTAACATAACCAATTAACAATTTAGACCAAAAAAATCCCAAATAATTAATCATTGAAACATATGAAGGTGAAGCATAGAAGAACCAGTTAGGAAATGTATTCATTCCTATTTTACTCAGATTAAAAATGATACAAAGTTTGGAAACAAGCTTCAATGCCTATGTAAAGGAAATATGTACATTGTTTTACTAATATATATTTGTTTATATTAATCTCCACTAAGAAACTCTAACATAAGGCAAAGACATTTTGATCAACAATGATTTGCATTTGTGAAGCATCAAAAAAAATCCACGTAAGTATTATGCGATCTTTTAAATTTACCTTATTAAATAGTTTTACTGGTGCTGCAATGGAGCCAGTTTCCCTGAGGTAGTCAAACCATTTAAAAGGAAGTTTTGTGTAACCTGAAAAACATAACTGGTTTAACTAGGAGTTCACCTAAAATTAGTGTAATATTAAAATGCAGACATAAAGTAATTCAGTGCGCACTACGATCACAAGTGCTAATGCTGTACAGTACAATAGCTCCTCCCTGTTAGATGGATATTCTTCTTTTTCTAGGCAGAAACAGGTGCGCCCATTTATTCTAACGCCAAAGTAACTCTCCTCTCCTCAGTGTGTAAGAACTACAGACTTTTGCTTTTCAATCCTAGGCTTAGAACAGTCTAATATTTAATATTTTTTCAGTAGTATTTTTCTTTCTTTGTAAGAAAGAACACTGGCTGGGCAAATACTAATTTTATAGTCTTCTGTTTGGCTTTTCTCCTTCTTAAGAGAAAAATCCAAGGCTCAGATATTGAAATTAGGAAAGTCACTGGTTAAGCCATATGAGCTATTTAAGGGTATGTAATCTTTTAAAAAGTCACATGGTAATCATTTTTATTTTTTAACTTTTTTTGGCCACACTGCTTGGCTTGTGGGATCTTACTTCCCCAACCAGGGATCGAACCAGGGCCTCAGCAGTGAAAGTCCCGAGTCCTAACCACTGGACCGCCAGGGAATTATTCCCTCATATGGTAATCTAAAGATGAAAACTTGCTTTCTCTCAAAGGCTAAAGTACCTATTTTTTAAAAAAGCTCATGTATGCAGTAGCTCTTTGAGCCTACATCAACATCTCAACAGGGCTTGAGAATACCAATTCTTATTATAAAATGTACAGACACTAAGGGAAAATTCTACACCAATGTAATTTATTAAAGCTACTTAGGATACAGTTCTTTATGTTTTCAGAGCACCCCCCAGCTCTTGTTATGTACGCATGTGTTTATATATACGTATACACACATACTATATTTTCATACAGCAAGAAATCTAGGGCTGTGGTAAATGTTGTAAACAGGTACCATGTAAAAGGAAAGCAAGGATGAAAACCCAGTGTATATATTAGGAAGAAGTACCTCTGGGTGGAGTAAGTTCAATCATGTTAATTTCACAGAAACCAACAGGGAAAATAGAAGGGGAGGTTGCATGATAACAGAACCAGTCAGATCCATCGGCTGCTTCTGAGCCATCGATCCCAATCATCAGGAATCCATCAGCCAGCACCTTTTAAATTAACAGAATTCCAAGTATTTTAAATTAGGTACCCACAATGTTCACTGCAGCACTATTTACAATAGCCAGGACATGGAAGCAACCTGAATGTCCACTGACAGATGAATGGATAAAGAAGTTGTGGCACATATATACAATGGAATATTACTCAGCCATAAAAAGGAACAAAACTGAGTTATCTGTAGTGAGGTGGATGGACCTAGAGTCTGTCATACACAATGAAGTAAGTCAGAGAGAGGAAAACAAATACCGGATGCTAATGCACATATATGGAAAAAAAACAGTACTGATGAACCTAGTGGCAGGTCAGGAATAAAGATGCAGACGTAGAGGATGGACTTCAGGACATGGAGGTGGGGGGAAGGGGAAGCTGGGACGAAGTGAGAGAGTAGCAGTGACATATATACACTACCAAATGTAAGACGGATGGCTAGTGGGAGGCTGCTGCATAGCACAGGGAGATCAGCTCGGTGCTTTGTGACCACCTAGAGGGGTGGGAGGCTCAAGAGGGCGGGGATATGGGGATATACGTATACATATAGCTGATTCACTTTGTTGTACAGCAGAAACACAACACTGTAAAGCAATTATACCCCAATAAAGATGTAAAAAAAAAAAAATTAGGTACCACTATTATAAAAATGATTCTTTAAGTCACATTCTAAAAGAAAGGAAAATCTATTACATAAAGATCTCTTAAAAGTGAAAAATGTTTCTTTATTTAATTACCTTAAATAACTGAAATTATAATGAAAAAAATCTGTGTAAGTTCTAGTGTGCACCAGAAATCACAGCATGGTTCCACAGAAGTGATTTCAGAGGTCTAGGGAAAACAGTACCTCTGCCAGTGGCCAAGGCTGTCTGCTGCTGTGGCACGTGAAAGTGGGCTGAGTGCTCTTCTACAATTTAACTATCTAGTCTCAGCTAAGCTTTAAATCCTACTCAGTAATATCTGATTTATCACATAGAGAAGTTTTTCTAAACCTTTTCCACCTTCCTCAAGCTCCAACTTTACCTCTCTCATGCTCTGGATGATCACGCTCCTCTATCACAGAAACTATGTGAGGGGCCTCACAGTCCATCCTTTGCACCTCAAATTGTTGTAAGCAGTAGTCCTTTCTTTGCCCCTCAAGACAAACTTCTCCATCTTGACCTATTGTCACTGGTACCTTGCTCCTAAAACACCATCTCTTATACTCTAATGTCTCCCAATTCCCATTACATTAAAATAAATATTTTATTTTGAAACAGTTCAAACTTACAGAAAAGATACAAGAATAATACAATGAATTCCTATATACTCTTCACCCAGAGACTCAATGCAAGTTATATACTATGTAACTCCTTGAAGTCTGACTTCTGTCCTGACCCTACTAAACTGCTAAATTCACCGATGACCTCCTAGTTTGTCAAATCCAGTGCCTTTTTTCCAACACTTCAGCCTCCCTTACAGTATTCCATACCAGTTGACTACTCAATTTTTTGAAACATTTATTCCCATACTCTCATTACATTACAGTCTACTGGTCCATCTTCTCACCTCTGTGTTCATTCCTTCACATTATTTTGGTGGCCACCCTTTCACCTCCAACTCTTGTTTCTGATTTTAGCCCTTTTCTTTTGTTTTCATGATGGCATCCACTCTTCAATGGTTGACTTTTATGCCAACAATTTCTCAAGTTTTATCATGAGTTTGTCACCCTCAAACAAACTGTCTCAGTCCTGCATTTTACCTGCATGCTGAACATATTCTCTGAGAGTTAGTACAGGGCATCAAACCAACAACTTCCTTCTCCTGCTCCTTTCAAAGGCAATCAATCACTGGGTCCCCACAGCTCTCCCTAAACATTCAGTCCCTTTATCCTTGCCATTAACTAACTCTCTCCCCATTATGTTGTTTGATATCATTGCTTTCAGCCTTCCTCTATGGACATCTCCCCTCTTACACAGTTAAACTTTCCTTTGGTATGACCTCTGTTCGTTCCAGAAACCTTTACCAACTTCTCCTGTTCATAAAGAAAACTCAGACAGCCTGACCAAGCATTAAAGACTGCATAATCTAATTCCACATCATCTTTTTGTCTTTGCCTGCAGATTCCTTTCTCCTAGTTATTTCTACCATATTGGATATGTACATTAACTTTCTCTTCAACCTTAACAGCTCTAAGACCTCTGGAAAGGACTACCTCCACTCACATGGGATTCTTTTCTCCCTTTCTAAATACAGCTGAGTGGATCCGGGGTTAGTATTCAACCTTCAGAGGACCAGGCCAAAGGCTGGGCTCAGTTGTTTAGATTCTCTCTCAGTAATTAGAATTAACAGACACAGAGATAGTAGTCAAGCCATCGGTTGGAGCTGGCACTGAAAGGTTGTGATACAGACAGGGACAGGGGCTGCCATGTGCAGACTGAGTGAGCAGGACACCAACAGAGAAAGAGTGAAAGAAGAGTGGTGCAGACACAGAGCATAGGTGGAATAAAGAGGCCCCTGAGAGGTGGAGGATGACACTAAGTTTATGCCTTCCCAGGTCTCATCCCTGTGTCCTTGCCTGTCTGTGAGCGTGCCCATTGCAACCTTAGAGTAACTTTCCTAGAGCTCACTTGAGTGGGTTTCTGTTCCTTATAAACAAAAAGCCCGGTCCAGAATATTCAAAGCAACTTGTCTGATGTGTAATGTGTGCGAACCACTCTCCACTTCCTAAACGTGGCCTGTACTTTCCACTCTTGATGCTTTTGTGCATATTCACTTTCCATGGCACAGTTTCCTCCTGCATCTCTGCTTGGCAGAGTTTTTCCCATCCTTCAAGACAAAGTTTTCAAATGTCCTCTCTTCCATAAAGCTTTCCCTGATTCCTCTGAGAAGATGTGACCTCTTCTTTATTTGAATTCCAACAGTACTTGTACCTTTCTTAAATCATAGTTGATCTTGTATGTTAAACTTATTTTCATACATCTTATCTCGTTCTACAAGACTGTAAGCTTCTTAAAGTCCAAACCAAACCCAGCATGGCAAGAATTCATAAAGTATGTTCTGAGTGAAGCTGGGTATTCTACTCGCTGGACACTTATTTTCCTTTCACACAGAGCATGGCGCTGGTTCCCAAACCTGGCTGATTTTCAGAAGTACCGAGAGAACTTTTTATTTTCTTTATTTTTTAAACAAATACAGATATCTGGGCAATAATTCTTGTGACTCTGATTGAGTAGGTCTGGAGCAGGTCATGGAAATCTATGTTTTAAATAGTACCAGGTGGTCTGGATCACTAGTCAGGTGAAGAAGAAGAACAAGGGTTTGGAGCCTGTCTGGTCTAGCTGTGTGACCTGAACACAAGTGTCTGGGACATGGCAGCCATCACAACTGTTTTTAATTCTTCTGGCTTAAGGCTTAAAACTGTGTTGAAATGCAAATCACAATTTAGTTACACCTTTATGTAAGCAGATTCTGGATCAATGGTTCTTAACCTTGGTTGTACCTGAGAATCACCTGGGGACTTAAAAAAAAAACAAAAAACCAATGCTAGGGCCCCAAACCAGACTGATTAAATCAGAATGGGGGTGCAGGGTCAGGGAAGAGGCCTAGTCAATGGTATTTTTTTTGTTCGCCAGGAGATTCTGATGCCTACTGAGAATTGAGAACCACTCTTCTACATCTTTTTATAAAAACAGTTTCAGAAGAGAGAAAAAAAGAGAAAAGAAGAAGTAAAGTACTACTAAAAGGGAAAAAAAAAAAGCACACAAAGGAAACATAGGAAACTGAAGATAAACTTGGCCTTGTTACAAATTCTGTGTGGGACAAGCTTTGACCAGGAAGTAAGTTAAATAACTATTCCTCCTCTAACTTAAGGATATACTTCCATAAAATAAAGGTAGCAGACTCAAGATAACAATCTTGACAACAAGCTATATAAAAAGAAAAGCCCCTAAGAGAATTCAAATTTATTTTGAAATTACTAGTAACGTTCTCCCCAGTGAAGATGCAGATGCACACATTTTATGTCAAAATGAATATGTTAGGGGCCTCCTTCTCCTATTACCTTAAACCTAGCTCCTATAACTGCATTTCTATATTTTAAAACCTATTCTCTTACCTTTCTAATGGTCGCAACACATATTGTGGAAAGATTTAATGGGTCTATAGCTTCCAATTTCATTCCTTCCTTGAACCATTCCCCACTCTGGTCTACTTCTTTTACCTAAAGAATTACATGAAAGTACATCTACTGTCACAAGTGTTATCAGTTTAATAATTAAAATAATACCAAGTTGAAGAAGTTTACCAGATGAAAATACCAAGTGTCTTCTCCTACCTACCTAATATTATAACTCAAACTTCCATTAGGGAATAGAGAGAATTCAGGCAAATAGAATTGCAGAATAATTATAATCAACAGTTGTGACACATATGGATTACAAGGTCTTAATCCTTTTAGGTGAACATATGTAATTACGATTTCCATAATATCAGGAAAAAACCCACAACCCTATTTCAAACCTAATTTACAAATGAGGGTTCTTATAAAAACTTCTTACCTTAGCAAATAAATGTGGTGGTGTATCAAAATGTCCATCCTGTTTCTTTGTAATATCTACAAGGAAAAGTTACATACTAATCTGTCAGCATTTGTGGGAAGACCAAAAACCACGTTTCTTTGAAGGTTTCAAACTCACAAGGTATGTATACTCTAAAACATGGCAAAAATACATGCCTTCTACATTTATGGTGAATAATATTCTTTAAAAGTCTTTCTCTCTTTAGAGTACATGTGCTGTTAAATACATTCAGCCAATCAGAATGCTGGAAATTCCCTAGTTAGGGAATTACAACTTTAGAAAGTACGTTTTAATGTGTTTAGTATTAAGCCTAACCACATTTAATTTCACTATTTCAACTAAAATTGAATGGAAAGGGAAAGGCTATCTTCAGTTCTTTCAAACAGGCTGGATAAAAAAGTGTAAGAAAACAAATGTAGTTGTGACCAAAAGTGCATTATTTTTTACTTGAGCACAAATGGAAGGAATATAAAGGAACTGTTAGGACATTAACATCCTGGTGTGAAACTTTCCTAATTAAGGTAGAATAAGCAGCCCCGGCAACTAGTTTTGATCTATGCTATTCTGCAGAGAAAAATAACCAAGTAGTACAATTTAGTTAGCCTCAATGATATTTTCCACAGGAGTTCTTGTGACAGGTGCTTACCAGATCTTTTGAATCGATGGCCTATGCTTCGAGACCAACCGATATGATGGATTAATGGGCTGTGCATATGGCACCAGAAGTCATCTGTTCTATCTTCACTCTCTTCATACACTAGTCTTAATCTTCCTCCAATTACACTTTCCACCACTGCCACTCGTGTTCGACACAAATGCCTCTTGTCAACCACTTCTACTCTCATGCAAGGTTTGAAAGGATACTGCATGCTCTCTGAAACCTTGAAACAAAAGCAGAACTGTTGGGAATTCATGACAAAGGTCTACAAATAATTTTAGTATTGTACTATAAAAATACCGAGCGCACTCGATAGTTAACATAGGTCATCTGACTCACTAATTCAAACAATTCCTTAAAAAACTTCGAAGGTATTCCATTTTTTAGAGTTCTCATTTGCCACTTCAGTCCTTTCTAAGATCCTGTCTTTACCTTTTGTGAGAAATCGGGAGGAAGTGTTTTGGCACCAGTAAGTCGTTTCACTAGAAAAGCTTTCCAGTTTGTATACTTATGCTGAATAGCTAAAACAAAAGAAATAACCAGTTACACTTTAGCAAAGAATAGAATTGCTTCATAAACTGTTTGTTAAAAAAAAAAAAAATAACAAATTTCCCTGCAATTAAAGTTCTCAAGAAGAGTAACAAAAATAGGGAAAATAAGCATGTCTTACTAGCAAGTAAGTTACTTGAAACCAAAAAACATTATTTTAATTTCTATGTCACTTTAACATTACTAAGTGTAAAACTGCATTAAAGTGCAAATACTCTATAGTAAGGGTAAAGAAACTACTCACTTCTGGGAGGGACAAGAGGTTTTCCACTGGCTGCACACCAACCAACTGGATGGATATCAGAACCACATATATTGCACCAGAAGTCCAGACCAGAGTCATTTTCAAATCCTTCATATCTTAAAAGGGCATTGTAGCCTGAAACCAACAAAGCAATTGCCGCATAATAAGAAAACCAAATGAAATAAAACAGGATATAGTTGCTGGTAGCGGTTGTCAAATGTCAGTGAGCATCTGAAACAGATCCACATGCAGGGCTTGTGAACAGACAGATAGCTGGGCCTCACACCCCGGAGATCCAGATTCAGTAGATCTTGGGTGAGCCTGAGAATCTGCATTATAACACCTTCCCAGAGGCTGCTGTCACTAATGGTATAGATGAAACTTTGAGAACTATCTGAACAATGTAATTAGTTTAACTGTTTTCAGAGCATGGCCTACTCCTCTGAATATATTTCAACTTGACCCATAGTTTCTTAAATTCTAGAAAAGAAATTCTCAGTGAAAAGAGGGGTGGGAAAGTTCTATTAGAATGTGTAGTTTTGGAAATAAAGAAGACTGTGGTAAGTTAGTATAACCTTGTTAAGTCACAGAAATCCAGTTAAAGTACATTTCAAAGAAACTGCTTTATCCAAGTGATCAGGTGACCAAATTATTATTGGATAATTTGGATGTGGCTCCTTTAGGAGCCTAAACTTTTCTGTCTTGTTTATTTGGAAATAAGATTTGAAAATGCGAGGTAAAAAAGTTCAGTAAACACAAATAAAAGTATGTGAAATCACTTAAAATCTATATGTACTAAACAAATCGGAAGAATTATTTCCTGAAAAGAACAAATAGTATAGGATATATATTGTTTATAATTTAATAAACCTTGTATTGATAATAGATTAAGGTTTAATTTAAGGCCTTTAGTGGAATAAAAAAGGCCCAATAAACTTGTATTTCAGGCTGGGAGCTAAGTTCAGTCAGCATTTTCATGTGTTAATATTTATGATGAAAATTTATAGCATTAAACTTTTAGTTTTAAAATTCAATAATTCACAGAACAACTCATGACTTTGCTAACTGTTGCTGATTCTGGGTTCATGATCAATATCAGGCTCACTTCTAAAATGTCATTAAAGGGGCTTAAAATGAGATATAAGGTGCAATCAGATAAAACAGAAATGTAAAACCAGATGGAAGATAGAAATAATTCTTGGATATTAAATACATTGATCTTTAGAGCCATTTAAATGCAACTGATTTAACCATCAAGCAAAAAAATATATACTACTGTTTTCAATTAAGGTGTAGAGCATAATACAAGCATTTAAAGAATGCTTATATAGCTGGGGAAATGTTTCAAGGAAAAGGTGGGAACTGAACTGGGTTAAATACGGTAAGTGAGAGAGTGAGTGAGTAAAGGCATGGAAGTGACACAGAACATGCTGTATGAGAGAGGAGGAAAACTAATCTCACAAGAACAGATCATTTATGTTGGGGAACAATAAAAAATCTGGTCAGTGGTGTATGGTGAAACTCATCAATAGCTGTAAATGCTGACCATCCTGATCCTTTAAGGACGAAGAAGCCATTAAAGACAGAAAGACGGAATTGAGATCATTTTTAGGTAAATTAAGTCTATCAGCAGTACATAGGGAGCAATACGCAGGGTGTATGGGGGAGAATGGCTGGAGATAAGCCTAGAAAGAGTAGGAGGAGTAAGACACCTCTTCCAGTAATCTCAGGACAACTTTTATCATCTGAGCGGCTGCTCCCCCTCTGAAGCACTAGTGTCCTACTGCACCACTCACTAAGCACCTTGTGTTAAAATGTATTCAATATTTAGCAGATGTGAGCTCGCTGAAAAAAACAAATCTTATACGTCTGCATGTCACCTGCCCACGGTGTCTAACACAGCAGACACCTAATGCATTTACTTCATGAGCAACAATGTAATAAGGGCTGGGGTACTTGGAAGAGGTGGGAATGAAGAAAAAGGTAGTACCCAAAATAGATGAAATTTTCATCACTAGTTTACTTCTCATATTATGGACCATATCACTTTTTTTTAGTACTTCGACTTTTTTGTTACTTTGCAAAGCATCTCCCTCTACCAGGGGCTGGTAAACTATATATGGCCCACAGATCTGGCCTACTGCCTGATGTTTCTTAGTTTGCCATCTAAGAATGGTTTTTACATTTTTAAATAGCTGAAAAAAAAATCAGAGGTAAAATAATATTTTATGACACATAACAATAAATAAAGTTTTACTGGAACACAGTCATGCCTATTCATTTACGTACTGCTTCGGCTGCCTCTATGCTATGATGGTAGAGTTAAATGGTTATGACAGAGACTGCATTGCTCACAAAGCTGAAAATATTTACTGTCTGGTCTTTTACAGAAAAAAATTTGCTAACCTCTGCCCTACATTGCACTTATCTGGCAATACTTGAAAATTTACAAATATGCTTTCTCATAATAAATATAATTGACATTTTTAAAGTAAATTATTACACATGCTTTTCACCTGCTAATTTTACAATCCCAGCAATCCAGAAGACTTTGGTAGGTAGGCTGCAGTCTGTATTGGGAACTTCTACTCTCACATTTTCTGAGATATCACCCCAGCAGGTCCCCATAGGTGCCTGTCATATAAAAATTATTAAATTATCATCTTATTAAATAAAGCCTAAAACACATCATTCAAAATTAAGCACTACTATCAATCATGGAAACATTAAACTAAAAATACCGTTTAATTCATTCATTTTTCTCTAAAAATATAATTGTTATTCCCTGTGTCACAGAATTCTATTTGGAAAAAGCCGACGTCAGGGACAAGCTCAAGATGAAGAGAATTCACATATATTAGAATAGATCCATGTCGAGTTCAAAATTCAAAACTGCCCTAAAACAAGATTTGAGCAGCAATTTTTGTAAAATCCAAATTACAAACTTGATAGTAGGTTTCAAAGGAAAAAGCTGATTTAAGAAATTCATTATTTTTAATATGAACTGAATGAATGTACTTTACCTTAACCTCTAATTTTAAAAGATCTGGTCAAAGAGCAGAAAGAAAGATAATTCCAATCAGCAATGTGGTTTCAGAAACGTAGAGAAACAAAACTTAGTTATCTATATTTTCAACTTCAGTTAAATTCATAGAATAGAAATATAGTCTGTTACAACTGACCTGTGGCAAAAGCACCAGATAAAGTTATTAAAAAGGTGGAGTGGAAGAGTTTTTGGAGAATCGTACCATGGTAAATTGTTAAATAATTTATTATTTCAAAATTTCTCATGCAGGAATTAACATAAACAAAGAGAAAACTTTCAGTGTTAGATCTGGTAATCAATAGCCTCCACGCAAATGGTTAAGATGGGGACTCAGAAAACCTATTAAATGAATACCATGAAGGGATTTTCCAAAACTTAATATGTTTCCAAATTACAATTTCCATTATATTTTAATCCTTAAATTTGAGGCAGTTTACAACTATTTGGAATTTAGCAATGGTTAACTAAACCAAATAAATGAATATAGGAATTTAAATACTGATACTACCAAACAGTTTCTGCGGTCCTTGATAATCAGCTCCTCGTTAAATACAATTTAGAACCTTGATCACAGAAAAAAGGATTAGGTAAGGTTATAAAAGACCTGATAATATGAACAAATCAGGAAAAGACAAAATAGCTTCAAAGCTAAAAGATGACTAAACAAAGATATCCAAGAGTCACACAAACTAGTCCATCTGAACACTGGGCAAATGTCTTCCATGCAAGGCTGCTCATACTTGGGTGGATGCTAACCCAACAGGATTAGCTTAAAACAGCACTCAACCCTTATGCTCTCAATAGTTTAAGGAACTTCTGAAGGAGAGGAAGAAAATGTCAAACAACACTGAACTAGGATAAGTCTAGAAACCAAACACAGAATCAACTTACGGCTATTCTTTAAAGTAGCAAGCAATGAATATACTTCAATCACTTGGAGACAGTGGCCTATCTCAACTATTTGTAATTCTGGAAGGATACACATAACTATCTTCCCGAGCTGTGCAAAAAAATAATACATCTATTATGACTACCTCTTTCTGCTTTTTTTAAATTGAAAGAATGGACTCTTCAGGTTCTGCTATCTCCCCCTATATCATTCTAGACTGTAGGGCCATCCCTATTGCCAGCAGATATGATTAGAAAAGGAGAGGCTGGAAAGAAGATAGGTAACAGATTAAGCTACCATATATTAACACAAAGACCATGTGTTAATTTCTGTGAGGATGAACCAATTAGAGCAGACAGATGCAGTGAAATGTATGCATTAAATTAAGGTAGGATATCCATTCCTCTTTGTTTGGCTGCCAAATCTTGTGGAATGGGCTTTATTTTTCACTGAGAAGGAAGAAGCATGGGTATGCTGACAAGTTGTGTGTTAGGTGGGCACACTGTTAAATGAATTTGGCATACAGGACTGACTCCCTTTTGAGCTAGATGTGACAATGTCATACTGACTTTTTTTTTAAGTCTTAACAATTGTTTGGAGAAAATAACTTCTGGTCACATTTTACTAAAGAGAATGTGTCAATATGCTCACTTAGAAAATAAAGTTAATGCTCACTTTAGTGGGGTATGTTATGTTTTACTCCCTACAGTCTGGATTGGTATAGGAGAAAGTAGCAGAAAGTGACATTTGTTCTTGCCTGTAAGGTTGTGGTTCTGCTAGGCCCTCTTAAACCAATCCATATGGTTCACTCTAAGAAAAAAAATGAAGAAACAAAAACGAGCACCATAGTCATTGCATAGTATGTGCTCAATGTGTTGAAATAATAAAGTCATTTCATAGATATATCTGCCCTTTTGTTTAAAATGAATACTCTTAAGTGTGGAAGACTAAATGACCCAGGGCTTGAGAGCCATCTTCATCCAAGTCATCTGTCTTCTCTTGCTGGCAGGAGGGATACCTCTGAAAGTCTGGATTGGCATAGCATGAACTAGCAGAACCATAATTTACAGGTAACAACAAATTTACCTTCCAGACTCAGGACGAGAGGTCCACCTCAGGTTCCTCCCAAACCAAGAAGATCTGCTTCACCACTTCCTGCTCCAGGGCCACTCGTGAGGGCTATCTGGGAGCGACTCTCCTTCCCTGCAAGGTACGCTGTCATCAGGTCCTGCAGGACATGGCCAAATCCAAATGTTGAGGGCTCCCCAACACAAATATATGATAACCTCCACCTGACTGTCTATCTGTAAGAAACTAATTGGGTGGGATTCTTACTTTTCTGCGCTTAAGAATATTCCCAGATAGTCCAACAGCTCAGATGGCCAGTATTTCGACTCTCGGAGGGCTGACACACTGTACGTGTGATGCTTTATGGGAGAAATACAGATTTCCCTCCACAGAGCTGACAACCTACAACTTTTGATAATCACAATCTTCAGCAGTGACAAAGAATTTAAGTGGGCAGAAGTTAGCCTTCAAGTTGCACATAGGTAACTATTATTGATCCTAATAATGATATGGCAAATATACAAAAAGCCACCATTAAAATACTTTGACTAATAGGCATTATGATGACTAAAATGAACCTAGTAGAGAAAGATAGACTATTATTTGGCCAAAAAGGGGAGAAAACATTATAGGAAATTAACTAGAAAGAAATTAGAACTCCTAAGTATTATTTGCTAGAACTGATAGGAAGTAGAAACAGAAAAAATAATTGATCCCTCTTTCCCCAGAAAGTCCACTCACCTTTTGATTTGATAACACAATCTATTGGGTTGGCCAAAAAGTTCGTTCAGTTTTTCCGTAAGCTGGCTCTAGTAGCCCTTAGTTGTCTTTAACTTCATTTGAAACAATTTTGTTAGACTGTATTGTGACAGCTGTCGTATCAGTGTGCACTTAAAAAAAAAAAACTTATCAAAACTGGTGAATTTTTGTGTAGCCATTTTAATATTGAAGATGGAAGAAAAAAGCAAAATTTTCAGCGTTATCATGCTTTATTATTTCAAGAAAGGTAAAAACTCAACTAAAACGCAAAAAAAGATTTGTGCAGTGTATGGAGAAGGTGCTGTGACTGATGGAACGTGTCAGTGGTTTGCGAAGTTTTGTGCTGGAGACTTCTTGCTGGATGATGCTCCACGGTCAGGTAGACCAGTTGAAGTTGACAGCGATCAAACTGAGACATTAATTGAGAACAATTAACACTATACCACACGGGAGATAGCCGACATACTCAAAATATCCAAATCAAGCACTGAAAATCATTTGCACCAGCTTGGTTATGTTAATCGCTTTGGTGTTTGGGTTCCACGTAAGTTAAGTGAAAAAAACCTTCTTAACCGTATTTCTGCATGGGATTCTCTACTGAAATGTAATGAAAACGTTCCATTTTTAAAACAAATTGTGACGGGTGATGAAAAGTGGATACTGTACAATAATGTGGAATGGAAGAGATCACGGGACAAGCGAAATGAACCACCACCAACCACACCAAAGGCCAGTCTTCAACCAAAGAAGGTGATGCTGTGTACATGGTGGGAACGGAAGGGAGTCCTCTATTATGAGCTCCTTCCGGAAAGCCAAAAGATTAATTCCAACAAGGACTGCTCCCAATTAGACCAACTGGAAGTAGCACTTTGCATCGGCAAAGCATCCGGAATTAGTCAACAGAAAATGCATAATCTTCCATCAGGATAATACAAGACCACGTGTTTCTTTGATGACCAGGCAGAAACTGTTCCAGCTTGGCTGGGACGTTCTGATTCATCCGCCGTATTCACCAGACACTGCACCTTTGGATTTCTACTTACTTCGGTCTTTACAAAATTCTCTTAATGGAAATAATTTCAATTCCCTGGAAGACTAAAAGGTACCTGGAACAGTTCTTTGCTCAAAAAGATAAAGCTCTGGGAAGATGGAATTATGAAGCTGCCTGAAAAAATGGCAGAAGGTAGTAGAACAAAAGAGTGAATATGTTGTTCAATAACGTTTTTGGTGAAAATGAAAAATGTGTATTCTTATTTTTACTTAAAAACCGAAGGAACTTTTTGGCCATCCCAATACGTTTTGGGGTGGTGGTAGCAGGGGGATAGGGAGTACAAGGAAAGTTCAAAAGTAAAATGGGATGTTTGGGGTGAAAGTAAGATTAAGAATGAGGGAATACTAGTGTATGTAAAAAGAGACAGGAAGCAGTGGTTACTAATTTGAAAGGCATAAACAGCCCATAATTAAAAAAAAACATATCAAATGAAAATAATCTAGATTATTTAGGCCTTCCTTAAAACAGGTGATTTTTATTATATCAGAGTCCACTGCTTTCCTGCAGAGAATCTGTTTTGTGGCAACACTCATAATAGCTAAACTGGATGGAGTACTAACAAGTACCAGAAACTAATTTAAGTCTTATTTCCATTAGAAAGAAGTTTTGCAATCTAGGATGACATACTGAAGATTCTAACTTTAGTTAAAATGGACGTGAAATCACATTTATTTTCAATTTTCAATGGAGTTACGTATGCATGGTTAAGGCTAGGGAAAAAAACAAAGAATAATTTTATTTGAAAGAGATTATTTTAGTAATACAGACCTAAGAAATAAATCATGAGTTTTACTATAAGCTACTGTTACCGCACATACACAAACAAAAAGGTTTCTGTTTTTGTCCTTAAAATCCAAAAATATACTTGTAATATGTGTTGCAAAGAAATATGGATAACCTTATCCCCTTCAAAATAGCTGGCATACAGGTCTGGTACCAAAGAGAGGATTAGAAAACATCATGTAGGGCTTCCCTGGTGGCGCAGTGGTTGAGAGTCCACCTGCTGATACAGGGGACACAGGTTTGTGCCCTGGTCCAGGAGGATCCCACATGCCGCGGAGCGGCTGGGCCCGTGAGCCGTGGCTGCTGAGCCTGCGCGTCTGGAGCCTGTGCTCCGCAACGGGAGAGGCCACAACAGTGAGAGGCCCGCGTACCGCAAAAAAACCCACAAAAAAACAGAAAACATCATGTAAGCAATACAAGGTGATATCTGTGGAGAAAGGATGAAATAGTATAGTAAACGCAGCTTTAAAGTTATGGCACGCACGTGTGCAAAGGACCTTTTTAAAAAATACCTAACTACAACTATTTTCAAGGGAGAAGAAAGTAGGATGATTACCTTTCTGGTTTGGCAATGACAGTATCAACAAGACACCAGAGTTTATAGTCCAGGTACCAAACAAAAGAAACCTGAAGTCTGTAAATACATAACTAAAGGAATATGATTTTAGCTTTTTATGAGTCACATACATTTGGTATTAGCACATTTTGGCCTGTGCTGTAATGCTTAGAAAAGACATATTCTACTTGATTTTTTTTTTTGGCCACGCCATGTGGCTTGTGGGATCTCAGCTCTCTGACCAGGGACTGAACCCGGGCCAAGGCAGTGAAAGCCCGGAATTCTAATCACTAGGCCACCATGGAACTCTCTGTACTTGATTTTATAAGGCAAATAATGGGGAACAGGAGTGCTTCTATTTAAAAGACTATAATATTAAAAAAATTAAGAATGCTTTAAAGCTAAATGTTCTGCATACACAGAACAACTCTCTTGGGTTCAAACATAAATTGTCAATAGGAGAAAATAGTCTGTGAATTTCATTAACGTGGAGTACCTAACTGGCATGTGATACTGCAGTAGTATTTTGGAGATTGTTCCACAGTTAGTAAAGATAAGGCTAAAAGGTGCTTTTAGAAGCTGTGAAATAAAAAAATATATGTATTAGTCTCTGGCCCTGCTCCTGGCACAGAGGTCTTAACAGCCTTCGTAATTATCTAAGTGATAAGAGTACTAGAGGTATCTTTTCTTTTAATATTCGATCTTTGACCCTAATTCCAAGACATAGACCTCCTAAATCCTTTGGAATTTCTTGGGTGATAAGAGTGTCTTTTGTTCTAATGAGGCAACTCTTTGTGGGCCCCTAGATAGCTTCAGGATGGGAGCTGGTCACCACATAGATCAAACTATGATTAGAAGCTTGGAACTTTCAGCCCCATCACCCATCCTCCAGGAAAGGGAGAGGGGTTAGAGACTGAGTTAATGACCTATTATGCCTATGTGATGAAGCCTCCATAAAAATCCCAATACACAGGATTTGGAGAGCTTCTGGGTTGGTGGATAAGTAAAGGTGCCAGGAGAGTGGTGCACCTCAGAGGGTATGGAAATTATGCCCCTTCTCATATACCTTGCCCTACACATCTCTTCATCTGACTGTTCATCTCTTTTATTATATCCTTAATAATGAAACAGTAAACCTAAGTGTTTCCCTGAATTCTGTGAGCCATTCTAGCAAATTATCAAACCCAAGGAAGGAGCATGGGAACTCTGATTTACAGCTATCTGTCAGAAGTAGAGGTGACAATGTGGGATTTGCAACTGGTGTCTGAAGTAGGGGCAGTCTTGTGGGACTGAGTCCGTAGGTGTGGGATCTGATGCTAACTCCCGACAGACAGTGTCAGAATTGAACTAAACTGTAGGACACCCAAGCTGGTGTCAGAGAAATGCTTGATGTGAGGAAACCCACACAGCTGGTATCAGCAGCACTGTGTGGTCGAGTTGTGTAAGTAAAGGGGGAGCACAGGAGGGTTTTCCTATAGGGGCTTAATTCAAAACTATGTTAAAACCCGAACAAATAAGAAAAACTGCGTGAGAAAAAGCAGGTTAAAGCCCAAAGTTGAAAATTTCAATCCAGCTACTGAAAAACGTAGCAAGAGTTTCTTCATTTATAATAAGAGATGGAGTAGATGAGCTAGATGATTTTTAAGATAACTTACAGCTTTGTGACCATATGATTTAGGATTAATTAAAAATGATATTACTTAACACCTGAAACCAACACAAAATTGTAAATAAACTATACTCCAATAAAAATTTTTTTAAAAATGGTATTAACCTAATTCAGTGGTTTCCAACCTCAGAGACTGCCAAAGAAGGGAAAGCCAAGGGTCAGGGGCCAAGGCTCCAGCCATACCACCCTACTCTTGCCAGACCAATCAGTATAACTTCCCCTTATGCTAGCTATGTTTATTAGGGAAAGCGGGAATCGTAATGCTTTAAAAAAAAAAAGTCTGAAAACTACCACCTAGATGAAATAAAAGTTGCATCAGATATACAGCAATCATAATATACAGGTTTCTAAGTAGATATATTTAATGACAACTGGGCTCCATTTACACTGATAATTATAAAAAATGTCAAACACTGTTGTAATTGAGTGATTAAGTATAAACCATTATGCACAATTACAGCAATATTCAAAGAGAATATTGTCCTATGATATACTTTGCAGAAACTTCCCAGAAATTTAAAGACAGACCATGGAAAAGAGGAATTCTACTGAAATTCTATGGTTTAAGAACTAATCACTATCATTTTTAAGTGCTGGAAAATATATTTACCTGGGGTCCCTACTGCAAGAGGTTGAGTTACCTTAAAGAAGCAAGGCAGTCAAAGCTGTGACACCACCCCCACCCCCAAATCCTGGTTCAACCAGAACAGCTCTGTTTCCATGTACACACTGAATTTTTGTTTGTTTGTTTTTGGCGGTGCCACTGCCTTGCAAGCCGCGTGATCTAAGTTCCCCAACCAGGGATGGAACCTGGGTCCCAGCACCGAAAGCACCGGACTGCTAGGGAATTCCCAGATTGAATGTGTTAAAAACTTATGCTTGAAAAATGAATCCACTAGGCTTCCCTGGTGGTGCAGTGGTTGAGGGTCCGCCTGCCGATGCAGGGGACAGGGGTTCGCGCCCCGGTCCGGGAAGATCGCACATGCCGCGGAGCAGCTGGGCCCGTGAGCCATGGCCGCTGAGCCTGCGCGTCCGGAGCCTGTGCTCCGCAACGGGAGAGGCCACAACAGTGAGAGGCCCGCGTACCGGGAAAAAAAAAAAAAAAAAAGAATCCCCTAGGAGCAGGGAAAGGCTCCCAACCTGCGCTCAAGTTGGAGACAACGCAGGTGTAGAGTGTGGAGGAAGAGGCCCCACAGATGAACCAGTGTTAGAGCAGGCATCAAGTGTTAGAAGATTAGAAGACTGATGATTCAAGGCAGGACCTTGTGCTTGCAGCTGCTCCTGGCAATAGGTTTTCTAAAGCTAAAGCCAGTAATTCTCCTTGGAGACCCCAAAAACTATCTAAGGGGGAGAACCATGAAGAGTCAACTCTAAAGGACAAAAATCAAGTACAGCACAAAGTCTGACCTCCTAAACCAAATGACTTCAAATAAAAATGCTCGTTAAGGCAACAAAGCAAACTCATTTTGTACTAAAATATATTAAGACATTAGCAGTATAAAATGTTTCCTATTTGGTAAGGAGAAGGCAGTAAAGGAAGATGAGTGGAGCAGGAAGGCACTGGGTGACAGATACCTTGCTTCTGAACGAGAAACAGGAGGTCCCACAGTATCATTATTAATCATACAGCTAAGGCTACCTGCTCTATTCTATATGATAGAATACTTTAATCTTAAAAAAGCAAAGTCAAAAAAAATCTGTTTCATTATAATAGAGATTTTCTTGCAAAGAACTTTAACATAGTATTACTATTCAAAGATATGGACATGAAATAAAATATTATACGTTTGGGACTTTGAAATGCTATTTTAAAAAATATCCTGACTACTTATATAAAGTAGCTGAACATGGCTTATGATATTAAAACCTAAAAAAACAAAATATTAAAATAAAGATAGGGAAAGAGATAAAGGATACTCAGAAGGAGACAACAGACAAATGTCCCAGGAATCTGGGATGAAAGAGTTATTATAACTGAGAACTTAATCTAATTCTTATCTTCTTAGTGCCAAAAAGAACTATCTCAAGACAGGAGAGTTAAAGACTTGCTTTGTAATTCTCATGAAAGCTGCTGTTGCCATGTATTTAACGTATCTCATAAACGTGACACTACTATCAACACTACAGTAAAATATATCAGCTACTGGATACTAAGGTAAAGTATCTAAGATTCCACTTAGGCTGATTCAGATGGTCAGCATGCCACCGACCAAGGGCTTAACACCTGGACTTTTAAGAAAGAAAACTTAGCAAATGAATGAATTTGGCTTTAATTCATTTTTCTACCACTGAATTAATATGTTTGGCCTTGATCAACATCCTTTATTGGACACGAATGAATTAAAATTCATTGGATTTCCACAGCAAGAACTCAAGCTCAGTTTTGTTCACATGCTATTATTTAACAGTAAACCCCTAAGTTAACAATATGTTAAGTGTACACAAAATTTCATTCATTAACTTTCTAAATTCTCTTTCCTTCTTATACATGGTCAGTAGCAGATAGAACCTTTAAATATAAATTAAGCTTACAGTAAGGTTAAAAAAAGTATTGAAGAGAATCAGATAACTGAATCAAAAGGAATGAAATCAAAAGGAAAGAATTTATCATTAGATACATTTTAAACATAACTCTCAATTACTCCAGATGTTCTGTGACACTACTTGTTAAAAAGAACATCTCCCAACAGATCATTTCAGCCCACGATACTGTATTACTAATAGTTCCTTCTTTGTTCTTGTGATTTTACATTTGAGACAAAACAAAACTGGAAGATCTTTCCTTTTCTGAATTATTAGGTCAAATCACAAAAATTTAGGTAACATATACAATGCATGGTTTCTATGAGGTTGAACCATATGACTTTGCCAATATACAACTATTTCTGATACACAAAACCAGCAATTTTATATGGTTCAACTTAATACGAAAATTGGATGAGACTAGTGGCTTTCCCCGTTTGAAACAATTTCAACTTGCAATGTCTTTATAGGAAACTTTTACTTATAAAACTTAGAGAAGTTATGTAACTATTCATAGTACAATAATTAATAAAAAAAAGAAACATTTCCATTACAACGTATAAAATAAAGACCTTCTAAGGATAAGATGATTAAATGCCATTGTGCCTTCAGATTTAAACAATGACTAAGCATTTCAACATAAGCTGAGAAATTCCATACTCACATGTTTAAAGCAGGTAACTGGAGCTGCTATAAAGCTATTGCTACTGATGTAGTTACCCCAGCTGAAACCTTCCATGGAGACTGCTACTGAAATAAAATAAATTTAGATATATTACAGTTCTCAAATTTGTAGGAAGGCTATTATTTTAAAATGTGAAATGACATAAATTTATCACCTCTGAAGAAAGTTTCTTCTATAAAGACAGAACTTCTCTAAATAAACATGAACTTTAGCATATATCATATTTGCAAACAAATAGCAGTTTAACTCTTCTATATACAACATATGCTCCTTGGGAAGTGAGGCAAGAGCTCTCCAGTTATAAGAAACAAAGAACAGCGGAGAGCAGATACCTTCAGGCTTACAAATGCCGTTCTGGCTGCTCTTGTGTTTTATTCCCACGCAGCTGTTACCGTGCACTTCAATGAAATTTCTATCCAGTATCCACCACCTAATAGCACCATAACTTGTGAACACTATTCTATTCTAGAATAATTTACTGAAACCAAAACCACTACCAGGAAGCCCAGTGTCATAATGTGCAAATACATACACAAATAGCTTAGTTAACAGAATCCAAAATTAAAATGTTATTAATTAAAACTAGATGAATCAGTACCAAATATTTCACCTCCACTACATTCACCCATATTACCTGATTTAGTCTTTGCTTGATTTTGCAAGGTAGCTTGATACTGAGCATATGCAGCTAGTTTAGCAACTAAAGGTTGTTTCTGAAGAACTTTTGCTTTCTTTGTTGGAGGCTTACCCTAAAACAAGAAGAGTTAAGTAAATAGGATTCTTTCTCATCCTCCCACCCCCAAATCTGAAAACTAACTCGATTGCATACTACTCATTCTGCTTAAGTAAACATCGAGGGTTTAGAAAATTATTAAAGCAGAGGAAACATACAAGGAATTTTAACATGAGAAATGTTTTCTGGAGTTCTGCTACAATGTAGATACGTAATATGGGTAGCAGAGCTGGCACAGACTAAAATAGCAATATGCAAATTAATATGTTAATAAAAAATTATATCCCATAAGATGTTAAAATATAGGCTGTGGTGGATAATTCATTCCTTCTTGTACTAGATAAAACCAGTGGTTATTCACTCATGCAGGTTGCCAAGCATTGCTATTCATATAAGAAAAGATAACTTAATGTTTAAAGAGCAAGTGACTGAGGTTTATACCTTTAGCGCTAACGCAAAAGATCAATGACAAAATGATCATGGGCCAAATTCAGTGTGACAAACTGCCATCCATTTGGGTACAGACCATTGCTCAGGATCTTTAGGTACTGTCTATCTGAAATATAGAAATACATCTAAGTGATGTATTTCCTTGATCTGGGGAATTTAAATAATCCTCTCAATGCTATGTAATGATCACAATAAGGTAAAGAAGAATATGAAAAATGTGATCATTCAAATAAAATATATTACAAATATCAGTTACGTGATGCCTTTAAAAAGTAGTTTATATGCTACAATAGTAATAACTTAGTCAAATGGTCAAATCTCCAGTCATTTTGTAGGCACTGACGTGCATTTACAGAAAGATGATTTGCCTTTTGTATTATGAATTTTTCCAAAAAGTTAGTTGGATTAACCAAATACACTTGGTCAAGGTATCAAATGGGTTACAATCAAAAATACAAACCAAAGATGATAGAAAAATAAAACCAAAGGGTAAATCATTCCCCCTCCCAACACTGAAAGTTTCTACTTTGATGTTAACTCCAAAGAAAATCAGGGGGAAAAATGGCTTCAATTCATATATATCTAAAGATGTTTATTACATCTATACTTATTTAGAAAAAAGACACAAACAAGTCATAGTTTATTTCATAGTTTATTTTGGATAGTATACCTTCTCTATCTATAACAGCTACTCAATTTTATAGAATGAACATATTTCTTTAAAATGTGGGGTATAAAATGATAACTGGCCAATTGGGCAAAGGTGAAGTGCAACGACTCACAATCAAATGACAGATAAACAGTGAAAGCCATAGAAATAACAGATATAAAGAATAAGGTTTCTGTACCGTTACCTGAAGTCTGGCCAAAATGCTTGCCTTCTTGGAGTTTGACGAGTAACTTCTTGAACATGAAACACTGCAGAAACGCTTTGTTTTAGAGTAAAAAGCATCTCGCACACCAACCATCCCACACATTTCGCAGGTAGCTAATTAACAAAAACACTGGTGTTATGATCATATAATAAAACCAATTTTCATCTAACAGTTTAATAATTTCTCCAATTATCTAAAGGTTTTAATTTAAAAAATTTCTTTAAAGCAGATAGAAAATTTCTTCTATCTGATACATAAATGATATAAAAACCTAATAAAAGGTAGGGGAAAGACTGGAATGATACCACAGCTACAGGCTCCAGAAGGTCTGACAATAGCTTAAGGTCTGAAAGGGCTTTAAAAAGGGTCAAAAGACTCACAAACAAATGTAAGTTAGATTCAACTAACATTTCCTTAGTGCTCACCTTGTGCCAGACATTATAAGCTCTGATGTTTGAAAGGATTATAAACAAAAGATTAAAAAAAGTGCAACACAACTGAAGATTAATACAAAGTGCAGCACAGGTCTTTAAAATACTGTAAAGACTGAAACATAAAAATGGCCAACTCAGAAAAATGCTAACGGCAATATGAGGATTCTCTCAAGTTATATTCAGGAGACGAGAGAAACAACGTGCCCTATTATTAACTGATAATAGAGGGCAACAAAACTCTAACCACTAGTGGGTCTCTTTTGTAAACTAGCATAATGGACAATAATTTGAAAGGCAGAATTAGAAGAACAGGGTAGTAAGAAGTGAAGCTCAAAAAAGATACACAGGTTGTGGGATTGCTGAATTACATAACAGTTCTATTTTTAAATTGTTGAGGAATCACCATACTGTTTTCAATATGGCTATACCAATTTACATTACCACCAAGAGTTTATAAGACTTCCCTTTTTCCACGTCCTCCTCAACATTTGTTATCTCTTGTCTTTTTGATACTAGCCATCCTAACAGGTATGAGGTGATATCTCATTGTGGTTTTGATCTTCATTTCCCTGATGATTAGTGATGTTGAGCACATTTTCCTGTACTATTGGTCATTTGCATGTCTTTTTTGGAAAAATGTCTATTCAGGTCCTTTGTCCATTTTTAAATTGGATTATTTGCTTTTTTGGCCATTGAGTTGTATAAGTCCTTTATATATTTTGGATATTAACCCCTTATCAAATATATGGTTTACAAATATTTTCTCCCACTCTGTAGGTTGCCTTTTCAATTTACTGTTTCCTTTGCTGAGCAGAACCTCTTTAGTTTAATGTAACCTCACTGCTTATTTTAGCTTTTGTTGCCTTGAGCTTTTGGTGTCTTATCCAAGAAATCACTGCTAAGACCAACGTCAAGGAGCTTCTTTCTTATGTTTTCTTCCAGGAGTTTTATAGTTTCAGGTCTTACATTTAAGTCTTTAATCCATTTTCAAGTTAATTTTTGTGAGTGGTATAAGATAGGGGTCCAGTTTTTCTTTTGCATGTGGATATCAAATTTCCCAACACCATTTACTGAAAAGACTATCCTTTCCCCATTGTGTGTTCTTGTTGCCCTTATCAAAAATTAGTTGACTGCAACTCAGTATCTCAAAGAGATAGCTGCCCTCCCATGTTCACTGTAGCATTATTCACAATAGCCAAGTTATGGAAACACACTAAACGTCTTTTGATGGATGAGTGGATAAAAAAAAAAATGTGGTATATATCTATATAGACAGATAGATATGGTATCCATATATATGGAATATTATTCATTAAAATTGAGTATTATTCAGCCATAAAAAGAAGGAAATATTGTCATTTCTGACAACATGGACAAAACTGGAGGGGATTATGCTAAGTGAAATAAGCCAGAAAGAGAAAGACAAATAGTGTATGGTATCACTTATATGTGGAAACTTAAAAAAAGAAAGCCCATTTCATAGAATGGTGGTTGCCAGGGGTACAAATTTTCAGTTATAAAAAGAATAAGTTGTGAGGATCTAATGTGCAGCCTGGTGACTATAGTTAATAACACTACTGTATCGTATACTTGGAAGTTGCTGAGAGTGGATCTTGTGCTCACACCGCACGCACGCACGCACGCGCACACACACACACACACACACTCAGTTAACTTTGTGAGGTGACAGATGTGTTAATTATCTTGATCTTGGTAATCATTCCACCGTATCCGTGTATATCAAATCACCACATTTATAGACATTTATACATTTAAACATATACAATTATATTTGTCAATTATTCCTCAGTAAAGCTGGGGGGAAAAAAGATAACAGAGCAAACAACTATGTTGTTGAGTGGGTTGAGTGGGTTCAAATCTCCATCTAAACAGTTATTACTGGAGGAACTTACAGTTTAACCAGTAAGTTCTCATAACAAATTATGAGAAATCATGGAAAAAATGTAAGAAGCCAAGGATAAGAGATAAACAAAGGGTGTCTAAGGGAAAAAAAGCCTGAATGATTTTCTGTTGTAAAAATTCTAGAACAGATTATTTAAAAGGTTTGTGGATCATCTACGTAAAAAAAAAAAAGCGATCCCAAGGGGACAGTATATCTTTTCCAAGAACTAAACATGTCAAACTAGAATTCTCATGACCAGGATGTAAGCCCCACCAGGGAGTTTATTCTATATTGTTTCTATTTGTATCTGTAAAACAGAGTCTGGCACATATAAAGCTCCCTTTTGTTATAAGATTACCAGACTGGTATATCATAACTAAACCACGACAAGATGTATATTAACAGGAGTTAACACATTTGATAAAATCTCTCATGTAGCTTTGTCAGTAAGGATTGAGAAATTCAAGCTGAAGTAGAAAACACCTAGGTAGGTTTTAACTGGTTGGATGACTACACCTAGTGAGTCCTGATAAGTGAAGTTAAGTTCTTTGATATGATCTGCAGGACTCTGTACCAGGGCCTTCGATGCTCAACGTTTTAATCAAAAGACTAGAATATAGGGCTTCCCTGGTGGTGCAGAGGTTAAGAGTCCACCTGCCAGTGCAGGGGACACGGGTTCGAGCCCTGGTCCGGGAAGATCCCACTTGCCGCAGAGCAACTAAGCCTGTGTGCCACAACTACTGAGCCTGTGCTCTAGAGCCCGTGAACCACAACTACTGAGCCCGAGTGCCACAACTACTGAAGCCCCCGCGCCTAGAGCCCGTGCTCCACAACAAGAGAAGCCATCCAATGAGAAGCCCGCGCACCACAACAAAGAGGAGCCCCCGCTCGCCGCAACTAGAGAAAAGCCCACGCGCAGCAGCAAAGACCCAACACAGCCAAAAAAAAAAGTACCAATGTCATTAAAGGCCAAAGGAAACTAATTAAAAAAAAAAAAAAGACTAGAATATGACTTACAGGGCATTATTATCAAATCTGCAAATGACGATCAGATGACACTGCATTCAACATTAGATGAAAGAATTAGGAATAAAATATTTCTAAGACCAAAATTTAGTAAGAAAAAGGTTACATGGAGAGTTTTAAAGTCTTAACACCTTGGGTTTAAAAAATCAACTGCAAAAGCGCAAGACTGATTTAAATTGGCCTAGTTCATGTGGTTTCAGTTATTTGCAAATTCAGTATTAGTTTTAAAAAAGTTAAAGCAATTTTGGTGGCCTGAATGGAAACACAGTGTCATAAAAAAAGGAGATAAAAGCTGAACTACCTTCTGTCCTAATCACACAGGGTGACCAACTATTTGCCTGAGGTCCTTTTCCAGGATGTGGGACATTTAATCCTAAAACCAGGACAGTCTCAGGCAAGACAAGTTGTCACCCTACTACCACATAATCTGAAGTATTCCCAGAAGAAAGTGAGCAGGATACTGATGAATTAAATCATTGATGCTGAGAAATGACTGAAGCAATTAGGTTTACTTAGTGTGTCCTAGAGACACCCTAGAAATAAGTGTTGTAATGTGATGGGAAGAGATGTCTTTGTTACAGGGATTAGAATCATTCTGTGTACCTTTAAAAATCAAAATTAAGACCAAAAGACAAAGTTAGAGCAAGGATAATTTTGGTTCAATATAAAGGATATTCTGGTAATTAGAGATACCCTATAGCCAAAGTGTTAAAACAGAAAACTTATAAGGAATCGTTAAAGAGAAGGGAGACTTAACCTTGAAAGTCTCTTTCAACTCTGTAAGTCTATTATCTTACACACTTCCAATTACATAGGGATTTATTATTTAATTATGGAACTTAAGTCCCATTAAGTTTCTCAGCTGCTTTTGTTTTCATTTTTTTCTACTTGTTTTCTACCAGCAGGTGGTAGGTATGCAAAATAAAGAGATCTAACACAAACCCAGTGATCTTATCTAGAACTATAAGTTTCAGACTGTGTTTCTTCAAACTGTTCTTCAAAAATTCTAAGGGAAATGACAGGAGAAATGGAATCAAAACATACCCTCAAGTATAAAGTGTGTAACAGGTAAAGGCTGTTCACCTGAGCTGAAGTATATATCTCCATACTCACCCATGCCAGATTTACCATCTGGGTATGTGTACACTTGGCCATTGTTTTTGATAATTGGCAGATTAGAAGGTAAAGGAGCAACTTCCTCTTCACTCTCTTCAGAGCTGGAGCTGCTACTCGTGTCCTCACTGCAGCTATCATAACCGTCAAACATCCCGAAAGAGTCTCTTCTTTTCCTTTCGGATCGTGAAGAATGTTCAGTCTTAAAAGTAGAAGAAATCAGTAACACATGACACAGCACTCATGTACACTACCTAAAAGACCTTAGTTCAAATTGTGATAAATGAGATTTGAAAAATGAAAATCTAGCCCTGAGAATTGATAATTTTATTTTATAATGAAAAGCTAAATGTTTGAGGAGGATGCAGTGGCCAGATCACCAGGGCCCTTGAAGGCTAGGTTAAAGTTTGATATATTTTCTTCCTGAGGGCAACATAAAGACACTATGAAATATTTATCACAATGCCTGGAATATACATTTAGTAAACACTGGCTGGAATTCTAAATTCTAATAAATTCATACACCCTAACTCCATACAGAGATGATCTTTTACATCCAGAGTTTTCATATAAGTTTGTCGTCCACTTTATAGTCAGCTTGGTTAGCAGCTATTTACTGATCCTGAAATGTCAACACAGAATATCTTATTCTGACTCAACTTGTTAGAGAATATAAACTTAAAATTTCAGGGACCCAATGATTACAAACATTTTGGTTTCAATAAGTATAGGCTGTTAACATTTAAAAAAACGTATTATGGTCAAATACATTTGGGAAATTTTCCTTACTTCAAAGCCCTCTTCGAACCCTTAAGATGCTTGTGAACATTACAATAATTTAAGAGGTATACATAGTATGCAGTGTTTTCCAAAGCATCTTTTTTTTTTTTTTCTTTTGGTACGCGGGCCTCTCACTGCTGTGGCCTCTCCCGTGTGGAGAACAGCCTCCGGAGGCGCAGGCTCAGCGGCCATGGCTCATGGGCCCAGCCGCTCTGCGGCATGTGGGATCTTCCCAGACTGGGGCACGAACCCATGTCCCCTGCATCGGCAGGTGGACTCTCAACCACTGCGCCACCAGGGAAGCCCCCAAAGCATCTTTAAGGACTAATGTTCTAGAGAAATGTTCTCTATATCAGACCAAAGCCACTGAGGGGGCTGCAACTTCAATATAAGTTGTAAAATGGGTGGGAAAAAAACTGACTACATGTAGGGAGTTCCCTGGTGGCCTAAGTGTTAGGATTCCAGGCTTTCACTGCGGTGGCCCGGGTTCAATTCCTGGTCAGGCAATTGAGATCCCACAAGCTGCACAGCTCGGGGACCTACAAAGGAGCCTTTTTGTCCGTGCTCTGGGTGGAGAGGCTTCTCTGGGATTTTGCAACCAAAGACCTGAGGTTATAACTTATCCTACCCTAGATGGTCAGAAAATTCCCATGTCAAGAAATTAAAGTGGTTCTAGGATACCAGTGCCCCTTGACACCCAGAAAAAGCAATCCTAAATCATTTCAGAAATAATCACCTACAATTCCGGCCTTTCAGCATTTCCACAGATTTTTATCAAATATCAGTACACAATCAAATATCAAACACACAATAAGCGGTCCACCGCAAGCGTCAGCAGAAATAGATTAGATATCCCAAATAGTTAGGCACTGGAATTGCCAGAGACAGAATATAAAATAACCATACAAGAACTAAGAAGAAATAAAAAATGTTATTGAAAAATGAACAGAGAATACAATCAGAAAGAACCAAATGTTATTTCTGTAAATGAAAAATACAATTGCTGTAATTTAAAAAAAAAACACAAAAACCCCTAAATGGATTAGACATGCCTAAAAAATAATTGGGGAAATGGAAGATAAACATTAAGAAAGAACCCAAAACAGCAAAGAACAGAAACATAGAAACTAAGAGGTTAAAAGAGCACTGAATGTAAAGATCTAATAATAAATGTCAATAAGAGTTCTCAAAGGAGATGGACTTCCCTAGTGGCGCAGTGGTTAGGAATCCACCTGCCAATGCAGGGGACATGGGTTCGAGCCCTGATCTGGGAAGATCCCACATGCTGCAGAGCAACTAAGCCTGTGTGCCACAACTACTGAGCCTGCGCTCTAGAGCCCGTGAACCACAACTACTGAGCCCGAGTGCCACAACTACTGAAGCCCTCGTGCCTAGAGCCTGTGCTCCACAACAAGAGAAGACACTGCAACGAGAAGCTCGCACAGGGTAACGAAGAGTAGCCCTTGCTCGCTGCAACTGGAGAAAGCCCGCATGCAGCAACGAAGCCCCAACACAGCCAAAAATAAATAATAAATAAATAAATTTATATATATAAAAAAAAATTCTCAAAGGAGAGACTATGGAGAATGGAAAAAGGTAAAGCTGAATGAGATACTGGCTGAAAATTTTGAAGAAATAACAAAAACATGAATTCACAGATAGAACTACAATATATGTTAAGCACTACAATATATGTTAAGCACAACAAAAAGATATCCACATCTAAACAGATCACAGTAAAAGTGCAGGAGACCAGAGAGATTTTAAAAGTAACCAATCACAACAGTGAATCTCACTAGTCAACAAGCCCAATTTAGGCACATTTAGTCCCATCAGCTGCTTAGTAACTAACCATTAAATATGAATAAACAGGCAAGGATTACCAGTCATTTGTGAAAGGCCTCTTAAAAATGTGGAAGACCAGGAACTTCCCTGGTGGTCCAGTGGTTAAGACTCCTCGCTCCCAAGGCAGGGTGCCTGGGTTCGAGCCCTGGTCGATCCCTGGTCAGGGAACTAAGATCCCACATACTGCAACTAAGCACTTGCGCTGCAACTATTGAGCCTGCGCACCTCAATGAAGAGCCCATGTGCCGCAATGAAGACCCAGTACAGTCAAATTAATTAATTAATTTTTAAATTAAAAAAATTAATTTAAAAAATGTGAAAGACCAAAACAAATCTTCAGAAAAAAGAATCTACAGGAAATAGAAGTAATACAGGGAGCAAAAGAAAACTTCAAAAAAAAAAATTCTTCAGAGAAATATAATAATAGGATGCTA
The DNA here is from genome assembly GCF_964374135.1 of Grampus griseus. Taxonomy (NCBI): domain Eukaryota; kingdom Metazoa; phylum Chordata; class Mammalia; order Artiodactyla; family Delphinidae; genus Grampus; species Grampus griseus. The sequence continues at coordinate 25,047,751 of NC_139014.1, forward strand.
TCAGTGAACAAGACAGATCTTGGAATTTAAAAAACAGAAGAGGCAAAATAATAAATTAATACATGGATAGTAAAATCAAGGAAATCTTTCAAAAAGCATGTGTGTATGTATATACATGAGACAAATAGGTAGATAATAAAAGAGAAAAGATAAAAGTTAAATACAGAAGATACAAAATCCAAAGAATAGAGATACTGAAGAAAGAAAACAGATAGGAACAAAGAAAAAAATACAACAACAACAAGAATTCCAGGATCAAAAGACAGAGTTCCTATACTGAAGGGACCACGCAAGCCCAGCTTAATGACTTAAAAAAAAACCAAACTATACCAAGGTACATTCTTATAAAAATTACAGAACTTTGCCATACTAAAAGCTTCAAGAAAAACACTATATCACAGAAAAAGAGAAGGGAATTAGGATATCAGTGGGTTTCTCAATGACAAGATTAACAAAAGTAATGCCTTCAAACTTCTAAAGGAAAAAAAATTCTTATCAGAAAAGCTATACTCGAAGCTCCACGTGAAAATCAACTAACTAAAAAACAAACAAACAAAAAGAAGAAAAAAAAGAAAGTAATAGCTGGTTAAGGAAAAAAATTCTTATCATAAAATCTATACTCAAAGCTCCAAGTGAAAATCAACTAACTGAAAAACAAACAAACCAAAAAAAAAAAAAAAAACAATGAAAGCAATAGCCAGTTCTTTGAGAAGATCAATAAGACTGATTAGAGATAAGCAAAAAAGAGAAAAGACAAAATTTCCAGTGTCATGGGTGAGAGGCAGCATCACTACAGATTCTGGAGATATTAAGAGGAGAGTAAGAATATGACCAACAACTTTACGCTAATAAATTTGACAACTTAGAGGAAATGGACAAATTCTTTGAAAGACATAAAACCAAATCTCACATATAAACGTATTACCTGAATAGGTAAATAACTATAATAACCTGAATAGGTAAAGAAATTAAATGTGTAGTTACAAACCTTCTCACAAAGAAAACTCCAGCCCAAATGGCTTCATTGGAGAATTCTACTTAAGAAACACTACTGATTCTACAACAACTCTTCCAGGAAACTGAAGAGGATGAAATAGTTTCCAACTCATTCTATTAGGCCAGCATTACTCTGATCCCCAAACCAGAAAAGCTATTGTAAGAAAACTACAGAGCGATATTACTCATGAATATAGGATGCAAACATTTTAAACTAAATTTTAGCAGACTGAATCAAACACTACATAAAAAGAATAATATAGGATGGCCAAGTGGGTTTATCCCAGGAAGGCAAAGCTAATTCAACATTTGAAATCAATAAATTCATCATATTAATAGACTAAAAAACAGAAGTCATATGATTATCTCAAGAGATACAGAAAAAGCATTTTACAGACTCCAAGACCTATTCCTGATTAAAAAAAAAAAACCGTCAGCAAACTAGGAATAGAAGAGAACTTCCTCACCCGATAAAGAACATTCAGGAAAATCCTAAACTTAGCATAAAATTTAATGGGGACTTCCCTGGCGGTCCAGTGGTTAAGACTCCATGCTTCTACTGCAGGGGGTACGGGTTTGATCCCTGGTAGGGGAACTAGGATCCTGTATGCTGTGTGGCCCAGCCAAAAAAAAGAAATTTAATTATGAAAATCTGGATGTTTTCCCATCAAGACTGGGAGTTTATATATTTGATTTTGCCATTTTAATTCAATATTGTACTAGAAATTCTAGCCAGCGCAATAAGAAAAAAAAAGTACAGAAATAAATAAAAGAATCCAGATTGTAAAGAAGTAAATTTAACTAAATCTTTATTCCCAGACATCATGATTGTAGAAAATCTGATGGAATATACAGTAAGTGTTGGGCTAATAAGTGTTTAGCAAGGATGCAGGACAAAATATCAGTACAGGAAAATCAGCTGCATTTCTATATACTAGCAACAAAACTCCAGAAATTGAAATTTCTGGAGTTCAATTTCTGGAAATAAAAAAATACCACTTACAATAGCATCAAAAAGTATGAAATAATTGGGGATAAATCTGGCAAAAGATATGCAAGACCAATACCATGAAAACTACTAAATGTTCCTGAAAGGGTTAAAGAAAGATCTAAATAAATGGAAAGATTTACTGTGTTCACAGATTAGAAGAATAAATATTGTTAAAATGCCAATTCTTCCCAAGTTGATTTATAGATCCAACACAATTGTAATCAAGGGACTTCCCTGGTGGTCCAGTGGTTAAGAATCTGTGCTTCCACTTCAGGGGGCAGGGGTTCAATCCCTGCTGGGGAACTAAGATTCTACATGTTACATGGAGTGGCCAAACAAACCAACCCCGAAAAACACAACGTAATCAAAACACAGAAGATTTGGGGGTAGAAATTGACAAGCTGAATCTAAAATTCATATGGAACTGCAAGGGCCTAGAATAGCCAAAACAAATTTGAGAAGAACAAAGTTGAAAGACTTAAGCTTCCTGACTCCAAGATGTATGCTGAAGCTACTCTAATCAAGGCAGTGGAATTTTGACATAAAGACCGACAAATAGATCAAAAGAAATAGACCCATACATATATGGTCAATTGATTTTTTTTCACAAGTGTGAAAAGGCAATTCAGTGGAGAAAATATAGTCTTCTCAACAAAAGGTGCTGGAACAAGCGGATAACCATATGCAAAAAAAAAAAAAAAAAAAAAGAGACTGGGATCTATACGTTATATCATAAACAAAACATAACTCAAAATGGATCACAGGGAATTCCCTGGTGGTCCAGTGGTTAGGACTTGGCAATTTCACTGCTGTGGCCTGGGTTCAATCCCTGGTTGGGGAACTAAGATCCCACAAGCCACATGGCGTGGCCAAAAACAAAAACAAAATGGATCACAGACCTAAAAGTAAGAGCTAAAACTAAAAACTTCCAGAAAAAAAACTGGAAAAAAACATTCACGATGTTAGGTTAGGTATTAAAAAGTTTTTGGATATGACATCAAAAGTATGACCCAGTAAAGGAAAAATTGATCACTAAACTTAATCAAAATTTAAAACTTCTGGTCTTTGAAAGACACTATTAGGAGAATAAAACAAGCCACAGACTGGAAAACAATATTTGCAAATCATATACCTGATAAAGGATTTGTATCCAGGACATATAAAGAACCGTCAAAACTCAGTAACTTAAACAACATAATTAAAAAAAAACAGAAAACAGGCAAAGATCTAAAGAGAATTCACAAAGAAGCTACATGGACGGCAAATAAGGACATGAATACATGTTCAACATCATTGGTCATTAGGAAATTACAAATTAAAATCACAAGATGTTCTTATGCATCTATTAGAATGGCCAAACAAACCCACAGCCCTCTATGGTCTGTGCAGCAAATGGAACTCTCATATACTGAAGATGGGAATGTAAAATGGTACAAGCACTTTGGAGAACACGCAGTTTTAAATACAGTGTTAAATAAAACGTGCTAAATATACACCGCCTACGATACATTCCACTCCTGGGTATTTACCTAAGAAAAATGAAAGCTTAAGTCCATACAAAGACATATATATGAATGATCATAATAGCTCAAAACTGGAAATACCCAAATGTCCATCAAAAAGTAAATGAATAAACAAATTGTGGTACATCCATACAATGATTCCATTTTGCTACTTGGCAATAAAAAGGAATTAATTTTTGACACACACAACAGCGATAATCTCACAATAATTATGCTGAGCAAAAACCATACCAAAAAAAAAAAAAGAACACAAGCTGCATGATTTCATTTTTATAAAACTTTAGAAAATGCAAACTAATGTACAGTGGCAGAAAACAGATCAGTAAGTTACCTGGGGAAGGGATGGGCCAGGGGTGGGGAAGAGGTTATAAAGGATCATGAAGAAACTTTTGGGGATTATGGACAGCTTCTGTATCTTGACTGTGGTGATGGTTTCACGAGTGTTATATTTGTCAAAACTTATTAAATTGTACACTTTAAAGTTTTAAATCTCGTGTCAATTTTACTTCAAGAAAGTTGTTAAAAAAATCTATATCCTGTCAATCTATCAGCCACGTATAATGGTTGGATAAAGATATTTTCAGATATGCCAAGTCTCAAAAAACTTAGATCCCATGTTCACTTTTACTCAGGAGATGTGCTTCATTATAACATCAAAGTAACAAAGAAAGAGAAAGATCCAACAGAGGACAGGGAATTCCCAAGACAATGATAAAAGGGACGTCCTCGGATGACAGCTGTACAGGAGGCCTACAAAGCAACCAGACTATACTGGAGGAGGATGGACGATGGCAGCTCCAGGATAAAAATAAAACTTTGTGTTTGACAGAGTTTGTTGGAGGATTTAGGAAAAAGGCAATAGACACTTTTAATAGTGTTAAATGATTAAACGAAAAAATATGAGACAGTTGTTAACTCCAGGAAAAGAAGTTATATCAAAAAGGAACAAAGGGAAGGCTTCCCTGGTGGTGCAGTGGTTGAGAGTCCGCCTGCCGATGCAGGGGACACAAGTTCGTGCCCCGGTCCGGGAAGATCCCACATGCCGCGGAGCGGCTGGGCCCGTGAGCCATGGCCGCTGAGCCTGTGCGTCCAGAGCCCGTGCTCCACAACGGAAGAGGCCACAACAGTGAGAGGCCCGCGTACCGCAAAAAAAAAAAACAAAACAAACAAACAAAAAGGAACAAAGGAAGTTCCCTGGTGGCCTAGTGGTTAGGATTCTGGGCTTTCACTGCCGTAGTCTGGGTTCAATCCAGTGACCCGGCTGAGCAGCCGTAAACATTATCATATAAACACTAATGATTTAACTTATGAAGTGGATAGGTATAAAGATATAGTGATTCCTCATTTCCCCATGAGATTAAAAATAACAAGAAGTGAGTTTTTTGATCAACTTGAATAAAAAGTTTGGAGGATAGAGATAAAAAGGGCGAATGTCAACTTATATTTATTGCCTGGGTTATAAATTTTTTCCATAAAGCTTAACTTATTAAACTTAAATGACTAAATGACTACTCTTTATTATAAGATTATGTCCCCCCTTAAGAATGGTAACAATAGACGGCTATTTTTGCAAAATATTTCATCTTTACTTACAAATGATTTACAATGTATATAGTTCCAACAGATTTACAGAAAAGTTGAAAATACAGCGCAGATTTCCCATATTATACCTGTTTCCCTATTAATATCTTATGTTAATATTGTACATTTGTTAATTAATGAACTAAAATTGGTATGTCATTTAACTAAGTCTATATATACTTTATTCAAATTTCCTTCATTTTTACCCTATGTTCTTCTTCTGTTCCAAGATCCCACACTACATTTAGTTGTTAGATTTACTTAAGCTCCTCTGGGCTGTGAAAATTTCTCAGATTTTCCTGGTTTCTGGTGACCTTGACAATTGAGGAGTACTGGTCAGGTATTTTGTTGAACGTTGCTTCTACTGAATTTGTCTCATATCCTCATGATTAGACTGGGGATACATCCTGTCAACATAACTTATCCCTGTTGATGTTGACCTTGATTACTTGCCAGAATTATTCTTTTAAAATAAATAAATTTATTTATTTATTTATGGCTGTGTTGGGTCTTCATCGCTGCATGTGGGCCTTCTCTAGTTGCGGTGAGTGGGGTCTACTCTCCGTTGCAGTGCGCGGGCTTCTCATTGCGGTGGCTTCTCTTGTCGTGGAGCGTGGGCTCTAGGTGCGCAGGCTTTAGTAGTTGCAGCACTCGGGCTCAGTAGTTGTGGCTCATGGGCTTAGTTGCTCCGCGGCATGTCGGATCTTCCCGGACAAGGGATTGAACCTGCGCCCCCTGCATCGGCAGATGGATTCTTAACCACTGCACCATCAGGGAAGTCCCACTTGCCTGAAGAATTATTTGGCAGTTTTTTCTACTATAAAATTACTCTTCACCTCTCTCCATACTGTACTCTTTGGAAGGAAGTAACTATTCGAAGCCCATGCTCAAGGAGTGGGGAATTAAGCACCCACTCTTTTTCAAAAAATTTATTAAAACAAATAAAGTAGCACTCTTAAACAAATTAATTAAATGAAGTAGCACTCTTCACCCCATTATTTCTCATTTCAGTATCCTGTTTGTTTCTTTCAGAGAATTTATTATGAATTTGATTTTAAGATTTTTGTGTGCACTTAATTTTTTACCTATCTTCTCTGAACTGTATTTCTGTCTTGTTCACAATATTCTCAGAGATCAGCATTGCAGGACTCAAATATTTGTTGTCTCTCAACTGGGGGCAGTGGATATTAGCCCCCTGGTAGATATTTGGCAATATCCCTTAAGAGGACTGGAGGAAAAGAGTCACATTCCTTTGCATTAACATGACAGGAGAGTCCAAAACGCTGTTTAGTGCCACTGGTGAGAAACCCTGATTTAAACTGAGGCTTTATGTTTTTGGTTATAAGTGACAGAAACCTAATTAAACTGTGGTTCCTAATTTGATGAACAAACTGAATTTGGTAGGGGCTAAGCAGAAACCAATTTTATTCTCTCATTATTGTCCCTGAATATTTGAGGATCCCTCTTTATTCCTCAGACAAAATCTTAGTCAAAGCCTTTAGCTTTTTTCCCTGGTATTATGATCTCTTTATCATTCATTTCTTAAATTTGCCATCTTACAGTTCTAAGAGCAGAGTTCCTAAGTTTAAAAAATCCCAAATAATGGGTATGTTGTCTTCACCTGGGTTAAGTGCATGCCTAGGGGTATTCAACCAGAGGGTCAGGGGCATAAAAGAACAGAGCAGCTCCAAAGACAATTATGTGGATGAATGGAATGAAAATTTCCAAGAGAGAAAAACAGGGGGTCAGGTCAACTCAGTATCACACACATACACACACACACAAATGATACTTGTTTAAAGGCTGAGAAAGAAGATTTCTGATGGGCGAGAGGAGGATCTTTTTAGGCAGAGAACAGCATAGGTGAAGGCACATCAGCAAGAGGCCATCAAGCACCCCCTCTTTGAGCATGGACTATCTACACAAATTATTTGGAATTCTTTCACATAGATTTCCTCTCCTTTAAAAACTTCCCCTTTTTGGGTTTGCAGTTTTCTCATCATTAGATTCAGACTGTATATTCCCAGTTGAAATACTACATAACTCATGCTACTCAGGGTAGTAAACCCAGATTATATGATGTTCATCTGCCCCTTATTGGTGACGATAAGACTTGGTCTAGCTGTGGGATCTGGTTCTCCACTGGTGTTTTACTGTTTTCCCTCTTTTAATAAGCAACCTATGGAAGACACTTCAAGACCATGCAAATATACTGCTCATCAAAATTTCACTCCAGATTTAGCATCCAATGATTCTTGCCCAATCTTTTACTACGATTTTCCAATCCCAGAATTCCTTCCATATTCATCAGTTGGCATTCTTCTGTCAGGAAGATCCTTCTTTTTTCTCTTATGGGTATTAACTCCTGGATTCCAACTTTTCAATGGTTTGTAATTCTTTATTGTCCTTTGTTATTTGGGGGCTCAAATCATGACAGATTCAGCCAGTGGGAACCCATTCAAGCTGACTCCTGTGTCATTCTGACATGCCCCTATCATTTTTGAACAATTTTTTGCTTTCTGGCATAACAAGACATTCTAGGCTTATCTCACTTTCCTGTCTCAGCTCTGGAATCAACCATTTCTCCAAAGAGCCTTGGTTTCTTTTACTAGGAATGTTAGAAATAAAGATCTAGGTGGTCCATGTGTTCATTGCTACTGGGGTATCTCTTTGCTTCTGGAGCCTTTCAGTGCATGTGAGTTGGAATATATATGCAGACATGTATGTGACATATGACTTACGTATATATACAATGTATTTTCAAAATCATAAGTTTACACTTACACCTCCAATTAGAATCCATCCCCACAAGGCTTTTCCTTACCTTCTCACATCCGTATTTGTCTCTCTCTTCTTCTATTGAAAACCCTGGCTTCCAACAAAATTAACATTTATTCATTTGCTCCATCCTTTTATATATTTAAATAGTTTCAGAGCATAACATCCATACTGCTACAAAAATGAACTTTTGAGTTCAGAATTTCTTTGTAGTCCCTTCTCCTCAAACTGAGGAACAGAGTACTGAGTTTTAGAGTTACTTGGATTAGCTATTTCTCCCTCCTTCAATTGTCAGTTTGAAATAAGTTGGTTTTGGTTTGCTTTTGGTTTTAGTCTCCCTTGACATCCTTATTGAGTTAATTTCATTTACTGGGACTATCAAAAAAATCACCCTGTTTTCAAATATAAACAGCTATACAAAAAGGTATAACTTGGAGAAATATTTCCTTCCCTTACCTCGCCACTGTCTCCTGTAGGTGGGTAACCAACTTTATTGCTTTCTGGTTCATCTTTCTTATGTGTGTATGTTTTAAAAAGGTAAACAGGTATATTTATGCTTCCTTATATACACAAAAGGCCACATACTAAATTCCTCTGTCCTTTAATTTAGAAATACATCCTGGAAACCACTTCATTTCAGGGCACAGACATCTTCCTCATTCCTTTTTAAGCTGCGCAGTTCTGCACTGTGCACATGTTTATTCAATCAATTTCATTTGGACACAATAGTTTTCAATGTTTTGGCAATAACAAATATTGCTGCAATGAACATATATACATGTATATATACATATACACATATATGTATATAAATTGTTTGAGGTATAACTTCAGGGTATATTCTCAGAAGTGTGACTGCTGGGTAGAATGGTGAATGTTTTGTTAGATATTGCCAAATTCCCCTCCACAGAAACTTTACCATTTTGTATTTGCTCCAGCAATACTGGGAGTTTTGTTTTTTTTTGCCATATAATATGCTGGATGAAAATGGTATGTCAGTAGTCTTTTTTCCCCTTTTTTTAAAAAAAACTTTTTACTTGGAAATAACTCCAAATTTACAGAAAAGCTGGAAATATAGTACAAAGAAATCCTGTGTATTCTACTCAGATTCACCAATTACTAAAAAATCGCTCCATTTGTTTTATTCTTCTCTCGAAATATATAGATGTTTTTCTGAACCATTTGAGAGTGAGTTGCATACAATTTTTTTTTTTTTTTTTTTGGCAGCAGCATGCAGGATCCTAGTTCCCTGACCAGGGATCAAACCCATGCCCCCTGCAGTGGAAGTGTGGAGTCTTAACTACTGGACCACCAGGGAAGTCCCATACATGTCTTTTTATTCCAAACTACTTCAGTGTGCATTTCCTAAGAATATAAACTTTCTCTCATCACTATAGCACAGTTACTAGTTTCAAGGAATTTAATGTTAATACTTTGCCCTAATTTACCATCCATATTTCAATGGACCCAATGTCCTTTATAGAATTTCTTCCCTCTAGTCCAGCATCACATGCTGTATTTGTTTCCTTTAATCTAGAAGATTGTTTTTGGAGAATGTAGGCCTCCTCTCCTCTTTTTTTTTTTAATAAGCAAGAAATAAGGAAATTTATTATATTAGTATTAAGTTACAATATAAGGACAAGCTATATATATATATATAGAGAGAGAGAGAGAGAGAGGGAGAGAGAGGGAGAGAGAGGGAGAGAGAGAGAGAGAGAGGGAGAGGGAGAGGGAGAGACACAGAGACAGAGACAGAGATAAATGTACATACGTCACCAGTTTGGGAGAACTTACATCACCAAGTTGGGAGAACAAGCAATATATATATAGATAGAAATAAAAGTGCATACAGCACCAATTGGGGAAACACCTACATCCAGACCCAAGCAATGCTGGGAAGACCTCTCCTCTTTTTAATGGGATGCTTTTCATTTGGGGTTCATCTGAAGTTTCCTCATTTTCAGGTTATATATCCCCATAATACTACGTAAGTGATATATCCTTCTCAAGAGTATTACATCCAGAGGCACAAGATACATATCTGCCCCTCAGTGGTGATGTTCATTTTCATCACCCTGCCAAGGTGTTATCCAGTTTTTCCAGTATACTTACCATATTTCTCCTTGCAACTAATAAGCAATCTTGGGGACACATTTAAAACAAACTAATACAGTTGCTCACTGAAATTCTACCCCCCTCATCCCTAAATTAGGCATCCAATAACTCCTGCAGAACCAAACATTATGATGTCTGCAAAATGATTTTCTAGTGCTAGTACTCTTACCAGTCAGCAGGAAACTCTCATCATCCCCTTTATATATCTATCTACCTATTCATTATCAGTATGAGTTCACTAACTCCTATTTCCCCGCCCCACCCCCCTAGTTCATAATTCATTTCTGTCTTTAATTATTTGGGGGTTCAAATTATCCCAGATTTGGCTACTAGGATCCCCTTGAACTGACTCCCATGTCATTTTGACATGCCCACATCAATTTTTGAGCAGTACCTTACTTTCTGGAATATCAAGATATTCTAGGATCATTTTAAACCCTACACTGCTCCAGCTCCTAAATCAACCTTTTCTCCAAGGAGATCTCATCCTTTTTAGTGGGGATTGGTATTAAAAACCAGTATAGTTCTACACTAAGCCATTTTTGTACCTTTCTGTATATGTGTGTGGACTTGTCTGTTCTTATCTCTTGCCCTTTAAGTGTTTTTAATCTTTTAAATGTTTTTTCAAAACTCTTTGTATTTAGGAATTTACCCTAAATTTACCTGTTATATATGGCAAATTTTGATTTCATGGAATTTTTTGCCATACAATTAAATAAAATTTTTTTAATGTAGTAAAACTTATCAGTGTTTTCTTTCATTGTACCTTGAGTCACAGAAAAATTTCCCTTATACCATGGTATAGAAAAATTCACCCATATTTTGTTATTTACATCTCTGATCCATTTAGAGTTTATTCTTTTTTTTTTTGCGGTACACGGGCCTCTCACTGTTGTGGCCTCTCCCATTGCAGAGCACAGGCTCCGGATGCGCAGGCTCAGCGGCCATGGCTCACGGGCCCAGCCGCTCCGCGGCATGTGGGATCCTCCCGGACCAGGGCACCAACCCGTGTCCCCTGCATCGGCAGGCGGACTCTCAACCACTGCGCCACCAGGGAAGCCCCTAGAGTTTATTCTTATGTATGGTATAAACAGTGGCCCTAATATTATCTTTTCCCAACTATCTAGTTGTACCATCGCTTTTTACTAAAATGTCCCTTTTGTCACAGTGCTTTGAAATACCACTTTATGTTTTAGATTTCCATATGTAGTTGTGTCCATATCTAAACGTTATACTATCTTATTGGTCTGTCTATTCATGTGCCAATAGCTTCCTTTTTAAATTAGAGAGCCTTCCTAGTCTAGTCTGAAATCTGGTAGGCCTAGACACCCGCCCCCAATATTCTTCCTTTAATGCTTTGATATTCTTGCATGTTTTATTTTTCCAAATGAACTTCAGTATTAACTAGCTTAGTTCTATACCAAAAAATTGTTGGGTGTTTTTATTAGGGCCTCATTAGATTTACTAACTTCGGAATCTTCATAATGTTGAAATGTCTTAACTGAGAACAAGAAACGTTGTATAGTTTGCATCATATAGGCTTTTGAACAATTTTTGTTAAAAGGAAATCCTTATGAATTTAAGTATTTTATTTTTCGTGGCTAATGTAAATGCAATTTTCCCTTTTGTTATATTGTTGAATTGACTGAGTACACTTAGATTTATTATTTTATATCCTGTAATCTTGCTAAATTATTTGGAAAGTTTTATCATTGATTTTCTAGGGCTTTCCAGATACACTATAATGTCACTTGCAAAGAAACTTTTCTCTTTTCCACTAAGCTTATAATTTTCTTTTTCCTAACTGTATTTTTTTGCATTGGCTTTATTTATTTATTTATTTTTGGCTGCGTTGGTCTTCGTTGCTGCACGGGCTTTCTCTAGTTGCGGCGAGTGGGAAGAACTCTTCGTTGCTGTGCGCAGGCTTCTCACTGAGGTGGCTTCTCTTGTTGCAGAGTACGGGCTCTAGAGCACAGGCTCAGTGGTTGTGGTGCACGGGCTTAGTTGCTCCGCGGCATGTGGGATCTTCCCAGACCAGGGCTCAAACCCGTGTCCCCTGCACTGGCAGGCGGATTCTTAACCACTGCGCCACCAGGGAAGCCCCAGGATTAAGATATTTTGATGTATGTATGTATGTGAGTGTGCATGTGCATTTACGAAAATCATGTTAAGGAAGGATCTATCCATTCCTGTTTTCTTAAAAGTTTTTATCAGGAATAGGTGTTGAATTTGTCACAGACTTTCCCAACATCTAAAAAGAGAATGACTGTTCTCCTTAGAGCTATTAATATGGTAAACTATATCAACAAACTTCCAAATACTGAATCATTCTTGTACTGCTACTATCAAGCTCACTTCGTCATAATGTATTTGACTATTGTGTTAAGAGATTGCACAATATTTAGGATTTTGCACTGATATTCATAAATGTCTAATTTTCATTTTTTTGCACCATCTTTATCAGGTTCAGAAATCAGTATTAGTCTTGCTTCATAAAAATAATTAGAAAGTTTTCCTTCATTTTCTATGGTCTGAAATGATTTGTGTAGCATTGGGACTACATGCTATCTAAAGGTTTTGCAGATTCCCTTGTGAAATCACTCAGGCCTGGTGTTTTGTGGGATAGCTCCTTGATAATTTCCATAAAAGAAATAGAGAAATTTACCTAAGTTTTTAGGAAACTCTCTAGTGAGGTCAATTTTCTCAAACTGTATTTTCCTAATAATCCATTTCATCTAGGTTTTCAAATTTATTTGCACAGTGTGTGCAAAATAGTTGTGTAAGATTTTCTCAATTTCTTCTGTATCAAGTTATTTCCTTCTTATTTCTTATTTTGTATGTTTGTGCATTCTCCTTTCCCCCTTGATTAAACTAGCTAGTGGTTTACATACTTTGTGAATTTTCCCACAAAGGTCCAGGATTGACTCATCAATTTTATGTATAGTTTTTCTGTCCTTTAATTCATTAACTTCTACTTTTATCTATTATTCCCTTTTTTGTGTGTGTTTTGCTTTGCTCTTTTTGTTTCTGAGTTGGGAATTATTTATTTTCAATCTTCTATATTTACTATGCTAAAGTAACCGGATTAGGCCCAAGGTGGAGTTGCTCATGCTAAGCCCCAAGTCAGAAAGCCAAAATTTAGTGGTTAGTTTTCTACACTCCGCTCTTCCAGAAAAAGATAAGCCTAAGTCAACCTATCAGCACAAGTTACTTGACCCAGCTCCAAGACTTCCTTTTGCTCCATTAAGGCCAGCAACCCCATTTTAACCAATCAGCAAATGCCCAGTATAACTTCCTTGTTCCTCCTGCTCACTTTGGTCTATCAAAATCTCTTGGCCTTCTGCAGCTCTTCAGAGCTCCTTTCTACCTGCTAGACTGGATGTTGCCCAATGTATCAACTGCTGACAAAGCCAATAAAATCTTTAGAATTTACTTTTGAATTTTCCTTTAACAGCTGATAATTTAGGAGTACGAATTTTCCTCTGCTCACTGCTTTAAACGTATTCCACAGATTCTGGTATGTATGTAGCATTTTCATTATTATTATTTATAAATTTATTTATTTATTTACTTTTGGCTGCTTTGGTTCTTTGTTGCCGTGTGCAGCTTTCTCTAGTTGCAGCGAGCAGGGGCTACTCTTCGTTGCAGTGCGCGGGCTTTTCATTGCAGTGGCTTCTCTTGTTGTGGAGCACGGGCTCTAGGCATGTGGGCTTCAGTAGTTTTGGCACATGGGCTCAGCAGTTGTGGCTCACGGGCTCTAGAGCATAGGCTAAGTAGTTGTGGCACACGGGCTTAGTTGCCCTGCGGCATGTGGGATCTTCCTGGACCAGGGCTCGAACCCATGTCCCCTGCATTGACAGGTGGATTCTTAACCACTGTGCCACCAGGGAAGCCCCATTATTATTACTTTTTAGAAACTCTGTAATTTGTTTGCATTCCCTGTTTATCCAAAAGTTGATTTTTTTAAATTGAGGCATAATTTTGAATGCATATCAAAGATGCTGAACTTTTCAAGTTCAATCAAGATGCTGAAATTTTCTATCACTCTAGAAAGCTCCCTCATGTCCTTTCACAGTCAGTTTTTCTCCTCCTCCCAGTTTTAGCACAATTGCTTAATTTTGCATATATTTAAGATTTTACATAAATGGAATAAAACTATATGGACTATATTGAGATTTATCCATGTTATTTCATGTATAATGGTTCAACGCTTCTTACTGCTGAGTGAAACTGAACTTTATCAATGTATTAGTCTATCCATTCTCCACCCAGACTTGAATACTATGAATAAAACTGCTATGAACTTTTTTGCACAAGGCTTTCTAACATATAATAGAAGGTTTCTAAATTTCAAGATGGAAGTGCCCTTTTGCTTTTTGGTTTTGCTTTTGCTTTCTTGAATGGAACCTACTGATGTTTTCCTAATTTAGCAACAATTTTTATGAATACTCTGTGTTTGAAATATAGTGTCTACTAGGATGTAGCAATGGATATACCTGATGATCTGCCTTATTATGTGGTTTAGATCTTTTATAACCTTATTTTTTGTCTACAACACCTATCTTGTGCTAAGAGTATTAAAGTCTCCAATTTTTAGTGCTTTTCACTACTTGCATTTTTTATAGCTTCTGATTTACACAGATTGTTGCTGTTATTTGGTTCATATATACAACTATTGTACTTTTGTTGTGAATTGTGGTTGTAGCATTATAAACTGTCCTCTTTTGTCTTGTTCAATGCTTTTTGGTTTGACTTCTACTTTATCAGCATTGCCAATCCTGTTTTCTTATTATTTGTTTGCCAGGTATATCTTTGTTCATTCTTTTACTTCTACTGTTTTAAGGGCCTATTGTACATTATAAAGTGGGTTTTGCTTTTCTAAGCCAATTTGAAAATATTTTTAATTGGCGATGCGCCACTATTTCTTGCTGTGTATGTTGCTTTTGAGAAACCCAATACCAGTCTAATTCTCTGGCCCTTGTAAGTCACTTCATCTTTTTACCCTGGAGGCCCTGAGAATTTTTATGAATCTTTAAAGTTGTATAGCTTTACTAGAATATTATCTTGGAGTTTATATTCTGGTATGAACTTTTCATATATTCAAAATTCAAGATTCAGATCTTTTATTTCCAGAAAGTTTTCTTGATTATGCGTTTAAATGTTATGCTTTTATTCCTCTGCCTTCTTGAGAGACACCAATTACATGTGAGACTTTTTGTACCCACCTTTCACTAAAACTGTCATTTTCATTCTCTTAGTTTTGTTTTTCTTCTATGTCTTTTATTACATTTGCATTTGACTCTATTGTTTGTTGGGAAACTTGTAACTTAGTCTTCATTTCTGATATGATTTTTTTCCTTCTACTTTCTCAGTTTAATCTAATCTGACTTTATTTCATCCTGTTTTTTGTCCCTTTCTGTTCTGTGTTATATTTCTGAGTGAAGGTATTTTTTTACCCTTATCTCCAAATATGGTCTGAAGATGTTTTATTTCATTTTGAGTATTATTGTGTCAATTTTCTTCTGCCTCACGTTTTTCTTTTTTGGGGGAGGAGAGATACTCATCAGCTGATATGCTTTGACTCACACTGTTTCTTCTCAGAGAAGTTCTGTATGGATGTGATCCATTCTTTTCTATTTCTATTCATTTCATGGTCAGAGTTCCTAGTTAAAGAACATCCTCTTTCTTTTTCTGAAAGATTATTAATTTTTTCCTCTTCCTTCTTTCTCTTTATCCATGACTCCAAGTCTCCATGTCTTCACTCCTTCCCTATGAAGCACTGGTAATTTCAGCTTACCAATTCTGGTATTGCTTGCATTCAAGCTCTTCTCTGTGGCTGGAACTGTGAACTATCAGATTTCAAACCTGTGTTCAGTATTTTGGAACTTAAGTGATGAATTTCTCTCTTTTGGAAGTGGTACTTTTGTGCTTCATCTAAGCCTTCCATGTCCCTAAACTCTTTCAACAAACCTGTTAAGACTTCCCTTTCCCACTCTTCATATGGGCAGGAGGAGCGCTTGGAATCTGATTTCTCTGCTTATAGCTAATTTGAAGGTTGTGGTAATCTGTTTCTTAATGCTGAAGGCAGGGGTGGTGCGTGATTTATACATGCTTTTTTTTATTGGTTTATAGGTAGGTGGGTGGGAAAATTGCATCAGGCTTCTGCCACTGTTCTCCAGAAGAAGTCTATACATACATGTTTAAGTAGTATATTAGAATATATTATCTTAGAAATATTGCTTTTGCCATTTTCTGAAACACTTCCCCTGTCACACATTAGATTCACTTTTTGTATCACTTGACAGTTTTCCAGAGTAAGTCTTGTTCATTTTCATCTAATTTGGTTTAGAAACACATTTTCTCTACAGGAGTTTATTTGTGAATTCCGCAGTAACCTTATGAAATACTTTTGCTCCTTATTTGTAAAAAGTCTGTTAAGATTAGTAATACAACTAATATAAGTCATAGAACTTAAAGGATGCTTAATATGTGCTAGGGACATTCTAAGCACTTAATATATAGCAATGCATTTAATCCTTACAAATATTATTACTCCCTTTTTACAAATGAGGAAGCAGAGGTTCAAACGGATTAAGTAATTTGCCCAAGGTCACAGAGCTAAAATGAACACTAGCAATATGAATCAAGGGAATAATCTTAAATCTATGTTCAATTTTAACCTCCTTTCTCTTTCTTTCTTAATTATGGTTCTATCAGCTAACTTCTGTAAGCACAGAAAACAAATATCAAATAAAACTGTTTCAGGTAATGTGCCATTCTGAACACACTGCTCTTCAAAATAAAACTGAAAAACCATGTTAGGTGACTACTCAAGGCTTTGAATATAAGGTGATGGGATGACTGCAGGTGGTGAGACCTTGCCTAATATTAGGGCATATATGGTAACTCCTCAACTAGCACAGAGGAAGTCAAAATATAATACCTAAAATTCATACATCAGGTAATGGAAGTCTAATATTTAGAATTATGGAGATGGATATTAGATCAAAAAGATAAAAGAATTAAAAGTAGTTGTCTCAGGACTTCCCTAGCAGTCCAGTGGTTAAGATTCCGTGCTTCCACTGCAGGGGGCATGGATTTGATCCCTGGTCAGGAAACTAAGATCCCACATGCCATGAGGCACGGCCAAAAAAAAAAAAAGTACTTGTCTCATGAAAGCTGAACTGGGAAGAGAAAAAAAGATTGCTGCAAGGGATCCTTTTTGGGGGTACACTTCTACTATTGTTTACATGGTACTATCAAGTGCATGCATTTGTTTTATAAAAATAAAAGTTAATTTTTATAAAGTATAAACTACCTCTAAAGAATTCAATAATTGGTAAAAAAATTGAGAGACTGATGATATCTGGCATTGGTAAATTTATGTATGGGAGAAAAAGCACTCATATACACTTGGTAGGAAGGCAAACATATGCCATCTTTTTGGAAGGCAATTTGCATTACTTATGAAAACTTAAAAAAAATGAG
Organism: Grampus griseus; assembly: GCF_964374135.1. Taxonomy (NCBI): domain Eukaryota; kingdom Metazoa; phylum Chordata; class Mammalia; order Artiodactyla; family Delphinidae; genus Grampus; species Grampus griseus. Next base: position 25,065,223 of record NC_139014.1, read on the forward strand.
CATGCCTTTGACCAGGGAATTCCACTTTCAGGAATCTGTCCTTCAGAAATACTCATAGGACACAAGAATCCATGTGGAAGGATATTTCTTGCAGCAATAATGTAACAGTGAAAAACTGAAGGCAATCTAACCATCAGTAGGGGGGTGATTTACTATAGGTAAAATACTGAGTAAAAAGTATTTGAAATACTGAAAAAAAGTAAATTGCCAAATACGAATAATATGACTCATTTTTTATTAAAAGAAACAATATATGCTGGTATATGCACAGATTGATATATCTGTGTTTGTTTATGTATGCATTTAGAAAGATCCTGAAGGAATAGCTAAACTGTTAACAGTGTGAGAATGGGATGGGAGGATAATTTTAACTTTTCCATATTTTTCATTTTTTTTTTAAAAACAGTAAATATGTAACACTTCTATAATGAAAAATAAAACAAAAAAGAGGTTTTTAGAGTGACAAAATGTAGGAAGTCATAAATTGCAGTAGAATTTCATTTTCCTACCGTGACTGTAACCCTGATGAACCTTCCTCCTTATAAAATCTACAAAGGAATTAAAAAGTATAACCATTAACTTATTTGTATAATCACCCCACAGGTTGCAATAAAAGTGTAAACCTCTCCAGGAGAAATTTTACAGAAAATATTTGAGATTCTAAATGCAAGCACATATAAATATGCAACCAAGTCCTAATAGCATAATTTCAACATGAATAAACTAATCAAAAGTTAACCAATTCTCCATTATCCACACTAACAGGGTACAGTGACCCATATAATTATCAAAGTTTTATATTTAGTCATGGAATATAAGTTTTCTAGAACCTTAAGTCTGAACGTTGTATGTGTGAACTGACAAAGTTCAAAATAAGAATTAACAGATACTCTATGATGACTGGACTCAGTAAGAGCTACTTAGCTCTTGCTGCTTTCTTCCTCATACCACTATCAAGATACAATTCACTGGGCTAAACAGAAAGGCCTTCTGGCTTTCTAAGTTTACTATTAGGAGAAAAATAAATGGTAAGGATTTGGGATTGTTGGGTTTTTGTTTCCCACAAGTTCAATGTGAAAGAGTAAGTCCATGTCAAAAATACAGTCATCGAAACTGAAAGCAATAATATCCTGAATATCCCACCTAGAGAAAGTGAAAAGTACCCAGAGAAGGACAGGAGAGGACAATGTTCTACATAACAATACTCTAAGATTTAAAGCAACAGTGAGCAAAGGGAAGCTATCTTTGATATATAAAAAATACAAATTTCTATCTCTTTGGGTTCAAGTCCTGGTTCTATTACGCAGGACTTTGGATGTAACAATTATTTGGGTCTCAGTTTCCCTTTCTTCTAAATAAGGAAAACACCACTTACCACACAGGAAGGATGTTTGAAAAATAAAATAATTCACATGAATGCACTTTCAGTTCTTCAGAAGAAAGTTATGACTCCTTAAGTATGAACCTGAAAAGCTAATTAAAAATAAGATGACCTCGTCAAAATTAAGTCTGAAATACAGTAACCGAGAGGGTCTTTGAGATCATTCATTATCAGCTATCAATTCTACTCCAAATAACTGAATTTATATTAAGGCTGGGCTGAAGTGTAAATGTAATTTAAGTAATCAAACAAGAGCATTTATAATGTTAATGTAGCAAAAATAAGTTAAATAGGTTATTCAGCATCATCTTGATTTGATATACCTAAAAATACTGATGCAAAATGATGACATTCTCTTGGTGTTTATCTTTTAAAAATATATTTGGAGCTGGTTGCTCAAAAGATACACAATCACTAACAATAAACACTATAGGGTATTAATAATGGAACAATTGAAATAAGAGTTAAACACACATATGCACACAAGGGGGTTATTTCTCTGGTGTATAAAATAATCTGAAACTAGCTAATTAAAATTTTGAAGTCTAATAGTAAAGTAATAGATGGTATTATCCAACATTTACTGAGCAATATATACAAATCATTATGCTAAGCACCAGAAGTACAAAAAAGTGTTAAACTTAATATGCACATCCTAAAACTAGACTATAAACTACGGCCAAATAGTTGAGACAACAAGAAATTACTATATTAATTAATGCGTATTGTATATAACTAGTTCTACAATATAAGTAGGAATTAGATAATAACAGTGAAAAGGGAAATAAGAAAAAGGGATTCTGGATAGATATCTTAACATTTTATCATTTATAGCAGCTCCCATTTTCTTATACAGTGGTCATCACATCTGACTGGAGGTTTACGGAAACCTTGGGAGGAAGGCACGGCTGATTCCTGGCTGGCCCTTATTTTAGATGAGGAAAATGACGCCTGAAGAGATTAGGCAACCTGCATTAAGATCACAGGTCAGGAGGTGGCAGAGGCAGAGCCTGGCCAGTTTGCCAACTTTGTCCGTAGCTCATTTCTACTACATTACATTTTAAGTTATCAATACTAAAGTGAGAACTAGAAGGGAGCTCAGAAATCTTCTCATGCAGTATTGCTCTAACCAATCTGATAAACCTTTCTGAAGAAGGCTCCACCGCAGACCTACTGATTGATCACCCACAAGAGGGAGGTTTTGTATTTTTATAAGATCCCCAAGAGGTGATTGTGGTGATGAGCTAAGCTTGGAAAACACTGTTCTATTATCTGTCCAGTGTGGCAGACATGTGGCTATTTAAATTTACACTTGATTAAATGAGATTGAAAATTGGGCTCCTCAGCCACACTAGTTACCCTTTAAGTGCTCAACAGCCACATGTGGCTAGTGGCCACCATACAGATGGCACAGATATAGGACAGTTCCATCACTGCAGAAAGTTCTATTGGATAATGTTAATTCTAGACCAACCTTTCCACTCTAAGGATGAGAAAACTGAGGCATAGAATCTTGTCCAACAAGGCATATGAAGTTATTTAGTGGCAGAATTGAAATGCTAACCTAATCTGCCAGTGTCCCTCATACTGCATCACTTCATCCCCATAAATTTAGGGTTTATTCAAATGGGAATTGTTTTCTTTCCACCCTTCCTTGTGGGTTGCAGTAAGAAATTTTAAATTTATGGGAAAAAAATCCTAAAAAAACAAAGGCTTATTTAAAATTCATGACTAAAATCAAACAATTTGCAATTTTTGTATAAAATTAAAAGTAGCCTTGGACAGTTAAGAATACCCTAGTGTTAGGATGCATATCTTAGTTTAACTATTAACTCCTTCCTCTTTTACCATCCTGATGTTTTTATCTTTCTTTTGGATCTGAAACTCTGAAACTAATGATAATTGGCTTACCTTAACATTATAAATATGAAAAAGTTAAATCTTACTTAGCAAACATTTTAAAGATGAACAATTGAGAAACAAAGAGCAACCAAAAGAATAGTGACTTGTCTAATTTTAGGATGTGGTCACTCAAATCACTGAGAACTCATGGCTTTCAGTAATCTAGTGGTTTTGTATTTATAACATTAATAGGTTGTTTTCACTTCTAAGCTATAGTTTAACCTTCCTTTGACAACTATGTTACATTTAAAACAATTTAAATAGTTTTAATTTCTGATGAAACTGAGGGTTTGAAGCCTCTGAACATCTAAGAAAAGGTTTAGACACTAATTAAATCAACATATAACCAGCCATAAAAATATACAGTAGTGTCTTCTTTAAAAATAAAACCAGTCATTCCTGTCTAGTATGTTTAGAATGCAAACGTCTCCAAAGTCAGTCAGCTTAAGTCATGACAGTTCATGTTTAAAGTGAACAGGAACTTGGGAATTTCACGTTAATGAAAACTTTCAAGACAGAATTATGCAGCTCCATTAACTTTTATCAGTATCTAGTATTCATTCCCATGTTAACTTTCAGTGACTAGATTTAGAGAAAATATCACATGTCAAAGTGTGTACAAAATTAAAAACTGGACAGTTAAAAAACATGGTTCAACATAAGATATTTATGAACAGATACTTATTCAGACAGTTTTTGCCATAATTTGCAAGTCACCCAGAAGCGTGGAGTATGGGGTTCTACATAAGTAGAAGCTACTTGTTATTCAGGGAAGGAGGTGGTGCAAAAAAAGACAGCTATTTTCTTTCTAAACACTCATCGGTGTAGAGGTAAACAAATGAAAAAAAATACAGTGTAAGCACATTAGAGCAGAGCAACAGTCTCCAAGTCATAAAAGGGGGAGAGAAAACAATTTCTGTGCTCTAACATTTTAACCGGGGGACTGGGAGTTTAAAGTAAAATTCATTCTCTGGCTTTTATACTAGATTCATTACCTCTACATTTTATCTGTTACGTCTTGACTCCCACTTCACCATATTAGGAAGAGGAAAACATGTGCCCCCAAGATTCCTATGCCAATAAAACTTCTCTTGGAAGCAGCATAGCTCACCAAATGAAGGAGAGTATTAGAAAAATGCTAAGTGACAATAGTAGAACTGAACTATCTAAACCACCGAGTGATAACTACTGATGTATACTAATACAAGAAGCATGAAAAATATTGCAAACTCTAGGCAAATATTAAAAGTGTTGCAAAAATTTCATATCTCATTAAAAATTGGAAACGAAAAAGAGAATGTATTGTGAAGGAGGGGCCCCAAGCAGGAAGCCCAGCTTGAAAGGAAAACACAGGTCAAAAGGAGGTGGTGGTGGGGAGTGCAGTTCTTCTGATCATCCCTCTACCAGGAGATGCTTCTAACAGCTTTGGTACTATCTCCAAGAGGCAATTTAGGCATCCCTTAGGGAAAGTGATTTAGGCAACGAGAAATGTGATTTGAGATAGAATGCTGAAATTTCTAACTTTAAAAAGATGCACTAGTGAGAGAAAACAGCCATGAAATTCCCAGATCCTATTTCCCAAACTTCCTGTAGAAAAATATCAACCATTCTCAGACATAGAAGCCAGCACATTTGAACTGACAAATGTAACAAAACAAAGTTTTCAGACGGCTCTCACTATCTCTCAAGCCCTCCTTCCCCCACTTCCCTGCTGTTCTTTCCTGGCACACAAAATATAGGCCAATGAGCAGTGGGTGAGGAGAATGTGAGAGAAAATTTGAGAAGTAAAAAGGGAATCCACTTAATAAGGACATGAATGAGTCTAAAGAGTCTAATAAGGGTAGGCAGACAACAATCAGAACTGAACGGCAAGGGCTTTCCATGGCAGCAGCGAGCGCTCAGTGTTTGCAGGGGTTTAGGCAGAGGCCAGGCTACCTACCACTTGTCAGAGAGGCTGCACAGGGGACGGCTGCTTTGGGTGACCTCTAATGTCTCTTCCGACTCTGAAATGTTAGGATTCTTATTTCACAAAAGAGAACGCAACGGTCGTAAAAGCCCACCGACCTAGAACCCTTTTAAATAGGCGGCGGCTTCCCAATCACCACTCCCACCTCTCCCATCCCACACGTGCCCACCCCGCCCCCTTTCAATTTTTCCACCTCCACGTGCGAAACGCCTCGTGGCACCTGCCCCACAGCCGAGAGGCGCCTTCCCCTGCAAAGCACCAAAACTCTGCCCCCTTGGGAGAAGTGAAGACTCCACTCCCCGATTCTTGGGCGGCCAAAAAAGGAAGTCTCAAATCCAGCCTTTCTCCCCAAGCCAGAGCTGAAGGGGGACGGGAGACCGGAACGAAGAGAACTTTCTTCTAAAATTTTTCTTCCAAAAAGTAAAGAGGATAGAGAGAACCCTGATGAGTCCGGGGATGGGGGGAGGGGAACCCCCGAATCGTTTAACGGCCGGTAGGGGGAGGGGGGCTCCGGAGGTGGAGGGGGCGTGGGATGGAGAAGCAGGCCTGGGAGCGGGGTCAGGGGGCTGCAGGGGTTCCTGGGGTCGGGGGGCTGCCGGCGTCCCCCCAACCTGGCACACAAAGCAGATGCCGCGCTCGGCTCTCACCAGATCCTTTGTGTTTTCCATCAGGGCCTCATGGGTAGGGGCTGTCCGTGCTCCCCGGGCCCGCGGCGCCCCCTCCCGAGCTGGGGGCAGGCGCCTCTCCCCGGGACTACGGCGACTACAGGGGGGCCCCGACTGGGCCCAGACCGGTGGCGGCGGCGGCAGCCCCCGGATTTCCCCCCTTTAACTCGGGTGGCCCCAGGATATCAACAACATTAGCATAGCCCTCCCTCCCCAGCGCGCCTGCGCCGTGACCCGCGCCCCGATTGGCCCACTTCCCTACATACCCTCCGTCTGTCTTCCAGCGTGGGACCCTCTGCAGGCTCCGTACTCCGAGGGCCGTACCAAGACGAAGGGGTGGAAAAGGCGATTGGGCTCCTGTAAGTCGAGTGGTTAAAAAGTTAGGAAGAAGAGTAGCAGTTTTAGCCTGTCATCTCAGTTTATACCCTGGCTTTCTTGCGCTCCTTTCAATCAATTGCAGCTGCGAAGTTCTGTTGGAAAAAAATTTCCACTCCAGTCACGCCGCTTCCCCCTCCACCCGGAAGATTGGTTCTCTCGGAGGAACTCCCACACGGGGAGGGGCTCGTGAGGGGATGGGCGTTACACAAGGGGGACAGTGCTGGTCACGTGCTCACAGGGCGGTGCAGCCTCTTTCCGGCCCCCCGTGGCCTCAGCCGCTACGAAAAGCAAGGGCCTCGGCGCACGCGCAGTGAGGATCCACGTGAGCACCTGCGTTCCTTCTCAAACCGAACCATGCCGCCGGAACGGAGGAGCCGAACGAGACCGGACCGGAGAGCCGGAGCGAGACCAGACCGGAAGACCCGAATGAGGCCGGACGATAGAGCCGCGGGGCCGGGCGGGCCGCTCCAAAAGGCTGCTCCTTCATTTCAGCGGAAATCGCCGGCCCGGCCGCGCGCGGCGGCCGCCGTAGTCGCGGCCGAGGAAGAGAGACGGCTCCGGCAGCGGAACCGCCAGACGCTGGAGGAGGACAAGCCGGCCGTGGAGCGGTGCTTGGAGGAGCTGGTCTTCGGCGACGTCGAGGACGACGAGGACGCGCTGCTGCGGCGTCTGCGGGGCCCGCGGGTGAGGGAGGCCGCGGCGTGCGGGCTGGGCGCTCGGTGGGCGGTGTGCCTCCGAGGGCGGAGCCTGGGCGACCTGTGGCGCAGGGGAGCGTTCAGGTGGGAGGGAACCGGGAATGCGGGCGCCGCGGGGTGCCAGACTGAAAGTCCCGGGAGGGCGGAGACCGCGCCTTTCTCCGCCCCCGAGGGAGCCGCTGAGCCTGGTATGCAGCAGGTGTTCAACACATATTCGTTTAGCCAACTAATCGTGAGCATCTTTCGATTAGTGGCAGTGGCTCAGTTCCACTGTTTTCTCCCCAGGCTCAGTGTTTCTTCTCTCTTGGTCATTCAATCGCCTGCCTCAATACTTTGCTGTGATTCAGAGGTTGCACTTCGTTTGTGAAATCAGAATTCGTGGGCACAGGCCTGGGAGTCTGTTTTAACAACCACATCGAGTGGTTGATAAGCCAGCTTTTGAGAGTGACCGTGTATTCGTCTATTAAAGTAATATTTGTGAGCCAGTTTGGCGCCAGATACTTCTCCTGGCAGTGCAAACCCTGCATGATTAATTGATTATAATTTTTTTGCATGCTTTTTGCTTTTTTTTTTTTTTCATCCTATACGTGTCTTTTCTTCCAATATAGGAAGTCTCAGGCAGTTTCTAGGCACTGGAGGAGAAACAGCAGTGGACGAAAACTAACAAAAATCCCTGCCTTCTTGGAGCTTGGATACTTAGTGGCAGAGGCAGAAGATAAAATTCAAGTTATGTCAGTGAAGTGCTGAAGGAAAAAAAAAATAAAGGCGTTCAAGAAAGGGAGATAAGCGTGTGTCGAGGGGGCCTGTGAAATTTTACATAGGGTAGTCAAGCAAAGCCTCACTGAGAATTACTCAGTTTGATAAACGAATGCAGACCTACCAAGTATCAGTTGATTGCCAGAACCTCATTTGGGTGCTTATGGGAGAGGTTGCAGAATCTAGTTGGGAGATAGAGAAATGCTACTGGAAAAATGCTGAACTGTGTGACAGTTTCCCATTCGGGAAAAGAAACAGTTTAAGTGAGGTGGGGTTTGTTGGGCTTTGAAGGATCATAGGCCAATAATAGAGCAAGTAGAAATCATTTGGACATTTCTATCATGTGGTTTTGGGAAAGCTCTCAAGCTCACTTCAGGTGAAATTCTGTGGTCTAGATTTAGATTTGTTTGGGTAGTATAAAGTTTCTTGAGGAGGTAAGGGGTCAAGAACAGTTAAGAAAAGTGGAGAAGTATGTTTATGAATATGAAATATGACTTAATTATGACATTCAGTCATGTTATTTTATCTTTGGTGTCTGCCTTTGGTCCTGTGATTTCTGTAGTTCTGTGATTTTCCCTGCTCCTTTATTCATCTGTCAACTTACCTTTTTTACTTGTCTTACTTGGTTTTTTCCTTTCAGCAAGTTGACTCTTTGACTATTCCAATCTTACCTCATGTGTCCAACGGGGGGTGCCATTCTCTAATCTCCTCATTTTCTGTTCGATCTCCAGCATTTGCTGTGGTAGCATTCTGTCCCATAATTTGATAAGAGGGCCATGAAAACAAAGCATTCTACAAGCCACTATTCTGCAAAGTCTGCCACCATGGGGTATGAAAGACTCAGTGCTTGTGGGTATTTTGTCTTTTCTAGGTTCAAGTACAAGAAGACTCAGGTGACTCTGAAGTGGAGAATGAAGCAAAAGATAATTTTCCACCTCAGAAGAAGCCAGTTTGGTTGGATGAAGAAGATGAAGATGAGGAGATGTAGGTTGCCTAATTTTTCTTCTGGAGTCCCTGATTCTTCAAAAGTTACTTTGCAGGTTTTAAGAAAGTTCTCTTTCTGAATATGTGAGTACGTGAAGACTTGAAAAATACTGGAAAGTATAGCAAAGATCATTCATAATCCCATCACCAAGGGAGAACCACTGTTAACATGTTGGCATACATCTCTCCCTCTTTCTTCTGTGCTGTATAGAAAAGCTAAAAGAGCACAGTGTTTGGGGTCAGACCTGAGTTTGCCTCCTAGTTAGGCCAGTTCCTAACTGACCATTGGCAAGTTTGGAACCTACCTTTTCTCATGTGTAAAATAGGGATAATAGTAACTATATCAGAAGGCTCTTGAGATTAAATAGTGTATGTAGAGCTCTTAACACAATGCCTGAAATTGAGAAAAGACCAAAAAAAGTTAGCCATAATGTACAATATGTACCTTAAGATGAGAATGTATTGTATTGCAAGTATTTTCCCCAATTAAAAAAAAAAACCTTTATAAACATATTAAAATGGATGTATTATAGTCCATTATATGATTTAACCATAATTTACGTAGCTATCGTTGGATAAATATTTTTCCTCTTAATAGATTGATGTTGAGATGAGCATCTTTATGCATAAATCTTTTTCTACTTAAAATTATTTAAGAAAGATTCTTTGAGATAGATGAACTTAGTCAAAGAGCAGACATTTTTAAGGTTCTTGATAAATACTGCCAGGCTGACCCTGAGGTTCTGCTAATTTACCTTTCCATTGAAGAGTGTCCGTTTCACTCCATTTTAAAAGCAATGATTTCTCTGGACTTCCCTGGCGGTCCAAGTGGTTAAGACTTTGCCTTCCAGTGCAGGGGGTGCGGGTTCGATCCCTGGTGGGGGAGCTAAGATCCCACATGCCTTGCGGCCAAAAACCTACAACATAAAACAGAAGCAATATTGTAACAAATTCAATAAAAACTTTGAAAATGGTCCACATCAAAAAAATCTTAAAAAAAAATAAAAGCAATGATTTCTCTTTTTTCAGACATTGTCAGTTTCGGGTGACAGTTTAGGGTAGGAAACATGTAACTTGTGTTGAGAAAACTATTAGTGTTGGTTTTTCTTAAAAGTAGTCTCCATTATGTCTTTGCGTATTTGTCTACTGGAGACTTTCATTTTGTTTTTTTATTTTTAAAATAAAAATTGTACATAAGGTGTACAACATGATAATTTGCTATATGTATACACGGTGAAGTTATTACTATAGTTACGTGAACTAATTAGCATTTCCATTTCTTCAGATGGTTACCATTTTTATTTGTGGTGAGAGCCCCTGAAATCTACTCCCTTAGCTAATTTCCAGCGTACAATATTGTCATTAACTGCAGTCATGCTACGTAACTGCAGCTTTGTACCCTTTAACCAACATCTCCCTATTTCCTCTACCTTCTCACCCCTGGTAACCATCATTCTGCTCTTCGCTTCTACGTATTCTATTCTTTTCAGATTCCACATATAAGTGAGATTATGCAGTACTTCTCTTTGATGTCTGTTTTATTTCACTTAGCTTGACGTCCTCCAGGGTCATCCATGTTGTCGCAAATGGCAGATGAGACTGTTTATTAATGATTTTAGTATATCAGCTCCTTGCATATTGAGAATTTCAAACCTTTATATGTCAAATTTATTGCACATTATCTAGCTTTTTGTTTGCCTTTAAGTTTGTTTTAATGTTGTCTGATGCACAGAATATTTTAATGTTGATGTAGTGAAGTCTATGACACTTTTCCTTTTTTTTTTTTTTTTTTTGGCTGTTGTTTTCAGTAAAAAGTTCTTCAGAGAGAGAGAAATATTTGCCTGTATTTTTCCTTCACAGTATTTTAAGGTTTGGGTTTTTGTTTTTTTTTTGTTTTTTTGTATTTAACTCTGATTTACCTGGAATTTATTTTGGTGAATGGCATAAGCTGTGTCTAGATAAGTAATTGTGAATTTGAAATAACTCTTCAAAGGGTAAACTAGATGATCCAAAATATTGGAGATTCCTTTTTGTTTCGGGAAGAATGGAGAATGTGCATTGGAGATGTTCCACATCTTATAAATCTTGACCTATGTTGTTTGCTCAAAATACTAAAGGCAGCAACTATTTATGTTGATTCTTTAAGTTATTGAAAGCATGCTGTTTTCTGTTTTTTTTATAGGGTTGACATGATGAACAATCGTTTTCGGAAAGATATGATGAAAAATGCCAGTGAAAATAAACTTTCAAAAGATGAGCTTCAAAAGAGACTTAAGGAAGAGTAAGTGTCCTTTTTTATAGGTTTGCCAAGATGTATTTATAACCAGTATTTTATTTTGATTTGCTCAGTCTTTGGCTTCTTGGGTAGTCAGATTTCCGTTTTGAATTGGAAGAGCATTGTTCTTGGAAGACATGATTAAGTTTTAGTATGGGGGCCTGAGAAGGAATCAAGTACAAAAAACTTTGGAAAAAACCTGTAATCCCACCATTTAAATATAATCAATGATATTATTTTTTTTAACATCTTTATTGTAGTATAAACGCTTTACAGTGGTGTGTTAGTTTCTGCTGTATAACAAATCAGCTATACATATATCCCCACATCTCCTCCCTCTTGCATCTCCTTCCCACCTTCCCTATCCCACCCCTCTAGGTGGACACAAAGCACCGAGCTGATCTCCCTGTGCTATATGGCTGCTTCCCACTAACTGTCTGTTTTACATTTGGTAGTGTATATATGTCCATGCCACTCTCTCACTTTGTGTAAGCTTACCCTTCCCCCTGCCCGTGTCCTCAAGTCCATTCTCTGTCTGCGTCTTTATTCCTGTCTTGCCTCTATGTTCTTCAGAACCTTTTTTCTTTTTTTAGATTCCATATATATGTGTTAGCATAGGGTATTTGTTTTTCTCTTTCTGACCTACTTCACTCTGTATGACAGTCTCTAGGTCCATCCACATCTCTGCAAATGGCACAATTTTGTTCCTTTTTATGTGTATTAGCTATTTTAAAGTCCTTGTGTGCTAATTCTGTCAGGTCGGTCATTTCTGTTTCTGTTGACTGCTTTTTCTTCTGGTTATGGTTCATGTTTTTCTGCTTCTCTGTATATCTAGTAATTTTGATTGGATTCTGGGCAGTGTGAATGTTATTCAGTGTCTGGATTTTGTTTTTTGCTTTTAATGTGTGTTGAACTTTGCCTTGGCAGGCAGTTAATTGACTTGGAAATCACTTTGATCCTTTCAGGATTTGTTTTTAGCTTTCTTCTACAGTAGCATTTATTCTAGGCTGGTTTAGCCCCCTTATTAAGTTATGACCTTCCTGGGATCTCTCCTGAATGCCCTGAGTGTTCAGTAAGGACCCTTCCTCTGACTGGTTGAACTCAAATGTCTGAGTTTTGGTTCTGTGCAACTTACAGACCCCTAGTAGTTCTTTGCTTGACCTCATGGAGTTTCATCCTATGAGTGTGCAGTTTAGTATTCAGAAGAAGTGTCTGTGGACCCCTGTGCAGATTTCTGGAGCTCTTTCTCTTTTTCTTCTACAGTTGACTGCCCCTCAAATTCGTGTTGTTTCAGCCTCTTTCAAATCTGATCTTTTTTCTCCTTGTTTCTGTGTCAGGGTCTTATAAAAATGCCTTGAGGGGAAAATCCCAGTAATGGCATTGCTCACCTTGTTATTTTTCTTCTCTTAGAGATCATAGTCCTATGTTGCCTGTTGTCCAATTCCTGAAAATAGTTTCACATATTTTGTCCAGTTTTCTAGTTACTTATGGCTAGTGGGCTTAGTTTGGTGGACTTGTCTGTGATTCTGCATTAAACAGAAAGATTCTTTTCAGGCTTCCAAATACCAGCCCTTCAGAATATAACTGTCATGCTTCTCCTGAAGCTTACTTTTTCCAGGATGAAATGCTCCCATTTTATGCAAAGGATATATGATGAAGTTTTGTTTATTTTACCAATCTGGTTGTTTTCTTTCAGACATGTTCTAGTATTCTTTTGTGTACTCTGTGTACTATAGCATTGATTTATAACCACAAAGAGATTTCTATTTCTTTACTTAGTCACCAAATCTGGTGTGTTGATATGTGCAAATAAGACAACTGTGTAACTAGATGTAAATAAATAACAACAAATATGTATCCAGGTGGTTATTACCAATTTAGGACTATCCTGTGTGAGTAGCCCTTCTGTTCTGAAAGATGATAACTTCTTTGGAAGAGATTCTATTCATGCTCTGACCTATATTCTTGAAATGTATTAAACTCTATATAAATACAGTGGTCACTACAAAATTTTATTTTTACATTTTTGCTTAGATTCCAGCATGCCATGGGGGGAGTACCTGCCTGGGCAGAAACCAATAAGCGGAAAACATCTTCAGATGGTGAGTGTTGACACCTCTGTTTAAGTTGGTAAATAGATTCCTATTCCTGTTCTGTTATTGTTTGAGGTTTCCCACGAGGCTTGTTAAAACCTGGTGTTTGAAATATGTCTTTTTTTTTTTTTTAATGTCTGGTTTTGAAGTCTATCATTTTTCTGAAGGAAGCTCTTCTACAATAGTGTAAGAGGTACTTAGTAGCATATTCTTTACTTGTAGAGACAATAATGGATGGATTTTATGATGTTTTTCCTCAACAGAACTGTGTTACATTATGGCATAGATTAAGTAAAAAATAAGTAGTACTGTTATTTCTTGATTCAGAGCCCCTTCCAAAGACATGAGCAGCTGATCTAGCTATCCACTAGGAAATGGAATGTCTTTCTAAGGAGCACATGTCAGGTTAGGCCCAGATGATTATTCACTTTCTAAAAACCTATTTTTCAACTGCAGATTTTAAGTTTGACTTGTACCAAAACTGTTTTCTGCTGTTTAGATCTTTGAGTTTAGATATTATTTATATGGATGGTTTGGCCAAGATCTGATTTGAGTTCTTGGAGTTATAAATTTTAGCCTTGGAATTGACTTCTGAAATCCTTGAGGAACTCCAGAGTATATCCTCCCATTGTAATACAGGAGCTGCTTTCTTACCATCTTTGGTATCTGATGAACCTCTGTTTGATTATCATCATCACCTCTCCCTCCCATCTCCCCACCCATGTCAGTCTTCATGGTATTCACGTATAGGGAGCCCTTACAAGGAGCCAGTTTTATATAATTCTGTTAGAAAACTTAATCTATTATTAAGTAGAAACTTACCTTCTGGTTTCCAACCAGATTGTTTTAGAGGTTGAAGGACTCTTAGTGATGTAGCCCAACTTTATCTGCTGCAAGAAACTTCTCTATAACATCTGTTAGATGATAATTTAGCCTCTGCTTAAATATTTCAAATAATGTTGTGCTCTTTATTAATTTCTTCCTCTTTTCTTCTTCTCTTTAAAAACTAATTGTAATTTTTTTACTATTGAAATTTGGCCTCCCTACACTGTAGTCCTCCCTTTCGAAGAGATATAATCTTATCTCTCTTTCATATAAAAGTCTTCTGTTATTTGAGAAATGTCTTTCCAGGTTTTTTTAAATATGTTAATCATCTTGTCCTGTCACTGTTTTTTTTGGCCGCCCCACGCAGCATGTGGGATCCTAGTTCCCAGGCCAGGGATCGAACCCATGCCCACTGCATTGGGAGCGTGGAGTCTTAACCACTGGACCACCAGGGAAGTCCCATCCTGTCACTTCTTTTTACATGGCATAATTATAAATCTCGGTCATCAGTTTACCTTCCTGGATGAAATATAATTTTATTATCCATTTTAGAATATTGGATTCATAGAACTACAGCAGTTTAGATATAGATTAGGTTTATGCTGACATTGAAGCAGGAAATCTCCCAGATCCCAGTGGCTTAATCCAGTAGAATTGTTTTTTTTCCTGTGAGTACAATTGAGGTGGTGAGAAGGTGATGCTCTACTTAAGGGACCCAAGTTTATAGACATTCTGCCATCTTCAGGCTGGCTCTTGCCATGTTGCCTAGGATATTGACCACCAGTTGACTTATAGGAGAAGAGAGAGAACTCACCAAGGGAAGTTTTTATTGTCCTGTCCTGGAAGTGCTACGTGATACTTTCACCTACATTTTATTGGCCAGAACTCAGTCATGAGGCCACACTAACTGCATGCAATACAAGGAAATATAGATTGTCCTTGTGCCCAGGAGAAAAAGGAAATGAATTAGGTCAACAGTTAGCCAGTCTGTTACTATCTGGGATATCCAAGTCTAATACCTTAATTGTACATATGACAGTAGTAAAGTTCAAAAAGATAGAAGTGACTTGTCCAAGGTATACTTATTGGCGGAGTGGTGACTACAACCCAGCTTCACAGTTATCTCCAACATATTATTTGTTTTTATCTGTAAATACTAGATTATCTTTTTTTTTTTTCCTGAATTACCTTTCCCCCCCCCACCCCCCACTGGCCCACTGGCATGCAGGTTCCCTGACCAGGGATTGAACCTGTGCCCCCTACAGTGGAAGCACGGGGTCTTAACCACTGGACCACCAGGGAAGTCCCTAGATTGAGCATCTTTGAAAGAGAAGTACTCCTCCCTTTAAACACAGCTATAATGCTATTATCATTACACCTTCAGAAATCAGTAGTAATTCCTTAATATTATGGAGTTTTATTGTTGCTGTTTGGTCAATTTATTCACCCCCACCCCCCACCCCCCAGCCCCCTGCCGCAGTATTCCATTGTTTTTAGCTTGCTTTGTATTCTGCTTGGTCTTCATAGGTGCTGTTGAATCTGGCTACATGTCTTTTCTAAGTTTTGGAAATTCTTGCCTGTTATCTCTTCACACGTTGTTTTTGTTCCATTCTTTCTTTCCTTCTGGGATACCAATTACATGTATGTTAAAAATTTTTTTTAAAACATTCTTTGTTCTTTTCTGATGAGATTAGGTGCATTCAGGGTGTTATGGCTGTAGACTGTGTTCTTTTCTGTATCTTCTGTCTTTCTGCTTTCTGTACTTTAGTCTGGATATTTTTTTCTGATCCTTTTTCCAGACCACTAATTCTCTCTTCAGGTAATTTTGATATCCTGTTAACACCATCCACTGGGGTGTTAGTTTTAATTACTGTTTTTCAGTTCTAGAATTTCCATTTGGTTCTTTTTTTTTTAATAGTCTAGTTCTCTGGCTTAATTCTGAGTCTTGCCTTTCATTATCTCTAATATGTTAAACATAAATTTTTTATTTTATTTATTTTTTATTATTATTTTTCCTTCCAGTTTTTTTTTTTTTTTTTTTTTGCGGTACACGGGCCTCTCACTGTTGTGGCCTCTCCTGTTGCGGAGCACAGGCTTCGAATGCACAGGCTCAGTGGCCATGGCTCACGGGCCCAGCCGCTCCGTGGCATGTGGGATCCTCCCAGACCGGGGCACGAACCCGTGACCCCTGCATCGGCAGGTGGACTCTCAACCACTGTGCCACCAGGGAAGCCCTCCTTCCAGTTTTACTGAGATATAATTGACATAGAGCACTGTATAAGTTTAAGGTGCACAGTATAATGATTTGACTTACATACATCATGAAATGATTACCTCAGTAAGTTCAGTGAACATCCATCATCTCATGATAAAAATAGATAAAAATTAAAGAAGTAGAAAAGAAGTATTTTTTCTTGTGGTGAGAAGTCTTAGGATTTACTGTCAACACCTTTCATATATAACATACAGCAGAGTTATATTTATCACGTTGTACATTATATCCCTAGTACTTATTTCTTATAACTGGAAGTTGGTACCTTTTGACTGTCTTCATCCAATTCCCCTCACGTTACCCTCCATCTCTGGTAACCACAGACCTGATCTCTTTTTCTATGAGTTTTAAATGTAATATTTAAAAATTTTATGTCTGATAACTTCATTATCTAGATCTCCTGTGAGGATTGTTTGTTTTTCTTTAGGTTTTCAGTTAAGTTATCTTACCTTGTCATTATTTACCTGGTTATATGTCATTGAGTGGTGGGCATTGTATATGAGAAATAGTATTGATTAACTAGAGGTCTAGGACAATGGTATCTTTCTCCAGAGAATTTGTATGTTTGTTTTTGGGTAGGTGGTTGGGCAGTGGGCACTAGCAATCCTAGAACATCTTATTCTAGTGAGAGAGTGTGAGGATTCAATGCCGGGTTTCCGTTCTTGGGAGATTTTCTCGTAATTCTTTGATTTCACCTTTAATTTTATGTATAGCCTTTTGTGGCAACAATCCAGAGCCTGGTGGTTTACCAGACTCCTTAGGAACCTTAGAGGGCTTTTGGTACTAGTTTTTGCTCTCTTAACCCTACAAGTGTTTTAAACACTCTGCTTAGCTTCTCAGCTTTCTTTGCTAGAATCGTCAGTCATCTCCAGGGGAAAAGCAGCCCTATTACCTCTCTTGGAAGTTTTGATACACAGTTTGCTGGCATTGTTGTTTCAGTCAGCTAAAAGTTCTAGTTCTTTTTCCTGTGAGTTGTTAAGCTGGATCTGCTGTTCATCCTGTTGCCCATCTTGCCACTGTTACGAGTTTCTCTTTTTAAGTTGAATGCTGACTCCGTTTCATCTTCATTTCGTGTTGTTTTAGTCACTGTAGTGAATGCGTGTCTTTTGTTCCAGAGTCAGGCGTTGATTTTAACCATATACATGGAGGTCTTGTCATCGTTTTCCTCTCCTTCAAATTTATTTTGCTGTTTTACTTTTACCAGTTGCAGCTTAAATAAAACGATTGAGGTTGGGAGACTGGGAGGGGAGTTGAAGTTTGAAATATAGATGTTTGGGATAGGTAATGGCCATCTCATTGATTCTGAAGATCAGCCTATGGGTTTGTTTGATTTAGATGAAAGTGAAGAGGATGAAGATGATTTGTTGCAAAGGACTGGGAATTTCATATCCACATCAACCTCTCTTCCTAAAGGAATCTTAAAGGTGAGAATCAGTAAAATTGGGTCAATCCAACTAATTACCTCTGAAATCCAATATACTTCCCAGTTACAAATGTATGGATTCCTGTTATCTGTGGGATTAAATGTGCTTGCTATCATTTTGCCTTGGTAAATATTTGTGTTAGGTTTTTTACCTTTTGCAAAAACAAGATTAAATTATGTTCCCAGGAATTTTTTAGGAATGTTATTTGCTTCCTCCTTTTGCATTTCTTGTTCCTTCTGTTGGCACCAGCCTTGTTCATGCTGCTCTCATCTCTCGCCCAGTGCATAGCAACAGCTTTGTGGCTAGATTCTCCACTTCAACTTTCCTTCTTCCTAAACTGTTCTTCCTATAGTAGCCTGAGGGATCTGTTAAAAATAAAATATCATGTCCTGTCACTTTTCATTGCTCTTTGAAAACTTCTGAATTCCTTACCATAGTCTACACTGCCCTTCACAGAATCTGGCCTTTGCCGATGTCTTCAGCTTCATCTGATGCCTTTTCCTCTTACTCCTTACTCATGCCACACAGGCCTTCTTTCTGTTTCTGGCACATGCCAAGTTCTTTCTTGCCCCTGAACCCTTGCTCTTGCTCATCCCTCCATGTGTTCTTTAAGCACTGCCAGTGGCCAACTCATTCTTACTTTTTTTTTTTTTTTTCCCCCGGTACGCGGGTCTCTCACTGTTGTGGCCTCTCCCGTTGTGGAGCACCGGCTCCGGATGCGCAGGCTCAGCGGCCATGGCTCACAGGCCCAGCCGCTCCGCGGCATGTGGAATCTTCCCAGACCGGGGCACGAACCCACGTCCCCTGCATCGGCAGGCGGACTCTCAACCACTGCGCCACCAGCGAAGCCCTCATTCTTACTTTTCTGCTCACATGACGCCCTAGAAATGTCTTTCCTCACCATCTTACCTAAAGTGGCACCTTTCTGCTCACATGATGCCCTAGAAATGTCTTTCCTTGCCATCCTATCTGAAGTGGCTTACTCTAGTTACTGTCTAACTCATCACTGTGTCTCACTTGTTCATTGTGGTAACCAAGTGCCTACCCAGCACTTGCTTCAGTTAAATATATGCCAAATGAACAGTTCTCTCTTTGACATAATTTTCCCCATTATAAAAGGGTAGCATGCGAATTTAGATGGTGAGAGGGGACCTTATTATGGTAAATTATTAGAGTGATTCTGTCACTCCCCACCCTGTGCAGATAATTCATTTAGCTCCTCATAGGGTGAATTCACCTCCATTGAAAATGTAGTCACCACAAAAATTTATCTTCAGGGGTTACAAAGAAAACATCATACGATACTGTGTTTTTTATGTAATTGCATTTTCAATGTAGTGGAAGCCCCCGAAAAATGGATTCTTGTATGGTAAGGCGCTGTACTAGAATACTAGTTGGTAGCAGAGCTGTGGTCTTCTGGTTACTCTTCCAGTGCACTTTCTTCTGCATTGTAAACTACTTTATAGTGTCTTCATGCTTTAAAGAAAATAATGTTAACCCATTCGAATTGATAAAATCCCAGCTTTATTTTTCTGTAGATGAAGCACTGCCAGCAGGCTAATGCTGAACGTCCTACTACTGCTCGGATCTCGTCTGTGCAGTTCCATCCTCGTGCACAGGTTGTGATGGTCGCTGGAGTAGATAATGCTGTATCGCTATTTCAGGTATGCTTTTTTTTTTTTTTTCTGCGGTACCCGGGCCTCTCACTGTTGTGGCCTCTCCCGTTGCGGAGCACAGGCTCCGGACGCGCAGGCTCAGCGGCCGTGGCTCATGGGCCCAGCCGCTCCGCGGCATGTGGGATCTTCCCGGACCGGGGCACAAACCAACGTCCCCTGCATCGGCAGGTGGACTCTCAACCACTGCGCCACCAGGGAAACCCTCATTCTTACTTTTCTGCTCACATGACGCCCTAGAAATGTCTTTCCTCGCCATCTTACCTAAAGTGGCACCTTTCTACTCACTTGATGCCCTAGAAATGACTTTCCAGGGAAAGACACTGTGCCACCAGGGAAGCCCCAGGTATGCATTTTTAAATGAAGACTTGTAGGGACTTCCCTGGTGGCACAGCGGTTAAGAATCCGCCTGCCAATGCAGGGGACACGGGTTTGATCCCTGGTCCCGGAAGATCCTACATGCCGCAGAGCAGCTAAGCCTGTGCACCACAACTACTGAGCCTGTGCTCTAGTGCCCATGAGCCACAACTACTGAGTCCACGTGCCACAACTACTGAAACCCATGTGCCTAGAGCCCTTGCTCCACAACAAGAGAAGCCACCACAATGAGAAGCCCGTGCACTGCAATGAGGAGTAGCCCCCACTCGCTGCAACTAGAGAAAGTCCGTGCACAGCGATGAAGGCCCACTGCAGCCAAAAATAAATAAATAAATTTTAAAAAAAAGACTTGTAGTGAAAAATGTTTACAATCAGCTTACATGGTCTGTGGAAATAATCAAAAGGAATATTTGTACTTCCTTATAGGTTGATGGAAAAACAAATCCTAAGATTCAGAGCATCTATTTGGAAAAGTTTCCAATCTTTAAAGCTTGTTTTAATGCTAATGGAGAAGAGGTTTTAGCCACGAGTACTCACAGCAAGGTTCTTTATGTCTATGATATGCTGGCTGGAAAGCTAATTCCTGTGCATCAAGTAAGAGGTAAGGTTTCTAATGAACATATAGCTGACACGCACCTCCCTCCCCCCCAGCCCATAGTTGAGTTTGTTTAACAGTATTACAACCACTTTTTTTCCTCCCCATAGAATTATTAAAAATAAGGATTTCTTTGGTTTTAGTATTTGGAAAATGTCGTGTTGTTGAGATAACCTGTTTGAAAAAAGTGAACTGACTTTTTACTGAGTACCTATGGGAAGAAAATCATAATTTGCAAATATATATTCCCCTAGACCAGAAAAGCAGTTGCAAATACTTGGCTGTAAAATTAGCAGTTGCTGTAGCAGAAAGAACATGAGCCTGGGAGCTAGAAGACCTGGGTTCTACTGCCTTGGACAAATTATTTCACTCCTCTGATCTGTAATTTGGGTGCCCTCCAGTTCTTCTGCTGTTTGTTATAATACAATTTTGGTTTACGTTTAAAGGAAATAAAGCACTGCTTTTGGAATTTGTAATGTATTTTGAAGAATGAACTACTTAAATAATACATCTTTTTTTATCAGATAAAAATTTATCTTTCCTCTGCCTTATCTCGTCTTCTGCATTCTCCTACTCCCATTACCTCAAAAATATAATGACACCTTCATGAATCCTTTGGGAACTAAAGTCCTTGTAATGAAGTTGGTTGGGTTAACATTATAAATCTTGGGAGGTGTTGTCATACGCTACAGCTTGCTGGCAGTCTCCCTGTTAAATTGCACATATGTGGGGCTGTAAAGGTTACAGGTTGCTCTGTACAGCCTTTTTTCTGCTAGTGGTTAAAAGTGAGTAAGGCCAACTTTAGAAACATTTATGAAGTTTATTTTCAGTGTTTCTGGTCTGGTCTTTCCTGTGTTCCTGACACTTTCAGTGATCCTTTCCAAGGGGTTTTTTCTTTTTTTTTTTTTCTTTCTCTCCCATTGCGGAGCACAGGCTCCGGACGCGCAGGCTCAGTGGCCATGGCTCACGGGCCCAGCCGCTCCACGGCACGTGGGATCTTCCCGGACCGGGGCACGAACCTGTGTCCCCTGCATCGGCAGGCGGACTCTCAGTCACTGCGCCACCAGGGAAGCCCTCCAAGGGCGGTTTTAATTTATCTATTTATGCTTTAAATCAGTGCTTCTTAAACATTAATGTGCATACGAATCACCTGGGGATCCTGTTAAAATGCAGACTCTGATTCTGTTGTTCTGAGGCGGGCCTGATTCTGCATTTCTAACAAGTTCTCAGATGCTGCTGATGCTACTGGTCCATGGACTTCCCTTTGAGTTGGAAAACCTTAAACTGTCTCCCCATATTGAAATAGAAAACAACATGTAGTAGTTATTATTCTTAAATGTCATTCCGCTAATCAAAAGGAATGTGCTCTGGTCCTTCCTTGCCTTGCATCCTCTTGGGAAAAGCAAACCAGGGGTGGCTGAGATCCAGTAGTTAGTGATGTGCACTGTGGATCTGCTGGTGTGCAGGGGTGTGCATCTGATCACCGGATTCTTCTAAGACATGGCATTTATCTTTGCCTTTTAATATTTTTCCTTCTCTTTCCTCAATAAGCATAACTTGGTAATAATGATAATTATAATAGTAAATCAAATGTATTTCTTCTTGTGGTGGTGTTATTGAATATAATTCTCAGTCTCGTGATTATAAAACAGTATTCATAACTCGAAATTAAGGACAGTAGAACAAGGGGGAAAATTGCTGACAAGTTAGGATGTGCAAGCCTTACATGTATGTGAGCTCTTGGTTCTTGCAAATACAAGTCTGAAAAATGAAGAATTCAGAATTGATGCATTCTGAAGAATTCCACTTTGATGGTTCCTTCCACTAACCTGTCAGGGCTTTTAAAGTGGGGTCCGTGGACTCTCAAAATTCAGGGGTCTGTGAAGCTGGATAGGAAAAACATTCCATCTTTATTTTCACTAATCTCTAAATGAAATTTAGCATTTCCTTCAGTTACGAAAGTTTTAAACAACCATTATTTTGAGAAGGGTATCATACACTTCACCAGACTGGCACACAGAAAGGTTAAGAACCACAGATTACTATTTCAAAGTTCAGAAGCAGTTTCTGTTGCATCATTTAGAAGGACAGTTCTTTTATCTATATCTATCCATCTGTGCCGGGTCTTAGTTGTGGCATGTGGGATCTTTGTTGCCGCATGCAAGATCTTCGTTGCGGCATGCGGGAATCTTTTAGTCGTGGCATGTGGACTCTTTATTTGTGGCACGTGGAATCTAGTTCCCTGACCAGGGATCGAACCCGGGCTGCCTGCATTGGGAGCACCGAGTCTTAACCACTGGACCACCAGGGAAGTCCCTAGAATAGTTCTTTTTTTTTTTTAAAGATTTATTTATTATTTATTTATTTTATTTTATTTTTGGCTGCATTGGGTCTTAGTTGCGGCACACGGGATCTTCGTTGAGGCATGTGGGATCTTCTCTTGCAGCGTGCAGGCTTCTCTCTAGTCGTGGCATGTGGGGTTTCTCTCTCTAGTTGTGGTGCATGGGACATAGGCTCCAGAGCGCATGGGCTCTGTAGTTTGCAGCATACAGGCTCTCTAGTTGAGGTGCCTGAGCTCAGTAGTTGGGGTGCGTGGGCTTAGTTGCCCCGAGGCATGTGGAATCTTAGTTCCCTGATCAGGGATCTAACCCCTGTCCCCTGCAGTGCAAGGTGGATTCTCTACCACTGGACCACCAGGGAAGTCCCAGAAGGGCAGTTCTTAAGGGAGCTCTCTTGTTCTAGGAAAACACAAAGAATTTGACCATTTGGGAATTCAGTTAGTCAGGCAGCCATTTTGATTTATAGGCATATGGTCATTGCTGAGCCTTAGTTTTCTCTTTCTGTAAGCTCAAGGGTTCTAAAATATTAAAAGAATTTTTTAGAAGATTGTAACTAAGCACCAGTTCACTTCCCATCCTATGGAATTTGGTTCTATTCTAATTAAATTGGCCATTCTTTTCTTATCTATCAGTTGCTCAGCAGTTGACCTAAAAATCTCATTCCTGGGACTTCCTGGCGGTCCAGTGGTTAAGACTCCGTGCTTCCAATGCAGGGGGCGTGGTTTCGATCCCTGGTCTGGGAACTCAGATCCCACATGCTGTGTGGGGTGTCCAAAAAAAAAAAAAAAACTCATTCCCTAATCCATAGAAACATTTACACCTGATGTCTTTAAAGCTCTGTATCTTCTTTCTCAAGGCCATGTTATAAATTTTGTCAGGCTTCAATTTTTTTTTTTTGTTAGTTTCTGCTTTATAACAAAGTGGATCAGTTATACATATACATATGTTCCCATATCTCTTACCTCTTGCGTCTCCCTCCCTCCCACCCTCCCTATCCCACCCCTCCAGGTGGTCACAAAGCACCGAGCCAATATCCCTGTGCCATGCGGCTGCTTCCCACTAGCTGTCTACCTTACGTTTGTTAGTGTGTATATGTCCATGACTCACTCGCCCTGTCACAGCTCACCCTTTCCCCTCCCCATATCTTCAAGTCCGTTCTCCAGTAGGTCTGTGTCTTTATTTCTGTCTTACCCCTAGGTTCTTCATGACATTTTTTTTTCTTAAATTCCATATATATGTGTTAGCATACAGTATTTGTCTTTTTCTTTCTGACTTACTTCACTCTGTATGACAGACTCTAGGTCTATCCACCTCATTACAAATAGCTCAATTTCGTTTCTTTTTATGGCTGAGTAATATTCCATTGTATATATGTGCCACATCTTCTTTATCCATTCATCCGATGATGGGCACTTAGGTTGTTTCCATCTCCGGGCTATTGTAAATAGAACTGCAATGAACATTTTGGTACATGACTCTTTTTGAATTTTGGTTTTCTCAGGGTATATGCCCAGTAGTGGGATTGCTGGGTCATATGGTAGTTCTATTTGTAGTTTTTTAAGGACCCTCCATACTGTTCTCCGTAGTGGCTGTACCAAATCACATTCCTACCAGGAGTGCAAGAGTGTTCCCTTTTCTCCACACCCTCTCCAGCATTTATTGTTTCTAGATTTTTTGGTGATGGCCATTCTGACTGGTGTGAGATGATATCTCATTGTAGTTTTGATTTTCATTTGTCTAATGATTAATGATGTTGAGCATTCTTTCATGTGTTTGTTGGCAGTCTGTATATCTTCTTTGGAGAAATGTCTATTTAGGTCTTCTGCCCATTTTTGCGTTGTTTGTTTTTTTGTTATTGAGCTGCATGAGCTGCTTGTAAATTCTGGAGATTAATCCTTTGTCAGTTGCTTCATTTGCAAATATTTTCTCCCATTCTGAGGGTTGTCTTTTGGTCTTGTTTATGGTTTCCTTTGCTGTGCAAAAGCTTTGAAGTTTCATTAGGTCCCATTTGTTTATTTTTGTTTTTATTTCCATTACTCTAGGAGGTGGATCAGAAAGGATCTTGCTGTGATTTATGTCATAGAGTGTTCTGCCTGTGTTTTCCTCTAAGAGTTTGATAGTTTCTGGCCTTACATTTAGGTCTTTAATCCATTTTGAGCTTATTTTTGTGTATGGTGTTAGGGAGTGATCTAATCTCATACTTTTACATGTACCTGTCCAGTTTTCCCAGCACGACTTATTGAAGAGGTTCTCCTTTCTCCACTGTACATTCCTGCCTCCTTTATCAAAGATAAGGTGACCATATGTGCGTGGGTTTATCTCTGGGCTTTCTATCTTGTCCATTGATCTGTCTTTCTGTTTTTGTGCCAGTACCATACTGTCTTGATTACTGTAGCTTTGTAGTATAGTCTGAAGTCAGGGAGCCTGATTCCTCCAGCTCCGTTTTTCAAGATTGCTTTGGCTATTCGGGGTCTTTTGTGTTTCCATACAAATTGTGAAATTTTTTGTTCTAGTTCTGTGAAAAATGCCAGTGGTAGTTTGCTAGGGATTGCATTGAATCTGTAGTTTGCTTTGGGTAGTAGAGTCATTTTCACAATGTTGATTCTCCCAATCCAAGAACATGGTATATCTCTCCATCTATTTGTATCATCTTTAATTTCTTTCATCAGTGTCTTATAATTTTCTGCATACAGGTCTTTTGTCTCCTTAGGTATATTCCTAGATATTTTATTCTTTTTGTGACAGTGGTAAATGTGAGTGTTTTCTTAATTTCACTTCCAGATTTTTCATCATTAGTGTATAGGAATGCCAGAGATTTTTGTGCATTAATTTTGTATCCTGCTGCTTTACCAAATTCATTGATTAGCTCTAGTAGTTTTCTGGTAGCATCTTTAGGATTCTCTATGTATAGTATCGTGTCATCTGCAAAAAAGTAAAGTGACAACTTTACTTCTTCTTTATCAATTCTTGAATACACTACTGACACATGGTTTTGTTTTGTTTTTTCTTTTTGATCCACAAAGTTAAGAATTAGACTCCCATTCATCATGGGATGTTTAGTAGCTGGCTAGCAACTAGTTTCTGCATGTTACTGTGTTTTAGCTGTTTCTGTGGCAGTGTGTTTTCGTTCTGGTGATGAACGTTTTGACAAAGAAGTATAATTTATCCTTTTAGTTACTTACAGGTATTACTGTTTACATTTGGAAAATTAGTCGATAAGTTTACTGGTTGGAGAGCTGGCTCTCAGGCCTGTAATTAGAATGGTGAATGTTAACCAAGACAAAGAACAGAAGTTTGCTAAGCATTTTGTAGTGACCTTGTATTTCGGTCATACTCAGTGATGCATGGGGTCAGACTTATTCAGAGTCTGAGCCCATGTTTTATTTAAGGCACTTAAAAAGTAAGGAACTCTCAATTGTCAGTGAAAGCTTTACTGTAAACCATTAATCCTTATTGATTCATCTCTTTTCTTAGGTTTGAAGGAGAAGATAGTGAGGAGCTTCGAAGTCTCCCCAGATGGGTCCTTTTTGCTTATAAATGGTGTTGCTGGATATTTTCACTTGCTGTCAATGAAGGTGAACCATTATTACCTGTTGCTTGTTCTTCTAGGATAAGACATTAGTGTAGGGATGGTCTTGAACCATAACTCATGGTGTCCTTAAATCTGCATCTCAAGTAGAGGAACATATTGAGACTTCGGGAGAAGTTGTGGGCAGTTCGGGAAGAATTTTTTTTTTGAGGGTAGGGAAAAACAAAGTTGAGTAGGTGCTCAAAATAGAGAACTAGATTGCTTTTATTCTGCACGTTGTGATTCTTCTCTGCAGCGCCTAACAATTTGATAAATAATATTTATTGTTCTTCCAGACTAAAGAGCTACTTGGTAGTATGAAAATTAATGGAAGGATTGCAGCATCCACATTCTCTTCAGACAGTAAGAAAGTATATGCATCTTCAGGTAAGTTAAGTTAATGATAAGATGATCCGAAGCTTCTCTGAAGCTTTGGGTGTGTTTAAATACCAACTTTAACCAAAACTGTGTTTGATTTTAGACTTTTTTGTGTTAGTAAGAAAATCATTTTTATTTTTACAATTCATTTTTCATTGCTGTTTGCCTTCTCATTTACTAACTAGTAATGGTGAAGGGTTAACCACTTAACATGCACTGTTTGGGGAAAAGATGGGAAGAAAATGCATTTTATTTAATTAATTAGTTAATTTTTGACTATGTTGGGTCTTCGTTGCCGCGCGGGCTTTCTCTAGTTGTGGCGAGCGGGGGCTGCTCTTCGTTGTGGTGCGTGGGCTTCTCACTGCAGTGGCTTCTCTTGTTGCAGAGCACGGGCTCTAGGTGTGTGGGCTTCAGTAGTTGTGGCATGCGAACTCAGTAGTTGTGGCTCGCGGGCTCTAGAGCACAGGCTCAGTAGTTTTTGGTGCACGGGCTTAGTTGCTCCGTGGCATGTGGGATCCTCCCGGACCAGGGATCAAACCCGTGTCTCCTGCGTTGGCAGGCAGATTCTTAACCACTGCACCATCAGGGAAGTCCCCAGAAAATGCATTTTAAAAGATGATTTATTCTGAGACTTTCTTACTTTCTTTTTGAAAGTTACTTAGAATCATCACTTCTATTAGCCTCTTTTGACTTGGATAATGTTTGGAATTTTATTCATTATTGACTGAAAACAATTCTGATCTCATTCTGACATTTCTTTAGTACTACCAACCAACCCTTTATCATTCCTGACAGTCTCTAATCTTGTGCTTTTCTGCTGGCCTTTCTGACTGTCCTGTGACTCTTACGCCTTTTCCTAAAGGATCTTGGGGACCATCACAAGCTCAGCGTAGTTCATGCTGTTTGGTAGTGGGAGGAATTAGAGTGGTTCTGCCAGTGAGTATTATTCTTCAATCTATTCATAACTTTTTTTAAAAAAAGGATTAAGTTTAGCATTAACTTTAATTTTTGTTTTGGTTTTGGCCCAGAATCAAACTTTCACAAGGTTGAGTTACTTACATTTGTATGTTTTTAATCCAATAATATAAGAATGTCAGCAGCATATATAGTCTCTATTAATTAATATGCTAGGTTTTATGAGGGGTGAGGAATAAACATTGGTTCAGAGAAATAATGCTCCTAATGAAATGGCCCTTGGATCCTGGGAGAGTCAGAGTTGGGGAGAAGAGTTGAAGGGTCAGCACAGATACTGAGATTTGGTTATATGAATTGGATATAGATGTTAAATATTTACAAATTAGGTTAGTACCATGGAGGTCTAATTTACCATAAGAAAGGTCCTAAAATCAGAGAAGGAGTAATGAAAAGTTGAACCTTGGTAAGTTAGGGGTTACCTATATTTTGATTGGTGTTCTCCCCCCTCCCCTTCCTCCTTTCCTTCTTCTGTAAGGAGTGATTTATGTTATTGGTGGCATATTGTTCATATTTATTGTTTTATATATATAAAGAATATTTTGATAGGAGTGTTGAAGAAAGAATTTACCTTTTATCTTTTTAGCTGAACCAGTTTTTTCTTTTTGTTTTCTCTTGGATTAATTATTGCTTCTTAAGTCAACATCAACTTATGACCATCTAATACACTTGCTTTCTAGATGGTCTTCCTGCCCTTGATCCCTTCTGTTCCCATTTTAGTCTGTTGCTAGCTAGGCTGATCTTTAAACCCCTTCCTTTATCGTACCATTACCCTACAGACAGACATAAAGTTTTTAAAATTTGAGCCTATTAAATTTTTTCTAAATACATATTTTACTTCTACCTAACCTAAACCCTTATGCCAGCCTGGGAAATTTTGTTTCTTAATGAAACAGTTGAAACAGTGAGATTCATTGAATTCTCATTGGAAGGATAATAGTATAGAAGGGTGAACGTTAGAGCAATATCCACATAAAAGAAAGATGAAATACATGAGTGAGGAGCCATCTTTGAGATGGGTATAGGGTCATTATACACATCTATAATGGGTGTGAGGAAGGGGGTGATCATCAATATTGAGTGTATAGGAGAGAGAAAAAAGGAGGACTGATTTTGGCAATTAGATGGCCATTTCTATCATGAAAATATTTGTGTTCTCATCAGATTTAATATCCTTTATCTTTCACACATTCTCCCTTCTCTAAACTATTTGTGCTTACTACAGTAAATTATCCATACCTCCTTAATTAAACTATAAATTCCTTTTGGTCTGGAGCAGTTCGTTCTTCATTTCCTCCTCTGTCGTCAACTTCATCCTCAGTTTGGTATCTAGATCACCTAGCCTTACATGTTTGGTACTCTGATACCTCTTGATAGATGTTGGAAAACCTTTGCTGGTGGGTTTTTTGTTTTTTCAAATTTTGCGCCAATAATTTATCTGAGTGAAATGTAGAAACTTTTTCTGAAAGTTCAACTCAAGCCAAGAGTTTGTGATTTTCACTCTAAACCTAAAGATATTGTTTATTAATGACTAATGAGGATATAGTTTTCTATATATGAAAATGTATACAAGAAACATTTTTAGGCCAGTTTTCTAGACCTAGGACAATTATAGTATATAGTAGGTCTTTATTTGTAGTATCTTGTACTATTAAAGAGGGACTAAGAATAGTCAGTTCACTTGCCTTTCAAGTTTAAAACAAAATTAACCAAACCCAATTTTTGGCTGTTTCATTCAGGGGATGGAGACGTTTATGTTTGGGATGTGAACTCTAGGAAGTGCCTTAACAGATTTGTTGATGAAGGCAGTTTATATGGATTAAGCATTGCCACGTCTAGGAATGGACAGTATGTGGCTTGTGGGTAAGTAAACTGAGGTTCTGGTAACCTTTAATCACCTTTTGCTAATGAGAAAATATTAAAGAATTGAGGGGCTTCCCTGGTGGCGCAGTGGTTAAGAATCCGCCTGCCAATGCAGGGGATATGGGTTCAAGCCCTGGTCCGGGAAGATCCACATGCCGTGGAGCAACTAAGCCCGTGCACCACAACTACTGAGCCTGCACTCTAGAGTCCACGAGCCACGACTACTAAAGTGCCTAGAACCCCCTGCTCCTCAACAAGAGAAGTCACCGCGAGGAGAAGCCCGCGCACCACAACGAAGAGTAGCCCCTGCTTGCTGCAACCAGAGAAAGACCGTGTGCAGCAACGAAGACCCAACGCAGCCAAAAATAAAATAAATAAACTTATAAAAAGAAAGAAAAAAAAAAAAGAATTGAGTATACTGAATGGTGCCTAGTAGTTCTGTTTATAAACTAGTAATATGAAATTAATAAACCCAGGTCTTACATTTTATTGTCTTAATAATATTTGTTAATATTTGTGTTTAATAATACTAATGGCAGTTTTTCAGCTCTTTAGCAATGAAAATACTGGACTACCTTATGTTATGGTATGTTTTCTTATGTTTGAAATATTTGTTTAAGTCTTAAAGATACTTAAAGCATTTTTGCCTTTAGCTAGCTAGGTGGTATAAACCAAAAACATGTTTTTTGGGAACACTGTTGTTAGTATTTTAGAGACTTTGAAAATATTATCTAGAACATGTTATTGTGTCATTGCTGAAAAAAATGGTTATTACACTGGGGAAAAGATGGCTTTATTGTCCTACTTGATTTTAAAGATGCAGGGTGGGAGGAGGGGGTATTGGATACTTACCTGTAATTCTAAACGATTTAACCTACCAAATCACTAATCAGCACCTGTAATTTTAGAACTTTCAGAAGTCAATCTTCATGACTTTCTTAGACTAAACACAATTGATCCATAAAGAGATTTCAAATTCTCCCTTGGTGGGAGGTCCAGTGGGTCTTGCCGTTATAGCATACTCACCACTTTTTCTTCATTTCACTCCTTCAAAGGTTAAAATTGGGGAAACTGCTTATAAATATCCCTACCACCATTTGGAAATTGGTCAGCAGCTACCTTGGGGCCTGGGAAGAAAGGAAAGTGGAACCAGGCTGTGGAGCTTGGAGGCCAGGCTAACATCACGTGGGTCTGCCATAGGCAGTGGGGCAGCCTGAGCCCAGCGTTGCTAGAGCACTGTGCACTATGGCAGCAGTTCATGATTAGCAGGTCTTCTGAGACTAAAGCTCCTTTAGAATGAAGACTGGTATTTAAATTAATTATAAATAATTTTAAGCAGACCTGCTTTTGCCTTTATGTGGGAAAGAATAAGTGCACAAACATAACCTTCACTCAAATCTGTGAAGTTAATCTTTTTCTAGTCCTTGCCTCTCTTTTTTGTATCACTTTTTATTAATCGCCTTTGAAGGGCCCAAAGAGGAAAGAATCTAGTATTAGTGGTTTAAACTCATTGGATTTTAATTGCCTTTCAGTGTAATTGAATTCTGATGTGCTTGGTCAAAGACCATTATTAGGTTTTTATTGTTAAACCTGGAAAGAAAGGCCTTAACCCTTGTTAGAGGAATTTCCCATGTTATCAGACAGACGGGGAAGAGTTGGTGGTGGAATCAGGGCAGAGGTAGGAGAAACTGAACTCACTTGACTGGTTGGCTGGCTGCTCCTTCCCTTCCTCGCACCTCCCTCTCTTACCCCTCTCCATGTACTGGTGTGAAATTTCTCTATCCTGGACTTTGCTGCTGGGAATTAACTCCTCCCTTGATCTCAAAATTCGTCTGATAGTGTCTATTAACTCTTCTCAGTGTCCTGGCATAAAGTGGTTGCTTTTGATTTACAGCTTTGCTCTGATAGGGAAATAGGGAAACTAAGAATGTTGTAAATAGAGAGGTCTGTTAGTTTGCAGTATCTTTTTTTATGGCTTTGGTTAATATAAGGATTGCTGCATATTTTTAGAAAGTTTTCACATTAATTTGTACATCAGTGTTAGGACATACTTGGGAAATCATTAGGGGCTAACCCTTCCTTACAGGTCGGGGGCGCTGATGCCCTGAAGCGTTCTGTAAGACACAACTGAAATCATTGATAAGGAGGGGTCTTGAAGCCTGCAGTCTTACTTTTCCAGGTGCAGTGCCCTTCTCGCTCTACTGGGTAGAATCTTAGTTAAGTTGTACCTTTGCTGCATCTTCTGTATATGCAGTAGTGTGTTTTGTGACTTCCTATCTAGTCTAGAAGTCAGTCAGTAAAAAAAAAAAAAAAAGAAAAATTTGAATGCTGGCTATGTATTACAAAGCACTGTATATTGAAGAATGGGAAGTTGAGACCTGGCATATTCTCTCCTTTGCATGTGACAGCTGTTTGAATACATAGACTTCAGAAGATAGCTCACTAAATTCAGGTGGCCCCGTAAGGTGACTTGGAGAATCCCCTGTATCTTGTTGCTGTTGCTTTATTTTCTCTGCTTTACAGTGAAGAAGTTAGGAGCATCTTGTGCTGCAGTCATGGAACGTCACTGGCTTGGGCTCCTGCCTTGACTGGGGGTGTGCAACCGATAAACCACTTCGGGCTCTTTGTATTTTGAGAACTGTTGGTCAAAGCCATAAAAATACCTGTTTTTATATTTTCTCATCAAAGTTCTATCAGGTGGTTAGATACTTGTTGACTTTAGTCTTCATTACCTTCTTAAAAATACACAAATTAAGATTGTCTTTTTACTAGTTTCCATCTAAATAGTCTTAAACTGTGCTCTGAATAATAATTATAATAAAAAGATTTATAATATTAATAGCAAAATTTTTCAGCACTTAGTATCTGCCAAGCACTGTTTTTCATATATAGCTGTATATGTGTATTTTGTGTGTGTGTGTGTGTATATGTAAGCTACATATGTATGTGTGTATATAAATATATATATAGATATCTTCTCATATATAATCTAACTTAATTCTCATTTCCTACTCCATGATATTGGTACTATGATCCCTGCTTTACAGGTGGGGAAGCTGAGGCACTGTGAGTTAAGTAACTTGGTTAGGGTCAGACAGTAAGTGGAAGACCCAAGATTACAAATAGTCTGGCTCCAGAGCTGGAGCTTTTAACCTTTAAAATTTTTGTTTGTTTTCTTTTTAAAAATTTTATTGAAGTACAGTTGATCTACAATGGTGTGTTAATTTCTGCTGTAAAGTGACTCAGTTATACATATGTATTCTTTTTCATATTCTTTTCCATTATCGTTTATCCCAGGATATTTACTATAGCTCCCTTTGCTATGCAGTAGGACCTTGTTGTTTATCCATCCTATATCTAATAGTTTGCCTCTGCTAATCCCACACTCCCACCCCTCCCCACCACCCCCAACCACAGGTCTGTTCTCTATGTCTGTGAGTCTGTTTCTGTTTTGTAGATATGTTCATTTGTGTCGTATTTTAGATTCCACATATATAAGTGATATAATACGGTATTTGTCTTTCTGTTTCTGACTTACTTTACTTAATATGATAATCTCTGGGTCCATCCATGTTGCTGCAAATGGCATTATTTTATTCTTGTTTATGGCTGAGTATATTCATTGAATATAAATATATACCACATCCGTATCTATTCATCTGTCGACAGACATTTAGGTTGCTTCTGTGTCTTGGTTATTGTACATAGAGCTGCTCATAGCATAGGGGTGCATGTATCTTTTTGAATTATAGTTTTGTCTGGGCTGTTTTATTTTATTGAAGTATAGTTGATGTGCAATATTATGTAAGTTACAGATGTACAGTACAGTGATTCACAGTTTTAAAGTTTATACTCCATTTATAGTTATTAGAATATTGGCTATATTTCCTGTGTTGTACAATATATTCTTGTAGCTTATTTTATACATAATAGTTTGTACCTTTTAGACCCCTACCCCTATATTGCCCCTACTCGCTTCCCTCACCCCACTGGTAACCACTAGTTTGTTCTCTATATCTGTGTCTGTTTCTTTTTTGTTACATTTATGAGTTTGTTATATTTCTTAGATTCCACATATAAGTGTCATACAGTATTTGTCTTTCTCTGACTTATTTCACTTAGCTTAATGTCCTCCAAGTCCATCCATGTTGTTGCAAATGGCAACATTTCATTGTTTTTTATGGTTGAGTTCTACTGCCTTTTTAAAGGTACATCTCTGTGTGTTGATGTGTTTAAATATAAAATGGTACAATCACTAGGAGTTTTGCAAATTAAGGAGTCTTACAAGAAGTAAAGAACATTTAGTCCAGTGTGTCTTTAGAATGAATCCTTTTGTGCCATGTATGTAATCCCTTTGGAACATCAGCTTCAAACATTCTGTGCTTCAGCTTTTATTAGCTTTATCTTTTATCTTTTAAAATGTCTAAATATACCTTAGATTGCTATTTTTCCTACTTAAATCTGTGTTTTAAACCCTTAGCTTAAAACTTTGCTTCAGGATTTTTGTGATTTCAGTAATCTACCTGGATTGGGAGAATGTGGAAACTAGTCTTTTATAACTTAAAGCTAACAAAAAGTTTCTCTTTCTAAGATATTTTCAGTATTAGTTTATTCTGATGATGATTGTCCCTTTTCTGTTATCTTTCCATTTGTTTGTATATCTGTTTTTAATTTCTTGCTGGTGTCTTAGTCTAATTCTGCACGTCCATCACAGTAACTTCTAGCCACATGTGCTATTTAATTTTAAATTAATTAAAATTTAAAAAAAATCTAGTTCCTTGATGACACTGGCCACATTTTATGTATTCAGTAGCCACATGTGTCTAGTGGCTATCATATTGAGCAGCACAGCTATAGAGTACTTCCATAATCACAGAAAGGTATACTGAGTAGTGCCAGTCTAATCCAGTCATTTTATTGATAAGGAAACTGAGGTCTATTAGTTACGTAATTTAAGTGTTGTTACTCATCAGACTAGTTATTGGCAGAGCTGGATCTGGAACTCATGTTGTCTAGTTTCCAGTTCTGTGTTCTTTCCACACTGCCACCCCCAAGTATTTTTGATTTTATTTTAAAAGAATACTGAATAATTCAGGGCTATAGAAAAGTATGAAATTTGTTATGATTTAGGGCCTGGAATTAGTAGTTCTTTAATTTTAGTGCTCTCATTGAACATATAAAATGGGTTTCATTTTGCTTCATCTAGAGATTGTTCAGGACATGTATGCTTTATAACGCAAGGAAAACCTGTTTTATTCAGGGATATGTTTTTGCTTCAGTTTCCTCATTCATAAAAACATTTATTGAGCATTGAGCTGGAGATTGTGAGATAGAACTATGCATCATCACCTTCTCATAGTTTTTGATCTTTTGTGAGGACATGCATACATGTATCTCTATTTACAAGGTGAGACGTCTTAAGGGCTGCAGTTGAGATACAGTGTTTTAATTTTAAGAATGTTAGGAATGGTGAAGGCTGTTATTGTTGAATGTCTGGAAAAGGGTTTGGGGGATATTGGCACTTGAGCTGGCCATTTTGAGGGCCAGGTGGGGTTCAGAGAAAGGCATTGCAGATAGTGGAAAGGATGAGAAAATTCAGGTTTGTGTTCTGAGAGAAGTCTGGATGGGATGACTCTTAAGGGGGGTTAGGCTACAAAGGTAAGCAGTCAGGGGATAACTTGTAGAAAGGTCTTTTATGCTGTGTCGAAGAATATGGACATTAAGTGGAAAGAGAAACCGTTAAGAGTTTTTAAGCAGAGGAGAAACATGATGATATTTGAATTTTAGAGTTTGAAGTAGATAATTTGCATGACAGCCTTCAGAAGGGGAATAGAGGTGCAGGTAGATGAGCCTTGAGGTCATTGCAATAATCCAGGCATTAAGTAGTGAAGGTGGGAATGGGAATAGGGAGATAGGTAAACAATGCTTGTAACATATGTCATAACTGCTTAGAAAATTGGGATGGGAGAGAAGCAGTGACATTATCAGGCTCCTGGCCAAGACAGCCAGAAGAGTGGAGTTGTCCATAGAATGAGGGTGGAGGAGGGAGGCGTGCCAGAGATAGGCGTGTCACGGGGCTGTTCCACAAGCAGTTAGAAGTGAGTGGAATTAAAGACACTGATGGTCCATGGGGGTAAATGAGATGAGAGAGACACTAGAGGTAGGTTGATGTGGTTAATTGCCATCATTCCTGTTGGGGAAGATTTTTGTGTACCAGGATACGTCATGGTTGCTGATCTGCTAATGGATTGGCTTCTTGATTCAAGAACCTGCTTCTAGTCCAATCAGCTGTGGTTGAGGGTGGAAAGATAACAGTCATGTCTGTTTCTTTAGTTTGGATTTCAGGGATGAGCTCCTTTCTCCCTTTGGTCCTGTTCTTCCACTTACGATACCTGGTTTTAGTTGTTGTTGTTCTTTGTTTGTTTTTTTAACCTAATATTTCCCTTCTCCATCTCACGTCTTACCTACCTCTTCCACAGAGCTTCACTGGAGCAACTTCACCTCATATTGATTTTTCCCTTCTTTGAGGTTCTAGATCACGTAAAGAGCTTAGCTTATGTTCTCCTGTATTTCTGGGTATTTCTTGCAGGTGTATTTTTTCTGGGGTTAAATTCCTTCTGATATTCTATGTTCCTGTGACAGTTTGCATATTGCTGGTTATATAGATATCATTCAATAAATAACCACTCTCAGTAGCATATTAGAATCAGTTATCAATATATTTTAGCACAAATACCACTGTAAGTTTCCATATGTCAAAATGATTAACTTGTACCATTTTTGTTCCACACATCTAAGCAACATAGGCTATATTTAAGGGTACTCTGATGTTCACGAGGATAAGATTTGATCTAAAATTGATATTTAGAAGAGAGTATATGGATTATAACTTTTCATCTTTAATTAAGATGGATTTAGGCATAAATTAGTTTTCAGCAAGAAAAGAGATTTAGTATAAAATAAGTACAGTGAATAGATATTTTGATCCAAGTCAAATATATAAATAAGGAAAATATAAATTTTGTCTTAGGTTGTTGTAACAAAGTACCGTAGATTGGTAGCTTATAATCAACAGAAGCTTATTTCTCACATTTCTGGAGACTGGAAGTCTGAAATCAGGTTGCCAGCATGCTTGGGTCCTTGGTGAGGGCCTTCTTCCCAGGTTGCAATAGGCTGGCTTCTTGCTGTGACCCCACAGGGTGAAAAGAGAGTGAGAGAGCCTCTGGGGTCACTTTTATAAAGTCCCTGGGCTTCCCTGGTGGCGCAGTGGTTGAGAGTCCGCCTGCCGATGCAGGGGACACGGGTTCGTGCCCTGGTACGGGAAGATCCCACATGCCGCGGAGCGGCTGGGCCCGTGAGCCATGGCCGCTGAGCCTGCACGTCTGGCCAGGCCCGTGAGCCATGGCCGCTGAGCGCCTGCGTGTATGGAACCTGTGCTCCACAATGGGAGAGGCCACAACAGTGAGAGGCCCGCGTACCGCAAAAAAAAAAAAAAAAAAAAGATCATATAAAGTCCCTAATCCCATTCATGACCTAATTACCTCCCAAAGGCTCACCTCCTAATACCATTACATTTCGGATTAAGATTTCGACATAAGAATTTCAGTGGGACACAGACGTTCAGTCCATAACAAAATTATATAAACCCAGGATATATATTGTTTCTCCTGAGTGGTTAATATGGACTATATAGTTAGCTGTCCTTAAATTAAGGCGTTCTTAATGTATATGAAATATATATCAAAAACTGTATATGTAAGCAGTTTGAAGACTTTAAAGCACTAAATCTAACATACTATTTGTGTGTTGGCTATAATTTCAAGCTATGGAATCTTGTATGTGAACTGAATTTATCTTGCGTATGCACTGTGCCTGGTTCACTGTAGGCAGTAAGCTTAAGTGAGAATGAGTATAGGAATGAGAGAACACTTAGTGGAATACATGTGTGTCGCCCTTGTTAGTTTGAGGCTTAATTTCTTGCATCTTTCAGGTTGATGTTGCATTTGCTAATTAAGTTTGAATTAAGTATCTATGAATTACAAGTACCTTATTCTTATTCCTTACAAATGATGCCCATAACGTTAGTTTGTCTGAACACTGAGGGCAAAAAGTTTACTGAAAGTTCTTGTCTGTGGATGATTCTGTTAAAGCCATTAAGATCTACTTTTTATGAATATTGGGTATAATTCATTGCTGGTAAATGTTTCAGTAAACTTGGAGTGGATGATCATTTCCATAACTCTTGACTGTAGATATTCCTGGTAGAGCAAAAAATTAATATGCTTGCTCTTACAGCTGTTGTTCAGCACTGTTTTGGAAGTTCTCATAAATAGAATAGAATAAAAAAGGAAAGCAGGAGACCTATTTAGATAGGGGAAGGACAGCTCTCATTCGCATATTAGGATGTTAGGTTGGCCATAAATACCATGAGAGTGGCAGTCTTACTCTCTTTTGTTCACCTTTGCATCCCAGGCGATTAAATAGTGCCTGGCATAGAGTTGAAATTCAGTAAATAGTTATTGAAGGAATGAATAATGAAGATTTTACGCTTTGTAGGATTTTCTAGCTAGGCTAGTAACTAAAAAGCTGCCAGAGTTAACAAGAGTTCAGTAAGACTACAGTAGAACTGATAGACTGTGTCTAGCTTTTGCCTTGGGATGAACTCTCCAGCCCATGGTCCCTGTGTAACACAATACGATTCCTGTAAATATCAGTTTGGGGGGTTAAATCTTTATTCACTTAGGTGGTGAAAACTCTTTTGCTTGTTTTTAATCTGTTGTATTCCTTTTTCTCTTTGCAGTTCTAATTGTGGAGTGGTAAACATATACAATCAAGATTCTTGTCTCCAAGAAGCAAACCCAAAGCCAATAAAAGCTATAATGAACTTGGTTACAGGTGTTACTTCTCTGACCTTCAATCCTACTACAGAAATCTTGGCAATTGCTTCAGAAAAAATGAAAGAAGCAGTCAGATTGGTAATATTTCTTTACCCTTTCCTTTTAGCATTGATAATTTTAAAATTTAAAGTTGAAAACATGGAAAGATAATAGGAAAGTGTTGGATTATTTTAAAAAGAGTAGCCTCTTTTGATGTAGAAATTCCTTATACTGTAGCTTTTGGGTATTATTATAGAAATGACTAACAGTAGCCACCAAATTTGTATTATGTCAGTTCTTTTGGGAAAGCTGTGCTGTCCATTCCTAGCATTTCTTAAGTGGTAGTCTTCATTTTCAGAGGTTTCTTTCGGCATACACATGAAGGAATATGTTTAAAGCAAACACTTCATTCCTCTATAGTTTTTTTTTAAAATTAATTCATTCATTTAGTTTTGGCTGCATTGGGTCTTCGTTGCTGTGCACGGTCTTTCTCTAGTTGTGGTGCGCAGGCTTCTCATTGAGGTGGCGTCTCGTTGTGGAGCACGGACTCTAGGTGCGCAGGCTTCAGTAGTTATGGTACACAGGCTCAGTAGTTGTGGCTTGTGAGCTCTAGAGCTCAGCCTCAGACATTGTGGCACACGGGCTTAATTGCCCCACGGCATGTGGGACCTTCCTGGGCCAGGGATCGAATCTGTGTCCCCTGCATTGGCAGGCGGATTCTTAACCACTGTGCCACCGGGGAAATCCCTAGTTTTCTTTCTTCATCTACTTTTTTAAGGCCTGGTGTCATAATGGAGTAGAGGCAGTTCTTAATTTTTGAAAATAAATTGTGTACAAAGAGTGCAATTTAAATAGCTGGATAGTTACTTGTGAAGATAGCTCTGTGCCAGGGATCCCCAGGACTTCCCCCAGGTTTGGTGAATAGAATAGTAAATAAAAGGACTCACAGGACTCAGAATATGGTCATACTCATGGCTAAGAATAATTACAGGGAAAGGATACAAAGCAAAATCAGCAAAA
The DNA here is from genome assembly GCF_964374135.1 of Grampus griseus. NCBI lineage: Eukaryota > Metazoa > Chordata > Mammalia > Artiodactyla > Delphinidae > Grampus > Grampus griseus. The sequence goes on from NC_139014.1 coordinate 25,104,501, forward strand.
GGAAAAGGTGCATGGGGTGAAACCTGGAAGAAACAGGCACAGACTTCCAAGAGTCCTCTCCTAGTGCAAGTCACATAGGACACATTTAATACAAGTCCTCTCCCAGTGCAGGTCACATAGGACACGTTTAATACAAGTCCTCTCCCAGTGCAGGTCACATAGGACGCATTTAATACAAGTCCTCTCCCAGTGCAAGTCACATAGGACGCATTTAATACAAGTCCTCTCCCAGTGCAAGTCACATGGGACACATTTAATTCCTCCAACAGCAAATTGTGACAACATGTGTTAAGTGTTTTCTGCCAGAGAAGCTCATTAGAGACTCAGTGCCCAAGGTTTTTATTGGGGGTTGATCATGTACGTACCCTCTGCCTAGGAGGTACCCAAAGTAAAGGCTCCCAGAAGTAAAGGCAAGTGTTCAGCATAAACCACATGAGACAAATCATTTAGGCATAGTGAGCTGTCCTTATCATTTAGGGAAAGTTTCCCATGTGTGTAGGGACCTGTATGCCAGTCAAGTTCCCAGACGCCATCTAAGAGCCACTTGCAAGCGGGCCTTTCTAAGGATAGCAGCCTCAGGCCAGTGTTGACTCTTTTCTGCCCAACCTCAGAGTTCAGCTTAAATGTCACTCCATCTGTGTGAAGTTTCCTACCCTTCAGGCAGAACCAATTTCTTCATTCATTCAACAGTTACTTGCTGTGGGCCAGGTATGCAGATGGCATAGAACTTTGAATGGCAGCATTACACTGTGCTATTGTTATGTGTATACCATAAGCACTTTACAGAGATTCTTATTTTTATCTTGCTTACTCAGCAAATAAACCGTACACACTTCATCAGCTTTAATAGTGTATAGTTTACAAAGATTTATAAAGAATTGTACAAAAATATTTTGAGCCAAATAACAGTCCTCAGAGGATTGGCTCACCCCAAGTCAGCAGCTAGTAAAGGGCAGTGAACTGTGATGCTAGATTCCATATTCTTTCTAACATTTTAATGGTTTTCTGACTAAACTCCTCAGAGCCCTAGAATGTGTATAGGACTTCAGATGGTAAGTAGGGCAAGTAGGAGGCTAAGCTCCTCCCTGTATTATATAGAGCAGCTTCAGTATTACTTGTGGTATGTATTGGCATTCTGCATAAGATTTTCTTTGAGGGAAGAAAGAGTTCTGCTGGAAAAAGTGTTTGGAAAATATAGCATTGTGTTTTATTGCCTCTTGAATGAATCATTTGATAAATGAGGGGATCCTAATTCAAGTCAGCTTTAAAATCTCCGCTCCTGTAATGGTAGTGGTGGACTAGTACATATTAACCTTTTATCATTTTAATGGTAGTAAGTTGTTTTAGAAAACCATGGGATCAATCTCTGTTGACATAATGTATTCTGCAAGATGCCTAGTAGTTAGTTCTGCCTAGTTTGCTTCAGTGATCATGGCAGCATTTGTGGTTTTTTATTGTGGCAAAATCACACAAGGAATTCATTAGTAACAGCCAACTCCCTTTTTTTTTTTTTAACTCCCATTTTTTAAATGGTAGTCAACCATAATATCTAATGGAAAGAAGCCAGGCATAGCTTCAGAATGCCTCAGTGAAACAGTGGTAGTGTCATTAAATGCAATCTCTTATAATGATCCAAAGAGTTCTGTTACTCCAGCACAAAGCAGTGAATATGAATCTAAGCCATTGCACCAGTCAGAGACTCAGAAGTTAAATTGTTATTACATCTACAATCTTGGTTGTTGTAGAAGTTGTGGAACTCCTTATCCATTAAATTAAGGATGAGAGACCTTTTATTTGTTGAATTTTGGTATCTGGACCCTTAAATGTAATACAGAAATTACGTTGGAGATAAAGGGAACTTTCTGAATTAAAGAAGTTGGTTTTTTTTGGTGGTACGCGTGCCTCTCACTGTTGTGGCTCTCCTGTTGCGGAGCATAGGCTCCGGACGCGCAGGCTCAGCGGCCAAGGCTCACGGGCCCAGCCGCCCCGCGGGATGTGGGATCTTCCCGGACCGGGGCACGAACCCGTGTCCCTTGCATCAGCAGGCGGACTCTCAACCACTGCGCCACCAGGGAAGCCCAGAAGTTGGGTTTTTATAGGACTTTTTCTTATTAGTTCAATTACAGCTTTTAATACGGGGGTCATAAAGAGAGGTTAGAGCACAGCTGAGTTCTAACCAGGTGGGGGTCATTGGTCTGAGGGAAGATGTACTAAAAACACTGGGGAATAGTTACAGTTGAGTCTTTTAGGAGGGCATAAACATGTTTTTTGCCCCTGATATCCAAGTCAGTAGGGGAGATAAAATTTAACATTAAATTGTCCAGGGCTTCCCTGGTGGCGCCGTGGTTGAGAGTCCACCTGCCGATGCAGGGGACGCAGGTTCGTGCCCCGGTCCGGGAAGATCCCACATGCCGCGGAGCGGCTGGGCCCGTGAGCCATAGCCGCTGAGCCTGCGCGTCCGGAGCCTGTGCTCCACAACAGGAGAGGCCACAACAGTGAGAGGCCCGCGTACTGCAAAAAAAAAAAAATTAAATTGCCCATAAGTTGGTATTTATCCTCCATCAGGAAGAACACATCAGCTTGTCGTGTGAAACCATGGCCGCTGTGTACAGTTGTGTAGGTTATTTGTTGCACAAGGCACCACATCTAAAGAGACTCCATTTACATCATAAACTTTGTGTTTGTATTTACTGTAGTATTTCTGATAATTTTGGTAACAGAATTGTTCTGTTTATTTAGCTAGAAAAATACACAGCTACCTTCTGGTAAAAATGAACTTTAAAAAATTGCTTTGTGTCTTGTGCCCCAACTTTTGTGAACTTCTTAGCTTTAATGGGTCAAGACCACTTCTAGTGCCTTTGCATTGATGCCAGGCTGTGCAGGCAGAGCCTGCTTCCCAGAGAAGTTGAAAATAATCGAAAATGGCTTGGAGATTCACTGTAAACTTTACTTTCTTGACAAAAAATGGTCAATAGGCATTTATTGGGGGAGTAGGGCCTAGTGACTGACTGAAACCAGTGTAATAGACAGGTGTATCTAACAGTGGGTTTTACCTGGTACTTGTCTATGAAAATCACCTTGATTGGGTGGTTTAAAGTCTCATCTAAAAGTGAAGGATGATAGACTACCATGATTAATAGCTGAATGATAATTCTGTATGTGAGTATTAAGGTGGTGTATTTCTTGGAAGAGCTAGAGAATGTGTGAAAATGAGAGTTTGTTAAAATCCTAGTCTGCTTAAGGTAACGGCTTCCGTGCTTGGGTTTTATTTATCCACAAATTGGACGGGGACTTGTCTTGCCTAGCTTGGATTTGGGCCTGTTTTCCCCCAAGTAGACTTTCCTGGAGAAAGAGACCTGGCCTTGGGGTGAGCTTTTGGCTCTTTCTCAATCAGAACACAGTTTCACTTGATGAACTAGGTTTTCATGGTTTAGCCCTCCTCAAGGAGAGATTGCAAAAGGCAAAGAATATACCACAAAATTGAGATATAAAAGTGAAAAAAGGGGAGTTAGATGATATTGGAAGATTTGATATGACTTTGTCTTGGATTCCAACTCTTCATAATGTTTGAAGTATCTGTTCCTTGTGATTAAATTTTAGTATCCTTTACTGTGGTTATTAAGTTAGAGCATTAATGGGCTCTACTGTTGACTTTTCACTTTATTCATTCACTTATTCGTTTGACCCTCCCAGGCCCCATGCTAGATGCTGCATTTTAATGCAGCATCAAGAAAGCACTTTCTTCTCTTCCTTCCCTTCCTTCTTAGTTAATAGCACATTGAGAATCAAATTTTAATTTTGGAACACTTTGCCTTATTAAGAGAACTGTACTTGATGTGTGCTACAATCAAAATGAACTTTTTGTTCCAGCAAAATGACAGAATGAAGACTAAAATTTAAGAAAGATGAGCTCCCAGTTGTTGTAGTTTAAAGCTTTTTATTATTTCCTGCAGGTCCACCTTCCTTCCTGTACAGTATTTTCAAACTTCCCAGTTGTTAAAAAGAAGAATATTTCTCTTGTTTATACTATGGATTTTTCTCCCAGAAGTGGTTATTTTGCTTTGGGGAATGAAAAGGGCAAGGCCCTGATGTATAGGTAGGTATTATTTATGTTGAGAAGTCAGAAAGAAGTCTCAGCTTCTTTTGAAAATGTGAAGATAAAGTTGTTACATTCTCAAGTCTATAATTATATATAATTTATTAGATCTGTAGTTTATTAATTATAATTAAGAATTATTAACTGATAAATTATAGAGTGTTTATAGTCGACTCCCATCGTCATTTCTAAAAAAAAATGTGCATTTTTCTACCATAAGATTTTTCTAGCAGAAAATTTACTTGGGGAATTTTTGGAGGAAAGGGGGAAGCTATATTTTGAAAATGTCAGATTGAGGAAAAGTTGCCACTTTAATAATACTGCCACTTTCATGGTGCCTTATGTTTAGATTAGCCTTTGTTGACCTGACAATGCTCTATTTATTCCACTAGATGTAAGTGATTTTTTTTAAGAGGTATTTCTTTTCCTGCAGCTGTAAGCTGTAAATAAGGATGTTAACTACAAGGATACCAAAAGGCTGTGCTCTGTCCAGGTTCTTTTCTGTGCTCAACCTACTTGGCTATAAAGCAAGAACAAATAAAATGTAATTACATTGTTGCTAGAAGATACAGGTGACAAGGTAGCTCTGGGGGAGAACCTGTGACTTAAAAATAATAGCCACCTTTCGTTGCTCCCATGTGTTGGCAGTGAATGTTGCATAGAACCCTGTGTTTATGTTTGTATGCTTCAGGGAAGGCCTGCTTTCAAAGAAACTGAAATCTGGGGTGAAGAAGAGGAGGAATACAAATTGGTTTTGAAAAGAGAACAGAGCAAACAATAATATGGCTTATAGTTTTACTTACTTTGAAAGGAAAATGGTTGGGTGGTACCGGGAAAATTGATAATTCCATCATTCTCATTTCAAGTCATTTTTGGAGTGGTTCTTTCAGTTTGGATTTTATAAAAGGATGCAGATTCTTACTGAACTTAGGAATTCTCTTCCAAAGCTTTGGTTTATTATAACTGATTTGTTTCTTTTCTTAAGCCCCAAAGCTCATTAGAGTTTTCACCAGAGCATTGGTCTCTAGTGAGACTGTTTCTAGCGTGTGGGTTGGACTGACAGCATTTCTGTTGGATGTGGCTGATCAGGTATTTCATAGACCGTGATGTAATGCTTTGGAGCAAGCTGATGGCTTTTATCTAAAATGTGAGGTATTAGCATTAGGATACTTCAGAATGGCAGCTTGAGGAGTCACCTAGCTGCCTAGTGAGAGTGATTGTGATTACATTTCCGCACCAAAGTCTTCCTAAGTGTCATTCTGCGATCTGATTGACAGTATCCTGGGTAATCACAAAATTGTTTTGATGATTTTGTCTTTTACTTTTTCAGGTTGCATCATTACTCAGACTTTTAAAGAGATTATTTGAAGTAAGAAAATCTTTCACTTTTTTTTTCATCCTACAAAGTTTTAAGGTTACACCCATTGCTGTCAATTGGCAGAGGGACCATATTAACTGATTTTTGTTTCTTTGCCTCTGGGTTGCGCTGTCTTCAGTTAAGGGAGTGGGATGGATGTAGATCAGGAAGAGCCTAGTTGGACTTGAACCTTCCTTGGGAATTTTTTATCCCAAATCACAACAGTCTGGCTCTGTTCTTCTGAGGGCAGATCTTTAATATTGTGTCCATAATGGTCATCAAAATTATAATTACTGAATATTTAATCCACAAAGGAGAAGAGACTTAACTGAGAGAGATAAGTATCTCCAGATATAATTATAGCTTCCGTAAGCTCAAACCCTTTTATTTTGTATGTTTCTTGAGAGATTATAAGTGGCTTGCCTTGTAGCTAGTTAATGGTTGGTCATTAGTTTTGCTGCCGTATATAGTAGATATATTTGGCATATGCATATATGTACACATATACGCCATATATGTATTTCTTTTTCTTCCAGTTTCATTGAGATATAATTGGCATACAGCACTGTATAAGTTTCAGGTGTACAGCATAATGATTTGACTCACATACGTCATGAAATGATTACCACAATAAGTTTAGTGAACATCCGTATAGATAAAAATTAAAGAAATAGAGAAAAACTTTTTTCTGTGTGGTGAGAAGTCCTAGGGTTTACTCTCTCAACCACTTTCCTGTATAACACACTGCAGTGTTCGTTATATTTATCATGTTGTACATCCCATCCTTAGTACTTATTTATCTTATAACTGGACGTTTGTACCTTTTGACTTCCAGGTACAAGATTTGTGCCTTCCTCCAATTGCTGCTTGGTATTTAAAACAGTAGGACATGCTTCTCTTCCTATGGCTTGATTTTTCACCTGAGATATGGTGGTGGTTCTGAGGTGGAGCTGCGACCAGCTGTTCATCACAGTTGACTAATTTGGTCTTCTCTGAGATTCATAAATGTTGAGGAGAGACTCTGGGAGTGCATGTAGACTTAATTAGGGGAAAGAATTTTTGAAGGTGGTGGAATTTTGAGCAAACCGTTAGCCAGGAGGGGAAAGCAGTCCAGCTGCCTTGCCTCCCAAAACAGCACTGCCAGTGCATGTTGTTTGTTGGTGACCAGTGACTATAAATCAAGTATATAATTTCTTCTGTTCTTTCCTCAGATCCAGTTGAGCCACAAGAGAAACCCATCCTGATAAATCTTCTCAGAAACTTTCCAGAATGAGTGATAATTTAAGGATAATGATATATTGAGCCAACTGTGCTTATTTAAGTTACCAGAAATGTTTTAATAAACCCATAGTGACTTTTGTTTGAAACTAAGTGTATGTGGTTCTTCCCTCTCCACCTACACACACGCTAATTTGGGTGCATTTCTTTTAAGACCCAGCATGAGAGATTGGAAACACCTGTCTGTAGCCAAAAATAATACAGGTAGTTAGTCTCCTGTTTCACAGTTAACCCTGATGAGTATTTCCCCCTTTCCCAGCATAGATCTCTCTGTGTTTCTGGGTATCAGCTAACAGAGGTTCTGATGAGCTGGAGGTCAGTCCACATTTATGAGAACCATGGGATCTAATGGTATAAATTTTGAACCTTCAGGTTTTCCTAGAAAGGTAGTTGTGGAAGCGAAAAGACTTTTCTGGGCTTAGTACTTCAAATGATTGTCACTGTTACTTTGTGGGGAAGGGGGCATATGAACACCTGGTATGCTTGTCCTACTAATTACTAGCCACTCCCCTTCCTGGAAATGTACATGACGCCAACTTAAAAGTTTAGTTGAGGTTCCAAGTTTGTCAGTTGATTGCATAATTCTTTAATCATAGTATAACCTTGCTTAAGTCCCTATGTTTCTTAGGAAAAACTGACATTATATTATGTATTTCACCCCACCTCCTTTCTAAAATGTGGAAAAGAAATGGCAGGTTAGAAAAGGAAGTTACTCCAATGACAAAAAATGGTTCTGGCTCTGCCCAGAGAAGTAATAGATCCCACTTAAATGTACAGACAAACAGGCCAGTGCTGAGTATCTTCAGTGTCTTCAGGGTCCTTCCAGGTCTACGGGTGATGACCTCGAGCAGCCCACTGGATTGTGTTAACGTATCCCAGCATCTTTCTAAAAGAACATTTTCTATTAAGATGAGCTATTGCTGTACAATTGTGGAGACCCTATGTGGCCTCCTTTTTCAGCGTCTTCTGTCGTAAATAATACTAAGGCTAAAAATTTCAGAGTCCTAGATCCAGTAGGCTTATTAATATTTCTCTTTTGAGTTGCTAGAGGGCAGCATTAGATTATGTGAGTAATTGAAGCTTTTGTAGCTTTTTGTCATCACCTTATCTTAAGCTTCAGCTCAATCATTGTTTCAGAAATGGACGCTAAGCGTTATGTGCTTATTTTGCATGTGGTTTTCAGAGTGAAAGACTTATAGGAATTTATCGTTCTAGAAAAAAATAATGGAAGCAGAGTTTAAATTTATTTTATTTTATTTATTTTTGGCTGCATTGGGTCTTCGTTGCTGTGCGCAGGCTTTCTCTAGTTGTGGCAAGTGGGGGCTACTCTTCCTTGCGGTGGCTTGGCTTGTTGCAGAGCACGGGCTTCAGTAGTTGTGGCACGTGGGCTCAGTAGTTGTGGTTTGCGGGCTCTAGAGCGCAGACTCAGTAGTTGTGGCGCACAGGCTTAGTTGCCCCGCAGCATGTGGGATCTTCCCGGACCAGGGCTTGAACCCGTGTCTCCTGCTTTGGCAGGCGGATTCTCAACCACTGCGTCACCAGGGAAGCCCCCAGAGTTTAAATTTTAATTCTACTTTGTTAACATCTCTAGGTCATATTTATACTCTACTAGGGGGAGAATAAAGAATTCCCAGTTCTAATTTTTTTTACTCCCTTGATGGGGATTAGAGGATTTGAGTCAAGCTCAAATCCTTCTTGTAACCAGTGCCAAGCGAACTCTTCAGGGAGGTAAGAGCCACAGTCATGAACTTATTTACCCACTTCTCTATTGGCAGTTGCTAAGGTAGCATGAATGTGGCTTATATGTGTTTTGGGGGGACTGTCAAGCTGTGAGGTGATATTTTGTCATCTAGAGCCACATGGGGTTTATTTGGAGTAATGAATTGACCTTTAGTGTATTCAACTCATCTCTCGCCCAATCCCTGCTAATATTCAGTGAACTGAAGAATTATTAGCCTCTTGAAAAATTTCTCCATTTGTGAGAAGTCTCTTGCTGTACTAGCTGTTAAGTGTGGTGTGTTCCTGGTGAGGGTATGTAACCCTTTCTAAGCCTGTGCAGAATGAAGTGACCAGCTGCAAGGTTTGTGACCAGCATTTTTGCACTTCACCTTGGGGATGGGATGTCAGCAAGCAAATGCCTATGAAATGAAGTGCTTGCTCACACCTGTAATCAGCTCTCAAGCCACTCGGGAGTCCACTTAAATGCATCTCCAGATTCCTCACACAAGAAGCAAAAAGCATGGGCTATTCTGTTACTCTAATCTGGAGGAAATGGAGACTGGGGCAAGAGGTGTGGGGAGAAAGAAGAATGGAGTATAAACAGCATTTTGCAGCCCCTGGCACCATACTTGTGCTCACATCAGCATATACGTATATCTCATGACATTTTCATTGTTCCTCTGTAAGGAAAGTAGTATTTTCTATAAACATGGAAGTAAATTGAGGTTCAGAGAGGTTGAACATTCCAGTCTAAAACCATCACCCTTACGGAGATCAGTGGTCCTCAAAGGATAGTGTGTCCATACTCTTAATAGTATGAAATACAGCCCATTAAGTTGTGGGTAGGAAATGCTAGAACTTCTATGCCATGCAAAAAGTATCTTTGTTACATAACATATTACTATAGATCATTTAGGTAATTTGTAAACAAATAGGTTTGATTGAATTGAAGGTATATACTCAAGGATTTTCTATGAAAGGGCCACTGATTTAGATGCCCCACACACTGCCATACCAAACTTGACATATCCAAAACTGAACACACTTCCACACCCTTCCTTTCACTGTTTCCCAGACCTGTTTTTTTATTCCCTATAATGTTAACAGCTGCTGCATTAACTGCGTCACTTAAGCTAGGTACCTAAGACTGACTTTAAACCTGAGGTTTTTCCGCTACTCCATCCCCCCACCACAAAGACTAGTTTCTCTCAAAATGTCTTATTTTTTTTATCCTACTGCCACTTCACCGACTCTCATCAGCTCTCACCTGTTAATACCCTAACTTCACACTTTCAGTTGGATCTCCATATTGCAGCCAGAGATTTTTAAAAAACGTTTATTATGGAAAACTTCAAATGTATACAAAAGAAGAGAGATTAGTATAATACACCCTCTTCTATGCATCACCCAGCTTCAACAATGATCAGCTCCTGGGAATTTTTATCTATATCCCCACCCACAAACTGGTTATTTTGAAGCAAAGCCAAGATGTATCGTTTCATCTCTAAATATTTAAGTATGTATAGAGATGTGTTTTAAAAATACAAATCTCAACATGCTACTCTTGCTTAAAATCCTTCAACAGCTCATCTCTCCCAAACTGTTTAGTTTCCCCATCTATGGAAAGGGCATAAAAGTTGACTTGCTTTGTAGGACTAGTTATTAGATTCAGAACAGCACCTGGTCCAGAACATGTTCTCAGTGAATGTTAGCTGCCATCATTAGAATCATGACCACAGTCAGGTTCAAGCTGACATTCCAGCTCCTATGCTCGTAGAAGGACCCTTTATTTCAGCCTCTTTCCATCTCTCTAGCTCTCACCACTCCAGAAATCTTGAGCTACTTGATATTTCCCTGAATAAACTTAGCTGTTTTTCTCCCACATGCCTTTGTTCTTGCTGATGCTTCCTCCTTGCCTTTACTATTTCTGCCTTTCAAACTCTGCACATCTAACAAGACTGAGATGGACTTCGATTATAGTACCTATACCCTTTGTTGCATTTTTTTTTAATACAGTCTTTCAACAGAAGATTGGAAGTGGCCTTCCAAAACACACAGTAAAGAGGGAAAATAGAAGTGAATCAGAGCCTGGGAAAATGAATAAGACAAGGGAAATTAGAAGCCAGATATGTAGGCCATGTGTGGTTACTAAAGTTGAACTATATTTTTTTTTTCAATTTTTGACCTAAGCAATACTCATATATTTTTGGGGAAAAATATATTTCAAGAAAAAGTGAAAGTCCTCTCTCCCTTCCTATCCAACGGAACCTCTATTAACAGTTTGATGTATATTTTGCTAGTAGTTTTTTTTTGGGGGGGGGTATTGAGTCAATTATATGTTCAGATGCAAGAAAACCTGACAAATAGTGGCTTAAATCATAAGGACATTTAACGTTGATGAAGTCTAGAGGTGGCAGGCTGGCTTCAGAATCCATTCGGTGGCTCAGCAATGCCGTATCTTTGGTCAGTGTGTCTGGGGTTCTCTTTGCCTGTTACTCATGGCTGCAAAATGGCTGCTGTACCTGAAGTCTCACATCCTCACACAACCCAAGAGCATTCCAAGCTGGAAGGAAGGGAACAGGGAGAAAATAGTCTCTTCCCTGGCAGGGCTTTTCTTTTTCTTTTTTCCAGTTTTATTGAGAAGTAATTGACATACGTCACTCTATATGTTTAAAGCATACAGCCATGATGGTTTAACTTACATATATTGTGAAATGATCACCACGATAGGTTCAGCTAACATTCATCTCATGTAGTACAATAAAAAGAAAAGAAAGAAGAAAAGAATAAAGGAAAAAAAATTTTGTGATGAGAACTCTTGGGATTTACTCTTTTTTATAAAACACAACATGATTATATTTTAATATACAACCAAAATACAAATCACCATAGTAAGTTGATGGCAATAAAGTGTGGTATTTCATTTGCATTGCATGACAAATAGTTACCATCCTCAGTCATAAATGAGTTCTTAGAAACCAGTAACAAAGACATTGAGGTACCAAGGGAAATGAAAAATGAAATAACACAAGTGACTAGTAAGGATTAAGCATATATGAAGATGACTGAGCTGAACAATAAGAAGAAAAGCAATTTCTTTGTAATATCATATTACCAAAGATTAAAAATCTAACATTTGTACAGCCTTAGGAAACAGACCCACATAAACACGGGACAAGATTGATGAGGTCCCATCTATATATAGTAGGGGGGAATCTAGTTTGGACTCAAACTATAAATTTTGGATATCCTTAGTCCTAGCATTTCCAATTCATTGGAATTATTTCAACAGATTAGTTGGATAAATTTACAGTTTATATAAAAACCATGTTTGCTGCATAGAAAATTTGTAGCTAGTATATAGATCCCCCCAAATGACTTGCATATTAATTTGTTTATCAATACACCCAAAGGGATTTGCACAAAATTCCATTAATAGTAGATAACATAGATGGAGGTGGCAGAGGGACTTACTCTCAACATCTTCCCTATATGCCACACACAGCAGTGTTCGCTATAGTCATCATGTTGTACGTTATGTACAGTACACCCTAGTACTTAAGTGTCTTACAACTGGAAGTTTGTAGCTTTTGCCCACCTTCCTCCAATTCCCTCTCTCCCCCCACCCCCACTTCTGGTAACCACAGTCTGATCTCTTTTACTGTGAGTTTGGTTATTATTGTTTTTAGATTCCCTATATAAGTGAGATCATATAATATTTGTCTTCGTCTGACTTATTTGACTTAGCATAATGCCTTCAAGGTCCATTTTATTGCAAGTGGTAGGATTTCCTCATTTTTTTATGGTGGAATAACATTCTCTTGTATGTGTATATGTGTGTGTGTGTGTGTGTGTGTGTGTGTGTATGTGTGTGTATAGCACAACTTCTTTATCCATTCACCCAATAGTGGACACGTAGGTTGTTTCCATGTCTTGGCTATTGTAAATAATGCTGCCATAAACACACAAATATCTTTTTGAGTCAGTGTTTTTGTTACCTTTGGATATGTTCCCAGAAGTGATATTGCTGGATCATACATGATAGTTCTATTTTTCATTTTCTGAGGCTCCTCCATACTGTTCTCCATAGAGGCAACACCAATTTACATTCCCAGCAACAGTGTACAAGGGTGGCCTTTTCTCCACATCCTCGCCAAGGGCTTTTCTTTTTGATCAAAGGAGAAAGTCTTTGATAGAAGTCTCCCTGCAGACTTTCCCTAATGTTTCCTTGGCAGAATAGGGTCACAAGCCCACCTCTAGACCAATCACTGTCTAAGAGGACCGATTTTTCCATAAAACCAATCATGCTTCATCCCAGGGGCTGGCAGTGGGACCTGTTGCCCCAGATAGCACATTGCTATCTGCCTGTTGCTTGAAAACTTCTGGGCATTCTGTTTGCAAGGAGGGAGGGGGAGGAGGGAATGACTGTTGGGAGAAAACCAACAGTGCTTGCCGCAGATACATGCATGCATGTTTTAAAATTTTTTGTTTTATTTTTTAAACAGCAATGGGCCCAAGTTGCAGTATTCTCCAACTCACTATTTGCACTTATTTTCACTTACCCAGCCGATATGGCAGTGCGTATGGATTGACCTCCTTTGTAACTACTGCATAGTATCTCTGACCGAGGAACATTTGGGTAGTTTTCTGTCTTTTACTATTGTAAACTAAACAATGCTGCAATTAACTGTCTTATACAGGCTCTTTGTACACATATGTATTTCTCCAGGGGAGATACCTGGAAATAGAATTGCTAGATAAAGACATTAAAATTTTTGATTTAAAAGTTTGATAAAAACCGCTCTCCAAAAAGGCTTTTATGCCAATGACATTTCCACTGATGGGGATGAACATTCCCCTTCCCTTCTTTCTCTTTGACAGCTAAACAGTGATAAAATTTCACCACTCGATATTATTGTTCATAACCTAATGAGGGAAAATGATACCTATTATTATCTTACTTTGCCTATGCTATCATTCTGATTCCATTAAGAAAAAAAAAACAACAAAGTTCTGTGATCCACATTGTCCATAAGAGAAGTTAATACCAGTCCCTCAGGGAAAGCAGTCTTCCTCCTCCCCTCAACCCATCCTTGACGTGCATTTGTTAATATATTTCTGTCCTGCTAATATTTTATAACTCTCTGTATCTCCAGCATCTAGTTCAGTGCTTGCTTCATATATTAGATACGTAATTTTATGAGTTCAAGAAAATCTGACTTGATTACAGAGAGAACAAGGGGTAAATATGGACTGATAATGATAAAAGCACATTTTCTGCCTCTCAAATCAAGATGCAAGGGTTTAACTAAGGAATTTTTGTTTGTTTGTTTGTTTGCGGTATGCGGGCCTCTCACTGCTGCGGGCCTCTCACTGCTGCGGCCTCTCCCGTTGCGGAGCACAGGCTCCGGACGCGCAGGCTCAGCGGCCATGGCTCACGGGCCCAGCTGCTCCACGGTATGTGGGATCTTCCCGGACCGGGGCACGAACCCGCGTCCCCTGCATCGGCAGGCAGACTTCCAACCACCGCGCCACCAGGGAAGCCCAACTAAGGATTTTTGTGCCACTTTCTGATGTGGGAAGCCACCATCTTGGAGGTATAACATGAATAGAAATGAAACTTCTGAGGTATTTTGATGGTTTATACAGACAGCAGGTCAGTATACTTGAAATTGGGACTATTTTGGAGGTTACGTTGTAAAAAAGAGCTTAAGAGAGAATGCTGAGGCATAAGGAGAGATGAACTGCCGAGAGCCAGAGGCAAAACTCAAGTCAGTAGTTTTAAAAATAGGTAATGAGTTGAAAATAGACTCTGGAACTTTGAGTCAGCCAGCAGCGGGCAAACGCATTATCTCACAGACAGCTGAGCGCTGACAGAATTCCCTCTTTGTAGGTCCTGCCTCCCTTCAGAAGGCATGTATGGACTTGTGAAAGGAAATCAAATTCTCAGAAGAGGAAATACTCTGTTCTACCTCAGAGTCTTGCTCCCTCTTCCTGTTGCCTTCACCTGAATTTTCAGAGCATCCATTCATCTATCCATGCACTGAATATCAGGTGAGCTCCTGTGTACGTCAGGTACTATGTCATTCGTGCTGGATTCCCAGCAGTCATGGACAGATACAGGCCTTCCTCTCACGAAGGGAAAATCACACATTAGACAGGTAATTGCAAGTTCAACAAGTGTAACTGGAAGGGAAGGGCAGAGTGCTTTGGATCATGGAGCAGGGAAGCTCGACCTGGTCCAAAGGGTCCTGGAGGGCTCCCTGAGGAAGCCAGGTTTAAATGGAGTTTGGAGGAGTGAGTTGGAGTTAGCTCAGTCCCTCCATGTCACCGCACCCCATTTCTCTCTAAGGCCTTGGCCTCTACTATGCTTTATGGAATTTCTTATCCTATTGGGAAGACTCCCTGTGCATTCTCTGACTGCTTCTCTTTATTTCGAACCCTGGGTTCTCCCTGAAGATCCTGGGTCTCCAGTGGACCTCTGTCTCCTCTTTGATGGATCTGTCCATCCACCTCGTTCCCCCTCTCAGTTTGGGGAGAGAGAATGCTACAGCTTCTCTTTTTTCTTAGACAATGCTCTAATAAAGGGATGGAGAAATCATTTTGTCTTATTTCCAAGTTTTGGATAACTTTTCTTATCATAAAGCAGTTTAGCAGTGGGTCAGGCACAGAGTAAATTCTTGATATATGTCATATTAATGCTATTACTATTTTAAAAAGACTCTGACAGTACATTGCCCATAATAAGGACTTCATAAGTAATGAGTCCCTTCCTCCATCCAAGGGCCCCATGGCCCAGGCAGAGCAGAGAAGATAGGGCTGTAGGAATCAAGCTTGGTAGGGACCTTAGAGGTCATCTGGTCTTGACAGTGGAGTGATTTATCCAAGGGCACACAACCTGTCAATGTTGGAGCTAGACTTAGGATCCAAGTTTTGATACTCCAACCCAAGTGTCCTGACTTGTACTTTAATGCTGTTTCTACTACAGTACCCCATGCTCTTCATTCTCCGTGGGGATGCTCAGTGGGGCTCCCTTGTCTGTTTTCACCGGAAGACCTTGAGTCTGTGCTCTCAGAAGCCTCCTCTTGTCTCCTCTACAAAAAGAGGACTGTCCTGTGCAACCTTGGAAACTCCCAGGACCTCTCTCCAGTGCAGGGAGCACCTCTGGCTGTCTCACAGGGATGGGGGTGGGGTAGGAGAGGATACAACACCCCCTCCTGCTATTTCCAAGTCTCTCTTGTCTTGAGGGTTTGAAGGACATATTCCTGAATCTCCCTACATTCCTCAGTCTTCACTTGGAGGTGTCCTTGAAGCATCCCTTCTGCTTTGCTTGGGGAGATGTTACATTATAGATGGCATTTGGTACCTACTGTGTGTCTTCCTGTTGTACAGTTTTAAGGACACAGGGTCCTTTTAGTTATGCTGTATGTACTCCAGGGGGCAGTACAGCATCACAGTTAAGAGCATAGAACCCAGAGTCAATCTACTTGCTTTAGAATGTCAGCCCCAACTGGGGCAAATTATTTACACTCTCCAAGTCTCAGTTTCTTCACCTGTAAAAGAGGGGCAGTAATAGAGGCCACTCCAGAGGCTTGATGGAGAATTAAGAAGTACTGCAGCATATAAAATGTGTGGCCTGTTGCCTGGCATATAGCAAGCAGTCAGTAAATGCCAGCTGTTATTATTGTCTCATCAGCCTGGGGAGGTAGGCAGGGCAGTTTTTATTAACCCTTTTATGCCCCTGGGAAGGCTGAGTTTCAGAAATGTTAAATGACTTGGTCTGAGGTCACAAATCCAGTAAATGACAGTCAGGACCCCAGGTGTCCTGACTCTGAGTCCAGTGCTCCTTCTGTTCTCAGAGTGGCCTCTGGAATGAGTGGTATTTCCCTTGGGGACCTGCCTTTCATGTCTGTGAATTCTCTCTCCTTCCTGCTGCTCCTCCTCTTACCAAAATTCTGCCTGGTGCTTTCTCCAGAAACCCCAGGGCCAAACTTCGGCCTGTCGCTCAGAGGCTCTGGGATGCAGGTCTCTCTCAGGAGGGACCAGGAAGGGCACTCAGCGGCTGTGAGGCTGGTGGGTTCATCCATGCAGTGTGAGCACTGAGCCTTCAGCTGGGTGTTCACCTAGATGTCTACTGAGTAGAATTACTTCAAGTCCCTCCAACTTGAAATAAGACCTATCATATGTTTATGCATTTGAAAACTGCAGAATCATTTAATTCTTTCTTTTTAAAAACACTTGTTTTTAAAAATTATTTTATTTTATTTTATTTATTTTTATTTTTGGCTGCGTTGGGTCTTCGTTGCTGCGCACGGGCCTTCTCTAGTTGCAGCAAGCGGGGTCTACTCTTCATTGCAGTGTGCAGGCTTCTCATTGTGGTGGCTTCTCTGTTGGGAGCACGGGCTCTAGGCACGCGGGCTTCAGTAGTTGTAGCACACGGGCTCAGTAGTTGTGGCTCGCGGCCTCTAGAGCGCAGGCTCAGTAGTTGTGGCGCACGGGCTTTGTTGCTCCGCGGCATGTGGGATCTTCCCAGACCAGGGCACGAACCCGTGTCCCCTGCATTGGCAGGCGGACTCCCAACCACTGCGCCACCAGGGAAGCCCAGAATCATTTAATTCTTATAACAGGTATTGTAATATGATATTGCTGAAAAGATACTAATGTGTTTTTACACTGTTACTCTTTCTACAAAAGATTATTTCTCATCCAAGGCCTCTGGGCTTCTTGCTTTTATATATCAGCAAGAATATTCCATTTTCTTCAGTGAAAGCACTGGGTTTCATTCTTCTTTGATGTCCAACGAATTGTCAGGGTAGATGCTAGTGCTTCCCTATTCTCTTTCCTCTGGAGTAGTATTTCTGAAGTGAAAGCTCTTTCACTTGTTGGCTAGGTAACTCTGGGTAGGTTACTAAACCTCTCTGAGCCTTCGTTGCCACATCTGAAATGATAATTATCTGACAGAGATTATAAAGGGTTCAATGAGATGATATGTATAAAGGACTTAGTATAGCACTCTCCCTGACATTTACGAGGTGCTTGATCAGCCTGAGTTTGTCTTTACCTTGTGTTTCTATAGTCCTTCACACTTATCCATCTGTAGTCACATTTATTATTTCATTTTCTTCTGACCCTGTGAAGCACATGGGACCAGTATTAATTTGAAATATGGATAGATATGGCTAAATTGCTTTACAAAACCCTTATCAGTTTATACTCCCATCACCCCTGTGTGAAAAACCCAATTTACTATCTTTACTTAAGCATATCACACATATTTATTTATTTTTCTTTTTGCTGTACGCGGGCCTCTCACTGTCGTGGCCTCTCCCGTTGTGGAACACAGGCTCCGGACGCGCAGGCTCAGCGGTCATGGCTCACAGGCCCAGCCGCTCCGCGGCACATGGGATCTTCCCGGTCCGGGGCACGAACCCGTGTCCCCTGCATCGGCAGGCAGACTCTCAACCACTGCGCCACCAGGGAAGCCCGAACTGGCATATTAATGAATGATGCCCTCGTAACCATTGGGGACTTTGGTCCTGGACCCCAAGCCTTTTCCTCTACCACAATACTTGCTATGCCAACAACCCACAGATTTTCCTGGGCACAAAATTCCTCAACCTCCTACTGTGCAAATATACAGTAGGGTTTTATTGTTCGGGGGCGGGGGGAACTTAGAAGCAGAGCAATAACGGAGTGCACTCAATCCCCCAAGCTTTCAGAGAAGGGGATTAGATCAGACTTAGCCGGATTGTGTGTCCCATGACCTGTAGAGTTCCCGTAGAGGAGGAGACAGCCAGGAGTGCGTCACAGTCACAGGGATGGTGAGGCAGGGAACGTCTATACTACTAACAGTGGCAACTGCTTGGTGACAGAAATGGTTGCAGTAGGAGGGGGAGCCTATTTTTTCCATCGAGCTCGCTGGTAGCTGCTGAGCTAGCTTTTTGCTGAGCTACTGAAAGGGGAAAGCGATGAGTGTCCAGGACTATCTGAATTATTTCTCATCACCTCCTGGATTCGTAACACCTCACTGATCTCCATTCCCAGGTTACATTTGGACTTTATCATCATCTGGAATTTGTCATAAAAAATCTTAAAAGTACAATCTTTCATTCTCTGAACGTAAGCTCTTGTCCTTTCAGTTCTCACTCACGTGTATCCACCGTACATGCTCTTCAGTTGCATCAAAACCTCTGGTCTGGTGCCCCATTTTCTCCCAGTTCCTACTTGGTCTAAACACCCAAGTTGACCTCTCGGCCTCTCTACTTTTAGGCCACCATCAAAGTACTCTTTATAAAACTCGAGCTTGGTCATGTCTCTTCGCTGTTGAAAACGTTGTAGTTTGTGCTCTGTTCGCTCGAGGCCATGTGCCTTGACCAGGCCCTTTGGGATTGGTTCTCTGCTCGCCCGCTCAGCCTCACCTGCTGCCCTTTCCTCCTTGTGCTTCATGCTTGGGAACACCAGACTGCACACGCTTCAAGCCCACCCAAGGTTTCATGCCTCTTGCCTCTGTACTGTCCTCCGTCTAGAATCCTGTCCTTCATCTCGTCCTCCCAAGAAACTTCTGTTTGGCTTTCTTCTTCTTCCCCTCCTCTAAGCCATCCCTCACATTGACTCCTTTCCAGCGAACCAAGAGCTGAACCACTTCTTGGTACACCGCCATTGTCATGTCAACACACTGTCTTCTGTGTATAATATGTCTTCAGGTGTCTGTGCCTCCTCTCAGTCTCAGGGCTCCGCAAGAGCAGGGACTTTGTCCTAACCAACTCTTTCCCCAGCACGAGGCACATTGTCTGGTATATAATCCTGGCCCAGAACAAGTTCTACATTTTTCATGGACCCTCCCCAGTTTCCTAACCTTCCCTCCTCTGAATCCTACATTTTTGTATCATTTTTGCCCTAATCATATATTGTCTCATTTCATTATCTTTCAAAAAGTGGCTCATTTCTCTGATAGATTTCATCAGAATCAGAATTTTCATTCATTTAGTAGCTGTTGGCCTTGTATCTCCCTCTCTCCTTCTATCTCTCAGGTCTCAGTAAGGATTTGGGCTCTGAGCTAGTTTGTCCATCATAAGATGGCGATAGAGGCAGCCCCAGGCAGCCATGTTTTGTACCACCTGACCCTGGGCACCCCTCTTGCTTCTGGGCCACAGCCAGGGATGAGTCCCTGATCCAAGGAGAGACAGCTCACTCACAGGCTGGCCAGGTGAAGTCTCTGGCAAAAACACTGCCCAATCTAGGTCAAGCTGGGCAATGCAGAATCTTACTCTTGGGAATTTTAATTTACAAATACGGTAGGGTAGCATTTGAGACTAATAAAAAATTGTACAAATCTGAGGTAGTAAGATACCAAAAATATTATCTAAGCCTCATTTATGTACCAACTTTGAAATAATGGAAATCTCCCAAAATAGGAACCTGGAGCTACCTGGAATGCTGGCCCACACTTTGGGAAGCCCAGCAGTACAAGGATCTCTACCCCTGGCTTCTCGTCAGCTCCCTGTCGTTGTGACCACCTCTCTTATTGAAATCAGACCCCCACTCATTACACAGTTTGAGCGGGCAGGGGGACCTTCCGCTCTTGTGACCTAATAGTGTAACCAAAGTGCCTAGTACTGTACCTGGCCCATAGCAGGTGCTCAATACACAGCAGCTGCCTCCTTCTCCTCACTATTACCGTTGTTATCAACTCTTTGGTGGCAAACACAGCTTATACTTCTCTGCATCCCTGTTGGAGGCTAACAGTTCTGGGCGCCAACCTTAACTCACACTTTTGGACGCGGGGCCTTGGGCCCTTGAGCAGGTTACCTACATTCTTTAAACCCTGTTTCCTATCTGTCAAACGAGGATAACAAGATATGCTTCCACGGACTGTTGGCCTAAATTAGACCATAAGATGCCTAACCCAGGGCTTGGCACCAAGCAAGCAAGTGGGAAATGTTAGCTGCTGCTGCTTCCTATTGTTACTAGTATTAGTCATGCGCCTTAAACACAGTAAATACTTGTTGCCTCACTGAAGTCACCGCCCAGAGAAAAACACTTGTTTTTCATTCTCAGTAAGAAACTTTGGGAGGTGGCTTGGGCAGGCGCTGAGAGAACAGATATCTCTCATGCAGCATCAGCGAACTAATAAATCAGAAGAACCGATGGGCCGTTCACTTTGCTTGGAACCCCACCCAACCGGCAGAACCTTCTGGGCTGTCTCCCAGGCCCACTGATCCTCTGGGGACCGTGTGCTATCACCCCATGGCTTGCACCGTTCTTCACCTCACATTACTAAACCGCCAGCACTATCTGTGGTCATTTAGGTACATTATCACATCTTGTTCATCCAGAATTTCTTTTACTCATTACCGTATTTAACTCTCACTGACTTAATAAATGTGATTAATGACTTAATAAATGTGATTAATGACTTTCTTGGCAGGAGTGGAAGAGCCTTTGCACCTTCTGCAGGTGGCACTGTCATTATCGAATCACTTGGAATTGTGCAGCCTGGGGCCTGTGCTGGCTGAGGCAGGAGGTGGTAGGTTTGGTGCTGGGCTGAGCTGGAGGGAGCCGAGCGGCACACAGCTGACCCGCAGCGGGGTCAGGAGAGGCCAGGGCCTGAGGAGGGCCGTCTTGGGCAATGGCTGCTCTCACACGTTCTTCTTTACCCTGTCTTTCTGGCACCTCCCTGCTAGTTATCCAAGGGTTGGGATTTTTTTTTAAAGGAAGAAAACAACTCAAGGGGAATTTTCCACCAGCTTGAAATGGTGGAGAAGCCCCTACCAAGACAAGGTACACATTTGTACCTGAGTTTGAGAACTTGGGAGAAAAGTCAGGCCTTGGCTCCACAGTGGAGGGAGGCCCAGTGATCCAAGCATTCTCGCAACCCCAATGACCGTACGTGACGGGCCAGAGGTAGATGATCCTCTATGGGCAGGAGGTCGAGCATGTTGTAAATAACTGGTACTTGATGAACCAAGAGAGAGAGGGCACCAGAATAAATTGTCATTTGATTGAATGATCTATGCCCCTTGCGGATGGTGTGTTTTCCAGTTCCCAGGGACTGATGATGCTGGGGAAGCAAGGGAGGGAAGCCCCTCTTCATCCTTCTACTCATCCTCCTTGGCCCACATTTCCTCTCGTGGAAGTACTGGCTACATGAGGGATTCTAGTTTCAGCCCTGCTTCTTCTTGAAGGCCCTTGATATTGGTATATAAATATTCAACTATTTACATTTTAATTCCTTTACCACATGGTTAAACTTGGTTATGAATTTATACATTTTAACATGAGAAAAATAAGTATTTTACAAGCAATGCTGAGGAGCCAATATTAGAAAATAACATTTGCAGGTGGCCTGAGGCAGAACAGGGCTCACTCTGTGGCAGTCTCGTGTGCTGTCTCACTTTCTTCACCCGCCTCTTCATCAATCCAATATGCAGCCAGAAGCTTCTCTGCGGGGGCTTTGATGACTTCCCTGGGGTAAGAAGACTAATGCCAAGGCTTTTACTTTTGAAAGGAACAATTATAGTTTCATTATTTCCTCATTTTAGATGAGAAATTTAAATTGTATCTTATCATTCACGTTGCATCCTTATAGAATATCTCATCCTCATCAGAAGACTCCCCGTCATGTAGCTTTTGTGCCATGTTTTCCTTGCGTGTGGCGTTGAGAGGCCTATACATAACCCTAAGCCAAAGTTGTGGGAAACGTTCGGCCTTGAGAGCCAGCTGCGGACATGCCAGGCATGCCGCCGCTGCTCGAAGGGACCGTGCCTACTTGTTCCCCTCCTTGTTCCATTCCACGGGAGATAAACCACCAGGGCCCAGGGATCAGAAAGAATGGAAACTGAGACGAGCAAAGCTGTCTCCCCCCTGCACACGCAGGTTATTCTGCATGATTCTGGGCTTATGGGTTTCCTCCCAGGGAAGTTAACCTTGAAGCCGAGACAGTCTCTAGATGATGTAAACCACCATCTGGCAACCAACCTCCTTTTTCTAGCCTAGATAATCTGCAACTGTAGCATAATAAAATTTGTCTTGCCACCATCAGTTGTCTTGGTCCTTCTGACCCCATCCGTCGGTGCTACTTCGGTTCCTTACCCCTTCCCTTCTGACCCTGGGCGGTGAGACCCTCTTTCTCCAGCTGGTCCGCGGCCAGCGGCGCCTGAACGGGGACCTGAAGCGTGAAGGCAATTAAAAGAAAGTGCAGGTAAGAGAATCCTTATGCAAAGTATGTGTGGCCACGAGTAAAAGTGAAACTAATAGAGGCGTAAGGCAATAAATAGTCAGAAGTAAAAGAAGATGGGACAAAAGTGCTCAAAGGAGCGTGAATTATTTGCTCAGGTTTTACTTTCGATGCTTAAAGCTCGGGGTAGTAAGGTTTCTACCTCACAGTTGACTGAATTTTTGCAGCATATCCATGATGTATCTCCCTGGTTTCCTGATGGCGGCTCTGCTGATATAGAAATCTGGCAGAAAGTTGAAGAAGATTTAAAAAATGATTATGAGTCTCGAGGGCCTACTCATACTCCTGTTGTTACATTTAGTTTGTGGAATCTGATAAAAGAATGTTTAAATTCTTCTCATGATAGTGGTGATTTGAATGTAAAGTCAGAAGAGCCAAAGCCTTCTTCAGGAGATAAAACTGCCTTAATGGCTTCTACACCGCCACTTCCTAAATCTAGGGAACTTATTAATTTTGACATATCAGATGAAGAGGAACATTTCGATTTAACAGATGAGGCTTTTACACACGAAAGAGAAAAATACCTTGAGGATGATTTTCTAATGGCTGTGATAGGTAAGTCAGCGAAAAAGCTGCAGGTTAATAAGAACTGTCTTCCTCAAAAATCTGCATCTGTGAAAATGCTCAGTCCCTTGCAGCGCGCTGTACAAGGAGCAATAAAACGAGGAGAAGATCCTATTTTCTGTTGTCCCGTCACAGAAAGACCTGATCCTAATAATCCTCAACAGGCTATTAGGGAGCATCGGGCTCTTCCTTTTAAAGTTTTGAAAGATTGAAAATCTGCCTGTGCTCAATATGGGCCCACTGCTCCTTTTACTACTGCTACGGTTGACACTATTGCAGGAGAAGCTCTTCCCCCCGCTGATTGGAAGTCTATTGCACGAGCTTGTTTAAATGATGGAGATTATTTGATGTGGAAATCTGATTTTTATGAACGGGCTGCTGAACAAGCAGAAAAGAATGCTGCCCATAATATTCCAGTTGATTATCATATGCTGGTTGGGGAAGGACAATATATTTATTTACAAGATCAATTAACTTCTCCCTTTGTTGCTTCTCCTCAAATAAATCATTTGGCATTACAAGCCTGGAGGAAATGACCTTCTACACACAAAACTGAGGATCTTTCAAAAATTAGACACGGACCTGATGAACCATAGGCTGATTTTGTAGCTGGATTGTCACAGGCGGTGGGGAGACTCATTGTGGACGGACTCACTGGTACAATTGTAGTTAAGCAACTTGCTTTTGAAAACGCTAATAATGCGTGTCAGGCTGCGATTCGACCTTGGAGAAAACGGGGAACATTGGAGGACTATATTCGCCTTTGTGCGGACATTGGACCTGCTTCTATACAGGGTGCTGCTATGGCTGCAGCATTAACTAAAGTGGGATTTAGAAGCAATCAAAAGAAAACAAAGACTTGCTTTAAATGCAGAAAGGCAGGTCATTTTGCTAGAGAATGTAGATCTTTTAATCCTAACCCTAGTCCTTCCTTCCCTACTCAAAAACCTCCAGATGGTCGAAAAATCCCTGGTTTATGCCCTAGATGCAATAGGGGAAAACATTGGGCACAAGACTGTCGCTCACTGGCCCACAAGGATGGGACACCACTGTCGGGAAACTCCTCCCGGGGCCTTCCCCGGCCCCAACAAACAATAGGGGCAATGTTTGTGTATCCTCCTCAAATTATCAATCAGACATTAACCAAAAACAAAAACATACAATATCCTCGCTCTCCAGAGCAACACCAGGAAGCGCAGGACTGGAGCTCAGTACCTCCGCCCGATATGTATTAACTCCTGAAATGGGTCCTCAGACCCTCTCTACGGGCATCTGTGGACCTTTACCCAAGGGTTTGATGGGACTATTATTGGGAAAAAGTAGTGTCACCATGAAGGGTTTAACTATTATGCCAGGAGTCATAGATTCTGACTACGAAGGAGAAATAAAAGTCATGGCACAAACTATTAAAAATATAATAACTATTTCTCCTGGTGATAAAATTGCACAATTGCTACTTTTGCCCTTTGTACCTCATGGACAAATTTTACAACATCAAAAGAGAGGAACAAAGGCTTTTGGATCATCTAATGCTGCCTACTGGATTCAGAAGACAGAGAAAGAACGTCCAGAAATGAAATGAACCATTAATGGAAAGGTTTTTTCAGGTTTGTTAGACACTGGAGCTGATGTCTCTGTTATGATGCAGATGCACTGGCCTAAACATTGGCCCGTTAGTCCTACTATTACAGAACTTCAAGGAATAGGACAAAGTTCTTCTCCTGTGCAAAGTAGTCAGTTATTATTATGGCAAAATAGTGAGGGCCATTCAGGATACTTCCAGCCTTATGTTTTGCCTGGGCTGCCTTGAAACCTCTGGGGCCGAGATATATTAAAAGAAATGGGAGTATTGCTTTATAGTCCAAATTCTCAAGTCTCTAATATGATGTTGGATCAAGGATTTCTTCCCACAAAAGGGCTGGGAACAAATCAACAAGGAACTGTCTATCCTATTGATGTGAAAATAAA
The DNA here is from genome assembly GCF_964374135.1 of Grampus griseus. Taxonomy (NCBI): domain Eukaryota; kingdom Metazoa; phylum Chordata; class Mammalia; order Artiodactyla; family Delphinidae; genus Grampus; species Grampus griseus. The sequence goes on from NC_139014.1 coordinate 25,129,719, forward strand.
AAATGATAGACAAGGTTTGGGTTTTTCTTAGGGGCCTTGGATTCTCCTCCACTCACTGCTGATCCAATTACTTGGCTGACTGATGACCCTGTATGGGTGGACCAATGGCCCCTCACTAAGGACAAATTAGAGGCTGCAGAGTAGTTAGTTATAGAACAATTAAAGTTAGGACACTTAGAGTCTTCCAATAGTCCTTGGAATACTCCTATTTTTATTATCAAGAAAAAATCTGGAAAAAAAAGGTTATTATAGGATCTAAGAGCTGTTAATAAAACTATGCTAATAATGGGAGCTCTTCAACCAGGCCTACCCTCTCCAACAGCCATACCACACAATTACCATCTTTTAACTGTAGATTTAAAAGATTGTCTTTTCACTATTCCTTTGTTTCCTGAAGATAGAAAACATTTTGCTTTTAGCTTGCCTTCCTTACATTTTAAGGAACCCATGAGGAGATTTCAATGGAAAGTATTGCCTCCGGGCATGGCAAATAGTCCTACATTATGCCAAAAATATGTGGCTCAGGCCTTGACTCCTGTGGGAAAAAGGTTTCCATCGTTATATCTCATACATTATATGGATGATATACTTTCAGCCACTGATAATATATCTTTATTAGAGACTGCGTTTCAATTTTTACAACAATCCTTACAATCATTTGGCTTGGTCATTGCCTCAGAAAAAATTCAAAGACAATCTCCGTTTTTATATTTGGGAAAATATATTGATAACACTACTATTAGGCCTCAAAAACTGCAAATTCGAGTTGATAATTTAAAAACATTAAATGATTTTCAAAAACGACTTGGAGATATTAATTGGCTAAGGCCTTCCTTAAAACTTACTACTGCTCAATTACAGCCTTTGTTAGATATTCTTTTTTTTTTTTTTTTTTTTTGGTTGTGCCGGGTCTTAGTTGCTGCATGTGGGCTCCTTAATTGTGGCATGTGAACTGTTAGTTGCAGCATGCATATGGATCTAGGTCCCTGGTCAGGGATCGAACCCAGGCCCCCGGCGTTGGGGGCACGGAGTCTTAGCCACTGCGCCACCAGGGAAGTCCTGTTAGATATTCTTAAAGGTGACTCAGATCCTTCTTCTTCACGCCCTATGACTCCAGAAGGATTTCAAGCTTTACAAATAGTTAATAGAGCTATCAGCTCTGCACAATTAACTCGAATACATACTCACCTGCCAAGTTCTTTAATTGTTTGTCCAACACCTCATGTACCTACAGCTGTTTTATGACAAACTTGGGATTATTGAATGGATTCATATGAAAACTACACCCTCTAAAGTTATTAACCCTTATTATGAACTTATTAGTAATTTACTAATGCAAGGGAGAACAAGATGCTTACAACATATAGGAATAGAACCTTCTCAAATTATTATCCCTTATTCAGTTAGTCAGCAAAATTGGCGTTTTCAACATAGTAATGAATGGGGACTTGCTCTTGCAGGATTTCCAGGAAACCTAGAATGTCATTATCCTGCTGATAATTCAATTTAGTAAAAATAATCTTTACATTTTTCCTTCTATAATCCAACGACACCCTATTCCACATGTACCTTTGGTTTTTCCCAGCGGGTCCTCCTCAGGAATGGCTATTGTACTCACTGACGACGGGACAAAATTGATTGAACAAACTCCATTGACTTCAGCTCAGCGTGTTGAACTACAGGCTGTTATTATGGCTTTTGAGCATTTTCCTTCTGTGTCTCTTAATTTGTTTTCTGATAGTAAATATCTTATTAGCTTGTGATTTCTTCTGGAAACTGCTACCGTAGGACATACTAATGACCCTGAATTATCATCCTCTTTTCGTTTGCTTCAACAGCTTACTCGTTCCCACGATGGTCCTGTTGCAGCTCTACACATCCGTGCTCATTCTAACTTGCCTGGTCCATTGTCTAAACTTAATGCGACTGCAGGTGTTTTAACTTGATCTAAACGTAATCTTTATCCTGTGCATTTTCCTCCCAAAAATAAAGTTAAAGTTACTCTTCCTCCTCAATCTCTTTTCCCTAAAGCAGGACATATCCCAATTTACCGTACTCCTCCTTTCCGTTCGTCATGCTATCAAGAATGGCTAACGTATTGCATTCGCTACTTGCGTACTGTAAATAAACATGGTTTATATCCAGGACGCCCTTGCGTTATGGTGAGTTATGATCAAACTCCTTTACAAGCAGCACAACACTCCCATGCTTTACATCATCAATCAGCTGCCACCTTACGCAAACAATTTTCCCTTACTCGTGAAGCCGTCCGACAAATTGTTAAGCAATGCCCACAATGCTTACCTCACCTTCCTGTTCCACATTATGGTGTTAATCCTCGTGGATTATTACCTAGTCATTTATGGCAAATGGATGTTACTCACATCCCCTCTTTTGGAAATCACAGTTTGTTCACGTCACTATTGATACTTATTCTGGTTTTCTCTGTGCTACAGCACAGACCGGAGAGGCTACCAAACATGTTATTACTCATTTATTACATTGTTTTGCATTTATGAATATTCCTAAAATTATTAAAACAGATAATGGGCCCGCTTACACTAGTGCTGCTTTTGCAACATTTTGTAGTTCATTACAAATTACCCATATTACAGGCATTCCATATAACCCTCAAGGACAAGGTATTATAGAACGTGCAAATAGATCTTTAAAGCTACCTATTGAAAAAATAAAAAAGGGGGAATTATACAGAACACCACCGCATAACCTTGTAAATCATGCTTTTTTTATTTAAAATTTTCTCACTGTTGATAAATTTGGCCATTCTGCAGGGGAGAGGTTGATGGCTAGCAAATAGATGGCTCACCACAGCTCACAACAAGTTTAGAAGTTGAAGAAGCTCTGCAATTCTCACGAAAATTTGACAGTGTTGATTCAGAAAAAGAAGAAGAAGGAGAGGAGATCAGATGGCAGCGTTAAAATTGAGGATGCGTTTAGCTTGTCATGCAAAGTATACATGGATTTGTGTTACTCCTTATAAGTATAATGACTCTATTTGGGAATGAGAGAAAGTAAAAATGCATCTGCTGAGTGTTTGGTCAGATAATAATATTAGTCTTGATCTTAAAAAGTTAAATGCTGAAATTCAGGATATGCAAAATGCACATCTTGACATTTCGCCAAAAGATGTAATTCAAACTTTACTGGATCATTTAAAGTGGTTAAACCCTCAGTCTTGGATTACTGGAGGGTGGTCAGGATTTATTACCCTGGCCATAATTTGCCTATTATCGATAATAATCTTCTCATGTCTGTTTCGTATCCTCATGCAACAATATACTACTCTCGGCACTAAGCTTCATGGAATTATTTTGCAACAAAAATTAAAAAATAAAAAAGGGGGACCTGTGGGAAACGTTCGGCCTTGAGAGCCAGCTGCGGACATGCCAGGCATGCCGCCGCTGCTCGAAGGGACCGTGCCTACTTGTTCCCCTCCTTGTTCCGTTCCACGGGAGATAAACCACCAGGGCCCAGGGATCAGAAAGAATGGAAACTGAGACGAGCAAAGCTGTCTCCCCCCTGCACACGCAGGTTATTCTGTGTGATTCTGGGCTTATGGGTTTCCTCCCAGGGAAGTTAACCTTGAAGCCAAGACAGTCCCTAGATGATGTAAACCACCATCTGGCAACCAACCTCCTCTTTCTAGCCTAGATAATCTGCAACTGTAGCATAATAAAATTTGCCTTGCCACCATCAGTTGTCTTGGTCCTTCTGACCCCATCCGTCGGTGCTACTTCGGTTCCTTACCCCTTCCCTTCTGACCCTGGGCGGTGAAACCCTCTTTCTACGGCAGGCCCGTGGCATGAAGTGGCCCCCTTGCCCCGAAAACGCCCTCCTAGAACACAGAAAGGGAAATATTAATTCTGCATCTCCCCTGCTTTCTCTGGCCACAGTACTTTACCCTCCTCAAATTTACCTGACTCTCACTTTCCCCTGAGCTTCTCTTACGCCGCAGAAATCGAAAAAAGCCCCTTGGAGGAAAACACACACAGTTAGTGTTACATGTCATTTTTCACCTCTCGCACAATGTGTTATCTCTGGTCTTATTAGGACTAAACGGGTACCTCAGTCCATAATCACAATGAGCAAAATCACCAAAGCCCCGGGATCTTGAAATTCATTCCATGCACGCTGGCCTTCCAGAAGTTCTCTGTGTCTGTCCAAAATGGACCCGCAGTGTCTCCGGGGAGACCACTGCATGTGGCTTAGCATGGAGTATAGGCAGGATTTTCAGCCCCGTTCACCTTTCCTGGCCCTTGGCCAAGTGCCCTCGTGCGGTGAAAACACTGCACAACGGCGCTGGGCAGAAACACGTTACTCTCTAGATGCGCTTCACACCAGTCCGCTTCGCACTTAGTCGCACATGCAGCATTTGCTGGGGGTGTGGGTGTGGGGAGAAGGTGCTTTTATTTCCCGGCTGCTCTATCCTATAAGTTGAATCACACCAAGTAAACACGTGAACCCAACGAGCCAAGTTATCTATAGCTCTCTGACTTTCACACTGCAGGGTGTCACTGAGGTGTCAGTGAAAAGTGGAATCAGTTTAAAGGCCATGACCAGCAGGGAAGCACAAAATACTCTTTTTGAATACAAATAGAATAGAAAAAAAATCAGTGCACAGTAAGTGTGTTTCAGAAACTACTTCTGTCCATACAGTATGTGTCTACTGAATTGTGACATAAAATCTAGCTCACAGCCCAAGCACAGTGGGATCAGTAGAGAAGTCCTCAGTGGAAAGGGACCATCTTCTTTTTGATAATCACTAGCAGTATGACCATGGGACAAGATATTTTCCCTTTCTCTTTCTCCAGTTCCTTATTATAAAAGGAAGAGACAAACTACTGTCTAAAGTTTCTCCCGGTTAAAATTCCATGAGGTTGGGATAAAGGGAATAGAGAGTAGGGGCCTGAAAAACAGTAGGATGAGAAGGGAAGTTTTCTTGCCACTTTACAGAAGGGGCTCATATGTTCTACCTTTCGTCAGCTTTGAGTGAGGCCAGCCCCTAAATCCCCAACCACGTGGCCCTCCCGACCCCAGAGCCTCCTAGAAGGCGTCTGGTCTGTCCTGATGCCTAGGAACCAGGCGTCAGGCCAGCAGGAACAGGTACAACCAAAACCCCTCCCCGTCCACCCTCTTTCTTTAAAGGACTAGTGAAAGCAGATGAATCTGTGCCAGTCCTGTTCTAACTCAGCTTGGGCTGGGGAGCTAATTCTGCTGATACATAAATTAGGGTAAACCATTAGGGTAATTAAACATTCTTGCGGCCTTTGGTGAGGAAATGGAAACAGATGAGTTCTAAGTTCTCCTCTAGTTGAAAAATTCTGCTTTCAGAGACCAATATTTACCTTCTGCTGCTTTTTCTATCTTCGTCTTTTGCGATTCTGTGAGAATAAGTCTGTTTTGAAAGAAAACATGATCATGATTATCCATTACAACTATTTCCAAATCCTTATTCAATCCTTTTTACTTTAAATCTTATCTACCCAGTGAGATGATAACTTTTTAAGGCAAGGAATTCTACCCTGTTTAAAAATCCTTTGACTCTTCCACAGTACCTAACTTAGGGTCTTGCATGCAGCCAGCGATATATTTTATTGACTGTTTTAGATAACGTTCAACAGATAATTCCTAATAAAAACTCTTAGAAGTAGGAAAAGAAAATAAAAGTATCTAGCAGAAACCTAAGCTTTGTTTTTGTTTTTTGTTTGTTTGTTTTTGCGGTACGGGGGCCTACTCACTGTTGTGGCCTCTCCCGTTGCGGAGCACAGGCTCCGGACGCGGACGCGCAGGCTCAGCGGCCCGGCAGGCGGACTCTCAACCACTGCGCCACCAGGGAAGCCCCTAAGCTTTGTTTTAAAGTCAAGAACAAGAGTAGGATGCCCATGATCACTGCTACTATTGATCATTGTGGAGGAGGTCTTAAACAGTAAGATAAGAAAAACGAAGTATTGGAAAGGGAGAGACAAACATATTTGCATATGAAATGAGGGACCTAAAAAGACCAAAAGAATCAACCGAAATTTTATTGGAAGTAACATGAGGAAGATGACTCCATACAAAATCAAGAGATCCACATATAAGCCTCAATAGCTTTCCCATATAACACAAATAACTAACGAAACAACAGAAGAAACATCCCACTTACTATATCCATAACAATGCATAAAGTACCTAGGAATAAACTTAACCACAAATTTGTAAGACCTATGTGATGAAAATATTAAATCTTTTCTGAAGGACCTTAAGAAGAAGTACTTACATGGCATGAGATACCATCCTCTTAGGATGTTGTCAAGAGGTCAGTTCTCCTCAAATTAACCTACAAATTCAATGCAATCCATTTATATCCAAAATAATTTTTAAATAAAACCTAGCCAGCTGACACTTAGTAGGGAATATATGTAAGAATAGTTATGAAATGTATGAAAAAGAAGGTCAAAGAGTAGGACCTTGTCCTACCAGATATAAAATATGTTATAGATCAACTAGAATTAAGCAGTGTGATACTGGTACTGGTACAGGACAAGATAACTGGATCACAGAATAGAGTCCAGATGAAGATAGTATATTAGACCAGGGGAGAAAGAATAAACCATTCAGTGAAAGATTTGAAAACAACTAGATCTTCATGTAGGGGGAAAAAGTTAGATCCCCTACCTCAACCACACTAAAAAAGAAATACAACAAATTCTAGACAGATTATAAAAGTACTTGAAGAAAATATTAGAGATGATTTTTACGTCATGAGGTGACAAAGACCTCGCTAACAAAACCCACCCCACATGAGCCATGAGGAGAGGACGGGCAGATATGGTGGCAGACTGTCAACACACCTCCTACTCTTCACAGCCCTTGCCCCCTTTTCCCCTTGACTCTTTGTCTTCTTCTTGTTGACTTATGAAACTCTTGGGAGTTCCCTAGTAGACCAGTGGTAAGGGCTTTGCGTTTTCACTGCTGTGGCCTGAGGTTCAATCCCTGGTCAGGGAACTAAGATCCTGCGAGCTGCAGAGCATGGTCAAACCCCACCATCCCCAAACAAACAAACAACTCTTCATAGTAAAGAAATACTGGCTTTCATTGAATTTCAGGGTTTCGAATCTTACCAGTGTTTTTGTCTCTAAGGAGACACGACAAAAGAGTGGAGTAGGGAGCACAAGCTTTGCAGTCGGGTGAAACTGGCTTCTGCTTTTGGTTTGGCCACTGGGCCCTCACATTGATCTCCTTCATCTATGCAGGAGGGATAGTAATATCATCCTCACAGGACTGTGGGCATTAAATCAGACAATATATGGAAAACTCTTCCTCTTACGCTTGGCATGAATCAGTGCTAAGCTGGTGTCACAGACAAGATGGTGGAATATATCAAAGGCTCTGCTTGTGGCATCAGGCTCTGAAGGCTCTTTCCCACCATAAGATTATAAAAATATTGCTTTTATTTTCTTCTAATGCCTTTCTGTGGTCTTTCTTCACATTTATGGAAATATGTTTATTTAAGATGAAAAATGGGGATCTGCTATTATTTACCCCCAAAGAGTCAGGCAGCTATTCTATCACCATTAATTCATTTTTTTCCACTGATTCGAATATTAAAACATGACATTTCAAAAGTCTTAAGAACACATGGGTCTACTGCTGGACTCTATGCTACTTCAAATCAATATTCGGCTGCATTATTCCTCACTGTGGAATTGACATAACGCCTCATCTCTCTTCCGTTGAACCCCATTATTGTCTACCATAGGAAGAGCACTGCATGGCCCCTGTCCTCAAACACTTATCATATAAGTGGGGAGAGGAAATAATGGTTAGGACTCCTCGCTTTCACTGCCGAGTGTAGAGGTTCAATCCCTACTTGGGGAATGAAGATCCCACAGGCCAAAACAAAACAAATGCAAGGTTAAACTACATAGAAGTTAAAAACAATAAAAAGGGGACTTTCCAGAAATTCTAAAAAAGCAAAAGGCCATATGCCACCTGGAGATGTAGAGGGCACAGTCTGGGCAATGGCCAAGGACTAGCAAGCTGACCCCATGCCAGTCCCCAGCCTCCTAGGCTCAGAAATCATACTCTTCCTCACCAAGAGAGAACTCACGTCTTCCTGTTGTGGCGGTCGCACTTTATCAATATCACAGGATTGATCAAAAATCAGAATGCCAAATTATTACTTGACAATGAGAAATACATCTGTTCTACACACAGGGCATCTGTGTCTACACAATGAGAGAATTACCTTCTGTGGGACAGGCCTCCGTGGCACACTAAAGCACAATCACACGATCGGAGGCTACTTGGTGAGAACAGAATTAGAAAAGGAATCAGCTGAATCGAGAATTTAATGGGAAGGCCTGAGATAGCTGGATCCGTCCATCTCCTCAACAGGCGCAGCCTGGCTAGTGGGCCTGACTCTTCAGTTATGCTGCCTAAGGTGCCCTCTCTACTCTCGGGCAATGTGAGGATGGGCACTGCCCATGTTGGTCTCTCCTCACCTTTTCTATGCTTTCACTACTGACCAACCCTTCTGCAGACAGACACATTTCTCTTTAGAAGTTTGTATATCATGTCAGGTTTTATTCAAGTCTGCTAGGCCAGGAAGCCATTGGTCCTTACACATCTCTGCTCAGCTCCATGATGTGCTAACCTTGGTGTTTCTCTCTTGGGGGGCTGCCTTTTAAGAAACTGCTTACCACTTTTGTGAGTTCTGAGGGGAGGGGACCGCTTTGCTATGGCCCCTAAGAAATGGTGACAAAGCTCACAGGACTAGGATCAGGAGGGCTGCAGTATTCAGGGAAGTCTTTACGAAGAAAGATATCTGAACTTGAGTTGGCTTTTCAGAGATTCATAGGACTTCCACAGGCAAAGCAAAATAAAGGAACTTTAGATGGGCAAAGGCACAGACCAAAGTAGGAATGGGTATGGTGTAACGAGCGTATAGTGAGGAGCTGCTGTGGCTGGAATGGAGGGAGGCCCTTACAAGAGAAAAGGTAAATAAAGTAGGTTGGATTGGTAGGGTAGAATGTAGATTGTCAGCTTATTAAAACCACTCTTTTAATGTTAGCAACTGCCTGTGGGGAAAAGTAATAAACCATTGTGTAACCGAACAAAAGGTAAACAGGCTACCTCCAGGAATAGGCTACTATAAATATGACATACTTTAGGGTAGCCTGCTGCAGGATTTTACTTGCAGTGGTTTAATGGAACCTATCTACACAATTCCTAATACACCAGAGAAGAAAGATGCTAAGTAAACCTAAGGAATTGAAAAGATCCCACTTTTATCGTTTAGGCATGTCCTTTTACCTCTCCCAGGGTGACTAATAGCTCCATGACTTTGGAGATCGTATACCTCTCATCATTTCAGCCAACAAGGAAAGAAATCAAAAGTAGAATGAGAGTGACTGGTGAGTACATCAAATCAGCATAGTGTTTTGAGTTGAAGGAATTTTACTATCACGTCAACTCTGGCCTTCCTATAAACTTAACGTGTCAAAATAGTCCAATGGCTTGTTATCATGGATCCAATTCCATAGAGATTTCCTGGGAGTGGAGTTCCTTTAAAAATCCTGTGGGGACTTCTCTGGTGGCACAGTGATTAAGAATCCGCCTGCCAGCGCAGGGGACACGGGTTCGATCACTGGTCTGGGAAGGACCCACATGCTGCGGAGGAACTAAGTCCGTGCGCCACAACTCCTGAGCCTACGCGCCAAGAGCCCGTACTCCACAACAAGAGAAGCCACCTCAGTGAGAAGCCCGTGCACCGCAATGAAGCCCCAACGCAGCCCCTGCCAAAAAAAAAACCCACCAAAAAAATCTAGGAATATACTTTTCAGTAAAAGAACAAAGTGTATGTCAGTCCTCATGACTAAAGAGAAGAATCAAGTAGTAGTAGGTGGAAAGGTGGATTTAATTCTCAGTTTGCGGGTTCTGAATCTGAATTAATTATTGTCCTTACCTCAATGAGACAGAGAATTATAACCCAAATCGTCACTACTATAGTTACGGACATTGCCAAGATGAGTTTGTTGTTATAGCCATATCCTGGAACTTCTTTTGTGAGCTAAAAAAATAAATAACAATTTTTAAAAAACAAGGAGATAGAAGGGATGAAAACTTACTATTCTTAAACCTATTCTAAACAATAACTAACTATTCTTAAACTACTATAAAACCCAATCCTTTCAGGCTAGTAGCTTCTATAAGAACAAGCCAGATTTAATGTTATTCATCTTATCATTAGCATTTTCTTCTACAATTTATTTATCTTGTGTCATGCCTTTTCTCGTCTGCCCCAGGAATAGTGCCACACTGTCTAAATGAGCAAAGTGGGAGATCACTGTCTTAGCCCGTTTCATGGCTGAAGATAACATACAGACTAGGAGCCCGTGGCATTCCTGCTTGGGCACGTTAATGGCGTGTCCTAAACTGAGTAAAAGTCCAGGTCCCACGTGTCAGGGGTTACCCTCACCTCACTTGACTCCTGCCCTTTCTGCTCACTCTGGGCTTCTGTGCTCTCACTGATATAGTTGTCAGCTTTCCACTGGTCCGTATACCATTCCGCTTCGGACACATTTGCTTCTTGCTGCTTGCTGAGAAGCTTCATCAGGAGGCCTGTTCTAGAGATGAGGTTGGCACAGGCCAGCTGCACATGGGTCTCCGAGCAGTTCGTTTTTAAAGTCTGGATAACATGAGAAATGAGCCTTCGCACGTCATTGTTGGGGATGAGGGACTGTAGCTGCTGGTTTAGCTGAGTTTCAACTTGATCACCCGGGGATGTGAGCCCTGGGAAAGCAAAGCCTGTGGGCTTGGAGGATAATTCAGTGCCCGTGTTGTGGTACTCCCATCGTGTTGCGTTGGTGTGTTGAACAGTTGGCATACTGTTGTCTGCAGCAACAGTAGAATGTGCAGTGGAGACGTTCCTATGGGTGGTGTTTCCAGGGCCGGTTACTCCTGGCAGAGTAGAGTTTCCTGTAGAAATAATTTGTTCAGAAACATTTTGTGCAGTATTGTTTCCTGAAGTAGTGTTTTCTGTAGAAGGGTCTGAAAGAGAAAATAATTCTGGAAACGGCTTTTCCTGAGAAGTCACTTCTCCTGAAGATGAAGCAGCCTCTCGTGGAGGGGAATTTATGAGACTCCTCAGTACAGAGAATGGAGGGCTTGCAAGCATCATTCTAGTGAGTGAACTTTTCTTTCTGAACTTTCGACTCCTTTTGCCTTTGGGTTTTCTTTGGACCCGATGAGACCTAATTTTATGGAAGATGTATTTTTTTCCAGTATGTGAGATTAGTTCGAAGTCCTTAATACTTCTAATTCTAGCCTTTGCATCCTCTAAAACATCAATAGTGTCGGATAAGTCTTTTGATCTGCTTTTAACCTCAGATGAGGATTTTGGAGGGATGGAGGCAGAAGGCCTGCCCTTGAAGTACTGTTTCTGGGAAGAGGAGCCTGCTGCCTTGTGTTCCTTTATGAATGCAGACTCTGCATTGGAGGACTTTCCCACCAGCTTCCTGGGACTCTGCACCATGAGAAGCTGTTTCAGGTTTCTTGGGGATGGCCTCCTGAGCCTTCTTTCTTCAGCAGTGTTCACCTCAGATGGCTGGGCATTCTGTTTCCCGCTGACGCTCTCATCTCCCACTGCTTTGAGGTGCATTTTCTGTATGCCCCTTGGGCCCTTGAGGACCCTGTTCACTCTCAGCAGGCTTTCCTCTGTACTCTCAGGGTTTGCGAGGCTGTCTTTCTGTGGTTGGGCCGTTTGTAATTTCTTTTGAAAGATGTAGCGTTTAAACGTGGCACTTGAAATGTTGGAACGCGTACGCGTGGCAGGTTTTTCTTCCTTTTTAACCTCATCAACTTTTTCTTGAGTTTCTGCAGCTAACAAATTTTCCGCAAAATGGAGTTTCCTCAGTTTGTTTTTATTAGTTGAATTCTTGGCTACAGGTTTAACAGAAGGGCTCCTTGTTTCGCCTTTCAAAAGGCCCTGCGGCATATCTCCATCTGGTGTATTTGAGAAAAGAAGTTGAATGAATGGTAATAATGTTGATTCCACATCTCCTAGATTTTCCTCTGAGGTATAAGGCTGTATGTGGTTTAGTGTACTGATAATATCACTTTTATTATTAAAGTCCAGCTGCTCATTCATGAAGCCTGACAAGCTGACAGCACTTTCATCTGACGACGCCCTCTCTGACTCAATAGTCAGCTCAGTGGTGGTGTTCTTCTTGCGGGCTTGTAACACCTTCATCAACGATCCTTCTGCATTCTCTATAGAAGTTTCTTCATCTGTCAAAAAAGAAGGGACTGTTTTTGATCATTGAACACTGATGGGACAGCTTTTTGTCAGTCCACAGCCAAATAAATTAGGAATCAGTCAAAGTTTGAGTGCCACTGAGGAGAAAAAGAAACCCGCACTTAAGCCTATGACTGGCAACAACAAAATGTGAAAAAGATATCTCTTGAAAAAGGGGCTATGTACTCAGAAAATTCTGTAGCGTGAAATATAGTAACTATGTTCAGGATTACTCCACTGGTTCCCAGGGGCCAGTACTCAGAAAAGGCAAGGCTGGAAGACAAATACTCCCCTACTCAGCTGGACTCTCTGCAGGTCTACTGTGACTCCTCCCATTCCTCCCATTCATATACCCCTCTGCCTCAGAGGCAGAGGAGTGTGAGGCTTCCCCTCTCCACCCCCTCAGTGTGCTTGTGTTCTTGCTGCTATCACAGATGACCACGACAGCAACCGCCGCTAACAGGTCGTCATCTGGACATGTCCTTCTCCACCCGCCCACCGAGTCCTTTGCTCAGTCCCTGCTTCCACATATCCCAGCGCCCATAACACAAGGATCTATACAGAAAAGAACACTATGTCCGCCCTGGCTCTTTGCTAAAATTTGGGCGGGATCTGGGGTATAAGTTAAGAGATTTGCCAGATTATATGCCAATGTGGAATGTTCAACAAATCAATGGAATAATACTTGAGGTCTTCAACTGCAGAAGGGAACAAGCAACTTCTCTCAGCTGGCTACTTTGCTTTCATTTCATTTTACTTCTAATATTTCCAGCTTTACTTGGGGAACCGTCCAAAGCTTCTGACTGTGTGAAGGCAATGTGTACCATTGTGCAGGTGGGCTTCTCTTCCAAAAGGATTAAAAGTAGTTTTGGTGAGGGTCAGAGGAGGAGGGGAGGGTCATGAGAAAGGAGGAGAATGGGCTTGCAGAGAGCCCCAAACTGGGGACAGGAGATCGGGGCACGAGGGTCATAGCACTTAACACCTCTGATCTTGTTTTTTCTCACCTGTGAAAGGAGAGTAAAAATGCCTTTTCTGCCCACATCTGGGGGAGAAGGGAGTAATATAATTAGTAAAAAAAAGTTGTCTGGGGGAGTTCCCTGGTGGTCTGGTGGTTAGGACCCGGCACTTTCCCTGCTGTGGCCCGGGTTCAATCCCTGGTTGGGGAACTAAGATCCCACAAGCTGTGTGGCACGGCCAGGAAAAAAAAACTGTGTTGAAAAATCAGCAATATTGTCTTTATATAAGTAGCAAAGTGTTGTTTGTAGGATGTGCTCTAGATCACTGAAAGAGACTTGTATTCAAGCTACCTGGGCATGAAAGCACATTTTGGAAGTCATCAAGTTAGTGCCAATAAATCTAATATATAGAAAAATATTTGAACCCCCCTGAGTGTTTTGTGGATAGAAAAGCTTGAGATTCAGAGCAAGCTCAGAGCTAGACAGTCTAAGAATAAACTAGCTCTCCCGTCCATTAGAAGGGCTAGGTAGCAGCTTCTGGTTATGGAACCAGAAAATCCCAGGCTCCAGATAGGACATAAAACAGCATCACCTGTACTCTTTATAAAATTGCAGAAACACACAAAATAAACAAAAGTATATTTACTCCTCTCCTATGAGACAAAGAGTGCCTGAGACTTAATGTATATAAATCAGTTTACAAAATGTGATGCGCTATATGAATAAGTTCTCGTTTGCAGAGAGCACAGCATAGGACATGTGGTCATTAATGTGAATTCCCTTCCCCCTTCCATTCCTTTCTCTTGTTCCTTTATGTATGCGGATCAGTTACATTACTAAGCTAACAATTTACCTGAGCTATTATTAGCTTAATAATGTAACCAAGAATCTGATTTTTAGCAAGGGGGTGGTCCTTAGAAACTTAGGGATCTGGAACTCTAAATGAATGAATTAAAATAATGCAATTACATCATTAATTTTAAAATTTATCATCCTTGATTAAAAATTAAAAAATTAAATTAAAAATTTATTATTCCACAATTGAGACTCACCACAGCGTGTCATGTCTGTCAGGCATTCACTGTCACAATGCAGCTTGACTGTCTTACAGACAACCTCAATAGTACCTTTAAATTGGCAGAGGCAGCAGGCCATACGGCTAGGTAAGATCCTATAAATGGAAACATTGGTAATTAAATTTGTGATAAAAGAGTTACTTGAGTAGGTAGAAGGGGGAGTCCAAGGCCACCACAGACCAGTGCAAAAAGGAGTTCTTGGGGCATATGGACTGGAGAACAGGATAGGGGCCGGTTGGCCAATTGCTGCTCTTGACTGTTGTAAATAAATATAGAGGAGGAGAGAGGTGCCCAACAGAAGGATTAGGATGGCAGTAGGTGTGGTATTCCTAGAAAAAAGGGAATAGGGATTAGAATTGGGTGACATTGATCTGTAATTTGATTCAGAAGTATCTCCTTCCAACCCCAAAGCCTCACTTTGGGTTGAGAGTACACAGGAAGAAGGCAGACTTCTAAGAAGAGTCTGAATAAGGCCGCACCTTCTGGAGTCCCTTTCTCAGGTCCTATTTGTCAGTAGTAATATATTAGAAATTATTCTCATAATAAAAAAGCATCATTTGTTTAAACAATAACAGAGATCACATTGGCCAAATCTAGACAAAAGGAACATTCCAAAGAATAACATGATCATTATAATAAGGTATAACATAGTTAATTTAAAAAAAAGCACATGAGCTCATAATGATACTCCAAATGAAAAGTGGGGGAGCTCTTCTTTATAGAATCATGTCAGCTAATAAATGCAAAAGGAATGATAGATTAGGAAAGTGTCATTTTGCAACTATCAATGTAATAATCGATTCAGACAAGGATTATCATTGATGCACAGCTGGGTGAAGAGTTGTTTGAAAGTAGGATCTCCACTGATCCCAAAGTATGACACCTCATATTATTTATCAATTACCAAGGGGAAAATTAACTTCACAATGGAGAGATATGGAAGATACCACCTTAATCAAGTGATCAGACTTAGCACTGGGCCACCTGAAGTGATGAAGTATGAAGAATACATCCCCTATATAGTATTCTTCCCCAAAACGTTTACTTTGAATCAAATGAGGAAACAGACAAATCCAGATTGTGGGGCAATTTACAAGACGACTGGCTTAGACTCTTCAAAAATGCCAATGTCATAAAAGACCAAAAAAAAAATAGTAGGGAAATATTCTAGATTAAAGGAAACAAAGATATGACATGCAATGACTAATCTTTAATTGGACCCTGTATCAAAATAAAACAGACTTAAAGAATGTTATTGGCTACTGGCCAAGATGAAGTAACAAGGAGCAAATTAACCTCCCACCTGAACCAATGAAAGCATCAGGCAGAACATATGAAACAACAGTTTTCAAGAAACTGGACCTCAGGCAATACAGTTCAGTGATCCCCAGGAGATGGAAAATGAATGAAGTGATACCTATAATAGCCCTAACTTACTTCTCTGAGAGAGTTTCCAGGTCATGGTACAGGGAAGAGAAGTCCAGGCCAAGACTGGTGTACTCCCTGACTGAGGAAATGGAGCTGAGGGTCTGGGAAAACCAAGGTAACTAGAGTTCACAAAGCAGAGTATGAGAGAGAAAAGAAGTGCATGGACAACGAACTCTGGGGATATGCAGAGGGATCTCTTGAGAATTCAACACAGTATTGGTCAGTACATTTGTGTGAGGAATTACTTGATGCCAGGAAAAGAACCACATGAAAGGATTAATAATAAGAATAACTGGATATCACACAGGGTTGTAGGAATATTACCTGTTCCTACAAGTCAGACTGGAAAACCTCATGATACTCAGAAAGGACTTGTCTCAGTAGTTGCAAATAATGAGCTCCAGACTAAAGGCTACTTGGACTCCTACCCAACAAATCTTAACAGCTAGACATAAAAGAATAAAACTGTTTTGAGTAATTTAATTTCACAAAAAACAAAGCCCAAGCCTTTTACAGGAATATAAATATATATAGCACACAATAAACTAAACTCACATCTGTTATCATATGAAAAATTGCCAAGCATGCAAAGAAGTAGGAAAATATGACCCATACTGAGGAGAAAAGGCAACCAATCAAAACTAACCCATAATCTACACAGATGTTAGAATTGGTAGAAAAGAACATTTAAAAAGGTATTACACATGGGGCTCTCCTGAGCCTGCGCATCCGGAGTCTGTGGTCCGCCACGAGAAAGGCCACAACAGTGAGCGGCCCGCGTACCACACACACACACACACAAAAGTTATTATACATGAAGAAAAGTTATTATAACTGTATTTCAGTTGTTAAGAAACCCAGACACTGAACTGAAACACTGAAAGTGTTAAGTAGAGGCATGGAAAATGTAAAACACACCCAAATTGAGCTTCTAGAGATTACAAACAATGTCTAAATGAAAAAGACATTGAATGAGGTTAATGACAGATTAGACACTGCAGAAGAAAGGGTCAGTGAACATTAAGGCACAGTAATAGAAACTATCCAAAATGAAACAAAACGTGTAACAAAACAACAACACAAATGAATAGAGCATCAGCAAATTGTGCAACAACTTCAAGTGGTCTAATACATGTGTACTTAGAGTCCATGAAGGAGAGGAGAAATACAAACATTTGAAGAAATAATACCCAAAATTTTTCTACATTGGTAAACACTATAAACACACAAAGTGGGCTTCCCTGGTGGCGCAGTGGTTGAGAGTCTGCCTGCCGATGCAGGGGACATGGGTTCGTGCCCCGGTCCGGGAAGATCCCACATGTCACGGAGCGGCTGGGCCCATGAGCCATGGCCGCTGGGTCTGCACGTCCGGAGCCTGTGCTCCGCAACGGGAGAGGCCGCAGCGGTGAGAGGCCCGCGTACCGCAAAAAAAAAAAAAAACCACACAAAGTCAAGAAGATCAATGAACTTTAAGCATAAGAAACATGGACAAAACTACACCAAGGCACAAAAAATAATCAAATTGCTCAAAACCAGCAATAAAGAGAAAAATTTAAAAGCAGCCAGAGGAAAAAACTATACACTATATACAGAGGAACAAAGATAAAAATGACAGCAGAATTCTTGTTGGAAACAATGTAAACGAGAACTCAGTGGAATAACATCTTTAAAGTAGTGAATTGAATTCTATCAAACCAGAATTCTATACCCACATCTGTCAAAACAAAAGCAAAATAAAGACTATCTCAGACATACAAAAGCTGAAAGAACTCATTACTAGTAGACTTTCACTATAAGAAATGTTAAAAGAAGTATTTTTAAGCAGAAGGAAAATGACACCAGATTGGAATATGGATCTACACAAAAGATTAAGAATACTGGAATTGGGACTTCCCTGGTGGTTCAGTGGTTAAGAATCTGCCTGCCAACGCAGGGGACATGGGTTCAATCCCTGGTCAGGGAAGATCCCACATGCTGCAGAACAACTAAGCCCGTACACCACAACTACTGACCCTGCACTCTAGAGCCTGTGTGCCACAACTACTGAAGCCCACGCACCTAGAGACTGTGCTCTGCAACAAGAGAAGCCATCCAATGAGAAGCCGGTGCACCACAACGAAGGGTAGCCCCTGCTCGCCGCAACTAGAGAAAGCCCAGGCAAAGCAAAAAAGACCCAACGCAGCAAAAAAATAACTTAAAAAAATACTTAAAAAAATTTTTTAAAGGATTTTAGTCAATCAATATATGTCTCTGACCACAATGGAATTAAATTAGAAATTAAAAATGCTGAAAAAGCTCCAAATATTTGGAAACTAAACAACACACTTCTGAGTAACTTTGTGGTCAAAGAAGAAATCAAAAGGGAAATCAAAAACTATTTTGAACTCACTGAAACTGAAAACATATTATGTCAACATGTGGGATATTGCTAATGCTGTACTCAGCTTCCTCAACTTCCACCTTAAACTGGAAAAACGAGAGCAAATTAATCACAGAGTAAGAGAAGAAAGAACACAATAAAGATCAAAGTAGAAATAAATAAACTGCAAAATAGAAAAGTACTATAGATATTAAAAGGATAATAAGAGAATATTATAGAATACTTTGTACCAATAAATTCAAGATGAAATGGACAAATTCCTTGAAAGACATGCACTACTAAAGTTTATTCAAGAATAAAGATATTAAAGAAATTGGATGTGCAGTTTAAAACCTTCCAACAAAGAAAGCTTCAAGTCCAGGTGGCTTAACTGATAAATTCTACCGAACATTTAAGGAATAAAATAATGCCAATTCTACACAAACTCTACCAGAAAGTTGAAGAGAAGGGAATACTTCCCAACTTATTTATAAGGCCAACTTTCACTATACCAAGATTAGACAATGACATTACAAGAAAACTATAGACCAATATCTCTCATGAACTCAGAGGCAAAAATTCTTAACAAAATTTTAGCATATCAAATCCAATAATATATAAAAAGATGATACATCATGACCAAGTGGGGTTTATCTCAAGAATGAAAGGTTGCTTTAATATTTGAAAATCAACTTACCCAACTTAGTACACTAAAAAAGAAAAATCAGGACATCTCTGGTGGGGCAGTGGTTAAGAATCCACCTGCCGGTGCAGGGGACATGGGTTTGAACCCTGGTCTGGGAAGATCCCACATGCCATGGAGCAACTAAGCCTGTGCACCACAGCTACTGAGCCTGCGCTCTAGAGCCCGTGACCCACAACTACTGAGCCCATGTGCCACAACTAGTGAAGCCCGTGCACCTAGAGCCCGTGCTCTGCAACAAGAGAAGCCACCGCAATGAGAAGCTTGCATACTGCAACGAAGAGTAGTCCCTGCTCGCCACAACTAGAGAAAGTCTGCGTGCAGCAAAGAAGACCCAATGCAGCCAAAAATAAGTAAACAAATTAAGAAAGGAAGGGAAAAATCACATAGTCATTGCAATAGATGCAGGAAAAGAATGAAAGAATCTAACATCCATTCCAGATTAAAGAAAAGAACAGCCCTCATTAGACTAGGAAAGGAAGGAGACTTCCTCAACTTGATAAATGACTTCTACAAAATACCTAACATCATATTTAATGGTGAAGGACAAAGTACTTTCTCTCCAGGATCAGGACAAAGGCAAGGATGTCTGCTCTCATTACTTCTATTTGACATTGCACTGAAGGTTCTAGCCAGTGCAATAGGGCAACAAAAAGAAAAGAGATATTCAGAATGGAAAGGAAGAAGTAAATCTATCTTTATTTCAGATAACATGATTATGTAGAAAACCTGATAGAATCTACAAAAATACTACTGGAACTAACAAATGAGTTTATCAAGTTTGCAGGGTACACGATCAACATAAAAAAAGATTAATTTATATCAACAAGCAATCAGAGATCAAAGTTTTAAAATACTACGTATAATAGAATCAAACATATAAAATATTTAGAATAAATCTGACGAAAGATGTAAAAGACTTGCACACTGAAAACTGTAAAATATTGCTGGGGGAAATTAAGGAAGACCTAAATAAATGGAGAGATATAACGTATTCATGGATCAGAAGATTCAATATTGTTGAGACATCAATTCTCCCCAAATCGATTTATAGATCAAAATCCCAGTAGGCTTTTCTATAGAAATTGACAAGCTAATTCTAAAATTCATATGGAAATAAAATTTAGAATAACTAAAACAACTTCGAAAAAGAACAAAGTTGAAGAACTAACAGTAACTGATTTCAAGGCTTATGACCTTGACCTTGAGTTAGGCAAGATTTCTTAGATACAACACCAAAAGCATAATCCATAAAAGAATAAAATAGATAAATTAGACACCATCAAAATTAAGAATTTCTGCCCTGCAAAAGACACTCCTGAGAGAATGAAAAGATGAGTCACAGAATGGGAGAAAATACTTAGCAACTTACATATTGGATAAAGGACTAATTTCCAGAATATATAAAGAACTCTCAAAACTTGAGAAAAATATAGATAAAAGATTCAAAGATATACAGATGGAAAATAAGCATATGAAAAGATGTTTGACATGATTAATCATTAGGGATGTTACAGTGAGATACAACTACACACCTATTAAACTACGTAAAATTAAAAATACTGAGCATAGCAAATGTTGGCCGCAACGTGAAGAAAATGCAGCTCTCATACACTGCTGGTAGAGATGTAAAATGATCAAACCACTGTGGAAAATAGGTATTCTTTGAAAACTTAAACATACACTTACCAATGATCCAACCATTCTACTTGCAGGTATTTACCCAAGAGAAATGGAAGTATACATCCATACAAAGACTTGTACACAAATATTCATAGCAACTTTATCTGTAATAGACAAAGACTGAAACAACCCAAATGTCCATCAATGGTGAATAGATCAATGGTGGTACATCCATATAATGGAATACTATTCAGCAATAAACAGAAAGGGATTACTGACATATACAACAATATGGATGAAGATTAAAATAATCATGCTGAGTTAGAAGCCAGTTAGAAAAAAGTATACCCTGTATGATTCCATTTCCATAAAATTCTAGAAAATGCAGACAGAAAGCAGATCAATGGTTGCATGGCAACTGGGAAGGGCAAAGAACTATGGGAAGGAAGAATTACAAAGAGACATTAAGAAACTTTCTGAGGTGATGGACATTTTGATTTTGGTGATGTCTTCATGGTGTGTATGTATGTGTGTGTGTGAACACAGATTATTGTATGCCAATTATACCTCAAAAAGCTGTTAAAAGAAATGATATTATATGAGAGAGACAATTGGAGAAATTTGAATAGCAAATCTTTATTAAGTAATATTTTTGTGTAGGAATTTAATTTATTTAGTACTGTGTGTTAACAGTATTGTCATTACATAGGGAAATACTTTTTAATATCCAGAGAGGAGGGCATCTAGCTGACAAGAGAGGGATCGCAATTATGGCAGATGCTGTGGGAGGCTGAGGAAGATGAGGCTAGAGCAGTGACCAATGTGTGACGGCGTGGTGAAGACAGTCATTTGTCAGCTGACCTGACAAAGACGGTTGGAACAGACTGCTAAATGCAGGGCCCTTTCCGCATACTAATGTCATGCAATCCCCTCAACTAGCCTTGGCATAACAGAAGGTTTCTATTAGCTTCCCATATTGTAAGGGGGATGGCACAATTTAAGGTGCAGTAAGTTGTGTAATAAACTGTCGCAATAGGGTCCTACAGAAATAGTTTTTTAAACTGCAAAAAAAAAAAATTAAACTTGACCCTTTCCTCACAACATATATGAAAATTAACACAAAATGAATCATAGACCTAAATGTAACTATACAACTTCTGGAAGAAAACATAGGAGAAAATCTTTGTCATTATGGGTTAGACAATGGGGTCTCAGAGAAAGATTTCTTAGATAAGACACAAAAAAGTACAAACCATCTAAGAAAAATTGCTAAGGGACTTCCCTGGTGGTTAAGACTCCGAGTTCCCAATGCAGGGGGCCTGGGTTTGATCCCTGGCCAGGGAACTAGATCCCACATGCATGCCGCAACTAAGAGTTCACATGCCACAACTAAGAAGCCCATGAGCCACAACTAAGGAGCCCATCTGCCGCAACTAAGACCCAGCACAAACAAATAAATTAAATAAATATGAAAAAAAAGAAAAATTGCTAAATTAGATTTCTTCAAAAACTTAACACTTCTAGTCTTCAGAGACACTTTAATATAATGAAGATAAGTCACAATCTGGGAGAAGATATTTACTAAACACATATTTGAAAGAAAGGACTTTTTCCATTGCTTTTTATATAAAGCACTCCTAAATCTCAATAACAATATCCAATTAAAAATGGATTTGAACAGACACTTCATTTTAAAATATATTTGCACATGAATAGACACTCAACATCATCAGCTATTACAGAAACGCAAAATGTGGCAAAAACCATGAGATGCAACTACACACCTACTAGAAAGGCTAAATTTTTTTTTTTTTAAATATAAGAATCAGGTGAAGATGTGGAGCAACTGGAACACTCATAGACTGCCAGTGGGGAAGCAAACTGGCACAGGCACTTTAGAAAACGGTCTAGCAGTTTCTTAAAAAGTTAAATATGCAGTTAGCATATGATGAAGCAATCCCACCCTTAGGGATTTTACCCCAAAGAAATGAAAACATATGCTCGCACAAAACATATGTTCAGACACACATGTGACTGTTTTCAGAGGCTTTGTTCATAATAGCCAAAAAACTAGAAAAAACTCAAATGTTCATCGAACGATGAATGCATAAACAAACTGTGTATCCACTCAACTAGAATACTGCTCAGCAATAAAAAGGAATGAACTACTGACAGGTGCAACAAAACAGATGAATCTCCAAAGAGACTGGTTAACTGAAAGAAGTCAAAAACAAAAAGCTACCTACCACATGATTTCGTTTATTAAATATTCTGGAAAAGGCAACATTATACAGACAAAAATCAGATCGGTGGTTGCCAGGGGCTGGTAGAGAGAGGAGGATGGATTGACTACAGAGGGACATGAGCAGTCTTTTGGGAGTGCAGACGTTTTCTTTACCTCAGATGTGGTGGCGGCTACAGAACTATACGTTTGTCAAAACACATCACACAGTATATTTTAAAATAGTGCATTTTGTTAAATGAAAATTATACATAAATAAACCTGACTTAAGAAAATAATAAAACAAACCTAAAAAAACAACTGAGTGAAAATAAATGTAAGAAAAATCGACTTACAGTTTTTCCAATTCAAGGGTCATCATGAGGATGCTTTCAATTGTTGTAAGTGACACTTGTGTTGTTCCCATGTCTCTGAAGGAGAAGCCCAAACATGCGTGATAGAAAACCCAAAGACAAAAGTTCTAAACTTAAAAAGATACTTAACATGTGATTACTTCAATGCCGGCTTCTTACTTGCCATGGATGATAATCCAAAACAGCTCTTATTGAAGAAATTTAAATTTGCATCATCAAATTAATGACCTTGGTGCTGAACAGTACAATCATTTTCTATTATCCTAACTTCTCATTTTCAATTGCATCTACCTCTTTTGATCACTCTTTAAAAAAAATAATGTACCCCTTATTCCTTTTTTCTTTCTGGGATAAATAATATTCCTGTATACATCTACATGTTCCATATCTATATGTGTTCTTCAACACTGTTTTCATACTCTGGGGGCTGTCTTATCCATATATATTTTTTCTTAATCCTTTTCTTTGCCAATAACTCTTATTTTCAATAACCCAGTTAAAATCTAAATTATGACTTTTTAGCCAAAGTACTCAATCTTTGACGAAAGAAAGAAGGAGCAGAAATTATCTCATGAGCCATGAAACTGTTACAATACTTACAAATACTTTAATGCTGGCAATTTAAAAAGATGAGAATCTTCAACTGTTGTCAAAGGATTACGATTGAGAATTCTGAAAAATGGAATGGAATTAAAATTATCTGCATTTTCAATTACTTCCATGAAAGCTTATATTCATTTTTTTGGGTATGGAACTTGAAGGTTAAAAAAAAAATCATTTTCTGTCTTTACCTATAAATCACCCTTAGAATCTGTAAAACACTCTTTCACTGGGAACTACCCAGGTCTCTAGATGATAAAGTGGAGAAGAGAAACAAGCAAACAAACAATAAAATAGAAAAAAAGTGGCTAGCAAAGAAAAAATATGCCAAAGAAATTTTTAGGTTAAAAACCCTCGAAGTGACTATGCTGGTAGGAAGCCCTTGCTCTGTAAAAAAGTACTATTTCTAGTGTCTTCCATAATTCAAGGTGTTTTTCTTTCATCTCTACAAATTTTTTAAAATTTCATGATTTAAACGACCCAGCTAAAGACAAAAATAGGGCTAATTCGTTGGTTCTGGAGCCAAAGAAGAAGAGATAAATCCAAGAGGAACTGGTGAAAGCCATACTCCCATCACATAGTCCCGTGTGTATTCTTGTATCATAGCCTTTGTTACTGTGTATGCAATCAGCTGTTTACTTGTCACTCTCCTAGATTGTCAGCAACTTGAGAGCAGAGGCCACACTTTATTGTCATTATTATTCTTGTGACTGACATAGTGCCTAATATTTACTAGGTATTTAATAAATGTTTGCTGAATAAATAAATAACATTTTGTTTATATATCAATAAAATAAACAAATTAATTTTGGGGAACAAAATTTTATTCCAAAATCCTGGAATAGATTTTCTTCTTAGTTTTTTTCTTTCTTTCTTTTTTTTTTTTCTTAGTTCTTTAAAACAAATAAGGGGGGGAAAAAACCCAAAAGAAACAGGAAGAAAGAAAAGACTATCTGACTTTAGGTTAACTCTACTCAAGAATTATTAGCGTATTTTTGCAGAATATTATAAAGATAATTATCAAAACTAGTATCTTTTGGGTTGCCAGGCATCTGTGATCAGCATTTAACATTTAATCCTCACAGTAACCTTATGTGATAGATATATTACACCATTGTACAAATGAGGAAACTGAGGCACAGAGAAGTTACATAACTTGTCGTAAGTCATCAAGCTAGTAAGAAGCCGAGCTAGAATTTGAACTTAGTTCTGACTCTAAAGGCTGTGTTTAACCTGAATGAAAAGAAAAGGGGGGGGGGGGCGTTAAAACATCTGTTACTTTAACCTTAATTTGCAGAGCACTAAATATAGAAATACCTTTTCAAACTTCATCTCCCCATCTGGGAAAGCCTCTATGAGAATTATATGTTCTCTTTTTATTTATTTATTTATTTCTCTTTTTATTTATTTTTTCCTTAATCATCTCTCACGATAAATATTTAATTAGCATATGGACATTGAGACTTTATAGATTTTTTTTTAAATTGCAGGAAACTCAGTAAAAATGTTGGAGGAAGGACATCTGAAAATTCATCCCTCCATAGAAGCAAAAATAACAACAACAACAAAACTGGCAAAAATGGTCAGAATCAACTTCTGAACTCTGGAAATTTAACCAACATGCTGGCAGCCAATTGGGGAGCAATTTATTCAAGGAAAACAAATTAATTTCTGTAAGAAAAATGAGATCTGTGTTGCTTTAACTTGTCCTTGAACTTTGCTCTCCATGCCAGTGGTAGCCTTGAGAAACAGCCCACATCCCTGGTACCAGAAGGAGCAGCATGGACTGGGAGGTCCTTCAAAGCCTCATTCCCAAAGAACTGTCATTGTTTTACATGTCTGGTGGTCCCCTGGGAGACCTCACTTGAAAGGCTTGCCTTTGACCTGACTGAGAGCTGTCTAGTGAGAAAAGCCTCTCCTCAGGTAGCATTTCTGGAAAACATTTTCAAGCAAATATTTTAACATGGCGGTTGCATGAGGCAATGGATAAGAGTTGGGGGCAAAAAACAGCCCAACCGAAAAGCTTAAAAAGAAAAGCTGAGGAATGAGGTGTCCACAGAGACTTTGAAATGTTCCAACGTATCCTGGGAAACTGGAAGACCACAAGACATATTCCTGGGAATCTAGGAAAATAACTGTTAGCATTAATAAATGAGTTCAGCAAGGTTGTAGGATATAAGATCAATATTATTTCTACACACCAGCAGTGAGTAATCCAAAAATGAAATTAAGAAAACAATTCCACGTGTAACAGCATCAAAACAAATATAACACTTATGGAAAAATTTACCCGAGTGCAAGATTCACACTGAAAAGTACAAAACTGTTGAAAGAAATTGAAGAAGATCTAAATAAATATAAAGATATGCTGGATTCATGGACTGGAAGATAATCTTTTTAAAATTTCACTACTTCCCAAATCGACCTATGGTTCCATTGCAATTCCTATCAAAATCCCAGCTGACTTCTTTCCAGAAATTGCCAAGCTAATTCTAAAATTCATATAGCAATTTAAGGAAACAGAATAAACCAAAACAATGTTGGTAAAGTACACAGTAGGAGGACTCACACATCCTGGTTTCAAAACTCAGTTCAAAGCTACTGCAATCACAGTGTGGTACTGGAATAAGAACAGACATATAAATCAATGGAACAGAAGTGACAGTATAGAAATAAACCCTCCTATTTACGGTCTATTGATTTTCAGCAAGGGTGCCAAAACAATTCAATGTGGAAAGAACAGTCTTTTCAAATGATGCTGGGACAGCTGTACATCCACACACAAAATAATGAAGCTGGACTCCTACACTTCACACAGTACATGAAAATTAACTCCAAATGGATCAAATATCCAAATGTAAGAGCTAAGGCTATAAAACTCTTAGAAGAAAACACAGGAGTAAATCTTTATGACCTTGCATTAGACAACAGTTTCTTAGATATGACACCAGAAGCACAAACAACCAAAGGAATAACAGATGAATTGGATTTTATAAAAATTAAAAAGTTTGTGCTTCCAAGGACACTATCAAGAAAGTGAGAAAACATATAGAATGGGAGAAAATACTACAGGTGGGAAGAATAAGATGCAGTTGGGAGAAGAAAAGTATAGTAGTTGCTAGGTGTGACAATCTCAAAATTTTGAAGTATTACAAATAAAACAGACACCATGAATCACCCCAAAGGGCAGACCCAAGTTATTTTTGTTTTTAGCGTTTATGCCTTTGTAAATCTGCGAAGCAGTCAGGATTCTAGTACATAGCAAAAAGCGATGACAGCACCCTGAAGTGTGTAAGCTTTTGTGTGTACATAGCTATCTAAAGGAAACCAATGCTAGCTGAATGGGGGAGCATTAGGGCGGCTCTGTGACCGCAGCTCAATTTGCCTTCATAGTGTGGCCTCACCTCCCTCACTGATATTCTCAACAATGGGGTAAATAATTCAATAGGGATAATAAGGCTTTGATTTTCCTCTTATTCTCTCGTAGTGCTTCTGTTCTTGGTACAATATTGATGTACCACAGACAAGCCAGCATGTGAATGTGCTCTGACTGGTTAAGTTACATAGACTTTTTACATTGTAGAGTTCTTCAGTTCCTAAAATCATGGAGCTTGCATTGTTAGAACCAATGAAGTGACTAAAAGAATTTTTAAAAATAAGCCATCAGGGCTTCTCTGGTGGCGCAGTGGTTGGGAGTCCGCCTGCCGATGCAGGGGACGCGGGTTCGCGCCCCGGTCCGGGAGGATCCCACATGCCGCGGAGCGGCTGGGCCCGTGAGCCATGGCCGCTGAGCCTGCGCGTCAGGAGCCTGTGCTCCGCAACGGGAGAGGCCCGCGTACCGCAAAAAAAAAAAATAAATAAATAAGCCATCAGTCTGCACCTGCATAGGTCAATGAAGGAGAAACACTTTAAAGTCAGAAAAAAAGAGTATACTTAACATTTAGGATTATCAACCACTGCTGGTTTTCCATAATATATTTCATTCCTGATTTTATCTGAAAGAGATATGATTACTACCACCATTCAAAGAGTGGTACTTTATTAATGAATAAGCTCTTGGCTCATCTTTGAGGTAGATTTCGGATTTAAAATAGACTACCACCCTGCTAACTACTTCACCTTATGCTTGTCAATAACATCGAGGCTTCATTCGAGAAACCTACTGTCTTATAATTACCTGAAACCCAGTGATGAATCAAGGTTTTGTGGGACCTGAACCTCATCTACTTTGGGAAATCATATCTAATAAAAACATGCGAAGTTATGAATACAAAAATCGCTAGGACCCCTCTGAAGACCTTGCAAGGGAGCTATGCAAGTGAGGAGCCCTGAAACCTAAGCTTCATTGAATTCATAAATCCACCTCAGCTGGGGCCCTTTTCCAAACTTATTTAATGCAGGCAACTTATAAACACCCCAGTAATATGTCATTATAGGGTAGTAAAATGACTTAACTCGAGGGTGGCATCTTCCCTTGGTGGCTTGCCTTTGGAAAGAGATGCAATAAAGTTTATATCTCACCATGGCAAATGTTTCCTGAAGCAAATTAGCTTTTTCTATTAGAAAGACTTAGCCCAAAACAAAGACTTACTATACTGTGACAATCTTTTGAGAGTAACTGTGAACGAGTTTTAGGAGTACAGTACTCATTTATTTCCAACACCAGATAGTTCTGATTCTTTCACTACCTTTTTCTGTCATTTAAGAGGAACACAAATTCAAAAGGAACAAGTTGGTGCCTCTTCCATTACAAATTTTTTCTAACTTACCACCCATTTTCTACTTCATCACTCCCCTCCCTCACCTTGTTACCCTGCTGCATAGATGCTAGAAGACCACAAGAGCCATATATGGCTCTCATATATGTTTTCCCATCAACATCCATCTTTCTCCTTCCAGTATGAAAGCTTCTTGGGGACAAAGTCCCTGCCCTATGCATCTTTGTATCCCCAGCAGTTAGTACAGTGCTGACACACAGTGGGCATGGCACTCAGTGAATGTTTTTGAATGAATTCATTAATTTTTAAACAGTGATTGATTGATTGATTGATTTCCACAATGTATTTTCCTGGGTTGCCTACATAACTATAGTGAAACTCAGATTCTTATAAGGAACTCTTGGTGTTATAGGATGTTTAGGAAAGGTGGTGAGTTTAAGACATTGTATTGACGCTACTAAAACCTCCTGGTAAAGGGGTGTCATGAGCCTGCTCTCCGTTGTGCTGGCAAAAGAAAACCTGACCCTGATGCTCTCTCCCCAAGGCAGGCATCAGCAAACTAACAAGGGAAAGGAAGGAGGCCGCTAAAGATAGGCATCTGCAGGAATTGCTAATGCAGCTCCAGACACAGCCTTAACACCTTCATTAACCCAAATGTGTGAACTGTGTGAAACTGGATTTCTGAACCACAAGACAGGGAAGAGAGTCTTTTCCAAAGCCAGGTGTAGAAGAGCTCTTTACCTTGAGTCTAAAATCGCCTCCGGGCCACTGAACGTACGCACTATCATTTCCTGTGTCATGAGAAATCACAGCATTTTTGAGCTGAAAGGGTGTAAAACCCACACTTCTTATTGAAGAGTAGTCAGCAAAGAAAGTATATTGAATTAGGCTACAACAATGTATTTTCCTTATATTTTTCACACTACAGCTGAACACAACGTCTTTTTCCATACCACAAAGGTTCCTATTGGCAACAGATAATTCACTTCAGAGATATATGCTTTTTGAAAAATAATGTTCTGGGTGGCTGGGGAGAGCCCTGTGGTGTGTGTTCAGGAATTCTTTCTGCTTTACCATTTAAAAGAGCTAATAATGGTTGGGGAAGCACCCACACCTTTTGCTCCCTGAAGAACTGGGTGCTAAACTTAGTTCGTTGCAGCTCTGGGTTGCATACATTTTAAGCAGTTAGGAACTTTGCACATGAGCAGGAATCAAAGTTAAATTCAAAAGCGGAACTTCATGGACCACTCGCATAGTGGAGAGGCATCAGTGGGTTTCCATGACAACGCTAATCTGAGTGTTTTTGCTTGGTGCCTTTTATTGCTCGTGCCAAAGATCAGTGCTATGGAAAGCACAGCGTTTCATATATACGAGTTAAACAAGTCTCTTGGCCTCTTTGTACCTTAGTTTCCTCATTTGAAAAGAAAATAAATGGCTCTCAAGACATACTTTCCAGAATTCAAACTGGGTTTACACCCAGCTAACCAGTAACTTCATGGTGTTTTTACACACAGTTTTTTACATGTATTCATCTTCTATTTCACTTACAACGTGTGTAAAAAGCGCATTCCATGCCAGGCCTGAAACGTTCCAAAGTTCAGTTCTGTGAGTAAATTGCAACCAAGATTTCTACAAAAAAAGACACATGCAAAAGAAGAAGAAAAATATATATTCTTTCAGAACAGTTATCGTTTGGCAATAATTCTAATTTACATATGATGAAACATAACATCTCTACTCCCTCCATACACTAATGAAATCTCACTGTGGAAGATATTATGATTTATACTTTCATGATTATATATGTGGTGCATTAGATACAAAATAGTAAATGCTCATTAAATACTTGTGTTAAGTGATCTTTATTTCTCTAGAAAGGCAGCACTATTGATATTTTGGGCTGGATAATTCTTTGCTGTGGGAGGCTCTCCTGTACACTGTTGGATGTTTAGTAGCATCTGTGGCCTCTGTCCACTAGATGCCAGGAGCATATACAGTTCTGACAAGCAAAAATATCTCCAGACACTACCAAATGTCACCTGTGTGCAAAATCACCCTGGTTGAGAACCACTGCTCTACAATGATGCACTCTGATCTGTGTAATAACTCTCACACTAACCTTTGCTAGAGACAAAAAGGATTTGCTACAAAATTTTAGTAGTAATTTTAATCATATTTCAAAATGAGTAACAAATTAATTTTATAAAAATTAAGCTTTATAAAAATTCCAAATATAATGGTTATAGTTGTAACTTACATAAACTGCAAAAAAGGTAGTGGTTCAAATGTACGTCTTTCGATAGACTGTATTTTATTGCAGGATAAATCTCTAGGAAAAGTAAAAGGAGAATATTGCCTCAATTAGCTGTTAGATATCTAATTAGTAGGAATAACTAGTAGAGGTTAGAATGATAATAATAAATAAGAAGCTTTGGTCTAAACTCCAAACCTTAGGAATTATTATTTGAACCTTCCAGAGCCCCTAACCCTGCCTTCACCTCTCTTAAGAGTCTCACCTTGAGGATCTTCATAAATTAAATATACAACTATAGATCTTGATAGATTTTGGAGGTAATCTTTCCTGAGAGCAGAAGCATTGATTAGATTCCACCTTTTGTGGTCTTAGCAAATTCTAGATTATGAGCTCAAAGTTTTTATCTCTATATATCATTATAATTTCTAATATTCAAAGGAATATTCTTATATTTACACACTTCCCAGTATAGTTCTGTTTTTCTAGGCCAATTCATTACCAGAAGAAATAAAAGATACCCTTTCACACAACTTGAAAGGAAGTTACTCCTCTCAATTAATATGTAACTTTAATTCAGTATTACACTTTCTATCATATTGACTTTTATTCGAAAATACCTAGTCTTGACTATAGCTGACTATGTTATTTCCATTGATTCCAGCTTAGTCTCTCATTTCACCTGGATGGGTATAACTGTCTTCTGACTGGTGTTTCCATCTCTTTGCTATCCGTTTCTAAGCCATCCTCCACGCGATCCCCAGATTAACTCTCCGGAAGTTGTTCTCAAATACCAGCATCACTTGTGAATTTATTGAAGATACAAATATTCAGCCCTACTGGGGACCTCTTGAATCAGTAACTATGGGGGTGGAGCTTGTGTTTTCACAAGCCCTCCCAGTGGTTGGTTCTCTTGCAGGCTCAAGCTTGTCCTAAAGCCCTGCTGTGGTAACATGGTAGCTGGGCATGTTATCCTTGGCTTGGCCTCCAAAGCCCTAGATGATCTGGCTCTCATCTCCTACTCTTCCCACTTGTACTCTACAGGTACTCAGAGTATTTTTCCTGTGTTCTGCCTTTCTCCCACTTTCCTTTTGCAAGCTTATTCTTCCCAAGATGTCTGTCATTGATACCCAATGGCCCTTCGAGGTCCCATTTAAACAGCATTGCTCTAGTAACATCTTCCCTGATGCAATTTGAAGTCTTCTTTCCCTCTTTTGTGCTCCAATACCAATTTATAGCTCTCATTGCCCATATTCATTTCTTTCTTTAAACATAGCTATTTTTGCAACCCATTTCCTCTGAGCATAAACTCCTTCAAAGTATGGACTAGATACTGCTTACGTGCATCGTCTATCATGTTTAAAGCCAACGCGTGGACATAAAGCAAACTCAAATATTTATAAAATCAAAATATAGCTGGGGAGTGGATAGAAGGAGGAAATGACTGTTTTAAAAGCAATGTGATTTTATTACTTCATGGTGCCTCCACAGCACTTTATCAGTATGGTTTGACCTTATATGTTTATTTTCCCTGTGAGATCATGAGTTGCTAAAAGGAAACCTGTCTTACCCGTCGTCGTGTTTACAACACTAGGCATAGTGCTTATTAGCATATGCTTTTCTCGGTTTTTTATTGATTGGCTTTTTTTTTTTTAAGAATGAGAATACTTATGCTAACGTGAAATAATCAGATTATAAAGTATTTCATAGTAGAAGTAATGAAGGGCCTAGTCCATTGAGCACTTACCTTATTTGTTTTTCTCCAAACTGTGTTTGTAAGGTTTGGAGCCCAGATGGCAGAGAAGAGATTAATATAAAGCTGATTGTCCCTTAAGGCTTGGAAGTTTTGATAATTAAAAGAACTATTTTTAGGGTCATGTGAGTCTCTTTATACCCACTTCCCTTGAGCCTTTTATATTTGCAAGAAGAACCTATTTGCTAAAGAGGATCATTAATTGGCTTAATAAGGATTAATGACATACACAGCTTTGGAGGCCATGGACAAAGGACAAAAACTGAGCTTTTATAGCGAAAAACACTGTTATCTCCTTAGCCCTAAATAAAAAGAAATACTAGGCAAGCATTTCCTCTTTGATAAAGAAGCTGGAGAGGGAATTCCCTGGCCGTCCAGGGGTTAGGAGTCGGCGCTTCCACTGCTGGGGACCTGGGTTCAATCCCTGGTCCGGGAACTAAGATCCCACAAGTCCTGTGGTGTGGCCCCAAAACCAAAACAAACAAACAAAAAACAAGAAAAAAAAAGGCTGGAGAGATTTTTGTTAGGGGCATTATTGATATGCTTATTTAGTGTAAACATTTCTAAATATACCATTTAACCATCATCTTAAACATTCTTAATATTGGCATCACAATTCCTGCATTGAAATCCTCAACAACAGCTTGTTCTTTTGGTAACTTAATGTGTTCTTAACAATACTGATTTTTTTTAAAGATTTTTTTTTTTTGATGTGGACCATTTTTAAGGTCTTTATTGAATTTGTTACAATATTGCTTCTTATTTTTTATGTTTTGGTTTTGTGGCCATGAGGCATGTGGGATCTTAGCTCCCTGATCAGGGATCGAACCCGCACTCCCTGCATTGGAAGGCAAAGTCTTAACCACTGGACCACCAGGGAAGTCCCTTGACAATACTGTTTACATAATTCATCTGCATAAATATTTAATATTTAAATGTTAATTCAATTTAGATTAAATTATCAAAGTTATGAGTTAATGGCATTCATATTAATGTAAGGGGTCTATATTTTCTTGTCCTATAGGTGACAATTTGAGGTTAACTTTAATTCCTCTCATTTCACTAAACCAACTTTTTTAAACCTTTGCTGTAAAGGCCAGATAAGTAAATATTTTAGGCTTTGCAGGCCACATACAATGTGTGTCACTTATTTTTCTTCATTTCTTTTTTTTCTCATTTACAGCCCTTAAAAATCACTTTTAACTTATGGGCTGTATAAAAACGGACTGTGGGCCACATTTGATCCATAGGTCATAAACAAAATATAAATACAGCTGGAGAGTATATGAACACTTACATAACAAGGTTCATATGGGAGTCTATAATTGCTCAGACCTCATTACCTCTTTTCCTCTACAACTAAAGGGTATTTTTCTATCTATACCTTGCCTATATAATTAAAAACTTAAAAATGAATAGGAGATATTTAGGGCTAGTGATGGGCTGGGGCCCTACACAGACTTACAGCGCTATAGAAGTTTATTGCTAGAAGAAATTGAAGAGATTATCTAACTTGAACCCCTTAATTACTTTATAGATAAGAACTCATAAATAAATATGATTAACTTACAAATATCGGAGGGATAGCAAGCCTTCAAATGAGTCCTTATGCAATTCAATCAAATCATTTTCACTGAGATTTCTGAAAAATGAAAAGGTTATTTCTGGATCAAAATGCAAAATAACTACAACTATATACTACATAGGACTAACTCCAATATGTGGAGGAAAGCTGGGTAATGGTGTCTCCTAAACAACCTAATTCTTATTTAATTTAGGGATGGTGATTTCTGCTCTGTTTCCATTTATACCTTCTTTTCACGTCCTCCTTTGTGTCCATCTCTCTCCACCACGCATGTGTGCATGCGCGCACACACACACACCACCCACTCTTCCCACTGAATCATATAGTTAATGTCTACTCTCTAGATCACGAAGTCTCTGTTAGAACCCAGCTCTGGGTGGCACCAACGTTGCAGAGCTGCCCTTCCCTCCTCTCTTTCCCCAAACCTTAATGGGAAGTCCCACACAGAACTGTATCAGGGCAAATGAAGCCATCTGAATTTTTCCCCCATTAAAATTTTTTTGAAAACTAATATGTGCATAAAATATACATAACTTCAATAATTCAGTTGAACAACTGTTCAGCTGTTTAATAATTACAAAAGAGATCGCCACGTAACACCATTCATATCAAGAAAGAATCCTGCCAGCATCCCAGAAGCCCCCCGTGTGCCCTTTTCCAATCACAGCCCTCTCTGTGACTTCCTAGAGGGAACCACTATCCTGACTTTAATAATAATTTCCTTGCTTTTTAAATGTAGTTTTGCCTTTTCTCTATCAGCCATAAACAACACAGTTTAGTCTTGCTTGTTCTTGAACTTTATATAAGTGGAATCATATTATATGTATTATTTGCCACATTGCTTCTTTCATTCAACATTATTTTGTAAAATTATTTTATGTTTGCCTGTAGTATGTAGTGTTGCATGTCCAACTCCATGAGGCTTCTGAGTATTTGAAAGTGGCTAATGTGACTAAGGAGTTGAATTTTTAATTTAATTAACTTTAATTATTCTAAAATTAAAAAAAACTGATACTCAATGTAATTATTGGAAAATGTTTATTTTAGCAACAATTTGCATATGTGATATTACTTTTTCGACTGTAAATTTTATGAAATATAAATACCGATCAAGTATTTGTAGTAAAATTTAGAAACCAAATTGTGATTTCAAAGAGTTAGTATGGGAAAGAAATGTAGATTCTCTCATTAACTTTTTTTTTTTTTAACATCTTTATTGGGGTATAATTGCTTTACAATGGTGTGTTAGTTTCTGCTTTATAACAAAGTGAATCAGTTATACATATACATATGTTCTCATATGTCTTCCCTCTTGCGTCTCCCTCCCTCCCACCCTCCCTATCCCACCCCTCCAGGCTGTCACAAAGCACCGAGCCAATATCCCTGTGCCATGCGGCTGCTTCCCACTAGCTATCTACCTTACTACGTTTGTTAGTGTGTATATGTCCATGACTCTCTCTCTCATTAACTTTTATATTGAGACATGTAGATATGATATTACTTTGGATATTTTTAAGTACTTAGTATGAAAACAACGTAGAATATATTATTAATAATGTATAAAATGAGTACATGTTAAAATGATAATATTTTGGATATAAGGGTTAAGTAAAAGAAATTAACATATATTTCATCTGTTTCATTTTACTTTTATTTTTAAGTGGCTATCAGAAAACTTAAGATTACTTATGTGGCTTGCATTATGTTTCTGATGAAGTGTATGACTTCTAAGTATGATTATACCACACTGTATTCATTCAACTGTTGGTGTAGACTGAGATTTTTCTAGTTTTTATTTATTAAAAACAGTACTGCTTTGAACATTCTTGTATTTGTATCCTGATACATATTTGTCTGAGTTTGTCTAGGATGTATTAGGGATACAAAATTGTTTCCTAAGAAGTTGTGCTATTTCAAGCTGGCAGGTTGAAACATGTCAGGTCTCCACCCCTTCAACTTCCACCAAAATCGCTAAGAATGATACAAAAGATATAACATAAAATTCACAACCTTAGTTCAATGTGTGGGAGCAGCTGCACAAATGCCCCCCTACCAGAAATGTCCCGGAGCTACCTACAGGGTGATCAGTTGGAATAGTGTGGTAGGAGTAGCCTACAGCAGACATCAACCCCACATCTTCCCTCCTTGGTCCAGGCAGCAAAAGGTGTCTTCCTCTAGGCAGGAGCAATTGGTGTTATAAAGGGGACAAGGTCCCAGAACCCTGGAAGAAAGGTATGCAGTCCCTGACTAGCCACCAGAAGGCACCTTCCACCTCTGTCTTATTCTCAGGGGAACCCATTGGGAGTAATAAGCCCCAACAGCTCATTTCACTTCTCCCCTAAAGCTGGGAAACAAACGCAGTAGAATCTCAACTACAAAGATGAATTACACTCAGGAATGACCAAACAATGTGAGAAAGCCAACTCCATTAAGGACAGAAAACAAAAACAAACATAAGAGCTTATAGCCAATGAATCAGAGTTCACAAAGCACAAGAGAACCTTAGGACAGCACAATTATTACCCTCAGACAGATGTAAGCAGATAGTGCATCCATTAATCAACTCAGGAATATATGAATGAAAAGTGTTAGCAATAATTAAAAAAGAACTCAGTATATGAGCAGCAGAAATGACAGTTAAAGAATAAATTAGGAAACTGAGAGATCCAGCCAATGACTTCTCAAGAATGCAGAATGAAGGGAGCAGGAAGGATTCACAGTCAGGCCTGATCCCTGGGTCTGCCGGAGGAATGTTAAGCACTTTGCTTCCCCTGGTCTCACAATAAAGGCTAGGAACATGCTGTGGGGAGGTGGAGGGGCGGGGGTTTGCACCAGTTTCTTATATCTGATAAGCAGGAAGGCACATAGCCTGTATCCCAAGAGTGGAGTGAGGGAGTGGTAGAGAGAGCCAGTACGGAAGAAACTCTATAAGATGTCAAAAGTAGGTTTCTCTTGCCTGGAAGAATTCCCTTCCTTGCAGGTGATATTAACAGTGGTACATCCTTCAGGAGCCTTGGGGATCTGAGCACAGGTTATGTTGCCTTGTGAAACTATCTCCACTGAATTCTGCATTTAAAACGTTCTGCTTTTCACTCACAGTGTCTCTTGGTCACATATTTATATTAATTCCATCTCATAGCTTAATTTCAGCTCTTAAATTAATTCTTTACTCATAGCTTATGAGAATTAAAATATTACGACCTGGAAACTCTGCAACTCAGTTATTAAGGTGGTTCATATTATAGAGAATATAGTCACACACATTTTTAAAAGATCACTAAAACAAAAACACAAAAGACTTCAATTCCCACAAAGAACTCTTGGAGACCTGAGCATGATTCAAAGACCCTGAGCTCAATTTGAAATTCACCATTTTAGGAGGAATAGCAGTGATTGTCAGAATATATGTTAGGGGGAATGGTCAACAGATGGTGTTAAGATTGATTGTTTTCTCACCTCTAAATAGTGGTTTCATATTTCCATGGAAATGATTCAAAAAGAAAAAAACCAAATCAATATGTCCAACGACATGTATGGTAACCCTTTTCATACCATCAAAGGTAGGAAAAAACTCTACCTCCCCATATCGCGTAACAAAACTGTATGTATATACCATAAATGGTATGTACCACAATGGTATGTAAATACCACAAACATCACAGGAAGTGATGGTGTATGAAGAAAGGCTACACAAAAGTGGAGCTCATATATACTAATTATAATTTTGAACGTTGACAAGGATTCAGTAAGTACAGCAAAGAGATGGGGCTGGTCCTCAACTCTCTCTGGCACTGTCTTCTCTGATTGGCTGATGCCCATATCAGACTGGTTAGAGTTTGAATATCATGGTTGGACAGGGGCTAACCAAACAGTATGTATTTCAAATTAATTGGGTTTCTTTCTGTGAAGATGTTTGCATGACAGGACAGTAGAAATTTTAAAACTAACAATGGTAAATTCAGCCTGGAAGTAAAGTTTAGACTGAGAATGAGTCAGTCACCAAAAAATTACCCAAAAAGGGGCTTCAAATAAGCAATAACTGAATAACTGAAACAAAATACATTAATCTGTAGAACTTCAAATATTCATCTTGACTGAAGAAAAAATTTTTAAACTATGGGGAATCAGAGTTAAAGCCAGATCTAAAACTTTCTCACACCATGAAAATATCAAAACTAGGCATGAAGTAACATTTAAGAAAGACCAGGGTTCAGGTCTAAGGCAACCTTCTGAACTTCACATTCATTCTTGATTCTGTAATACTGACAATTACCCTTCCCTCCACCTCTGAAACTTCTAGGAAATTGAGAGGGCTCAGGGTTTGTTTGTTTGATTGCTTTAACTATATATATAATGCAAACAATCGGCCTTTCTGGAACTGATTTACTCTCCTTCCCCTGCTTTCTTTCTCTCCAAAGTACTTAGCAATGCTTGAAATTATATCTATCTATTTATTATACTTATATACTTATTTCTATTTATTTGTAAACCCCCTGAGAACTGGGATACTTGGGCTGTTTCATTCTTGGGCCTGAAACCCTAGCATGTAAAACAGTTCGTGGCATATAGTACATACTCGAAAAATATTTATTGAGTGAATTCAGAAAGTGACAAATTATCAACTATCAGATACTTATATTTAAAACAAATTATCCATTTATCATCACTCATGAGGATAATTACAGGAAAAGAAATGTCTTTTTTCTCCCCTACATTTGTGACTCAATCTTTTGAGGCAAGAATCCTTTGAGAATTTCATAAATGCAATGGTGCTTTTCCCTAAAAAACTGCACTTTCTTGAACACACGCAAAAGTGTGCATGCAATTTCAACCTGTGGATCATCCTTTTAGGGCAGAGGTCTGTGAATCGAGAGGACTGAATCCAGAGAGCCAACCTTGGATGGGAAATAAAATTACACCTCAGTTTTCACAAATCTCTAACTAAAATCAGCACCTCCTTCTATTATGAATGTAGGCAACGAACCACAGTAGATCAGCAGTATAGTTAATTTGGTCCCCAATAGAAATCACAGGTCATTTCATATCACGTATATGCTGCAGATACCTCGAAATATCATTTATTCTCATCACTACCCTGGAGTTATAATATTTATTAGACCTACCACTATATCTTGTTATTTAAAGTGTTAAGAGAAGCATATTTATTACTATTTCACTAATTTTAAAAATATTCTGAAAACTATTTCAATATAGTTGGTTTCCTTTGTTTTTGTATATATTTTGACTTATTATACATTTTAAAACATTATCCCAAGAACATAAGCTTCTGCAGCTTGCCAAAGAGTTATACACGGGGGAGCAGGAGGGAGGTTAAGAAATTCTGCTTTGGGGAACCACTGACCTCAAGTTAGGAACCTCTGCTTATTAGGTATAAACCTCAAGCTGAATTAGAAATCTTCAAACCTTACCAGACTCATGTTATAGTGTACCGCCTCCCAAACACACCTTTTTAAAAATTAATTTTTAATTTGAATTTATCTTTTAAAAATATGTAATATATATTCACATCTCAAAATTCCAAAAATATGTAGCACGCAATTCAAACTTTTTCTCTTACCTCTGTCCCTCAGTCTACCACCCCCCTCCACTCCCAGAGGAAATTAAGTTATCTATTTCTTGTGCCAAATGACTTTCATTTTTCTTACAAGATTGGGAAATAAAATCTCCAAGTTAGGTACTATCACGGGAAATATAAACTACATATAGTATTTAGGAAATCTGTAAATTTAAAAAAGTGCTTGGTTCTAGCATTTTTTTCATTACCAGTAAGATATCAGACTAAGGGGGCATATCTTTAAGGGTGGTCATAATACCCGTTTTTAGATTGACTGTTATGTCTTTTATTATTAATTCAGAAGTCATTTATGACGTCTATTCAAGTTGAACTAAGGATATGACCACAGACTGTCATGAAAATTACTTTGAATGCTTTTTTTTCCAAAATAACTTATGCGTCTAAACTGACTTGTTCTACAAATCAATAAAAAAATAGTAACAGAAAAATGGGCAAAGGACAGACAATTCAGGGATAAAATACAAATGTTCAGTAAACATATAAAGATATTTAATTTCACAAATGATAAGAAAATTCAAATTCAGACGGGACCCCTTTTATTCACCCATCAGATTAGCAAAAAAAAAAAAACAAAAAGTGAGAATCTCCAGTGGTGAAAGGGTGTGGGGAAATGAATGTCATCACAGCATGGTGACTGGAGGGTAAGCTGGCACAACTTTTTTTTTTTTTTTCTGGCACAAATTTTTTGAGGGCAATTAAAATTTTACATCTAAATAGTCTTCACCCCAACAATCCCATTTCTAGATAACTATTCTATAGAAATAAACGACCAGGCTCACAAAAATGCATGTACAAGGATATTCATGGCAGCAATGCAAGTAACAAGAAAACTGGACATAATCTAAACCTCCTTAAATAGGGGCATTATTAAACTGTAACACATTCATACTATGGAATATTATGCAGGAGTTCAAAGGAATGGGGTAACCCTCTATGTACTGGGAAGGAAAGAAATCTAAGACATATCATGAAATGAAGGAATCAAGTTTCAGGATATTAATTATGTAAAAACAGATAAGAAAAACACACAAACCTCTTTTGCTATCTGTAAATATGTATGTACTCAAACATATGGAAAAGAGTCTGGAAGGATTAATACTAAACTCAAAGTAGCGGGTGTGGGATTAGGGCAAAAGGAGGGTTTTCACTATACCTGTTATTTCACTGTTATATATTGAGAATATAATCGTGTCTTACTTGTATAATGGAAAATAAGTTTAAATTGTCTCTTACTGATTTTAAAGAGGTCCTGCCAAATTTAATTTTTAAAATAAACACAGAATTTCAATCAATAGGTTGCTTTGGGATATGGAAGGGGAAATACCTTTGCTCACAGGTATTGACCACAAAATTCTGAACCAAGAAGGATCTTATAATGCAGTTAGGTTTTTGTATTCATATTTGGGGAGAGTATACTCACAGCTTCTCAGCCCAGGGGTATGCCTTCCATATACTTTCATCAATGTAAGAAATAGAGTTTCCTTGGAAATTTCTGTGAAGAAACACAGTTCATATGCTTGAATAGGTAGGAAAAGAATGTAGAGAATAAGGAAAAGAATCATGGCTACCATGTAGGGAATATTCAAATGCAGAAAAGACCAGCTTTCTAATTCCGACAGCTTCCCAGTGTGCACAATTAATAAAAACATACTGTGAGGCCACTGGAACAAACAATGAGGCATCTCCTCAGAACCTGAACTTCCTATCTGTCCAAATTCTTGGATACATAATGCCAATTACTTTTTTTCCGAAATCACTTATGTGTCTAAAATGACTCCTACAAATCAATGAGAAAAATGGCAAACATTTATCAATATCAGCAAATAAATATTAAGAAATCCTATGGCAACACCAAAGCTTTGGCTCAGTGCCCTCAGAACCTCTCCAGGTGTTAGAAGGATACGGGCAATTAGAAATTAGAGGGACTAATACGAAAATAGCTCTTAAACATATTGCCTAGGGAAAAGCACAAGTCACTGAGCAAGGAATAAAGTTATTACCTCATTAGGGGAACAAAATGCAAAGGAAAGAGATCGGAAGGAAGGACACACATCAAAACAGTAACAGGAGTTACCTTATTGGTGGTAGGGAAAGGGGGGTGCAATTTTCACATTTTATCCTATATACTTCTGTCACATTTCTTTTTTTAAACAGTGAGAATGTATCCATGAATTAGACATGTTTAAAAGAAGCTGTTAAATGCCTGAGGTTCAGTTTGAACCACTAACTCAGTGGGTGACTGAATCTTTCGCTTTAGCTTTGCCCTCTTCCCTCAGCAACAATGTAACTATTCAGTTTATATGCACATTTTTCACGGGAGTCAGAAAGAAGTCAAAACGGATACCTGTCTGCCCATCTGCCTGAGGGACATTTCCACTCAAACAGAGCCTTCTGGTTGCTTTATGCTCACCAATAAAAGATGCCTAAGACTGAACTCATCTCCCTCAAACTGACTCTGCTTCCCAACTGCTGTATTTCCACCTGTTATACCATCATCATTCTGCCCATCAACACATGTGATTTTTCTCTTTCCTGTACTACAATCCCCCAACTCTAGTCAATTACTACATCTTGTCAGGTTTTCCTCTGTAGTACTCTAAGGATTTTCTTTCTACTTCCATCACAACTACTCTAATTCGGCCCCTTCTCACTTTACTC
This sequence comes from Grampus griseus, assembly GCF_964374135.1. Taxonomy (NCBI): domain Eukaryota; kingdom Metazoa; phylum Chordata; class Mammalia; order Artiodactyla; family Delphinidae; genus Grampus; species Grampus griseus. The sequence goes on from NC_139014.1 coordinate 25,171,921, forward strand.
CTAGATTTTGATAAACCATTCTATTTGGTCTCCCTGAACCAAGCTTTCCTCTCTAGATCGCTCTACATATGAAATCTAAAATCAGCCTCTTGGTTTAATCATTTGTCTCTCTTGCTTGACTACTTGCAGTAGCTCCCCATATCTCACAGCATAACTTTCAAACCCCCATTGCCGATAGTCAAGATATTTTATAATCCTATCTTTCATTGTTGCCTAACCCAATTCTTTACAGCCAGACTAATTATTAAATTCTGATCATCCCTGCAGTCACACCTTTGCCTACACTGTACTGCCTATTATTTTTCTGACAAATCACAGCCAATCTTTAAGTCCCAGCTAAAGATTTAGCTTATCCATGCAGCCTTCTGTGACCTCCACACCCCTGTGATTACAGGTTCTGGTGAATTACAGCACGTATCTGTATTTCTCTTAATACTTAATTATATATTACCTCCCTTTTAAGGCATATCCCCTTTCTTCCCACTTGTCATTGTCATGTTCTGGAGACAATGACATGTACTTCTGTGGCTCCCACAGTACTTAGCCCTGGGTTGGGCACAAAATAGGTGCTACATATAGAAAGCCAGAGGACAAAGATGAGTTCTAGATATAACTGAGGGATTGATAATAATAATAGCTAACACTAAAATATATGCTAGGCACTGATAGAAGAGCTTTACGTATATTAACTCATCTAAATCTCCCAATGAGATTGGAGTCATTGGGAGATTTAGCAGCCATAGGAGTCATCCTATGAGACGATGACTACCATAATGCCCATTTTACAGATGAGGAAATTGAGTCATAAAGCTAATAAATGACAGACCTGGGTTCAAACCCAGGTAGTCTGGCTCCGGAATCTCTACTCTTAACCACATTGTTGTATTACCACCAAAGGGATGGGGAGAGGGACATGTTGCTGTAAAGAGGATGGAGTAAAGATGGGAGAAGAGTAGATGTTAAGGAATTAAATAATGGGGTAAAAAATGGAGAAGGAAAAAATAAGGGCAATTAAAAGGAAAAGACTGGAGGAGAGGGAATAATAGTTAAGAAGGAGAATGAAGATAAGGAATCATTGACAAACAAAAGGTGGAAACAGAAAGTCAGTCAATGTGGATTGGGGAGATAAGGAGGACCCAGGAAGACCTGAAGAAAGGTGGCCATGTCAGGCAGGATGCAGAGAACAAATGAGGAAAGGGGATTCTTACAGGATGGTGAAGGTGCCGTTGTAGGCGTTAGGCTCTGGCTCAGGCACTCTGTGGAGCGTCTGCTTTGGGCTGAGACCAACACACGACAGCGTCTCATTTTTGCAGGTACAGAGCTCACATATGCTGATGTTTGTGGTGGCATTCTGTTCTGGCTGCTTCTTTTCTGGGGTATATCTTACACCAGGAAGACCTGTAGATACTGAATACTGACTCGAAGGAAAAGGAACTGTCTCAGATGGCCTTGGTTGCTGAGATACGTTAACTACCAGGTCCACAGGTGAAACTGTGACTTGAGACAGGTTTGGTTGTTCAAGTGTCACCTCAGGGTGTTTTGGAGGGGGAGCTGTAGTCTGCTGCCGGGCTGTAGAATGTTCAGACTCTGTAGTAGGTTCTGGAGTTGTGGTAAGCTCCAGGTTCAAAGGTTTAGCTGTGATACTGGGTGATGTTGGAGGCTCAGTGTGATCCTGATGCGGTGTTGGAACTATTGGATTGTGATATACTGGAGGCTGAGCTACAAAAACCTCCTTAGGTGTTTCTGCAGGCTGGGTTAAGGTCTCCTGCATGACTGGAGAAGGTTCGTCCTCCTTAGTGGGTTCTGGCCTTCTGGTCAGTCCAAGGTCCAATGGTTGAATTGTGACCTCAATCAAGGTTGGGTGGCGAGCCTGAACTTGCTCTGGATTTGGAAATGTCACCTCGGGGTACGGTGGTTGAATGGGGGGTCCTTGGCGAACTGGAAAAAAATCAACATTTTCAGAGTAGATTGGATGCTGATCTGAAAATTGCTGCCAGACTAACAAAGGTTCCAACTGCTCAGAGGACACTGTAGACTGAGCCGAGGTATCTTGTTGGGGTGGAGAAGTTTCAACCTCATTAGTGAACGCTGGAGTTACGATCAGTGCAAGACCCACAGGTTTAACAGTGACATCGGGCCGCTGCAGAAGCTGAGCTTGATCCTGACCTGGAGGAGAAACTGTCGGCACAGGATGCTCTGGAGAGAAAACTACAGTCACATTAGAGAGCTCTGGAGACTGAGTTGGAGAGGATTCCACCTCACCAGGAGGCTCTGGAGGCTGAGCTGTGGCTTCCTGCTGAGGTGGAGAAGGTACAACCTCAGGAGCCTGTGGACGCTGATCTGGAGTCGCCTGCTGGCTTGTGGCAGGTATAACCTCTTCTCCAGGATGCTCTGGATACTGAGCTGGGGTCTCCGCTTGTACTGAAGGTGTATTATGTGTACCAGCTTCTGGAGATTGGGCTGGAGCCTCCTGTTGAACTGGCAAAGGTTCAACCTCCTCAGGTGGCTCTGAAGGCAGCGTGGGGGCCTCATGCTGGGTTGTAGAAAATTCTGCATTAGTAAGGGGCCCTGAGGGCTGAGCTGAAGGCTTGCGCTGATTTGGAGAAGGGCCCACCTCTGGAGTGGGTTCTTTTGTTATGGTAAGCTCCACACGTGCAGGTTTGACAGGGACACCGGATAAGTTTGAATGCTGAGCCTGAGGGTGACTTGGAGGTGAAACTGTCATTTCATGATGCTCTGGAGGTTGAGCTGGCTGTTCCTGTTGAGTTGGCGAAGGTTCCACCTCCCCTGAAGAAGGCTCTGGAGGCTGAGCTGGTTGCTCCTGCAGGGTTGCAGAAGGTTCTATCTCCGCTGGAGATAGAGCTGGGATCTCCTGCTGGGTTGGAGAAGATTCTGCCTCATTAGGGGGCTCTGGAGACTGAGCTGAGGCTTTCTCCTGGGTTGCAGAAATTTCAGCTTCTCCAAAAGACTCTGAAAGCTGAGCTGGGGTCTCCTGCTGGGTTGCTGGAGGCTCTGTAGGCTCAGAAGGCTGAGTCGGTTGTTCCTTTTCACTTGGAGAAGGCTCAGCTTCCACAGGAGGCTCTGGAGGCTGACCTGTGGTCCCCTGCTGGGTTGGAGAAGGTTCAACCTCCTCAGCATACTCTGGAGGCTGAGATGGGGTCTCCTGCTGGACTGGAGAAGGCTCAACCTCCTCGGGGCTCTCTGGAGGCTGAGATGGGGTCTCCTGCTGGACTGGAGAAGGTTCAACCTCCTCGGGGCTCTCTGGAGGCTGAGATGGGGTCTCCTGCTGGACTGGAGAAGGTTCAACCTCCTCGGGGTTCTCTGGAGGCTGAGATGGGGTCTCCTGTTGGACTGGAGAAGGTTCAACCTCCTCGGGGCTCTCTGGAGGCTGAGATGGGGTCTCCTGCTGGACTGGAGAAGGTTCAACCTCCTCGGGGCTCTCTGGAGGCTGAGATGGGGTCTCCTGCTGGACTGGAGAAGGTTCAACCTCCTCGGGGCTCTCTGGAGGCTGAGATGGGGTCTCCTGCTGGACTGGAGAAGGTTCAACCTCCTCGGGGCTCTCTGGAGGCTGAGATGGGGTCTCCTGCTGGACTGGAGAAGGCTCAACCTCTTTGGTGACCTGTGGAGTTACGGTAAGTGCTAGATCCAGAGGTTTAACAGTGACATTGTACAAGTTTGACTGCTGAGCTTCATTTACCCCATGATGTGCTACTATTTGAACTACAACCTCCTTACGTGTCTCCAAAACCTGGGCTAGGGCCTCCTGAGGACGTGGAGTTTCTAGTTCCTCAGGGGCCTCTGGAGGCTGAGATGGAGCCTCCTGCTGAAGTGGAGGTGGTTCTACCTCTTCAGTGGGCTCTGGTTGCTGAGGCTGTGTCTCTGCCTGGGGTGGAAGACATTCAACCTCCTCAGGGGTCTGTGGATGCTGAGCAGGGGCCTCTTGCTGGGGTAAAGATTCAGCCTCCTCAGTGAGCTCTGGAGGATGAGTTTGGGCCTCCTGCTGGGATGGAGAAATTTCAGCTTCCTCTGGGGGCTCTGGAGGTTCATCTGGGCTACCCAGAAAAGCCCTAGATAGGCTCTCCTCAAGATGAAAGGCATCCATACTGGGATCTAAATAATCAGCCTGCAACTGTTGTTCTAGACCCTGAGTGGTTTTTTCAAATTGGCCTGTAGTTCCAACAACAACTTTGGCAAGCCATTGGTGCTGAACTCGATCTTTCTTCAGGTTTGGGGGAGAAACAATAAACTTCATTGGTTTTGAGCTCTTACTACCCAGAGGTGGAACAGGTATTTCAAGTGATCGGTGACCTTCAGCCTCCTCTAGACCTATGTGTTTAGTCTTACTTTTGTGTCGAGGAGGCAGAACCAAGGGCTGATTCTGACCCCAGTCTGGCACTGGAACCGCCTCTGGGATCTTTTGATGTTGGGTTTGCTTGTTATTCAAATCCTGATGTGGAACAGCAAACCGATCTGGCCCTGTAGGCAGCTCTGCAACGGAATCCGTGTCCGGGTATGGAACCTCAGTCTTAGTCAACTCCCGATGAGGCGGGGCCAACATCAGGACTGGAGACGAGGACGTCAAGTAATTAAAGCCCCCGGCTTCTGCCAGGGGTGTAAGGGCATGGGGCAATTTGGGAGGGGGGTCTGAGGCGTATGAAGACCAAGCCTCTGTCAGCCGCGGGGAGTTGGGGGTCACCTGGACGGGGCCCAGGGCCCACTCCGGAGGCTGAACTGCTTGGCCTTGAAGCCACAGTTGTAGCCACGTGAGGAAGAGCCGTGGCAACCAAAGGCGCAGCCGGGACATAACGTGCGGCGGCTCCCAGGCGCAGTGACCCAGGCCAGTGAGGAGCCGGAGCCACATCCTGCATCCGAGCTGAACCGCTATGCCAGTGCCGACGCCAGCGCTCACGTTAGCAGCCGCGCGCCCCTCCCCCGCCTAACGTTCCACCCGTTATTTATGACATCTTTAGTTACGTCACCTTTATTAGGTTCGTGCGGAGATCCAATCCGCGCCACCAGAGTGGGCCTTTTTCCCAGAGTCCCCAGGGCGCAAGCCATCCTTCCCCTTGCAAAGGCGACAATTACCTCCTGCCGGGCCCTCTTCCCAACCCCTCCCTACTCTCCCTGGCCCCAAACAATGAGGCGGGATTTGGGCTGCAGACCCAAGTGGCCCCAACCTCCAGCAGCCCAGGGTCCGAGGGGGATTAGAAAGGATACAGAGCTTCCCGAGGAAACCACATTACGTGGCATTCTGGGAAATTCAAAAGTGCCAGTCCAGTTCTGGAAATCTGAACTCTTCCTCCTCAGAGCTGAAGTCTGAGAGACATTCTTCCTCCCTTTGGCCACACGGCTGACAAGAAAAGTAGCTGACCAGCAAAATGAGCACCAGTTGGGTGGCGGGAGGGGAACACACCTTACGAGTATTTGAAAATGTTGCATATATATGTCCATGCCAATCTCTCACTTTATCACAGCAGCTCGGTGGTTTGTGACCACCTAGAGGGGTGGGATAGGGAGGGTGCGAGGGAGGGAGACGCAAGAGGGAAGAGATATGGGAACATATGTATATGTATAACTGATTTACTTTGTTATAAAACAGAAACTAACACACCATTGTAAAGCAAATATATTCCAATAAAGATGCTAAAAAAATTAAAAACAATAAAATAAAATAAAATGTTGCCATTTCCTCCAAACTCTCAGTATTCTCATTATTAATTCACCACTCTATTATTAGGGGTTACCACTGAATCAGTGATGACTCCAGAACTTCTGTAGGAGGGGTTTGGGGCAGATGAGCAATTCATTCTGGGAAAGAGAGTCTAAAACCAAGTGAGTGGCCCTTTACATTAGCATGGGAAAACTTCTCCCACCCCACCTCTTCTCAACAGAGCCATTAATCTAGAAAAAACTACAGTGTCACTTTTCAGAGGTCTTCCCTGTGAACACACATGGAGAAGACACTTAGAAAGTTAAAGTCAGCATGTTAAGTAATTTTCTTGAAATACTGTAACTAGCACTCAGTTTACCTTCTTCACAGTCCTTTTCATAATCTATTTAATTTTAGTCCTTTTTAATTGTCTGGTACAACTTTAACACCTAAACTCCAAGACGCTTTCATGTGAAGGGCGTGGTGGGGTGGGAATTTAAACTTTGAGGCTACTCAGATTTCAAACTTTCTATATAGAATAAGTTCCCTATTGTATATAGTGTAGGAGTGCCTCCAATTTCAGAAACTGAAGGGGGTTGGGTAAAGGGTTAAGGGGATCTTTCTTTCTTCATCTGTATATTCACGACACCATTTTATTATTATTATTATTATTATTAATTTATTTATTTTTCCGGTACGCAGGCCTCTCACCGCTGTGGCCTCTCTCATTGCGGAGCACAGGCTCTGGACGCGCAGGCTCAGCAGCCAAGGCTCACGGGCCCAGCCGCTCCGCGGCATGTGGGATCTTCCCGGACCGGGGCACGAACCCGTGTCCCCTGCATCGGCAGGCGGACTCTCAACCACTGCGCCACCAGGGAAGCCCCTATTTTATTATTAACAAAAGCTTTTCCTCCTTGTCTTCATCCTCTTTCCCTCTGCTCCCACTTCCTCTTCTGCCCCCTCTTTCCTCCTCTTCCTTCCTTCCCTTCCTTTTCCCTCCTCCCTTCCTGCTCTTTTGTCTTGAATACTGAGGCAGTTATCCAGCAGTGAAGGATTTCATAATTACAGCAGCAGGGTCAAGGGTCATTTGTAGTGACACCAGCTGTCCGGTGACTACTCTGGCTGCATGTCAGTGGTGGTCTTCAGACGCATCCTGCCAAATGACCTTGGCTGAGTTTTACTTTTATGCTGGCCTCGCTTGGTTCCTGCTCATTTTCCTAGTTCTGTTCTCTGCTTTCTGTTGATTCTATGAGGTATAATATATCCTTCCAATAAGATCTTTTTTGCATAAATTGTATATATTTGCATAGAATTTGCATATATTAAAAACCTGCCTGGTAGACTGAATAACAGCAGTTTCTGTTATTCAGGATACAGACTTATCCTATAAGAACTGATTTAAATTCCAGCTTTTGAGTACAGCCCCCCATGACTACTTCATTTCTGCATTGATCTTTTGTGCTTTTGGAGTGTGTGGGGTCCTTCCTATACTACTTAATATTTTATCATGTTATGCCTGGTAATTTTTTCTAACTGAATTAAGCTAGTTTATTTCAAGTTCCTAATTCCATCTAAAGTTTCTCAAGGGCAGATTCTCTCTCCATCCCTCCCACTCCGATTTTTCTCCTTTTCCTCTCTCCCTGATAGAACTGTGTATGAAACTGAGCACACTGAAGGTTTGAAGGTCAGAAAATACTTGTCTTTCTTTAATTGATGTAGGTCATAGTGCTTTGTTGACTAACAAAGATTAAAGCATGCCTGTGCAACCAGTGTTGAAAATACCTCTGTCTGTGTTTGTAGCTCATATGAACAAGAACAGTATAAGAAACTGGTGGGCTTGAGCATGAATTCTAGAGCAGACAAAACTGGATATGACCTTGGAAAGCTTTAACTTTTTCTAACTGTATAGCCACAGACTGGCTTAAATTAGCTCACTCATGAATGGTTTAAACAACACTTTCCAGGGTAGAAAAGAGGATTAAGTAAAGTAATAATAATAAAGTACCTGGGCTTCCCTGGTGGCGCAGTGGTTGAGAGTCCGCCTGCCGATGCAGGGGACGCGGGTTCGTGCCCTTGTCCAGGAAGATCCCACATGCTGCGGAGCGGCTGGGCTCCTGAGCCATGGCCGCTGAGCCTGCGCGTCCGGAGCCTGTGCTCTGCAACAGGAGAGGCCACAACAGTGAGAGGCCCGCGTACCGCAAAAAAAAATAATAATAATAATAATAAAGTACCTAAAGCACATATCAAGAGCTCAATAAATTTTGAGTGTATTTATTCTCAATCTGTTGTGGCTTATCAGAAAACTAATGAGTGCATAGAATGAGTTAATGGAAGTAAAATATTAAAAGTGAGGGAGGGGAAAATTCCACTGTCCTTCAGCTCTTGTTATCTACTGAAAGTAAGCATTTCTGGGGTCCTTTAGGCAGAATGTTGACAGACCAGTACATTTTCAGGGATGAGGAACCAGGATCTTGGAGGGTTTCCCTGTGGAGAGTGAGTCTTCATTTATGTTGCCCTGGAAGTACGGTCTAGAAACAATGGGTTCTGATCACCGTGAAGAAGATTGCAGTCTGACCTTAGGAGGCACTTTACCATGTGACAGTTGGAACGCTGAATGGGTAACTGGAGATGCTCAGTTAGAAACTGCATTAACACTTGGCCAATGTGTGGTGGAGAGGACTGAGCACTGGAAGAGCAGGTTGTATTAAGTTATCCTTCAAGATTCCTTCCACAGATTCTCTAGTTATCCTTATAGCTGTTCATCATCTAGAATATATAATTGCCTAGAATCATAAAATCCTTATGGGTCAACCTACCTCTGGAAATTCTCCAGCACCAATATTCCAGATTGTCTCTCCTTTACTTCTAGCAACATTTTCCAGACTTTTCTGGTTGCATCCGGACACTTATTTGAATTATTCTGCAATGCCTTGTCCTCCCCTCCCTCCCTCAGCCATGTCAATTTACACAGCGATGCGCTCAGAATCCAGACTGCAGCTCAGAGAGGTGGGCTGTACTTGCTTTGGCATCACTTGGCATCACCTCACCTTGGAGTCTGCTCTTGTGCCTGCTCAGGGCATTTTGTGAAAATTGCCAATAAAATGGCTTCTACGTCTGCTGGTGTCACTTACCCTTGAACATGATGGAATAAAAATGTTGGAAGTACTGGAGATGCTTGTTACTCTACATTTGGAGCTGTCTGTGGATCTGGCCCTTGACCTGAAGCTTCTCTGTAGAGATGCTTTCTGCTTCTGCTAAAAGTTCCGGCTTTCTAAAGCAGTCTGACATCATTGCTAACTCCCCCCTGCTTCTTCAGGGTCAGACTTCCTTTGTCCACTGACAATGGGGACAGGGAAAGGAACTCACAATTATTGGACACTGTTTTGGTATTTTATATCGGTTATCAAATTCTGAGCTCACATCCACTCTATCTGGGAATCTCTGTGATCCCATTTTACAGAAGAGAAAGCTGAGTGTCCAAGGAGTTGAGTAAGTTGCCAAAGACACAGACATAGTCAAGAGTAAGAGTGGAGATGAATGCATGAATTTTATGATTAAACTTACAAGAGTCAGTTTTGCTTGGCATTAAGAACCCTGATACAGGAATCAAGTTCTTTTTTTTTTTTTTTTTTTTACAATGGCTATTAATTTATTTTAAATTGGCAATACTTAGTGCTGACAAGGATGTCAGCACTTCTCAATGCAGTGCTGGTCAGCATGTAAAATGGTACAGTCCTTTTGCGAAACAGTTTTGCAGTTTCTTTTTCTTTTTTTTTTTTTTTTTACATCTTTATTGGAGTATAATTGCTTTACAATGGTGTGTTGTTAGTTTCTGCTTCATAACAAAGTGAATCAGTTATACATATACATATGTACCCATATCTCTTCCCTCTTCGTCTCCCTCCCTCCCATCCTCCCTATCCCACCCCTCTAGGTGGTCACAAAGCACCGAGCTGATCTCCCTGTGCTATGCGGCTGCTTCCTACTAGCTATCTACCTTACGTTTGGTAGTGTATATATGTCCATGCCTCTCTCTTGCTTTGTTACAGCTCACCCTTCCCGCTCCCCATATCCTCAAGTCCATTCTCTAGTAGGTCTGTGTCTTTATTCCTGTCTTACCCCTAGGTTCTTCATGACATTTTTTTCCTTAAATTCCATATATATGTGTTAGCATACAGTATTTGTCTTTCTCTTTCTGACTTACTTCACTCTGTATGACAGACTCTAGGTCTATCCACCTCATTACAAATAGCTCAATTTCGTTTCTTTTTATGGCTGAGTAATATTCCATTGTATATATGTGCCACATCTTCTTTATCCATTCATCCGATGATGGACACTTGGGTTGTTTCCATCTCCGGGCTACTGTAAATAGAGCTGCAACGAACATTTTGGTACATGAATCTTTTTGAATTATGGTTTTCTCAGGGTATATGCCCAGTAGTGGGATTGCTGGGTCATATGGTAGTTCTATTTGTAGTTTTTTAAGGAACCTCCATACTGTTCTCCATAGTGGCTGTACCAATTCACATTCCCACCTGCAGTGCAAGAGTGTCCCCTTTTCTCAACACCCTCTCCAGCATTTATTGTTTCTAGATTTTTTCATGATGGCCATTCTGACTTGTGTGAGATGATATCTCATTGTAGTTTTGATTTGCATTTCTCTAATGATTAGCGATGTTGAGCATTCTTTCATGTGTTTGTTGGCAGTCTGTATATCTTCTTTGGAGAAATGTCGATTTAGGTCTTCTGCCCATTTTTGGATTGGGTTGTTTGTTTTTTTGTTATTGAGCTGCATGAGCTGCTTATAAATTTTGGAGATTAATCCTTTGTCAGTTGCTTCACTTGCAAATATTTTCTCCCATTCTGAGGGTTGTCTTTTGGTCTTGCTTATAGTTTCCTTTGCTGTGCAAAAGCTTTGGTCTCATTTGTTTATTTTTGTTTTTATTTCCATTTCTCTAGGAAGTGGGTCAAAAAGGATCTTGCACTGATTTATGTCATAGAGTGTTCTGCCTATGTTTTCCTCTAAGTGTTTGATAGTTTCTGGCCTTACATTTAGGTCTTTAATCCATTTTGAGCTTATTTTTGTGCATGGTGTTAGGGAGTGATCTAATCTCATACTTTTATATGTACCTGTCCAGTTTTCCCAGCACGACTTATTGAAGAGGCTCTCCTTTCTCCACTGTACATTCCTGCCTCCTTTATCAAAGATACGGTGACCATATGTGTGTGGGTTTATCTCTGGGCTTTCTATCCTGTTCCATTGATCTATCTTTCTGTTTTTGTGCCAGTACCATACTTTCTTGATTACTGTAGCTTTGTAGTATAGTCTGAGGTTAGTGAGCCTGATTCCTCCAGCTCCGTTTTTCATTCTCAAGATTGCTTTGGCTATTCGGGGTCTTCTGTGTTTCCATACAAATTGTGAAATTTTTTGTTCTACTTCTGTGAAAAATGCCAGTGGTAGTTTGATAGGGATTGCATTGAATCTGTAGATTGCTTTGGGTAGTAGAGTCATTTTCACAATGCTGATTCTTCCAATCCAAGAACATGGTATATCTCTCCATCTATTTGTATCATCTTTAATTTCTTTCATCAGTGTCTTATAATTTTCTGCATACAGGTCTTTTGTCTCCTTAGGTAGGTTTATTCCTAGACATTTTATTCTTTTTGTTGCAGTGGTAAATGGGAAAGTTTTCTTGATTTCACTTTCAGATTTTTCATCATTCGTGTATAGGAATGCCAGAGATTTCTGTGCATTAATTTTGTATCCTGCAACTTTACCAAATTCATTGATTAGCTCTAGTAGTTTTCTGGTAGCATCTTTAGGATTCTCTATGTATAGTATCATGTCAACTGCAAACAGTGACAGCTTTACTTCTTCTTTTCCGATTTGGATTCCTTTCATTTCCTTTTCTTCTCTGATTGCTGTGGCTAAAACTTCCAAAATTATGTTGAATGAGAGTGTTGAGAGTGGGCAACCTTGTCTTGTTCCTGATCTTAGTGGAAATGCTTTCAGTTTTTCACCATTGAGGACGATGTTGGCTGTGGGTTTGTCATATATGGCCTTTATTATGTTGAGGAAAGTTCCCTCTATGCCTACTTTCTGCAGGGTTTTTATCATAAATGGGTGTTGACTTTTGACGAAAGCTTTCTCTGCATCTATTGAGATGATCATATGGTTTTTCTCCTTCAATTTGTTAATATGGTGTATCACGTTGATTGATTTGCATATATTGAAGAATCCTTGCATTCCTGGAATAAACCCCACTTGATCATGGGGTATGAACCTTTTAATGTGCTGTTGGATTCTGTTTGCTAGTATTTTGTTGAGGATTTTTGTATCTATGTTCATCACTGATATTGGCCTGTAGTTTACTTTCTTTGTTACATCCTTGTCTGGTTTTGGTATCAGGGTGATGGTGGCCTCGTAGAATGAGTTTGGGAGTGGTCCTCCCTCTGCTGTATTTTGGAAGAGTTTGAGAAGGATAGGTGTTAGCTCTTCTCTACATGTTTGATAGAATTCACCTGTGAAGCCATCTGGTCCTGGGCTTTTGTTTGTTGGAAGATTTTTAATCACAGTTTCAATTTCAGTGCTTGTGATTGGTCTGTTCATATTTTCTATTTCTTCCTGATTCAGTTTTGGCAGGTTGTGCGTTTCTAAGAATTTGTCCATTTCTTCCAGGTTGTCCATTTTATTGGCATAGAGTTGCCTGTAGTAATCTCTCATGATCTTTTGTATTTCTGCAGTGTCAGTTGTTACTTCTCCTTTTTCATTTCTAATTCTATTGATTTGAGTCTTCTCCCTTTTTTTCTTGATGAGTCTCGCTAATGGTTTATCAATTTTGTTTATCTTCTCAAGGAACAAGCTTTTAGTTTTATTCATCTTTGCTATTGTTTCCTTCATTTCTTTTTCATTTATTTCTGATCTGATTTTTATGATTTCTTTCCTTCTGCTAACTTCGGGGTTTTTTGTTCTTCTTTCTCTAATTGCTTTAGGTGCAAGGTTAGGTTGTTTATTCGAGATGTTTCATGTTTCTTAAGGTAGGAGTGTATTGCTATAAACTTCCCTCTTAGAACTGCTTTTGCTGCATCCCATAGGTTTTGGGTCATCGTGTCTCTATTGTCATTTGTTTCTAGGTATTTTTTGATTTCATCTTTGATCTCTTCAGTGATCACTTCGTTATTAAGTAGTGTATTGTTTAGCCTCCATGTGTTTGTATTTTTTACAGATCTTTTCCTGTAATTGATATCTAGTCTCATAGCATTGTGGTTGGAAAATATACTTGATACAATTTCAATTTTCTTAAATTTACCAAGGCTTGATTTGTGACCCATGATATGATCTATCCTGGAGAATGTTCCATGAGCACTTGAGAAAAATGTGTATTCTGTTGTTTTTGGATGGAATGTCCTATAAATATCAATTAAGTCCATGTTGCTTAATGTATCATTTAAAGCTTGTGCTTCCTTATTTATTTTCATTTTGGATGATCTGTCCATTGGTGAAAGTGGGGTGTTAAAGTCCCCTACTATGAATGTGTTACTGTCGATTTCCCCTTTTATGGCTGTTAGTATTTGCCTTATGTATTGAGGTGCTCCTATGTTGGGTGCATAGATATTTACAATTGTTATATCTTCTTCTTGGATTGATCCCTTGATCAATCCTTCCAAAATAGTTTCCTTCTTTGTCTCTTGTAATAGTCTTTATTTTAAAGTCTATTTTGTCTGATATGAGAATTGCTACTCCAGCTTTCTTTTGGTTTCCATTTGCATGGAATATCTTTTTCCATCCCCTTACTTTCACTCTGTATGTGTCTCTAGGTCTGAAGTGGGTCTCTTGTAGACAGAATATATATGGATCTTGTTTTTGTATCCATTCAGCCAATCTGTGTCTTTTGGTGGGAGCATTTAGTCCATTTACATTTAAGGTAATTATTGATATGTATGTTCCTATTCCCATTTTCTTAATTGTTTTGGGTTCGTTATTGTAGGTCTTTTCCTTATCTTGTGTTTCTTGCCTAGAGAAGTTCCTTTAGCATTTGGTGTAAAGCTGGTTTGGTGGTGCTGAACTCTCTCAGCTTTTGCTTGTCTGTAAAGGTTTTAATTTCTCCATCAAATCTGAATGAGATCCTTGCTGGGTAGAGTAATCTTGGTTGCAGGTTTTTCTCCCTCATCACTTTAAATATGTCCTGCCAGTCCCTTCTGGCTTGCAGAGTCTCTGCTGAAAGATCAGCTGTTAACCTTATGGGGATTCCCTTGTGTGTTATTTGTTGTTTTACCCTTGCTGCTTTAAATATATTTTCTTTGTATTTAATTTTTGACAGTTTGATTAATATGTGTCTTGGCGTATTTCTGCTTGGATTTATCCTGTATGGGACTCTCTGTGCTTCCTGGACTTGATTAACTATTTCCTTTCCCATATTAGGGAAGTTTTCAACTATAATCTCTTCAAATATGTTCTCAGTCCCTTTCTTTTTCTCTTCTTCTTCTGGAACCCCTATAATTCGAATGTTGGTGCGTTTAATGTTGTCCCAGAGGTCTCTGAGACTCTCCTCAGTTCTTTTCATTCTTTTTTCTTTATTCTGCTATGCAGTAGTTCTTTCCACTATTTTATCTTCCAGGTCACTTATCCGTCCTTCTGCCTCAGTTATTCTGCTATTGATCCCATCTAGAGTATTTTTCATTTCATTTATTGTGTTGTTCATCAATGTTTGTTTCATCTTTAGTTCTTCTAGGTCCTTGTTAAATGTTTCTTGCATTTTGTCTATTCTATTTCCAAGATTTTGGATCATCTTTACTATCATTATTCTGAATTCTTTTTCAGGTAGACTGCCTATTTCCTCTTCATTTGTTAGGTCTGGTGGGTTTTTATCCTGCTCCTTCAACTGCTGTGTTTTTCTGTCTTTTCATTTTGCTTATCTTTCTGTGTTTGGGGTCTCCTTTTTGCAAGCTGCAGGTTCGTAGTTCCCGTTGTTTTTGGTGTCTGTCCCCAGTGGCTAAGGTTGGTTCAGTGGGTTCTGTAGGCTTCCTGGTGGAGGAGACTAGTGCCTGTGTTCTGGTGGATGAGGCTGGATCTTGTCTTTCTGGTGGGCAGGTCCATTTCTGTTGGTGTGTTTGGGGGTGTCTGTGGACTTATTATGATTTTAGGCAGCCTCTCTGCTAATAGGTGGTGTTGTGTTCCTGTCTTGCTAGTTGTTTGGCATAGGGTGTCCAGCACTGTAGCTTGCTGGTCGTTGAGTGAAGCTGGGTGCTGGTGTTGAGGTGGAGATCTCTGGGAGATTTTCACTGTTTGATATTATGTGGAGCTGGGAGGTCTCTTGTGGACCAGTGTCCTGAAGTTGGCTCTCCCACCTCAGAGGCACAGCACTGACTCCTGGCTGCAGCACCAAGAGCCTTTCATCCACACATCTCAGAATAAAAGGGAGAAAAAGTAGAAAGAAAGAATTAGTAGAAGTTGAAAGAAAGAAAGAAAGAAAGAAAGAAGGGAGGGAGAGAGGGAGGGAGGGAGGAAGGAAGGAAGGAAGGAAGGAGGGAAGGAAGGAAAAAAGAAAGAAAGAAGATAAAGTAAAATAAAATAAAGTAAGATAAAATAAAATAAAGTTATTAAAATAAAAAATAATTATTAAGAAAAAAATTTTTTTTAAATGGACGGATAGAACCCTAGGACAAATGGTGGAAGCAAAGCTATACAGACAAAATCTCACACAGAAGCATACACATACACACTCACAAAAAGAGGAAAAGGGGAAAAATCATAAATCTTGCTCTCAAAATCCACCTCCTCAATTTGGGATGATTCGTTGTCTATTCATGTATTCCACAGATGCAGGTACATCAAGTTGATTGTGGAGATTTAATCCGCTGCTTCTGAGGCTGCTGGGAGAGATTTCCCTTTCTCTTCTTTGCTCGCACAGCTCCCGGGGCTCAGCTTTGGATTTGGCCCCGCCTTTGCGTGTAGGTCGCCGGAGGGCGTCTGTTCTTCGCTGAGACAGGACGGGGTTAAAGGAGCCGCTGATTCGGGGGCTCTGGCTCACTCAGGCCGGGGAGAGGGAGGGGCACGGAGTGCGGGGCGGGCCTGCGGCGCCAGAGGCCGGCGTGACGTTGCACCGGCCTGAGGCGCGCCGTGCGTTCTCCCGGGGGAGTTGTCCCTGGATCCCGGGACCCTGGCAGTGGCGGGCTGCACAGGCTCCCCGGAAGTGGGGTGTGGAGAGTGACCTGTGCTCGCACAGAGGCTTCTTGGTGGCGACCGCAACAGCCTCAGCGTCTTATGCCCGTCTCTGGGGTCCGCGCTTTTAGCCGCGGCTCGCGCCCTTCTCTGGAGCTCGTTTAGGCGGTGCTCTGAATCCCCGCTCCTCGCGCACCAGGAAACAAAGAGGTAAGAAAAAGTCTCTTGCCTCTTCGGCAGGTCCAGACTTTTCCCCGGACTCCCTCCCGGCCAGCCGTGGCGCACTAAGCCCCTGCAGGCTGTGTTCACGCCGCCAACCCCAGTCCTCTCCCTGCGCTCCAACCGAAGCCCGAGCCTCAGCTCCCAGCCCCGCCCGCCCCGGCGGGTGCGCAGACAAGCCTCTCGGGCTGGTGAGTGCTGGTCGGCCCTGATCCTCTGTGCGGGAATCTCTCCGCTTTGCCCTCCGCACCCCTGTTGCTGCGCTCTCCTCCGTGGCACCGAGGCTCCCCCCCTCCGCCACCCGCAGTCTCCGCCCGCGAAGGGGCTTCCTAGTGTGTGGAAACTTTTCCTCCTTCACAGCTCCCTCCCACTCGTGCAGGTCCCGTCCCTATCCTTTTGTTTCTGTTTATTCTTTTTTCTTTTGCCCTACCCATGTACGTGGGGAGTTTCTTGCCTTTTGCGGGGTCTGAGGTCTTCTGCCAGCGTTCAGTGGGTGTTCTGTAGGAGTTCTTCCACGTGTATACGTATTTCTGGTGTATCTGTGGGGAGGAAGGTGATCTCCGCGTCTTACTCTTCCGCCATCTTCCCGGAAGCCTCCTGCAGTTTCTTCCAAGTCCTCTTTAAACCAAAGTTTCCATCCAATCATCAGCTCAAATTCATCACCTCTCTTTGAGATGAACTGTAGTAGCTGAGTTGGCCTGCGTAAAAAGATCTGAAGAGAGATACTCTTGTTCCCTAGGGCCCTTGTGAGTCGTCATTTGTAGGGGAGGTAAAAGTGTGTGTGTGTGTGTACGATTTCAAATCCAGGTTTCATTCTTCATTAGCTGTTTGAGGCTCGGGGAAGTTAAGCAGCAATAATCCAGGTGAGTTTTCTCATGTGAACGATGGAGATAATATGCGTCTCATCCAGATTATGAAATGAGCAATTTGTTTCAAGCACTTCTCACATAATAGATGTTTAAAAATACGCATTAACATTCCTTTTTGTAACAGCCTTTAAGAACCTATGTTTTCCGGGAGTTCCCTGGCGGCCCAGTGGTTAGGACTTGGCGCTGTCACTGCCGGGGCCCAGGTGGAGAAGCTAAGGTCCTGCAAGCCGCTTGGCACAGCCAAAAAAAGAAAAAGCCAACCAAACAAAAAACCTATGTTTTTTCTGATGTAACATTACAAAGTCAACCAAACTAGGGAATCAAAGCCAACTGAAGTAGATACCTTTAGTTTCGTGGATCGAAAGTAGGTGGAAATCTTCAGCCAGTGGAAATCTGGCCACCCATTTGCAGAGTAGGGGCAGGACTGACAGAAAGTTAAATCCCTCAGGCGTGTTGGAGAGAGAGTCAAGCACTGGCAACAGTTATGTCCCAAATCAGTGATTTTCAAAGTGCTCTGGAGAGCCTTCGTGTTCTCTGGAGAGCCTTAGGGGGTGTCAGTGAGAGGAGGCGACAGGGGCGCAAGCCTGACTCTTGCTCCATGTGAACTCTTCATTATCTTTTAAACTTTTCCTTGAATCATGGCCTCCAAACAACATGGTGGGAATGACGATCAATGGACTCACTGATCACAGTTGATTTCTCTTCCTCCTCATTTGTAGAAAACCGGGGCTTCTACTTTCCTAGGTACTCATGTCTGTTGTGTGTCCCTTGAAAGGGACTGCAACTAGCCATTGGTGCCCCTCATGGAGGCTCAGGCCTGTGTGGATTTACCATAGAGAGACTGGCACCCTGTCCTTAGCTCTGGCCTTGTGTTCATTCACAAGGGCATCTGCTCCATTTCCCTGCTTTGATGTTGACTCCCCCTCTCCACAGAGTTGGATGCTGGTGTCGCACAGGAGCTCAGCATGTGATTTTAAATTCAGATGGTCAGATAGCTAAGAAAGTGCTGATAGCTTATGCTGTGGTGAAATATGCTTTGTTTTGTTTTGTTTTCTGTACATAACTGCTTTTGTATTTTGCTCCCCTTATCCCCAGCTGACAATATTTTAATTAAAAGTTGAGTGAGAGAACATGGGGAAGTTTGTGGAGAAACGTGCTTGCCTTTTGTTTAATCCTACCACTCCAAAAAATGCTTTAAGCCCTGTGGTAAGCAAATAGAGAATTGAAAAGTGAGAAAAAGCCAGACAATGTGTTTTTCAAAAATATCTTATTTTGTTTTTTCTTGTCTTTTAAGAAAAGACTCAGAATTCAAATGCCTTTGCTCTCCCAACTCTATATTATTGCTTCAAGAAATGATCAAGATCACTGAATCCTTTCATTCCTAAAGCATATAAAAATAGACAAATCACATACCTATCTCTCTCTATATATGTCTATTTATGATTTTTAAATGGCAAATTCAGCACAGGACCTAGTCTAAATCAAATATGAATTCCAAACGTGAATGTCATTGATAAAATTAAAATCAAGAATTGTTTCTAAAAGGGATGCTCCTATATATTACCACTCATAAGGTTACAGTGGGAAGAGTGCATTATTTTACTTCCATCAGATGGTTTTCTCTGTTCACTTCTGCAGAAAAATAGAAGTTGCAGGTAACAAGGAAATAAATTTATTTCTGTTCTCGCTGTTATAGCCTTACTCAATTTTAGCTGCCCCCTCCCAGTTACATGTAGCCTCTCTCGAGTGTGGCCTTCTTCCTGACATTCTTCCTGAGCTTCGCTTCCAAGGGAAGAAGCAAACATACTTGTAAGCTTCTCCTAGAAGTATAGTTGGTTGACTTTTGCCACCTTTTCTTTTCCATGGTATAGTATCAGTAAAGCCGCCTTTAGCCTGGTTTATTTTCCCAGAGTTGGGCCAGTCCACAAATGATCTTTGTAAACAAGCTGATAAGAGGTGCCAGGAAAAACAAAAAAAAGCTTTTTTAAGGATTTCTCCTTTCTTTAGATACAGATATTGTTGAAGCCTTCACTGGGTTTTGCCGTCTTCTATTTTGGAGACCCTGTAATTTACACAGGAATAGTTCTTTTAGCATCAGCCCTGCCAAAGACTGAATGTTTGTGTCTCCCCCAAATTCACATATTGAAACCTAATTTCTAGCGTAATGGAATTTGGAGGTGGGGCCTTTGGGAGGTGATTAGATCATGAAAGCAGAACCCTCATAAATGGGATTAGTGTCCTTATACATCTCAGAGAACTCCCTTTCCCCCTCTACCATGTGAGGACACAGTGAGATGACAGCTGTCTATGAACCAGGAAGCAGGTCCTCACCACACACCAAATCCGATGGTGCCTTGATCTTGGATTTCCCAGCCTCTAGAATCCGGGGTGGGGAGTGGGGAGGTGGGGGAAATAGGTGAAGGTGGTCAAAGGGTGCAAACTTCCAGCTATAAGAGGGTTAAGTTCTAGAGATCTAATGTACAGTATGGTGACTGTAGTTAACAATATTGTTTTATATACTTGAAAATTGCTAAGAGAGTAGATCTTAAATGTTCTCACCAAAAAAAAAAAAAGTAACTATGTAAGGTGATGGATGTGTTAACTAACTGTATTGTGTTAATCATTTCACAATATATACATATATCAAATCATCACAATGTACACCTTAAACTTACATAATGTTATATGTCAGTTATATCTCAATAAAGCTGAAGAAGTTTTTTTAAAAAGGGACCAAAAATATACATTTGTAAAAAATTTTACAGTTATGATTTCTGGACTTAGATGTAGGGGGCTACATGTGACTTTTATAATAGTGCTTCTCATATTATATTGACATACTTGGTATAATAATAAATATTTGTTTTATTCATTTATCCATCCATCAACGCATTTGTCACAGGTCTGCATCAAAACAG
Organism: Grampus griseus; assembly: GCF_964374135.1. NCBI lineage: Eukaryota > Metazoa > Chordata > Mammalia > Artiodactyla > Delphinidae > Grampus > Grampus griseus. The sequence continues at coordinate 25,191,742 of NC_139014.1, forward strand.
AGCCCAAGGCAAGGATTAATTCTGATGCAATCAGCACGCATTCACTTGGCAGTTAAAAGGATAGGGAAAAAGAAAATGAGTCGGGGAGAGATGAGAGGCATTCAAAGAAAAGTGGCTACTGCTTTATAATAAGTCACAACAGACATAGCTGATTGCTCAGTAGATCCAATACTTAAGATCACAGGATGCTTTGGGACAGAGAAGCTGTTCCTTGGAATGGTACCTTGGAGGGATAAAGGATAAGAGAATTTGTCTTCTGGTTCCTTCTCCTCTTCCATCTTCTGTCTCTCATTGGTTAATGTTTGTCTTATTGGGAGTTAATGCCTCCAGACTTCTGGGTTGCTTTTTAAATCTCTGTTGGCAAGCATTATAGAAGCCATTTGGTGTGGCACTTTGGGTCCAAACTGATATGATAGGCAGAAATTACTTTTACGATTAGCAATTTTGCATCCCATTTGCAATATTTTTACTTACTCCAAGGTCATGAAGATATTTTCTTATTTTCTTTTCCAGGAGCATACTGTTTTATTATTCACTTTTAGATCTACAATTCATATAAAATTGATTTTTATGTATGGTGTGAGGTAGGAGGCCAATTTTTCAATTTGCATTTTCAGTTGGCCCAGCATCAATTATTATAAAGGCTATCTTTTTCTCATTTTATTGCAATTTCACTTCTGGACTTAAAAAAAATTTTTTTTTCATTGGTCTTTTAGTCTTTGCTTGTACCAATATCCAACAGTCTAAATTGTTATAATTTCATAATTAAGTTTTGATGTCTAGTAGTGTAAGTGCACAGCTTTGATCTTCAAAACAAAGTTTAGACTATTCTTTGCATTCCTATAAAATGTTAGTATTGACATCAATTTGCACGCACAAACATCCTTGAAATTTTTATTGGAATTGCATAAGATCTACAGATCAATTTAGGGAAAATTGATAACTTTAAATCATTGAGTTTTGCGTATTTAAACATGACTTTTCTTTCCATCTTTTTATCCATTTTTTCTTTTGTTCCATCTTTTCTTAAAAATTTTTTTTCTCAATAATAGTTTTTAATTTTCAGTACAAAAGTCTTGCACATGGTTCTTAGATATATTTCTGGGTAATAGATATTTTTGGATGATATTTTGATAAATTTTTTTGAAAATGATTCTGTTTTTGTTTCTGGTGTTTATTAATACAATTGGTTTTTGTATATCAACCTTGTCATTAGGAATTCTTGCTAAATTCACTTATTATATCTAATATATTGTCCACAGAGTGCTGAATTTTCTATGTACACAACCATGTATTAGTTTGTAAATAATCACTCTTTTAGTTTTTCTTTTCAAAATTTATATATATATATATTTAATCCTAAAGCCTTGACTAGGCACTTTTTCATTATTAAATGTTGAATCAAATTGGTAAGCAATGACATTGCTTTATCATTCCTGATCTTGGGGAGATCTTTTAATATTTCACCTTGAAGTTTTTGACATGAAAATGTATGAAGTATGATTTTTTAAAAGATGTGATTTATCAGATTATGTTCCCTGCTATTTCTAATTTGCTGAGAGTTTCGTTGTGAAATCATGAAAGAGTTTGAAGTTTATTAAATGCCTTCCTTGCATCTGTATGATGGTAGATTTTCCCCGTCATTTTATTTTCTTAATTGGTGCATTACATTGAATTTTCAATGCTAAACCAATCTTGTTTAGAAGAAGCACAAATTGGTTGTAATATATTTCCCTATATATTGGTGAGTTTTATTCCGGTCAGGAATGTGTGTCTGTATTCATTAAAAAAATAGGTCTGTCTCATCAGATTTTGATGTCAGCTTATTCTGACATTATAAAATGAGTTGGGGTTTTTCTCCATTTTTTCTTCTGTTCTGTGGAAGAGGTTATATACTGTTGGGGTTATATACCCTTTCTTAAATATTTAGAAGAATATACTAGGCAAGTAATCTGATTCGAAATTTTATTTGTGGGAAAATTTAATAACGGATTTAATTTCTTTAAATTTGAGTATAAAACTATTCAGAATCCTTATTTTTCCCTGTATTTCTTTTAGTTTAAGTTGTATTTATCTAGAAAATGTTCCTTTAATCTAATTTTTAAATTTATTAGCACAAAGATGTTGATAATCACATCTTATTATCTTGTTAACATCTGTAGAATCTGTAGAGATGTCCCGTTGTTCTTAACTGAAATTGATGGTTTGTGCATTCTTTTTCTGTTTTTATGAATCATTTTTGTTAGGAAGCTGTTAATTTTATTATATTTTCAAAGAAACAGTTTTTGTATTTGTGGACTTATTATTTGATGTTTGTCTTCTATATTATTTTCTGCTCTTGTTTTTGTTACATCTTTCCCCGTTTTCCTGTGGTTTTATTTTCTATTCTTTATTTTTAAAGACTTTCTCTTTGAAATGGATTCTGAGTCATTTCTCTTTTCTAACACATGTATTTAAGAGTAGCTTTAGGCTTCCCTGGTGGTACAGTGGTTGAGAGTCCGCCTGCCGATGCAGGGGACACGGGTTCGTGCCCCGGTCCGGGGGGATCCCACATGCCGCAGAGTGGCTGGGCCCGTGAGCCATGGCCAAAGTATTGACACAGGAAGAAACAGGAAAATGTGATACATAGGAGACGATCAATGGAGACTGGCCCTAAAGCGACCCAGAGTTTGCAATTAGCAGACAGTGATTTTAAAGTAGCTCTTATAATTGTGCTGAAGGATGTAAATAAAGTATGCTCACAATGAATGTAAAGATAGAACTAATTTCAAGCAAAAAAACCCAAAACAAAACACTACGAAAGAGAGCCAAACACAAATTTTATTTTTTATTTTTTTATCATTATTAATTTTTTTTGCGGTACGTAGGCCTCTCACTGCTGTGGCCTCTCCCGTTGCGGAGCACAGGCTCCGGACGCGCAGGCTCAGCGGCCATGGCTCACGGGCCCAGCTGCTCCGCGGCATGTGGGATCTTCCCGGACCGGGGCACGAACCCGTGTCCCCTGCATCGGCAGGCGGACTCTTATTTTTTATTTTTTTATTAATTTGTATTGGAGTATAGTTGCTTTACAATGTTGTGTTAGTTTCTACTGTACCACAAAGTGAATCAGCTGTACGTATACATATATCCCCTCTTTTTTGGATTTCCTTCCCATTTAGGTCACCACAGAGCATTGAGTGGAGTTCCCTGTGCTATACAGTAGGCTCTCATTAGTTATCTATTTTATATATAGTATCAATAGTGTATATATGTCAATCCCAATCTCCCAGTTCATCCCAACCCGCTTTCCCCCTTGGTATCCATACACCAAATGCAAATTTTAGACCTGAAATAAAAAAGTATTATAATTGACATTTATAAATTAAAAAAGTTCAAGTTCAGAGAGATTAAGTAATCTTCCTGATGTCATACTAACAAGTGATAGAATTAGAATTTGAATCCCAAGTCTATTTGGCTTTAAGGACTTTATTTTCTCAACTCACTGGGAAGGACTTAGAGATCAGTAGGAGTCTGCGGGAAAATGGAAGTGGATTGTGAACTTTTCTGAAACTCTGGTGAGACTAGGGAACCTTGCTGTAAGGCTTTGCTGTGGTCCCTGGGAGCAACCAATGGGATTATCTATCCATGGTGCTGCAATATGCCCACCCAAAACTCCATGTCTACCTACCAAGCCATTTCTGTTTATTTGCACCAAGGAATGGAAAGAGTAGTGAAGATAAACCATAGCAGCTCATGCCTTAGAATCTATCCATTTTGTCTTTCAAGTCTAATGCAATACACTGCCCCATCCATTGCTCTCCTTGGGTTTTGCCCATGTTCTGCATGAGTTTTTTTCCATGTTTTGCAAAAATCTTTTCCTCAGAGGTTGTGGGTAGAGAGCAGGGGCGGGGGTCTTCATGTATTTGCACCACCTTCCTATAGCTAAGTTCTACTTAAATCCAACTCTTATTTGGTGAGTTTAGTGATGTATCTAATGCTGTACATGGTGTTGTGGAAGGCAAGTCCTCTGGTCCAAGTTTGGCCCTATTTTTCGTTCATTCATTCATTCACATTAAAAATAAAATAAGTACCTTTAAAGCCACCACCCAGCATAAAAACTAAGACCTTAACAATGCTGGCTACCTAACTGTGTGGCTTCCTCCTGTCCACCCCATCTCCCTGCTTTCCTCACCCAAGGTAAGCATCACTGTGAGTCCTATATCTGTCATTGGTCTGCTTTCTTTTTTAATATACTTATTTTATTGTATCTAAATGTTTTCCAGAATCTTTGCTGATCCCTCCTCCTCCCTCTCTTTGGGGAACTTGTAGCTGTAGAATACAGGAAATGAGATGTGAGTTGCTCCATTATTTTTAGCTGCAGTAAAACTCTTCCTGAAACCGTCTTGGCATCCAGTGTTCTCTGAAGCGGAGGGGACAGAGGAGGAGGGAAATGCTCCTTCCAGAGAGGCCACTCTTTAAGGAAGTGGCATGAAAGATGTGCTTTGCTGGGCAGAGTTCAGAAGGGTGGGCTTTCTGAATAATCCCCCTCCTTCTAAGCCTTCACTTAATCCATCTTTGTCTGCAGCCTGGAGCCTTGTATAACTGACATCCCACCCACCCCCCCGCTACTTCTGCCCAGCCCTGGCAGAGCTGCTCCCCAGAAAACCTGGGTCTAGGTGGGCCAAGTTTATTCTCAGGGATTCTGGCCAAAATGTGCCCTCTGGAGGACGCAGAGCAGGCGCTGACCCAGGACGCTCCGGAGATGTGATTATTGGGAGGGGAGTGGGGGACCTGGTGTCGCACCCTGGACTGGCCGCAGCACCGCCCCCATCCCAGGCCGCCGCAGTGCCAGCGTGAGCCCCGGGCCCTCCACGAGGCTCTTCGTGGACTCCTCCCTTGCTGCTCCTCAGGCCAGAAACCAATTTTACCCATGAGTGAGTCTGCATAATCCTCTTCCGGTCCCTGTCCACTGCTTGGGGGAGCTTTGGTGAGGGCGGAGAGGGAAGCTGCCTGGGCTGGGAGGGCCTGAGCCACGTCTGGGCCTCAGAGGGAAGCAGTAGAGGGACAGGCCTGGCCTCGGCTGCCAGGACAGCTACCTCTGCTACTGGAGATGTCCAAGCCCTCCCCCTGGCTGGTCCAACCACGACCCTCATTTCCTCCAAGAGGAAAGGGAGGCTCGAATGAGCCCAAAGGAGGCCACTTGGAGCCCACTATCAAGACCCCAGTCCCCATTAGATTTTTGGCCTAGGTGGATTTGGGGTGGAGTCCTGGTGGGGAGCACCTTCCCTGAACCCCTTTCTCCTCTTTAAGGCTGAGGGGTGGGGAAGGAGAAGAACACTGCCCGAGCTGAGCTAGAGATGCAGCAGGGGGCCTGGGATAGCTGAAGACTCCCCAGACTAGGAGGATCTCTAGAGAGAGCCCCTACCCTAGACTTATGGATGGGGAAACTAAGGCCCACAGAGGGAACTCGCTCAGTTAGGATTTCCCAAAACCAGTCTGGCAGGATAACTCCGGCCCATCACTCCTGTCACCCACTCTGAAGCCCTTGTACGTGTTCCCTCTTCAGGAGACGTGCCCCTCCCAGGAGCCTGTTATCCTGAGCACCTCATATCCCACTGGTTAAGCACAAGGCTGGCATCAATGGTTTGGGGCTCAGGGCGTGCCTCTGTGACCTCAAGCACATGACACAGCCTCTCCAAGCATGTTTCTTTATCTGGAAAAAACCAGGGTGCTAATAATCAAGTTTATCCTCAAGGCTTGTTGTCAAGTTTGAAGGAGATGCTGCAAGCGCCCAGCACAGTGCCTAGAGCATAGTAAACAGTCAAGAAACCCTAGTAGTTGTGATTGTGCCAGCAGGCTCCTATTCATCCTTCACAGCCCTGCCCAGGCAGCCCCTTCCCTGTGAAGACCTCCTTGCTAGCCCCACACACAGACCTGATAACTGACCCCTCACAGCTGTAGCTTCATCCTGGGCAAACATCATGTTCTCTTATGGCTGGTTTACACACGGACCATCTGTGCAGGCATGTGAGCTCCCAAGGGGACAAGGTGTGTCTCACTCTCCCGTGGTGTCTTACGGGCTGCGATGGGGCCAGGGCTGAGCAAATAGCGTCTCAGTGATGGGCACGGGTTGGAGCTGTCTCGACTTGCTGGTACCCAGCCTTGCAAGCCGGCTCTTCTTCTGTCCTTCTTTATGTCCCATCTTTGAGGCCATTCAGATCTACATTTGGTGGCCTTCGCTGCCCTCTCCTGACCGCAGAGGGCAGGACAGTGCCTCGGGTGAGGGTGAGGGTTGGACTGGGGCAGAGAGGCAGGAGCTGAGTGAGAGTTTTACTTCTCACTACACAGCCTTACATATCCCTCTGCATCTTGGGCTTTAACCCCTCTGAGCCCACAGGGAAACCAGCAGAAGACTGTGTGCCGGGTGGGCAGACCTCTAGAAGGGCTATCATCCCATGGGAAGCCAGCCCTGCACGGTACACAGAGGTCCCACGCCAAAGCTGGTACCAGCCCGGTTCACCCTGGAGCTCTCTTCTCCAGCAGAAGCCTCTGAGGGCGAGCCCTGGGCCACCGGCTTTACACACACAGGTACCAGGCTCACTCATTTGCTCACAGCTATCTCCTGCCTTCTGGGAGTGTGACAGATTGAAAGAAGATGGTTCCAGCTAAGAGAGTCCTATAATTATCAACTGCAGATTATTTTAATTAAAATGCTTTGCATCCTCAGCTCTTAATTTCTAAAATGATTATAAATGTTATTAATAAAGAAAAATCCTTGAAGTGTGATCCATAAATCTCAGCCTGGGCTGAGATGACAGGGCGAGCCAGTACAGCAGAGGAGGCCCTGCCCAGGGCTGAAACCGCAGAGGGTAGAGAAGAAGGAAGGGAGAAGGGAGGTGAGGCGGGCTGGAAGAAAGGGAATGGAGGAAGGACAAACCCCCTATGCATTCTTCCCGCTTCACCTCTGGATCCTTAAGCATTTGGGACTAAGAAAGCAGACCAGCTCTGGGTTTGGAACTTGAGTCTGCTGTTTGCTGTATGACTTTGGGCAAGTCAGGTGACCTCTCTAAGCTTCAGGTCTCTCCTCTAATGATGTTTTCATCTCTCAAGTTTCTCGTATAAAGAATGGAAATGACTGCCGTCTGGTAGGGTTATTCTGAGGCATGTTGACAAAGTGTGTAAAGCGCTTGTCACATTGTAGCAATTTTTGGTTAGCTCCGGCCCCATCCTCAGGAGGGTTCCTAGGAGTCTTCTGTTGCTTCATAGCTCCATTCTCTGGCAGTCCTAGGCTCATGATTGGTGGACCCCTCACACTCCAGGAGGGGACCTCAGGGGTGTGATTACTGCCAGCCCGAGTCTGGCACCAAGGGAAGGCCCTTCAGCTTTCACTGGTCTCGCATCACGGAAGGACAGGGCAGAAGGAGGAGAAGAGACCAGCCCTTTCACCTGACATGCAAGGAAATGGATTGGAGGCCCAGAGAGGGAAATGTCTAGCCCAAGGTCGCTCAGCAAATTTCTGGAAGGTCGTTTTACCCATTTTAGCAGATGGCTAAAGCCTGACTTTTTAATTTATTTTAAGCCTGTCTTTCTAATGGCTGAGAACAGATCCCCTGAACCAGGAGATGATGCTGACGATAACATTGACGAGGTAGATGGGGGAAGGGGTTGGCAGTGGGAGATGGAGAGGGTGAGGACTGGCCTGGGGTCACGACAGCTAGCTGCCACGTGTGCCCTTGGGCCCATCCCTTTTCTCCCTGGACCCTAGTTCTCTCCTTGGTAAAACTGGGATGATAATCACTGCCCCGCTGACCTCCCAGGCTGGTGGTGAGGATCAGATGAGATGATGAATCTGAAAGTGCTTTGTAAGCAGGAAAGCGTGAAGCAAATATAGGAGATTATTAACATTAATATTAATGAACTTACTCACAGTTGGCTACTGGCCACAGACAAGATGGAACGCTGCGAGTCTGGCGGAAGACGAACTTTTCCAAGCTTCTGTTGGGTTTGCAGAGGGGACAGGGGTGGAGATTGTTCTCCGTGGTCATTTCCCAGATTCTTATAGATGGAATTACTTAAGGGAAAACCCCTCAAGATTTTCAGCCAAGGGAGCTGGTAGTGCGCCCACGGCACTGGGGGACGGTGCGGGAGGGACTCCCCTTCCCTGGTTGGCACAGCTATAGAGGTTGCTGGCTTTGTCGTTCAAGGCTGATCTCTTCTTGGGGCTCAGGAGGCCCAGGGCTGAGGACCGGTCCCCTTCTGTGGACCCCACTGAAGGCAAAAGGGCTCCCTTCCCTATTTGGTTCCCCTCTTCCATCCTCAGAAGACTAACCCATCCCTCCTTGGGAAAACCGCCAGGTCAAAGAGATGAGGATGGAGTCAGGCTCCTGCATCCTCTTTCTAGCACATTCATCCTCCTCCCTCTCCCCCCACACTCACACGGGAGTCTTGCTTCTATGCATGAAGCTGTGCACAGTGTTGATCTGTGTCCTGGGCAAATCCTCCATTCATTCATTCATTCACTCATGTGTTCTGTAAAGGTTTGTTCAAAGTCTGAGATGTGCCAGGCACTGGGATGCAGAGGTGAATGAGGCCCTGTCCCTGTCATTAGGGCTCAAAGGCTGCTGTAGGTGACAGATGACAGAAGTGCAAACAGGCCCTTGTGCCACCCTCTGTGGTTTGGAGCCATGGAAACATAGCAGAGCCCAGGGTAAGGGGAGATTTTCAGAAAACGTTTCCTGGAGGAAGCGGTTCTGAGCAGAGCCTTGAGAGAGGATACATGATGTTCAGAACCCCCATTACTTAATGCAAATGGAACATTCCAGTGTCTCAACTCACAGAATAAGGAGCACAGATCCACAGGCTTCAGGAACTCTGCTTCCAGCTAAACACCCAACTGGCCACAGTTCCTGAGGATGTAGAACCTTCCACAGCTTCTGCCCTCAGGGGCTGGGGAGTCAGAGTTCTAAGATGGGGTCTGAACCCCAGCTCTGCCTCTAACAGACTGTGCCCTCTGGTCTCTGCACTTGAAAGATGGGACCAGGTTGTGAGGACTCTGAGATCGTGGTGTGAATAACGCTCTGTCAAGGAAGAGCCACGCTGTGACTCCCTATTATTTTATTATTCAGCTGGAAGTGTTCTGATATGCCCAGTGGGATGGAGGCTGGGAGAGCACAGCTGAACTTGCACTTCAGTATTTGCTGATTACTTTGTACCAACTGTAGGGTTTAAGAATGTGAAGATTTGCAAGATGTCTATGTGCTGTGTGTGTCGTGTGTGCGTGTGTGTGTGTGTGTGACAGACAGAAACAGACACCGAGGGAAGTGGGGAGGGTATTTGCGTGCTGGCTTGGCACAGAGGGCCCTGTGCGTTGAGGGTCACACATACACACTTGTGGGCCGTGGTCCACAAAGGCCCACCCACTTCTGCCCCTGAGCACAACCACACTCTTGACAACTCACACCTTGCATCCCACGAGCGCCCTGGAGCAGCCCCGGCGCACACTCACTCGCTGTGTCCCTGGGCATCTCTCTCATCGACACCTCAGTTAGAACTCACATCCTGGCCCCCATACCAGCTTAACTGCGGATTTAGATTATCCACAGGTGCAAATACCCCTATAATAAAGAGATGTTGCTGAGCCCTGGGACGAGGAGTCCAAATTCCGCAGAGTAAGGGAGAGAATATTCTGGCTGGTAGGATTCTGGAAGAAGAAAGCATTTTAGGACGATGGACCTTCCAGGTGGAAGGGACAGCATGAGCGAAAACAAAGAGGCCGGCTAGGGTAGGCTGAGTCTTGGGGATGGCAGCGGTGTGGAGAGAGGGGAGGACGGAGCAAGGCATGAGAGCCATGGTCGGGCCCACCGGGTGCCATGCTGGTCATTCCATGAGGCAGGGGCATCTGGAATGTGGCTGGCTTTGACTGCCAAGTGGAGCAGTTGGTGATGGGCAGTGAGGCTGGGTGTTGCGCAGAGGACGCAAGCAGCCACACCTGGGCTTCTGGGAAATGAATGTGCAGCTGTGTGCTCGGTGGGCCCTGGGAGGCTGGAGGCAGGGAGGCCTGTGAAGAGGCAGCTGGGGCAGCTCAGGAGAAGGACAGTGGGGAGGTTAGCCATGGGGGTCAGAATGGAGAGAGAGAGAGAATAATGGCACAGGAGCCCAGATGTGAGCCTTGTCTGTCTCTGAGTCACGGCGAAGATGCTTCTAGGGAGCCAGAGGAAGGGCAGCTTGGTGGGGGCAGGGGGATAGCAGCCTTGGTGATTGGACACCTGAGCCCACCCCATCCCTCCCCTTTGTCTGCAGCGATGAGAAGCACCACTCAAGGAGCACCTACTGTGTGCTATGCATGGGGCCTGCCAGGCGGCTGTATCATCCCATTTCACAGATGAAATAATGGAGGCTAAGGATGTGTGTGACTGGCTGGAATCGCAGGATGAGGACTCAGGTCTGACAGCACAACCAATGCTGGTCTCACCCCCTCCCTCCCTCCCTCTAGCCTGAGCTGGCACTGACAGCCCTCCCCTCCCCACCAGTTACATGCCCGCCAGGCTCCTGTCTGGCACAGCCTGGGCCAGCCTGTGGCATTCCTGTGAGCCCAGGAGGATGATAAGAGCTCCCTTCTGGCTCCTCACCTTCAAAGAGCCCAGCACTCTATTTGCAGCTGCTTACTCGGCAGGCCCTTTGATTTGCAAGAGAGGCTGGCGGCAGGGCTGTCCCTGGCCACCAGCAGAATTAGAGATCTGGCTTCAGGTGAAAAAAGTTCCTTCCTCCTCTCTCCCTCTCCCTTTTTTCCTTTTCTGACTCCTCTTCTGACTTTTTTTTTTTAAAGCCTATTTTTAACAAGGGATTTGAAACTTCAGGTGCCTCAAAGCTCGGGGACAATGGGAGATAGAGGGTTGATGCTGATTGGCTGGAGAGGGGAGTGGCTTGGAAGCAGGTCTGGATCACAGTAATGTCCCTTAGCACTGACTGAGCACCTAAGTGCAGACATCAAGCTGGGTGCTTGACGGCCATCCTCTCCTCCCCACGCCTCTGTGAGGCAGACTTAATTCATTTTCCATGTGGAGAAACAAAGTTTTGTTCCAGGTCACATTGCTGGTAAGGGGTGGAGTCTGGCTGTACCCACTCCCTGGGCTGGGATGCTGAAGGGACTGGGACCCCTCCCAGACCCTGTCCCACCATGAGATAGAAAGCGTAGGGGTTCAGATCTTTCCTTGCCTTTCCTGCTCCCAGACAGATTCCTGGACATTCAGAGATGTGCTTCACAAGCCTGAGTTCATCTTTCTGGTCGACCAGGAGGACTTACTGAAGGGTGATCCTTCCTTCCTTGGCTATCCCCATCCTGGGTAATTTGGGACTTTAAAATCTCAAGGACACTAGCTCAGCTCTGTGCAGCCCCGGTTTGGGACTAGGAGAAGAAAACCCCAGCCTGGGAACCCCCAGAGTCCTCACTCTGCCCACTCTGTGACAATGGGCAGACTTTCCAAGGAGGTGGCCGCCATCTTCCTGTCCCTCCTGTGGGAGGAGAAGCATGAGGTGGGAGGGGACAGCATGGGACGGCAGTGGGAACCTGGCTTTGCACTTAGGAGAAAATCCGGAACATTCTACAGAGCTGGTGAGGTCCTGCCTGGTCTGGGCCTGCCTCTGTCTCTGCTGCAGGCAGCTATATCCTCTCTTCGCACAGGTCCCAGCCACTCCAGCCCCAGTCACCCATCCCTTCCCTCCTCAGGGCCTTTGCATATACTGTCCCCTCTTCCTGGGACACTCTTCCCTCACTTCTAGATGGTTCCTCTTCATACCTTGGGCTTCAGGGAAGCCTGCCTATCCCAGACCATCTAATCTGCCACTGTCCCCCTGTCATCTACTCAGCAACACTTGTGGCTGATTCTGACCCTGCCGTGAGGACAAAGGATCAGCTCCAGTTTGTACATCTTTGCATCCCAAGGGCCCACCTGGAGCCTGGTCCAGCCTAGGTCCACCGGAAGTACCTACTTACAGATCATTGAATTTAACCTCTCTTGCAACCTCCGCTTCTTTATTTGCAAAATGGGTGTAGTGACATCTACCTCATAAGGTTGCTGCAAGGGCAAAACGAAGTAAAGCGCTCAGCATGAAGTACCAGGAAATACCAGCCTCTATTCATATTCATTCCTGAGTCGAACTGGTTAGGCACGGCTGGCACACATGAGCATCTTGGAAACTTGCAATGAGGAGACCCAGATTCGGAGAGGCCACTCAAAACTGTCTCCTAGGCAGGCTGGCCACCTGGCTGCCTGGGGCTCCTTCCTGCTCCGTCCTGGCCTCCTGCTGACCGTGGATAATCCTATGGCCTCCTCTTGCCTCAGCGTTTCTAATGTGGCTGATGGGATGCATGATGCAAGACCTCGGGGCGGTGGGGGAGGGGGGGAATGAGTGGGCTGGCGGAGTGCTTCCCACGAGGAACCGAGAGCCGTGCCTCCAACCCCTTCCCTGCCCCCATAACTGGCTATTCAAGGCCCTTGGTCTGCCTTCCAGCTCACCCATCCCCTGCCCTTCAGCTGACTTCCCTCCCTAGCGAAGGACTTTTGCATGAGCTAAGCATCTCCAGCGACTGCCTTCTCGCCACCTGCTCCTGTGGCTCTCTCCCCACCTGAAGCCATAAATACATATGCAAAGGCCAGTATATTGATTTGTGTTTGAGCACGGAGCCGGAGCCGGGGGCGCTGCCGAGAAAGGGGATTAGGCGGTGGCAGTGGGTGGGAGGCAACAGATGGCCTGATGGCTTTTACCTGTTGCTAATTTGTTAGGCACCAATTCCTGGTTTGTGCTTAATTGTGCCCAGACCCCGAGACGGCAGCGTGCCGGGCACTGGATGGCCCACGAGTGCTCCCGTGGGGTGATGGGTCAGGTGCCTGCCTGGGAATTAAATGTTGAAGTCTGGAAATGAACGGCTCTGCCTTGTTCTCTCTTGACTGGACTCTGGTCCCTCTTGCTGGCTGGGCACGAGGACCCTCAGAGCATATGCAGCAATGAGGAGGATGCTGAGTCGGGGCAGCCAGCCTTACCCTTCTGTTAAGCGTCTGTGTGACCTTGGGTGGGTCACTTAGCATCTCTGGGCCCCATCTGCCTGTCAGGGAAATGAGCATAATCACACCTGCCCTATCTACTTTGCAGGGTTGCTGTGAGTGTGAGCTGAGATAATGGATCTGGGAGCACTTTGACACGTGGAAGCCTCTCTAATAGTGAGGCATTATTTGCTAGCAGAGCGGTTAAGAGCTTGGATTTTGGAGTCAGTGAGGCCGGAACTGAATTCTGACTGTCACTTATAACTGTGAGGCCTTGGGTAAGAAACCTAAGGTTTTGGAGCCTCAGTTTCCTCACCTATGCAGCGGGTGATAGCAGTCCCTACCTCAGGGGTGCTGGGAGGAGTAAAGGAATTAATGCCCGGGCTGGTCCCAGCTTTCCCAGAATGCGGTCCCGATGAGCTTTCCCTTCAAGCCTCGGCTAAGCATCACCTGTCTGTGAAGCCCACTCTGATCTGTATCCCCTACCACTGTGGATTGTCTTCTCCTGGTGGAATTTGTTCGGGGTTTACTTCTTCCCCATTAACTACAATCTGGTGGGATGGTAATCTGGAGCCTGTGAGCCTGTCACCAAAAGGACAACACGTGAATAAGCACAGCCATTCAAAAGCATCTTCTGGAGTACAGAAGAGGCGCCAAACCTCAGAAAACAGGGAGCTCATGCACCCACGGGGCAGGGCCCACAGCAGAGGGACACTGCTCTCCCCCTTCCACACCTGGCCCTCCAAGTGGTCCTGGGACCCATCCACGTCTGAGCCCAACTCCCCAGCCTTCCTGCTGATTCTCTGAGCCTCAGATATATTTCCAAGAAAGTTCCATTCGCTTCACTGAGCTTATCTTTCAAGAACCTGGCTGCTACACCTCTAGGCCTTATACGTATTTCAATGACAGCATGGAGGAACTCTCTTCTGAATGTTTTCTATATTTGTCTCCATTACTTCTTTGTTTTGTGACCTTGGGCAAATCCTTTCACCTCTCTGAGCCTCAGTTTCTTCTTCTGTATAATGAGGGGTGGGATGGAGGGTAGGGCTCCCTGGATTATTGTGAGGATTAAGTGTCCTGCTAGTGTCAAGCATATCACTGGCACTCAGAGATGACCGATCGATTAACCTCTATCAGTTGAGGATAAGTGACATTGCTTTCATTTGAAATCATGGAGGAAACCAAGGCCTGCAAGGTTGTCGGGAAAGCATCCTTCTGAGAAACTTGCTTAAGGGCTTATTGACCGAGAAATCATCTTCTCTCTCCTTTGCCTTTGAGTCTTTCTCAGGGAAATGATCAATTATTAGAAGAGGGAATGGAAGGTGGCAGAATGTTCTCTTGGGCCAAGCGGGGGACAGGGGGTGGTGGGGGAGGTTGGGGGAGGGGGGAGGAGCCAGGCATGGCCAGGGGAGGCAGGAGCTGTGGCAGGGTGGGCTGGGTTCCCTGCTGCTCCTGTTTGGAGTGGGAAGAGAGGGAGAAGAGGGGAGGGAGAGGAGGAGCGGGGGGAAGGCGGGAGGCAGGAGGTGGTGATAGAGACTCTGACTTCCCTTTCCATCCCTCCTCATTTCCACCGCACCTCCCCCTCTCCTCTTATATTATTTAATTCTACATGTAAATAACGCCCTCCCTCAGTCATGCCCCCGCTGGCCCTACCTCTGTGGGTAACTCAAGGAGCACACAGCAAATGGTCCAAGAGTTTCTCTTCTTGAACTGACGCCTTGGAGAGGGCTCTCCTGCTTATATCTCTCCTGTAGTTTTTCCTCTCTTAGGTGGGAGCAACACGGGGTGCCCAGAACAAGGGCACATGTAGTTTGAATGAGGATTTTCTCAGGTACCAGCTGGAGACTTGGGGCAGCTTACAAATCCCTCTCGCTAGGCAGTGTGCCTGATGCTCAGAGCTGCTACCATCTGCCTCACAGAAATTCCTGTATGCAAGGTACCTAGCACAGCACCCAGCCCAGGTGCAGGGCCTGCTGCCTGCCCTCCAGCCTGACAGACGTTCAGGCAGTTGGTGCAGGGACCCCACTGCATCAAGGGAACATCTCAGTGTCCGAGGCAGGTGTGTGAAACCAATTCAGTGCTACAGAGCCTGGTCACGTAAGCCAGCCGGACCCAGGGACGAGTTATTTGTGATATTATTGAATCTGTCCCATGTTCACCTAGATTCTGCCCTTGACCTTTAACACACCTCTCTTCTCCAAGTCAGTTCTGCCTGGCCACCCTCCCCTAGAGCTAAGAAAACAAGGATGGAAAGAGAGGAGCCCCCGTTTTGGGCCAGCATAGTACTAGTGCCTCTGTATACCTTACTCCTCTAATCCTCACCAGAGCCCTTGGAGGCTGGTCGTCTTGTGTGTTTCGTGGGTGTAAACACTGAGGTTTAGTAAAGTTAATGACCTGCCCAGTTACGTGGCTGGTGGAACTAGGGTTGGAACCCACAGGCACCTGACCGCCTTGGCGTCACGCTGGTTCCTCCCTCTATCTCTCAGCTCCTGAGCTTTTACTGCCCCAGCAGCAGCTATAGACTCTCCTATCCCTCCTGACTCAGGAACCACATAATTCTATGACATCTAAACTTTTGTAGACTCTAAAGCAACTTCCTTCCTCATACCATTTACTCCCACTATGTTCCATCCCCCTGGAAGGTATACCGACCACACATATTAATAGTAACACATATAATCATGGGAAATATTTAGAATAGACCAATAGGAAATGTGGCGGGGTTGGAGGGTTAAAGGTCTGGCTCTATGTGTGCTTGACCAGGAGATGCTGCAGAGCCCAGCAGGGAGGAGCCTTACCCTTAATCCCAGATTTAACTGATGTTTACTGAGAAGTGGCCACTCTTGGAAATCCAGCTACCAGTTCCTTGGAAAGTGGTGCTGGATTTCATCAGAAACCTGTGGGGAAAATTGGTGATGGGAAAATAAAATGGAGAAGCTTGGGAAGGCTGGGAATGATGATGAACTCAGCTGCTTAAAAAAGACAAAGGGAAGCAGTTCTCCAAGGAAGGAGGTCCCCAGGGCACGGCAGGAACCCTCTCCCTCACCCCTCATACATCATCGCTGGGCCCCTCCAGTTTGTGTGCAGATGTGTAAAAGGCAACATCTGGGTGAGGTTTGAAAGCTTACGAGACTCTGCATATTTTATGAGAATTAATATGTGTTTAATTTAGGTGTTCCAGTGCTCCACGCCAAAGTTTCCATGCACTTGTGGGGAAGTGAGAAAAACATAAGTGAGTTTTCCACAAAGCTAAATTTATTCATTTTCAATAGGATTGTCTTTTTTTTTTTTTTCCTGGGATTCTCTCTTTCCTCCTTTCTTGGTGTTAAAACATTTATGAAACTGTGATAATAGTAGACTAAACTTGATTTCTTGAGCATCTATGCTTGGCAGGCTGTAAAGCTGGCAACCTTATGTTGAATCCTCCAATTTTCTCTTTAAAAATTTTGCTGAACTACAAAATCTAGAAGTCTGAGGACCACTGGGTTGTACTATGTCAGTCATCATTTGTATCAACTCTCTTCCTAATCTTGGAGCAATTTTTTTCTGCTTAGTACAAATAGTCTTTGAAATTCAGATACCTCAACCCTATACTTAAATTTAATAACTTGTTTTTTGACCTACAGTGTTACCGGTATTATACTCCACATATACCGTAATTTGGGGATAGGAGATATTTATTTTATAAGATTGTGTCTTTTGCTTTTCTGTATCTGTTACTCTGCTGACTGACAAGCCTTGTGATCTGGGGTGGGCCTCAGCTCTTTCCGACTTTGGTTTTTCCATCTGTCCTGGGAGCAGGTGGACCAGATCATCTTTAATGACCTGTCCAGTTTCCACCTCCTTTGTTCTTGCACTTTCTGCTTCTGAGCCCCTTGGGGCCACTCAGCCCTGATTCTGGAGTTTTGGCTTCCGAGCAGCCAGTGGGTGGGACCACTCCCCCTTTCCAGGACTTGGGTCTTGAATAAAACGGGGACAATTCTATCCACTTGGAGAAGGCAGCCCTTTGGGACATGTATTATCAGGTGCTCTGCTGGGCACCCCAAGAGTCACAGGCTTGGAATCTACTGTTGTGAATTCCTAAGACCCTCCTCCTCTGGGACCTGCGTCTGATGGACCAGTGCCAGGCTCCTGTCTGCCCAGCCATGTTTCTGGAGAGCAGGTAAACAGGCTTTGCAACGGGAAAATCAGAAAGGACACAGCCTGAAAAGTCATCAGAGAGACAGACAGAGTTCTCTGTCTTGTTATTTACAGAGGGTTTAATTCGAGTGGGCAGAGGTGACAGCAGACAGGGCCGAGGCAGGACCGAGTGGGAGAGGGCTTTCTTACAAGACAACCCCCTGTATGCACAGTGACTCACAGCCCACGGGGAGGGGGGAGTTGGTGGATCGTCTCCATCCATACAACTGAGGTCCAGAGGGGAACTCGTTCAGCAAATGTATGGCTAAGCATTTGGGTGGAGAACCCAGGCACTCTGACTCTTGTTTGATGTTGTTTCTGGAACATCTGCTCTGATGCCTTGTCTTTGATAGAGTAGGATGCTGGGGTCTAGAGAGGCAAAGAGACCCACAGGTCATCTAGCTGCTGAGTGACACATTAGGGACCAGATCTTACCATCTTGCCAGGGTCTCCTGCCTGTAACCGGCAAAGGGCTAGTGATGTCGCCCATCTGTCTCTTATTTCAGAAATTGCTTGTCTCTGTGCGTCCCTCTCCCTACATACATCATCCACTGACATCACACAAAAGTCTCCTCCATTATAAAAATACAAAGAGAATTTAGACAATAAAGCAAAGTAGGAAGAAAAATGGTCCTACCACTCAAGCATTAACTTTTGGGTACATTTACGTCCTTTGTTTTTCCTGTATGTGATATATGTGATTCTTTTTTTTTTTTTACTTTTCACATAATTGAGTTCATATCGACTAGACCATTTCATGCCCTGATTTCACTCACTATTATAAGTATTTTCCATGTTATTACATACACTTCATAAATGTCATTTTGAAGGCAGGAAGCTTGCTAGACCAACCCCTGATTGTTGGACATTTAGACTGTTTCCAGTTTTTCACTGTTACACACAATGCTTCAAAGAGCAGCTCCGTGTAGGATGGCTTTGAATATTTAGGATGATTTTCTTGGACTGGAATTTTAGGGAGAATACTGCACACAGGTGCTCCCATGGCTGGCTCTCCCATGGGCGGCCCAGTCTTGGGGGTCCAAGACAGAAGGCTAACAGGTCCCCTCTCCTCTATCTACAGCCTTTTCTGAAGGCTATGTTGATTTCTTTTTCTCATTATTCACTCAGGACCTATAAGTTCTTTCCCAAGACTCCTCAGTTAAAGCCTGTCACATTCACCAGGATACTCTCTCTCGCGCGCGCTCTCTCTCTCTCTCTCTCTCTGTTGAAAGTGAAGAAAACTATTGATTGAAAATAGAATATATTGTTTCAATAAACTGAAAAGTTTCTGACTTCAGGTATAGCTGGATCCAGGCACTGAAGCAGTATGATCAGAACCTGGTTTTTCACTGACTCTAAGCCCAGTTCTGTTGGTGACTCCATCTTGAAGTCCACTGTCAAGAAGACTGTAGAAGATTAGTTTCAGCCTGCCTGTTTCCAGGCCTGTAGGAGAGAGACAGAGAAAGAATTTCTCCCTGGTAGCTCCTATATAAACCCCAGAATTCACTCTGATCGGACTAACTTAGCTGCTCACTAACTCCTGAACTAATCACTGTCATATGGCCTGACCTTAAGCTTAGGCAACTTGGATAACATGTGTGCCTGGGGCTGGGGTTGGCTCTGCTTGTTCCAGAGCCCGTAGATTAGGAGAGGTGTTCCCTGTGAAGTGTGCTTGGGGCATTTATTATCCCAAGAAAGGGGAGTGGAACCAGGAGGGAAACACAAAACAATAGTTGCTGCTCTATTTGGGGAAAGACTCAGAAGCATAGCATTTTGGACCTGAAAGCTCCTGTGAACACATGCCTCTGCTCTCCCAGAGAAAGAGGATCCCCTGTAACAAACTTTCTGAGAGACAGCCCTTCTGATTCTGCTTGTATGCCTCTAATGACAGGGAGCTCAGCACTGTCCAGACCAACTCACTCCACCCCTGGTACAGCTGTAACCGTAAGAAGATGAATTCTCCTCTACACTGAGTGTTCAATCAAGCCTCTCTATCTATCTAACTGCACCCCCATGGCCCTGGCCCCATTGGACCCATCTGGGGGACCATCAGATATATGACCTTTAGAATCAGAGCCATCCTGGGGTTTTTTCTTCTTGACTAAACAGCCCCTGGACTTTGTTGTGTGCTACTTGGTTTCCTGTCCCTGCTATTGGTTGACTTTCTCCATATGCTCTTGTCAGTCAGTATAAAGTAAAGAACTGAACACGAGGCTGGGGTCCGATGCAAGCACACGGATTCTGGCTTTTTGAGAAGTCTTTAGCAAGCGACTCAGCCTTCCTCTTTAAAAAGCTGCCCAGCTGTGGAGAGAGTTTGTTCCAGTCCAGGTATCCGAGTCACCAGTCCAGGTATCTGAGTCATTCCTTCCCTTGTGGCTCATGTGAATTGCTCTTTTAACCAGTTTCAGGGTCCTGAAAGCAAAAGTAACAAGCCCAACAATGTGTTACTTAAAAGGAGACTTATTACATTTAACGGAAGGGATAATTTTCTAGGAAGAGACCGCTAGGTGTGAGACACAGGCAGATGTACCCGCCATGTGGCTGGCTGCCTGGGCCTCCCCACAGGTCCCCTTTCCTGCCACTGCTGCCCTGATGTCAGAGCTGTCTCCTGCCCTTAGGTGGCATCCAGCGCCTCACAGGTCCAGCAGATCATAGCCCATGTAGCACAGGGGTGGATCATGGTGCCTTGGTGGCCCTGCAGCATTTTGAAGACTCTGTTTTCCTTCCTGAGGCCCTATGTGTCCTTTTAATATGCTTGGATCCTATCCAAGCACACTTTTAAGAAAGAACACTCCACCGTAAATAAGATGTGGACTCTAAAAAGTAAGAATCCTTTCCTGTTTAAACTGGCCTTTAGAATAATCCTATTCACACAGCATATGACACAACCAGATCATCTTTACCCAGGGCAAATGGCCCTGGATGATTTCAGGGAGGGGTGTGTGTGGTGGGGATGAATGGGGGAAGGGGCTCGTTTGGGAGGGGAAGGTAGTGATGCGAAATGGCAGCGTTGGCTTGGCCTTGGGAAGACAGTCCTGAGCCCCAGGAGAGAAGCATCCCAGACTCATCAGATCTATTGGGATAGAGAACACACACACACACACACACACACACACACACACACACACACACACACACACACACACACACACACACACACACACACACTGGATTTCTATGGCCACTGCCTGCGCAATTCTGTTCCTTCCCTGGAACACTGCCTTCCTCCACTTCTGCCCAACCTGTGAATTACCCTAATTCTGCATATGATGATCTGTGATGCCGTCCACATGGCTTGCCTTCTGTGCATGACACCGTATCTATACCTCTTGTACCATTTGCCACACTTGATTTTAGTATGTATGTGTGTGCGTGTGTGTGTGCGTGTGCGTGTGTGTGTGTGTGTGTGTGTGTGTGTGTCTCTTCCCTTTTGACCACAGGCTCCTGGGGGTAGGAAGCATTTCTTCCTCATCTTAATATCCTTAGTGTCTGGCATGGGGTCAATACTCATTGAATTGTGAATGAACCACTAAAATTAGCATCCAACTTACCATAAAATCTTTGTGAACGTTAAACTTGAAGGGAACGATATCCCATCCAACGTCTGTTCTTTGTCAAAATCCAGGAAGACATTTGATGTGCTCGCTAATGACCACCATGCATATTTCATAGAAACGTTTCCAGAACTTACCAAGCCCCCACTTCCGTCATTCACAATGGCAGCGTGTTATTCCACTGTGTTAACCCATTTCTCTTTGCTTGGTTAGCCCCCTCTTCTTTGGCCTTTAGGTGGTTGACAGTGTTTAGTTATCACAAGCAGCGCCGCTATAGACGTGTTTTTCTTTCTTTGGGGCTAATACCATGGGGTCTGTTACCAGAGAGAGGATCGCTGGGTAAGAGTATAAAGAGTCCTCACATCTGTTGCCTGATGCTTTATGTAAATTGGTCCAGCCTTTCTCAATAGCAATGCTGAAGGATGTGTTTTCACTGGCTGCCCATCTTGGGTTTTATCATATTTATTTTTTGTGACTTTAATAGGCATGTAACGGGACCTGAAATGTGCTTGGTTCTTTATTTCCTAGTTGGCGGGATGGTGCCTGTTTCCACATGGTGATTTACTGTCTGCATTTCCTGGAGTAATTCTGTTCATCTCCTTTGACCACTTATCAGGGGGAGTCATGTAGCGGCCCATCCGTTATCTGTTTGGGGCAGTCAGCATGCTTGCGAAGGGGAACATGACAGACGGAACGGATGTTGCCAGTTTCCTTTTGATGTTGATGTTTATTACATGGCCTCTTTGCAAAAAGGTCACTGGTCTACTTTCATCCAACAGCGGAAGCTCCCAGCCCACTGGGTTCATTTTGGAAGCTGTGGTGGGCTTGTCTGCCATGCAGCTGCTATTAAAATCTCAGTAACGGGGGAAAGTCATCTTCCCAAGTTCCTTGGTGCTCGCTTGGCACTGAGGATGGTAGTACGAGGAGAGAGTCCCCACCCGAGGAATGAAGCAAAGCCCAAGCCCTGGAGGTAAATCCCTAGCAGGTCCCAGGGCAGGCAAATCATTTAATGTCTGTAAGGGGGCTGTGAATTAGAACTGTCCCTCAGGCTGGACACAAACCCTTCAAGGACAGCTACAAAGGGAATTTTTAAAGTCTCAAGGTTATTGTATAATTTTAGAAGTTTAAGGTCGTGTATAATAAAAATCATATATTATTTAAATGCCACTCTTTTTTTTTTCCCTATAAAGTATCTGGTGGGGGGCAGAGAGAGAGAGAGAAGAGAGGGAAAGGGGCAAAGATAGAGACCAAAGCAGAGAGAGAGAGCTTTCAAATATCATTTAATGCCTAAATGTCATAGGCTTAAAAAATTCACCAGAATTCTCATGCATTCTTTCCCACAGGGGGCTACCCTTTAAACAACGACCTTTAAAAAAAACCCAAGCAAACGAACAGCCCTGATACTGATGACGTGTGGACATTCTGCTGTTGACAGGATGAATTTCATCAGCCCAAATGGTCAGTATTTGGGGTGGCAGATCTTAGGATCTAACAGATTTTTATGGCCCACATCTGTCTGGGGTGATTGAGTTCCTGGTTCTTTCAAGATGGGATGATTTAAATAATTGTTCTTTACTGCGGTTGTAAAAATTCCATTCTGCCTTTCTAGCTGCGGTGATTTATTTGAAGACCCCAGGGGCAGGCAGGGTTGGAGCGCAGAGTAAGCTATAGGTAAACATACCAATTACATTGCAGGTATTACTTCCCCAAAGATCTCAAAAAATGGCTCAAAAAGCAGTGTTTCACGGTGGAAAGGGCATGGTTCTCGAAGTCTGAAGGCCTGGGCTCATGCCTTGGCAACATTAATAAGCTCCCAGAGGGAGCTACAGTGCGGCTACGCAGAGAAGTTTTTCCAGGTAATTGCAGATGTTTTGCAAGGCTACTGGAGACAGCAACTCTCTTGAGAAAATAATTAATAAGAACTCTGCTTAAAGTCAGCACTTTGAACAATTGCACACTGAGAGACTGATAAATCTCTATAATTAATATTAAACATGTTGATACGTGGAAGTGACCTTCCCAGCTCGGACCGGTGTGGAATGAGACTAGTTCGGTCAAGTTAAGCAGGTCCTGGATGATACAGAATAGGGATCCAGGTAGGCTCTACACATAGAAATTCTTTTCCTAGCTAAGGGGTCCACTAACTGTTAGCGGGGAGGATTGGAAGTTGTGTCTGAATTTCGCTCTATGTAGTATGATTACGAATCTTCTATTCTCAGTCCTTTGTCAGTCCTCAAATACAGCAGCCCTTTCAGGTATTAAGAGAAAAGTAGGCTCTGTAAATAGTTGTCTATACTCACTGTCTTCAATTCTTTTCTTCCGTCCTCTCTTGAATCCGTTGTAATAAGGCTTGTCAAGGTCCCCAGGGACCAATGATGAAGCTAGTTGTCAGTTATTCTCCTTGAACTCTCAAAAGCATTTGACTCGGTTGATCACCCCTTCCTTCCTGAAATACTTCCTTTTTTTGGCTTCCAGGAGACCATAGTCTCCTGGTTTCCTATTGTTCCTCCTTCACCACCACCCTTCCCTTCCTCCTTAGTGTTCTTTCCTGGCTTCTGTTAACCTTCCTGACATTCTAACCATAGAGAATGCCGGGGATCAGTCAATGAACCTTGCCTCCTCTTTGCCTACATCCAATCCTTGGTGATCGGATCCAATACAATGGTTTTAACAACCATCTCTAGGCTGATGCATAAGAAGTCACCATTTTATGGGTCCGAGGGGTTGAATATCAGTACCTTCGTATAGTTAAACCTAATGACTCCCAAACATCATTGCCCATGAGCTCCAGGTACCCCCATCTACTTGTATATGGGGCTTGATATTTTCTCTGGGATGTCTAAGATGCATTACAAGCATAATATTCTTGCTTATTTCAGTTAATGACAAGTTCATTTTTCCAGTTGTTCAGCTAAAAATCCTTGAATCCTCTATTCCTCTGACAACCAACATCCAATCCATCTGCCAATCCTTTTGACTCTAACTTCAAAATATATCCAACCCTGACAACAGTTACCGTCCCCTCTACATGTTGGCTCATGGTATTATAATCTCTCACCTGGCTTATGCAATGCTTTCTAACTGGATCCTTGTTCTGTCCTTGCCCCGTAAAGCAGCAGGGGAACTCCTCTTAAAACACAATTTAGATCATGTCAATTCTTTGCTTAATACCTCTGACTTACTCCGAGTTAAAGTCAAAGGTCTTGCAATGGCTTCCCAGTCTCTGTAGAGATCTGGTTGCTGTTTCTTCCCTAGGCTTAACACTGAACTTCTCCTCGCCCACTCCAGGCACACTGACTCCTTGTTGTTCTTCTAGACATGTTTCTGCCTCAGGACCTTTGCACTGACTAGTTTTTCCACCTGGAATTCTTCTCCCCTGGATAGCCTTATGGTTCAGGTTCAGTTTCTTATTGTTCTGCTTTGGAACCCACTATTTCCACTACCTGCCACTATGTGCCAGTCCGTGTGCCAAGTGCTATGGATACAGCGATGGCAAAACTATAGCAGTTCTTACCCTTGTGGAGCTTCTATTTAGTGTCTGTGGGGGGACATATACTAACTGAATAATTGCGCAAACATGCAGAAGCGGAGCTCAGATGAGTGGTGTAAGAGAGAGATACTCGTGTGATGAGAGCTTAATGGAAGGATCTGGGGAGGCTTCTCAGAGGAGGTGATACTTGAGCTGGGAATGATGGAGGGCCATGGTTCTCTCGGTGCGCTGATTAGTGCACACGTGGACCTGTGACTCTTGCTAGGTCAATGACTGTCACCAGGCCTCCATGCCCTGGGGGTTTTCTATCAGGATGTGGGAGAAAGTGATCCCTTTTTTCCAGGTAGCTGAGCTATTGGCTGTGAGCCCAGAGCTGCTGGTGGTTACATCTCTGTAGTTGGAAGGATCTTACCTGATGGAAGAAAGGATCAAGACGGCATTAGAAAAAACTTAGATGGGCTGGATGGAGAGTTCTGACAGTAGGGGAGGCTCCTGATCCAGTGTCCCCAAATCCAATTCTTTCCCTGGGTTATATGAGCCATTAAACTAGTTGGGCAGTTTTAGCAAGTTCAGTTTAGCGATTTCTGTCCCTTGAGATATGTGCATCCTGACCAATCTTCTTCCCTCCATAAGAGGAGCAGAAGGGTGCATCTCTGGGAGAAAGAGCTCAGCTTGACAAGACCCAGAGCCTCCTTCTCAGGTTCTCCCCTCCTCCCCAGCATCTGCAGTCTCTTCCTCACAAGAGCCGCATCAAAAGGGAGGAGGGTCATGGATCCTGGTGGATTTGAGGGCAGCCGTGACAATGATCATGGACAGAGCTGAACCAGGTGGGGCCTCAGCTGCTTTATCAAGTGTTCTCACCTTTTCTAAAAGTTAAGGTCTAGAGAAGAAAACTCTCTGAGCCCAAGATTAAATACTTATCATGAAATGTTTCCTTTCTCTTTCTTAGCTTCGTGGTGTAAAATGTAAGAAGCCCTTAGGGTAAAAAGTAAGCCTCTCTTTGTCTTCTCCAGTCATGAGTTCCTCTCCTTAGAGACAGCTTCTGGAGTATCCTTCCAGAGGAATTTTACACACGGACAAGGGAGTATGTAACTCTGAGTGCATATGGTTTCACACAAATGGTTTCCTGCTATGCATGCTGTTCTGTCTCTGGCTCTTAGTACTTACTGTAGTTTTGGTTATTGTTTCATATAAGCACACATAAAGTGGTCTCAGCCTTCTTATAAGTTCCAGAACATTCTATTGTGTAGAGGTATATGTGCTTAACCAGCTCCCAATTAAAGGATTGTTTCCAGTCTTTTGCCATTATCAAAGCTTTCCCGAGTGCTCAAAAGATGATACACACATCTTTGGGTCTATGGACAGGGTTCTCGGTAGGGTAAACTGGGTGATGTTTTCCCTTTAATTTTCATTTTGTCCTCCTCTGGATCTGAAATGCACTCTCTCTCTTAGTCCAGAGAGGGGGTATAATTAGAAGAAGATCGTAGAATAAGTGATGAGCTAAGTCAGCATTAGAACTCGGTTGCCGGGCCTCCTAATCCATTCAGCATTGCCTCTGCCCACCTCCACGTGGCCCCCTGGCTCACCAGAGAAGCAGGCAACAGCAGCTGAGCTGGGGAAGGTGCGGGAGTGGGACTGGGGGAGGGAGGGTGATTATAGCCCAAGCTGTTGATAAGGCAAGGCAACAGGGGAGGGCTCCTTCCAGGGTGTTTAGGACCGGGGGAAGGACAGGCTGAAGGTGCACGGCCCAGAAAATGCACTTAGGAGTGAAAACAAAAGGCAAGTATCCATTTTTCCCTTTTTCCATTGTCACAGAACTTTTAGCTGGGCTTATGGCCACCCAGAATAAAAATTATTTTCCAGGGCTTCCCTGGTGGCACAGTTGTTGACAGTCCGCCTGCCAATGCAGGGGACACGGGTTCACGCCCCAGTCCAGGAAGATCCCACATGCCGCGGAGCGGCTGGGCCCGTGAGCCACAGCCACTGAGCCTGCGCATCCGGAGCCTGTGCTCCACAACGGAAGAGGCCACAACAGTAAGAGGCCCGTGTACCACACACACACAAAAAAATTATTTTCCAGCCTCCCACTGGAGGCTGTAAAGTGATGTGTCATGTGACAGCCTCCAGGAATCCTTGTTAAAAGGCAAGGTCGGCCCCCTCTTCTTCCTCATCCTGCCCTGCTGCCTGGAGTGCAGGTGCCCTCACTCGAGGCTGTAGGACCAAGGCCATAACTTAGGGATGGAAAGAAGGTGCTGGAGTGAGCCTGGGTCCCTGGCAACCTTGTGGATCAGAGCTCTCTTATAGCCTGGACCTCAGGCCTCCAGACTTTCACCTGAGAGATTAAAAACTAGGGTGCAAAAGCTCGGAATGTTTTGGGTTTCTTTGTGCAGCTGAATTGAACCTTACCTGAAGCTGAAGGCCATGGTTGAGTATGTTGAGTTCTTACGGTTCTGACAATGGATTTGTCCTGGGCTACCTGAGCTCCGTTTTCTAGATCACCTGTCAGCCTTGGTCAGGGGTGTAAATGGAACCATGATAGTGCTGGGGATGGGCCTGAGGAGTCAGGATACCTAGGTCCTCAGCTGGCTCTGCTGATGCCAGTACGTTACATGACTTCATGCAAAGAATTCCCTTTCCCCGGGTCTCAGTTTCCTAATCTGGAAAATGAGACGTTTGAATCAGAAAACCTCTAAGGTCCTTTCCAACTGTGATGCTCATAGCTCTGGCTCAGATGGTTGACTTGGATCTCTCTCCCTTCCCAGCTCTGTCCTCTGAACTCCTCATGGCATTTCACTGGTCTCGCCCTTGGACCATGGTCAGGTTTTGCCTTGCATCTCTCTTCTCCTTGAAGTTCTCTGAGGTCAGGCCCTTGGACTTCTTCCTGTCATACCCTTGTCTAGCTTCTAGAATAGTGCCTTGGGTATAAAGTGTATTCAGTACACCTTTGTCAAATAGACGATCTCACACAGACACAGCTGGAATATGATCCCGGATCTTTCATGCCCTACTCCCCCGGCCCGCCCCCCAGCCCCAGCCCATGCTGGTTCCACTTTGACCCTGTGGAAGCTGGGAGGGAACAGCAGTCCACACCTACCTTCCTCTACTGGAACTTTGCCTCCCTCAGAGCTGCACCCACACAGGGTTTCCCTGCCCCAACTTGTTGCTAATTTTGGTCTCTGTGGCTTGGTCCTCCTCTGCCACACCTTCCTGTGATGTCCTCAGGCCCCCATCTCCCAGCCAGGGAGCGAAAGAAGGGAGATACCACTGAATGCCCTGGCGGGGGTGGGGAGGGGTTCTTTGCTGAGGTCTTCTACCTCTTTCCTTTCCAGTAGTTTATTCCTCCTCATTCTCATCCCTCCCAATCAGGAGCTTTGTGAACATCATTCTCATAGCGCAGACACCAAAAAGAGAAGGAACAGAGTGGGTGAGCAACTTCCCCTGGGTTACACAGCGGGAAGGTCTCTGTGGACAATAAGTTTCTTGGTGGCCACCGTCAGCAGAAGATGACAGAAAAGGGTAAAGATCCCAGTCCTGTAATGTTCCCATCCATCTTTGCTCCGTGAATATCATAATCTCTCTCTGTGGCTGGGAAATGCCCACCTTGGTTTGGCAGTAGGGTTTGGATCTTTTTGGGCATCTGAACCTTCCTCCATGCCCCTTCCCCTCTCTTTCTTACTGCCCACAGCTCATCAGTCTCCACCACAGGGCAATTCCAGTCCCTGCCTCCTGGTCTCTGCTCTCCTCTGGACCGTGCTAGGGGCTGTCACCTACCCGGCGTGACACCATTACCCTGCACAGTTGGTAGCCTCACTATCCTCATTCTAGAGGTGAGGACACTGAAGTTCAGAGACGTCTAGTGACTTGTCCAAGGTAACACCCCGGGTAACGTGTAGGGCTGGGCTCTGAAATCATGTCCTTAGCCCCCAAGCCCAGGGCTCTCTCCTTTGCAGCCTACATGGGGTGGGGGCAGCCGTGCTTTCTTCCACTCTCCCAGGGAGTGGCTTTATTGGAGAAGAACACAAGCTCCACAGTCGACGTAAATGGAGCACTGACTCTGTACCAGGCTTGGCTTGAACTCCTTCAATCCTCACCACACCCTACGCAGTGGGTACCACTACTCTGTTTGGTTTATAGCCAGGGAAACTGAGGCCCAGAGAGATGAGTGACTGATCCGAGTTAACATATCTAGTGGTTGACAGAAGTGTCAACTTGAACCCAGGACCGACAGCTTCAGTGCTTAAGAATGGTGCTGCCTTTCTGAAAGGAAAAGCACAGGTTTGAGAGAGCTATATAGGTCTGGGTTTGAAGCCCCGCTTTGCCACATCTAGCTGGTGCCGTCTCTCTCACCTGGGCCCCTAGATATGCAATGGGGGTGCTGCCCTGCAGTGTTGGGTTGTGTGGACACAAGAGAGGCATCTAGAGATAAAGCTCATTGCAAAGTTCTGGCCCTGGGCGCAGGGTAGAGGCTCAGTCAACCCGAGTTCCTTTCTTCTCTTTCTAGGCTTCAGCTAAGGTTCTCCGGTCTCAGCCCACGAAGGAAGGATCTTAGATTACAGGAAAGAGGGTGTTCTACTGAAGTTGGAGCCGGCTTCTTCCTGGTCCCAGGCAGCTTGCCCTTTTCATCTTCCTGGACCTCGCGCCGAGGGGCTGTGGGAGAGACTGTGCCCTGTGTCTCCCTCTCTGTTTTACAGCCTGAATGTTAATCTTCTCCCCTCCCTGCCCACCCTGGTGTCCCCTTTCCACTTCCCTAGCACACTGCCCGTGGGTTTCTACCATGGAAAGGCCCTACTGCCTGAACTCCTATCTGCTTCCTGTGGTTAATATTGGGGCAGGCTCTTTGAGTGGGAACATCTGTCTGAGTCACTGTGCCCTCCGCAGCTCCCACTGACTCAGCATTGGGCTTCCCTTCCTGTCCCCATCCCCCCCCCCCCCGACAGGTGAGCTTCTCCCTGCTCCACTCTGACCACCGGCTCCTCCTTTACCAGCCGCTCAGAGCCTCTGAGAGAGGGCAGGGCTCAATTTCAAGGCTCCACTCCTTTTGAGAACCTGCTCTGAACCAGGCCCTGTGCTAAGCATTTTCTGTGCATTATCTTATTTGACTCTCAAAACATCACTGTGTGGTCACGGTTAGTTACTAACTGTTTCCTCTTGGAGGCTCAGGGAGGTTAAGGAATTTACCCCAAATCGCAGAGCTAGGCAGAGCCATGACTCAAACCCATGTCTGGTGGATTCCAGATCCCAGGTTCTTAAACACACTGTCCTGTGCGATATTTGGTCCTGAAGCAGAGGGAAAGACAGACAAGAGTCCTTCTTGCTGGGAGAATTTGAATACCCCATCACACACTCAACTTTGGGGGAAAATTTGACCCCTGGGCACCCACTTAGAAGTCAAAAGTTGCCCTGGGAGTTCTCAGAGACCAAAGAAGGCCACCATGTGTGGGAGGGAGGAAGTGTGAATTTCCAGGGGCCGGAGGGGTTCTCAGTTCTTGGAGTCCAGTGGTGCTGGGCAGTCCAGTGGTGCTTTCCTGTAATCTAAGATCCTTCCTTCGTGGAGGGGTGGTTCTCATCTCCTCGGAGGTCTGGGTTACTTGGACTGGGCTGTTCATTCCCTAGCAGACATTCACAGAGGGCCCTGTGTGTACTCACACTCTACCACCAAGGCTCTCTGGGTAGTAAAAGAGGCAGAAGTGGCAACAAGTATTGGCATGACTGGTGACAAGGGCTATGGTGGAAGCAGGCAAAGAAGGAAGGCTTTGAGGAAGGCTCTGAAGAAGGGCAAGGACCCACTCTCCCCAAGGTCTCGTGTAGAGTGATGGAAGGTCAGAGAGTGCTGGGTTCAAATCCAGGTTCTGACGCTTCTGACCTAGGGGATCTCCAGCAGATTTTCTCTGAGCTTCAGTTTTGCCGTCATGAAATGGGGATAATCCTGTCTACTTCACTGGAGTGTAGTGCCTGGTAAATAAGGCGGTTTTTTTTTTATTGATTGATTGATTTTGGGCTGCGTTGGGTCTTCATTGCTGCATGCAAGCAGGGGCTACATTTCGTTGTGTTGCACGGGCTTCTTATTGCAGTGGCTTCTCTCGTTGCAGAGCATGGGCTCTAGGCGCATGGGCTTCAGTAGTTGCAGCACGTGGGCTCAGCAGTTTTGGCTCGCAGGCTCTAGAGCGTAGGCTCAGTAGTTGTGATGCACGGGCTTAGTTGCTCTGCGGCATGTGGGATCTTCCCTGACCAGGGCTCGAACCCGTGTCCCCTACATTGGCAGGTGGATTCTTAACCACTGTGCCACCAGGGGAGTCCAATAAGGCGGGTTTTAAAGCCCTGAGAGGTATCGGATGCTACTCTCTGTTTCCATTCCCACCTTGTCCTGTCATCAAAAAATACTTGCAGGAACAATCTTCCCAGCAGCCATGGTTGCTGTCAAAGTCAATGACTTGATCCTCAGGTTAGAGAGTAACTCTGAGCTCTACTCTTTTGTCCTGATCACAGAGGGTTTTAGATAAGAGATTGAGGAGAATTGGGAGTCACTCCCATACCTCTTCTTAAAAACAAAGCAAAAGAAAACAAAACAAGCAAACAAAAAACCCCCCAAAACTAAAAATGGTGTTACAATGTCAATTGATGGGGAATTGGGAACTTTAACTCGCAAAGATGCTACTTAACCCTCAAAACTGGGAGGCTTTACAGGCTGGGTTAAGAACAGATTCGAGACCCAGGCTATCTAGGTTTGCTTCTTGGCTCCATGATGTTCAAGCTGAATGAACTTGGACACTTTTCTTATAATGCCCAGTATCCTTGCATCGGGCCTTATCTTCCTCAGCTGAGAATGGGGATCCTAAGAGTACTACTAGGGTCTTCCTCCTGGAGAACATGTGAGGCCAAAATAAGATAGCATGTGTCAGGAGCTAAGCACAGAACCTGGAGTATAGGAAGCTCTCAGAAAACATTAGCCGGTCTGTTACTGCTTGGAAACTGCGGTTTAGCCTTAGAGAGTCGCAGTGCTGGCCGGGACTCTGGGGTTATCTAGATGCATGGTTTTCACCTGGGGGGCTCCAGGGTGTGTGGACGTGCCCCAGGAGCCCCTCGTCAGATTCCAGAGAGGAGTAGGCAGGCCCACCTATCCTCTGCCTCTGCCCCTGCCCCCATCTGTTTCATAGCTTGGAGTTCCCTGTAAAAGTTGTTTGGATAAAAGTGTGTGCGTGTGTTGACAGGGTTGGGGGGTGGGTGGTTCTATTGGGTTTTTTTTAGAAGTTTGAAATCTACAGATTTGTGTCAGTGATTTCCAGCTCCCTCTACCCCATGAGGACCTTTGACTATCTTTTCATCATAAACCTCATGGTTTGAAGAGTTTGGTGTTCCTCCAAACTACATGTATTTAGCAACGACGTGTAAGATTTTTAGCTCTGGTTAAGGTATTTTGGGAAGACCTTTGGCAACACTTACAATTAGGAATCATCATTGTCTATTTCAGAGTCTGAGAAGAGACTGGGGCCCTAGGCCTGGGACTTGGGTCCCCTCCACTCCTTTTCCTACAGGGGACCATGTCTTCTGAGCACCTTCTATGAGCATCATCTTATTTAACTTTCACAAGCATCCTTTGCTCCGATCTTCATTTTAGACTCAGAGAACAGAGCACGGAGGCATGGGCGGGGGTTGTTGTTGGTGGTATGTATCACTGCCCAGTATCACTCATTTGATAAATGGTTTTCAAAGTCCCAGCCCACTGAAGCTTTATTTATTTTCTGCATGAAAACTAGAGGCTTGTAGGATCTGTCCACTTTTTCCCAAATCGTCCCAACTCTTCTAAACATTTCACTGTTGTTTGGAATTCATTCATTGGTTCCCTATGTTAGCAGAGCTATGCGGGAAGGTACAGATGAGAGAACTGTGTTAAGCCACAAGTGGTCTGTGTTTGATTTCATTACTTGCACCTCCTCCACGATTCCACGCTACAGTTTATTCACACATACACATGAGCATACTCTAAGGAATACATGCTCAGAAACAAGGTGTCCGCAGCAGAACCCCAGACATATACAGTCCACAACACGTCTGTTCTTTGAGGCATAAACATGGAAGTGGATGCACACACAGAGACGGTCAGATACTCGGACTCTTATATGTATCCAGATACAAAGAACCATAGCTACACCACATGCACACACATATACGTACACCCTAACTGAAATGAATTCTCTCTGAAGCCCGTTTGACCAGATGTCTTTGGAAGGAAGAAGGGATATAGGATTTACAAAAAGGAAAATTGCAACGATAGCAGGGTAAACTTACATGCTCACTAAACTGGGAAAAAAAAAAGTTGGAGGGGAGTTGAATAATGACACCCGATGCTGAGGACTACTTTTTATAAAACAAGTGTCTTTATACATTGCCACTAACAAAGAAATGGTCGCTTTTTTTTGGAAACATCTTTCTTATCGCTCCAGTAGTCAGATGTGTTTATACTCTCTTTTGCTGTAATTCCACTTCTAGGAAGTTAATCTAAAGAAAAACATCAACAAGAAGAAAATTTGACTTATAGCCACAACACTGTTACTTAGGAAATAGTGGTAGCCAGATAAATACCTACAATTAAATCCCGTCATCTCAGTTTGAGGCAATCTTTTCCAGCCACATCACAATGACAATTATGAAGAATAGGGAACATCACAGAAAATATTTATGATAAAGTCAGTGAAAAAGAAGAGCACAAAACTGGGAGTTCACTGTGGATGGGACGAGATGAAGATTTGTCTACAAAGAGCTAAACAATGGAAAGCGAGAAACGAACAGCTCTTTGAGAGAGATATGACTATTATTGATTTGGTTTTTTGTTTGTTTACTTTAATGTTGTTATAATAAAGATTTCTGTTCCCAAAGCTATCTGTAATATAAAAATCCCAATGTAAGCCAGCCTGACAACTGCAGTAAAGATTTAACCCACTCGCGGATAATGGACCCTTAGCAACTCCTATGTTCGAGGGGCTGTATACACAGACACGTGCACCTCTAAGAATGCCATGTGTACATTGGACTTGGTCAGCCTCCCAGCCTCAACCTACAAGAGTCTTAAATGACAAGCTAAGAATTGTCCATGGTGCTTCCCAGGCCTAAGGCTCACCTCTGTTATTCTTCCAAGCCCTAAACTTGAATATTTTCAGGTGATCTATTTAATACCAATATCTGACCTTGCAGCTCCTGATCCTTGGAGATAAGACTCCAGTTGGTGAAAAAAGTTATTCAGTAGGGCCAGAGACCAAGTAAGGTCTAGGCTTTCCATGAACTAGCTCTGTGACCTTTGACCGAACTTGTTAGCATTCACTGAAAACTGACCGCTTTGGGTGCTGTGGTGGATGCCCTACACCAGAGGTCCTCAACCTTCAGGAGCGCCGGAATCACCTGGAGGGGTTTCTTGTTGATACAGAGGTTACAGGGCCTCACACCCTGTGATAAGACTCAGTAGGACTGGAGTGGGGCCCAGGAATTTGCATTCTAACAAGCTGCCAAGTGGTGTTGAAGCTGCTGACCCAGTGTGGAGGGCCACTTGCTCTACATAGATTTTGCTCAAAATAACCTTGCAAATGAAGTGCCTTAAATATTACTCCCATGAACTAAGAGGATAGAGAACTTGAGTGACTTCATCTTCTTGGTAATAAGATTACCTCCTTCTCTTTCAAGAACTGAAATATGGAATTGGTGAGACAATCCAGATACTAGTCATTTGC
This sequence comes from Grampus griseus, assembly GCF_964374135.1. Taxonomy (NCBI): domain Eukaryota; kingdom Metazoa; phylum Chordata; class Mammalia; order Artiodactyla; family Delphinidae; genus Grampus; species Grampus griseus. Next base: position 25,225,703 of record NC_139014.1, read on the forward strand.
ACTGATGTGAATACCAATACACACACACACACACACACACACACACACACACACACACACACACACACACACACACACACACACACACACACACACACTCTCTCCTCTATTATGGAGACCCACTGCCAGCCTGCCTTCTTTTTCAATATGAACTATCTCCAGGGGTCAGTTTCCTGTTTGTTTTTTGTTTTGTTTTTCAGTCAGTGAGAATGAACTGACTTAGATGGTCAACTTAGAAACTTAGATGGTCAACTTAGAAACCTGCATGGTTTCTGCTGTCACCAGGGATCCTCAGCAAAGTGACAGCATGCACTGCTAGTGACTCCGCAGATGACCCAGGCTTTGTGGTCTCAGGCTTATCAGTGTATCCACTGGGCTGCCTGGGTGAGCTGGGTGCTGGGGGCATGCAGAGGAGCTACTGCTTTGCAGCTGTGTGCCAGCAGTCCATCTCTGTGCATCTCAGCTGTAGTATGAGGAAAATAACACTGACCTTCATCAGGTAGTGGTGAGGGTTCAATGAGCTGACACGTGTAAAGAGCACAGACTGGTACCCAACAGAGATTTTCCTGGGACTTGATGAAATGGCTCCAAACTTGACATAAAAGAGTAAAAGGGTGAAAATAGCCAGAACACTTCTGGTTGAAGCACAAAGAAACAACAAAAAAAAGAGAGGGGAGCCTTTCTTAACCAGATACCATGGCTCATTATGGTCAATGCAGTGATAAAGTAGGTGACCAATAAAAAGAAAGTCCATAAAGAGAACCACGTATGTATGACGCTATGGTATGTGATATGGCTTGTACGTCACATCAATTCAAAAATTAGGCCTGGAAAAATGGCAGTCCATATGGAAGAAAAGATTAAATTGGATCCTTACGTTACACCATACACAAAAATCAACTGCAGATGGTTAAGTGTTAAAAATACGCCCCTGGGGCTTCCCTGGTGGCGCAGTGGTTGAGAGTCTGTCTGCTAATGCAGGGGACACGGGTTCAAGCCCTGGTCTGGGAGGATCCCACATGCCGCGGAGCCACTGGGCCCGTGAGCCACAACTACTGAGCCTGCGCGTCTGGAGCCTGTGCTCCGCAACAAGAGAGGCCGCGACAGTGAGAGGCCTGTGCACCGCGGTGAAGAGTGGCCCCCACTTGACACAACTAGAGAAAGCCCTCGCACAGAAACGAAGACCCAACACAGCGAAAATTAATTAATTAATTAATAAACTCCTACCCCCAACATCTTCTTAAAAAAAAAATACGCCCCTGAAAATTTTAATAGAAATATCTTTTGAACTTTGGAGAAGGGAAAGATTTCTTAAACAAGATACAAAAATGTTGACTCTAAAAGAAAAGAATGATACATTTTCTGTATTAAAATTAAGAGTTTTCTTTCTTAAAAAAACAACTTGAAAATAAGCTACAGGTACTTCCCTGGTGGTTCAGTGGTTAAGACTCCACGCTCCCAGTGCAGGGGGCCTGGGCTCGATCCCTGGTCAGGGAACTAGATCCTGCATGCTGCAACTAAGACCGGCGCAGCCAAAGAAAGAAAGAAAGAAAGAAAAAAGAAAATAAGCTACACATCGTAGACTATATGGCAATCCACATCCTAACAAAGGATTATATAAGAATGTATCAAGAGCTCCTTGACATCTGTGAGAGACTCTATTCTTGTTTAAAATGATTCAGAATATATTGTCCTACATCATTGGCTTTGTGCTTGGCCATGTAACCTCCTTGAGCCAACAGAATGTGAGCAGACAGGACATGTGTCATAGCTTAGCAGAAGCTTTAAAAGCATTGCAAGTGTCTTTTTCCTGGATCCTCTGCCAGCAGAATGACATATCCTAAACAAGAGCTGTTCCTTTAGCCTGAGCCCAGGAGTGGGAAGACGTGGGGCAAGGAGCTGACCCACAGGTCGGAGCAGAGATGCAACTGACCTGCAGACTTGAGAGCAAAAAGGAATATTTCTTGTTAGAAGTCACCGATTTGGGGGATGAGGTGGGGGGGTTGTTATGGTAGCGAAAGCTGACCAATATGGAAACTAGTACCTAGCAGTGGGGTGCTGTGCTACCCAAAGAATAAAATGTGTGGTTTTGGCTTTGGGGCTGAGTGGCAGGCAGGGAAGTAACTACTATAGGGGGCTGGAAAACCAGCAAGCTATGTAATGTAATAGTTAAACATTTGGAAAAACTGTCACATGTGATCATTCAGAAGGCAGAAAATATACCTACTGAATTTATGGCTTTGGGAGAAGAAGTTTTGAGACAGAATGCTGTTGGTGTGAGTTACTTGTTACTAAGTACATTTCATCAGATACAAGAAAGAGGTGACAGCAGATAAGACTGGCTCATTTGCAAGCAGAATTGAAAGAGAACGTAGAAAGTGTAGAAGTTGTAGGGTTTGCATGATGGAAAGGTGCAATCATCTGTTACGTCAGCCTCTGCAGCCTGCAAAATATTCTCAAAATAGGAACTAGCTTTAGGGGCAATATCAAAACAAAGGCATGACCTGGGGTCAAGACCAAATCAAGAACATGACTGTTACTCCCTTTGTTAAGACCTCTGAGGAGATTTAGATAGTCCCAGGGAATCCTGCCAGTTGGACAACATCACTTCTTAGAAAAGAAACTGAATCTCATTAATCCTGATAGCATCCAAATACTTGGAGTTGTATCTAGAGAAGGACGGAGAGGCGTGTCTCAAAGCACATGTTGTGGCCACTGACACTTGAATTGGCTACTGACCTTTCACAAAAAGTTTTTGAGAGTTCCATCACCGAAAGTGCTGCTGGTCTGGATTGAATAAGACTGACTCTTCAGGACATAAAACAGTCTTGAGCCCCAGACTTTACAGGCAGGAAGCAGATTGATGATATTGATAAGAAAAACACAGACACCCAGAAGAAAAATGATGAAAAACAGGAACAGATATTTCACAGAAGAGGACACACTTAATGATTGATGTGATGGACAAGCGAAGAAATGTTTAACCTCATTACTGTTCAGGGCAATGCAAATCCAGACAAGAAAGAGATCTCAATTCAAAGTAATTTGACTAGCAAAAACGGGAAACTCTGACAACATCAAGTGTTGGAGGGAACATGGATCTACATGACCTCTTACACATGGCTGGTATCTTCAGGCAGCTACTTTAGAAAATGATTGAAACTGTACTCAAAACAGTGACTATCCTAAACCAGCAATTACGCTTTTTCATATAGATGGAGTAGAAGTCTTGCTCGTACAAAAATGTTCATAGCTGCACTGTTTACAATGGCGACAATCTGGGAAAAACCTCAAATGCCCATCAAGAGAGAGTGGATGAATAAATAGGAGCATACTTAACCAATGGAATATTATACAGCAGTTAAAATGAACTGCATTGGCACAGTCTGTAATATGGATATATATTAATAGAATACTACTGGCCAAAAAGTAAGTCCCTACAATTATAAACACTATGATACTCTTTATAAAGTAAAAATATATATACTTTTAGAAACACACAGATTAAGAAAAGCAAGGGAATTTGGGTTGTTGGTTACCTTGGGTTGAAGGAGTCAGGAAAAATAGTATAGAGGGAAGATACAATTAGAAGCAGGTTATTGTCAAGGTTCTAGCTTTTGTTTGGAGTGGTGGTTCACTTGGATTTGTGGCATTATCAAGAAGAGCTAGAACTTTAAAAAAGAGGGATTGTTTTGATTGCTTTTTAAAGTATTTATTTATTTAATTTCTTTGGCTGTGTCAGGTCTTAGTCACGGCATGCGGGATCTTCATTGTGGCATGAGGGATCTTTCGTTGTGGCGTATGGGCTCTTCATTGCAGTTCACGGGCTTCTCTCTAGTTGTGTCGCATGGGCTCCAGAACGCGTGGGCTCAGTAGTTGCGATACATGGGCTTAGTTGCCCCGTGGCATGTGGGATCTTAGTTCCCCGTCCAGGGATTGAACCTGCGTTCCCTGCACTGGAAGACGGATTCTTAACTACTGGCCCACCAGGGAAGTCCCTTGATTGCTCTTTTATATTTTATTTTGTTTTTAATTGAAGTATAGTTGATTTATAATGTTGTGTTAGTTTCAAGTGTACAGCAAAGTGATTCAGTTATACATTTATATAAATGTGTGTGTGTATGTATATATGATTGTTTTTATTTAAGTCATAGACTATTAGAGTTAAAAGCATCCTTAGAAGTCAGTTAGTTCTACTTCCTTATTTCCCAAATGAGAAAACTGAGGACCAGATTGGAGAAGTGACTGACCCAAGTTACACAATTCCTGAGCGATGCAACCCAGCCTGCTCCTCTTGTAATCCTCCTACCTCAGTACTGACACGCTCAAGCCAAGGCTTCACCCTCTTTTACTCTGCCCCACATCTAACCCATCCATCAGTTCTGCTCCGCTCTGACACACCTGGGTCCATCTGCTTTGCACAGTGCCCACCCCACCCCACCCCCAGGAGCCAAAGCCAGCCTCATCTCCCACCTGGACTTCAGCCAGTGCCTCCTGACTGATCCTCCTACCTTCTCTCTTGCTCTCCAAAACACCTGTTTCCTGTACAACTGAGAGAGGAATCTTCTTTTTAAAAAAAAAAAAAAAAAGTCAGTTCTTATCTCTGAATTTCTCAGCTGTCTTCCCAAAGCACTTCGAATAAAATTCAGACTCATCATGGCTTCCCAGGCTTCACCTGAGCTGGTCCTTGCCTTCCTCTCAGGCTTCATTTCCTACCATTGCGCCCCACCCCCTGCCCAAGTTTAATATGCCACTCTCACTGACTTTCTTTCTGGAATATTCCAGGCTGGTCTCTGCATGTAGCAGATGCTCCCAGTAGCCAGCTCACATGCCTTAGCTAGGCCTTCCGTCTCAGTGCATATAAGCTGCCTTCAGCCATGGAAGATCACTCTGTCCATGAGCAGGACAGGACAGAAGTGCCGGGGAGCAGGCCTCACCAGTGAGAGGCAGGAAGTAGAGTATAAATACCCCAACTCCCTTGCTCCTAGGTGAGATAACTCAGCTGTGTCTCAGCTGTGTGCTCTGTACTGTTTCCCAGAGTGTCCCTGGGGAGCCGGCCCCACGACTCACAAAGGAGCTGGCCTGATAACACGTTCTTTATCAAGTCCTTGTTTTGCTCTCCTGTTCCCTTACTCATCTTTCCTGCACCTCCCAAATAGATTACTTTCTTTAAATCTTTGTCTTGGGTCTTATTCAGAGGGTAGTGTTAAGATACCACATTAGGCCTTTGCACTCACCATTCTCCCTGCCTAGAATATTCTACCCCTCCAGGTCTCAGCTCAAATGCCAACTCTTTAATCTCCCCTCTGGTCATATCCCATTGTTATATGTCTTCATTGACTTATCCTATCAGAAATTATCTTGTTTATATAATTAACTGAAAAATTATGTCTCTCCCAGGGTGTTAGCTCTACAAGGCAAGTGCCTTGTGTATCTTGGTTCCCAGCACATGGGAGAGTGATTGGCACACAGTAGGCACCCTTTAAATATCTGTTGACTTAGTTAATGAGTATTTTTTGCCGGGAGGGATGTCAAATACTGCATCAAGAGTAGGATTTACAGTAGCTGTTTGAATTTATGCATTTCTAATTGGCAAACGAATTGCTGGCATGTAAATGGATACTGCAATTGTGTTTTTGAGTGGTTGATTCTCTTTAGTGAGTTACCCTGCTTCCAACTACTTTAAAGTGCTCTCAGTTGCTGTGCTAATTACAAATCCTGATAAACTCTCCATTAACATGTATCTTCGAAGAAGCTTCAACACGATAATACTGTTAGAAGGATTTATATATGGTTGGAAGTAAGAGAACCACATTTATTTAATAACAGTCTTAAATTCATCTTGCCTTTCCACTGATGTACCTGAACAAGTGCAACTGGACTACACTTACCTGCTTGCTTATTTACACAGGTGGGATGTTGGCAGAGGCTTGCCCTGGGGAAGTAGAGATGTGGAGGCCAGAAAGAAATTCCATACACAGTCTTGGAGAAAACTTATTTCTTATGTGGCCTTGGCCCATCTCATGCTCACCTGGCATAAACCTGCTTCAGCATGGGACAAGCAGTCTTTGGACCCATAGGGCCCAACCCTTTCCTGGGGGCATTTGGGTGGAGGCGTGTGTGTGTGTGTGTGTGTGTGTGTGTGTGTGTGTGTGTGTGTGTGTGTGTGTAGTATTAATTTCTATGCACCTTGATTTCCTCATTTGTCAAATATATAGATTTATAGCAACTATTCCATACCTTGTTGTGAAGCTTAAATGAACACATGGGTGTAAGGGACCAAAGAAGCCACAAATAGCTGTGAACACATAAGGGACTATTTTGGTAACTATTGTTGGAGACAGTCCTGTCTATGTGGGACATGACTCAGTAGTCAAGTTGTAGCTGCTAGGCCCCATGAAACGGCCTGAACATTATGGAAGAATGCAAAACTCAGTCTCAGAGTTGGGATGAGACATTGTGGAAAGGCAGGATTTTCAGACTCCTGGAAGGTTGTACAGTTAGGAAAATGGCCTGAGGGGGCTGGGACTGCCTAAGGGAACTTCTGAGCCTGGGAATATGTGTGTGTGTGTGTGTGTGTGTGTGTGTGTGTGTGTGTGTATCATTGTATGCACATGAGAGCATGTGTGGATCTGAATGTGAAGGCTTAGATTTTAGGTAAAAACACAGGGTAGATGAGGTTAAAGTCTCAGGATAAAGAAGCAGGACCTGATGGGGCCTTCCTGGGAAGGCTTTATTTTGGCCTCTCCCAGGCCTCTGTTGGTCACAACAGGGTGGCTCAAGAGTTAATGATTGGAAGAATGTGAACATGTATAACAAAAGACAGCAGCTGGGTCAGGAGAACAGGTAATAATTTAAACAATAGATCAGCCATACAGTAGAGTCACAGAATCTTTAGTTCTTCCCTGAAGAACATAAATGACAGTACCTGACACACATTCCTGAGCTGTTTCACAGATACTAAAACCCCCACCAGATGGAAGGAGTTAACTGCATGATGACCGTTACATGTAGCCCCCAGACCAGTTGGAACCAGAAGGTTGATGATGTTGACTCCAGAATGCATCACCACCAATCAATCAGAAGGATGTCTACGAGCTGAGCAAGCACTTCACAACTCTCTCCCCCTGTCTTTGGAAACCTTTCCCCAAAAGCCAGTGGGGACTTCAGGCCTTTTGAGCATTAGCCGCCCATACTCTTTGCTTGGCCTTGCAATAAATGCTGCACTGTCCTTCACCACAACCCAGCATCAATAGATTGGCTTTACTGCATTTGGATGAATGGACCCAAGTTTGGTTCGGTAGCATCAGGTTCCACTGAGACATGGACCAGCTCATTAGGTCACCTGCACATCTTCAGCAGGATCATATGCCTGTGTTAAACCAGGAACTCGGAGTCTAGACAGGAAGGCAGTCTCAGGAACAGACAAATTACATTATAAGGCAGTCTGTGCAAGCACAGAGGGAAAAGCACGGTGCCTGGGGTCCAGGGAAGACGGAGGATTGGGAGAAACAAGAGAAGGGTTCACAGAGGAGGTGGTTTTGAACAAGAGTGGAACTTACCACGTGAAAAAAGAGTTGAAGTTTATTCCCCTTAAAGAAAGGAGCATGTGCAAAGACCAGGGTGTGTCTGGCAGAAGGGTGTGGAATCCAGTCCAAGGGCACAGAGTGTATATATGGGGTTACAGGTGGTGTTGGTTGTGGCCAGATTAGGAGGCAGATTGCAGGACAAGCTAAGATGTTGGGCAGCACCCAGGGGTGAGTCTCTACCAAGAGGTGGTGCAGAGTACTGGTTCAGGATTGAAGCCAGACTGTCGGCATTGGAATCCCACCTTCCCAGCGACTAGCTGAGTAATCTTGGACAACTTCTCTGTGCCTTGGTTTCCTCATCTGTACAATGGGTGTTAATAATAATGACTACTTCCAGGACCATGAGGAAGACTAGACAGCTGAACACACATGAAGTGCTTAGAGTAGCTTGACACACGTGAAGTGCACAACGTAACGTTAGCTAATAACCGCTGTTATTCCACGGAGGGCCAGGGGAACATCAAGATTAAGGGAGGAACAGAGGACCAGGAACCTCTAACCAAGTCTAGAAGTAACAGCAGAGTGGTTGGAGGAAAACCATGAGGGCCACCTGTCATAGAAGCCATGGCAAGAGGATGTTTCCAGAAGGAAGGGTCAACAGGGTCAAGGGTGCCGAGATGTCAGGCAAGATGACAGCCAAGGGTGCCATGGATTTAGCAACAAGGAGGTCACCGTTGACTTTAGCCATTGCAGTTTTGGTGACGTGGTAGAGACAGAGGCCAGTTTGCAGTATATTGAACACATGGGTTGGGAGGAACGGGGGAGAGTGGCGCCAACTCTTCCAGCTGTTTGGCTGGGAAGGGACGCAAGTGAGAGGCAGCAGAGGTAGAGGGACGGTGAGGTCGATAACCACGTGCTTTGCCAAATACCCACTGCATCCCGCCATTGTCTCCTATGAGGTTCACAATCTCCGGTCAGCTAAGCAGGAGAAAGAGCAGAAAATATAAGTCATAAATGAGGACACGTGTATAGACAGATCAAGAATGGCAGAGCTGGGAGAAAGGCCGGCTACCCATTTCCTCTCCCTTTTCATGATGTGATTGTGGGCAAGGGGGGACTGGGCAAGAGGGTGGAGGATGCTCAGTGCCGTCTACCTGCTTTACCACACCTGGATGTGAAGGACCTATCTCTTGAAGGTGGATGGAGGAGGTGGCAGAAAAGGCTGGTGACAGATTCCTTTAAACTAACATACGCTGGGTGCCCAATATGTCCCATCCTACTGAATCACATCATATCCAGGTGGTGGGAGAAATATTTGGTTGAAATTGGTTCCAGCTAGAAACGGGAGGCAAGATGGATCCCACATCAGCAGAGGCAACACTGTCTATTTTTCACTCCTGCCCCTCTCTGCAATCCCTTCTCTGACACTTTAGATAGGTCTGGTCTTTCTTTGACTCTGCAGCTGGGGAGTTGTGGGTGGGAGTGGCTTGGAGGTTGATGTGTCACTTAAAGCAGCAATGATTGTGGGAAGTAAAATGCATCCTTCTGATTTGTTTGGGAAATGTCTTTATGCCAAGAACTTTGGAACGATAAAACCATAATGGTGGGATTTTGGAAAATCATTTTCCAAACCAGGGCACAGGAGACCCAAAGTGGGATATTTCAAGGAGAAAACCAATGGATGCCTGTCCAACATGAAGCAGAAACATGGCAGGAGGGCTGAGAGGCGCAGGGCAGCCTTCATGGCATATGACTTGTGCAGACTCTGCTGTTGCATGCTTGAAATTTTTAGTTTTTAAACAAGACCCCTCATTTTATTTTGCACTGGACCCTGCAAATTATGTGAACCTCCTGGTCAGGGCCGCAGGCTTGGTGGAACACATGGACTGCAGACTTCAGCTAGGTCTGGCAGGCAGCAGCCCTGACTTCAGATGCTCCCCACGTGAACCTGGCTCCTGAAACTCACCCACCCTTGGGAAAGCTGGGCCAGCCAGCAGGAGTTGAAAAAGAACCTGGCCAATTTGCAGTCAGCTCTTAAGAGCAGCTGTAAAGATGCCTCAGACAAACCGAGCAGGGAGGGAGGAAACACAGAACAGTCCTGGAAACCACGATAATGAGCAGGGCTCTGTGCTGCAAGCCTTCTGACACATTTCCATATTTAGTCCTCACAATGGTCCTAGTACAGAGGCACTGGGATCTCAGTTTTAGGGATAATGACCCAGAGGTTCAGGAAGATGATCAGAATTGATGGTGCTGGTAAGCGGTGACCTGGATTAAAATGCAGGTGTCTGGATCCCAAGTCCAGTGCTTTTCCTATCACACTAGAGGATAGAGGTGAAGGCCAGGGGACCCAGATGTCCAGGCTGTGCTGGCTAGCATATCCCAGGCCTGGCTCCAGTTCTGAGCTAAATGCACTCTCTGTGACCAGTTCAGCTCACTCCAGAGCCCATGAAGCCAGACCTGGCAGTGGAGGTGTCTCTTTGGGTGGCCAGGTCTAAGCTGAGTCTGAGAGCCTGGCCTAAAGGGCAATGAAGGAAGAGCATCCCTGCTCAGGCTCCCCTGGGCTCCCAGAGCTGTGGCCCCAAGAGGAACTGGGAAGTTGGTGGTGAGCAGAGGTGGGACCCAGGCGTCCACCTACTACTTCAGAGGAAGAGGGCTCCTCAGGGGACTTTCCTAGCAGCATGTGGGCGTGTTTGCTGAATCATGGGTGACCTTGTTGGTGTTGGTGGGTATATTTTGGGGTCAAACTGTTGCCACTTCCTGCCCCTGCGTCCTTGCTCTGTTGGGTGGAAAAGCTGGGGCTTTTTTCTTCTGCCATTCCCTGCAAAGTTGGCATCGTGCCCTGGCCTCCAGGTGGGCTGCAGGAACCCTGCAGGGCTTTCCAGCATCCCAGGGGCCCCGATCATGCCCAGCTTCTCTCTCTGACCATAGCCCAGCTCTCTGGTCCTGAGCATAAAGCCAGAAAACCACAGAGAAGGAGCCCTATCTGGGAGTTAAGGTGGGTTATCTTCAGGGCTCTGTCACGGGGTCCCCATGCGACAACTCGCTTTTCCTTTCTGGGCTTCCGGCTCCTCAGCTGTAACGTGAGATGGCCCACCCCAATTGTCCTGAGTGTCCTGCTGAGCGCTGGGGGGATGTGGCACACACCTGACCCACGCTGACCCCCGAATACACCCACAGAGACTTGGCAATGTGGCTATTTTTGGTCCAGGGCCGAATGGCTCAAGAACCACAAAACTGAGGCTACAAAACATTCTGAATCTAAGCCTGTGTGTTGCCTATCAGGCTTCTTTGAGTTTCTGGCTTCCTGGGAGATTTCTAAGTTTCAGATGACCCTGGCTCCTAGGGTGCATGGGATCTAAATGCCTCAGGGACTTGGATCAGCCCTTATTAGGCTCTTTGCCCTCTATCCTCATCAGAAAGGGCAGGGAGCCCTCCCCAGCAGGCTCTCTCAGTACAACAGGCCTGATCCGAAAGGCCAGTTCCACCTCGGATGGACGAGGGGGCTGTTTAGGGTGTAGATTGTGGGCAGGGCTCTATCTGCCCTTAGGGACCCAGAATATCATTTCATGCCAAACCAGAGAAGGTCTCAGTAGCCATCCAGGCTAGAGGGAAGTGGTGGGATTGGATTATCTGGGGGGCCCTTTCGAGATACTCCAACTACCTTGAACTCAGAATACAAAGGTCCGCAGTGAGGTTCAAGCACGTGTCTTTGGATAAAAGCTTCCCGAATGATCCTAATATGAATCCCATTTCCGGGTAAAGAGTCACTGATTTAGGCCAACTTGCCCACATTTTAGGTGGGAGAACTGATGCCCAGAGGCAGGAAGTAACCTGCTCAAGGTCCCACAGAAAATGAGCGGCAGAGCTCAGAAATCCTAATTTTTCACCCTCTTTCTACAGAACCCCACCTCCGTCACCTCTCCTGGACTCCTTCAAACTTCCCAGTCTGACTGCCTGCTTCCAGTCCCTGTGTCCTGCAGCCTCTAGCACAAGCCCTCAGCACAAACCACACATCTGGCCGCACCCCTGTCCCAAGCAAAAGATTACTTAAGGCCTTCCCTCCACTGACAGCAAGCTTAGGTCCCAAGGTCTGAGCCCAGAAACAGGATCTTGTGAAACCCAGCCCAGGTCCTCCTGGCTCCATTTCCAGCCCCTCTCTGCAGGCCTTCCTCACCCCCGCATGCCCTGAAGACATCAGCCTCCACACCAGCTATTAGCATGCCATCAAACAATTGTTTGATTCTCCTTAAGAGATACAGCGCGTTTCGTTTTCACACAAGCCTATGAGCGGGTATCATTATTATCCCTGTTTGGAGATGAGGCTGGGAGGTTAAGAAAGGGAAAGAAGTCCCGCCAGTGGTGCACAGAGGAGCTGGGCCTGGGGGCCAGGCAGAGCCACCCTTGCAACCACACACAATGTACCATCCAGGCCCCTGCCCAGGGGAAATCCCACCTTCATCCTTCCAGGCCCAGCCAGTATTCCACACTGCACCCCAGTGAGCTCTCCGCTCCCCTAGAGGGGGCATGTGCAGAGTCTAGTCTGCATATTATAGCAGCCTTGACCATCTGTGCCCGCTTACTGGTTTGCGTATCTGTTTCCCTCTGGAGGCCCTGACTCTGTGGTCAGCTCTCCTCTCTCACCTGACTGCCCATGCACAAAGTGGGCCCTCAGAAGATGTTTCCTGAGTGAATGAGTGAAGGAATGAATGAATGACCACATCAGGAACTGAGACCTGTCACCAGCATCCTGTGTGTGGAATGGTGCCCATCAGCACAGTCGGAAAATGGCCCATCCATGCTAGAGGGTCCAGGGGGGTATAAACAAGCCCAGGGTTTGGGCCAGAGCTTCTCTTCCTAATTCTGTCACTTGCTACTTGTATGACTCCTGTCACCTCCAGGACTTCTGTTTCTCATCTGCGGCTGGGGGATGACGAGAATGATGTGAAGACCTCTCCTTCCGCCTGCTTTAGCAACAGTCACTACGCACCCACCCTGGGTGGGGCGCTGGGACATGAAATGAGGACCACGACAGGGACTGCTGCTCCCCGGGAGCTTCCAGAAGAAGGAGGGGTGTGGACCACCAGGCAGTCACAAGATTGGCTTTGCTGCTGTGGGGCATGAGCCTGCTTCATGCTGGGAGCTCAGATGGGGCAGCCTGCAGGAGGTCTTCCAGATAAAGCTGGAGCAGGCGTCCCAGGCAGAAGGGGCAGTGACGCCCCAGCACAGGTGCGCAGAGCAGTAACAGTGCCGTGCGGCTAGAGCTCTGTGGGCCGCGGTGTGCGGGACTACGTGAGCCGAGCCGAGACATTTGTACTTCACCTCCGCACAGCAGGCTGAGTTGTCACTCTGGAGCTCCACGGCTGTGGACGCGAATTGAAAAACTGGTGACTGTCACTGCTGTGACATTCTTTGGGCACCCCCAGGGTCTGCTGTTGCTATAAGAGATGCTTGATGCCTCGTTCACTTTGTTGCTGAGAGCTGGATAACAGAGGCCTCCTGAAAAGAACAAAAGGTGCTGAATGTTAGAAGACAGTGTACAAGGGAACCCAGGCGGAGGGTAAGAGTTGCTGGAAAACAAAAGAAACGGTTTTTAATTCAAAGATGTTTGGGTGCTGGAGGCACTGTGGCTGGACTTGCACTTATAGGAGGCAGCTGGGGACGGGTGCGGAGGTGGGGATGGAAGAGAACACTGTGCTCCTGTGGGTGACAACAGAAAGCCTGGCCTGGGCGTTGGGCAGCACAGGATTAGAGAGGAAAGAGACCAGGAAGGGGGTCCCAGCTAGGGAGGTGGCAGCACTGCCTGGTTCCTGTGATGAAGCCTCAGATGGTCCAGGATTAATAGGTAGAGGGGGGAGGGGTGCAGTTTTATTGAGCACCTACTATGTGCCAGGCCCCATGGTAAGCGCTTCCGTATACTCTGCAGCTCATAGGACACAAGGTCTCTTCTCGAGCACTAAACACAGTTCCCAGTACCTGCCTCCTGCGGTGAGCTGTAAGCCCCACAGGGGCAGGACAAGTGTCTGTCTTGTGTCTGCTGTGTCCTCAGGACCTGTCATATTTTAGGTGCTCCACAATGATTTTGAATGATCCAACTTTCTTTTCCTCTCCCTCCTTCCTGCCCTCTTTCGTTTTCTCCCTCCCTTCCCTTCCTCTTCCCTTGTTCCAAGATAAGGTGAGACATCTCATTTGATCCTTCAAATAGCCCAAAGTTAGGCTGTGGTTTGAGGAGTTTATTTTGAAAACATTGGGGAGAGTTTTACCAGATCCAGTCGGTAGTGGATTTTACAACGAAGGAACTAAAGTTCAGAAGTGTTAAGTTACTTGCCTAAGGTCACACAGCTAAAAAGTAGTGGGGCTGAAATCTGACACAGTTACCTCTGAGGGCAAACACGCTTCCTCCCGAAGTGAGGGAACTAAGAAAACTTGGCCCCAGAGATGGACAAAGTGAGGCCAGTATTGCTGCAGCTGTGCAATGCCAGGAAAATGACTCCTTCCTCCACCTGCATGGGTTTCTGTGTCCTGGTCTGAAGAATCAGGCTGAGATGTAACTGGAGGGGAAGCAGGCAGGACCAGGCTCCAGGACCCCCAGGCCAGCAGGGCTGAGGCAAGAATCTGGGGCCACTCCAGGAGGAGATGATCTTAAGATGAACCCGCACCAGTTGAGCTCTGTCTGACCTCTACCCATCCGCAGTAAATTGGTCCCTACTTCACAAAAGGTGACTAATAAGAAAACCTCTCGAGGGGTGAGATAGGGAGGGTGGTAGGGAGGGAGACGCAAGAGGGAAGAGATATGGGAACATACGTACATGTATAACTGATTCACTTTGTTATAAAGCAGAAACTAACACACCATTGTAAAGCAATTATACTCCAATAAAGATGTAAAAAAAATTTTTAAAAAAAGAAAACCTCTCTACAGGCACATACTGGTTTTCAAACTTCTAACTAAGAAAAGGGTAGTTCACATGAGAAACTGGTTCAGTGTCGATGCTGGGAGCTTTTCTTACCTTTCCCTCAACTATGTAGTTCTGATCCATCACAGTCAAGGCCATGGAGATTTTATTGAGTTATTACTTGGCCCGTGCTTTGTGCCAGGCTTAGAGAAGAAGAGATGGCGTGGGGCTGGGGGCGGGACCCTGTGGGACGCTAGGTTTCCATGCAATTGGAGCCTCTGGCCAGTTCCTTCTGGGGCTGCGGGAGCTGGGAAGGGGGAGGCATGACTAAGTCTTTCTGTCGCCTCTTTTCCTGTCCTGGGCTCATGGTAGCCGCAGTGAGGGGGAGCATGGGAAGTGAGCAGCTGGAGGGGCAGCCCTGTCCTGGTCTCAAGTGGGCCGGGCAGCATCCCCGGGAGGAGGGGAGAGCAAAGTATTTCCTGGGTGGCGACCTGGCCCCTCTCTGTGTCCCAAGTGAGTCTAAAGGATCTAAGGTGACATTTGACCAACTAGCCACATGCCTTTAATCTCCTTCCTCTTTGAGACCCCACTAAAACGACAACCAAGGAATAAAAAAGTATCAGTCTGCGAGGACAAAGAAAATAGGAGAGTGACAACAGTGTCTTAGTGATTTCAACTGCTTTAAGTACTTTTTGGGCGGCAGGAAGCAGCTGGCCAGGTGAAGGAATTGATGGAGCAGGTCCTTACTGAAAGTGTGTGGTCCTTACTGACAGTGTGTTCCCAGAGGTGGCCGCACGTGGTGGTCAGATGACCAGATACCTTGGCATCCACTGTTCCATCTGTGCAACGGAGTCTCGGTATGACCTTGGCAAAGTCAGTTTCTGCTTTCTGAGGCTCGTTTGTTCCCCATCTGTAATAGAAAGAGACCGTACTAGATTCTTATCTGCTGGTGCCTGAATTACCTGGAGTTTTCCTCCCCTGCCCCTCAACACGTATAGGCACATGTGTCTTGATGTTGCTTCAGAAACGGGGCGAAGGTATTTTTGCATTTTTTGCTCTCCCAGGACACTTTCAGAGCCACTGCTGCAGATGGTCTCCAAGGGAGTTTTCAACTCCGACACGCCAGGACTCCCATGCAGGTGTTAGGATGGAGAATACACGGAATGGAGGGGTTGTAAGGATGTAAGACCTTCGTGTGGGAGATCCAGGCACAGAGGGGCTTCAAAGGAGGCTGAAGGCCTATCTGTGGGGACAGCAGAAGGGCCTTTACAGAGACAACGACATTTGCAATGGATGGAATTCACAGAGGGAGACAAGGAGGAGGGCCCTGCAGGTGGAGGTTACAGTGGCAGCAAATCCCGGAGATAAGAAAGCATGTGACCTGTTCAGAGACTTGCAAATATTGCAACATGCGGGAATCCATGGAGACATCGCGTGAGCACGAATGGCCAGGTCAGCAGCTTGCACTTCATCCCATTGACCATGGGAAGCTATCACGTTGGCCTTGTGATTTTAACACACGGATATGGCCCAGCTACTTTTTCTTGAGCACCTGCTAGTGTTACTTACTCCACGCACTGCACACCATGTCTTCCTGACCTGGCCACTTGGTCGCTGGACAGTCACACATCTCTCCAGCCATTTCCTCACTCCGGGCACTGTCCTCCACGCCTCGCTGTCCTTACACAAGCTCCTTCCTCTGTGGAGAGGCCGCCTTCCACTTCAGCCTTCCTGCGGGAGACTCTGCTTGAAGAACATTCCCCTGGGAGGCCTCTCCCCTGTGGGCAGCTCCCAGCCTGCCCTGCGCCCTCCATATGGCACGTCCACTGCTGTCCTTACACCAACTGGCTTTTCCTTATTTAGCTGTGATGCAATGGCTTGCATGGCATCGGTAGCTGTCTTCCCTGGGGCTAACCAAGGACCAAGAACAGGGCAAGTGATTGAAAAGTGTTGAGTGATTGAAAAAATAGAAATTGCAACTATCTGGGCCAGGCCCTTGACAGAATGGATCTTATTGAATGCTCCTCGGTCACCTGTGAGATACGAGTTACTCTTTCCATCTTGCACAGGAGATGTGACTCGGCCGAGTTTATGTATCCGCTGATTTGCAGAACTGGGATTCAAACCCATGTGTGTCTCAGTGCTGGTGCAGAGCTCTTCTGCTCTACCATGTTCCTGGGACAGTAGCTCCATCCCTGGATGGAAAGACGTGACATCAGAGGAGCCACAGACAGGCCACTTCCTCTCATTCACCTTTTTCCACGTCCCATTCAGCTGGGACAGCTTCTACTCAGCCTCTCAAGATCCGTATCTGTTCCTGCGCTTAGGGAAGTTTCCCTACACCTCTCACACCACCCAGGGGAGGTAAGGAAAGGAGTTTTCCATGTGGTCACTGGACGTGAGTAACCGCCTCTTCTTCCTGTGACTTCCCCACCTCTGCACTGGGGCTTGGAAAACCCCACCCATGTCTTCTAATAAAAGCTCTGGGTACTGCAGGATGGGCCAGAGGACAGCTCTTCACTCCACCAGGCTCCTTGAGGGACTCCTTCCAGGGAGGCCTGAGCTGGACGTCCCGAGATGAAGGTCATCACCGCCGCTCTGGTGTGCCTGCTGCTGGCCGGGGCATGGCTACAGGATGTGGATGCCAAGAGCAGTGAGTTTGGCTGGAGTCACTTTGCTCCTCCTTGGGGAGGGCGGAGACGCCGGCAGGTGCTCTGGGGCTGGGGGCAGGCTCACCCCTTCATCTCCACTCCTCCAGAAAGAATTCTCCCTGAAGACGAGGAAGGGAGGACTTGCTCGGGGGCAGGGGGACAGCAGGAGAGCCATAAGCCTGGGGCCAACACAGACCGCTGAGCAGCTGGCTTCAGCCAAAGGAGGCCAGCCTCGTCCAGACCCTGCGGACTGATGGAGGGCAGCTGTGAGGTCATTGAGGCCAAGCTGGAGGCCTGAGGTCCAGAGGAAGGACTGACTGGGGTCTCGCCTCCACAGTGTAACAGATAACGGGCAGAGTCTGAGGTCAGGATCTGGGGCTTTAACAGTTGGCTAACCTTGGGCAAGTTACTATACCTCCCAAACTCTGGTTTCGCTATCAGTAAGATGGGTTTGATCATGCCTACCCTCTAAGGCTGATGAGAGAATACTGACCTAACAGCAGACATATGGAAGGGGCTTTGCAAACGGTCAAACTAGGAGGAAGGAGCCAGGATTGAAATGCAAGTCTTTTGAAGGTGGGGTGTGTGTAGGGGGGGTTACAAACCAGCAGAGTGGGAGTTGTGGGTCAGAGCTGAGAGGACCAGGGTGGAGGGTGAGGTTGGGATTGCGTGGAGCTGATCAGTTCCTGGAAGCTCTTGCCTGGTCATTTCATCAGTCTGAGCTCCTAAAACAGTCCCTAATCCTGCCCCAAATAGTGGACTGCTGTTGAATCAGACTCACAGGGTCTCAGGGCCCTTGAACCCAAATGTAAGGACAGAGCCATACCCTAGTGGTGGGATGTCAGAACTAGAATAGCCTTTCGAAATCAGTCTAAAGAGTCTTGCTTTTCAGCTGGGAAGTCTGGGGCCCAGGGGAGGGCTCATCTTGACCAAAGCCACACAGCTGTTTTGTGGGGAGCTGGGATCTGAACCCCAGTGTCCTGACTGCCTAAATACAGAACTGGGTGGCTGATGAGACACTAGTGCCCTTTGGATGTGATCCCAAAGCCTGAGCCTGTTCTGGAAGAGTTTTTTGTTTTTGCTTTTTTCCCCATCCTGGATGAGAGGAACTCAGTCCAGCTTGAGAAATGGATGCAAACCATTTTTGCACTTCTCTTCTAGTGCATGTGCCATCCTCCAAGTGTTGTTTCACACTGGTGGAGAGAAAGATGTCCCTGCAGAGCATCCAGTGTTACAAGAACACCAGCTCCACCTGCTCCTACAAAAACCATCTAATGTGAGTGGTTGTATCTTCTTCCATCCTTGACTCCCTTCTCCAGAGGACAGAGAGCGGCCGCCCTGGAATTAGAATAGCAGACGCTAGATGGCGATGTTCCACCGGATTAAGGTTTTTTAACCGAACTAGTGAGGAGGCCAAAACCTGGGCGCAGAGCTGAGAGTGGGCGCTAGGACGAACACCTGTGTTCCTGCAGTGACATGAGTTTCTTGGAGCTGCAAGGCGCCAAGTGTTATATCTTAATATTTTATGCCCAGAGCTTAAAAGCTCCAGGTACTACTGGGTGATGGTAAGCGTGAGGGGCTCTCAGATAGTTCCTGCTTCTGGATTTGCCAACCTATAGTCTTGAGTGACTCTGGACAGGTAAGTCTTCTGAACTTCCTTATCTGGGTAGCCCCTCTGCACTCCTGACCTGTGAAGTGGGGTAAACACGATAGCTGCGTCACAGGGTCGTTATGAAGCTCCAGGGAGGTAGCTTACACTTGCCACTCAGTGTCTATAAGGCACTTTCGTGTATATTACTATCTCATCTAACTCTCTTGGTGCACACATTTTCATTATTGTGAAAACTGAAGTTCAGGGAATTGGAGAGATTTGTCTAAGGTCTTGCAGATAATTAAAGGCAGAATTGATCTACGGTTTTGGACAATAGCCAAGTTTGGGAGGTGGGTAGATCAGAAAAGAAACACACACACACACACACACACACACACACACACACACACACATCCAAGGCAATGACTAGGGGTCCCGGATGGACACAGACACATGAAAAGATGGAGCAGGTGGGCCCTCAGAGATGTTCTGGGAGGGGAATTTTCCATGTTAGCAGATCCTCAGAATGTCGGCAGCCTTCGCTCTACCCTGATACAATGAATCCGCAAAAGGGGTCCACGAAATGAAATTTTTAAAGCCCCCCATCCCTTGCCCCTGAAGTTTGGGTGTTCCTCCCAGCGTACAAACTGTAGGTCTTACGCAACGACTTCATTTTATAGGCCCCGGGAGAAAAGCTTAGGGGCACCCAGGAGCAATGAGGGGGTGAGGGGACTTGTGTGTGGCAGCCGGGGGGTGGCTCAGGTGACTTAGCCCTTCCTTTGTTCTCTGCCTACAGATTGAAGCTGAACGGAGGCCGAGAGGCCTGTGTCTCACAGACAAAATCGTGGGTTCGGGCTTATTTAAAAAGGATAAACCCCTGCCAGTGAAAGGAAATATGAGCTGATTCCTTTCCATCCTGGACTCTGGACACCGTGTGGCTTTACCTGTCCCCTCAACGCCCAACCCTACACCAGTCCTTCTGCCCCAACTTTGCCGGGTCACGCCAGAGGGTCTGCTGGGTCCTGTTAAGATATGTTGTTGCACTTTATATAGTTAAATTCTAGAATCTTCAACTTCTGCCTCCCTGTGCCTCTTGGACCCCACAGGGATTTCAGGGTGCAAAGCTGATTGACATTGAGGGGCTGGGGTCAGGGGCCGGAGAAAAGGAAACATGTTGGACCAGGTGCCAGGAGAACTGACTTCTCATCATAGAAGCCAATAAATGACTTACATCTCTCAGCTGACTGCCTTGTCCTGGGGGATAAGCGTGGACTCTGGGTTGTGATGTAGATTCCCTGTGGGGCTGGGTCCCCATTTGGATGCAGGATGTTCCCCATCACCCCCGCCCACTCTGCGCTGCCCAGAGGGTTCAGAGGCTGATGATATCCAAAAGCTGCCCTAGCTGGATGGGGTCTTGGGCATCATGTGCCTGTAAGACGATGCTGGCCCCATTGCATAGATGAGGTGACTGAGGGCTGGAGAGGGACACCCACAGGCCTGAGGACACGCAGAAAGTCAGGATTAGATCTGGCGTTAGAGCCCAGGGCTCCCGCTGCTCGGCTGCTTACAAAACCAAACTCACGAGTGTTGCTAGAAAGGAAAGTTGCCGTTAATCAGAATGCTGGCAATCTGGGGAGATGGTGGACTCAGTGTCCCCCCAAAGCCACCTCCGAAGATTCTGCCCGGCCATGAAAGTTTTTTTTTTTTTAATTAATTAATTTATTTATTTTTGGCTCCGTTGGATCTTTGTTGCTGCTCGCGGGCTTTCTCTAGTTGTGGCGAGCGGCGGCTGCTCTTTGTTGCGGTGCACAGGCTTCTCATTGCGGTGGCTTCTCTTGTTGCGGAGCACGGGCTGCAGGGTGCACGGGCTTCAGTAGTTGTAGCATGCAGGCTCAGTAGTTGTGGCGCACAGGCTTCGTTGCTCCGCAGCACGTGGGATCTTCCCGGACCAGGGCTCGAACTCGTGTCCCCTGCAGTGGCAGGCGGATTCTTAACCACTGCACCACCAGGGAAGCCCGGCCATGAACGTTTTTAAGGGGAAACAGGGAAGTAATCTCAGTTAATCACTGAAATAGGGGGTCAGAGTCGTCACCATCCCCCACTGTGTGCAGACTTGTGGACTCCTTGTGATCTTTTTTTAGATGCTCTCTTGCTAGCAGTTTTTTCGAGAGATTACTGAAGGGGAAGTTGGGGAAGAGATCTGGCACTCCGTTAATTACTTACTCTTCATTTCTGCTTCTTTGATCTATGTAAAGAACCAACAAGTTAGGCAAAGTATTGTGTGATCAAAAGGTTTGAAAAGTGTGCTAGGGCCAGAGACGAGTAGAGCATGGGGGTGCCTGGTTTAAGTTTAGCAACAAGACAAAAGGGACCTCCTGCAGAGAGCGCTTTCCTGACCAAAGCTGCTTACAATGCCTCCCAGGGTAGAACTCTTCAGAGTCCCCAGATGCCACGTGACTGTGTGGTACAGCATGATACCCGGACCCTGTCTCAACCGGAAGGAGCCTGCAGAGTTGGTTAGCAGGGCCTTCTCCTGGGAAAGGCTCTGGGGAGGGTCCAGGCATCGGTGGGTCCACGTCTGATGAAGATGCCAACACAAGTCATCCAGGGGAGGGAGGCGGTCTCGGGAAGAACAGGGGGCCCCTCAGGGGATAGAGAGGAAGAGGAGGTCCTGTCCCTTTAAGAGGGACAATCACAAGCTCCAAGTTGTGTGACCTGAGACTCTAGGGAGACTAGCAAAGGAGGGCAGTGAATTCTGGGTCTCAGGGTTCGGTGGCTTTAGGGGAGGCGGTCTCCTGTCCTGTGTCTCAGGGCTTTTCCCTCTTGCCCCGGCATTCAGCACGCAGCGCATCTGGCTCATTCTTCTTAGGACATCTCTTCCCTCTGCCCCCATGACTGCCCTGCTTCTCTGGCTACCCCTCACCTGGACCACTGCAGTAGGCTGTTCTCCGTGCCCCCCTGCCAACCCCATCCTGCCCTCGGCCCCGATCCCAGGCTACTCCTCCTGGCACCCCACACCCTGCCCTCCCTATCACTCCAAAGACTTCAGAGCTGACTCCAAACTCCCACCTTGATATTCCGATTCCTCTATAACCGTGCCTCAACTTTCCTTTCCAAAGGTCTCTGGCTTTTCCATTCTGGATCCCTTACTCTGACTATTTGGGGATATTCCATGCAGGCCCTCTCCCCTCTTTTCCATCCCGCATCTCCTCCGGGAGAGTCTTTGCTGTGATGGTGCTACACCATCTGTCCAAGTCCCATCTTTGCTGTCAAGTCTGATGCTAATCAGGACGGGGCCACCTGATTCCTCCCCCTCCCCCACCCCCGCCAACGGGTGTGTCAAGTGCACTTACTGGCTGTATTACTCCAGGGTGGAGGACGAGGGCAGGGAGACCCACTGGAAGCTAATGCTGGGGACTGGAGCCATCATTCTAGAATATCCTGGGCTGATGAGCCAGGCCCTCCCTGACACTCAGATGGGCCCAGGTTAGCCACACAGCCAGGCCCTGGCTACATCCACATTCCTCTAGCACCCTCTGCCATCCACCTGCACCTGAGAGCACCCCCTACTGGTTGGGAGTTACCCCTGAAGAAAACACCATTACTGTATTAGAGATTTTAAACAAAATGTATTTTCTGCAAAAAGTCAGCCATCCTACAGTTGCATTCATGTTTCCATAATAACACATTTCGCAACACCTCACATTCACCAGGCGCTGTCCTCCCTAGATTGCAGTAGCCCTTCATCGCCATGGCTCTCATAGGCACGCTCATCACCCCTGGGGAGTTGGGCAGGAGAAAGACCCACTGCCCACAGCTTACAGGAGAAGGAACTGGGGCTCATGACGGGAACCAAGTGGCTCAAGGCCTTGCTTTAAAAAAAGAGATCACCAATATTCAAAATAACTCCCCAACCAGCCACAATTCAAATAATACTAAATATTACTTAAGACATAGTACATTTTGCATCAGGAAACAGAAAGCACCCTATTTGAAAATTCAGGTCAATTTAGTCCAGGATAGAGACAGGAAGCCTGGGGGAGAAGAATCATCTCTCAGCCTCTGGCTTGCTCTTAGTGTGGCCGAAAGGGTCCAAGTCTTCAGGGTGTGAGGTTTCTGACCCAGGTGTTTCATGTCATTCCAGACCCATTTCTCCTTTGGGTCGGCACCGATGTCCTTGGCCAGTTTGGTTCTGAAGCTGTGGATGAAGGTGGGCTGGCAGGGTTAGGTGAAATGTTGGAGGGTTTTATCCAAGGGATGACTCATTAGGGATGACCAGACCCACCTGCTACAGGTGAGGGGCTGCCCTGGGACAGGAAGTCAGAGGGGTGTGGAAAGGAGAGGCCCTCTGGGGGTAGTTGCTGTTCTTGCCGCGCCCTGGGAGAAGCTGGCCTGGCATCCAGC
This sequence comes from Grampus griseus, assembly GCF_964374135.1. Taxonomy (NCBI): domain Eukaryota; kingdom Metazoa; phylum Chordata; class Mammalia; order Artiodactyla; family Delphinidae; genus Grampus; species Grampus griseus. Next base: position 25,248,774 of record NC_139014.1, read on the forward strand.
AAAGCAACCACCCGAGTGTGAGCTGGTACCCATTCAGCAAGGAGGGTGTGGGATGTTACCGGCCCGCTCTGGGCCTGTCCCTGATGTAATAGGAGGCTTTGGATTACATAGTCTGGTTGGATCTTATCCCCTGAGTAGGACATCTCAAATTAGTCTATGTCTGTCTTGTGGGGCAGAACTTAGGATGGGGGGGATGGAAGAAAGGGAAGGGGTGAGATGAGGTGGGGGGCTGGAGGGGAGCAGGGTTTTTCTAGCTACAGGACAGCTGCCTGTGGACACTGGCTACTGGTGATTCCATAGCTCTTCAGCCTCTGCAAGGGGATCTTCTTATGCTTAAATGTGAAACAGCAGTTGAACAGGTCGCGGAGTGCATCTAGAAATAAAGTCACGGAGAAAAAGCATCTGAGATGTCAGGCTTTTCTCAGCTTGAACGCAGCAGGGGAAGGAAAGCTAAGAGGTAGAAGTGTGTCTTCTCCACGCAGGTCCAGTGCTCCTGCCGGCCGCCCCGAGAGGGGGTGGGACCAGAAACATGTGGCTCAAGATTTTGAGGTTGATTCTGCATGGTGAGGACACATCTTTGCTGACTGAGGGAGGCCAGTGTGACAGGTCCTGGATATGGCCCCCCAACCTGCAGGGTTTGAGGCGATCATCTGGGGTCAAAGAAAAGGCCCTGAATTTTCAGTAGAGTTTAGGCTTTATTCTGACTCTGCGGTGTCCTGGAGGCGGGAGGGGCAGGTAGGATGCCTGCTGTCCCCAACCTGGGCTTCTGCCTTCTGTCTCCAAAATTAGATGTTAAAACTCCAAGGACCCCAGGTGCTCTGAGAGTCTCCGAAGTGGGTCACTTTGGCTTAGGCCTTCCTAGAAGATGAGAAACAGAGGGAAGGAGAGAGAGGAAGGGAAGGGGGAGAAAGATTGAATCTCTTTGGCTGAGTGAGCACCTGGGTGCTGCTGGCAGCTGCTGTGAGCAGCAGACACAGAGGCGCTGTGGACACCTTCCTGTTGGAGGGGGAAGATGTGAGCTTCAGCCTAAGAGCTGTTGGTTTCTGGGTTTATCTCAGCCTCTTGGCAGCTCTGGCTGCCCCGCCTGCCTTTGTAGAGAGGCAGAGAGGATGGGGGCCCCCAGTGGGATCATTGCCTGGCCAGGGTACAGTCAAGTCAAGATGAATCTACTAAGATTCTGAATTCTTACCGTGTATCCTGAATCTACTAAGCTGGAGGCTGGGTTGCCGAAGAGTTTTCCAGGAAGTGCAAGGCAAAAGCTGTGGCCTGTAGCAGGGTAGGCACCGTTTCCCTCCAGCCGCCCAGACCACAGAGATGGAGACAGAACACAGATGGCTGGCACGCACCCTAGTAAGTGATCCGAGGAGCTGCTTTCTCCAAATGAAAAAGAAACCATAGAAAAAAACTCCTATGCTAAGGACTTTCCCCTATTACATATTTAGTCCTGACAAGGTAAGCGCTATTATTATCATGCCCATTTACAGATGGGCACACCGAGGGGCAGAGAGATTAAATAACTTGCCCAATGTCTCATGGGGAGTGAGGGGTGACACTGGGAGAAAAATCCAGTCTGTTTACATATAATCACCAAGAGAGTTTCATGTAGCTGATGTCTTTTTCCAAGGCAAGTTTTAGGTGGAAGTCTCATACTGGAGACAAATTAAAGCCAGCTTCTGGTGACCAGGCTCCTCCCATCACATCTAAGTGCTCCCTTCTGCTACTCAGGCCCAGAGGGATACAGTTTGAAAACAACTGATTTGTCTAAGCCCCTTGTTTTCGGGAAGAATCATTGATAGGACGGGGTGGGGAACAGAGCAATGAAGTGGGCTCTTTGTTCCTGAACCTGGCTCCCTCCTGCAAGGGGTCTGAGCTAGGAGCTTGGGGTGGGGGGAGTGCCAATGAGCACGGTGGCAAGGAGGGGACAGCTTGGACTATGATAGAATACCTGGCAAGGCCCTTGGCCTGAGTGTTCCTATCCCCATGCTCATTCTTGGCTCCCAGACTTTGCTTACTTTTTGCACCTGCTTGGAATATTCTCCTGTCCACTTTCCATCCTTGCAAGTTTTTCTACTGTAGCAAAACAAGCCCAGTGATAGTAAAAGAAATGAAATAAAGAGCTATGTTTTGTGAAATAGAAAAGAATATATAGACAAAGGGCTAAAGAGTCTCAAATTTGGTTCTTTGACAAGCCTACAAAGAAGCTGAAACTCTCCTGAACTGACCATGAAAAAAGGCACCAGTAGGGAACATCACTACAGAGCCTGCAGACACCAAGAAGAAAATAAGAACCTTATGCCAGCAACTTTAATTTAGAAGAAGTGGACGGATTTCTTAAAATCTAACTTACCAGATTGCAAGAAAAAAATTTTTTTAAATCCTCAAACTATTTAAAAAATTGAATCAGTAATGGAAAACCTTCCCACAACACATCCTCCAGTCTCCAGAAGCTTTAACAGCTCTTCCTCCAAGCATTCCAAGAACAAATAATTCTGATCTTACACAATCGCTTCCAGGGAATATCAAAAGTGTTCACTCTTCGACTCATTTTATAAGTCTTTGACATAAAAACTTCTCAGGAACCACAAAAGAAAAGATTTCAAGCTTGTCCCTGCAGACACACATGCCATTCTTTTGTGGATCACATCAATGAGATTGCAGGTCTTCTGGCTTTGGGTTGGGTTTGGACATGCGGGAACCCTGCAGGGTGTTGGAAAGAGGGAGTAGTTAGGGTGAAGTACTGATTTCTCTGTTGCCTCCTTATACCTCTGCCTGGATGCAGCCCTCAACCAATGGTTTTCACTTCCTTTCCAGGTGGCCCTCTCTATGACTCTCTCCGTCCAGTTTTGGGGAACCACACTCTGTCCTTGCTCCTTTGGGTCCAAGGGTGGTCACCATGCTGTCACTAGCCTCAGAGTACCAAAGCAGCCCTATGGTTTCTCCACACCCAGCCCACATCTTGGTAAATAGCATTTTAATTCAACCCTCCTCAAATCATTCCAATTTCAGTGTCATCTATTTCTTCCTCACTGACATAGGTTTAGGTACCCGAAGTGGCTTCTGGTAATAGACCTTCCAAATGGGATTCTGGAGTTGGGTTGCTCATATATTTTAGGAGCATAATAATGGCAGCTGCTGGCATCATGATTACTTAAATTGTCACCAGTAGTAGGATGGCAGACTGTGTTGTATCAAGCCCTCCAGGTGATTCTTAATGGGCACTAAAATTTGAGAACCGCGGGATTCCAGCATATCCCGTGGCCATCTCTGATCTGTAGTGAATAGCCACCAGAGAGCTCTTAAGCTCCTCTCACGGCCCCATCAAAGCATGCCTTGGTAAAGGAAGTGTCCTCTGGCCTTGCCCGGGAGTGCAGTTAGGGATGGCTAGGCAGCTTGCACATAATAGATCCTTTTCAATAGACCCACTTCCCTGAGCCTTTAGACACCTTCCTAATGTCCCAGGGGAGTTCTGGCATTTCAACTTCATCAACTGCAGGCCTGTTTTAAAGCCTAGATTCCAATCAGCCAATCAGCCAATCTAGCTAAATATTCATCATCCCCAAGTACTTGTGCTAGTGCATTGAATCCTGAATTCTGGATAAGCACATTCATGCCAATGAATTTAACCAACTGAGTCTTGTATGTTATTATCCTCTTACAATCCACTCCTACACATGCACCCCAAACTCTTCTCCAAATTGAGTGAGTGGGGGGACATTCAAACACTTCCAGCTGAAGGGACTCCTGTCTGTCCTTCCCTCTGCTTCAGGACCTATTATCTTGTAAGAAAATATGTTTAGGAGCCTGGGGTCTGGAGTCAACCAGACATGGATTTAAGTACTGTATTTGTCATTTACTGATTATATGATTTGGAGCAAATTGCTTACCTCTCTGAGCCTCTAAGAGGAACTGATTGCTAATTATTACCTCATTGTGATGTTCTGAGAACCTAATAAGATAATGAGTGCATGCAAAGTGCTCAGGCCTGTGCCGATAATTTCAATTTTGAAAAATTTTTATGTTCATTGAAGTATAGTTAATTTACAATGTTGTGTTAGTTTCTGGTACATATCAAAGTGATTCAGTTTTATATATATATATATATATATATATATGTGTGTGTGTGTGTGTGTGTATTTTTCATATTCTTTCCCGTTACAGTTTATTACAGGATATTGAATATAATTCCTTGTGCTGCACAGTAGGACCTTGTTTATTTATTTTACATATAGTAGTTTGTATCTGCTAATCCCAAACTCCTAATTTATCCTTCCCCCACACCCTTTCCCCTTTGGTAACAACGTTTGTTTTCTATGTCTGAGTCTGTTTCTGTTCTGTAAATAAGTTCATTTGTATCATATTTTAGATTCTACATATAAGTGATATCATATGGTATTTGTCTTTCTCTTTCTGACTTACTTCACTTAGTATAATCTCTAGGTCCATCCATGTTGCTGCAAATGGCATTATTTCATTGTTTTTTATGGCTGAGTAAAAAATATATATATATATTTATTTATATATAAAGGAGGAAGAGAGCAACCAAATCAATAAACAAATCTACCAATGATAATAAACTCTAAATACTAAACTAACTTAAACATAAAACCAGAAACAAATTAGATGCAGAAAGCAAACCCCAAGTCTACAGTTGCTCCCAAAGTCCACCTCCTCAATTTGGGATGATTCGTTGTCTATTCATGTATTCCACAGATGCAGGGTACATCAAGTTGATTGTGGAGATTTAATCCGCTGCTTCTGAGGCTGCTGGGAGAGATTTCCCTTTCTCTTCTTTGCTCGCACAGCTCCAGGGGCTCAGCTTTGGATTTGGCCCCGCCTCCGCGTGTAGGTCGCCGGAGGGCGTCTGTTCTTCGCTGAGACAGGACGGGGTTAAAGGAGCAGCTGATTCGGGGGCTCTGGCTCACTCAGGCCGCGGGGGAGGGAGGGGCACGGAGTGCGGGGCGAGCCTGCGGCGGCAGAGGCCGGCGTGACGTTGCACCAGCCTGAGGCGTGCCGTGCGTTCTCCCGGGGAAGTTGTCCCTGGATCCCGGGACCCTGGCAGTGGCGGGCTGCACAGGCTCCCCGGAAGGGGGTGTGGAGAGTGACCTGTGCTCGTACACAGGCTTCTTGGTGGCGGCAGCAGCAGCCTTAGCGTCTCATGCCCGTCTCTAGGGTCCGCGCTTTTAGCCGCGGCTCGTGCCCGTCTCTGGAGCTCGTTTAGGCGGTGCTCTGAATCCCCTCTCCTCGCGCTCTCCAAGACAATGATCTCTTGCCTCTTCGGCATCTCCAGACTTTTCCCCGGACTCCCTCCCGGCTAGCCGTGGCGCACTAGTCCCTTCAGGCAGTGTTCACGCCGCCAACCCCAGTCCTCTCCCGGCGCTCTGACTGAAGCCCGGGCCTCAGCTCGCAGCCCAGCCCGCCCCGGCGGGTGCGCAGACAAGCCTCTCGGGCTGGTGAGTGCCGGTCGGCACCGATCCTCTGTGCGGGAATCTCCCCGCTTTGCCCTCCGCACCTCTGTTGCTGCGCTCTCCTCCGTGGCCCCGAGGCTCCCCCGCTCCGCCGCCCGCAGTCTCCGCCCGCGAAGGGGCTTCCTAGTGTGTGGAAACTTTTCCTCCTTCACAGCTCCCTCCCACTCGTGCAGGTCCCGTCCCTATTCTTTGTCTCTGTTTTTTCTTTTTTCTTTTGCCCTACCCAGGTACGTGGGGAGTTTCTTGCCTTTTGGGAGGTCTGAGGTCTCCTGCCAGCTTTCAGTGGGTATTCTGTAGGAGGTGTTCCACGTGTAGATGTATTTCTGATGAATCTGTGGGGAGGAAGGTGATCTCCACGTCTTACCCTTCCGCCATCTTGAAGGTCATATATATATACACACACACACACACACACACCACATCTTCTTTATCTCTTCATCTATTGATGGACACTTATGTTGCTTCCGTATCTTAGCTATTGTAAATAGTGCTGCTATGAGCATTGAGGTACATGTACCTTTAAGAATTGGAGTTTCTTTCCAGATATGTGCCCAGGAGTGGGATTGCTGGATCATATGGCAACTGTATTTGTAGTTTTTTAAGGAACCTCCATACTGTTCTCCATAGTGGCTGTATCAGTTTACATTCCCACCAACAGTGTAGGAGGGTTCCCTTTTCTCCACACCCTCTCCAGCATTTGTTATTTGTAGACTTTTAAACTATAGCTGTTCTCACCAGTGTGAGGTGATACCTCACTGTGGTTTTGATTTGCATTTCTCTGATAATTAGCGCTGTTGAGCATCTTTTCATGTGCCTATTGGCCATCTGGATATCCTATTTGGAGAAATGTCTATTTAGGTCTTCCACCCATCTTTTTTTTTTTTTTTTTTTTTTTTTTGCGGTCTATCCCTTGATCTGTATTCTGAGGTTGCACTATTTTACAAGAATGTTTATTTCAGGGCTTCCCTGGTGGTGCAGTGGTTGAGAGTCCACCTGCCGATGCAGGCGACACGGGTTCGTGCCCCGGTCCGGGAGGATCCCACATGCCGCGGAGCGCCTGGGCCCGTGAGCCATGGCCGTTGAGCCTGCACATCCGGAGCCTGTGCTCCGCAACGGGAGAGGCCACAACAGTGAGAGGCCTGCGTACCGCAAAAAAAAATAAGGGGGCAGAAAAAAGGTGCTAGGAAAGGACTTAGAGGGCATTTAGCCGTTTCAATTGGGCTTTAAAGATTGATTAGCATTTTCCATCAGGTAAAGAAGGGGAGGAATGAAGGCCCTCAGGCAGCAAAGCTCAGAAGGTGTTGGCACACGGGAAGCCCTCTGCTGTGTGACTTAGGAGAGGGTACAAGAGGAGAAGGAGGAAGAGAAAATATTTTGGATTCAGATAGGAGGGTCTTGAGTGCCATGCTAGGGAGCATGGCTATGCTGGGGAGATGGGGAACCATCCCAGAGGGTCTCTGAGCACAGGGGTACCATGATGAGATCTATCTAGACTCTCCTAGAGACGGCAGCCATCAGGGTATTAGCTAATGACTTTTTTTTCTCCTCCTCCCATTGGGAACGCCTAGTCTTCAAGAACATATTTATTTTCCTTCTACCCTGGGGTTTGTAATCAAACACGAATTTAATCTGCCTAAACACACATACCACAGAAGCAAAGTTTCTGTTTTATCCAAAGAAGACTGTAATCAGGCATTCACACTCCTTCAGCTCTCTGGGTGTTTCTTTTTATCCTCTTTGAAATAAACATTCTTTTTTTTTTCTTTTTTTCTTTCTTTTATGTGAGGTCTGGCTTACATTGGGTTTGGCTTCACAGATTTCATAGGGAACCAAACTTGCTCTGAAATGGATGGCTGATGACCTTCCAGCTCAAGCCCTCCTACTTCTACTCTAGAAAACAGATTCATCCTTCTGGTCATGCTCTGGACCAGCATATAGTAAAAAATGAATACTTACCAATGATCCAAGGAGCCTAAAAAGACATAAGGGTTCTCCTCTGTGGGAAGATTATCATGTAATTGATTTTCCAAGCCAGACAGGGGTGAGGCAGAATTGTCCTGGGCAAACTGAGGTGTGCGGTCTCCCTACCCACTGAGGTCTTAGCATTTTGCCTGTTGTTGCATTGCTAATTCAGGTGTTTATAGTTTTTAGTTTCTGCTGTCCTCTCTTTGGGGGAGACTCCCAGGATGAATGCCTGAGGCTGCCCCTTCCCACGACTAAATAAAAAATGCAGGCAGAAAAAGCTTTGTATTTGGCACACCCTGGTGCAGTGGCCAAAGAGACGGAAGTTCTTCTGTCCACAGGCGAGTGGACCCAAATTTGATTCGGTAACAGATTTTCCTCCTAATTCAATGTAATCCCAATTAAAATCCGAGCCAGAATTTTGTGGAGATTGATAAGCTGATTCCTTTTAAAGGAGAAATAAGAAACCTAAAATAGTTAAGACAACTTTTAAAGAAGAACGAAGTTGCAGGACTTACACTCCCAGATGATAACAGTTTTTAGAAAGCAGTAGTCATTATGACATGGTGCCGCTGTTCCAAGAGTGGATGATATGCCAGGGAACAGATTAAAGAGTGCAGAAATAGAACCATACATACATTGATATTGGATATAACCTAAGTTTGCACTGTGGACTAGTTAAGAAAAAGTACTCTTTTGAATAACTGATGCTGAACCAATTGGATATTTATATGGAAAAATAAAATCTTGATCGCTAACTTTCAGCATACCCGAAAATCAAGTTAAGGTGGATTGTAGTTCTAAATGTGAACAACAAAAAATAACTCTTTTTGAAGATAATGTAAGAGAATAACTTTGTGCTGTCTGCTTAAAAAAAGTTTTCTTTAACAGAAAACAAAAGCACTAACCATAAAGGAACATATTGATAAATGGACTATTTTAAAATTAGGAAGCTGTATTTCCTGTTAGGAAGGTCAACAAGACGGGGGTTCCCCTTCCTAGCTTCTCCCTATCCAATACACAATGCAAAGCCTGAAACTAACCCTAGCCACTGAGGTCTCTTTGCCATTCCCCAATCCCTCTGGACTTTTCCTTATCTGAGGCCTTTGCTCTAAGTATCCCCCTCCTTGGATGCTCTTAACCCCATCTCTCTCTGGTAAATCAGCAAAGGCCTATCTTGGGCCAACTATCCTCTGGCCTCTGCCCAGTGATACTCATTAGTGCATGATGAGGAGGTCCTGATGGGGGTGCTGAGTCTCTTTTACCACCGTTATGGCACCCTCCACAGTGCCAGCATTGCACCAAGCACACAGTGGCACTCAGTAGACAATGCTGAACTGAAATACATTTCTCTCCCAAGAGATATATATAGAGAAGCTCCAACTCAATGGGGTTAAAAACTAGGCTCTGATCTACTTACTCGCTGAAGATTGAGACAGAAATTTCTCTTAGGCCAATTAATTACATTTGAACCTGTTACCTAAGAACAATTCAACACATGTGTACAGCACCCTGATCCTGTATCTCTCTAGTTACCTACATCTTGGTCTTTGTAAGCCCTTCCATGGAAATCAATCAATCAATCAAATCAAATCAGGAAGCTGTATCATCAAAAGGCAAAACAGGAGTGAAAAATAAAATAACAGATTATGAGAAGATATTTCAATTCACATGTCTGTCAAAAGATTCCTATTCAGAATGTAGAAAATACTTCTACAAATTCATAATACAAAGACAGGCAATCTGAAAATAGACAAGATCCAAATCTAAACAATCTAAACATGGGCAAAGGATATGAAGTGGACCTTCATAAAAGAAGATATCTAATAAACATTTAAATAGATGTTCAACCTCATCTGTCAGGAGTAAAATGCAAATTTAAACCATAAGTATGTGGAATTATACACATAATCATTATGGCTAACTTAAAAAGAATGACAGTACCCAGTGCTGAAATACCAAATATGGAATAACTCAAACTCTCATACATTGCTGGTAGGAGTGAGTGTAAACTGGTGACATAACTCTGGAAAATATTTAGCCATATCTGGAAAGGTGTTTGGTGGTTGAGCATATGCTTAATATATACACGTCCTATCATCCATGTGTGTATATCTATCTATCTACCTATCTATCTATCTCTATCAATCTTTCTATCCATCTATCTACCATCTATCTATCCATCTATCTTTATCTATCTATCTATCTATCTATCTATATGTACCATCTACCTGTAAAACCTCAAGTTCACACTGATACCTCCAATTGCAGTCCAACACCACAGGGTTTTTCTTGCTTCCAACATTCCATATTTTTCTATGGAAGCTTCTCCAACAGTAAGGGAGATGGCTTCCATTATCTTCAATACATTTACTTATTTGCTGAATCCTTCTTTAGGTCACCATTCTCCTAGCTACGTGGCTAACTCAGTCCTCATCCGGTTGACCCTGACTTGTGGGCTGACCTATTGAACCCAGTTCTACCAAACATGCTGGTTGAGTCCACAGTCTTGGCCCCAGCCCTGGTCCCAAAGAACATACTGGGTGAGTCCCTGATCTTGACCCCAGCCCCAGCCTTGGTAAACACACCAAACAAATGCCCAGCTAAATCCCTGGCCCTGAGCCAGCGAAATTGCCTGTTGAAATCCAGGCATTGGCTGGGAGAAGGAGAACAAATATTGACTGCATAAATCAATGAATCAATAAGGCAGAGCCTGAGATGAGAACTTCTCTCATACATAGCTCCTTTGGGAAGTGACCCCGAGATCATGACTGAGAGGCAGCCGAGTGAGACGGAAAAGGAGGAGGAATGAACAGAAGCATGCAGAATAAGGTCGGTATAGTGGGCGATGGGGATAGCTTCTCCCGAACTGACTGACATGCCTGCAGAATGGCTCCCAGAATCAGCTGCTGGAAGGAAGGGTGGCAGAAGCATTTAAGCATCTGCCTTCCACCCTGCATTGGTGGAAAGTTGTCACCCAGAGTGTTCACTGCCCCGCCCTTGTGAGCCTCAGGCAAATGTGCAGGCTGAGCCAACCCCTGACCTGAGATGACACCCAAGGAGGAGCCTGTGTGCAGAAAGCAAGAAGTGAGGAGACACAGAGCAGTTGTTGAGAGAGTGAAATGAGTCCAAGCCCGCAGCAAGCTCCCTGCCCGAGCCCAGGGTGAAATCAGAGGAGAGCCCAAGAGGATGCTTGTCAGCTTCAAGTGACCTCACCAGTTCTTTGCCCCCAGTTGACAAGGGAATGAATTGTGCTCACAGATATGAACCCATTCGTGGAAGGATGTGTTTTTCTTTTTCTAAAAAAACTTTTAAATTTATATTGGGGTAGAGCCAATTAACAATATTGTGATAATTTCAGGGGCACAGCAAAGCGACTCAGCCATACATATACATGTAACCATTCTCCCCAAACTCCCCTGCCATCCAGGCTGCCACATAACATTGAGCAGAGTTCCCTGTGCTATACAGTAGGTCCTTGTTGGTTATCCATTTTAAATGTAGCAGTGTGTACATGTCAGTCCCAAACTCCCTAACTATCCTTTCCACCACATCCTTCCCTCTGGTAACCATAAGTTCATTCTCTAAGGTCTGTGAGTCTGTTTCTGTTTTGTAAATACGTTCATTTGTATCATTTCTTTTTAGATTCCGCATACAAGGCATATCATATGATATTTCTCTTTCTCTGCCTAACTTACTTCACTCAGTATGACAATCTCTAGGTCTATCCATGTTGCTGCAAATGGCATTGTTTCATTCTTTTTAGTGGCTGAGTAATATTCCATTGTATATATGTACCACATCTTCTTTATCCATTCCTTTGTCGATGGACATTTAGGTCGCTTCCGTGCCTTGGCTTGTAAACAGTGCTGGGGTGCATGTATCCTTTCAGACAACGTTTTTCTCTGGATATACGCCCAGGAGTGGGATTGCAAGGTCATATGCTAGCTCTATTTTTATGGGGATTTTCAAAACATTAATATCCAAGTTAAGGCACATAAACATCAACAATTTAAATAAGATGACATATCACTTAACACATTTATGTTTAATGTCATTCATAAAGTTCATTGTGATTTGAAATACAACGACATAATCCCAGAGTGCCTCTGGGTAATGCTCGGGGAAAACAAATGGATTGTGTCTTGTGCTGTGGCCTGGTGCCAGTTTAGGGTGAGTCTCTTGCCTTTGGAATTTAGGATTTGTGTCTAGGTGGTTCATGAAACCCTGGGCCCAGATCTCCAGAGGGAGCTTGACCTTGAGGCTGTGGAAGAGAGTGGTTAGAACTGGATGGAGCCTACTGTGGTTGGAAAGCACTCCTTTTGCCCAGCTGACATTTAGGTGCCTTATTTAGATGCCTGGGGTTTAGGTGTACTACCTTGGACTTCAATGGAAAGCTCATCTTCAGACAGGTTATATACCTGACTTGCAGGTATTTGCCATTAGGCTGGGCTCCTGGCTGGCTCAGTGGTTTTAATTCTAGGCACTTTCTTCCTGGCCCTACCCTAGCCAACAGATGTGGCCAAGGTCCCAGGAGACATGGCTCCTAGAGCAGGAGAGAGTTTATGAGGTTGTCTGCCAGATCCTCTCACTTCCTGCCTGTGACACAGAACAACTTCCACTTTTGTATGGGGCATCTTAATGCCAGAGAGAGAAATTGACTTGCTGTAAGTGACTCAGAGAGTCAGGGTCAGTTCTGGGATCAGAGCCCAGAAACACTGCCTTGCTATGTTTCCATGTTTGTACTGGAATCATGGTATTTCTCCAACCAATGACAGCCCCCCTGGACTTGGGTCAGCAGGACAATAATCTTCTTTCCCTTAATGAGGGGTCTGGTCTTTGTGCCTTGGTACTGTGGGTCTCATGTCTGAAAAAGGAGCCAGCTATGCTCACGAAGTACAAGAGAATCTTGACCTTAAGAGGCTATTAAGGAAAGGAGATTCCATGCCTTCAAATGGATTTTGCAAATTCTTGAGATTGGGGGCTGAGGGTATAGTGATAGAGATGAATTCATTCTGTGTCTCAAGGGTGCAAGCCCTGTAGATATTGGTTTGCAAGATTATAAGAGAAGGGTCTGTGTCTTGGTCAATTATTCTCAACCTTCTACAACATTTAACCTATCACTCTTTCTGGCCCATTCTTCCTCACTTCATCTCCACTCCCACCCTGTACCATTTATGTCCCCATCATTTCCCCTGCACCATGGCAGCAGCCTGCTCTCAGGCCTCTATCTCTCACACTCCATCCTGTACTCAGATACTAGGTTATTCTTCCTGATGCTCGCCTCTGAATGTGATATTCTCCTTCTCTCCTATTTCAAAACTTTCGGTGCATCTCTATTACCTGCTGACTTCCCAATCTGAAATTCAAGAGCCCCTACAACCTGGCTCCAACCTGCATTTCTAAAACTCTGACTCCTCTTTCTTCCCAGAGCCCAGCCAGATGGGATTCCTTCCTCTGGCCCCCTCCCCTCATCTCCCTCCTGTATTAGTTCTGAAGAATCCTTTCATTTCCCATCATATTCCAATCTCTCAAGACCGGTCCTATTGAAGGCTCATCTCCAGTAAAGAACCTTAAGTGGACCTCTAAGTTATAGACATCTAGTTTCCTGTTAGACTCAGTTTCATTTCTGGGACATTACTCTGGGTTTGAGAATTAATCAGATGGAGAAAACCTGGGGCTATGGAGAAAAGTTTGCAGACTGTTGCAAGAGATCAAGAGAGAGACCAGGCAAAGGTAAGTGTGGAGAGAAAAGCAATAGGAATCTAGATTCTATTAAATAAGGGCAGATGATTTAGGGACTGGAGCCACAGGGCTGGAACAGTCTGGTCTGGTCCTTCTAGGTTCTCCGTAATCCTCAGCTGAGTCCAAAAGACTCAAGTTAGAGGATGATCCTCACACCCCCAATTGTCACTCACTGCTGCCATTTTCTCCCTTCCTGCCAAATGTTACCCCATGAAAAATAAGACAAAGTAGTTTAAAATTATATAGATTTTTTTCTTTGAAAATACCATAGTCATTTAATAACATTAATTTCCATCACAATACTACATAGCACACACCGACTTACAGGAGCACTGATTTCCTAAGAATCCAAAGGTGTTCACTCTGATGATCAGTGGAAGGACCTCAGGATACTACAGGCAGGTAGGAGGGAGAACAGTGCCATCTTACCATGAGCTTAATGGAGCTCACAAAGGAAAACTCATCACCAGATGTTGTGTTTTTACATTCATTAGGCTTTATGGCAGATAAAGTTAAAACATCAATAACTTAAATATAATTATTGTTTAAGAAACTATGTGTTTTAAATTATTAAACAAAGAACCTCTTTTTGGACATGATAATAAAATAATACAGCTGGGGAAGGGTGGGGGGAAATAAATAAGATTTTCCAGGGCTCTGACTGTCTCTCAGTCCAGGTACGATGGTTCAAGCCTTCAGGGCTTGGGGCTTTCGATCCAGGAGTTTATGGAATTCTGGACCCACTTCTGCTTGGGGTCAGCACAGACCTCCTTGTCCGCTTTGGTCTTGAAGCTGTGGGGAAAAGAGGGCACAGTTAAATGGAGTGTCTTGAGGATTTTGCCCAGGAGCTTGGCCCGTTGGCCCCTGGACATGATTAGCCCTTGCTCCCTGGGTGAGGAGCCTGGATGGGGACAGGAAGAAGGGGAAAAGGGAGGAAGAGGCCTCTCTTCCAGAAAGGAAGTTCTGTTGCTACTGCTCCAGGGGAAGCCTTCCTTTAGCTCCTGGCTAAAGGAACTTGGATGATCTGACCAAGCTTCCAGAAGAGCCTGGAGTGAGTATGGATTCCTTCTCATGGGCTTCATTTGTCTATGGGGTAAAGGGTCCTTTGGATTAGATGGCATATTTATCTGACTCATTTGGAAGTATAGAACTCAGATAGAATGTTTGGCTGACGGTGCCCGGGCATGGTCCACTCACATCACAGCTTCCTGGGGACACCGGCTGTTGGTGTTTCTTGTGTAGCTGTCCAGCTTCTTGAAGGGGATCTTCTTACTGATCACAATAAAGCAGCAAGTGATTGGGATGGAAACTGAATCTGAAAAACACTTTGCAAAGCATCAGAGAGTTATAGTGTATTGTCAGCCTGCATTTGTAAGAGAAGAAGGAGAAGGTAGAAGACAAAGCAAATACACAAGTTCTAACTAAGACCTACCATTCCCTAGTTCAGAGCTTTAGTCCAGATCCCATAGATAAAATGTTATCTGTGAGTCAGTTTCCTATGCTGAACTATGGGGCCCCTCATTGTTGACTGCAGATGGCAAAATCTTGAGTAACAAGATTAATCCTTGTAGCGTGATTCGGAGGGTCTACAGATCCAAAACCTCTGACCCTGGGAAGGTAAGTTCTAAGACCTTGCTTCCCAGCTATTTGTCCCCATGGGCTTAGAGCCAACCTAAGTCACATGCTGAGATGCCTCTGGGTCCTTATCCTCCTTACACAGCCACCCTTCTGGGAGCTACCCTGGACTGTAATCCAACATTTGAAACCTCCAGCAAGAGTTTCTTCCTCTCTACTACTCCTGAAATGTCCTTCCTACCCACAATGAGAAATGGTTCTTCCTTCTGTGCCACATCTCCAAAAAAGGTGAGGATTGTTGAGATAGCAGCTGCATTTCATGTCCCAAAGCTGGTGTTGAGAAAGATCGTGGAGCCTGGCTCCAGTGGCCTGGGCTTCTAGTTCTGGTTCTGCCTCTGACCACTTGTGACATGCCAGCTCTTCTTAATTCCCCTCTGGATTTCATTCTCTCCATCTTTTTAATGTAGGCTATGCAGCAAGCATGGGATGACTCATGCCAGGTATTAGTACCTGGGGTAGTTAAAATGTTAAGGCTTAAGAAGAGAGGAGACTTACCTGGCTGAGCCAGCACCTGGGTGCTGAAGACAGCTGCTGTGAGCAGCAGACACAGAAGTGCTGCAGAGACCTTCATACCGGAGGGTGAGCACGGGAGCTTCAGCCTGAGAGCTGGAGGTTTCTGAGTTGGTCTCAGCTTCTCTGCAACTCTGGCTCCTCTGGCTGATCTGCCTGCCTTTTATAGAGAGCAGAGCACATGGGCAGGGTCATGTCTAAGGAAGGATAAAATAGGCCCCTAAATGTGGTGAGTAGGTACCAGATCCTGGTGGTGATTTCCAAACACCGAGAAAAGGAAGTCGTGCAGTTTCCATCATTTGTTTAGATGGTGGGGCAGTGGTGGAAGGGTATGTGGTTATGCCCAGTAAAGTGTAGGAAGTGACCTTATTGGCCTATGAAGGGCTCTGATTTCTTTGAAATGGAACATGATCTGTTGGAAAGGAAGAGTAGAAGCTGAGTTCCTAACAGAGTGAAGAGAACCAAGTGCCTGACCCTCCCCATGTCCCGGGAGGTCTGGGATGGGGCCCTAAGGCTTTGCCTGGTCTCTTTATCAGATTCGTGTCCCTGCCATCCTAAATCAGTCAGGCTCCTTTTGAACCTCATACAGGTAGCTTGATAGAACCTTAGCAGAACGATAGAATCCAGGAATCTTCAAGTCTTAATGCCCTGGAATGTTCTGTTGTGTAGCCTAAGAACTGGGCAGCAAATACCGATCTTTTAGGGTAGTGATTTCCAAATATTTTATCTAGACACTAAAGTTTCTTTCCAAGTGAAATGATATGCGGAAGCCCAATATATCATGCAGATTCAGGTAGAATGGGTCTGTTTGAAAAGGGTCTTTTGCTTTTGGTGTCAAACCTTTTGCCCATTAAAAAAAATTTCTTTTTTCTTACAGTTGACTTTAAGAAGTTCTTTGTATATTTTGTATTCAAGTCCTTTACCAGATATGTGCATTGCAAATATTTTCTCCACAGGCTGTAGCTTATATTCTTAACAATGGCTTTCATAGAGCAGAAGTTTTAAATTTTAATAAAGTCCAATTTATCAATGTTTTTTCTTTCATAGATGTTGCTTTTGGTATTATAGCTAAAATCGCATCATCAAACCCAAGTTTGCATATCACCTTTTCAATGAATATTTCCAGATTGTCCACAAATCATTCAATATTCTCCAATAATCTTGAATGTTAAAGACTCCACAGGAGTCCATGTATAAAGGCACCATAATTAATTGAAGAACTTCAGTTGGGAATTATATAATTTCCATTTTTTCACAATCATAAACAATAATTATGAGAAAACTGATGTAATATTATCATAATGTCTCCATTCAATTCCATAGCTAAGGGATTAATCAATCAAAATGTGTGGATAGAGATACACCAGAAATACATCTACACGTGGAACAACTCCTACAGAACACCTACTGAACGCTGGCAGAAGACCTCAGACCTCCCAAAAGGCAAGAAACCCCCCCCCCACGTACCTGGGTAGGGCAAAAGAAATGCAATGCTGTGATTGATTAGTGATGTCTGCCATGGGTACAGCAATAGAAAGTGGTACTACCTATGTAACATAGTTGCTATTCCTGGATTAAATAATATTTAAACTTTAATTTAATTCATTAATGATTGTTTGCAAAGTATCTAGTCAGAGACAAGAGAAGCTAGCAGGCCTGGCAGAGAAGCTTCTTAGCTGTCAGCCCTAGGAAAGGCAGAATAGCATAGTGGTTAAAATTCTGAATTTGGATACTATGAACACTAGTTAATATCTGTATCAGAGAAAGCACAAGTTATATAACTTCTTTGTACTTCAAATTCCTTACCTATTCTTTATTTATGTGGAAATGGGGTTTACTGTGAATATTAAATTATCTGATACCCAAAACTTGCTTTGCAGTGTGAGTAGCATATGGCAAGTGATCAATAAGCTAGCTGTCATCAATAGTCAAATAAGAAGGGTATGGTGTCTAGGACATGCTAGGAAGGGACCCAGAGTGTGGTTCTTGGTCTCTTGTACAAGTTCTCTCTGAAATTGCTTCCAAACAAAGATATGTGGTAGGGATAGACCTCTGGGAATATCTGTGCTATAGGTGAGGAAAGAAAAAGAGTCTCCCAGAAGCAGAGAAGTGCAGTCCTGGGATCCTGCCATGAACCAGAAGAGTGGGCCCCAGAGGAGATGGGGGTCAGACTCCAAGCCTGACACACCAAGGGGCACCAAGGTCTTAATTCTACAGGGAGCTCAGAGATCTCAAGTGGTAAGTCACTTTGATTATGAAATTTCCCTCTCTTGTTTTGTTTTTAAACTGAATTCGAGAAATCCCATCATAAAAGTTAAAACGAAACTTTAGGTCATGCAAGTTCAGCAGCTGTTTTTTTCCAGCAGCTTGGCTGTGCTGTTTAAGGAAGTGTTCATTCTGCCCTCTCTCTTTCTTTTCTCCTCCGTGTCTTCCCAATGAGCATCTTCGTAACGCAGTTTTGACAAGTCACCTATGGCTCAGTGGCTGTGAAGGGGCACCTGAGGTCAGAAACAACCTCTGTGAATAGAGGGTCAGAAATGGGTACCCTGCGGTGGAAATAGATCTGGATTCTTACACGGTTCTTTTTTTCTTTCTTTTTTTTTTTTTTTTGCGGTACGCGGGCCTCTCACTGTTGTGGCCTCTCCCGTTCCGGAGCACAGGCTCCGGACACGCAGGCTCAGCGACCATGGCTCACGGGCCCAGCTGCTCCGCGGCATGTGGGATCTTCCCGGACCGGGGCACGAACCCGTGTCCCCTGAATCGTCAGGCGGACTATCAACATCATTTGGTGGCTTGCGGATGAAACATTCATCTGTTCCCCGACCCCAGCCACTTCGTGGAGAATCTCTGAGAGGTATAGGAGGTGGCTCCGGTATCTGGTCTCTCTCAGGTTTGGGTCTCTTCAGACCCAGATACAGAGGGAGTTTGTGGATAAAGATCTGCAGAGTAGAAGAAGAGGCGTATTGGAGGGGGCTCTTATGCTCTCAGACCAGAAGGGAAGCCGCCAACCACCCCCACGGCACGTGCCCATTCCTGCGCATGCGCCCATGCGTCCCACAGATGAAATGCAACTACACAGCCCAAGAGTTCTTAAGTGGGTTAGGAGACATCCTGACTGGAAAGAAAAGTTCTGAGGGCTTCAACCCTGATAGTACCTCACCCTTAGAATGCTTCCTTGGGACCCACGATGGGCAGTATTGATGAAGAGAGTCTGGGATCTACGCAACGTCAATGATGGGAGGATAAAATTAATTGGGCAACATTTCAACACTCAAAGACCTTGGCACTTTGACACTCTACCAGGAGTTGTAGTTCTCCCTCAGGTCTGTGAAAGGGAAGGTTGAAGTTGGTGGGAGGGAGGAGCGATACCTGGACAAAAAGCCAAATACTAGGATTGAGAGTTAACACAGGTTGGAGAGGAGATCTTCTTACCTGACGGACCCAAAGGGGCATTTGGTGGGTGTGGGGTGAGCGAGGGTGTAGGTTGAGGTCTACGATGCTAAGGATGACTGAGAAGGTGACGAGGACCATGGTAAACATGAGGTATTTGATAATGACGGGGACAGACAGGGAGGTCTCAGGCACTTTGTCTGCCAGCAGCAGCAGGAACACAGTAAGGGTCAGCAGGGCAAAGATCGAGAGCCCCATCTTCTCTCCTTGGGGGACAGAGGGGAAGGCGAAAGGATTAGGCTTTGCCAGAAAGCAATCTCCCTGGCATAATCAGTGACCGTGTTTCCAGCCCACTCAAGGACAGGCTTTTGGAAGGGCCAACTGCATGCAAATAACTCCTACATTTATACCTCCAACCTGGACTGATTCCCCTACATTCCACACTTGTATCCACCTGCCTACTTAACCTCTCCATTTGGGTGTCCACTAGACATCTCGAACTTCACATGTCCAAAACTTAATTCCCTCACCACCGACTCCCGCCATAGTCTTCCTCAGTTCACAAATGACAACTCGATCTTTCCTGTGGCTCAGGCCAAATCCCTTTGAGTCATTCTCAGCTCTCCTCTCTCTCATCCCATATCCAATCCATACCAAACCCTGTTGGCTCTACCTTCAAAATATATCCTGAAACTGATGACTTATCACATCTACCACTACCATCCTGGCACAAGCCACCATTACCTCAGATGTGAGTTATTATAAAGGCCTCCTCTTTGCTTCATCCTTTGCCCCCTGCTGACTGTTCTCAACAGAGCAGCCAGATTGACCCCGTTAAAATGTAAATCAGATCATAACACTCCAGTGGCTTCCCATCGCCTTTAGCATAAAAGTCCATACTGAAGTCTACAAGGCCTTCCCATTAGTTCTCTGACTACATCTCATACTGTTTTCTCTCTTGCTTACTTCATTCAGTTATTACTTCATTGGCTATTTCTTGAATATGCAAGGCACATGCCCACCTCAGATCTTTTTGCACTCACTGTTAACTCCTCCTGCTAATTTCTTCCCCCAGATATCTACCAGGGTCATTCTCTCACTTCCTTCAAGTCTTTGTTCAACTATTGATCAAACATTCCCTTTTTAGTGAGGCATTCACTGACCATCCTATTTTTAAATTGCAACCCCTGTGATAAACCATAGCGGAAAAGAATATGAAAAAATATATATATCTATAAATGAGTCACTTTGCTGTACAGCAGAAATGAAACACAACATTGTAAATCAACTATATTTCAATAAAATTGTTTAAATAAATAAATAAATTGCAACCCCTACCCCCATTCTCATCCTCCCCAAACCCTTTTCCCATTTTTCCTTCTTAGTAATTGACCTCTCCTAATATACTATCTGGGAATTCCCTGGTGGCACAGTGGTTAGGAATCCGCCTGCCAATGCAGGGGACGCGGGTTCGAGCCCTGGTCAGGGAAGATCCCACATACCACGGAGCAACTAAGCCCGTGCGCCACAACTACTGAGCCTGTGCTCTAGAGCCCGCCAGCCACAACTACTGAGCCCACGTGCCACAACTACTGAAGCCCACGCACCTAGATTCTGTGTTCCACAACAAGAGGAGCCACCGCAGTGAGAAGCTCGTGCACTGCAACAAAAGTAGCCCCTGTTCACCACAACTAGAGAAAGCTCCCGCGCAGCAACGAAGACCCAACGCAGCCTTAATTAATTAATTAATTTTAAAAATAATAATATACTATCCAATGGGTTTATTTATTATGTTTGCTGACTGTCTCCCCACTAGAATATAAACTCCATGAGAGCAGGGATTTTTGTCTGTTTTATTCACTGATGTATTCCCAGTGCCTTGCACATTACAGATGTTCAACAAATATTGTTAAATGAGGGAGTGGACCAACCCCTGTAGCAGGAACTATATAGCAAATCGAAGGATCTAAAAATGAAACCAAGTATATAAGACTATGCCAGGTGACTGGTTATTACTGTGGCATACAACAGGCGCTGCAAACTTCATGGAAGCTATTGAAATAAGTAACTATTATGGTCTGCTCTACTTTAGTCCTGTAATATTGGGTTCCAAGGTTTGCCTTGCTCCAGGAAGAAGGAGAAGTTACATGTGGAAGTGTGTTCTAGAGATGCATCACTCTCCTTCCCCAGACTGAGAGAGGGCTTGATTACAGAGAGAAGGAAAGCCTGTGTTTTTTGTTCGTTTTGTTTTGTTTTGTGTTTCAGGCCACAGCAGTGAAAGCCCAGAATCCTAACCACTAGGCTACCACGGAACTCCCAGGAAAGCATGTTCTGAATATAAGAGTTTAGGATATCAGTCTCTGAATCAGACTAGTACTAAGCAGGGTTGGAATAGCAACACTGCCTCTCTCTGTGTAATGTCAGGTGAATGACTTAAACTCACTTAGCCTCTGTGAAACGGGCAGACAATTCAGTACTTACCTCACAGAGTTGTGACGATTAGAACTGAGTTAACATATGTAACACATTATTTGTATTATCTTATAGCAAGTGCTCCAAATCAGAAGACTATACCTACACTTACACAAAGCTTACAGAGTACCAGGCATAGTTCTATTAACTCAGTTAATCCTCAATATAGTCCTATGTGGGAGGGACAACGACTGTCCTATTTCCAGATCAGGACACTAAGAGATTAAGGAATTTGCCCAAGGTTACTCTGTTAGCATATTGTGCTGTCTCCCAGAGAAATGTTGGCTATTATTTCCAAGGGACATAGGAGGTTAAGGGACTAGTAGGCGGCATTTGACAAGTGGGGGAGAGAGGATGCCAGGAATGGGGAAAGGGAAAGGAAGCGTTAGCTGAGCCTGGGAGTTTGTTGGTCAGAGGAGTGGCAGTTCCAAGGATGAGATCCTAGGATTCTGAAGGGAAGAGTTCAGAAGTTACTGGGTACAGAGAAGTGAGCAGCAGAGGGGAGGTAGAGCTTGAGGTTGGAGGGGAAATCTGGATGCAGAGGCAAAGGCTCTTCCTGAAAGGAAAACCTGGGTGAGATTGCTGAGGCACAGTTCATGAAGGCTTGAGTTGGCAGGAAAACCTTCCCTGTTTTATGGGTGAAGAGCAAGAACCTGAGCTATTGGTAAGAAGGAGTGCTGGGCCCCTTCCCCTCTTACCTGCATCTGGTGGCAGGTAGAAGACGAAGATGGCCAGAAGAGTGATGAGGATGCATGGGGCAATGACGTTGACCAGGTAAAAGAGAGGCTTCCGGCGAATGATGAGGTAGAAGGTGACTTCTTCACGCCGCCTTTCCCCCCCTCCCCTAGGATCCACTGGAGGCTGCATTAGCCGAGAAGGCTTGTGAATAATCTCCCATTGACCATTCTCTTGGGTGGCGGAGGGGGGGGAGAAGAGAAGGTGACACAGATGTGGAACCTGTCTTTGTTTGTGCCAGATACGGCTTTCTTTTCTTTTTTGTTTTTGTTTTTGTGTGTGTGTGTGCCTCACTGCGCCACCGCGCTGCTTGTGGGATCTTAGTTCCCCAACGAAGGATTGAATCCGGGCCCTCAGCAGTGAAAGTGTGGAGTTCTAACCACTGGACCGCCAGGGAATTCCCAGATATGGCTTTCTCTGCCACATCCTAGAGCAGGGGGGACTGATGTAATATGGGGCCAGCTATGGTCCCTGGGCTGGACAGCCCATCTCTAATAAATTTGAGCAAGTCTCAATTTCCATAACCACAAAATATAGACAGTTACACCTATCTTGCTGAACCCACAGGGACTCACTGAGGGAATATATTTATCAGCCTGTCAGAAACTGGAAATCGTAAAGCCCATGGACATGGGAGCCAAGCCCACTCACCAATAAAGGTGCCTTCATGAATGTGCACTTCCTGCCGCTCCTGCCCATCGGGACCCAAGCCGGTCTGCAGACTGACTTCTGAGCTGTCATAGCTATAGGAACTGAACACCATGGTGCAGTTCTGCCAGTCAAAGGGGAAGTAGGTGACCTGGATGGAGTGGAGAGTTACTAGAGCTGCCAGAGAGCTGGTCAGGGCTGGGGGAGCTGGGGAGGTCACAGGGCAGACAGGGGTCAGAGGATATGGGGCACTAGGGAGATAGGGACCACCAGGGGGAGATCACAGAGAAGTGGAGTCACAGAGGAATAAGAAGGTTATGCGGGGAGGTCATGGACAATGGAGGGGGGCAGTCACTGAGGAAGACTGGAAGTCAATGAAAGTGGACAGAGAAGATGAAACTCAACGGAAAATCAGAAGGGTAAGAGAGACGTGAGGGTCATGGGGATAATGGAGGAGGGATATCTGAGTGAGGGTTTCTAGGAGCGCCTTGAGCTTCCCAGGTGGGGCCCGGACACCTGGATGCTGCAGCTGCTGCGATAGATGCCCGGGGGCTGCCAGCGCACGGAGCCGTCGGAGGACACCATGACTCTGATGTCCAGAGCAACATCAAAATTTCCGTCGTTGCTGCCGGGAAAGAATCTTCTCATCTGGGATCAGGCCCCTCCCTCCGGAGGCCGCGCCCCTCCAGAGGCCCTGCCCCACCTCCCAGACTCTGGGAACATCCTTACTTGTTTAGGAGCACCACGTCTGATAGCCACACGGATTCGGCAGTGATGCAGAGTGAATCGATGCCCTCTTGCTCCTCAGGGTCCCAGCTCAGCCTGTAGTCAGTCCACTCCTAGGGAAGCAGAGGCTGAGGGGCCGTCTGGGGCTGGAGGCTGGAAGGAGTCTTGGGATGTGCTGAGGAAGCCCGGGCAGGGAATGCAAAGGAGGAGAGCCGCGCAGGCATGGTCTGTGGTTCTGGAGGCCGGGGCTCTGTTTAAGACTCCACCTGCACTCTTTGGGACCCTATCAACTAATTTCCCCTTCTCTCTCACCGGGCCCCAATTTCTTCTTTCTGTAAAAACGAGGGGGTTGCACGCTAGCCTCTAAAACAGTGGCTTTCAAACTGCAGTTAACGACCCATTTCATAGGTCCGGAATCAAATGAGTGGCCCCAAACCAGTGTTAAAAAAAATTTAGAATGAAAAATGCATGGAATGCATCTCCCATAGCAAAGATAGGTATTGTTTCCTGAAGCTTCTGTTTCAGTTATAAATGTGTTTTCTGAGGTCGTGATGCAAAAAAAAAAAAAAAAAAAAAAAATCTTACTGGTCGGAACTTTCGAGGAAATTGTAAAGGCAGCGGGATGCCCGCCCTTTCCCACCCTGCGGGGGTCTCCGTACCAGGTCTAAGTAGACCTTTGTGCTCATCTCCTCATCCTTCTCGTCCTAGAAGGGAAAAGTTTAAAGGGTAGATATGATGTCAGTGTAGAGAAATGAGGGGCTCGGTGGGTAAACTCTCCCTGGAAACTCCCCTCTTTTTCTGAGTCGCATCCTCTTGGGTTCAAGCCCCACCTCCTATAAACTGCGTTGGCTTAAGCTCAGCCTCTATCTCGTAAACTTCCTGCTGGCCGTACAGCCAGCCAGTTCATTTACCAGTCCCGGCCCCGGCCGGAGTGAATCTCTGCCCGCTGTTGTTTATTGACCCTGTCCGGCACCAAGGTCCGCCCCAGCCTGTGACACCGCCTCAAGGTCCGCCCTCCGGCCTGTCCATCGAGGTCCGCTCTCCGGCCTGTCCATCGGCCCCAGCTCCACTTTGAGATCCGCCAACAGGCCAGTTCATCATCCTACCCGGCTCAATCCTGGCCCGTCCAGCAGCCACGCCCACAGCTTGTCCATTGGTCCGATTTCGACCCAACCTCTACTAACGGCCCGTCAGTCACCCAGCCTGGCCTCGCCCCGGGCCCCCCAGTGGTCCCTGGGTTCCGCCCTGCCTAAAGCCACGCCCCCCAGCCGGCTAGTGGGCCAGGCCTCAACTCCCCGCGTGTGCCCTCACCAGGCTGATTAATTGCGCTAGGCTGAGACCAATGCTAACCCCGACGCGGTCTCCGACCTCCCGCGCCGGCCTCACCGAGCTATCATAGCCCGAGAAAAGTTTCTTGCGGAGTCGGCCCTCCGCCTCTGAGACGCGGGCGCCTGGAGGAGGAGAGAACTGAGTGAAGCCCTGGTGCCCGACCACGACCTCTGGCCCTGTCACTGCCCCTTTGACGCCCAGACTTACCCGAGGCGAACGGCGCCCCCAACGCCCACAGCAGCAGCAGCAGCAGGCAGCAGCAGCAGCAGCGCCCCTGGGGTCATAGCCCGCCCGCGTCGCTCAGTGAGTCCGCTTGGGTGAGCCGCCAGGACTGCCAGCGCAGGAGAAGTGACGAGGCGCCCAGGAATGTGCACCTGTTACTAGGGGACAGCCGCCAGCCTACCCGCCCCGCCCCTGGGGCTTGATCCCTCCCCGAGCGACTGCCAAAGCCTGCTACCCACAGATGGCAGACAACACTTCAACTGTATAAATCGTCTTTAATTGAGAAAGCACGGAGGGGAGACTGGTCCCCTGGGAGCAGAGCCTTTCTGGATACCTAACACCCAGCTGAGGTAAAGCAAGTTCTATTCAGTTAGAAGCTGGAGGGGTGTATGAGGTCTAGAGACCAAGAGGCCCTCACCCTCCTTGGCCTGACCTGTAGGGGAGAAGGGTGGGACTTATTGCTGAATTGGTGTCTCCTCATTTGAGGGGGGTCAAAGCTATGTCCCATTTGTCTTTTCTATTCTAGACCCATTACCCCAAAGACCTCAGCTTTAAAGGGGACCTGGAAGGAATTCCTGCTGAGGTAGTTAAGTGTTCATGTCCCCCCAACCCAGGCACAGGTCCAGTCATGCCATGGTTCTGGCCACTTTCCCATCCTAGCTGCCCGTCTATGAGCCAGGGATTCCTTCCAAAACTCCTCTGCCCTTCCTCAGCCTCTGTTCCCTGGCAGGGCCCCAGCTGAGTTGCAGGAGCTAGAAACTGCATGTAAAAAATAAGGTGAGCATTCCATAGGAAGAATGAGAGTTTTGGAAAATTGTCTAGGGAAAACAAGAAGTTCTGGAGGATCCATCCAGAACTTAGTTCTTTGTGAATCATAGCTGGGACCTTTCCAGAGCTCCTGCTGTAGTGGGATAACTGAGGACATGGAAAGGAGACGTGACCCACGAGCCCCCCCCCCCCCCCCCCAGCCCAGCAAACTGGGGGCTGGCGAATAAGCCAGAATTGCAAACAGTCCTGATTTCTTTGAGCCCTCCCCGGCAAACCGGAGGCATGCGAATAAGCCAGAGTTGTGAACAGTTCTGAATGCTTCGAGCGCCCCCCCCCCGACAAACTGGGGGCCTGCAAAAGAAGCATTGAGTGCTTTGGGCACTGATCCATGAGATGTCCTCAGTATAATCAGAGTGGTGGGAACGCAAGAAAATGTCCTTCTGCTACTTCAGTATAATCAAAATAATGGTGGGAACTTTCTGCTGTTCTTGCGCTCAAGGATGAAGCACGGCAGGTGCTCACGAAAGCCAATTATTGCTTGTATAATTAATAAAAACATAGCTTGCTGTTTTGGCACTTCTAAAATGTTAAAAAAACAAGTCTCAAAATGTAAACCTAGATAATACTTTAATAAAAGTTACCACAACAAGACAGACAGCGCTGTTTTGCCTGAGTGAGCGGCAGCCCTCTACCGCTGTGCTTTGGCACAATTCATCTCGTGTGATGAGCTTACTTTCGGCCCTGTCCTAAGAAACTACAACACCTGCTTAACAGGTATCACGAGACAAGGTTGGAGCGTGGGTCTAGAACTCTTACTCTAGACCAATAACATGCCTATATAGGCTCTAGTTCCATCCTAGAGGGAAGGGCTGAGAGTCGGGGTCTATGTCCTAGAGCTGAGATTCAGAAGGAAGTATGGCTCCGTATGTGTCTAGAACACCACGCTCTAGAACTGGGTGTCTCTGGGGTAAGAAAGTTAAACCTGTGGTGATCTGAGACTGGCCCAATTCAGGCCAAGACCAACAGCTGGACAGGGCCCAAATCCAGCCTCTCTCTAGTTGGAAAACAGGGGTCCATCTGGGTGAAGGACAGAAGGCTGATGGATCCAGAACAGAGCCTGGCAGCATGCCTGTGTTCCAGCACAGACCCTGGGTGCAGAAATGGCCCTGGCTGGGGTGCCTGGTGTTCCAGAACCTGTCTGCAACAAGGCAAAAGGTGGAGTAGCGAAAGAAGGAAACTAATCCTGAGCTGCAGTGGACCTATAAGTCTACGGCTTGGTGGCCATGAAAAGGGCAAAGGGCTCCAGGAACTGGCTGAGCCCGGGGTGGGGAAGATTTATGCCCTGGTTTTGTCAGTTTTGGAACCCGCCGCGCCATCTCGGGAAAAGGCTTTGGAGGGTGTGAGTGTGGAAGGAAAGAAGTGATCAGCCAGGTCCATTTTCAGACATCCCCCTCTCTGACCCCTTTCCCGGGCCCAAGGATCTAAGGGTCTCAGCAGCCCCGGAAGTCATGGCCGGCCCCTAGGCTCCCTCACGGTAGGGCACCTGGTGGGACGTGGCTGCTCAGGGCATAAGTGTGGCAGCAGGGGTGAGAGCAGGGCCAGAAGCAGGGCTGGGAGACAGGCTGCGGTGGTGGCGAGTGCAGGGAGCCTCCAGTCCGGGGACTACATGGCAGGGGCCAGGGGGACTGGAAGGGGAGGTCTCAGGGACACTGTGGAGAGAAGGCCCCTCAACCTGTCCTGTCTTGTCGATCCGGGGACGGCTGGCGCTGGCTCCGGTTCCAGGCTCCTCCCTCCCTGTACCCCACAAGCGGAGCTTCCCCCCACGCCCGGCTAGGCGTCCCGGACCCCAGGAAGGAGTGAGGGTGTCTCCGCAGAGCGCCCTGGTCTGGCGAAGTGAGCACTGGGCCTGGCGGCTGGACCAAGCGGAGCAGCGGCAGCGGTTGGGAAGCTGAGGCGGCGGCGGCGGCGACAGCGGCTTCCCCCTCCTCCGAGAGCCGGTCCGGGGTCGGGGCAGGGGGCGGAGACGCCGGGAAAGAGCGGGAGGTGAAGCTGGGCGAGCGGAACCCCGGGGTTCCTTGGAGGCAGGGAGCGGCGACGGTCTTAGAGACAGGCGGAGCCGAGGCAAGGCCGCATGTCTCGCATGTCTCAGGGTTCAGAGGAGGAGGGACAAGGAGGCGACTCCACTGAATGGAACTCTGGATGGGGGGAGAGGTTGGGCTTAGATAGATGGAATGGCGGATGCCCCGAGAATGGAGAAAGGGACCCTACTGCCCGGGATGGAGGGCAGAACTGGATGAGGAAGGTGGCGGGAATAACTGAAGAGGTAGCGGTGGTGGTGAGGTCTAGCCTGGGGTGAAATCCGGCCTCCTTAATGTCTCTGCTTTTGTGTGAGACAAATTGGTCAGTCCCTGGTCTCCATACCTTTCTCCTTTACACGTTTTTTCAGCAAATATATTACCCCCATCCCGACTGACTCCTAAGAGAAAAGAGCATAAGAACTGGAGGGAGATGGATGCCAGAGGCTGCACCGGAGTGGGAGGGGTGCTGGCCACAGATTTGGAAAGTGGAGAGGCCAGAATGGAACGACCTGTGCCAGGGATGGGGCGGGAGGAGGGTGGGAGGAAGCGGAGGAACCGGCGAGGAGGGCTTCTAGAACGGGCTCTTCGGGCCCAAAGCGCTCAGCCTGTCTCCCAGGTGAGGGGAGAGCAGTGCCCTCCACATCCCGCTGGCCAACAGAAGCACATTCCAGGTTAGTAGGAACAGCGTCTTTAATGGGCCCCGCCTCCCACGCCGGCTAAGACGCCCCCCTTGCGTGCAGCCTTGGCCTCTTCCACAGCGGCGCGCAGGGCGCGGGCAGGGCCAACGCCCCGAGCAGCGAAGCGGCACCGTCCCCCGCACGGAGCTTTTGGCCACTCAGAAAATAGTGGGGCAGCGTCCCGGCCTCGAGCACCCGGCCCAGCTCATCCAGCAGCCCGAGGCAGCTGGCGCCCGTATTCTCGGCTCGCGCCAGATAGGGCGCGGGCAGCCGCTCACACGCCCAGTAGAGCAACGTCCGCAGGAGGTAGGGCGCCGCGACCCTAGTCCTGGCCACCAGAGGGCGCAGCAGCAGGGGAACGGGTATGCGCGTCTTGAGCGCCAGCTCTTGGCGTGCGAAGTAGAGCTGCCAGCAGGAGGCGTCCGGCCGCTCTGTGCCGCCGCCGCCGCCGGGCACCAGGGAGAAGGAAGACGACTCCGAGGCCAGCGGGCCGGCCCACGAGTGGCTCCGAGCCCCCTGGGACCAGCCGGCCACGGACACCACGGGGATCAAGTCGAAAAGCAGGAGGCGGCGCGGGGGCCCGGGCGTAGCCAGGAGGATGGTGGTGATCCCCGCGTGGCGGGCTGCGTGGACCAAGCGCGGGGCACCCGGAACCGGAAACGGGGACTCAGTGACCGCAGCCAGCGAAGCAGAGAACCGGGCAGCCACCTGGGCGGGGCACAATGTGGGCCATGCCTCCGGAGCCTCCAACGGCTGTGGCACTGGGCTAACGTCGGTTGCTTTGGTGACGTCACCATTCTTTTTTTTCAGTGGTGAGGGAAAGTCAACATCGGTTACGTCTTGTTGAGGCAACTCTGGCACTGAAACATTACTAGGTGAGTTTTCCAAAGACTCGTGTGCCTCAGGCTCAGTGACGTGTAGCTGGTCCACAGAGATTTGCGGATCCTTGGGAGTTTCTTTGCTTTGGGCTGGGTGGATCGAATCACGTCCTCCTGGGACTGGGGGTCCTAGGCAATCCTGTCATGCCTCCCGGACCGAGGTTCCGCGTACCTGCTCTGGGAGGAAGAGCCATGTGTAACAGGATCCCACATCCGGTTGCAGCTCCTACCCGGTGCCATCTAGCGAAAGCACGGGCACCAGGAGTGTGAAGCCGGAGTCGTAGTGAGGTCCCCGAGCGTAGGGCCCTAGAGGCGCAGGCCCCAGATCCAGGGAGCCCTCGCGAATCCCGCAACGAAGTTGCAGGAGCTCTGCCTGAGGAGGAAAGCGAGGGTCCCGGCGGTGAACGAGACCTAAGGAAAGAGAAGGGACCGTAAAGTCGTGATCCAGAGCCGGGGCGGGGTGAGGCGGAGCTGAGAGCTGCAAGTTCCCGAAGGCTGGGAGGGTTACTTACCAAGCAAAGAGAAAACAAAGTCCTTGGCCTGGAGGAGATCTGGTCCTGGCTTGGGACCTTCACTCCAGCTCGCCTGCACACCCAGCTCCTGGATCAGCTGGGTTAGTTCTTGCAGCTGCGCCGCAGAGCATAAGTCGATGTCCGTGAGCGGCCGGGCTGGGGCTGGGGGCGGTGGGCCCCACCAGGGAGCACTCCCCCAGACCGCGGAAGCCATATGGCTCTGTCGTTTGGGGGCTAGGAAATACACAGACGGGAGGAAGCCCAGACGGGCCGTACCTTTTGCTGCGGAAAACTGGCCCCCGTTCTTTGCTCTTCCAGAGGCCAAGAGGGTTCCCAAGACACAGTCCGCCAATGGGTCTGCAGACGAAGGGCCCTAAATTTAGTCTTGAAAGAGAACAAATAAATACCTCCTCCATCCTTGCCCTTTTCTCATATGCTGGTCCCCGCCCCCATGGAACGGTTCACCTGACTCAGCAGGTAGAAAGTAGCTGTTTGGCCCCTCCTAAGGAATGCAATAGCCTCCTTCGCTGCCCCTTGTCTACGTCCCCTTACCTCTTTTTCAGAAGAGGCTAGTGGTTTGCGGCTTCCCTCTTAGGGTTAGCTGCAAAGGCTGGGAAGAGAATGGATAGGAAGATTCAACAGGTAACTTCTTCCTGCTGCCTGTAAGGCCACGCCCTTAAATTATAACCACGCCCCTTTCTGGAGACTGTCGGGGTGGTTCCGGACCAGCCCGGCCTCCAGTCAGAGTTCAGTCACTCCTTTTGCTCTGCAGAGATCTCGCGGCTGTCCTGGGAGTTGTAGTTTGTCTTCAAAGCTACCAGGGCGTTGGGGCCACGCCCCCACATCCTTTCCTGTTCCGTTGAAGTAGTGCCTGATGGAAGTTGTAGTTTCTATGGAGGTAAGCTATTCTGTGTCTTTATGATAAACTATTCTGTGTCTTTACAAGGCCAGGTGAACCGCACAAACACTCCTTGGGGTCAGAACAGAGGCCTAATAGGATGGATCTGAATAGCAAACAATAATGAGGGACATACACTAGGGCATGCGGAGAAGTAGGGGACTCTACATCTCACTTGGGAGTAGAGGAGCCCTGGTCATTTAAATCTAGAAGGGTTCTTGCATGCAATTATAACTTCAGTTTAGAGATGAGACTGCAAGCCTAGAAAGGTTGCACATGACTTGTCCAAGGTCAGAGCTGAGCCAGAGAGGTGTTGGAAATGGGCTCTCCGGCTGGGACGTATCTCCTTGGAATCGGCGGTGGTAACGTTAGACAAGAACACACCGATAGTGTGCATGTAGTGACCCAGGGATGGACATCTGACTCAGGGAAGGGACATATTAGTGTTGCCCACCTCAGACACACAAGTGGTGGCAGGGAAAACGCTTTGGAATCTCGCAGCTTATGTGTGTATACAGAAGAGTTATCAGGACTGAAAATCAAGTCCAGAGGAAACTCCAGCTGGGCTAGGGCAGGGCAATGAAAAATTATCAGGGGAAGGAAATGGCTTTCAGCGACCAGTGCTATCATGGACACAGCTAGGGTCCAGGATGAAACTAGGAGCCAGAATAATAGGACAGAAAGACAGGACACCAGAGACACGCTCACAGATTAGACCGATGCACACTGGACCAGGAATTCTTACATGCCTTTTACCCAGGGGTCTGTCTCCACACTGAACTGGGACTAAGTCCATGGGCAAGAAAATTAAGTGGAGACACCTCGAAATATTTAGAGGCCTATGAAGGAGGGTACCCTCAGAATCCAGGGCTCAATTTGGGGAGCCTAAAACACAAGGTTTCCTAGTCACTGACAAAGAGAGGTCTTCTCCCTCAGTAACCAAGAGCCCCAAACACAGCCCAGAACGGGGGAGGCAAGTTTCCATACATCTGGTCGTGACCCAAGAGACCAGATGAGGAAAACTGAAGCCTGGGCTCTTCTCACAGTCTGGGGAAATCAGGCACTGGCTGTCCATCCCCACATCCTACCTCCTCCCCAGAGGGTGGCTTCTGAGCCACCCTAAAAAGAGCTAAGTTCTCTGGGCTCTGGGGGAGCTTTAAGATGCTGGGGGTGGGTGACAGGGAAAGGGAAATTGCTCTAAGCTCTAAAGCACTGCTCTCCAATAGCATTTTCCATGATGATGCAAATGTTCTAAATCTGTGCCGTCCAATGCAGTAGCCGCTAGCTCCATGTGCCTACTGAGCACTTAGAAGGTCATGGCACTGAGGAGCAGAGGTTTTTTTTTTTTTGGCCAAGCCATGAAGCTTGCGGGGTCTGAGTTCCCCGACCAGGGATTGAACCCCAGCCACAGCAGTGAAAGCGCCAAGTCCCAACAACTGGACCGCCAGGGAACAGAATTTTTAACTTTTTAACTTAATTTTTAACAGAATTAATTTTCCTTAATTTTAACTAATTTACATTCTAATAGGCATTTGGCTAGTGGCTACTGTAATTGACAATGCAGCTCTAGGGCCTTGGGGATGAAGGATTCAGCTAGACAGTGATGGAGGGAAAGCAGGGATATTTTAGGTCCTCATCAGGCCCTGTGGGATGGGGCTGGGGTGGATGTCCTCAAGCAACCACAGAACACTTCTCTTGTCTCTTTATTCCTCATGCATATCTGTCCCCTCTTTTTCTAAGTTGCTCTGAGCACACTGATATCCCCACTCCTTGATGGGCTCCGGTGAGTTGTTGGAGGTCTCTCGGTGAAGGCGCCTGGGAGACAGAGCTTCTCACTTGTCCCTGCCTGCTCTGAACTGTCTCTGGCGGGCGTCAAAGACCACATGCCCGAGCCGGGTGCCTGACGGGTGGTAGGGCTTCCAGCTGGTTTTGGGAGGCGTAGACATCTGGCGATGATTCTGGCAGGCTGGAGAAACTGTATCCTTGGGGTGGTACACCCAGCCTTGGCTGCCTGCTTGCTGGGAGGGTGATTGCAGCACAATCAGCACAGGTACCTCTGAGAAGGTTAGCAGGTCATTGTAGGCCACCTGAGCCTTGGGAGAGCGGCAGTTCTGACTGGGTGGGATAGAAGTCCATGGTATGTGCTGCCCTGCATCCTTGTGGAGGCCAGGATTTGGGATAAGGCATGAGTTGTTATGGAGGCCTGATCTCTGGGATAAGCCAGAGTATTGAGTAAGGCCTGGACCCTTATGGGGGCCAGGAAGCTTGTGGAGGCCTGGATCTTGAGCAAGGCCTGTGTTCTTGGGGAGGCCTGGGTCTTGGATAAGGCCTGGACTCTTGTGGGTGCCTGGGTTTGTGGTAAGGCCTGGGTTTCTGGAAACTCTGCAGACTTTGGAAAGGCCTGGGGTCCTTGGGAGGACAGAGCCTTGGTTGAGGTCTAGACTCTCATGAAGTTCAGGGGGTTGGGCCTGGCTTGGGGTTTGGGAAGTAGTGGATAACTGGGGAGGGATGGGGCCCTGGGAAGAGAGGACAAACTGAGAAGACTTGGAGGTTGGGGGCAAGATGGGGGGTTGCATTAAGGTGGAGGGCTTCTGGTGGTTGCTGTGTTGATGAAGGACCCAGGATCTGGGAGAAACAAGAGGTAGATAAAGAGTGCATGGTGGAGGCATGGTGCATGGTGAGCTCTGGGCACTGTTTGGAGAATGGAAGTAAGGTTGGGAAGGTGCAGCATCCTTGGAGTACAGGAATGTGGGGTAGACTGGAGTCTGGGGGTCCGTGTTTCTCTTCTCAGACCTGCAAGGATGGAAGCTGCAGTAAGGGAAGGTCTTGGACTGTACAAATTTGTCTTTGGCATCATTTGAGGTCTTCCCTTCCATATTCCCCAACTCCAGGTAACCCAGTATGGATCCTGTGGAGGGCTTGGCACTGTCCCCACTACATTGCTTCAGTGTTTGCTCTGCTGTACCAGAGCTCAGCAGACCGTGCCTCTCTTGGGGCCTGGAGAGGGTACCCAAGTCCTTTCTGGAATATCCAGAGTTCTGAGGGGGACACACATGGAATAAGTTCTGCTTTACCCTGCGGGCATCATAGACCACACGGCCGGAGGAGAGGCCTTGGCTGAAGGCAGACAAGGTAGAGGAAATAGAACCTAGGATGGGGGTAGGGGTGGTGGAAGGGACTGCAGTGGTCATCAGGGCCATGACCAGCGCTGGGACAGAGGTTGTGGCAGAGATCGGGACAGGGGCTGGTGTAGGGGCGAGGGCAGGAGTAGTAGCAGGGGCAGCAGTTGGGGGAGGGACCAGAGTGTTGGCATGGGTATAGGTCAGATGAGCATGGGTCAGGCTGCAGACAGAAGTGTGGCCCAGGGATTGGGCTGAGGCAGGTGAGGGGGCCTGGGCTTGGGCCTGGGCTGGAGTATGGGCTGAAGTATGCTCAGGGCCATGGACCTGAGCAGGGCTGTGCTCAGGGGTGAGGGCTGGGGAGGGGGTCTGGGCCTGGGGGGTGGTGTGCTCAGGGGGGTGGAATGTGGAGCAAGTCTGGACCTGAGGTGGGGCGTGCTCAGAGGGGTGGGTGGAGGAGAAGGTCTGGGCTTTGGCAGAGTGTTCCCAGTGGGGTGCACTAGGGAGAAGGCCTGGGCCCGGGCGGAAGCGTGCTCATGAGCGAGGCCTCGGGAGCAGGTCTCGGCCTGGGGCGAGTGCGCAGGGGGTTGGGCTGAGGAGAAGGTCTGGGCCTTCGCAGGAGCATGCGCAGGGGGCTGAACTGGGGGGCGGGTCTGGGCCCGGGCTGGGGCCTTGGTTGGGTCATACTTTGGGGTCTTAATCTTGCTCTCTTGGGGCAGGCGGAGTGGAAACACGTCCACCTTGCTCATCCTGCTTGGATGATGTCTCTTACCTGGAGTAAAAGTTGGCTTGGGACTTTAAGGCTGTGACAGCAGGGGCCTCCCCAGCTCCCACTACCCACTCCTTCCACAGTCTCCGTGGAACCTGCATGGAAGCCCCAGCCCGTCCACACTGAGGCGGCATCCGGCAGTACTTAGAAGCCTTCTCATCTTTTTTGTCTCGTATCCAGGAGTCAGGGTGGTTTGGCTGCCCGAGCAGGAAGCTTGGGCGATGGCGGAGGCGGGAAGAAACTCTTGAGCGCGGTTTCTTGGGATCCACGCAGCAGCGCCTGCGCATGCGATGGCTGTCTACACAGCTGGCTTGCTTGTCTGCGGGGAAAGGCGAGATGGGTCAGGGCCTGGGTTCATGAGGGGCTGAGAATCAAGGCAGGGATGGAAGAAAGGGGACAGGCCCACATCCCCTGAGCCCACGCTGGCGCCCACTCACCTTTGGGGAAAATTCGATTGAAGAGTGCCCGCAAGAATCTCTTCAGATGCCTCCAGAGCTGAGGGAAGAAGGGGAGGGGGGAGGCCAGGAGCAGGGTTAGCCCTGAAATCCAACCCTTGTCCGGCCACACCCCAGCAGCCCCCTCACCTCAGCCCCTTCAAGACCCCAGGGCTCCCCCAACCCCGCTGCCCAGATCCTGCCCTGACCATAGTCACCACGTTGATCCCCACGATGAGGAAGATCAGGCTGAGCAGCAGCAGAGGAATTAAGTCTTCTTGGTCCTGGCATTTCCTGGGTTCGGGGCTAGGGGCCGGCTCGGCTGTGTACCAGGTTCCCTCACCCATGGCCGGGGGTCCCAGGACTGCCTGGGCCCCCTGCCCTCCACTTTTAACTGGGAGTCAGACTGGGTCATAATGGGGCAGGTGGTGAGGTCACAGTGAGGGAGGGGCATTCCCTGGTTACCAGGGTGAGGTAAGCTGAGCCTGGACAGTCAAACAAGGCCTGTAGGCCGGCA
The DNA here is from genome assembly GCF_964374135.1 of Grampus griseus. Lineage (NCBI taxonomy): Eukaryota > Metazoa > Chordata > Mammalia > Artiodactyla > Delphinidae > Grampus > Grampus griseus. The sequence continues at coordinate 25,284,263 of NC_139014.1, forward strand.
CACCTCCCCTCGAGCGGTCAATCATTCGCTCACCGCCCGCTGACTCACTTGTTCAAATGACACATTCCATCTCTTGGCCCCTCCTGAGACTAGGAAAGCTGAGTGGCATGAAGATGGGTGGGGGTGGAGGGTGCTCGGTAGCCTGGACTTCCGAAAGGGACTGGGAGGGGCGGAGGAGCAGCGCTGAGCTGAGAGCCGGGGCCCGCTTGTACGAGGCCTCGGCCAGCACCGTGAGGGAGGCGGAGGCGGCCAGAGGGCGCCGCACGGGCAGCATCTCGGCCCATTCGGCCGCCCGGCGCCGCACCTCGTGGGGATCCCGGGAGTAGTTCAAGTGTCCCGTGGACGGGTGCGGGCTGCGGTTGGGTTGGCTGTGAGCACAGCAGGGGAGGCTCCGTCCGTGGGCCGGTGGGGAGTTGCGCTGCCAGGCTTCGGGCCGGCAGCCCCGAGGCACCAGAGCGGATGGAGGCCCAGAGCCCTCCAGACCACACCGCCGCTGATCCCAGGAGTCATACGGGAGCTGGCCCCTTGAGGGGTAAGTGCTGTGCCCCCCAGGGACCCACGAGGGGCTGGAGGCAGCCGTCGGGGAGGTGGTGGAGACGAGGTCCACTGGTCAGCCCCCACGTTGCCCCAGATGCGGGATGGTGAGCAGGGGGCCCCGAAGGACTGCAGGCTTAGCTCGGACTTGGCCTCCACACGCTTGGCCATGCGGCACAGCTCGGGCGACAGGTAGAGACAGGGTGGTGGCAGGCTGGCCAGGATCCCACCCTGGCGGCCCCAGAGGCCCACGTTGGCGGGCAGGCCCATCTGCTGGTAGAGCCCTCCCCAGCACCCCCACGGGTACTTGGGTTGTGGGAAGGAAAGAGCATCCTCCTGCTCCAGGTAGGAGTCAGGTCCTCCCGATCAAAGGAGGGCATCGGCCGCAGCTGTGACATCCCGTGGCTGCGATGCGGCCTACGGAAGCCTGAGCGGCTGTAGGGGGATTGTCTGCAGTTCTTCGGCCTCCGCTGGTGGCTGCAGGGGCGGCGGCTGCAGCTGCGGCTACGGTTGCGGAGATGATGGTAGGAGGACAGGGAGTAGCAAGCGGGCCGGGCCATCTTCACTTCCACAGGGTCCAGGGTGCAGTGGATGTGGACATCTTGGGCCTTGGCAGGAGGATGTTTGGGGGAACTTTCACAAGCCTGCGAGATTTCATCTGGCGGAGGCGAGAGTCCGTGAGGGCAGGGCAACTGTCAGAAGAGTTCAGGGTTGGGAATCTGGGGGCCTGGGTTTCTAGGGCCCTGGGAGTAGCAGGGGGTGTGGTGCCCCCTACCTGTCTTCCGTACTTACTTTTCTGATTAATCCAATAGATGGTCTTGTCTAAGGCATTCTGGAGCCCATGCCATACCTGGGGTGGGGTGGGGTGGGGTGGGGGAAAATGAAGGCCAGGCTCTCCACCCTCACCCCCCGTCCCAGCCAAGACCGTTCCTGCAGACGGAGGTGCAGGCTGCAGCTGGTTCCCACCCTCAGCCCTCTTCACCTCTACTGGTGGTCCCCAACCATCGCTGACCATAGTTGCCATGCTGATCCCAATGCTGACAAGAACGACAAGGCCCAGCAGCAGGAGTAGGAAGTCCTCCGCATTCTGGGTACTTTCTTGGTATTGATGGCAGCACCCCAGGTTGTCATACCAGAGCCGGTTTTCCATGGTGGGGGGGTCCTAGGGCCACCTGGGCCGCGGGCCGCCCCCCACCACCACGGGCCCCGATCCACAGTGCACTCATGCCAGGACCTGCGGACACCCACCAACAGGTGAGGGAGCATGGTCATAATGGGGCACGTTGCAGGGAGTCACAATGCCGAGGTGGCCAATCTTTCATCCACTCAGCTGGCCCTTTATGTGGCCATCTCTGCCCTCGGCTCCCACTACATGGAGCCTAGTCCCCAGAGTTCAGTCGGTCCTTCTGTCTCCATGGGACCTTGCTTAACTTGATGTGCAAGCATGGTTGCTACAGATGAGAGACAGTCTTCATAGGGACTGAATCATGCATAAAGGATTTCCTCCATTTCATTGTTCGAGACATTATGGCAGCTTATGTAGCCTGTTGTGATTCCCCACCCACGCCTGCTTGGGGCCAGCAGCGAGGGTGACTAGATGGATGAGTGACAGTAAGAGTCCCCTCTGGGGTCGCCCCACTGCACCATCCCCTCCTTGTCCTGCTGATTTCCCCGTCATAACCCCTCTAGTACCCACCGTACCCACCCCTTCCTGGCCGGGGGTTGCAGCCTTAGGTGTTGGTGGTCACTGGCCCCTTTAGTTCAGAGCAAGGGTTTGCTGCCTTTGCCAGAGACCACCCCAAACCATGGTTTCTCTCCTTCCTAACCAACTGCCCTCCCACTGAGCCAACCCTCCGAGTTGAAAAACGGTTAGCTGCTGTCTTAAGAAAACCACATGAAATTCACAAAGCACAAAATAGATGTAGTTGTTGATATGACAAACGGAATCTACTGTTATCAACCGGTTTCATTGCTGGGGTCTGTGAAAGTGGTACCTGGGGAACCTCAAGTCATTTTCTTTGCACAATGAACATCTCAACAGATATAGAGGAACAGGGAGTTCCCGGGATGTCCGGTGATTAGGACTACACGCTTTCATTGTTGAGGGCCCCAGTTCAATCCCTGGTCAGGGAACTAAGATCCTGCAAACCACACTGCATGGCCAAAAAGAAAAAAAAGAGAGAAAGAAATAGAAAGAGCCAGTGGGCATTTTCCATCAAGACTCCAAACACACAGCAGGTGCTCAATATAGACCCACTTAATGGAATCAGCTTAAAATGATCGATAACGTTAGTCAAATGAAAATGAACAGAGAAGCAGGGTGATTCATAAAAGGCCCATCTGCTCACATTCCAGGAACCCATCTGGTATGGAAGGTGAGGTCTAGTCCCTTCGACCTAGCTCCTTGTTCCCAAGTTGTGTGCGTGTGTGTCTAGAAGTAGGTAGGGCCTGGGTTTCCCTGCTGTCCAATGGATGCAATATCCTGATGAGTTTACATGGGAAACTGAGGAAGGCGGGAGGAGACTCTGATGGGCCAGTAGCAATGGGAATCTACCTGTGGGAGCAGGGGGACGGAGCGTCTGAGGCCATGAAGTTGATCCTTGGTGTCCGCGTGACCATGAATAAGTCACTTGGCGTCTCTGAGCCTCAGTCTCCTCATTTGTGACATGGAAGTGCTAATCAGAGGAGTGAGGGCACACAGGGCTGTGTGGAGGCAGCCCTTGAGAGTGTCCTCAATATTTTATCCTCCGCTCCAAGCCTTCTCGAGTATACAGGAGCTTTGGGTTCTGACTGGGGAACTGTGAGGGCCTGGGTACCCTCACTCTCAGCCATCCCTCCCCAAAGAAACCAGGGCTTCAGAGGGACCACACCTCACCTGTAGTTACAGCCTAAACCTGGACTCTGGTAGGAGCTGGACCTCTGAGAGACTGAGGCCATGGGGATGAGGGTCTCCACTCAAGGGCAGTACTGCCTGGGGATCTGGAGTGGGATTTGGGGGGCTTCCCTGGGCACTAAAGAACAGAGTAGAGGCAGATGGGAGGCTTGGAACCAAGAAGGGCCTGGGAAAGGGCTGAGGACAGGGCCTGGTGAGGCCAAGAGGTTGATGAGGGTCCTCAGGGCTCTCTAGGCCCTGTTGCCAGGGAGATCATTTCCTTAGCAACCAGGCTTCTGGGTGCTGTGTGGGCCCTGGCACCCCCCACACCACCACAAACCACCTCCTCTCTTCTTTTTATTCTTCTCCCAGTCACCTCTCTGCCAGGGAACGGTATACCTAGGCCTTTCCCATCCCCTCAGCCATGCTGGATCCAGAGACCGGGGGGTAACAGTGGGACAGGGCCTCCACCTCCCTGGTCAGCTCCCGCAGCCGCCGCCTCACGTCTCTGGCATTATAGGCTACGCGCCCTGAGGAGTGGCGCCGGGGGATGTCTGCGACGTGGGCCGGGCCCAGGATGGGTGGCTGGGCTGGCGAACACTGCTCCTGTTCTGCCTGGGGCACCCCCCACCCGTTCTTGTGGCTCAGGGCCTGAGGGCTGTGGGGCGGGGGTTCACAGGGTACGCGTAGGCCTGTAGGCCCAGCTCTGACTGCCTTTCTTTTGAGCGGCCTTCCCTCTACAGTTTGCTGGAAGCGGATGGTCTGGGTAGGTGGCTCCACGGCATCCTGGGCCCAGGGAGTCCAGAATCCCTGGGTGGACTGAAAGCCTTCCCAGTCCTTGGGGCAATTCCAGTTGTGGGGGCAGATTGTTGTGTGCCGACGTGGGGGCTTCTCGTCATCGCTGTCAGTTGTCAGGGGCCCAGGCTACGGGGCGGTGGGCGCGGCATGCTGAAGAGTCTCGACGGCGACGGCGGCGAGTGGGTGGGGGGGACACGGTCATTTTCACAGGGTCCATGGTGCACCGAAGGCAGACTGCAGGGGCGCTCTGCTTCGGGGGCTGGGTCTGCTTTCCAGGTGAGCATAACTTAGAAGCTTCTGTGGATCGGGGACAGGTGAGAGGCTGGTGGGGAGCCTGGCTCCTCCAGGGATGGAGAGGCAGGTTGCAGGAAGAGAAGCTTGCATAGTTATGGTGTCTGAGCAGGGAGAGCGGGAGGGGAAGGGGCCCACTTAAGGTCAGGGCTAGAACACCTGGTTTCTGTCTTTCCTATTCCCCAACCTCCCCATCCTCCACTTACCTTTCTCACAAATAACATGAAACACTTGGTGTAAGAAGCCACGGAGTCTGCGCCAGAGCTAGGTGGGGGAGGACACAGTGACTCCAGGCAGGCCCCCGCCACCCGGCCTGCCCCCCAGCCATCCTGCCAGCACCCTCCCACCCGGCCCCACCCTGACCAGTGTCACCATATTGATGCCAATGTTAACGCAGATGATGAGGTCCAGCAGCAACAGGATGGAGTTGCCCAGGTCCTGGCAGTTGTTGGTGCTGGGGCTGTGACACAAGGCCCACCCGGGCCGGGGCCACTCAGCCGTGGCCATGGGGGTCCCTAGGGCCCCAACCTACTGTGCCCACAGTACCACTGGCCGCCTTCCTGTCCCAGAGGCTCCTGGGGATAAGTGGGTCACAATGATGTGGGGCTCTCCCTCAAAATGTGCCAAGAGGGAGAGTCCTGGGCCTGTGTTTGACCCTCCAGCCTGGGCCAGGGCTTAGCAGAGGCCAAACCCTTCACCTTGCATGTCTCTCCTGTAGCCAGCCACCTGCACCAGCCCATAGGCCCTCTGGCCTGTTTGGTGTCTGTCCCCATCAGCCCCTGCCTGGTCCTCTACGCCAGGCTCTGACCTCTGCACAGACACTGGTCCTGATCTTAACTCCCCGAACAACCCCATTACCAATGACAACCTCACCCCAGCACCCACTCCCCCTTTCTCTCTGACCTCAGAGCTGTTCACTGGCAAGGGCTGTGGGCTCGGACCCCCTCCTCCTCTCTCACTGGCAGAGTCACTTTTCCAAGGTTTGTTTCTTTAGAGCCCCACCCCTACCTCCCAACATAACAGCAGGAAAATCCAACAGTTAAACTTTTATATTTACAATATTCTCTTCATCTTTTGCCAGGTTTAAAAATGTGTACAGTGCCGCGAAGGGTTGGGGTGGGGACATGGGATTGTCAAGGAATTGTTCTGGGGACAGGGGCTGGGCACTGGAGTCTGTGGCTGAATCATGGGGTCCCCCAGCCCCCCCTCCCATGCCCCAGTTTGGGGGCATCTGTCTACAGGGTTCAGGGGCCAGGTCCCTAGCATTTAGAAGGCAGGGCTGTTTGGAAAGGAGCTAGACCAGGCAGGGGAAGGGGTGGGAAAAGAACTAAGTTTCCATGGGTGGAGGTGGGGGCAGAAGGGACAGGCAGGAGGCAAAGTTCTGGGGAACCAAGACCAGGGATTTGGGGGTCAGTGGAAGACAGCACTCCACCCCCTATTCAAATTTGGCACTAATGAACCCACAAAATGCCAGCAGACGAGGATTGGCTCCTTCTCGGCTGGTGTCCCTTGAAACCCTTCCCGACATTGTTCCTTTCCCCAGAGGCCCAAACCGTTTCTCTTTGGGCAGTCACCTTACACACATCCTTTCAAATCAAATTCTTCCTGCTGGTGTCTGCCCAAGCGCCGTCCCCCACTGCCCCCTCCATCTGTTCCTCAGTACAGCTGACCCCGTTCTCTCCCCCAAACTGTCCGGGGAAGCCTTTCTCCCCTGCTCTCCTCCCCTCCCCCCTCCACTGCTCCTTTCCTTCAGCCCTGGGGGCCCAGGGGAGAGGGGGCAGGTCAAAGGAGGGGGTGGGCAGCTGAGGGGAGAAGCTGGCTTGAGACCAGGAAGGGATGGCTTCAGAGGGGGACGGCGAAGGGGAGAGGGAAAACAGGGGCAGAGAGGGAGGGATGAGACATGGCGAGAAGAGGGACGCAGGCGGGACTCCTTTAGCTGCCACCTCCCCCTCTCCTGTATCCTACCTGCCCTGGCCCAGGGCTGAGGAATCCTTGGCACGTTTTGGGGGGTCTTCGCCCCTCAAACCCACCTCACCAGTTTGGCACGGATGAGAGATGGTCTGAGGACTGAGGGAAGAAGGGTTGCCCTCAGACCGCGGTGAGAGTTTTGGTCAAACATGCACGGCCTCTGTGGGTGGCAGGTGCCACGCAGCCCCCCACCCCCCAAACTCTAGGGGAAAGAAGGGCAGAACTTAGGGTCTGTTCATCTCCTCAGGGTTTGTCCCTCCCCCTCAGCTTCTGTCAGTTTGAAGTCCTTTCACACCTGCTGTGTGAGAAGTTAAGTGCTGGGCCTGAGGTCCTAAGATGCAGGGAAGTGCTGGAGAGAAAGGGGCCGTCTGCATGGGAAAACGTACATCCACATGCAAGAACATGTTTCCACTCAGAAATGCATCCTGGACCCAGGGGAAGACAAGTTCCCAGGCAGCACAGGGATGCAAGATCTCCTCCCTTCCCCGTGGCAAGGAATGTGTGTCTGTCATCTGTAGAAGGCGAGGCCTGCCCGGGGGAGACCGTGCTTCACCTCACTTGTGCCACGGGGGATACACATGCTTCGCTGGGGCGGGATGGCTGGGGGCAGGGCAGGGGGGCTGTGATTTCCTCGCTACTTCCCAGGCATCACCCTGCGTCGTCCGGTGGCCAAGGGTCGCTGTTTGTGAACACACCACTTCCAGGGTCTCCAGGGGGTGGGAGGAGGGAGGAGGTGGGGGCACAAATCCCCACAGAAATTCTTTGAGGGAGCCAACATGTGTCCAGGGTGGCAAAAAAAAAACACCTCACCCTGCACATGGTTTCTCACCCCCTCATGAGAAAGCACACCTCCACGTGGGAAAATACTTCCGCGTCTCCACACACCGAAGACGGGTGTCCAGACGATGGAGGGGAGTTGTTCAAAGGCCCAGGTCCGGAGAAGAGAACGGGCCACTCCGCGCGGGAGAAGCGCACACATCCCGGCGAGGAAACCCAAGTCCACCTAAAGCACCTCGACGTGCGACAGCTCCACACGACAAAAGCCTGTCGCCAAGTCCTCCTCCCTGCCTTCTGAGCTGGCCGGGAGGGCCGGGGAGGAGGGCTTCCCCGAGCCGCCCCCTATACCCGAGTGGTGGAGTGGGGATGGGGGAGCGTGTTGTTGTGGCTGGTAGCGGTGGGGGGAGACGGGGGGGGAAGGGCCCAAAGGGATGGAGGGAGGGGGCGGCGGGGGAGGGGGTGGCCCCAGGCCGCTGGGCAGCAGGGTCAGGGCCCCGGGGGCCAAGAGTGGCAAATCGTCCGGCGCCCGGCGCAGGGCCAGGGTGTAGTCGGGCGGGCAGGCGGGGCGCAGGGCCTCCGCAGGTTCCGCCCCGACGCCCCCGCCCCACTTCAGCTGCAGCGACACCAGCTCCTCCTCGGGTGGCAGCTCACGGCCGGCAGCAGGGAGCAGGGGACCCCCGCCGGGCACGCTGGAGCCCGAGCCGCCGTGGGGGCTGAGCCGCCTGCACCGCAGCTCCTGCCCCCGGTCCCGCTTGTTGTAGAGGGCGGCGAAGGCAAGGATGTTGAGGAAGAGGAGGGAGGTGCCCACGGCCACGGTGACGCTGAGCTTCGTGGAGTAGTCTCGGGAGTCCCCGGGGAAGCGGTCGTAGGCCCGGGGACCCGGCTCGGGCTTGGGCTCGGGCGGCAGGGTGGCCGGAGGCGGGGGGCGGCGAGTGCCGGGGGCACCAGGGGGCGGGCGCGGCGGCCAGCGCGTGGCGTAGGGAGGGAGGGAGGCGCGTGGTGGTGGTGAAGAGCTCCGTGTGCAGGTTGTGCAGGTGCGGCACGAGCTCCAGCCAGAAGGTCACCTTGTTGGCGCGGTAGTTGTCGCGCACGCGCGGCTTCAAGCCGTTGTGCAGGTACTGCTTCTCCTTGCTGTTGAACTTGCTCCACACCACCTCCTCGAAGCGGTTGCGCTTGGTGTGGATAAACTTGGTGTCCTGTGGCACCGGCTGGTTGGGGTCGCTGTGGACACAGGGGGGCAGGGAAAGGAGGAGTAAGGTGAGGCTCCCATGAAAGGCAGGGGTGGAGGCGTGCTATGGGAGGAATGGGGAGAGAGATGGACAGAGATGCAGAGAGCTGGGGAGACGGGAAGAGAGACAGAGACGGATACGAAGAGACAGAGAAACTGCCAGAGACGGACGGACAGACAGACAAATAGGGATGGAGCCAGACTGCCAGAGACAGTCTGAGATGAGGACAGAGGGGCAGAGAGGGCAGAGACAGACCCCACCAGTGACAGAGGCAGAGTCTGAGACTGAATGAGATATGGAAACATATGGAAACAGAGACACAAAAGGACATGAGAGACAGCCAGGGGGAAACCAGCGAGTACAGAGAAACCAGATCAAAGCAAGCAGAGATATCAATAGATTTCAAGAGAGAGAGGTGGAGACAGCAATAGACAGACAGCACACCCTCACACACACTCAGATACACAGATGGGAGCACTCAGACAGCGGGCCGAGCTCTGGGAGGAGAAGGAGAGAGCTGGGTGGGCAAGGGAGGGAAGGAGAGACAGACTCAGAGCCAAAGGCACCAAGTGAGCCCGCCCCCCAGAAAAGACAGGGACCTCTCTGTCCAACTCTTCTGCGTCTCCAACACACACGGAGGAGCTGTCCGGCAGGTGTCTGAGTCGAGAAGGCAAGAGTGCCTTGATGGAGGAATGATGGCCGTGTGAAGGAGAGGGAGAGAAGGGGCTGAGGATGGAGGCGGTGTGTGCCCTGACCTGCAGGGATGCCTGACCCAGCCCCTCTGGCCCTCACCCGGTCTTGGCGAAGTTGGTCCAGTAGGTCATGACCACGGCGCTGAGCATGACATCATTCTTGGAGAAGTTGCAGGGGAAGAGGTCGGTGGCACCCACCATGGGCACACCAAAGACGTAGGGTAGCTCATCCCCGTGTGCTGCATCTGCCCACTCGGGCCGGCTCTCAGCCTGCAGTGGTGGTAGAAGGTGTAAAAGTAGACAGGGGACTGGTAGTCAGCGTGCAACTTGGCGGTGGCCACAGCCGGTGCCACCCACTGGTGGCTGGTAAAGAGCGCCAGCAGGGTCTTGCGCCACATCTCGCCATTGTCCCTGTCGGCCCAGTCCATGTACATAAACTTGATGGTCTCCCGCAGCACATCCTTGCCCTCCGGGTAGCCATACAGGTTGTCCACAAAGTTGGAGATGGTGAAGTCGAAGGCGCTGGCGGACACGCCGTCCTCGCTCTCCCTGAGCTCAGAGCTCAGGGGACATGTCACTCCCATCCCTGGGGGGAAAGACCGGATTCCCCTCCCTCCCTCCCCAGCTAGCCCTGGCAGAAGATCCCACCCCACCTCCTGCCGGTGTGCCCTACAGCACTTCTCCCCATGCCTGGTAGACCTTCCAAGAAGCCTAGCAGAGGCAGGGCTGGGGGCTGGCCCTCCTCAGGGCATCTGCTGGACCCAGGGGAACCCCCCCCACACACACACAGCAAACCTCCTTCCTGCTCCTAGGAAGAGCGAGCTCCCAAGGCTGCCACTGGAGCTAGAGATCCTGGGAGGGTCCTGGCGTTTCCTTCGACTCAGGCCGTGGGCCTCAGCTCCACATGGTAGCCTGGTCTGTGGGTGAGGGGGTGCCAGGCCCTAGGGTCCCTGGGGGCTTGGTCTCCTCCCCGCCCTAATTCCTTTCTATGGCAAGGAACCAGTTACCATGGCAACCCCCAGCTTAATTACTGTGGCCGGAGGCGGCAGGGTGGGAAATAGCCTGCCTAATGAAGCCAGGGTGCAGCTCTAGTCTCGGACCCCCCAAAGTGGCCTAAGTCCTGAGTTCTGGACCCTTCTCTTGCCATGTCCCCAAAGGATCCCATGATCACTCCCATATGTAGAAGGCCCCTTGAGGGGTAACTAATTCCAGAAGAGGGTGGGAGTCTGAGAGCGCTTGCCAGGTTCCCTGCCCCTGCAGCTCCTCCACGATGCAGCCGCAGTGCCTGTGCTGGCGTCAACCCTGGCCTCCAGGCCCTCCTCTTTCTTGACACCTGCAATCTCTGACCAGCCTGGGCACTTGGGCAAATAAGATCCAGGCCTGGGCCTCCACAGCTGGTCCCCAGTGCCTCTGCCCGCCTCCCTCATGCTGCTAGGAACTTCCCTCCTGGCGGAAGGTCAACCAACAGGTCACTGAGACACTCCCCTCCATCCCCCCACAGACAGCTTCCTGCCTCCTGTCTCTTAGGACCTTCTATGACAACTCCTTCCACCTGACTTTAGCCAGGAGCTCCTAGGTGGGCAGTGCCCTCTCTGTGTCCTCCCCCAATCCTATTCTTCCCTTTGTTCCTGAACCTCCAGTGGCCTTCCAACAGTTCAGGCTGGTCTCCTTCCCTCCGAGGTCCTGTCCTAAACGTCCTCACTCCTCCCCGTTCCTCCCCACCCAGCACCTCCACTCCCAGCGAGGGGGGAGGGGGAGTCAGAAAGGGGAGGAGCAGGAAGGGGGGCTGGGGCGACAAGAATTCAAAACCAACAACAAAAAAGAGGATCAAGAAAGAAGAAAGAAAACAACAACAACCAAAAAACAAGAAGCTCTTGGGGCAGATTCAACAAGAAAAGAAAAAAACCCCCAAAAAACAAGAAACCAAAAAGATCCTTTTTTGGAAAAAAAGAAAAAAGTTATTTGCACTTTTTCAAAATTTTGTGGTGAAACTTCAAGATATTGGGCCCTGTTTTCAACAATGTCCAAATTCTTTAATTTGCTTCAAATGTGCGTTTTCTGCATCGGACAGGCTTTGTTTTAGAAACTGTAGCAGGTTTCTGCTGTTTCGATTGTGTCATCCATTTGCCAACTTAAACTTGTTTTTTTCAAATGTTATTTTGCTCCAGATTAAAATTGTTTTTTCAAATGTTATATTTCCCAAGTTTCAAAACAGTCCGAATGTCTTGGGCTTCCCTGGTGGCGCAGTGGTTGAGAGTCCGCCTGCCGATGCAGGGGACACGGGTTCGTGCCCCGGTCGGGGAAGATCCCACATGCCGCGGAGCGGCTGGGCCCGTGAGCCATAGCCACTGGGCCTGCGCGTCCGGAGCCTGTGCTCCGCAACGGGATTGCGGGGCCACAGCAGTGAGAGGCCAGCGTACCGCAAAAAAAAAAAAAAAAAAAAAAAAGAAATAGCTTCTTTATTTTCAGCTATAATTTGTCTCCCTATAACTTCCACCTGCTGGGACTCACAAACAAATCTAATTGCTTTTGAACTAGCAGAACTATACTCTTATGACTCCCAAGGCTCATTGATGTTACTTGGTTGCTGATGACAACCATGATAGATACAAAGTTTTCTGAGAGTCTAGCTCCATATGAACATCTGCTCCACATTTCCCCAAATTTCTCACTCATTCTCCTTTACAAATTGCTCCTGAGCTATGATTTTACTAAGCTCTTCATGCTCTCAGACATAAACTGAGAGGAATAAGATTTTTTTTTTTTGAGATTTTTTAAAAATTTATTTTATTTTTTTACCTGATGCTCTTGCTTTTCCTCTTGTTGCTTCAGTTCCACATCTGGCTTTGGTCTGAATGTTTGCCTTCTGTCACAGCCCCTGTTGCCCTTTGATATCAGCCTGGGAGGAGCAGGAACTCTGCCAGACTCCCCTAGTCTTCATAACATTGACCCCTGAGGAAGGCTGATAAGGACTCAAGAAAAGCCTATGACAGGGCAGATTGGCAGCCCAGGGTCTGACCTCTGGGAGAGAATGAAGTATTAGTGGGGAAATTCAGGGGTTTTCAAGTGAGGGGCCAAAGCTAAAACGTCCCTCCTCTAAAGGGCTGAGTGTTATTTCTATACATCATACAAGCATCTCCTGTCACGGTTAATTTCATTTCAAAGCTCTACGTTTGTTTTATATTAAGCTGTCCTGTACATATCTATTATGAATAATATTAACCTATTCTATCACCTTCCAAATCGTTTGTCCTATTCTATTCACTTTTATTCTCTTTTTCCTACTTTTCCTCTTTGTTGGACACAAGACCCAGCCTAGAAAAATACTCTTTGGTGAAGGTTTGGCTACCCCTGGGTGAGAGGATTACAGATGATTTTTCATTGAATTTCTTTTCCTTTCCTTTTTTTCTTTAACTTTTCTGTATTTTCTAAATGGCCTACAATGAACATCGTTTGCGTAATTTAAAAAAAACAATTAAGTGAAAAAAAATAAACAGGTAAGAGACAGTTATCTCTTTTGGGGATGCTGGTTAAACTGGAACAAGTGAATATTGGCCAGCAATTATTGATGATGATGATGATGATGAACCTATAAACGTTAACTTACAAGGAAAAAGCGTCTTTGCAGATGTGATTAAGAAAGGATGTTGAGATGAGGAAATTATTCTGGATTATCCATGTGGGCCCTAAATCCAATCACAAGTGTTCTCATAAGAATTCAGTAGAGGGACTTCCCTGGCGGTCCAGTGGTTAAGACTTCGCCTTCCAATGCAGGGGGTGTGGGTTCGATCCCTGGTCAGGGAGCTAAGACCCCACATGCCTCGTGGCCAAAAACCCAAAAACATAAAACAGAAGCAATATTGTAACAAATTCAATAAAGACTTGAAAAAGTGGTCCACATCAAAAAAAATCTTAAAAAAAAAAGAATGAGGTAGAGAGAGATTTGATACCTACAAAAGAGGAGGGGGCAATGTGACCACAGAGGCAGAGATCGGAGTGATATGGCCGCAAGTGAGGGAATGCCGGCAGGCACAGGAAGCTGGAAGAGGCACAAAATGGATTCTCCCCTGGAGCGTCTGAGGTGAGCACAGCCCATGCTGACACCTTGATTTCTGCCCTCGTATGTCAAACTTCTGGCTGTGAGAGAATAAAATGTTACTGTTTTAAACAACCAAGGTTGTGGCAATTTGTTACTGCAGCCACAGGAAACTAACATACTTCTCTCCCCGTAAGTCAAACCATCAAACAACTCTTTGTTTCTACTCCAATTTGCTTATGCTGAAATGGCATTCTGAAATAGGTTTCTGAACACCCCCTCGGGTTTTTTTTTTTTTTTAACTGAGGTTACTGTTCCTATGGAGTTCTGCGTTGTTGGCATGACACTTTGTACCTGTCTGGCTCAAAAGTTATTTCCAGGATAGGAGGCAGAATACATACTATGACCAATAATCAGCACAGCAACATAGTAAACTGCAGAGGTCTGCTCTCAGCTTCAACTTTAACCCTTTTTCACTCACGTCATTTCCAAATTCAGTCTCACTTTTATTTCATTTTAAAATGTATTATTATTATTTCTTGGCCGTGCCACACGGCATTTGGGATCCTAGTTCCCCAACCAGGGATCAAACCCGCGCCCCCTGCAGTGGAAACACAGAGTCTCAACTACTGGACCGCCAGGGAAGTCCCCAGTCTCATTTTTAGTTCTACTACCTACCTTAATTCTCAGCTTCACTCTCACACTGAAATCCTTCTGATATCACTTACTTTTAGAAAGATAAAAAGGACCGTCATGTACTGGACATATGCATTTGGGCACAAGGGACCAAGCTGGGAGTGTGGCACATGATACGGAACCTGAGATTACATGGCCAGTTAAGTGGAAGAGATGGCATGCAAAGCCAGGTCTGTTTAATACAAATGCCCCCACTCCTTCCACTGCCTTTCAAGTTTGGGATTCTGGATTGCTTTGGAGTCTTCAAAATCTGAAATCTACCTAAGTACCTCCTTTTTCCTTCCCAATCAACAGGAAGGACATTTTTGGGGCAGAAGAACTAGGAACTGTATTGTTTTCTCCTTCTTATTCTTTAATGCACTATTAGGGACCAAATCAGGAGAAGGAAGGATAATGTGAAAGATGAGCAAAGAGGGTTTCTCTTCCTTCTTCAGAGTTCCTTAGTTAAGTCCTCTGGCTATGAATAGTACGTTATCAGGCCAGCGAGGAGCTCACATTCTGGCTCTGATACCTCAAAGCAAATGTTCATGATACAGAGCAACTTGAAATCAGTAGCTTGTACAGTGGGTTTTTTCTAGGTCTTGGGAAAATGATCTGGCCACACTGCTGACAGTTGGCGAAGAACTAGAGCTCCCAATTTATTTGTGTTTATTCACCGAGCACTTCAATTTATCAGCCGAGATAGGTATAGCACAGCTTTCCTGGTCAGTAGACACAAACTGCCAAATACCAGCGTCCATCTCACTCTCAATTCATTTGTCAAGATGATTCGGCTAGAATAGCAGACTAGATAGCATGGTGACCAAGAGTAACAGTGCTGGTTCTACCACGCCACCACCTGACTCTGGGTAAGTCTCCTTTCATTCGTTCTCTCATTCAGTCAGCTGTTTTATAAAGCACCAAGGGCCTTGAAATCCTAGCTCTAGCACTTTTTAGCTTAGAAACCTTCGTTAAGATAATCCAAACCTCACATTCCTTCTTTGTAAAGTGGAGATAATAATAGTGCCTTCTCCATACGGTTCTTGTGAGAATGAAGTGCGATGATGTATATAAAAAGGTTAGCATGGTGCCTGGCATATAACGTCAGCTTTTCATTCGATAATCAGTTACTAAGCATTTACTGTGTTCTGAACATGGTACTATGTCCTGGGGCCACCCATCATTTGCACCATTTAGTGACTGCCTTCTTTGGGCCAGATCTGCAACTGTGATGATCTCAAATTGTCCTCGTAACAACTTATAAGACATGCATTATTTTCATTATCTTATAAATGAATAAACTGAGTTCAGGGAAGTAAAGTTGAAGATTACACACCTAGTAAGTAGCAGAGCTGGGATTTGGACTCCTATCTATCTGATTCCAAAACCCATTTACTATCATTCTGCCATGCAGCCTTTACTGTTAGCAAGAAGAATAAGACACATGTCCTGTTCACAATCTAGAGGGGGAAAACATGTATTAAAGAACTCATTGAAATACAACATATGTGATAACACCAGATGTTATCGCATTGTTCTCATTCAGTTCTCGTAACAGCTCTGTGAGGTAGGTACCGTCATTATTCCCTTTTCACAGATGGGGAAACTGAGGAACAGAGAGTTTATGGTGCTTGCAAATACTATAGTCCATATACATGACCACTACACTCTAGTGCCATTCTGGAGAGCTAGAAACATATGAACAGTGTGCTTGGGGTGTTCTAAGGAGTGACAGTGACTATGCTTGTGAGAACAAGATAAGATTTCATAAATGAGATGGTATGTGAGCTGAAACCTGCAAGTAATGCACCAAGTTGAGGGCTTCCGTGGTGGCGCAGTGGTTAAGAATACGCCTGCCAATGCAGGGGACATGGGTTCGAGCCCTGGTCCGGGAAGATCCCACATGCCGCGGAGCAACTAAGCCCGTGTGTCACGACTACTGAGCCTGCGCTCTAGACCCGTGAGCCACAACTATTGAGTCCACGTGCTGCAACTACTGAAGCCTGCGCGCCTAGAGCCCGTGCTCCACAACAAGAGAAGCCACCGCAATGAGAAGTCCGCGCACCGCAACGAAGAGTAGCCCCCACTCGTCGCAACTAGAAAGGCCGCGCACGGCAACGCAGCCAAAAATAAAATAAATAAAAAACATAAAAAAGGACTAACATCATTTGCATAAAGACAAGCAAAAAAACTTACCTTAAAAAAAAAAAAAAAAGAGGGCTTCCCTGGTGGCGCAGTGGTTGAGAGTCCGCCTGCCGATGCAGGGGACACGGGTTCGTGCCCCGGTCTGGGAAGATCCCACATGCCGCGGAGTGGCTGGGCCCGTGAGCCATGGCCGCTGAGCATGCGCGTCCGGAACCTGTGCTCCGCAACGGGAGAGGCCACAACAGTGAGAGGCCCGCGTACCGCAAAAAAAAAAAAAAGGCAAAGGTGGCCTGAATGAAAAATTTACTCTAAATATCTCGACTAATCTTTCAGTTTCCACATAATCATGACATGGAAGAGCTCTTTGCCAAAAAACATTTATTCTTAAAATTTACTTAAGCGTTTCATAGAAACTTTAGTAATAGCCAGAATAATTCATGTCAGCTTAGCAAACTCTTAACAGCAAGCAGAAAGAGCTTATGCAAAGATCCTGTCTTTACACAGTCATAGTTAGGGCAGTATTTTACTTCATCTCTTCACTAATAGCTTTGCTTTCACACTGAAGTCTTCAGACTATTCTGTATACACATTCAACCCATTTTCCTGTAACCAGTTTCCCAAGGAAGATATGTGTGAGTTCACAAAGGGATCTTTAAAAGCTGATAAACTATAGCAAATGTTACTTAACAAATGAGTCTCAGCATATGGACGGAGAAAGTGTTTCTAAGTATTTTTATAAAAAGCATGTCCGGGGGTGGGGGGGATGAACTGGGAGACTGGGATTGACATGTATACACTGATGTGTATAAAAGTGATAATTAATAAGAACCTGCTGTATTAAAAAATAAATAAAATTAAATTAAAAAAGCAGGTCCATATTTCATACTGTTTGCAAACCGATAAAACCTATTCCTCATAGGCAGATAAATGCTTTCCTTTCTCAAAAGGCCTGCTTCCCCTCCACTACCCACTCTATGAGGTCTAACTTGGGTTTTTCCTGAGAGCTTCTATACCACTTGTCCTTTAAGGAAGGGGACAGGAAAAGCTTCTGTGCCGAGTACCCTCTTTGATCCCCTTCTCTATGCTGACCCTCACATCCCCTGCCAGTCCTGATTCTCTCACTCTGACCAGCTCGGTCAACTCTAAGTAGAGTGGTCTAGGGAGCAAGCTAAAAGGTTAAGATCAACGAGTACATCCTTTTAAAGAAATCCATGTGGCTGTTTAAAGTTCATACAATTATTAATTGAGGATGATTAAACAATGCTATTTACCATGCGGAAAACCAGCCCTCTGGCCTTATAGCGCAGTCATTTCGTTGTGAGACAAGGTGCTAATCCCTTTCAGTTCTCAGGGGAGTACAGTTTAATCAGATGCTGTACTTGTGTTGGATAACCTGTGATGGGACAAGCTCGGTGACTCCTCACGTAATTAAACACACAGCGATAACAAAACACATAGCCAGAGGTGGCGAGAACGGTGTCATTCACCCGGTTTTTACGACACAGTGGGCACACAGTCTTCATTTGGGGCAACAGGGGAGAATCAGAATTGTAGTCTAGATGTACCGGTGGTGGTGGAGTAGGCAGGGCAGTCAATGACTTGATGGTTTCTTGGTTTCCGGATGAATACCACCACTCAAGGAACTGCAGGAAGAATACACCCACCGAAAGGCCACTAGAGAGGCATGAGGCGGCACCTCCCACGGCTTGCTTCAGAGCTGACTTTATCTTCCCGCCAACGCTGTTTGGAGAACAGAACAAGGAGGCAAAAGGAGAAACTGTTTACTTAGGTACAATCACAGAACAACTAATACGCATGTAATTCTTACACTTTTCATTAGAATCGTTGATTCAGCTTGGGGATTGAATAGTTGCTGGACTGGCGTTTTCTCTTGTAAGTGTCTATTCGAAACAATTCCTCTTTCTGACCTACCGTATTTTAGGAGTTCTAGGAGCCAAGCTTTGTTTTTAATGACTAGGGCTTTGTTGCTTTGTGTTTTGAGAAAGAAATTAATGAGCCATTCATTATATAGACCTTTTATGGGGGTGGAAGATAGTATATGCAGAAAAAGAAATCACTCACTTAAAAAACAACTCGGCAGTACTGAGGAATATATTTGAACTTGTCAGAGAACACAGACACTAGGAGCGGGGTAGCACCATGGTTAAGAGCAGTCTTTAGAATTGTACTGATCTGGCTTGAATCTCAGCTCTGCCGCCTATTAGCTGTGTGGCCTTGGCAAGGTACTCAAATGTTAGAACTTAGTTTCCTCAACTGTTAAGTGGTGCTAATGCATTTATTTCATTGAGCTGTGATGAGGATTGAGATAATACACGTAAACACCTAGCAAAGGGCCTGGTACATAGCAAGTGTGTGCAAAAATGTAGCCATTATGATGAGGAAGGTTACCAGGATGGCAATCCTTGTTTTATGGACACAAGAATTTTTCGATGATTTTATGAAATACCCCGAAGTGGACTGAAGGGGGTAAATTTCATAAAATTGGGATAAGATTTTAGGATTTATTAATCAAATATGTTGGGGAAATGTTAAGCCTTACCTCCCAGCTGGTTGTTGCATCATGCTGGCTTCGGCTGGTTTGTGCTCCAGAGCTTGTATATCCTGAACTGTAAGTCGACCTAGCCGAACCCCAGCCAGACTCAGCAGTGGTGAGTGATGCTGAGCCTTTCCTAGGATGTATCGAAGCTGCTGTACAAGAAACCAGCCTTCCCAGGCCATGTTAACAAATGGGTAGGCTGCCAAAAAGGCTCTGTAAAATCGTTTCCAGCGGGAAGTAGGGGGATGGATGGAATATTCATCCTCTTCTCTCAGGCTAGAAATCAGCTTCTCCAGCTTCACTTTCAGATAGGGAAGAAGAACCAGGAAAATAACTGACTTCCAAAGCTGCTTCTTTGGGAGACCAGCACTGGCCAGTCTCTGAAGCTTGTGTGTGTCTCCCATTACGATCCTCTTTAAGCCATAAAAGTTTTCAGAAAACGAGGCGCTGGTTTTAGACAAATAATGTTGCTGGAGCAGAAGATCTAGCACGGTGAAGATTTCATCAAACCACTTCCACAAGAAGCCGTAGCAGGCAGGATTTGATTCTGCAAGAACCTAAAGCAAAATAAATAAATGAAATTCATTCCATTACACAGCTACTATGCCTTGTATTTATATTTCCTTTTTTTCCCTCTGAATTTCCACACCTTTCTTTCTGGGTCTACCTTAACCTCCCTGAAGTGCTGGGTATTCAGTACACATAACAAGAGACTCCATAACCATTAAATCATGTGATGTGCATTATATGCTAATTGGTTATTTCAAAACTTAGGCCAACAAATAAATTCAGATTATTGGCTTGGTTTTTACCCGGACGTTCCTAAAACTTTTCAGAGAATTAAATCCTTACCTTGACCACATGCTGAAGAGCAGGTCTCACTGCTGTCATTAAACTGTCCTGTGCTACCACCTCAAAGATGGATGGCTGGTCATCCACCGCAGAAGCAGTTGTGATGTGAGCCCCGTGCTCAGCCATAGTTTCGTGTGTGCACTGGGTTTTACTTTGCCCACAGACTCTCTAGTAAGCATGAACTTTCTGGGGGTGCCAGATGGGTGCTATTTTACAGGAACTGGGCAAAAAAAGACCTCTTCCGGAGGCAGAGGGGAGGGGTCTCAAGTGAAGGTGAAGAATGAAGTCAACGCGGACACCCACGTTAGGGAAGTAGTGTGTGGGAGAGGTGAGTTGATTAATGCTGCACCTCACAGGGAAAAGCGTGACTATGGGAGGACAGGTACGGCGAAGGAGCGGTGGCCTCTCGAGCGGCAGTCCTGGAGGCGGCCAATCACGGACTCCCAATCCGGAGGGCTCAAAAGCCAGGCGGCTCTGAGGGATCGAAGGTGCCAGTGCAGGCCGGCCCCAACGGCCTGGCTCAGCTGTGGGCTGTGCAATCCCCCCGCCCGCGCCAGTCCTTGCGAGCTAACCCCAGGCGAGGGGCGAGGAACCCGCGACGCCGCGTTTGAAAGGTCTCGGCTTTATGTCAGAAGCCGCAACCGGAAATAGAAGCCGCTTGGAAACCTGTGGCCGTGGAGAGGCGCTCTAGCCTCGAACGCGGCCCCGCGACCGGAACTAGAGAACTCTATGATCTCACAGCGACTTCCGCTTCCGCCCCCAGCTGAAAGTAAAGAAGGCTCCAGCGGGCTCGGTTGGAGAGGAGTTTCCCGCGGGTTGGTTTTACTTTTCTTAGCTGGTTTTGCATCGCTGTCTTGTTGGAAAGCCACAGCTCTCATGTCTATCTCTCTACAGAGTCTTTTTGGCAAGGTGTTGGGTCGCCGCACTGACGTCTGGCGCCTGGAGCCAGAGCTCGGCCTGTTGCTGAGGCCTTTGTTCCCTGGGGCGATAGAGATAGAGGCGAGGGACCCAAGGGAATGTGGAGATGGAAGGCTCACTTTGCTTGCGGCGGGGGTGGTGGCTCACTATTTTTGCCGCCTTCGGGAAGGATTTGAAGCGACAAAGCCGAGATAGAAGCCTTAGCCTTATGGCTGCCAATTATTTAAAAAAAAGTTTCCTGCTGGTGTTCAGAATTTGGGACGATTATTTTTCATTCAAGCTGGTACCTTAATTTTCTTCTAGGTTAGGTTACGTTCAAGCAGAACTCTAGGCACTTGCTACACTAAATGAAAATGGTTCCTACCCTCGAACACGGTAGACTGCGTCACATTAGCGATATGAATACAGTGCTAAAACGGAGTGATGCTGTTGAATTCTAACTAGCATGAATTGGGGAGGCTTGGCAGAGAAGGTACTTTTCATTGTATACCAAAGTTAATGTAATTAACCTGACCTTTTGCAAACTGCTTTTACATCGTATGCAATTGCCTTGAGTAGCTGTAGGTTTACTGAATTTGGATAATAGTTAAAGTTCATCTCCTCTCTCTCCAACCTCTCCCCTCAACCCCTGGGCTAAATAGCTAGAAACGGAAGATATTATTTGCTTACTTTATACCATAGAGGACGTTATGGTATAAAGATAGTTAATTGTTTCACATAATGAGAACGCTGGAACAAGGTTTGGGTTTAGTTGTTTCAATAGGAGAAATAAAATCTTGCAAATTAACCGTAATTGTGGTTCCAAAAAGTGTTTCAGGGAATTCCCTGGCGGTCCAGTGGTTAGGACTCTGTGCTTCCACTGCAGGATGAATGGGTTGGATCCCTGGCCAGGGGAGCTAAGATCCTGCATGCAGCGTGGCCAAAAAAAAAAAAACAGTGTTTTATAGTCTGATTGGATACCTGCTGGAGAAAGTCACATTGATGGAAGATTTTACCTTGCAGAATTTTAAGGAGTAGAGATAATGTATCTATATAAAACACCTAGCTTTAGGTTCTTGGTCAGTGGTAGCTCTTACAGAGAGGCTTTTCTTAAGTGAACAGCAAAAAGACAAAGTTGAAAAATAGCATCACCTAAGACGAGTGGGAAGTTAGTTAAACATTGGTGTCAGTTAGGGTTCTTTGGTTACAAGCAACAGAAAACAGGCTAATTTAAACTAAAAAATTAGAAGGATATGGAGTAGCTAACAAAATAAGGAAAACCAGCTCTGAGGGAACAGGAATTACACAGTCCTACTGGATGTTTCTAGCAAGAATTAGCAAAGTGTCATACAGGCATCGTTGTTGCAATGAATGAGCTTCAACAAATTTCTGTCACTGTACTTATGATTCAGATCCCTACTGACTGACCTTGGTTCAGATTTCATCTCCACTCCCTGTTTCACTCTTAGCCAGAAGAGTGCAAGACACCTTAATAGTCCTTTGAGAATATTCCAAAAGTAAACTGATGTTATGTGAGAAAAAAGGCAGTCAAAACTAACAATGTCAATTATTACAGCCAATAAATAATAAACACCTCATCACAAATCCCACTCCCAGGTGTATGGTGTAATAAGTAAGACACAAAAATTGATTGCACTTATGTTAAAAGGTGTGAAGAGCCATCAGATAGGTTAATATGGTGAGTTTAGAGGAAGAGACAATAACAGCTGGGAGAAATGAGGCCGTTCAAACCAGCTTAAACAGAAGCTATATTGGCCTTTGTAACCAAAGGGAAGATCGTTTCTAACCTCACGTTTTATCTCAGCTTCTTTCTGCCAGTTGCTTTCTAATACAGCGATGTAACCTGGTATCTCCTGCATCTTACATCAGGACCAGATGTCCACCGAGAAAGTTTTGTGGATTAGGTGGACCTCAAAAGATGAGTACATTTGGGGAAAGTCGCAGTCATGGTGACAGGGTTTTCCAGGCTAAGGGAGCAGCGTGGATTGTATTTGAGGAGGAAATTGTTTGCTTTAAATATAGAGAGGAAAATAGACCAATAATACATAGTCTATACTGTTGACCATAATATAGAGGCTCTTAAATGCTACTTTTAGTACTTTGCTTGTGGACATTCATTCATTTATTCCTGAATAATTTACTTACTCATTTATTACTGAATACATCCTGTGTGCCAAGCATTATGCTAGGTGCTGGGTAGACAGTAGTAATAAAAACAGACTTGGTATCTGCCCTCATGGAATTTACAGTCTAGTTGGGGAGAGAGATAATAAACAAATAAAGAGACTAATACCTAATTTACAAATGGAATAAGAGGGCTATGATGGAGGTGGCAGTGGGGCCTGGGAGAGAAGAACCTTTTAGACTGGGTAATCAGGGAGTGCCTTTATGAGATTACAATTAAAGTGAGACCTAAATTATAAGCCAGCCAGCCCTGTGTGGAGTTGGGGAAAACGAATATTAGGTAGGAGGAGCGGTAGTTGTGAAGGCCCTAGAATGGGAAAGAGCTTGGCCTATTTGAGAGCTGCAAAAGCTAGCAAGAGGTGAAATGAAGAGGAAATGAGGAGTGACTGAAAGGATGAAATGATATTAAGAGAGGTAGACAGGAGCCTAACCACTCATAGGCCATGGGAAGGAAACTGGATTTTAGTCAAAGTATAATGGGAGGTCACTGAAGGATTTATACACCGGAGTCATGACCAGGTTTATATTTTTAAGATGACCCCTTAATGGTTATGTGGTTACATTTGCTTTGTGGAAATTCATCAAACTTTATATTTTTGGTGTGCACTTTTTGGAATGTTCGTTTATACTTCAAAAAAAGTGAAACAAAAATCTGGCTGCTGTATGAATAATGGGAGGAGAGTTGAGGTTTCTAGTAGTTCAGGCAAGAGGCGATGGTGGCTTGGAATAATGAGGTGAATAGAAGGGATTGGATGAATTTGAAATATATTTTGAAGGTAGGATTGACAACTTGGAGATGGAATGAATGTGGCAGTTAAGAGAGAGAGAAATCAAGAATGACCCCCAGATTTCTGGCTAGTAATTTCTGGCAGTGTAATTTGTTCAAATAATTGCAATCATAGCAAATATTTACACAGTCCATACTATGTGCAGGCATAGTTCTAAGTGCTTTACGTACACTAATTCATTTCATCCTTGTAATAATATTATGATTGGATATTAGTATTTCTCCCATTTTATAGATGAGAAAACTAAAGAGCAAAGAAGTGGGGAAAACTGGGAGAAGGATAGGTTCTGTACAAATTAGGAAATGAGGAGCTGTTGAAAGTTTCTGAACCGGGGAGAGGTATGAATCAAAGATTTTTCTGGTGGCATCTCTTTACAAAATCCACCTCTGTCTTCTATGAGTTGTACCTGGAATCACATTTTTTAAACACCCCCCCATACTCTTATGATTTGCTTAATTTGGGTGGGCCATATGTGCAGCCTTACAATCAGTGCGGTTAGCAATTTGGTGGTGAAGTTTGGGGACTAGGTCAAGGCTAGAGATAGATATTTTGGAGTCATATGGGTAGGAAAAATGATTGAACCCATGGTATTGCTAAAGGGTTAGTGTAAAGAAAATGTATGAATATAGAACTTAAAATGCTTGCTACTTTCTCCCTCAGATACCATCCTATATCTCTTCTCTTTCAGCCATACTTTCTTATGGAGTTATCTGTTTTCATTTCTTTACCTCCCATTTATCTTCAGACTTCCACAGCATGGCTTTTGCCTTCATTATCTCTGCTGATGGTCTCAGCAATGACATCAAAGACCTTTGTGCTGCTAAATCCTTGGACACTTTTCGGCCCTTCCTCCTTTTCTCTATAGCAACTGTTGTTGTTGACCACTCACTCATACATTTATCCACTCATACATTTATCCATTCAACAGATTTTGGGGAGGGGGCGGCTAGGCCTCAGAGATATAGTATATAGTTCCTATACTTTCATAGAACTCTAAAAACGTCCTAAATGATTATGACCACCTGCTTTTCCTTCTACCTCTCTACTTCTCAGTCTGCTTTGCACTTTGGATTTTTCCCAGCTTCTGCCTCAGGCTCTCATTCTTCACATTCCTTTTTTGTTTGGATAAAGACTTTATTATTACTTAGAGCAGTTTTAGGTGGGAAGTTTTCGTTTAGAGGGGAAGGTACAGAGATATCTAGGTCTCGGTTTCTGAAAGGAACCTACTTTTGTGTAAGCACGCCTATTACATGCTGGGAGCCTTACCTACTTTAAGCTTCACAGGCTGGAGAGAGTTGTATCACTGGATTTATTTCACAAGTAAGACTAAGGTTGAGGAGACGTTAAGTAACTTTCCTAATCACATTCAGGACAGGGATTCGGTCTCAGATGGATTCAAACTCAGATCTGAGGCCATGTCAACCTCTTTTCCTTGCACAACTCTCCACCAGTCCCACTGCCCTTGTATGGTCTTGGGCTGGATCACCATTGTCCACATTCCTGAACTGGCCAGGGAAATTAGCTGGGTTTTTTTTTTTTTTTTTAAGAAAACAGGGTGTTTCACTATCCCTATGTGTAAGTTTTTAAGACAACTCCTGTGCGAGGAAACAAATCCAGGGAATGTCAGCTTGTTTAAAAGATCCATTCCGATAGTCAGTGAACTTCCTCGGAGGCCCGGACCTCAGGTCGCTTCCCGACTGCGCAAAATTTTTCCATCTCCAAGGCGACAGAGATGACCGCCTTTCTGGCTCTCCCGCGCGCCTGGATGACGTCACACGGCGAGGCTTTCTGAAGTCAGAGTTTCCTGTCCACCATCTTTGTCCCTGGCAAAGTGGGTTTTGCGCAGTGGCTTAGACCTGGAGAAGGAGTCGTGACGTGCAGGAAACCATTACAACAACGCTCGGGCCGTGCTCTGTGGCTGCTGCTGCCACCCCTGCCCTTGCCTCCGGTGAGTTCAGGGCGGCTAACTTTGGGGTGTGTCCCCCTTTCATGGGGAAGGGGGCCAGGCTTGGTTGGAGACGGGCGGAGGAGAGGAATCTTAGGAGCGTGACCGTTGAAGATGGAGTGAGCCGTCGGGTGTGACCGTTGTGAGGAAGAGGGTTGGAGAAAGGAACTCCACCGCTGGAGCGGGGTGAGGGAATCCGCGGGGTGGCAACTGGGAGTTGGGGGGCACTGGGGAAAAGATATGTTCGAAGTGGGGGGTTAGGAGGGCCAGAGGCCAGGGGTGTGGCCGGTAGAGACTGGAGGCCGAGGGGAGAACCTTCTTCCCGGTTTGGCGTCGTTCACTGAGAGGCTGGGACGTGTCCAGGTACCAGAAGGGGAAAGGGGTTCCCCCAAAGTTTTGCTCATAGATGGGCAGACCTCGCCCGTCTTCTGTAATTTGAGGTTGAGACACCTCTCCTCCCTCACCTCGTAATGGGGGAACATATCCCTAGAATCTTGACCACCTGGGGAGAGAAGAGAAATTCCTGACATTGGAGAAAGGGAAGAGAAACCTCCAGAATTGACCCGATGTGAGAGAGGGGGAAGCAGGTGGGAGTAAATCTTAGCCCGGAGTTTTTTCTTTCTGGTCTTAGAAGGAGCGGTCTGGTTTGAGAAAGACTGTAGATTAAGACAGAGATAAAGAAACTGGAACTTCCTGTTATTCCATATTCTTTGAATCCAAAGAATTGATTCATGCTCTCTGTTTTCAGAGCACTGAAAACAGTGCCCATTTGCGGGGCAGACTTTTTTTAAACTCACCTGGCTGCTTCATTATGAAGCAGTGTGAATAAAGTGTGAATGCTTCATTAAACTTTGACTTTTAAGAAGTGTTTTTTAAATGCCAAACACTTATAATCATGTGGTTTAAAAGAGAAAGTAAAGAAAACTCAGTAAGTTTAGAAAAGGAAGAATGACAAAGGAAGTGGTCTCAGTGAGGAACAATTTAAATTATTAATTACCTCCCTGGTATAATTCTGTTGCTTAGCCTCAGGGTACACTTACAGAGTCATAATAGAAAGCAGCAGATGAAGGAGATGAAGCTGTACAAGAAAACGTGTAACACATTCCAATGATGACTAAGCGTGGTGGTAAGATGAGAACTGTTTGCAGGTATCTTAATAGTTTTAAACTCCCAAAGAAGCAGAAAGTATAGTGTGTTCTGCAAATAGCCTCACTGAAAATTGGGTGGTAAACTTAATACAAAGCTAACGTTCTGTGACTTAAGAGACTCAAGAAAGTCCTGTTCTTCCATCTTTTCTTTTTCTTCTTTAACACACCCGTATTTTAAAATATTACGAACCAAGCTGAACAGGGAACGAATCAGGTAGGACGCATTTTCCTTTCTTCCTTCTTTTCTCTCTTTCCAGGCGTAAGTTTTCCAGAGTTTATTTCAGTTAAGAATTGAATGTAAAACTTTTGAGCTTTTTTCTTACCGGATAATATTAACAAATTATTTTGTGGCCATTTTTAAATGGAAATTGCAGGTGTGTCTGTTGTAATGAGTTGTCTGCTGTCATTTCTTAGGCAATAAATGATACCTGAAGATGCCATTGTCTTTGCATTATTGAAATATCTGATTAGCACCTCTCACCCTTGTAATGAAAGATTGCTGAGATGACCTTTCTGCTTTATAATTTGGTCAACTGTTTACTTTTTCCCTACTAGCACCAACTGTGTAAAGTCCTACTTTATGCGAAGAGGGGATTTAGTGGCCTCACCAGCTCTAATTTAGCTGCCATTTCCCAGAGAGCCATTTGAAATTAAGACCCTATTAATTTTTTTCTGGCCGTATTCTCTTTATGGGCACCGGAAGGAGGGAGGAGTAGTTGAGAAGGGACTTTTAGAACCTATATTTAGTAGAAGCTAGGTTATGTTAAATCTAGATGTATAATCCTGTACAGGGAGACCTTTTTTGAAATGCAGTGACGTCATACTCTGGGCTAGGAAAGTTAGAGTGATTGTGCTTTTGACTGTGGCAGCATTATTTTTTTTTTTTTTAACAATGTCCTGAGGTCATACCTCAGGTCCTCAGAACAGCCGGTGACTTCTCTAGTTTGATCTGGTAAAAAGGTAGTGCGACTTCCAGCTCCATGATGGCTTGGCTTTGCCGTGGGACTCTTCTGAGGAATAAATTCCCCCCGCTCCCAGAAGGAACTTGATTTTTGAGGCTCTTCAGCAAATACTTGACTTACTCTTTGAACACTATCTTGGCTGCTTTTTCTTTGGCTTCTAAAGCAGACAACAGTTTTTTTTTTGTTTTTTGTTTTTTTGTGGTACACGGACCTCTCACTGTTGTGGCCTCTCCTGTTGCAGAGCACAGGCTCCTGATGCGCAGGATCAGCAGCCGTAGCTCATGGGCCCAGCCGCTCCGCGGCATGTGGGATCCTCCTGGACCGGGGCACGAACCCGTGTCCCCTGCATCGGCAGGCGGATTCTCAACCACTGCGCCACCAGGGAAGCCCCAGACAACAGTTTTCACCATCCTATGTTTTAGAGAATCTGACCATATTCATCTCTGGTGTGTGATTAAGAGTGTCTCATTAAAAAAAAAAAAAACAGTGTCTCATTTAAAAATATATACAGGGACTTCCCTGGTGGTGCAGTGGTTAAGAATCCGCCTGCCAGTGCAGGGGACATGGGGTTTGATCCCTGGTCTGGGAAGATTCCACATGCCACGGAGCAACTAAGCCCGTGCTCCACAACTACTGACCCCACGCGTTGCAGCTGCTGAAACCCACGCGCTCTGGGGCCCATGTGCTGCAACTGCTGAGCCTGAGTCCTGCAACTAATGAAGCCCGCGCACAGCAACGAAGAGTAGCCCCTGCTCGCCACAACTGGAGAAAGCCCATGTGCAGCAACGAAGACTCAACGCAGCCAAAAAATACATACATAATGCAATTTTTTGAGGTGAAATTCACATAACATAAAATTAACCATTTTAGAGTTTGGTGGCATTTGGTACATTCACAGTGTTGTGCAGCCCCGCCTCTTCTCATTTGTTTTTGTTTAGGCTAGTTTATTTTTATTTTGGGGGAGTTTCTTTTGGCTTAAGTCAGGAACTGACATGATAAAATGTTGCTCTGCCAATATGTGTAAGGGATATTTCATTACTGTTGTGTAGGACAGTGCGAGATAAGAGAGTGGTGTGTTTCTCCTTTCTCTTTAAAAGCAGGGGTTCTTAATTTAGGGTCTAAGATCATGTACTTGATTCTCTCCTCTTCCCTGAAATTTTGTGGGCTGGTACATTATTCTCTAGTTAAGAACTTAGTGCTCACAATGTAAAAGGACAGAAATCTATTCCTCGATGATGAAATTTGTTAGGGGAAGTAATGAAATGTGTGGGTCACTAATAAAGGTACGATTTAAGACTAGGTTAATTTAATGTTTAACAGATTGTGCTGAAATTTTCTGTTAAAAATTTAATATATGTGAATGTGTATGAGAGCTTTAGAAAACAGAACGATTTGGGGGCCCTTTTTCAAAGAAACAGTGAGAAATTCCAAGCAGCTTTTGTCTTTAAATGTTAAGCAAGTTTTAACTTTTGATGATCCCAAAGGACTAGAGTGGCTTAACAACATCCTGGATAGACCATAATGGCCTTGAGCTATGGGCCTCCTGTCAGGCTCTAGTACTGTAATCATTTCTGTATACTGGTTTTCCTCTTTGTATATATAAGTTCTTAGATGATAACTTCAAATTTATTCCAGGTCTTTTTTTTAAAATTAATTAATTAATTTATGGCTGTGTTGGGTCCTCATTGTTGTGCGTGGGCTTTCTCTAGTTGCGGTGTGTATGGGCTTCTCATTGCGGTGGCTTCTCTTGTTGCGGAGCACGGGCTCTAGGCTTGTGGGCTTCAGTAGTTATGGCATGTGGGCTCAGTAGTTGTGGCTCACAGGCTCAGTAGTTGTGGCACATGGGCTTAATTGCTCCGTGGCATGTGGAATCTTCCTGGACCAGGGCTCAAACCCACATCCCCTGCATTGGCAGGTGGATTCTTAACCACTGCACCACCAGGGAAGTCCCTATTCCAGGTCTTTTATGTGAAGGACTCCTTTCTTCAGTTTGCCTACTTCACATTTAGTTTACATTGTGAATGGATTAAATGATTAAATGGATTAAAAGATTATAATTCTTTGAATTTCAGCTAGAAAAGACATTATGAAAATACTACATAAGACAAGCCTCTGAAGGTAGATAGCTAGTGGGAAGCAGCCGCATGGCACAGGGATATCAGCTTGGTGCTTTGTGACCACCTAGAGGGGTGGGATAGGGAGGGTGGGAGGGAGGGAGACGCAAGAGGGAAGAGATATGGGAACATATGTATATGTATAACTGATTCACTTTGTTATAAAGCAGAAACTAACACACCATTGTAAAGCAATTATACCCCAATAAAGATGTTAAAAACAAAAAAGACAAGCCTTTGTTACAGGCTCACTTTAAGTTATAACGATTAGTGTCAAATCAGAAATTTCTATATTCTGTAATGATTTGTGTGAGTTCTAGCTCACTTCTTTTAACGAGGTAAATTCACTGAAATTCTTGTACAACCTAAAAGCACTATTGTATAAGGATCAGTACTATAAACATTAAGTAGCTCCTTGGAAAGATAACAAATGAGTCTAATTTCCCTTAAATAGTCCAAGTAGTACATTTTAGAGAACAAATTTGAGCCAACCTTTTTTCATTATTTTATGATTTTCTGGCTTTTTTCCTTAATTGCATTGATTTGTTGAGTGCTTAGGTCTTTTTTCTCAGATCCATAATTACCATTGTGTGTGGAGGTATTATCACTCAAGTTTGCCAAATGTATTATCACTCATGTTGTTTTGACCAGAAAATAATGAGTAGGTGCCAGGGCATCTGTCCAAAATTTGGTGATAAGTATTATTAATGATGGTGGTCAGTAAGAAGATAATCATTTTTTTAAAAATTTATTTATTTGGTCGTGTCGGGTCTTAGTTGTGGCAGGCGGGCTCCTTAGTTGAGGCTCGCTGGCTCCTTAGTTGTGTCATGCGAACTCTTAGTTGCGGCACGCATGTGGGATCTAGTTCCTGGACCAGGGATCGAACCTGGGCCACCTGCTTTGGGAGCGCAGAGTCTTAACCACTGTGCCACCAGGGAAATCCCAGAAGATACTCATTTTTGAGATACTCATTTTTGAGTGCTCATTTTTCTTTATTAAAAGAAAATTTTAATGTATGTAAAGAAGTCAAGTACATTGGACAAAATCTTAGGGTTTCTCAAATCAGAAAACACTGTCTCATTAGTTGGGGAGAAATGTGATCAGTCCATGCTGTTTTGGTTTTACCAGTGGAGCCTTATGTCAACTGGATTAATTCTGGAAATTGGAACAGAAAAGTTAAAGTTGAAGCTGGGATCCATGTTCTTTTAAGTTTTAACACCAGTTCTGATTCTCTTTAGTACTCAGTGTGACTAAACAAATATCTCAGTTTTTTGCATTGTTTTTAACTGTAAACTGATATTTTTTATTTTGGGGAATTATAGGTTGTTGGAAATATGAAAACCGTAATTTTTTTAAAAATCCATTCATAACACCTCTCTACGATGTTTGCCTCTCTAGGTGTTTGTCATGAAAGAGTATTGTCCTACTAATCTAGGCTTTTCTTTTTTTTCTGAAAGAAATTCCTTTTATTGATAGTTGCATGTAATGGTGAATAGGTTGATAAAATTTTTTTCTCTTTCAGTTTTACTCTGTTTCAGAATATATGTCTTAGAGTGACTCCATCTTGAGGCAGGGAAGTAAATCAGATTTGCTTTAACGGAAAGTAATGGGGAGATCTTTTGAAACAAACTTTTCCTTATTTTAAATATTGGAGTGACTAACTGAAGATGTATTTGTAAAAAAATGTAGCTTTAGGTCTTGGAGGCTCTGAGGAGATAATTGTGGATAAAATCATAAAACTATGATAGGTTCAGATTATCACTCTATTCCATTAGGCCTTTGGATTTTGTTCCAGTTAGCTTTTGAGGCAAGGATTACATTCTTAATTATCCTTGCATCCCTTTGGATCACCAGTGATGGTGGTAAGGATGAAGATACTTTCTGAATGCAGAAATTCTTGTATATATGATCTTAAAATTAGTTGAATGCCTTGCTGGACATAAATAACTTGGTTAAAGGAATTCTTTTCTCTTGCTATAGGTGCACATTAAAGATCCACAACCATGACTGACTCCAAGTACTTCACAACCAATAAAAAAGGTCAGTATGAGAACCTGATCACAACCTTTTTTGAAGATTCTTCAAAAGTCATGGTGTAAGATTGTTCCAAGTAGAATGCTCCTGACCTCTTCAGACATGTATGTCTTGGACCATCTCATTGGGGATATTCTACAGAAAAGTGTATTGAGTAAATTATTAAAGTATGGGTTTTTAAAGATACGGCTGTGATGCACATCATTTTGACTTGAAGGTTTTAGTGAAAGGAAGAGATCCAAGATTGATCCGTTGAAGATTGATAGATCTGAGGAGGGTAAAAGGAAGAAGCACATTTATTTTCTCTTTTTTAAAAAAATTGAGTGCAATTGGTTTACAATGTTGTGTTCGTTTCTGGTACACAGCAAAGTGATTCAGGGGTGTGTGTGTGTGTGTGTGTGTGTATATGTGTGTGTGTGTGTATGTATGTGTGTGTGTATATGTATACATATATATATTCTTTTTCAGATTCTTTCCCATTATAGGTTATTACAAGATATTGAATATAGTTCCCTGTGCTATACAGTAGGACCTTGTCGTTTATTTAATATATACTAGCTTGTATCTGCTAATCCCAAGGTCCTGATTTATCCCTTCTTCCCCTCCTGTTTGGTAACCATAAGTTTATTTTCTGTGTCTGGGTGTTTCTGTTTTGTAAATAAGTCCATTTGTATCATTTTTAGATTCCATGTATAAGTGATACCATATATCTGTCTTTCTTTGTCTGACTTACTTCACTTAGTATGGTAATCTCTGGGTCCATCCATGTTCCTGAAAATGGCAGTATTTCATTCTTTTTTATGGCTGAATAATACTCCATAGTATAAATAAACCATATCTTCTTTATCCATTCATCTGTGGATGGACACTTAGGTTGCTTCCATGTCCTGACTATTGTAAATAGAGCTGCCGTGAACATTGGGGTGCATGTATCTTTTCGAATTAGAATTTTCTCTGGATATATACCCAAGAGTGGGTTTGTTGGATCATATGGTAACTCTAGTTTTTTGTTTTTTTTTGCGGTGCGTGGGCCTCTCACTGTCGTGGCCTCTCCTGTTGCGGAGCACAGGCTCCGGACACGCAGGCTCAGCGGCCATGGCTCACGGGCCCAGCCGCTCCGCGGCATGTGGGATCTTCCCGGACTGGGGCACGAACCTGTGTCCCCTGCATCGGCAGACGGACTCTCAACCACTGTACCACCAGGGAAGCCCGTAACTCTAGTGTTTTAAGGAACCTCCATACTGTTTTCCATAGTGGTTGCACCAAATTCTTTTATTTTTTACTTGGAAATAAACATTTTATTACAAGGAGTACTACTAAAGCAATACAGCAATAAAAAGTAAAAATGAAAGTTCTCTCCCTCCCTACTCCTGTTCCTGATGGGAACTCTTTATGTATCCTCAATCTTTTCTATGCATGTATTAATACATATGATTTTTAAAATTTTTAACAAAAAATGATTATGCAAAACAATGCATGGAAATTTGATACTTTCTTATCCTTCCACACATGATGATTTCATACCATCATTTCTGAATTATGGCTATCAAAATGCATAATCTCAGTGTAATCATGAAGGTACACCCGTGACAGCTGAGGGTGTTCTATAAAATGACTGGCCTGTACTTTTTAAAATTGTCATTATCATGAAAGACAAAGGCTGACCAGCTGTTTCAGATTAAAGGAGACTAAAGAGACCTGACAGTAAATGTAATGCATGATCCTGCATTGGATCCTGGCCCAAGGAGGATGGGGGTAAAATTACTATAAAAGACTTTATCAAGATCTTTGAATAAGGTTTATAGATTAGATAATGACAGTATATCATTGTTAAATTTCCTGATTTTCATCATTGTATTATAGTTATGTAACATAATTCCTTGTTCTTAGAAGTTATACACTGACATATTTAGAGTTGAAGAGACATGATGTCTACAGTTTACTTACTCAATGAATCAGAAAAAAATGTATAAATATATAAAAATATGATAAAGCAAATGTGGCATAATGTTAGCAGATGGGGAATTTTGCAACTTTTCTTTAAGATTAAAATGATTTCAAAAGAAAAAGAAAATGGGAGGGCACACATAGTGGCCTGGAGCACCAGAAAATTTTCTAGAAAGCACAAGCATATTTCTGTCGTTTGGAGTTATTTAAGGGTAAACTTCTATTATAATACAGAAAACACCATAGAGAGTTGCTTAATTACATTAGCTACTACTAGTCCATGGCTTTCAGCCTTGCCTGCACATTGGAATTGCCCAGTGAAGTAAAAGACAATAGGTGATGTCCAGTCCTACCCCTGCAGATATCCTGATTTCTTTGGTCTGGGATATGGCCTAGACGTGGGGTTTTTTTAAAATCTCCCCAGAATTTTCTGATGTGTAGCCGAGATTGAGAACTGTTGCTAGCTGCTAGCAATGCTTGGTAGATTTGATTCAGGGGAAAAGGAGGGGGAAAGATAAGAATTTAATAAAACTGTAGTATGTGTGAGATACCTTGCCTCTGTGCTCCTCCTTGGCTCCACCCAACTTCTTGCTGTTTTTACTGCTTATAGCGTACAAAAGCATTTAGCCCCTTGGCATTCATTTTCAGCATTTTTTCTTATTCTCTTATCATTCTGAAATGTATTTATTTCTTCTGTTAACATTTTGTGTGCTTTGATGGCCAAGATGTTTCTATAATAACACAAAAAGATGTAATTTTAAAACTCACCTAAGTTTTCAAACCTTCACTTATAATGGGTCCTGGTAACCTTTTTTTAATTCAGGGATTTTTGTAAAGGTTTGAGACTTACAGATGAATCATGGCTGGGTAAATACCACATTTTAAAAAATGGATAGACTGTGTTCCTTTTACTTCCTGTAACACCCACCAGAACTGCCACTGGAGCATATTCTTTAAATTTATGCTGTTGGAGTTGGAATAATTTCAGTTATATCCTGTTTTGATTCTTCAGCTCCTGCTGCTATTCACAATTCAGATTTTCTGAAACTGTGCTGCTTGTCCTTTACTGTTTTCAGAAGTAAATGATGGGAACCCTAAGAGCTGGATTTGGCAGCAGAGGACTTGGAGAAGAGGAGAGTGACTCTTTAAAGGGCCCAGCTTTTCTGTCTGTGCTATTTTTGCAGCTGTCAAATAAAAGGGTGATTTTTGTAACGGTTTGTTTGCTTTGTTAGCGATGGATTTTGATGTAACAGGCTTTTTTAGTGCTCAACTTCTGTGCTTCTTGCCAGTTCATCCTTCCCATTTAGAGGCTTCAGCAGATCACCTAGTTTGCTGCCCCCACTATTTCTGTACTGGTGAACGAGGTTAAAGTGAACATCAAGAACAGTCATAAAGGTGGAAGAAAATGAGGCAATTCTGTGGATTGAAAGTTGACGTGACAATAGTCAACTTCTTTTTCGTGGTCTTATAGTATATTTTCTTCTTTCTTTTAAAACCAGTTGAGGGTGGTTAACCTTTTTTCTTATTTCAGCTCCAGCTTTCTGAAGATAGGTGAGCCTGGGCCTTAAAATAGTGGTGACAGTCCTGGCATTTCACGGCGCAGCGCCTGAGCAGTCAGTCATTTAAGATTATACCTTTAGAAATGACTCTGGTTTGTACCATTCTTGAAGCTTCAAGATTATTATTTCTGTTCTTAGATTGATTGAACAGGATAGGGCCTTAAAGCCCATTATCATCTTAAAGTACTAATTAGAGCAGTGATTCTCAACCCTGATTATACATTAGAATCACTTGAGGAAACTTTAAAAAATATGAACGTAGGAGTTCTACTCCTTGACATTCTGATTTATTTGGTCCAGAGTGGAGCCTGAGCATTGGCATTTCTAGATACTTCCCGGGTAATAGTGTGTAGCCAACGTTGAGAAACACTGGATTAGAGAGTCGGGAGAAACAGTTCTAAGGCCAGCTCTGTCACTCGCTCACTTAGTGACCTTTGAGCCTCAGTTGTTGAGTTGAGAGTAGGTGAATGAGGAGTCTCTTCTGGTTTGAAAACATTGATTTGTGAACCTGTTTGCTGCCTGCATTTATTTTTTTCCCAGGACTTTGAAATTCTGACGGGAGATCATCCCTCCGATGCCGTTCTCTCCCCATCGTAGTAAGATACCATGAGATATCTTTCCTTTTTCCTACTTCTATGCTTCCTGAGATCTGGCTTACACCTTCCTCTCTGGCGATAACCCCAAAATAGCATCCTTATCAATGCGTTGGTTAATATTCTAGGGATTTGAACTGTACCTATCCTATAATTTTTAAATAATCTTATTTCAGTTGCAGCTCTGCCACTGGCCAGCTGTTGTGTTACTTGCTATATAGTACAGTATTCTGCTCTAGTTCTCTGATCCTGGGACCTCACCCGTTTGTTGTCTTTTAGGAGAAATCTTTGAATTAAAGGCTGAACTCAACAATGAAAAGAAAGAAAAGAGGAAAGAGGCTGTGAAGAAAGTGATTGCTGCTATGACTGTGGGGAAAGATGTGAGGTAAGGGTAATCTCTTCTGCTTTGCTCATTTTAGACTCTTACTCTATGGCTTTTACTGCTTTTTTTAAGCAGAGGTCTTCTTAGAAGCCCATATGATTTAAATTTATTTATTTACTTATTTATGGCTGTGTTGGGTCTTCGTTTCTGTGTGAGGGCTTTCTCTAGTTGTGGCAAGCGGGGGCCACTCTTCATCGCGGTGCGCGGGCCTCTCACTATCGTGGCCTCTCTTGTTGCGGAGCACAGGCTTCAGACGCGCAGGCTCAGTAGTTGTGACACATGGGCCCAGTTGCTTCGCGACATGTGGGATCTTCCCAGACCAGGGCTCGAACGCGTGTCCCCTGCCTTGGCAGGCAGATTCTCAACCACTGCGCCACCAGGGAAGCCCTACTGCTTTTTATTTAAAGCTATTACAGTCAGAACATATAAGAATGAGTTTGTCCCACTGGAAACATCAGGAAGTGTAGTTGCTTTTATATTAACTCTGTGACTAAGTTTTTTTTGTTTTTTTTAAGAGTGAAACGAGTTTGATTTCACTTGCATACAGATCTAGCATAAAACCTCTTGAGAGCTGACACAGTTACAAATCTGTTGCTGAGGTAGTTTTAGAAGATGATAAAAATATACTGAGAAGCAGAAGCCCATGTGTACTTCAATTGGCTCAAGCCAGTGCCCTCAACTTTACAACTCTGCCTTTAATTGCCGAATTCAAGATGAAAATCAGTGGTAACAAAATCCAAAGGGTCTTTTTTTTTTCCTCTCTTTTTTCCTGTAATTTAGGAAGGCCATTTGGAAATAAATAAGGATTGTCTGCAGGCCCCTGAGGATTCCCGAGATCCTTTCCATGAAATCCATGAAGTCAAAGCTATTCTTGTAATAATACTTAGGTGTTATTTACCCTTTTCACTGTGTTGACATTTGCATGGCTGGTGCCTTAGTGTGAATTAAGGCAGTGGTGCCAAACTGTAAAAGTAGTCATTGTATTCTTCACCATCATGTGCTTGCAGGAAAAAAGGGCAGTTTCCCTTAGGACTGTCCTGCATGAAGCACTAAAAATTTATTTCAGTAAACCTTGAACCTTGAGTTCAGGTCTTTTTAATACTCTGTGTGATGAAATAGGAATTAGGCATAAAGTACTTCTACTGCATAGCAAAGTGTGACAGTTGACTTGAAAAAAAGCCCTTGCACAATTGTTTGACTTGGGAACACCATTTCTTTGTGAAAGAAAGATTAACAGACAGAACTATAGTTAATCAGACTTCAGTATTTGGGAGACATTTTATAAAAAATGAACAAAGTGAACCTGTCACTTCAAGGGAAAAAATTTGACAGTAGATAAATTTCGACTTTAAAGTAAAAATTAGAGTGTTGGAAAACTTGTATCTCCCATCGTGAGCTTGATAGCTTCCCAATGCTTAGAGATTTTTCTGATGAGATTGGTGGTGAAATTAATGACTGTGATTATTTGCTGCTGTATAATGAAATATGCCACCATAGAGAAGATCTGCATAACTCATTGAACCAATATTTTCCAAATGACCAGTGCATACATCACAAAATTATGCATGGGTAAAATATCCATTCAAAATAAGTGATAAATGAATGGAATTTAATGCAACCAAGTACAGAAAGTTTATTGATATGGTTTCAGATTCCATATTGTACCTAACTTTTAAGAAACTACCATTTGTGGACTAAAAACAAAAAGAAAAACAACCATTTGTTTAGCTTTAATGTATCAAAGGAGAACATCCAGTTATATGAAAAAGCTATTAAAATACTCCTCCATTTTCCAATTTATATACGTGTATGCAAATGGATTTTCTTCTTACACTTCAGCTAAACAACATTCTGCAACAGGTTGAATGCAGGAGCATGTGTGAGAATCCAGCTGTTTTTGTTTAAAGTAGACATTAAAGAGATTGGCAAAAATTAAAACAATGTCATCCTAATTTAAAAAAATAAGTAAAATAGGTAGACTTTTACTTTAAAATATTTATGTTACTATGAAATGCATTGATTTTCCTTTTATCAGTTGGGTCAAATGCTGCTGATAAGAAATGGATGAGTGCAAGAAGGCCAAGTAAATTCCAGCATCTAGTGGTGGATGTAAGGTGTAGTAACTCAAACATCTGAGAAGGTCCTGAGGCTAATGATGACCTTCCTAATGTCATTAAGAGAAGGGAAGTTTAAATTTAAGTGCATTCTGTGTCAGGCACAGGGACAGATGCTTTTACTTACAGTGTTTTTTATAGTCCTCATACCTTCTGAACTAGAGGTTATTCTGAATTAGAAGTTATTCCATGTTAGAGATCAAGCAGTGTATACTTGGAGAGGCTAATGAATAATCCCAAAGTCATACAGCTAGTGGTAATGTAGCCAGGATTCTAACCTAGGGTCTGGGTCCCAATATCTGTTACTGGTCACTTCCTTCATGGGTGTATATATACAATAGAACTTAAATGTGTACGTGGCACACACGTATAGAACTGTTTCATTTTCTGAAAATGGTTAAAATTTTGAATAAAGACCCTAATTATCTGAGAACTGTTTTAATAAGGAAACTAATCAAATAAGTTCCCACTGGTCACGGATGGAAGAATATGTGCCTTAAAAAGCATAACAACTGTAGTGCTTTGAACTGCAAAGAATTGATATGAAAAATTATGGTTAATTTTTTGTGACATAGTGATTTTTTTTAAGTTTGTAAAGATATACACTAAAATATTATATATGAAATGTATGTGCAGGATTTGTTTCGAAATTGTTTAGAGCAACTAGATGGGGTAGGGACTGGGGGAAGGCGAGTGGGTTGAGGTTGTGTATGAAACAAGATCGGGTATGTATCAATATTTGTTTGCAGCTGGGTGATGGATACATGGGTTCATTAAACTGCTGTCTCTAATCTGAAAATTTTCATAGTAAAAAGTTTTTTAAAAATCTATTTTTAGACATCTTCTTGGGACCATTATTATAAATTCTTTAGTAATTCATTTCTGTGGTAAGTATTATCACTAGTGGACATTTGTCCTCACATCAAATCACTTTTTAAATTAAGGCTGTTTCTTTGTGTTCTGTCCAACAGCCTGGCACCAACATCTGTTCGCTTTCCCTTCCTCTTTTCTCAGCTCTCTCTTTCCAGATGTAGTGAATTGTATGCAGACTGACAACCTGGAACTAAAGAAGCTCGTGTATCTCTACTTGATGAACTATGCCAAGAGTCAGCCAGACATGGCCATCATGGCTGTCAACAGCTTTGTGAAGGTAACTTTTTCCCAGGGGCTTAAGAACAGTCTCTTCTACCTCAGAAAACCTTTTCAGAAGTGTCTCTTGATATGGTTAGTGTCTGCATTGCAAATAAGCAACCTCTGTTCCAAAAGAGGGCCTCTAGAGAAGTATTGGCCACTGAGTAGGAATATTCATGATTTAAGCATTCTGTATGCCAGAGTTTGTCTTCCAGTTCAGACCATATGGTGAGCCTTCTGTCAGCTGGGCTTGGTGCATCCTTGCCAGGTGGGAGAAGAAAGCCAGGTGAAACCTCACTGTTTTATCTTCCAAGGCTGACAAAAGTTGGGCATATCAATGTAGTGTCAGTAACCTGGGGCTTTACCTATTTTATCTTTGTAGAAATTATGTTTATGGTTCAGACGTAGTGGAAACTACAGGAGCTACCTTTTAATTTTGTTTTATTGAATAGGTCTTACAATAGTTGATTAACTTTTTTGTTATTGTGGAAATTTTCAAACATATTCAGGTTGAGGGAATAGTATGATAAATTCCTAAATATCTACCTTGTAGTTTCAGTAGTTACCAACCTATGGCCAGTTTTGTTTAACGTAAACTCTCCATACATGCTTTCCTGACCCCCACCTCCTCTCCTACTGGATGATTTTAAAGCAAATCCCAAACATCTTAAGAATGAAAAAATCATTTAATCAGCTGATCATTATAGAAAGTCCTTAATATTATTGGATATCCAGTCAGAATTCTATCATTAGATTTGATGAACACAGTAATAAGGTTGTTCTTATTAGGGTTTTTGTTTTGTTTTGTTTACTTCTTTTTCCTCTGCCTGGAATTTAGTCTACATTAAAAGCAAAAATCAGACAGCATTTCTAAAATTAGCTTCTATTAAATTGTTTTGGAAAATAAACATGCTTTCTTCCTTCTCATGGAATTTTTGTTCGTTTTCTGTGTTCAGCTACAATGTACAGGATCATTGTAACATTACATTCTTTCTGTGTGGTGATTCATAGATGGATGATATCATTGGAAAGAATTTAGTTTACATTTTTTGGAAGTTAGCATGTGCATAGGTTTATAATGTTTAAAGGAATTTTTTAATATAGAACAATTTAAGGGGTGTTCCTTCTTGGTAAGTGTTCTACTTGTACTGTGTTTGGAGGCACTTGCTAGGAAAGGAGAATGTATGTTAATCAGGATTTCAGAGGGCCCTCTCTGCTGCTTCACGCAAGGAACTTATGTTGGGCCCAAACCAGCTTCTAGATTCTCCTTTACTTTCTTGGCTGTAGGCCCCAGATATCCAGCCCTCTTTTCTCCCTGCTTAATATTTGTGGAGTGGGACATATCTTTCCAATTTCTGATTTTTTGTTGTTGTTGTTGGATTTTTTTGTGGTACGCGGGCCTCTCACTGTTGTGGCCTCTCCTGTTGCGGAGCACAGGCTCCGGACGCGCAGGCTCAGCGCCCATGGCTCACGGGCCCAGCCGCTCCGCGGCATGTGGGATCTTCCCGGACCAGGGCACGAACCTGTGTCCCCTGCATCGGCAGGCGGACTCTCAACCACTGCACCACCAGGGAAGCCCCAATTTCTGATTTTATCCTGTACCAGAATACAAGCCCAAAGCCCTTTTCTGCTTTTAGTGCAGGTCCAACAATGGCCATGGGGATGGTAACACCAGGTATCTAAGCTTCTGCCCAGCTCTGGAATGAATCCTATAGGGCATTTCTTCATTGTGTATGTAAAGTAGTTAAATGAATTCCTAGCCTAAACTCTTAAATAGGCAACTGTTGTACTTAGGAAAGGAATCGTATGGGAGATGTGGGTTCTGGTGTAGAATGAAACTGGAAGCCTACATTAATTAAATATTCTTTTGTTGCTTATATAAACCAGACTGTTTAGTTTTCTGGTTTATGTACACCTGTAGTTGTCAATGATTGTTTTTTATAGGACTGTGAAGATCCCAATCCTCTGATTCGGGCCTTGGCAGTCAGAACCATGGGGTGCATCCGGGTGGACAAGATTACAGAATATCTCTGTGAGCCCCTCCGCAAGTGCTTAAAGGATGAAGATCCCTATGTTCGGAAGACAGCAGCAGTCTGTGTGGCAAAACTCCATGACATCAATGCCCAAATGGTGGAAGATCAGGGATTTCTGGACTCTCTGCGGGATCTCATAGCAGATTCAAATCCAATGGTAATATGTTTCTGCGTTTATAAGAGAGCAGTATTTAAAATGGGTCCCTTTAAAAAGCATGTTTAAAATAAATTTTATCTTTGGGACATTGAGCCATAGGTTAGCTATGTGAAGCATGACTTCTTTGTGTCCCACAGATTGTCTGTCTCACACCCTACATGTTTCTGAGCTGAAAACCAAGTACTAAAATACAAAGGTGGTTTTTTTTTTTTAATTGAAGTGTAGTTGATTTACAATATTGTTAGTTTCACACGTACAGCAAAGTGATTCTGTTTTTTATATATATGTATTTTCAGACTATTTTCCATTATAGATTATTATAAGATATTGACTGTTGTCCCCGTGTTATACAGTAAATCCTGTTGCTTTTCTGTTTTATTTTTTAATTTTTCTAGGTTAATTTTTTTTTTTTTTTTTTTTTTGTGTGTGGTACGCGGGCCTCTCACTGTTGTGGCTTCTCCCGTTGCGGAGCACAGGCTCCAGACGCGCAGGCTCAGCGGCCATGGCTCATGGGCCCAGCCGTTCCGCGGCATGTGGGACCTTCCCGGACCGGGGCATGAACCTGTGTCCCCTGCATCGGCAGGCAAACTCTCAACCACTGCGCCATCTGGGAAGCCCAATATTTTTATTTTTTATTAAAAATTTTTTAAAATTGAAGTATAGTTGATTTACAGTATTGTGTTAGCACAGCGATTCATATATATATATATATATATACACACACACACACACACATACATATATACACACACACACTTTTTCAGATTCTTTTTCCTTATAGGTTATTATAAAATATTGAGTATAGTTCTCTGTGCTATACAGTAGGTCCTTGTTGGTTATCTCTCTTATATGTAGTAGTGTGTATATGTTAATCCCAACCTCCTAATTTATCCCCCCCCTTTCCCCTTTGGTAACCATAGGTTTGTTTTCTATGTCTGTGAGTCTGTTTCTGTTTCGTATATAGATTCATTTGTATTATTTTTTAGATTCCACATGTAAATGATATAATATTTGTCTTTCTCTGTCTGACTTACTTCACTTAGTATCATGTTCTCCGGGTCCATCCATGTTACTGCAAATGGCAATATTTTCTTCTTTTTTATGGCTAATATTCCATTGTGTGTGTGTATATATACACACACACCCTACATCTTCTTAAGCCATTCTTCTGTTGAT
Source organism: Grampus griseus (assembly GCF_964374135.1). Classification (NCBI taxonomy): domain Eukaryota; kingdom Metazoa; phylum Chordata; class Mammalia; order Artiodactyla; family Delphinidae; genus Grampus; species Grampus griseus. Next base: position 25,326,874 of record NC_139014.1, read on the forward strand.
GGGCATTTGGGTTGTTTCCATGTCTTTGTTTTTTAAAGATTAGACTTTTTTTTTAATTTAATTTATGTATTTATTTGGTTGTGCTGGGTCTTAGTTGCGGCTCGCGGGCTCCTTAGGTGTGGCATGCGAACTCTTAGTTGCGGCATGCACGTGGGATCTAGTTCCCTGACCAGTGATCGAACCCGGGCCCCCTGCGTTGGGAGCATGGAGTCTTAACCACTGCGCCGCCAGGGAAGCCCCTGTTTCCATGTCTTGGCTTTAGTAAATAGTGCTGCTGTGAACATTGGGGTGCATGTATCTAAAATACAGGGGTCTTAAAGCAAACCTTTGTATAATACTTACCCCTGTGTTTGCTCAGAAACAAACCGGTTCTTTCATCATTTTCTTAAAGAAACTTTACCTTAAAGTTTTGAGACCTTTTATTTCTCCTATTGACATTTTTAATTTTGCCTATATAATGAAGGAGAGTAGGTCTCAAAGTGGTACATTGGCTCTGCTAGTAACTGAAGTTCATTTGAATTGAGTGATTGGTCATTAAGTATCATTACTGAGAAGATGGAGGAACTTAGCCACTTTCTCTCCTTTTTTTGCCTAAGGCATTCTTTATGTGGAGTTGAATAACACTGAGCTAATCAGTGGATAACCTCTGAATATTTCACTGTTGAACTTTTTGAAAGAGAGAGTTGGATTTGCTGTGAAATAGACGTGTCTCACTTGCAAATTACCTGCTCAGATCTCTGCTTTGATACTTCATTTGGTTCATCTTTGGGTAACCTTGGCTTCTATTTATTATCTTTGAAACTTAGTATCAAGGTCAAAAAATGAAGTAAGCCACATTTTTGAAAAGATACTGTTGTTCTAATTACTATCAGCAATCCTTTAGCCACCTTCTAGGCATAGAAGTGATGTGGGTGTATATGCTTAAACTGTGACTTTACAGGGTATAATCACCACCGTCATTGGAAGATTCAACCCTACGTTTTTCACTCAAGCAGCCCTGTGTGTCACCTTTTTTTTTTTTTTTTTTTTGTGCTGTACGCGGGCCTCTCACTGTTGTGGCCTCTCCCGTTGCGGAGCACAGGCTCCAGACGCGCAGGCGGACCGGGGCACGAACCCGTGTCCCCTGCATCGGCAGGCGGACTCTCAACCACTGCGCCACCAGGGAAGCCCGTGTTACCTTTTTAAAAATTCCATAAAGAAATAAATTTATAAAGCAGTAGTATCTGTTTTTAGAATGTTTAGCTGGTACTAAGTTGTATCTTTGACATTGCTTTTGATTCACTTTGTTATTTTGAGCAAATATTCTTGAAATTTTCTACCTGAGGACAGATGAGAAGATTGAAAGTGTTTGGGCTTTGCTCTCCAAGTTTTGGACATCCAGATGAGCAGAGTATCATGTACCCTGTGGAAACTTTTAAAATATTCAGTGGGCCTATGAATGTGGAGTGGAGTGAGGTAAAAATGAGTTCTAGCTCATATAAGCAATTCCAGTTCAGGGAGAAAAAGGCATCTTTACACTAATGTAAATTTTTCAAAGCAGAACCTGTAAAATTAGATCCTCAGGGGTAAGGGACTAACTGAGGGTTTAGTAAAGGCTTTTTTTTTTTTTGGTACCCCCGTAGCACTTAGAGATCTTTATCCAAATCAGTTGAGAGGATGGAACAATTCTGGAACAAGCCTAAGTTGTCTGATTTATTCCAAGTTTTCACTGTAGTAGAAGGGTTGGCATTTGCCCAGTCCATAGTACTCAAGTAGTATATGTATACCATTAATTTATTTATACTTTTCAATATGGGAATTTTCAAACAATTCAAAATTAGAGTGACTAAATGAATAAATAAAATGAACTCAGTTACCATCACCAGATTCAATAATTATTAATATATGCCTGTTTTTTACCTGTTTTCTTCTTCCATCCCCTATCTATATATAGGTAATTTAAAGAGGCCACACATGAATGGGTCTCTATTTGAATTTAAAGTATCATGATATTATAGTAAACCATAATGCTTTTAATAATTCTTAACCTGTTTTTGTTCTTTTGGGTTTTTTTGCGCGGTACGCGGGCCTATCACTTTTGTGGTCTCTCCCGTTGCGGAGCACAGGCTCCGGATGCGCAGGCTCAGCGGCCATGGCTCACGGGCACAGCCAGTCTGCGGCATGTGGGATCTTCCTGGACCCTGCGTCGGCAGGCAGACTCCCAACCACTGCGCCACCAGGGAAGCCCTCTTAACCTGTTTTTATACAACAAATCAGGAGGTGACTTGGGGAGATTTTCTTAAGTATTTTTTAGAAAACTTTTAGAGAAAATTTACAGTTACTTGGTAGGTTTGTGAGAAACTGTTTCAGGAATGCCTTATGTTTTATTGTGTCTTTATTACAGATTTTCCTAGGACAGGTGTCAGCATTAGAGATTAAATTGTTGGACCTACTCCCCTCTAACTAAATAGGAAATTTTTCTTATTCTTGTCAGACTTATTAGTAGCAAAACTTTTCCCTGATATTGTTTGACGTCTTGCTAGTAAGGTGCCCAGGATACAGAATTTAAGGAGGCATTCATTCTCAGGTGCCCACTCTACCTGCACAAGCCTGAGAGTGGGATACCTCGATTGCCTCACTCTGTCCTGGCCTTATTTTACATACATTCAAATCATTTTTTGAGCTCTTCATTCTTGTTACTTAAGTGAAGAACTGAAAATCTTGGACTAAGAGATAACCAACACATATACCCACGTGCCTACTTTCATTCTTGAACCCATACTTTTTTGTTTATTTTTTGCGGTATGTGGGCCTCTCACTGTTGTGGCCTCTCCCATTGCGGAGCACAGGCTCCAAACGTGCAGGCTCAGTGGCCGCGGCTCACGGGCCCAGCCGCTCCGCTGCATGTGGGATCTTCCCGGACCGGGGCACGAACCCGCGTCCCCTGCATCGGCAGGCGGACTCTCAACCACTGCGCCACCAGGGAAGCCCATGAACCCATACTTTTCATCTCAACTGTATGTCCTGTTTTTTTGCCAGAAGTATTACAACTGTCTTTAGATCATTGATTTTCCTTTTATCAGTTGGGTCAAATGCTGCTGATAAGAAATGGATGAGTGCAAGAATGTCAAGTAAATTCCAACATCTAGTGGTAGATATAAGGTGTAGTGACTCAAACATCTGAGAAGGTCCTGAGGCTAATGATGACCTTCCTAATGTCATTAAGAGAAGGGAAGTTTAAGTGCATTCTGTGTCAGGCACAGGGACAGATGCTTTTACTTACAGTGTTTTTTATAGTCCTCATATCTTCTCAACTAGAGGTTATTCTGAATTAGAAGTTATTCTAGGCCTTTCTCACCTTCTGAGATGGCCCACACTCTGTGGAGTGTGTTTCTCCTTAAATAAATACACTCCTTACCTAAAAAAAAAAAAAAAAAGTTATTCCGCGTTAGAGATCAAGCAGTGTATACTCGAAGAGGCTAAAGAATAATCCCAGGACTTCCCTGGTGGCGCAGTGGTTGAGAGTCCGCCTGCCGATGCAGGGGACACGGGTTCGTTCCCCGGTGCAGGAGGATCCCACATGCCGCGGAGCGGCTGGGCCCGTGAGCCATGGCCGCTGAGCCTGCGCGTCTGGAGCCTGTGCTCCGTAACGGGAGAGGCCGCAACAGTGAGAGGCCCGCGTACCGCAAAAAAAAAAAAAAGAAAAAGAATAATCACAAAGTCATACAGCTAGTGGTAATGTAGCCAGAATTCTAACCTAGGTCTGAGTCCCAATAGCCATTACTGGTCACTGCCTTCATGAGTATATATATACAACATGTTTAGAACTGTTTCGTTTTCTCAAAATGGTTAAAATTTTGAACGGATAAAGGCATTAATTATCTGAGAACTGTTTTACTATGGAAATCCTCCAAATCCTCTTAATCTGATGATGGGTATGGGTCCTATTTTACTGTTCTTGAGGGGGAATTTTGTTCCACTTTTTCAGAAGTTGCTCCACATGGTGGCAGCACTGTACCAGCAAATATCAGAACCTCTTGCAAAAGGAATTAATGCTTCTAGGGTGTTCTGCCTTAGTAGTTTTCTCGTAGCTCACTTTAGAAGGGCATCCTAGATGTGAAAGCACCAGAACATCTGGAGAAATTACTTTGAAATTGGAGGGTAGCATGTTGACAAAAATCTGACTACTCTTGGGGTTATGTTGACCTTCAGGTTGATTCCTGGTAGTATGCGTTGCTACAAGTAATAGGACTTTATTATATTTTCATTTCGTGTCTTTTATGGGGGAATCTCACACACCTCATTTTCCTGCAGTTGTTTCTACCATTTTATACTTTAGTTAAAACTGACTTTCCATGAAATACTATTTGAAAGAGAAAAGATAGTTTGAAGTAAAAAAATTCTCACTGTTAAGTCCTAGGTTAACCTCCCTGAGTCTGTTTCCTCTTCTGTAGAGTGAGAGGTACCAACTTAGAGAGTCGTTAGGAGTATTAATTGAACTGTTGCATAAAAAGCATCTGTGAAAGTGCCTGGCTTATGAGAGTTCATGAAATGATGGCTGCTGCTGCCATGATTATGAAGTAGACATTAGGCAAAGGTTAACATTATTGCTACAATATTAATTTAAAGGGTTCTGACCCCTTTGATAGCTATACAGGTTCATATGGTAAAATCTTTCTGAGAGAATTAAAGCTAAACTTATTTCCAGACACAGATTTATTAGTCCATTATTTTGAAAGTAAACGTATTCAGAATGAGGAAGCACTTTGGCACGAGAGGAAAATAGCTCCTATGATTTCTTCACAAATAATCAGAGTTTTGAGAATTCTGTCTCACTAAATTGACGTTTGCAAGAAAGATACACTTTTGGGTGATAGTGATAATTCTCTAGCTTTTGCCCATGCATTAGGATTTTCCCTCCTTACTGCAGTTTTCCTTTTCTCTCTTAGAGGCATTTTGAGGTATTCCAACTTCAGTTAATGTTTACACCAGAATCTGCCACTCCAGAGACTCTCTTGACAGCCCCACCACATGTACTTTGCTTTTTGTTTGTGAGCTCAGGTCTCCTAAATCCTTTGGCTCAGCGCCTTAGCCCCTTTGATCTTGTCTTCTAAGCCTTCTGAGTTCTACCATCACTCTGAGAACTGCCCCTGGGAATGCCCTTCTTCCATTGCTCTATCCTGTCTGCCAAAGCACAGACTACTGAATTAGTTAAACAAAACAAAACAAAAACAACCCCAGAAACATATTTTCGTTTGTTGAGGGTTTTTCTGCACAAGCAGCATGCTCTCAGAACTTGGCCCGGTATGGCCTTTAGCAACGGTTCTAGTTAAACTGCCAGCTTCTTTTAATATGAACTTATTTTGGAAAGCTGTTTTATGAAAAGTAACATTTTTTTTTCTCAGAAAAAGTATGTATTTTATCCATGTGCTAGCCAGCATGTAGAAGCCACGTGAGATTATGACAGTGGTTCTTAACTGGGGACGATTTTGCTTCCTGGGAGACAGTTGGCATTGTCAGGAAACACTTTTGGTTGTCACAACTGATGGGAAGGTTGCTACTGGCATCTAGTAGGTAGAGTTCAAGGATACTTTAAACATCCTGCAGTGCACAGGGAGCCCCCTACAACAACATGAAGGACTAATTTGTTTTAAAAACTTAAATAATGCCTGACATATAGTAAATGCTTAATAACTGACAGCTATTCTTGAGAAACAGATCTAACGTGACGTACTTTCTGATTATTGTAATTTCTAGTTAGACTTTAGAAGGTTTGTGGTGGTTTGCTGTCTGTCTGAGATGATAAATGTTGAAAAACTGAAGTCTCTCTAGATCACTTTGTAAATTTGAGAAGGATTTTTGTCAGAATATGTTTGTTGTCCTCGTGGGCAACGTTAAATCATTTATTAATGACCTCATTTAATTTAGTACTTCAATTATATGAATTCTGTTATCCCTAAATATATATCAATAAATAGGAGAATAGTTATAAAATTAAAATATTATATAGAAGCGAAATTAGAAATGCGTGATGCTCTTCATGCCCAGCGCCCATAAAGGAGTACCAGAGCTGGTAGAATTTTAGGCATGTGTGAGAGTGTCAGTATGTGGTAGGCACTGGGTAAGAATGATGTAGGAGGTAACATGTTCACTCAGTCTGTGTCTGGATGCCCCAAGTAAGTAATGTTGTATTTGGTACTAAAAGATGAGTTGCTGGTAATTTCTGCAGGATCAGAGTGTTGAGTAAGTGGAATCATTGGAGGCTGCTCTGTTATAAGGGCAAGTGCCCATCTCAGTGCTTTTCGGTTTTTAAATTCTTGCAGAGGAAGGAAACAATTTTTGTTTTCCTTTATGATAAACTCTGTGGAGATCTTTTTATGTGTATTCTCACCTTAGGAATTTTAATCATCAGTTTTCATTTTATCAGTTATCACTAACTTACGTTTTTGGGTTTTTTTTAAATCTCATTTTGGGGGCGGGTTTTTAGATTTAGAGAAAAGTTGCAAAGACCATACAGAAAGTTCTCATATACCTATCTTCACACAGTTTTACTTAATGTTAACATCTTACATAACCATGGTACCTTTGTCAAAACTAAGAAATTGGCATTGGTACATTACTATAAACTGAAGTACAGACTTTATTTCACCTGTTTCAACACAAATATCCTTTTGCTATTCCAGGATTCAATCCAGCATACCAAATTGCATTTAATCACTTCCTTTTATAAAGAGTTGACTCACTCTTCATGAAAGTATCTCAAAAACAGAAAAGTGCTTTGTAACTGTGAACTTTTTTTTTTTTTCCGCTCCAGTACTAACACATGAGGGTTAAAACTCAGGCTCTGAAACCAACCAGACTTGGATTTGTATCCTGGTCTGCCATTCTTAGCTTGGTGGTCTCCCTGAACATCTCAGTATCCTCGTCTACAAAATGGAGATTATAAACAGTGCCTCTATCATTGGAACGTTGTGAAAAATAAAAAGAGGGCTTGCAAAGCACTTAATAGTGAACCTGGTATAGAGTAAGCCCTTAATAACAACAAAGGTTTCTTTATTGTATAGCGATCGTGGTGCTGGTTATTAGTGATTTTAGAAGGGTTAATATTTCAACGGAAAATTTATTTTTTAAAGATATTTAATTCTTTTTTTAAATTAAGCTGTTTTTATTATTTTTTATAGTTTTATTTTATTTATTTTTCACTGTGTTGTGTCTTCGTTGCTGTGTGTGGGCTTTCTCTAGTTGCGGTGAGTGGGGGCTACTCTTCCTTGCGGTGTGCGGGTTTCTCATTGCATTGGCTTCTCTTGTTGCAGAGCACGGGGCTCTAGGCTCACAGGTTTCAGTAGTTATGGCATGCAGGCTCTAGAGCGTAGGCTCAGTAGTTGTGGCACACGGGCTTAGTTGCTCCACGGCATGTGGGACCTTCCCGGACCAGGGGTCAAACCCATGTCCCCTGCATTGGCAGGTGGATTCTTAACCGCTGTGTCACCAGGGAAGTCCCCAAAATATTTAATTCTTTTGTATACATTATTTAAAGCCAGGCATTATTTTTTAGGGTGATTCTGAGGGCAGCTTATCCACAAATGAAGTAAATCTATTTACAATATTACTTAACACATCATTGCAGGATTACTTTTAAAAGATAATTGTTCAAGGATATGCCTAAAGCAGTTTTCGTAGGCAACTTCCTGAAAACTGGATCTGTTGTACATAGTAATTCAGTAGTGTACCGAAAGATCACGGCTTATTCATTTCTTAGTGTCCCTTTTAAAATGATCTCAAGGCTCTAATTTGGCAGGGGATTACTTACTCTCAAAAGGGAGATAATGGTGTGATAATAAATGTTTTGTTTTGTTCATGTTGCAGCATGCTTTTGTGTGATTTAGGGCTGGTGTGCCAAGTAACTCTTGGCTTCTTAGGAGTGCCTTTTGTCCATTTGTAGATATTTATTTGTAGTGTTTTAGCTTTGTGAATATTCGCATTTCATCAAAACACATCTTAAGCTACTTATGTAAGCCCCTTAAGTAAGTAATGAGTTTTATTGAGTCTAATTTTTAAATCTTACTTGTTACCAGATATTCAGACTTTCTTGCTGTAATGGGATGTGTTGACTCCACTAGGTAGATGTGTTCACTTAGCTTCCTCATTCTGGGAAAGAAGATGGGGGAAAAAACGGAACATTACAGAATGTCACATGTAGTCAGCATATTATTAGTTGGCAGTCTGGACAGTGTCTTGGATTAAAGCATGACTGTAAAATTAACTGGTACCGTATAGTCATTGTATTCTTTTTTTTTAAATAATGCATTTTAAAATTTTTATTTATTTATTTATATTGGCTGCGTTAGGTCTTCGTTGCTGCACGCAGGCTTTCTCTAGTTGCGGCGAGCGGGGGCTACTCTTCGTTGCGGTGCGTGGGCTTCTCATTGCAGTGGCTTCTCTTGTTGCGGAGCATGGGCTCTAGGCACGGGGACTTCAGCAGTTGTGGCATGTGGGCTCAGTAGTTGCGGTGCGTGGGCTTCAGTAGTTGCAGCACACGGGCTCAGTAGTTGTGGCTCGAGAGCTCTAGAGCACAGGCTCAGTAGCTGTGGCGCATGGGCTTAGTTGCTCTGCAGCATGTGGGATCTTCCCGGACCAGGGATCGAACCCGTGTCTCCTGCATTGGCAGGCGGATTCTTAACCACTGCGCCACCAGGGAAGTCCAGTCATTTTATTCTTAAGGAGATGCTAATGACTGAAACATGCTTAGAATAAATGCCCTGTGCTTTAACGTGTTATTTGAGGCAACTCCATAAAGAAGAAAGTGAGATTCTGAACCGTTGCTGATTTTCAAGAGGATAAAAGTATGCAAATCACCTTTATTTTCCATTATAATAGTTTTGGTCAGTTATTCTACTGCGTTCAATTTATTCAGGTCTTCAGGGGCAGCAGCCAAAACGATTGTAAATTGAGTGGGAAAATTGAAGTGTTTGTTCAGAGTGTGTGACCTTGAAGGTCATTGCTAGAAATGAAAGTCTTCTAAATATAGTTAATTGGAGGAAGTCACTATATTGGGAAGTGCTATCTTTCTTGGGTTCTGAGGCTATGAAAATGAGTGAAATTAGAGAGATCATTCAAAGGGACAGGGAAATGTGTGAGAGATTTCTCCTAAAGGAGCTTCTGTCTGTGATACTCTACTCCCAACGTATATCTAGATTTCCTTCTAGAGTTCTTTTTTTACAGGATCATTTTTATTTTAATCATACCCACCACTCCAGCTTGCTCCTTAAAAAAAAAAAAAAAATGAGGTCTGGGACTTCCCTGGTGGTCCAGTGGTTAAGACTCCACTTGCAGGGAAGAAGATCCCGCAAGCCGCAGGGCGCAGCCAAAAAAATAAAAATAAAAAAAGTAATGTCAAATTTATGTCCTCAGAATTGCTGCATATGAGACAGGGGTAGCTTATAAATCAGATTTTATAGCTGGATAGTAAATCTTGCCTCTTTGAAGTGCTGCTAGGATGTGATTATCTCTGAAATATATAAAGTAGGAGAATACATTTTTCTCCTTGTATAAATCTGCCTGGAAATAATGTTTTGATTATATTATTCTCCCCAGCTCCGATTATTCTTTCCCTTTCCCCCATTTGAAGTTCACAGCTCTTGGAACTTCTATAAATGCAGGCGGCAGAGTGATTAGCACTCAGACACTAGAATCAGATACAGGCCTTGAGTTTGTTTCTTTTTTTTTTTTTTTTTTTTTTTTTTGCGGTACACGGGCCTTTCACTGTTGTGGCCTCTCCCGCTGCGGAGCACAGGCTCCAGACGCGCAGGCCCAGCGGCCATGGCTCAGGGATCCTCCCAGACCGGGGCACGAACCCGTGTCCCTGCATCGGCAGGCGGACTCCCAACCACTGCGCCACCCGGGAAGCCCCAGGCCTTGAGTTTGTATTCAAGCATTTTCCCTTTCCAGCTTTGTTGGCTAAGCAAGTCACTGAATTTCTCTAATCCTATTTATAAATTCATTTTTAAAGCCTATTTCCTTATCTGTAATAGGTGGATTTTGATAGCAACTACCTTAGAGTTGCTGGGAAGGTAAATGGCATAGTAAGTGTTCAGTAAGTTTTAGCTATTATTGTCTTTTATCTCTTTGTCCAATTCTATTAGGCATAGTATAAAGTAAGTCAGAACACAAACTGCTTACGTTAAAAAAAAAATCAGCAGACTCCAAGGGTCCACAGTGAACTGTCAAATTGAAGGGGAGTCTGTAGTTAGGGCAGAGAAAAATTTGTCTAATATTGAGTGTGATTTTACACACACACGTGCACGCATACTTCTGTATGTATGTATATGTTTGTGTTTAATATCTGTATCTGTAAAGTATACATATTATATTAGGTCTACAGGGGGTAGGGGTGGGATGGGGAGGAGGAATGTTTCATTGCAGTCTTCCAAAGAACAGAATTTACCATAATTGGGAGGCAGGATGAATTTAAAAAAAATTTTTTTTGATGCTATGGGATATGTTCCTTTGTAGCCTAGATGCCAGCTTTTTGTAACTCAACCAGTGTGCTGAGAAAACTCACTTAAACCCTATTTATAAATCCATTTTTAAAGCAAAACTTCCTTTAGAAACCCCTTTCTTTCTTGGGAACTCCAGTTTTTCCGAGATTATAATTAAAAGGCCATTGTTCTCTTCATGGCAGTGTTTCCTAAAAGAACTGCCAGTTTTCTAGGGGGGAAAATGTTATGCATGTTAGTCTTAGTTCAGATTCAAAGTGATGGTACAAGAGAAAGAGACATAACCTTTGTTTTAATACACTAGTAGACCAGGGCAGTTACTGCAAGAGTCAGATTTTTTCTTTTGATAATGAATTATTGTTTGGAGAAAACTCTCAGGGAAGAGGAAGTAAATCATGTTTCAATCCATTATTTTTTAAAGTTTATTTTTACAAACAGATAATATATGTACTACATTCTATACAAAATTCCAAAGAAACACAGAGACAGGTGAGTTGTCCTGTATACCCCAGCTACCCAGCTGCTGTCTTGAAGTCAGTCTTTGCCTGCTTGAGATTCGATGCTCATTTTGAGTTTCCATTAGAGTGAGAGAAGCATGGCTTACTGACCAGGAGAACTCTAAGCAGCTCTTTATGGGCTCACTCAGTATATTTCTGAAAACTTAGCAGTATGAATGTGAAGATTAGGAGATGAAAGTGGAAAGGTAGAATAGAAGGAATTTTAGAGGAATAGCAGTAGAGTTTTGTTATTGGGGGTGTATCTCCTCTGGTCAGTCATTGGCTCAGTGACCATTTGGCAGTGATCTTTTTTCCCCATGCAGACTTTTCTAAACATAATCATATAATCTGATCTCTCTGGATCTTTTAATTAGATTTACTTTTCCCTGTTTCTTTTCTTGTTTTAATGTGATAGTAAGTGAAAATTGCCTGTTTTACCACCAGAACATATACTTCATTAGCTGCATTATATACTTGGTTTAATTTCCAGTTACCTGTGATGTTAGCAGAGGAATTCTAATTGTTCATTCTGTTCAACATTTCCTGTTAACAGACCTCATATTTAATTTTTTTTAACATTAAAAAAATTTGACTGGCAGAAATGGTAAGTTGTGACAGGACATTTGTTTTGGACAAACTGGTAACCAAGACTGGGCATGTGTTGGCAGCAAGAGAGGAAAACAGGCATTTGTTCTTCCAGTGTGACATTTTGATCCTTTATCCTGTAATCCAGTGTATTAATTGTATTATACAGGGGAAACACAGTACCTTTTCCCCGCATGTAAAGCACTGAGATGATGGAGATTATTGTTTCACTTTTCATGCTTTTTAATTTTTACTAAAGGCCATGCTTGATGGTGTGGTTGGCAAAGAAAAATTAAGTCAGGAAAGAACCTCATGCATGCTATCATGTGATAGGTGAACTAGATAATCCTTCTCGATTTGTCTTAATAACAATAGAATATTATATCCATAATCATACTTACCAAGTGAACCTTTGATTTTTTTTCATCTTGGAATTTTTTGTCCTGATCACTAAGTTATAACTGAAGGCGATTCCATTTGTGGCATCATTATCTTAGTTAATGGATACTGTCATGAATGTATTATTTGATTTAAAAAACCATATTCTCTAGAATTTATCTTCTAGGTAAAATCATATACTGGGATAATCTGCGGAGTACCCAAGTGATACGGATATTAAAATCAACAGCTAAACTGTAACCGTTATGTTTCTTCTCTTGCTAGCAAAAGGATAATCATACAGCTCTTAGTTTCTCAAGCTTTTAACAGGGACTTCAGTCAGAACTAAAAATGAGTTGACATTTCTGAGAATCTTTTCAATATACATAATTAATGAAGCTGCTACCTATTGCATCTCTTTATGCTTACAGAATATTTATATATAGCCTTACTGTGCTAATATTTAGCGACAGCTGAGAGCCTCACTGCAAAATGTGGTTTTAAATTCATTTGTACAGAGCTATAGTTTTTTGTCTATTTTGTTTATTTTTGGGTGTCTTTATAATCTTAAAATTACTTTAAACATTCATTGGTTGTAGATTTCTTAGTTAAATTAGACATAATCTGTAATTTTGATAAAGTGTCCACTTTTTTTTCTTGCAGCTAGTATGGATTTCTGGGTCTGTAAGTCAGGATACAAGTGTACTTTCTTATATTTGGTAGCAATTTTTCATTTATCATACTGCCTGAGTTAAGGATACATTTGAGATACTATATTTCATTGATTCTAAGATGCATTATTATTTCCTGTATTACGTAGAAAGAAAAATACCTCCTATTAAACTGACATGCTGTTGATTAGTAAATATATCCCAACTTCAGAGATGTTAATATGAAAAACTGTGCAACTTAGTCTTGATGAATTATGGTAATATTGCCACCTTAACTTTGTATAAGGCTTTGTAGAAAGCGCTTATACATAAGTCATCTGATTTTATCCTCAAACTAAAGCTAATCTGTGAGGTGGATTAAATTATCCCATTTTCAGATGAGGAAATTGAATTTCACGGAGATTATGTGCTTTCCCAACATCATGTTACAGTGAACTATGGTTTCAAGGTCACATTTTCTTACTCTGAGACTTAAGGTGTGATTGACACCTGAAGTATCATCTCCCCACCCCCCAGTACATGCACACCCATACACCTATAAAATTGTTTGGCCTAGATTTTTCTTTCCATTGCCTAATGTACATGTTTCATATTTAAACTTCACTGTTTTGTGTTTTTTGTTTTGTTTTGCCTGCAAGGCATGTGGGATCTTAGTTCTCCAACCAGGGATCGAGCCAACGCCCCCCTGCAGTGGAAGCACGAGTCTTAACCACTGGACCACCAGGGAAGTCCCTGACCTTCACTTCTTTTACAGCTGTTCATGTGTCTTAATTCTACTGATAGTGTTGACTACTATTAAAATTATTATTGTTTTAATAGTAAGTCATGAGGGACTCTCTGCTAATATGTGAATTGTTTTAATTCTGTGTTGCCTGACCATGAGGAAGCTATATATGCCATCATTGGTGGTTTATTATACGTTTTGAAAGCAGTATATCTCTTTCTAGCTGACTGCGTAAAATGTTCAGGAACGGTTATGGGTTGAGATCTGTGAAGTGATCCAGAGAAATAGTTGTACTGTTCTTGACAAATCAAGGTCATATCTGCTTCTTTCCCAGGTGGTGGCTAATGCTGTAGCAGCATTATCTGAAATCAGTGAATCTCACCCAAACAGCAACTTACTCGATCTGAATCCACAGAACATTAATAAGCTACTGACAGCCCTGAATGAGTGCACCGAATGGGGCCAGATTTTCATCCTGGACTGCCTGTCTAATTACAACCCTAAAGATGACCGGGAGGCTCAGAGGTCAGTCTGTTTTTCTGGATAGTATCTAGGAGTCTTGCCTGGTTCAGTAATTTCTAGTAAGTCTGTATTAGAATAAGGGTCTGTTACATTGAGAAAATCAGTGGCTTATGGGATATATATTGCTATCCTGTGGTATTTTCTCAATGTATTTAGGAACATTTTAGGTGGTAGAGTAAACCATGCAAAAAATAGCTCTTCCTAAGAGGAGATGTGTATTTTTCATTTCTTCTTTGAACAGTATAGTTACAACCCTCTGAAAAACTCTCCCTCATCATGGTCTCACATTTCCCATACAGCAATTCCTAGCCATTTGGCAAAGGTTTTTTGAGCGTCTCTCACTGTAGTAACAAAATTTTCGTTCTTTTAGATACATAGTAAGTGGCTTGATACTAGTTATTGAGCTGCCTTATACCTATAATTAGTACTAGAGAAACTGTGTTGGAGCCAGCAAAATGTATGATGTCTTCCGTTAGATATAGGAATCTCATCAGTCTGAATTTGGAGAAGATTTTGGAAGGCACACCTGGATTGTTCTGCTCAGCTCTCTACCACTTTAGTGTTGCAGATTTTCTTTGACTATCAGATACTGACTACTAAATTTCACATACACATACATACATTTTAGTTTACAGAATCGGAGGTATCATCAGTTTTTATTGAGCATTTTGTGTATATAGGCACTGTACTAGGCAAAATAATTCTGAAGAATTGTTGGCTCTTCATTTTATTTTATTTATTTATTTATTTATTTTTTGTGGTACGTGGGCCTCTCATCGCTGTGGCCTCTCCCGTTGCGGAGCACAGGCTCCGGACGCGCAGGCTCAGCGGCCATGGCTCACGGACCCAGCCGCTCTGCGGCATGTGGGATCTTCCCGGACCGGGGCACAAACCCGTGTCCCCTGCATCGGTAGGCAGACTCGCAACCACTGCGCCACCAGGGAAGCCCTGCCTCTTCATTTTAATTATGGTAGATAGAAACCTTCCTTGCCCGGCTAAAGCTCGAGCTACTATAATGTAAGTGCTCTTCACTCGTCTGGGAAATTGTTCCCTCTGGATTTAACCAAAGCTCACCCTGATAGTTTCTTTCCATCGCTGAAAGTACAAATATCTTCTGGAAAGAACTTTACATACAATTTTATTTTCTCTTGGTCATTGACATCTCACACTTACTCATTCACTCAGCAAGTATTTATTGAGCCCATGCTGTATGCCAGGCATTGTTCTAGGCTCTGAGGATGTAGCAGTGGACAGACAAAAATCATAGCTCTTATGGAACACTTATTCTGAGGGATAGGGCAGAAGTATATATAATATGTATACGTAATACAGCATATAATAGGTCAGATGATGATAAGTGCTAACAAGAAAGATAAAGTAAGGAAGAGATCTAACAAATATGCTGGGTGATCAGGAAAGGTCTCCCTGAGAAAGTAGCATTTGTATAAATACCTAAAGGAGGTCAGGGAGTCAGCCAAGTAGATACAGGAGGAAGGGAGAGAAACACAGCTTACTTACCTTGTGTCCTTAACTGAGTCAGCTAGCCACTCACGTTGCCTAAGAGCTATCAAAATTAGGTTAATTTCTGAAGAACCCTCAATGGATAACTAAATATTCTATATTTTATGAGACATTTAAGTGTAGGTGGCAGGGACTAGGAGAAGGGGATGAGGTTGAGAGAGTATTGCAGTGGTATTGTGTTATTAAAAACAAACAAACAAACACCCTTCCCGAGATTCCCTATTATGCTGAATACAAGAGGTTGGGTGGTTTTCCCTGTCAGCCCATCTCCTTCTGCATCTTACAGTGAAACTTCAGCCACAGTTGGTTGATATCTCTCACTATGAAATAACTCTCAGAATGCTTAATTTGACTTCCTATAGGCTGAGGAGAAATGGGCTGTGAGGCAGGGAGCCCTTACATAATATGGGGAGACAGAGAGGACTATAAAATAGGAAGGTAAATGGTGTGAGCTTCAGGTGTTTTGGGTATTGGCTAGTTCCCTTCCAGTTTGAACATCCCTTATTGCTGGTTTCCTAAAGTCTTCTGATATCCCTGCTCTGTTTGTAGTTTGCTGGGATTGAGGCGTCTGCAGTGTTAGATCCCAAATTTACCTATGTATGGAGTTTTGACTTTTCTAACTGATTTTCTAATTTCTTTATACCTGGGCCATGGGAACCTCTGACAACATTACCTTATAGATTGGATTGAGCAAAGAAATTATAATTTAAGGTACTAATTTTCATTTTCTGTCCTCAGTATCTGTGAGCGGGTAACTCCTCGGCTATCTCATGCCAACTCAGCAGTGGTGCTTTCAGCAGTAAAAGTCCTAATGAAATTTCTAGAGTTGTTACCCAAGGACTCTGACTACTACAATATGCTGCTGAAGAAGTTGGCCCCTCCACTTGTCACTTTGCTGTCTGGGGAGCCAGAGGTGCAGTACGTCGCCCTGAGGAACATCAACCTGATCGTCCAGAAAAGGTTGGGAAAAAATGAATTGGTGATTAGAGTGTTTGTAATTTTGAATTAAACTTAATAACATTATTAAAGAGGACTGTGTTAAAACTCTGTTTAATGTATGGAAATGAAAATACTGTATGGTAGAGCAACTTGCCCAGGGTCAGGAGGCTAACAGTTGATTTTAGAGTGTTCCTACAATGAATGCCTGGTGTTGCTCTACAGTTTAGTTCCTTTTCTGAAGGAACTCTTAGTTGTATGATAGCTAATGTGTGCTTAATATGGTTCAGGCTGTAATTTAGATCAGGTTGTTGTTCTTCCAGTGATTCTTCTTGGCAATATATATTTTACTCCTTAAAAAGGATAAAAATAGTCTGCCAGATGGATCTGGTTAGAGGGGTGTAGAGGAAATTTGTGAGTTTTTTTCCCCTGGAGTGGAGTATGTGAATGGAGAGCAGAGGAGCACAGGTTAGGTGTTAATGCAGACTCAGAAGGGTATAACAATATATGCCTCACCTTCCTTATCTTGTGTTTCTGTGTACCACAGGCCTGAAATCTTGAAGCAGGAGATCAAAGTTTTCTTTGTGAAGTACAACGATCCCATCTATGTGAAACTAGAGAAATTGGACATCATGATTCGTTTGGCATCCCAAGCCAACATTGCTCAGGTCAGACTTAAAGTAGATTCAAGTTAAGATCTAATAACTTAGATCTTAAGATCTGGCCTTCAGAAAAATCTAGGCCATGAAATTGCTGTTGGAGAATCCTTAATGATTGTTCACTTCATGGATTTTTAACAGGTTTTGGCAGAACTGAAGGAATATGCCACAGAGGTGGATGTCGACTTTGTGCGCAAAGCTGTGCGGGCCATTGGACGGTGTGCCATCAAGGTGGAGGCAAGTGTCCCGTGGTAGTTGTGATCACGTTGTGGGACTCTGGGTATTCTCTTCACCTCTTTCCTTACATTTTTAAGTTTATCAAAATAATAAAGCACATTGTTAAAATATTAAAGAATTTTTAATGAAAAACAGCTGTCCCTGGTCCGTCTCTTTCCCGAGGGAATCATGTTTAACTCTGTTCCTAGTTTTAGTTATTTTGATTACTTCCATATCTCTAATATCCTTATGCTACTATTTATTGATTTACCAATTGTAGACATCGCTTATTAACTTTCCGCTATGAGAGAAGCAACTTGGTTCATATACTCCATCACTTCTACTTCTACCGTTCTGTATAGATCCCCTGTATAGTTATATCATGAGGTTTCTGTTTCTATATTATCTTTGTAAATTGAGATAATATACCTTTGTTTCTTGTTCTATCAACTAGAGTCTTGCAAAGCTTGCTGTGCGTATTATGCCTGTAAATATGTAGAGCCTACACAATCAAATGATTGCGTTTTCTTTCTTATAAAGGCTTTTGTTTTTTCTGTAGTTTATAATGGCCTTTTTTTTTTAAATTTCATTGTGCCTTCATTGCACTCCTATCTTCTTCCAACTTTTCAAGCATAATATCAAATTAATAAAACTTTTCTTTTGTTCTAGACCCTTCTCTCTTCCAGTCCTCTGTCCTTCCAGTCCTTACTCCAGTCTGAGTGGTTGCTTTCTTGTCTTCTGCACAGCCGTCTTTCCATACAGCTTCCCTTCATTGCTGTTTCTTGTTATGGGTACTTTTTCATAGCATTCCTTTTTTTGTGGTTGCAATAGTTTCTTAAATCTCTTGTGATGTGAGTTACAGTTTTTGGTTTTGTTTCTGCAGTTTGAATTTGACTATCTGGAGCATTTTATGGTGATGGTTGCATGTTTATATATGATTTTTTAATTGAAGTGTATACCATACTTACAGTAAATTGCTGCCTATTTATATTAAAAATGAGATGACAGAAAAGTTGTCAGGACTTCTGTGCACATAGGCAGGACTGTTGACTAGCAGGTTTCTGCTTTAGGGCAGGGAGTTGATCTTTACTTGGAAGTCCTCTTGAAGAGCTTCTCTGTGGTCTTAGAGGGCAGATTGGTTCTAGCTTGGTTGCAGCCTTCCAGTAGGTATTAAGGGCTACAACTTACAATGCACTGCTTCATCAGTTACCAAGCCTCTATTGTTTTTCCTCATTCAGAAGTTTGTTGCAATTAATGACGGCTTCTGTTCACAAAGATATTGTGGATTCAGAGCTCCATATTTGTTCTTACTACTTGACTATGTGCAATTCTGCTTTTTTTTTCTTTTGACATTTTATTTAATTATTTATTTATTGGCTGCGTTGGGTCTTCATTGCTGCGCATGGGCTTTCTCTAGTCACGGTGAGTGGGGGCTACTCTTCGTTGAGGTGCATGGGGGCTTCTCATTTCGGTGGCTTCTCTTGTGGCAGAGCACGGGCTCTAGACGCACGAGCCTCAGTAGTTGCAGCACGCAGCCTCAGTAGTTGTGGCTTGTGGGCTCTAGAGCACAGACTCAGTAGTTGTGGTGCACAGGCTTATTTGCTTCACCGTATGTGGGATCTTCCTGGACCACGGCTCCAACCCGTGTCCCCTGCATTGGCAGGCGGATTCTTAACCCCTGCACCACCAGGGAAGTTCCTACAGTTCTACTTTGAGTCAGATTGGACCATATGATTTCACAAGGATAGTTACTAAAATAATTTGTACAGTATGACCAGTGCTTCACAGGAACAGAAGGAAACAGATGCTGTTTCAGAGAAGTGTCTCTGAAAGCCAAATTCCTAATTGGCCTTCCTTGTTTTTATTTACTGAATGCTGCTTCATATAGTTACCACTGATAAATCATTTAGTAGACTAGTTGTTATAGCAAGAAGTCAATTAATCCTGGTTTCTACTTCTGGTTCTGCCAGCTCAGTTGCTTCACATACTTAATATATACTTCTGCTTCTCCATTTGAGAAATGGGAAAATCTGTTTATTGGATCTTGATGTGTTACATCTTTTTTTTAACTACCACACTTCTTAACTTACCACCACTACTTAACTTTTTTCTTTTTCTTTTCTCATTGTGGAATAGCCACCTGCTTATGGTATTAATGCAGACAATTTTCAGAGCTATTTTGGTAGCAGAAGAGTCATTTTGTGCTTTTCACTGCCAGAATGTCATTGTCTTACTAACCTCTCTGACAGTGCTCTTGCAAAGAGTCTCATTCCAAAGTTAAAGAGATTTTTCTATCCCTGGAATTACTAGAAAGTGTTCTCAAAGCATCTAGATTCCTAGCGGCTGTTAGTACCGTCTGTTGTGACTAACTGGAAAAGTTATCCATCATCTTCTGGAAGAGATGAACTGGTGGCTCTCACTTCTTCCTTTGATTCAGGGTGCCCTGGTGGGAATATGAGTGTGTGAGGAATGAACTTCCTTTGGAAGCTTAAGATCAGCCTTCAAGAATCCTGCCTTTTAGATAGTGTTCTCTTATCTCCAGTTACCTGGATATGCCTAAGAACTTTTCTTAGAACTGGTTAAATCATGAAAATTATTAGTTGGAAAGAGTTGCCTAGTCCAGACACAGCTGTTGGGGCAGGAGAGGCAGTGATTGCCTGTTTTTAACTAACGTATCCATGGGACAAGGGCAAGAACCAGCGAGGGAATTGTAATAGCCTTTCTCTGTAGCTTCCAGACTGAGCTGCTGCTTTTCTCTCAGGGCATCTGACCCTTTTTTAATGTGTAGTTGGTTTCAAAGATATTACAGATGAGAAAAAAAGAATTTTAGTGTAGTGCTTAGCTAAGGTAACAGGGCCTATTGTAAAATTTGGGTGTTAAGAGTTGGAGTTGTTTTTTATCATGACTGTAAGTACAGGTGTTTCCTTGTTGCTTTAAGTATCCTGAGGTGAAAAAAATGTATAATTTTATCATATTAAGTTGGTTAGGTTAAAGATTAAGCATAAGCCATTGAGTCAATAAATAACACTGAAAAAGCAATTTCATAGTACTGTTTTTTCAGTAACTTTTGCCTATTCTTTTTTGTTTGGTTGTTTTTTTTAATAGATTTTACTCTCCACCCCACCTCCAGCTTTATTGAGGTATGATTGACAGATTTAAAGCTGTATATATTACAGTGTATACCTGTTTCTTTAAGGAGGAAATAAACCCCTGCCCTCCTTTTCTTACAAATAAAATGATTTTGTTTGCGAGACTTATTTATATGTTTGGTTTTGTTTGAGAGAGATTAAGTCACTAAGTTAAGGTATTCCTCACTTCCCACTCTTCTGTTCTTTGGTGTTTACCATTTCTCATTTTTGTAGCTCAAGATAAGGTACTGACTTACGTCTTATGCAAACAAAAAGCATATGTATTTACTACATAAAATTATTAAAAAAGACAAGTTAAAAGTAGAACACTCTGCTTTCTCCTACCCCTGTTCTACCCTTCCAGAGATGATGTGGACATGATTTTAAGTCTTTGTTTACATAGTCCTCCATAAACAGGTGTGTTTTTTACAAAAACGAGATCATTCTACAAATGCTATTATGTTTTGTAGTCTGCTTTTTTTGCTTATTATACATGGACATTTTCCCATGTTACTGATAATATTTTACATCATTTTTAGTGGTTTGTAGACATACTGTGTGATTGCTTCATAATTATTTAGCCTTTCCCTTCCTGTATGGACCTTAAAGTTGTTTCTGCTCTTTTTCCAAATAATGGTTATAAGGAGGATCCTTGTAGCTAAATCTTTAATCTCTAGTTGAGGTGACATTTTTTTCATTACGCTTAGCCATTTGGAATTGCTTTTTCATGGCATGTGTATCTTTTTTCAATGTGTTATCTTTTCCACATTGATTTTTTAAAGTTTTTTATAATTAATTAAAGGTATTAATTCATTTAATACCCCTTCATTTCATTAATAGTTATTTTCCCAATTATTTTCCTTTTGATTTCATTTGACTTCTTGATGCATAGGAGTTTGCATTTCCTTATGTAGTGAGTTCTATCCATTTTCTCTCAATGGTATCTTTTTTTTAAAAAATAATAAATTTATTTATTTATTTATTTGGGGCTGCATTGGGTCTTCGTTGCTATGTGTGGGCCTTCTCTAGTTGCGGAGAGTGGGGGCTACTCTTCGTCGCAGTGCGCGGGCTTCTCCTTGCGGTGGCTTCTCTTGTTGCAGAGCATAGGCTCTAGGTGCTTGGGCTTCAGTAATTGGGGCGTGCAGGCTCAGTAGTTTTGGCTCGCGGGCTCTAGAGCGCAGGCTCAGTAGTTGTGGTCACGGGCTTAGTTGCTCTGTGGCATGTGGGATCTTCCTGGACCAGGGCTCGAACCCGTGTCCCCTGCATTGGCAGGTGGATTCTTAACCACTGAGCCATCAGGGAAGTCCCTCTCCCAATGATATCTTTAGTGGACCACCTAGAAAATTGTGCTTCACTTCAAAGTTATATAAAATTCACTTTTATTTTCTACTTTAATGGCAATGGTTTGGTTAAAGATAAGAGTGTGGAGATCAAACACCAGAACAATTCATCCTTTCCTTACTGTTATGAAATGTTGCCTTTATCATATACTAAATTTTGTATGTCTGTATGCCTTTCTCTGTTTCTGGACTTACTTTGTATATGCAATGATTGGATATTTACTTTTGTTCCTCTGCCATACTGCTTTAATGGTGTTTTTAAAATTTAATCAAAAGCAATATAGGTGAGATGACAATTTGCTTGAAAATTACTATCCTAGACTTAATTGTTTTTGAATATTGATGAATCATGGGAGATGGCCTTTTGTTTATCTTTATTATAATAATGAAACTAAGGGTTCAGTAAATGTTAGCTTTCTATCAAGCCTTAATGCTGAGTACTTTATTTGTACTATCTAATTTGATAATTTAACCCTTACATGCTTTATAATTTATCATAACTTTTATATTTAAAATTTCCCAACTGTTTTACTGTTGTAATAACAGCACAGGAAATAACTAGTTGAAAATGAATAAAATAGAATTCAAAAATGGGAAAACTACAATAATAAAAGAGAACAGAATCGTCATATATATGACCTCATATAAATAACCTCAAGATGCAATTTTGTTTTCGTTATATTGCTTGGAATGGTTTAAATTATAGTACCTTTAAAAGATTTTATTACAGAAATTTTTAGGTATACACTAAGGTAAAATTGATTAATGAGCTCTCATATACCCACCATCCATCTTGAACAAATATCAACACATTGCTGTTCCCATTTGATCTTCTCCCTCTCCCTCCCCCTTCAAGGGAGTGGGTTACTGTTATATTTTAATGCAGATCTCAGATATGATCTTATTAGAGTAGTCCAATGTGTATATCTAATAGATAAGGTCCTCTAAAAAAAAATTGTCATGATATCGTTACCGCACTCAACAAACAGTAACTCTTAATCTCATTAAATACCTAGTCCATGTTCAGTTTTCCCTAATCGTGTCTAAATATCTTCTTACAGTTGCCGTGTTCAAATCAAAATCTAAACAAGAGCTAGCTATACATTGCATTTGGTTAATATGTCTCTTAAGTCTTTACTTATTTATTTGGGTGCCATTTATTGAAAGGACTAGCTCATTAGGCTTGTAGAATTTTGCAGAATCTAGATTTGGCTGATAGTATTTTAGTGATGTTGTTTATCTCATTCCTTCATCCCCTTTAGAAAATTAAATCTAGAGGCTTGGTAATATTCATAGTCAGTGTTTTTGGCAAGAATACCTCTTAGATGCTGCTGTGAATTTCCTGTTGCATCTTATCAGGAGGCATATAATGGAATGACCCATCATAATACATTGTAATATATGATAAATCAGTCCTTGGTTTTTAGGATCTCTCTTCTGGAACCCTTTTAAAAACTATGACTTATTGTTTCAATACATTAGTTTTGTCACTTGTATTCTTCCATATTCCCTTCATTAATAAAAGACTAATAGATTAAATTCTATTTTATAGATGAAACATAGGCTGTGGAAAATTGCAGTTTATCTAAAGCCATAGACTTGCAGTTATATAGCCCAGAAGATGGCAAATTTTTCTTAGAGTTTTTTGAGTCACAGAGAACTTTGAAAATATAATGAAAACTGTAAACCTTCTCCCAGGAAAATATGCTTGTGTGCACAAATGAAATTTGGCAGTTTCATTTCAAGAGGTTTAAAGATGCCTTCTGTCTGTGCTCATTCATGAACTTCAGATAAAGACCTCTTCGCTTGGCTTATTCTTTCATTCTTATTCTTTCCTTCTACCTTGACTTATGCTTTCTTCTCATTTCTGTCATCCTGGCTATCCAAGATGATTTTTTTCACTTGAACTGTTTCTTGTAATGAGTCAAATTTGGAGTATATCTAGAACTTCTGTATATCTCCATCAGATAACCCAGCCTCTAGTATAGTGTGGTCAAATTAAGTGCCTCATCTTTTAGTCTAGTTTAGTTGATACACCTGAATGTTCCAAAAAAATATTTTTTATGTTGAGGTTGTGTTATTGGATGGATCATCTGACTTCTCATTATGTTCCTCTTTGCAGCAATCTGCAGAGCGCTGTGTAAGCACATTGCTTGATCTCATCCAAACCAAAGTAAATTATGTGGTCCAAGAGGCGATTGTTGTCATCAGGGATATCTTCCGCAAATACCCCAACAAGTACGTTCAGATACTTCTGCCCCTCTTCCTCAGATCATTTAGGAAATGTTTAAGTAAGGCACTTTGAGGTTGGCTAGGTAAGAATTAGTCTTTGTAAAGTAACTGGTCATAATTGAATACTTTATTAAAAATCAGAAACGTATAAGTTGGTTAGCACAAGGATTAAAATCTGATTTTTCACTCTGCTTTATCACTTTTAGAAGAATTGAAGTTCTGTCTGAATATGCATTGTCAATTGGCATATATTAAAGTTAGCCAGATTCTTTGGTGATGAAGTTACTATTAAATAAGGATACCCATATATTCTACGTTGTCTGGGCATAATCCATTTTATGCCTCTTACCAGGCATAATTAATAATTGTGCCCCTTTTCACTCTCAGAAACGTCTCAGTTTGAATAATAAATTATATGGTCACCTTATTGTAAAAGCCAGGGAGGTGACAGCTTCACTACTCACTTAGTATGTTATGTAGTACTTGTAGAAAATTATAGAACATGCAACAATAAACTGTCAGAGTTTCAGGCCTTTTCTGAAGTATTGTAGCTGCTTCCTTTAAGATATACAAAATCTACATTTTCACTCCATAAAAATTTTCACATTGAGGCCTCTTAGTTATGAAACAAAAATACTTTTTCAGATTTGCTTTTGAAGGCAAACAATTAAGGAATCTGAAAGAGTGAAATAAGAGCAGATCTTATAAGCATCCTAAATCTCATTTTACCTTATAATCATAGAGATGAACTGTGCTAAGGCTTCTGATTATCGTTAAAGATAATGTGAAATGAAGTGACTTACAGTTAGTTAGCTTAGTGGTGGACTCAGAATTAGAAGAAATATTTTAATAAGGCAGTGGTTTATTAAGCATTATATATACTGTATATATATATATATTTTTTTTTTTGAATTCTAGAAATGGTATTTTTGGAAAAAGGATCATATACTTTTACCGTTCTCCCAGGAAAGAGGAGGGTTGGGTTTCTAAACTTCTTGATTAAGTGGGGAGGTGTATATCTTAATATGCTTGGTAAAGAAATGTGTCCATTTCTGGTCTGTATTACTGAGGGATTATGATAGTTTAATTTTAAGAAAGCATTATCGAGAACCTGGTTTAATCAGTGGAAATAGGGCAAACAATTAAGTGTATTATTCAGTTGTCCATATCTCATTTATTATACAATTTCATTCTGATGTTTAAAACTACATTAGCTGGGCTTCCCTGGTGGCGCAGTGGTTGAGAGTCCGCCTGCCGATGCAGGGGACAGGGGTTTGTGCCCCAGTCCGGGAAGATCCCACATGCCGCGGAGCGGCTGGGCCCGTGAGCCATGGCTGCTGAGCCTGCGTGTCCGGAGCCTGTGCTCCGCAACGAGAGAGGCCCACGTACCGCAAAAAAAAAAAAAAACACATTAGCCAAAGAGATGGATTTAACATGGTAAAGAATGAGAGCTATAGACCTGTAAAAATAAATACTCGAATTGCTTATTTCTTTAGAAAAACAGGTCATTTGTGTGGGTGCCTTGGGAGGAAGGAACATAAAGATCTCTATAGAAAGCAGAGATAGGTGGATAAGAGGCAAAATTACTGTTTCTGGATGCTATTGTTGTCTGACTCCATTTTCCTAATAGTAAAGTGGAATTTCTGTTCCTCTACGATGAAGGTAAAATGAAGTAATAGGAAAATTCTCTGATCTAGTTATGAGAAGGACTGTGAGAAATGTAAGGTAGTGGTATTATCTTAAACCATAGGTTAGTTTTTCCTTGTGAAAAGAATATCTGATAAGCTTTTACAAAGATTTATGGTCTAGTTATTAAAACATAATTGAAGGAAAATTGAAGACATTTATAATTTTCTGGCTTTAAAGCCTGTACATTCTCTTGGCTAAAAGTCTTTGTAGTTTGGTGGTGGTTTAGGGTACCTTGTCCATGGTTTTTTGCTTTTTAGGCTTCATTGTTAAATATACGTCTCAGTTTTGCCTTCAGTAACCATAGTCCATTTTGTTATATCAGATATGAAAGTATCATTGCCACTTTGTGTGAGAACTTAGACTCACTGGATGAGCCAGACGCTCGAGCAGCTATGATTTGGATTGTGGGAGAATATGCTGAAAGAATTGACAATGCAGATGAGTTACTAGAGAGCTTCCTGGAAGGTTTTCATGATGAAAGCACCCAGGTAAGTTCCCATCTATATCTTATGTATTAGATGTTTTGGGGACGACTTCAGGAAAGGTAAAGGTTAGGCAGTTTCATGTGTGTGAATTTATATACACATATAGTATGTTCATTTTTCTCCCAAAAAGGGGTAACCTTTTCTGTTGTGCTAACTTCTGTTGGAACAAGCCTGCCTAATTTAGACAGTGGTTCTCAGACTTTAATGAGCCTAAGAAGCACCTAAGCACTGGTGTTTAACCTGTGTTAAAGGACAGGTTGCTGGGCCCCACCCCTAGAGTTTCTGAGTCAGTAGGTCTGAGATGGGCCTAAGCATGTTCATTTCTTACAAGGTTGAGGGTGGTGATGCTATTGCTGCTGCTGGTCCAGAACCACACTTTGACAACTACTGACTTAGAGCAGTAGTTATTACTTTTTAATTTTCTGTCACCTAAAGATGATTACCCATTGCTGTTAGTAATGGTTGTGGCTCAGTTGCAGCTGGGGTTTCAGTCTAGGGTGAAGGCTGGCATGTGCAGTTTGAAAAGATTCTTTGTGGGTGGTTAGACTCCTTCCCATCTTCTGTCTGTCTTCTACCAAAACTGAGAGACCTTCGAGTCAAAGGCCCAGAGAAGCAGATAAATTATTAAAGCTTTTTCCCCGGCATTTGTACTCACTGCAAATTGAAGTTCATGTGTGTAATCTATCATAGTAATTTTAATAGGCCCTACAAGGAACATATACCAGCCAGTAGTTTCATGGTTCAGCAGGCGACTCTTTTTTTTTTTTAATTATTATTTTTAAAATTTTATTTTTTTTTGTGTGTTTAATTGATTTGTTTCATTTATTTATTTTTGGCTGCATTGGGTCTTCCGTTGCTGTGCGCGGGCTTTCTCTAGTTGCCGCGAGCGGGGGCCACTCTTCATTGCGGTGCGAGGGCTTCTCATAGTGGTGGCTTCTCTTGTTGCGGAGCACAGACTCTAGGCACGCAGGCTTCAGTAGTTGTGGCGCATGGGCTTAGTTGCTCTGCGGCACGTGGGTTCTTCCTGGACCAGGGCTCAAACCCGTGTCCCCTGCATGGGCAGGCGGATTCTTAACCACTGCGCCACCAGGGAAGCCCTAGCATGCCACTCTTAACTGGTTGTGATCTGGCATAATTCTACTGTCTTGGCTCTTGCCTCAGTATGATAAATGATTCCCTAATTCCCTGGAAGTTGTAGCTTTTGGTGGAAGTAAATAATAAAGAATTTGGTCAGGAACCAGTTTTATTGCCATCAGTATGTTAGCATGTACTTTAAGAAATACAGGTGATTATCTGGGCCAGAAACAAACCAGCAGTTTTTGATGCCAAAAAATGCAATTTGGAGATAGGAGGCTAGTGAGTTTTCAGTTGATGAAAACCTTTGACTGCTATTGTGGATATTGGCTGAGTTTTAACCTTTGTTTCTTAATCAAAATCAGAAAGACCTCATAGTAAGTCATATTTGGGAAAATATCACTTTGGAATTCATGGTGTGGAATAATGCAAATGTCTTTCACTTTACCTATTAAATTACATTTGCTTAGGTACAGCTCACTCTGCTTACTGCCATAGTGAAGCTGTTTCTCAAGAAACCATCAGAAACGCAGGAGCTGGTACAGCAGGTCTTGAGTTTGGCAACACAGGTAAGAAGTCTGAAAAAAGCATGGAGTTGATTTGTCTTGTTTTAAATTCTAGGAAATTGTGAAACTTCTTCCAAGAAGGTTCATTTGCAGAGATTTTAAACGGAAGGAGTTTAGATTCTGTTAAAAAAATAAAAACAGTGCCTCTTTTACATATTCTGCTGAATTAGAACTGGTTGTATGGCTTCTAAATGAATTGACTGACTCCAGTTTTAATAATAATTCATGAAAATTGAACTTAGACTCTTTAGCGTTAACGAAGGACATGACTTAGTGAAAATGACATTGAGTCTCACAGTATCTCCTTCTGGGGGACTTAATTTCAGCTTTCAAATGAAAGTACCCTGTAGAGATGGTAAATGCTTTGACAAATATCTCGTGTGCTGTTCTGCCTTCTAGATAAGTTGCCTTTCTCTTTAAGTAATTTTAAAGTGCTAATGCTGCTTCCTTATTTATTTAGTATTTTTGGTCCTTTTAGGGAGGGTTCTGATTTCAGGAATGTGGCAACCAGCTGGATACACAGAAATCAAAGTAATTACTTTTTCTGACGTAACTAGTATAATGATCAGTCCATCATGATCCAGTAATGTTCTTAATTAGATTTGAGAACAGGCTGGCTTTAGCAGGCTGTCAAGAGTTATGATGTGTGTTTACACATGGAATCTGATTCAGATATTCAATTTACCATTTTCCCCTTTCATCTCTTTATAGTTGTATATTAACAGCATTTGAACTCTTCTATAGTTATTTAACCTAGTTCTGAGCTGTCATCTTTCCTTTTTTTTTTGCTCTGGGGAGCTTTATTTCATATCAATAATGAGCACAATTGGAGGACTAAATATGGTAAATCCTGAAATTAATTAGTACGGTTGGGGTGTGCACTTAGTACACTTCTTGAAACCCAGTTCCAAACTGAGACCACAAATGTGAACCTTGAATAGTTGCCAATACATCATCTGTTAAGTGGTCAAAGCTCATCATTTGGCACATGATAAATGCAAAGTTCTTCTTTCCTCTGACAGAATTTAATTTTAGAAATGCCAGGAATCCATTTTAAGGAAAAGAAGTTTGGTGGGCAGATAAGGCATTTGAATACTTAATGGAATACTATAAAGCAGACAACATTATTAAATAAGCTGTTTATAGGATATGCTATACAACTCTGAAAAAAATACAGCCAAGAAAACTGTTAGAGTCAAAGGCTACTTTCTGACACTTGATTCAAGTACAGATGTTTTACAATCAATGAACTCAAATGTGAAGAAGACCTGAAACTAAAAATTAAGATAATTGTCTTGTCTGATTACTGATGCAAGTAAGCATTACTGAGAATTATCACTTGATTATCTTTTAAGGAGCAGTTGACCAACAGTAGTTGAGTTAAAGGATGTCAGAAAATTCACTTCACAGAAAATAGAGGTGTCCCACTCCACCCCTTGTACCTCTCAGTTTTCTCCATTTCTCCAACAAATTATGAATGAACTTTTTAATGTGCTATTTCCCCAAGTCTCTAAACCTTCACTTGACCCCATTATGGTTAGTGTGAAGAAGCATCCATATGAGTATGTGGAGTCAAGGGCAGGCCATGGCTCACCATCTGTCCATGAAAAGTGGACTGGGAGGTTGTCCATCACTGATGAGGCATGTCTTGGCACTAAGAGCAGAAATTGGTCATCTTCTGAATCAAAATAGTTTAGGTTAGAGGTTAATTTTCACGTTAATGTTTAATAGGTCATCTACAGGGGGCCATTTTGAATAGAAATTGCCCCTTCTTAATCATGTAGTGCTTATTACAGACTCCGTAGGGTGATTGCCATTAAATTAGCCATGTATTTGACTTCATCTTAGGGCCTTGAAGTTCATTTCTGTCTTTTGCTACAGGCCCTGGAGCCTCTCTCCTTTATGAAAGAAAGAGCTCTGTATAAGTTAACCAGATTCAAAGAAGTCTTGTGTTTATTCTAGATGGTAATATAGTAAACTTGACTTTAATGAGACCTATGTACTAACACTTCAGAAAACTCCCTGAACACAGATAAATACCTATTTATACAGTCTCTTAGCTTTCTCAGAAATCTCATTTTCTTCAAGAATCATGGGATTTCTGTTTATTAAAGTATCTCAAGTTTTAACTCTCCCCTGACGGCCACATTTCAAAGCATCAGCAATATTTGGCTCTCCATGAAAGTTACCACAAGAAGTAGAAAATAAGGAAAGAAAAAATGTAGAGATGGGAGTGCTGGGTGGTGACCTAGAATCACTCGGCAGGTAAGAGACTGTCTCGGCTTACATTGTGTGACAGATTCATGCCTCAGCCAAATTGAAGATTCTGTGTTTATGTATGTGTGGAATAGTCAAAATCATCTTAACTGCTGAGAGGCCACTTGACATTCATCCACCTTGGAAAATAGATACACCTTTCCTATTATTAATTTTACATCTTTTAAAATTTATCTGTTAGAGCTCTTTGAAGTGTTTTTTCTAAAACTTCCTTTTGCCTGAAGCAAAGCAATTAATATTATCTATATTGAGCATTCTAGATTTCCTAGTCTAGACCCTTTATTACCCATTTGTATCTCTGTTAAGATGGAGTTAGAACAATTTTCTAAAAAGAATTTTGGCTTTGCTCCTTCTCTACTCCCTTTTTAAATTTAATTATTTATTTATTTACTTTTGGCTGCATACGGTCTTTTTCTAGTTGCAGCGAGTAGGGGCTACTCTTCGTTGTGGTGCGCAGGCTTCTCATTGCAGTGGCTTCTCTTGTTGCGGAGCACGGGCTCCAGTAGTTGTGGCATGTGGGCTTCAGTAGTTGTGGCACACAGGCTTAGTTGCTCCGTGGCATGTGGGATTTTCCCAGACCAGGGCTCGAACCTGTGTCCCCTGCATTGGCAGGCAGATTCTTAACCACTGTGTGACCAGGGAAATCCTGTCTACTCACTTCTGAATAGATAAGGCTAGCCTCATAATCAAGTGAGTGTCTTTGGTAGATATCTATTGTATTCACAAGTTCTGAACCCTGCCTTCATCTCCATTGTCTCTTAAGGCCTCTGTATCTGTATTTAACAGGCAGCATAGGAGAGCTGTGTTTTAGGTTCTTGTCAGAGTTCAAACTCACTCTTATTACAGTATTTGCCTGAGATAAAGTGTTTAGGGAGGATTCCCTATGTTGTTATAGATGTTGAAATTTACCACTGAATCAAGCCAGATTAGTAGAGAGCTGGGGATCTAGACTGCGTTGTATTTGACCCTTATTAGAATAGTTTTTACTGAATTACACTAATATCATCATCCTGTAGTAAGGGTTGTCATGAGAAACTATCCTCTTTAGGTCTGTTATCAAAGTATTTATTCCATTATATATTTTTTTCTCTATGAAACCCCATAAAAAAATTCCTAACCAGTTTTGGATTCTCTTATGCATTAGTGTGTAATTAACTGCCCCTCTGAATGGCTTATCTGACTAGACTTGTTTTTCATATCAGATGTTTGAAACCTTAGAATCAGATTTAAGGATCTCCCGTAGAAAATGTGTGGGTCATCGTGGCTTGCATTTTTCTGCCTTTGCTTCTAATTTATGTTCTCTAGCCTTAGATGTATTTTATAAGATTTGCTAAATCCATTTCTAGAACAGGGCAGGGTATAAATAAACCATCAGACGTTCCTAATTCTAGATTTTCTGTACAAGGACTAGTAGAGAATCTTAGTAACAACAGTCATCTGTATAGTGCTTACTATGTGCCAGGCTTTCAGTAAGAGTTAACACTGTTACTCTTCCCATTTTATAGGTGAGGAAACTGAGACATAGAGAGACCGGCCCAGTTAATATGGGATGGAACTAGTACTCAAACCCAAGTAGCCTGGCTCCAGAGTCTTTGCCCTTTTCTACTCTGTTAATGCTGCTTCTCAAGTCTGAAAGTTAAGAATGACTTTTGAGAATACTCATTTCCTGTCTTCCCTGCCTGAAGCATTGTTGTGCATAAGCCAGTATAAATAAGTGAACTTAGAGGTTTTAAGATTATTGTGGATGATTATTTCATATTTGGCTATAAATAATAAACAGTTTCTCTAGGCTTGCCTTTTCTGTCCAGTTAATGAAATCTGAGGCATTAGCATAATAGAATAAGCACATTTATGTAAGTCTTTTCCACTGGAATTTTCCTCTGGAATTTTTTTCTCAAGTTCGTGAAATAAGAACCTAATTTAATATTTATGTTACCAGCCATGAATTTTTAAGTTGAGGGCAGCATGATCTGCTGAGTTACATTAATTTGAATTGGGTGGTGGGGTTCTGTTTCTGCTACATCCCCTGGTTCAGGACGTGACTGGGCAAATTTCTCTGTCATACTACTGTTCTGTCTTTATAGTAGACTTAATCCTATTGTTTATCTATGCTGAGAATTCAGTGAAGTATATGTGAAATCTTTGTGCTTCTAATTTTAAATAAAATGGTGGTATGATTAGAAATGTTATGGGACTTCCTGGTGGTGCAGTGGTTGAGAGTCCGCCTGCCAATGCAGGGCACACGGGTTCGAGCGAGGATCCCACATGCCGCGGAGCAACGAAGGCCATGCGCCACAACTGCTGAACCTGTGCTCTGGAGCCCGTGGGCCACAACTGCTGAGCCCACGTGCCACAACTACTGAAGCCCATGCGCCTAGAGCCCAAGCTCTGCAACGGGAGAAACCACCGCAATGAGAAGCCTGCGCACCGCAACGAAGAGTAGCCCCTGCTCGCGGCAACTAGAGACAGCCCACGCGCAGCAGTGAAGACCCAACAACGAACACCCAATGCACCAAAAAATAAATAAATTTATAAAAACAACAACAATAAAGAAAAAAGAATAAAAGGGGTACAGAGAACAAATAAGACAAAAAAGAAATGACAACAGTTCCAAACCTAACCATATCAATAAGTACATTAAACGTTGTCTAAACACCCCAGTTAAATGACAGAAGTCAACAGGTTAGGAAAAAAAAAACTATGTGTGTGTGTGTGTGTGTGTGTGTGTGTGTGTGTGTGTGTGTGTGTGTGTGTATGTATATAATTAGGGGAAAAGAAAACCAACCCTTGAATCCATGGCTTTATTTCAAAGATTTGTCTTTTCACTTTGATAGTTTTAGAGGAATTAGTAAAGAATACTCATAGAAGTGTCCAAACTTTAGTAATTACTCTTTTTAGTACATGGAAAAGAAGTCTTCACCTTAGTTTTTCCGTCTGTGAACTAGAGACCGTCATCATCAAAATCACCTGTGCTGCTTGTTAAAAATAAAAGTTCCTGGGCCCCACTTCTGACATAATGAATCAGAAACTCTGGAATCTGCACTTTCAGTGGCTTTCCTGGTGTGTTAAAATGTTGATGCACATTATAGTTTAAGAATTACTGTTTCAGAGCTTGCTTGGTAAGAATTGTTTTGGAAGCTCTCAAATTTTGGAAAATACACTATTTTCTCGAGATCCTTATGGGGGCCTATCAGACTAGCAGTACAGTAGATCCGAAACCAAATTTTCTGAGTCACCAAACACATAATGGCACCTTAAAATCATAAAAAGTTTCTATTTTCTTGTCATTAGCCTTGACTGGGCCTGATTTATCGTGGTCTCCATGTGAATTAGTGAGGCAGTGAAGGCCAGCTGATAGTAGTCCTAACAGATCACCCCTCAGGATAACTGAGTTTGGACAGTGGAGATCCTTGCCCACTCTTCACTTCTAGTCCTGGAAAATTTGCACGCATTTTCTCATTTCTCATAGGACTAAATTTTTAAGTCAGTGTTAAGATTTACAGTACGTATACCCTTTGATCCAGTGATTCTATCTTCAGAAGTTTGTCCTGTTGCAGTGTTTTGAATTTGTGGGGGGACTCAAGCTATTTTCACGGAAGTATATATTTTGTGAATCCCCACAGGAATCTTTTTTTTTTTGGCCATTTGGTTAAATATGTACCAGCTATATGAGAGAAATAGTTTAAAGTAAAAAAAAAATATATTTTGATAAGTATATTATTAAGCTGTATTATGTAGTTTATTTTAATATGTTTAACAACTTTACTACTATATAAAGGCAAATTAAGTTTTCCCAGTTAAGTGATGTGTAGTGTTCATTGTGTAATAAAAAGCATAGTCTACAAATTTTAAATGACATGCTTTGGGGACTGAATATACAGATTAAAATTTAACTTTTAATTTAAATAGCAATAAAAGCTGGGCAGGGGATTGCTTTCCTAATGTGATACTTGGAGAAACTTGTATTCTGCTCTTTTAAAAACTCAACTTGTTTATGTTTCATAGTATTCACGCTTTGTTTCCAAATGAAAATCCAAGTGAGGAGGTTTCAGGCTGCTATTTATAAACACTTCCTCAGGAGCAAATTAGCCCCCCTCCCAGCAAGCAACAAAACAAACTCATTTAGATTGGATAGTATCACTGTTTCCTTTTTTTAACCCTGGCATTTCAAATACTACAAACATTTTGATATGAGTAATACATGTATATGTGCATTTCTATTAGAATAATGCAACCTATGAATGTGATAAAGATTATCTTGAGGTGAAATTTACCATTTTTATACTGTATTAACTTGTATCTCAGTGTTCTTTATACTTTTTTGTTTTTAACCAGCACTCCATTTTGAGTGCAAATTAAATATACATGATTAAGAAAAAATATATAAAACCATCAGGGTCACTTCCGGTATTGAGTTGAATGATACGTGCCTTAAATTGCTAAATTATAAACCAGTTCATCTGCTTATGTAGAAACTCATGGGAAAAACCCTGGCCTAGTTTAAAGAAAATATTTTTGTATGTGTTTTAAATACAGAAATTGAAATGGGACTGATTGTTGCCTTTAATAACATGATACCACTGGAACAATTCATGCGTAAATGAATGCCACTATACAGACATTCTGAGAGGTGGATACCATGATATTTATTGCCACTTTGTAATGATTGCAAAAATAAATAGTAGGAAGGAGGGAGAAAGAGGCAACAGCCTAAATGTTCATCAATAGGACACTAGTAAATAATGATGCAGTGCTGCATATACAGTGGAAAATGACAGCTGTATGTGCCAATATGGAAAGCAGCTTGAGGAGCAGTATATATACTATGAAACTGGTTTTGTATAAAATAAATATATGTATGTGTGGGAGCGCTCTGGTAAGATATATAGTGCACTGTTAATATGGCTATTTTGGGGATGGGGAGTTAAGGTGGGGTAGGGTTGGATGATGGGGGAGACTTATTTTTATATTATACATTTCTAAATTGTGATGTGTCATTGATAATAAATTTTTCTTAGCCATGACCATGTATAAAATTATTTTTAAACAGCCACAAAAAAAAATGAGACCACTAAATTCAAGTGTCACCCCTTTTAGAAGCACTTAGTTATGTTCTCTCTTGAACAGTTTTTTTTTATTATTTAGGTAATAGTACCTCTCATACTATATTGTAATAATTAATATTCTTTGAGCTCATTGAAGTCAGGCACTGTGTTGTTGTCTCTTTATATCCAGGGCCTAGCTAGTGTCTCCATAGGAGATACTTAATAAATATTTGAATGAAGAAAGAAGGTATGAGTGAAATATATGTAAGATGTGTTTCATGAATAATCCTGCTAATATTAAAGCAGTTAAAAACATTATTTTTATGTCCTGAGGCCATCGTAAGCAGTTGATTTTTACTGGCTTAAAATTTATTTTCCTTTTCCCAACTTCATTTTGAATTTGAGTCTTAGAACTAACCCACTTCAATTTATATTTAAATTCTTGGAAACATTAGAGATTACAGAATTATGACTATTAACAATATATTGAGTCTAAATATCTTCTTAACGGCCAGCTCTGTGTAAATCACTTCAGCATTGCCTTGATAATAAATTCAGCAGTTTGGCTTTCTGTATGGAGAAAGGTTACATTTAAACCTTCTTGCCATTGTCTTTTCATTAGGATTCTGATAATCCTGACCTTCGAGACCGGGGCTATATTTATTGGCGCCTTCTCTCAACTGATCCTGTCACAGCCAAAGAAGTAGTCTTGTCCGAGAAGCCACTGATCTCTGAGGAGACAGATCTTATTGAGCCAACTCTTTTGGATGAGCTCATCTGCCACATTGGTTCTTTGGCCTCAGTGTACCATAAGCCGCCCAATGCTTTTGTGGAAGGAAGTCATGGAATCCATCGCAAACACTTGCCAGTACATCATGGGAGGTAAGCAGGTAAACTAGGTTTGAGTGAGAAGTGATTCTCTGTTTAGACGAAGTTGGTCTTCCTCAAGCTTTTATAGCCTAGAAAAATTTGCTATGCATTTGGCAAACCTACTCTACTGCCCTGGAGGCTTCATCTGAATACTAGTGACCACACACAAACAATGGGTTAAAAGGCCCCTCTGTGTTCTAATCTCAGGGTAGGTAAGGTTGTGCCTTTAGAAAATTGTGGTGAAGATTTTCTAAATGGATAAAGTTTGAAAGTTGCTAAAGTTTCCAGAAAGATGAGGCTAGAAATTTTCCCAGAGTTGAAAACTTGGTAAAAAGCCTGTACAGGCGTACCACAGAGATAGTGCACTTCAGTTCCAGACCACTGCGATGCAGTGTCATGAATTCTTTTGTTGTTGTGTTTTCAGTGCATATAAAAGTTATGTCTATACTATACTGTAGTCTATTAAATGTGCAATAGTATTATGTCTAAAAAAGTAGTCTACATACCTTAATTTAAAAATACTGTATTGCTGGGGCTTCCCTGCTGGTGCAGTGGTTGAGAGTCCGCCTGCCGATGCAGGGGACACGGGTTCGTGCCCTGGTCTGGGAGGATCCCACATGCCGCGGAGCGGCTGGGCCCGTGAGCCATGGCCGCTGAGCCTGCGCGTCCGGAGCCTATGCTCCGCAATGGGAGAAGCCACAACAGTGAGAGGCCCGCGTACCGCAAAAAAAAAAAAAAAAAAATACTGTATTGCTAAAAAATGCTTATCATCATCTGACAATGCAGGGTTGCCACAAACTTTGAATTTGTAAAGACTGCAATATCTGCAAAGTGCAATAAAATGAGGTCCGCCCATGTATACATTTAGCTATTTTTATCCTTTACTGTAACTTTGGTTCAAGCTTATGGATGAAGTTAGCAGACAGTGCTTCTCTTATGCTGTAAAGCTAGCTGTTAATGAAATAATGTTTGCAGGATTGTTTTATAAGAGCAGCCTAGGTTCTGTGTAGACATAGTTGTTCAGTTGCCTGTACCTTTTTTACCAAAATAAATTGCTCCATATCAGTAAGGAAATGCTATTATGAACAGACTGTCAGGTAACATGGAACTCTTGCTTTGTAGATAACCCTAAAATTTTAATTTGGGAGTGGCAGTACTCTAATAAACTCTTATAATGGGTATCTTGGAATCTTTTCAGAATCTCCCTTCATTAATTATAATAAACCTCAAATCTAAGTAGAATTTGATCTCTGAGTGGTTAGAGTATCTGCACTTGCACCGTATCTGAGTGTCTCGTATTGTGTAATATATATTGCTGTTTCAGTGGTTCATGAATAGCCAGAGTGTAGGATTTATTGCTTTACAAATTAGTGTAGTCAACGTTTACAATACTGTAGCTCTGTTTTGACAGACTATGGGCACAGATAAACAAAAAGAAAAGGGCAGTACCCAAGAAAATGATTGTTAATCTTTCATTAGCCCTTGCGTTGAATCTTTGGTTTTAGGGCAGTGCTGTGATTTTCACCCAAAGGAAACTTGTGGTTTCATGAGGATCAGGCCTCGTTACAGGGTGTTTGACCTCGTGGGCAAGCATATTTAACATTCACTAGATATGACCATTTAACTTCTAAGTACATCTCCCAGTCTGTGCTTCAAGTTTTGATAAATAGATATGGACTTTCTGTTGTTTGCCATTTAAATTACCTTTCTCCTGATAACTTTGACCCTCAAATGGGATGGGGAAAGTGAAACAAATCAACAAACAAAAACACCTCTTCCTAGAACACAAAAAGAGAACCAATATGTAAAAAGAAGCACAGTCTTTTACATAAGGTCTTTATCAGATTAATAGCCTTCAATTTGTTACCTTCACAATTCCTTATGTGGTTTCTTTTTGGATGACTTTTTTGTCCATTTGTGCTTGTTTTGTGTTTTTGTTTTGTTTTTTTGCGCTACGCGGGCCTCTCACTGCTGTGGCCTCTCCCGTTGCGGAGCACAGGCTCCGGACGCGCAGGCTCAGCGGCCATGGCTCACGGGTCCAGCCACTTCGCGGCACGTGGGATCTTCCCAGACCAGGGCACGAACCCGTGTCCCCTGCATCGGCAGGCGGACTCTCAACCACTGCGCCACCAGGGAAGCCCTGTTTTTAAAAAAGAAACACAAGTGCAGAAAAATCCCCTTTGAAATAAATATGGGTATGTTGCTGCAAATGGCATGTCTGTAAGAGTACTGACATCACCTAGCTTCTGCGTCCTAAGGGTAATAAGTGATATGCCTCTGACATGAAATACGTTTGCACCATAAAACCTTAGAGGCTTAAAAATGCTTTACTTCATGAGGTCTTTTAAAATCACTTGGGAAAGGGAAAAGTGCCTTTTAGTTGAGTATTGCTTACTATACTTGTCAGCTGCTCTGTGGGCATGAGATGGTAAATAGTCGTCTAACTTGGAAATATCTCACCTTTTAAAAATACTGCTTGGATGACAGTTTTATGCAGTTATTTCCCATGCCTTCACAATGGGGAAAGATTTTCATGTTATTTTCTTGTGTCTTCAGTTTAGAAAAAATACATAATAACGATTTATCATGTTCTTAATTTGTAGAAACTGTAAGATCATTTATTTCTTTTCATCTAACTCACTTTTGTCTTCTCATAATACTCTTACCTGTCTATTAGAGTGGAGGAAAATATGTGCCTTTTCTGCCTTCTATTTAAAGGTGCTGATAAATCCATGTGTTTTGTCACATTTCCCAAATGGTACATGTTGAGAGATGATAGAATTTCACGGGCAGAGGATACCCCTTATGGAGATTTCATATATTTCTTGCTAGGTGTATATGAAATTGTTTCCCCTTTTGACTTCCTTATTAATTTTTGGCTTTATTTGTACCCACCCTCTCCCCAATCTAGATAGGTCTCCTTTTGGCTTCCTTGACACTTTTTCCTCCTAAGCCCTCTTTTTTTTAGATTGTTTTTTAATCTTTGCAGTTTTGTGTTCCTTCTCTTCTCTGGTTGTATCACAAGGCTCATTCTGAACCTTCTCTATGTATTCCCTTAGGCAGTTACCACTGATATATTCTGTTAAAGACGCCCTGCTCTTAGCACAGCACCCCCGAGTTACTCTGCTCATTTCACCTGAGGCATGTGTGTGAATTTCTTCCCAAGTTTACTTCTGTAACTCTGACTGCCAGTCCCTTTTCCTTAGCTGTCTGTTGGTCTTCCCTACTTGTTTTTCTCACTTGAAACTTAACAGAACTGAAAGCAGCATATTATTTTCCCCATCATCCCTCCAGATTCCTCTTATAAGGAGCAACACTAGTCTTTCACTTCTTCATTTTTGTTTTTTCTGAGTTTGATTCTTCATTCTTCTTTGTTCAAGTGTTGTCAGAACCTACGTAGGGTTTTCGTTTTTTAAGAAAGCATTTGTTTATTAATGGAATTTTTATAGTCGTTGTTTAGTTTTTAAAAAATTATATAAGTCTTAGGAAACATACAAGATAGAATGGTATAACAAACACGTTTACTCATCACTCAGTTTCAACAGTCATCAGTATTTTGCCAATCTTGTTTCATTTATCACCCCCACACATTTTGTTTTTTGAGGGAGCTGGAGTATTTTAAATTAAATTCCAGACCTCATATCACTTCACCAATGAGTACTTAACTTGGTATCTCTCAAAGATAAGGACTTAAAAAAAAATCACAATATATTATCAAGCCAAAATTAGGGGTAATTCCTTAACATTCAATAAAACTGAAATACTTTCAGATTTTTTCAATTGTCATTCTCTATTCTACTTTAAAGTTTATCTAAGATTGGTTTTACTTTTTTTTTTTTTTGGCGGTACCTGGGCCTCTCACTGTTGTGGCCTCTCCCGTTGCGGAGCACAGGCTCTGGACGCGCAGGCTTAGCGGCCATGGCTCACGGGCCCAGCCGCTCCGCGGCATGTGGGATCTTCCCGGACCAGGGCACGAACCCATGTCCTGTGCATCGGCAGGCGGACTCTCAACCACTGCGCCACCAGGGAAGCCCTGGTTAGAGCTTTTTGTAGAAACTTTTGTCTTCTCCAAGGTCATAGAAATCCTCTTGGTTTTCCCCTTCACGTTTATGTCTGATTTATCTCTAATTTTTGTTTATGTTGTGAGGTGTAGGAGTCAAGGCTCATTTTTGTCTCACGCAGCTATTCAGTTGACCCAGCACCATCTATTAAGATCATTTCCCCCTGCCTAGTCCATTTAACATCTCTTGGAACTCACCACTTCGTTTTTATTTTTACAGTGTTGTGGCAGTAACGGTTTAGGTCACTCTTAGCTCATCTTCATGTCCATTCTCCCAACTTCAGTCCATTATACACACAGCTGCTTGAGTAATGTTCCTCTAAATGTTCATTTTAGTTCTTTGTTCATCAAATAAAAGTGATTGTACATTGCCTATCATAAAAAATTAACTCTCCAGACCTGTTTTCAGAGTTGTATTTCCCTCATCTTCACTTCCCCCAAATCTTACCAATTACAGTGTCTGCTCCTGCCAGTATAATTTTTTCACCACCCCTAAAGTCAAATTGTTCATTTCTGTGCCTTTGCACAAGCTATCCTTTCTTTTTCTGAAGGTCTCTCCCTGGTAGTTCCTCATAACTATGCTGTTTTTGAAAATCTAGCCATAAAACCATTCTCAGAGTCTTTTGGGATCAGCCCCACCTGGTTCTGTTTTGCTTCTCATCTGTATCCTGTCAGTGTGCAGACACACAATACTCATTTCTGCTTTTACACAGTGAGTGTGCTTTTCACTTGTTTTGTGAATGCTGGTTTTTTGTTTGTTTGAGTATAAGTTATTTGAGGACAGGAAATATATTTCCTTTTTTTTTTAAAAAAAAAAAAGATGTATTTCCCCAGAGTTCTCATTACAGTGCTCCCTTATAGAGTAGGTGCTCAATTAAAATTGATTGACTGATGAAGTTATATAGTATAAGAGTTTTTTCCCCCTCCTGTTTTTGTATATCTGACCTTCACCTCATTGCCTTGTTACTATGTCCCGGGTGAAACTGACTTTTCTCTTTTCCCCTCTTTCTGTGTGTGACTTGCAGCACTGATGCGGGTGACAGCCCTGTTGGCACCACCACTGCCACCAACCTGGAACAGCCTCAGGTTATCCCCTCTCAAGGTGACCTTCTGGGGGATCTTTTAAACCTTGACCTTGGTCCCCCAGTCAATGTGCCACAGGTATCCTCCATGCAGATGGGAGCAGTGGATCTCTTGGGAGGAGGACTAGATAGTCTGGTAAGCATCTTTCTTCTTTCTTTTGGATATTTAAATTTTTTTTATTTTTAAATTTCTGGGGTTATTTTTAATTCTTGATATGCTGAAGAACTTTAAATTATTCTGCTTTTTAGAACTAGACCTTTCCTTGACGAGCAGAGCAATGTCCTTTGATAAAGGACAGGATTATTTTTTCTAGAGATGTAATTGATACTGTTCATCATTGGTATGGGATATGTCTACAAGTGTACATGATTATTTTGTTGTCCTGCCTCTGAATGGAACTTTTGATGTTTAACCAACCTAGTCACCTTTCCAGAGCTTATTATTGCTCCTGCTGCTTAACTCTGGATAGCCCCTGTAATTCCCCTTCTGACCTGAACATCATTCAGATGACCTCATAGTGATCATCCTATTTTGAGGCTTTCAGACTTTTGCCTTTTTTGTATTTTGTTGGCTTATGCCTTGTCTAATTCCAAAAGGTTCATTGGAGCCATTTGTGTTTTTATTTTAAATGTATCTTACTTATAGTTGAGAAGTACTTCTTGATTGGTTCTTTTTTCCCCTTTTCCATCCACACCCCCCCACTCCACCCTGTCATACTTCCAATTTAATTAGCTTCCAGGATTCTAATACTAAAAGGCTCCAATGTCCAGAGTATCTGTGAATATGTGCCACCAGTGGAAGCCAATTAGTTACTGTTGCTGTAAAAGATAAATGAGAAATATTAAGGATGACCTTCCATCTGTGTAGAGAAGGCCAGAAAAATAGCAGGTCTCATCACACGGCTCCCTGCAAATTAGATACTTAACTGTGGTGGAATTAGAGGGGCTTTTTTAGCTGAACACTTGAAAATAAGTTGTTCATCAACCTGATGACTATAAATATGCCCAACAAACTGATTTATTTCCCAGCATCAGAAATTGGAAGGCAATGCCATAGATACAAAAATACATATGTCTTAGAGATTACATAAACAAAACGACCTTACTTTCTGCTTCATACACTGGCATTTTCTCTTCTACTTTACGAGCAGTATTATGTCTGGGATTTATGCCAGCTGGTACAGGTACATTTACTTTTGGCTGACAGAGAGCCTAAGGAGATAGGGTTACCGTCATATCTTTGTGGGTGATGCATTTTACTAATGGAAGTCACTGCTTCCAGAGTCTATACACTGACCAAGCTCTGGACTCTAGCTAATGGTGACACAAATGAGCACTGCTTTTGTCTTCCTTGGGAATAAAAGCATTTGCTTTTCATTTTCATATCTCTAATGAATAGAGTTGACTGAATAGCTTCCTCGTGTGATATCCTGCGTTGCTGTATAACCTCCTTTATAGACTCAGGAGACTGACAAATGAATATTGAAATATTCATGGAGACTCTCAGAAATCCCTTATAAACACTGAAATAGCTCATCCTATTCTGTTGACACATGAGCTACAAGTTAAATGTTACATCCTCCCCACGGTTATGCCTTACCAACCCTGCTTATTTCCCTAGTGGTTTACGACATAGTGGACTTGCTGAACCTAAGAAGACAAAGAAATTAAGTTTGAAGGATGGAGGGGAGAAAGAGGCTCTATATTTTGATGTTGACTGGCCCAGGATTCTGTCGTCTTGTTTCTTAACCCACTTTAGCATGGAAGGGAAAGAAACATGTTATTTCCATTTGGCTTTGTATCAGCTCTTGCTGGCCCTTAAAACTAGTGAGTTTTCTCCTTATATTTTACACAGCTAATCCAGTCATGTGTCAGAATTCTGGCAAGTTTACATCAGATAGAAAAACAATTAGAACTTTCTCAGATTGTAGTAGCCCAAGTCACACATGGGCCTTTTTTCATTTTCTTTTTTTGCAAAGGATATTCTCTTTGGGGTGGAGAATAAATTGTTTTTATAATTGGATTTCAAAATATTATACAGCCTTTGCTAGGTAGGCCCAGTAATGTTTCTGTGTAACTCTAAATTTTAGCTTATTCTGACTTTGGGATTTAAAATGGTATAATTGGCGTTATAGCCCCAGAAAGTGTTTACATGCAGGTTTCTTCAGCTTATTCTGTGATATAAATATGTCCCAGAAATCAAAATGAGGAGTAGAAGCCCTTCTTTTTGCTTTGGATCTGTATGTAGTTAAATATATATCACTCAAAGAACCAAGATTCCTTTTAAGAGAATATCACAAGGAAGAGGCCTAAATCTGGCTGTGTGAATGACGAGTTTCTGTGGCAGCAGTAGTCTATGCCAGTTTTAAAATGCTTTTATTGTTCTTACGTAAATTATCTAATTTAAAGAGGAAAATCGTTCTCAAAGTTTTTACTTAGTCTATACAGAGAGTGCTGTTTCTTGAATGAATTGTTGCCTTACAGCAGTGCTTCTCAAGCTAATGTGTACATAAATCAACTGGAGATCTTGAACAAGACAGATTCTTGTTGCTCTGGGGTGAGACCTAGGAGTTTGCATTTCTAACAAACACCCAGGTCTGTAGACCACATTTTGCATAGTAAAGACATAGAGTATCTGTGATCACTGTGAACCAGTTCACTTTAGTGTTTGAATAGCTGTTGGTAAACCCAGATGCCTTGTTCTCTTGGCTTCAGTAGTAAACACA
Organism: Grampus griseus; assembly: GCF_964374135.1. NCBI lineage: Eukaryota > Metazoa > Chordata > Mammalia > Artiodactyla > Delphinidae > Grampus > Grampus griseus. The sequence continues at coordinate 25,370,632 of NC_139014.1, forward strand.
CTCCTGGAAAGGGGGCTCCTACTCTGCCTCAGATTGAGAGAGGGCAAGAAACTCTTGAAATTATTTTGTTAAAGGTCTGTCTTTCACTCTCTAGGAAGAAGAATGTTGCTGGGTGTGGTAGAATTTGACCCAGGTCCCCATTTAAAATATGGCCTGGATTAGAGTTATGTGATTGTCTGGCAAGCAGCACTTAGGTTACGTGGTGTTCATCTCAGAACAGCTCTCAGCAGCGTTTTTGCTGCTTTTATCACTGGTTTCTAACAGAACCTTACCCATAGAGGTCAGTGGTGTGCTGCTAATGAAGCGTGGCAGCTACTAACCTTTTATTTCAAGCTTTGTGGTTCTCAACTCTAGCTGCATAACTGGTATTTAAAAATATATATTGTCAGCGTTTGGACCCAACCCTAGAGCAATTAAATGGAATTTCTGGGAGACAGGACCTTAGACATTGGTATTTTTTTTAAAAAATCGAAGTTATTTTAATTTTGCAGCCAAGACTGAGAATATTGGGCCAAATGAAGCTCCAGGTGAAGTTAGGTAGAGATGTTACAAAATTGATCTTTAAACCAAGGCAGTGATTTCCACAGAAGAATTATATTTTGGTGAGCCCCTGGCACCGCCTACAAAACAGACCTCTCTGACTTTACCTTTGTTCTGCCTCCTACCCCTCCACACCCTCACCCCCTGACCCCAGGACATTTTCCTGTTGTGATTTGCTGTTAGGTGATCCAGCCTACCAAAAATTGACCAAGAGTTGAATTTGACCGATTTAGATTTAGTTGCTCATTCCCAGGGTTCTTCTCACCCTTGTTCATGTTCCATAATTGGAGACTGAAAATTGTCTTGTATTTTGGATTATCTACCCATTTTCTGTTCCTCTGTTTTAAAACTTGATATTCACTAGAGGATAATATTACTCTTCCATTTTCACATCCTGGTGACCCTCCCATTAGATCTTGTTTGCCCTCTTTCATCATTGCACTTGTGAAGTTTTGAGATTTAGTGAACTGTGACTTTTCTAGAACTGTCATTCAGGAAATACTTATCAATTTATTTATTCATTATTATTATTTGTCACAAGCTACCTGAAGGCTCCAGCCTTCTTCCATCAATAATCGTGACTCATATATAACAACTGTGATTCTTGAACCAAAGAGAGTGAAGTAGGTATATTGCTATGATGTAAAACACACACACACACGTGCACACCATTCCCAGGTGACTCTTAGATGGTGTTTTTCGTTGTTTGGTTTTTTGTTTGTTTTTGGAGACAAGTACCTTTGAAAATCACTGATGTAGGCAGACCTTCAGATTTGTAAAAATGATGCTTCTTCATCACAAAACTCAAATCAAAATGGATTTCCTACATACTCTTCACTTTCCTCCTTAGTTTTTGCTTGCCCTTTAGTGTATTCTCTTTTGCCTAAATGTAGATAGTTTCCTTCTCCTGTTAGTGTAAACTTAACTGTCACCTTGATGTGGAATGAATTCAGGTAATGAAACTCTGATCTGTGTATAGAGCAATATAGTATACTATTTAAATGTTATTGGGGTTTTTGTTTCTTTGTTTTAGAAGCAGTACAGGTGTCTTTTTACGCCCCTGCTACCAAATCTAAGAAACTGCTCATCTTGGGTAGTGTGACATTTCTGACGGTGGTGCAGATCCTTCTGGTTTGGTGTAGTGTGAGAGGTGACCTGGCAGCCAGTATGTAAATCTTGCATACATGTTATAAAGATATACCATCTGCTAATGAGTCTGACATCGCTGAGGATCGCTAGAGTAATAATTGAATCTCAGTTATTTGTTGCCATTACTTTCAGACTGTCAACAGACTGTCAGGCCTTGGCTAAATTACGGCCTTCTGTTTATCCAAGGTGCTGTGCATTATTCTATTTAGAAAAATGGTGCTATTGTGCATCAAGAATAGAAAGGAAGCATTATCCAGAGTGCCCTTTCTGTGTGCTGACGAAGGGTTTCCTGCCAGAGATATGTGCTTCAGTGTGCCCAGCTAGGATGGAGTAGAAGAGAGGAGAAACTGCCTTCTCCTGACTCCAGTGTATGTTTTTCAGAACCTCCTACCCTGTTTCTTACAGGTTTTTACCTTCCAGATATTTCAGCTCATGAACTATTGTAGTAATGATTTTGAGGGTTTTTTTAGCCCGTGGGAAATCCATTGTACATACTAGTTTTGCATCTTCATATCTCTTCCTCTGGAAAAGAGTTGCTGTGATTTAAGAGCTTAACTTTTAGAGTTGGTAGTCTTGTGAAGACAGTTTTGTAAGTTGTAGCCTAATTTTGCCTGGTAAATTCTTCAGTGGCTCTTGTAACCACTGTCTTTTTTATCAATGCATAGATTTAGTGAAGGCTGGCCTCAGGCAGTGTTGGGTATAATTACCAAATACTGAGTGCCTATTTCTGTGCCAGTCTCTGTGCTAGAACTTTTATAATTCCTAATCCTCAAAATAAGTCTGCAAGGTAATTGGCATTGGGTCCCATTTTACAAAAAAACTGAAGGTTGCATAGCAAGTAAGACTCAGAGTCAGGATTTTGAACCCAGACTTCTTCAAAACTTTAAAGTTTATACGCACTTTTCCACTGTCCTGTGATTCCTCCAGTTTTTTTGTTATTGTCATTTTCCAGAATAGAATTCAGTCTCACTTAACTTTGGTCCTTCTCAGACTAGGGTACACAGTCTCTGGAGTACACAGCAGAGTACAGGGTGCATTTGAAGCTGCAGGATAAACCTGGTTCATCATCTTGCAGTGTCAGTCTTACTTGATGGTAAGGAATGTAAACACACTGTATTACAGCTTAGAATGTAAAATTGCATGAATGTTTAAGATAAAACACAAGGCTTGTTTGCCCTAGGCCTCTCCATGCTATACCTCCCAGATGCCCTGTGTGTGAGTTTGGGCTAGCTTATCATTAGGAGGCACTTGAAAGTTTGAGAAAGACTTTAGAATTTTATTCATTAATGAGGAGAGGGATTGGATAAGTTTACACATCTGTCTCGCAGCAAAAGGAATAAGATTGCTTTCAGGTAGAGCCACAAAATCCTGTGTTCCCATCTATGTGGTGGTGAATTGTGATATAAAGCAAGTACTTTCAAGGCAAATAAATGATGCACAGGACATTCTTGTGCTGAAAACTGGCAATCAAAACCACTCAGACAATACATTTCCTTTCTAGAAAGATCTTTGGCCTTGGGGTGGGGTCACTTTTTCCCCTAATTGGTTGTATTCATATGTGTTGGCAGTGTTGATGCAGATATGGTGCTCTAAGTCAGTTGGGAAAACAGTTTTGTCAGCCTTCTGTCCATTTTGTGATAATTTTCACCAATAAAATGATTCATTTCCAAATTGTCTCCCCAAGAAATAATACTGCCATAATGGTGCTTATATGGAAATGCATTCACTCAGTAAATATTTGAGTGCTTATTCCTTGTCAGGCTCTATTCTATGTACTGGGAATATAGTTGTGGTGAGTCCTTACAAACATACATTCTAGTGAGGGGAGACGAATGACAAACAAGTACATAGGTAGTAATTACTGCAAAGGAAAATGAGACAGGATGCAGAGCTTCTCCTGTGGATTTTTACTGCCTTGAACATTGAGTTATATCTGACCTAAGAGACCAACAGTGGCCATTCTAAGGACTTTCTGTCACATTCTATTCCCTGTCCCATCTCAGGAAGTAATCTATTATATCTCCCTATTTTTCCGTTGATGTAAGACTTTTTTCCCTTCAAGTTAAGGAGTCTTCTGATGATTTTGTATGATCTCAACTCATTTATGCTATTCCACATGAAGTCTATTCTCACCATGAGTTTGTCTAATAGCTTTTGCATGGTTACCTATTCTTTTCACCAATTTGATTAGTTATATTTTATGGTGCTTTTCTAAATAGCTTTTTGAAGATTAAATTAAAATTTGTAGCCCAGCAGTTGGAAAACCATACTTTTACCTAGAAGATAGTGTGTGCCTTCTAAAATCTAAAAGCTAATAGGAAAAACACAGACTGATGTTTCTGACACCAGTAGGATTTTGGTATAAGTTTTGTTTGTGATCGGAATCATTATGTACTATTTTTACATCATTCTGTTTTGACTCCTAACTAGCAGAGCTATATGACCTGACTCCCTTCAATTAAATCAGTTCTGGAAAGTGTCAAATAAAGGAGGTGATAATTCTAGACAGGAGCAAAGAAATGTGTGAGCTTAAGATCTACACCTCTAATTAAGAGAATGTCTTCAGATACTCAGCTCCAGTTTCAGAAGCAGACAGGTATATTTTAGACTGGTCAGATGGACCTCAAAGGGGCTAGCTAACCCAGAGCAGTGATTGTGAACATTTGTGGGGGGGTTGGGTTTTTGCATTTAATTTTATTTTTATTTGTTTATTTATTTTTGGCTGCATTGGGTCTTTGTTGCTGCGCAGGGACTTTCTCTAGTTGTGGCGAGTGGGGGCTGCTCTTCGTTGTGCTACACGGGCTTTTCACTGCGGTGGCTTCTCTTGTTGCGGAGCACGGGCTCCAGGCGTGCGGGCTTCAGTAGTTGTGGCACTTGGGCTCAGTAGTTGTAGCTCGCGGGCTGTAGAGCGCAGGCTCAGTAGTTGTGGCACACGCGCTTAGTTGCTCCGTGGCATGTGGGATCTTCCCGGACCAGGGATTGAACCCATGTCCCCTGCATTGGCAGGCGGGTTCTTAACCACTGCACCACCAGGGAAATCCCATGTAGGGTTTTTTGTTGTTGTTGTTCTTGTTTTGTTTTCGGTCTGCTTGGTGGCCATGTCAAGGCTTTTCCTTTTCTTGGAGTCAGGCAGACTTGGTCCCTTACAGAACCTCAGTCTTGAGTTCTTTCTCTGTACTTCTGCTTTTGTAGCATGTTGCCATTGGATGAAGGTATTTCCTTTTGGTATGCAGACTCAGCTCTCAAACTTTTGACTCAACCTGGTTCTGCAGCAGAGCTCATGCAACCGTGCTGAAATTCCCTTAGCCCATAAAATAAGTCACCATGAAATCACTACTTTCCATCCAATTACTGAATGAACAGTGCAGCGACACATCTCCCTAGTTCCACATGAACTGAACCTATTTCAGCACTTCTTCAGGCATGATAAAGCACCCACTCTGTGTGGCAGTAGCGAAATGTTAATGTTATTCTTAGTGCCGTTTAATGTGATTTAGATTGGGGGCTGGGGAATCTTGACCACTAGCAGAAATTTTAGACTTGGGTATCAGCTATGGACCTGTAGGAAAATTCTGCTCAGTTTTCAGCATTTGAAGTGTTCTTTTCCTGAAATTGGCACCTCTCCTTCATCTTCCTATATCCTGATTTAGTTGGTCTGTAGTTGACATTATTTCCTTCGTGGAGAAAATAGCGGCCTCATTAAGGCAGTCCTGGGATTAACGGGAAATGGACAGCTCCAAAAGACACTTAAAACGTACACAGTATTTTGACACCTAAGATTGAGATTAAAGCCATGCCTTATGCCTCTGGCACTTTTCACTCACCTCTCCCAGCTTACTGGATAATAGATATCACTGAAATTTTACTAGTCCAGTTTGACTGATTTTGTACCCTACCTGATTAGTAAGTATTACCGAACAGATGAATCTTGTCTGACTCCAGATGATATCAGCAACTGAACTGAAATGGTTAGTGGCTAGTTCAGGCCAACATGACAACGACATTACTGTGTTCTGTTAAGCTTTCTTGCCTTCCCCGCCCCCTCCTCGATTAATATCTGCATCATCCTGCTTGTCCCTGTAGATAGGAGAGGCCCTTACTGGGGAATTGGCTCCCATCCTTGCTAACATCTCCCTGTTAGTTACTCTTGCCCAACACTGTGCTGTCACCTGTGTCATATTTTCAGAGAGGAAGATGATAACCTCCCTTAGAAACTTTTCAGTCAAAAGGAAAGATGCTGAATAAAGTCTGAGTAAGCTATAGTTCTGCTAGTTAGAAAACATATTGAAATTGTCCTTCCTTTTGCTCTCTGGACATAGCACAGTTATGTGAACCTTTATATTTCTGGCTGCATGTCTCTAACACCCTTTGGATTCTGTCTCTGTAAGATCAAGAGTTCTTGATTGTGGGTTGCAGCTGAGTTGTATTTGATAAGCTGAACATAAACAAAGGAGTATCAGAATTACTTTTTAGTTTCTCTTACATGTTTTTGAATAAAATTGACAAGCAGCATGGTGGGGGGGAGGGGGTGGGAGTACATTTAGATCCTGTCCAGCTAAGATAATATTCATATAATACTCATGTATAATAAGAATGAAATCTAAGAAAATAAGGGCTATAAATGGGCTTTATTTCCTTTGGAAATAACACCACTAGTGAGTGCCTTTTCTCAATGCCTTTTATTGAATGTAGCATATTTGATAATACTGTCATTTCTCTTCCAGTGTGTTTTTTCTTTCTTGCCGTCGAGTGCCAACAAAGCCCATAAAGAATTCCATCTCTTTCAAGCTTCAGTTGTGACATAGGCCAGAAGGGAGGAGAGTGGCTGGGGGGAGGATGTGTAAGCCCATCAGAAAGTCATAAAACTAAATCAAAACCAGCATCAGGACAAGTGAGACATTCTGCATCATACCCTTCCTTAGAAAGGGTTTTTCTTGGACTTCCCTGGTGGCACAGTGGTTAAGAATCCTCCTGCCAATGCAGGGGACACAGGTTCGCGCCCTGGCCCGGGAAGATCCCACATACCGCAGAGCAACTAAGCCCATGTACCACAACTACTGAGCCTGGGCTCTAGAGCCCGTGAGCCACAACTACTGAAGCCCGTGTGTCTAGAGCCCGTGTGCCTAGAGCCCGTGCTCCATAACAAGAGGAGCCACCACAATGAGAAGCCTGCGCACCACAAGGAAGACCCAACGCAGCCAAAAATTTATTTATTTATTTATTAAAAATAAATAAATGGGGTTTTCTTTCTTCTTAAGTTCTAGCTTCCTTTTCAATTCAGGAGTTAGTGCCAAAGTAATTCCTGAGCATATATTCTTGTCTGATTCCAGATCATAGTTAATTCTCTAAGGCAGTGATTTTCAACCTTGTCTGTACATTAGAATCACTAGGGCAGCTTTTTAAAATTCTGATGTCCAGGCTACAACTCAGAACAATTAAATCACCATGGCTGGGATTGAGACTCGGGCATCAGTACTTCTAAAAATCCCCCTCCTCCCCACAGTTATACACACGCAGGTGGTTTATTCCATTGTGTGTCTAAGGTTGAAAACCATAGTTAATAGAACACAATTGAAGTAGTTATTAGTAATCTTAGAAAGATTGAATCTTACTCTAAGAAACCTCCAGGTTTTTGTGATGGAGGAATTGAAAACTAAAGACTTAACCATAATCAGTTTGCCTTTGCAAACTTATTTTCTTTGACTTTTTTTTTTTTAACACATATCTACCCTGTGCTCCAGTCTAATTAGGCTACTACTCCTTCTTCCTTTTTTTTTTAAAAAAAGTATTTATTTATTTATTTATTTGGCTACACAGGATCTTCATTGCCGCATGCGGGATCTTCGTTGCGGCATGTGGGATCTTCGTTGCGGCATGAGGGAATCTTTTAGTTGTGGTGTGCGAGATCTTTAGTTGCGGCATGCAAACTCTTAGTTGCAGCATGCGGGATCTAGTCCCTGACCAGGGATCGAACCTGGATCCCCTGCATTGGGAGCATGGAGTCCTAGCCACTGGACCACCAGGGAAGTCCCTACTCATCCTTCTTGATCATGCTTTTATTCCTACTTCTTAACCTTTGTTCAGGCTATTTGAGAAATAACCTCCCCCATTTTTGCATTCTATAATTTCACACTACCATGTCTTTGAAGCTTCTTTTCATTATCCTTCAGCCAAAAGGAGGCTCTTCTATTCAGAACTTTCTTTTTTTGCTTTAGTATATTCTGTATGGTTTTTGCATTCGTGTTTTGTTTTTTTGCCAGTTTGCAAAGCCTGGATCTTGTTCATCTATTGTTTTCCCCTCATTGCCCGGCATCTTTATAGTCCCCATAGTACCTTATGTCCAGCAGATGTGAGTGTGTGTTTGAATAAAAGGAATCTCATGCTTTTCAGATGTCATGCTATGGATGTGTGTTATTCTAGAAACAGGGAGAAGGTAGGTGTGTAATATCTTTTCTGTTTGCTGTCATTCTTTTCCAGTTACTCGAATTCTTGGTTGTGATGACCTTTTTATCTGTATGCCTGTGATTTCTCGCCCCACGTCCAACCAGTAAATAGTCTTCAGGAACCAGACTTTGCAAATGTTGGTTCTTTGAGGTTTGGAGTGTTCTGTAGCTTAGTGCAGAACATGCTTATTTATGCCAGTTATGAAACGCCTGGAGTTTTTGTTCTGTCGTGGTGGAAATAAGTCCCATTATTTTTCAGTATATATATTATTTTTGAGATTTTGGCAACCCAGTTTTATTTATCTGTCCATTGAGAAGGTAATAAATCCCCTCTCTCAAATCCTGAAGACAAATACAGTTGTTGTTGTTGTTGTTTTTAACACAACCACAGCCTAGAGCTCTCCAAGTTTCTACCACTAAATGACAGACAATAAAGGAAACAGTGTTTTGTAAAGCATACAAGGCATTTGGTGATTCAGAGGGGAATGTTAGATGCACAGTGAGAACTAGGGAAGTAGCAGTATAGAATCGTAGCACAAAAGCGTATTGTTTGCTTTCTGAACAGTACCATTAGTTGTGGATATGTGTGTTTTATGTTTCTTCATGCTAGCTATTTTCAGCTTCAGTTCTTCTTTAATGCTTTTGTCCTGGAATTCAGGGTGAATTATATCAGAGCCCTGACGGGAAAAAGAGGCAGAAGTAAGACCATGTGGAATTATTTTCCTGTCACCTAGCTAATTGCATTAGTCTAATTCTCCAATAGTTAGCATCCTTTTAAATGATCTACTCCAGATAAATCACAGCATTTCTGCGTAGCTGTGTTGACTGTGGGAGAGATTTGAGGAATTGCATGCCTTCGCATTTCCTGCCCAGATAGGATATCTTCCTAACCCAGCCGTTTGCTTTCTTAGGAGAGTTCTAAACTCTAAAAATCGCTCTTGTTCAAGCTATAATTTTTGAAGCTTGAAATTGCAGCTCATTACTGGTTTGGTTCCCACTTACTCAGTGGGGCGGCAAGTTTTGTAGTTCAAAACATATTTTAGTTTTTCTTTTTTTTCCCCCCCTTAAATTTCCTTTTAAAGAAAAAATAAAACATATTCAGGACATTACGACTTAGAGATATAGCTTCTTGGAATATGTAAACTCTTTAAATCCTGTTTGGGTTTGTGCCTATGTACCCCAGTGGAAAGATTGGATCTGAAACATCCCTGAGATGTCCCAGCTCCGTCTTCTTTCCACGTTTTCTCAAAACTCCCACACACCATCACTTCCCCTACTCAGTTCCCCTAGGTTATATTTCTTTGCAATCTAGAATTTCTTTAGGCTTTGGGAGTCAAGTTGAATAGCATGTATTCCCCGCAACTTGGTAGAGCAATTTACAGATTCTGTATGGGCATCTAGTACTTAGCTAAATGAACTCTACCTTTCTCTCCTCTCTCTCCTTTCTCTCTTTCAGCTTGGCAGTGACCTTGGCGGGGGCATTGGAGGAAGTCCGGCAGTAAGTGCCATCGGTTTTTTTCACCGTGGGATGCACTGCCCCCTGTTTGATGCCTTTCCTATGCACACGTTCTCAGACCAGCCACTGCTGCTATCTAGCCCTGTACACCAGAACCTCTGTAGCAGTGTATGAAGAGTAGAAAGTAGCATAGGGTTACTTGGATTCTTTGGGACCATACACCACATGTGGTGTAGGGGTCTCTTTAGGGATTGGCGCTCTGGTGTCTACAGAGTTCTTTGTCTTCCTGACATTAAAGGGCTAAAGGAAATGGAACCTCCCATCTTGACGAGAGAATACTCTTTTCTGTCGTCTAGAAAGAGCTTGAGCGTCAGCTGGACTCAGAGTGAGACTCTCCTCGTACGTGAGTTAGGGGGGTGTGAGTATCCATCTCCCCCAGGAGAGTTTCCTACTAGATATTTATGCCTAAATGCGGAAATAAGACTTGCCTGGGCCCAAGTGGAAATGGAACTGCTGTCTAAGTTGGATGCTTCTCCTTCTTCCTATAGAAACAGATTCCCCCTTCATTAGGGTACCTGTAGGCCTTTTGCACAGAATCATGGAAGCTAAAATTGGAAACAAACATAAAAAACTTTGGATCACTGTGTTCCTGATCCTACTGATGACTCTCTTGATAGAACTTCTAAAGAGTGTGTGTATCTTTTCAATGATGAAAAATAACCATGATGATTTGAAGGACAAAGAATATACGAATTAAACGCCTAAGAATATTGGAATTATGGTGTGTTCTTATTGATTTATCAATACTATTAAAATATATAGCAACATTTTAAGGACTATTAATGAATTCTTCCTGATCTCCCTGCTCCCCTTCCCTTTTATTCCCTGCAGGTGGGACAGTCCTTCATCCCATCATCAGTGCCTGCAACCTTTGCTCCTTCACCTACTCCTGCTGTGGTCAGCAGTGGTCTGAATGACCTATTTGAACTCTCCACGGGGATAGGCATGGCACCTGGTGGATATGTGGCTCCTAAGGCTGTAAGTAAAACAACACTTTCTTAGTGGACAGGACCTGAATTATTTAGCATCTGACATTTGTGTTACTCTCACTGATAATAAATCCAAGGTTGGGGCTCTTTCTCTAGAGGATTTACGAGGAGGATGAAAGGCGGCCTTACACCTAGCAATAAGAAGCACCATAGCATCCTTATTAACCATTTGTATAATTAGACTTAAAATTGGAAATACTAAGCATTTAGTATTTGTTCTCTAGTTTAGAAATATTGCCTAGCTTGTCAACACTGGAGTCAGTCTAGTGTAGATGTGATATACAGAGCAACAGCAGGAGGAGGAAGACATAATAGAGAAGTAACATTTTACTTTGCATTCTTTCCACTCCTTTTTCCATTGGTACTGCATATGGATTCTAGAGTGCCATTGCTCAGATTTGGTTTCCATGCATTTTACTACACCTTTTTAGAGTTTTGATTTAGGTTAGTGTCATTGGTGTCCCTCTAGTCTCAGCCTCACTTGATGTCATGCTCAGATTAAAATTCAAAAGGGGAAGGGGAAACTTCCTGTCAATGAAGCATATTTCGGCCCTTGGGAATAGTGCCTTCCAGGCTAAGCTAGGTTTCTTTTAATTTTGCCTTTCTGAGGGGCAGCATGCCTGGTTGCTTTCTGAATTCTCTGCCTGCTCAACCAGCTCAGTGTGGGGGATCTCTAATGCAGATAGTAAACCAGTTGTCCATCCCAGGAGTCTTGTCTTTGTGTACACACCCATTACGTAGAGTAACCAGAAATGTGATTCAAAACTGAGCTATAGTGTTTTGGCACAGCTTAGTAGCTTTGTTGTAAGGTTACTGCATTGGATATTATCCCCACACACTTTTAATTGATTAAGAGATTATGCAACGTACTTGTTTACTAACATTACAGTAATACCTAGAAATGACAAATTTAAATAATGTAGAAAGATCAGGTGGAAAATTAAGTTTCCCTCTGTCCCCACTTCCCCATAAATAGTCACTATTAACTTTTTCTGTGTCCTCTCAGAAGAAAGAAAGATCATGCATATACCTGTATGTTTGTATCCTTTAAATACTGTCAGTGGGATATACTGTTTTGCACCTTGTTTTTTCTCTACCACAGTCTTTTGAATGGCTGTATCCACTTTATTGATGTGTGCCACAACGTATTTAATCTTTCTCCTGGTGATGGACATTTAGGTTATTCATCTAGTCCTATCCCCACCCCCTTTTTTGTTATTATGATGTTACCATGAACATTCTTGTTTATGTGTATCATGGTATATTTTTGTAAGCATATCTATAGGATAAACTTGGAATGTGCTTGATCATTTAAGCATTAAAAATAGACATTACAGGGGCTTCCCTGGTGGAGCAGTGGTTGAGAGTCCGCCTGCCGATGCAGGGGACACGGGTTCGTGCCCCGGTCCGGGGGGATCCCACATGCCGTGGAGCCGCTAGGCCCGTGAGCCATGGCCTCTGAGCCTGCATGTCCGGAGCCTGTGCTCCGCAGTGGGAGAGGCCACAGCAGTGAGAGGCCCTCGTACCGCAAAAAAGAAAAAGACATTACAGGGACTTCCCCGGTGGTCCAGTGGTAAAGAATTCGCCTTCCAATGCATGGGTCGTAGGTTCGATCCTTGGTTGGGGAACTAAGATCCCATATGCCACCGGGCAGCTAATCCCACGCACCACAGCTACTGAGCCTGCATGCAACAACTACTGAGCCCGCGCACCTCAACTAGAGAGCCCATGTGCCACAAACTACAGAGCCCATGCGCTCTGGAGCCTGTGCTCCACAACGAGAGAGAGATCAACACACCACAACTAGACAGAAGCCCACGTGCCACAGCGAAGAGCCTGTGCAGCAACAAAAAGATCCTGCTTGTCGCAACGAAGTTCCTGTGTGCTGCAACTAAGACCCAACGCAGACAAAAATAAAACAATAAATTATTTTTTTAAAATAAGACATTATCAGCTTACCCTCCAAAAAGGTGACATCAAATTGTGTTCTCCAAAGCAGAATGTAATATTGCCAGATTCCTTATATTCTCCTTCACTGAGTATTACTGACTTTTTGAATTTTTGACCCTCTGATGAAAAATAGTATCTTGTACTATTAAATAGTGTCATTTTCTTCTTTTCTTTTTCCTTTTTTTCCTGTAATGTGGTTGAGTATATTCTCATGTTTACTAGCCACCCACTGACTAATGGGTATTCTGTCTTTAGTCAGGACAGTTCATGAATTCCTGTTGGTTTATATATATATATATATGTAAACTGGTACACTCCAGGAGTATCACAGATTCTGGGGCCAGAGGTGGGTCACGAATGAATTATATAGAGAAAATAGGCATTCAGATTACTTAAACGACATCTGAATACTTACTATTTCCCAGAGACTATAATGAGAGTTAAAAATATACATAAGACATGGTCCTTGCCCTTAACAGATTACTGATAAGGAATTTGGTAATGATTTTTAAAAGTCTTCAAATATTGTAAACATGCGATTTTCATTAGATCAGTTTTTTGCCCTTTTAAGCCTTTTACCAAAGCTACTAACCAAAGAAACCCCATGTTATGCTCATTGGAATTTCTCCTTTCGCCATGGTTACCCATAGACTATTTTGGGGTTTGTTTTTCTTTGTTTGTTTGTTTTTGGCTTTGGTTTTGGGTTGGGTTTTTGTTTTGTTTGCTTGGGGTTTTTTTGTTTGTTTTTTTGATTTTTGGTGGGTTCTTTTTGGTTCTTAAATAGTTGAGAATGATCTCAAAATTCAGCAAATATGACTTTATCCAGGGCCTTTTGCATTTGGCTTGGTATTTATGGTATAAAAATCACCTTAGTTGCCTAAGGAAGTGAAATCTTAATTTCATCTTTATTCAGAAGCGTCCTGTCTGGTTTCATTGGGCTTTATACTGTGTTTCAGGTCTGGCTGCCTGCAGTAAAGGCTAAGGGCCTGGAGATTTCGGGAACATTTACTCACCGCCAAGGGCACATCTATATGGAAATGAACTTCACCAACAAAGCTTTGCAGCACATGACAGACTTTGCAATTCAGTTTAACAAGAATAGGTAAGAAATCTGAGTTCCCCAGCTCGATCCTGAGACAGCAGTGTACTTTGTGTCCAACAAGAGAGTGTTCTATTTAGCAGTGGGTAAAAACTCTTGTGTTGGCAGATGTTTGATGTAGAGTGAGTGGAGGCTGTTGCACATCTGTTCAGTGGTCAGCTTCAACACTGGAGGCTCTAGGGAATTTTGCTGGGAAAACTCATCCATATGGAATAAGAAAACTGTCTTTGCCATTATAATCATACCTTTTCTATAATGTTTCGTAAATGAAATCACGTAGTATGGAGTCTTTTGCATTTGGTTTCTTTCACTTAGCATAACGCTTTGAGACGTTTCAGCAGTCTGTTCTGTTTTACTGAGTAGGACTCCGTCGATGCTTATACCGTGATTTGTTTACACTTTCACCAGTTGGTGGAACTGGGGATTGTTTCCAGTTTTATCTTTTTTGACTAAAGCTCCTGTGAATATTCATGTACAGGTCTTTGTGTGGATATATGTTTTCATTTTTCCTGGATAAATACCTAGCAGTGGTATTGCTGGGTCATATGGTAATAAGTGTGAATGTTCCAGCTGTTCCATACTCTTACCAATGCCAGCCATGCTTATACATGTATAGTAGTATCTCATTTTAACTTGAATTTCCCTAATGACTAGTGATATTGAGCATTCTTTTCATAATCTTATTGACCATTCTTATATCTTCTTTGGTGAAGTATCTGCTCAAATTGTTCCTTTTTCTTTTTAATTGTCTTATTATCAAGTAATAAAGTTTTTTATATATTCTGGATACAAGTCCTTTGTCAGATATGTCTTGCAAATATTTTCTCCCAGTCTGTGGCTTGCCTTATTTTCTTAACAGTATTTTTCAAAGAACAAGTTTTTTATTTTTTGTTTTATTTATTTATTTTTTTTAGGGAGATTGCAATTGACACATATACACTGTTGTTTTTTTTTTTTTTGGCTGCATGGGGTCTTCGTTGCTGCGTGCCATCTTTCTCTAGTTGCCGTGAGCAGAGGCTACTACTCTTCGTTGAGGTGTGCAGGCTTCTCATTGCAGTGGCTTCTCTTGTTGCGGAGCATGGGCTCTAGGCACGCGGGCTTCAATAGTTGTGGCATGTGGCTCAGTAGTTGTGGCTCTCAGGCTCTAGAGCGCAGGCTCAGTAGTTGTGGCTCACGGGCTTAGTTGCTCCGCAGCATGTGGGATCTTCCTGGACCAGGGATTGATTGAACCTGTGTCCCCTGCATTGGCAGGAGGATTCTTAACCACTGCGCCACCAGGGAAGCCCAAGTTTTTTATTTAAATAAAGTTTACTTTACAATTTTTTCCTTTTAATGTCTTTTGCTTTTTGTGTTCTGTTTAACAAATCTTTGCCTGACCCACAGTTACAATTTTTTTAAAATGTTTTTAATAGAAGTGTTAATAGATTTAGCTCCTACCTTTACCTTTTAGAATTCACTTTGAGGTACTTTTGGTGAGATAATATGTGTAAAGTAAGAGTCAAAGTAAACTTTTTTTCCGTAGTAAGTCTTGAAGTCAGATAGTATAAACCCTCCTACTATGTGTGTTCTTTTTCAAAAATTGTTTTGGAAATCCTAGGTCTTTTGCCTGCTGGAATTTTGCTTGAGAGTGCAGTGAATGTGCAGATCAGTTTGAGGAAGAATTGGCATCAAACAATATTGAGTCTTCTAATCCATTAGCATAGCATGTCTCCCCATTTATCTAGGTCATCCTTAACTTCTCTCTGCAGTGTTTTATAAATTTTCGTGTACAGATCTTGCACATCTTTTGTCACATTTAAGTGCCTTATAGTTTTGATGTTATAGTAAGAAGCATATTTTAGTTTTTGAGTGTTGCTAGTATATAGAAATACAACTGATTTTTGTACATTGAACTTGTATCTTGAAACTTCATTAAACTTACTTATTAGTTCTAGTAGCCTTTTTTTTAGATTCCTTATGTTTTTCCACATAGATAAATAATGAGAGCAAGATCAAAAGGGCAAAAGGGTTTTCTGATCCATAAACGTTGATACCAAAATGAGTGATGTGTCTACTCAAAATCATTTCTTTATTGCATTTGGGACTCTAAAGTGTAGTTTATCTACAAAAAGGAAAATGTTTCTTCTGCTAGTCTGTGACTCTTGAAATTGATACTACCTATATAAACTCAATAATTATTTTATAAATATTAAAATCCCATCTTCCTTCCTGAGGCTCATTAGAACATAAATTCATTATAAATTTATATCATTAAGTTGTTTATTTGTTATACCTATGGGCCTACTTTTCCCTTTCTGCTCCATCTTTTTAAAATTGTATTCTTATGTTTCTGAGACATAAGACATGTCCGTCTTCCCTCATATATTTTTGGGTTTTTTTGTAACTTCAGACTCAGGCTTTTCCCATCTCTTTACTATTCTTGTATTATTATTAGGCAGGCTTCTCTGAGAAGTCAAACTGGTGGGTACTCACTGCCTGCCTTAGGTGAAGAAAGTGGCCAGATTTGAGTCTGCAGTTTATCCTTTGGGGTGTTGTTTGGAATGTTTAAGCCAATCAACTCTGCTTTACTTAGACTGGCTCTTTCCCAGTGATCGTATCCTGTGTAAGTAAATAAAGAAGAAAGAAAATGAGAGTTACCAGTAAATCATCCTCTGGTCTGATCAGGCAGGTTATCAAGCAAGTGAAATAATATCATTATACTTTACAGGGTGGGTATTCTTAAGTGTTCTTTCTCCCAAAGATTATCTAAAGGAAGATGTATAAGAAAAAGATGCTTATCAAACCTGTCCCTCTAGTGGCATGATAAACATAAGAAACTTTCAGAATCAGAGCATTAGCAAACCAGTTCTGTGCTTATGAATGTTTTCTCCTTCCTCAAATCTTCTTAATGGAAAAAAGAGGTTATGTTGTAACTAGTGTTACAGCAAATTAGAATTTGTTTCCTTCAAATGGAGTAAAAAGCCATCGAAACCTAAAGACGTGACTAAATCCTGCCTCCTGATTAACCTCTGGGGTTTCTTCATCCTCTCTCCTAGCTTTGGTGTCATCCCCAGCACTCCTCTGGCCATCCATACACCACTGATGCCAAACCAGAGCATTGATGTCTCCCTGCCTCTCAACACCTTGGGCCCAGTCATGAAGATGGAGCCTCTGAACAACCTGCAGGTTAGACTTTTACTTCACTCAGGGGGTGCAGGTTTATGTGTTGCCAATGTTATCTGTAAAGCAACCCCTCTCTTTCTTATATTAGATTTGGTCATGGAATAGGGTTTGAAATAAATCTGTGGAGAAGACTTTTATTTTTCATTAAAAATACACACAGAAGTCACTCATTGACACAAAGTTATTTTCTTTTTACTCAACAAACAAACGTTTCAAGGTGTTATGTACAAACTTTTTTCTTTCTTAAGACTTTCATAGGGAATTTGAATGTCACAAGAATAGATTTCAGTAGAGCTGTGTGGAGGTCATTTTGAACA
The DNA here is from genome assembly GCF_964374135.1 of Grampus griseus. Lineage (NCBI taxonomy): Eukaryota > Metazoa > Chordata > Mammalia > Artiodactyla > Delphinidae > Grampus > Grampus griseus. The sequence continues at coordinate 25,387,797 of NC_139014.1, forward strand.
CACAGCTATAAATAGTTGGGTTATCTGTATTTAAATATAAGTGTGTGGTAAGTGTAGCAGCATCTTAGAGAAGCTCAGAACTTTATGAAGTTTATAAGAGCCTCTCCATCTTGAAAATATTGAATTTTTAGAATGCTTAAGGTCCTAGCTTAGAGTATCGTTTCGTTTTCACCACTTTGAATTTCTCTTGAAATTTAAGCCTTCTGGGGTTCAAGCAACGTGAAGGCAGAGTAGTAAGCATGTAAGCTGAAGCTGTAGCAACCCTCAAGGGATAAAATACAGATATAAGCCCAAGAAGTTGAGGGTTTTAATGCTCACAAGGACAGAAGAGACCACCTTGGGCTGACCTGAGATGGGGAACTGTAACTGATCCCTGTACAAAGCTGAGACCCTGGAAGGGCAAGTCCCTCAATGAAAGGGGAACTAGAAAAAGATTTCCACAGGGGCAAGTGATGAGAGAGTTCTCTTTGACCTGGGTTCTGGGCGACCTCTTGTGAGAAATCCAGGGCCCGAATTTATACTGTGTACGTGAAGAATTCTCCAAACCAGTAAATTAATGTAAAATTGGACCAGAACTGGTGAAACCCAGGGTACCTGGCAGAAGCAAATGCAAAACGGCCTTTATGCAATGGTTTTGAACTTTAAGGCCATCAGGGCTCCCATCTGAGAAGAAAATCTCTACTGAAAGTCAGCTCACAATTTAACCAAAAAAAAAAAAAAAAAAACAAGAGGGAAAGGTGCACTGTGACTGACAGTCAGTCAGAAGATGCAACAAAGAGGATTGCTATCCCCTTCTATCGAGAACTTGAAATGATAGAATAGTATGAATGAGACTATAAAATATGTTTCAAATGATGAGCAAAAAATTTCAGCCTTCCACTTTCCAATCAAGACAGGTGGGATCCCATTGCTCAATCTCCTGGAAATACCAGTGTGGGATACTAGTACTTATGGTGAGACATCAGCAATAAAATTACTTAGAGTTGAAAGTAACATTCTCCAAGAGTTTAAGTGCCAGTGCACCAAGCCTGCTTGCCAGTTGACTAACTACCTTGCTGCCTCAGCAGTTGACTGCTTCTTTCTCAGCAAAGGGTGTAATGATTTAGAGTGACAATGAGTGAGTCACAATATAACTTGGCTCAGTCTAGAAGAACAAAACAAGGATTTCTGTGCAGAAGGAATTGGCTCTGTTGCTATAATGAGACTAATGTGTTAAGGGGCTTTTCCAGCACAGAATCCTAAAAGAAACTAACTAACTCAAATTTACATCTCCTCTCTTTTCATTGAAATCTAACCTCCTGTTGGCCCACAGAGCCTCAAGCCAAATATTTGAGGACAGTCAGCATGGGTGTGAGAATGCTTTACTTTAGAATTAGGAAAGGGAATTTGGGTCACAGAAATGAGGGCAAATTTCCTACTCTTAAAACCAAAAGGAAACAGTAAATAAATAAATGTCAGTTTACTTCCCTATTTGCATTTCCATTTCACATTCAGTGAAATGAACATCCCAAATAGGAACCCTCATAAAAGAAATTGAATCTTAGTCCAAACCCCTCCCTCAAAAGTATTGTTATGATATTAGGACTAGCAAGTTTTCATTTTCACAAACGTGACATTATAAAAAGCAATCTTAAAAATTTTCTATCTAAGCAGAATGTAATGAAGCAGTTTCCATCTGTAGTCAACTATCGATTCTCCATGTTTTCCCCATGGATTCTTTTCTTGCAGGGATGTCATAATAATGGCTATTTTCTCATTAATTGGTATTGCCCAATGGAGAAGATAAGCAAAAACTTGCAAAGAGGTGAAGTCTCTTTCCCCGCTGTGAGCAGCTCTATTTAATGTCTGCTAGTGCAAGGTGAAGCTAATGACTAGCTTAAAGTGCTGGGCTGCTTCAGATCTCAGCTTCCATTCTGCTCTTGTCCTAGTATGAACAAAAAGAATCAGATCTTAACTTCAACAAGCTTAGACCATAAAGATGCAGATAAAGCCAGGTAAAGGTTGATTGGCATTTAAATGTTATGCGAACATAATGTTTAAATTCAAGAGCTCATGCAGGAAAAATTAGTACTTTTCTAGTACTCCAGACCATAAAATCAGGAAAGAAAAAATGGGGGTTTAGGAAATGAAATTTTGAAAGCAGTGTGAGTTTTAGCTATTTTGGCTAAATTGATATCAACGTAGGACAGATAAATCAAACCTAGTCGCCAAAACTGTAATGTAACATTTAGTACAAAAACCTTTCATTAAAAACATAGTCAAACTACTTATTGGCTTATAGTCTTTTTGAAACATTATTGAAAGACACTGTTCCCTCTTAAAATGTAAAATAGGTTATACCTTAGATACTTACTAGAAATTTGAACCTAGAAAATTTTTTCAGCTGTACTAATAATGTTGGTTGTAAAAGCCTTTGTGAATTCAACGTAACAATATTACACAAAGTAAAGCTTAGCTTGCCTCCGTTGGGAGCTTCTCTTGAGTTTATTTATATCATATAATTATATTCCTTAAAAAGAAAAGAGAATTGATCCCCTCTATTTAAATAAAACAAAAACCTTAACAAATGTCTAAATGAATTTTCTCTGAGTTTTCTCCAACTTTGATATCCTCGTTTTTCATATCATCTGTGTCAGTTGCTTAGAAACATTTTCCCAATATACTCCTTCAAACTTGCTACCTGGCAGCTGACTGCTTCTTCAAGTCAGTGTCTGCAAAAAGACAGTAGAACAATGATATAACACGTGTTCATCCCAATCTTTGTATAGATGCTGTAGTGTTCTCACAGCTGCTTGGCCTCGTTTTTCACCAGGCTATAAACTCTTGTGAGAAAATGGATAGCACCGTTCTTTCAAATTTTAATTTTATCGGGATTATAAAAATACAATTTAGAGTCAACTAGTTCTGTAGTTAAAGAAAAACGCAGTCCCCAGCCTTCTCTCACCACTTATGGCCGTCATCTACATACATATTTCCAATCCTCCTGTTTTCCTGATAGAGCTGTCTTAGAATTTGCTTTCATCAGTGTTCATTGTTTATGTTGTTATGATTATATATACTCCTCATAGCTGAGCTATATAGTGTGATTATTTTTTTCTCCATAAAATTTTTATAAGTAATTAGATATTTACACATTAATACCTGTCTTTTTGTTTAATTTTTTTCTTTTTAATGAGATCAGTTTATGGATTATAGTATGGGACAGATTGGGAAGGTGCCAGGACCTATAGTGATGAGCTTCCCAGGAATAGACCAACAAACAGACAGGAGTAGCCCAGACAGAAGGACAGGGAAACAAAGCCAAATGGGTAAGAGGCCTAGGCCCAGCCTCAGCAGCTGTGTCTGGCCTCCAGATCCAGCTCTGCCCTGGGGACCTGGGGGATGAGCACGGCTGGCAGGGGCCTCAGTTCTTGTAGGGCCCCCTCTCCTCACTCTCTCCTACCCTCACCAGCAGGCTGGGACCTTTGACGGGTGTTGTTTCTGGGGCTAGGGAATGGTTGGTCTGGAGTCAGGGGCAGAGGGTCAAGGCTCTTGGAGGCTCCCTGGGGAGGTAGAGGCCTGGGTAGTATGGGGATAGCAGCAGCACTGGGGGGAATCTGATCAGGCAATAGGCGCCTGGGGTGGGGCACCGCTCAGCAGGGCCCCTGTATCTAGGGCAGGCCCCCCACCCTGCCCACCACACCAACATGGTGCAAGAAATAAAGTTTCAAGTAGTAAGTCAGTGTCAGGTAGGAGATCTGGGGGCTGGCAGACAGGGGCTTGAGAGAGGCCCCAGTCGGCCCACCAAGTGTTCTCAGTGGGCTCCAGCTATATCAAGTCTGTCTGTGTGCACTGGAGTAGGGACCTGGCCCCTGTGTCCACGTAGGGGCTCAGCCCTTCAGACCAGTGCCAAAGCCTGCTCAGTGGGGCAGAAGCAGGGCAGCATGGTGCCTACAGCATCCACGATGGCTGCCAGGTGCTCGTCCTGTGCCTGGGGCCCAAAGAGCTGCCTGAAGTCTGCCAGGCGCAGCAAGTACTCAAGGCTGTGGCCAGAGAAGCCTCGGCAGGCCAGGATCTGCGTAGCGATGGCCTCCTCAGGCGCAGGGCCCAGGTAACCAGGGTTCTGCGGGGTGGCCACGTAGGCCAGTGCCTTGAGTGGTTGGTCAGGGGCATCTTGAGGGCAGAAGGTGACTTCCTTGGTATCATAGCTACCAAGCACTGCCTCCCACACGTTCAAGTACCTCAGGGCCTCATTGACCTGCTCACCTTGCACCTGGTACGCCACACCCCAAGTGCAGCCCTCACGATCTTCAGGGAGGGTCACCACACGACCAGGCATCTTGTCGCTGCCCCAATGGAAGGTGTCTCCCCGTCAGAGGCGGCCGCTGTAGCAGTGCATGAAGCCCACACAGCTGTCGCTGTAGGTGAAGTCGGGCCTCCACACCAGGGAGCCATACCCGGAAATCCACAGCGCTTGGGGGCCGCCGTCGTCCTGGGGGGTGGGGTGTTCTGGGCTGCCAACTCCTGCTTCACGGTGCCGGCCACAGGACGGGCCCGGGCCGCCTCCAGGGCTGGTCTCCGGTGCAGGCATGGCAGGACCGACAGACGTACCCACCTGGCCTGGCACTGCTTGGCCGCTCTTGTTTGTTTAATTTTTTGTGTTAACTGTAATTCATTCCCAAATTGCAGTGAGATCAGACCCTTCAAGATAGTCTTAATCGGTTTCACTTTCTTATAGTCTCCTTTTGGAGTCTTTTGACTGTGTCAGTCTGAACTGACTTCCTTCAACACCTGGAACTGTCATCCTGGGATCTCCCTTCATAATAGCCTTGGGGATTCATTCCCTTTGCCTGTCTGGTATGTTGGGTCTCCTATTGTATTTTTCTCTCCTTGGTTTACTCCTTCATTTTGATGAAAAACATCCTCTAGTAGCTTCCTAAGAATAAGTATGTAGAGAATAAAGTTTTTGAGACTTCACATGTTTTAAAATGTCTTTTTTATCTTCACACTTGTCTGATGGTTTCTGTATATCATTCTAGGTTAGGAAAATAATTTACTTCCTAGTCTGAAGCCATTCTGATTGTTGATCCTTTTCTATGCCATGTTCTTTCTCAGTGAAAGCTTGTACGATCCTTTCTTTATCCTCCATGTTGTGAAATTTCACAGTGATGTGCCTTGGTGTGTGTGTCTCTTTTCACACACTTTACTAGGTACTTTTTGGGCTCTTTCAATGTAGAAACTTGTATCCTTCAGTTCTGGGAGTTTTTCTTTTTTATAGATGTCCCTCCATTTTCTCTGTCTCTCTTATTGGAAGTCTTGCTATTTGAATGTTGACCCTCCTGGACCGATCTCCCTTTTTTTTGTCCTGTTCTCCATCTCTTTCTCCTTTTGCTCTACTTTCTAATTAGAAACATTTTATGAAAAATTTTTAACTCTACAAAAGTAAACAAAATAGTGTAATGAGTCCCTGTGTGCCCATCATCTAGCTTCAATAATTATCAGCCCATAGTTAATATTGTTTCATCTATACCCCTGTCCGCAGCATATTGTTTTGACGTGAATCTTAGACATTTATATCATTTCATCTGTAAATATTTCAATATATATGTTTAAAACAGATGGTGTCTTATTAAAAACATAACCACAATAATTATGTGCACATTAAAAAATTAACAAGAATTCGTTAACATCAAATATCCAGTCAGTTCTCAAGTTTTTAATTATCTCCATATCTTAAACTTTTTGTTTGTTTTTATTATTACTGTTGGTTTGAATCAGTAAAGTGCACATATTATGATGGGTTGATATCTCATAAGGCTTTTTAGCTACACTGTTCAGTATGATAGCCACTAGCCACTTATAGCTGTATAAATTGAAATTAATTAAAATAAAATAAAATTAAAAATTCACTTCCTCAGTTGCGTCAGCCACATTTCAGATGTTCACATGGCTGGTGGTTACTAGATTGGGCAGTGCAGAAGTAGAACATTTCCATCATTACAGAAAGTTCTGTTGGACAGTGCTGATCTATGGGCACCCTCTCTTTTTCTTTTATGTTTGGCTTTCAGCAGCTTGACTATTATGTACCTAGGTGTTTTCATTGTATTTATCTGGCTTTCAGCAGCTTGACTGTTATGTACCTAGGTGTTTTCATTGTATTTATCTGGCTTCGGGTTCACTGAGCTTGGATCTGTAAATTGATAGTTTCTGCCAAATTTGGGGAATTTTTTTTCCATTATTTCTTTAAATTTTTTTCTGCCTCAGCATCTCTATTCCCTCCTTTCAGACCTCCACTTACACATATGTGTAACCACTCGATATTGTCCCTCAGATCACTAAGGGTGGTTTTTAGTTGTTATTGTTTTCTTCCTTTCTGTTCTTCAGATGGGGTGATTCCTGTTGATCTGTCTTCAAGTATACAGACTCTCCTTTTATAGGCTACAGTGTTCTGTTACATCCATTCAGTATAACTTTCATTTCAGATATTGTACTTTTCGGAACTTCCCTGGCAGTCCAGTGGTTAAGACTCTGCACTTCCACTGCAGGGGGCACAGGTTCAGGCCCTGGTCTGGGAACTAAGATCCCACAGGCCGCACGGCACGGCCAAAAAAAAAAAAATACAAACAACAACAGATACTGTACTTTCCAGTTCTAGGACTTCCATTTGATTCTTTACTAAAATTCCCCATCTGTTCACTCAGGAGTGCAACTGAAGAACCCTGTTTCACAGCCTACTCTTCCTTTATTCAACTTCCACCCTTTGGCCATCCCTTGGGCCTACGGATATGCTTACTGACCCTCAGGAAAAGTGACCAGTAGAAGCATTTCAAGAAGGCCCTGGAAACAGTGTTAGGGCTTTTTAGCCAGGAAATTCTATGTGTTCTACCTGGGCATGTCTCTTTGGCCGTGTGGATTCTTCTATACAGCGGTTCTGAGGAGGCCAGAGGAAGATCAGAGTATGGCCCTCTAAACCAAGAGGGCCAGGTTAGGAGCTCCAGTTACCCATCACCGAGGGTAGCTAGAATCCTCTATGTCAGTACTTTCATGTCTTTCTTTAGGGGCTGGCTTAATTTTTCAAAAAATTATCCTTGCCTCTCCTGTTTAGAATATAAAGAGTGTCTACCAGCCTCCTGGGAGCTAAATTGGGAAAGAGGGCTGGAGAGTCTCAGCATTCAGTATATGCATAAATTCACTTCCTTCACCACCCCTCAGCCATGCCTGGCATCCCCTTCAAAGTGCCATCTATCTTACTATTTTATTTATTTTATTTTTTATATATTTATTTATTTTTGGCTGCATTGGGTCTTCGTTGCTGCGCACAGCCTTTCTTTAGTTGTGGCGAGCAGGGGCTACTCTTTGTTGGAGTGCACGGGCTTCTCATTGTGGTGGCTTCTCTTGTTGTGGAGCACAGGCTCTAGGCGCACAGGCTTCAGTAGTTGTGGCACGTGGGCTCAGTAGTTGGGGCACGTGGGCTTAGTTGCTCCGCGGCATGTGGGATCTTCCTGGACCAGGGCTCAAACCCACGTCCCCTGCATTGGCAGGCGGATTCTTAACCACTGTGCCACCAGGGAAGTCCCAAAGTGCCATCTATCTTATTTTCTCTGAAAGAATCAATCTTTCAGTTTTATTCAGGGGCTGAGGGGCTGAGGTAGCTTAGAATGGTGGGGGGATCTAGGGCTGTAACAGTTTCTTGATCCTCTTTTTTTTAACATCCCCTCCCCCCATTTCCCCTCCATACAGTTCCAGAGGCGCTACCAGTCCTAAGCCTTTGAGAATTCTGTGGTATTTTTGCTAACACCATTTGTTTCACAGTTACTGAGATTTTGTTGCAGTTGTATATTCTCTTCCCCGTCTTTATGAATTTATACCTTTAAATTTTTTCCCTTTAATTATGGCAGAATTTCTTCCAAGAGAAAGAAAATTTAAATGTGATTTTCAGTCTACTGTCTTTACCTGAAAGCCTGATGGCCCCTTCATAAAAATTCTTCTTTCCTTCTATACTACTTTATGGTTAGAGGTTAACCTATGGATGAAGAATTGGTCCTTTAGTGTATATGATTTTTATTATCTATCTTTGTATGCCCTTGATACCCCACATAAGTGTTGTTTAATAAGAGGATGGATATTAATTAGGGAAAAGGCATAATGTCTTGTTTTTTTCTTCAGATGTCTCTTCTAAAACAAGGCAGTATTCATCAACTGTGTTCATTTAACCTTTGAATGATTAGGGCAGGAAGTGCTGAGGATGCTAGCGGCAAAGGACACAGTCTTACAATCCCATTTATTCATATCTTTAAGATCTTTGTCAGCCAAAAGGGTGTTTTTGTTTGTTTGGCTGCATCAGGTCTTAGTTGCGGCACCCGGGCGCTAGAGTGCGGGATTAGTTGCCCCACAGCATGTGGGATCTTAGTTCCCTGACCAGGGATCAAACCCGCATCCCCTGCTTTGGAAGGCGGATTCTTAACCACTGGACCATCAGGGAAGTCCCCCCAATTTTTTTTTTTTTTTTTGCCAGTGTATGGCCCTGAGAAAAGTGTGTCCCTTGCTACTCCTATATTGCAGTCCCAGCCTGTGAGACAATCAGTTGCAGATGGTGCCTGTCCCTAATATTTCATGTCTTCCATATGTCTGTTCACACTCAGAAAGCCCACAGCTGTAGCTATTGTACCAGAAAAACTGGTAAATGCTTCCAAATGGGAAGACCTTTTCAGCAGCTTCCATGAAAGGAAGCAAACCAGCTTGGCATTTACTGACTTTTCTTGACTGTTGTGCAAGCCAAACAACCTCAGTATTAAAGCCTCCTTTGCTCTTCCGGGATCCACAGTTGAGGACAGTGCACTCTGATTGCTTTTATGGAACCACATGCTGCTTGAATAGACGTTGAGTCCTTGAAGTGGTGGATCTTAGGAGAACTATAAGAGATTCCCAGGTCACAGATAGATCCAATGCTGAAAATAACCCCTGTAGACAGGACAGAATCTGAAATATTCCATTAGCAGTATGTAGGTAATGGTTATGAAAGATCTTGGTTATGAAAGATGAAAATATTTTACCACCAAAGGAAAAATTGTTTTTTTCTGATTGCTGCTTCAAATTTGATATATTTTTCATGTCACATCAGGACTATAAATGTTTCTTTTAATCTCATCTGAGAAATAGGGTATCTTATATACTAGATGTTCCTTTTTCACTAGGTTGGCCTTAGTAAGAACCCTCTTTATCCTTTTTGTCTGGATAATCAGGATTCTGCTAGACAGTATCTTTTGTCTTTCTATAACCGGAACTCAACTACTGGCTTCTGGGACTCTCTTTTAGGATATGTTTGCTTTTTAATTTTTATTTATTTATTTATTTAGGCTGCGTTGGGTCTTTGTTGCTGCACGTGGGCTTTCTCTAGTTGTGGCGAGCGGGGGCTACTCTTCGTTGTAATGCACAGATTTCTCCTTGCGGTGGCTTCTCTTTGTTGTGGAGCATGGGCTCTAGGCGCACAGGCTTCAGTAGTTGTAGCAGCAGACTCAATAGTTGTGGCCTGCAGGCTCTAGAGCACAGGCTCAGTAGTTGTGGCACACGGGCTTAGTTGCTCCTCAGCATGTGGCATCTTCCTGGACCAGGGATTGAACCTGTGTCCCCTGCATTGGCAGGCGGATTGTTTTTCACTGCGCCAGCAGGGAAGTCCCAGGAATATGTTTGTTAATAGCGACGGCCCTGCTTGAATAACCACACATAAGCAGTAGATAAGAATTCTGTATTCTATGGGACTTCCCTGGCAGTCCAGTGGTTAAGACTCTGTGCTATCACTGCAGGGGGTGCGGGTTTGATCCCGCACCCCCTGGTCAGGGAACTAAGATCCCACGTGTGGCGTGGCCAAAAATAATCTGCCCTCAGTGGTAGGAGACAGTTGTTCCTGAAACCCAGAATTCAGTTCGTAGGACACCCAAGCTTGGGAGCTAATCTCTCATTGAAAAGAGCCTGTGAGCTAAGGTTACTCAAGTAACAGAAGTCCATGCTGAGAATCTTGAGCAAATGGTAATAAATTTCACAATGTAGTTCTACAGGGTAATAGAAGTGATTTGTGCATTTTCGTCTATTAAAATATCAGCCATCTTTATATCATGATAGTAAGTCAGGAGTTGATGATGAAAAATGGAATTAGTTTTGTATTTCTGGTTTGATAAATGATTAGAAAATAGATTGAATCATGTGATCTTTTTTGCAGTAGGGGACTTTAAATTCTGAATAAAAAGTCGATACTTGTTTCTAGTACTTATGTTCTCATTATGGCTAATAATTTTTACGCAAAGCCTTAGGGTGTATTATAGGTTGGAATTAAAGGAAACACCCTGGGATTTTCCTAAGCTGGATTGAAGCCCACTTGAGAGCCATATCTTGCCCTCATTCATGTTGTTCTCTTTATATTGCTATTTTGCTATGGTGTCATGTTCAGTGAGATAGGAAAAGAATTTCTTTTATTCACAATTTTTTAATATAGAGGTTATACATAGGTTTCATGGTATTGAGGTTCATACATGTTGAAAATAAAACTTGAGAAAAGCTTTGAGCTGTATGAGTGTGCAGACAGAAAGAATGTAAAATCTCCTGGTTGTAAGGATGACCTTTAATATTGTCTGTTTCAAACCCTATTTCTGATGGAATTTGCCTTGTATTAGCTGTGATTGGAGCCTCAGCATCTACATGAATACTACTAGTGATTTACTACCCTAAAATGGCCCATTCCATCTTCCTAAAACTCTCTTAGGAAGTTATTTATATTGAACTAAAATTTATGTGTCTTTAAATTCTATCTGTAGATCCTAATTCTACAGTTTGAGGTTTTATAGAACAAGTTTCTCTCTGAATCAAGGTTCATAGGGCCTGAAAATCAGTCAGGTGGGCCTATAATGAAAATATACTCAGTCTGAATTCATTTTCCCTTTTATTCCACTTCAGGAAGGCCTAAATTTATGGAAGGACATATGTTTGTGTGTTCTGCAAATAGATATCAGTTTTATTGTTCTAATTAAAAAAAAAAAAAAAACGGTTAGAGGTGGAGACACTGGGCTTCCCTGGTGGTGCAGTGGTTAAGAATCCGCCTGCCAGTGCAGGGGACGTGGGTTCAAGCCCTGGTCCGGGAAGATCCCACATGCCGCGGAGCAACTAAGCCTGTGAGCCACAGCAACTGAACCTGTGCTCTAGAGTCCGTGAACCACAACTACTGAGCCCACGAGCCACAACTGCTGAAGCCTGCGTGCCTAGAGCACGTGCTCCACAACAAGAGAAGCCACCGCAATAGGCCTGCACGCTGCAACGAAGAGTAGCCCCCGCTCACCGCAACTAGAGAAAGCCCGTGTGCAGCAACGAAGACCCAATGCAGCCTAAATAAATAAATAAATAAATGATATTTTTTAAAAAAAGAAAGAAAGAAGTGGAGACACTGGTAAATGTACTTAGATTCAGTTACAGTTTGGAGACAAAGGAAAACATTATTTAATTATTTTTTAAAAGTGTGTGAATGAATGGTGGTCCTTAGCTTAGTGGCAACAATCCTTTCCAGGAGCCACTGAAGGAGATGGAAGGCAGATACTCCAACTATGAAAGCACCAAACTTCTCAATTCCATAGCTCATGCTGTACTTCTGACAATAGTTTCTGCCCCTTCTGTATGTGACCTGATTCCCCAGTAAAACTGCCCAGAGATAGCATCTGTGCACAGTGGGCTACCCATGTACCCAGTCATCTTGACAGCCACCTTTGCCTGCCTTTTTGTCCATGTTGAGGTTAAATAATATAGTGGGCAGTACATAGGCACACCTGTGAACCCTCTTGATTTCTAACTTCCTATGAACTAATCTGTGTGTTTACCACCTAGAACCTAGATTAGATTCTAGATCAATTTCACCTCAGGATTTTAAAAATGAATAATATTCATTCATTCTCATTACTGAAGTCTGTTCTTCTGTTGAGTTTTTACTGGGTCTTCAGTCCCATGATATACCAGACTGGGGTGTGGAATAGCTGATAACTTTAACTGATAGTTTATTAGTCCTGCCTTCACCATTTTGTGATTCAGTACTGTATGTACGAAATGTATTTTAAAGTTTAACAGTAAGCCCTGCATAGCAAATAGTTCGTGCTGTTGATGTATTCTGTGTACTCGTATTCTGTGTATTCATAGTATTCTATGGTGCAACAGCTGCAACCAGGGGCACGTCACCCAGTCCTAGCAAGGTGCACAAATCTGTCATTAAAGGGAAAAAGAAAGATCGTGCCTTTAGGGTGAGAGCCTATGTAGGTCGGGCGGAACCTGTTTAAGGTAAGACCTTGGGTTTGGGGAACTTATCTGTCTGTCAGGCTGAAAGGCCTGTGAAAATATTGCTGGCTCTTTCTGGCAGCTGAAACTGCATAGAGTAATTCTGTTGTAGGCTGCTGGAGGAGAGCATTAGGGGCTTGTGATTAATTTGGTTAGCATTTGGTTATTTACGGGTAGTAACCAGATTGGTCAGTATAGCACGGCAGGTGGGTTCTGTATTGACAGAAAGAGATCAAGTACGCTTTTTGCTGTAAGTTTCTGATTTATTTTGCCTAACATGTAAAACTTGGAGGAAGCTGCCTGGAGCAGGAATGGATGCAGTATATCTTAGCATTATTTTCCCTTGACCCTGTGTTCCTTTTGAGGCACACAGCTGCCAGTGACCCTCTCTACCTAGGTATGGTCCTATCAGAGTTGTGGCAGTTGCTTAATTCTTGCTGTACCACTGCCCTGTTATACATGGGTTTACATCGCCAGTGTGGAACAACTTGCATTGGTATTTTTTCTAAGCGGAAAAGCCCAAGTCCTAACAATGGTCTACAAGTCCCTGTGTGATCTAGCCATGCCTTCCGCCTCCCCCTTACCTCATTGACTTTATCTCCTTCTCCTCCCCTCACTCCACTGTAGCCACACTGGCTTCCTCATGGATCCTCAAACAGGTATGCTGCACCCTCAGGGCCTTTCAATTGGCTGTTTCCCATGTCTGGAATGTTCTTTCTCCCAATTGCCATATGTGCATGACTCATTGCCTCCTTCAGGGTTTTGCTAAAGTAGGACCTTTTTGATAAGGCCACCTCACTCTACTCCCAGTATTCTTGATCCCCTTTACCCTTACTCTCCCCCAGAGCACTTACCCATTTTAAATACTGTTTATTGTTCTTACTCTCCTGCCCACCCCCCCCACCCCATCCCACCCCCCCACCCCCACCCCACCCCCCCACCCCCCACCCCCCCCACCTCCCCCCCACCCCCCACCCCACCCACCCCCGTCACTGGACTGCAAACTCCAAAAGGGCAACAGTTTTTGTCTTCGTTTTTTTTCTGCACTGATTTATCTCCTAGTGCCTGGAACAATACCTGGCACACAATAGGTGCTTAATAAATATTTGTTGTTGAATGACCCTTTTTGCTTTCATTTAAGAAAGTGTTTACAAATATCAGGTGCATCTGGTTCTTGACCAAACTCAGCAAGGGCATCTCCTCATCTTAGCAAACAGGGTATCCCTAAACACTCTGTCTGCCAGTTGTTTCTTAGTGGCTTTGCAGTCTACCCCCTGCCCCTGTTTCAATACCCTTTTACCTGGGTGGGTCTGGTCCTGATCCCAAGTTTAATCTGAGGACCTACAGTCACAGATTCATTTTCTCTCAAATGGGCGGAACAAACAGAAGCTGCTGCTTCCATTACTCTGTTCATTGATATTTGAAAAGGCAAGATCACAACATGTTAATGGACCCTATTTCCAAGGCTGGCGATAACTAGGAAAATAGAACATGTGACTATTCTAACATTTGGGGAACTTTTTCTGTTACTAACCTATGTCTGTGTGCCACTTCAAAATAAAAACAACTTGTCACCACACAACTATTAAGCCATTATCCTAATTCCCTCCGACTATTTTGTATCATATTCTCAGAGTAAATTTGGAAGCTTAAGGATGCTCTGTGTGTGTCTTGGAGCCCCAGGGAAAACCAGAATCATTTAGCTGTCTGACAGGAAATGGAGCCGAGCAAGCCCCTTTTTCTATGAGACCAGAAAGAAGCCTGACTTTTTTCTAATTCTGATGGATATGAAGTGATGAGAAGGCAAGCTTTAAAAGGAAGGGCAAAAGGGTTTGCCTTCTGCCAGTAGATGATCATTGTATCTTGTCGCTCAGTTCTTTGCTTTCAGAAAACAGTTTTTTCAAATAATACTCAAAACAGTCTAACTTTTGCCTTTAAAAGGGAAAAAAAATTTTTTTTATTTAAAAAGGTAATGGTCTAGCACGTCCCAGTTCCAGGTTTTTCCACCCTTCCTATCAGAAGAGTTTGCTTTGGTGGGAATGGGTGTGATTGTTTATAAGTTCAGAGGTAAGCAGTAAAAAGGGTGGGACTCCTAAACTGAAATTCACTCTGGGGTGAGGTGTCACAATGCCGGCACTGGAGGTTGTGCTGGGACTTTAAGGGTGTGAGTTCAGGCTGACTCTGCAGTTCAGATGGCTTTAGTGGTGGCTATGGGTGGGCTTCAAAAGGAAGCTTCATGAAAGACTGCCTCTGTCCACAGAGGCAGTCTTTCATGAAAATTGTGACCTTTCCACTTCTTTTCCAAATGGCTTTGACGGAGAGGGGGAATTCCTTTTTAAAGCAATACTTGAGAGTCTAGCTTAAGTTGCAGAAGAATTACAGAATTTGATTCCAGTAGTTCTAACCCTCCTGTGCTTTAGGCTTCTTCCAGTGTACAGCCTTGGAGACTATCATTCTGATAGACTCCTTGCTCTTCTAAACTAATGTCTGTGTATATATACCACTTTACAATGTTAGTCTTCTCATTGCTGTTCTGGAGATTTAATCTGCCTACATTCTAATTCATGGTGTTAACTCTGTGGGAGGCTTCTGAGATTGAGATTAAGCAAAACTGCATGACCGAATGGGGACTCCAGGAGGAGTCATAGTTATATCAGTTTCAGTATCTTTTGGTTTCTCTTTGCCTTTCAAAACAGGGCCCACCAAGAGAGCTTGTCTCTTAGGTTCTCATTGCCATTCTTTTTTTTTTTTTAATATTTATTATTATATATATACTTTTGGCCGCGCCGTGTCTTAATTGAGGCATGCAGGATCTTCATTGCGGCATGCAGGCTCGAGCTTCTTAGCTGTGGCATGTGGACTTCTTAGTTGTGGCATGCATGTGGGATCTAGTTCCCTGACCAGGGATCAAATCCGGCCCCCCTGTATTGGGAGCGCAGAGTCTTACCCACTGGACCAGCAGGGAAAGCCCCCTCATTGCCATTCTAAAACCCAGTAATCATGTGTACCACTAGAAGATTTAAGTTTAAGAGATCATCTATCTGAGGGTCTGTTCAGAGCTTTCCTTTCCATTCTGAGAGCCACTTTAACATGGAAATTTCAGATGCTGAAGTGCATGTTGTTGCCCAAGGAGAAATTAGCTTAGGGACATGGAGCTACTGCTTTTATCAGGAAGAGAGGAACCTGTCAAGTTTTCCCTGTAAGAGGCTCCACCGTCCACATGCTCTTAACAATGAAAATCAACGAGTGTGGCTTTTATCTATAATGACAGCAGATTGGCAGTGTTTGAGGGCTGCTCAGCTGCCGTGCAGTCCATCTGATCTATTGGGTGAACTAAAAAAGAAAATAGAGGCTTCTTGTTTGAGTCTTAGCCCTGGAAGTAAACTAAAGATGGCTGTTCAAGTTAAAATGTAATTAGCATCGGAAGGAAAGTAAATTGACATTTTCTATGGTGGGTTGCATGACTATTTCTGCTATATTTTTAAGTGTATTCAGACATTGTCAAATATTATAGATAGCCCTGATTTGTCAGGACGTCTCTGAGAAGTCTCAGATAATGTATCAGTCAATAGGGTTTGAAATGGAAGACCATATTTAAACTAAAGATGGTAGATATTTTTTGGCATTGACTAGGAATGCAGAACTACAGGTAGATTTAACTCCAGCAGCTAGCAGAGAGCCTCTTCTGCTTGAGTCTCAGATGACATATCACACAGTTGGAGTCAGTGTCATTATAAACCTGTCACTCAGAGCCATTCCCCTAGGCTCTGTTGACTAGGTGGTGTGGTGCTTAACACACATCTGAATCATCATTCCTCAGACAACTGGCGATGGTTGGCGTCACTGCCTGGTCCTGGCTTGGACCAGCCTGCAAATAATCTTTCTAAAAGCTAAATGGAGAGGAGGAAAAAAAAAAATTCTCAGACACTTGGAAAGGTCACAAGTGACGTCACGGAAGAGTAGATGATATACTGTCAAAGGTGAGCTGTATACCACTTGGCTTGAATTTTCTTGTGGCAGTGCCTCCTGTGGTGATCTGTGGGGAGAGGCCGCATTTGCCGGAGTTCACACTGAGTTCATCTCGTACCTTTTTATAGTACTTTTGAGCACACTGAAACAAGGTTAGAATATTAATTCAGTCTGCTCCTCTCCAGCTGTGCCACCATAAAGAGGCTGCAGCTCCTGCAGCAGGCTTCCTATACTGTGGAAAGAAACTAATTGCTGGTTACAGGCTGAAGCTGACAGGCTGCTCTTTCCCCAGCAGCCACTGAAAGTAACTCTTAAGAATCATTATTATTATTAAGCATTTATAGCCCGCTTTTGTGTTTTCCAAGTGCCTTATAATCATTTCTATTTGCTCTTCTTATTGATGTCCCTGAGAGGCAAGTTAATATTGTTATGTCCGCATGTCACACGTGACAGACCAGAGGAACAGAGGATTAGGTAATCAGCTCCTTGGTACCATCTGTGATCTGCTTTAGGCATCCTCAAAGCAGAAACTGAGGTGTGCACTCTGTTCCTAAGCTCACTGAGCCCATTTCCTCACTGCTTCCTTTTTAATTTGGTGTATGAGTATTATGGTTGTTATACTTTTTTGACTGCAATTTACAGTAAGAGATACATTTTACATAGTGTATACACACAATACATAAAACTGAAAGTTTCAGGAAACATTACTGACTCTTCGTGAGACACACTATGACATTTTCTATTCTATTTTTTATGCCAGTTTCATCCCACTAAATTAATTTTAAGAAACACCAGTTTTAGGGGCTTCCCTGGTGGCGCAGTGGTTGAGAGTCCGCCTGCTGATGCAGGGGACACGGGTTCGTGCCCCGGTCTGGGAAGATCCCACATGCCGCCGAGCAGCTGGGCCCGTGAGCCATGGCCGCTGAGCCTGCGCGTCCAGAGCCTGTGCTCCACAACGGGTGAGGCCACAACAGTGACAGGCCCGCATACTGCCAAAAAAAACCCCAAAACACCGGTTTTAAAACCACCATGTTAGGAGGTACGTGAGGCTGAAGAATACACACGGTGTGTTCGCCTGGAGCATCAGTTTTATTTAAAGGAAAATGGAGAAACACATTTTCATATTAGAACACATGGATTCATTATGGAATAGCATGGAACTTCAAAGAAATTTTGTTCTTATGATGGGCTACTTCATATTATGCCCCTAATCCTGATCCTTACCCCTACCTCCACACCACTATATATGTCCATTCTTTCCTCCTCTGTTAAGGGAAGTACACTGGAAAAAACTTGAGAAGTCCTGTCCTTTTGGAAACTTTAGACCAAGTTCATATCTTGTCTAAACCCAAATGGCTGTCAGGAACTTTGAGTAGTGTATTTTACAGTCATTATTCTTATTGAGCCCTTACTCTGTGCCAGTCACTGTTTTAGAAACTGAGAATACAGTAGTGAACAAGAGACAAAAATCCCTTCCCTTGTGAAACTTACATTTTACTCGAGGTGGATTATGTGGCACAGGGACAGGCAGTGCACCAACAAATAAGTAAAATAATATGTCAGGTAAGAGCGATGGAGAAAAATAAAGCAGAGGTTGGGATAGGGAGTCCTAGAGTTGGAGGTTGGGTGGTACAATTTTATAAATATGTTGGTCATGGAAGACCTACGTGAGAAGATAATATTTGATTTAAAGCAAAGACCTAAAGGAGGCCAGAATGAGCCTTGCACATTTCTGGTGGAAGAGAATTTCAAGCAGAAGAAACAACAAAGGCAAAAAACTATGAGACAGGAGTATGCCTGGTATGTGCAGGGCACAACAGCAGCTCCTGTGGCTGACGGGAGAGTCATAGCATATGACGACAGAGAGGTAAGAGACATCCAACTATAGGCAGTTGTAAGTTTGGGAAGTCATTGGAAGTTTGAGCAGGGAAGTATTTATGAATTGATCTACATTTTAAGATCACTCTGCCTTGTTGACAGTAGACTGGGAAGCTAGGTGGGGAGGGTGGGGAGAGACAAGTGCAGAACCAGGGACACCATAAAAAGCTTGGCGGGGTTTCATATACTGAATTTGGAAAGTCAGCAGGAGGGTCCATTTAGGGATGAGATGGGGAGATCAAGAATTTGGTTTTAGACATGTTCATTTTGAGATATCTGTTAGTTATCCAAGTAGAGATACCAAGTAGGCAGTTGGATATATATGTGATAATTGATTTGCCATAGGCAAGCTAGACGTTGATGTTAAAGCTCTTGGAAAATACTTCTCCACCTTGTCTGGATTGTGTCTTTCTGTTCTGTACCTGTTGGGATGGTGAATTTCAAAATAAGAAAACAAAGAACTCCCCTCTCTCCCGCTGAAGCAGTCAATATCATACTCTAAGGTTTACTCAATTCTCTTTAAGAGAGCTGCCTTCTGGGAACTTCGCTGGTGGCGCAGTGGTTAAGAATCCTCCTGCCAATGCAGGGGACATGGGTTCGAGCCCTGGTCTGGGAAGGTCCCACATGCTGTGGAGCAGCTAAGCCCGTGCACCACAACTACCGAGCCTGTGCTCTAGAGCCTGCGAGCCACAGCTACTGAGCCCACGTGCCACAACTACTGAAGCCTGCGCACCTAGAGTCCGTGCCCTGCAATAAGAGAAGCCACCGTAGTGAGAAGCCTGCGCACCGCAACGAAGAGTAGCGCCGGCTTGCCACAACTGGAGAAAGCCTGCGCGCAGCAAGGAAGACCCAACGCAGCCCAAAATAAATAAATAAAAATTTAAAAAGAGAGAGAGCTGCCGTCTGGATTGGAATTGGACTGGCTTCATACTGTGTTTTCCTTGAATCTTTTTTGCTGAGACTCCTGAAGAGCTATTGGCATATCCTTGGAGAATCTAATATTCTTTGGGTTGTGATCTACTGCCTATGTTATTCTTCCTCAACATCTAAATATTATTTTAGCCCAGTGTATTTGAAACCAGAAGAGCCCACGTATCATTCTGTCCCCCCATCCTTGCCTCATGAAGTATCTGTGTGCCTAATGAGCCATGTTACTGGTGAAATTATGGGGGTTTTAAAATAAATTTATTTATTTATTTATGGCTGCGTTGGGTCTTTGTTGCTGCGGCACAGGCTTTCTCTAATTGCATCGAGTGGGGGCTACTCTTCGTTGCGGTGCGCAGGCTTATTCCGGTGGCTTTTCTTGTTGCAGGGCACGGGCTCTAGGCACATGGGCTTCAGTAGTTGTGGCACATGGGCTCAGTAGTTGTGGCACACGGGCTTCAGTAGTTGTGGCTCGCGGGCTCTAGAGCGCAGGCTCAGTAGTTGTGGCGCATGGGCTTAGTTGCTCCATGGCATGTGGGATCTTCCCGGACCAGGGCTTGAACCCGTGTCCCCTGCGTTGGCAGGCGGATTCTTAACCACTGTGCCACCAAGGAAGTCCCTGAAATTATGTTCTGCATATGAACGATGTACAGGTTAAAAAGGAAAAAAAAAAAAGGTTGAGAAACCAGTTTTTCATTTCATTTGCTCAACTTCTTCCCCTTAAATTTCATGCAGCAAATACTTATTGAGTCACTAGAATGCGAATGAAGATGAGAGCCCCTGCACTGAGAGAGAGATCATTGTGTTGTGGGTGAGGCAGAGATAAACAATTATTTATTCTATATAGAGGTGCATTGATTGGGTGCTATGGAGAGGAACTAGAGCCTTCCTGAGAAATCCTTGTCAAGCTTGAACTGAATCTTCAGATTAAATAGATATTTTCCAGACAGATAAAGTTTTAGGAGAAGAACATATTAAGCAGAAAGAACAACATCTGACAAGAAACAGCGTGTCAGTTTCAGTGTTTGGGGAGCAAGAAGTAATTCTGATGTGCTTGAAGTTAAGGAAATAGGCTGGAGAGGTAGGCAGGGCCCAGATCCAAGGGAACCATATACATTTGAAATAAATGTGGTCCTAAAAAAATAACCAAGAGTAAAAGTTTGAGAGCTGCAAGATGCAGATTTTGAAAATCTAATGTAAAAGAGATGAAACGCTTCCTCACTGAGCTCTTGTTAGCATAGTTGTAATACTACATTTGAGCATGTGTAAGATGTCACATAAGCCTAATGTGGTTATCCTTAATTATGAAAAATTCTGAGTAAAAAGGTAAAGCAGAAAATGGTGAAAGAAGAGGGAACTTTTCTTTGAGAAACATTTGTTAATAGTACTTAATTGTAAGTCAGGCACCATTGTAAGTGCTTTGCAAACATTTACTCGTTAGCCTCATAACAACCCCATGCATTTGGTCCTGTTTGTTATCTCCATCCTTCAGACCGGAGACTGAGCTGAGTACTACTGCCTAAAGTCACACAGCTAGTAAGTAACAGAGTCAGCATTTGAAATCAGGTGGTCTGGTCTGGTTCCCAAGTCCGTGTTCAGAGCCACTGTGTCTGCTGCCTCTGATTTGGGTGTCCCAGCTTCTCAGAGAATTATTCTAGAGCAGAAGTCCAGGGATAGTCTTCAGGGTGTCCTGAAACCCCTGAAGTTTTTGTGGAAACATTGCATGTACGGTTTTCAGAAAGAAGGTCCCTGACTTTCATCTGTTTGTCAAAAGGGTCCTTGGGGCAGAATGGTTGACCTAGAAGAGATTTTCATGTCTTTTCCATTGTTAAAGGGCTTCAGTTGGAATAAGGATTCCCTCAGATGAACAATCTATTTATAAGCCCACACAGACTTCTTAGGTAACATTGTTGTAAATTAATTACTTGTCTGGTTGATCTTCCTAGGAACTTTTTCCAAAATACATGTTCCAGGTCCCAGATTTAGGGATTGCTGTTTTTTTTAATACAGGATGGAGTCCCGGATTCTGTTTTGAGAAATCTCTCCAGATGATTCTAACATAAGTCTTTGGTTGAGAACCGCTAATATTACCTCTTGGAGGACATATGACCCATGCTAGCCCACTTGAACCACTTCCAGTTTTCACTTCTAAATGACCTTTACAGAGCCTGGCACTCCCTCAAGGTCTTCTTGGTGCCCTTATTTGAAATAAGAGTTCCCGTTCTCTCATTGCTGAGTACCAGATGAATTAGAAAATACCTCCTTCCCAGAAGCCCACAGCTGGTATAGATCTTTTGAAGTGGTGCTCTAGTACATCTTAAAGAATGTCTAAGGTCCCTCTTTCCTGAGGTTAGTTACTCTGCTTGTATTCACCAGACTCAAGCTTTTTGAAACTCCTGCTGTCTCAGCATTTTGGGCATCTGATTGTGTGATATAGGTCAGAAACTCCTGGGTGTGGGTCATTGAAAGGTTAAATGTACAAGTTACAAGGAAAGTAATTTGATGAATTCTTATAGGAAAGAGGGCAGAAAGATATCAAGTAGACATACCCAAACCAGATTATGGAGGGTGAAATAAAGGTACTATTTAAGGTGGGGAAGGGACTTCCCTGGTGGCTTAGTGGTTAAGAATCCGCCTGCCAATGCCGGGGACACGGGTTCGAGCCCTGGTCTGGGAAGATCCCACATGCCACGGAGCATCTAAGCCCGTGCACCACAACTACTGAGCCTGCGCTCTAGAGCCCACGTGCCTAGAGCCCATGCTCCGCAACAAAGAGAAGCCAACGCAATGAGAAGCCCACCCACCACAACGAAGAAAGCCCGTGCGCAGCAACGAAGACCCAATGCAGACAAAAGAAAAAAAGGTGGGGAAGATGAGTTGATAACAAATGTAAAAGAACTGGAAGTACTTCGGAAAGAGGATATTTCAATCTCAATATGCTGTTGAAGTTATAGGCATTTGCCCCAAGAAGGGGCGGGGAGAGAATAGTGGTGCTAGATAAGCACTTTTTACCTTTATTTTCTTAGAGAGAAATAGACTTGGTTACTGATTATAAAACTCACCCAGAGAAATGGTTTTCTGCAGTGCCAAGAGCATAGATAGGAAAGTCACCAGTGACAGGAACCAGTGGGAAGTGGTAGTTTCGAGCAGTTCTTCTCCTACTCTCCCCTCTTACAGTATATGGCTCTTATAATCTGCCACGGTGGAGTCTGCCTGTTTCTGAATAGAGACACCAATCAGTGTTGCCCCTGAACACAGGTACTTATTAGAGCTTTTTAAAAAATATGAACAGCGTGCCCTGGATTGAATGGGCCATGGTAGAATCACAGCCTGCCCAAATCCAGAAGTTTGTATTGTGAGAAGAAAACTCATTTCTTCATTTGTTCAAAGGCTTTTCCTTCCGAGAGTCATCAGATTTACGAGTGTTTGACCCAGCAAGCTTTTCCAGCCATGTGACTTAGGAAAGTAAGATTTTATAAAAGAAAGAGCTTTAAAACTGATACCTGAAAAAAGATAAGGGGCAGTATGCCACCAGTTATTGTGGAGAGAAAAAAAACAAGGTTTAGAGTCAATTTTGCATTTGAATCCTGGTTCTTCTGTGTACTGACAGCGTGATACTGGATGTTACTTAATCTTTCTGAACCTCAGTTCCTCATCTGTAAAATGAGAGGGTAGTAACAGTACTTTGTTTGGGATAGTTATAATGAGGATTAGAAATATTCTCATTAATAGGTACTTAGTAAGTGGTAGCAGAAACTACTATTAAAACAACTGACTGGATATCGCAGGTATAGAATTGTGCCTTGAATTCATTCCTCCTGGGGCCCCTCCTGGAGCAAGGCAGAGTTGCAGGCTGTCCACGGTGCTCTTGACAGTGGAGTGAATAAGGACATGCTTTGCAGTGTATGGGCTGGTATGTCTTGATTTGGGGTTTCCTAACCTGTCTAAAAGAGGAAGGAGGGACTTCCCTGGCCGTACGGTGGTTAAGGTTCTGCGCTTCCAATGCAAGGGGCGCAGGTTTATTCCCTGGTCGGAGGACTAAAATCCCACATGCCGTGCAGTGAGGCTAAATAAATAAATAACAGATTTTTGGGACTTCCCTGGTGGTCCAGTGGCTAAGGCTCCGTGCTCCCAATGCAGGGGGCCCAGCTTTGATCCCTGGTCAGGGAACTAGATCCCATGTGCCGCAACTAACTAAGACCCAGTGCAACCAAATAAATAAATAAATATTTAAAAATAAATAAATAGGAAGGAAATTGGGTGATTTATTTCTAGACACATAACTGTTCTTTCCCTCCTACCTGGCTTCTTATGATGTCCTAATTTTCCCTTGCTACTTTACTGGCAGGTGGCTGTGAAAAACAATATTGATGTCTTCTACTTCAGCTGCCTCATCCCACTCAACGTGCTTTTTGTAGAAGATGGCAAAATGGGTAAGTATGTCCTCCTGTCCTGCAAATATACCTTTGCTCTTTCTCTGAATGTGTCAGGCAGAGCATAGCCCCGGAAGGACAAGCTATTTTGGGGTTTAAAAAAATGGAGGAAGGCTATTCTAAAGCTCTAATAATTGCTAATTATATATTCTCCTGAGTCACAGTTGATCTTGCTTTGCTGTTGGTCTCCAAGTCACAATGCCTATTGTCCAAATAAGCCAGTCACCACAGCATACAGAGTAAGTGGCTTGGTGACAAGTAGATGTGGATTTGAATCTCAGCTTGGCTATTTACCAGCTATGTGACTGTAGCAAGGTGCTTAATTTTTTTGAGTTTCAGTTTCCAAAGCAGAAATCGTTTTTATAATGACTTGAGATAATACATGGAAATTCAGCATTTAGCCCTGTCCTGAGTTCTTACTGTCTCAAGATAAGAATTCAATAATTTGTGATAAATTTATTGGTATTCCCCATGTGGTTGTTGATATTTCTCTCTTCCCTTACTTAGGAAACCACCATCTAATAAAACTAGCTTGTATTGATACATATGAAGTTGTATTGGCACTTAACATTGGTTTCATTCTTACAGTAGCTCTTTGGGTAGGGTAGGCAGATGTAATAATATATGATGAAATTAAGGATCAGAAAGATCACAAGACTTACCAAAGTCACCCAAATAGGAAAACAGTGGAGGCAAAACTAAACCCTAGATGTTGACTTTTTTCCAGTGTATCTTAGTGCTACTCAAGAGGGATTAATTGACCTGGAGTGTAGCACCTCTGCATAGCTAGGAGTTGACTCCAGTCCCAGGCTACTGCTGGCTGTATTGCTAGAACCAGCACTCCAAAGGAGAAATGGTACAAGGGCTTAGATGTCAGAATATTGACAGATTGTGCACATCCTTCCTTTCCCTCTGCTTCCCCATACAGAGCGCCAGGTCTTCCTTGCAACGTGGAAGGATATTCCCAATGAAAATGAACTTCAGTTTCAGATTAAGGAATGTCATTTAAATGCTGGTGAGTGATGAGTCTAAATTTCATTTTCATCTTAGTGTATTATGTTAGATATTTGAAAATGTTGTCTTTTCTTTACCTACCTTTTCACACCTACCTTATTTCTAGTGAGTATATGGTATTACTTTGCAAACTTCTCTTTAAAAACTTGGGATGTTTTGATGTAGGTACTAGATTACTTACAAACTAACAGATTTAAGAAGAGAACTAGAATGGATCCACCCACCCAATTCTCTAGTAGTTGAACATGTATGAGTCATGTTACTTGAACATTCTAAGCATTAGGTAATTGAAGTGGCACTTGAAGATATGCACTCTCCTAAAAATTAAAAGGACTGTTTGTCATTTTACATCAGCCTTCAGTAGTGACTCTTTCCGAGATCCTTATTTGGAATCCTGTGTTTACTATTAAATAAGACTACATCATAGTTGATTAAAGCCTAGTTGGTAGCCTTTTTCTTTCTTGCCTTGTGTCAGCTTTCATATGGTTATACTGACCTCTTTAATCACCATGAAAAAGCTCCAGCCCCCTTAGTAGTTAGTTTTATTACTGTACTAGAACATCAAACTGGGGAGCCCAGGAGGAGAAACAATAGCAGCTGACAGTGCCTAGGACTTTGTTTCACTGAAGCATCCTCAGGAGTGGAAGGAGCCTTCAGCTGTTCAGGGTCTTGCCTTTGTTCCAGTCTCTCTTTGAGGTTAGTATAAGGCCTTATGAAATGAAAGGCGTTTTAATGAAAGTGAGCCTTGGTGCTGTTGGGTGCCGCCTCTTTTCCTCTTTTCTTCATTCACCCGTCCTTTCCTCCTTCTGGCTGCCGCCCTCCCACTGTAGCTGGAGCATTGAGTGGGGGAAAGAGGCAGTATAGCAGTACAGAAAGAAAAAGAAAAAAAAAAAAAAACAACTCACTGTCTTCTCAGTTCAACTTGTTCTTTAAAAAGTTTTTTTGCGGGGAGTGGGAGTGCTCTATGATGCATTCATCCTCTGTGTTCAGACAAGTCTTTTCTTATAGACTTCTCCTGAGCCCTTGGAGAGGTGTTGGAGGAGATAGTTTTCTGTAATGTCCACTGTCGCTACTAGTTTGTCGATTCTCTTCAGGAATACCACATATCTGCCTTCTTTTGAACATATTCTTGGTCTGGGTTTTTCAGCCTGACTGGTTATGTAGTTATTAAACAAAACCAGATTTTTGCTGAGTTTTCACAAAAAAGTCATACTTAAATTGAGCTGCTTTTTATGCCATATTCTAGGTAGGTGACGGTGTTATCTCTCTGCTAGGCTCACTGGTTAGTTACCACAAGCCTCATTTGATGAGTTGGGAGGTCGGGCAGTCTTCCATTGTGTAAGCTGTTTTTCAGGAAGCTCCAGGTGCAGAACTGCAGTGGTTCATGGCGAGAGTTATAGTCACCCTTGTGTAGTCAGTCCCAGGGCATTTCATTTATTATGCTCCTGAGAACACTTGTCCCTCAGAAAAGGGTTCTGTGGTCAAAAAAGTTGGAAAATACAGTGTATGAAGTGCCTCTCTTGGGTGTTGCCATTGCACATGAGCACACTAGAAGCTGAGGCTTCCTGCATCGGGGAAACCAGTTTAACTCAACATTAACTGAATTTTTTCACTGTGGAATTTAAAGTCACAAAATGCTTATTATTAACGTCTTATGGAACACCGATGTTCCTTGAACATGCACGATCTGGGAAACTCTGGCCTATAGAGAGCAGAGAAAGGCCAGAGTAATTGGAAAGCAGATTTGGTTTCAGAGGTCTGGTGTGAAAGGGACATGCTTTTTCAAAAAAGAAAATGGAAGTTTGGATGATTGAGGGCTTTACTGTGGCCTGTCAGAGTTATAGAAAAGATCCCCCTGCTTCCAGATTGGGGTTCTGAACCCTTATTGAACCTTGGTGTACATTTGTGATCTTGCCCAAAGAAGGGGTGTCTGGTCTTGCTCCCAAAGGGTCTTTGGCTTCTGATGTAAACTGGAACAGTTTCCCAAAGCAAATTCAGTTTTGATCAGTTCTGCCATGGCCTCATGCCAGTTCCTCCCTGCCTCGGGTGCTCCAAATACTAGCGAATCAGTTTTCCAGTGACACACAGTGCAGCACGTGGCAGTGCAGCACATGGAGCAGAGGGAAAAACAGCCACTTCGTTTTCTCCAGGAGCCCGAGGCCATCATTTCCCACACTGAATCATTGCTAATCGCTTACAAGACCACTTCCTGCAACTAATCCTTTCTAGCTTTTCCTCTGCCACCACCCCAAGGTCTGGAGTACCCTGGCCTTTACATTTCCTTCCAGTCTGAGGGCTCTATTAACATGAACATTTTTGGGTTTAGTGCCTTCTGATTCAACACCCTGGGTCTAGCTGAGAGCTAAAAATACCATCCTCCCCAGCTGATCTGTCCTAATCACAATAGCACCAACCCTTTAAATAGCTTTTTTGTGCCAGAGTAGACATTTGACAGATGGAGCTAACACTGAGGGCAACAGGAAGTCGCAGGCTTAAAGGGCTGACCACCTAGCGTTGAGCTTTTACTTTTGCTCTTCCATGTCTTCTAGAGATGAAAGAAGAAAAGAAACCCTCTTCCTAAGCCTTAATCATTTATCAGTTCTTAATAGAAAGGTGTATATGATGGGGTGCTTATGGTGCCACTAGTTGTGTAAATACTAGAAAATATTAGATCAGAAAGGCACCAATGTTTGGGTCTCCCTGCTTCCTAGCACTGGTCATCTCTACTGGCGTCAAGCGGTCTGTATGAATCTGTTTTACAGCTTATATTATAGCTGTATTTGGGCTTAGTACATGTCTGGGACCACTATCTTAAGTATACAAGAAGTAGTTGCATCTCCACCCATATCCAGAAAGGAATCTTTCTGGCAAGCAATCTACAAACCTGTTTTTTAAATTAAGTGTTTATTATACTGTGAAGAGCTCAGAGACATGTTGTATCTATATTCACTAGTTGGGCTCTCTAGTAAGGGACAAATATTTCTTCTGCCACAGGGACTAGGTGAGGATGAATTCTGTTTCTTTGTTTTGTCGTGGTTCTCCCCATCCCTCGGAACATTTCATAAATGCAAATGCTTTGCCAGCCAGCACTTAAATATAGTTTGGTTGTTCAAATGGTAGAAAGTATCCTTTTCAGCAAGCATAATGGTTTTGAACTTGCTGATGAGTATGTACCACAGCTGGGAGCCCTGTACAGATTCCCCCTTCCCACTCACTGAGTATCTTCACTCTTATGGCTGCTGGAAGAGATGTGACCTTAGCTGAAGTAGGAAAATGAAGGAGGGAAGACCACATTCACACCTTCTCAGACTTCAGGCCTCAGGCCCAAAGCCAGGTTTGAGGTAGGAGACAAATGAACCAAAAGAAATCACACCTTGATGCACTTGTAACCATATTTGACCATCTTTTAAAACTCTGTCCTTTAGGGCAAATCTCAGTGTCTTAACATTGCATTGTCATTCTCAAAGTCTCACAACTGTAAGATTCCATCATGTTTCCCAGGAGTTCAGGTATATTTAAAACAACAACAACGACAACTACAAAAAACTGACATCTTGTAAAGAAGTCTATCCCAGTCTGACAAGGAAGCCTCCTTAACATTGGCTCGCATTGCCATTCTTAATAGGTTCATTTAGCAGAGTCTGATGATCCTGCCATCTACATACCCTCTAACTCAAACCTGATAGCGAAGGTTTATGAAAATTGACTCACACATACTTATGTTATAGAACCCTCCTCCCTCCATTCAGTCTTCTGATAGAAATCACGATAACAGCCATTTAGTAGGAGCAGAGCCAGGTTCCTAACTGGAATGCTTCCAAACACAGTAAAGTTACATCCATTCAACTTGCTTATTCTACCTGGCTGTTTGCCACATTTTCTAATTCTGGAAGGGGCGAGTGTGTATGTGTGTCTGTGTGCTTCCTTTTCTTAGCCTATTATCTCTTACTTAGGTGGTAAAATCACGAGACATCTGTAGGCATCTGGGCCTTGCTGTGTATATTGTCTAGAACATGTGCCTATGCAACAAGGTAGATCTTCAACAAAAGCTCCTGCTAGGCACATGGGCTTCAGTAGTTGTGGCGTGTGGGCTCAGTAGTTGTGACACGCAGGCTCAGTAGCTGTGGCTCGCGGGCTCTAGAGCGCAGGCTCAGTAGTTGTGGTGCACGGACTTAGTTGCTCTGCGGCACGTGGGATCTTCCCGGACCAGGGCTCGAACCCGTGTCCCCTGCATTGGCAGGCAGATTCTTAACCACTGCGCCACCAGGGAAGCCACCCCCCCCCTTTGTATTTAAGACAGTCCTGTCAAAAGGCATTAGCCAAACTCCAGCTGGTGATGTTGCCTGGCAACCCAGTCTGAGCTGCAAGAGCCCTTCATTGTGGGAACCAAGGTGACAGCCAGAACTGCCTGAACCTCCAAAAGGTGATTAAAAAGCATACTGAGGCCCTCTCCTTCAGCAGTCTTGCATATAACAACCTTGAGATATACTTTTTAGCTCCCCAAAGAGAAGCAATTCTTGAGTTTTAACTACTCTGCTTGGTGTTAGTGAAAACCTTGGAAATAAAAGGAGGGAAATTAAGTCATAACTAAGTGTGATGCAGTTGTTTAATGAATGGGCTTTAGTGCCTCCTCGCTTGAGCTCTCACTGGTTTGAATGTGGAAGAAAGACATCAGGGCAAGAGCTGCCTCCAAGGGGGATTGGGATTGACATATACACACTACTATATATAAAATAGATAACCAATAGGGACCTATCAATACGATATAGCAAAGGGAACTCTGCTCAGTTTTCTGTAGTGACCTATATGGGAAAAGAATCTAAAAAAAGAGTGGATAGATGTATATGTATAACTGATTCACTTTGCTGTACAGCAGAAACTAACACAACATTGTAAATCAACTATACTCCAATAAAAATTAAAAAAAAAAACTACCTCTAAAATTAGACCACTTCTAAATAGGTGGTTTTTAGACTCAGAAACAGAAAACAAGATTACTGTTACCAAAGGGGAAAAGTGGGGGAGGGATAAATTAGGAGTATTGGATTAACAGATACATACTACTGTATGTAAAACAGATAAACAAAAAGGATATATCGTATAGCACAGGAAACCATATTCAGTATCTTGTAATAACCTATAATGGAAAAGAACCTGAAAAAGTGTGTGTGTATGTGTATACATATATATGTATATATATCCAGATCACTTTGCTGTACACCTGAAACTAACACAATATTGTAAATCAACTATACTTCCAATAAATAAATAAATAAAGGGTTTTTTTCTTAGCAGAGATTTTTTTTACTGAAGTATCGTTGATTTACAGTGTTGTGTTAATTTCTACTATACTGCAAAGTGATTCAGTTATACACATATATATATTCTTTTTATATTCTTTTCCATTATGGTTTATCACAGGATATTAAATATAGCTCCCTGTACTGTACAGTAGGACCTTGTTGTTTATCCATTCTGTATATAATAGTTTGCATCTGCTAACCCAAACTTCCCACTCCATTCCTCTCCCACCCCACCCTCTTGGCAACCACAGGTCTGTTCTCTGTGTCTGTGAGTCTGTTTCTGTTTCATAGGTTTGTTCATTTGTGTCATATTTTAGATTGCACATATAAGTGATATCATATGGTATTTGTCTTTCTGACTTCACTTAGTATGATAATCTCTAGTTCCATTCATGTTGCTACAAATGGCATTATTTCATTGTTTTTTATGGCTGAGTAGTATTCCATTGTGTATATATGTGCCACATCTTCTTTGTCCCTTCATCTGTCGATGGACGTTTAGGTTGTTTCCATGTCTCTGCTGCTGTGAATGTGGGGGTGCATGTGTCTTGTTGGATTATAGTTTTTTCTGGATATACGCCCGGGAGTGGGATTGCTGGATCATATGGTAGTTCTGTTTTTAGTTTTTTGAGGAATCTACGTGCTGTTTTTCATAGTGGCTGCACCAACTTACATTTCCCACCAACAGTGTAGGAGGGTTCCCTTTTCTCCACACCCTCTCCAGCATTTATTACTTGTTTGTTTGTTTTTTTAATAAATTTGTTTACTTATTTATTTTTTGGCTGCATTTGATTTTCATTGCTGCGTGGGCTTTTTCTACTTGCAGCGAGTAGGGGCTACTCTTCGTTGAGGTGCGCGGGCTTCTCATTGCAGTGGCTTCTCGTTCTGGAGCATGGGATCCAGGCACGTGGGCTTTAGTAGTTGCAGCACGTGGGCTCAGTAGTTGTGGCACACGGGCTTAGTTGCTCCACGGCATGTGGGATCTTCCTGGACCAGGGCTCGAACCCGTGTCCCCTGCATTGGCAGGCGGATTCTTAACCACCGCGCCACCAGGGAAGTCCCAGCATTTATTGTTTGTAAACTTTTTAATGATGGCCATTCTGACTGGTGTGAGGTGGTACCTCATTGTAGTTTTGATTTGCATTTCTCTAACGATTAGAAATGTTGAGCATCTTTTCATTTGCCTATTGGTAATCTGTATTTCTTCTTTGGAGAAGTGTCTTAAATAGATGTTTTTTAATGCCTATGGCATTATGTACATATCAGCGTCTCCAACACCTGAGTCAGAGGCTTATTCACAGGTATTGATGGCAGGTATCCATTGTGTCCCAGATACTGTGGGAAATACAGTGATGAAAAACTCTAGGATCCCTATGCTCAGCTTACTTACTGTCTTGGAGAACAGAAAGACTGTCCATCACAACAGCCTTTTCCTAGAGAGCACAATAGAACATGACAGGATTTTATGTGGAGAGAATTTAGTCCCTGAGTAATTTGAATTCTCATCAGAAATGAACATAATAAACTATCAACAAAGAAGTAGTGTTTATCATCTGTGTTTTTAAAGTTTCTCTTTCTGTGATGCTGCAGCATCTCATGCTAGCAGTCAGAGAACAAGGAGAGGGAAATTACCTTTAATTCTAGAATGTCATGTCTCTCTGATGCTGTAGTCACAAGGAAAACCCCAAACACCAACCTGTTCTTACCCTGTGTTGGTGACTATGAAGTCCTCCACTCTGACCAGCAACGGCAGCCGGGCTTACATGGCCTTGGAGCAATCATCTTTGCACAACTTCAGTCTTCCTCAGAGTCTTTTGTTGAGACAGTTTGTTTCATTATTAATTTGGGGCATGGTATTCCCCCAAATTAATAATTTAATTTAAGACCTAAGAAATCATTTGCCTGCTTTTAAAAAAAAATCTTAAACATCCAGATTAATAAATTTGACTTGCAGGATTTCTGCAACTGGGTGCTTTTCTGATCCTGGCACTTGAGACCAGAATGGCTTACGGTGAAGTAGTAGCAACTTGCGAGGCAGTGTTGTGCATTTGAGTGTCAGTTTTGTATCCCCGTGAATCTGGGACTAGCGTTGGAGAAATGAATCTGACGTGGCAGTCACTGTGGCACACCCATGTACCTGTTTCTGTCTTTGTCCTCATCAGTGCATTTTTACGTGTCTAACACCTAGTTTAAGATTACCAACTCCTTAGACCCACCATAATCTCCACAGGTAATTCTTACACTAATGCTTATTTGCACCTTATTCTGTTTTCTGTCCTGGAATGTGATGGACAGGCACTTCAGGAGCTTCTTCCTTATCCTTCGCTCTTGTGGGAGAAGAGCTTTCTGAAATGTGCATGTATGCATGTAACAGTGCTTCTCAGGAGACTTGAGCACACATAGCTCATAGCACATTTGTTTGATATTTTAACTGAAGGTGTTGGATTTTGAATCTGTGTTTCTAGACACTGTTTCCAGCAAGTTGCAAAACAACAATGTTTATACTATTGCCAAGAGGAATGTGGAAGGGCAGGACATGCTGTACCAATCCCTGAAGCTCACTAATGGCATTTGGATTTTGGCTGAGCTACGTATCCAGCCAGGAAACCCCAATTACACGGTAAGGCCTTTCTCAGAATGGGTGAGTTGGGTTCAAGGAGGTGGGTAAGAGTCCTTTCATTTTTTCTCAGCATCCAGGAAAGACCTGGTAGAGGTGCTTCAGACACCAGGTATCCAAAACAAGCAGTCAGTAAAGAAGTCCCCAGTTGCCTCCTTAGAAGACCTTCTGTCTGTAGTGTCTGCCCCATCCAGCAGGCACAGTGCCTCCCAGCACGAGTCTCAGACTCCTCCTGGTATATACAGAGCTGCTCACAAAACGTCATCAGTATTGGTTAATACTTAACCTAGCATATCTATGCATGTGGTACTGTAACAAGCTGCTAAGAGGATTGTTTTCGTAGCTCATTTCAAGCTCATTCCTGCTTTTCTTAGGATATCAGAATCCCAGACATATGAGCCTTTTTAGCTGTGTTGTGTGGCCTAAATGGTTGTTGAAAAGTTAAAGCAAAATGGGACATACCTTTCACAGCCTGTAAGGGGACTTTAGTTTAGAAAACTTCATTCATTACCACACTGGACTAAAATTGGAATCCTGGCAGTATTTTTAGGGGAGGAGCCAGTTGCTTTGTTAAACAACAAAGCTTTAATACCTAGGCACTCAGTGTTTGTTTGCTGTTGTGAAATGCAGTCTCCCAATAGGATGCTGCTTGTCATCTGCATTTTGTCAAGTACAAGAAAAACCCTTGCGATGGGGGAAATATCTTATTATTCTGTTATGTTTAAGGCTTTTGAATTGAATAACTCTGAGGAAGCTTCATATTCAGTAGATTAAGGGAGCTTTTTAGCCATGTAGCTGAGAAAAGTCTGTGACTCCTTTCCTTAATTTTAAGGCAAGTCTGTTTTCATTAGCATACATTAAGGAAATAATACCACCAGAACTAAAAATTCTTGGTGTCTCCCCACTAGTTCCCTCCCTTGAAGTAAACTGGACTAGCATGTGTGTGTGTGAGCTACTGAGTTCCACCAAGCTAGATGTTTGTCCAAGCATTTGTGAGCTGAGAGACTTCAGGCTTCCCTCATAAAGTGTATGCTCCTCCCACCCACCTCCTCCATGACCAGTGCCTTGTCTTTTTTGTAAGAAACTACTCTGTCATTTTCCTTGAGCTCCCTAAGAAAGGAAAACTCCTCTATACTCTTCCTGGAGGGACAGGTTTTCACTGTAAAATCAAGGTCTTGTAAAATAACTCCATTTGCTTCCCCAGAAATTTCTTCAAAGTATATATATTTGTGTGTGTTTTATTTTTTATCATCCATTATTTTATTGTATATAGTATTCCATCTCAGCTAGGTTAAAGAAGCATGATTACCCCCAGTTTGCAGGTAAGGAAACCAAGGTTAAGAATGATTAGTGACTTGTTCGAGATCATATAAGTTGTTGGTAGCTGAGTTGTGTGTAGAACTCAGGTATCTCAACACTTCCTACCATATTCTTTCTATTCATTATAAAGATAGTGAGAATTTTGAGAAGGACCTCTTAGTAACAGCATAGTTTGTTTAAAATTTTTAAAAACTTTTTAAGACTCACAGAAAGTTTAAGACTCACAGAATTTAAGACTCACAGAAAGTTTTAAAAATGGTACATAGAGTTCCCATGTATCTTTCACCCAGTTTTCCTCATTGAGAACATGTTACAACCATAGTACATTTTCAAGCAGGAAATTGATTATTGGCACAATACTATTAACTAAGCTACAGACCTTATTCAGATTTCACCAGTTTCTACATCATTACTCTTACTTTATTTTATTTAGTTAAGGAGTGTACAGTACTATGAAATCTTATCACACATATAGATTTGTATAATCACCACCACGGTCAGGATACAGAACTGTTCCATCACCACAAAAAAACTCCTTCTCACTATCTCTTTATAGTTAGACATTCACCCTAGCCCTAACCCATGGCAACCACTGGTATGTTTGTTCTCCATTACTGTAATTTTCTCATTTCAAGAGTGTTATATAAATTCAATTCCTACAGCCTGTATCCTTTTGAGACTTTTTTTTTCACTTAACATAATACCCTTGACATCTATCTAAGTCGTTGCATGTGTTTTTTTATGACCAAGTAGTGGTGCACTACATGATAAATCACTTCCCCCAACCCCTTACTGTATTTCATTAAGAAAGTATGTTTATCCCATGAGGAAGAGGCCTCATATCTCTAAGTAGCTCTGTCTCACCTGGGAAGATAACTTGTCCCAGGTGAAGAAGTCTGTGTTCCAGGCTATAAACCAGAAGTGGATGTGTAAGTCCTTGGCTTACCTAGGCGGGGGTGGGTGGGGGGGTGAGTCTAGGTGGGTGGCATTCCTGAGTGGTTGGTGTTAAAGGTGTGTCACATAAGCAGGCTAGCGGTTCAAAAGTTAAAATCCTGGTAAGGCCTCTTTTCCCTGAGGAGCCATGTAAAATGAGACCCAGAGTCCTAAGTGAGATTTTTTAGCCTCTTTGTTCTTTATGTATGTTTCCCTTTTGCTTTCTTTAGGAATTAGCAACAACAACAACAAAAAATCTTTTTTTTTTTTTTAAATTTGGCTTGTTTTAGCTGTACTAGTTGGAAAGCAAGGAATGGGTTTAAGTCTAAACTTAACCATTTGTTAAAGGCTGGGATGTCTGGGGGAGGGAGGTGATAGAACAGTCCAGAAAGAGAGGTTCTTCCTTCTCTTCCTTCGCCTCCCTTCTTCCCCCTCCAAAGAGCAGCTGAAACTCTCAGGGTCCAGGCGTGGTCAGTCCATGACCCCTGCCAGTGCCAACCTTGGCAGATAGGGCTTTTATTGAGGAAGGCAACATTTCCTTATCACTCGTGAACGAAGAAGTGGATTTCCAGCTGGTTGGAAGTTCCAGTATTGCTACAAAGATGTGAAAAAATACAGGACAGTATTTTGAAGGGGAGGAACTACCCTCTCTTTAGGCTGGGAGTTAACTCCCTTAGGCAGTTCTTAACTCTTTTTAGCTTCCTCTCCTCCTCCTTTTCTGAACCCACATACTCTCCCACGAGAATTTTCTACAACACTGACAGTGAAGAGGCTGTGGAGGAGGAAGTACAGATTGCCTCTACAGGGAGCTTGAAAGTCAGGGAAATGCCTATAGCTGCAACTTTGACCAAAGAAGGGAGCTGTTTTCTACTCGTTATTGTTTTGTTTTGTTTTTTTACTTTATTTATTTATGGCTGTGTTGAGTCTTCGTTGCTGCACGTGGGCTTTCTCTAGTTACGGTGAGCGGGGGCTACTCTTTGTTGCGGTCCGTGGGCTTCTCATTGCGATGGCTTCTCTTGTGGAGCATGGGCTCTAGGCACGTGGGCTTCAGTAGTTGTGGCATGAAGGCTCAGTAGTTGTGGCTCGCGGACTCTAGAGCACAGGCTCAGTAGTTGTGGCTCACGGGCTTAGTTGCTCCGCCGCATGTGGGATCTTCCTGGACCAGGGATTGAACCCATGTCCCCTGCATTGGCAGGCGGATTCTTAACCACTGCACCACCAGGGAAGTCCTCTATTCGTATTTATATTCTTAAATTAGTTGTTCATTTGTTTTGTTCTACATTTATCAGAATTATCTTCCTGATTCATGTCAAGCAGCAATTTTGGAAATGCCTTAGAGACTGAATATTAAAGCTGCAAATAAATAGAGCCTCTTTTGATGTTCTTTTGTTTGGCTTGGTTTTGTTTCGTTTTGCATTTTTAAAATATCACTAAGTTTTGAGGATGTGAGTTTTCTCAAGTTCAGGGTTGACCAATCATCTTCTTGACATTTTTGCCAAAAATATTCTCACCTTTTGTACTTTGTTAAATCATCCAGAGTCTCTAATAAGAGAATAAGGAGGTAATCTAAAATCTCATGGTGATATATCGTTAAAGACAACTTTTGTTAGTCTACCTTAATAGTCAAGAGCAATGATGTCAGTAATACAAAAAGCAAGTATTAAATTTTCTGGTTCTAAATGCAGTTTGCATGGTTTTGCTGTTATGTTATTGTTAATAGTGTTTTGCCTAATCTCGTACAATTCAGGAGTCCAAATATGGGTTTAAATTTTGCACTTGTCGACCCACAAAGTGAAAATCTCAGTGTTCAACATTGAAATCTTTTTAACATTTTAATTTTAATTTGGTAATTGTTAGACTAGAAGAAGAGGTGGTGGTAGAGAAGTAGAGTAGTATCAGCAGTACCTGATAGGCCTGAATAACAGGCAGAAAATGGAAGATTATGCTGTTGGCATAAATGGCTGTACAGTTACACTCAGTAAATGTCTTTTTGTGTTGGTTCTTGTTTTCCCTCCTTAACAGTGTATGCTCTCCTCAGTGTAATACAGGAAAGGCTAGTACCATTGGAGCTAGTATCTAGCTTACACTTTTATTTTACTTGAATATACATCCTCCTGAATTGGGACCGAGATAACCATCCTTGTCAGACAGAAACTGGAGGAGGCAGCTGAAATGACGACCACGTTAAGGGTTTTAACCCTTCCCTTTTCATTTGGCAGTAGTCCCTATGACTCTTAGGAAAGCAGTAGAGCATCTTTTCCTGTACATTTTTTCATATGGATTATTTCCTAACCTCGTAGACCCACATAGAATGTCGTTAGAAACACAGCACAGCTTGACATTGATTAAACCGAAATTCTAAAACCCATGTAACCTATTAACAGGATCTCTTTGTTTGGCTACTCAGTGGTAGAAGCTCTTCTCCCCTTTTATCAGGAAGAGGTGTCCTTGCACTGAGAACTTGGATACCTTTCGAGTTAATGCCAGCCTCTGTGCTAACCTTCCTTCTCCTTTTCCTCCGAACAGCTGTCGCTGAAGTGTAGAGCTCCTGAAGTCTCCCAGTACATCTATCAGGTCTACGACAGCATTTTGAAAAACTAATAGACTGGTCCGGTGCCCTCTGGCCACCCTGTGATCGGTGCAAGCCAAGAACTCTTAACTGGAAGAAAATTGTATTGCCGTGTAGAATCTGAACCCAAACACACTGAGGCCACCCACCAAGGTAGTGACTAGTCTAACCTGTGCTAACATTAGGGCACAACCTGTTGGATAGTTTTAGCTTCCTGTGACCGTTTGTAACCACTGCTTCAATCACTTCCCACCTCGTGCCACCTGCTGCTATCTGTCCTTACTTGTGGGCCTCTCCATCCTGTACCAGTGGCTGGCATTTTTGAGTGTAGTTTGATATTTTGTGATCGAGAGCCCGTTTCAAAAGCAGAAAAAGACAAAAAAAAATTAAAGCAAGGAAAAGTGTCACTGAAACGTAAACTGCACTTTATTGTTTTATATTTTTGTACATATGAGAAATTGAGGGAATAGTGTGTAACTGATAAAAAGTGTTAAAACAACCGCACAGTCCTGGAGGAAGAGACGCAGTTCCTGCCCACCCCATCGGGGATTTTTGTCTGTGGCAGCCTTGTCCCTGGTCACTTTTTTTTCTCTCCAAACTCCTTTTCCTTGTGATTCCCCCTGCCCCGTATTATCATCTCCTCTGATGCTCTGCAGTTAGGAATGGTGGTCTTTCTTGAATGGTGCTGCAGGGTGCAGGAAATAGGACCTGTCAGCATTGAGGCTGAGAAAAATGAGAACTTACTACATTCCTTTCCACTGATCTAATCTATTAATAACACTGATTAAGGAATTTGAATAGAGATGGGAAACAGGAACCAAAATGCCCTTCCCCCATCTCCCGCTCTGGATTTATTTTAACTCTCAGGTCCAATTCAGATCTAAAATCTTAGTTTTAGAGTTGAAACAGACTTTAAGTAATAACTTACCCAACCTTTTTTTTCTAAAAAGGAAAAAGATAAAAGACAAACAGGGTGTTATTGCCTAAGGCCTGTTAATGATCAGTAGCAGAGGTGGGGGAGTGGGTCTCCGAAGTCCTCATCAGTGTTGTCTTCACTGCAGGACCGGCTCCATGACTTTCTTCCTTCAATGCCTTTCTTTTACCTTTTCTGTGCCTGCTTCTTTATGGCTCTTCTCATACTTCATACAGATTTTGGCACTCCATTCATTGGCATCCGGTAGCAGCAGAGTATCTTTCCAGGGACTTGAAGGTAAATCCTGATGCCAGAATGAAGGAGTAGCTAATAGTCTCCTGGAGCCGCAGTTCTTGAGGCCAGCAGGATGGGTGCAGGGATGAAGTGAGCTTCGGGATGCCACAGATTCACTTGATCCTTCAGTTCTCTATCTGCTCTTTACTTGTATTGCTTAGGCTCCAAGGCAATTGAGATCACCTAGAGGGCCAAGCGGTTCTTTTCATCTCTCAAAAGATTGGGAGATGTGAGGACCCCCTGCCCCCTGGACACATTGGGTGTGATCTGTCAAAGAATGCTTCATGCCTGGAACACCAGTCTGTTTAGCAGAGTTCACACTGTTTCATCTGTGGGCACCTGTGCCGACCAGTGCCCAGGATTCAGGGTCCGTGACCAAGACTGCTTCTCAGATGCCCCTGCTCAAATCAGAGGCACTTGGGTCCAAAGGCCTCATGTAGGACCCAGACCTAAGAGTGAGTCCAAGAGAAGGAGGAATCATAGAAAACAAGAGCAGAAACTACCCCCCAACCCTGTCGCAAGTGAAATGACTGTGATTCATACCAGTTGCAAAGTTTGGGGGTGCAGGTCCCCCAAAGCAGCTTCTTAAACCTTGAGAATCTCCGAGAGAAGAATTTCTGGGGTGAGGGTCAGGAGCCATGTCCTGCGCTCAC
The DNA here is from genome assembly GCF_964374135.1 of Grampus griseus. NCBI lineage: Eukaryota > Metazoa > Chordata > Mammalia > Artiodactyla > Delphinidae > Grampus > Grampus griseus. The sequence goes on from NC_139014.1 coordinate 25,426,902, forward strand.
CACCCCTCGGGCACGTGGAGATCAGGAAGTAGCACAGGATTGCGTGTGGGAGGTGGGTCAGTTGGTGACAGGTGGGGTAGAAAAGCAGGTGGGTAAAGTCCCCTTTTTGGGAAATCACTCGTGGAGTCAGTTGGATACAAGCAGTGAAGAAGGTCCACACTACAAATGCAGTGTTCTCATCTCAAAGCAAACTGCAGTTCCAGAAGGAAGAGCGTGTGTCAGGGTAAGCAGACAAGACAATTTTGCACCAAGATACGTTCCTCCACCCCTGAAACCAGGCTTCTCTCAGCCTCCCCGGCAGTGAGGGGAAACAGCTGCTGTTCTCAGCTGACCTGACTGAGCCAATCCGCGTGCGAACTCTTCACTCCTTGGAGAGGCTGCCTCCCGGTTTGCCCCTGAGCAGTTAGGGAGGGATTCTGTTCCACGGAAAGGACCTCTCTCCTGAGGAGACAAAGCCTGTTGCCTCCACCACAGCTTCCCTTTGGGCCCATCTCAAGCCTGGCCAAACTGGGGATCGGAGTGGAGATTGCCCTGCATTCCCCTCTCCTCTGCCTCAGTATGTCTTTGTAACGTCAGCTGGTGTCTTACAAAGGGCAAGGGAAACACACACACACACCCAGAACTCTTGCTGGTCAGAGATTCCCTGAGTGTCTGTCCTCGCCCGAGCCCATTTTGTGTGTCTGTGTTGTGAACCTTGGGACTCTGGAGAGAAGGGGGTGGGGGGGGAGTGGTAAACGTTGCCCAGTGAAGGCTTATCATTCTTTTGTTGTTGGGATCTGTTCTTGGGGAGGGTGGGGGTCAGGGGAAGCTTGACTTTGTCTTCGTCAATAAACTCTCATTTACATAAAATGAAGTTTGTGCCTATGTACTTTGTTCCCAGAGTGACAATCTAGGACAAGACACAGCTGGCCAAGGGAGGGATGGGCATTAATAAGCATTCTATTAGAACTTGCCTTTTGGCTGTCCTAACCCTCCCAGGGATTTAGCCAGATGAAATTAAGATTGGCCTGAGGAAGGATCATATGTCTCAGAGGCTCCTCTTAACCAAGCCCCCATCACCATCACCACACAGGCATTTCGCCGCAGGCAGGGAGTGCTCGCAGGAGCCCATCCATCTTCCCTGGCAGGTCCCCTGCTAGGACCCAAAGCAGATGGTCCAGGGGCAGGCAGCCAGCCAGGCACAGGGGCAGAAGGAGCACAGCAGAGCTTCTCGTCAGTGTCCTCTTACCCAGGATGTTCCACTAATGAATTTATAAAAGCGTCTCAGATCTGCACTCAGGGCCTGCATGTTCCCAAGTGGATAGAATTAATGCTGCTTTCAAGCAAACTTCCCAAGGAGTTCATATCTAATCACCTGCATTTGTGTTGCGGGGGGGACACGTGAGCCAGGTGTGGTCAAGCTAGAGGCCCTGCCCCTGGTTGTGATGAGTGGACAGCGTCTGAAGTCTCCCACAGCCTGGAGTGGGGGAAGGAGGCTGAGGGATCCAATGCCCAGATGCCCTGAGCCTCTCTCACCAGTAGAGTGAGTGTAGGTAAGGTGCTTTGCACCATGCTTGGCAGAGTAACTGCTTTTATTACGTGGATGTCCAGACACCGTGAACAAACTGCCTTTGGCAGCTAGGAACTCTCGGAGCTCTTGGTTGTCTCCACGGACTGGCTGCAGTTAGGCTGCGCTCTAATTGGAGTAACACTTAGGGTGGTGTGGGGTCAGAGTCAGAGATATGAAGAGGGAGGGGCCTTACTGAGGTCTCATTGGGTTCACCAGCTGAGAGTGTCAATTTTGGCCCAGAAAATCCTTAGGACAGAAGCTTCCAACTCTTGGGTGCACATCGATATCACCCAAGAGCTTTCACAAAAGGCTGATGATTCTTGGCCAGTCGGGTGGGGCCTGGGGCAATCTGCATTTCAGAAGACTCCTCAGATGTTTCTAGAAGTGCTGGATTGAGACTCACTGCCAGAGAAAGACTCACACTTGTCTGCCTCCTGCCTCTCCTGCAGTAATGGTGCTCTTGTGGCAGTTGAAAAACGGTAAAGCACTTTCATGCACAAGACGCGCGAGATGCCTGCCCATTCGTGAATGGAGAGCGTTATCCCCGTTTTTCAGGTGAGAGAAGGCAAAGCCACGTCTTCTGATTCCCTCTGTCCTTAACTACTACAGCTTCCCTTCATCTGTGCCACCAGGCCAAAAGCCAGCCTTGCTAAGCCCCTGAGGTCCCAGTGTGTTCAGTCTCCAAAAGCAGGGTATACTGGCCCCCAGACCTCCACCTGCGATTGCACCATCCTTCTCTGCCCCCACCCCCCGCCACCAGAGATCTCAGGTACATTGTTTCTGAGGCCAGAAAACAGCTGAGGACTCCCGGGTTGGAGCCTTCCTACTCCCACCTCATGCACTGATGCTTTTTCTGGTTTTGCCTGGACCCAGATTTCTTTTCCTGCCACCCCCAGCTCCAGGAGGCAAGAGCCTGTTTATTTTAATACCTGGTGTGGCACTTGGGAAAGATCACACCTCCCCCGTCGTTACCCATTTCTGTCTCCTGAACACTAATCCTAGAATCCCCACCAGCCCCCAGACATGTTATTAGCAACAAGGATGTTTCTTGAAAAGTTTCCGAGTTGGCTCCAAACTTGCCATCTCAGTTTCCCATTTAGCTTTTGCCCTGCTGTTCTTGATGCTGCCAACAAGAGGAAGACTAATTTAGGGATTGGTTAGACCCAGATGGACTTCATTTCCGGAATTATCCTTTTGAGACAGGACTGCCCCAATACTCTGGGACTGAGAGAACTCCACTACCCGCCTTCTCCCACTGGGTAGGTATTAGAGGAGGATATTCTAGTCTAGCCTAGCCTCTGGCTTTCCCTCCCTTGTTTCATTCACTCTCCACTTATGGTCAAAGGCCCCAGGATCTGGCTAGCCAGCTTCTGAAAGCCAGTGGGATCCTCGGCTACGATGGAGCAAGGGCGGCGGAGTGGCAGGTTCGGGTCCTCGTCCTCTCTGTCCCGCTCCGTGTCTGGGCTTCAGATGCTGCAGGTGGACCCATGCATTCCATCCCCTTAAACCTCAGGCGTCCTCAGCTGAACCAGAGCCACAGACTAAGGACAGAGCCTCTCAGGTTTTTTCACCAAGGTAATCCTAATCATAGAAGACAGTGAATAGGCTCCTAGGGGCGTACATCCTTAGACCAAAGTGACTCTCAGCGAACCAAGATGATTTAACCGAGTCTTAAATTCAGGCACATTTTGCATTTTATGTTAATATTATGGATTAGTTTTTTTATGTAAGATATAATGCTTTAAATGACCCATCACTGCAAGCCAGTGTGAGGCCCCTTAGTGAACCTGTGGCTTTGTGTTCTCCTAGTATAGCTAAGTTGAGAATTCTGAGAAGCCTGGCCACAAGGTGTGTGTGAGCATTGCATGATTTCTCCTTTCTAGTCTCCCTTGGGCTGAAATAGAACCAGAATGGCGGGCCATAGCCTGGGGGAGTAGACATAAATTCTGGGATCCTTGGGTGGGGTAAGGATGAAAGATTTTCAAATACAGTGGGGGGATTGGTAGTGCCCTGGATGATTTAATCAAGTTTAGGAGTCTCTTGGTTGACTTGGTTGACCGTTGCAATTCCACAGGGCCAGTAAATCTGATGTCTCCAGAACAAAAGTGGCACTCCAGGAGGGGGCCCCCTGTCTCCTTCTCAGCCCTCCATTTGCTTCTAGCTGCCCTGGCCCTTCTCTGCAAAGCCCTACCCAGCACCCGGGAGCCGTCTTAGCATAAATGGAAATGGAAACGCTTTCCCAAGGTCATGTTCAGCCTTCCCTCTGAATGGCTGTGTCTCTAAAACAGAAAAGAAAAACGAAAGGCCACACAGTGAGACTCCACGCCAGGCACTGCGTTACAGACTCTACACACCACAGGCTCATTTATGCTGTGGGGACAACTGATCACCTCTTCATTTTACAAATAAGGCATAGAGTTCAGAGCGTTCAAGTAATTTGCCTTCAGTCGCGTAGTAAGTGGTAGGGCCAGGACCTAAATCCAGATCTGCTTGATTCTGAAGCCCAGGCTCGTAACCACTGTACTCTCTGTCTGGACGGGAGAGGGAAGGGGAGTGACCGGGAGGGTGCTCAGCCTGCTAGTACTAGAAAGAATAGGAAGGAAGTCACAGTGCAGTGCGGGATGCTGGGTCCAGGGGTAAAAGCACTTGGGAGATCTCTCCCAGCTTCCCCCTCCTCCTCCCTGCACCACTGACCAGGTTGCTGCCCTGCTTCAAAACGCTTACAGGCTATCCCAGCCAAACAGGGCTAGATCCCAACTCCTTCCTCGGCAGTCAAGGCCTTCGTGACTTCACCTCCACCAACCTCTCAGCCTCCTCTCCCTGTGCTTCCAGCCCCCCGCCCCCACTGCCATGCCTGTCTGTGTCCTGGACCCCCTTCTCAAACCCCTGTAATTGCTCCCAACTTCTCTCATCTGAACCCTCCTCTTCCACACCCTCCCCGACCCTGGCACCCGAAATCCACTTCTTTCAAGGTTTCTTCCTTGAAAGTTGCCTCCTCCGAAGCCTCCACTGACTCCTCTCCCTAGTTGGCCTGCTCCCTCTACCCTTCCCCAGAACCTTGACTCTGCACACATCACATATTCGCGCCACGTGTGTGCTTCTGGCCTCCCTGATGAACTGTGGGCCCCTGGCCAAGTTCGTCAGTGGCTGCCCCTCTAGAGACTCCCGATTTTTGTCTTCCGCATTTTACACTTCAGTAAGACCAGTCACTCAACCTCTCTCAGCCTCAACTATCTCATCTGTAAAAGGGGGGAAACAGAATCTACCTCATAGTATTGTGAGCGTTAACTCTGAAGATGCAGGCAAAGCTGAGAGCACATGGCCTGGCACATACTCATTAAATGTTAGCTACCCGTGAGGAATGACACTGACCACGACTGTTTTAGAGTAAATACACGGGCGATTCTGCCCTCTCCCCTGGCAAATGCTGGCATCACCCCCTCTGGAGAGGAGAGGGGAGGGGAGCAGTCGTTTCAGGGGATGGAGGTCATTCGTTGGCCTGGGATGAGCTTTGCTTTGCCAGCCTGCTCTGCTCTTCTTTCCCTGCTGCAGTGAGGGGTGAAAATGACCGCCCTTCGCAGTCCTCCGGTGCGGTGGCGGAGAGGAGTCTGGATGCCTCTCTAGCACACGGTGCGAGGCACACAGTGGGCGACCGTCCAATGACTGAACTGGGAAGGGTCAGAAGAGACCTAGAGAGGGAACCTGGGGTGTGTGGCGGGGGTGGGATATGGAGTGAAGCCAAAGGCTTTAGGGCCTCTCCGGTCCCTTTCTCCCAGCCCTCCAGTTTAGAGCTAAAAATACCGCAGGGAGAGTCGGGAGGGGTGAAGGTCGAGGCTCGGGATTAAAGAATTTGTCCAGGGCTTCCCAAGTGAATATGGCAGGCTCAGGGACCCAGCAGAACGCCAGCGGGGCACGCCCCCCCCCGCCCCCCGCCCCCCGCCCCGCTCCCGCCTCCTCCTCCTCCCAGCGCGAGCGGGCGGCGCGCTCCGGAGGGAGAACCGGGCTGGAGGTGTCCTACCCACTCGGCGGCCAGCACCTGCTCCCCCCGCGCCCGCCCTGAGCCCGCCCAGACTGCGCAGCCGGGGGCGCTCCCACCTCTCTCCCCCCGGGCCGGGGAGCCGGGGGGCAGCACCGGAGCCCGGGGGGAGCGCGGCCCCACCGGCCGGCCGGCCCGGGCTGGGGGTAGCTAGGACGGCCCCGGGTAAGCGGCGGGAGGCTGGGCGAGCGGGCGGGCCGGGGCCGGGGTGGGTCGGTGGGGGAATGGGGGGGCGCGACGGGGGCGAGGAGGGAGGTGGGGGCCGGCGGACTGGCGGGGAAGCGGCGCGGGGCGGCCACGTGAGAGCTGGTGCTGGCGGGGTGGTGAGGGGGGTTGCCTGCGAGGTGCTGGAGGCGGAGAGCAGGCTGGGCTCCGGCATCCCCCTCACCCAGAACTCCCACCAATCAGGTCATAGGAAGCTCAGCATCCTCCGACGCCCGCACCCACCCACTCCCACATGAATGTGATGGGGACAGACAGCGGGCAGACGTGTGACTCGGCCCACGGGACCTGCAAAGCCCCCGCCCTCAGTCTGGGGCTGGGACTCAGGCGTCCAGGTCCAGGGAAGAGGAACCAGAAGCAGGCTTTGGCCCCAGTGTATGTCCCCGGGCGCTGTCTGCAGACTCACTGCAGAGCACAGGCCTTGGGGAGGGAGGCTCAGGGGCCTGGGCCCTGCCTCTCCGGACAGCCCTCTTCCACCCCCACCCAGCTGGGGATGTTGCATTAACAAACACTTAGACCCAGGACCCCCGCCTGGGAAGCGGGAGGGGACACCAGTCACCTCTGAGTCAGGGCCTGGTGACTTCCAGGAGGCTGTCCCCAGCCTAGGGGCCTCTCTGGCACCCCCTCCCTGGCTCTAGCGCTGTGCCCCGCTTTTATTTCCCAGCTATTCCCCCAGAAAGGGTTGATTTCAGGGCAGGGAATGGGTTATCCAGGAGAATCTGCAGGTAGGCTACATCCTAGATCCCTCTAAGTTGCCACACCCAGGGGGAGGCCGGGACACTTCTGGCATTCTTTGCCTTCTCTTCCTCCCCTAAGGTGCCCCCTCCCCACCTGCTTGTGCTGGTTATGTAATTAACCCAGCTGAGGCTCTCTGCCATGCTGACGGTGTCCAGGGATGCCTGAGAAGCCCAGGGCCCTGGAGGGATTTGTGGGGAGGAGGGGCTGGTACTTCCCCCAGTTGGGAGCTCACAGAAATAGAGAAGCACTTGTTGGGAAGGGACACTGCATGGGACAAGAAGGAGATGAGAGTCCTAGTCTTAGTTGACAGCTCAACTGGCTATGTGGTCTTCACATCCCTAAATCTGTGGGGGTTTTTTTGGTTTTGTTTTTACCTTCAATAAAATGGGGAGAATTGCACACACACACACACACTACATGTACGTGAGCAACAGTGCAGTAGTGCAGAGTGACCCATCTGGGATGGCTAGGAGGTCCCATTGTGATCGATGAGTGAAGGACCCCTGTGCATAACAATGGCCACTGTTTATTGAACACCTACTCCGGCCTCACAACACCCTATGGCCTCACAACACCCTATGACGCTCCTTGCCGAAGATCACACTTTAGGTGAGTGGCAGAGCGGAGAATCCAATGCTGGTGGACCTCACTCCAGATCCTGCCATTGGTTTACTGTGCTGTATGTGCACATGCCCTGTGGATTGGGTCCTGTGAACCAGGACGGACTGGACTGAGGGACATTGTGCTGTGAGCTGTGCATATGTGGAAAGGGCATGCATCCACAGAGAAAACATGCATATGTGCTGGAAAGCATGGCCCCATCCAAACCCAGCGAACCCATCTGCCTTGGACCCATTTAGCAGGCACTGGTGTCACCCTCCTGGGAATAGTCCCCAAACAGGAGGTCTCAGGCATGTACCAGCCTCCCTGGTCACCATCCTCAACAGAAAGAGAAGGCACCTGGCTAAGAGGCTTACTTGGATTATCTCAGGAGTAGAGGCTAATGATCCTTCTTTGTAAGTGTGCAGAATGTGGCTCAGATCCACAGCCAGGAAACATCAGAGCTGGATTTATACCCATGCTCTAAAGTCATTGAAACTGAGCAAGAATGAGCTAACGAATCCATGTCAAGGTTCAATCCTGTAGCAGCCCTTTCCCGGGCACCTGCTGCATGCCAGGTCCTCTGAGCTCAGGGGGTTGCCAGATAATCAGACCCAGCCCTTGGCCTGTGGCCTACGCCAGCTAGAATCCCTAAACTTGGAAGCTGAAGTAATGCAACATTGTAGAAAGGAGTAGCCCGCCTTTCCCAGCTGTGTGCCTGGGCTCGTGTCTCCCTCCCTCTGGGTCTTCTCTCCAAAGTGGGAATACCTATTACCTGGGGATACTGTATCGACTAAGGATAACCACGTGGGCATGCTGACTTAGAGTAACTGCTCCACAGGTGTCACGCTCCACAGAGCCAAAGTCATCGGCCAATCCAGGGATTCTCAGCAGGGGGTGCTTGGGAAGGTGGGGGGAGCGCATTTTGGGTCATCATGGTCACTAGAGGCTGCTGCTGGCAAGTACCTCCAGGCAGCTGGGGATGTGAAATGCCCTGCTCGATAAAGAATTCTCTCTCCACAAAATGCCAGGACTGCCTCCACGGAGACGCACTGGCCTGGTCTCACTCCTGAGGACCAGGAGACCAAGGCTGCGAGGCGTTGCTGTCTTGCCCCGGGCTCAGTGGGAAGGCTGGGACTTGAAGCCAAGTCTAGTGCTCTTTCCACTCCGCTCTGTGGCCTGCCTGGGTCTGGGAGTCAGACCGGCCAAAAGTCAGGTCATAATACAAGTCAAGAAAGATTGATTCCCACTGATGGGATGGACGGCAGGGAGAATGGAGAAGGAAGGATGGGGAGGTTCTGGATAGATGGGATAGGGGCTCTGGGGAAGGGAAGGCATCCCAAGTGGCAGTAGTAACAGCTCCAGTGACATTCCCCAAGGTAGAAAAGTACAGGATCTGTCCAAGGAGAAGCCAGCCCCACCGAGCCCACCTCTTGTTTCCACAGTCCAGGTGGAGGCCGCAGAGGGCCCAGGGCAAGCAGGGGCAGCGATGATTGGTCCTGACGGTGGCTGAGCCCCCAGCCCCTGGAATATGCAGCCCGGGGGAGCCCCAGGCAGCGGCGAGGACGAGGTGGCGGAGCGGGGCGGGAGGCATGGTCTCCACCTACCGGGTGGCCGTGCTGGGGGCGCGAGGCGTGGGCAAGAGTGCCATCGTGCGCCAGTTCCTGTACAACGAGTTCAGCGAGGTCTGCGTGCCCACCACCGCCCGCCGCCTCTACCTGCCTGCTGTCGTCATGAACGGCCACGTGCACGACCTCCAGATCCTCGACTTCCCGCCCATCAGCGCCTTCCCTGTCAATACGCTGCAGGTAGGGGGGTGGGGGTGGGGGACAGGGTGGAGGACAGCCTGGACCCCAACCCTCTCCTGGCTCCGGCCCTATTGCTGGCTTTGAGAACTCCGCGCTGCACCACGGGCCGCCCTACTTAGAGCCGTGCCAGGAATCCATCCATTTGTGCACTGGTTTATTCAACAAATATTTGACGAACGTCTAATGTGTACCAGGCCCTGTGGTGGGCACTGGGATAGAATGGTGCTCAAGACAGAGCAGTTTGCTCTCAAGGAACTCATAGTCTGGTGAGAAGACAAACAGTCAGCTATTACATAGTTCCATGAGTGTCATGATTGCAGGGGATGCGGGAACTAAGACAGCCCTGAAGGGGCATCTGCCCCACGAAGGTGTGTGAGGGTGGGGGTCACGGGAGGTGATGTCTCAGCTAGGTAGGATCTGGGCAGGTAAGGGTCAGTGAAGAGAAAGGCATAGAGCGCCGGATGCCTGTTAATATTCTGGGCGCTGCCTCCCGTGGCCTCAGACCCACGTCATCTGTAGAAGGGACAACAGAAGAAAAGGCTGGGACCTGGGAAAGGTGTGTTCTCAGAGACTGGAGACCCCAATCAGATCTCTTGCCCAAGGGCCTTTTCTCTTAAGTGATGCTTTGTCCCCTGACCTCAGGACTGGCCCTCGGGGCGGCCTTTCCTGCAGGGGTTGGATTCAGATGCCCCCAGTGCCCTGGCTTACAGGGTCCAGCCTGCAGGACCGGGTCCTTCTTCCTGCTCTCTACCTCTGGCTTGAGCGGGGATTGGGTGCAGGGGGAAGCTGAGCCCTAGACATGTTGGCTCACCAAAGAAGCCCCTGACCAGAGCGCAGAGTTTCTCCAGGAAGGCTAGGCACGGTGGAGGCCCGGAGGGCACGGGCCACCGCTTGGCCAGTTGTAACTGTGCAAATACAGCAATCTCTCGGGTGGAGCTGGGGGCTGGGGAAGGGCTCAGGCTCAGCACTGTGTCAGCAACTCCGGGCAGGAGGACCTTCGCCCAACCTCGGGGACACCTGTCTCTCCCATCCTAGGTGTGGGAGCATCAGCACCAAAGACAAAAGCCTGATCCACACATCACGCCTTGGAAACAGTGAGGTCAGGGCAGTGGGTCCAAGGTCAGGTGTTCTGTTTCTCCTCCAGAGGAGACTAACAGTAGCCTGAGTGGAGGCTCAGATCCCGCTCTGGTCCTGTGCATTGAGCTGGGTTTATTTTTCACATTTTGTTGTGTGTTTAAATTGTAATTTCGATTTTGGACTCGGGAAGATACAATTTAAAAGCCCAAACTTTGTTAAAACAAACAAACAAAAAGTACACCCAAAGAAATCTCAGTCCCACCCCTGCTCCCTTTACCCCAGTTCTTGCCCCGTTCTATAGCCATTCTCATTGGTTTTTTTATTCACACTTCCAGTTTTTCTTTACACAAATAAGAAAATGTATTCTTATTCCAGTTCCCTTCTTGCATTAAAAACAAAAACAAAACCAAAACTGTCTGCACCTTTTGTTTGTTTGTTTGGGTTTTTTCTTTGTTTATTTGGCTTGACATTTTAACCTGTAGGTCTTTCCATGTCAGTATCTAGAGGTCTTCTTCATTCTTTTTTGCATGGCTACCCTGTATTCCATTGGAAAGATGTACTATGAAGTCCCCTCTTGTTGGACAAGTGGGTTGTTTCCAAACTTTTGCTTCAAAACAATGCCACAGTGAATAGCCTTGTAATAGTCATTTTGTACACAGGAAGGCATATCTGTGGGATCGATTTCTGGAAATGACATTGCTAGGTCAAAGGATAAATGCAACTGGAGTTTGGAAGGTGCCAGATTCCACACACCCCTCCATTAAGGTGCATAGTTTGTGCTCCTGTGAGGGATGTTACATGAGTGCTTGTTTCCCTAAAGCCATCAGAGTGTATTGTCAAACTTTTGGATTTTTGACAGTCTGATAGATGAGATAGGATAATCTCAGTGTACTTTTTATTTACATCTCTGCTTATGAGTGAAGTTGAGCATCTTTTCATATGTTTGAGGGCCTTTGCCTTTCTTTTTCTGAAAACTATTAATGCCTTTGCCCATCTTTCTGTTGGATCACTGGCCTTTTTCTTCCTGATTGACCCTGAGTTTTGGACTCTACAAGGATGTCCAAGACGTCACCCCTGAAGCACAAGAAAGGGACTTTGAGCAAAGAAATGCTGAGACAGGATCCTGCATGCCCCAAAGATCAAATAGTAGAATCCCACTGGTTACTGTCTGAAAATAAGAATACATTCTTCCCCAAAGCCAGATGAGATCCAGCCCAGGAGAGCGGCGTTTCTAGGGTCGTCTCAGCTCTTGCTTCTGCAGCCTCTCTCCTCCTATCGGAGAAGGAAGCTAAGGTTAGAGGGCGTGTGCAACCCACCCAAGGAACAAGCAGCAAATGCATGGTTGGCACTCAGGTGGCTGAGGCTCCCTCAGCTCCTGTGTCCTCGGAACTGGACTCAGTTTCCATTGCTCCTTCTCTGTCTTGATACAGCTCCAAGATGGTCTTTTACCATCTGGAATGCTGCATGGAGCTAGCTGGAAGGCAAGCTGAGCTTTCTTACTCCCTCCCTTCAATCAGGGGTGAAGGGACAACCCAGCCAATCGGGAGCCTTCTTTCTCTCCCTTTTAGGAGCCCCCAGAGGGGAGTGGGTGGGAGGCAGCCTGGAGGCCCCCTTGAGGAGGTAGCATGTTGGGAGAGAGGTGGGGCTCTCCCCCTCGAAGGCTGGCAGCTGTTCCCTCTCCCCAGCAGAGAGCTGGAGGAATATGGGAGCCTCTCTGCCTATTTCCCCATCCCTCCCACTCCTGCTGATCTCCGCTCCGTGCATGGGATGGAGGAACAGCGTACGCTCTGGGGTCCCAAGCTCCCAGAGGTCCTGTGTCCAGTGGAATACAGTCTTTCCTGGCCTGAGAAACCAGTTCATGGTTTCCTATGATTTTAGATTTGTCCTCAGCATCTTGCCCCTGCACCAAAGTTAAAACTCAGCACAAAGAAAAGATGCCACATCATCTCCCTGGAGAAATCCACTGCAGCAGCTCCTAAGCCTTTGGATCGGGAAGTGCTTTTCTGGAGTCGGACTTAACGCTCCACCACGGTCGCCCAAGTCTTTCCCCTTTTAATCCTTCTCTGCAGTGTAGAAACAGCTGTAGTCCTCCATGCCTGATCCCTACCCCAGTTCAGCTCCTAAGCTGGCACAGGAGATATGCCTGCCTCTCCCTCTAGTCTTTTGCCGGGGCTCTAGTTCCTAGAGAAAACCCTAGTTCCCCTTGTCCTGGGAGGCCCCGTCTTTCCACACTCTGGCTGCTTTCTGCCGCTGCCCTTGCAATTCTCATCTGCTGGCAGGGTAATTAGCTAACTCATCTCTTAAGCAATCTTCTCTTTCGTGCTCTCAGGCTTGCCTGGGGCCTGTTCCGCTTGAGCCGCGGGCCCTTCCCAGAGAATTTGCCACCGGCATTCAGGAAGTTCCATCTCCCTGGAGCTGCCCTGGGGCCCTGCTCTACATCCGCCCCCATCAGGCATCCAGTCTCCACCTTTTTCTCCTCAGGCCTCCTTCTTCTCAACTTTGAGGGCAGAGTGGAGCCAACAGAAGGGGTACATCAGGTAGCAATCTAAGGGCTGCGTTACAGGCAGGAATGGGGTTGATTCCAGCACGGACCAGGTGGGATTCAGGACCGTGGAGAGTTCACCAGCCTAGGTAGTGCAGCTAAAGAGCCTAGGAGGAGGAGGTATGTAAAAAGGAGGAAGGCTGGACTCTGGTCCTCTCAGGAGCTCACAGCAGAAGTGGGGACGTGGGAATGGAAACAGCTCTGACCAAGGTATAATTGAACTGTTCTTAGAACACGGAAGATGAAGGGAATAGTCCCCTGCTTGCGGGAAGGCTTCTTAGAGGAGGAAGAGGCATCTGAGCTGAGGCCTGGGAAGATAGAGAGGATTTCAACAGGTCCAACAACTAGCTCAGGGCTGGGCTCGTAGAGGCGCTTAATAAATGTAATCGAACAAAGGACTGGATGGATGGATTGGGGGACAAAATGGGACAAGGCAGATCTCAGCTCCAGGAGTGCACAGGACAGACAGCGGCCCTGCCCCATCCTGGCTTGGAGGTGGGGAAGCCACACCTGAGCTCTGCCGTTGTGCCCTGGGCCTGGCCTCCTGGGGATCGGTGAGTGTGCAAGGCTTAGGGTGCAGTGGCAGGTGAGAGTGCTGTGTATGGCGGGAGGTGGCTGGGGGCAAGGGGAGCCCTTATGGCTGCTCTGACCTTGGTGCTGGCTGGGGGTGTTGCAGGAGTGGGCAGACGCCTGCTGCAGGGGACTCCGGAGCGTCCACGCCTACATCCTGGTCTACGACATCTGCTGCTTTGACAGCTTTGAGTACGTCAAGACCATCCGCCAGCAGATCCTAGAGACGAGGTGAGGGGCCAGGATACACTCCACTGCCACCTCAGTGGACGCCCCTATGCTGGCCACTTCCTGTGAAAAGGGTGCAGTGGGAGGGAAACAGATCACGTGCCTCTGGTTCCCACACACACTCAAACACACACTCACGACATTTTGCCGTCCCCGTTTCTGTTAACTCATTTGGGGACCCTTACCATGGGGTGGCTAGTCTAGTGCAGTAAAGAGCAGAGGCTAGGGGAAGGAGACTTCCAGGGCGCCTCAGCCGCACGGCTTTAAGCCAGGCTCAGGTTCCTCATCTGTACAATGGGGAGAACATTAACACCCACCTTTTGCATCAGTTGCGTCAGTTACAGCGCTGCGCCTGGAACAGATGGATGGTAGTAGTAGTATTGACCAGGCACAGCCCGCCCTTCTTGAAGTCCGGGGCGGGGGGGGGAGGTTGTGAGACTAGACTGTGGGGTTCTGAGATTCCCACCTCGCCCAGCAGGGTGATCGGCACCTCGGAGACGCCCATCATCATCGTGGGCAACAAGAGGGACCTGCAGCGCGGACGCGTGATCCCGCGCTGGAACGTGTCACACCTGGTGCGCAAGACCTGGAAGTGCGGCTACGTGGAGTGCTCGGCCAAGTACAACTGGCACATCCTGCTGCTCTTCAGCGAGCTGCTCAAGAGCGTCGGCTGCGCACGCTGCAAGCACGTGCACGCCGCCCTGCGCTTCCAGGGCGCGCTCCGCCGCAACCGCTGCGCCATCATGTGACGCCGCGCCCCACGGGCCGCAGCCCCGGCAGGCCTGGGCGGGGAGGGGCAGGAAGAGAACTCCTGGACCGCCCCCGCAGCCACGCCCTCCCCGGGAGAGGCGGAGGGCGAGAGGGAGCTTCCCCTTAGCTGCCCCGTCCTCCCGCCTCTCCCCAGTCTGTCTTCCTGGGACGGCCGCCTTTAGTGCTGTAGTTCGTGCAGAGCCCGGCCGGGCCCCTAGGAGCGCCGTCGCCCCTGGGGGTTGGGGGTGAGCGCTTGACACGGAGGGCGGGGGTGGAAAGGTGCATTCTTGACCGGGCCCGCACCCGTCACCTCCAGAGAGTGTGTCTGTCATTGTTCCGCGTCTTCTTCTCCCGTGTCTGTCTGTCTGCCCAAGCGTCAGTTGGTCCTCAGCTGTCTTACCCACCCTCGCCACCTCCAGCTTCGTTCACAGGGCTCTCATTTTATCCACCCCCTGTCGCAGGTCCCGGCAGCACCTCTTCGTGAGGCCAGCCTTCTGACCGTCAGCACCACCGGCACGGGGCGGGGCGATGCGGGTGGCCCAGGGACCACAACCGGGGTCCGAGGGTTGAAGTCCTGGATCAGTCAGGGGGAGGAGGCAGAGCTCCCCCCGCTTCCAGGGAGACCTCCCTGCCCAACAGCCCCAATAGACGCAACAAGCTACCTTCCAGCCTTAACTCGATGGTCCGTCCCTGCCGGGTGCCCCTCTCCCACTTCCTGACCCTAAAGTCAGATCACCCCCTGGGTTCAACATTTTTTTCTTGACCGAGTGTGGAGAGGGATCGCCCACAAATGATAGATTTATTTCCATGATGCCAGCGTCCAGTGGTCTGCCAGACTGGAGGATGTTTGGGGGGGAGGGGGGTGTCTGGTGGTGGGCGGGGTGTGGAGGAAAGCAGTCAGGTCGTGCCAGGGAAGACTCTTTCTCCCCATCTGACCCCAAGCTGACTGCCCCAGACCTTGCCCGCCTTGAATCTCCGATTACCCCGATTAATCTGGGGAGGGGCAGAGCCGGGAAAAGAATTATGGGAACCCCTATGCTTGGGGGAGATATACCGGCATCCCCACCCCTGGATGGAGGCCCTCAGGATCTGACGCCCCCTCGTCCCGACACCAGTTGGCCCCATACCTTGACTCACTCCGCCCCATTTTCTCCGGCTGCCTGGCCAGTTTCTACCTCTTGTCACCGGAGCTGATCACTGTCAGTTTTGTACCGATTTAGAAATAACAAAAGTAATGAAGATACTAGGAGTGACCTGCGGGATTACTGGGGGATTTGGAGGGCGGGAGAAATGGTGCGAGTCCCCGGCCGCCTAGCCAAGTTCTCCCTGAGGCTGAGCCCTCAGCCCTTCTCTGGTGGGAGGATAGCGAGGTCCCTTGTTAGAAGAGAGACGGAGAGAAGAGCCTAGCCTCGATGTAGCCAAGCTGTGGCCTATAGACCAGGAAACCAGGTAGCTCGGGGTGGTGATGGAGAGGAGTCTGGGGGAGGCGTCATGGGTGGCAAACTTCTCATCCAGATCCAGCGTGAGAGGGAAGCTTCGATGTTCTCTTCTGCTTCCCCAGGTGATTCCCACTCCGCTCACTGGGGGTGACGCAGCCCGACAGTGACTGCCCTGACCTTGGGCAGTCCAGTATTTTGGGGTTCTGGTCCCTGCTGTGCTGCATGACTTTGGGCAAGTGACCTGCCCTCTCTGAGCCTCCCCCTGAAGCAGAGGAGGTGGCTCCCCTCCCCCCACACCTTGCAGTGGCTGGGAGGGTAAGGAAGAGGGGCTGCCCCCCTTTATCCCCCACATCCCTGCCCCCTGACTCACCAGGGGGATGGGGTGAGTGGTGACAGCATCTCACCTGCCCCATCACTGTCACCCCCGAGCTCTGAGGCACCTGAGGTGAGAGTGAGGGACCCAGGCCTCTGGCTGCCCCCTGTGGGAGCCGTTGGAATGTATTGCCTGGCTGGCCCCCTTCACCCACCCTCTCACCCCCGCTTCACCCCAGATCTTTGATTTTGATTCCTTCCGCCCCCGTTCTGAGTGTCTGGCCTTCACCCTGCCCTCCCTTCCCCAGGGTTTCCCACCACAGGGTCTGGAAGTGTGTGTGACGCCCACTGCGCTGTGATCAGAAGTCAGATTAAAAATCAGGGAGTGTTTTCCCTCGTTTCTGTACCAAGGTGTTGGCTCAGTTCCTGCCGTGGGAAGGAAGGGACTCCCCGCAGGGTTTCTGCCTGCTGAGCTCTGGAGGGACAGACAGTCTGGGCGATGAGGTGGCCTGAGTCCTAAAGCCCAGGCCCACCAGGAGAATGAAGGGAAAGGGAGAGAGCTGGGGACTCATCTCTCCACCTACCCCGCCAGGTGATCAAAACCATTCAGAAGAGAAGCATAACATCTCCCTCTGCCACTTTCTTGGGAAGACTTTCAGAAGTGGACTCAATCCCAGCTTCTGCCTTGTGTCTTCCTCGCACTCATGGCCGAGGCTCTGCAGCCCCCCCAGCCCACACCCATCATAACTCCAGGCGTGTCGGTGTGTTAAGGAGTGCTCTCAGCCATCCCTCTTGACTCAGTGATCTCAGTTCCCAGCCCCCAGAGCAAAGTTTTGAAGTCCTGCAGGAGCCCGTGTGGGGCGACCTTGTCCCTGTCCGTGATGCTGAGGCAGCAGCCTCTTCCAGGAGAGAAGGGCTGTCTGGCAAGGTCGGCTGGGGCTACAGAGGGGAAACCTCTCTCACCCCAGCTCCCTCCCCCTCCTCCCCTCCAGCGGGAAAATGCTGCCACACCTTCCTGCACCGTGGTAGAGTGAAGGACTCAAGAGCTGGGGGCTCAGGGACAGACCCACTCATGTTTAATAACTGATAAGAGCTGTGGAAATGGGCATGGCCGGAGGACAGAGCACAGGAATTTGGGGAGCTGTTCTGGGAGACAGTAGCCCTACCACCCTGGAATTGGACTGGGACTCATGGGTTGCCCTCCTGCTCAACCGACCAGATGGAGTCTCTGTTTGTCTTCTAAACTCTCCTGGCCAAGGCCCTGTATCGAGGTGAGGGACCTTCCTTTCTGTTCCTGCAGTTGGGAGTGCAACGAATACACGGGCATCTTTTCACTTCCCTCCTCCTCTATGCCCACAGGCTCGGGGAGGAGAAGCGCCTTCTCACAACCAAGACTCCTCCTCAGGTGAGGCGGGGGCTTGATCAAGCTGCTGAGGCCCCTCCAAAGGCGGGGAGCTGCTCTCCAGGGGTGCAGCTGGCCCCTTCCTCTCCTCTCCCTCCTCCTTCTCCCCCGCCGAGGCTCCAGCCCCCAGGGCTGCCTTCCCTCCATTGCTGCCCAGCACTGCTCTCACCAGCCTGCCCCTGGGGGGTGCCTTGGCTGGACCCAGGTGGAGGCAGGTCAACGGCTTGGGAATTCGTGAAGGCTGCTTCTCGGGCCTGTGGTCTCTCCGGGGCCGAATCCTGTGCCTGAGCTTCAGCTTGTAGATGGATGGGACTCTCCGGGGCTTCCGGAGTGTTCTCTTGCCCTTGCCTGGACATGCCTTGGCTTTATCAGAACTGGGGGCGGAGGGCAAAGGTGTGGAGGACTCTGGGGTGGCAGACACAGCAGGGGCTGAGCAGTCCTGCCCCCTTTGAGCCGGGACCTTCGTTGTCCCGGCACCCTTGGCACTTGGGCTTGCTTTCGTCCTCAGCCCACTCTCTTCGGCTCCCAGTTTCCGTTTTGGGCTTCCTGGGCCTGCACTTACAGCCGGCTTAGGGCAGCCTGTAGGGGCTGCCTTCCAGGCTCCCAGGTCCACCTTAAGGAGGGGTGGGGGGCCCTGAGCCAGTTCTTGGATGACTTTGTCATAAGGACCCCCAGGCTCAGGCCACCGCCCACCCAGGCTGGGCACGTAGACTCCACTGCGAGGAACGACTCCAGACGCTGCGCCCTGGGGGCAGACAGCGGCCACCTCTAGCAGCTTCATGCTGGCCAAAAGCTGCTCCCCAAGGCTGTGGTGGATGGCTTGCTCCTTGATCCCACCCGAGGGCAGGGGAGTGCACCTCCCCTCCTGGTGCTGTGGGCCCAGGCCCCAGGGCTCTCCGGCCTCTGCTGTCACCTGGACATCCAGCTTCTGGACCTCTTGCCTCTCTTCCACAGAGCAGTCCCCATGTCTGGACCCAGACAGGTCCCCAGTGACGGCCCTTAATGGAATGGGCCCTCTCCCCAGTTCTGTCCTGGGACCTCCACTTGCAGTCCCTGGAAAGCTTCTTCCCAGAGTCGGGGGGCAAGCTGGGGGCAACCGGACCAGGATCTTGGTGGGTCCTTTAACAGGGGATGGAGAATGGACAGATGCTGTCTCCCTAAGCTGGGAGGAGGCACCCTCGGCCTCATCCCCGGGGGGTGGCCTGGGGCCCACAGGCTTGGCTGGGCTGGAGGAACAAGGCAGGGGAGATGCTCCTCCTGCTGGTGTCCCTGTGGTAGTGGCCTCAGGGGCTTGGAGTCCCTGGGGGATGGGGGTCCTGGCACGAGTTCCCCAGCTGTCTGTCTCCTCATGAACCCAAGATGTGGGAGTCCTTCTCCTGGGGAGTTCAGGGGGGTATCTGTCCTCCCTCTTCCCTGAGGAGGTGCACTGTGTGCCTTGGCCCCTGGGAGTAGGTGAGGACTGGGGGCTCGGGGGGCTGTCCCCATCTGGCAGCTGCCTCCAACACAGGGCGAGTGACTTCTCCTGGCACCTGAAAGGGAGAATCATAGGTTATCGGCAGGGCTATCTGATCCAGTCCCCTGGCTCCCAGTCCCCTGGCTCTGCGAAGGGATGGCCTTTCCCCAGCCAGAACTCCCAGGGGGTCAGACTTCATGTTGAAGGAAGCAGATGCTCTCTCTCCCCCGTGCCTGCCAGAGACTCTTCCTTACAGCAGATACTGCTTAAGTCTGTCCTCCCCCATTCCTTGTGTAGCAGATAGAAAGCAGCCTGGTCTGGACCCCAGGTTGCTTCAGATCCCACAGCTACAGGTCACCAGTCTTGGGTGGGGAGGGTCTTAGTTTCTGCTCTACCATGAAATGGCAGAGGGACCGTGGGTAAGTCTGTTCCCTTTATGGGCCTCAGCCTCCTCATCTGTGAAATGGGAGGGTGTATGAAGTTAACTAGATGATCCTAAAGGTACTGGGTGTTTTTTGGTTCTGAACACCTGAGGTCTTGCTGGGATAGGGGCACTGCTGGGAGACCTGCTCCCCTTATCTTGGGGTGGGGTGGCCTCTGAGAATGTAGACTCCAAAACAGGAAGAGGCCCTGCCCTGTCCCTCCCCAGTACCTCGGGAATGGTGCTGTCTCTCTGAGGATCCCTGCTCCTGCTCTCCGTTCACGGTGGGGTGTAGGGGAGGAGGCGGCAGGGGGCCTCTGCTTTCGACCCGAAGAGGTATATGTCGTCCAGTCCACGGAGGGCAGGGGGCTCTGGGAGCGGCTGATGGTCATCGTAGGCTGGGGCTGTGAGGGCCCATCGTCCACCCTCACTTCATGCTGCACCAGTGGGACAGGGGGCTTCAGGAAGCTGCCCGTCTTGTGTGCTACCAACACAGCCCCCCAGAGACAGGAGAGGAGGAAAGGGTTAAACTCCTGCTGATGGGGTCCACCGTTCCCTCCCCCAGCTGTCCCACACCCTGAATCCCGCATTAGAGACAGTGGGACCTACTGTGACAGTGACAGCACCGCAATTTCCTCAAGGGAGGGGTTTAGGGGATGAAATCTGGTCAGAGGGCCTGGCTGGGGGACTTGTTTAAAGCTGCAAGTCCACGTCTTTGCTTAGATTGCATGCTTATTTGGGGTGGCTTGAGGTGCTGATGGACGTTACGGGAAGACTAAAGACCTTCCAAATCATGCTTGGCGCCTCCATCAGAGCCAGACCTAAGCCCTGCCCACATGCCCTCATGACCAAATACTGATTCTGTGTATTTGGCGCCACCTTGTGGCTCAAGTTGGTACTGCACCGTGGCTGGCCCGCTTTCCGCCTAGAACTGAGAGGCCACCCACACCTGTACCTTCTACAGTATCTTCCTTCCTCCATCCCCTGCACACCTCTTGCCCCTGGAGATCAGGCCTACCTCCCGCGTCCGCTTCCGGCCTCCCGACCCGGAGTCATAGGGAAGGGACTCTCAGGGGACTTACAGAGGGATGTGCACCGGCAGGGGTCATGTTTGTCCAGATAGTGACCGAGTGTGTCCCAGCCGCCCCCCACACGCACCATCACGTGGTTCCGGAGGATCTGCAGGGGGCAAGGGTGAGGTGGAGGGCAAGGTGAGGGAGTCCCCTCTCCATGGACCAGCCTGCAGGCCTTCAGCCCTTGCTCCCATCCACGTACACATGCACACGTGTAGTTGGGAGCGTGCCTATGTTGCAGCCTGAGTCCCCTGCAGGACTGGCATCAGATAGCACATGTTGTCAAGGGTGGAGGCCAAGCTGACATACAGCAAGTTGCCCCTCGGCGAGACAAGGGATCTCCCAAGCACTGTGTAGTCTACCTCCCGACTCCCTCCTCTCCCTTCGCTGGGAAGCGGTTGACGCCTGCGCACGTTTGTATCAGAAACGGGGGGGGGCGCTGGCTTTGCCCTCGTGGTGTGTGTGTTAAAGGACCCGCAGGAGTCCTGGCCCGACTCCGCTCCAGGTCACGTAGCCTCTCCAGGCGTCCACTTCCTTAGTGGAAACGGGGCGCCACAATCCATCCCCACCTGCTTCACAGAGCTCTTGGCTCAGGCTCTGGGTGAAGGCCCAGGGAGCTGGCTCTGCCTCCAGGTGTGGCCCGACCCAAGGAGAAGAAGGCTTAGCTGTGCCCCTGAGCCGCTGGCCACACCCCCAGGTGCAGACTGTTTCTGGCCAGGTGGCCAGGCATGGGGCGCGGTGGAGGGGGTGGGGAGTGGGGAGTAGCGGGAGGCACAGTTCAGACTTGTACTGCCGCTCAGAAGGCACCAAGCTGGGCATGTGAGCCGCGGACCGCAGGGTTGATGTGGCTGGGCCCTGCGGGGAACACAAACTGGGCGGGGAGGGCGGGGAACGGGGTCTCAGGCCCCTTGCTGTGACCAAGCCTGTGGGTGGAAAAGTGGGAGTATGCTTCATCCTCACTTCTGACTGGGGAGACCCCCTTCTGAACTAAGGTGGAGGCAGATGGGGGGGGTTCTGGTTCTGGCTGCCCTCATGGAAGGAGGGGACATGCTTGCCAACTTTGTCAGGAATCTTCTGGAATTCTCCAAGGGAGAGAAGGAAAGCCCCAAGGCCTGATAACTGGCGATGAATGGTGATTTCCTGTCCTTGCCTTCAGGCCTGGGCAAAGTCCCACGGAAGGAAACCTGATTCTGCTGACCCCAGAGAGGGCCCTCCACCCCCGACCAGGGACTTACCCGGATGAAGATGAGGGTGTTGGAGTCTCCCACGCGGTACTTCCCCTCGGACACCTTGACCATGGAGAACTGAACCGGGCACGTGCAGCGGCTCACCAGGCTCTGAACCTGCGGGCAGTGGGCAATGGGTTCAGCCCTCCCCTCTGCCCAGGTAGCCAAGCTCCCCCTGCATGCTGGGTCAAGCCCAACGGGCGGCCTGCCTGCCCCCCAGACCCAAGGCTTCTGCCAAGTCAGGGCAGGGGTCTGAGAAGCAAGTAGAGAAGCCTTTTAATGGCTCAACGAGAACAAGACCTTGAGTGGTCGGTCACCTACGGCCCAGCACCCTCGTGAGTCAGCTAACAGAGGCCGTGGAGTGTGATGGTTAAGGTGGACCTTGGAACCTGACAGGTTTGGGTGGGAATCCTGCCTCCACCGCACTATAGGCCTTGGGCAAGGTAAGAAACCTCCCTGAGCTCGATTCCTTGGTGGTAGAAGTGATTCCTAGTCACAGCCAGAGCTAACTCCCAGGACAGGACCCTCTGTGCCAGACACTGGCTGAGCGCTTCACGTGCGCTGGCTCATCTAACAGCCACCGCGGTCGTGGAAGGTAGGCACGGTTACATCCCCACAGTACAGATAAGGGAGCTGAGGCACAGAGAGGGCAAATAATTTGCCCAGTCACACGGCTGCACAGCAGTGGAACTAAGACTTAAACCAAGCAGTCAGAAAAGGTTCTGCGTTCTTAACAACCGTCCCACGGGGTTTAAACGAGAGAGGCGTAGGGTGCTGGATTCATAAAGAAAACGATGAGCATCGAGGCTCCAAGTGGACACGACTTACTTAACAACCACGCGGTGAGAGAGTGTCGAGGAGGGGACTGGGGCTGAAGAAGGGGGTGGCTCAGAGGGGCCGGATTCGGAGGGGGAGAGGGAGGCGGGGCGAAGGAAGGCGGGGCCGAGGGCGTGTCCGGAGCCCTCACCAACTGGTCCAGGTTGCGGAAGTGGCAGGGCGGGCGCGTGGGGGGCTCGGGCGGCGGCGGGGGGTCGGGCGGGGGCAGGGCCAGCTCCAGCCGCAGTTCCTGGTCGATGTCCTCCTCCAGCCGCACCAGGCTGGGCGCCGCGACGCCGAAGCGCCGGGCCCGGCGGCCCAGCTCCAGCAGGCACAACACCACGTTCTTCACGTTCTTGCGCAGCACCAGGTCATCCGTCTCGAACATCAGCACCTCTGGCCGGGGCGGGAGAGGGGAGAGGAGGGTAGGCAGCCTGAGATCCCTGCTGACCTGCCCGGAGCAAGCAAGCGGAACAGGTGGGATAGCCCTGGGGCCATCCTGGACCAGGGCGCGGACGCAGGCATGGGGGATGGGGGGTTGCGTCTCAGGTTCTTGGCGGCGAGCCAGCCCCTAGGAGGGTCTGGACAGAATTGCTCAGGTACTGAGTGCAAGACGAGGTGGCTGCCTTATGGCGGGGCAGGGTGTGGGGGAGAAGAGGGGACACAGCCAAGCGAAGGAGCCTAACTCCACCAGCCCTTCTCCCCGCTCTGTTTGCCAGGATGGGTCCAGGAGCAAGAAGCAGTCTGTGCTGCTTCCCATCCGCGCCTCTCACCTCCAGTAACCCCCAGGCACCCCAGACTCAACTCCCAGCCCACACATAACCAGGCTGGGGTGAGTACAGGCTCTGGAGCCTGACTGCCAGCTTTGGAACCCTGACGCTCCCACGCACCGGACGTATGACCTTGGGCTAGTCCCAGCTTCAGTCTCCTCTTCTGTAAAACGGGAAAGTAGTCTGTTTCATGGGTTGCTGTAGGGCTAGTTACGTGTTTGCAGGCAATGGCTGGCACGTGGTAAGTGCCCGATAAAACGCTGGCCTTTATCAACCCTCCAGTCCTGTTCCATATTGTGTTGCCACCGACTGGCCGGTAGGCCAGGCCTGACCCCTCCCTCTGCCACACTCCCACTGCCTTTGGTCTGAAGGATGGTGCGGCACCCAGCTTCATCCCCGCTGCTGGGTCCAAGGCCAAGGAGATGAGGGAGCCTGATATCAGTCCTAGAGTCTTGGAAGCCCCAAACACGGCTGGCCCCTCCCTAACATCCACTTGCCTCCTCCCCTGTCCCCTCCCCACCCCACTGTAGCCCAAACACACGCCTTCTTTGTGCCCCCCTGCCTAGAACTCCCTGTCCGCCAAACTTCTTTTTATTCTCCAAGACTCAGCTCAAATCTCCATCCACTATATGGTCTTTCCAGGCCCATCAGGTGGCTGTTTCCGCCTCTGTCTCCCCAGCACAGATGCCTCTCCTTGAGCTTCTACCACGTTGGGCTATAATTTATGCATCTTCTCAGCTGTCTCTCTTCCCTGGGCCACAAACTTCTTGGCACTGGTTCTCAGCCCTCTTAGCGCTCGGTGCCCAGCACGACGCTCTACCCAAAGGAGACAGGTGCTCGAATCATCCAATCAACACATTTATTTATTGGGGATTTCCTATGAGATTGGGAAACTGAGGCATGAAAAGGAATGAGCTGGCCCAAGGCAAATCTGGAAGGAGGACCGTGGCTCCTGACCCCTGATGCAGCCTGAGCCTTAGAGAGGAGATTGACGCCTGACAAGATAAGGGTCTGGGGAGGGGGGGGCCAGGGTGCTTACCTTGGATACCCATCTCCTTGCGGCACCATTGGATGAAGTTGGAGATGTTGTCCCGGGCCTGGAAGGTGCCTGGCTGGGCGGCCCCATTGCAGGAAACCCCGGCCCGGGGCAGGGGCATGCTTTGGGCTCGGGCAGGTGCCTCAGCCAGGAAGGCCAGGGCGGCCTCAGTGACGGCGTTGGCATGCTGGCACAGCGCCAGGCCCGTCTCCAGCGCCTGCAGGAAGTTAGCCGCGTCGATGTCCAGCCCGTAGAGATCCCGAAGCCACTCGGCCAGGTCCTCCTTCATGGCTTCCAGGTACTGCTCGCTGGACTTAAAGGGCCGGATGCTGCTCACCGGAGGCCTCGGGGTCCCAGGCCTCCTCCTGCCAACCCCAGGCTGGGCCATGGCTGGACCACCAGCCGGGGAAGGGGCAGCTGCCTCCTCTCTCCCACAGCTGTGTCTTCACTCCTACCACCTGCTGGGTTCTCCCTGACTCAGGGGTTCCCCTTGTCCTCCGAGAGCCCAGGACGGCTCTGCTACTTGCCGCTGGCTTCAGCCACGGTCACTGCCGCCACTGGGCTGGGCCAGGCCTGCCCCCTCCCCCTCCCCATTCCTCAGTCCCTGCCAGAACTTTCCTACTTGGTAGCCCTGCAGCGACCTCACACCCCAGCTGCCCAGTCCGCTCAGAGGTCGCCACCTCCCAGGACAGATGGAGGTGAGGATACTCCTTTCTCCCCCCAGGGCTGGACAGGCTGTGCTAGCTGCATCCCACCCACCACCGGCCAGCCTGGAGTCTGGCTGGCGGCCTCTCCACTCTGCTTTCCTCTCCTTGGAGACAGTGACTGCTACAAACACTCCTTGTTAACCCTTCCTGGCATTGCCTGCCCTGGAGCCTGGGGAGCAGAGGAAGGCTGGGGCTGGCTTCTCTCACTTGGTTGACACTGGTGGGGGCTTTTGGGAAATGAGGGTGAGAAGCAGGGCCAGGGATGCCATGCCCCTTGGTGTTTAGTGAGCACCGTAGGATAGGGATGAAATAGATGCAGCGACAGAGTCCATACACATGAGTTTGGCCTTGGACCCTTTCCTGAAGCCCTCTGTGGCCTTCATATACTGCCTAGCCTCTCTGTGCCTTAGTTGCATCAATTATAAAATGGGAATAATAATATCTACCTCTCCAGGGTGTTGTGAAGAATAGAGGAATCGCGAATGTGGGAAGTATCAGACTATTAAGACTGGGGGGGTCCCAGCTCTCACTGATTCTCCCAGCAGCCTTGTTTGTGCACCATGCTCCCTAAGTTCTCTGGAGAACCCCTCCCACTCTACCCACGTGCTTCCTCCAGAGTGGGCTGTCAATCATAGTACCTCACCCCATGGCCACAGCAATGCATTCATTCAACAAATATTTCCTGAGTACCTACTGTGTGCCACGCACTATTATAGCCCTGAGGGTGTAGCTATAAATGAAGTCCCTGACCTCATGGAGGCTGCTTATATGTTGGTGGGTGTTGGATGACAGATAACAAACTTACAAGTCTATAGTAAGTCAGACGGTGATAAACACCAGGGAGAAAACTAAAGGACTAAAGGAGAAGGGGGAGGTATTTTCTATAAGGGGGTCAGGAAAGGCCTCACTGATATGGTGATGATTGAGCAGGGACCTAAGAGAAGTGAGGAAGCATATCTTCGGGAAGGGTACTCGGGCAGAGGGAACAGCCAGTGCCAAAGCTCCAGGCAGGGGAATTTCCCAGAGGTCCAGTGGTTAGGACTCAGCGCTTTCACTGCCGTGGCCTGGGTTCAGTCCCTGGTTGGGGAAATAAAATCTCGCAAGCCACGTGGCTCAGCCGAAAAAATAAAAACACTCTAGGCAGGGGGATGGTTAGCATATCCCAGGAATAGCAGTGACAGGTAGGCTCTGAGGAAGAGAGGAAATGGGGCCTCAGATTATGCAGGGCTTTTCTTTACCTTTTGGAAGGTAATTTTCTTTCAATTTCTTTCTTTCTTTCGTTCTTTCTTTCTGTCTATCTCTCTCCCCCTCTCTCTCTCTCTTTCTTTCTCTCTCTCTCTCCTGCCCTTCCTTCCTTCCTTCCTTCCTCCCTCCCTCCCTCCCTTCCTCCCTCCCTTCCACTGCATCGGGTCTTAGTTGCAGCATTCATGTGGGATCTAGTTCCCTGACCAGAGATAGAATCCGGGACCTCTGCATTGGGAGCGCAGAGTCTTAACCACTGGACCACCAGGGAAGGCCCTCAATTACCTTTTAAAGGCATCAAGATGGTGATTGTTGTACCCATTTATGGATGAGGAAACAAGAAAACTGAAGCTGGCAGGAGGCCTGAGTTCCTCAGTGTAATGAACCTCTCCATAGGGTTGCTTGAGTGTGCTGAAGACATGGCAGCTGGCTTTCTCTAGAGTGAGAGAGCAAGACGGAAGCCACAGGGTCTTTTGTTACCTAGCCTTGAAAGTCACACTCTGTCATTTCCACAATATCCTATCAATTACCCAGGTTGGCCTTATTTCATTTGGGAAGGGTCTACATTAGAGTGTGACTACCAGGAGACAAGGGTCATTGGGAGCCATTCTAGAGACTGGTTACCCCAATACAGAGGAGCTATTTCTTTTCCATTCTTGCTAATAAAATCCTATTTTCAGGTATTAGGTAGGGCTTTCTTGAAATTAGGGAAGATGAGCCCAGCCCCAGAGAGAGAACCTGACTTCCAATTGTCAAGTCTTCCAGCCATTCTGTGAGCTCTATTTTTTTTCTTTAAATTAGCCAGAGTAAACTTTTGAATTTTGCAATCAGGAACCAAGGTGGTTGGGACTTCCCTGGTGGTGCAGTGTTTAAGAATCTGCCTGCCAATGCAGGGGACACGGGTTTGAGCCCTGGTCCAGGACGATCCCACATGCCGCAGAGCAACTAAGCCCGTGTGCCACAGTTGCTGAGCCTGCACCCTAGAGCCCATGAGCCACAACTACTGAGCCCACATGCCACAACTACTGACACCCGCACGCCTAGAGCCCATGCTCCACAACAAGAGAAGCCACCGCAATGAGAAGCCCACGCACCGCAATGAAGAGTAACCCCCGCTCGCTGCAACTACAGAAAGCCCGTGCTCAGCAACGAAGACCCAACGCAGCCAAAATAATTAATTAATTAATTTAAAAAAATAAGTAGGAGCCTGAACCAAGATGGCGGAGTAGAAGGATGTGCTCTCACTCCCTCTTGTGAGAACACCAGAATCACAACTAACTGCTGAACAATCGTTGACAGGAAGACACTGGAACTCACCAAAAACGTTACCCCACATTCAAAGACAAAGGAGAAGCCACAATGAGATGGTACGAGGGGCACAATCACAATAAAATCAAATCCCATAACTGCTGGGTGGGTGACTCACAGACTGGAGAACACTTATACCACAGAAGTCCACCCACTGGAGTGACGGTTCTGAGCCCCACTTCAGGCTTCCGAACCTGAGGGTCCGGCAACGGGAGGAGGAATTCCTAGAGAAACAGACTTTGAAGGCTAGTGGGATTTGATTGCAGGACTCTGACAGGACTGGGGGAAACAGAGACTCCACTCTTGGAAGGAACACACAAAGTAGTGTGCACGTCGGGACCCAGGGAAAGGAGCAGTGACCCCAGGGGAGACTGAACTAGACCTACCTGCTAGTGTTGGAGGGTCTCCTGCAGAGGTGGTGGGTGGCTGTGGCTCACCATGAGGACAAGGACACTGGCAGCAGAAGTTCTGAGAAGTACTCCTTAGCATGAGCCCTCCCGGAGGCTGCCATTAGCCCCACCAAAGAGCCTGCAGGCTCAAGTGTTGGGTGGTCTCAGGCCAAACAACCAACAGGGAGGGAACCCAGCCCCACCCATTAGCAGTCAAGCGAATTAAAGTTCTACTGAGCTCTGCCCACCAGAGCAACAGCCAGCTCTACCCACCACCAGTCCCTCCCATCAGGAAACTTGGACAAGCCTCTTAGATAGCCTCATCCACCAGAGGGCAGACAGCAGAAGCAAGAAGAACTACAGTCCTGCAGCCAGTGGAACAAAAACTGCATTCACAGAAAGATAGACAAGATGAAAAGGCAGAGGGCTGTGAACCAGATGAAGGAACAAGATAAAACCCCAGAAAAACAACTAAATGAAGTGGAGATAGGCAACCTTCCAGAAAAAGAATTCAGAATAATGACAGTGAAGATGATCCAGGACCTCGAAAAAGAATGGAGGCAAAGGTCGAGAAGATGCAAGAAATGTTTAACAAAGACCTAGAAAAATTAAAGAACAAACAAACAGAGATGAACAATACAATAACTGAAATGAAAAATACACTAGAATGAATCAATAGCAGAATAACTGAGGCAGAAGAATGGATAAGTGACCTGGAAGACAGAATGGTGGAGTTCACTGCTGCTGAACAGAATAAAGAAAAAAGAAGGAAAAGAAATGAAGACAGCCTAAGAGACCTCTGGGACAACATTAAACGCAACAACACTCGAATTACACGCGTCCCAGAAGGAGAAGAGAGAGAGAAAGCACCGAGAAAATATTTGAAGAGATTATAGTCGAAAACTTCCCTAACATGGGAAAGGAAATAGCCACCCAAGTCCAGGAAGTGCAGAGAGTCCCATACAGGATAAACCCAAGGAGAAACATGCTGAGAAACATAATAATCAAATGGCAAAAATTAAAGACAAAGAAAAATTATTGAAAGCAGCAAGGGAAAAATGACAAATAACATACAAGGGAACTCCCATAAGGTTAACAGCTGATTTCTCAGCAGAAACTCTACAAGCCAGAAGGGAGTGGCACGATATACTGAAAGTGATGAAAGGGAAGAACCTACAACCAAGATTACTCTACCCGGCAAGGATCTCATTCAGATTCGATGGAGAAATCAAAAGTTTTACAGACAAGCAAAAGCTAAGAGAATTCAGCACCACCAAACCAGCTCTACAACAAATGCTAAAGGAACTTCTCTAAGTGGGAAACACAAGAGAAGAAAAAGACCTACAAAAACAAACCCAAAACAATTAAGAGAATGGTCACAGGAACATACATATCTATAATTACCTTAAACGTGAATGGATTAAATGCTCCAACCAAAAGACACAGGCTTGCTGAATGGATACAAAAACAAGACCCATATATATGTTGTCTACAAGAGACCCACTTCAGACCTAGGGACACATACAGACTGAAAGTGAGGGGATGGAAAAAGATATTCCATGCAAACGGAAATCAAAAGAAAGCTGGAGTAGCAATACTCATATCAGATAAAATAGACTTTAAAATAAAGAATGTTACAAGAAACAAGGAAGGACACTACATAATGATCAAGGGATCAATCCAAGAAGAAGATATAACAACTATAAATATATATGCACCCAACACAGGAGCACCTCAATACATCAGGCAACTGCTAACAGCTATAAAAGAGGAAGTCAACAGAAACACAATAATAGTGGGGGACTTTAACACCTCACTTACACCAATGGACAGGTCATCCAAAATGAAAATAAATAAGGAAACAGAAGCTTTAAATGACACAATAGACCACATAGATTTAATTGATATTTATAGGATATTCCATCCAAAAACAGCAGATTACACTTTCTTCTCAAGTGCTCACGGAACATCCTCCAGGATAGATCACATCTTGGGTCACAAATGAAGCCTCAGTAAACTTAAGAAAATTGAAATCATATCAAGCATCTTTTCTGACCACAACGCTATGAGATTAGAAATGAATGACAGGGAAAAAAACGTAAGAAACACAAACACGTTTGGAGGCTAAACAATACGTTACTAAATAACCAAGAGATCACTAAAGAAATCAAAGAGGAAATCAAAAAATACCTAGAGACAAATGACAATGAAAACACGACGATCCAAAACCTATGGGATGCAGCAAAAGCAGTTCTAAGATGGAAGTTTATAGCAATACAATCCTACCTCAAGAAACAAGAAAAATCTCAAACAATCTAACCTTACACCTAAAGGAACTAGAGAAATAAGAACAAACAAAACCCAAAGTTAGCAGAAGGAAAGAAATCATAAAGATCAGAGCAGAAATAAATGAAATAGAAACAAAGAAAACAATAGCAAAGATCAATAAAACTAAAAGCTGGTTCTTTGAGAAGATAAACAAAATTGATAAACCATTAGCCTGACTCATCAAGAAAAAGAGGGAGAGAACTCAAGTCAATAAAATTAAAAATGAAAAAGGAGAAGTTACAACAGACACCGCAGAAATACAAAGCATCCTAAGAGACTACTACAAGAAACTCTATGCCAATAAAATGGGCAACCTGGAAGAAATGGACAAATTCTTAGACAAGTAAAACCTTCCAAGACTGAACCGGGAAGAAATAGAAAATATGAACAGACCAATCACAAGTAGTGAAATTGAAACTGTGATTTAAAATCTTCCAAGAAACAAAAGTCCAGGACCAGATGGCTTCACAGGTGAATTCTATCAAACATTTAGAGAAGAGCTAACACCCATCCTTCTCAAACTCTTCCAAAAAATTACGGAGGAAGGAACACTCCCAAACTCATTCTAAGAGGCCACCATCACCCTGATACCAAAACCAGACAAAGATACTACAAAAAAAGAAAATTACAGACCAATATCACTGATGAATATAGATGCAAAAATCCTTAACAAAACACTAGCAAACAGAATCCAGCAACACATTAAAAGGATCACACACCATGATCAAGTGGGATTTATCCCAGGGATGCAAGGATTCTTCAATATATGCAAGTCAATCAATGTGATACACCATATTAACAAACTGAAGAAGAAAAACCGTGTGATCATCTCAATAGATGCAGAAAAAGCTTTTTGACAAAATTCAACACGCATTTATGATAAAAACTCTCCAGAAAGTGGGCACAGGGGGAACCTACCTCAACATAATAAAGGCCATATACGACACACCCACAGCAAACATCATTCTCAATGGTGAAAAACTGAAAGCATTTCCTCTAAGATCAGGAACAAGACAAGGATGCCCACTCTCACCACTATTATTCAACATAGTATTGGAAGTCCTAGCCACGGCAATCAGAGAAGTAAAAGAAATAAAAGGAATACAAATAGGAAAAGAGGAAATAAAACTGTCACTGTTTGCAGATGACATGATACTATACATAGAGAATCCTAAACATGCCACCAGAAAACTACAGAGCTAATCAATGAATTCGGTAAATTTGCAGGATACAAAATTAATGCACAGAAATCTCTTGCATTCCTATATTCTAATGATGAAAAATCTGAAAGAGAAATTAAGGAAACACTCCCACTTACCATTGCAACAAAAAGAATAAAACATCTAGGAATAAACCTACCTAGGGAGACAAAAGACCTGTATGCAGAAAACTATAAGACACTGATGAAAGAAATTAAAGATGATACCAACAGATGGAGAGATATACCATGTTCTTGGATTAGAAGAATCAATATTGTGAAAATGACTCTACTACCCACAGCAATCTACAGGTTCAGTGCAATCCCTATCAAATTACCAAAGGCATTTTTTACAGAGCTAGAACAAAAAAATCTTATAATTTGTATGGAGACACAAAAGACCCCGAATAGCCAAAGCAGTCTTGAGGGAAAAAAAGCAGAGCTGGAGGAATCAGACTACCTGACTTCAGACTGTACTACAAAGCTACAGTAATCAAGACAATATGGTATTGGCACAAAAACAGAAATATAGATCAATGGAACAAGATAGAAAGCCCAGAGATAAGCCCACGCACCTATGGTCAGCTAATCTATGAGAAAGCAGGCAAGGATATACAATGGAGAAAAGACAGTCTGTTCAATAAGTGGTGCTGGGAGAACTGGAGAGCTACATGTAAAAGAATGAAATTAGAACACTCCCTAACACCATACACAAAAATAAACTCAAAATGGATTCGAGACCTAAATGTAAGACTGGACACTATGAAACTCTTAGAGGAAAACATAGGAAGAACACTCTTTGACATAAATCACAGCAAGATCTTTTTTGATCCACCTCCTAGAGTAATGGAAATAAAAACAAAAATAAACAAATGGGGGGCTTCCCTGGTGGCGCAGTGGTTGAGAGTCTGTCTGCTGATGCAGGTTTGTACCCCGGTCCGGGAAGATCCCACATGCCGCGGAGTGGCTAGACTCGTGAGCCACGGCCGCTGAGCCTGCGCGTCCGGAGCCTGTGCTCCGCAACGGGAGATGCCACAGCAGTGAGAGGCCCGCGTACCACAAAAAAAAAAAAAAAAAAAAGGGACCTAATGAAACTTCAAAGCTTTTGCACAGCAAAGGAAAACATAAGACAAAAAGACAACCCTCAGAATGGGAGAAAATATTTGCAAACGAATCAACGGACAAAGGATTAATCTCCAAAATATATAAACAGCTCATGCAGCTCAATATTAAAAAAACAAACAACCCAATCCAAAAATGGGCAGAAGACCTAAATAGACACTTCTCCAAAGAAGACATGCAGATGGCCAAGAAGCACATGAAAAGCTGCTCAACATCACTAATTATTAGAGAAATGCAAATCAAAACTACAATGAGGTATCACCTCACACCAGTTAGAATGGGCATCATCAGAAAATCTACAAACAACAAATGCTGGGGAGGGTGGGGAGAAAAGGGAACCCTCTTGCACTGTTGGTGGGAATGTAAATTGATACAGCCACTATGGAGAACAGTATGGAGGTTCCTTAAAAAACTAAAAATAGAATTACCATATGATCCAGCAA
This sequence comes from Grampus griseus, assembly GCF_964374135.1. Lineage (NCBI taxonomy): Eukaryota > Metazoa > Chordata > Mammalia > Artiodactyla > Delphinidae > Grampus > Grampus griseus. The sequence goes on from NC_139014.1 coordinate 25,459,707, forward strand.
TCCCACTACTGGGCATATACCCAGAGAAAACCATAATCCCAAAAGACACATGCACCCCAATGTTCATTGCAGCACTATTTACAATAGCTAGGTTGTGGAAGCAACCTAAATGCCCATCGACAGATGAATGGATAAAGCTGTGGTACATATATACAATGGAATATTACTCAACCATAAAAAGGAACGAAATTGGGTCATTTGTTGAGATGTGGATGGATCTAGAGACTGTCATACAGAGTGAAGTAAGTCAGAAAGAGAAAAACAAATATCGTATATTAACGCATATATGTGGAACCTAGAAAAATGGTACAGATGAACCGGTTTGCAGGGCAGAAATTGAGACACAGATGTAGAGAACAAACGTATGGACACCAAGGGGGGAAAGTGGCGGGGGCTGGGGGTGGTGGTGTGATGAATTGGGTGATTGGGTTTGACATGTATACACTGATGTGTATAAAATTGATGACTAATAAGAACCTGCTGTATAAAAAAATAAAATAAAATTCAAAAAAAAAGTAATGTGCATGCTACCAAATTATTTGAGAAAAAAAAGAGCCAAGGTGGCTATAGGCTCTTTTAGTAAATGTAAGGAAAATGGGGTTTCGTAGGGAGACAATTCTGCATGGGTCTTTCCTATTTTTGCATGTCTTGCAAGCAGAGGTACTGACTTTTCAAGGGTGTTTATATAGTGAACAACCTTGGAAGTAGAGATAGTGTCTTTTTCTGGAGCAAAGAAGAGGTTTGGTTACTGCCCAGCATGAAAGATTAGGGTTCCCTAAGCTCAGGGTTCCTCTTATAATGCAAATGACTGCATATGCAGGTATTCCCTGGCACCCATCCCTATAGCACCCATGGGACAGTGGGCCAAGAGGAGATGACACAGGTATGCTGATGCTGCTGTGCCTTGAGTAATGAGGTCCTTTCTCTCCAACCCAGGAGTCTCATGTTTTTTTGGCAGCACCCATGAAAGTACAGCAGGCTAACTTGCAAGTAGGGTAAAGTTTTAGACTCTTTACAGTTCTTGACAGTGTTGCCCCCATGAGATTCCTGGGGACTGGTCTGCCCACTTTGTTCTACCTCCCATCAAACTGGCTCCACCAAACTAGGAGATGCCTGAAGGAAGAGACCCCATCGCCCTGCTTCAGACCTGGATGGAGGACCATATCATGTTCCCCTATCAGACTGGTATCTCCTTGACTCCAGCAACTGTATGCCATCAGACTGAGACTCTCCAGATCTGGGTTTGCATCCTCTGCCCTCTCCATACCCCTGACTCTGCCAACACACCCCACTGTCAGGCCAGGAAAAGGAGTCTCCCAAGTTTCTATGATTTTATTCCCTTCCCCAGCCCCAGCTCTCTCACACACATACAGAACCTCCAGGAGGTACACCCAGCTCTTGCCCGAGTTCTGCTTCCTACAGGACTTTACGCCATGTCCTCTGCTTCTCGGAGCTAAAGCAATGTGCTGGAAGTCGGTAGGCTGGGGAGCAAGGGTGAGGAAGGACAGGGATACAACAGAAAGAGAAAATAGTGATGGAAATAAACAATGCTTTAAGTGTTTTCTGTGGGCCAGGTAAAGTCTGGTACTGCACTGCCATCTCTGACTTACAGATAAAGAGACTGAGGGTCAGAAAGGTAATATGCTAATAGCTTTTATGTTTATGTGGTAAAGCTGGGATTTGACCCCAGTCTATTGGGGGCCAAAGTTGCTCTCTATCCCTTTAATACCTTCCCAAGAGAAAAGGTACTGTTTGGGGGTGCTTTTGGAAGCTCTAGAAAAGGCAACTATTCTGGGGTGGAACCCTATGGGCAGGTGGGGTTCTAGCCCCGCCCCCTCATAATCCAACAGAGGCCCTAGAGACCAGACCAAGTTCTGTGGGAACTCCCTCTCATCCCAGGGCCTGGTCAAGGGAAGAGGGCAGCACAGCTTTGGGAAGAATGGATAAACACGGTGAGTGGGGCCGGAGGACAGGGTCTCTTGACTCCAAGGTGGACCAATCAACACATCACCATGGCAATCCCAGAGTAGAAGCCCAACCTTTTCTCAGTTACCCATCCATGTACAAGCCCTCTTCTCTCTCTTTCCTGAATATTCTTGACATCTGCTCTCTCATCTTCACCTGCTGCTGTTCAGATCTCTTCTCTGGCCTGGACCACTGTAATGACTCCTAAGTAGGTCTCTCTGTCTCCTTCTGTCAGAGGGAACATCCTAAAGGATGGCTCTGAGTACATCCCTGTGTCAAAACGTTCAGTGGCTCCCCACTGCTGAAGGACAAAGTCTAAACTCCATAGTCTGGGCCCCCAAATCCCAACCTTCCTTTCCAATTCCTCATCCTCCCCAAATGTTCCCAGCACTCTTTTCTGGCTGTGCACTACGTCTGGCCTTTCACAACCAGAAGGCTCCTTCATGTGTTTTTCTAAATAAAAGTACAGTGGACCTTGGGAATTCCCTGGCGGTCCAGTGGTTAGGACTCTGGGCTTCCACTTCAGGGGGGTACAGGTTCGATCCCTGGTTGGGGAACTAAGATCCCACATGCCACGCGGCGTGGCCAAAAAAAAAAAAAAGTGCAGTGGATCTTGGTTCTCCACATTTAGCAATACCAAGAACTGACAGAACGTTTGAAACAACTTTTCTTGAAAGGTTTCAAAAGTCTTGAAATTCAGAGGCCCCTCTGTTACCTACCACGTCACCTGCCTGAGAGGGTCGGGAAGATGAAGGGCCATGATGTATGAAGAGGTTAGCCCGGTGACTACGTGCAGTTGGTGCTCAATACATGTGGGCTGGAACACTATATTATCATTCCGCTTTGTCTCCAACCTCTTTAATCATGATGGGCAGGGATCAATAGAAAAATTTCTAGACCTTTCCAGCGCAAACCCCAGGAATTGTGTCTTCCCTGCCCTCCTCCCCCTTTTTTTCATTACAAGTCTAGCTTCCCAGATCGAGCAGCCAGCAGGGCACATGGTGGGGCTGGGTCAGTGTTTGCTGAGTGAGTGGTGGACACCTACCGGCGGCGGCCGTGTTACTTTCACATCAGTCCAAGAACTTCCCGCCTGCCAGGACTGCTGCTTGGGGTTGTGGAGTTTGTGTCCTGAACACCAGCAAGGGGGACAGTTGTGGCTGAAATCCAGCTGGCGGTTCGGGTCAAGCCTAGAAGGAGGAATAGACGTCTTTTCCTAATTGGCTCCCCCCTAGGGCAGCCTTTTCCTAATCGGTCTGCCCATGGGGTGGGAGGGCAAGAAAACTTCTATTTAGTCCGCTCATAAGGGGCACTTTTCCTGTTTTGCTCATCAGAGGCGTCCATTTCTAACAGTGCAGAGGCGCTGTGTGCCCACCTGCCTGCCCACTCCGCCGCAGGTGTTGCTGGGCTTTCTTAAGGTATGGCCCACTTTGAAGACGGAAATCCCGTTCCATCCAGAAAACAAAATATAAACCACCTATTAAAATTCCAATCAGTGCACTTAATGTTTATTGACAGCCTGCACGGAGATCAGTCCCCACCCCGGAGCCAATTAGAAGGAAGGTGGTGATGAACCGCCATCTCCTCCGGGTTCGCAAGGCTCATTGCACCTGTTTGTTGATGGCTTCCCGCGGCCCCTGAGCCAGGCGCTTCAAACACACTCGATCTGATACCTGCCTTACAGTAATCCTTGGGATAGGCACTACTTTTTCCCATTTTACAGATAGGGGAACGGAGGTGACAGAAGCGACGTGATTTGCCCCGAGTCTTCAGCTAGGAAGTGCGGGGACCTAGGAAACCAGGCCTTCCTTTGCCCAGGAAATCCTGCACACTCTGTAACCCTCTCTTGGAATCCTGCTGGCTCCGGGCATCTCGTGCGCACCGTCGTTCGAACGCCTGCCTATTTTTTTGGGGGGGGGGCGGTCGGTCGGGCTATGGGCAACAGTCAGGGTACCAGGGTACCCAGGCCCTTCACTGACATCCTCCCCGCCCCCCGCCCCCGCAGGCGTGAAGATCCCCTTGTGGAAGAAGGAGCTGGAGCAGCCCGGGACCAGAGAGGCAGAGGCGGAGGCGGAGGCTGCGGAGGAGGCGCCGGAGGAGGACGAGGAGAGGCTGCTGGAGGAACGCGCGGCCGAGAGCGAGGCGGAGGGCGGGGAGGCGGAGGGCGGCGAGGGCCGGGAGCGGGACTCCGTGTCGTACTATCCGCTGAGCCAGGAGTCCAGCATCCTGCAGGTGGCGCTGCTGCGGCGCGCGGACAGCGGCTTCTGGGGCTGGTTCAGCCCCTTAGCACTGCTCGGCGGCCTGGCCCCTCCCGCCAACAGGTGAGGGCGCGCCGCTCGGCGGGGGCGGGATGTACTGGCGCCAGGGCCCCGGGCGGGAGCTGGCGGCGCGGTGCCCTGAGCGCCCCGGCCCCCTTCCGCAGGAAGCGGATCCCCCCGGAGGAGCCGTGCGTGCTGGAGACGCGGCGGCGGCGGCTGCGCGGCGGGGGCTGCGCGCGCTGCGAGATCCTTTTCTGCAAGAAGTGCAGGAACCTGCACAGCTCGCAGAGCTACGTGGCGCACTGCCTTCTGGAGCACCCGGATCTGCCGGAGGCGCGGGCTTCTGGAGGCGCGGGGGCTGCCGTGGGCCTTTGAGCGCCCCCCAATCCCCGGTCTCTGTGGCCCTCCATCCTCGCCTGACTCCAAATTCCCCGCCACCCTCTCCTCCCCCGCCCCGACGCGGAGCGCTCTCCAGTACGTACCTGAGAGCCGCCTTCCCGGAGCGCCCCACTCCGAGCAGCCCAGCAGGCCCACCGCTGATGACCGGGCCCACCTGTCATCAATGCGGAGCCCAACATCACCTGGAGCTCCATTCCTCCAACAGCGCCTCCCGAGGGCCCCAGCGCCCGGGTCAGCACGCAGTGCCCACCGCCCACCTGACTCGCGCCCCCTGGTACAGCCTCACGCTCATCTCTGGGGTATTTCACGTCCTTCGGGCCCGGTGAGCAGAGGCGTCGCCTAGAGAAAATAACCCCTCTGGGAAACTTGCCCCTTCCCTCAAATCATTCAATAAAGCCCCTAATCAGAGTGTCAGTGCCTTGAGGTGGGGCGTGGGATAAAGATCGACCCTCCTCCCCTTCCCCTGGGTTCAAGCCAGAGGGAAAAGGGCAGGCGGAGAGCCTCCTCCCTGCAACTCCCCCCGGAGAGGGCGGAACAAAGCACTTGCAGCCAAGGGCAGTCAAAGGCCATTCTCCCCACCGCGCAGAGAAGAAAATGAAGCTGCCGGGCCAGGAATGCCCACGGGCAGCTGAGGGCTGAAGCTGGCCGGACCTTCCTCCCCTCCCGCGGGAAGCCCGGTCTGGCTGAGGTCAGTGTGTGTGCAGAGGAGGCACTGGCAGGTGTGCAGGGGGCAGGACTAGAGAACCGGCCCCAGAAGCCGCTGAGACAGAAGACTGGGAGGCCGGAGAGCTGGGTCCTTCTCCAGGAATCCCAGCTATTCTCGGCCGGCCAGCGGGAGCTCCTGGAATGCTTCGTGTGTGGCCAGGAGAATGGGGCCATTGTGAGCACGAAGCTCTCCCGGCCTGCAGAGGCCCCAGCGACTGCAGCTGTGCAGACCTCCAGGGAGGCCCCTGTCCTCCTCCTGCCACACAGGGTCCTTCATCTGGCCTGGGGGATGAGGTGGACGAAGGATATTTTGATCTTTGAGGAGAGAGGCAGGGCCCCTCTCCCTATCACAACTACACACACGCACAACTCACTGGTCCCGGCTTTGACCGGAAGAACATGGTTGCAGCCTCCGTAGCATCCACACCCACCTGCTCTCACTGGAAACGTGTCCAAGGAAGGCTGCTTCCCCCCTCCAGGCCCACCAGCTGGGAGCACCTCTTTATTCCAGCCTTCCCCCCAACCCCTGAAAGAAACAGGGCCCGGCAGGCCTGCATCGGTCTCCTTCTTGTTCTGGGTCCTGACACCCCTGAGGTTGGAGACCCTTGTACTCAATCCATTCAGTCTTCCTGGGGGTGGGGCCTCTGATTAAATAAGACACAATCCTCCAAGGACGGAGCCGGGAGGCCCTGAGGGGAAGGGACAGTCTTGCAAAGTGGTCCCAACTTCTCCATTGAGTTTTGCATCCTTCCTGGTTGCCCAGCGCTGTGGCCTCATGGACAGGAACGGCACCTTTAGGGGAAGAAACAAAATCCCCAAGGCCTGGGGAGGAATGAGTCTTTGGGAAAAGGGCCGTGGGGTCTGGGATCCTTTTCGGCTTCTCGTTGAATTGATCCCACAAAGATCAATGTCTTGACGGCACAAAGACATTCTCCAGGGAACAAATGCAGATGAACTTCCCTGCCTGGACTTCTGCAGGGAGGCTCAGAGGCTTCCAGACAGGGTCTGCCCTTGGGGCTGGGGTACACGTTGGCCACGAGAGCGCGCCAGCAATTCACTAAGAGGTGGGGGCGTCTTCAGAACAGGGTGCCCCCCGAGTTGGCATGCCAGCAGCCCATCCAGGGCAGCTCTGTGGCCCAGCGGCCCGAGGGCGTTGCTCGAAGTTTGGCCTGGTCAAGGCGCCAGTAGCGGTCGTCTCTGAAGAAGATGATGGAGCCATCGGGCCTGGGCAGAGCGCCGCTGACCTCCTCAGGGACACCGCCCCAGTCCTGCAGGCCTCGGGGGTAGTAGGGCTCCACCTGCAGCCCCCCTCGGGCCAGCACGTAGTAGCGGGCGCCCTTGAAGAGGATGAGGCGACTCAGAGGAGGGAAGTAGAGGGCAGCATCCGGGTGGGGGGGCAGGCCCCCTGCCCGGCACAGCTGTGGGGAGCCCCACACTGGCTTGGGGCCCTGGAACCTCCAGCATCGACTCCCTGTGGGACATCGGCAGAGCCAGCGTGAGTTGGTGCGCTCGCCCTTTGGTCCTCTACCCCACCTCTGTCCCCCCATATTCCTACTCCCCTTCATGTTGGAGTCCAAGGTGGTCAGTATTTGTGATAATCAAAATAGATCAGTTGTAAACAGTAGAGGAGGGACTCTTGTGGCCTCCACTTCCAGCAGGTGTTCGCAGAGGGCAGGTTGCTCTGAAGGAACCTCCCCAACCCAGGCAGGAAGCATGCGCCCTCCCAGGGGAGTGGTAGACTTCAGGGAAGTCCAGGGGCTTTCTCCACGGCCATTACTACCAACAGTTCTGTGAGGGCAGGGAATTTTGTTTTGATCACTACTGTATCCCAACACCTCCAGCCGAGTTTGTAGAAGGCACTCAATATTTGTTGAATCAATGAATGAACACAATTTTCTCATACTGCACATTCCTCAGACATTATGTTCTTTTAATCCTCCTTCCCCAACAAGCCTGAGGGATTATTTTCCCCGTTCAACAAATTCAAGCTCCAAGAGTTAAGTGACAGGCCCAGACTCACACAGCCAGGAGTCCAAGGAAGGTTTGTCCTTCTGCTGCATTGCAGAGCTCAGAGCCACCCTCTGCTTCCCTCTAGACTCTTCTCTGAAACTCTCCCACCCGCTCTCTGGGACAACCGTGACACCTGTGCCCCCCAATCCATCACTAAAGGAATCTCCTGGGAGAGTTGCTGGGGCCACAGGTTCAGAATGGAATTGAGACTCCTCCCCTCTTTTGACCTTGGGCAGACTCCTCCCCTCTCTAGGCTTCAATTTTCTCATCTGCCCCAGGGCTGGTACCTTTGAAGAAGTAGAAGTCTCCATCCTCCAATGACACCGCGGCAGCCTCAATATGGGGGGGCAGCCCTGCCCACCTTTTCTGTAGTGGGTGGGGCTCTGAGACGTTGCCATCAGCTGTCACCTCCCAGAACTGGTTCCCTTGAAATATGTACAGTCGATGTTGCCCATCTGCCCAGAGACAAGAGAAAGTTGAGGAGTGACCATCGGCCTCCTGCCTTCTTTCCAGGGAAGGTGCTTCCCTAGAACCCAGCTTCCCAAACTGACGAGAGAGGATGCGGCAGAGAGGATACAGCAGGCACAGCTGGGGCAGAGGGGAAAGTGCAGGAGGAAGCAGCGTTTTGCTTGGCGTGGGCTTGCTACCCTGCAGAATGCTTGTGACTTGGGATTTCTGGATTTTATAATTCATCCCCCAACCTTGTACTCCAGCTCCGGAGACCCCTGGAGATGTGGAGGAGGAGGAGGGAAGAAGGAAGCAAGGAACCAGCGGGACCATCTTACCTACAGTGATTGCATCGAAGGAAGAGTGGCAATATTTAGGACCTCGGGTTTCGGGGCGCCTTCCTTGGAGTCTGTGGGGGTCCCAGGCCTCAAAGTCCGTGAATAGCTTTCCAGGGAGCTGGATGGCCCCTGAGCCGCCCTGGGGCTTCCCTTCACAGGGAAGGAGGGAAGCGGGAGAGAACGCACACTGGTTGGGGGTGTGTTGAGTGCTCGAGACCTCCCCCTTGGTTCGTTTCATTATCTGACATGAGGGGCAGGGAAGGAGGGCAGGGGTGGGGGGTTAAGAGTTGTCCTTGGTTGTTGGTGTTATAACCATAGCACCAAACTCAGAAGTCCTCTTTCCTGCCGAACAGTCTGGAAAAGGGTAAAATCGGAGTGGGGGAACCAAACAAGGGTTTGGAACTAAAAAGGGCAGAGGGTCCTCTTCCCTGAGTCCTGGACAATGCAGATGGCGTGAGGGCAGAGTTCAGGGGCCTGGGCTGTGATAATTACAGCAGTTATAATAATGACATCACTGTACTTCACTTATGAGAATGAGGCAGAGTCCTACAAGCTTAGAATTCGGCACCAGCTCCTGAATCCTGGTCTGCACCTTCCTAGCTGGGTGACCTTGGACAAGTTATCTAATGTCTCTGAGCCTCATCCTCCTCATTTGTGGATAAAAAGATACCTCATGGGTGTGTTAAGTGTCTGGCCCATGGTAGACACTCGTGAAATAGCAGCTATTATTATTACCTTTGTGTAGGTCTCTTAGACTACAAAGCATGTTCATATCCACCAGAACAACAGCCCTGGGAGGTAAGCAGGGCCTCAATTATTATCCCCCCCACCTTTTATTTCCCCCAGAAGATAAAACCGACGACTCTAAAAGGGGAAGTGCTTTGCCCAAGAGCAACTGCTGACCCCGATGGAATGGTACTTGTTCCTAGGGATCCTGGCCCTGCCCACCACACCAGGTACTCAGGGTCACAGCCTCGGGCTGGGGTCCAGATAAATCTCTGGGAAGCACCAGTCGTTCATTCTGTGGGAGAAGACCTTGTCTAAGTCCACCGCCAGGCAGAGGGCCAGGCTTGGGGGAAAAGTGGGCATCAGCTCACGGAGAGGGAAATGTTGGGGGAGAGCCACTGGAGCTGGGAGCAGGAATGAGGGCTCTGGGGTCTGGGTGGGACCGAGGACTGGGTCTGGATGATGGGGCAGGGATATGCGAGGAATTGCGCAGCCCTGGTCGGGCAGGAATCAGCAACTGGAACGCAGAGGAGGGCTGTGCCCAGGAATTGGTTGGGATGATAGAGGCCAGGCATGCGGGTGAAGCAAAGCAGGAGATGAGGTTTCTCAAGATTTGAGGGGAGCCCGAAGCTTCAGTATCGGGAAGGACCTGTGATGGGGAGGCCAGCTTCCTGCGCTTAGGATGGGGGATCCTATTTGAAGAGCCGGTGTCCGAGCCCTGGGGATCCCGGGGCGCAGGGGACAAGGGAGAGCGCAGTGGCGAGCGCGCCGGGGGCTCACCATACAGGCTCTGCACGGCCAGCACGTCGTCCCAGCTGAGCAGCGCGTCGCGGCCCAGCCTCTTGTAGTAGGGCGCCATGAGCGCGCGCGGCGCGGCCGAGTGGGTCAGGCCGAGCGTGTGGCCGATCTCATGCGCCAGCACCACGAACAGGTTGCGCCCGCGGCGGCGGCTCAGGGACCAGCGCTCGTCGCGGTCGAAGTGCGCTTCGCCGCGGCGGGGGAGGAAGGCGTGCGCCAGGGCGCCGCCTACAGGCGGCGAGGAGGTCAGGCGGAGCCGCAGCCCGCGACACCCCCCAACTTCCCACCGCCCGGCGCAAATGCCATTGGCGTGTGTATGGCTGCGTTTTTGATGAGTAATTTCCCTCCTAATTAAGTCTGGCAGAAGCTGAAGTGTGGAGCAATGAACAAATGACTAGGCTATGGGGCCTGGAAGCCTAAGAGGGAGCGTGGTGTACAAAGAGCACGGGGCCAAACTGCCTAGCTTCCAATCCCGGTTTTATCCCCTTACTAGCTGTGTGACCTTGGACAGATAGCTTAACCTCTCTGTGTCTTAGCTTTTAGATTTTAGATCTGAAAAATGGGCATGTTGATAAGGAAGTTGCTCCTCACGGGGTTGTTCTGAGTATTAAAAAGGGATGTGTGTACTTGTGTATGTTACATGTAATACTTAGTGTCTACCGCAGGTACTAACCATTACTTACTTTCGAAGAGATCTAGGAGTAGGGACAGTGGTTACCCCCGAAGGGGGCTTAATGAGACTTCTGGGGTGTTGGTAATGTTGTTTCTTGATCTGGGTGCTGAGTGTATTTATGGGTAGGTATAGCTTATTTATTAATAAGTACATAAAGGGGGGACGTCCCTGGTGGCACAGTGGTTAAGAATCCGCCTGCCAATGCAGGGGACACGGGTTCGAGCCCTGGTCCAGGAAGATCCCACATGCCGCGGAGCAACTAAGCCCGTGCGCCACAACTACTGAGCCTGAGCTCTAGAGCCAGCGAGCCACAGCTACTGAGCCCGCACACCACAACTACTGAAGCCTGCGTGCCTAGAACCCATGCTCTGCAACAAGAGAAGCCACTGCGATAAGAAGCCCGCGCACGGCAACGAAGAGTAGCCCCCGCTCGCCGCAACTAGAGAAAACCTGCGTGCAGCAACGAAGACCCAACGCAGTCAAAAATAAATAAATTTATAAAAAAAAAAAAAGGAGAGAGAAGCGTATGTAGGGGACTTCCCTGGCGGTCCTGTGGTTAGGACTCTGCACTTCTACTGCAGGGGGCACGGGTTGGATTCCTGGTCAGGAAACTAAGATCCCGCATGCCACGCAGCGGGGCAAAAAAAAAAAAAAAAAAAAAAAAGTCTATATATTCTTGCGTTCTTTTACTCTTGCCTTCCCTCTGCCAGGGTCCTGTGTGGGTCTCTACTTCCCTGCTTCCCTGCTTGTAATAGGAGTGAACAGAGGGAGATGGGCTGGATCAGCGATTCTCAAGCTGGTAGTGGGCCCCAGATGCAATTCTGCAGTTTCTAGGGTCCTACCCCCTCACAATTCACTTTCTGCAGGAGTCGGCAGACAGCACTGCAATGATGCTGGCCTAGAAGCCCTGAAGTTCCTTCTGGCGTTGCCTTCTTGGAGCCCAGGCCAGAGGGGACTGACAAAAGTTGGGAGGCTGCCTTTAAAGGGAGCCTTCTGGGGCGTGGAGAGCTGGTCACTTGTAGGAGGAATACATGCTTCTAATTTTGAATATGCCCCAAGCTGTTTCGAGCCATGTAAGCCCTTTCTGTTTAACCCTCACAATAATCCTGGGAGACAGATGGGCAGGTTTCGAAGGGAGAAGACATGAACTCAGACAAAACACCTCTCTCAAATCAGAGAGCTGACTCCCAGTCCAGTGCCGTCTTAGTGACCAGACTCCACCTGGGGACCTGGGTATGGATATCAATGTCTCATGGAGATATCGTGGGTGAAGTGAGTTACATGCAAGCATGTGTGGGTGCTCCATGTGGATTCTTGAAGAGTCTAAATCTCTCCCAGTCCTACCCTGGGTCTCAGCAGCAGGGCTTGGAAGTGGGCTTTGCTCTGAGTGGGCTTGATGGAAAGCAGGAGACTGCAGGGGAGGTGGGCCCCAAGTACCCAGGGGACACAAGGGCTTAAGTCCCCACCCTGAAGGGGCCTGATCAGGTCTCCTCACCTCACTAGTGGGGAGGAGATGCACAGATGGCCTGCATTCAGGTTGTGAAGGCTAGTGTTGGGCAGAAGGGGAGGAGAGCGGTTTACATTGCAGCCGTAAGCCTTTAGGTCAGGGGCAGACAGTCTGGGCTGTGGGTGTGTGAAGCAGGTGGCAGGGAGAGGGTAGAAGGCCTCTTGCCCTGTGGCAGTGACTGTGCAGTGGGTGGTGGGAGGGCGGGAGTGGGGTTGTGGTGGCCTCTGGATGTTTTTAGAGCCTTGGTCTGGAGAACATTCACTCCTGGAGAACAAGAGAGGCACAGGCCTGACTAGAGGCAGGGGATGGGTGACAAGACCCCAGAAGGTTCTCCCAAAAGAGATAATACTCTTTAGAGTTTGCAAAGCACTTTTCATGGAGAACCTCATGTGACCGTCCCTTCAGCCATGAGGCACCTAATAGGGCAGGGACCACTGTTCCCATTCTACAGATGGGAAGACTGAAGGTTCTTCAGAGGGGGCTGCAGCTTGGCCAAGGCCAAAGAGGGAGTGAAGGCTCTACTGCCCTCCCCAGACTGCCTCTCCTAGTTGGGTTTCCCTCCTGCCGTGTGGGAGAGAGGCTCTGTGTCAGCACCTGGGCCATCGAAGGCGTTGCTCAGCCCGTCGTTGTGGTCCCCTTGGAAGAAGGTGAGGCGGATGTCAGCGGGGCCTGTGGCCGGGGCCTCCCAGAACTCCAGAGCCGAGACGTTGCTCCACAGCTGGAAGGCGGCGCGCACGGCCCCCCGAACTGCCGGCTCAGGCAGGTGCTGGGGCCAGTTCACCAGGCGGTAGGAGAGATGCCGCTTGTACCATTTGTTGCCTGCCACCCAGAGAGGCCGCATCAGTCACACCTGCTGCAGAGCCTGGGGCTGCTCCCTGCGGACTCTTTTGATGGGGAGATAGGTCCTCCTCCAGGAAGTCCCTGATGTGATGGAGGAACCACAGCCCAAATGGGAAGTCCCCTGTTTGGCTGTGGAGACACTGCTCTCAGACTGACAAGACTACGCTTGTCCTGCACGGTCCCTACTCCAGTGGCTCGACCTGGCGAGGTCCCAGTATGACAGGGGATAAGCAGCCTCTACCCAGGAAGAGTCCCCAACCTGAAGGAGTCTCGGGTCTGGGGCCGTCCTTCCTACAATCTGGGCTGAGCTGGAAAACCGTGCTGCGTCTCTTGCTGGCAGCGAATCCCAGCCCCTGTCTACCGTGTCGGAGTGGAGCCACGGGGGCCACAGCCATGACTGCCCTCTCCCCCTTCCTCCTCTCCACCCCTCACACGCTCCTGCCAGCTCCCTTTCCCGTGCCCTGGGCCTGCTGCTGACCAAAGACCACAAGGCCCATTTATTCGCGGTCCTTCTCTGACCTCTGGCCCTCCCCCTCACTTCCTCAGGGACTCTGCAGAGCTCTGAGGTGAAAACAAATAAGAACAAAGGGTGTGTTTGTCACTGACCGAGAGAGATTTTTCCATCTCCACTTAGTTAAGAGTTCCTATTCCTTTGCCTCAAACTGCAGTTCCTCCCTGAGGCCTGAGACTCTGGCCTCTTGCCCGAGCCCCAGGTCAACCGTGTCCCTCTGCAGCTCGCCTTGCACCCAGGACCAGGGTGCTCAGAAGGTCCAGATCCCAGAGTTTTTCGTGGGCTATTTCTGAGCCCTGTAAGCTCAGGGGCTGAAACTGTGGAAGACTTACAGCTCTGGAGGCAGGACTCCCGTGAGCAGCCGACAATCATGCTGCCTTTGGGTCTCAGTTTCCCAAATGGACCAGAGTCCCTGGAGCGTGGGTGATGAGTGGGCAGGGCAGGCCTGGCTGTGCTAGGAGGCCAGGCCAGAGGACAGGGCCCCCTCTCCCCTTGGGGGGCAGGTGAAGGTTCAGATCTCCTGCCTTTTTGTCCTGGGGGTACCCTTGCCTGAACCAGGCAGGAGGAGTGTCGTCACGGACGTTTGGCCACCGCCTTATCCATCTCTCTGCTCTAGTTTGCTGAAATTGAGGCCAGGAGGAAGGGCCTCAGAACGAGTGAGTGGCGGGGCTAGGCCCTGAGCCCAGGCCCTGACACCAAATCCAGTGCGCTGGCCACTGTACCACACAGATAAGCAGGCCCGTTTGCTAAGACTCAAGGCTTATAAATTTGCCTAAACGTCCCTCCTCTGGGTCAAAGCAGGGGCTCTGCGCAAGCTGAAATTCTCCTGAATTCTCCAGCTGGCAGAAGAGCTGAGCACACTTTCCCTCCCCCTCCATCCTCCATGGAAGTGGGGTTGGGGGTGTCCCTTCTCTCACCCCTTTGGGCCTGGCAGCCACCCAACCCCTCCCAGCCAGTGACCAACCCTCAGGGAGGGAAAAGGGAAGGATTCTAAGGAAGGCAGAGGAGGAAAGCCTGGAGGAAGGCCAGAGGCGCCGCCTGAGGGTTCCCGAGGTACCAATAACACTTCTCATTGAATCGTAAGTTTCACCGGCACAGGGCAGGCTGGCGCTGGGCTCTTTCACACCCTGCTATGGGTGACCAACTCTCAGACTCTCCCCCACCCCCCACAAAACCTTCAAGCTTCTAGAAAAGTGTGAGGCAGCTCCTTCTGCCTCTTTGCAGCTAGGGAGGCCCCTCACTCCATGGGCAAGAAGTGGGGAGGCTAGGGAGGACAGATAGGACTGGTATTGAGAGACTAATTTTCTTTGAGAGTAGAGCTGGATGGGGGGGGTCCTTGGTGGGGCTGCTGGTGAGAAAGGAACCGCCTGGCCAGCAGCCTGAGCCCTCATCCCTGTCTTCTTGTAGGTCTGTGTCCTTGGAGCAGGCTGGTCACTTCAGGCCCCCGTCCCAAACTCCCGACCTGGCAGGGCTGGTTTCCATGGCAACCCTCAGGCCACAGCAGCACCTGGCACTGCAGCCACCACACCCTTGCTCCAAAATTCAAAAGGGAAGAGGGAAGGAAAAGGAGATGGGGAAGGGCAGAGAGCTAGACTCTTGCCTGGGGTCGGGGGGCATGACCCTGGGATCCTGACTCCCAACAGGCAACTGATACTGTGGAGAGAACGTGGGTTGAAATCCCAGCCCCTTTGCTTACAACCTCGCGTATCAAATTACAGACTCTCTCCAAGCCTCAGTTTCCTTACTTGCAAAGTGGGGTTGGTAAGACTCACCTCCTGGTAAAAGTGAAACAGCAAATGAAAAGGCAGCACAAAGCTGCTTGGCATGTGGTGGGTGCTCAATAAATATCCCTGCTCCTTCGTTTTCCATCCAGATACACCCCCCCTCCCCGCCCCGGGGCTCCCCACCTCCACCAGCTGTGTGAGGGAGCAGGGACCTTGAAGATCAGCCCTGCAGGCAGAGTCCCGAGCTGGTGCTTGGAATGAGGCTGCCAGCTTTAGCAAATGAAAACGTAGAACGCCTAGCTCAATGTGAGTTTCAGATAAACAACAAATACTTTTTGTAGTATAAGTGTGTGAAAACAAAACAGTTACGTTGTTCATCTGAAATTCAAATTTAACTGGGCATCCTGTATTTTATCTGGCAAACCTGGAACCCAATTTCATCGGTATAGCATTGACCCACATAATGGAAAGTCACTGGCCTAGAAATCCACATCCCGTTTTAAGCCCCTACCCACGTTCTGGGTTTTTTCACATCCGGCAATCACACAGTCCTCCCAGTGAAAAGAAGGCTTGGCCATGCTCTGGCTATGTGGCCCTGGGAAAGTTGCTCAAGCTGTTTGTCCCTCATTTTCCCCATCTGTAAATGAGGATACTAATGGTACCCATCTCATTGGGTTGTTATTGGATTAAATGAGTTAATCCATTCAGAACCATGCTTGGCACGATCATAAAGGCTCAGTGTGTATTAACTGTTATTATTACATTTTCTTTCCTAAGGCATAGGAAGTGCTTGGTGCCTGCCAAGCTCGCAGCTCTTTTCTAGGGAACGTCTTCCCACCCAGGAGGGAAAGAATTCAAGCTGCTGTGGTTCATGTTGTGAATAAGAGAGAAATTCTCTGTCTAGTCTGGCCACTGCTGTCTGGACCAGGGGTCAGTGTCAGATAATGAGATGGAGAGGGAGGTGCCTTAGCATGAATTTCCGTCCAAAAGGGATGTTCCAAATTGGACAGTGACAAACGGACTCCATCAGTTCCTCCCTTAGGGCATGAGAAGAAGAGATGCTGCCTGGAGGAAACATCCCTCATGCTCAGGTCATGTCCTGAGTGCCCAGGAAGCATTGTCTCAATTCTCTGGGACACCGACTCTAGGCTGGAAGTGTCGCTATTGAGACTATCCGGGGCTGCCCCAGTTTCCACCATATTCTCACAACAAGCCCTTCCCCTTAGTAATCAGCGCCTCTCCTTTGCAACCTGAACGAGCTGTTTCCGATGAGGAAACAGAGCAAAGTGACATGGCCCGGGTCACACAGTTAAACTCAGAGCTCTGGATCCAGGGACACTGCTCCAGTTCACACCGCTCCCCCATTCTACCTTGTCCTTCCCCTCTGCCATCCAGAAACACTGGGGGATGCAGAACATGTTGACACCAAGGACATCTTGAGCCCAGAGTCTGGACCCCATCGCTCCTCCTTGTTTTATCAGAATGCGGTCATACAGTACTGGGGACCCAGAGTGGCTGGATGTGTAGACACAGTTGAACTGGATTGGCAAGTACCTGGAAACAGACATCCCCCAACAGCTGAGGGGAACAGGTCACAATTTCCTTACGAATTAGCTAAGAAATAAAAAGTGTGCCACTTATTCTGTCCATAATGGGTATTGTCAGCCAGAGTAGTTAATGCAAATTAAAAGAGGCAATGGCCCTAAGCGCTCACAGTAAAATGAATGAGATGAGAACCTGACTGAGCAACCCCACCTTGTTAGGAATCTTGAAAACTGTGAAAACTGAGCAGAGAAAACTAGACTTAGTACAAACAAGATGTTAAAATTACACACAGTTAGGGCTTCCCTGGTGGTGCAGTGGTTAAGAATCCACCTGCCAATGCAGGGGACACAGGTTCGATCCCTGGTCTGGGAAGATCCCACATGCCGCGGAGCAACTAAGCCCGTGGGCCACAACTACTGAACCTGTGCTCTAGAGCCCGTGAGCCACAACTACTGAGCCCACGTGCTGCAACTACTGAAGCCCGCGTGCCTTGAGCCCATGCTCCACAGCAAGAGAAGCCACTGTAATGAGAAGCCCGTGCACCGCAACGAGGAGTAGCCCCTGCTGGCCACAACTAGAGAAAGCCCGCGTGCAGCAACAAAGACCCAATGCAGCCAAAAATAAATAAATTAAAAAAAAATCACACAGAGTTAAACTTGTCATTGATGAAGAATTGACAGAAGAATCAAATCTCCTTCATAAATCGTAGATCTGTAACATCTGATCCTGGAAGATTGGATTTGGACAAAGAAGGAGGAAGTGGAGGAGGGGAAGGGAAGGAAAAACCCAAAACTACACAAGGAAAATCACAATGGCAGAAACTGTAGTGTGAAGATGTCTAGAATAAGCAAATCTGCAGAGTCAGAGAGGAGACTGATTAGCAGTTGCCTGGGGCTGGGAAGAGGGAGAGTGGGAGTGACCGTTTCATTCGGGGCATGGGGTTTCTTCTTGAGGTGATGAAACCGTTCTGGAATTAGATTGTGCTGATGGTTGCCCAATGCCGTGAATATACTAAAAATCACTGAGTCGTACACTTTGAGTAAATTTTACGGTATGTGAATTGTATTTCCATAACGCTGTTAAAAAATGTGCTGTGGTCAAAATAAAACTGATCGATGAATCCCATCTTTGTTGAATAATGCTTTTGAAAAAAACATCGATTCTGATGAAAATGACTTCAGTCAAATATAAAGGAAAATGTTGGCAATGGTTTAACTGCCCTACATAGCAAATTGATCAAGGCATTAAGTGGGTTTGATGGGGTTTGCTCTGGAAAATACTTGCACCATGAAAATTTATCAATTTAGGGACTTCCCTGGTGGTGCAGTGGTTAGAAGTCCGCCTGCCAGTGCAGGGGATATGGGTTCGAGCCCTGGTCCGGGAAGATCCCACATGCCATGGCACAACTAAGCCCGTGCACCACAACTACTGAGCCTATGCTCTAGAGCCCACGAGACACAACTACTGAGCCCCCGTGCTGTAACTACTGAAGCCCGCAGGCCTAGAGCCCATGCTCCACAACAAGAGAAGCCACCACAATGAGAAGCCCGCGCACCACAACAAAGAGAGCTCCTGCTCGCCACAACTAGAGAAAGCCCATGCGCAGCAACGAAGACCCAACGCAGCCAAAAACTAAATAAATAAATATTTTTTTAAATGAAAAAATAAAGAAAAATTAAAAAAAAAGAAAATTC
The DNA here is from genome assembly GCF_964374135.1 of Grampus griseus. Taxonomy (NCBI): domain Eukaryota; kingdom Metazoa; phylum Chordata; class Mammalia; order Artiodactyla; family Delphinidae; genus Grampus; species Grampus griseus. The sequence goes on from NC_139014.1 coordinate 25,477,844, forward strand.
ATCAATTTAGGCATAATTCTGACTTAAATATCTGTGTTCACAAAGATGGTCCTTGGGTTGAGAGGTCCTATTCACCCACCCTAGGGGAGCGAGGTTATTCACAGAGCCCAGTCCGAGGATGAGACGTATTTTTCTGGCCATGGGGCTTCAGGACGCTGGGGAATCCCAGCCCAGCTAGATTTTAACAGTGCTCACCTTGCCTGGCAAAGCGTTTCTTTCGCCTCATTTTGGCCCGACGTCCAGTAAATAGGGCACTGACTCTCTTGGTCCAGGCCACCTGGCTGTCGGTATCTGCCACCCCACAGCGGGGCTGCGTCATCTGGCGCAGCGTGGCGGCATCCAGCATCCCGCTCATGGGCAGCTGGGACACCCACTGGAACTCCCTGTTAGGAGGAATTGAGATAAAGGACAACAGTGCAAGGCTGGCTGGTGGGGATGAATGCAGGGAGCTTCCCTGGAGACAGCAGGATGCTGGGGGCAAGGGAGGGAGCAATGGAGTGTGACCCCCTGGGCACACGTGGGAGACCAGCCTTTTAATAGGAGGGAGGAGGTGACCGGAGCTTTGCACTCCAGCACCACCAAGTCCTCCACATCCCTCTGTCTTACCTGATGGCATTGCTGAATCGCGTGGAGGCGGGACTACTGGGGACGGGTTCACTGAGATACCCGTACTTCTCCAGGAATGCCTGGGGGAGAGAGAAAGGTCAGCTTTCCCACGGTGTGGCACCCTTTCCCCTCCCTGGGTCTCCGAGGGCCCGTGTCACATACATCACGCCCAGGCTCATCCCTTTTCCCAACAAGGTCTATGAGCTATAGCAGAAAGAGTCCTGGCATCAAAGTCAGAACCTGGACTCAGTTCCAGGCCAACAACAGATCAGCTGGATATAGTTCTTGGAAGCCAGTGGAAGGAAGTGTGTGACTCACTGCCCATCCCTATCAGCAGTCCTGCCCTTCAGGGGAATGATGCACTCAGCTCCCTGCTTGCACTTCTCACCCATAAACTCCACCAATGGATTAAAAAAATCACCTCGGCTGCTGAATTCTTATAGCGACACACATCGACTCTTCATTTTTACCCCTCCTTGCTGTGTTACCTATCCAGAAATAATTTTCTGTCTTCCTTGTTCTCCTCTTTGCTGTATTTCTTAACTCAGATCAACTCCAATCATAGCTGCTGCGTCAAGGAAAAGGCACAAGTTGGGAATGAAGCCAGACACTAAGAGCCAGGACCGGCAAGCCTCTAAACCTTTGCAAGTATCCCGCCTCCTTTTTGTGGATTTCGTTATATCTGTCTCCAGAGACCTCCACATCCTCTTCTCAATAAAGTCACTTTCCATAAGGAACGCTTATTCTAGACAAACTCTTTCCAAGTCCATTTTATTGTTTTCCTGCGCTAACTTATTAGTATTTGAGCACTATTGTTTTCTTCTTTCCCTTTGCATAGGTACACCATTTGGGGATGCAAAATGGATTAAAGGAGTTCTAGGGACTTAACCTGGAAGACTCTTTACTGCTCAACATAGTGTGGCATAATAGAATAGCCACAGGTCTTGGAATCAAGAATCTGTTCCCAACCATGACCCTGCTGGATGGCCAGAGACAAACTACTTAACCTCTCTGAGCCTCCATTTCTTCACTCACAATGTGAGAACAGAAATAACCCCACAGGATTCTCAGAAGGATTAAATATAGCAATGTACATCTAGCATAGTTGTCTGGTATATAGTAAATGCTCAATAAACAGTTGATCAGGTTGATTTACCTTAGTGGGGAAATTAACAAGAGGCTTTTGGAATGCACCCCATCTATAAGACGGGAAGTGCTTTGAACAAGGCAGTTACACCTCTGTTATTCTAGGTGCTTTATCTCAGACTTGCCTCACCCCAGCCAGGTGCCTGGTTCTCTTCCATGCCTCCTCCCTCTCCCTTGGTGACGATGGACAGAGTGGCTTTCTAAAGGAAGTCAGCGAATTGTTTCCTTAGAAGCAGTTTTGCTGAGTGAGTGACTTGGGAGAGACTGGGTCACAGGCTAACAGGCTGGCCCTCCCTGTGCCTCTCCCCCCAAACCTACCCAGCCCTTATCAGGGACTTGGCTCCCGTTCAGGAACTTGGAAGCCTTGGACAGAGGGGGGAGGACGGGGGAAACTGACTAGCGGCGTCTCCTGTTTCCTGGCTGGGCTGCCGTGCCTGGGACTTTGGCAGGCAAGGTGGGTGGAGGGCAGGATGGGGGTGGAGGCTTTTTTCAGGGGTCCATCAGAGGGGAAGTCCTGGGCTGACCTGTGGGTTTCAAGGCAGAGCTGAATTTCCAGAAGGCAGAGTAAGCAAGTATCCAGGACACCAGCCAAAAGACACCAAAAGAATGAATAAAAGAAATGTTAAGAATTTGACACTTAATATTTCCATAAAAGCAACGAAGTGCTATAATGGGGGTTATCAGGACTTAAGAACTCCCTTATACTTATTCTATGTTTACTATGCACATATCTTAAAACATTTTTAATTACAGGAAGGGGGCCCTTAATACTGAGTGTCCTGAAGTTCTGTTAAGTGGAGGGAGACCCACATCCCGGGGTGACGAGGAGGCAGGGTTGAGATGCCCTCTGCTCCTGCAGGCCTCCCTAATCCTCTTCTGCTTGCCCATTTGCCGTGCCTGTTTTCCCCTGCGAAGGTTAGAGAAATGCTCATCTGCCTGGGAGAAAGAGCAGGGGTGTAGGGCAGGTGACAGTGTGGCAGAGGGATCCCAGGAGAAGATGCAGGATCGGGAGGGTGTCCTGTGCTCTCTCGGGGGCTCTCCGAGCTCCACCTGGGATCGCCGCTGTCCCCCTTCATGGAAGCCGTGCCCAGGCTGCTCCTCTTTGCCTCACAGTTCAAACATCAGGTTTTCTCTCTGCCCTGTCCTCCACCCATCCTCTCTCCCATGGAGCCCAGGGCTGGAGCTGCATGGAGAGGAAGCTGGAGGGCTGTGCCCCCCAGTGATTCACCTTGCTCAGGTCTGAAAGCTTGCGCCAACCTGCCTCACCCACTCGGTCAGGGCTGGGGCCACTTCCCTGGGGAGTCGCCTCTGCAAAGCCCTGGGGGTGGCTGTGGTGTTTGGGGAAAATGAAGACTGTTCTCCCCAGACCCAGAAAGCTGAGAGGCATCAGAATTCCAGGGGCTCTAGTCCTTCATCTGTCCTGACTTGTCTTGGGAGCGTGTGTAGAGCCCAGCCCGTTCAGTGCCTGAAGGAAGGGGAAATTCTGGTCATTACTGAGCAGGGCTAGACTAGCAATGAGGTGTAGCAAAATGAACCCCGGAGCTCTGAGTCACTAACCCGGCAGGGCAAGAGCCCTGGACTGAGTGTCTTGAGTTTTATTCTTGGTGCTGCTGTGAACTGTGTGTCCTTAAGCAAGTCCTGTGCCTCTCTGGGCCTCAGTTTCCTCTTTTATAAAATGGGGGGGGGGTTGGATTAGAGCTAAGATCTACTCCAGCTCCTTCTCTTATTGTAGCCTTGTTTCTGCAACTGATTAGCTATGTGAACTATGGCAAAGCTATAATTATATATATATATATATAAAATTTTATATATATATAAAGCTGTGCCTCAAATATAAAATGGGGGCGGGACTACTGCTTTATGTTTCTCACAGGAGTGTCGTGACAATCCAGCAAGAAGCAGCTCTGGGAAAGCTTTATGATAGTTGCTCCATTAAAAACGTTATTTTTCCATTTACAGTCACGGAGCCTCATTGCTGGAAGGGACCTTTGGTAGATTAGTCTAGGAGGGGTCAGCTTCCAGTCTCCTGTCCACAGAGTGGCCATGACATCCTCCATATCAAAGAATTGCAGCAGCAAAAAATGAAACCAAGAATGAAAGAATTGCAAGCTCATGCAGAAACCGTGTTGCTTCACCTACGATCTATTACTTCTCATATTATGTTTCACTATGATTCCACTCTTTCTGTAGTGACTCTGTGTGATCGTGTTTATCATCTGATACACCTGTGGCATTATTAGCCAAGTCAAGACGCAGGGGATAGCAGCTGATGTTCCGCCTTGCCATGTCCCATAAATAAAAACGTTTTCTGGTAGTCAGGAGCACAGTGAGCTCTTGCCTATTGTAAAGCTTTTCGGGGTATCTCACCTTCTTTGAGCTTCACAATTACCTTCCAAGAACATAGGCAGGACACGTGTTGTTCTTCCCATTTTAAAGATGAGGAAGGTAAATCTCAAGGGAGTGTAGTGCTTCATACTTGAATCTAAATCCTCTGACACCTAATAAGCAAGTGACTCAGAGGTTTTAAAACCGAAGGAGCAGGGTCCAAGCTGCTCTCACCACTGGGAGATGGCCCTCAAATATAAAAAAGGTAAAACTGGGGGTGTTTCTAGCTGGATCCCTTCTGTCTCCTCCACGAGCAGGCCCAGGGGTGGAGCAGAGGGAAGAACCTGCTCAGGCAGGGGACTCCAAAGAGACTAGGATCACATCTCCCATGACAAGCCACAGGTATTCAACAGCACCCAAGTGTGTTCTTCACAAAGACAAACGTCTGCTTCCAGAAAGTATTGCTTTTGCTCTCTGACTTCTGAAACCTACTGAAGTTCTCAGGGCAGTGGGACAAGCTCCGCCCCTTTCCTTTATTTTGGGCAAAGACCTCCCCTTCCCTTCTGTCTGACTCCCTTCCTCTTCTCCTCCTTTCCCTTGTCCCTGGTCCCATATTCACAAAGTTCTGTCTAGGTATAACTTAGATACCTCTTACTGTAATCCCCGTGCCTTCTTTCATTTTCCATCCTTAAGGAAGTTGGAAAACATTAGCTGGCTAGTCTCCATCCAGATCCCATCTTGTATTTTTTTCTAATGCCAAATAACCAGACTGTATGGACCCATAGTCCTCCCTGGGTGTGGGGCGAAGTTTAAGGCACAAAATAATGTCCTAACCAAGATTGTGTTTAGGAGGAGTTGTCCAACAATCTCTCCCTTCTATGTCCCTGCTTCCACCATCCAGCTTTTCCTATTAATAGATGTCTTGGTTTTCAGACTGGCTTGGCAATTGCTTTTCCATCAACTTGTGGTCCTCTGGGACACTTCAGAGCCTCGTCTGCCCCCTATGAATCACTGAGCTGAGCTCTTGGGAAAGGCTTCCATGCCCGGGCTTCTGGGTTTCTGACTCACACAAAATAAAATGAATGGATCTGTGGTATGAGAAACAGACACTGCACCTGGTGGTGGATACTCCACAGAAGCTCCAGTGTCTCCCTGGAGAAACAAACTACCCAGTTTCCTGTTGCACTGGCACACTGGGAATAGCCGTGCAGTTATGCATGATTACTGAGTGGAGGGCAGGTCCTGGACACATTGCCGGGTTGTGCTAAAGAAGGTCCAGGCAATGCATGGTAGATAGATCTCTCGGGACAGTCTGTGTTGCCCAAGAACAGGATAGGGCCTGGCTGGGAATGGGAGGGGGGCCAGGGTGATGATGTCATTCATTAACTCTCAATCTTGCAACTCAGCAGCGGAGACTGTTCCTGCTCACGAATGTGGTGAGCAGCTCTAGTTTTCCTAAGTGGGCAACAATGAACTTGTTCACAATGCAGCTTTGTAAGCCGTCAGTCCCCTGCAAGGCAAAGCCCACTCTGGAAAGCCCTCGATTTTATTTCTTCGTGTGCACACAGGGGACACATAGAGCCAGGCATACAGGGCACAGGAATACACACAGAGACATCCAGATAGATAGACACGGACATAGGTAGATGGAATGTGTACACACGTACACACAGAGGCAAAGGCGCACAAACACACCAAAGCTAAAGAATGTTAGTGCTGGAGAGAATCTTAAAAATCATTTAAGAAATTTAACTCCCTTATTTTACAGAAGAGGAATCTGCTGACTGGAGAAGGGAAAAGACAAGCTTAAGATCACACAGCTGTTTTACTATTTCTTTCTTTCCATCTCCTGAACTTTGACCTTTGTCTATGAGCTCAGCAGGACTGCTGTGCTTTGTTGGGGGTCTGGCTCCCTGCACTGCGGTCAGGGAAATGAACCGGAGCAAAGAGCCAGGGTGATCAGGGGGCTCACTTTGTGCAGGTTCCTTTCTGTGGATGGTTGTATTTCCCTAAATGACCCCAACATCTCTCATCCTCATGCTCTCCTTACGATGTGACGTCAGCACTCCTCCCACCAACTGTGGGGTCTGTGTTCCCACCCCTTGACCTGGAGTTTGTGACTCCAGACAGTGGAGTACAGCAGAAGTGAGGCTATGCAACTGCCTAGTCTAAGTCACAAAGAGATACAACTTCTGCATCTCTCATTCTCTTTTCTCTCTCTCTCAGCTCTCAGCTTGGAGACCCAACCACCATGTTTGGAGGCAGGCCAAACTAGCCCACATGCAGAGACCATGTGGATAGGCCCACATGGAGAAGAACTGAGGCCCCCAGCTGACAGCCAGTGTCAACTGCCAGAGAGGTGAGTAAACAGCCTTCAGATGGTTCCATCCCCAGACACTGCAGAGCAGAGACAAGCTGCCTTGATGTGCCCTGTTTGAAATTCTAACCCACAATATCTATGGACATAATACGTGGTTCTTTTACTTCACTGCATTTTGAAGTAATTTTAATGTAGCCATAGTAACTGCAACACCATCTCTTAAGAATTATAGCCCTGTTGTCAAATGCTGAAAATTGTTGTCTTACATATTTTGTCCAGTATTATTGTTCTAGGAGAGCTAGTCACCAAGCCAGGACTTTAATTTGAAGGTCTGTTTTCTAAAATAACAAGAACAACATTGAGAGCAACTTCCTTTGTTAGACTGCTTTCTACATACTAGGTACCATGCTAAGCCTAGAATGTATTTCACATACGTTATCTCATGAAACCACACCCAAATCTTGTAAAATAGGCATTACTAACCCCCATAGCACAGAGAAGAAAACTGAGGCTCAGAGAGGTTAAATAATTTACTGATGGTTTGCACACAGGTCTGCCTGACACTGAAGCCCATGCAATTGACCATATACAGAAACACATATAGACATACCGACACAGACACACAATTTGCATATATATATATGCATATAGGGACACACCCCCATTACACATTTCCAGAGTTCTTTATGCTTTTAAAATATTCCCTGCTCTCAGAGGTAAAAAAATCCCCTTCCCCCAGTTATGTTAAATAGATGGAAAGAGACTTAATCGGCTAGATATTACATTTCCCATGCACACCCCAAGATGAAATTCTCTCCATCTGGGGCCACCGCAGGCATGGGCGGCAGAGATAGGGTCTCTGTTCTCTCGCCAAGGATTGCCTGGGACCCAGACCTGGGGGGAGGTGGGATGGAACTCTTAACAAGACTTGGCTTGGTACACAGAAGCCTTCTCCTGGGGCCAGGAGGACTCTGCACTTGATGTTGTAAGACTCTAAACTCAGAGAAACAAAGGGATTCCCGAATGTGCAAAAGCAGAGAGCACAGAGCAAGAGACTAGTGCTTGGATGGGAGGGAGTGAAGGAGTTGGAGAGAGGACCCCCTTGTGGAAGCAGGGTCATTTCCAAATATTCCAGAGCAGTAATGGGAAAGGGCTGGTGGAAGGAAGAGTGGTTCAGAGGCAGTCCTCCTCATTTTGCAGGGTTCTTAAATTCAGCATGTCTCTCTCTTCTAGGGGAGGGGAGTGGGGATACTGAGAAGCTCACAACTGGCAGTTTTACAGCAGGAAAGATGCTCTGTTAAGAGTCTCAGGGCAAAGTGCTGGGCTCAGTCATTTAAAACTTATTTGCCTCCCTTCTCCTTAAAATAGTGGTGACCCCAGTTTCTAATCCAGAGAAGAGATAAGAACACAGACAGTGATGTTCCTTTGGGGAAGAAAGAAATGAAACTGGTATATTATTACAATCACCTATATCTAGAAAGTAGACGTTCCAAGTTCACCTCTAACCCCACCTCACAAAAATTCCCCTTGTGCAACCTACACCAAGCAGTTGAGTCCAAAGGAGGAAAATGAAATGGGAAAGCTTTAAGGTTCACCTCCACTTCCCCACCCCCTTTTCTCCAGTTCAGTCCTGAAGCACTGTTTAAAGCTCCTTAGAAGCAACTCTTAAGAGTATGCTACTCTTGGGAATTCCCTGGCGGTCCAGTGGTTAGGGCTTTGCGCTCTCACTGCAAGGGGGCATGGCTTCAAACCCTGGTCGGGGAACTAAAACCCCACAAGCCGCACAGCACAGCCAAAAAAAAAAAAAAAAAAGGGAGAGAGAGAGTGTGTGTGTGTGTGTGCTACTCTCACCCATTTTACAGATGCAGAAAGTTCTGAGCTTGGGCGCTCACTAGCCCCAGCTGGTCAGGGGCAGCACCGCCCCAGGAAGCCAGAGCTGTTCTCTGTGTCCCCGGCCAGGGCCAGACAGCAGTACGCTCTCGCCAGCAATCTGGGAGTCTCCGCAGCGTCCGACACTTGGGGAGGGCGCGTGATGAATGAACTGCTAAGTCTCCCAGACTAGGCGTTGAGGGACAGAGGCTCCCCGCTAAACTGGGGTGTAGGGGTTCCCTCTCCCTCAGTTCTTGCATGTCTATCCTATCTTTTCGCTGCCCCTTCCCCTTGTCCTGGGAAATCAGTGCAGATCCGCCTGCCCGTGTGGTTCCAGCCCTGGCTTGGTGTTCGGGGGTGGGGTAGGGTGATGGGGTGGGGGAGAGAATGCTGCCCCAGGCTCTTTGTGTGCAAGTGCGAAGGGTGAGGAGGACAAGGGAGGGTCACGCCGATGGTCAGCTCAGATGGGGCGGCTGGGTGGCCTGACTGCAAAGTTCGGGCGGGTCTCCAGCACGCGGACCCTCTCCGCCCCCCACACACCGCGTACCTCCGCCTCCCTGCGCAGCTCCTGGCCTACGCGCTGGGCGAGCTGGGCGTCCAGGCCGCCCCACAGCAGCAGCGGCAGGGCGCGCAGCAGGAGGCCGACACGCGCGTACATGTCGCCGCCGCCCCTGCAGCTGGGCGCGGGGCACAGGGCGCGGGGCAGCCGGCCGTCGGTCCTCCGTGCCCGGGCCCCCGCGGATGCTCCAGCTCTGCGCCGGCCCAGCGCCGAGGGGAAGGCTGCAGGGGCTCGCCCGTACCCGGGCTCCGCGCCGGGCAGCTCCTCCGCGGCGCTTCGCCGGGAGCCGGGTCGAGGTCGTCCAGCCCGGTAGTGCCTGCCCGCGGGTCCACCGGCCCAGGACCTAGAGGCGAGGGAGGGAGGGGAAAGAGAGAGGAGGAGGCGGGACCCCGGCACTCCGGCCCCACCCACACGCGTCGGCTCCTGGAACAAGCGGCGGTGCCAGAGCCTCTTCCGCAGGCTGTGTGGCCTCGCCCCGCGCCAGTCGTCTTGCGAACCCGTCCTCTAGTCCGCCACCTCCCGTCGATCCGGATCTCTGTGGGGAGGACAGGGGAGGAAACGTCTTCTCCTGGCGGTTGTGGCTACCTAAGGCTTCGATGAAGAGGGATTCTGGCCTACCCGAGGGTCATTGATGGTTTCAGCCGGGCTGGCAGGGACCGAGGCCCTGAGGTGTGAGAGAAGGAGCCCTGGGCTGGGGTCAGAAGAATTGAATTTGAGCTCCTGATCTGCTTCTTTGCTAGCCGTGTGAATCCTGTCTCAGCCACCTGCTGGCTGTGTGGTCTTGGGCAAGTCACTCACCCTCTCTGAACCTATTTTTCTCAGCAGTGAATGGGGATAATAGAATACCGACATCAAGTGATAATAGGGAATATTTAATGAGAGAATGCCTGTAAATAACTGAGCACCGTACCTGGCATCATGCACTCCGCATTTTATATCAGTAAAAGGTAGACAGCAGCTGTGTGACCTTTGGCAAAGAATTTACTTCGAGCGTCAATTTTCTCATCAATGAAATGATAGTGAATAATATTTAGTTTCCAGAGTTGCATGAAGATTGAGAAAATGAGTGTAAAGTGCCTGGCTTTATATATCCCACACAGTCCTAGTAAGGGTGGACAGATGATTTACGTGAAAAGCTTAGTCAAACTCGTACTGAGCAAAAGTAAACTGTTTTCATTATCCGCCTTAGTGACTGCAGACGGCTTGCTGTCTCTCTTCCAGGCTCAGTTTGCTAACTTGTAAAAGGCAAATGGCACAATGATACGCACCTGTGGGGGTCGATGTGGGGTTTCGATGAGTTAATGTGTGTAAAGGTAATCTGGAATCTATAAAGCGCTAAGCAAATGTAACGCAGTGTTCTTATCCGAAGTCTTAGGGCCTTAGTAGTGCACAAGATGTTTTTGTGTTGTTAGAGAAAGGCACTACTTGGACAGAGGAATTTTAAAAAGGCGCCTCTTTGATTGGACTTCTCAGAAATAGGCGTTCCTGGGGCGGACTGTTTGGAAATAGGCCACGCTCACCTCACAACTAGCCAATGAAAAGGGGACACTCATTCTGGGCGAACCAATTAGAAACAGGCGCTCGTTTGGGCAGATCAATGAGAAAAAGGCGCCCTTCAAGGGCTCAGACACAATCCGGCAAGGGCTCCGCTGCGGGCAGAGTTGAGGGAGGGTTTCTTTGTAAATTCATGCCCCCTCTCTGCCGGTGCCCTTGTGCACATCTATAGGGAGCATCTCTGCCTGGAATGGAGACGGTGGACAAGGCCTGGGTCTTACCCTCAGAGAGCTTTCAGTGTAGCGGCAGACTGTGACCAAGGTTCTCAGCTAAGGACAGAACAGATGGACACAGCTACAGATTCAGGCAAAGTCCTGCAGTGAGCCTGGGGGAGGGAGATGCTGAAGGGCTGAGCATCGAGAAGGGTTGCTAAATCTAGTACGGTAGCTTGAATATCAGATTGACAACAAATAATTTTTAAGTATAAGTATGTGTCAATGCAATATTTGGGACATACTTATACTAAAAAGTTATTCATCGTTTATCTGAAATTGAGGTTTAACTGGTCATCCTCTGTTTTATCTGGCAATCCTAGAGAGTGCATGTATGTGTGTGGGGGACAGTGTCAGAAGGTTGCAGTTATGACATGGCACATGGTGCCCTTGACTAATAGATGGATTTTGATAGGTCAGATGTGGCTCTGCTTTGGGGCAGGAAGCTCTGAGGAGCACCAGTTGGTAAGGACACCGTGGGCCAAGTTGGAGTCAAATCCAGGTGTGCCAATTTGTTCTCCAGGGAGAATCTTGCCATCCCTTCCTCCAGCACATCCCTGGGGTTTCTCCATTTCAGCTGCACTGGGAGGACAGGGGAAGGCAGGAAGCAGGGGTCCTCTGGAGGGCTGAGTGTCTGGAAGGAGACAGGCTCAGCCACCCAGAGAACTGACCCTGCCTTTCTCTGCATCCGAGGTTAGCCCTGGTCCAGGAACCTGAAAACTAGCACCACTATTGTGTTCGAAAGTTGACTTCCTCTGCTTTCCCTTTGTGTCCTTGGGTGGATTATTTCATCTCATCCTCACCTCTCCCCACTCCATTTCTGCTTTCGAGTGCCTGCAAGAGTTTATGCAGAACAGAGCTTTCTTTGCCCACACACCCACCCTGGGCTTCAACCATACCTCTGTACAGGATATGTCTATTTCCCAAAAAGACAGTGTGTATCCATGGTTAGAATGAGGGGAGCAGGGGGATTCAGTTCCCTGACCGCCTATGAAGCTTACTCATAAGTCCCAGAGCATCAAATTCTGTGATCTTCAGGAATCCTGGGGCCTACCTGCAGCTCCACAACTGACGTGCTGTATGTTTTTACTTTCCAGGACACATCCCGAGCCAAATCACTTTGGATGATGTGAAGGAGGGCTGTTTGCCATTGGCGGGGAGACTGAGCAGGAAAGAGAGATGAGAAAGGCAGGGTAGTTTGTTGGAAAGACATTATCCACAGCAAGGGTATCAGAAGAGTGATGGGAGGAGAACGGCTTTGGAGCAGCAATCCTCAAAGCAAGGTCCAAAGACTGCCCACAACCAAAACAATACTGTGGTGACAAGTCCCTATATTAATCCAATAGGGACTTGTATCTTCCTCTGGTGGGAGTGGGGGTGGAGGTGGGAAGGAGGAATTGGAACAAATAATAATGGTTAATACTTGCTGAGGAATTAACATGCACCAGGTATGTGCTATGTGCTTCACATAAATCATGGTATTGTATCTTTGCAGTTTCCTTATGAGAAAGCTACTATTATAAGCATCCTTATTTTACAGGTGAGGAAATTGAGGGGCATGGATTTGATCCCTAGTCAGAGAACTGAGATCCCGCATGACTCACGGCCAAAAAAAAGAAAAGAAAAGAAAAAGAAAAAGTTCTTACTTAGGGACATACATTAAAGTCGATTGTAGATTTCATTTTTAAAAAATGTGATTCTTGGACACCTGCACTGAATCACCTGGAGACACTTGTTAAAAATTCAGATTCTTGAGTCCCACTCCAGACCTGCTGGATCACTAAATACTAGATACCAATGTTTAAGAGGAGGGACTTCCCTGGTGGTGCAGTGATTAAGAATCCTCCTGCCAATGCAGGGGACATGGGTTCGAGCCTTGGCCCGGGAAGATCCCACATACTGCGGAGCAACTAAGCCCGCAAGCCACAACTACTGAAGCCCGTGGGCCTAGAGCCGGTGCTCCGCAGCAAAGACAGGCAAGCCACCGCAATGAGAAGCCCGCAACAAAGAGTAGCTCCTGTTCGCTGCAACTAGAGAAAGCCCGCGGGCAGCAACGAAGACCCAAGCCAGCCAAAAATAAATAAATAAGAAGTAAATACATTTATGAAAAAAAGTTTAAGAGGAAAATAGGTCTAGGTTTTCCTTTAGGAAACTCTGGCTCTCTCCTTCCCTCCCTCCACATATTGGCTTAGCAGGTTCCTGACCCAACTAGCCCGCAGTCCTCTCCATAGCTCCTCTTCAAAGAGAGCTGCTTCCCCTCCCTCCCTCCTCCTGGACTGGGGCTCGGTTTAGATCCACAGTGCCTCCCAGCCCTCCCAGAGTGGACAGAACTTCTGAGGAACTCGTGCCAGGGGCTGGGCAAGTTGCCTGCCCAGGGGAATAGTTGGCAGCTGCCCAGTCATTCGTTCCTGCCTGATAGAAGGCAACAGCTGGCCGTTGAGTCCTCTTCCTGACCAGGACCCCTTGAATCAGTCAGGATGTGTGGACCTGGACAAGGCCCCTCTGGGCCTCAGTTTCTCTCTTCAATATGAGAAACAATCAGCTTTGTTTCTGCCCCTTCCTTCACCCCAGGAAATGTGCAGAACACAAAGTAGATGTTATCAGAAGGAATTCTGAGCTCTGGAGAAAAGCACTAATGGAATGATCAACGTCTGAAAACCACAATGATAGGAATAATCAGAGGAATAATGAGGATGTGAGATTAGTTTGGGAGGGCTGACGAGGAGGCTTTCTCCAGAGATGCGAGGACTTTAGCTGTGATAATCTGGATTATTATTGACCATAACCTCTGTGCATTTTAAGCTGTGATTCAATTTTGGAAGCCCTAACTTTCTAGCAAACACCTCCACCTCTGGAAGAGAGATCGCCTCTCTCCAGAACAGGTGGATGTGGTCTCATCAGCCTGGGTCACACTCACAAGTATACCTCCCTTTCTACCATCCTGTACATACACACCTGCCATGTTCCTAGGGGACTGGAAGAAGCAAGAAATTTGGAGCAACACAGACCTGCGTTTGAATCTTGCCTTTTTCACACTCTGTTGACCCTTACAAGTCAACTAACCTCTCTGTGTCTGCCATCTAAAATGGGACAATAATAATTCCTGCCTTTTCTACTACCCCGATTTACTATGGGGAGCAAGCTAGACAATTAATTATTGTTCAGTCTTATCAAGTGCTGGGGATTGTGTGCACAGACATAAGCAACTTGCATGTATTCTTCACATGGGTTTCACACTCAAATGCACTCATATCCACACGACATACACAAGCCTGTCCTGCCCCAGGACAATTGCACGAACACCTACCTCATCCCAAACAATGCTTTCTGGCTCAGAGCTGCCCCATCAACCCTAACCCTCATCACAGCTTGCAGGGCGTCAGCCTCTTCTGGTTTGTTTTTTACTCACACCAGGACCCAGGGGACTTGCCAGGAACACAATAAAAGGCTGGCCAATCTGGCCCTGTGCCCCACTTCCCTTCTACATAAAGGCCGTCTAACCTCCAGGCATCTGGCCTGAAAGGCCGGGCCAGGACCTGTTCAGCATCTGTGGCTTTGCTTAAAAGACGTGCTAACAGGAAAGTGTCTTGTTTCTTTCCACCCCAAACAGGAAGTGCCTGAGCAGGTCACTCACAAGGAGCCTCCTCCCGCCCTGCCGCAGCGGAGTGTCAGTCTCATCCCCGTGGGAGGCTTGCTCTCTACGAAGGCTGGAGGTGTGGGGCTCCAGGGACCCCTCTGTGGGGTGCGGGTGGGTGATGAGGGCACCTGGCACAGAGCAGGCCTACAGTGTTCAACAAATACTCACCAAACACTTACTCTGTGCCCCATGGGAGACATAGGGAAGTCCTGGATGAGGTTTTTGAGCTTGAGGAGTTTCTAGACAAGTCATGCCATTTTTTTCATCATTTATTTATTCATTCATTTAAGTCCCCCCACCCCCTTTTTTCAGTGCCTACTGTTTCAGGTGCTATATGAGGCACTGGGGGGTTCAGAGATGAATGATGCAACCCAACTACAGAACAAATTGGTCTCTAAGCAGGTAGGCAAGCCCTGAATTATGTGGTCCAATTGTGAGTTCCACAGGATTTTGAAAGAGGCAAAAGATCACTGGGGGCTGGTTTCTACTGTGGTGGGAGTAATAACCTCTCCCTGCCCCCTACAATCTGTTCTCAAGCTAGCAGCCAGAGTAATCCTGGTAAACTAGCTCAGATCCCATTGGCGCTCTGCTAAATGGCTCCCTCTACTGGTTTCCCTTCTCATTCTGAGTAAATTCACAGTCCTTGCAGTGTCCTACAAGGCCCTACACCAGTGGTGGAAGAGTTGGGAAGCCAAACAGGGTGGAGGCAACTCAGAAATGATCAACAGCGAGAAGACTCTACCAACCATAGGCTGGAGGGATGAAGGGAGGGGTAGGGTTCTGGAGTCCAAGAACCAGGGTCACCAAGTGAAACTGGGTCTCTGGAGAAGATAGGTGCTGCCTGAGACACCTCCTGTGGCAGACAGAGGGGGGGTGGGGGAGGAGAAATAACCCTTGATCCTCCCTTTCTTCTACCACCTAATTTCCCACTGAGATGCTCCCTGGCCATTCTAGCTGGAAGCTACTGCCTAAGGGAATCGATGAAATTGAAACCAGCTTGCAGGGGTCAGCTCCCCAAGTGAGGACCCGAGGAATGGATCAGGGGCAAACAGACCCACTACTAAGACCTTCCCAGATGCATTCTGCTAAAGCTGATGTATGAAAAGTACCTGCTGTCTTCCCTAAATACATAGAGTGAGGGTTAAAATTTGTGGCAGATAATCATCCTCGCAAAAGCCTGGAAGGCAGGAGGGCACAGGAGTCAATCTGGAGTCAGTTTGTGGTAGAGAAGGACCCTTGGGAAAGAAGCCCCAGAACAATGCAGACCTGGGAGTTCTCTGTTTCAAGTCTGGGAGACCACAGACACTGCAAAAAGAACACGGGGCTTGGCCCAAAGGCCTGGTTGTGAGCTCTGTTTCTGTCCCTAGTTGGCTGTGTGAACACGGTAAAGAATTTCACCTCCCCAAGCTTCAGTGTTCAGTGTACAAAATGTGGATAACAGCAATATCTATTTCACAGGGCTGTCCAGATTAAAAGAGATAATGGATATAAAAAACTAAATGTCACTCCTTTGATTAGATTCCTCAGAAGTTCTCTATTGTTTTAAATTTAACATCCAAACTCCTCCACAAGGCACACAAGGATTTTCAAAATGTGGCTTCTGCCTACTTCTTTCACTTATCACCATTCCCCACCCCTGCAACTCCACAGACCAGCCAGACTGAATCACTAAAAACTCCCAGAACCCTCTTCTCTCCCGGTCTCTGCAAATACAGCCCTTGCTGCCTGGAGCATGCTGTTCCCGATATACACTCCCCCGGCTAACTCCTGTTCTTTCTTCAAAGCTCGGTTTAGGAGGCATTTCCTGCAGGAAGACTTCCTTAATAACCCTTCTACCCTTCATGTAGGCTACGTGCTCTTCCTCTGTGTTTTCAGACCACCCTCTGCACCCTCCAATTCTAGCATGTTCAGTAGTTTATTGGAATCATAGGTTTGTATTGTCCCTGTTATGAGAAGGCCCTTCCTGGAGGGCAGGAGCCATCCTGCTTCCTGTTTCTCTATTTCTAGGTCTTCCAGGGCCTGACACCTAGTAGACCTCAGGAGATGGCAGCTGAGTGAAGAATGCATGAATGAACGGTGGTACAAACTTAAGGGGTTGATGATGAGCAACACTTTTTGTATATCCATCTTTTAAAATAGCCTAATTTTAAAAAAATTCAAAAAGAGGAAAAGGGACTTCCCTGGTGGCACAGTGGTTGGGAGTCCGCCTGCTAATGCAGGGGACGTGGGTTCAATCCCTGGTCCAGGAAGATCCCACATGCTGAGGAGCAACTAAGCCCGCATGCCACAACTACTGAGCCTGAGCCCTAGAGCCCGCGTGCCACAACTTCTGAGCCCACGCGCTCAGAGCCTGTGCTCTGCAACAAGAGAAGCCACCACAATGAGAAGCCGGCGATTGGCAACCAAGAGTAGCCCCCGCTGGCCGCAACTAGAGAAAGCCCGTGCGTGGCAACGAAGACCCAACCCCACCAAAAATAATAGAATAAATAAACTAAAAAAAAAAAATGAAAAAAAAAAAAGAGGAAGAAAAACCTAGAAATCGTGTTCCCTGCTCCCCCCACTGGCAATAACCGAATTCTCTCCTGCCCATCTCCTCCTCTGGGGTTGCCTTCCTCAATATATACACTGAATGGCTAAATTGTTTTTAGTCATGAAAGAATTTCTATTTCTTTAGCCTTGCTTATTTGGACCTGCCTAGAGAGCTCTGTGACCCTCTACCTCTAGAGCTGAGCTCTCATTTACTGCTAGTATAATGAAGAGAGATGACCTCATGCCTCTTTTTCTGACCTGAAGGCAGTAATTCTGAACTTACCACTCCACCTCCAGCCCAGCCTGCCCCTCCTCCTTTTCCCGGTCACAGTGAATGACACCACCACCTGCCCACTTGTCCAGGTGTGAAACTCAGAATTTACCCAGGACTTCTCGCTTCTTTTTTTTTGGACTTCTCACTTCTTTTCCCACCCAAATTGGTCACCAGATCTTGCTCAGTCTACTACCTAAGTATGTCAGGGATCTTCTCACTTACCTCCATCCCCGCAGCCACAACCTAAGTCCAGGCCACTATGATCCCTCACCAGAATTATTGCATTGGTCACCTAATCGGTCTCCCTGCTTTTAGGCACCTCTT
Organism: Grampus griseus; assembly: GCF_964374135.1. NCBI lineage: Eukaryota > Metazoa > Chordata > Mammalia > Artiodactyla > Delphinidae > Grampus > Grampus griseus. The sequence continues at coordinate 25,495,199 of NC_139014.1, forward strand.
ATCTCCATACATTCTTCATATTGCAACCTGAAAATGCAAATCTGATCTTTCTTTAAAATCATCTGGCAGGAGTTACCCACTGCCTTCAATAAAGCACAAACTCTAATGTACTTTACAAGGTCTCAGCTCTTTAGCCCCCTAATTTTCTGGCTTCATCTCCTACCACACTCCCCTCCTGGGTAAACTCCAAACATACTGAATCACTTTTTTAAAAAAGTATTTGTTTATTTGGTTGGGTCCGGTCTTAGTTGCCTGCACAGCATCTTCTTTGTCACGTGTTTAGTTGCGGCATGCAGGATCTAATTTCCTGACCAGGAATCGAACCCAGGTCCACCTGCATTGGAAGCGTGGAGTCTTAATCGCTGGACCACCGCGGAAGTCCCAAGTCATTGAAAACATTTTCCCCACTTAAGAAGTGGTCAGCTTCTGCACATCACCTATGGTTTGTCTCATCAGATGTCACGTCACCCTTGGGGAAAATGTCCTTGTGTGCTCTCTCTGAGCTTTCATAGCCTCACCTCAGACTGGAGAGCTTGAGTCCCCTGTAGGCAGGGCAACAGAATAGTTAGACCCACAGGCAGTGGTGCCTGGTTACCAGGATTCCAATTCCACATTGGCCATTTACCAGTAGTGCGACCCAGGGCAAGTGAATTCTGCCTTCTCGTCTGTAACGTGGGAATAGTATTTCATCAGTCTGCTGTGAGAATTAAACAAGATGATGCAAGGTGCCTGACAATTAGAATTAGCTATTATCCTAGCACCGAAAACTAAAGCTCGACCCCCTACCCTGACACATCCTCAGGGTCCGGTTTGTGTGTGATTTCGTTTTAAGGCACACGTTTGTTCCAGTATCACCTTGTAGTCTATCTGTTACTCGGCAAGTTAGTTACAACAAACCGGGAGGCGACTTGGTCCCGCAGTTAGTCACGACTTTACGGCCCGGAGCTCAGCAACCCCCAACGCCCCCGGTGGCTCAAGCCTTCTGCAGCCCAAGCGGAGCGAACTAGGACATACCATTCGAAATTTCCTTTTCTAACGATATAATCTGCGTTTATAAGGCTCTCCTGTTTCGCTTCCTAACCTCGAATTCTATTAGATCCAATAAAGTGAAAAATAGGACTGTAATCAGGACGTACCGGGTAGGTTCAGTCCCCTCCCCCATCCCGATCGCGGCAGTGGTACGGCCTCTCCACAATTCCCTCTCAATAATGGTACCGTCCGAGGAGGGGGGAACGGGGATTCTGAAGTCCTCTGGGTTCTGGTCTAGCACAGAGCCACCCCTCGAGCCGTGGCGTTGTGGTACCGCCCGCTGCCCTCTGATTGGCTGCCGAAGTCCCGCATTCGGGGCCAGATCGCCGCGCCGCGTTCAGTACGGCCCCGCTTGGCTCTGGTATTCCTTGTTGTCTGCGGGTTGTGGGGGCTCTGCGCCGCGGCCGTTAGTCATGTCGGGTAGGTGACACTTTCAGCGAGCAGCGGCAGCGGCGAAAAGGGGCCCGGCGGGGTTGGGCCGTCTTCCCGCCCACCGGAGGGCCCCGCGGGAAAGTCTCCGGCCCTGAGGGAGGCTGGGGTGGGGGTGGGGTGGGGGGGCGGACGCTGCCGCCGCCATGTTGGACTGGAGGGACGCACGCTCCCAACGCTCTCCGTCAGCAAATCCCGGCGGGAGCGCCTCGAGCCCCCGGTCTCTTGGCCCTGTCCTTGGAACCCGAGGCGACGTGCTGCTCCCGGGGGAGGGTGTGTGAATCGGGGGGCGGAGGCCGCTACGCCATCGCAGGGGCGGGGGGAGCCCGTGATTAGAGCATCGGCCGGAGAGAATCGGTGCTTCTGGTTCTCCGCTCCGCCTCAGATCTTTCAGCGAGGCCTCCGGCCAGTCATCTCGCCGCCTCGTCCCTCAGTTTCCCCATCCGTGACGTGGAGCTGGGCCTTCCTGACTCACCCATTCATCAGGTGGGGGCCTTGACGCTCTGGGAGCCCTTTTAAACGACGTTGCCTGACACGAAATCCTACATACATGTCGTCATTCCCTCCGCACCAGCCTCCCGGATTCGAGATGGGGGTGCTTGCGTATAATTCCTCTTCACCCTTCTCTGTCATCTTCACCTCTTCAGTTGTTTATCTCCTGCACGCGCTTGAAAGTGAGCCCTGTTTATTATTGATGGGCTCTTGTAGGTCCCTGTGGCATTTACGTTGAAACATACAGACCAAAGGAAAGGCAGTCTTCCATCAAGCACTTTAAATTGACAGAGGCACCCCCGTTGTGTGAAAGAGAAAAAGAGGCCTTGGTCTTATCAGGACAGCCCGTTTAGGTCTTGCGAAAGTAGAATATAAAGTCCGGGACGTGGGTCTGCGCTTGGCTTAGCAGTCCAAGCTGCCACACAAGGCCCTCTGTTGTTGGGCACATCGCAGGCTGCAAAGAAAGACCCGGCTCCCCACTTGCTAGGAACCATCATGAGAATTACATGTTACTTTTCAGGTGGAAAAGCAGAACACGTCCCTGAAAGCCATATGGTTGGGATGAAAATGACTGCTGGCAGAGTATTTTACATTTTTTTAAGGGAGAACTTGTTGATATTTAAAAAAACAAAAACACAACCCCCCCCCCACCCCAGGTAATCCAGTTTTGCAGAAGAGTGGAAATATGTGACAAAAAGGAAGGAGCAGGCTGAGAGGAGACCAAATTAGCAAGAATGGTTGGACAGGGAAATGATAAACATTCTTTAGATTAACATTGATGTTAAGCCAGAAGGTTGATCTTTAAGGGGAAGGGGCATCTACCTGATGTAAGAGGCTGTTAATTGCACAGAATTTGTCTCTTTAATTCTTGCTCAAGCAATAAATAATTTCTTACCCCAAAGGTGACATTGGTACATATTTTACCAGCTGTATAATTTGGAATGAAGTCTGGTAAAGCTCCACAGAAGAACATAGAAGTACACTCAGGAGGGTGTGTAACCCATCCGTGATGTAAAAAAAAATTTTTTTAAGATTCTCCCACCTTCATGCAGAAATTTACCATTTCAATGTATACAGTGCTCATTAAAACCCATTGACTTGTCTCGATTTTTGACATAATTATTGGTTTAAAGCAATGGCTTATTTTTGTAGGACTGGGTAGCTTTTATGGAAAATTAAGTTTTAGAGCTGTACCGTTTGTAAGATCCAGGATTTTCAGTGTGTCATAATAGTGTGTGAGCTGGGTAATCCATTATCCCTGGTCTTTAGAATTACCAAGACAGCACTTACTTGTCATTTTGTAATTTGAGTTTTTTTAACATCAAAATTGACTTTCATGTCAAAAAGAACTAATAATTGCTTGTTTCTACATTAAGTCAATTAGAGTTAGAATCTTTTAAGTTCTACTTAGTGTTGTTATATACTCTGTACGTTTTGTAATTTGTGTATAAAAATAATACTTTCGACTTTGTATAAAAATAGGAATAATGCTTTTGACTCCCCCCTAAACAACTAATGGCATTAAGTTTAGTTAAGTCCTTTAAACATTCCAAACTATATTGTAAATTTAACTTATCAAATTGACTCAGCCACTACAGGTGCCTGACAGGACAGACTTACAAGCGTAATAAAATAAATGCTTACATAATAAATAAATCAGAGTTGTAAATATTGTGAGTCAGACTCTCAGACAAATGTGAATTATCTGACACCTTTGAAGTTAAATCTAATATCAGTTATACATATAAAAATTACGAAGTCAAGAAACTTCTTTTGGCACTATGGCAGACTAAGATAACTTGTAAATCCTCTGTCTACGAATAGCTAAAAATGCAAGAACTTACATAAAACAAAGGGCGAGCCCCTGCTGCCAGAAATGAAGTAGAAGCCAGCATAGTAGGCATAGAGAAGGGTGTAGGTCTCATTCAGAGACTTGGAGTTTATTGCCCAAATAACTAAGGACATGAAATGCAGCCTTGAGACCATTAGAGCCATGTAATGGGAACCCTTACATAAAACCTGGATGTTTGAAGGACTGTATCTTCAGTGAAAGAATGAACTAGAAAAACCTTTGTACCAGGATAGGAGATAAGAAGGAAGCCTGGGCCTTGAGTGAGGGAAAAAAGTATTTTCCTGAGAATTTGTAACTTGGGACCTGTGCTTCATACAGTTTCGGTGTACATTTAGATTAGTTATGAGGTCCAGGGAACCTCAGGCCAAGAAATTTAACATAAAAATTGGTTCTAGACTGACAGTAACCTTGGGGTTTCTAGTAAAAACAAACGAAAAACCTTTTCTGAGGAAATTTCAGAGCCTAGGTCACGAGGAATCTTACAGAAAAAACAAGCCTTGCAGAACATAAGTTCACTGTAAAACATTGCAGAATTCTGGAAGACAATTCGCCAAAATGAGAGTGACAGATGGTATTTGAATCCCTAATAGATAGTCTGAAAGCGAGTATTAATGTGTTTAAAATTATTAGAAACCTAAAAGAAGTAATCAACCCTAAGACCAAGACGTGGAAAATGGTTACGTAGATTTGAAAAAGAATCAAGTGTCAAGTGTAACTTCTAGAAATGGAAAAAGTGGCCAAGTAGAATTGCAGATAGACCTAGCAGAAGAAATAATTAGTGAGGTAGAAAATAGATATAATTACCCAGGATTCAGTTCAGAAGGATAAAGATGAAAATTGAAATTTTAAGAAGTATAGGAAATAGATTGTGAAGTCCTGTCATATATCTAATATGAGTTCGAGAAGGAGTAAATGGTGAAGAATTAATAGGTAGTTGAGAGTTTTCCAAAATTGATGGATCAAGAAGCAGTAGTCTCAAACATGAGACATAATCAATTCGTACCTAGATACATAAATGTGAAACTGCAGATTATGAAATACCAGTGACAGACCTATCAGAGGAAATAGAGAAAAGGTAAGATTGGTAGACTTCTTAGAAGTTTTAAGAAGCCACTAAATGATCTTTGGAATTTAGAGGAAAAATAACATTTGACCTTGACTTTTTTACGCAAATAAAAGACTAAGAATACCACTTTCAGGCCTTTGCTGAAAGAACTAATAAAAGAAATTCGAAAGGGAGGAGTGGGATGCAAAAAGATACAGAGGAAGCAAATGCAGTAGATCAAAAGTATTGACTGTGTGGAATCTAGAGTTTTAAAGTGGAAGCAAAATAATAGGTGAAGGCTGTGATTGGCATTATAGCATTAAAGTTCCTGTATGCTAGTGGAGGTCGAAGATCATTTTGACCTTTATCAAGAATGCATGTTAAGAATTGAACATACTCTTTAAATTATGAATAGTGACTTATTAAAAGAACATAATTTGAACGTCTAACTTCCAAAGCAGTAGAGGGGGAAAGGGAGTAAGGAAAATCCAATAGAAGGAAGTTAAGGAGTTGAAAAAAAAAGACCCTGGTAAGTAGAGAGTCTAGTATAGGCTGGTAGGAATAAATAAAAAGTAACAATAATAAAAATATGAAAACATCAGTTGAAAGACAAAGATTTTCACATTAGGAAAAATTGATCTAGATGTATGCTCTCAAAAATGACATACCTAAAACATCAGAATAAGAAGTGTTAAAAGTATAGAGATAGAAAAATATTAATCAGGCAAACATCAACCAAAAGGAAGATTGTTTAGTTACATTACCAGTCAAAATAAAGTTTGGACATTTTTAATGATAGTCTTCATGTAATGTTAAAAGGAAATTCAAAAAAGAAAAAAAAGGGAAATTCACCAGGAAGCTGTAAATCTGTACTTTTATGTGCTTTAACAGTATGGCCTCAAAGTGTAGAAAGCAAAAAAACACTCAGTGAAAGAAATTGACAAATACAGAGTCAAACAGGGAATTAAAAAAAATTTAAACATACTACTCTGTGTAATTAATAGATCGGGTAGACCAAACATGAGTAAGAATATGAATAATAGAACTAACAAGCAGCATCTTATGGATTTACAGAATTCTTTCAACATTTAGATAATACAGTTCTTTTCAAGCACATAGGAGACATTTATGTAAGTAAAAGTGTTTACCAAGGGGAAAAGCGAAAAACAGCAAATCCTAACAAATACCTGGAATAGTACAGAAAATACCTTTTCTGGCTGCAATGGAATAAGAAGACAAAACCACAAAGAGTGTCAAAACCCTATACACTTGGAAATAAAAGCATCTCTAAATAATTCATGGGCCCAGATACAAGGCTCAAGTGTCAAGTAGTCATAATGAGCAGTTGTTTAAAATGCCATAAATAACATTTATAAACTGATTTTCTCTGGTGAATGTAAAACATCTACTTTCACTAAGAGCTCGACTTGTTGGTCAATACTCTTATTTCTATATTCTAGAGTTTTAAAGTCAGCCAGCTAAAGAAGTCAGATTTACAGTTTCAGAGAGCTGAAGTTGACTGAGTTAAGAGCTCTGATACTTATTAGATTTAAGCCAGGGTCATATGACATATGTGCTGTGTACTTCTATAATTTTTGCCTGAGCCAAAGTACAATAAGGTCTTGGACTCCACTCTGTCACTGGGAGAACCCACGTCATTGCCTTGGGATATAATTTAACTTAAAGCTTCATGCATTCCCAGTGTATGTATATTTGTTTTATTCATACACCCCCTCCTCCCACAGTAATCCTTTTTAGTTTCTGAACTGGTTGAAACTAACTTCGTTTGCCATTTGATAGATGCATCTAATCTCTTTATGATCCAGTTAGGTTCTGTATTCTTTTCATATTTTTCTTATTTGGTTAGTTACAAATCTAGTCATATTATTATTATGGGCAATGATGCACAATTTTTTTTTTCATCTCATGTAGCCTTATGTCCACATTCATAAAAGAAGTAGTTTGTGTCAGGATTTCATTCAATATTTTAGTAGTTAAGGATTAAAAAAATTCTTGTTCAATCTGATTGGAGATCTCTACTGTAGAAAAGTGGCAAATTTGATGTCACCCACTTATACAGCCAGTGACAGTGTTTTCATATTGTAGCTTTATATGAATTGAATGAAAAAGTCATTGATGTGATTTGATATTTGGCGGGTTTTCAGAACTGTTCAACATCAAATAGTTTTATTCAGATTAGATGAGGTTGGGCCTAATAGCAGTTGAAGACTATCAGTCATTTTTTTGCAGTTGAAAGAGTATTTCATATGATATTCTTCTCTTACTCAATCACTAATAAAATTAGGTCATTCATTTGACTCTGAGGAGAAGCCTAGAGGGTAGAGCCTCTTCAAAAATTTTTGGAATAACCGACACTTTAAAGTATTGAGAAAAGTTCACAGTTCAAATTATTATTATTATTTTGACGTATATTACTCAACTCATGCCTTCCTTGGTAGTTTTTATTGCCAACAAGGAAGCTAGAGGTAAGTATTGCTGAGTCGGTATATACCAAGTGGCTTAGCTGCTTTTACCAAGTCTTTGGAGATCTTTTTGTTGCTGCTGACAGCCAAAGCAATCCAATCCAATCCAAGGGAATGGTGTATATGTTAGGCTGGCAAGGATATGACGTGAATGTAATCCTGGGGATTTATCTTAGAGTGTGCATTTTCCCCTTTTTGATCCTGATTAGTTTTTTTTAACAGATATCTTTTTATATATAAAGATAATATAACTTGAGCTTTTGAGTTTTTGTTGAAAGGATGGGTTTTTCACTGACTGTTTCTCATTTGTTCACTTGGTTTTTGTGACCATCAGGACATGTTTGTAGAGTAGTTGTTTTCAAAGCTGTAGTTACTGTAAATAGCTAATACTATTGGCACAGATTTTTCCTTGCACTGTATTTTTAACTTCTAGTTTTTCTTTCTGTAGTTTATGATATTTTCTTATCACATTTCATCTGTAAGAGCTAAAGTCAGCCTTTGAGGGAAGCCTAATTTTAAATAAGACTAAAAATTCTTTTTATGTGTTTTAGATTCCGGAAGTTACGGTCAGTCTGGGGGTGAGCAGCAAAGGTAAAGTATACGTACATTTCAATAATACCATGAACGAGTAGAGCTGAGAAAAAAGATAAATTTAGTCAGGCTTTCCTCTTAAGCTTTGGTATCTTGACGTCTTAAAAGAGTTAAATCTTAGCTTGTGAAGGGGAAAGAGTCAGCCTATGTACATAGGTGCTGTAAGATATTTTTCTTTTTTTAAAAGGCTGTTTGAATCAGTAAATATAGGTGCCCCCTAGAGATTAAAATGAATCTCATAGGTATTATAAAGATTGTTTTCTTTAAGAAATTATTTAGAAGAAACAATTACTAAAAGGATTTAAGTAGTTGAACTATAACAGCTTAGAAAAAGCATTTAATTTTTTTGATTGTATATAATATGCTAAATGTGTTTTTTCTGGAGTGGATTTTCTTGAAGCACTATGATAGAAGTGTTTAGCATTTTTAAAATCATCCTCACCATGCTCACAATAAAAAGAAAAGTCTGTTTTTATGTGAATGTATACATGCAGTAGGATTCTCTTGCTTACCAGAAATACAGCCTTCACTTGTAGTATAAGTGTTTTGCAGCTCAGTGTGAGATATTCAGAAGAGCATCTCAGATACCTTCTGTCATCAAGTTTTAAGCTTCATGAAAACAAAACTGATTTGACTTTTTTATTCTCATGGGATAGACCCTCATAGTAGGCAACTAGCAAATGTTTTATCAATGAAATATGTTTTATAAAGTTAAGAAATTCTGTTAGCACTTGATAGCTCTAAAATAGTAAGATTTTTTTTTGGCATATGTTTTATTTTTCTTTGGTATATATTCAGAAAGTTTGTTTCTGACTTGTTAAAGCTTATATGCACTAAAATTAAAGAAAGTTCAGCTCCGAGAAAGCTGCATGTATTCATTCAGTCAACAAACTATGCCATCCTATGTTATGACACTGGAGATACAATATACTTTCGTTCTATGATAGTATTCTGAAGATACACATGCCTCTCATTACTGAGGCACTAACAATTGGATGTTTAGTGCCACACTGTGCATTTTCTAGGATGTTAGAGGCAAATTTAAGGCAAATGGTAGGAAGAAATTAATCTGTCACAGCACAGCTAAATTGATTAAAGCTCTAACTTAAAGAGTCATTATTTTTCTGCTTCAGATATTTATTATGGGTCTTGCTACCATGTAGTCACTCCCCTCCACCCCCAGCCTCCCACCCATCCAAGCATAATTCTGTTGGAATTTTCTAGCTCTGGTGAAGTTTTGTTTATTTGTGGGAGATTGTCAAAGCAAAACTTCTGGTGTGTGTTTGGCATTTAAGAGGTCTGGGCATGATTTTATTTATGTCTTTGACAGTCTTTGGTTATCACCTTTCAATTTAGACTCGAAGACAGTTTCTCAGGAAAGAAGCTTGTATTTGAGTTGAAAGTTGAAAATGAAAATAGGGTTAATTTAAGCTTTTAAATTCTAGCACATTTCTTTCAAGTAGTACACTTTTCTTTTACAGTTATTCTTCCTATGGAAATCAAGGCAGCCAAGGTTATGGACAAGCACCACAAGTAGGTTAAATATAAATTGAGTTCTTTATAAATAGTTTTAATCTTAAATATGCAGTGAAACTTGTATTTACCTAAATTTCAGAGCTATTCTGGCTATGGGCAAACTACTGATTCTTCATATGGGCAGAACTATGGCGGCTACTCCTGTTACGGACAAAGCCAATCAGGTTGGACTGATTTGTTAAATTTGCTGTTTTAGAAATTTAAAATCAGAACCTTTCCTAAATGGTATATCTATTTAATCTTTAGGTTATTCACAGTCCTATGGTGGTTATGAGAATCAAAAGCAGAGCTCATATGGCCAGCAATCTTACAATAACCAGGCACAGCAAAACATGGAATCATCAGGAGGGTAAGGAAACAGTGAAAGTACTGAGGTGTTGGGAAGTGGAAATAACACTTTGGGTATTAAACAGCTTTCACTAACAAAGTCCCAGCTTTAAACTTTTTTTTTTTCCCAGAAAAGTGTTGATGGTGTATGAATTTCACAGTTTTGTATTATAAAGAATGTGGAGATTATCAATATTGATATTTGATTCTTATGATGTATTATTTGTACAATTAGTTTAGCTGTAAATGAATGCACATGATTTAAATGTTAAAATGTAAAATTTGAACCTCTGCTTTATACCTGAGATGAAATAAAAACCTGCCTATAAAAGGAGACTTATCAATGCTTACTTTTCATTTCCATTTTATTTTTTAACCATTTTAATGTATTTAATGTCCTTTTCAGGGGCAAAAATATTAAAGAAAAAAGTGCTAAAACCTATGCACTTATTTCAAATACCCTAAAAAATGTTTTAATTGTTAATATAGGTAGGTGAATATTAGCAATTTTACAGGTCTTATATATTTTTTAAAAATTTTCTGATTTGAGGAGCCTGTACTTATTAATTTTAGTAATAGCAACTTACTTTTTACTCTGCTTTACAAAGTACAAATGTAGGGAATACTATCCAGAAAGCGTGTTACATTAGAAGGCTCTTCAAGCCTGGTTAGTTTTAAATTTAAGGAGAACCTTTTCATAAGGATGCATTTTTGGTAATGTGACGTATAAATGTGGACCAAAGAGAAATGTTAGATTTGGTTTGACAGTCATTCTAAAGTGAAGGTCTAGGGTTCTGACCTTTGTGATGTGCTTTGGGTAGGGAGTTGGGGAACCGATCTTTATTAGATTGTTTTGATCATTTGATGCAGAGTAAGATGTGACTATTAAGTTGTGAGGCCATTTTTGTCCCCCCCCCACCTTTTTTTTTTTGAGTAAACATTAGAACTCAAATCCAATTAAGTGTTTCTTTCAACATTCCCATCCTGAGAGTAGGTAATTAATAGTCATATTGCTCAGAACATACTTAGAATTTTCTTTTTGAATTGCAAGAGAAAATAAAGCAGTCTCATTTGGTAGTTAGACTTTGTTTCAGTTAAAAAATGGCATCACAAAGCAAGTTCCTTCCTCTTACTCAGCAGATTAAAACTTTGAATGATTTATTGCTATTTTCTAAAATTTACTATTATTGAAGATGCTTAGAAGAATGTACTAAAGGTAAGGTTCTAAAGATAAGAAAATAGTCCCCAAAATATTATTAAATAATATTGTTGTTAAAACTGAGATAGAGCCTTTTACTGTAACTATTAAAAGGAGTCAGCACTTGCTGTGTCATGTTTGTTAAAGAGTCAGACATATTACTGTACTTTATGTCATCTTTAATTTTTTTTTTAATTCAAGGAGATGATAAAAACCATAGTGATTTTCTTGCTTCTCTACAGTTTTCAAAGGTGTGTGTGTTTTTTCTCATAATGTGACACCTCTTCAGTGATAGTAGAACTGTTGTTTGAAAGTCATTCCATTGGTGATAAGATTCTGTAGATAAAAGAGCTAAATGATTCCTACCAGAAAAGGGTAGTAAATGTGGATGAGGTCTAGCTGGGCAGGCCTCTTATAGCAATCAGTCTCAGTCAGCCTGCTGCAGTAAACAGTCCTTCTGTAAAATCGCTCAAGTTCTTGATTTCTGTTTAGCCAAGGTGGAAGAGCGCCTTCATATGACCAGTCAGACTATGGTCAACAAGATTCATATGACCAGCAGTCAGGCTATGATCAACATCACGGCTCTTATGCTGAGCAGTCAAATTATGATCAGCAGCATGATTCCTATAATCAAAACCAGCAGTCCTACCATTCACAAAGGGAAAATTACAGCCACCACACACAAGGTAAGATATGCTGACCTCTATTATTTTTCCTTTTTTCCCTTCATAGAATTGTGTATTGAATTCTGTATTAAAAGACCCACAGAGGATTTCAACTGTTTGTAAGAATTTAGAGTCACCCTGAACATATGTTCTGTCTCATGTCCATCAAAACTAGTTTATTAGATTGATATTTCTGAACTTCTTGGAGACTCCAGATGGTCACGTGATTTTTTGCTGGCTGAGTTTTTGAATTTCCTTTGTTGTCTCAGTCAACTGATCATTTGACAATGAATGCTGCTGCTACCAGTTCTTTTTTATAATTTAATTTAATTTTTAAACATTTTTTATTTTTTGGCCGCACTGTGTGGCATGTGGGATCTTAGTTCTCTGACCAGGGATCGATCCTGTGCCCCCTGCAGTGGAAGCACGGAGTCTTAACCACTGGACCTCCAGGGAAGTCCATGCTACCAGTTATCTTGGTACTGGTGCTGTATGTGATTTGAGGAAATAATGATCCTATATTAGCCTTCTCTAACCTCAACTAAGAAGGACCAGTCATTCTTTCTTTTATATGTATCATTTTATATATATCATGATATTTAGGAATCTGATCAGCCATAAAAATGAATGCTTCAAGGGCAAAGGTCCTGCCTTACTCATTTTTGTACCTGCTCGATAAATATTTGTTGAATAGTTGAATGAATGAACAAGTGAATGAGTAAGAGTGGAAGCTCATTCACTGAATATCTTCTTCATTGAATATATTCACTGAATATCTCTCAGTTTGAAAATCTAGTTATTCCTTGTCTGTGTTTGATTTACACTGAAATATTTTCGACATGAAAAATAACTTTTAAGATTAGCGTATTTTTTTAAAGTATTTATTGATTGATTGATTGATTTGGTTGTACCAGGTCTTAGTTGCAGCTTGTGGGCTCCTTAGTTGTGGTAGGTGGGCTCCCCAGTTGTGGCTTGCCAGCTCCCTAGTTGTGGCATGTGAACTCCTGGTTGCGGCATGCATGTGGGATCTAGTTCCCCGACCAGGGATCGAACCCGGGCCCCCTGCATTGGGAGCGTGAGCCTTAACCACTGCGCCACCAGGGAAGTCCCTAAGATCAGGATATTCTTTTAATTTATTAGAGTTCTGTACCTAATGTACTTTACTCAAACTACTCCATATTATCTTCACATCAAATGGTGATATCCACATCACCATTTTGCTGTCTGACTTTGGTAGAATGGAATTTGACACACATATAAGTCTCATACATTTAATTCCAGATGGTGTTATGTTGACTTGCATTTGAGTTTTGTGCACATGTGCCATTTTCTGAAGGTCACAGGTGACCTAAAGAGCTATTTAATATTATGTTGTGGAAAGCCTTTGTCAGAAATTTCAAGTTGTTTATGTATGTATGTATTAATTTTCTTTTTTGTAGATGACCGTCGTGATGTGAGTAGGTATGGAGAAGATAATAGAGGATATGGCGGGTCACAGGGAGGAGGTAGAGGGCGTGGGGGATATGACAAGGATGGAAGAGGTCCTATGACAGGATCAAGGTAAGTTTTTAGGTACAGATGTCTACATTTCTTCTCTCTCTCTTTTTTTTTTTTTTGTTGTTACTTAGCTGGTTCGATTCCATCATCTGATTTAGTTAAGAGGCCTATAAAAGATTATGTTGTAGAGAAGAGGACAGAAATTCAAAATTTATTTTCAGTCTTAAGATGTCACATAAATTACCTCAAAATAGGCTTTGTTAGCCGTTAGTTTATGTGGTATATATTAAATACCAATGGAGAAAAGTCCCCTACTATGGTGTGGTTAAACCACTTAACTATGTTTTTCCTGCCAGAGCTATTGACTCTAAACTCCTTTAAAAGATGACTCTGGGAAATCCAAGTGTCTTATATGTAGAAAATACAAGGTAAGTTAATTCTAGATTGGAAGGTGGAGAGGCTGTTCTTTAATCTTGAATCCCCTTGGGAAGGGAAAATATTAGGAGGCAACAGCAGATTATAGATTTGGGGTTGGCAAATGAGAGAAAGATTTTATGTAACTGAACTGTTTTGTCCCCATTCTTAAGTAAACAATTATTGAGATAATTAGTGCAATGTCACATACCGTTGCATATTTTGTCTAGACTAAGCTGTGGAAAAGGAATGACTTTTTAATTCAGCTTTCCTTTTCTCCATTGTTAGTGTTATCAGGTTTTGGTATTTATGGCATATGTTATGAAAGGTGGCTTTAAAATTACTTTCAAATATATGTGTAAGTCTAGCGCTTTTGCTCTAAAAATAGGAATGAAAAAGTAATTGACATTTATTGTCCTCAGATGAGGTTTGTAGGTTGCACATTTCATGTGTAAAATATACAGGCTTAAAAGATAATTTGTGTTCCTTGGGAATTGAAATTGTCAGCCTGTTAACTGACAATATTATATCAATACCAGGTCACTCTTTTGCTTCTTAGGGACTGTTGTCTGTTCCCTGAGGTGACCTGAGAAAATCAGTTACATACAGCACTGTTAATTTTTCAAGTGAGCCAGGAATTTGATCTCATTGACTTTCTCTCTGTTTAGTGTATAGTGCTTTGGTCTGGCAAATCTAAAGTCTAAACATATTTGATAAATTTTTATAAGACTTGAACATTAAATGTCTTTTGATTGATAGCCGAAGTCAATTTATTAAGGTAAAACAAGTATATTGTATGCCTCTTCATTATCATGTGGATGTAAGTGAACGACGTAGAGTGGTATGGTGCTTACTCTCTACCTAATAGCCTCGCTCCCTCAAACAGAATCCCAAACAAGATAACTAACAGGTATATGTGATTTTCTGGTTAATGTGTTTTAGATAATTGGCTGCCTTGGGATGCTATACGTTTTACAGCATATCATAGGTTTAATTTTCTTCATAAGGAAGTTATAATTATATCTATAGATTATCTCTGAAACTATGACAGTGTCTGACGGAGAATGGTAGAACCCCACTTTTCAGGAGGAGGAGGGTAGGGAAGTCTTTAAAAGTATGTTTTCGTTTTTGAGAGATGACTTATCTTAGAATCAGAGTTGAAAGGACCTTGAGTGATCCTCCTGCTAAAAGAGGGAAGATCTGTATCTTAACCAACCCTGGGCATACCAGTTTTAAGCACTTCGATAAACCTCTTTGGCAACATTTCAGTATAATTTTTGGCCCAGGTACTGAATCATGAACTAAGTTTTTGAGTTTCAAATCTTTTTATTTAACTTTAGAACCTCTTCAAACAAAATCTTGTGTAGAAGCCCAGGATGTATTAGGTCAAAATGATGGTGATCTGGTTCAAGTCAGGGTAGGGTTTTTGGGGGAGAGGTCTTACCCAGTTGCTGTCTGTATACTCCCTCCCTCTCCCCACCCCACCCCCTTAGCCAGTAAATGGAATGTGCATGAAAGGCCTTTTTAGGAAATTTATGTGGATGATTATACTTACTCTCTATATTGGATGGGCAAACTTTTTATGTGAAAGGCCACATAGTAAATAATTGAGGCTTTGCAGGCCATGCGGTTTCTTTTGCAACTGCTCAGCTCTGCTCCTGTATAAATGAATAAACATGGTGGTGTTCAATAAAACTTCATTTATGGATACTGAAATACGAAGTTCATATAATTTTCATGTGCCACAATATCTTGTTCAGGATGTGATTTTTAGCTTATTTACAGGGGTGAAGTGTTTCAAATTAAAAAAAAAAAAAAAAAAAAAGCCCAGTTTCAGGGCTTTTTTTCCCCTTACACTTAGTTTTACATTTAAGTACCAGAAATACCCAAACATTTTTTGTTAGTCTTCATCAACACTCCCATTTGTGTTTGTAATCATCTTACTTAAAAATAGCAAGGTTGAAAATATGATCCTTTCAGGGCTGTTTGAAGAATATCTGGCATTAGTTGGGTTTATAATTAAAGAAGGGGCACAGTGTGCAGGTGAAAGTTTGATGTGTGGTAAAGGATATGACATTCTTAGACTCAAGTTGTATGATTGCTTGACTGCAGGAAGAATTCAGACCAAAGGAAGCTGTCAGCTTTCCAATTTTGGAAGAGAAACATGAAGACTATAGGGACTATAGGAAACAGTGTTTTTCTTTGAAAAAGCAGTTGCAGGAAAAGAGATTGAATTTCTAATTGTTATCTAAAGTAGATCAGTGGCCTCCTACTGGACTAGAAGCTTAAGGCCATACATTTTCTCAGTGCTTTTAACTTTAGCATTGTGCTGAATGTATTGCAAAATTACTAGAACTTTATAGATAACCATTTTCCATTATTAGCATGTCATCAAGTTAAGTAGATTTTTTAGGCTTTAATATCTCAAGTCTCAAAAAAGTTATCTTAAATTTTGAATGTCTTCTTATAAGAGTTTTTTTGTTTTTGCGGTACGCGGGCCTCTCACCGCTGCGGCCTCTCCCATTGCGGAGCACAGGCTCCGGACACGCAGGCTCAGCGGCTGTGGCTCACAGGCCCAGCCGCTCCGCGGCATGTGGGATCTTCCCAGACCGGGGCTCAAATTCGTGTCCCCTGCATGGGCAGGCGGACTCTCAACCACTGCGCCACCAGGGAAGCCCTTATAAGAGTTTTTGAATAGCTCTCTTAAAAATGTGCATGTGTGCTGGTGATAGTCCCGCCAGTGCTGCCCAATATAAATATAATGTGGGTCAACTGTGAGCCATATGTGTAATGTAAAATTTTCTAATAGCCACATTAAGAAAAATAAACAGCTGAAGTTAATTTTGATAATACATTTTATTTAATCTAACATCACAAATATTTTATGTAATGAGTATAAAATTATTGAGATAATGCACATTCTTTTTTTTATACTAAGACTTTGAAATCCATTTTGCATTTTACATTTAGAGTACATCTCAATTTAGACTCTCCATATTTCAAAAGGTCAGCAGTCACATATGGCTAGTAAATGTTGTATTGGATAGTGCAGCTCTAGAATGGTAGATTCTTGGTCTTCTGAAATGTTGGTAAATTACTAGTATGAACAATCAAACACAGAACAGTTTTTAAAAAACTAATCTTTTTCAATATTTAGCTAAGTTCCTTTTTCTCTCTGTGTATTGGATTTTCTGGGAATAAAGATTCCTATATTGTCCTTTTACTTCTTGGCAGTTTTAGTCCTTGAATACAGATATATTTGGATTTTTAAAAATTAAATTTTGGGAATAGAGACTCTGTCAAAGTATATTTTCTTTCTTGACAAGCACCTGAAATTAAATCTGACTGTCGTCTCTAAATATGTAATGCTGTAACAGTGAAAGAACCCTCAGAGTCTACCCTAGAGTAGGCTGCTCATTGTGGTTTTGAACTTGGGACGATTTCTGTAGTTGAGTCAAGAATATACAATTGATTTTCCTATGCGGGGGGCACTCAGCCATAAATTTTGAGTATTCTTATGTCTCTAGTAAATACCTTTACTTCTTTACATTAAAGTGTCCTTACTTCAGAAATTCTTTATGTGTACAAGTTTGTTTCTTTTTCTGGGAGGAAAACAAATTTGTTGTGGCAACATCTTGACTCAGATGTTCACATGCCTTTGTGTCTTAATTTGCTAGTGGGGCCTTAACTTAGTTTATGGAAAAGGGACATGTAACTTGGCTGCAGATTTGAAGAAAGATTCTTAACCACAGGCCCATCTTCTGTTAACTGATTTAATAGTGGTACTATTTGAGGTTTATTTACTGTGTTTAATATAATAAATTTCCTAGTAAGGAACTATAATTAATTAATATGAAATTTCTTAATAAGGAAAGAGAAAAGCGACTGAAACATTGGAACTTGAAAGAAAGCCTCACATAAAATTATAGGTCATCCAGACCAGTGCTTCTCTAACTGTAATGTACATATGAACTCCTTGGGAATCTTACTAAAATGCAGATTCTGATTTAGTAGGTGTGGGATGAGCTTGCTTTTCTGAGATACTCCCAGGTTTTGCCTTTGCTGCTATTCCATAGACCACCTTTCAGGTAGTAAGGGTGTAGACCATTATTTTGCAAAGGAGGAAGCTGAAGCCTAGGGAGAATTACTGACTTGTCCAAATTTTCAAGATTGATTAGTGATAGTTAAGACTATACCCTGAGACTCCTACTTTGAAGACTAGTACTTTTTCGAATGTACTTATGGGTGTTTCCATATTTACGGCCATTGTGTTTGAAGTGTTCAGCTGCTGAATTTTCAAAGGAAATGCTCAGTAATGATGACTTAAGTTAAAATGCCATTGTATGGAGGAATAGAAAATTATAAACATATAAAAGTGTCATTTGTTTTATATCCTTTATATTTTACCAGGGGTATGTCCTTTTTTAAAAAATTGTTCAAAGTTATATTGCTGGCCAGAATAGAAATTTTAGGAACTACTTGATATATGAAATTGCATATTTTCCCTCCATTGTGGTCAGATAAACAATTTGGTACTTGGTTAAGTTGGCAGCAGAATAATTAAGTGGTGCCTCTTCCAGCACTTAATTGTGCAAATATCCTATTTAAAAAAAAAATACTTTATCCTGGGTACTTTAACGTCCTGACATAGGAATGTGGGTTTAATATATTCTTTTTTAAAAAAAATTTTATTTATTTTTGGCTGCATCGGGTCTTTGTTGCTGCACGCGGGCTTTCTCTAGTTGCAGCGAGCGAGGGTTACTCTTCGTTGAGGTGCGCGGGCTTCTCACTGCGGTGGCTTCTCTTGTTGCGGAGCACGGGCTCTAGGTGTGCAGGCTTCAGTAGCTGTGGCTCGCAGGCTCTAGAGCGCAGGCTCAGTAGTTGTAGCACACAGGCTTAGTTGCTCCGCAGCATGGAGGATCTTCCTGGACCAGGGCTCGAACCCCCTGTCCCCTGCATTGGCAGGCGGATTCTTAACCACTGCACCATCAGGGAAGCCCGATTTAATATTTTCACTAGCTCTTTTTTCATCATTTTTAGAATTCTCATGATCATCTTTGAAGAAACCTGAGATATCTTGTTTCTAATAAGATTTTCAGCAATTTAATCTCAGAACTCTGTTTGGCTTCCTTTCCTTAAAGAGTTAAGCTGTGATATATAGGCCATTTAGAAGTATGGGTTGGTGGGAGGGCTTGGGTGATGTTCTGAAAGAGAGGTCTTAGACACTCAATAGGAAACTATATATATGAAAGACCTGAGCTTCGCTTTGTCTGCATAGCCTTGAAATATTGTTATTCTCCTTTTTAGATTTCTTGGGCATCAAATAAAAATTAATGGCGAGTTAAGTTGCGTGTGTCCATACCTATGCTAGTTGCAAGGGAATTTTTTTTTACGTCGAGGTAGTAGAATAGACTTCTAAAGAAAAAATTCTTTCTCATTTAGTCAGAGTGGTTTTTCTCAGGATGGCTCAAGAAAGGCCGTCTAGAGGGCAGGGTTATTACTAAAGCAGAGGCTTTTAAGCAGTGAAGAGACATTAGTATATTGGATTAGTTTCTTGGGTTATAGTAGAAGATTAGTAGTATTAGAAAACTAGATATCACCATCTGAAAACTTCGGGTGTTTTTGTATCCATGTCAGCACATGAATCTTAGAGGATTACATAATTCAGTTAAGAGAAACAAGCTTTCAATGTATGAGCATTTAAAGAGTTTCTTGATAAGAGAGATCTTAGATTTCTTACATAAAGCTATGCACACAAGGGCCATTGACTTACCTGGCAGTGGAAATTGCCAAATAAAGTCATTTTCTTGTGGAGTATGTAGCATTCTGTCTCTGATATGGTCTACTGATTGGTGTACAAGAGCATTCGGCAGCATGAATGTCAGTAGCTCTGCTGTGAAGAGAGCTAGCATGTTGCAGTGGGCATGGAATAGGAGGGCAATTTAAAGTTATGCTTTCTTTTAGTGCTCATTTTACCAGATATCTGAATGATTTGAATTTTTAAGACCGCTTTCATTCAGTCTCACTTTTGTGTATATTTGTACCTCACTTTTTTCTTCATCTCATAAAAACCCACCGTTTGGTGTCACAGTAGAACGTAGTGCTCAAGTTTTTACCTCTCCCATTCTGCTATCAAAATTTTAATCTTGCTTTATATTTTTCTCCTAGTCTTTTTCTCATATTTAACAAAAATATCCCCTTTAACAAAAATATTTCCCTTTAAGGGAATATTGATATTCATCTTGAATTCTTAAACTTTTAATAAAACTTAATTTATATATTTACTTTGTGAATCTGTGATGGTTGCAAGGATTTTGGAAAATTTTTTTTTAACATCTTTATTGGAGTATAATTACTTTACAATGGTATGTTAGTTTCTGCTTTATAACAAAGTGAATCAGCTATACATATATCCCCATATCTCTTCCCTCTTGCATCTCCCTCCCTCCCAGCCTCCCTATCCCACCCCTCTAGGTGGTCACAAAGCACCGAGCTGATCTCCCTGTGCTATGCAGCTGCTTCCCACTAGCTATCGGTTTTACTTTTTTTTTTTTTTTCCGGTTTTACATTTGGTAGTGTATATATGTACACACCACTCTCTCACTTTGTCCCATTGACTTTTCATGCCTTGGTTATTATTACTGTTTTAAAATGATTTCTTTCCCCTTGGAAAGAATGTTTAGCATTCTTCCTCTTGTGCCTCCAGTTTAAGTGGATTTGAATATTATCCCTTTGGCTTGGGGTTGGGAAAATTTTAAAATAAGAGTATATTAGGTATGTTCTGTAGTAAGCTTGAAAAGGCACCCTTGTGGAAATAGATCCTTGGGGAAACATTTAGGTAAAAACAACATTTTGAAGTCTATGAAATGAAATTTACTGGAAAGTTAGAGGTGCTACTGTTTTCCTGGGCGCTCTACTTGTGACAGTTAAGTATAGATTGAGCCCAGGGCTCAGCACATTAGAGACCTAAGGAAGAAATCATTTCTTCAATTTTTCCTCTGCAGTGGTGGTGACCGCGGTGGCTTCAAAAATTTTGGTGGTAAGTGCTGAGTATCCCAAAATGTTTCAGTGGAAATGCTATATAAACCTAAAAGCCACCAATATCCCGCAGACGTAGTCTAAGCCCTTTCTTACTCTGTTGAGGCTGGTGTGTGTTGTGTGCTTAAAAAAAAATTATATATATGCATATATATATCTCAAAATATTAAAAAGACGAAGTTGATCTCAAATAGTCCAATGGGTTTCTACACAGTGAATTTGCATGAAAGAGTCTGGTGACCAATGAATGAGACCTTCACTGGATTTTGTCAATATGTTTTTTAATAAAGGTAGCTGACATGGTGTTTTTAAATTATTACGGTTTTCCAATCAGCCTTCACAACCAGAACTTAACAAAAGTGATACTAGCGTAATGCCAAAGTGGCTGGTGCCGTCTGGGACAAGTTTAAGGGAATATTGACATTCATCTTGATTTCTTAAACTTTTAATAAAACTTAATTTATATACTTACTTTGTAAATCTGTGATGGTTACTTACAAGGATTTTGGAAGTATTGACTTTTCATGCCTTGGTTATTATTACTGTTTTTAAATGATTTCTTATGAGTTGCCTTAAATAGCTTTCTTTTTCTTTTTCTTTTTCTTTTCCCTTAGGTCACAGGGATTATGGACCCAGACCAGATGCTGGTAAGGTTTATGGTAGTTTGTGACTCTGCCATTAAAAGAATGTTAGTTTTCCATTTTTTCAAAGGAGAAGTGTGTGTGTTTGGAGGAGTTAGTACAGGAGGAAGATTTGATTTGATAATGCTGCCAGAACCAGGGAGCTTCACTTCTAAAGATGTACCAGCAAGAAAAGTTCAGGGGGATTGATTGGAAAGTTTGCTAGGAAAAATTACTATGTTTGTGGTTTCCCATGCTCTCTACTTTTTCTTTTGTGAAGAAATACTTGATTTTGTACTGCTAATTAGCATTATTTGTTTAATTACTGCAAATCAAGTATGAGAGAATTGGTATGATTGGGGAATTAGAAGTAGAATAGCTGTGTTTAAGAAAATATTACAATGGATTGATAGTCTGGTCAGTGGGCCTAAGAAACCTGAATTCATATATGAGAGAATTGTCTTACTCTGGGCAGAGGTCACTAATTTCTTTTCTTTTCTTTTTTTTTTCTTTTTTACAAAACATCTTTCTTTCTACGTGTGCCTTTCTTTTTGTTTTTTTTTTTTTTGGCTGTGTTGGGTCTTGGCTGCTGCGCGTGGGCTTTCTCTAGCTGTGGCGAGCGGGGGCTACTCATTGTTGCAGTGCACGGGCTTCTCATTGCAGTGCCTTCTCTTGTTGCGGAGCAGGGGCTCTAGGTGCGCGGGCTTCAGTAGTTGCGGCACATGGGCTCAGTAGTTGTGGCTCGGGCTCTAGAGCACAGGCTCAGTAGTTGTGGCGCATAGGCTTAGTTGCTCCACGGCATGTGGGATCTTCCCGGACCAGGGATCGAACCCGTGTTCCCTGCATTGGCAGGCAGATTCTTAACCAATGTGCCACCAGGGAAGTCCTCAGAGGTCACTAATTTCATGTACCTTTATATTTTCAAATGAAATTCAAGGCTGCCTGGAGCCTTTTGAAAGTTATGTAGAGATTAAAAATCTATTTGAGCCAAATTTTTTTTTTAATTAATTAATTTTAATTAATTATTTATTTTTGGTTGCATTGGGTCTTCGTTGCTGTGCGCTGGCTTTCTCTAGTTGCGGCGAGCAGGGGCTACTCTTCGTTGCAGTGCGCGGGCTTCTCATTGCAGTGGCTTCTCTTGTTGTGGAGCACGGGCTCTAGGTGTGTGGGCTTCAGTAGTTGTGGCACACGGGCTCAGTAGTTGTGACTCGCGGGCTCTAGAGTGCAGGCTCAGTAGCTGTATATATTGAAATCAGAACTTTTGTTTTTATTAAGATGCTAAAGTATTCTATATGGATGGCAATTTCTGAATTATCCCTTGATGGACTGAATTTATGTGCATCTTTCTTGTTTTGTTATACTAATCCAAAAGTGTGCATGTAAGGTAAGGTGTGTGTCAAGGTGCCCCTACTCTCTGGTATATATAAAGCTTATTGCAATGAATGGGAAACCAGCAATTCTGCTTGGCTTGCTTGGAAGTTCAAGGTGTCAGATTTGGGCAGTTTTCTACTAGAAAGCTTTAAAAGTATTGATTAGCCAGAAAGAATTAAAACTCTCCAAAGAAAGGAATGCTACTTTATACTAACTTTCTTCATCTCTTACTGAGCTTGAGTCCTGTATCTGAATCTGAAGAGTGAGATTTGTAAGGTTTCCCTTAATTGGTCTATGTATTTGACATAGTGTGGACTTGATCCACTTTACGTGAAGTTTAGTTGTCAGAATTGACCTACCAAATAACTGTTATGACCACTTTGCATGTTTATCTAAGAGGTTTCATGTATTGGTCCTTTTTCCTTTTGGTCACAGAAATAGTTGAATATTGAATAATAAATTATTATTCTTGATTACTAAATAGGATGTAGTAAACCTAAGGAATATGTAAAATTAATCATGGTTTTTTTTCCCCCCATAGATTCAGAATCTGATAATTCAGATAACAACACAATCTTTGTACAAGGACTTGGGGAGGGTGTGTCTACAGATCAAGTGGGGGAGTTCTTTAAACAAATAGGAATTATCAAGGTGAGTAAAAAATTGGCTTATGTTGAAAATCTCATAATTATCGACATATTCTGGTTAAGATACATAGGTTACATAATAAGCCCATACTCCAGTAAGGCTTGTCTCTTAAAGTTCCCTGATGCACATGCTCACCCATGTCTGTAGGCCTTTGCTAAGTTTGCTAAAATACATGAAGATTTTTATTCCTCGCTTGTGTGTACCTTTCCACAGCCTTCCACAGCTTTGGCTTTCAATCTTAGGACTCTAAACATAGTCTCTGCCTAGCTCCTAAAATTGTGAGAACCAAATGAAATTGTGAAAACATTTTTATATTCTGAAATGCCAACATATGAAAACCCAAGTTATTACTAACAACTTTTTATGTTGGTATTTAATGTCTGCTATATATTTGCCCAATATAATAATGCTTTATTTCATAACTTTATTGTACTTAAGTGTCTCATGCACTGTTTGTTTCATGCATATATTTTCATCTCCCAACTAGAAAGCATTTAGATTAGTGTTAGTAGATTGAAGCATTTGCCTGATACCAGTTTGCAGTTGCTCTTGTTTTGGTGTCCGTGGAATTACTTTTTTTTCCTCCTTCTTGGAGAGTAAAAATTTCTTAAGAAATTATTAATTACACATGAAATTTGTAAAAAATTCACACAGTTCTTGTCTTCCACTCCCTTCTCAACAAAATCCAGTGTGTACGCCTTAATGGTAATTTATTTATTTGCTTGGTGAACGTTCTTCCTGGTCTTTTTTTTTTTTTTAAGTTTTACAAGGTATATATTTATATGAAGTATTATCTGTTTTCTTTTTTGTGGGTTTAAAGAAATTATACATGGATAAAACAGTATATACTGTGTATCATTTTTTTAGTTTGTTTTTCACTTAATGTATTTTAGAGAGTTTTCTTTTTCAGAACCTACAGATAACTTCATTTTTATGTTAAGTTGATAGTATTTATTGTATGGATATGTAAATTCCTTTAAAAAATAAAATTTTAATTACCTATGTGGTTCATGATCACTTTTTCTTAAAATACTGACACCCACTTGTTTGTTCCTCAGACAAATAAGAAGACTGGAAAACCAATGATAAATCTGTACACAGACAAGGACACAGGAAAGCCAAAAGGGGAGGCAACAGTATCATTTGATGACCCTCCTTCAGCTAAGGCAGCCATTGACTGGTTTGATGGTATACCTCATTCATATAGTTTCTTTTTTTTTAAATTTATTTATTTGGTTGTGCTGGCTCTTGGTTGTGGCAGGCGGGCTCCTTAGTTGAACTTGCCGGCTCCTTAGTTGAAGCAGGCAGGCTCCTTAGTTGCGGCTCCAGGGCTCCTTAGTTGCGGCATGCATGTGGGATCTAGTTCCCTGACCAGGGATCGAACCCGGGCCCACTGCATTGGGAGTGCAGAGTCTTATCCATTGCGCCACCAGGGAAGTCCCTCATTCATACCGTTTCAACGTGTGGTTTGGATAAATGTTTTCTAGTATTGAAGTCAAAATATGTTCTCGTAGACGGTGATTATCTTCATGTTTACTTTTTTAGATATTCTATTGAGAATACAGGCCAGAGTTTTTACATACCTTTAGAAATGAGATGAACTCTGTCTAAAAGATTTCCTTATGTCATGCTTTGTGCTTAAGGCCACCCTGATAGAGATGTAGAGGGTTGGCCTGGTTGACTATATTCTTTTTAAATTTAGATTAATTTCCCTTAAAATATAATCTTAATACATACTTAGAAGAAACAGTAAGACTTTTTTTCCCCCTGAAAATAAGAAAATATGGGAGAGTAGAAGAAAGGAGTAAAGCATCCATAGTTCTCTACATAGAGATAACTACTGGTATTAACTTTTCCTTCCAGTTAGTTTTTTTTAAATAAATAAATTAATTAATTTTTGGCTGTGTTGGGTCTTTGTTGCTGTGCGTGGGCTTTTTTTCTCTAGTTGCAGCGAGCGGGGGCTACTCTTCGTTGTGGTGTGCAGGCTTCTCATTGTGGTGGCTTCTCTTGTTGTGGAGCACGGGCTCTAGGCACGTTGGCTTCAGTAGTTGTGGCAGGCGAGCTCAGTAGTTGTGGCTCGCAGGCTCTAGAGCACAGGCTCAGTAGTTGTGGTGCACGGGCTTAGTTGCTCTGTGGCATGTGGGATCTTCCTGGACCAGGGCTTGAACCCGTGTCCCCTGCATTGGCAGGAGGATTCTCAACCACAGTGCCACCAGGGAAGCCCCTTCCTTCCACTTTTTTAAAATAGTTTATCATTATACTCCAAATGTAGTTTTGTCTCATGCTTTTTTTCACTTAACGTCTTAACATAGTCATTTCCCCATGTTATTATAAATTCACTGTTTTTTTTGTACCCTAATTTAATAATAACTAACACTTACTGCATGTTTACTGTGGTTTATGAGCTAGGTATGGTTCTAAGAACTTTATGTGCGTTAACTCAGTTTGATCTTCACAGTAACCCTATAAGATGTACCCTTTTATTACCATTTTACAGATGATGAAACTCAGGCACAGAGAAGATAAATAATTTCCAAGACCACAGAATAAGTGGCAGGGTCAGGACTTAAACTCAGGCAGTCTAGCACCATTGTCTGTGAAGTGCTAAACTATGCTGGATTGACAGGCACTTGTGGTCCCTTCCAGTTCCAAGATTATTGCACCTGTGTCTTTTAAGACATAATTGCATTTCTTTACTTTTTCACAGATGAGGTTATGATAACTCTGTCTTCACCTCCATTTTCTTTACTTTTTTGCCCTAATCAGGCCCCATCACCTTGCTCTTGAAGGCTAGGTCCATTCTCCCTCACTTTTCTGCTTGTGTCATAGTTTCTGTGAATCATAAAACTATCATAGCTTATGATATGTTAAAAAAATTATTGTGCCTTTCCCCCATAGGGCAAATGAGCCTCTTAACAGTAACTCCATAGTTCAGCTCTCACCAGATCTTTTTACAGCTTTTAAAATACTGATCCATGGGTTTCGTATTTAAAAGTGCTTGTCATACCATCTGACATTGTGGAAGGTTGCCAGTCACAACAATTAGGACTTCGGTGAGAGTGCTAAGACTCCTGGATTTATAACTATTTTATGACTCCTTGGGCACCTTTTCCTTATATGTCAGTTCTCTTATTTAATATAAAGTGAAAATTTCTGTCTCTAAGGCCCTGGGACAGCAGAATATGTGTATGTATGCATGTATATAAGTAATCACATATGCACACTTTTTTTTTTTTTTTTTTTGTGGTATGCGGGCCTCTCACTGTTGTGGCCTCTCCCGTTGTGGAGCACAGGCTCTGGACGCGCAGGCTCAGTGGCCATGGCTCACGGGCCCAGCCGCTCCGTGGCATGTGGGATCTTCCCGGACCGGGGCACGAACCCGTGTCCCCTGCATCGGCAGGTGGACTCTCAACCACTGCGCCACCCGGGAAGCCCTGCACACATTATTTTTAAAGATACTACTTGTCTAAGGTAGAAAACATTTCAAACGGTACCAAGAGTATATAGTAAAAAATGAGTTTCCTTTCCACCTTTTCACCTACTGGAGTTAAGCACAATAGGCAGTGTATAGACAGGCATATGTGTGCACATGCATGCACATACACACTCATTCCCTTTAAAAAAAAGAAATGGTAGCATACTACATACATTGTTCTGTACTTGGCTTTTTTCATGTAAAATTTTAGATGGTTGTTTTTTTTTTGTTTTTTGTTTTTTTTGCTTAGTAAGAAATGACTGTCTCCTTGTGACAGATCTGCTGTATTTAGTAGATTGTGTCATGTTCTAGTACAGTTACCTTGACTCTTTGGAACACTAGTGTGTTTGAATTTCTGTGAGGACATGTCAGTTATTCCTCTGAAACTAAAAATTTGTAAGTTTTATATTTTTGAGAGGTGGAGATGTAGAATAGCATTTCTGCAAAACCATTTCTTTTTTTTTTTTTTTAGGAAAAGAATTCCATGGCAACATCATTAAAGTGTCTTTTGCCACCAGAAGACCTGAATTCATGAGAGGAGGTGGAAGTGGAGGTGGGCGACGAGGTAAAATACTTATTGCTCACAGGCCTGGGTATTACACAGAAGGTTTGGATTTGAGTCCATGTTCTGTCCCTGTTGTGTGAACTTGCTACTACTTCTCTCTCCCTATCGGTCTTTTTCCTTCTATCTTAAAAGTGAGGTACAGAATAGGAGATTAGGTAAATAAGGTGTCGTAATAGCTAAGAAATTGGTGGAAGAAGGTTCCAGAAATCTCTTTGGAAAGCTATATAAAGCAGTTTGTTATTCACCTGGACATTAGGAGGTAGTTGATTAAATGGTACCTAATTAGGTAGTTAATCTGACCAGTTTGGGAGTTCCCTGATATGTTGATAGTTACTTGTAACTCTTTCATTTCCATTGTGTCTAATTCCTTAAATTTGGAATATGTCTTCTCACTTAACCTTTATCCCTGAGATTCTGAAACTAAGGAGGGCATTATAGAAAGTGGACTTCGAAGTTTTTTAGTGCATTATTTGCACTTAAATGTGTGCCTTGGGGTCTTCTTCCACATCTCCTGCATTGACTAAATAAGTAAAGCCCCAAATCAAAGAATCATGGAGTCCTGCCATAAGGGGTTAATTTGAGGGGGTGCTGCCCAGTTATTGATGAACACTTGCTCTTAGTTCTTTCGTCTGATGGTTTTCCTCTGCTTTGTTAATGTCTGCCACTGATTCCTCCCCACTCCTTACTTCCCCCAGGCCGTGGAGGATATAGAGGCCGTGGAGGCTTTCAGGGGAGAGGTGGAGACCCCAAAAGTGGGGACTGGGTTTGCCCTAATCCGTAAGTATACCATTTATTTTGGTAGATGTAAGAGTTGGGATTGGGGTTGGAAGGTACAGGAGGGGGTTCTGAATCCATTGGAAACTATTGAGCATTTTATTTTCCTCCTTTCTCAGGTCATGTGGAAATATGAACTTTGCTCGAAGGAATTCTTGCAATCAGTGCAATGAGCCCAGACCAGAGGACTCTCGTCCCTTAGGAGGAGGTGGGTCAGCCTTTAACAGCATCTGCATGCTATTAATCTTCTGACTGGCATTAAGGAGACTTTCCATTATTCTGCTGGCCTTACTAGTTTGCATTTCTGCCTTGCAGATTTCCGGGGAAGAGGCTACGGTGGAGAGAGGGGCTACAGAGGTCGTGGGGGCAGAGGTGGAGACCGAGGCGGCTATGGTGGAGACCGAAGTGGGGGGGGCTATGGTGGAGACAGAAGTGGCAGCGGTGGCTACGGAGGGGACAGAAGTGGGGGTGGTTATGGGGGGGACCGAGGAGGTGGCTATGGGGGGGACCGTGGTGGTGGCTATGGAGGAGACCGAGGCGGCGGCTACGGAGGAGAGCGAAGTGGGGGGGGCTACGGAGGAGACCGTGGTGGTGGTGGCTACATTGGGGACCGAAGTGGAGGCTACGGAGGAGACAGGAGTGGCGGCGGCTATGGAGGAGACCGAGGTGGCTATGGAGGCAAAATGGGAGGAAGGTGAGTATTAGAATGTACATACTAACCTTTGTACCTCACTGCTCTTAGATTTTAGAGTCTGAGCCCTTTTCATCACATTTTCTTCCTGTCCAGTTTTTTAGAACTTGAATTTCCCATTGTCAACTCTTTCAGTTAGGTTGGAGAAGATCCGTTTAGTTTCCTGTTTAGCAATTCCTAAAATTTGTTTTGGAAATTCTTATTCATGATCTTTATATTTGGATGAATGTAGGTAAATGTGTGTGTATTCTTTCTCATAGCTAAAGATAATTGAGATTGAGAGATGATTTGAAACTGTATGTAAATCAGGCATTCTTAATCTAAGTGAGGGGAGAGCACACCTTTTATAGGAGTGTGCTTTTATAGGAGTGTGCTTTTTTTTTTAGCAAATCACATGTGCTACCTTGCAGTTGTTTCTCTGGAGATTCTGTTACACCTTTTCCAGATGAAAATCACTGGTGGTACTGATGGGAGTGTGCTATGCACGTGAAAGCTGTAGAGGCAAAAAAAGTTGAATAACCAGTGATGTAAAATAACTTCAGTTACTGTGCCAGAGACAATATAGGGTAGCAAGAATTAGTAAAGCATGTAGTTAAGAGCACAGAGTTTGGAGACAGACTGTCTTCTTTCAAATCCTGGCTCCACCACTTACTAGCTGCTTGATAAGCAAGTTACTTAACCCTTTGGAGCGTCAGTATTCTCATCTGTAAAATGGGGCTAATGATATCTCCTTCGTGGAGTTGCATTAGATTATGTTACAACGGTTGCCATGGTAACCATGCCATGCTGTGGGGCCATGGTAATCACTGTATAATTGTTAGCTATTAGTAATCATCATCTATTAAACACTTCTTACTGTGTGGCAAATCCTGTGAAAGTGTCTTTGTATACTTTAGTTCTAGTCCTTCTGTCAACCCCAGAGGTAGATGTACTTGCCATTTTACAGAGTTAGAAATGTTGAGTAACTTTTCCAAGATCGCATAGTAAGTGGCAGGTCCAGAATTCTTACATGAAAGTGTTTGCTTGCTTATTCCACTATACTACTCTTCTTTTTAGAGTTCTGGAATGGCAGTCTCTGACCTGAAATACCACAGTGGTTTAGAGTCCTTATTCTAGATGGAAAAATTTTTAAGAGAGTTAGTGATAGCAGGGCTTCTAGGAACTTTGTATGTCTTAAAGCTGATAAATTAGACATTTCGTAAGCACCTTCTAGGAGCAGAGAAATATATTAGGCATGGTGTCATTCTTATAGAAATTGTCAAGCTGATGCCAGTCACCAGCACCCTGAAGAAGTGTCTGATGCTTTCCCCTGGTAGAAAATTAGAATTTAGTCTGGCTCTTTATTTTTCATTCCTAGAAACGACTACAGAAATGAGCAGCGCAACCGACCATACTGATGACTGTTTTGAATGTTCCTTTGTCTCTGACATGATCCATAGTGAAATTGCCAGAGTTTTGCCTGCTGCTTTCCTCGTGGCCTCTTCTTGCGTAGTGAAATTAAGTGACATTTGGATTTTTATTTGGGTGGGAGGGCTGGGACAGTTTTCCTTTTAGAAATGTCCATCGAAATATCCCCTTTTAGCTTCCAGCCTTATCCTTCCCAACCCTTGAAGCTAAGTGCGTTGTAAAATATTGCCAAAATGGAAAGTGTTTTGTAATACTGCAATAAAGGATGTTTGTTTTGTGGACTTTTGTACATTAGTGTATTGTTTTGTCACACTCAGGATGCAGTCACAGCAGATTCGAACTCTAAAGAATTAGGAAATGAATTCTACTTCATGAAATTAAAATGTTACTTCCAACCATATTTATTGAGTTCCTACTCCATTTAGAATAGTAGTTTCCAAGCATGACTGCATGTCAGAACCACCAGAGGAGGTTGTCAAACTTCCAGATTCCTAGGCCTCACCCCAGGTCTACTGGATCAGAAATTGGTGGGATGTGGGGAGGTAGAGCTGGGAATCTTAATTTATCTTTAGATCACCAGGTGGTTTTGATAAAAACCAGGTTTACAGCTGAGAACCATTTATTTAGGGCAGTGTTCTAGACGCTGGGAATATGGGGGTCCAAGGGCTAGGAAGGAAGAGTAAGGGTTTGACAAACCAGGGTTAAGATACCAATATACATAATATGTTATTTGATATTCTTTAAAAAACTATTTTTCCTACCCTTACCAAGGGTAAGGCACTGCATCAGATGCTGGATATATTACTCATCAAGCAAACAGAGAGTATATAGTCTGATAAGTGCTCTGGTAAGAATAATACAAGGTGCTTTGAGGGCTGGTTGGAAGGATACTTAATCCAGTCATGGGGGATTGGGAAAGCTTGGTGAGCCTTGAGGGAAGAGTAGGAATTGGCTAAGTAAAGAGGCTGGGGTGAGGAATTGGTGTTCCCAGCAGAAAACTGACATGAACAAATATTAATAAATCAGGAGTTAAAAGAGTGAGGAACAGGCTGTGCCCTTGAGAATTGTATGTAGTGCACTGTGATTGGAGGAAGAAGTTTAAGAATGGGCATGCAAAAGATAAGACTGGAGAGATAAGCCAGCTCTACGATAAGGTCCTTGCATTTCATTTTCCCCCTGCCTCCACATGGGGAGTCATTAAAAGATTTTAAGCAGGGGAATGGCCTGACCTGAGTGGCATCAACTGAAAGATAATTATGGCTGCCTAGTAGAGAGGCTGGACTGGAGACAGAATGGTATACCAGGTGAGAGATGATACAGGTCTGAGCTCAGATAGTGACTGGATGAGGAGGAGATAATAGATTTGAGAAGTGAAGGGGTATATTTGATGGGATTTGGCTGGATGTCAGAAGTAGTGGGGAGAAAAGAGTTTTCTGGCCTGGGCAGTTGGGTAGATGTGCTGTTCATTGAAATAGGAAACACTGGAAAAGGAAACAGGTTTGGGAGTAAGATGAGGGAAATTAATTCAGTTGTGGGTAAGTAGAATTTGGGGCACTTGTGAATGTCCCTTCCAAGTAGGGACATTCAGTCAGCAGCTGGGTGTGCAAATCTGCAGCCCAGAGAACAGCAGCTCTGAACATTACGTGCCACTGATGTTCCTTACTGACTTCTGTCTCCTTTGCTAGCTTTACTTGCCCTTTACGTGTTAGAAGTTTCTCAGTTTGTTCTGATCCCCTTTCTTCTATTTATACGCACTTGTTAAAAAAAAAATTTATTTATTTATTTTTGGCTGCGTTGGGTCTTCGTTGCTGCGTGCGGGCTTTCTCTAGTGGCGGTGAGTGGGGGCTAAGCTTCGTTGTAGTGCATGGGCTTCTCATTGCGGTGGCTTCTCTTGTTGCAGAGCACAGGCTCACGCAGGCTTCAGTAGTTGTGCTGCATGGGCTTCAGTAGTTGTGGCGCACGGGCTTCGTTGCTCCGCGGCATGTGGGATCTTTCTGGACCAGGGCTCGAACCTGTGTCCCCTGTATCGGCAGGCGGATTCTTCTTAACCACTGCGCCACCAGGAAAGCCCCTATACTCACTTTTATCCTGGGTTTTATATGGTGATGACTACACCAAATTTATGTCTCCAGTCTGTCTTCTTCCCTTAACTCTGCATTATATCCAGCTGCCTACTTGACTTTTCCACTAGGATGTATTTAACATAACTTTTTTTTTTTTGGTGACTCCGCTGGGACTGAACAGAACTTCTGCTCTCCAAATCAGTTTCTTTCTTCCTGGTCTTCCTCATCTCAGTCTTAATCTACCCAAATCAGATCAGATAAAAAACTTAGAACTTACATTTGATTTCTCTTTCACTCATTCCATACTTGCAGGTCCTTTTAATTCTACCTCCAAAATATATCCTGAAACCATCTTTATATTCTTAGTTCTAATCCTGGTACAAGCTACAGTCATCACTTTTCTGGATAACTGCAATAGCCCATTAATAGGTCCCCCACAATCTTGCCCCTCTAAAATGTATTCTTCACACAGCAGCTAAACAATATGGTAATGATGTAAATCAACCTATATGTCATGCCTCTTTAAAACCCTTTCAGTGACCTCCCATTGTATGTTGGCTATAAATTCCTTACCTTGGCTTACCAAGCCCTGTATGATCTGGCCTTTGTCTCCACAACCTCATAGGAGAATATTTTTCCATACTAGCCTTACCTTAACCACATTGGTTCTAATCTTGATGGTACAAAACGTGCTTCTGTTTTAGTATCTTTGCGTGTGCTTTGTGCAGGATTCTCTTTCCTCATATTCACATGGTTGACTCCTTTTCATAACAATGTTGGGTCAAATCCCAGCCTCCCTCCCAGGTGTTTGCTGACCTTCGTATCTAAAATACTTCTTCCAGTCACACACACATCATCTCTTAATGATGTCCTCACAGTACTTATCACTATATGAAACGATCTTTTTGTGGTTAATTTCTCTCCTCCATTAGAATGTAAGTTCCAGGAGAGTAGGGAACCTCTTCTGATGTTCACTGTTCTACCCCAGTACCTAGGTAGGTACTCAATGAATATTGACTAAATGAAAGACTCTATTATTATAGATTTGAGCCATTAGTATATAAATGGTAATTAAAGTGATGAGAGTGGATATGATTAAAATAAGACTAGTGTAGTGGTTTTCCATCTTAGCTGGATACTAGAATTAGCTAGCAACTTTTTTAAAATGCAGAAGATGTCTGGGCTCCACTCCAGAACAATGGAATCTGTGAGGCCTGGGACATTTAAAAAACAAAAGCCCCAATTGATTCTAATGGTTTTGGAGTCTAGAGAGAAAAGAGCCTAGGACAAAACCCTGAGAAGTACCAATATTTAAGAGATAATAGGAAATTCCCTGGTGGTCCAGTGGTTAGGACTCCTTGCTTTCACAGCTGAGGGCCTGGGTTCCTCCCTGGTTGGGGAACTAAGATCCCACAAACCACGTGGTGCAGCCAAAAATAAAAAAAATAATAATAGAAGAGGATACTGAAACAGACTGGGAATACCAGTGAGGTGTCAGTGGAACCCAAGGGAAGAGTGGACTACAAGGAGGGAGAAACTAATGGGGTCAAGTGCTCGAGTTGGCCAAGTCACATAAAGGATAGAAAGCATTCATTGTATGTAGCAATACGGAGGTTATAAATTATCTTTGCATGAGATTTCTCAACCTTGGTGCTACTCACATTTTGGGTTGGATAATTATTTGTTGTGGAGGGCTGCCCTGTGCTATGTATAGGATATTTAGCCACATCCCTGCCCTCTACCGCAAGACACCAGTAGCAGCCCCCAATTGTGACAACCAGAAATGTCTCCCGACATTGCCAAGTGTCCCTTGGAGGGGGCAGAATTGTCCCTTTTGAGAACTACTGCCTTAGCAAAAGCAGTTTTGGTAGAGAATTGAATTCTGAACCCAAACTGAAGTAGGGTAATAAATAATAGAAATTAGAGAAATGGAGACAGGTAGTGTGGACAACTATTTAAGAATCTTGATTATGAAGGATGATTAGAGGTGAGGTGAGCTAAGGAGAGGAGGCATCTAGAAAGGGTTATGGGTTTGTGGGAGGTTATTTTTAAGATGGATGGGAATTGATCATGTTTATACACTATTTGAAAGGAAATGAGGAAAATTGATATTCAAATTCCTTGAAGGAATGGCACCCAAGACACTGGTGGAGGATTTTGCCTCGGAAGAGGAGAGTGCCTCTTGCACTGTAATGGAGCTAAGGTTAGTGCAGATGCTGATAATCGTAGTAACAGATGACTGACATTTATTGGGAGCTTACTGTATGCCAGGCAATTATAAGCAATCCATATGTGTTAACTCATTTAATTCTCATAACAATGCTGTGAGGCAAGGAGGTATAGGGAAAAATATTCCTTTTGAATGTAAAATCAGAGAAGAGGTGAATAGTGTAAATGATTTTGATTGCTACTGGAAAGGGGCTTTTAGAAGGGACACTGAGGAACAGAGACCCTGAAAGGTTAAGCAACTTACCCAAGATCACATCGCTAGTAAGTTACAGAGCTAGGATACTAACCAGAGTATCTGGCCTTAGAGCCTGTGCTATCAACTACTGTATACAAGGATTCTTATAACAGGTGGCAAGAAGTTGAGGTAATTTCATCTGATGTTTTTAATTTTTTTCCCCCGAAGAGAAATTATAATGGCCTACTGAGAGTTGGGGAGTAATAAGATAGAAAGTTTGAAGAGCCTGTAGGAGATGTGAAGAGAGCAGAGAAGGCTTGAAATTGTAACTAGGAACCCATAAAATTGCCAGACAGCAATAAGAACTCAGTTAAGATAGGAAGCAAGTATTTTGAGGGAACCAGTCTATGGATGTGTGAGTTTTCTCCACTATAATCAGCAACCTGGTTATAGGATCAGAGGCAATTTGATTGAGGGTTGGGGATTTTACTAGTCAGAGAGAGAGATGATAGTGGAAGTATAAGAATAGTGAGAATAGTGGTTGATGGATGGAGTCCCAGCTGAGTAGAAATTTAAAAAGTAAGAGGGGGCTAACAGGGAGAATGTAGGGAAGTCAAGACCTTAGTGTTATTGATGAGATTCAGAGGCCTGGTAGTGGGGATAAAAAGAGCTGGAGAGATAGAAGGTTTGGGTCAGAAAGTAGATGTTCACGATTTTGTAGATGGAGAAATTCCTGGGGATGACTAGGGCTAAGTGTGGCCATGGAAGTAGGTAGCTGAAGTGAAAGAGAGGGAAAAGCCTTTGTAGTTGAGCTGAGGGACTGAGGAACTGAGGTGTTGGATGGTTGTCCATAGGGATGGTGATAGCAAGACTAAGATTCAGGCAATGAATGAGAGAAAATAGGGAAGTGGGCCAGAGGGTGGGATAGCTCGTTTGAGAGCCAAGACCCTTGGAGAAACAATGACAGGACATTGTGACATTGGAAGGAATGTAGGAGGATGAGCAACACCTGACATTTCAGGAAGAAGCCAGTTCAAGAGCAAGGTTTCAGTTATAGCACAGAGATGGGGGAGAATGTTTGAGGAAGAGGTGTAGAGGTAGAGGGTATAGAGGAAGAGGGTAGAGAGTTTTTTTTTGCCATCAGTGGGAGTATCCAGAGATCCCATTAGAAAGGGAGGAGAGGTAAGAGGGGGACTTACATTTTGGATGGTGTCCAAAAATCCATCCCAACATATCCTGATGGCTGAGAAGAGTGGGCATTTCAGGCCTCTGAGAGAAGTTGGCCACAGCTTGGATTAAGTGTGTTTCTAAGAATATTGGATATAGGTAGCTCTGGTACTGGGAAGGCTCTGGTACCTTGGTGGCATACCAGACGGTCGGTGCTCTATGCAGACCTTTATGCTCCGTGCTGTCTTTTTTTTTTAAATATTTATTGTATTTATTTTCTTTATCTTTTTTTTTTTTTTTTGGCTGCATCGGGTCTTAGTTGTGGCATGTGGGATCTTCGTTGAGGCATGTGGGATCTTTTGTTGCTGCATGCATGCTTCCCTAGTTGTGTGCGGGCTTCTCTCTAGTTGTGGCGTGCGGGTTTTCTCTTCTCTAGTTGTGGTGCGCGGGCTCCAGAGCGTGTGGGCTCTGCAGTTTGCGGCACGTGGGCTCTCTTGTTGAGGCGTGTGAGCTCAGTAGTTGTGGCACTCAGGCTTATTTGCCCTGCGGCATGTGGGATCTTAGTTCCCCGACTAGGGATTGAACCCACGTCCACTGGACCACCAGGGAAGTCCCCTTGGTGCTGCCTTAAATCTTCTGGTGAGGACTGGTGAAATTATTATTGAGGTCCTACTGAGCAGAGACTGGTATCTGGCTGAGTAATGAGACATCCCCTGGAGAGACCCATAAGTATGGAAGAGGAGGGGTTGGAAATCTGTGGGCAGGACTTTGCAGGAGTTGAGAGCCTGAATTATGTAGTTAATAAGGCCTTGTTTGTATCCACAGGCTATCAAGGCCCAGGGAAATTTGGGTTAGGTTGCTCACCGGTGCAAACCTACAGAGTGGGCAAAAGAAAATAATCATTTTTCCATCTTTGGTCTTTGTGCCACACTATTAGAGGCAGTGTTGCTTATACCCCAGAATAGTGAAACTACTCTTTTGGTTTTTATTTACAACTCTGTGAAGCAAAACATGAATTTGGAAGTGGTAGGGCAGGTGGGCAGATAAATCTCATTGACATACCATGCTGGATTCAGAATAACTGGACTACTCTAGGACCTGGAATGTGGGGAAGTAGAAGAGAACATTTATGTCACTTTGGGCTTTCCTACTCGATGGGAAGAACGTGACCTCTCATTAGACCACTCAGTAAGACTGAGGAAGTAAAAGGACTTTTTAAATCTCTGGTGGTCACGGGCTCACATGGCAACACTGAAGAGAGGAAAGGAGAGAAAAGAAGTCCACATTTGAGTGCCTACTATGGAATGCCAGGCACCATTAGGCTTTATATTATTGTTTAATCTTCATAGGAGCCCTCAGAAGTAGTATGCATTGATCTGTTCATATCGTAGGTGAGGAAACAGAAAGGTTCAATAACTTGTCCAAAGTCAAAGATAAAGTGAGTAATGGACCCTAGGATTTGATTTCAGATTTGTCTGACTCTGAAGTCTGGGCTTTTCCTTTCTGATGGAGGATGTAGCTTTTTGGGATTGGTGTGATTGGTCCTATTGGCAAAGGGAAACTGAAGCCTTCAGTAAAAATAAGGGAGAATCTAAGGCAGTCTTAGAGAGTAAATAGTCTGTCAAAGGGAATGACCCTGAGGTAGGTAGAAAGCAGGTGTAAGATAAGAGACAGAAGAGAGGATGGTTCGTCTTGATTAAGCCTAATTTATCTCTTGACCACTGATAGGAAAGGGGGGGGCAAGTTAGTAAGAGGAAATGATCCAATAGCCAAGCTTTCCAGGATATTCTCCCATTTTCCCCTCAGCAGCCACCTCTGGGCAGAGGCTCAGCTTTAGCTTTGTCATCAAATTCTGGGCATAGACAAGGACTTGATTTAGGAAGGCAGGCTGGCTGTCCAGAGCAGCCTTGTCTCGTGGAAAGGACATGTGGCTGAGTAGGGGAGTGACCAGCCAGGAGTGAGGTGACCTATGTTTCAGTGCAGCCCATGAGGAAGGGAACAGTAGTGGTAGGTGGAGTGATGCTCATTTATTCTTGGAAGATAAGTATAGATTATTTTCTCAGGGGAGCCTGAGAAGCATCCTTAAAGAGAGAGTGGGAACTCAGCCAAAAGAACTGACCTAATTGGAGGTCTCAGCAAGGATCCGGAGCTGTTTCCTGATCCCTCGTGTCCAGGACCCTGTGGCCTGTGACTTGTGTTTTTGTGGTTTAGAGAAACAGGATGGAAAGGCAGAGGTACCAGACCCTTTCTGGGCATTTAACTTCTTCTGTTGGTCTGACGTGGCACTGGACTTTGTAAGAAACAAGGGGTTCAGCTGTGCAAGTTGAACGTCTTGGATATTTAACTCTTCTGGTTTCTCAGGCTCTTTCCGGAACCTCTTGAACTCTACGTTCATGCTGGTCTTAGGCACTTCATGTACAAAGAGAACCTTGTTCTTCAGCTTGTTTTGGATCCAGGGATCAGTCGAGGCCAAAAGAATTAATGTTTCTTGTAGCTGCATTGAAACAAAGGCCCTGTGGCTGGCTCACTTCAGGCCAGTGCTGGGAGGGGAGGGGGAGCTCTGTCTACAGGCCCTTCTGGTCCCAGGGAATGAGGTCAAGGGGACAGTGTCTACGGGCGTATTCCCCTCTCCTCCCCTCTGACAAAGAGCACGTGGCGTGAGGATAGGTGGGAGAGGCTTGGAGGAAGGGTTGAGAAGAGGTGGGCGGGGATGCCTTACGCTCTTTTTCACAGACGGGCTCTTTTCCACATCCAGCATGTCTAGGACCAGGTGGAACACTTGTGGGCTGCGGATCCCCAGGACACCCTGGCAGAGGCAGGATGAGGGCGCCTAAATAGCCGGCCCCAGGAAGATGCCCTGTCTACACTCTTCCATTCTAGTGCCCTTGTAATGACCCTGTGCCTGGAGAGGAGATATGGCTTCGCAGCAGAGGTAGCACTTTCCTTGCCTTTTGGGGCCACTTCATTGGGTTCCAGTACAATTTTTTCACCAGAAGAGTCAAAATAGTTTCTACATGTAATATCTAAGCAATGCCCCTCACACCCTTCTCCTGTCCCTTATCCCACCCACCTCCAATCCTGAAGAAAATCTTTTCCTGAACTCCTGATAGGGCTGGAATTCTAAAATAAAAAAGCAAGCAAACAACCTCCCCAAACTTTACAGCCCTTTCTTCCCTTCAGTAACTGCTGGACTGCCTGCTCCCCCTGCCATCAAAACATCTGGTCAGAGTAGCAGAGCTGGCCTTACCAAAGAGATGACTGCTTCCTGGCGTGCAGTGGCATTTGAGCTCATCAGTTGCCTGGAGAAGGGAGTGAGTGTGTTGTGGTCCAGTTAAGGGGAGGGCAGGAAGGCTGGCTGCTTCTTACAGTCCAGAGTGAGTCAGGCATAAAGCTGATGTGTGATGTTAATTTTATTAACTTCCGCTTCTTATTTCTTGGGTGAGGAAAGGGGCTGGGAGGGGAAAGGTAGGTACTACAATTTTCCAGGGGGCACTAAATGATGATCAGGACTCACATCTGTCCAGAACATTACCTTTTACAAGTCCCTTTCATGTCCTCATCTTAATCGGAGCTTTATAGCAACCCTGAGTGGTAGGTATTATCAGCCCCTTTTTACAGATGAAGAAAAGCCCAGAGGTCAAAGAGTGACTTGGCCAGGGGCACAGGCAAGTGCGAGCTGAGAATGGGCCGTAGGTTCTCAGCTCTCTCTGACCCTCTGTCCCCTTCTCACAGCCTAGGATTTGGCCCTGGCAGTTCCCAGCCCAAGCCACTCACGCCTCCACCAAGTTCATCATTGTGGGCTTCATCTTGAGCTCTTCCACAGTTTCAGCAACAGCCTGCCTCATAGCCTGAAGAGGGATTAAGGTGAGACAAGGATTCAGGGGTGTACCCTTAAGTGCTTCTCAAACCTTATTGAATGTTTACTTTGTGCTACATATATGATCCTTGCCTCGAGGAGCTCATGCTCTGGTGGGGAAAGCAGACAAGTGGAACAGTCAGTCACACTCCTGAACTAAGTGTAGGGGCAATAGGAGGGTCTCCTAGCTCAGTCTGGGTACCAGGAAGACTTCCTGGAGGAAGTGATGCCTCAGCTGAAACCTGAACATGGAACATGAGTTAACCAGGTAGAGGGCTGGGGGCAGATTTCCCGGGCAACAGAGAGAGCATGTACAGAAGCCTGGAGGCAAGAGAGAGCACAGAGAGGTTAGGGAGCAGAAAACAGTTCAGTTTAGCTAGGTGACCAAATGGACTCTTCAGAGTGGGGCACTCTGAGTAATTACACTGGGACCATAGGTATAAATCAGGACGGGGTGTTCCTAGGCACAGCTGGTGTGTGGCTCTGAGCGGGAGTGTAGTGGGGCTAGAGAGGTAGGCAGGACTTGGGTGGTGAAGGGCAGTGTAAGCCCTTCTGAGGGCTTGGGGGGCATTTGAGAAGTTCTATGCAGAGGTGAGCCGCAATCTGATTCACAGTTTAGAAAAATGTCTTCAGCAGTTCTGTGGCTGGTTTTGTAGCAAGATATAACAAAGATAAAAGCAAGGGAGCACAGAGGAAGGCAGGGTGATTCTGTTGTTGGTGGTCTGGGAAAGCTTCCCATAGGAGGTGTTGTTTGGACTGGCTTGAAAGGGACAATCGTATTTTAATAGGCAGAAGGAGAAATGAGTTACTTACCAGTGGGACTGAAAGCATGCGGCAGTTTTCCACCTTGCAGAGGAGGGAGAGGTGACTCAGGGCATTTTAAGCTGAGAGAACGGCCCGCATGAAGGCAAGGTGGCTTGAAAACAGGGGCTGCATTAGGGTGAATGTGATGCTTTGGGGGGCAGCGTGGTGAGAACCAAGCCAGGGGGGTCTTTAGAGAAAGGTAGAGAGACAGGTATGAGCTGCCTGGACTTGGGAGTTTTGGTCTCACTTACGAAGAAGGGTTCATTATACGTCTTCCTCCTGAGCAGGTCAAACGTGAGTCCTTCCAGGCCCTGTGCCTGGATCTGTTCCAGCCCAATGGTCTTGAGCATCTGGCTGGCTTCAAAACGGTGCTGAGGGCAGGGGTGGGGAAGGCATGAAGGATAGACTCCCTGTCCTAGTCCTGGAGAAGGCAGGGTACTAGGCAGCCCTAGAGCTTACCTCAAGGACACTGGAATAGCACAGCTGGTCTAGGATGGTCCTGATGACCGTGGCTGAGTGCACACCCATTATCTTGACCAGCATACTGAGTGCCTGTGGAGGTGGGCAGGGCGGGCTGGGGTATACCAGGCCAAGAGGCATCTGGATGGCCAAACAGGCTCTAGGGCTAGAACTTGTAGGGAATAGGTGGGGTCCTTTCTCCTCCCTCTTGGCCTCGTGAGTGAGAGCGTAAGTTCATGTGCACACACATGTACATACGTGCATGAACACCCATACACATCGAATGTACACGGACATGTATACATTTAGCGTCCATGCAACCCTGTACTCATATGTATATACATACTGACAAAACACACAGAGACCCTGTGGTGCTCCTTGCGGGAGCTTCTTTTCTCTGGGATGAGGATGACAGGGTCCAGACCCCACCAGTCAGCAGCGGTTCCCCAGTGCTCCCCAGGGAGCTCGTCCTCCTGCCCCTCACACCTGCATCTGCTGGGTCTTCGGCCCTTGGTGCAGGCACTGCAGCAGGTACTCTCGGGCTGTGCTGCTACAGGGCCTCAGGAACCCCAAGCACAGGGCCGCCTCCACTGCTGCCTTGTTCCCTGACTTCTTTATCAGCATCTGCAGCACAGGCACCAGCTTCTCTCCATCCTCGATCTGAGTCCTCTGAGAGGGAGATGAGGGACACGGGTGGTGGGACTATGTCTTCGGCCAGGCTTTGTCAGGAAGGCAATTCATTACTGCTTCCAGACCATCCTCCCTCCTCCTTAAGGTGAATCTCACGTCATGAGATTATTTTACCCACTTCCCTTGTTTTTGCTGTCATCTACTTGCCCCTATGCCGCATCCTTTCATTTCTCTATGACTTTTCTTGTGGATGGATCAATGTTACTCTCTAACACTTCTGCCGTCTTAATTCCTAATTCCACAGAGAGACTTTATCATTACCCATTACTGCAACTTCTCTATGACCCCTCCCCCCATCTTTCTGGTTCTCCTCTGATGTCAACAACTGTTGGACTCCACAAAGCCTAACGATTCACTGATCACCTTGTCACTGCTCCTCACTTTCTTCCCTCTTTACCCAGCTTCAGTTCCACGGTCCTGCTCACTCAACTCCTTTACCCCCTCTTGCTTCATTGTACTCAGCTCTCCACCAACGCTGCGCCTGCACTTCCTGGCGGGAAACAAAGTTATGATGACTAATCTCACTTAAAATGTATGAACACAGACCTTGTGTAGATCCTTAATGCTGCCTAGTGATTAGACTGCTTTTCCCTGGGCAATTCTCTTTCCCACCGTTCTAATTCATTCTCTTCCCTCTGGAATCTCTAATACTTCTTCCTCTATTCTCTTAAGTTGATGACCTTGCTTCCTACTTTACTGAGCAAATAAAAGCAACTAGAAAAGAAGTTCCAGAGACACTTACCACCACTTCTATCCAACTTTCAACACCTGCACCCATATGTTCTTCCTTTCCACGTGTTATAATGGACCATGACCATCTATCTAAAGTCAGTCTCTCTA
Organism: Grampus griseus; assembly: GCF_964374135.1. NCBI lineage: Eukaryota > Metazoa > Chordata > Mammalia > Artiodactyla > Delphinidae > Grampus > Grampus griseus. The sequence continues at coordinate 25,537,629 of NC_139014.1, forward strand.
CTCATGTGTTCAAGCTCATCCCTTCTCATCTGCTCAAGAACATTGCTGCACAATTCTTCCCACCCTCTTCAAAATGATGATTTTCCTAATGACTGGGTCATTACACCTCAGCATTGAAGCATGCTGTTATTTTTCCTTTTTCTGGTATTTACCCCTGCTGCTGACTACAACTCTTTTCAGCAAAACTTGGAAAGTTGTCCATGCTTGCCAACTCTAACTTCTTTCCTCCCATCCTCTCTTAAACCCACCCTATTCAGGCCTTCACTCCCACCTTCCCACCAGAATGGTTCTTTTTAAAAAATATTTATTTATTTATTTGGCTGCACCGGGTCTTAGTTGTGGCATGCGGGATCTTCACTGTGGCATGTGGAATCTTTTTAGTTGCGGTTTGTGGGATCTTAGTTGCGGCATGTGGGATCTTTAGTTGTGGCATGTGGAATCTTCAGTTGCAGCATGCAGGATCTTCAGTTGCAGCACATGGGATCTTGAGTTACAGCATGTGGGATCTAGTTCCCTGACGAGGGATTGAACCCGGGCCCCCTGCATTGGGAGTGTGGAGTCTTAGCCACTGGACCACCAGAGAAGTCCCCACAATGGTTCTTGTTAAGAAAATCAATGATTCCCACATTGTTAAATCCATTGGATCGATTCTCAGTCCTTGTATTATTTGATACGGTTGATTTATCTCCTTTCCTTGATGTATGTTCTTCACTTGATTTTCAGAATGCTGCACTCTTGTCTGTCTTCCTACCTATTGGCCACTTCTCAGTATTTACTGATTCTTCCTCTTGTCTCTGACCGCTTAACATTGGGGTGCCCCAAGGCTTGACTCTTGGTTCTTAGTGATCTCATCTAGGTGAATGACATTAAATGCTACTTATATGCTGACAACTCATAGATTTCTTCCTCTAGCTGTATATCTAACTGTTTACTTGCTGTCTCCCTTGGAGGTCCGGTAGACATCTGAAACATAACTTGTCCAAAATTGGGCTTTTGATATTATAGTACGTCCAAGCCTGTTCCACCTGCAGCTTTCTCCATGTTAGTTGGTAACAACTCCATCCTTTCAGTTTCGAGGCCAAAAACCTTGACCTCATCCTTGTTTCCTCACTGTCTTTTTTTAATTTTAATTTTTAAAATTTTTGGCTGTGTTGGGTCATTGTTGCTGCACGCGGACTTTCTCTAGTTGAGGTGAGCAGGGGCTACTCTTCGTTGTGGTGTGCAGGCTTCTTATTGTCGTGGCTTCTCTTGTTGTGGAGCATGGGCTCTAGGTGCATGGGCTTCAGTAGCTGTGGCACGCAGCCTTCAGTAGTTGTGGCTCGCAGGCTGTAGAGTGCAGGCTCAGTAGTTGTGGTGCACGGACTTAGTTGCTCCACGGCACGTGGGATCTTCCCGGACCAGGGCTTGAACCCGTGTCCCCTGCATTGGCAGGCGGATTCTCAACCACTGCGCCACCAGGGAAGTGCCCCTCACTGTCTTTTATAACTCACATTTAACCTGTCAGAGTTTTGCTTTAAAAATGTATCCAGAATTGAATAACTTCTTACCAACCACACTGCAACCACCGTGGTCCAAGCCACCATCGTGTCTTACCAGGATTGCTTCAGCAGCCCCTAACGGGTCTCTCTGCTCCCACTTTTGCCTCCCATCCCTGCCCATCTTTTTTCAGCATAGCAGTAAGAGTGAACCTTTTGAAACATAAGTTAGATTATGTTACTGCTTTGCTCAAATACCTATTCCACTCAGAGTAAAAGCTCAAGTACTTAAAAGTCATCCAGAAGCCCACATATGGTCTAGTCTCCTTTAACATCTTTGACCCAGCTTCATTTCCTCCTGGTTTCTCTGTTCCCACTCCACTTCCTTCACATGGCCTCCTTGCTGTTCCTTGACCATGCCAAGTGTGCTCCTGCCTCGGGGCCTTTGCCTGGATTTATCCTTCTGCCGGGATGCCTTCTCTCAGATATCTGCAAGGCTTACCCCTCGCCTTCTTGTCTGTGCTCGGATGACAACTTCCAAATGAGGCCTTCCTTGTCCTCCCTGTTTAAAAGTGCAACTCATCCCATCTCCACTCAGCATTCCTGATCACTCTCACCTTGCTACGTAATTTTTCCATTGCACTTGTCACCTCTAACATACTATATAGTTAAATTTCTTGGTTATTGCATGTCCCCCCCCACTAGAATGTAAGCTCCACGAAAGCCGGGATCTCTGCCTGTTTGGTTTGCTGACATATCCCAAGGGCTTAGGATGGTGTCTCACACACGACAGCTGTTTAATATATGTTTGTTGAGTAAATGGATGAGTGATGAATTCTGTTTCACGTGGAGCAGCAATGGGGTCAAAGTAAGAGGACCCTAAGGGGGAAAAGTCTTGAGTAGTGTCAGCAGACTCTCTTGGTCCCTGTACCCTTTTGGCAGAGGTTTTCCTTTAATAGGTTATTTTAAGGATGATAATAATGATGATGAATTATCACTTAAAGAGTACAGGCATTGAACTAGGTGCTTTACATATATTATCTCATTTAATCTTCTCAACAATGCTATAAGATAACTATTCTATCCATTTTAGAGACGGACAAATGACACCTCTGAACGCTGGCTTTTCAGAGGTTGTATGACCAGTTAAGTGGCTATGCCAATGCTCTGTCCAGGGAACCTGTTCCGCAGGGGACTCCACAAGGACAACGTCCTCCACCATCAAAGCTAGGAGCTACGTTACCTTCTCCCTGGCTTAACCCCCTGCCAACACTATCAATTACCTTGTCTTACCTCGCCCCAGTGACTGACTCTCCTCCCAATCACCTGGTCTTTGGGGACAGCAGCCCAGGAGTTCAGAGCCACCCGTAGCGCTGTCAGAGTATCCATCCTTTGCCCCTCATTTTGCCCCTTCAGCTGCTTGATGAGAGCTTGGATCACATGCTTATTCAGGCAACCTGGACGGGGAGGACCTCAGGTCAGGGCAGAGCCTCAGGGCTGCTCCTCTCTGCCAGAATCCATTTGACCCCTGTGCCTTCAAGACAGAAGCTCCAAGTACTAGGTCACAGGGTTGCCCGTCCCCTCAAGACACTAGAGCAGCTGGCTGAGCATGACGGCCGTTCCCAGAGCCCGTTCTCTCCCTCCCTCCAATCTCTTCTTGCTTTTCACCCCACCTTCCTCTCTCTGCCCAACAGTACATCAGACAATTCCCAGACCCTGCCAATGGCTAGGTTGCAGTGAGTGTACAGTCCACTCCCTTCTGTCCTTCCCCAAAGGGCAGTGTGGCTGCACTGCTTCCTTCCTCACCTCCCCCCTTCTCCCCACCCAGGGAGAGGACATACTCACCCAGGATGGCCAGGGTTTGACAGGCCTCATACTTCACTTTCTCTGGGCCAGTTTGGGCCTGATTTAAGAGGCAGTGGGTGGGAACATGCCATAAGGTGGTGGAATGTCAGAGCTTTCAGGATCATCTCAGCTTAACTTTTCATTTTACAAATGAGGAAACCGAGGCCTAGAGAGTGACCTGTTTATGCTCAAACACAGGGTACAGGCAGGATGGTACGATGGAAGGAACACAACTTGGGAGTAAGACTTTAGTTCACATCCCTTTCTGGTATCTGGTAGCCACATGGCCTTGGGCCAGTCACTTGGCCTCTCAGAGCTTTCATTTTCTCGTTAGAAAAATGCAGCTACTACTACCTATTCCTAATATTGGAAGATTTAAATGAGATTCTGTGTAAGAACACAGAACCCCCCATTATAAATTGGCATATAGGCACAGGCATTGACTCAGTTAAGGGAGAGAATGAATTCAGTCCCAGTTTTCTCCTAGCTTTTTAGTTGCTCATCTTGCCTGTTAGACAAAGGGGATCTTCAGATTCCCCCTTCCCCATCCTTTTAGATCAGGCTGCCCTTTAAAGAAGCCAAGGGCATGAGATGGGGACATGCCACACAAGGCAGCTCTCTCCTCCCTGCATCTGACCCATAGTCCTTGAGCCTGGCGAGCCTTGTCAGTGCCCATGTGCCAATGCTCTACACACCTCAGGCTCTGTTTCCTCCTCTCCTGATCTCTGTGCAGCCCCAGACTCACCACCTGCCATAGTGCTTCCGTGATAAACTTGTCTCTGACGCCCAGGCACCCCAGAGCCTGCAGGAACAGGGTTAGAGGAAAGGGAAGAGACCTTGGACACCACCACCGGGAATTTCCATCCTCTGGACACAGCTGGAGTTTATTCTTGGAACATCACTCTACCCTTGCCCTCCACCTCAAGCATCTTTCTACTCCTCAGCTCAGCCAACTCCTACCTGTAACCGTGCCCCTCCACCCTTGCCACTTCTCACCTGTGCTGCATAGAGCTGCTCATCCTCTCTGGGAGATTTCAGGCTTTCTGTGAGTTCCTGCCCATCAAAGGGAGCCAGTGGAAGGGAAGAAAGGGATAAATAGAGTGCTACAACTATACTTTCAAACTGGAAGGAGCTCATCCAATCCAATCCCCTTTCCTCCTCTCCCTCCATCTTGCAGACAGCAGGCAGGGACAGAGGGCAGAAGGATGGTGTGAGCCCCAGGTAAGGGCACCCACAGAAAGAGAGTCTCCCCATTCTCCCCCGAGCCGTGGTCCCTGACCTTTAATCTTTGCCACTTCAGCGGGTCCCCAGTAGGGTCTGAGGGCTTGGATTCCATCTGAGGTTTTATAATCAGCTTGCTCATTGGGAGATGGAGTTTTGGGATGAGGGTACCCTCTGTGAGGTACCTGTGTGAGAAATTGCACAGGCAGCCCTGGTCCTCTTGTTCCCTCCCTCCTTACTTCACAAACTCTTCTCTGCCTCTGGTCCTCAGCCCAGCTCAGAGGTGAGACCAGAGGAAGAAAGATGAGCCTCCTTCTACCCCAGGGTCTCCTCTGGGATCTGGAGGCTGACTTGCACCACGCCCAGCCCCACTCCAACCCTTTCTTCTCTTTCCTTCCTTTCCTAGAAGATGTGGAGGGCGTGGAGAACAGGAAGGGGCCCAACACACCTAGGGTGATCTCTCATTTTCCACAGTATCTTCTGGGCCTCCCGTTCCTTTTGCTGATTATACAGGGTGTGCCAGTGCGTGTAGATCTCAGGCTGCTTGGAGTAGCAGTAAGGTACGGAGTTTGGCTTGCTTGGGTGCTGCCTCCAGCACTCCGGACTTGGGGGAAACTCTTCCTTTGGCATCTGGGGGGTGTGAGTGGCAGAGCAGTCACAGGGGGCATTCCTCAGCCAGGAAAAGGGCCAGGGTGAGAAGGGACTAGACGAGGGAAACAGCCCTTCAGCCTTGTCATCTGAGCTGAAGTCACAGCCACCTCCTAACCCACTGTGTGACTCGGGCAAGTTACTTCACCCCACCAAGATCTCAGTCTTCTCCTCTCCAAATTGGAGCTAATAATCCTTGTTCTGTACCCCTCCCAGGGTGGTTGTGAAGAACAAATGACATAAAGATGGTGAAGCCATTGCTGATCTGCAAATTGATCTGAGTACAGTTGGCCCTCTGTATCCGCAGGTTCCACATCCACCGATTCAACCAACCATAGATCAAAAGTATTTGGAAAATAAAAATTCCAGGAAGTTCCAAAAAACAAAACTTGAATTTGCCACGTACCCAGCAACTCTTTACATACCATTTACATTGTAATAGGTATTATAAGTAATCTAGGGAGGATGTGTGTAGGTTACATGCAGATACCACACCACGTTATACAAGAGACTTGAATATACATGGATTTTGGTATCCGCAGGAGTCCTGGAACCAATCCCCTGCTGATACTGAGGGACAACTGTACACAGTTTGGTTAGTTGAGCATCTCAGAGTACTTTGAAAAAGCTTTGGGCAAGGAGATGAAAAGGCAGGGGGCGAGGGAGATGTGAAGTAAAGGGGGGGGGGAAATTCAGGCTACAGCTCCTTCATTCAGGCATTCAACAGATACTTAGTGAGCACTTACCATGTGCCAAGCACTAGGTGCTGGGGATACAGTTATCAGCCCTGCCCTCACGGAACTTAATAGTTTGGTTGGAAAAGCAGGATTTCTTCAAATAATCTATCTCTTACACAATTGTGAAACTGTAGCTCTGGTTGCAGTGGGGGGTTTTGGGTGGGTCAGGGGCTTTCTCGGAAGGTTTGGCTAGGATTCATTCCTGTCTCTTCTCAAGCCTTCCTGTCTCTACAACAGATCTCTGAGCAACAAGGAAGAGGGGCTTCAGCCAGTGGTTCCCAGTGTGGTGACTGAGAAGATCATCGTAAGAGTTCTCGGGTGATTGTCGTGACTTCAGAAAATGGGGCATTGACTCAGTCTGAGTAGGGTTGTCAGATTTAGTAAAAGCCAAGCAAATAAAAAACGGGATGTCCTGTTGAATTTTGATTCCAGGTAATGAAGGCAATATTTAGGACATATTCATACTAAAAAATATTCATTGTTTAGCTGAAATTTAGATTTAATCAGGCATCCCATTTTATCTGGCAACTCTAATGAGGAAGATCCCTGTGTTAATAAAAATGACTCATTATTAAGCCCTGCCTGCATAGCCTAAGCCTTACAGATATTGTCTCATAGCAACTTGATAAAGGGAGATGGGAAGGGGTTGGCTTGTGACAGAGGATACTCCTGAGGCTCAGGGAGGGAAAGTGACTTGTCCAAGGTCACACATAGTTAGTAGCAGCCCCAGGGGTGAGTGTCAGGGTTCTATGAACTAGCCTTAATGGGAAAGGATAGCCTCCTGCCCCTCCTACTTCAACAAAGCTCCCAGGGTGGCAGAAGTTAGGGGTCTTACCTGGTGGCAGGACAAGGGCAGGAGAACAGGAGCTGTGGCTCTTCTGAGTTCTATGGTACAAATGGGATGACAATGACAAGGGTGGATTGAAGAGTCATCCTTCCAGTCTTTCATTTATTTAGCATTAGCATTTAATGAACGCTGTATCAGGCACTGGGAGGTAAATAAGGCATAATTCCTGTTGTTCAGGGACTCATACTTTCCTGGTATCTTGGTCTGTGGAACAGTAAGATTGCCATAGCCTGGGAGCTTCTCAGAAATGCAGAGCCCCAGGCTCCACCCCAGACCTACTGAGTCAGGATCTTCATTTGAGCAGGATTCCTATGCACGTTGAAATTGGAGAAACACTGGTCTAGCAGAGTGGTTCTCAACCCTGGCTGGGTATTAGAATTATTTGAGGGAATTTTTAACATGCCTGAGTCCTACATCAGACTAACTGAATCAGATTCTCTGAGGAAGGGGCCCAGGCATTTTAGAAAGCTCCCCTGAGGATTCTAATGTGCAGCTAATGGTGAAAACCACTGGTCTCATTCAGTGGTTCTCAAACTTGAGTGTGCATTAGAAAGAACTGGAGAGCTTGTTAAAACACAGATTTCCCTATCCCCAGATGAAGATTCATCCCCAGAGTGTTGATTCAGTAAGTCTGGGGTGTGGTCTGAGAATTTGCTTTTCTAACAAGATACTGATGCTGCTGGTCCTGGGAACATACTTTGGGAACCACTGGTCTAGCTGGTGAGACAGAACTGTTTACTGGTGATTAACAGAGGGAAACAAATGTGAAGATGGATAAAGGCACATGTGGTCCAGATGAGGGGTCCCTAACCTGGCTGGGAGGAGCAGGGAGGGTTTCCCAGAGGAGATTATACACAAGTCAAGTCTTCAGAGCAAGTAGGAGGTAGCCAGACAGATGAGGGGGAAGAGCAGTGGGCACGAGGAATACCTGCAAACCTTGGAGTCGTAAGCATGGGGTGCAGATGAGGGGGCAGAAGCTGGGGAGACACAAAGACATCCCATCTTAGAGGGCGCTGGAGACTTACCTTGAGGGCTGTGGGGAGCCTTGAAAGTATCCAAGGGTCTGCCCTGCCTCTTCCCACGGATCTGCTGACATCACCCAGACCCCTGCCTGGGAGCTTTCCTTTTCAGGTCCCTATCCCTGACTCCACTCCTGTCCATTTCAGCCTCACCTTTGGTCCTTTCTGGATATTCCAGCCATGGGCACTTGAACATTGACCTGTTGATGTCAGAGATGTTGACTGATTTTTCGTAGTCCATCCTCTTCTCCTGGGGGAACCAGAGAGCACCTGGGTTGGGGAGGGGACTACAGGGACTACTCCCTTGTGGGAGCAGGGTCACAGCTCAGGGAGACCTGTCCTCTGTGGCACAAGGGGGACTAGTGAGGTGTCTGGGCTTCTGGAGGTGGAAGCCTCCAAGTGCTGGGCAACCAGATCGCCTAGGTAAATAGAACACTCCGGTTCCATTCTGGAGTCCCAGACTTGGCATCTACTTGCCTGTGGATTGAGCTAGTCCCTCTCTCTCTGGGAGCTTCACTTACCTTATCTGAAAAGTGGGAAAGCCATGCTTGTCTGGCTAGGTAGAGGGGCAGTGGTGAGGCATAAATTCAAAAGGAAAGTCGAAGCGTTTAGTGAACTTCAAGCTCACGTAGCCCATGTTAGGAGCAGGGATTGTCCTTAGGATTAGTCATCAGGAAAATGGCAAAAAAAATGGGAAAGCCCTGTTCATATACACGCCTCCCTCCTTGGCAGCAAGAGGTGGAACTCTTTTTTTTCCTTTTGATCACTGAGCACATTTATTTTATTTCATTTTAGAAAAAAAAAATCTGAGTTTTAAAAAATATGTGGGGATTTCCTTGGCGATCCAGTGGTTAAGACTCAGCACTTCCACTGAAGGGGGCCTGGGTTCAATCCCTGGTTGGGGAGCTAAGATCCCACATGCCGCCCACATGCTGTGAGGCACTGCCAAAACTAAAAAAAATAAAAATAAAAGAAACTCTGGAATTACTAAAATATATAAGAACAGCAATAATAAAAAAATGCAAATGTGGATAGTCACATATATTGACACTGAAAAGTAGAAATGCCATCCCTTTACAGATTTTATCTCAGAGTCTATCAGCTGTACATCAGCTTCCATTGCCACCAACAGCTGACTGTCGTAGAGTCCTCGTGCTTGCTGAGCCACTGCTTCTGTCGAAGGTTTCATGTCATTTGTACTACACAGAATTCCTTTCATTGCTTGCAGTGATTGCTACACTGCAACCTCGACACCTAGCATAGTGCCTGGCACACAGCAGGCAGCTCGCTGTAGTGAGAAAACACAGGCCACCAAGTCCTCTGACTGGACCATCGCTTGCAATAAACTGATGTGCTGCACTGAGAAAGACAGCGTCACCATGTGGTTTTCCTGCCGAGAATGTTCATTCTGAATCTAAGTATGAGGAAACAATAGGCAAACCCACCTTAGGAAATATTCTACAAAAATCCCATCTGAACTCCTGAAGAAAATATCAATATATCTTAAGGACAAAGAAAGTCTGTTAAAGGACACTAAAAAGACCCAACAGCTAAATTCAATATGTGCCTGTCATTGGAGCCTGGATTTTAAAAAATAGCTCTAGAGGACATAATTGGGACAATTGTGGGGATTTGATCATGGACTCTATGTTAGAAAATAATATCGTGTCAGTGTTAAATGCTACTCATTCTGTGGCTACGCAGAATGTCCTTGTTATTAGGAGATACACACTAAAACTGTTGGGGGGAAGTGATATCACATCTGCAACTTTCATTTCAGAAAAAAATGTACATACCAACCATCTGTATAATATACGTGTGTGTGTATATACACACACACATACATGCACGTAGATAAAGCAAATGTGGTTAAATGTTAATATTTGAATCTAGATGAAGGGTATATGGGTGTATTCTTGCAAATTTCACTAGGTTTGAAATTTTGCAGATTAAAGATGGAAAAAAAAAAGCAGCAGCTTTGGCATTGGACTTTGGACCTGGTGCGTCTAAATGTTAATTGTACCACCTTCCACCCCACCTCCCCTGTTTTTTTGGTTTGTTTGTTTGTTTTTTGTTTTTGTTTTGCTTTGGGGCTTTGGGCAAGTTATTTCCATCTCTTGCCAAGGGTTTTCCCCCACTGTAAACAGGGTTAATAATACTCCCTGCCCCAAAGGGTTATGAAGATGAAGGATGGTGGATGTAGGGAGCTGACAATGCCTGGCACAGAGTGATAGCGCAGTTAACGCCAGCTCTAATTATGTGGATATATTTGCCAAGACAGGTTCACGGGAAGGAACACATCGATGGGAAAGTTGGAATACTCCCACCTGAAAAATGCTGGTGCCGTGGTAGAAAACAACAAAATCCCTCCTTCTCTTTATTTGAAAGAACTGAGGTGTTTTGGGAGTGCCATGAAATCCCATTCCAGGGGCACGAGTGGTGTGTCAAAGAAACCCACTGCCGGTAAGGGGTAGGGTGGGCTAGAGTGGAAGCCAGCAGAGTAGGCAGAAGGGCCGACCATGGTCTGAGGAAGCAGGGAGGTGTGTGGCGGGAAGTGAGAGAAACTCTCGGGGCCTCGGGGCTGGGAGGTAGTGACTGTTGTCTCCCTTCAGAGTGGATGAGCTTCTGGTCCCTTTACCTGCTCTGTCCTGCCCAGGCCCCTTTTCAGAGAGCCTGTGCCCCCGGGGCCTGCTCACTGCATAGGGCCACAACCCCCAAATCCAGGATGGACACCAGATGTGACCAGCCCTGGATCCAGTGCTTAACGCTCACGAGGAAGGGGGGTTCCCGACAGGAAGTCAAACCAGGAGCCTGCTTTGTAATTGCATTGAGAATTTTAATGAAACTCTGATTTCTTACATTTGCCAGTCACCCCTTCCCAGTGAGGGGCTGAGATGGGCGCTTTGGTCATGGGGCATGACAGTAGGAGCCCAGTCTCCCTCCCTCCTTCTCCTCCAGAGGTGCTGCAGAGCGGTGGCCGGGCGAGGGCTCTGAAGCTCGGAGCCTAGAGACCTCCTGTGCACAAGGCAGAGCCCCAGGAGCCCTGGGAGGCTTTTACAGCAGCTGCTGCGGGTGGTGGAATCTGTGCCCTCCAAGGAGCGGGTGGGAGGAGGGCACTGGGGGGAAACCTCCCAAGCTGGTTAGGACAAGAGCAAGAAGCAAAGTTTGCACAAGTTCAGGTTCAAGGCGTCCTTTATCCTAGCTCAACTCTAAAGCGTTGATGTACTCCTTCACCCATTTCTTCTCTGGGTTGGCGCACACCTGGCGATTCTTTCTGGTGATAAAACTGTGGAAGAGAAGAGGGTGAGACCTGGTCAGTGCTGGGAGCGCCAGTTTTGGAGATGAGGTGGATTGAGGCAGCGGGGAAATGATACTGGGTGGGTTAGTTTCGGAGCTCCATATGATTGTATTGGTGGCGTTCAAGGAAAGAACATTTTCTCTTCTGTTGGGTCAAAGGGCTCCAAGCTAGAAGCAGTCCTGTGTGCATTTTAACCCCCCGCCCCCCAAGCCGCAAAAACACATGCAGCCTGGAGATCTAAGGGGATACGGGGCCCTAGGAGCCCAGGCTTGAGCTGGTCAACCACTTCTCAGCACTTCCTGTTTCAGACCCTGTGCTGGGTGCTGAAGATGCAGAGAAAAAGAGGTGTCTTCCAGGAACTGAGTCATGGCTGAGTAAGTGGGAGATGAGGTGGTGAAGCAAATGTGTGATCTGGCCTTAGATAACACAGTGCCTGGCACACATAGACACTCGACAGAGGAACCCATCTGTGTGTGCCTGGGTGAACAGAAGAAGGACATGAACTTGAGTCTTGATTTCACCACTTACTAGTTAGATCACCTTGGGCACATCACTTAGCGCCTCTGAGTCTATACGTTTACCTCTAAAATGTGGACAGAAACAATTCCTAGTTAGCACAATTGTTGTGAAGCTCAGATGAGATAGTATATATAAATTAGTTTTGAAAAATACCATGCGTGTGTTGTTATTGGGGTGCTGCGGGACCTCTGCCTTAGGGTGGATCAGAGCAACATGAGCCCAAAGGTCCCGGTACTGGACACCGTGGCTCGGAGAGGTTGAGGACCCTGCGATACTGGCAGATGTCAAAGCACTTCTACCAGTTAACCGGCCAGAATGTGGAGGCCGGTGAGGGCGGGAGGCCTTATCTCTACAGGTGTTGATGGTGTAAGTTGGAAGGCTCACAGGCCGGGGATCATGGGCTACGTCCAGCTGCCTGCCTTACCTGTTTGCTGGGAGACTGGTTCTCTCTGAGGGACACCCTGGGCCTGGCCAGCAGTGCTACCCATTAACGTGTTACTGTGAAGCTAGCCCTGCCTATGTGGACCATTCTCGTTTTGGCTTCTCCTTCAGGATGCTTTCCTGCACCTTTTTGAGATGTTTCCAGACAAAGTGAAGGCTTAGGTTATCTGATGAGAATGAGAATTTCTTGGCCCCTTTTCGTGCTCTATCACGGAGAGCTTTTTTTCTCAGGGAAGCTGCTTCCCCTTCTCTGAGCCTCACTCAGAGCCACCTGACCACCTCTCTTTCTCCCCTGCCTGGCGTGCAGAGAAGAGAAAGGGAGCAGAAGGGGTGTACTGGGCTCTGGTGCCTCCTAGTATTTGTCTTCTTGTTTGGGGTGGTGAGGGAGCTTCCGATGCAGACCCTGCCCTCGGCAAGCCAGGTGTCATACAGGAGATCCTGCAGACTCACTGTCCTCTTTCCTCAGCCCCCTTGGCCTGAGGCCAGGAAGTCGAAAGGCCAGGAAACCGACATCTGGGGGGAGGGTTGCCCAGGCTTCCTGCTGCTGCTCCCTGCTGAATGTGATACTGGCTAGCAGCCCCTGTTGCCAAGCCTTCTCTCCCTGCCCGCTCTGTGGGGAGCCTCTCCTGGCCTGACTTCCCTCCGCCTTCCCCTGCCCCTTGAGAGCAGGTGTGCTCAACGTGGCTGCCCTTCTCTCCTGTGCGCTTCCTCAAGTCTCTGGCCCTGGGTCTGGCACACCGTAGGTGCTTAATGGATATTTATTGAATGAGTTAGTGACTGAATGTTTTGCATTCACTCCTCAAGTTTCACTTGTCACTTCTATGTATATAATAATACATTTAGAGGGGGAGAAGGATGATGATATAAGTTAACAACTTATCAGGCACCTAACTGTGTGCCAGGAAATATTCTAATTTTATCTTTCTTTTTATTATCCTCACTTTGACCCAGTGAGGGAAATACCTCTATTTTACTGCACTTTGCCGATGAAGAAATTGAGGCTCAGAGAGGTTAAGTGACGGGCCCAAGCTCATGCAGCTACTAACTGGCAGAGCTGGGATTTTAATCAAGACAGACTAGCCGGAACAGCCAAGACTGCTGTATTCCTGCCACTGTGACATCGGGAGACCCCTTCCTCCTATAAAAAAATGTCACATCTCCGGCCCCAGCACCCTTTCCTCGGCTACAAACCCTTCATCGTACATTCCCTGCTGGACTTTCCATAGAGTTGTTGTGCTGGCACCTCGGTCCTTTCCTTTTTAAACAGCTCTTCCTCAGGACTTCAGGGGGCTCCACCTTCACCCTTCTCCAGGTCTGGGTTGAAACCTCAGCATCACACTCAACCCCTCTCTCTTCCTTGCTACCGACCTCACAGCCCCTGCCAGGGCTTGCTGATTCCGCCTCAGAAGCTTCCTCACCCCGTCTCTCCTTCGCTTCAGGTCCTGTTCAGCCTCAGTACCACTCATGTGGACAACAGCAGCCTCTCCACTGGACCTCTCTTGTCTAGACTTTCCCCGTTCCAGCTCATTTCACACTTTTGCTTCATTGTGCTGACACTCAAGGCCCTCAGTGCTTTCCTATACGGAGACTCTACAAAAACCAGAGGAGAGTCTTGGCGACATCCCCTCTGCCTCATACACCCTGTCCCTCAGTACAATCCCAAGTCAAACAGCACTTTTTGCAGCAGACTTCGCCTAAATCCCTTCTCTTGGCTAAGCCCTGAATCGCGGTGTGTTCCCTCTTTTCCTTTTGTAACTTCTTATGCAGGGTGCCCTGGTCATTGCTACATCTGTCTTAGACTGTGAGCCCCAGAAGGGCCGGGATGGTGGTTTACTCCACGCTGCCTGCCCATAATAGGTGCTCAAAGAAGGATTTTTTTTCCTTTTGAAAAATACTTGTTTTCAGAGATAAAATTAGCAGTGCTACATTTCTTTTGGCTGTGCCACGTGACATGTAGGATCTTAGTTCCCTGACCAGGGATGGAACCCGCACTCAGAGTCTTAACCACTGGACCGCCAGGGAAGTCCCAGCAGTGCTAAATATTATTGCTATACTTCGAAAGATTCATCAGGACCAAAGGCCAAATCTGAATACCTGTAACTTTGCCAGTGTCACAGAAATTTTTGGATTAAAAAACTTCATCGTTATATGGAAAACTTCGTGATTGCCCCATTTTCATTCTTTAAGCCTCTGTCATCTTAAACTTCTTAAGCCACTATCACTAATGACCTTGCTAGAGTAGAAAGAGGAGGCTCCAGAAACAGTCTCCATCCCTCCCTCACTTACTGTACAACCTTGGGCAAGTCACCAAACCTCTCTGGGTCTCACTTTCATTATCTGAAACGTGGAGAAAATTATGCATACCTGTCAGGGATGTTATGATAAAATGTAGAGATAATGCATGTAAGACATTTGACACACAGTAGGCACTTCCTAGGTAGCAAGGATTATTATTTTTCTAAATATGGTAGCTTACGTATTTAAAGGAGAATCTCATTTCATTATTTCTTCATCAATAACTTTTTTTTTAACACGCTTGACTGTAACTAGGGTCTTGACCTCTGACCTCTCCTCTTTAGCTCCTTTTGAAGTTGCAGGTGGATTTGATTGGGTGTCGGATATGAGGGACTGCGGGGTTCTTAACTGGAAAGAGATGACTGAGTCGATCTTCTCCACCCAGGGGCATGGCAGACCAGGTTCAAGAAACAGTCACATCCGTAAAGATCAGAGACCTAACCTAGCCCATCAGAGTGGGGAGGATCCTTCAGGAACACCTTGTCTAGCCTTTTTCCACAATAGCTGGGGGACCTGAAGCTAGAGAGGGAGGAACCATGGCTGTTTGAGCAGCCGGAGGATGGGTGGGAGTGGATGGGGCACCATCTCTGAGGGCTCATGGCCGGGGGACTGGCTCTGGGGCAAAAGGTGTCCCTCCCTCACCCCCTGGAGGGTTCCACAGGGCTGAGACTCACACGACTGCTGCCATGGAGCACTTGCTGCTGGTGTAGAAATATTCCCGGAGGTGGGCGCGGGGCAGCGGGCGGGAGAGGTAGGCAAAGCAGCAGGGTGTGGTGTCCGAGGCATCTGGGAGAGGGAAGAAAGAAGACTCCTGGATTCATTGCCAGTGCACACTGGGTATTGTGCTGGGTGCTTTATATGAATTATCTTTTTAAAAGCTTTTTGTTTTTAAAATATTTATCTATTTATTTGGCTGCGCCGGGTCTTAGTTGCAGCACGTGGGATCTTCATTGCCTCATGCGAAATCTTAGTTGCGACCAGGGATCAAACCCGGGCCCCCGGCATTGGGAGCGTGGAGTCTTAGCCACCGGACCATCGGGGAAGTCCCTATATGATTTATCTTGAACAGACTATTATCCTCCTTTGGCTGAAACTGAGGCTCAGAGAGGTAAAGTCACTTGGCCATGGACACACAGTGCCAGAGTGGGGATTCCCTCACCTAATCCTTGAGCCTTCCCTCTATACCACGACCCCATAACTTTGGCTCTGATGGCATCCTGTGTTTCGTCCGGGCTTATCTTAGGTCTTCTGCCCTTATTCTTGCTCTCCTAGGATCCTCAGTGGGTTCAGAACTTGGTTTCTTTGAGACCTAGGGTGGGTTGCGGGGAGGCTTCCAAAACTCAGACTTCATGACTGAGCCAGGACCCCTAAGAGAGGCCTGAAGATGCATATTTTATCCTGGGACCCTCTGGCTGAGGCATACTGAGAAGGGCTCTGAACAGAGAAGGAGGACTTTTTGTTGGTCAGTTAATTCAGGATGGCCCCGGGAAGTGTCAGTTGCCATTTTCCAGCAGAGTAGTAGTGTTTCAGAGCCAAACAGAGCTGGGTTTGAACACTGCTTTCCTTACTTCCTAGTTGCGTGAACTTGGACAAGTTACTTAACCTCTCCGGGGTTCTATAAGTCGAGGACAGCTACTCAAAGAGTAGATGTGAGCATTAAATAAGATGATATTTGCAAAGCAATCAGCACAATGCTTGACCCAGAGTGGGCATTTAATTAGATTTTGTTATCCTTTATCAAGTCCCATTTTTTTCCATCTGTGAAATGGAGGGAATATGACTGTCCCAGGAGAGTTTTACTTAAGTGCTTAGAAGCTTCTTAGAAACCCTGCTGCTGCTAGACATGAGTTAGTCATGTTTGGAGGTCAGCTCGAGCTGCCCCTGCCTGCTAGTATCCCCAGCATCAGTCCACACTCAGCGAGCACCTGTAGGGCTTGGGGTGTAGACCTTGATGACACATACAAGTTGTTCAGAGGGTCCCTGCCATGAAGTGGCTTTGAGATCTATCAGGGACAACTGGACATCTGGGTAAAGCAGTACAGGGGAATGTAAGTCATAGGGTTCAGATGGTATAAATGCTACAGTTGAAAAGAGGGCGAGATCTGGGCCAGTCTAAGGGTTGGACCCCGGGGGGTGTGGTGGTCAGGACCTGGACTTACATGGGGAGGCAGATGCAGGAGCGCAGAGGACAGCCATGGCGAGGATGACAGCGAGGGCGGCGGCGGAGACCTTCATGGTAGCTGTGAGCAGAGGCTGTGGGAGATCCACCTGCTGTCTCAGGATCCTCTGCAGGGATTCTCTGCAGCTCAGGCTGGCCCTTTATAGGGAGCCCGGCCAGCAGAGGGGGCGCCCTCACTAGGGGAGTTTCCAAAAGAGCAGCCACACACTGGCTGATATCATAAGTGAAATTGCACAAAACAGAAAAGAAAACTGAAATAGCCTCCGGAAATTTGAGTCTCTCTCTCTCCCTCGCTCCTCTCTTCACTGCCCTCCAGTCCAGAGTGAGCTCATCACTTCCCTCTTTGCCCTTGAGAAGAACCAGCACAAGCAGCGGTGGTGGAAAAATCTCTTCCTCTGCTGGCATCTTCAGCTTCGTGTGCCAGGGCGGGGGTCCTCCCAGAGGTCAGGAAGCTGCTTCCCTGGGGACAGGAGGAAGGGCAGTACGACGAGATCAGAGCCCAGGTGCCCTGGCTCTCGCTGCAGTGCTCGATCCACTAAGTACTGCTCACCATGAAAAGGTTCATGGTTGGGACATCCTTGAAACTGAATGAAGTGGTGGTCTGGATTAGAGCCAAGGTCCTTCCTCCATTCCAAAGAATTGGATACAGTCAATCTTCATCAATTCCTATTTGGATAATTCAGAATTAGTGACAGTTTGGCCTGGGTTGGGCTGAAGTTGACTTCTGAATTATCTAAAAGTGTCTGTTGACGGTAACAAAGGCAAACGCATTTAAAAAAGCGTAATTAAAAAAAAAACGTAATCTTACACCAAGGATGTTTTTTGCTAGCTATCGTCACATATGTAACTTGGTGGCTGAGGGTGACTGAATCACCCAGAATGGGGAGAACTTGTCTCATTTCTTCCACCCGAAGACTTTGACGCAGGATGGTTATTATTCTCCCTTTATAGAAGTGGAAACCGTGCCTCAGAAGAGGTCACTAAGGTCCTCGAGGTCACACAGCAATAAGTGGGATTTGAACCCAAGTATTTTTTTTTTCAGATTGACTTAAAAAAAGAAATTGAACCATAGTTGACTTACAAATTGTGTTAGTTTTAGGTATACAGAAAAGTGATTCAGATATATGTATATGTATAGATACATATATATCTATATATATACATATTCTTTTTCAGATTCTTTTCCATTGTAGGTTATTACAAGCTACTGAATATAGTTCCCTGTGCTATACAGTAGTTCCTTGTTGTTTATCTATTTCATATATAGTAGTGTGTATCTGTTAATCCCAAACTCCTAATTTATCCCTCCCTCTGCCCTTTCCCTTTGGTAACCATAAATTTGTTTTCTATGTCTGTCAGTCTGTTTCTGTTTTGTCAATAAGTTCATTTGTATCATTTTTTAGATTCCACGTATAATTGATACCATATAGTATTTATCTTTCTCTGACTTAGTGTGATAATCTATGATGTCTGACTTAACTGCACTTAGTATGATAATCTTTAGGTCCATCCATATTGCTGCAAAATGACAATATTTCATTCTTTCTTATGTCTGAGTAATATTCCATTGCATATATACCACATCTTTATCCATTCATCTGTCGATGGACACTTAGGTTACTTCCATGTCTTGGCTATTGTAAATAGTGCTGTTATGAACAACAGAGTGCGTGTATCTTTTCAAATTAGAGTTTTTGTCTTTTCTGGATACATGCCCAGGAGTGAGATTGCTGGATCGTATGGTAACTCTATTTTCAGTTTTTTAAGGAACTTCCATACTGTTCTCCCTAGTGACTGTACCAATTTATGAACCCAAGTGATTCTGATGACCAGGCTCAAGCTCTTTCCACTGACCCACATCATTCAGGCAGTTAAGCTGTTCTTCATCCTCTCTAGGTGCCAGGTGCTGTTCTCAACTTGTCATAAGAATCCTCTCATTCCCTCCTGACTCGTTAAACAATTACCAATAGAAGCACAGTTTTGGAAACCATGGCCCATCTCATTTAAAGAAATAAATTGTAAGCACTTAAGAAACATCCAGCCATCTATACAAAAATGATCTGCCTGTTTGAATTGTTCCCTTCATGTAATCCTCTTAGTCAGCAAACATGTGGGAGGCTGTGCTGCCTAGTGGTTAAGAGCAGGGGCTTTGGTGTTTCATTTACAAGCCAGGTGGCCTCCTACAAGTTACTTCATCTCTCTGGTCTCAGTTTCCTCATCTATAAATCAGCGATAATAACAGTGGCCCCTCCCACAGCTGTTGAGACAATTAAGTTGCCATAAATGTGCTCACGCTTGGAAAGCTCTTAAGTACAATGCCTGACACTGTTAAGTACTTAATAACATTAGCTATTATTATTGTGTTATTATTGAGTAAGAAAATGGCAGTCCCTTTAAGGATATTCTATACTGTAGGTTCTTCGGCAATCTAGACAGCCCCACCCACCCACCCCGGACCCCAGTTGACGTGGATTCGTGAACCCTATTACGAAGACTATTTTTAAGCAGGTGGGTCAGTTGAGGCTTAGAGAGGTTAAATGACTTGCTTAAGGTCACATTTCCTAAAGTGATAAGAATTCAACATGGAACCCAAGTCTGTCTTGGTTCCTAGCTTCCTACCACACTGCATTGTATCTAGAGAAATCCTGAAACGTTTGCTAAGGCTGTTTTTCCCTGTGAGCTCTATTTCTGTTGCCTTTCCTTGATCTCAGTTTCCTTCTTTAAGGAAGAAAGGAAAGTACTTTTCTGGATACCAAATACGCTGAGTTGGGACACGAGCTGAGGACAGAGCTGAGGGAACCACAGACGACCAACCTCATCCCCATCTTTAAATCCCAGTGAACGATTCTGCTGTGTGTAAGTGTGTGTGCATGTCTGTGTATAAATGGTAGTGGGAATAGGGAGTGGGTAGGATGACAGGGTTGCTAAGCAGGAATAGGCAGTGGGTACATCAGGAGTATTTTTCTTCCCTTTTGGTGGTTCCAGGGGATTATGGGTGTGCAGAGGAGAGAGAAGAACCTGACTGTAATTCCATTTCTGCCACTCACTTTCTCCTGTGCAAAATCAGAGTTCAGACTCACGGAATCAGTATATTCTCTGGCTCTAAAGTACTGATTCCATGAGGAAATCAGAGCACCTGTGTAAACAGTACAGTACCTGGTACAGGGTGGGTGTCCAATGAATGGCAACTGTCATTATGATTTACCTGGCATTCTGTGTTCCCGAAAACCAGGAACGCCTGCCCATCTGACTCACCACACTGGCGGTCGAGAGGATCAAGGGAAGTGATGACAGTGGACGTGCTTAGGAGACCGTCAGGTGAGGTGCAAACGTCATGAAGCTGTCTCTGTCCTCCCTATCCCGCCAGTGTGGTTGGCCTACACCGCTCCATCATTCCTTGCTGCCTCCGCAAATTGTCACTGAGAATTGCTGTGACCCAGGCAGCCCTCTAGGCGCTGAGGACACCATGTGAGCCAAAGACCTGCCCTCTGGAGTGTCTGTTTGTGTGTGTGGGGAGGGGAGAGCTCACCCAGAACAAGGGAAAACATACTCCTTTACTGTGAGTCAACTTTTCACTGGTCTTGTCTTAACTCCCTGAACACAGTAACAATGTCCTATGCTTTTTTTTCTATTTGTTTTTTGTATTCTCCCCCTGCATTCCAACAGATGTCTTGGACATGATAGATGCTAAATTAATGCTGCTTTAGTCTTGATAACTTCTTACAGCATCTTGATTAAGTTCATGGGCTCTCTAGCGTCTGACTCCTGGGTTCAAAATCCAGCTGTATTATTAATTCTGGCTTGGAGCAAGTTGCTTACTTTCTCTGGGACTAAGTTTCTTCATCTGTCGAGTGAGAGATTGATTCTAACCTGTTCTGGGGAATGGAGCCCTTTAAGAACCTGATGAAAGCTGTGAACACTTTCCACAAACATGTGGAGACCTACCTAAACCCTCACACATGTAATTTTTGCATAGAAGAGGTTCATAGACCCAGCAGGCTCACTGATGGGCCTCTGGAGTTCAGAGGGCTGGTTCTCATCACCCTTCCTCTGTCCTGCACCCCTTTTCCTAGCACATCCCGCACTGAAGCCAGACGCACACTCTGCCCCAGCCTACTGCAGCTCCTCCCCTGCCCTCCTGGCCCAGTCTTCCTTTTTCCTCTTTCATTTCCTAAGCGAAGCTGGCTGCCTGCTCAGCCTCCCACTGTGACGTTAGGAAAACCGAAAGCAGACAAAGAAAGCGAAACCTCATCGGATCTGGATTCTGAAGCTTTGCTCTGACCTGGAGTTCCCCCCCATGACTGTGTGGGGAGCCGCTCTGGCTTTTTTGGCTGCTTAAAAAAAAAAATGTCCAAAGCAGGGAAATTCCCTCCATCCTCTAGGAATCCCAGTCTGGGCCCCAGGAGAAGCCTGAGGCAAAGTCATTTCCTCCTGATGAGCCTTAATTTTCTCCATTCACAAATTGGAGATTTGCTCTCTGGTTGTGTCCCTCCTCTGCCCTTGTTAACACGTGTCCCAGTGAGCGGCCGTCTCCCGCTTCCTTGTGCCTACAGGGCCCTGCTTGGGGTAGGTGCTCCGTTAGTGCTGGCGGAGGTCTGTAGGGGGCGGCAGGGTGAAGGTGCAAGGGGAGGCCTCCCAGCAGGCTCAGGGGATCTGCCCAGGTGGGAACAGGATTTGAACCCCTCTTCAAGACTTTTCCTGCTACAGCCTGCCCTTGCCTTTTGGTCCAGCTCTGGTTTGTTCATCCTATGTCATTCTATTCTGTGCCTCCCTTCCCTTCCCCATCCCCTGCTACATTTCACTGTGTCAGGGTACCAACTGTGACGACCGTTCTCCTGTTCAAACACAGTCAGGCTGGAGGGCTGCAGCTTGGCCCCCCTCCCCGGCCTTTCGCACCTTCACCACACAGTTCAGGGGCTGTGTACGCCCCACTTGTTTTCTGCAGCTGGAGACCACAGGCGGTGTGTTTGCTGATGTGCTCACTTGCTTCGGGGGACTGGAGGAGCCCACTGCAACACATCCTGGCGGGGGTGAGGGGGGCAGCTGTGGGAGCGAGGCCCAGGCAGAAGCATCAATCCTTCCAAAACTGCTGGGGGCGGGGGGGGGTGGGTAAGGTGGGCAAACGATTTCAGGGCCTCTTCCTCACACTTCGGAGTCTGTTTTTTGTTTTTGTTTTCCTCTGCGTGTTTGTCAGTGGCTTCCCCTTTCTCTGTGCGTACATTCAGAGGACGGCAGCCCCTCCCTTCTGCTGTCCCCAGCCCCCAGGAGAAAGGCCGGTTAAGGGGGACAAACTTGGGGCTGAGATCAGACACATCACTTACTCTCTGTGTGTCTTTGGTCATGTTATTAGCTAGTCTACACTTTGGCTTCCTTTCTAGAAATAGGGCAGAGAATCCTAGCTCCTGGGACACCGCAGAGTATGAAATGAGGCAACCAGTGGACTGCTCGGCACCATTCCTGGCACAAGTACGTACTCAGAAGTTGATGCCTTCTCTTTCTCTCCCCAAATGTCCAGGCTCTAGCATTTCTTCCCTCAATGTTCCCCCCTCCGCCCAGGAGAGGTGTTCATCTCAGCTCAGTGTCAGGAGGCATGAGGGCAGGCAAGGGGTGTTGACGGTGACTTTCCACTAGCTATTAGGCGCTGTGCTAGATATTTTAGGCATTATTTCACTGATTAGGAAGAAAACACATAGAAAACAATGATGACTCAGGCCTGCCTTGAGCTCTCCTGCCCTCTGTGCGGCAGGCTTCAGAGACTCAGGCCCTGTGCTCTGCCCTTCTCTGGATTTCTCTCTCTCTGAGCCTGGTCATGGGGTGAGACATGGTCCCCTCTTGCCCCTTCCTGGCTGTCCCTGCAGGTCAGCACACAGACCCTTTTTCAAAGAGTTTCACAGACAGGCTTACAAAGGAAGTGACACACGTTTCAGGATCTTACAGGATTCTTGTGGCTGTGATCTGGATCCTGCCCCTGTTTTGAGCTGGTCCTGAGAAGCCCCCTGGATTCTTGGCTGTTGCGTCCATTCCCGGGGCTGGGGGTCTGCAGTCTCTCGCCTTGCCTCCCCTGTGCATCCCCCCACCGCAGATCATTCAGGCCACAACAGGATGGACCTTAGCACCTCCTGAGCCATTTGCGTTTTTTAGGACCTTCAGCCTAGGAGAGGAAGTCCCCTTGGGGAATTTCCTCAAAATGGGATTTGGAAATTCTGCACCTTAGTCATTCCTAACAGAGGAAGCTTTGGGCAGTGACAAGAGCAAGGGACAGGGAATTAGGAGACCTGAGCTCTAGTCCCAGTTCAGCGCCAAACCTAGTTGTGAGATTTTGGCAAACCTCTTGCCTTTTGTGGCCCTCAGTTTCCTCATCTAGGAAATGGAGGTTTGACAGTATTATTTCTGAGGCCATTCTCCGTTAAAAGATACAAAACTAGAGGATCTGTAGTGTCCTGGAGGAGAGCTGGGGATAGGTGTCTTATTGCCCCTAAAATTGGTTAATATCACTCCTCCTGCAGGTAAGGCTGAGGGGTTATCATTATTACCCCTTCTTAACCTCCCGTCTTTCCAAGGCTTGGGACTCACCTTACCACTTGGCTCATGAAGTCCTTCCATGGGCAGTACTGCATTCGTCCACATGCTCGCTGCTCGGCCCTTTCACTTCACTCACTCCTTCACTCCTTCCATTCCTCCACCCATCCACCCGTACCTTCATCTCTACATCTGTGTCATTTAAGATTTTGCTTATAAGTGCAGAAAACAACTCTGGCTAACTTAAGCAGGAGGGTAATGTACTGGGGGTAATGCTGAGTAGCTATTAGAATGGATAGAGCATTGGAGAACCTGACTTGGAAAAAGGACAGGTGAGAAACTATCTGGGTGTTTGGGCAGCAGCTACTGCTTGACAGTCTCATCAGGCCACCACTATTGAAATAAATGTACTCCAGCCATTTTTCGTATCCACATCTCAATCTATTAAGGATTCAGAGTCCTAGGGAGGGAGGATAACCAGGCAAGCTGGTGTCATCTGCTTGCTTCTTGGCTGGGAGAGGATAGCGCACCTGATTTGCAGTACCACCGAGACTATATACCCTGGGGGAGAAGTAATTCCACAAAAGGATGTCAAGCCTCTCAGCCAACCAGGAAACACATGTTTATTGAGCACCCATCATGTTGCAGAGGCCACACCAGACACTTAGACACAGTACAAATCCACCCATCCCAAGGGTCTCCTCACAAAGGATGTATCTACAGAGCTGAAACAAAGATGAGGACCCAGAGAAAGGAATTCCTGTATAGCCATGCATTGGAGGATCCCAAACAACATTTCTAGGGACAGGGTGACTCATCCTGGATGTGGGCAGATAAGGGGGGTTTTTGTGGACACATATCACAGGAGATTGCTTACATAGATGCACAACAGGATGTGGCCAGGATTAGGCACCAGAAACCCTAGGTCTGCCTCTGGTCTCTGTTCCTCTCTAGCAATGGGCAAGTCGTACTTCATTTTTTTCTTTTTTTTTGCGAACCGCGGGCCTCTCACTGCTGTGGCCTCTCCCGTTGCGGAGCGCAGGCTCAGCGGCCATGGCTCACGGGCCCAGCCGCTCCACGGCATGTGGGATCTTCCCTGACCGGGGCACAAACCCGTGTCCCCTGCATCGGCAGACGGACTCTCAACCACTGTGCCACCAGGGAAGCCCCGTACTTCATTTTTAAAATCTATAAAACAGGGAAAATGAATATAAGAATCCCTGCCCTGTGTAACTCAGAGAACTGCTGTGGAGGTGGAATGAGTTAGTGGATGTGAAGGTACTTTACAAGTACAAGGATGGAGAACTGTTTTCGCCATGCTTACTTCTGTTTCCAGAGTGGCTGATGAGAACACCCATGGCTCATGTGTTACTCTCACTTCTTTCCTGCCCTCAATGCCCACTGCCCAGCAGTGACCATGGAGAGGGTCTGTTGAGATTTTTTGTTCTTCAGACTGGTGGATAAATGTCCAGGGTAATCACTGCTACCCACCTCAGAGCTGTGGATGGTCAGGAATCTGTGGGCTCCAAGTAGGCTGGAAACAGCAGCTGGGTGAGTGTGTATGTGTGGGATCAGGTCCTGGTTTCTGGGTGAGGCATGGCAACTCTCAGGGCCTGTTTTCTCATCTGTGAAATGGGTGGTTTGCTTGCAGGGAGCAGCCTGTTGGTGGTGCTGGCTCATCTTTGTCACTTGTCCTAGGACGAATGTCTGGCTAGGCACAGGCCTGCCTGTCTGCCCCCATCTTGTCTCTGCCAGCTAAAGGTCTTTCCTCATATAGAAAGCACTCCCTGTGCGGCCTTTCATTGTTGGTGGGCTACACGTTGCTGCAACCTCTATGGAGGGCAGTTTGGCAAAATCCATTTGAATTTTTAAAGCATATATTGTATTTAATAAGCACTAGCAATTCTACCTCTAGGAATTTATCTTACATACATATGCACACAGGCACGACCTAATATATCCAAGATATTCATGGTTTGTAATAATGAAGGCTGGAGACTGTCTCTCAGTAAGGGACTGATTAACTAATTTGGCACTTCCATGCAATGGAATATCAGGCAGCTACTAAAAAGAATGATGTAGCTCCCTACGTGCAGATATGGAATGATCTCTAAGATACAAGAAGTAAGAAACAGAATAGGGACTTCCCTGGTGGTCCAGTGGCTAAGACTCTGTGCTCCCAATGCAGGGGGCCCGGGTTCAATTCCTGGTCAGGGAACTAGATTCCACATGCTGCAACTAAGACTTCGCATGCCACAACTAAAAGATCCTGCACGCCACAATGAAGGTCTCACGTGCTGCAACTAAGACCCGGCGCAGCCAAGTAAATAAATATTTAAAAAAAAAAAAAATGAGAGAAACAGAATAGTCTATGTAGTGTGCTACATGTGTGAAAAAAAGGACTCACATGTATAGATTCTCTTTTGGAGGCTTGTAAGAAACTGGTAACAATTACCTTCCCTTCCTATTAGGAAGGGGAACAGGAGGGAGGCCTGGGAACAGGGAGGGATAGGAGGGATACTATTTCTTTAAAGCTTTTAGACATTTAAAATGTCAGTTTACTTAGGACAAAAAATATATTTTGAAAAATTGATATATATCATTCTAACCAATATAACTATTCAAAATTAGTATATATTTTCAGTTTCTGGTTAAAATATATATATATATATATATATATATATATATATATTTTACATGAATCCTTCACCCAGATCCCATTTAGCTTGCTTGATTTTTTTCTTTTTTGAAAATTTTTATTTTATATTGGAATATAGCTGTTTAACAATATTGTGTTAGTTTCAGGTGTACAGCAAAGTGATTCAGTTATACATACACATGTATCTATTCTTTTTCAAATTCTTTTCCTATTTAGGTTATTACAGAATATTGAGCTGAGTTCCCTGTGCTATCAGTAGGTCCTTGTTGATTTTCTATTTTAAATATAGTAGTGTGTATATGTCTGTCCCAAAGTCCCAATTTATCCCTCCTCCCCCAGAGGGATATTATTTTGCATCTTCAGAATTTGTATCATGTGCGTGTTTGGTTTATTTACAAAGAGTCACCTGCAGGATGTGCCCAGGTGTCCAGGAGGAATTCCCTTGGCGTTTCTTAGTCTCAGAACCTCTTTTATCCCTGAGTCCAGTGAGAGACCCAGGTCTTCTCAGTGGGGTTCTCTTAGGCGGGACGACTCACCGAGTGGCTCATCCTTGCTGCCGCCTCTCACCCCACCCCTCATCCCATCAGGTGACTGGCCTTTTAGAATCACACTTTGACACCAAAAACACGGCCTTATGTGCCTTCCCCTAAAAGACTGATGGTTGGACCCAGGGAAGGAGGGGCAGATCACTATCTATCTCCTCCGACAGAGGGTGTTGAAGTGGAAACATCACAGGCTTCAGAGTTGCACAAGCTTTGGTTCAAATTTCGGCTTCTGCTGCTGAAGCTGCAAAAACTCAAGAAACTGCCATGATCTTGCTAGATGGTTTGCTTATCTGTAAAATGGGCCAACTACTGGGTTGGCCAAAATGTTCGTTCGGGTTTTTCCGTAAGATGTTATGGAAAAATTCGAACAAACTTTTTGGCCAACCCAATACTACTGAGCCCTGGGACTGGAAAGACGAGAGGAGGTCATTGTGTACAATGCCTGGCACACAGCAGGCACTCAGTGAATGGTCACAGCTGTGCACATTGTCGGGAAGTCAGGGCCTCCTGCTGGGGCCCTTTTTCATGAGGCGGGGAAGAAACAGTCTTGGTTGGAAATGAGGGCCTCCTGGGCTTGGTCCCTTTCCCAGTAGAGGTGAAAGAGGCATGGTGCCTGCCCACCAGGGGTACACGCTGATTAGATGGTCTGGGAGAGCCTCGAGTTTGCAGCTTCCTCTCTGTAGCTCTGAGGTCTAGAGACGGTATGGTCGGCCCCAAGGTGACTGTTTGCAGGATGGGACTTGCCCTGGTGTTCACAGTGGTGACTCTCTGGCCAGGGGAGAGGCTGACTCAGGAAGTTCTGGAAGGTGCTCCGTGAAGATGGGTGGTCGGGACTGTAGGGGAGCAGCCTCCCCCAGCATCAGGGGTTCTTATCTCCTGGCTCCACAGATGACCCTGCAGCATACTGGCCTTTCCTGCCGCGTGGGAATTGTTCTGAAAATAGGGTTCTCCTCCCAGCTGCAGAAACATAGCTCCTCCCAGGATGGGCAGTGGTGGAGAGCACGGCGTTTAGAGTAAGGCAGACCTGGGTTTGAGTTCTTGCCTGGCTGTTGGTTCACTCAGTGGCTGTATTCTTTAACTTTGCTGAGCCTCGGTTTCCTTGTCTGTGAAATGGGGATAATAACATTGCCTACTTTTCACTGTGAGGATTCAAAGAAATGTATGAGGCAGTACAAAAATGTTGTTTTAGTAGAGCTGGTTAAAGTTGAGCTGACTGATCTAAAGTGAGGGCAAAAATCTTAGGGGGGGAGTTACTCTTGGGCTTAGGGGAAAAAGTACATAATGGACATGTTCGATAATAAAGGGGGAGACCCCCTACCTTATCCCACCCCTACCTATATTGCCTAGAGAGGGCTAATTGTTCTGCAAAAGAAAGAACTAGGATTGGGAGTCTTTAATGGTCAGTGTGAGAGTTGGTGTGGGGTTGTGAGGGAGAAGAGGGCAGATGGGCAGGGGTCCCAGGTGTTGGTAAGAAAGTCAGGCCAGGGAGAGGTTAATTCCTTCTGGCAGGGAATGGCCAGTGGATTTCTAAGGCAGGGATTTTTATGGTTAATATCCAATTTCAAGTTCTCACCCGAATCATTCTGTGCTACATTCAGAACTTATCTTATGCCCAAATTTCCAGTAAACATCTGTTAACACCCAGTAACTCACACCAGGGTTGTTTTGGGGGAATGGGGGCCCTGACCCATGGTGGGTGAAGCAGCATGTGAAGAAAGAGAGAATTCAGTAGAAGCTGGGAATTGGAGGAGACGTGCCAGGATCCAGCACCAGCCTTTAGTTCTCCTGGGGGATGTGGATGGGCTGAGACTCCTGACTGCCCGCAGTCTCTGAGATGCAGGATGGAACGAGTTTGGGGATATTTTGGTGAGGCTCCGGATGACCCCAGAGCAGAGGCTGCCAAGTGGGTGGCTTAAAAAGGAGGGAGGATGTGCTGAGACTCAGGTCAATGAGAACATGGTGGGGCAGAGGCAGCAAGTGAGGGACCAGGGGCCCTGGCCACACCCAGTGAGCAGACCATGAGTCCCCCGGCTGCAGCAGTGTGGCAGCTGGGAGGGTTCAGAGCAAGGTGAGAGGAGCCACACCTCAAAGCGGCATTAACGAGAGCCAGCAGGATGAGAGCCATGTCCCTCACCCCCAGCCAGGGCCTCGAGGCTGCTTAAGTGCCCCGTGCATCCTGAGGCCATCTGGGAGAGGGTTTCCCATCTTCTTCCATCATTGGTGGGAATGGATCTTCCAGTGTGAGACCAGTTACTGAAAATAAAGAGAACAACCCTTTTGGGGGTATATCTAAGTGGTGTACATTTTTGACACTGCCACATGATGCATGGTTAAGAATCACCCCCGCTGTCACAGTTGCACACAACCCTTCAGCCACAAAACCACCCTCCCGTGTTGCAGACACATAGGCTGCTCTCCTTCCTCAGCGCTGCAGGTGCTCAGACCACTGGCATTTCTCTCCAAAGCCCTGCTGTTCCTGCTGAAAGCACGAGGGTTTTATGTCATGTGGCTGTCCTTTGACATGTAGCTTCAGTCCTCTTTCAGAGGCTTAATTCCCTAAACTCCCCGCTCCTGCCACCCCCGGGACCAGGCAGGAAATGCTCAGAAAGTAGGATGTGGAACTGTTTTGTTAAAAAATAGAAAGAAAGAAAAGAAATGGAAAACAGCAGCTGAGTCACAGGGAGGTGGGGCTGGACCCAGGCCACCGGGATGTCAGGTGGGCTGGATCGTCTCTTCACTGTTGTGTTGAGCTTGTCCTTCCCCCACCCCCACCCCGCTTCTGTTAAATGGGGGATAATTTTAGACAATTCTTTCCTCAAGGCTTTTGGCAAGACGAGATGACGTAAAGAATTGAACAGGGCTTAGCACACGTGTTGTAAGCACTCACTGCAAAATAGCTGTCATTATCTTGTCTGTTCTCTCCCACCCTCCGTACTTTTGGTCTCTCTCTCTCTCTTTTCTTTCTCTCTTGCCTCCACTTTCTCCATCAGTGAAAAGGTGAATGGTAGCACCATTAAAAATCTCTACTGTGAGGAAAGGAGAACTTTCCTGTTGGGAGTGAGGGGCTGGCTAGTGGAAACAGGGGTTGTCTTGATCCCATGTTCTGAGCAGCCAAGCCAAAGCAGGGTGGACTTACTCCCTCTCTCACCTCCAGATCCTTGAAAACCAGTTCCACCACTTACAAGCTGTCTGACTCTGGGCAAAGGCTTGAACTTTCCTGAGCCTGTTTCCTTACTGGTAATATGGGGATGACCCTGTACACTGCACACTGCGGCTGGGATAGTTAATCAGCAAACTCTATGTCACAGGCCCAGCCAGATGCACATGGCAAATGCTCAGGATATGTAGCTACTTACGCTAAGATGATGAAGCTCTACTGGCCAGGCCAACAACCTAGGAGTCATCCTTGACTTTTCTTTCTCTCACACCTTTGAGGTTGGGCTCCCCTGGAAGCAGACCACGAGATAAGAATTTGAGTGCAAGTACTTCACTGGGAGGTGATCCCGAGAATTTCCAGTAGGGAAACAGAGAAATGAAGCATAAAAAAGAAGGATGGCCCTGCAGGGTTCTTTACTGAGCAGATTACCATTGTAATGGGGCACCTTGGACTCAGTTCCTCTGGGGACCTCTGGGCACTCTGAGTATTCCCCCAGGGGCGAGAAGCTGAGTGATTTGCTCACCACTGCGTGTCTATCATTGATCGAGGGCTACTTCAGGGTGAATTCCCCAGCATTCCCATCTTGCTGGGGGTGGGCTCTGGGGCAGAGTTGCAGGTGCTTGTGGTAGAGGGACTGCCCGCTGTTGTGTGGCCTGGATTAAAATGATGAGCCGGACCGAAAAGATTCCTCTGTTGGGGCCTTGGAAATGGAGAAACAGACTGGGCAGTGGAGGCATAAGAACTTCCTCAGCTAGTACCCCTGGACTCTGAGCTGGGAGGGTAGATTCTATGACGATGGCCCGTAGAGACCACGGGTCGGCGGGTCAGGCACTGACTGGTCCCATCTGGGAACCTTGGAGTCAGACAGACATAGATGTGAATTTTGGCTTGGTCACTGACTAGCTGTGTGAGTTGGAGCAAGTTGCTTAACTCTCTGAATTCTCCACAGTTTTCTCACATGTCCTACAGCTAATCCCTGCCCTGAAGGGTAGATATTAGGATTAAGTGACATGTGTAAAGTGCCTGAGATAAAAAGATGGCCACTGAGTGTCATTTTCCTCTTCATTTCCTACTGCCCCACCTCTTGCTTCTTGAAGCTGGGCTGTGACAGGGTAGCAGGGTCGGAAATGGGTTTGGAAACAGATGCTTCTTAGGAAGTGACGGGGAGAACTCCAGCTAGCAAAGCGGAAGAGGAGGCACTTTCATGACGCAGAATTTCCATTTCAGGCTCCCAGGCAGGATTGGGAGGACGGTCCCCTGCCGTTGTGAGAGGTAAGCACAAGACTAAGCAAGGCCAGGGCTGCTTAGGCAGAGGGGGATTTCTGGAGCTTGGCTGGAGAGGAATGGGCCCTCCCCGTCCCCCCTCTCCCCTGGGGCCGGGGTGGGGGGGAAGGTGGGGCGGTGGTGCTGACAGGGACTCTGTTCTGTAGGAAAGCAGGTGGGAAGGCACCCTGCCAGTCCTGCGGCCAGGAGCCACAGGCTGCTCTTTGAGCCCAGGGGGGAGGCAGCCAGAGGTCCCACTGTGGTTCAGCCTCGGGATGAAGGGTCAAGGGAGTCTGTGGTCACACCAAAGTGGCAGGGAGGCCACAGTGGGAACACCCTCAGCGGACTCCTTCCTTGTGGGTCTCCATGCCAGAGACACAGGGTAACAAAAGTTAATGAAAATTATGCAAGTAAAACACAAACATAGAAGAGATTCAGATCATCAAAACAGATTCAAATAATGCAGAAGTACCTAGAGTTGTAGCTGGACTCTAAGTCCACAGACTTGGGTTTATAGGAAAGAAAACTTTACCACTATAACCTAGTCTGATGTGTATTTTTAGCCTGCCTTTTTGCTGGCCTGGTGGGACACTTTAACCTCAGCCTTTCTGGGGTGTTCCAGGCATTGGGGGGCCCATATGATGATCTGTCCCCACTAGTTACTGCTGAGTCATCCTCCCTGGGGTTAGTGGGGGTCTGGTGGTGTTCCGATAGTTTGGGGTCACACTTGAGGACACGGAGACCTGCCCCAGGGCTGCTGTGGCCCATCTGCCTGGATGTTCTCCACAGCCCTTCTTCTTTGGGTCTCCCTGTGTCGACTTCAAGATAAACACACAGTATCAAGTGTTGTGAGTTTGGGCTTCCATGGTGGTGCAGTGGTTAAGAATCCGCCTGCCAATGCAAGGGACACGGGTTCAAGCCCTGGTCCGGGAAGATCCCACATGCCACGGAGCAGCTAAGCCCGTGCGCCACAACTACTGAGCCTGTGCTCTAGTGCCCGCGAGCCACAACTACTGAGCCCGTGTGCCACAACTACTGAAGCCTGCGTGCCTACAGCCCATGCTCTGCAACAAGAGAAGCTACCACAATGAGAAGCCCAAGGACGGCAATGAAGAGCAGCCCCCGCTTGCTGCAACTAGAGAAAGCCCGCACACAGCAGTGAAGACCCAATGCAGCAAAAATAAAAATAAATAAATCTTAAAAAAAAATTAAAAAAATAATAAAATAAAATAACTTAAAAAAAAGACCCAATGCAGCCAAAAATACATAAAATAAATTTAAAAAAGAGTTGTGAGTTCAAGTTTCATTCCGGGACTTACTGAGGACTATAGCCTGGGAGACAACCTCTCAGCCGCTCTGAGAAAACTGCTCTGAAGAGGTGGGGGAGAAACTGGTACATGTATGATTTCTGGCTAGAGAATACATACGGTCAAGGAGACATCTTTGTAAAAGATTACTGCTAGTCACAAAGAAAAGGTATCTCAAGTTAATGATTCTAGTGCTTTTCTGTGTATGGGAAGATGTGAGAATCTGGGTTCATTAAAATTCTTCCTGAGATAAATATCTAGCTAACAAAGGGGCCTGCTTGTCCGAAGCACAGAGTGCGTCATCCTGTTGTCTTAATTTCCTCTCAGAGTGTGCTGTCAGCCAGCGACTGCTGTGGGTTATGACCTAATCCTTGTAGAACTGGGTGGTGAGCAGTGCTCTTTGTTTATCTTTGTTTACACCTGCTTCCTGGCAGTGACGCTGGAATGCCCACGCTGCACCTGCCTCCCTCCAGCCCAAACCAAGACTCTCTTTTTTTTCGGCCACTCTGCGTGTCTTGCGGCATCTTAGTTCCCTGACCAGGGATTGAACCCGGGTCACTGGCAGTGAAAGCCTGGAATCCTAACCACTGGACCGGTAGGGAAGTCCCTGTTTTTTTTTTTAAAGAGCGTTTCATTATCTTTTTCTTTAACTTGAAATATCGTTGATTTACAACGTTGTGTTAATTTCTGCTGTACAGCAAAGTGACTCAGTTATACACATATACACATTCTTTTTAATATTCTTTTCCATTATGGTTTATCCCAGGAGATTGGATATAGTTCCCTGTGC
Organism: Grampus griseus; assembly: GCF_964374135.1. NCBI lineage: Eukaryota > Metazoa > Chordata > Mammalia > Artiodactyla > Delphinidae > Grampus > Grampus griseus. The sequence goes on from NC_139014.1 coordinate 25,570,393, forward strand.
TATACAGTAGGACCTTGTTGTTTATCAATTCTATTATTTTTGACTGCTCCGCGCGGCATGTGAGATCTTAGTTCCCCGACCAGGGACCAAATCTGCGTGCCCCTGCAGTGGAAGCGTGGAGTCCTAACCACTGCACAACCAGGGAAATCCCTGTTTATCCATTCTAAATGTAATAGTTTGCATCTACTAACCCCAAACTCCCAGCAGGACTCTCTTTTCATCCTGGAAGAGATCCATACTCTAATAATTCCGGTGAAGACATTAAGGAAATATGCTTTGAATCTTGTTATTTATTATTTTTTTTTTTTGCGGTACGCGGGCCTCTCACTGTTGTGGCCTCTCCCGTTGCGGAGCACAGGCTCCAGACGCGCAGGCTCAGCGACCATGGCTCACGGGCCCAGCCGCTCCGCGGCATGTGGGATCTTCCCGGACCGGGACACGAACCCGTGTCCCCTGCATCGGCAGGCGGACTCTCAACCACTGCGCCACCAGGGAAGCCCTGAATCTTGTTTTATTCTTTGTGCAGGGGGCTTAAGCTTTTAGAACACACAAGCCAAAGAGACCTTCAGTTTTGCTCTCTGCCCTGCCTTCTCTCTCCCCTGAGAGGGATGCAGGAGCTGCATGGTGCAGACTATCTGCTTGAATGAGGGAAGGGAAGAGGGGATAACAATAGGAAAATACCCCCAAATATCCTATCAGGATAAATAAAATGTGGAAGCCTCCCTTCCAATAGGGCTTCCTTCTCCACTGTTAACTCCTATGAGCAGTGTGTCCTGCATTTGCATGTGTGTAGATCTGGTAACCTGGGTTAGTCCCTAATGGTCATGCCCCTCTATAGCCAGGGGCATTTCTCCATCCCCTTTCCCATTTAAAAATGCCATATAAAGTACAGTGTAGAATATACTACAGGGAGTAGTAGAATATGGCCAGACAGTCACGTGTGGTTACATCATGCCCTCTGCACAATCCCAGCTGTTTTTATCTTGATAGATGTGCAGCTCCCAAGGGAGCAGAATACAAAACTGCTGTCTCTGCTTTACCACTCCCCCAACTCCTTATTAAAAAGATTATTGAGGTGTAACTTGCATAGAGCAAAGTGCATAAATCTTACAGCTTGATGAATTTTGGCACATGGATATATCAATACTTGTGTAGCCATCACCCAGCCTCATTTTCAGCATCCCAGAAGTTTCTCTCATGTTCTCTCTCTCTCTCTCTCTTTTTTTTTTTTTTTTTGGCCACGCCACAGGGCTTGTGGGATCTTAGTTCCCTGAACTGGGCCCCAGGCAGTAGAAGTGCAGAGTCCTAACCACTGGACCACCAGGGAATTCCCTCCCTCACGTTCTCTTGTAGGGAATATCCATCCCACAAAGGTAACCACTCTTTGATGTCTATGACTGTTTTGACTGTCCTTGAATTTCATGTAAATGGACACCTAGTATTTACTCTTATGGGTCTGACTCTTTTACTCCAAATCACATCTGTGAAATCCATTCGTATTGCATTTATCAGTGGTTTGCTGTGTAGTATCCCGTTGTATGCATGCACCACAATTACTAGGACTGGACACAAGGTTCTCTGAATTCAGGTTTCCCTCCAACCTCTGGTCTGAAGGGAGGATTTCATGACACACTGCTCTCTGGTTGTTTGTCTTGAGCTCTCACTCTCTACTCCTCTGCCACTCCTCTTGGGGTGGAAGGGGCAGGGTTTCCAGGTTCTCCGCCTGTCTCTACATCATGCCTTCCTCCTTCTGAGGAGGCACTGGCCCTGCCTTCTTTCTTGGGCAGGGAGAGAAACTGGTTTACCAAGGAGGAGATCCAGGAAGGTGATACCTGCTGCTGAGCTGGTGTGGGACTCCTGATTGGGGAGGGAGATTGGGGAAGGAGAAAACAGGCCAAAGGAACGGAAGGAAATCTTGGCAGTGGAGTGGGGGGTCCTGGACTTCCACAAGGCTGTGGCATTGGGGTTGCACCAAGTTTAATCAGCTCTCCCAGCGACTGGGGACCTCGAGCTGGAGTCTTTTTGCCTACAAGGATGCCCAAGGACAGGGGTCACCTTGGTTCCTAGCCTGTCAAAGCAGGGCAAGGAGGATGACTCAGAAAGGACTTGGAAAAGGCTGGCAGGACTGAGCTGGGGAAGCGGGCTACGGCTGCTGGATGGGAGAACAAGTCTTCACTTGGGAGATCCCTGTCCCCAGGAGGCCCTAGCCAAAGGCTAGGATGGCCTTCTGGGGGCATTAGAGAGCTTCTGAGCAGACGACCATTTCTGGACCCCAGTGAGCTGGTTACATTTTAATTTATTACGATGTGTCAAAGCTCCAGCAGCTCCAGAGAGGAGCTGGCTGAGTGTCAACACTGGGTGTATCCACTGCGCATGCTGGTCTCCTTCTCACCCCTGTGCTCCAGCCACACTGTCCCCTGGGCCAAGCTGGCTCCTGCCTAGGGCTGTTGCACTGGTTATGCCTTCTGCCTGGAAAGTTTTCTTCCCATCAGTCCTCACATGGCTGATTTGCTCTGGTCATTTAGCTCTCAAGGAGCATGTCACCCCCAAAGTAAGGCCTTTCCTCACCACCCCACCTAAAGTAGCCATCCAGTCATGTCCCTGGATCTTGAGAGCTGCTTGGGGGTCTTTCCACTTCTCCAGTTCTTACAGTCTAGGGGAATCCAAAGCTTTCACAAGACTTCCGTGAATCCCCAGTGACTTACTTCACATTTTCCAATCTCTGGTCTAGAGTTGCTGGCCCTGTCTCACACCTCTGGCTTTCAAAGGTAAAACAGTTACTTTTCTTGGTTCAGGCAGAGCAATTTCACCCCTTCCCCTGAAATATTGGTCCCAGTCTATGTCCTGGGAGAGGTTCCTGCCTTCACTGGGATTACAGACACATTTTCTAAACAATGGTTGTTTCCTCCACGAGAGGGATTCTTGTTCTATCTGCTAAAAGACTAACAGCATTTTACTGTCAGGGTAAGAGGCAGAGTTGGGATCTGAACCTGGATTTGTCTGCTGAGTGTGGAGCCAGTGCTTTTAAACCATTGCATCAACTGTGTCCCCCATATCCTCATTGAGGCTGCTGGTGACTTTCAGTAGTTACTCACATACAGGTGCAGGCACACGTGTATTTTCTACAGGGGAAATGCTTGCTCGTCTGGCCCGTCTCAGGAGGCTGCTCCGAAGGCCAAATAGCATTTCTTACAGGCCAGCCAGAGCTAGCCGCGGGACATCTGGTTGTCCCATGCAAATCCTCACTTGCACTAGATGGATGCCCGAGAGGGGGCGTGCGGCCAGACCTCTCGGTGCCAGGTAAGATGCTCTTTGTACTGCCCAGAGCTGCTTCCTCACTTTCTTCCCTTCCTGTCCCACGCACTGGTTCCTTACGTTGCTGTGTGTGGCCTTCACCACTTACTACCCCTTCCTCTGACACAGGAGTGGAAACCCCACTATTCCAGGCCTTATTGTTCACGCCCTTCCAGTCGATCACCTTCATCCACAAGGCTGACAGTCATGTAAGCTGTCTGGGCATAGGTTAATGTGGGTGAGGTCTTCAATGTAGGATGATCAGGGCTGGGAGACCCCTATGTGTCAGGATGAGGAGGTCCTTCCTGTGTGTGTGTCTGTGCTCATGCACGTGAATGTTTAAAGCCAGGCATTCATCTACCTTGAAAAGCCTAGGAATAGCCCTCTTTAAAAACAATTGAGGGACTTCCCTGGTGGTCCGGTGGTTGAGACTCTGTGCTGCCACTGCAGGGGGCACAGGTTCGATCCCTGGTGGGAACTAAGATCCCACATTCAGAGCGGAGCGGCCAAAAAATAAAAACAAACAAAAAAACCCAACAAAAGACAATTGAATGCACCTGAGATAAGTACTTTTGGTCCTGAACTATTAGGAGTTTCTGGCAAGCTTTATATTATGTGCTAGGGTAAGAATTTGACTTTGTATATAGATTTTCAATTAGGTTTTTGGACTGACATCTCAACCCTGAACTCCTCTGATAGACCAAAAGAAAAAAAAAAAAAAAAAAAGACAAATAATGACATTTCCGTTCCAGCTTTTGCCAGAATCCTGATCCTGGCCTTTGCTTCTTGTTTGCAGCCTCAGTTTGTCCCTAAGACCTTTGAACTCGGGTTCCCTGATTTGACCCTCACGCTGGCTAAGGACTCTGAAACCTCCTGCTTGGGTGTACACACTGAACTTAGTCTGGCTCCTGTGTCAGTCCAAGCCCTGCCACCCCTCTATGTTCACTCTGGCCCCTGTGAGCAAAGGTCCAGCCTGGCTATGTTGTATTTGTTGGTGATTCTGTCATCCCTGGGATGTGAGCTCCTGGAGGAGGATGTTTGGTCACAGTCAGCTGTAAGCTCTCAGCTTTGATCGCAGGGAGGGTGGAGAGAAATCCCTGGATACAGGAGCAGCTCACAGCCTGGGGGGGGATTAGAGCAGGTAGCAGTGACCCCTGTGGGGGAACAAGGGGAAGCCAGAGCCTTGGTCCCTTACCTGCCCCGAGCCCCTGCCCAGCCAGCGTGGTGATTGACAGGTAACTGCACAAGTTAAAGTGATTTTGGCACAAGTAACAGAACCCAAGACCTGCTAACTCTGGCTCATGTAAAGAAAAGCGGGTACTCAGATACCTGTGGACAGATTAATGAATGAACAAAACAGGGTAGATACATACAATGAAATATTATTCAGACCTAGAAAGGAATGAAATCCTGACAACATGGATACATTTGGAAAACATTACGCTCAGTGAAATGAGCCAGTCACAAAACGTCAAATACTGTATGATTCCACTTATATGAGGTACCTAGAGGAGTCAAGTTCATAGAGACGGAAAGTAGAATAGTGGTTCCTGAGGGCTGTGGGGAGGGAGGAGTGGGAAGCTGTTGTTTACCGGTACAGAGTTTCAGCTTGGGGTGATGAAAACCTTCTGGAGATGGGTAGTGGTGATGGTTGCACAGCAATGTGAAAGTACTTAGTGCCACTGAATTGTACACTTAAACATGGTAAAAATGTTGCGAATGTTTTAACACATTCCCAGCTGCACAAACCAGAACTGACCTAAACCAACGAAAAGTTATTCTGGAGGTGCTAAATGCCACCATGGTCCTTTAGGAGTTAAAACAAAACAGGAATAGTGGGAGGAATGCTGGGGCATCTCATGGAATTGAGATTCACCAAACCTCCAAGCCTGGAGTGGGGACAGGAAGTAGTACGGCAGCTCCAGGGGCTTCAGTGGATGAGTTCATAGGGACAATGAACTTCCTTCGGGACGATGCTCGAACAGCAACCAGTACTCGTTTCTCTGGTCCAAATTTCATCTTTCTAAGAGAGAGTCTCATTGGCCATCTGGAGTCAGGTGGCCATCTGGATCGATTAGCTTCAGTTGTGGTGGGGAGGCAGGGAGGCAGGATGATGCAGTACCACTGGGGGCCACTGGGGGCAGGCATGGGTCAGTTTATCAGAATCCAAGTCTTTGGATGGCCAGTCTTCAGAATGATCACTTCAGCAAATTTATTTGTTTCTCTAATTAAATAGCTTTAGTTGCCTGATTTTGCTTTGCCTGCATAACACCATTTTGCAGGAATGTTGGATTTTGTCTGAGTCCACTCCCTGTTGTTGAGCTGGGGACAGAGGGGTAGGGAGAAGGGGAGATTGAGTATATATGTCTGGGCTTGGTACCATGTAAACTTTCCAGTCCCCCAAATTGACAAATTTCTCAGGGGAATGTGGAGAAGCCCCTGCAAAAACTTTGATTAAGTTTCTGCCACCCTAGCAGAAAGCAGGCAGGAAATTAGAAATCAAGTTGGCAATAAAGCAAATTTTATTTAGTGAATGGTTGCATTTTAGATCAAGATTTTTATCCCCAACCTGGTCTAATGCCCTTCCCTTGCCATGCAAAGCTTAGAGTGGGAGCTAGGGATTCACACCTCCTTTTCTGTTTTGGCACTGTCTGTACACACGTCACCCTGGGGAGGACCCGATATCAGGGGATCCAGCAAAACCTCTGCAACAGGGACAAAAATCACTAGTATTTGAATATTCCCACCCTGACCTGCTAAGAAAAAAGTTATTTTTTAAAAGAAAAGATAAAAGAAGAAAAAAGAGACCTAGAAAAGGGATAAGGGTGGACAGGAAAGGTCTTGAGTCCTCTGGGTCTCAGTGAGTGAGAGGCCAGAGGTGGTCTGATCATTTAGAACGGCTGGAGTGATGTGAGGATCTGAAAGCAGAGCAAGGAGGAGGATGTGAAAGATACTTTTCTGTGCATTAAGAATGTATCCCTGCTCTCCTCCCTTAACTTTGGCATGTCCTCCAGAGACTGAGAATATATTTGAAACTTTACTTTGTGGGATCACTGGCCTGCTTCTCTGAATGTAACTCTGTCATTCAGACCACAAGGCTGCCTGCATTTTCACAGGGTTGCACCATTTTTCCCCCAAACTTGGGCTCCCACTGAGGCCTGACCACCATGGGCAGTTGAGGATCTGGGGTTGACCTTTCTCAGATCGAATAATGTTAACCTAGACCAACTTCCTGGAAGGATGCAAAGGTAGTCTGGGATCCTTGATATATTCTTGGACCCATTCGTTATTGGGGTTGGTACAGATCTCTCGTTTCCTTCTGGTGATGAAGCTGTGGAGGCAGAGTTAGACTGTCACGGGTCATAGAGTATGTTGGGGGTCCAGTCGACACTTCTAGCTCACAGCGGGCTTGCCTCATGCCCTGTACCACCTCCCTAAGACTCCCCCACCTGGGTCCCCTCAGAAGGCCTCCCTCTCTGGCCTCTAGACCTCATCTCTTCATTCAGCCCCTTCCCCACTCAGCCTGGACCCTCAGGCTTGGGTTTCATTATGGCCACCATTTCTTGGGCCACACAACTATAAGTGGCAAAAATCAAGAACGAAACCCAGGCCTGTCCTGTGAGAGTCAAAGCCCAGGCCCTTAACCACTGTTCCCCTGTTCTAGCATGGAGACTTGGTTCTGTGCACCCCATTCCAGCCTTGGGCTCCCCTTCCCTCTCCATAGAAATGTCTGCAGAGCGGTGCTTACATGATTGCTGGCAGGTAGCAGTTGAGGGCCTTTCTGTATCTCACCACCACTTTTCTTGGCAATACTTTCTCATGATACTTCAGGCAGCAGGTGGGTGGAGGGTTCACCGACTCAGGAATTTCTGAGGGAATGACGTTGAATGCTGAGCCAAGGAGGTAGAGAGGGAGCCCATGGCTGCCCACTTCCATGTCCCATCTCTTGCATTCCGCTTTTCTGATGGCAAAGCCATTTATCAGCAGGGACTGATGGTAGCCTGATGGATAATGGAGAAAGTGAAAAAGCTGAACCTTCTGTAGAACCTTCAGCCTCTGGACTGAATGTCACCAAGTACAGAGGACTGGGGTAATCACATTTGCTGATGAACTTGACTTGGCAAACACATATTGAGCTCCTATTACACGCCAGGCTCTATGGGGTTCAGAACATGAGGAAGACACAGTCACTGCTCTTGTGTACCTTACAGACCAGTCTGGGTAAAAAGGGAAAGTGAAAAGATAAACGCTACAATAGAACGTGGTCTGGGATAGAGTAGAATTTGACACAAGATGCTATGGGAACAGAATGAGGGGTACCTAACCCAGCCTGGGTGGTTGAGGAAGAAGTCCTACAGCAGGTGGTGCCTGAGTTGATTCCTGAAGGATGAGCAGGATTTAGGCAGACAGAGGGGTTGTGGGATCTGGAAAAAAGAAATGTATGGAGGCCTGAGGTGGGGGAAGCCCAGTGTGTCTGGGGGGACGGAACAGTTCCAGGAGGCTGCAGTGCAAGGTGGGAAGGAAGATGTAGGAAGGGAGGACATTGATGAGGGAGGGGAGGGCCACACCTCTTCTGAGCTGTGATAGGGAGCCTGGATTCTGTGCTAGAGGCACCAGAGAGGCTGAGGTCAGGGAGGAGGCTGAGATGGGGAGATGAGCAGAAGTCAGGGCAGGAGGAAAAGGCTTATGTTTAGGCTTCAGAGTCAGACAGCTTGGGCTGGAGTCTCGACTTAGTGACTTGAATCATGGGCAAATTTCTTAATCACTGGGTGTCTTTACCCGTTAAACGAAGGTAAAAAATTACGTCCTAGGATCGTGGTGAGGATTAGTTGAGAGAATGCTTGTAAAGCCCTTAACTCAGAGTGTGGCATAGAAAGACTCAGCGCTTGCTGTAATGAAGAGCCAATGGTTGTAATGGCCACTCTTCTGGCCTGGAAATGGCTCTTTCCCCCTCTCTTCGACACTCGCAGGATACAAGACTCGGCTAGGTTATCACTGTGTCTCCCTTGGGCTCCCCTGACTGCTCATCAGTTGGGGATATCACCTCACCCGGCCCCCAAACCTGCAGAGTGCAAATCCCTGACCCTCACTTCCAGCTGGTGGCAAAGCCTGAGACTTCTCGAGAGAATCATTTGCCTGACCCGTGCTTTGGGTGGGCCATTTTCTCTTCCTGCTTGACCTTCCCGAAGGGCACTGTTGCCCCATCCCACCCACCAGAGGCACCTCTACCCACAGTGGCCCTGGTTCTCAAGGCAACGTTTACAAAGACCAGGGGCACCCTGAGAGCGTGTGGGCAGATTACATGGTGTGTGTGACCCTCTCTCCCCTGAGTGTTTACACAGGCAGAATCTGGCCAGACTATATGCCAAGGGCAGCCTTAGGGACAAAGGAAGGGCTGGGGCAGTTGGAGGCGGGTATGTAGAAGGCCTGAGTGCCTTGGTCCCGTCGCTGTCACCAGCCCTCATAAATGATGGTAGAGGCAGGGTTAGGGGGTGGGCAAAACAAGCCCCATTCTCCATAGGTCCCAAGCATCCCATAGTTCCAAAACCTCTCAACTTCCTTCAACCCCTTTTCTCTTTTCTCCAGACTTTATTTAGTCCTAGGCTGGAGGATGGAGATAGGGGCCCAGAAACCCACAAATGGTACACGTGGGCATCCCACCAGGACTTCTTTTGGCTGCCGTGGTAGTCCCAGCAAACTACAACAGACACTGCGAGCAAGGGGTGTCTAGGTTCAGACTCCCCGTTCCTGGGCTTAGCCTCAAACATCACTCATCCCTGACCCTTCATCCTGCCCTCCCAGAGGATCTATGGCTTTTTTCATCCACTTGCCTTGCCTCCCTCCTCATTGCGTACATTTATTATCTCTTCTGCTTCTTCCTTGGCTTTTCCTCCTAAATGATCATTCCTGCTGTCTGTCTTTGGGATTCCTGATGTAACCTTGACCCAACTTCCTGAAACTGCCCAACCCCAGAAGGATCTGGACCACAGCTCAGCTCTACTTACAAAGCGAAGAGTTTGAAGGCAGCAGCTCTGTGTGCAGGAGGGGAGAGGCCCCGGGGTTGGTGACAGAGACCTGACAGCACTCTTAGCAACACCTCGCTGCCCGCTGCCCCGTTCCCTTTTCTCACTGCCGCCCTTCAGGGACAGGTGGACTCACTTGGCTGGCTGTGAATGGCAGAAGTAATGGTGAGCTGAGGAGAGAGAGGGCAGCCACGGAGACCGTCATCCTCTCAGTGGGGCAGTTGGGCTTTGGAGGCTGAACGGAGACAGTCTCCTTCCTGGCCATCCACGCTGGGCCCTGAGCTCTCTGGACTCTGACCACTTTAGCGGGCGGAGGAGGAGAGACAACGGCCCCTCCTCGGTGTTTGCTGAAGGGGAGGGCGGTGGAGGGCGGGGTCTGGAGCAGAGTTGAATTCGGTAAGGTTTGAATCCGTGTGAAGGAAAAAAGAGAGAAAGGGAAAGTGTGGAGAACGTGCCATGTGTCAGCACCTGGCAAGCCCCACTTCATTTAATCCTCCCAGCGGGGAGTAGAGATTTTCACTCCCATTTTGCAAATGAGGCCACTGAGGCTTAGAGAGGTTAAATAAATTCTCCAAGGTCACATGGGTAGGAGACAGATAGGCAGTCCTGAAAACCAGATCCGTGCGGTTTCACCATGTTCCCTGCCCCCATCTCTATGTTGGGGAAGGAGGAGGGAGGAGGGTTGAACTGACTATTTCCCCAGGTGATCGGTCTTTGGGAGGGCAAACAGAAAGCCGGATTAGAGAGAACACAGACCGAGGCAAGGGTAGGGTTAGTGCCCTCGGAAAAGGATGTGTGTCCACCCCCGCCAAGGACACATGATTGAGCTCACACTCTTTCTTGTCACAGATTATGCTACAAATACCACCCCCCAGCCCCCAAAGTGCCTGATCCTTGGGTCCCTGTTTGTTGCTGAAATGTTTGGCTTATTTATCAATGTTCTCATTTATCTCTTTGGACCTTGGACTCGGAACCAGTTTTACGTCTAATTAGCTGATCCCTTCTGGGTGCCCTCAGTGTGGGTTAATCCAATCTGCCACCATGGCCAGTCATGGCCAGCAGAGGGCACCCCAACACCATGAACCTGACAACCTGCTTCTGGGTCCGGAGTTCCAACTGCGGCCCACCCCCACCTTTGGCTAAGCCTGGACCTGCCCCTCAGCATCTTAGCTCTTTAGACTGCCTCAGAGCCCGTTCCAGGCTGAAGGCAGCGTGCAGAGAAGAAATGAAAGATACAAGGGATTTTGCCTTTGATGCACTGTGAGTTTTAGAGATGTGAGGGAGTGTTTCAGGAGATGGGAGTAGAGGGAGGCAGGGGAAAAACAAGGACTATGAAGATACCTGTGGGGCTTGCTGTTTGGCATCACGGCTTATAAACAGGAAAAAAACATACAATGCAGTTAGTCCTGGTGTGTTCAAGACAGTCAGTGGTGGTGAAGCTGTGGCTTTTTATGAAGCTAGGGAGGGTACGTGTGTGAGATACCCCATTGACCTCTGTTTATGGAGGAGAGAAGGTCTGAGGAAGTCTGCTATACCTTCAGTGTGCAGGCACCCTCTTGGCCCTTGTCTGTGGAGGGCTGGAGGCCAGGAAGGGTGGTCATAGTGCCTACACTGGATGTGCTCTTCCTCTTTGTATGCAGAGCTCCTTCTTGAACCTGGAGGATGGGGGCATCACCCCCTTTGGGGGCAGCTGAGTGTTATTCCTGGAGCATAAGCTTCCTCTTGACTCCTGAATCATTCCATCTATCCACGCATCCATCCATCTACCCATCCATCCACCCATCCATCCACCATCCATTCATCCATCCATCTACCCATCCATCCACCCATCCATCCACCATCCATCCATCCATCCATCTACCCATCTGACTATCCATCCACCATCCATCCATCTATCCATTTCCTGAGCACCTGGTGTGGGTCAGGCTTTTTGCTATGCCTTGTGCAGGACACAAAACTGAGTAAAACAATAGAGTGCAACCTGATGTATGTAAGTGGATGGGCAAGAATTGGATAAAATATTTCCATGAGTCATTCCTATCCCAGTCAGCAGGGAACAGAGGCCTTGAGACCAGCCCAGAAAAAGACTATGGAGTTTGCTATAGAGAGGCCTTTATGAAGATTTACCTGCAAAATCAGGTGATAATTCTTAGCTTTACACTTGTGAAGCTTAAATAAGATAATGCACACAAACTGCTTAGCAGAGTGCTTAGAATATAGACGGCGCTACAAAAATGGAATCTGTTATGATTGTGGTTGTTATTGTGTAAAGGTAGCTTTTACACTGTCTTCCTCATTTTCTGCTCAGTTTTCCTCTACCTCCATCGGAGACCTGACCCATTTTTTGGCACCAGGCTCTGGCCAAACTTTTGCAGAGTGATGCTTGAGGCTGAGAGTGCCACCCTGAGCTGGGCTCACCAGTGTCCTCAAGTCTACTGCCAATGGGCAATTTAGTAGAAATGAACGAGTGCAGGGAAGGGCATGATGGTCTTTAATTCAAGGCAGGGCAGCTCCCAGGAGGTGTCTGGGGCTAAATTGGGAGTGGAGTTCAGCCCCATCTCTTTAAATTCTGAGCTGTGTCCTTCTCCGCTACTTCTGGGTCACTCAGATCTCCTCCAGCTCCTTTGATATAGTCCTGGACCCAGTCATCGCTGGGGTTGGCACACAATTGACGGCCATTTTTGGTGATGAAGCTGTGGAACAAGAGGGGAGAAGGATGACAAACCAAGGGTCCAGCAGCCAGGAAGCAAGAGCCCATCCTCCCTTCCTCACAAATTCCTCATCCAACCCAGACTGGTTCTCCTTCCTTAGTGAGAGGTAGCCCAGGGCCAGCGTCCTTTCTGAGGCATGCCCTTCAGCCCCTCAGGGCCCCTGGGCCCATCTAGTCTCGGTGTTCCCACCCAGGAAGTGCCCCTTGCCTCCCTTCCCCTCCCCACACCTCCCCATCCATGGCACCAGCTTCCTCCTGGCCCCAGCGGGGCCCCAGACAGCCCAGAAGCCCCCAGGTTCCCTCCCGACTGCCTCTCCCTGCGTGGACATTCCTGAGAAGCACCCTGGGGAGCACCCATTCTGTGTTCTCCCTGCCCTCCTCTCCCCTACCCGGGCCCTGCTGGCTCCCCCTCCCCCAGTGTGGTGTATGGGTGCCACCTACACAATTCCAGGCTTGGAGCACAGGCCGCCGGTCTCATAATAGCGTGAAATCCAGTGCTTCCTGATTGGCCGGGTCAGGTAGCTGTAGCAGCAGTCGGTGGGGTGGTAAGGTCCTCCTGAGGAGAAAGCATGGAGGGAAGCTGAGATCAGGGCACTTGTTTGTTTGGTTTTTTTAAATAAACTTATTTATTTTATTTGTTTATTTTTTGCTGCGTTGGGTCTTCGCAACGCGAAGAAAGAGAGACTAGAGAAAGCTGCGCGCGGGCTGTCTCTAGTTGCGGCGAGCGGGGGCTACTCTTGGCTGCGGTGCGCGGGCTTCTCATTGCGGTGGCTTCTCTTGTTGCGGAGCACAGGCTCTAGGCGCACGGGCTTCAGTAGTTGTGGCTCACGGGCTCTAGAGCACAGGCTCAGTAGTTGTGGCGCACGGGCTTTTTTCTCCACGTCATGTGGGATCCTCCCGGGCCAGGGCTCGAATCCGTGTCCCCTGCATTGGCAGACGGATTCTTAACCACTTCGCCACCAGGGAAGTCCCAGATCGGGACATTTGTTAAAGGTGACAGCTGCTGGCTGCCTCTGCCCCCGAGCAGGTGGAAGAGGGAAGGAAGGAGGGGACAGCCCCCAGAATTCCAAGAGAGGGCTGTAGAAAAAACTCAGTCCTCTGGTCTCCCCTTCAGACTCTTCCCGGGGCTCCCCTTTCCCTCTTCCTTCATTAGTGATCACTGTGCTTTCCATTCTCCACCCCCACATCCCCACCCCAGAAGGACTGGCTGATGACTTTGAACTCCAGATGGAAGAGCAGCAAAGCCCAGATCTCAGCGAGCCCACGCCATCCCTGGGGGCAGCTGGCAGAGATGCTCCAAAAAGGAGGGATGTGGGAAGAAATCCCAACAGGGATTGGGATACATGCCATTTGGGAATGCAGACCCTGCCCCTCCCAGTGTCCCCATCCTGCCCGTTCCCTGCAAAGAGGGCAGGATGCTCATACCAAGCCCCGAAGACAATGGCCCGGGGGCCAGGACACCCAGATCTGCAGGACACCCCACCTCACCTCTGCTGGCTTTGCGCCCCTCACCCCTCATTCCCTCCTCAGTCTCCCCATCTGTGAAGAGGCGGTTAACTGGATTGGTGGTCTTTACATGAAGTTTCCTGGAGGCACTGATGCACTTGGGAGTTCAGTCTTGGGTATAAGACCCCATCAGCCTTTTTGTCTGTTTTACATTTTGGGCCTCCTGTGTAAGATTTTGCTTAAAGAGAAGGTTTCCTGATCTAAAACACTTTCTAAAAAATCACTATTTTTCAGTTATTTTTTGATTCTGAAATTTCATGGCTCTTACAGGAGGTGCAAGGGGGTGACAGCAAAGTCACACCAAGATTGAATTATGGGGGTAGCAGGAAGGGCGTTTCAGATCAAGGACCCTGCAGTTAGCAGGTGCAGTGATTGGGGCTGTGCATGTTATGTGACCAACCTGGACAGAAATGTGGGTGTGCACAGCGATGACCTCGGGGTCACCGACAGTGACCGGGTGCTTGGGTGGAAAGGGAAGGGCTGGTCCTCTTATCCAGCACCATTGCCAGCAGCATCCTCACTCCCCAAAGAGTGAAATAAGGGACCCGCTGGTCCCTGGGAACCACTGCCACTGCATTCCTCTGAGCTGTCTGAGTGAATTCTCAGAGAGGCAAATCAAACTGTCCAGATTCCGTCAACTTTAGTCTAGTTTTATTTCAACAGCCTTCTATGTTTCCCTTCAGTTTCTGAAAAGGAAATAAAGTAAAATTGCAGAGTGAGGAATAGTTTTGGCTGCTGTAAAGGCAGCTCATCTTAAGAAATAAGCTGAAAAAAGGTGGCCTGGGGAACCCCCAACTGTTGCATTTCCCCCTACCACATAACTAAAAGATGCTGCACTCGTGGGGTAGGGAGGACCCTGGAAGCAGCCTGGGTGCAAATCCCAGGAGGTAAATGGACATAGTGGCCTCGACAGGCTCCAAATACTGTTCCTCAGTCTCCCTGGGGATAATGACCCCAAATGGGATGAGCCAGTCTTTTGCTTAATGGCAAAGAGAGGTGAATTGAGGGAGTGAAGAGATAGCCTGGCCTCACTGCCAGGCACATGGCATTGACAGGAAGGGGACTCATCCCGCACAGGGTGAGGAAGACACAAGACCTTATATACATACAACGGAATACTACTCAGCCATAAAAAAGAATGAAAATTTGACATTTGCAGCAACATGGATGGACTTGGAGGGCATTACGCTAAGTGAAATAAGTCAGACAGAGAAAGACAAATAACTGTAGGATATCCCTTATATGTGGAATCTACAAAATATAACAAACTAGTAAATATAACAAAAAAGAAGCAGACTCACAGATATAGAGAGAAAACTAGTGGTTACCAGTGGGGAGGGGAAAAGTAGAGGTAGGGGGTTAAGAGGTACAAACTATTAGGTATAAGACAAGCTACAAGGATATATTGCACAACATGGGGAATACAGTCAATATTTTATAACTATAAATGAAGTATAACCTTTAAAAATTGTGAATCACTCTATCGTACACCTGTAAGTTATATAACATTGTACAGCAACTATACTTCAATAACACAAAAAAGAAGACACCAGACCTCCTTCTAGAGCCCCTTTCTCCTTGTATCCCCGGCAACCCTACTCGTGCTTGTTTACCCACAAGAACCAGGTTGGAAGGTATTGCACTCACTTGAATCGGATTCAGTCTTGGACCCCAGGGCGACGGTGATGAGGACAAGGAGGAGGGGGAGGGATGTGGCTGCCATGCAGACCCTCATCCTCCTGTGAAGGGAGTGGCTGCGGGAGGAGAGCTGGTCTGGTAGGGGCTTCGGAGGTTCCTGGGCTGAGGAAGTTTTGAGAAATGTTCATTGAGGCAACATATATTTTTTTAAATAGGGGAACTAAGATTTCAAAATAGACTTCTCAGCAATTTCATATCCTGCGCGTTTGTTGAGGGTGGAGTGAAGGAAGCACAGAGAGCTAAGTTTCAGGGAGGAAATTGACCTCCATCCCCAGTGGGAGTACGTTTAACCCTTTGATATAAGCTCTTCCTTAGTCGTAGGGCGACCATGAGCACAGTGGTAGAGGAGACTGTCTCAGATTCAGTGAAAGATCTCAAAGGCTGGGATGTGTCCTGTGCCCAATTCTGGTTCCTGGCCTCAGAACAAGGCTGTTTGGGGGCTGGAGATTGGAGGGGATTTGGGGCAACAGGATGAGGTCTGGAGCCCCCACATCAGGTCTAAGAAATCCTCACTTAAGCTCTTCAGCAGAACCTTTGTCTCTCTACCTCCTCCCCAGCCTTTCACTGTCCCCTGGGGTGAAGAAGTGTCACGGTGCTCAGCAGATCATTTATTTAACAAGCATTATACTTTAAGGGTTGCTATACGCAATAGCTGCTGTCCCAAACGCTTCATGACTATTAGCCCTTTTAAGCCTTTTATCAGTAGTTGAGGAAACTGAGGCACAAAAAGCATCCATTACTCCCCCGAGATTTGACAGTTGATAAGTGGAATCGGGCTTCAAACTCAGGCAGTCTGGCTCCCAAGTCTGTGTCCTTAATCACTCTGCCGTGGAGAAGAAACGCAGGAGCCCCCGACGAGCTGTCTCTAAAACTGTCCTGCCTGGCTTGGCTTCTCTAGAAAACCTTTATTCTGAGACCTTTCTGAGTTCAGAGAGTGGATCCCTTTGGGACCTTCTCCCAGTTTCTGACTTTCATTACAGAAAAGGTTGATGGGAACCTAGAAAATGCTTCATTCAGGGATGGCTAGCAGGTTTCACTGATTAGTGGTGGACTGGCGCTCAGTGTTGGAAATGGTTCTGAGGCCGTGTCCGTGCATCATGTGACTGAGGTGCTTTCTGTGAAGGTGCAGCTTGTGTCATCCTTAGATTTGTCTAAACAGGCTATTTACTGAGGAGGAACTGGAGCTCAGGAAGGGCCAGAGACTTGCTCATGTTCACGATATGATTTGGATGCAGGACAGACCCACCTCTTCACGCTCTCCGTCCAGTGGCCTTGACCGTGCTCTTCCTGGGGGAACTTGCCCTATTCTTGCTGTTGTGGTTAGAAGGCTGTTTCCATCTTCTCTCCTCCACTCGTCAGGGCAGGGCAGGCCTAGCAGATAGCAAGTGATCTGTAAGTATATGTTTTAGAAGAAGGATGAATTGAGCTGGTCTAAGTATGTATATCTCACAGGAAACAGCTGAATTCTCATGCTCAGGTGCCAAGACAGTAATTTATTCAAAATGTTCTGTATTTGTTATCAATAATAACACTATTTAAACTCCTCAAGTCAAGTGATAACAATTGTCGTTAGGAACAATCTAAGGAAACAAGATGTTTCTGGGAAGAATATGAGTTGGGAAGAAATAATGATTACTTTGTTTTTGTGGAGACTAGCCTACTTGCCAAGTTGTTGCTAGGATCTCTACAGGAAAGTCCTTTATTTTTCAAGCAGTCATTGAATTCCTACCCACATTAGTCTGGTTACGCTCATTGCTATAATGAACAACCCCTAAATCTCAGGGGATTCATTACATGAAGGTTTATTTCTGGCTCATGTCACAGTCCAGTGTGGGCCAGTGGGATGAGTGTGAATGTGTTGGAGAAGGCTGTTTCATGCACCCATTCAGGGACCAAGTCTTCTTCTATCTTGTAATGCCGCCATTTTCCACAAGAGGCCTCCAAGTTTACTACAAAAGGGGAGAAGCAGAGAGGGATGGGCAGATTTTTATGGCCCAGTTCTGGAAATAGTATAAATTACTTTCACTTACACTCCATGGACAAAATGAAGTCACCTGGCTCCAACTTAATGACAAAGGTAAGGAAAATATAGATCATCTGTGTGCCCAGGGACAAGAGAGAATGGGTTTAGTGACCACATCACTTCTTTGCCATAATATCATGGGCTAGGCTTGGAGGTGACCCTGACTTCAGAGGACTCATAGCGTGAAGAGGGACTCAAAAAAGTAAATGAAAATTGCAAAACAGTGGGATGAATGGACTTCAGTGGCAACATAATCAGAGACCTTAAAGGTTCTCCTGCTGCTCACTGGTGAGTATGCAGTGCCTGTTTAAAAAATGTTAAAAATATCGGACTTCTCTGGTGGCACAGTGGTTAAGATTCTGCCTGCCAATGCAGGGGACACGGGTTCAAGCCCTGGTCTGTGAAGATCCCACATGCCGCGGAGCAACTAAGCCCGTGCGCCGCAGCTACTGAGCCTGTGCTGTAGAGCCCGCGAGCCACAACTACTGAGCCCACACGCCACAACTACTGAAGCCCGTGTGTCCAGAACCCGTGCTCCACAACAAGCGAAGCCACTGCAATGAGAAGCCCGTGCACTGCAATGAAGAGTAGCCTGCGCAGAGCAACCCAGACCCAATGCAGCCAAAAATAAATAAATAAAATTATTTTAAAAAATGTTAAAAATGATTTTCAAAGCAACACATATGCACTGATTAAAAAAAAATTGAATAATATAGAAAGGGTGGGTGGGACCCTTAATATGTTTACTTCTTTGCTTCATTGCCTGTGTGTGAGAAGTCTTCCAGCTCCACTGGCCTCAACCAAGTGGGTCATGCCCTCTGTCCAAGCACTGGCTCACACCAAGAGAAAAGGGAATGAGCTATATTACTTTTAAAATCTTTTTTTTCCTTTACTTTAAAAGTCTTGTCTGTGGTTCTAAAAGTGAAATAGTAAAAATATGGATTTTTCTTTTTACAGCTTTAAAGCACATATTTTTCTAGTTATTTTGCCCTTCTAAGATTTTTACTTTTAAAAATTCAAAATTGGTTGTCAGACTTATTTAGCCATATTTAAACTTTTCCCAATTGTATATTTCTTTTATAATTAAGTAGCTTTGATAAGCTTCATCATGAAAACAATCAAGAATTAACACAAGTCAAAAGCCGGCCCATTTTGTTGTTTGTCCTTGAAAAGACAATGAAGATTCTTTTTTTTTTCAATTCTTTGAAATTAGTTTTTGGTTACTAAAGAAATATGTGCTTTATATAAAAGTTGCAAACAATGCTGAAGTTACAGTGTTGAGAGTGAGAGTTGCTCTTCAAATTTCCACTCCACCCTGCAGCGTCAGCATTACCTGGGAACTTGGTGGAAATGCTGATTCTTTGCCCCACCTAGTCCTACTGAATCAGAATTTCTGTGGTTTTTTGTTTGTTTGTTTGTTTGTTTTTTTGCGGTACGCGGGCCTCTCACTGTTGTGGCCTCTCCCATTACGGAGCACAGACTCCGGACGCGTAGGCTCAGCAGCCATGGCTCACGGGCCTAGCCGCTCCGTGGCATGTGGGATCTTCCCGGACCAGGGCACGAACCCGTGTCCCCTGCATCGGCAGGCGGACTCTCAACCACTGTGCCACCAGGGAAGCCCGACTTCTCACTTCTTGCTCTGTGCATCCATTTTTCTCCCAAGTTCTTTGGTCACCTTTACAGTTGCTACCCTGAACTCTTTCTTGGGTAGATTGCCTATCTCCACTTCACTTAGTTCTTCTTCTGAGATTTATTTAATCTTGTTGCTTTGTCTGGTGCATCTTCCTCAGTCACCTCATTTTGCCTAAGTTGCTGTTTGTATTTTTAGGTATCTGGTACATGAATTATATTTCTTAACCTTGGAGAAGTGGCCTTCCGCAGGAGACGTCCTGTGCATCCCAGCCGTACATGCCCCTCTCATCATCCAAGCTGTGTGCTCTAGGGGTTCCCCCTGTGGGGGCTGTGTGGTTCCTTCTGTTGTGGCGGGCTATGTGGGTGTCTGATAGGCTTAGTTGGCCCTGGTCTCTTTGTTTGCCAGGTTCTGCCTTGTATGGAGCTGTTGGCTGCTGGTTAGTAGGGCCTGGTCACAAGGCTGCTGACTGCAGAACTCCAGGGAGCCCCAGGGCTAGTGCTGGCTCACTGGTGGGCAGAGTCAGGATCTAGAAGACTCCAGGGTGTTATCTGCCTACTGGTGGGCGAAGCCAGGTCTTGGGGTTAGTGCCAGACTACTGGCAGGCAGAGCCGGATCCTGGAGTCTGGTTTCAGGGCTCAGGGGTCCCAGAGCTGGTGTCAGATCACTGGTGGTGGGGGTGAGCAGGTCCTGATAAATTGGCTGTGATGATGTCCGGGTTGTCCCAAAGCTTGTGTTGGCCTGCTAGTGGGCAAGATTGAGGCCCAGCTGGTCCCAAGGTAGGATCTGGCCTGCTGGTGGGCAGGCTGGTTTTGTAGGCTGTGGGATTGTGGTTTTCTTGCATGTGGTGTCTGCCCCCTGGTGGGTGAGGCTTGTCCAGAGGCTAAAGCAGGCTTCCTGTAGGGCAGAGCTGGGGCCCTGAGGATTCTGGGGCTGGTGCCTGCCCCCCGGTAAGTGGAGCTGGGTTTTGCAACTCTGGTGGGTGAGGCCATGTCCAGAGGCGGCTGTAGGCTCAGGGGGTCTTAAGGCAGCCTGTCTGCTGATGGTGAGGCTGTGTTCCCACCCAGTGACTTGCTTGGCCTGAGGTGTCCCAGCAGTGGTGCCTACAAGCTGTTGGGCCAGAGCAGGGCTGGATCCTGGAGCAATAAGCTAGAGGGAAGATTCCACAGAGGTGCCCCCCAGCGCCAGTGTCCACGTGGTAGGAGGAGCTCCCAAGGATTGCGGTTGCCTCCTGCCTCTCTGGGAGACTCCCCAGGATCAGCAGGTAGGTCTGACCGAGGCTTCTATCAAATGTTTGCTTTTGCTCTGGGTCCCAAGGCCTGTGAGATTTTGTGTGTGCCCTTAAAGAGTAAGGTCTCTATTTCCCCCAGTTCTCTGGGACTGCCAAAATTAAGCCCTGCTGGCCTTCAAAGCCAAATGCTCTGGGGGCTTGTCTTCCTGGTTCAGGACCCCTGGGCTGGGGAGCCTGATGTGGGGCTCAGACCTCTCACTCTTGTGGGAGAACCTCTGCAATGGAGTTATTCTCCAGTCTGTGGGTCACCTACCAGGGAGTATAGGACTTGACTACATCATAAGTCTGCCCCCTACACGTCTTATTGTGGTCCCTTCTCTATGTCTTGTAACTTGTAGCTTTTTACCAAGCACAGATGCAAGGGATTTTTGTCTAGTAGAAAAGATAATCCCCAAAGTTACAGATTTATTGCCCTATAGCAGCGGTCCCCAACCTTTTTGGCACCAGGGACCGGTTTTGTGGAAGACAGTTTTTCCACAGATGGGGTGCAGGGGAGATGGTTCAGGTGGCAATGCGAGCACTGGGGAGCGGCAGAAGCTTCGCTCTCTCGCTCACCCGCCACTTGCCTCCTGCTGTGCAGCCAGGCTCCTAACAGGCTGCGGACTGGTACCGGTCCACGGCCCAGGAGTTAGGGACCCCTGCCCTATAGGATATTAATTTGTTTTTCTCTAACAACATTTCAGAATGCCATCCCCAATAGCTATATAAACCTCTGTTCCTCAGATGATCTTTGAATCAGTTTAATTGTTCCTTCATTAATGGGTTAAATACATCTTCGACACATATTCAATCTATACTTGAATGTCATGTTTTTAGCTTTTAAAAAACTCTACTATGATGTCTTGTTTTGACAAAAACGCAAATCCAAAGTTCAGCAATTCCGACAGATTCTTTTTCCTCTTAAAGTTAAAGTTAAATTGGATACTCTTTATTAATGCACTGCTTTTGTAACCAGAACAGAACAGTAATTGTTGCTTTTTAAAAAATAATTCAGGCCAGGGCCCACCTAGGAGGTAGTCTGGGCTAGAGAGATGGAGGTGAGGGGGCCTACTTCAAGTATCTCTTCTCAAGAGATAGTGTTCTCAGGTCCTTGGTCACTGATCTTAGCTTCAGGTCCAACATGCATTTCTGAACATTCTCATCTTTGGGGTTAGCACAGACATGCTTCTCCCTTTTGGTGATGAAGCTGGGGAGCAAAGGGGGGGGAAAGATTACAAACAGAGGAGGGTTCAGCAAATGGGAATGGGGAGGCCCATCCTCCCTGCCCCTCAGATTCCCACTCGGCCCAGCCTGTTCTTTCCTTTCTCTGCTGCAGGAGCTCAGTGGCCCCTCTCTGAGACCCTCCCTCAGGCTCCGAGACTCCCTTAGTGACTCGTGGAGTTTCCTTGGGCAGCGTCCCTCCTGCTCTCTCCTTCCTTCCCTAGCTTCCCTCTTCCCTGGGAACATCTCATACCTGATGGATCCTAATGAGGACATAAGCCTCAGCTGACCTGGCAGGATCCAGAGGGTGGGACTTTTCTGGACATCCATCCATCAGGTGCCTCCCCCCACACCCCCAGACATGGCCAGTGAGCTTGGCACTTACATGACAGCAGGCCGGGAACATGCACTGGTCGTTTCTACATAATCTTTCATGAATACACATCGGATTTTTACTTGGGTGTAAGAGGTGCAGCAGTCAGTGGGACGGTGAAAGCCTACTGCAAGAGAAAGGGTCACTTAAGGACTGAGTCTGAGGAAAACTAGATCCTTTCCCCCTTTCCTCCTGAGTACTGGGAAGGGTAAGAAGGTGCAAGACTCGAAAGTGATGTTTTCCTTCTCTGCCAGCACTTGCTGGTGTCTCCTTGCTTCACTCTCCCCAGGGTTGAGCTGTGTGTCGGAGGGCATCCAGGCGGGGCCACAACAGAGCAGGACCATTCCTCCCAGAAGAGGAAGGGTCTGAGGCCTGCAGGGGGCATCAGAGAACACCCCTCCCCCCTCCCCCAGATGAGCCAGCTCTTGGGACAGCCAGGTGGAATAGAAGTCATCTACGGAAGAGGCCACCTGTAGACCCATGGCCCATCCTGAAATTCCTTGGAGATGTTCACCACCCATAGGACCCTCCTCTCCCCCCAGGCCCTGTAAACGAGGTAGACCGAAGCCATTGAGCAGATATATATATACCGTAACAAAACTTTACCTCCTTGAGACACGAAGTGTTCGTTCTTCAGGTTCAGCATCAGGTGTTCTATTTGAGAGAAACAGTAGAGAAGGGAAGAAAAATTACTGGGAAGCAGTTGTTTCAACATCTCCATCTATCTCATTCCTCAACCCCATCCCCTGGTAGGGAGGCAAGGATGCTGGACCACTGGACCAGACCTGCCTCCAGACCCATTTTCTCTACCAAGGCCCTGAGACTTTTCAGGGAACGTTTGAAGAAGTTTGAGACATGAAAACATTCTATTGACTTGAATACAAAAAGCAAATTGCAAATCCAACACAAATAAATCAGTTGATTAGCTACATAATGTGATACGGTCCACAATGCTTTCCACACATTTTTGGAATTCACAGGACTCTGGAAGCAGGCAAATGTTTCATTAAATGATTTGGTGGTACAATGTCACCCAAAGTGAAGTGAGGCTATCTACAGGCTTTATTTACTCCTTTAACATAGGAGTAAATGTGTTTGCTGCAGAAATATTACTATGTTTGGTTAATGTGTCTCTCAGACTCTGTCAGGGATGTTAAGTAACGTCCAGGTATGTGTTACCTTTTAAAATATATATATTTTTAGAATGTGATAAAATGTACATAATATAAAGTATACAATTTTAATCATCTCTAAGTGTACAGTTCAGTAACATTAAGTACAGTCACATATTGTGCAACTCATCACAATCCATCCATGGAACTTTTTTCTTGCAAAACTGAAACTCTGTACCCGTTAAACAATAACTCCCCATTTCCCCCTACCGCATCCCCTGGGCCACCGCCATTCTACTGTCTGTCTCTGAATTTAACTACTTGAAGTACCACATATGAGTGGAATTATACTATTTGTCCTTTTGTGACTGGCTTGTCTCACTTATCATTATGTCTTCAATATTCATCCATGTTGTAGCATGTATCAGAATTTCCTTATTTTTTCAGGCGGAATAATATTCCATTGTATGTATATACCCTGTTTTTCAATCCATTTGTTTGTCAGTGGACACTTGGGTTGCCTCCCCCTTTTGGAGATTAAAATTCATGCTGCTGTTAGCACGGTTGTACAGGTATCTCTTCATGTATCTGCTTTCAATTTTTTTGGGTATATCAAGAAAAGGAATTGCTGGGTCATATTTTATTATCTTTTTAAAACCTGAAAAATTCTGCATTCCAAAATACATCTAGCCCCAGAGATTTTGATAAGGGGTTGTAGACCTGTACTATGCTAATTAGGCAAACACAACTAAACTTTTAGTTCATTTCTTATATAGTTACATATGAATTATATTAAATGAGGCATGTGCACACACTTCAACACGCTTGGTATGATGTGTGTGGGGCTTGCAAAATAAAGTCTTAAATGACATGTCTTTCCATAACAGCTTGCTAACTAGCTTGTATCCTAATGCCACCACGTATGGCTGTGTGATCTCGAGCAAATTACCTACGGTTTCTATGCCTCAGCTTTCTCATTTGTAAAATGAGAATAATAATAAGCAAAACCATATAATTTGCTGATAGTCTACCCCACAGCATTGTTAGGAGGATCCAATGTATTAATATCTGTAAGGCACTTAGAACGGTGCCTGCTTTCACACAGAAAGGACTAGATATTTATTTGTTAAATAAATAAATAAGTGTGGTTAAGTGGACTTGGGTGAGTCACTCGCCCGGCTTGTCCAATTTCCTCCCTGAAATGATAGTTTTACACCAGAGGGTATATAATAACTCTAACATCATAGAATTCTATACCTCTTTCTACAGATTTACAATTTTACTACAGTTCTCTTGATGTAGCTGATAATAGTCCTATATCAGCTAAGAGAAAGTGTCATATAATTCTGGCCATGAAAGAGAGAGAATTGTTTCCCCAGGTGGGACCAGTCACCTGTATACAGTTTTCCCCAGGGACCGAAGGCTGCAGGGAGAGGTCTATTCCTACTGCTGCTGCTTTTAACCAAGTATCACATCCCTATTGGGACAAAGGTGTCCCTCTGCGTCTCCTCCCTGGACTGAGGGTCACCATCCACCTGCCCACCTGTGAGAAGGCTCACTGAACTCACCAGCTGCAGCCTGGGCAGCAAGGATGAGGCAGGAGAGGGCAGCTATTGAGGTCTTCATCTTCCCCGTGCACAGCCAGTACCAGCCTGAGGACTCCTGGGCTCTCTGCTCTCTGACTCCCCCAGACCCCAGCTCTGCCCTTGTATTTATAAGAAGAGGGGGACCAGGAAGTCACAAGGCGGAGGTCAGAATGCTGTTCTTTGGCTGAATAACAGACAACACACTATTTCTAAAAAAGAGAACAAGGCTGGGAAGGTAACAGGAAGTAGAGGGCAAGGATGACTTGAGGCTTTCCCAACTGCCCAATGGATACAGGCAAAGGGAGGGACTAGTTTATGAAGGATACTTCCTCTAGGAGGTTCACTGAATACTTTAACCAGAATTTTTTCCTCGGGAGTTAACCCCATTCAAGGGCATGAGCAGCCTGTCATCAGGGGTGACCAGAGAGGATGCTCTAACGTGTGAACCCGGTCATGTTATCCCTCTCTTTGTTTCACCCCCACATCCAATCCATTAATAAATACTTTTGGGTCTACTTTCAAAAATGTGTCCAGAATCTTATTATTTTTCACCACATCTACCCTCTCCATCTTGTCCAAGCCAACCTTATCTCTCACCAGGATTCTTGCAAAAACCTCCTAATTTGTCTCCTTCCTCTGCCCTTGCCCTGTTTCACTTCATTCTCAACACTGCAGCCAGAGCGATCCTGTTAAAATATAAATCAGATCAAGTCAATCCTGTTTAAACCCCGCCCATGGCTTTTTAATCTCCCCAGTGTAAAGCCCAATCCTTCTAAGAGCCTACAAGCCCCTTTGTGCTCTGGTCCCTGTTTTCTCTCTGTTTTCAGACCCTATTACTTCCCCTCACTCATTCTGCTTCAGTTATACAGGCTGGTTCAGAGACCTTTGTTCCCTCTGCCTTCGTTACTCTTCCCTTAAATTACTGTATTACTTTCTCCCTAACTTCCTTCAGCTCCTTACTCAAATGTTATTTTTCTGGTTAGTCTTTCTGGGACACTCTATCTAAAATTATAATCTCCCTCTGCCCAAATTTCTTGTCTTAATTTTTTCTCCTGTGCACTTAACACTATCTAATATACTATATACTTTACTTGTAAATCTTTTAATATCTGTCTCTTTTTCTAGAACATAAACTCCATGAAAGCAGGGATTTTTGTATCTTTGTTCCTAGTTTAGATTCCCCTGAAAGCAGAGCATGAGAACTATGGGGTGAAGCTCGATAATTTGGGAAGTATTCCTAGGAGCAGGAATGAGAGCCTGGACCAGTTGGTGGGGATTAGTGTTTGATTCTGCTGGGACTTTTTGAAGTGCCTTATGAATGCATTGCAGAATATTTTGCCTGGAGGAAGAAAGGAGAAACATTTAGCTCCTGGCTTTCATCCCTGTGGCATTTTAAAATATGGCCACAAATTCGTTGACGTGCTTTTCTCTTCGAACAGTGGGGTCTCTGTTTTCTCGTCTTGAAGCAGAGAGGGCTTGTGACTGGTTCCATCAATGGAGCATGCCATGTGACCTCTGAAGCTAGGGTGTGAAAAACCATGGGGCTTGAACCTTGATCACTGGGGACACTTGCTCTTGGAGCCCTGAGCCACCATTTAAGAAGAGTGACTAGCTTGAGGCTGCCATGCTGTGAGGAAGCCCAAACTACGTGCAGGTGTTCTGGTTGACAGTCCCAAATGAGCATAGCCTTCAAGTCGTCCCAGCCTAAGTGCCAGACATGGGAGTGAGGAAGCCTGTAGATCTGCACTGCCCAATATAGCAACTACTAGCCACATGTGGCTACTGAGCACTTTAGATGGGGCTAATCTAAATTGAGATATTCTGAAAGTATAAACTATACACTGGGTTGCAAAGACTTAGTACCCCCCCAAAATGTAAAAGCATCTCAA
This sequence comes from Grampus griseus, assembly GCF_964374135.1. Taxonomy (NCBI): domain Eukaryota; kingdom Metazoa; phylum Chordata; class Mammalia; order Artiodactyla; family Delphinidae; genus Grampus; species Grampus griseus. The sequence goes on from NC_139014.1 coordinate 25,596,728, forward strand.
TAATTTTTTATATCGATTACATGTGGAAATGATAAGGTTTGGGATATATTGGATTAAAGAAAATACATTATGAAAATTATTTCATCTGTTTTACTTTTTTTTTAAAGCCATGCCACGTAGCTTGTGGGATCTTAATACCCAAACCAGGGATTGAACCTGGGCCAAGGCAGTGAAAGTGCCGAGTCCTAACCACTGGACTGCCAGGGAACTCCCCTGTTTTACTTTTTTAATACGGCTATTAAAAAATTTAAAATTCCATATGTGACTTGCATTGTATTTTTATTGGACAACACTGCTCTAGATGGTTGCCCATCCCTTTGAGTCATTTCTTGCTAATTGTGTCTTCCCAAGCATGCCCCAGGCATCATCAGCAGAGATGAGCCATCTGGGCTGTGCCCCGTATGAATTTCTGACCCATAGAATTTGTGAGTAGAATACAATCGTGGTCATTTTATACCACTAAGCTTTGGGTGGTTTGTTACACAGCAATAGATGGTGGGGACAACCCTTCACTGGCCAGTGGTGGATCACAAATATTAAATTCCTCACATTTCTGGTTTGCTAATGCATGTGTGTTATGTTCTATCATGATTTCCACAGCTCAGGATCAGAGAAAGCCCCAGGGCAGGAAGCTATAGAGTTTTGAGGCAAGAGACCTGCATGAAGCTTGTGTAAATCTAAGAAAGTGATGGCTGAGCAGTGGCTGAGTTAAAGGGTGAGTTTGCAAGGATGTGAAGTAATACACAATACGGTCCACCCTTTGCTTCCCTCCAATGTGTTTGTGCCTTTATTACGTCTAATCCATCACAAAGCCTCCTTCAAGATGGTTGTATTAGTTCTTCCAGGTTCAAAAGAACCCATACTGTGTACTCATACTAGTACATCTCTACTACCCACCCCCGCCTTCTCCCCAGGAATCCAGCAGAGCCTAATGTTGCAGGGATGGGAACCACAAATAGATGACTGGGAATTATGGAGAGGGGCCAACCCCTTGGTTCCTGAGTGTTTTAGCCACTGGCGACAGAGCATCATCTGACAACCTTTGATTCAGTGCATATACTGAACTCTGGGAAGGTCCCAACCCTGAAGTTTGTTGTTGCCTCAGCTAAATTATTAACAGCCCACCATTCTCTTGATCTGGGTGATTAAGTATATGCTAATACCAGTGGATCCCATATACCCACTGACTCACACCATTTGCTATAAAATGGATCCCCTGACTTGAGCCATCTTGTACAAACACCATACTGAGTGATCAGACATTCTGTAAGTCCTTGGACCATTGGCAGAGGTACTGCTGGTAGGGAAAAAAACCCCACATCTGGAGTACGTGTCAGTCTTGCAAAGGTTGGATTGTTCTCCCTTGCAGGGTGGCAGAGGTCCAAGATAATCAACAGGTCACCATATGGCTGTATTTTCTCCTTGGAGCTGGGCGCCATATTGAGACTTGACATCTACTTCTGCTGCTGGAAGGTTAGGCATTCAGCAGTGGCAATAGTTAAAGGGGCCTTGATGAGAGAGAGTCCACACTGTTGGGCCCACGCATAGCCGCCGTCCTTGCCACCATAGCCAAGAGCTTGCTGCACTAGCGCTGTCGTGACTGAGGGAAGAGGCTGGCTGGCTTCCATGGGGCAAGTCATTCTATCCACTCGCTGACTTTCTCCTTTGTTGTGGATGTTACCCAGTGACTTCCAAGTCCCTGTAGTCATGAGTCCTTGTCCAGTACCTCCAAGTTGCACGTGCCTGAGTACCGAACAGATTCCTTCAGGTCCTTTATGTCAGTATCAGAGAGTCCCTGATACAGGAAAAGAGGGGTATGCATGATGGCAAGGTGAGGTGCTGTCAGATTATACCTATGTGGAGCTGGACAAGGCCTGTGCAGGACTGGTTGCTGTAGTGGTGGCCAGAGTAAGAGATGGCACAGACAGACTAGAAGTGGTGTGTACAGAGGTGTCTGACACAGTACCGAACGAATGTTGGTTCAGCAAAAGAAACAGTGAAGGCGCAAATGTCCAATTTCACAATATACTGCCGTTTCTTGACCTCTCTGGTATAGAAAACATTTTGTGAGTAGTTTTTGTGTACTTCCTGAGTCTTTTATTGATTTTCCTCTCCTCCACCACCAAGCAGCATTGGTGACATTTAAGAATCACATCAGCTCTGTTTGCTACTTAGCTTGGCATAACCGAGGGAGCAGGCTGTGCATCTCCACATCAGCTGCTCCAGCCTCAGCGGTCTTCCAGAGCTGATGATAACAACAGCCAATGCTTCTTGAACACTTACTACGCTCCAGGAACTGTGCTTTGGGCAGTTCCTTTGAGACGAGGTGTTTGCTACGTGAAGCACTCACTATAATAATTTCACAATACTGCTTAGGACACCTGCTAGCTTCTTCCTTTAGAGATACCAGATATCTTGTCATCTCTGCCTGTAAACACTGCTCTTGCCACACTCCAGTATCTGGGCTTGCACAACACGTTTATCTAGCATAAGCTGAGCTGCCCTATCCTATTACAAAGTTAGCATATTTGAGCTAAGATGTCCCCTCGCTGGGGTAGCTCATCTTTTTTCTCAGACCTGCACTTAGTCTACGGGAATTTTCTGCTGTTACTTTCAACTTTGCCCTCCCTCCTTTCTCATCACTCCATGTGTTATGTGTCTGCATGCTGGGCAGGTCTTGAAATCTGGATGGTGTTCCATGCACAGGTCCCTTTTCAGGAGAGAGGCCTGAAGTTGTGGTTCTTCCCTGCATTGGTTGCTGTTCCTTGAGTTTCCACGTGAAACCATCCCAGGTGTCTGGCCTCATCTGATGGATGTGTGGTGAGCAAGAAAGGTCCTTTGAGTTCAGGTGGTTGTCCCAAGCAAAGGTGAGGTAGTGATCTAGTTCTCTCTCAGGCCAGGTGCGCATCCCACTGGGAAAGGCATTCTGGGGTATGTGATCTTTCAACCCCTTCAGGGCCACAGAAGAGAGGCCTTGGGGCTGGAACACTTCCTTCCCAAGAGATAAAGCGCTGCACAGCTGTGCTGGGTTTATTGCCTCATGTGGGATTATCTTTCTGTGTTCTGGACTCAACGCGTGCACCTTTGTTTTGCCTAAGCTTGTACGACATAGGGCACCAGGCCAACCCTCCCACCACCTGTTCCCAGTGGGGAGGGAATGGGACCCTTCACTTGTAGCCCAAGAGGGGTTGCAGATCATTCTCCTAAGTTGGCTGCAAGATGGTACCCACTGCCTGTGGGGAGGAACGACACTCACTGTTGAAGCTCATCTTGCTCTGTCTCTTCTCTACGTGAGTAAAGTATTCCATCCAGCGCCTGTGTAAGTTGTGTCCTTTGTGGCAACTCTGGCACAAACCATGCCGTAGGTTGACATCCTGGGACAGCTGCTCCTGGTGGCAGACAAGAGTTATCACCTGCCTAACACGTCCCAACTTTCAAAGTGCCAGGACTGGTACTCCTTTAAGACCCAGACAGGAGGGGACTACGCCTGGACCCCATGCTTTGGAGCACTCTTCATATCGCAAACACACACTAAATAAATTCATCGGAGAACACAAAGGAACCTCTGTCTCTTGGGATGTGGTACTCAGGGCTGGCCTGGCATGACCTTCAATACTAAACATCCACTCTTGTGACAAACACAGTTCATGACTCAAGGGAAAATGCTTTCCCACCTCTCCTGCCCTGTGTCTTTGAAAGGCTGTGCGTCCAAAGGCTGTGAAGGCTGATGGGTTGCCCCTGCCAGCACTGGAGGCCGACACCCCTTTGGACCGTGGGGAAGATTTGAACCACAGAAGCCTTTAGGTGAGAGAAAAGGTAAGCCAGCTAGCTTGTCAAAATCTTTCCTCGCAGATGGTATGAACGCCATACGTTCTTGAAAAACAAGCAGTTCTTCCCCGGCGGTGCTCCATGTTCATTTTCTTGCTTGTTTTTGTGCTCCGGTCTGTGGCGATGCACTCCCAAACTGGGGCTGTATATGCAGTAGCTTCACAGGGCTGCAATTCGTTGTACTTTTAAATCTGTTTGTTCGCTCTTTTATAAAGTTCAAATATTGGCACACCTGACATAGAGGCCTCCTTATGGATTCTTACCCTGGGTCCTGTAAATGTTAGGGCAGGCCTGACCAGGACCCACAGAGACAGGTAGCTGGTGAGGTGACTCCTGGTCTACACCACTTCCTCCGTGTCCTCACTGTAACTATCTGTGTTTGGAAATAATCCGTGTGTACCTCTTCCACCCTTGTGTATGATCTTAAACAGCCTCACTATTGTACATGGGAAAGCCTTTCTTTTTAAGTACTAAGGGGAATAAAAGATCCAACCCACACGTCTTCTTATTTCTCCTGATGTCTACAAGACTGGGCCCACGCCCTCCTTAGAGAAACACAACAAATCTGAAGAATAGCATTCCATTCAAGAGTCCACAGCTTGGGCTTCCCTGGTGGCACAGTGATTGGGAATCCGCCTGCCAATGCAGGGGACACGGGTTCAATCCCTGATCCGGGAAGATCCCACATGCCGCGGAGCAACTAAGCCCGTGCGCCACAACAACTGAGCCTGCGCTCTAGAGCCCGTGAGCCACAACTAATGAGCCCGCGTGCCACAACTACAGAAGCCCGTGTGCCTAGAGCCCGTGCTCCGCAACAAGAGAAGCCACCGCAATGAGAAGCCTGCGCACCGCAATGAAGAGTAGCCCCTGCTTGCTGCAACTAGAGAAAGCCCATGCACAGCAATGAAGACCCAATGCAGCCAAAAATAAATTTAAAAAAAAATGAGAAAAAAAAAAAAAGAGTCCACAGCTGAAGTCTGTTTTATAATGTAGAACTGAAACTGCTCTGTGGTCACACATGGATGGGGGTCCTCAGATATCTTCTGACCATTTCCTGTATGCCTTGGTGATATCAAGTCAAATAAAGAGATTTCTGTTTTGTACAAAGCACTTCTCCTAACTCTAGCTTGGCTATTAGAGATTAGGTCTTGGTTTAAATATTTGACTTCTTCCTTCCTTTGGTAGCTTATGTACAAAAATGACTGCAATAAATGCCCCCACCCCGTATGCATACCCTTGGGAAGTTGTTTCCCATACTGACTCTGGTCTTGGCTATGTGACTTACTTTGGCAAATGAGACAGTAGAATGTGTGATGCAAACAGAGACTTGAAGAGTGCTGGCCCATTGAGACTTGTGCTAGTTTTCTGCTGGGAACCGTTATGCAATTATGTGTACCAGCCCATAGTAGCCTCTTGAAGGTTAAGCAACCACATGGAGAGCTGTCCCAGCTGAGAGGTCATCCTAGACCACTGAACCCCAGCTGAGTTGCCTCAGACCAGGAGAACCATCCGTCCAACCCACAGAATTGTGAGAAATAATAAATGCTGGCACTTAAAAGCAGTTTTAGATTCATAGCAAAACTGAGGGGGGGTATAGGGGTTTCCCTCATACCCCATACCCCCAAAAGGCACAGCCTCCGCCATTACCAATAGTCCCCACCAGAGTGGTACATTTGATGCAATTGGTGAACCTAACAGTGACACATCATAATCACCCAAAGACCATAGTTTACATTACAGTTCACTCTTGGTGTTGTACATTCTATGGGTTTGGACAAATGTATAGTTATGTGTATCCATCATTATGGTGTCATAGACTATTTTCACTGTCCTAAACATCCTCTGTGCTCTGCCTCCTCATCTCCCCTACCACCCACCTACCCCCAACCCGGCAATCACTGAGTTTTTACTGTCTCCATAGTTTTGCCTTTTCCAGAATGTCATATAGTGGGAATCATGCAGTATGCAACATTTTCAGATTGGCTTCTTTCACTTACTAATATGCTTGTAAGATTCCTCCCTGTCTTTTCACGGCTTGATACCTCATTTGCTTTAGGGCTGTCTGGAGGTACCACAGTTTATTTACCTGTTCACCTACTAAGGGACATCTTGGTTGCTTCTAAGTTTTGGCAATTATGAATAAAGCTACTATAAACATCTGTGCACTGGTTTCTGTGTGGACATAAGTTTTCATCTCCTTTGGGTAAATACCAAGGGGCATGATTGCTGGATCATTTGGTAAGAGTATGTTTAGTTTCGTAAGAAACCTCCAAGTTGTCTTCCAAAGTGGCTGTACCATTTTGCATCCCCACCAGCAATGAATGGGAGTTTCTGCTGTTCCACGTCCTTGCCAGCCTTTGATGTTGTTATTTTTCCAGATTTTGGCCATTCTAGTAGGTGTGCAGAGGTATCTTGTTGTTAATGCTTGGTTTTTTTTTCTGTAAAGATTTTTTTGATGTGGACCATTTTTTTAAAAGTCTTTATTGAATTTGTTACAATATTGCTGCTGTTTTATGATTTGGTGGGTTTTTTTTTTTTTTTGGCTGTGAGGCATGTGGGATCTTAGCTCCCTCACCAGGGATCAAACCCACACCCCCTGCACTGGAAGGTGAAGTCTCAACCACTGGACCGCCAGGGATGTCCCAATGCTTGTTTTAATCTACTAAATTTGAGGGTGATTTGTTATGAGTAAAAGCTAACTGATAATTTCCTCTTTGGGCAATGGAGATTGACTAATCTGTATAAGTTTCCTGAAAGTAAAAGTAATACTTCCTCATTCAAGAGGAGGCTTATTGCTTTTTGTTGTTACAGAGGTAAAACAAATAATATTAACTGTTAATCCTTTTTAAAGTGTGCAATTTAGTGGCATTTAATACATTCACAGTTTGTGTAACCATCCCCTCTGTCTACTTCCAGAAGATTTTCACCACCCCAAAAGGTATTTCCTACACCCAGTAAATAGTCACTTTCTTTCTCTCCTCCCCCAGGCCCTGGCAACCACTAGTCTGCATTCTGTCTCTATGGATTTGCCTATTCCGGATGCTTCGTATATAAATGGAATAATATTATATGCTGCCTTTTGTGTTTGGATCCTTTCATTTAATGTTTAATTTCATGTTTTTAAGGTTCATCCAGGTTGTAACAGGGATCAGTACTTAATTTTTTTATGACTGAATAATATTCCATTGTATGGCTCTATCTCATATATTTATTTATTTATTTTATTTTATTTTATTTTATTTATTTATTTTTGGCTGCATTGGGTCTTTGCTGCTGCACTCGGGCTTTCTCTAGTTGCAGTGAGTGGGGGCTACTCTTCATTGTGGTGCGTGGGCTTCTCATTGTGGTGGCTTCTCTTGTTGCGGAGCACAGGCTCTAGGCATGGAGGCTTCAGTAGTTGCAGCACACGGGCTCAGTAGTTGTGGCTTGCGGGCTCTAGAGTGCAGGCTCAGTAGTTGTGGCACACGGGCTTAGTTGCTCTGCGGCATGTGGGATCTTCCGGGCCAGGGATCCAACCCGTGTCCCCTGCATTGGCAGGAGGATTCTTAACCACTGCGCCACCAGAGAAGTCTCTCATGTTGTTTATCCATTCATCATTTGATGGACATTTGGGTTGTTTCATAATTTGTGGATATTATGAATAGTGCTGCTATAAACATTATGTACACATATTTATATGAAAATATGTTCATAGATCAGGGTAATGCTGACTTCATGGAGTGAGTTAGGAAGTATTCCTTCCTCTTCTATTTTTTGGAAGAGTTTGACATGTTAATTCTTCTTTCAGTGTTTGGTGGATTTCACCAGTGAAGCTATGTGGTCCAGAGTTTTTCTTTGTTGGGAGATTTAGGCTTATTTCTTTTAATTAAGCTAGTACTTGTTAAGAAGGCCTACTGTAAGTGTGAGTAAAGATGGTTTTATTCTAGTTGGGGTGGAGATGAAGAGGACTGAGAAAGTCCCTGCCATCTAGAGCTGTGAGGCCTTAGGGCCCAGTGAGGATTTCAGAGGAAGGCAAGAGAGATCCCTTGATTAGAAGGAGGAGAAAAGTGCATGAAAGGGATGGCATTTGAACTGGGTCTCAAAAATTGGACTGAGACTGTATCCAATTTTAAAAGGCAAAGAAAGAAGGAAGAACGTTCTAGTCAGAGGTAACTGCAAATAGTGGTAATAACAAAGAGTTGTAATAGGACACAAACCACTTACTGTTTTGAAAATATTTTATCATTATATCCTCATTACAACCCTGTATAATAGGTACAATCATCATCACTTTTAGGGATGAGGATACGCAGGCACAGAGTAGTGAAGTAATTTGCTCACACGGCTAGAAAGGGGCAAAGCTGGGCTTCAAAACAAGGTCTCCTGATACGAGAGCTCACTCTTTCAGGCAAAGGCATGGAAATGATAAAATGTGACGCACGTTTTGGGTGTGTGCACACCACGCACATAATGTAGAAATGAGCACAAACATTTAACGTGGTAATACTTTAAGACGATGCCTTAAAGTAGATCAATACTTTAAGACCAAGAGGTGTTTTTTGTTTGTTTGTTTTTTAGAAAAAATAAAGTAGGGAGATTTACATCTGTTTTTTTCTTTCCAGCACCCTTCTTTCTTCTGGAAGCTCTGCCCTCCTTCTCTGAGGGAACTTCTCTGCCCATGCAGCTGTTAGTCCCACGGGGCTCTTGTCAGTCCTTTGTCTCAGGTGGGGACCCACCTCCCAAGTCCAGCAGCTGTGGTCCTTCCTCAGTAGTTCTCAGCTTATAAGGAAGCGGGGAGGCAGCTCCGTTGGCGGGGAGGGGGTCCTGTGGTGGTCTTGGGGCATCTGCAGAAGAGCAAGTGGAGTCAACCCCACAGTGCTGAGGAGTCCTTTGCCCTGGGACTCGTTTTCCCTGAGCCACCCTGGCATTTGCTCTTTTTGAGTATTTGGGGACATAAGCCAATAAGCTATTTTTGTTTTTCTCTAGGACATTTAATGTGGGCTTTCTGTCACATGGGACTAAAAGTAAAGGAGCTTCCATCCCCCACTCCTGGACTCCTTCTTGTGTCCTGCTCAGGCTTCTGACCTGCCCGCCTTCACTTCTAAGCTCCTGACCTGTCAGAGGCCCAAATGAAACCACACAAATTCTTGATGTGTCCAGCACAGTTTTGATGGAATGGCCCTTTGCGCTTCCTGCAAGGCTCCGCTACCAAATAGACCCTAAGGCCTGGAGTCCCCTGGCTTCTTGGGGCCCTGGAGGGCTGGGAGTCAGCGCAAAGTTTTGGAAGAGAACAGAATCCAGCACAGTGAGTGAGAGCTGAAAGAAAGTGATATTGGGGTTAAATCCAGAGCAGGACAATTCCCAAGCTCTGGCTGAGGTGAGGGGGGTGGGGTAGTATAATAGGGAAGAACAAATCTGACTCCATATTTGTACTGTTTCTTTTACTTTGACCTTTGTATTCTATTGTTTTTGCTACAAGTTAAGAATGTTGCCTATAGCCTGAAATATACAGGATAGCCCATTCTCAAGGCTCTGACCTTTAAGAGTGTAACACTTTTCCATTCATATAGAGATAAAAATTTGCAGAACAAAGAATAACGTTTGTCCTGTTGACGGTTTACCTGACCTATGTGGACAGCCGCAAGAACAAAGGATTTCAACCCCCGGAAGTTGGCAACAACCAACCACACCCCCTCCCCTTTTACTAAAAAAGAAGCCTGAATTCTAACTTAGGTAAGATGGTTCTTTGAGACATTAGTCCACCATCTTCTTGGTCTGCTGGATTTCCAAATAAAGTCACTATTCCTTGCCCCAACACCTCATCTCTAGATTTATTGGTCTGTCGTGTGGCGAGCAGTACAAGCTTGGACTCGGTAACAGTAGGAGGGGCCTCGGGCATCTGCTTTTCCTGCACCCTGAGCTGGGATGCCCCAATTGCTTTGGGGCAGAGGATAGAAGTCTTAAAAGAGTTTGGCACAAACTGTGTGGGATTTTTTGAGAGATGGAAGAGAGAGAGTATGGTCAGGTCAGCCACTGGTTCTGCCCTGAGAAGGGTGGTATGAGGCTGAGCTGTGTCCACTAGGACACTGAGACCTGCTTCTCTGTCCCTGGGAATGTTGGGGAAAGGAAGGAGGAGGAGGTGGCAAGACCCTGGAGGGGGTATGGCCTGGCCCCTTTTCTGGATGCCTCTTCCTCCTCCTCTTTTAATTTATTCTTTTCCTCCTCTGCTAACTCCTCTTTCTTTCAGACCCTCCCCAAGGCTGGACTATGCCCAGGATGGGCCACAACAGGGCAAGACTGTCCTCCCTGCAAAAGGGATGGGTCACCACCATTTCCCAGTCCTCGAGATCTCAGGAAGATGCTGGGACAGGAAGGGGAGATCTGTCTGTATGCAGCAGAGCCTTGATCATGAAGCAGGAAAACTAGATTTGCCCTCGTTTCTGCTTCTGAAGGCTGTGTGACCCCAGACAGGACACTTACCTTTTCTGGGCCTCTTCCTTGAAACTGCAAATAATACCAGATGGGGCATTGTATTGGGATATGGGTTCATGTCTATTGACATAGCTGATTGCTAAAATTCCCAACCTTTGGGCAATACAGGCAGATGATATTATTGTTATTGTTGTTGTTATTGTTATTATTCTGTTACAGATGAAGAACCTGAGACTCAGGAAGCCTAATGACTCACAGAAGGTCACAAGCTGGTCAGCAGCAGAGCTTCTAGACTGGAAGCTCCCTGAGGGCAGAGGCTGTGTTTCTGTCACACTGTATCCCAGCATGTTGAGAGATAGGTGGCACAGAGCGGGGTCTCAAAAAATCATTGAGCACGTTTAAGTAAATGGATGATTGATGAATGAATGTGCCAGGTTGAAACCTAAGTTTGTCTGATTCTAAAGCCTATGATTGTTCTAATATGTCTTATCTATATGATAATAATTATTTTAGCAATAGTTATTATTAATTCCTTACTATGGGCAGGGCTGGAACTTGGGAATGGTTAGTGAGGTACTGACCTTGAGCACAAAATTTAAGGGGGCACCAAAAAAAAAAAAAAAACCTCAGTAATCAACATAAATAACATTTTAATAAAATGTCAAAATTTTAAATAAAGACAGGATCAGTAACAGTACTATGCCAAGCCATATCGGAGCCTGAGGCAAAAGGAAAAATCAGCGTGAGCTTTCGGTAAGAACATCTACTTGTTTGTCTGTCCATCTATCCATCTATATAATACATATTTACCAAGTGCCTACCATTTGCCAGGCCTTCTGCTTGGCACCAAGAATACCACAAAGAATCAAAAGATCGTGGTCCCTGTTCTCCTGGAGACAAACATTAAATAAATAATCACAACAGTAGCTAGATACTTATACATTGGAATAAACAATACAATGGAAAGGAATATATTGGGAGCTCAGAGAATGCCTCTCTGATAAGAGAACATCTGAGCAGTGTTAGGTAGGTTGAAAAGCAAGGAAGACAGGAATACAGGTAAGGGAAATAGCTTGTGCAGAGGTCCTGAGGCAGGAAGTCCTAGCACATATCAGGAACTGAGTGTGGCTGGAACCCTGAGAGCAGGGGAAGGGAGTTCCTGATGGGGCTGGAGAGGGGGCAGGAGTCAGATTGCACAGGCAACACCAGGCCTTGTTATGGAGATGGGGTTTATCCTGAGGACAGCACAAAGCCTTTGGTGTGTTTTAAACAGGGAAAGCGTGATCAGTTTTACATTTTGGGGAGCTCACTCTGAGTGGTTTGTGAAGAATGGATTCAGGGAGGCCAACGGTGGAGACACCAGTTAGGAGGCTGCTGCAGTCCTCCAGGTGAAAATGATCAGGCTGGACTCAGCCATGGCCATGGGAAGGAGGATCTTGATGATGGCAGTGATTGGCTGGGACGCCCAGCTCATCTGCCTAAGTGGGGTGGGGTCGGGTCTCGGGACCAAGGGCTGCTTACTGTGGTGAGGAAGCCTGGAGGAGCAGCAGGTCTGCGTTGCCAGGTAGGCAAGACCCATGACTCAGTTCCCTCAGAATGGGTCACTCAGATACCAAATGGGCATAGCCACCCACAGCAGTGGCTTTGTGTTAACTGGGCAGGCCCATCCTCTTAGAGTTTGTCCAATAAGACACATTACTTCAAAGACCTAGCCTTGGGTTCGTGCCCCGGTCCAGGAAGAGCCCACATGCCGCGGAGCGGCTAGGCCCGTGAGCCATGGCCGCTGAGCCTGCGCGTCCGGAGCCTGTGCTCCGCAACGGGAGAGGCCACAACAGTGAGAGGCCCGCGTACCGCAAAAAAAAAAAAAAAAAAAAAAAAGACCTAGCCTCACTGGGTCTCAGTACCCTCATCCAGAAATGGGAACCTATGTCAAGGGTTGGGGCGGGGGTGTCAACTGAGGTGTCATCCATAGAGCACCTCACACAATACCTGGCACAGAGTAGGTGCTCTGCAAATCTAAGCCCTTTTTCTCCCTCCTGTGACCAGGTGTCTCCCCTTCCTGGTGGGCCAGGTGGCAATGGGCTGTCTGTAGGATTACAAGTCTCGGGTTTTGTTAGCACCCCTGGATGCCTTCTTCCCTTGCTAAGCCCAATCTACCTGTTGGCCCTGCAACATCAGACCTTTCCCTGTGCCCAAGAGTTCCCACCCCATTCTCCCCTGCCCTCCCTTCCATCCTTCCTGGAAGACTCAGGTGGCCCCAAAGCCTGGAAGCTACCAGATGTTCTCACTTCATGGATGATTCCTGACTTTTGGTTTTGGCCTTTCAACCCCTGTTAAAATGCTCTGGTTAGTTACTCCCACTTTAGTATGAAGAGAGGCTCAGAGACCTGATTTCAGGATGGCCTCTGAGTGAGAAAAAAATTAAACGCACTGGGCAACTAAGCATTAGGGCTGTGGAGATGCCCTAAAAGGGCCTAAAGGAGAAAGCTGAGGACAATAGAGGCAGACTTTGCTCATTTCCTGATTTTTCCCTTTTTCAGATTGGGCAACCTCCTTCCTCTCCCCAAAGACATGTCAAAAAAGATGGTAAATACTACTCATACCGGCATGATACCACCTTGATACAGATTCACAAAGAAGGTACTTTGTAATTTTTAAATCCCTGAATTCACATTGAAGGTATTGAAGGTGGGGTTTCGTTACTAAATTGTTTTATTTTCATCATTTGACAGATGATTAAAATAACCTGCTGGGTTGCAAACTTCTCTGGAGCCTCCAGGGTGTAATCTGAAACTGGCCCCTATACTTGGAGGGCAGGGAGAGAATGAAGAGAGAGGCGGCTGCTCCAGATTGGTTGATGGCAGGTTTAAAAAGCCAGGGAGGGACTTCCCTGGCGGTCCAGTGGTTAGGACTCCGGGCTTCCACTGCAGGGGGCGCGGGTTCATCCCTTGTCAGGGAACTAGGATCCCGCATACCATGAGGGGTGACCAATAAAATAAAATAAAACTCAATAAAAAGCAAGAGAATTTATGCATGAGGCTCGTCTTGGACGCTGCAAGATAGTAGATCTCTGCACCTGCCCGGCCAGAATCTTAGAAGTTTTATATAGAGGCCGTAACTGGGCTCAGGCACAGACACCATGCAGATGGTCTTAACACCACCTTAGTCTCTCAAGGCTGCATCCTTGGGGAGCTTCTGGGAGCAAGGAAGTGAAGCTGAATGCACATTCCAAGGACAGAGGAAGGGGGTGAGCAGCCTCTGATCACCCAGGTCCAGCTTGCAGGTCAAACTCAAGGTCACATCCTCTCAATGACCTCCCCCTACACTCCACCCCTAGTGACCATGACCAGCTCTAACAATCTCACATGCCCCCCTTCTTCCTCAGGGGTCCTGAGAACCAAACCAAGGGGTTTCACTAGCACGGAAGTGGATCCTTCTTGGCCGCTATCAGGCTACATTGGAGGCAGATGCCTCAGCAACAATACAGGCACATGCAAGAGAAGCACAGGTTAAGACAATAATTCCCCAAATCAGTGGCAGCTTTTCCCACCAAGAGCCGCCTGTTCAGAACCACTGATTTATAAGTCCCCTAGGCTGGGGGTGGGATCACTCAGGGCATTCCTGTGTCCTCATGTGATTTAATAAAGACAACACAGTAGCAGACAGAAGACTCACCAGGTATGAACACACAACATTCTGCTTGGCTAATGGCACAGGTGCCTCCTGGCGAGGCAGTGATGATGTCCAGGGCCATCCTATGTTGGAAGACAGCTTTTCTCATTAGAGACATGTCAGTGTTCAGTAAGGACAGGCTTTGTGGGCCTTCATTCAGGGCTTGCTGGGGGATTTAATAAGGGCCTCCGTGTGTGCTACAGTGTCCTCCAGGCTGATGGAGGGGACAAAGATGGTGGCCAAATGATGGTACTGGTGGGAAACAGAATGTGTGTCCCCGGCCTCGAGGAGAGGGAGGTGGCAGCTTTAGGAACTTGACCTGGTTGTGTGCACCATTCACCTTGGCCAGGGGAGGCAGCACTGTCAGGTGTGAGGAGATGGACTGGGGGCAGGACAGGCCAGACCAGGACCCCAGGCTAGGGGCATCAGCTTCCTGATTGCCAGGGGGTGTCAGTGCCTTCTGAGTTGGAACATGGAAACAGTGAGGACTGCCTCAGGTCTTGCAGGTGAACCCAAATGTCTTTCCACCTATCCTGACCCCACAAGGGCTTGTTCATGATCATCTACCCCTTGGCTTCCCTTTGTCCAAGCCTTAGGGTTAATCCCTTTAGAACAGCCGGTCAGTGCAAAGGGTTAACAGCCAGGGCTCATGAGTGCTCACCAGCCAAACTGCTCTGAGTGCAGCCCACTGGCTGCTGTGGTTCATTTCTCCCTGAGAGGCTCTCTGTGGACGAGGGCTGTGTACAGCACTAAGAGCTGTTGCTCTGTGGGGTTATTGGCTTTTTTTTCCTCTTAGCGTAAAGCCTTTGAGCTCCATCCAAGTTGTTGCGTGTATTAATTATTTGTTTCTTTTATGGCTGTGGCTGGTAGTATTCCACGGTATGGATGTACTAGTCTGTTTAAGCATTCACCCATTGAAGGACATTTGGACTGTTTCCAGTTTTGGGTTATTACAAGTAAAGCTGCTCTGAATAATTGTGTAGTTTTTAAGACTGATTTTAGCCTCATCAGTAGGCTTGTCTCTCCCTATATAAATAACTTGGCCTAAAATGTCCCACAGAGAAAAAGAGCCAACCCCCCCCCAAAAAAACCCAAAAAAACAAAGCCCTAGGAAAATCAACCTTCTGTCCTCTGCTAATAATAAAGTTAAATATATCAAATCAAAATCTTCAAGAAAAGTATATAAGCTCTTGATCTTTTCTTATGAGTCAGATATTCAACTTTCCATTAGGCAAAATTTAGGGTGAAACCCAAACTGAAAACCTATTTTTTTCTCTCAAAATTGTGATTTACAAATGAGGTTGACAACCAGGTGCTGGGGTAGCATTTACCATCAGTTGATTTATTTGTGGATTGATTGACCAGCTGACTAACAAGTGGTTACTGAGAGCCTACGAAAGCCCAGGGCAAGACAATTAGGAATAGTGGTAAGCAAAATGGAGCTGTGTTCTCATGGCAGCTAGATAGTGAAGAAATAACCACACAAATAATCTCAAATTATAAAATGTGATAAGTGATCTGAAGAAAAAGCCCAGGATGGTCTATAAGAGAATAGGAAATCCTAAATTGGGTTTGGGGGCAAGGGAGTTCCCTCCTAGGTATTGCCATTTTGGCTACGATCTGCAATAGTGAGAGTGAGCTAGGGACAGAATAGGAGGAAAGCACTCCAAGAAGAATGTTGAGAAAAACTGAAGGAGTTTGAAATGAACTGCCTTCTTCCAAAAAAAATAAAAGGTTGCTGGGTGTCTTCTCTAGGGTCCTCTTCTGGATGATCTGATTTTGAAAGGGCTTGTACCTTTCATTGTCTTTGCATTGTTTTAGGACCTAGTAAATTGTAGAAAACTTATAGCCACGCATATAATCCTTATCTACAGAACTGCAAATGAATTTTGTCTGGTGGAATACCATTGATTATTGCCCTGTGTATATTGACCAAATTTGCATCTATTTGTAAATTTATTTCAGCTTTCCTCATTACTAATAAATGTGTACGTTGTTTGCATTCTCCATTAAGTTACTTTTCATGTGTGGTATAAGGAAAGGTCCAGCCTCATTCTTTTGCATATGGGTATACGGTTGTTCCAACACTATTTGTTGACAAGACTATCCTTTCCCCATCGAGTTGATCTGGCACTGTAAATGAATTAAAGAAGGAGGCCATTAGACTGAGGTAGTTCTAATATCTTAGCTGCCTATATAAGCAAACCAAATCTAAGCCTATAAGTGCTTCAAGGTTAAGAAATTGAAACTTAAGGAAAACCAATCACAAACAGCCAACTAGGTTTCCCAAATAAGGCAATGGCTTAAGCTATAGCCAATCAAATAATTTCCTTGTTTTGCTTTTCCCTTTTCTCTATAAAAGGCTTTCCCCCAGTTCCTGTTGGTGGAGCGCTGCTAACCACTTGTGGTTTGGTGCTGCCCACTTCTAGTTGATTTTTGCTCAAATAACTCCTAAAATGTTTAATATGACTCAGTTTATCTTTTAACAGCACCCTTGTCAATAACCGTTTGGCCATAAATGTAAGGGTTTATTTCTAGACTCTCAATTCCATTTTATTTATCTATATGTTTATCCTAATACCAGTACCATACTGTCTTGATTAGCTTTGTAGTTTGTTTTGAAGTCAAGAATTGTGAGTGCTCCAACTTTGTTTTTCTTTTTCAAGATTTTTTTTTCTTTTGCTATTCTTGGTCTCTTGTATTTCCATACAAATTTTATGATCAACTTGTTATTTTCTGCAATATAACTACCTCAGATTTCGATAGCAATTACACTGAATCTATAGATGAATTGGGGGAGTATTACTAACTTAACAATATTAAATCTTCCAATCCGTGAACATGGGATATCTTTCCATTTATTCAGCTTATTTCTAATTTCTTTCAATGATGTTTCTTAGTTTTCAGTGTACAAGTCTTGCATTTGTTTTGTTAAATTTATTCCTAAGTATTTTATTCTTTTTGAGGCTATTGTAAGTGCAATTGTTTTCTTTCTTTTTTTAACATCTTTATTGGAGTATAATTGCTTTACAATGGTGTGTTAGTTTCTGCTTTATAACAAAGTGAATCAGCTATACGTATACATATATCCCCATATCTCCTCCCTCTTGCGTCTCCCTCCCACCGTCCCTATCCCACCCCTCTAGGTGGACACAAAGCACTGAGCTGATCTCCCTGTGCCATGTGGCTGCTTCCCACTAGCTGTTTGGTAGTGTATATATGTCCATGCCACTTTCTCACTTTGTCCCAGCTTACCCTTCCCCCTCCCCATGTCCTCAAGTCCATTCTCTACATCTGCGTCTTTATTCCTGTCCTGCCCCTAGGTTCTTCAGAACCATTTTTTTTTTTAGATTCCATATATATGTGTTAGCATACGGTATTTGTTTTTCTCTTTCTGACTTACTTCACTCTGTATGACAGTCTCTAGGTCCATCCACCTCGCTACAAATAACTCAATTTCATTTCTTTTTATTGTTGAGTAATAGTCCATTGTATATATATGTCACATCTTCTTTATCCATTCATCTGTCGATGGACACTTAAGTTGCTTCCATGTACTGGCTATTGCATATAGAGCTGCAGTGAACATTGTGGTACATTACTCTTTTTGAATTATGGTTTTCTCAGGGTATATGCCCAGTAGTGGGATTGCTAGGTCATATGGTAGTTCTATTTGTAGTTTTTTAAGGGACCTCCTTACTGTTCACCATAGTAGCTGTATCAATTTACATTCTCACCAACAGTGCAAGAGGGTTCCCTTTTCTCAACACCCTCTCCAGCATTTATTGTTTGTAGATGTTTTGATGATGGCCATTCTGACTGGTGTGAGGTGAGTCCTCACTGTAGTTTTAATTTGCATTACTCTAATAATTAGTGATGTTGAGCATCTTTTCATGTGTTTGTTGGCCATCTGTATGTCTTTGGAGAAATTTCTATTTAGGTCTTCTACCCATTTTTTGATTGGGCTGTTTGTTTGTTTGTTTTTTGGCTGTGTTGGGTTTCATTGCTGTACGTGGGCTTTCTCTAGTTGTGGTGAGCAGGGGCTACTCTTTGTTGTGGTGTGCAGGCTTCTTATTTGCGGTGGCTTCTCTTGTTGCAGAGCAGGGGCCCTAGAGTGCTCAGGCTTCAGTAGTTGAAGTGCATGGGCTCTAGGGCGTGTGGGCTTCAGTAGTTGTGGCTCAAAGGCTCTAGAGCGCAGGCTCAGTAGTTGCGGCGCATGGGCTTAGTTACTCCACAGCATGTGGGATTTTCCCGGACCGGGGATCAAACCTGTGTCTTCTGCATTGGCAGGCGGATTCTTAACCACTGTGCCACCAGGGAATTCCGGGTTGTTTGTTTTTTTAATATTGAGCTGCATAAGCTGTTTGTACATTTTGGAGATTAATCCCTATCAGTTGCTTCATTTGCAAATATTTTCTTCCATTCTGAGGGTTGTCTTTTCGTCTTTTTGTTTTAAAATTTATTTATTTATTTATTTGGCTGCATTGGGTCTCAGTTGTGGCAGGATCTTCGTTGCAGCACGTGGGATCTTCTTTGTAGCCTGTGGGCTCAGTTGCGGTGTGTGGGCTGTCTAGTTGTGGCACATGGGCTCTAGAGCGCATGGGCTCAGTAGTTGCAGTGCTCGGGCTTAGTTACCCTGCGGCATGTGGTATCTTAGTCCCCAACTATGGATCGAACCTGTGTCCCCTGCATTGGAAGGCAGATTCTTAACCACTGGACCACCAGGGACGTCCCTGTCTTTCTGTCTCGTTTATGGTTTCCTTTGCTGTGCAAAAGCTTTTCAGTTTAATTAGGTCCCATTTGTTTA
Organism: Grampus griseus; assembly: GCF_964374135.1. Classification (NCBI taxonomy): domain Eukaryota; kingdom Metazoa; phylum Chordata; class Mammalia; order Artiodactyla; family Delphinidae; genus Grampus; species Grampus griseus. Next base: position 25,615,446 of record NC_139014.1, read on the forward strand.
TTTTTGTTTTTATTCTCATTACTCTAGGAGGTGAGACAAAAAAGATCTTGCTGCGATTTATGTCAAAGAGTGTTCTGCCTATGTTTTCCTCTAAGAGTTTTATAGTGTCTGGCCTTACTTTTAGGTCTTTAATCCATTTTGAGTTTATTTTTGTGTATGGTGTTAGGGAGTATTCTAATTTTATTCTTTTACATGTAGATGTCCAGTTTTCCCAGCACCACTTATTGAAGAGGCTGTATATTCTGGCCTATTTTATCATAGATTAAGTGACCATAGGTGTGTGGGTTTACCTCTGGGCTTTCTATCTTGTTCTATTGATCTTTATTTCTGTTTTTGTGCCAGTACCATACTGTCCTGATTACTGTAGCCCTGTAGTATAGCTTGAAGTCAGAGAGCCTGATTCCTCCAGCTCCGTTTTTTTCCCCTCAAGATTGCTTTTGTTATTCGAGGTCTTTTGTGTTTCCATACAAATTGTAAAATTTTTGTTCTAGTTCTGTGAAAAATGCCATTGATAATTTGATAGGGATTGCATTGACTCTGTAGATTGCTTTGGGTAGTATAGTCATTTTCACAATCTTGATTCTTCCAATCCCAGAACATGGTATATCTCTCCATCTGTTTGTGTTATCTTTGATTTCTTTCATCAGTATCTTATAGTTTTCTGTGTACAGGTCTTTTGCCTTCTTAGATAGGTTTATTCCTAGGTATTTTATTCGTTTTGTTGCAGTGGTGAATGAATGGCATCGTTTCCTTAATTTTTCTGATCTTTCGTTGTTAGTGCATAGGAATGCAAGAGATTTCTGTGCATTAATTTTGTATCCTGCAACTTTACCAAATTCATTGATTAGCTCTAGTAGTTTTCTGGTGGCATCTTTAGAATTTTCTGTGTATAGTATCATGTCATCTCCAAACAGTGACAGTTTTACTTCTTCTTTTCCAATTTAGATTCCTTTTATTTCTTTTTCTTCTCTGAGTGCTGTGGCTAGGACTTCCAAAACTATTGCAAATAAGAGTGGCAAGAGTGGACATCCTTGTTTTGTTCCTGATTTTAGAGGAAATGTTTTCAGTTTTTCACCATTGAGAATAATGTTTGCTGTGGGTTTGTCATATACAGCCTTTATTATGTTGAAGTAGGTTCCCTCTATGTCCCTTTCTGGAGAGTTTTTGTCATAAATTCGTGTTGAATTTTGTTGAAAGCTTTTTCTGCATCTACTGAGATGATCATATGGTTTTTATTCTTCAATTTGCTATATTGAAGAATCCTTGCATCCCTGGGCTAAATCCCACTTGATCATGTGTATGATCCTTTTAGTGTGTTGTTGGATTTGGTTTGCTAGTATTTTGTTGAGGATTTTGGGGTCTATGTTCATCAGTGATATTGGCCTGTAATTTTCTTGTTTTGTGATATCTTTGTCTGGTTTGGTATCAGGGTGATAGTGGCCTTGAAGAATGAGTTTGGGAGTGTTCCTCCCTCTGCAATTTTTTGGAAGAGTTTGAGAAGGGTAAGTGTTAGCTCTTCTCTAAATGTTTGATAGAATTCACCTGTGAAGCCATCTGGTCCTGGATTTTTGTTTGTTGAAAGATTTTTAATGACAGTTTCAATTTCATTACTTGAGTTTGGTCTCTTCACATTTTCTATTTCTTCCTGGCTCAGTCTTGGAAGGTTGTACCTTTCTAGGAATTTGTCCATTTCTTCCAGGTTGTCATTTTATTGGCATGGAGTTGCTTGTAGTAGTCTCTTAGGATGTTTTGTATTTCTGTGATGTCAGTTGTAACTTCTCCTTTTTCATTTCTAATTTTATTGATTTGAGTCCTCTCCCTTTTTTCTTGATGAGTCTGGCTAAAGGTTTATTAATTTTGTTTATCTTCCCAAAGAACCAGCTTTTAGTTTTATTGATCTTTGCTATTGTTTTTGTTTGTTTGTTTCTATTTCATTTATTTCTGCTCTGATCTTTATGATTTCTTTCCTTCTATTAACTTTGGGTTTTGTTTGTATTTCTTTCTCTAGTTGCTTTAGGTGTAAGGTTCGGCTGTTTTTTGAGATTTTTTGTTTGTTTGTTTCTTGAGGTAGAATTATATTGCTATAAATTTCCCTCTTAGTACTGCTTTTGCTGCATCCCATAAGTTTTGTGTTTTTGTGTTTTCATTGTCATTTTTTTCTAGGTCTTTTTTGATTTCCTCTGATTTCTTCAGTGATCTCTTGGTTATTTAGTAGCATATTGTTTAGCCTCCATGTGTTTGCGATTTTTACAGGTTTTTTTTTTTCCTGGTAATTAATTTCTAATCTCTTAGCATTGTCGTCGCAAAAGATGCTTGATACGATTTCAATTTTCTTAAATTTTCTGAGGCCTGATTTGTGACCCAAGATGTGATCTATCCTGGAGAATGCTCTGTGTGCACTTGAGAAGAAAGTGTATTCTGCTGCTTTCAGATGGAATGTCCTATAAATATCAGTTAGGTCTATCTGGTCTAGTGTGTCATTTAAGGATTGTGTTTCCCTTATTAATTTTCTGTCTGGATGCTCTATCCATTGGTGTAAGTGGAGTGTTAAAGTCCCGCCCTATTACTGTGTTACTGTTGATTTCCCCTTTTATGGATGTTTGCATTTGCCTTACGTATTGAGGTGCTCCTATGTTGGGTGCATAAATATTTACAATTATTTTACCTTCTTCTTGGATTGATCCCTTGATCATTATGTAGTGTCCTTCCTTGTCTCTTGTAACAGTCTATTTTAAAGTCTGTTTTGTCTGATATGAGTATTGCTACTCCAGGTTTCTTTTGATTTCCATTTGCATGGAGTATCTTTTTCCATCCTCTCACTTTCAGTCTGTATGTGTCCCTAGGTCTGAAGTGGATCTCTTGTAGACAACATATATATGGGTCTTATTTTTGTATCCATTCAGTCAGTCTGTGTCTTTTGGTTGACGCATTTAATCCATTTTCATTTAAGGTAATTATTGATATGTATTTTCCTATTACCATTTTCTTAATTGTTTTGGGTTTATTTTTGTAGGTCTTTTTCTTCTCTTGTTTTTCCTGCCTAGAGAAGTTCCTTTAGCATTTGTTGCAAAGCTGGCTTTGTGGTGCTGATTTCTCTTAGCTTTCCTTGTCTGTAAAGTTTTTGATTTCTCCATCAAATCTGAATGAGAGCCATGCTGGGTAGAGTAATCTTGATTGTAGGTTTTTCCCTTTCATCACTTTAAATATATCCTACCACTCCCTTCTGGCCTGTGGAGTTTCTGCTGAAAAATCAGCTGATAACTTTATGGGGATTCCCTTGTATGTTATTTGTTGCTTTTCTCTTGCTGTTTTTAATAGTTTTTCTTTGTATTTAATTTTGATTAGTTTGATTAATGTGTGTCTTGATATGTTTCTCCTAGGTTTATACCATATGGGACTCTCTTCCTGGAGTTGATTGACTATTTCCTTTACCATGTTAGGGAAGTTTTCAACTATAATCTCTTCAAATATTTTCTCAGACCCTTTCTCTTTCTCTTCTTCTTCTGAGACCCCTATAATTTGAATGTTTGTACGTTTAATGTTGTCCCAGAGGTCTCTGAGATTGTCCTCAATTCTTTTCATTCTTTTTTTCTTTATTCTGCTCTGCGGCAGTTATTTCCACCATTTGTTCTTCCAGCTCACTTATCCGCTCTTCTGCCTCAGTTATTCTGCTACTGATTCCTTCTAGTACATTTTTAATTTCAGTTATTGTGCTGTTCAACACTGTTTGTTTGTTCTTTAGTTCTTCTAGGTCCTTGTTAAATGTTTCTTGTGTTTTCTCCATTCTATTTCCAAGATTTTGCATCATCTTTACTATAATTACTCTGAATTCTTTTTCAGGTAAATTGCCTATTTCCTCTTCATTTATTTGGTCTTGTTGGTTTTTACCTTGCTCCTTCATCTGCAACATATTTCTCTGTCTTCTCATTTTGTCTAACTTACTGTGTTTGAGGTCTCCTTTCTGCAGGCTGTAGGGTCATAGTTCCTCTTGCTTCTGTGTCTACCCCCAGTGGGTGAGGTTGGTTTAGTGGCTTGCCTAGGCTTACTGGTGGGAGGGACTGGTATCTGCATTCTGGTGGGTGAAGCTGGATCTTTTCCCTTTGCTGGGCAGGGCTACATCAGGTGGTGAGTATTGGGGTGTCTGTGGGCTTAGTCTGACTTTAGGCATACTGTCTGATGAGTGTGGGTTTGTGTTGCTGTCTTGCTTGTTGTTTGGCATGGGCCATTCAGCACTGGAGCCTGCAGGCAGTCGGGTGGAACTGAGTCTTGGAGTTGAGATGGAGACCTCCGGGAGAGCTCTCGCCAGCTAACATTCCCTGGGGCTGGGAATTCTCTGGCATTCCAGCGTCTTGGACTCGGTGCTCCCACCCCAGAGGCTCAGGCCCGACCTCTGGCCTGGGAACCAAGACCCTGCAAGTCACATGGCTCAGCAAAAAAGGGGGAAAAAAATAAAAGAAAAAGAAGGGCAGGAAGAAAACAAATGAAAACAAACAGACAAACGAAACACAAGACAAACAGCAAAGACAAAAACAAGCATACAACAACAGCAATAATTAAAAACAAACAAACAGACAAACAAAACCCCACAAAAATGGTAAAAGCAAAACCATACAAATAAAAACAAACAAAACACACACATACAACATAAGGAACAGAAACAAAAACAGAGAAAACAAAAAACAAGAGAACAACCAGACAAACAAAAGAATCACAAAATGAAATTGAACAATTAAAAACAAAACTAAGAAACACAAGAAATAAAATGGAAAACGAAAGCAGAATGCAAACTGAAGGAAAAAACAAAACAAACACAAAAACGATAAAAAGTGATAAGAAAAGAACAAAGAAAAAAAGCAAACTAAAAAAAAGGAAAAAGAAAAACAAGGAAAAAACACAGAACAACAAAAAAGTAACATAGAAATAGAAATATAAAAAACTAAACAAAAATAAAAACAAATAATAATAAAAACAGCAACAGAACAAAACAAAATATGAAAAAATAGTAATAATTATATTTTCCTGGGGTCTCAGCTCTCAGTGTCCTTGCCTCTACCGTGAGTCACAGCCAACTTCTTCTCCCCCAGGAGGCCATCCAAAACCTGTAGGTAGGTCTCTGGTCCCTCTGTGGGCACTGTGGGGGCAGCTCAGACTCTGACCTGTCATAACTCCTGAATGTACTAGTCCTGAAAGTTCACAGCTGCTGGAGCTAGATGGGTTTCATTTGTGGGAACACTCATACATTCAGATATTCCATAGATACAGGGTTTACCAAGCCAATCGCGGTGATTTAATCTGTGTTTTGTGCAGCTGCATGGAAAGATTTTTGTTCCTCTTCCTTAATCACCCCATTGTTACCGAAACAGGAGTTTGCTCCTGAGGCTGCCCTGGAGCAATTGGGTCTGCCCTGGTGAGTACAGGACACGGAGGTGGCACGACTGCCTGGGTTATGGGGGCCCCAGCGGTGACAGGTGCGCAGAAAAGCTGGCAGCCACGGGCACGAGAGATCCGGCCTTAGTGGGAGCCTTTCTTAGCACCTGGCAGCTGGCATGAGAAGGTCAGCCCTGGTGGGGGCTTTTCCTAGTGCCTGGTGGGGCAGAGGGCTGGCATGTGGGGAGAGAGAGGCTGCAATGGTGGCTCCACCCCCTGCACGTCACTCAACAGTGGTGCCTTGCTTCTATGGCAGTCTGGGTCTCATCCACAAGCATTCCTGCTTGCGGATTTCCTCCCTCCCATCCCCTCAGGCTGTCTCCTCACATCCAACAGCAGTCTTCCACCCAGGTTTGTGCTCAAAACCCCACATTCCAGCTCTCAGCCACTGTGTGCACTGGCAGACACATGTCCCAGTCTGGGGCACACAGGGCTGTGGCACAGACCACTTGCATACGTCTCACTCTGTCCTGTCTGCCACAAACCGGCCATTTCACCCTCCTCCAACAGCCTCAGATGCTCCCCTTCTGTCCCAACTGATTTCCCCATCGGTGAGGGAGATTCCCAGGATGCAGGAACCTCTCCTCTGCTTCATCTCCCTACCAGGGACTCAAATCCCATCCCGCTTCCTCCCTTCTTCTTTTTCCCTTCTTTCTTTCATCCTACCCAGTTATGTGGGCATCTTTCTTGTCCTTTCTGGTGTTCAAGGTCTTCTGCTAGTGTTCAGCCAGTATTCTGTGAGAATTGTTCCACGTGTAGATGTATTCTTGATGCATTTGTGAAGAGAGATGAACTCCATATCCTCCTACTCCTCCGCCATCTTGGTTTCTTCTCATAAATGATGTTTCTATGTGTAGTGACAAGATTATAGACTCAATAACACATTGAATGTTCTCTAGCACATACAGACGGTTGATAATAGAACACATGAAAAGAAGGGAACATTAACACAAAGTAAAGGGCCAATGAAAATCATTTAAAAATGGAAAAAAATGCTACAACTATTTAATATTTAAAAGTTATCATTCAAAACTAGAAATCTGGGGCTTCCCTGGTGGCACAGCGGTTGAGAGTCCGCCTGCCGATGCAGGGAACACGGGTTCGTGCCCTGGTCCGGGAAGGTCCCACATGCCGCGGAGCAGCTGGGCCCGTGAGCCATGGCTGCTGAGCCTGCGCATCCGGAGCCTGTGCTCCACAACGGGAGAGGCCACAAGAGTGAGCGGCCCGCGTACCGCAAAAAAAAAAAAAAAGTTAGCCAATGTTTCTGGTTTCATGTCCTAGTATTCCATGACATTTATGCATTTTCTCTTTGTATTTCTTCTATTAAAGCATTTATAAAGAACTATAGCCTTTAGCAATTATTCAAACACTGGGCAATGTCAGCAGACATTATTATTCAATAACATAACATCCACATCTCCTAGCAAGAAACATAGTTGAAGTTGCCCATTTAAGGATATATTTTGTTTCCCGAGCTTGTTATTTCTTGAAATACTACTTACATGAGTTGTGAAAATTTATTAGTTTTACAAACTCATTAGCATTTCTTAGCAGCAGAGCTATGAACTTGTACCATGGCAACAGTCTCAAGCTGTTGGATGGAGACCACCTCTCCCATACATGCTCCTGCCCTGATCTCCACACATGCTGATCTTAACCTTGAACTCCAGGTGCCAAGTGTTTCCTGCCGTTGCTCCTGATGTCAGCAAATTCCTTTAAGTCAGTAACTTCTCTCTGTTGAGTGTTAAGCTTTATACTTTCAGGAGAATTATAATACTTTTTTCCATTTTCCCAATTGCTCAACTGAGTTTTCTCGGGACTTGGAATTTAGAAAAACATATAATTTCCTGAGAAATGCTGAGAAGGAATTCCCACATGAAAATGCTAGTAGATGCCCAAGGTGGGCCACAGCAGGGTGGGACTGTTGCCCTGCATCTGAGAGGACCCTCCCTCACAGGTCTCAGGGAGGAGGGGGGGATGCTAGAAGAGGGGAGTTTGCTTGGCCCAGAGGAGCAGGGCCTTGGCTAGGAGGCAGGAAAGTTTGACTTGTCCTTGTTTCTGCTCCTGAGAGCTGTGTGACTCCAGGCAGGACACTCACCCTTTCTGAAACTTTGTCCTTAAAATGGCAAATAGTAGTAATGGGGCAAGTACTGTGCAAGTTGATTTTTATACTGATGATTGTTTCGTGCAATAAAGGCCTTACTACCGCTGTGGAACAGACGCGGAAGCTGAGGGTCAGCAAGGCTAAACGAGGCACAGAAGGTCACAAGCTGACCAATGCGGAGCTTCCAGACTGAGGCTTCCTACGAACAGATGTGTCTGCTTCTGCCCACTGCTGCATTCCAGGATGTTGCCTGAGTGAGTGGCACAGAGTAGGCGTTTAATGTATATATATATACTTATTGAATGAATGAATTCAATTTGAATCTATATTTTCCTGACTGTAAAGCCAGTTAATTTCTCCATTCTGTTTTGCTGTTCTCTGAAGACAAAAAAGCTTGTACTTACAGACGGTCCCTGATTTAGGATATTTTGACTTTACGATGGTGTGAAAGTGATACACATTCAGTAGAAACTGTACTTTGAATTTTGAATTGTGATCTTGTCCTGAGCTGGTGATAGGTGATAGATCCTCTCTTGTGATGCTGGGCAAAACAGCTGCAGCTCTGGGTTGGACATGGGATCACCAGACTCAACACTGACACACTTATAACCACTCTGTACCCAGACAACCATTCTGGTGTTCATTTCAGTGCAGTGTTAAAAAAATTACATGAGCTAGTCAACATTCTATCATAAAATATGCTTTGTATTGGATGATTTTGCCCAACTGTAGCCTAAGGTAAGTGTCCTGAGTACATTTAAGGTGGGCAAAGCTAAGCCATGGTGTTTGGTAGGTTAGGTGTATTAAATGCATTTTTGACTTCTGGTATTTTCAATTTCCAATGGATTTATTGGGAGGTAACTCCATCGTAAATTGAGGAAAGCCTGTACTAAGCCTCTACTACAGGCCAGGTGCCTGGCTTAGTTCCTGATGTGACTTATCTCCCTTCCTCACACAACCGTTTGAGAAATTACTACTTATCCCATTTCCAGATGAGAAGTCATACAATGAGAACTGAAATTATGGGAGAGCAGTAAAAAGCCCTTTTGCAGTCAAAGTTCCTGGAAAATAGCCATCATCCCTTGAACTGGCAGGATGTCACACGGTAGTCCTAGCATGGAGTGTTTTCTGTCTCTGATTTTGGTTGCAACTCAGCTTGGGAGAGTGGTTTCCTGGGAAACCTCCTCCCAGGGCCCCGGCTCTGCCACCTTCTCCCCTAGCTCCAACCCACAGCAGAGAGGCAACCGGGCCTGTTTAGGGCAGTAAGCTGGGAGTCAGGACACCTGGGGTCCAACCCTGCCTCTTTCAGAGTCACCTGCTGCTTCCTCTTCCTGTATTCTACTGATATTTATTGAGAGACTACTACATGCCAGGAGCGACTGTGCTGTATACACAATGAGACGAGTCTTATAGGGAGAGGAGGGAAGTTGACACGGGTGTCTCAGGCTCAAATGCCCCCGCAGGCCTGTCAGAGAGAGCAGCTGGGTATGGCCTGGAAGTGGGGACCCCTGAGGCCTGGGCAGCACCCCTAAGGGGACAGCATCACCACCTCAGTTCCAGTTGGAGGTTAGCTCATGGAAACTTGGGCTCAGGTCTGCTTGGTCTTCCATATTTGCGAAAGAAACGGGCAATATAGATTTTTTTTTCTATTTTTATTTTTTTTAACATCTTTATTGGAGTATAATTGCTTTACAATGGTGTGTTAGTTTCTGCTTTACAACAAAATGAATCAGTCATATATATATACATATGTTCCCATATCTCCTCCCTCCTGTGTCTCCCTCCCTCCCACCCTCCCCACCCCACCCCACCCCTCCAGGTGATCACAAAGCACCAAGCTGATCTCCCTGTGCTTTGCGGCTGCTTCCCACTAGCTATCTACCTTACGTTTGGTAGTGTATATATGTCCATGCCTCTCTCTCGCTTTGTCACAGCTTACCCTTCCCCCTCCTCATATCCTCAAGTCAATTCTCTAGTAGGTCTGTGTCTTTATTCCTGTCTTACCCCTAGGTTCTTCATGACGTTTTTTTCCCTTAAATTCCATATATATGTGTTAGCATATGGTAATTGTCTCTCTCTTTCTGACTTACTTCACTCTGTATGACAGACTCTAGGTCTATCCACCTCATTACAAATAGCTCAATTTCGTTTCTTTTTATGGCTGAGTAATATTCCATTGTATATATGTGCCACATCTTCTTTATCCATTCATCCGACGATGGACACTTAGGTTGTTTCCATCTCCGGGCTATTGTAAATAGAGCTGCAATGAACATTTTGGTACATGACTCTTTTTGAATTATGGTTTTCTCAGGGTATATGCCCAGTAGTGGGATTGCTGGGTCATATGGTAGTTCTATTTGTAGTTTTTTAAGGAACCTCCATACTGTTCTCCACAGTGGCTGTATCAATTTACATTCCCACCAACAGTGCAAGAGGGTTCCCTTTTCTCCACACCCTCTCCAGCATTTATTGTTTCTAGATTTTTTGATGATGCCCATTCTGACTGGTGTGAGATGATACCTCACTGTAGTTTTGATTTGCATTTCTCTAATGATTAGTGATGTTGAGCATTCTTTCATGTGTTTGTTGGCAGTCTGTATATCTTCTTTGGAGAAATGTCTATTTAGGTCTTCTGCCCATTTTTGGATTGGGTTGTTTGTTTTTTTGTTATTAAGCTGCATGAGCTGCTTATAAATTTTGGAGATTAATCCTTTGTCAGTTGCTTCATTTGCAAATATTTTCTCCCATTCTGAGGGTTGTCTTTTGGTCTTGTTTATGGTTTCCTTTGCTGTGCAAAAGCTTTTAAGTTTCATTAGGTCCCATTTGTTTATTTTTGTTTTTATTTCCATTTCTCTAGGAGGTGGGTAAAAAGGATCTTGCTGTGATTTATGTCATAGAGTGTTCTGCCTATGTTTTCCTCTAAGAGTTTGATATTTTCTGGCCTTACATTTAGGTCTTTAATCCATTTTGAGCTTATTTTTGTGTATGGTGTCAGGGAATGATCTAATCTCATACTTCTATATGTACCTGTCCAGTTTTCCCAGCACCACTTATTGAAGAGGCTGTCCTTTCTCCACTGTACATTCCTGCCTCCTTTATCAAAGATAAGGTGACCGTATGTGCGTGGGTTTATCTCTGGGCTTTCTATCCTGTTCCATTGACCTATCTTTCTGTTTTTGTGCCAGTACCATACTGTCTTGATTACTGTAGCTTTGTAGTATAGTCTGAAGTCAGGGAGCCTGATTCCTCCAGCTCCGTTTTTCGTTCTCAAGATTGCTTTGGCTATTTGGGGTCTTTTGTGTTTCCATACAAACTGTGAAATTTTTTATTCTAGTTCTGTGAAAAATGCCAGTGGTAGCTTAATAGGGATTGCATTGAATCTGTAGATTGCTTTGGGTAGTAGAGTCATTTTCACAATGTTGATTCTTCCAATCCAAGAACATGGTATATCTCTCCATCTATTTGTATCATCTTTAATTTCTTTCATCAGTGTCTTATAATTTTCTGCATACAGGTCTTTTGTCTCCTTAGGTAGGTTTATTCCTAGATATTTTATTCTTTTTGTTGCAATGGTAAATGGGAGTGTTTTCTTGATTTCACTTTCAGATATTTCATCATTAGTGTATAAGAATGCCAGAGATTTCTGTGCATTAATTTTGTATCCTGCTACTTTACCAAATTCATTGATTAGCTCTAGTAGTTTTCTGGTAGCATCTTTAGGATTCTGTATGTATAGTATCATGTCATCTACAAACAGTGACAGCTTTACTTCTTCTTTTCCAATTTGGATTTCTTTTATTTCCTTTTCTTCTCTGATTGCTGTGGCTAAAACTTCCAAAACTATGTTGAATAAGAGTGGTGAGAGTGGGCAACCTTGTCTTGTTCTTGATCTTAGTGGAAATGCTTTCAGTTTTTCAGCATTGAGGATGATGTTGGCTGTGGGTTTGTCATATATGGTCTTTATTATGTTGAGGAAAGTTCCCTCTATGCCTACTTTCTGCAGGGTTTTTATCATAAATGGGTGGCGAATTTTGTCGAAAGCTTTCTCTGCATCTATTGAGATGATCATATGGTTTTTCTCCTTCAGTTTGTTAATTTGGTGTATTATGTTGATTGATTTGCGTATATTGAAGAATCCTTGCATTCCTGGAATAAACCCCACTTGATCATGGTGTATGATCCGTTTAATGTTCTGTTGGATTCTGTTTGCTAGTATTTTGTTGAGGATTTTTGCATCTATGTTCATCAGTGATATTGGCCTGTAGTTTTCTTTCTTTGTGACATCTTTGTCTGGTTTTGGTATCAGGGTGATGGTGGCCTCATAGAATGAGTTTGGGAGTGTTCCCCCCTCTGCTATATTTTGGAAGAGTTTGAGCAGGATAGGTGTTAGCTCTTCTCTAAATGTTTGATAGAATTCGCCTGTGAAGCCATCTGGTCCTGGGCTTTTGTTTCTTGGAAGATTTTTAATCACAGTTTCAATTTCAGTGCCTGTGATTGGTCTGTTCATATTTTCTATTTCTTCCTGATTCAGTCTTGGCAGGTTGTGCATTTCTAAGAATTTGTCCATTTCTTCCAGGTTGTCCATTTTATTGGCATAGAATTGCTTGTAGTAATCTCTTATGATCTTTTGTATTTCTGGAGTGTCAGTTGTTACTTCTCCTTTTTCATTTCTAATTCTATTGATTTGAGTCTTCTCCCTTTTTTTCTTGATGAGTCTGGCTAATGGTTTATCAATTTTGTTTATCTTCTCAAAGAACACGCTTTTCGTTTTATTGATCTTGGCTATCGTTTCCTTCATTTCTTTTTCATTTATTTCTGATCTGATTTTTATGATTTCTTTCCTTCTGCTAACTTTGGGGTTTTTTTGTTCTTCTTTCTCTAATTACTTTAGGTGCAAGGTTAGGTTGTTTATTCGAGATGTTTCCTGTTTCTTAAGGTAGGATTTTATTGCTATAAACTTCCCTCTTAGAACTGCTTTTGCTGCATCCCATAGATTTTGCGTCATCGTGTCTCCATTGTCATTTGTTTCTAGGTATTTTTAAATTTCCTCTTTGATTTCTTCAGTGATCACTTCGTTATTAAGTAGTGTATTGTTTAGCCTCCATATGTTTGTATTTTTTACAGATCTTTTCCGGTAGTTGATATCTAGTCTCATAGCATTATGGTCAGAAAAGATACTTGATACAATTTCAATTTTCTTAAATTTACCAAGGCTTGATTTGTGACCCAAGATATGATCTATCCTGGAGAATGTTCCATGAGCACTAGAGAAAAATGTGTATTCTGTTGATTTTGGATGGAATGTCCTATAAATATCAATTAAGTCCATCTTATTTAATGTATCATTTAAAGATTGTGTTTCCTTATTTATTTTCATTTTGGATGATCTGTCCATTGGTGAAAGTGGGGTGTTAAAGTCCCCTACTATGAATGTGTTACTGTCGATTTCCCCTTTTATGGCTGTTAGTATTTGCCTTATGTATTGAGGTGCTCCTATGTTGGATGCGTAAATATTTACAATTGTTATATCTTCTTCTTGGATCGATCCCTTGATCATTATGTAGTGTCCTTCTTTGTCTCTTCTAATAGTCTTTATTTTAAAGTTTATTTTGTGTGATATGAGAACTGCTACTCCAGCTTTCTTTTGGTTTCCATTTGAATGAAATATCTTTTTCCATCCCCTTACTTTCAGTCTGTATGTGTCTCTAGGTCTGAAGTGGGTCTCTTGTAGACAGCAAATGTATGAGTCTTGTTTTTGTATCCATCAGCCAATCTGTGTCTTTTGGTGGGAGCATTTAGTCCATTTACATTTAAGGTAATTATCGATATGTATGTTCCTATTCCCATTTTATTAATTGTTTTGGGTTCATTATTGTAGGTCTTTTCCTTCTCTTGTGTTTCTTGCCTAGAGAACTTCCTTTAGCAGTTGTTGTAGAGCTGGTTTGGTGGTGCTGAACTCTCTCAGCTTTTGCTTGTCTGTAAAGGTTTTAATTTCTCCATCAAATCTGAATGAGATCCTTGCTGGGTAGAGTAATCTTGGTTGCAGGTTTTTCTCCTTCATCACTTTCAATATGTCCTGCCAATCCCTTCTGGCTTGCAGGGTTTCTGCTGAAAGATCAGCTGTTAACCTTATGGGGATTCCATTGTGTGTTATTTGTTGTTTTTCCCTTGCTGCTTTTAATGTTTTCTTTGTATTTAATTTTTGACAGTTTGATTAGTATGTGTCTTGGCGTATTTCTCCTTGGATTTATCCTGTATGGGACTCTCTGTGCTTCCTGGACTTGATTAACTATTTCCTTTCCCATATTAGGGAAGTTTTCAACTATAATCTCTTCAAATATTTTCTCAGTCCCTTTCTTTTTCTCTTCTTCTTCTGGAACCCCTATAATTCGAATGTTGGTGCGTTTAATGTTGTCCCAGAGGTCTCTGAGACTCTCCTCAGTTCTTTTCATTCTTTTTTCTTTATTCTGCTCTACAGTAGTTATTTCCACTATTTTATCTTCCAGGTCACTTATCCGTTCTTCTGCCTCAGTTATTCTGCTATTGATCCCATCTAGAGTATTTTTCATTTCATTTATTGTGTTGTTCATCATTGTTTGTTTCATCTTTAGTTCTTCTAGGTCCTTGTTAAATGTTTCTTGCATTTTGTCTATTCTACTTCCAAGATTTTGGATCATCTTTACTATCATTATTCTGAATTCTTTTTCAGATAGACTGCCTATTTCCTCTTCATTTGTTAGGTCTGGTGGGTTTTTATCTTGCTCCTTCATCTGCTGTGTGTTTTTCTGTCTTCTCATTTTGCTTATCTTACTGTGTTTGGTTTCTCCTTTTTGCAGCCTGCTGGTTCGTAGTTCCCGTTGTTTTTGGTGTCTGTCCCCAGTGGCTAAAGTTGGTTCAGTGGGTTGTGTAGGCTTCCTAGTGGAGGGGACTAGTACCTGTGTTCTGGTGGATGAGGCTGGATCTTGTCTTTCTGGTGGGCAGGTCCACGTCTGGTGGTGTGTTTTGGGGTGTCTGTGGACTTATTATGATTTTAGGCAGCCTCTCTGGTAATGAGTGGGGTTGTGTTCCTGTCTTGCTAGTTGTTTGGCATAGGGTGTCCAGCACTGTAGCTTGCTGGTCATTGAGTGAAGCTGGGTGCTGGTGTTGAGATGGAGATCTCTGGGAGATTTTTGCCGTTTGATATTATGTGGAGCTGGGAGGTCTCTTTTGGGCCAGTGTCCTGAAGTTGGCTCTCCCACTTCAGAGGCACAGCACTGACTCCTGGCTGCAGCACCAAGAACCTTTCATCCACACGGCTCAGAATAAAAGGGAGAAAAAGTAGAAAGAAAGAATTAGTAGAAGTAGAAAGAAAAGAAAAGAAAGAAAGAAAGAAAGAAAGAAAGAAAGAAAGGAGGGAGGAGGGAGGAAGGAAGGAGGGAAGGAAGGAAAAAAAGAAAGAAAAAAGATAAAGTAAAATAAAATAATGTAAGATAAAATACAATAAAGTTATTAAAATAAAAAAATAATTATTAAGAGAAAAACAAACCAAAAAAACGGACGGATAGAGCCCTAGGACAAATGGTGGAAGCAAAGCTATACAGACAAAATCTCACACAGAAGCATACACATACACACTCACAAAAAAAGGAAAAGGGGAAAAAATCATAAATCTTGCTCTCAAAGTCCACCTCCTCAATTTGGGATGATTCGTTGTCTATTCATGTATTCCACAGATGCAGGGTACATCAAGTTGATTGTGGAGCTTTAATCCGCTGCTTCTGAGGCTGCTGGGAGAGATTTCCCTTTCTCTTCTTTGTTCTCACAGCTCCCAGAGGCTCAGCTTTGGATTTGGCCCTGCCTGTGCATGTAGGTCGCCGGAGGGCGTCTGTTCTTCGCTGAGACAGGACGGGGTTAAAGGAGCAGCTGATTGGGGGCTCTGGCTCACTCAGGCCGGGGGGAGGGAGGGGCACGGAGTGCGGGGCGAGCCTGCGGCGGCAGAGGCCGGCGTGACGTTGCACCAGCCTGAGGCGCGCCGTGCGTTCTCCTGGGGGAGTTGTCCCTGGATCCTGGGACCCTGGCAGTGGCGGGCTGCACAGGCTCCCCGGAAGTGGGGTGTGGATAGTGACCTGTGCTCGCACACAGGTTTCTTGGTGGCGGCAGCAGCAGCCTCAGCATCTCATGCCCGTCTCTGGGGTCCGCGCTTTTAGCCGCGGCTCGCGCCCATCTCTGGAGCTCCTTTAAGCAGCGCTCTTAATCCCCTCTCCTCGCGCACCAGGAAACAAAGAGGTAAGAAAAAGTCTCTTGCCTTTTCGGCAGGTCCAGACTTTTCCCCGGACTCCCTCCCGGCTAGCCGTGGCGCACTAACCCCCTGCAGGCTGTGTTCACGCCGCCAACCCCAGTCGTCTCCCTGCGCTTGGACTGAAACCTGAGCCTCAGCTCCCAGCCCCGCCCGCCCCGGCGGGGAGCAGACAAGCCTCTCGGGCTGGTGAGTGCCGGCCGACCCGATCCTCTGTGCGGGAATCTCTCCGCTTTGACCTCTGCACCCGTGTAGCTGCGCTGTCCTCCGTGGCTCCGAAGCTTTCCCCCTGTGCCACCCGCCATCTCCGCCCGCAAAGGGGCTTCCTAGTGTGTGGGAACCTTTCCTTCTCCACAGCTCCCTCCCACTGGTGCAGGTCCCGTCCGTATCCTTTTGTCTCTGTTTATTCTTTTTTCTTTTGCCCTACCCAGGTACGTGGGGGGTTTCTTGCCTTTTGGGAGGTCTGAGGTCTTCTGCCAGCGTTCAGTAGGTGTTCTGTAGGAGTTGTTCCACGTGTAGATGTATTTCTGGTGTATCTGTGGGGAGGAAGGTGATCTCTGCGTCTTACTCTTCCGCCATCTTCCCGGAAGCCGCGTCAGTCCTTGATTTTGTAAACTCCCCGGGCAATACAGATTTTTAAGTGTTTCCAGTTTTTCAATGTTGGCAACCAATCCAAATATGATAAAACCCCATTAAACCATGAAGACAGTTTCATCCTTGGTGGTTTCCTCTCTCCCAGTTTATGCTCATGCCTGGCTCCTGTGTGTCCTCAGGAAGCAGCTGAGCAGATAGCCTGGAGCGCTCTGGATCAGCTTCTGTTAGTTGGGGACCAGAGGCCAGGAAGGCTGTACTGAGGCAGGTTTTCCCCGCCCCAGGGGAGGCAGAAGTGAGTCCCAACCAGAAATGGGGAGATATCCTTGGTAAAGATGCTGTCTGTTTTGCAGTAACTTCCAGGTTGCTTTTTCTAGGCCACCCTCATCTCTCCCTGCAGCCCCTCTTCCACCCGCTCCAGCCACAGTGTTCTTTTTGTTCAGAGCAATGAGACTAACAGGTCTCACCTTTATTGGCCTCGGAGTGGAGGGCAGCAGGAGTGAGGAGGAAGGCCAGGGTAGCCAGGCTGACCCTCATCCTTCCGGTGGCCAACCAGCTACAGGAACAGGGCTTCTCTGGCTCCTTTAAATCTAGGCTCTGAGCTTCATTTATAAGAGGTTGCTGCTCAGGAAGTCACAAGATAGAAAAATCCAAGATTGCACGGGAGTTTTGATTCTTTGGAATTGTGACCAGCGAAGTATCTAAAATATGAGAACTAAGTCAATTCAGCTGAAGAAAAGCGGAAGGCAGAGAACGACCCCAGGTTTCACAGTTGCTTTATATCTTGAAGGTGGTGGTAGGAGAGGCCCAGAGACCAACGGCTTTGTTGGAAACTGCCCTCCTCTCCTGCCTGTCCCCAGGGAGCCTGGCTGAGCCCCCTGGGTGAGCCCAGGCTCAGGTGTGGACCATGAACTCAGAGGCCTGGATGACTGTCTCAGGATCAGCAACTACAGGGCCCACCAGGATGGGGATGTGAGGGTACAGTGCTGTGTCCACCCTGAGCACAAAACTCAGGCCTGATGGGGGTTGGCAGTGGGGAGCTGGGTCCAGAGAGGATCCTGGGATGGCTGGGCCTCACCAGCCAGGATTGGACTGGCACCCCTCGCTTAGGCTGAGCTTAAAGCCCTTGCCCCCTGCCCAGCACAGGGGGCTTGATCGGATCCTTGGCAACCAAGACAGGGGCACGGGGCTCCCTGCTCAGCCAGGACTGAGGGACATGTTTCTTCTGGATTGAACTGGGGGAGCCAGAGGCAGGGCAGTGTATTCCATAGAATAGAGTTGTAACTTGTCACCCTCAAGTTTGTGCTGCAGGGTCCCTGCAAAGGACACCACAATGACTTAGTAACCGAGAGGTAGGGTACCAACCATCTTGGTTTGCCTGGGGCTCAGGGGGTTCCTGAGATGTGGGACTTTTAGTGCTGACACAGGTATGTGTTGGTCACCCCCCTGGAGGTCAGGCAGAGGTGACTGTCCCCATCTCCACTCCCACCAAATTCAGATCAGGCACCTGTGTGGTTTTTAAATTTCTCTTCATTGTGGTAAAATACATATAGCATAACATTTTCCATCATAAACATTTTTAAGGGTACAGTTCAATGGTATTAAGTACATTCATACATTGTGCGACCATCACCACCATCCATCCACAGAACTTCTTTCATCTTGCAAAACTGAAACTCTATCCCATTAAACAATAACTCCTCATTCTCCCCTCCCCCAGCCACTGGAAACACCACTCTGCTTTCTGTCTCTATGAATTGGACTACTCTAGGTACCTCGTACGTAAGTGGAATCATACTAGGTACCTCGTATATAAGTGGAATCATACAGAGTTTGTCTTTTGGTGACTGGCTTATTTCTCTTAGTATAATGTCTTCAGGGTTCATCTGTTTTGTAGCATATGTCAGAATATCCTTTCTAAGGCTGAATAATATTCCATCGTATGCATATACCACATTTTGCTTGTCCATCTGTGCATGGACACTTGGGCAGCTTCCACATTTTAGCTATTGTGAATAAATGTTGCTATGAATGTGGCCATACAAATACCTCTTTAAGAACCTGTTTTTGATTTTTTTTTTTTTTTTTTTGCCTGTGTACCCAGCACTGGGATTGCTGGGTCATATGGCAAATCTATGTTTAATTTTTTCAGCAACTCCCACATTGTTCCACAGCCATTGTACCATTTTATATTCCCATCAACAGTGCACAACAGATCCAATTTCTCCACATCCTCACCAACATTTTTTATTTTCTGTATCTTTGAGAGTAGCCATTCTAATGGTGTGAGGTGATATCTCATTGTGGTTTTAAGCACTTGTGTTTTTATCAGTTTTATATAATAGGGTTCCAGTGTCTTTGCAAAGAAAATGACCCCTACTAAAAGGAAAAATTTAATGCCCTGTTCTAATGGAAAGAGCAGGAACTTTTGATCTAGTCAGAGGGAGGCATTGTTTTGTCCTGGAGTCCACTGCTTACAAGCTATGGGAACTTTTGAGTAATTTCATTAAGTTTTTAAAGCTTTGCATGGTTACTGAAAGGTGTATATAACATAATCTAAGTGAGTGAAATCTTCCTTATATGTCCATATTTAGACCTTCCTTAGGGCTGAAGTTCATTCAGTAGATTTGCAACTTTTTTTTTACTTTTTAAATTTTTTATTTATTTTAAAAATTATTTTTAAAATTTAATTTTTTCTACTCATGTTTATTGAACCTCTCCTGTGTGCCAGGCACTTTCTAGGCCCTTGGGATACAGAGGCAGACAAAAAAAAGCAAGGCTTCTGCTCTTCAGGTGCTCAAATTATAGTGGGGAATCAGACAAAAAGGGAGTAGGAGATGGAGTTAGGAAGAGAATAAACCAAGGTGTTGTGATAGAGCCTGAGGGTTGAGTGGAGATTGCTTAACAAGCCAGTGAGGGGAGCCTCTTCAGAGGGGGTGTCATTTCAGTTGGGACTGGCTTGTTGAGGAGGAGCCGGACTTGCAAAGATCAGGGGAGGTTCGTCCTGGGAGGGGGAACATCAAGGGCAAAGACCTGGAGGGGGGAATGGAGTTGGGGCATTTGAGGAATAGACAGAAGAACAGGTGACTGGAGAGAAGGGAGGTGAGGTCCATCGTCCAGGTCCTTTGGGCCTGGTCACTCAACAGTTTGCATCCCATTTCATCCATGTGGGCCCTGAAGGTAGCTGTATCCTGCAGAACAGGTGGGTGGATGTAACAGGAACACTTGTCATTTGCTTTAAGGGAAAACAAGGAAGAGAAGACCACAGAATCATCCCCCTTAGACTTCGGTCTCCCTCCTGTAGGTAGATGGAGAGGGTCTGAGCTGCCTGATTTCTCCCAACAAACAAAAGCCTAAGTGGGGATCAGTGCCTTTCCCCATTCTCTATAAGTTCAGAGAGATGGAGAGGCATGTAGTGGATGCCTCTGATGGCTGCCTTTCTCCTCCCTGCTGACTGTGGGCGACTGGGTATGCAAAGGACGGGGCGGGTGGCAGACAGTGGCCTTTGTCCCTTGGTTAGCAGAACATCAGATGTGGGGGAGGTGTGGGACACGCAGGGGCAGAAGGATGAAAGAAGCTGACTCATACAAGAACTTGGGTCCCTATGCCAACTCCTGGGTTCTCGAATCTAAGTTCCTGGTGACACTGAGTTATCTGCCTTCCATGCTTTTGTAAGCGACATGCACCCTCCACCCTCTTGCCTAACTGACTCTACTTCTCTATTCAGAAAAGGAGGGCTGGAGTGGGGGAGGGGGCTTGGGGTAGATTAAGCCTCCAAGAGGTTTTTTTTGGGTAAAAGTGCTGTTTTTGTTTTTGTACTGGCAATACGATAATGTGTCAGCCTGCAATAGATTGTATATTAGCTTCCTGAATTTTATTGTTTTCCCAGCTGGTTCCAGGTACTTTTATTAAATGCTGGAGATCAGAGCCTTTGTTTACAGCTCTTTCCAGCCCACTGTTCCTCAGATAACTGCTGCTGCCAGAGAAGGAAGTGGAGTTGCTCCTGCCACACTTGCTCTAGCTGCACCCATGCTGACTTGCAGTGAACACTTCCTTTTTAAGTTGCCAACAAAGGATTTCTTACCAAGAATTGCTTAGATATGGAGTCTTGTCCATAACAGAGGTGGCTGACCACTCTCAAGTTCATGGAATCCATCTTCTTTCCTATTCCTTCTTTGGAAAGTCAATTGCTGTATGCTCATCCTATATTCTACAACCTCTTTGCCTCCCCCAAATCCACAAAGATGATCAGTATCTACTGTAAGTTGTCTGGGCTGCTAGAAGGGACTTCATCCAAGCCAAGAAATGAAATGTCCTACAATCCACCTACCCATCTTGGGCTTCAGTTTCTTCTTATCCATGGGAATTATGCCCGTTTAGACTGTAATGGACAGAAAAGGGTCAAATAAAAATTAGAGACCAAGTGCCCTGCTTTATCTCTTCCACCTGTTTAGTTAACACTCACTGTTCATTCATTAATTCACTCATTTACCCTTTCATTTATTCTATAAAGAATTACTGAATGCATACAATGAGCTGAGCATTGTCCAGGCACCAGAGATTCAGCCATGAGCAAGATGCTTGGGGTCTTCTGCAAGTTTAAGTAAGCAGTAGGCCTTTGGCACGTTCTTCTTAAAATGAGGCAAAAGAAAAACATTCATCATGATTCATTATTAAGAAAGCAACAATATGGAGAAGTTTAGAAAATACTTAAGCAAAAAGAAGTAAGCAGAAATATGCTGTGGTCCCACAGTGACACTTTTAGATGTATCTTTTCCCTCTGCATGCTTTCTCCTCAGCTGGGATCATACACAAAAAAATCAGTTTCATAGCCCATGCTTTGACAAATTGTGAATAATACAATTTATTTATTATTCTAATTTATAATATAATAAATATTATATTAAATAAAATATAAATATATTTATTATAATAAATATATTATAATATAAATATGATATAATATGAATATATTATAATATATTAAATATTATATTCAATATTATATTATTATAAATATATTATAATATATATAATATATTATAAATATAATATTATATTATTATAATTACAATAAATATTATAAATATTATATTATTTATTATAATACAATTTATTTCATTATAAAATTCTATATGTGACTTAAAATAATTTTTTAACAAAAATGGTGCATACTTCTTATAGAATTTTTTTTTTTTAATTTATTTGTTATTTTATTTTATTTTTGGCTGCGTTGGGTCTTCGTTGCTGCGCGTGGGCTTGCTCTAGTTGTGGTGATCGGGGGGCTACTCTTCATTGTGGTTCGCGGGCTTCTCATTGCAGTGGCTTCTCTTGTTGCTAGAGCATGGGCTCTAGGCGCACGGGGTTCAGTAGTTGCAGCACGTGGGCTCAGTAGTTGTGGCTCGCAGGCTCTAGAGTGCAGGCTCAGTAGCTGTGGTGCACGGGCTTAGTTGCTCCACGGTAAGTGGGATCTTCCCGGACCAGGGCTTGAACCCGTGTCCCCTGCATTGGCAGGCGGATTCTCAGCCACTGCGCCACCAGGGAAGCCCCTTATAGAATTTTTAAGAAAATCAGAGAAGAGGAAAAAACTCACTGTTTACCACTATTCACATTTTGATGTGTAATTTTCTAGTCATTTTCCTATATATAATCATTATGCATATTAAATACATATACCATTAAACAAAAAATAGGGCCATACTAAATCTTCTTTTCTATAATTTGATTGTTATAGTTTTATAATTTTTCTTTTAGTATTGAGTAGGCATAAAATATAGATTGAAAATAAAGAGAAACAACACAACAAACATCCCTGCACCCATCACCTCATGTGGCCTTCTGCAATTCTGTCCCTTTTCCATTTTTCCTCTGAGCAATCTCTCTTCCAAATATTGTTTATGCTATACTTTTTCTTTTCTTGTAGTTTTATTACCGACTCCAAGCTTGTACTGCTCACTGCAAAACAGGCCAATAAATCGAGAGAGAAGTTTTTGGGGCAAGGAATAGTGACCCTATTCAGAAAACCAGCAGCCAGAGAAGATGGTGGACCTGAGTTAGAATTCAGGTTTTTTTTTTTTTTTTTTTTAACATCTTTATTGGAGTATAATTGCTTTACAATGGTGTGTTGTTAGTTTCTGCTTTATAACAAAGTGAATCAGTTATACATATACATGTGTTCCCATATCTCTTCCCTCTTGCATCTCCCTCCCTCCCACCCTCCCTATCCCACCCCTCTAGGTGGTCACAAACCACCGAGCTGATCTCCCTGTGCTATGCGGCTACTTCCCACTAGCTATCTATTTTACATTTGGTAGTATATATATGTCAATGCTACTCTCTCACTTCATCCCAGCTTACCCTTCCCTTTCCCTGTGTCCTCAAGTCCATTCTCTATGTCTGCATCTTTATTCCTGACCTAACCCTAGGTTCATCAGAACCAGTTTTTTCTTTTTAGATTCCACATATATGTGTTAGCATATGGTATTTGTTTTTCTCTTTCTGACTTACTTCACTCTGTATGACAGTCTCTAGGTCCATCCACCTCACTACAAATAGTTCAATTTTGTTTCTTTTTATGGCTGAGTAATATTCCATTGTATATATGTGCCACATCTTCTTTGTCTAGTCATCCGTCGATGGACACTTAGGTTGCTTCCATCTCCGGGCTATTGTAAATAGTGCTGCAATGAACATTGTGGTACATGTCTCTTTTTGAATTATGGTTTTCTCTGGGTATATGCCCAGTAGTGGGCTTACTGAGTCATATGGTAATTCTATTTTTAGGTTTTGAAGGAATCTCCATACTGTTCTCCACAGTGGCTGTATCAATTTACATTCCCACCAACAGTGCAAGAAGGTTCCCTTTTCTCCACACCCTCTCCAGCATTTACTCTTTTGTAGATTTTTTGCTGATGGCCATTCTGACTGGTGTGAGATGATACCTCACTGTAGTTTTGATTTGCATTTCTCTAATGATTAGTGATGTTGAGCATTCTTTCATGTGTTTGTTGGCAGTCTGTATATCTTCTTTGGAGAAATGTCTATTTAGGTCTTCTGCCCATTTTTGGATTGGGTTGTTTGTTTTTTTGTTATTAAGCTGCATGAGCTGCTTATAAATTTTGGAGATTAATCCTTTGTCAGTTGCTTCATTTGCAAATATTTTCTCCCATTCTGAGGGTTGTCTTTTGGTCTTGTTTATGGTTTCCTTTGCTGTGCAAAAGCTTTTAAGTTTCATTAGGTCCCATTTGTTTATTTTTGTTTCTATTTCCATTTCTCTAGGAGGTGGGTCAAAAAGGATCTTGCTGTGATTTATGTCATAGAGTGTTCTGCCTATGTTTTCCTCTAACAGTTTTATAGTGTCTGGCCTTACATTTAGGTCTTTAATCCATTTTGAGTTTATTTTTGTGTGTGGTATTAGGGAGTGTTCTAATTTCATTCTTTTACATGTAGATGTCCAGTTTTCCCAGCACCACTTATTGAAGAGACTGTCTTTTCTCCATTGTATATCCTTGCCTCCTTTGTCATAGATTAGTTGACCTTATGTACGTGGGTTTATCTCTGGGCTTTCTGTCCTGTTCCATTGATCTATATTTCTGTTTTTTTGCCAGTACCATACTGTCTTGATTACTGTAGATTTGTAGTATAGTCTGAAGTTAGAGAGCCTGATTCCTCCATCTCCATTTTTCTTTCTCAATATTGCTTTGGCTATTTGGGGTCTTTTGTGTTTCCATACAAAGTGTGAAATTTTTTATTCTAGTTCTGTGAAAAATGCCATTGGTAGTTTGATAGGGGTTACATTTAATCTGTAGATTGCTTTGGGTAGTATAGTCATTTTCACAATGTTGTTTCTCCAATCCAAGAACATGGTATATCTCTCCCTCTCTTTGTATTGTCTTTAATTTCTTTCATCAGTATCTTATAGTTTTCTGCATACAGGTCTTTTGTCTCTTTAGGTAGGTTTAATCCCAGGTATTTTATTCTTTTTGTTGCAGCGGTATATGGGAGCGTTTCCTTAATTTCTCTTTCAGATTTTTCATAATTAGTGTATAGGAATGCAAGAGATTTCTGTGCATTAATTTTGTATCCTGCAACTTTACCAAATTCATTGATTAGCTCTAGTAGTTTACTGATAGCTTCTTTAGGATTTTCTATGTATAGTATTGTGTCATCTGCAAACAGTGACAGTTTTACTTCTTCTCTTTCAATTGTATTCCTTTTATTTCTTTTTCTTCTCTGATTGCTGTGGCTAAAACTCCCAAAACTCTGTTGAATAATAGCGGTGAGAGTGGACATCCATGTCTTATTCCTGATCTTAAAGGAAATGCTTTCAGTTTTTCACTATTGAGAATGATGTTTGCTGTGGGTTTGTCATATATGACCTTTATTATGTTGAGGTAGGTTCCCTCTGTGCCCACTTTCTGGAGAGTTTTTTATCAAAAATCGGTGTTGAATTTTGTCAAAATCTTTTTCTGCATCTACTGAGATGATCATGTGGTTTTTATTCTTCAGTTTGTTAATATGGCGTATCACATTGGTTGATTTGCGTGTATTGAAGAATCCTTGCATTCCTTGGATAAACCCCACTTGATCATGGTTTATGATCCTTTTCATGTGCCATTGGATTCTGTTTGCTAGCATTTGGTTGAGGATTTTTGCATCATGTTCGTCAGTGATATTGGCCTGTAGTTTTTCTTTCTTTGTGACAACTTTGTCTGGTTTTGGTATCAGGGTGATGGTGGCATCGTAGAATGAATTTGGGAGTGTTTCTCCCTCTGCTATATTTTGGAAGAGTTTGAGAAGGATAGGTGTTAGCTCTTCTCTAAATGTTTGATAGAATTTGCCTGTGATGCCATCTGGTCCTGGGCTTTTGTTTGTTGGAAGATTTTTAATCAGTCTCAATTTCAGTGCTTGTGATTGGTCTGTTTATATTTTGTATTTCTTCCTGGTTCAGTCTTAGAAGGTTGTGCATTTCTAAGAATTTGTCCATTTCCTCCAGGTTGTCCATTTTATTGGCATATAGTTGCTTCTAGTAATCTCTCATGATCTTTTGTATTTCTGCAGTGTCAGTTGTTACTTCTTTTTCATTTCTAGTTCTGTTGATTTGAGTCTTCTCCCTTTTTTTCTTGATGAGTCTAGCTAATGGTTTATCAGTTTTGTTCATCTTCTTAAAGAACCAGCTTTTAGTTTTATTGATCTTTGCCCTCGTTTCCTTCATTTCTTTTTCATTTATTTCTAATCTGATCTTTATGATTTCTTTCCTTCTGCTAACTTTGGGGTATTTTTGTTCTTCTTTCTCTAATTGCTTTAGGTGTAGGGTTAGGTTGTTCATTTGAGATGTTTCTTGTTTCTTGAGGTAGGATTGTGTTGCTATAAACTTCCCTCTTAGAACTGCTTTTGCTGCATCCCATAGAATTTGGGTCGTCGTGTTTTCATTGTCATTTGTTTCTAGGTATTTTTAAATTTCCTCTTTGATTTCTTCAGTAATCTCTTAGTTATTTAGTAGTGTATTGTTTAGCCTCCATGTGTTTGTATACTTTACAGTTTTTTTCCTGTAGGTGATATCTAGTCTCATAGTGTTGTGGTTGGAAAAGATACTTGATATTATTTCAGTTTTCTTAAATTTACCATGGCTTGATTTGTGACCCAAGATATAATCTATCCTGGAGGATGTTACATGAGTACTTGGAAGAGAGTGTATTCTGTTGTTTTTGGATGGAATATCCTCTAAATATCAATTAAGTCCATCTTGTTCAATGTGTCATTTAAAGCTCTGTTTTCTTATTTATTTTCCTTTTGGATGATCTGTCCATTGGTGAAAGTGGGGTGTTAAAGTCTCCTACTATTATTTTGTTACTGTCGATTTCCCCTTTTACGGCTGTTAGCATTTGCATTATGTATTGAGGTGCTCCTATGTTGGGTGCGTAAGTATTTACAATTGTTATATCTTCTTCTTGGATCGATCCCTTGATCATTATGTAGTGTCCTTCTTTGTCTCTTGTAATAGTCTTTATTTTAAAGTCTATTTTGTCTGATATGAGAATTGCTACTTCAGCTTTCTTTTGATTTCCATTTTCATGGAATATCTTTTTCCATCCTCTCATTTTCAGTCTGTATGTTTCCCTAGTCTGAAGTGGGTCTCTTGTAGACAGCATATATACGGGTCTTGATTTTGTATCCATTCAGCCAGTCTATATCTTTTGGTTAGAGTATTTAATCCATTTACATTTAAGGTAATTATCGATATGTATGTTCTTATTACCATTTTCTTAGTTGTTTTGGGTTTGTTATTGTAGGTCTTTTCCTTCTCTTGCGTTTCCTGCCTAGAGAAGTTACTTTAGTATTTGCTGTAAAGCTGGCTTGGTGGTGCTGAATTCTCTTAACTTTTGCTTGTCTGTAAAGGTTTTAATTTCTCCAGCAAATCTGAATGAGATGCTTGCTGGGTAGAGTATTCTTGGTTGTAGGTTTTTCCCTTTCATCACTTTAAATATGTCCTGCCACTCCCTTCTGGCTTGCAGAGTTTCTGCTGAAAGATCAGCTGTTAACCTTATGGGGGTTCCCTTGTATGCTATTTGTTGCTTTTCCCTTGCTGCTTTTAATATTTTTCTTTGTATTTAATTTTTGATAGTTTGATTAATATGTGTCTTGGTGTGTTTCTCCTTGGATTTATCCTGTATGGGACTCTCTGCACTTCCTGGAGTTGATTGACTATTTCCTTTCCCATGTAAGGGAAGTTTTCAACTATAATCTCTTCAAATATTTTCTCAGACCCTTTCTTTTTCTCTTCTTCTGGGACCCGTATAATTTGAATGTTGGTGTGTTTAATGTCCCAGAGGTCTCTGAGACTGTCCTCAATTCTTTTCATTGTTTTTTCTTTACTCTGCTCTGTGGTAGTTATTTCCACTATTTTATCTTCCAGGTCACTTATCCGTTCTTCTGCCTCAGTTATTCTGCTATTGTTTCCTTCTAGAGAATTTTCAATTTCATTTATTGTGTTGCTCATAATTTTTGTTTGCTCTTTAGTTCTTCTAGGTCTGTGTTAAACGTTTCTTGTATTTTCTCCATTCTGTTTCCAAGATTTTGCATCATCTTCAGTATCATTACTCTGAATTCTTTTTCAGATAGACTGCCTATTTCCTCATCATTTGTTTGGTCTGGTGGGTTTTTACCTTGCTCCTTCATCTGCTGCATATTTCTCTGTCTTCTCATTTTGTTTAACTTACTGTGTTTGGGGTCTCTTCTTCACAAGCTGCAGGTTTGTAGTTCCCATTCTTTTTGATATCTGCCCCCAGTGGGTGAGGTTGGTCCAGTGGCTTGTGTAGGCTTCCTGGTGGAGGGGACTGGTGCCTGTGTTCTGGTGGGTGGGGCTGGATTGTCCTTCTGGTGTGCAGGGCTGCATCCAGTGGTGTGTTTTGGGGTGTCTGTGAACTTAGTATGATTTTAGGCAGCCTCTCTGCTAATGGGTGGGGTTTTCTTCCTGTCTTGCTAGTTGATTGGCATGGGACATCCAGCACTGGAGCTTCCTGGCTGTTGGGTGGAGCTGGGTCTTAGCATTGAGATGGAGATCTCTGCGAATGCTCTCGCCGATCGATATTACATGGGCCTGGGAGGTCTCTGGTGGTCCAGTATTCTGAACTCGGCTCTCCCACCTCAGAGGCTCAGACCTGACACCAGACCAGAGCACCAAGACCCTGTCGGCCACACGGCTCCAAACTCCAGAACTCCACACTTCAGTGATCCCCCCTCTAGACCTGTCTCATAATTTTTTTATTGTGTTTTGGGCATTTTGTATACAAGAACAATAGGGACTGAAGCAAATAATTTACCCAGAACGTGCATGCCTCTTCTTCTTTCAGGCTGCTAAATATGGGGCTGATTCTGTCTGATCTGTAGTTGAATTGGCTATGGGCTTTGTTGCAGCTTTAGTTTGACTCAGTTTGTACTGGCTTTAAATATTCTGAGGGGAGGATCAGGACTTTTCTTTCAGCAGGGTTTGAGATCTGAGCACTGGCACAATTCTCAACATCTCTTTGTGCTGTTAACTTTCTGAACCATATGAGATCTTTTAAATTTATAGCCCATTTGCCCATCTAGGTCACTGGTTATTTCTCTTTATAGTACTGCTCTCAGCTTTTGGTACCTCAGGAGAGTTTTTCTTTGCTTCTTTGCTCTAATCATAGATTTTGGAAGGCAGCTGCCTTATCATTTGTGAAGGAGTAGAATGCCCCAGAGTTGTTTCTCTGTGCTCTCCTGCCCCTGACTTCAGTAGTTGAAAGCCCATAGCATTCCAGAATGATTTCTTCTCAGCTTTTCTACCCCCTACCTTCAATAGCTGAAGCCTATAGTGCCTTGAGTGGACTTATCTCAGATTTCCTGCCATGTTCTCAGCCTTTGGTAGCTGAAAAGTTGGAGAACTTTGGATGAATTTCTGTCATCTGTTCTCCCCCACCCCTCCTGCCTTGGCATGTAGTTGCTTCGAACTTGCTGGGAGTCCAACACATTTCAGGAGGTTCTCTTTCCGGTCTGCTGCCCCTAGCTTTTAGTATGCTAATCATGGTCTTGAAGAAGTCTTGTAGGAAAGAGATGGCAGATGCGTGCAGGCTTGCTCTGTGTCTGGAGCTCCTTGGAATTCTAATATATTATGCTAACTCACACATGGCTATTAGAAGTTAAAGTTCAGAAGTTTGCTTTTTGGGGTTTACTTCATTTTGCTTTCTTTTTTCCATTTGTAGCCTTCTTATGAGTATGTGTGTATTATCATATTTATTGAGATATAGTTTAAATACATATAAAATTGATCATTTTTAAATGTACAGTTTGATGAGTTTTGACAACTGCATAAAGTCATGTAACTATCACCACAATCCAGATTTAAGGCATTTCCATCACTCCAAAAAGTTCCTTTCTGCACCCTTTTTCACTCAGTCACCTTCCCTCATCCCCAGTCCTTGGCAACCACTGATCAGATTTCTGTCCCTATAATTTCATCTTTTCCATCATACTATGTAAGTAAAATAATTTGATACATAGACTTTTCAGTCTGGATTCTTAATATGCTTGTGACGTTTATCCATGTTGTTGCATGTATCAGTAGTTGGCTCCTTCTTATTGCTGAATAATATCCCATTGTATGGATATATAGTCAGTTCTGCTATAATGCTTGTTTAGAAAATGTGAATTTATTCCGATATGATTAAAATATTAGGAAACAAGTTGAGCATAACACAAATTATTCCATTTGCTTACATGTGATTTTATCCATGAAAAACATCAGGTGAATAAGCCTCACAGGAATACACAACACACACACACGCGCACACACACCCCTCAAATACCTGCTAGCTACCTCTGTTCACTGCATGCGTTACGAGCCATACTCATCCACAACTGGAGTTACAACTTTCTGGCTTCAGACAACCCTCTTTCTACCACTTTACAATAACTCACAAGCTGTAACCCTCTGACTCTCACTGCCACAAGCAAACTTCAGGTCTTTTTCAAAGTTAAGTGGCATATTTGTTGTAGTATTTATGTTAACTATTTAACATGAGTAAAACTGTGCTATCATTTTTATTAGATTCCTATTTTTCCAATGTGTCACTGATGAACTGTTGGAGTGTTGTGGCCTCAACCCTATTTTCCCGTAACCCTGTAGTTTTTATTGCATGATTTCTTATAGTGCAGTGATTTTTAGGGATGTACGTTTCATGTTATAGCAGAATAACTGTACCACGATTTGCTTATCCATCCACCACTTGAATATTTGAGTTCTATTTTGAATGAAGTTTGGGGATGTTTTGAATAAAACTCTCACAAACATTTGTGTACAAGTCTTTGGACATAAGAGATAAAAGTAGTGGGAAGTCTGAGGGAGCAAATGTAAGGGTCCTGATGTGGATGGAATCTTGACCGTGTATGCAGATAGGAGAACTTGGCATGGAGCTCATTCTTCATTTGCACCCCAACCTCCCTGGCGACTTGCTTTATTCAGTGCCACCAAGACCTCCTCTGGATGAACATTTATTTTCAGTTCTAATAGCAGGAAGGAAATATAATGGGAAAAGGGAAAACTTTAATGTCTTTTAGAAGCAAAATTATATATTCAATACACTTAAGTATGTAATATATTTGTTATTTTTCTTATTTTTTCTTGATATGTGAAGAATATTAACCATTATACAAGTTGTGTATATCTTTTCTGAAGTTGGGGCCATACTTGTGATTTCTTATCTAAGTTGCAGAGTTCTGGTGTAATCTTTTTTTAAAATTAATTAATTAATTTATGGCTGTGCTGGGTCTTTGTTGCTGCTCATGGGCTTTCTCTAGTTGTGGTTGTGGCCACCAGGGAAGTCCCTCTGGTGTAGTCTTATGAGTACTTATTCTCCTTTATTTTCCAGCCCTAGGCAGTGTCACTCCCCTCCATCTTCCTGAAATTTTCTGTGTAATTTAATAAGATGTTGGTTGGGATTTATCCTACTTCAAAACGCTGTTGTCTCATCCAAAAAAGACCTTTCCGTATACCCCCTCCACAGACGATATCCCTGGAGTTGGCAGGACTAGCCCTATACCTCGTTACATCCCTCCAGTCTACTAAAGCAGGAGATTGAAGAGAAGGGAGAGGAGAGAATCATTGCCCAGGGTAGGGAATGTTATTGCTTCACTACTCCCATAAAAGCAAATGAGAGGGGCTTCCCTGGTGGTGCAGTGGTTAAGAATCTGCCTGCCAATGCAGGGGACACGGGTTTGAGCCCTGGTCCGGGAAGATCCCACGTGCCGTGGAGCAACTAAGCCTGTGCACCACAACTACTGAGCCTGCACTCTAGAGCCCACGAGCCACAACTACTGAAGCCCACGCGCCTAGAGCCCATGCTCCGCAACAAGAGAAGACACCGCAATGAGAAGCCCACGCACCGCAACAAAGAGTAGCCCCCGCTTACCGCAACTAGACAAAGCCTGCATGCAGCAACAAAGACCCAATGCAGTCAAAAATAAAATAAATAATATAAATAAATTAAAAAAAAATAGCAAATGAGAGAACTCCAAGGGAAATACTTGCAGAGCTTGGACGTGCCATCAAAGAAGGAGGGAGTCTTCTCAATACCTAGGTGGAGCCAACATAAACAGTATATCTGCTGATGTGCCCTGAGTGTACCTGAGTAGGGGTAAGGGGAGGGGAGAGAGATGGCAAGCAGAGAGACTTTGCCTACACTCTGACTTTTGCTTGATAAGCATGAGCAAAGTGAAGATGCCATAAGAGGTGGAGGGACTTGAACTGTCTTGCCTTTGCCCACCCAAGTAGATGATCTCTTGGTTAGCTGGAAGCAGAGTAGCAACATCAGGGAACAGGGAATGTCAGGTTAAATCTGTGCCAGGTGGAACAACACCTTGAGAGACAGGGATCTGATGGTTAAGACCATGTGACATGGATGGACCCAGGTTTATCCAGCACTGCTAACTACATAGCCATAAGGAAGTTAATCTAAACCCTCTGAACTTCTGTCTCCTCATCTATCAACTGGAGGAGAAACAGCATTTGCATCATAGTAACATTTTGAGGATGAAATGAGCCAATACATGAAAATTATTATTTTTATATACCACATTTCCTTTATTCATGTTTTAGTTGAAGTATAGTTGATTTACAGTGCTGTGTTAGTTTCAGGTGTACAGCACAGTGATTCAGTTATATATATATATATATATATGTATATATTCTTTTTCAGATTATTTCCCTTATAGCTTATTAAGAAATACTGAGTATAGTTCCCTGTGCTATACAGTAGGTCTTTGTTGGTTATCTATTTTATATATAAGAGTGTGTATCTGTTAATCCCAAACTCCTAATTTATTCACCCCCTTCCCCCCATTGGTAACCATAAGTTTGTTTTCTATGTCTGTGTGTCTATGAAAATTCTTAATTCATATTAGACTCTGAATAAGTATGTCATTATTCTCAAGAAAGATTGATTTATTTTTTTTCAAAAAGCAAAGGTGCACATGAAGGAATGTCTTGCTTTTTTGTTCATGTAAAGTGCTGATTTTATTTTAGGAAATAGAAATTATAGTTTAATTTATAACATAATATTTTGGCTTTAGCTCTCTAGGATGCTGTCTCCATTGTAAGGCACAATGTCATTAAGGTGGCATGTCTTCCCTTTTTTTGTCTTTTCTCACTCTTCCAGTTTTCCTAAACTTCCCCTTTCATTCTTCTCAATCAGAATTATTGATGATCAAGGAAACAACATAATGGCCAGAAGTCCAAGGCTTACTTTCATTTCATTTTATTTATTTCTTTATTTTATAAATCCATCTATTTATTCATTCATTCTTGGCTGTGTTGTGTCCTTCCTGCTGAGCGCGGGTTTTCTCTAGCTGTGGCAAGCCGGGGCCACTCCTCGTTGCGGTGCACGGGCCTCTCATTGAGGCGGCCTCTCAGGTGGTGGAGGCGCCCGGGCTTCAGCAGTTGTGGCATATGAGCTCAGCAGTTGTGGCTCACAGGCTCTAGAGCGCGGGCTCAGCAGCCGTGGCGCAGGGGCTTAGTTGCCCCGCGGAATGTGGGATCCTCCTGGACCAGGGCTCCAACCCATGTCCCCTGCATTGGCAGGTGACTCTTAACCACTGCGCCACCAGGGAAGTCCTCCCAAGGCTTACCTTTAAATAAATAAAAGTATCTTCATTATTCAAAGGGTTATAACATAGTGCAAAGTCCAAATATTTGTTGAAAAGTGAATATTTATAAAGTCTTGTTTGTTGATGGATTTGGCCCAATATCTAGAGAGAAGATTTAGCACAAGCACCCAACATCACCTTGAACAAGTATGTACTATGTGATTTCTTGGAGAAAACATTCAGTAGAAAACATATTTCCAATTTTGAATTACATTAATAAAGATGAAATAATTTAAATAAATTAAAATTTAAACATGGAAGACTCCAGAGTTTGGTTAGTAGGAGGTGGGGTTTAGACCCATAAAAGAGAGTTGCTGGGTCCCATTCTTCTGGCTCAGGTTTCTGCTTCCTAATCTACTGATGGATTTGGCTCTTTCTTTCCGGACCCCTCAGATTCAACTCCAGGCTCTTGGTGTAATCCTGGACCCAGACATCACTGGGGTTGGCACAGACCAGCTGATCTCTTTTAGTATGGAAGCTATGAGGAAGAGCAGAATGATTAAGGACACAACCAGCAGGGAGATTTCTTGGCCATGATGACCCCTTCGTTCTTTCTGACTTGACATCTCAGGATCTGTCACTTTCTCAGCAATCAGCTCTCATACCTCAGGAACCCCAATTTCCTTGACAGTCTCATGGGGATCTCCTCAAATAGCTTCCCTCCTGCTCTCTCTTCTTCTTGGCATTTAGTTATTTTTTATTGAAGCATAGTTGATGTACAGTATTATACAAGTTACAGGTATACAGTACAGTGATTCACAATTTTGAGGTTATACTTCATTTATAGTTATTATAAAATATCGGCTATATTCCCTGCATTGTACAATATACCCTTGTAGCTTTTTTTTTTTTGAGACAGTGGTACAAGATCTTTTATTATTATTATTTTTTACCACCCCCCCAACCCCGCTTTCCCCCCTCGGTGTCCATATGTTTCTCCTCTCCTTGTATCTTATTTTATACATAATAGTTTGTACCTCTTAAACCCCTACTCCTATATTGCCCCTCCACCCTCCTGCTGCTCTCTTCTTTTTGCACCTGGCCAACTCTTCCTGGTTCCGTGCTGGGTCTGGACTGGCTCAGAAAACACCTCAGAGTCTCTTCTGTATCTGTGATGGACTCAGAGACAGTATTTCTACCATGGTGCCCAATCTACTTCTCTATACTCACGCAGGCAGCTCCCCTCTATGGGGCTTCCCAGTTTCTCATCCCAAGAATAAGCAGGATGAGTGGCCCTTACGGGACATTGGCTTAGAGCCCTGGCGGCTGCTACAAAATCAGCAGGAGGCTGAGGAGAAGGCACAGCAAGACACTGAATCATTCGAAAGCCAAACAACCTCAACTTCTCCTTGCCTTCCACCCACAAAAGGTCAGAAGGAACTAGAAAGACATAACATTTCTTAAAATTGGGGAACTTAAATGAACTGGGGCGTGTGGTTTTTCCTAATAAATTTCCCCTCACTCTCTATCTCTCCATTTTGGCTTTTATTCTTACTCTTTAGGGGACTTAGCTCACTAAAATGCCTACCATCTTTTGGAGGAGGGAATTTCATCTAGCCCATGATGTCACAAAACAACAGAGATCAAACCTGAGATATCTCTTATGTCTCCACAACAACAGGGCTTTTGGGAATAGCTGACATGAATCTAAACTTACCTGCACCAATGGGAAATAACTAGACCTGGAGTATGCCTCTTGCCAATTATTCAGTGAATATGGCCTCAATTATCTTATTTATAAAGTGGAATTAACCTGCCTTGTTCTTTCTCCCTGAACCACTTGGTAGAATATGATAACCTGGGCACTTTTGAAAGAGAGACCGCCTTGGGTTCAAGCCCTGGCCTTTTTTCTTGGAAGACGGAAACCGGGGGTGACTGGAGGGGAATATTTAGTAATAGCGTTGGTGTCATGCTGTGAGTTGCACAACTCAGGGCTGTCAACACCCTTTGGTTAACAGAGGGGTTCAGAGCATCTGCACGAATAGCTCAATTTCTCCATTGGTTGGGAACACTTCTGATGAAATTATTTGTTTTCTGAGGTCTTTCTGAAGAATCCTTAGTTAGTGGGTGGCCGGGAGCTTGTATTGCGACAGGCCTCCTTTCAAGAACAGATGTATCTGTGAACTGTGTGCTGACTGTTGCTCCCCCACAGAGCAGAAGGTGCTGATGTTCTTTCACAACTGACTTGACTGCATAGGTGTGATATATATGACGATGCCACAAGCAGTCCAGTTTAAAGATAACCCTCACCATCTGGGCTGGAAGATCCACTTCTAACATAGCTTCCTTGGTCATGTCTGGTGCCTGGGCTAGGACAGTTGCAGGACAGGCTCACCTGGGACTGTCAACTGGAGCTGTGTATATGTGGCCCTTCCAGATGGCAGTCTTAGGGGTCAAAGATGACTGTTCCTGGTGAATAAGGTGGAACCCGAATAGCTTTTTATGACCTAGCCACAGAAATCCCATTGTACCTCTTCCAACATAATCTATTGGTCAAAGTTGTCACAAGCCTGTCCAGATTCAAGGAGAGGGGAACTAGACTCCTACCTCTCCATGAGAGGAGTGTCAAAGAAATCTTGGCCATGTTTTAAAAGCACCATAGTATCATTTTATCTGTAAGTATTTGTATTAGCTTCTTATTTTTTATGTTTATATATTGTAAAAAATTTTAATTGAAGTTGATTAAATCAATGTAGTTGATTTATAATATCGTCTAAGATTCAGGTGTACAGCACAGTGATTCAGTTGTATTAGATCCTTGTTGCTGCTGTAACAAATGACCCCAAACTTAGTGGCTTAAAACAACACAAATTTATTTCAAAAGTCTGAAATGGGTCTCACTGGGTTAAAATCAAGGTGTCTGCAGGGCTGCCTTCCTTTTTGGAGGCTCCAAGAGAGGATCCATTTCCTTGTCTTTTTTTGGCTTCTAGAGATTGCCCACATTCCTTATCTGTAGCCAGCAATTTCTGGTCAAGTCTTTCTCACATTGCATCACTCCGACTCTGACACTCCTGCCACCCTTATAAGGATCCTTGTGATTACATTGGGCCCACACAGATAATGCAGGGTAATCTCCCCATCTCAAAGTCAGTTGATAGCAATCTTGATTCCTCCTTGCTGTGTAATGTAACATAGGTTACAGGTTCTCTAGAGCACAGGTTCTAGAGATTAGGACGTGGACCTCTTTGGGAGGGGGGTCATTATTCTGCCTACTGCACTATTTCAACCTTTATCTTTAAAAAATAAGGATTAAAAAAAAATCACAAAACCGTTGCTTATTTGCCATCTGCATATCCTCTTCAGTGAAATGTCTGTTCATGACCTTTGTCCATTTTCTAATTGGATTGTTTGTTTACTGTTGAGATTTGAGAATTCTTTATTTATTCCAAATACAAGTCCTTTGTCAAATATGTTGTTTGTAGACATTTCCTCCCATTCTATAGCTTGTCTTTTCATCTTCTTGACTGGGTCTTTTGAAGAGCAAAAGTTTAAAATTGATGAGGTCCAATTTATCAATTTTTCATTTTATGGGTTGTGCTTTTGGTATCAAAGCTGAAAACTTTTTGCCTTGTCTTAGGTCCTGAAGATTTTTTCTTATGTTTTTTCCTAAAAGTTTTGTAGTTTTATGTGTTACATTTTAGTCCATGATCCATTTTGAGTAAATTTTTGTGTAAGATGGGAAGTTAAGGTCAAGGTTTTTTGGTTTTGCTTGTTTGATTTTGTTCTATGGATGTCCAGTTTCTCTGGCACCATTTGTTAAAAAGTTACTCTTTCGCCATTATCTCTTCCATTATTATTTGGTAGAACTTGCTTTTGAAGCCAAATAGGTAAGAAGATTTTTTTTTTTTGCAAAGGATTTAAATTACTGATGTTAATTCCTTAATAGAAATAACACCATTCATATTTTCCATATATTTTTGTTACATAGACTTCTCATGTCAGTAAATTATATTTCTGATAAGGGAGAAAAGGGACTATACTCCAAAGGAACAGCAAAATTTAGCAAGCATGTACCAGCCTGAGCTGGGAGATTACCTTGGGTTTGGATTTTGAGGATGCTTGATCAAGGAAGCTGGAACACAAGAATGGATTGAGGGAGCTTATTGACCAGGGGGTTCTCTTTCTGGATATAGGCTATAACTTCCTGGCAAGGATCCCAGAGGTTGGTGCAAATTTGCAGCCAGGAAAGCTCCAGAAGCCTGGAGAAAACAATAGTTCATGCTGAGTGAAGTTAAAATACTTGAATTGCCATGACAGATGGAGAAGGAAGGGATGAAAATGACCATGGAAGTGGGCATGCTGGATTAGATATACCATGTGAGGCTGAAAGACCCACCAGATTATGTTCCATGGGAAGTCCCAGAGAACACACTATTCATCAAAGCCATAAGGATTCACTGGTGAGACAGGCACCAGCATCAGTTGTGTTTCTCCTCTGTAGGCTAGGACTGATGGTAGGAGTGGCTGTCACAAAACTTGGCCCACTGATAGCAATGGGGATGATGCCTTCCCTCCTTCCCTCC
This sequence comes from Grampus griseus, assembly GCF_964374135.1. Classification (NCBI taxonomy): domain Eukaryota; kingdom Metazoa; phylum Chordata; class Mammalia; order Artiodactyla; family Delphinidae; genus Grampus; species Grampus griseus. The sequence continues at coordinate 25,653,034 of NC_139014.1, forward strand.
TTGAATCTTCAGAATTATATCTTTCATCAGTTTTGTAAAACTTTTAGCCATTATCCCTTCAGATCCATTTGCTGTCTTATTCTCTCTCTCCTCTCATTTTGAGATTCCAATTAACCAGATGACAGATGCCCTACTCTATCCTCTATGTTCTCTTATCTTCTTTTTTTGTAATTTTTTATTCGTCTGTTTCTCCTTGCTTCACTTTGATATGTTTTAAATTTACCGATATTTCTTCAGTTGGGTTTAATCTGCTCTGAGTTTTTATTTCAGTTTTTGCATTTTTCGGTTCCAGACTTTATTTCTGACTTTTACAAATCTGCAATGATACTCATTATAGTTTCCAGTTCCTTGCCAAAAAGCTCAAGCTTCTTTGTAAGGCATTAGCATTAACATCTGGGATCATGTTTAAAAACATTTTAGAGTTTGAGATTTTCTAAACCACCCAGGTGACTGGAGCTGGCCTCCTGTCTGTTCAAGGGATGGTTCTCTTCTAATTTACTTTTACTCCTAAGCCATCAGCCCAAACAGAGGAAGGTTTCTTACAGTCCCTTCACTTGGGCAAACCTGGACTTTGTTTTCCTCCAGCCTGGCAAGGCTGAGAAATGTTCAGCTCACCTTCTTAGCCACCTCTTCTGAATTGCAAACATCCTCAGTCTAGAAGAGGTCTCAGTACCAGGCTCACATCTCTGGATTTCTATCCTCTATGGGGTCTTAAACCAATAATTCCTTACTTCTCATTTGCTGAGGTAGGCTGTCTCTTATTAGAGAATTGTGCATTCCTGGTAACTCTGCTTCAGGTGGAACACTGAGAGACAACTTCCTAGTGTTTAATTAAGAGTGTGGGACTTGCTCTCTTCTGCAGGTTTGACCACAAAGTTACTAGCTGTGTGACCTTGGGAAAGCTCACTGAAACTCTGTTTTCTCATATGTCAAAGGAAGATAATTAGTATACACAACACAGTGATTTTGAAGAAGAGACAATGCATGTAAATCCCTTAGTACAGTCTGTGGTTTGTAGTAAGTCCTCAAAAACTGTTAGTCTTTATTCTTAAGAAAGCTGAATTTATGAAAATACATAAGTATGCATGATCAAATACTTTGCTTTGGTGCAATGTAAGTGATGGATTTCCCTGGTGCATATAAATTTGCATTTGTTTTTAATTCTTTTCTTTTTTTTTTTTTGTGGTATGCTGGCCTCTCACCGCTGTGGCCTCTCCCACCGCGGAGCACAGGCCCCGGACGCGCAGGCCCAGGGGCCACAGCTCATGGGCCCACCCGCTCGGCGGCATATGGGATCCTCCTGGACCGGGGCACGAACCCGCATCCCCCGCATCGGCAGGTGGACTCCCAACCACTGCGCCACCAGGGAAGCCCTTTTCTTCTTTTTTAGTCTATGGGAAATGTTTCCCTGGTATAAAGCCTGGTATTGTTGGGATAACATATCCTCATTCTCTTGCCTTCCCTTTCTACTCAGGTGCCTCTAATCATTCTTTCTTATTCTTTCCAACCAATGAAACTGATTTGTCAGGGGATAAAAAGAATAACCAGTAGTCCAAGATATATTTAGGAAACAAAAAGAATCTTTATTATTCTGACATTTTGAACAGAGTAAAAGGCTCATAAAAACTCAGTAAGCATCTGTTGATGGGTTTGATCCAATGTCTACCCAGATACAGGAGTACCGTCATTCACCATCATCCCAAACATGAGTCAACCACTGTGTGATTGACTGGGAAGGTGCTTGGGAATGAGAGGGTGTCATATGATTTCTCAGAGAAAGCATCAAATGAATAAAATGATATACAGTATTTAACTAGCTTAACTAAATTAAAGAAAGTTTTCAGAATGTGGTTAGTGGAGGGGAGAGGGACTCATAGGAGAGGGAACTTCTGGGGTTGCAGTCCCCTGGTTCAGGTCCCTGCTGCCCAATCTACCCACACCTCTAACAGGCTCCTTCTGGACCACTCAGGGGCTCTTCTCCAGGTCCCTGAAGTATTCCTGGACCCAGTCATCGGTGGGATTGGCACAGATATATAAGCCCTTTCTGGTGAAGAAGCTGTGGAGAGGGCAGAAGTATTATATAGAGAATGAGTAAGGATGTTCTTGACCACCTGTGGCCCTTTCATCTTCATCCCTATGGGATTAATGGAGATAACCTCAGGTCATCTCCTTTCTGCTGTCTCTTTCTCTCCTCTCTTCCCTCTACTTCTGACCACATCCTCCCTGGCTCTCGGCAGGCCCCATCCCATGTCAGGAAACAGCCCAGTGGCCTCTCTCTCTGTGTCCTGCATACACAGAAAGCCCCCAGAGGGCTGGGCGCCTTCCCAGGATGGCTCCTTATCTACAAGCCGGTACGCTTGAGATCTGCTCCCTGCTCTGACTCCTGTGGATACTCCCCCCCGCCTCCACATCCTGTGTCTCCCCAGGGCTGAGCAGGAGGACTGACACTTACATGATACCAGGTCTGGAGCACTGGCTGCTGGTCTTAAAAAAGTTAACCACTTTTCTGCGGGGGATTTTCTGGGAGGTGTAGGTGAAGCAGCAGGTGGGTGTGGTGTAAACCCTACCTGTGGGGAAGCAAGAACAACAGTTACTCAGGAGTACAGGCAAGCCCCAGAGGATCAGGAAGAAGTGGAGAGAGACAGCGTAGCTCAGAGCTGAGGTTTGGGGGTAAAGGAAACCGGAAAGCATTTGATTCTTTCGTTTGTTTGTTTCTCATTAATTTCCCTCCTCTTGTTTTTGGTCTTGTCACTCCATTTTGGTCTCTATCTTTTTCTACAGGGAACTAAGCCCTGCAGAGGCTACTCCCTCCTCCTAACTCTCTTTGTGGAATTTTTTTCTGATCAATTGAAGGATAAGATGGCTGAGTTAAAGTACGAATGATTTTCACAACTCTTGGGAATCGCTGAATTGGGATTCTGAAACTTATCACCAGGATCTAAATAGACCTGGATTCTACCTCAAGCAAATGTATTAGACTTCAATATTCTCATCTAAAAAGTAGGATAAAACCTCTCCTAACTCCATCCTGAAGCCCAAATCAATAGAAGCTTTCGAACCTTCTTGAAGAAAACAACCATGTCATTTTTGAAACCCCGTTTGAGGTTCTTTAATTTCACATGGGGGTTCTTAGGCCACAGCACTTGGGCTAGATTCAGACCAGAGTGTGGGTAGCAACGATTAAAGGAGGGCAGGTAACAGACTTACTTTTTGCATAGCAGCAGAGGGCCATGGTGCAGAGAAGGACAAAGATGGTAGCCACGATGACCTTCATGATGCGGGACAGGCAGGCAGAAGAGTGTGGACAGAGCTGAGATGGGGCTTGGGAACTCCTTACTGCTGGCCTCCTTCTGGAATGTGAGCTATCTTCGCTCCTTTTAATAGGTGGTCCTGGGCTGCGGGAACATAAAAATCGGAGGTGCCTAAACAAGGAATTTTAAGTGTAGTGGTGTCGTTTGAGTTGTATAACCCAGCGTTGCCTGTGGTTACTAGAGAGGTTTTGGGTGCACCTAGCAATGGTTCAATTGCCAATTTGCTTGTGTGCTTATGAGGAAGTGGTTTCTCCAGATGGGGGACCAGGAGTTGGCATCGCCCAGGGATCAGGCTTAGCTGTTTCCTTTCCACGTGACAGATATCTCTCTGTAGTGAGTGATCACAGCCTTCTTCCATGGAGCAGCATGCTCTGATGGACTCCCACAATTGTCCTAAGTGTAAAAATGCCACTGAGTCTCAAGAAGGATAAGCCAAACTTAAGCGCACCCTAGATGGAAAGAACAGAATTGGAAAGGCTGGAGGTACAAGAACGGTGGAAATAAGGATTAGCTTTCCAGTACTGGTCTATTTGTCAAATACTCACCACATACCTACAATGAAGTCTGGATTTAACGCTGGCTAAGGGTCCAGCCTTAAAAACGTCCATATTATTTGAGCCAGAAATTCTGTTTTTTCAGAACCTATCCTATGGAAATGAACTCACAGAACATGGAAAATTTTAAGGACACTGTTATCTGGTGCAGCTTATCTTTGATCAAATAATTGACACCAAACTAGATATTCTACAGAGCTGGAATGATAAAGTAAACCCACTGATAGACATAATGGTTAATGTTTAAGAGCCTAGTGCCAGCCTCTTAAACAAATAGAATGACATGAAAAGACTTAATTTTTAATATTAAATATTAACAAGCAAGATGCAAAAAAAAAAAAATCCTGAGAAGAGGAAGAAAAAACCAGAAAGAAATATGCCTGTCTGCCCCTCACCCCATGGCCCATGGGTTGGCTCTCCTCCACAAGCCCTGCCTGTCTCTAGGAAGGAGGAGTGATACCGATATTATACCAGGGTAGGAAAACTGGCTGTGTGTGTCACCATGACCATGAACAAATTTGTGACAGATCTGGAGAGAAATAAGAGAAGCAGCAGGCACTGAGGTGTCTGCCCTAACCACGAAGAAGTGGCAACCAAGAGCCTGAGAAAAGCCAATCAATTTTTTCTACCCTGGGCGGGGGCCACCTAGAAGTTGGTGGAGATGTCAGAGCTCAGGGCTGCAGAGTAGGGCACAAACGAAGCGAGGAAACTAAGCATTTCTTCTTTTCCTTGAATTTTAAAAAATTAATTAATTTATTTATTTTTGGCTGTGTTGGGTCTTTGTTGCTGCTCCCGGGCTTTCTCTAGTTGCGGTGAGAGGGGGCTGCTCTTCGTTGCAGTGTGCAGGGACTTCTCACTGCGGTGGCTTCTCTTGTTGCAGAGCACGGCTGTAGGCGCACGGGCTTCGGTAGTTGTGGCTCGCAGGCTCCAGAGCACAGGCTCAGTAGTTGTGGCACACAGGCTTAGTTGCTCCGCGGCATGTGGGATCTTCCCGGACCAGGGATCGAACCCCGGTCCCCTGCATTGGCAGGTGGATTCTTAAGCGCTGCGCCACCAGGGAAGTCCCTACCTTGAATTTTTGTTTTGAATCTCTGCCTGTCTTGTTCTCAGTCTCTGGCTCCCTCTTCAGGGAATATAGCTATAGGAACAGTGAGCCCTTGTTCCGTCTCATTCGGGGGAACTTCATCTGGTGCACAGAGGCATTTCCCAGCAAGATACCACCTTCTGTATATCACCCAAAGTGTGGAGCTCCTTGGGAGAGCTGAGGGAATATATCATTTGGCTCATCCTAGGAACCAACTGGACCTGGCATTTGCATCTTGTTAATGGCTGCATTAGACCTCAGTTTTCCCCACTAAAAATGGGTCCTAGTCCTCTTCTGCCTTTTAGATACAGAGGCTAGGAGAACTAAAACTTCTTGGGAAATAGTTCAGAATATTTTGAAAACTTCTGTGAATTCTTTGCTTTCACGTAAGGAATCTCAACCATAGGGCTTAAGTAATATGGTTTAGACATCCATCCAGAGCATTGGGAAACAATTCTAAAAGGGAGAAAGGATGAGGGTGCAGAGAGTCTTGCGATACAGACAAGACTTGTGAGCTGAGGGCCGTGGTGAGGAGATGGTGAACAAGGGCAGCCATGGGGAACTCATCAGTGATGGGCAGGCAGAGGGCAAAGCCAAGATAGGACTGGGCACTTGCTGCTGCCTCCATCCTTCTGGAGTCCATCCTGTATCCTTGTCCCTTTATAGGCAACTCTGAAGCATGAGAAGCTGGAGGCTGGGGATGACCAGATCGGAAGTTGTCGGATGGTGTCGTGTTATGAGTTGCACATGTCGGGGTCTGTGGGGTCACACGGAGGTTCAGGGCATCCGAGATAGAGCTCAGTTGCTCACTTGTTGGGGCTGATTGGCTGGAAATGTTTTGGACAGTGATAGGAGGTGACGTGATGTTAGGGTTAGAGCTATAAGTACATGGAAAGATCTAGAGATTAATGGTTTCACCCACAGAGCAGATGTGATGCTTTGCTACAGCTCTTCTGATCATACAAGGTGACATTTATGGGTAATGCCCCAGCACCGTGAGCACACAAATAGCCATGAAAACCGCACCCTGGGTGGAAAGGGCCATGACATCATGTTGCTCAGAGTGCTTCTAAGGAAGTGATTCACCAAAAACGGGGGAAGACAGGAGTTGTTGTCTCTAGGGGACCAAGCTTAGCTGGTTCTTTCTACCAAGAACAGTTCTTTACGGCCCATACCATTCCCTTTTTCCTTCCTCAGAGCAGACATGTCTAATGTTCTTCACAGGTGTTTTGACCATGACATACCTAATGATGCCACAGAGCCTAAAGTAGCCTGAGCCATGTTTGATCCAGTCCCAGATGGACAGAATGGAATTGGAGAAGCCTGGGCTACAGGCATGACAAGATGGATGAGATCCGCTTTTTAATGACTGTTTCAATCATCAAACATTCACAAGTCCCTACAATGTGTCGTCACTGGGTTTAACAATAGCGTATCGAAATGGACATGCATTAGATAAAGGTGCCTCTATAGATCAGGAGCCTCAGTTGTTCTTATTTTTTGACTCAGAAAGTCTACAGCTAGGAAAATATCCTGTGGAAAAAAACTTCATTTGTGGAGAAAGTTTTATGCATATAGATGTTTGGTGCAGTTTATTTATAGCAATTAAACATTGGAACCAGTCCAAATGTGCTACAATAGTACATGATAATATAAATGCACTAGGCTGATGGTTGAGTAAATCAGGCAGCTCTTAAAAATACTGGAATGGGGCTTCCCTGGTGGCGCAGTGGTTGAGAGTCTGCCTGCCGATGCAGGGGACACGGGTTCGTGCCCCGGTCTGGGAAGATCCCACATGCCGCGGAGCGGCTGGGCCCGTGAGCCATGGCCGCTGAGCCTGCGCGTCCGCAGCCTGTGCTCTGCAACGGGAGAGGCCACAACAGTGAGAGGCCCGCGTACCGCAAAAAAAAAAAAAAAAAAAAAAAAAATACTGGAATGATTTGGAAAAGTCTTGTAATGTTAGGTATAAATAAGAAAAATACAAAATTGCATCCACATCATGACTACAGGAATGTCCCTTCCCCTCGCAGACACATAGTAAAAAGAGGTAAAAAAAGCAAGTAAGTAAATGGAACTATCATAAGCCTAGGGGGAAATGCACTTGAAAGAAATAAACCAAATTAATAGTGGTTAGGTTTGGGTAATAGAATTTTTCCTACCTTTAAGCAATGTAATTTTACTCAGATTATGCCTCGGAATACATTTATGCCACAATAAGACAGGAAGAATGTGGACAAAAGCCTCCTACATCCTTACTTGCACTTGTCATGCTTACCCAGCTCTCAGAAATGAAACAAGTTTTTTTTTCTTTTCTGTATTTTATATATAGTTAAAATTAGCTTTTACCACTTTTGAGGGTCATCTACAGTTAACATTACAAATTATGCAAAAAAACCCAATTTGAATTAAAAACACTAGCAACACTGCTTTTTCTCTACTCCTGTGAGACTCCCTCCTATGCCTGTGGTTGAGACTTTTTGTGAAGATGTGATACCTGAGCAGCAGCCACCATTTCATCACCATGAGGTAACAAGCCCAAAGAAGAAAAGCCAATGAAATGATGGGGGAAGGGGATATGTTTAAGAAGGGAGTCCTTGATGACATTATTGAGCTGCCAGGCAAACCCTGGAAATGCCAGCTTGACTTTACAATAAGGAAACAGGAAATGTTCTAGGATTTTTAAGTAACGAGGACTTCCTTTTAAAATTTCTTTACTTTCACGGTTTCTAAGGGCGAATTATTATTGCAAGAGGTGAATACACCATCACGTATTTAACTGTAGCTCATCTTTCAATTGTTGTAAATAAGCTGTGACAAACACCATGATGGCTACGATGTCATCTCTGTGTTTATTTCCATAGGATAGATCCCTGACAGAGAGCTCTGCTGTTCAAAGGGTAACAACATTTTAAGGCTCGTCATATTAGCTCCCAGTAAGCCCAGTTAAGCCAGGGACCAGCTGTTCTGTGTCCGTCTCAGCCTGTTGATGGTGATGCTACAGTTCAGCATGCCCTGCAGGATCTCACCTGGGCTGTACTCCTTGTGGGAGCCCCACAGACATTTCCCTGACCAGAGCCAATGTTGAGGCTGGACCAGCCACTGTGGTTCTTATTATGACTGCAAGACACACCTCAGCAACAAACATCAGGGGACTTTGAAAAGACAAGAATTGTTACTCACCCGGTCCTGGAAGGTACACGGCACTGCTGGGGCCACACGGCGAGGTTGCCAGTAGAGAAAAAGCGAGCTCAGACCTGGGGTTCTGCCTTTATTGGGGCGAGGGTGGGGTGCCCAGGGTTTCATGTGTTCACTCTTTATTGGTGAATTTAAAACATAAAAGAGGAAATTAAACAGGAAAGGGAAAAGTGGGGTCACTCAAGGGGTCAGTTATGTAGGTCACCCAGAACTTTCTAAAAGGGGAACTTCATGGGTAGGGCAGCCTGGCCCTTTATCTAGTTGTGTATTGGGCAATGTGCTTATTCGAGATAGATTTCTTTGATATGGATGCCTCAGCAGTCAGGTAGAATGTTTGAGGAGTGAGCCAGAGTCTGAAAGGCCAGCCTCAATCTGGCCCCTTCTGTAGCTGAGGCTTCTCCAGTTCTGCTGTCTCCATCCAGGCTATGGTTTCCCCTTGGGGTGTGCTTCTTAAGACTCCGTGGCATTATCATCTACATCACAGCTGTGCCGTCAGCTGGGGTGAGTACCAGAAGGTTCAGCCCTGTGGGAGAGATGCTTGGTCTACAGATCTGCTCTCATGAGAAGGCACCACCTACCCTGGTCACAGGGCCACACCAACCTCTCACCTCCTCTCACTGTGGAAACCATTTCCCCATCAAGTAAGCAACACAAGCATTCTTGCAAACAGCCTGAGCCTTTGTGGCAACCCAAAGCTTTCCTGGCTTGTGCAATTCGCTGCATGATCCCAACACAGTGATAAAAAATTTCCTCCTTGGTCTACCCAAGTTTCCATCTTTGAATGCCCCAAGGCTGCCTATAACGAGGGGACATGGCTTAGACCCCAGAAGGAGGCTGCAGCTTCGAGTCGCCAAGTCCCAACTCTTCTTGGCCACCACTTGGGCTCTCACTCGACTGTCAAGCATCATGGAGGTCCCCGGGGCCACCCTGGCTGTCCCGCTCCTCTCCGCAGCCCCCCGTGAGTCTGTCCTCCCTTTCTTTTGCGCTGTCCCCTGCCGCCCCCTCTCCCCACTCTCTGGCCACGGCTTGGGCCACAGTGCCAAAATCTTGTGCCCGAGCCCTGTAAGTAGACGACTTCAGAGAGATTTCAGACACTGTTTCCTGAGCAGAATTCCCCTTCTCAAGGGGTTTTAGCAATTCTAATCTCCGGCTCTGGGAGAGAGTGGGAGGGATTCCTGGGAAAATGAGACCCAGATGGGATTCTGACAAGAGGTGGAACCTGTGTCGAGCTGGCTCCCAGTGGTGTGGCCTTCACTCTCCTTAAGAATCCAGTTGAGACTCCCCAGTGAGAGATAGAAAAAGAACTAGTTTGTTCAGAAAACTAAATCCTCCATAGAGAGGCACAGAGACTCCAAACCAAGACAGACAACCCCGAAAGAGAGACACAGAAATAAAAATGTCGAAGGAAAGAGGAAATGCCAACTTCCTCCTGGATCCCCCCCGCCCATCATCCTCCCCTCCGGCAGCACTGTCTCCTTCAGGTCCGCATGACCGTCCAGCTGCAGCTGGTTCACCTTTTCCTCTGAACAAGGACTTAGGATCAATCTGTCCTGTTTCTCACGGTTGGTGCCAACACCCCGACCGCCTGCTGCTTCTCCTACATCTCCTGGCAGATCCCGTGTAAATTCATGGATGACTATTATGAGACCAGCCGCCAGTGCTCAAAGCCCAGTGTCATGTAAGGGCCAGTTTCCTTGCCCACCCTGGGGAAGCAGACTGGGGGTCTGGCCTGAGGCACCTCGTCAGAGCTCAGGACACCAGGAGAGGCCACTGCCGTGTTTTCTGACCTGCTCTGGGGCCTGCAGAGAGTCCTGGAGGGTCTGCCCACCGGGCAAAGGGAAGAGTGACAGCAGGAAGTTGGCTTTCCCAAGGGACCCCCATATGAGACACAGGGATGGTCTGTAAACCCCAAGAATAAGGACATGATATAAAGCATGTGGATAGGCTCTGAGAGGTCTGGGGCAGAGGAGGAGGGAGGGGTCACAGTGGTCCCAGGATTCCCCTGTGGGATTCCTCAGTGTGTAATCCTTCCACTCCTCTCCACAGCTTCCAAACCAAAAGAGGCCAGGAGGTCTGTGCTGACCCCAATGAGGACAGAGTCCAGGAATACATCACTGACCTGGAGCTGAGTGCCTGAGTGGCCTGGGAGCTGCAGGGAAGGTGTTACATCTATGGTAGATGGGGGAGCAGGACAGTAACCCTGGGACTCCAAAAGGCACCTCTTCTGTGGGTCACATCCCCGCCCCCAGCCACACTCTGGGGCCCTCCTTAACTTTGATGTATCTTATTTAACTTTTGTCATTTATTTCCACTGTCGAAGTGGGTGATGTAATGAATATTTGCTCTGACACCACATGTCATCCTCTTCACCATCCATCCCTCCTCCTTCCTCTTCAGTTCTCCTCACTCTCGATATGTGGACCAATCAGTGTGATTAGCGCTCTCTTGGCAGAAATGGCATCACACACAACAAACAACACATGCTGATTGAGTGCTTTTGCCCGGCACCATGATTCAAAATATCGAAGGCTCTTATATAAAAGGTAACCCAGCATTTTCCTTGTACTGACTCTCTTGATTTTGTTTTCCCAACTAACCTGAATCACAGGTTGAGAGGAATACTGGGGGAAGAAGTAGGGAAATATGAAAACGGGCAGAAAGCAATGAGAAAGGGATAAAAGTACTAGTAGAGGGACACCAGACATCTCCCTGGAGATACTTTCCTGGAAAGTTGAAACTGACATATTACTTTGTAACCAAATCACAATGGATATGGTCTAGGAAAATTTCCTAGTTAAATGAATACCATGGTGATGCGAATGTGTGTACACAAGTTCCTTTTCATAAATGATTTCCTCAGAATGATGGCTAACACTTGTTGAGGGCTTACCAAGCGTTGGGTTCTTCGCTAAATGCATACATTAGTGCTGTGCTAAGTGCTCACATTAGTGACAGTCTAGCCACTCCTGCCTGCAGTCTGTCAAGGATACCCTACCCGCCAGTTGCCTGAGAGCCTTGGTCACCTTCTCTGTTGTTCTGCACTTTGCTTTCTCCGGGAATGTTCTCCATAGCCACACCTGAGCTGAGGCTTGGGGGCCAGAGTGGCCAGAGTTAAATATAAATACAGGATGAAGAATTCTTCACTATAAGGATGTCCCATGCAATAGATGGGACATACTTATACAAAAAGTATTTGTCGTGTATCTGCAATTCAATTTTAACTGGGAATCCTGTATTTCATCTGGTAACCCTACTTGGGGTGCATACCTGTCATAATGGCTGCCTAGTTCCTGCTGGAGATGGGTGCTATAGGATTGGCTTGAGGGAAGAGCAGTGCTTTTCAACCTTGAATTCACATAGAATTACTTGCAGGAGCTTTTTAAAAAACTCCATTGCCTGGAGAGCACCTCCAAAGTTATGGGTTTAATGAGATTTAGGTGGGAACTGGGCAGCAGTAATTTTAAAATGTTAATGCACAGGTAGTTTGAGAACCAATGTTGGGGTGTAGTCCTTGTCTGTTTTTGGCTGATCTTGGGGTTTCAGAGGCAATACAGCTCCTTTCCCATTTTTCAAAGTTCTGATATGTTTTTGGTCAATTCCACTGGATGGTTAATTAGCAGAAAATCCGTCAGCTACTGTTACTTTTAGAACAGGGTTTTGGAACTCCTCTCTCATAGCACAGTACTGGGAGCTCTGGGCGTCCCCTTTACCGTCACACCCCTCTCTCCCATGTCACTGGCTGCTATCTCCCCATGGCCCTCTGCTGATGAAACGATGCCACAGGCATGGAGGTTTCCTTAATTAGCTCCAAGTATGTTGCCGCAGTTGTTGCCTCCAACTGCATCCCAGTTGCCTGCATCTTCACAGAGAACATGATGGTTCATTTTGTCCACAAGATAAATATTTAAAGGAGGGGTCTGAGAACGGGATGAATCAGGCTGTATATGGACCCCACTTTTTTGTCCTCTCTATTCTCTCATCTTCCCATTTCTTCTTATACTAACATTAGCTTGGAGGAGAGAATTCTGCTTTTCCAGATGACTGATTCTCAATCGGCTTGATTTGCAGGCAGCAAGCAGAAAGGGTTTCTCTTAAGCAAACTATACTTTTTTCCTTCTCTGCTATTGGAGAAGCCAGTTTCAAAGTGAGCTAATCTCTTTCTTAGTGGGCTTTGCTCATGTATGCAAGAAGTAATCAGTCTTCAACATCCTGAATTTTGCTTTTGGATGCAACCTTGGTAGGCAGATGACCTTGGTGAGAATACATGAGGCCATGGAGGTGACCCGCTGTTGTGCTGACTAGAAGTATCCTTACTGATTTTGCATTCAGCTCCTGCCCTCAGCCAATTCCACTTTTGGGGTCTGATGTCTGCAACACTGCAGTCTGTGTCACTTAAGGATGTTTTGAGTTACTGTATCAGAAAAGCTGGCTCAATCTGACTTACCCGATAAAGGAAACTTGTTAGTTCACTTAACTGAAGCTTCAGGAAGTATTGATTGACTACCTTCAGGCAAAGCTTGATCCAGTGGTCCTTAAAGTATCACCATAAACCATATTTCTTTCTGAATTTCGTTTTTTTAAATAGATTTTATTTATTTATTTATTTATTTACTGGCTGTGTTGGGTCTTTATTGCTGCACGCGGGCTTTCTCTAGTTGCGGTGAGCGGGGGCTACTCTTCTTTGCGGTGCGTGGGCTTCTGATTGCGGTGGCTTCTCTTGTCGCGGAGCACAGGCTCTAGGTGTGCAGGCTTCAGTAGTTGTGGCACACGGGCTCAGTAGTTGTGGCTCGCGGGCTCTAGAGCGCAGGCTTCAGTAGTTATGGCGCAGGGGCTTAGTTGCTCCGTGGCACGTGAGATCTTCCCGGACCAGGGCTGGAACCCGTGTCCCCTGCATCGGCAGGCGGATTCTTAACCACTGCGCCACCAGGGAAGCCCTCTTTCTGAATTTCTGATCTCCCTTTCGTTTGAGAGCTTCATCCTAGGACCTCAACTGTAAAGTGAGTCATTTTGCTTGCAGGCACTTCCAGATGTTATGAGTTCCCCCCACCCCTCAAGGTCCCTTCACTGCGTTTCAAGAGGAGAATGACCTCTCTTCACACAGGTGGAACCCGCTAGGCGGTCCGCTCTCTTTCTTCTTCCTATAGATATAGAATGTGCTTGTTGACTTCCTGAGCCAGACTGAGTAGGAGAGAAGAAAATGAGCTAAGGGGCAGAGCAGAGAAAGGAGTCAGTTTCCTCTTGGTCAAGCGACCCTGTGGAAGGTTCTGGAGCTTGAGCCTTCTTCTCAACGACACAGCACAGATTGGGGAATCATATATCCCACCTTTTCTGGGGAAGACCCCGTTGATGCTGGTTGTGCCAGCATAATTACTAATAGTATCCTCTTTGACTCTCAGAACGGTCATCCTACCAATAGGAGGTCTAAGTCTTGAAAGGTCTCTAACGGCAGGAGCTCAGGGTTGATGTCCACAAAGGTCCCTGGCTGTGTGGGCAAAGGATGCTGAAGTCCAGTCTGCACGTCACCTGTAAACTCTTACACCCAACGCAGGGCCAGGTGTGCTCCAAGAGGGAGACTTTTCTTAACATGCTCAGGCTAGCGAAGGCCCAGGTGTGCTGCCAGTGGTGTGGACTGAGGGAGAGATGAAGGGTGCGGGCAGGAGTGGGATGTCAACATCAGGGAACTATGCAAAGAGAGGACCCACAGAAACCCCTTCTGTGCAAAGAAATGCATGTGCTGCCCAAAAGAGCATCAGTGGCTTATTGGTATTAAAAAGAGAAGCAGAGATAACAGACAGAAGGGAAAAGGGACTACATCTGTTAAGTTTTCTCTTTACTCCAGTATCACCCCACATAGACCACTCACCTCGCCACCATACCAGAAGAATTAGGCCTTTAAAAGAGAGGAGGGGAAGGGATCCAGGACCAAACTAAAGCCTCATCTCACTCCAACTCCTCTGAGCCCAAGTTGCACCAATGGGAGGTGTGGAGGTGGGGAGAAGTGGAGATGAGATCAAATTTGAGATTGAAGTTTTAAACTGAAAGAATTTTAATTACTGAATGTGGCCAGAAAGTTATGGGATCTGCCCCAAAATGTTGTTAAGGTGGAACCAGCAGTGGGAGAAAAGTTCAGCATTTTATGTTTGTTTTCTGTAAGAGTCAGGATAGGACAGGCTATAGTTCTGTAATGAACAACCCCCCAGTACATTAACGAAATAAAAGTTTCTCACTTGCACAAGATCTGATGTAGGTTGGATCATTGGTTCTCAAAATTTAGTGTGCTCCAGAATCACCTGGAGGGCCTGTCTAAGCCCAAGAGGCTCTAATTCTATATGTCTGGGGTATGGCTCAGCTCTGCTTTTCTATTGGGCTTTCAGGTGATGCTGCTGCCGCTGGCCCATGAACTGTACTTTGAGTTGTACTGATCCCAGAGCAGCTTGCCTGGTGACTCAGGAATCTAGGCTGCTTCCATCCCGTAGCTATAGCTTCTGGAATGAGAGAGAAGGAGACAGAAAAGGCGTACTGCTTTTAACTGTTCTGGCCCAGAAGTGACACACGTCACTTCTGCTTACAGACCATTGAGCAGAATTAGTCACAAGAGACCAACCCAGCTGCAATGTAGGGAAACATATGGACTATTTAGGGAGTACTGTCTCTGCCACTTACTCTCAAACAAAAGGGTAACCAAGGAAAGAGGTCTGACCAATGTGAACTTTTATTTTTGGCCGTGCATGCAGATTGCGGGATCTTAGTTCTTCCACCAGGGATTGAACCCGTGCCCTCAGCAGTGAAAGCACCAAGTCCTAACCACTGGACCGCCAGGGAATTCCTGACCAATGTGAACTTGTAGTCTATGAGAGTATTTTGCTTTTTCTTTTCCTAACCCCCTTATTACTAAAAGATGACTGTCAGTTTAGTACTCATCCTACATATGAGGTATTCATGCAATATTCGTGCTGTCAAGATGTGGACTAAGCCCTAGATCTATTGGGAAACATTTCAATGCTCATAGGCCAATAGTGTAAGTCGTCAGATGTTGAGAGTCCACAGAAGCAAGGAGGAGACTCCATGGCTTCAACAAGAGCAGAGGTTCCTCCTGTGATCACTCCTAATAATGCCCACACACTTGTCATGGGTGGTTTGCTATGTTTTTGGGCAGAAGGGAGAATATCTCAGAATGGGAAAGGATTATAAAATGTTGCATGGGAGGAGCTCTGTGTGCAGGTACGTGTGCGTGTGCGTGTGTGTGTGGAGAGAGAGAGAGAGAGAGAGAGAGAGAGAATCCTGGGTCAAAATGTACCCCTTGGAGCTAGACAGGATATGTTTGTTACCTTGATCTCTTGATACAATGGACAGCATGACATTAACCAACATTCCAAAGTTTTCTGAGCCGCACTGAAGTCTGAAAGGCTCATCCCTTCAATGGTGGATCTAGATCTTGAGCAGGGGATTCAAATATCTGGGATACCACATATAGCTGGGGGTGGGCTGTGGGAGGATGAGATGAGGACAAAGAGAGCTAAGAAGGGGCAAGTTTTTGGAGTAAGACCCCAACTTAAAAAGTCTTGTCTCTTAAATGAAAAAATTCACACACTCATATGTATGAAAATCAAAGGACAAAGAGTGGAAAATGAAAAGTGGAGCTCTTCATTTCTTAAAAATTATGTTTCCCAGAGGAAATCACATTTAACAGGTTGAGAGGTATCACATCACATGTCCTTCTTATGTTTATGTAAATATATAGAGCTTTTACCAAAGCAAGCATTATTACATGTAGTTCTGAAACAATTATGTTATAACAAAGATATTTGTATATTTACAGATACACATATGAAGGGTATATTTTATATACATAGCTTTAAATTAATGTCATGGATACATTTTCATCTCAGTACATTTATATCTACTTCATCATTTTCAGTGGTTTCATATTTATTATGTGGCTGTACTATGATGCTTTAAGCTATTCCATTTTTGATGAATTTGTTTCTCTTTCATTGCTTTCACAAACAGGGCTGCAAAGAACATCTGTATGCCTATACCTTTATGTCTTTAGATAGTGTTTCTCAAAATAGGTTCCTCAAAATAAGATAGATTGAAGAATGCATACATTTAAAAATTTGCTAGAAACTGTGTCATTACTCTTCAAAAACCCTATCAAAATTCCACTTTGTGATACTAAAAAATAAAGAGTTTAAAACAAAACAAAGTAAGTAGGGCTTAACAAAAAATTAATATACATTTGCATTTCTCATAAGCATGTGGAATTTCTCTCTCCTGAATTTTACAACAGAGACTCTGACTTAATCTAACTTTCTTATGCTTAAAAACATAATCTAGGCCAGGACTCAGAAAACTTTTCCATAAAGGGTCAGGTAGTAAATGTTTGGGGCTTTGCAGGCATACAGACTCAGTGGCAGTTATTCAACTCTGCCACCGTAGTGAGAGCAGCCACAGACCGTATATCATGGAACGGGCATGGCTGTGTTCCCCTAAGACTTTGTTTACAAAAACAGTCTGGAATTTTTTTTTTTTTCCGGCCGTGTGGGGCGGCATGCGGGATCTTAGTTCCCTGACCAGGGATCAAACCCATGCCCCCTGCATTGGAAGTGCAGAGTCTTTAACCACTGGACCACCAAACAAGTCCCAAAATCACCTTTCATTTTTAACTTTCAGGAATATGTGGCCTCTAGATGTGTGACGAACCTGAAGCCTGGCCCTCAAGCTGAGGCACAAGAACAAGCAAACAGGCTTCTTTTACAGAGAGCTGGGGTGTGTTTCAACCTGTTATTTGTGCTGTGCCCTGAGGCTGGTAGCCTGTTTTCCATGATTGTTACAGTCTTTGAGAGACCCAAGAATGCAAACCCCTGTGGCCACTAGAGTCAGAGGTTCACAGGGCATCCCCTGGCAGCAGCCACAAAGCCTGGACACCAGATGGAAAAACATGGTCACCAGGAATGTGTAAAAACCCGTCTCCGGGAGATACCAGTGCTGTGGAGTGTGGCAGGGGGTGAGCACAAAGATGGTGTCCACTGGTGGGAGGGTAAAGATGCCTTATGCTGAGAAGAAGAAAAAGAAAAAACAATAACTGCTGGCTTTAGTAGAGCACAGAGAGAGAGAGCAAAAATGGTTCTACCATACCTCCATCCTGGAGATTATCCCAATGGCCGGCCCCTCAGGCCAGTGCTTTAAGTTGAGCAAATGCGTCTTTTTGGCCTCAAGTCTGAGGCTTTTCCAATGGCTGCTTCTGCGCTGGGCCCTGGGGCGAGTGAATCTGCAGCGTGAGACCCTTAAGAGGGGTTTCTCAGTTTGCCACAGCTGTTTGGATCTCATAGACACGAGTCCCATTGGTTTTCAAAGCCTGATCTTTGGGGAGGATCACCTCTCAGTTGCAGGTCTTAAAAGTTGGGGTGCCTGAAAAGTTGATGGGTTACAGACCTTTTGCTCCTCAGGGAGAAGCTCCCGGTTTGTGAGTTCTCTCCTGACTATGGGTGGTCACCCTGGGGGTGGGGTTAATGGCCAGACCACAGTTCAGACTCTTCTACCCTCCTCCCATGTGGTACATTTTTTTAAAACTGAGGTATATTTACAATATTATATTAGTTTCAGGTGTACAACATAGTGATACAAAATTTTTATAGATTTCACTCCATTTGTAGTTAGTATAAATATTGGTTATATTTCCTGTGCTGTATATACCTTGTAGCTTATTTACTTTACATATAGTAGTTTGTACCTTTTTTTTTTTTTTTTTTTTGCGGTACGCGAGCCTCTCACTGTTGTGGCCTCTCCCGTTGCAGAGCACAGGCTCCGGATGCGCTCCGCGGCATGTGGGATCTTCTCGGACCGGGGCACGAACCCGTGTCCCCTGCATCGGCAGGCGGACTCCCAACGACTGCGCCACCGGGGAAGCCCCAGTTTGTACCTCTTAATCCTCTACTCCATCTTGCCCCTCTTCTGTTCCCTCTCTCCACTGGTAACCACTAGTTAGTTCTCTGTATCTGTGAGTCTGTTTCCTTTCCGTAATATTCACTAGTTTGTTTTATTTTTTAGATTCCACATATAAGTGATAACATACAGTATTTGTCTTTCTCTCTCTGACTTCTTTCACTAAGTGTAATGCCCTCCAAGTTCATCCATGTTGTTGCAAGTGGCAAAATTTCATTCTTTTTTAATGGCTGAGTAATATTCCATCGTATATATAAAACCACATCTTCTTATCCATTCATCTATTGATGGACACTTAGGTTGCTTCCATACCTTGGCAATTGTAAATAATGCTGCTATGAACATTGGGATGCATGTATCTTTTCGAATTAGTATTGTCTCTTTTTCCTGATATACACTCAAGAGTGGAATTGTTGGATCATATGGTAGTTCTAATTTTGTTTTTTGAGGAAACTCCATACTATTTTCTACAGTGACTGCATCAATTTACATTCCCACCAACAGTGTACAAGGGTTTCCTTTTCTCCGCGTCCTTGCCAACATCTGTTATTTGCGGTGTTTTTGAAGATAGCCATTCTGACCAGTGTGAACTGATAACTCATTGTGGTTTTGACTTGCATTCCTGTTGATTAAAAATGTTGAGCATTGGGCTTCCCTGGTGGCCCAGTGGTTGAGAGTCTGCTTGCCGATGCAGGGGACATGGGTTCGTGCCCCGGTCTGGGAAGATCCCACATGCCGTGGAGCGGCTGGGCCCGTAAGCCATGGCCACTGGGCCTGCGCGTCTGGAGCCCGTGCTCTGCAGTGGGAGAGGCCACAACAGTGAGAGGCCCGCGTACCACAAAAAAACCACAAATAAATAAAAATTTAAAAAAAAATGTTGAGCATCTTTTTACGTTCCTGTTGGCCATCTGATGCCTTCTTTGGAAAAAGTTATCTTCAGGCTTTCTGCCCACTTTTAAATTGGGTTTTTTGTTTTTTCATTGTTGTTGTTGAATTGTATGGGCTATTTATATATTTTGGATATTAACTCTTTATGAGTCATATCATTTGCAAATATTTTCTCCCATTCAGTGGGTTGTCTTTTCATTCTGTTGATGGTTTCCTTTGCTGTGCAAAATCTTTTAAGTTTAATCAGGTCCCATTTGTTTATTTTTGCTTTTGTTTCTTTCGCCTTAGGAGACAGATCCAAAAAAAATATTGCTATGATTTATGTCAAGGAATGTTCTGCCTTTGTTCTCTTCTAGTAGTTTTATGTTCTCTTCTAGTAGTTTTATGGTTTCCAGTCTTACATTTAGGTCTTTAATCCATTTTGAATTTATTTTTGTACATGGTGTGAGAAAGTGTTCTAATTTCATTCTTTTACATGTAGCTGTCCAGTTTCCCTAGCACCACTTATTGAAGAGACAGTCTTTCTCCATTGTATACTCTTGCCTCCTTTGTTGCAGATTAATTGACTATAAGTGTATCGGTTTATTTCTGAGCTCTCTATGCTGTTCCATTGATCTTTGTGTCTGTTTTTGGCCAGTATCACATTGTTTTGATTATTGTAAGATTGTAGTATAGTCTGAAGTCAGGGAGCGTGATTCCTCCAGCTCTGTTCTTTCTCAAGATTCCTTTGGCTACTCGGGGACTTTATTGTTTCCATATAAATTTTAAAATTATTCTATTTCTGTTAAAATTGCCATTGGTATTTTCATAGGGATTGCATTAAATCTGTATATTGCCTTGGGTAGTATGGTCATTTTAACAATATTAATTCTTCCAATCCATGAACATGGTATCTTTCCATCTGTTTGTATCTTCTTCAGTTTCTTTCATTAGTGTCTTATAGTTTTCTGAATACAGGTCTTTTACCTCCTTAGGTAGGCTTATTCCTAGGTATTTTATTCTTTTTGATGCAATTGTAAATTGAATTGTTTCCCTAATTTCTCTTTCTGACAGTTTATTATTACTGTATAGAAATGCAACAGATTTCTGTACATTAATTTTGTATCCTGCAACTTTACCAAATTCCTTGATGAACTCTAGTAGTTTTTTCATGGTGTCTGAGATTTTTAATGTATAATATCATGTCATCTGCAGATAGTGATAGTTTTACTTCTTCCTTTCCAATTTGGATTCCTTTTATTTATTTTTCTTGTCCGATTGCTGTGGCTAGGACTCCCAATACTATGTTGAATAAAAGTGGGGAGAGTGGGCATCCTAGTTTTGTTCCTGACCTTAGAAGAAATGCTTTCAGCTTTTCACCATTGAGTATGATGTTAGCTGTGGGTTTGTCATATATGGCCTTTATTATGTTGAGGTATGTTCCCTCTATCCCCACTTTTTGGAGAGGTTTTATCACAAATGGATGTTTAATTTTGTCAGGAGCTGTTTCTGCGTCTGTTATTCTTCAGTTTATTAATGTGGTGTTGATTCACTTTGATTAATTTGCAAATATTGAACCACTCTTGCATCCCTGGGATAAATCCATCTTGATCATAGTGTATCGCCCTTTTAATGTATTGTTGGATTTGGTTTGCTAATATTTTGTTGAGGATTCTTACATCTGTGTTCATCAGTGATACTGGCCTGTAATTTTCTTTCTCTGTGATATCTTTGTCTGCTTTTAGTATCAGGGTGATGCTGGTCTCATAGAATGAGTTCAGAAGCATCTCTTCCTCTGCAATTTTTGGAATAGTTTGAGAAGGATAGATGTTAACTCTTCTCTAAATGTTTGGTAGAATTCACCTGTGAAGCCATCTGGTCCTGGACTTTTGTTTATTGGGAATTTATTTTGTTACCAATTCAATTTCATTACCAGTAATTGGTCTGTTCATAGTTTCTATTTCTTCCTGGTTTAGTCTTGGGAAATTGTAGATTTCTAGGAATTTGTTCATTTCTTCCAGGTTGTCCATTTTATTTGGCATCTAATTGTTTGTAGTAATCTCTTATGATCCTTTCTAATTCTGTGATGTCAGTTATAATTCTCTTTTTTCATTTCTGATTTTATTAATTTGAGCCCTTTTTTTTGATGAGTCTGTCTAAAAAATTGTCAATTTTGTTTATCTTTTCAAAGAATCAGGTCTTAGTTTCATTGATCATTTTTATTGTTTTCTTAGTCTCTATTCCATTTATTTCTGTTCTGATCTTTATGATTTTTTTCCTTCTACTAACTTTAGGTTTTGTTTGTTCTTCTTTTTCTAGTTCCTTTAGGTGTAAGGTTAGGTTGTTTATTTGAGATATTTTTTGTTTCCTGAGGTAAACTTGCATTGCTATAAACTTTCCTCTTAGAACTGCTTTTGCTGCATCCCATAGATTTTGGATCATTGGGTTTTGGTTTTCATTTGTTTTCAGGTATTTTTTGATTACTTCATTGATTTCTTCAGTGAGCCATTAGTTGTTTATTAACATGTTGTTTAGCCTCCACTTGTTTGTGTTTTTTGCAGTTTTTTTCTTGTAGTTGATTTCTAGTCTCATAGCACTGTGGTTGGAAAAGATGCTTGATACGATTTCAGTTTTCTTAAATTTACTGAGGCTTGTTTTGTGGTATAGCATATGATCTATCCTGGAGAATGTTCCATGTGCACTTGAAAAGAATGTGTACTCTGATGCCTTTGGATAGAATGTACTATATATATCTATTAGGTTTAATGTGTCATTTATGGCCAGTGTTTCTTTGTTGATATTCTGTCTGGATGATCTGTCCATTGATGTAAGTGGGAGTTAAAGTCCCTTACTATTATTGTGTTACTGTCAGTTTCTCTCTTTATGTTTGTTAATATTTGCTTTATGTATATAGGTGCTCCTATGTGGGTGTATATATATTTACAATTGTTATATATTCTTTGATTGATTCCTTGATCATCATGTAATGTCCTTCTTGGTCTCTGGTAACAGTCTTTGTTTTAAAGTCTATTTTGTCTGCTATAAGTATTGCTATCCCAGCTTTCTCTCTTTTTAAAAAATACTTATTTATTTATTTATTTTTGGCTGTGTTGGGTCTTTGTTGCTGCCCGTGGGCTTTCTCTAGTCGCGGCGAGCAGGGGTTACTCTTCATTGCGGTGCATGGGCTTCTCATTGTGGTGGCTTCTCTTGTTGCAGAGCATGGGCTGTAGGCATGGGCTTCAGTAGTTGTGGCGCGTGGGCTCAGTAGATGTGGCTCATGGGCTTAGTTGCTCCATAACATGTGGGATCTTTGTGGACCAGGGCTTGAACCTGTGTCCCCTGCATTGGCAGGCGGGTTCTTAACCACTGCGCCACCAGGGAAGTCCCCCCAGCTTTCTCTTGATTTCTATTTGCATGGAATAACATTTTCCATCCCCTCTCTTTCATTCTGTGTGTCTTTATATGTGAAGTGATGTCCTGTGAGTCTGAGCAGTGCACTCCCCTCTGGTTACTAGAGCTATATCCTCTAGGGGTGTGCCCTATGTGGGCTGCTTGGATCCTTCTGTTGTGGTGGGCTGACTACTGTGGGTGGTCTGGTAGGCTTGGCTGGCTCCTGGTCTGTTTGGTTGCCAGGCCCGCCCTTGTGTGGAGGCCGCCAGCCACTCCTTGGGGGGGCCGGGTCAGAGGGTAGGGTCAAGGGTCAGGCTGGCTGCAGAACCCTGGGGGGACCCTGGCACTAATGCTGGCTCACTAGTGGGTGGAGTTGGGACACAGGAGATCCCTGGACTGGTGCCCACCCACCAGTGGTTGAATCTAGGTCCTGAGGCTAGTGCTAGCCCACAGGTGGGCAGAGTTGGATCCTGGGGTCTAGCTGCAGGGCCCAGGGATCCCAGAGCTGGTGTCAGACTGCTGGTGGGTGGGAATAATTTCTGACACAGCTGGCTGTGGGGTCTAGGGTATCCCAAAGCTTGTGTTGGCATGCTGTTGGGCAGAGCCTGTGTCTGGTCAATCCCAGGCTGGTGCTGGCCTGCTGGTGGGTGGGCTGGGTCTGCAGGCTATGGAGCTGCAGTTTTCCTAGGCCTGGTACCTGCCCGCTGGTGGGTGAGGCTGGTTCTGAGTTTAGAGTAGGCTCACTGGTGGGTGGAGCCAGGGCCCAGCTGGTCTGAGGGCTGGTGCTGGCCTGCTGGTGAGTAGGCTGGGTCCACAGGTATTGGGCAAGGTTTTCCTGGGGCTCATGTTAACACACTGGTGGGTGAGACTGATTTTGAATCTAGAGCAGGCTTGCTGGTGGGAGGAGCTGGACATTCTGAGGCTGGTGTCTGCCCTCTGGTGGGTGGACCCGGGTCCCGGGGTCTCTGGCTATAGGGCTCTGGGGGTCCCAGATCTAGTGCCTGCTCACTGGTGTGTGGGGCTTGGTCCTGGGCCCTCTGGTGTGTAAGGCTGTGTTCAGGGGAGGCCATGGGCTCAGGGGGTCTTAAGGCAGCCTATCTGGTGGTGGGTGGGGCTGTGTCCCTGCCCAGTTAGTAGCTTGGCCTGAGGTGTCCCAGGACTGGTGTCTATGGGCTGGTGGGCATGGATGGGGCTGGATCTGAGGCTAATAAGCTAGAGGGAGGATTCCAGCATGGCACCTGCCAGCACCAGTGTCCACATGGTAGAATGAGCTCCCCAAAATGGCTGCTGCTGGTGTCTGTGTCCCCGGGGTGACCTGCAGTTGCCTCCCGCCTCTCTGGGAGGCTCTCCAAGATCAGCAGGTACGTCTGACCCAGGCTCCTATCAAATTACTGTTTCCATCCTGGGTCCTGGAGCATGTGAGATTTTTGTGTGCACCCTTTAAGAGTGGAATCTTTATTTCCCACGGCCCTCTGGGACTCCCAAAAGCTGGCCTTCAAAGACAAATGTTCTAGGAGCTCGTCTTCCTGGCCCAGGACTCCTGGCCTGGGGAGCTCAATGTGGGGCTCAGACCCCTCACTCCTTGGGGAGAACCTCTGTAATTGTAATTATTCTCCTGTTTGTGGGTTGCCCACCTGGGTGTATGGGTCTTGACTGTACGGTGCCTCCTCTCCTCCTGTCTTGTTGTGGTTCTTTCTCTATATCTTTAGTAATAGAACATCTAGTTTGGTAGGTTCTTGTCTTTTTTATTGATAGGTGCTCTGTAAGTAGTTGTAATTTTGGTGTGCCTGTGAGAGAAGGTGAGCTCAGGGTCTTTCCATTCTGCCATCTTGCCCTGCTATCCACTGTTGCTCTTTTCTGTTTGCTGATGTGAAGTAGCTGCTCAGGTAGTTTTCAGATCTTCTGCAGAGGAAATTGTTCGGTACGTAGCTACAGATACAGCATGTCTGTGGGAGGAGGTGAGTTTTGGATATCCCTAAATCACCATCTTGGACCACTTCCTCTATCGCTTATTTGCTCTAATCTTAGGTTTAGTCTCCATCTCCTTCTGCAGAGAATGCAGCTAATTGAACAGTCTGTCTCTTGTTCCAGTTCCATTTGGGAACCTTAATCTGTTCTAAGAAGAGATTTTTCCTGGTCTAAGAAGAGACTTTTTCCAGCAAGAGACTATCTCTGTAAATCACCTATAAGGTGGCACTGAGGTTACTTAGCTGATCACTGGGAACCACCTGAAGCTGGATTCTGCCTCCTATTGAAAACCCACCCAATTTTCCCACTCCCACTATAGGACAAGCCCCCACCCTTCCTTCTGGGTACATAGAATAGAAAGCTAGAACTCCTTTGGAAAGAGAAGCCCCCCTGAACAGATAGCCCAGGGCATTTTTGAAAACCCCTTGGGAAGTCCTGTATTTCACTTGGTACCTCTGTACATAGGGCTTTAGTGATGTGGTCTGATCTGAGCCAGAAAGTGGGGGGACAACAGCAAATGTCAGCAGGAGGACACTTGTGAGAGGAAGGCTGGGAGCAGAGAGCCCTGGTGAGGAGGGCAGTAAGGGCTCAAGAGTGTGGGCCAGAACAACTTGCTGTTGCCAGCCTCCTTCTGGGGTCTAAGCAACGTCCCCTACTCTTTTTTTTTTTAACATCTTTATTGGAGTATAATTGCTTTACAATGGTGTGTTAATGTCCCCTACTCTTAAGACCTAAGTGGTGGACTATTGGGAGATAGAAACTCGGGGTGATGAGAGAGGAAGTTTTTAAGCCCAGTTGTGCCTTGTTGACTTGTATATGCAAGAGGGGTCTTGGGTAACCACAGGGCTCAGGGTATTTGCAAGAATAGTTCAAGTGCTCACTTAACTGGGGCTGTTTATGGGGAAGTGGTTTCCACGGCGAGAGGAGGTGAGATGTGTCATTGTGGGACCACACTTAGTTGGTTCTTTCTCTGTAGAGCCCTATAGTCATAATTTCCCCCAGCAGAAACTTCTGTTATTCCACAGCTGTTCTAACTGCATAGATGTGGCGTTTGCAATGATGCCATGAGTCCTGAGCAGCACAACCCAATTTAAACCACACCCAAGTAGACAGAGTTGTATTATCAAAGCCTGGGCTTCAGGAGTGATGAGAGGGCAGGCTACTTTTCAGACACTCACTCATTCAAGAGAGGTTCATCAAGGGCTCTCAATAAACACAAAGCAAAGAGGATAAAGACATGTTAGGTGGACTTCCCTGGTGGCACAGTGGTAAAGAACCCATCTGCCAATGCAGAGGACACAGGTTCGAGCCCTGGTCTGGGAAGATCCCACATGCCACAGAGCAACTAAGTCCGTGCGCCACAACTACTGAAGCCCATGCACCTAGAGCCCGTGCTCCACAACAAAGAGAAGCTACCTCAGTGAGAAGTGTGCGCACTGCAACAAAGAGTAGCCCCCACTCGATGCAACTAGAGAAAGCCTGCGCGCAGCAACAAAGACCGAATGCAGCCAAAAAAAAAAAAAAAAAAAAAGACATGTTAGGTATGGGGGTAACATACATAAGGAACCTTAAAATGATCTTAGCCTTTGACCAAGATAATCCGTGTCTAGGAATCTATTTCCTATATAAATACATTCAAATATGGAAGAAAGTTTATGCATAAGAGTATTTGGTCCCCAGCATATTCATAACAATTTAAAATTGGACCCAATTTAAATCGTCTACAATATGGAAATGGCAAAGAAAATTATGGTATCTTCACTTGGTTGGCTCTTAGGGAGCCTTTACAAACAATACAATGACATGGGAAATGCTTAAGTTCTAATGATAAGTTAAAAAAAAAAATACCCAAGATGCAAATAGGCTTATTTTAATCAGGACCTACCCCATGTCTGGGGATGTGGTCAATTCTATATAATATTTTTTTGTGGATGCTGTTCCCAGGAAAGAGGGGGAACAGAAGCAGCAGGTATGATGTGTCCCCTGCCATCTACCCCTTAGTCTGTCTAATAGTAAAGGATTCTCCTCTCTTCCTCAATATGGGCAATTTCAGTAATGATGATTCATTATTCTGAGAGTTCTCTCATCTTCCTCTTTCCCCCGTCTTCTGCTTTTATGAAGCAGGGTGGGTAGTGTTTGTGGCAGGACCAGTTCTACCCCACTTAGTGTGTCCTGGGATGAATGAACATGTAGCCCTATTTTCTGGTGGTGACTGTGCCACTGTGAAGAGCTTAATGTCTCTTTTGCCTCAGATTTGGGCAATAGTCATTTATAGGGCAACAGGAAATATACAAATCAGCATTTTCTTAAAAGTAAAGTCATTCAGGAACGGAGAAGACTAAAAGTTTCTAATCTAGAGAGCAAAGGAGAAGACATGTTTATCACACCCAAAGTGTTAGTGTTGTTAACTCAAGGAAAAAATCTATAGGAAAAACAAACACATAGTGAGAACATGTTTTTCCTGACCAGCACCTACTCTACATCCTTCTTGATACCAGAAACCCACAGTTCCTTTGGGAAGCGATTCCTGCTCATAATTCTCAGATTTATGTGAAATTCATCCAACCATGATGCAGGTATGTGCCTTGATTAGCTTAAGCAAATCAATGAAACCCATCCCCTTAGCCACAGTGATTGGTTAGGAATTGGATTTCTTACCTGTCAGTCAAATCTGAAAGAACCTAGTGATTTTTTTTCCCAAGGGAGACACAGCGTCTCTCTCTCTTCCCTGAAGAAAATGAACAAGAATTCATGTGACACTGGAAGGTACCGGCAGCTATCCTGGGACTCGTACATGGAAGGGAGGTCAGAAAGAGAAAACGGGACCTGCAGGGCATCACAGGGCTGCTGCATGCAGCCTTTCCTGGAGTCAGAGCCTCCCTGTCCCCTTTGATCTTGGAACCACAGGGTTCATTTATTCCAGTCTCTTTGAGGTAGGTTTGCTTGTTTGTTTTCCTTCTTGCAACTACTAATATCCTGAGAAATACAGAGTTCTGTATCTGTGCAGAGATACAGAGTCTGTTAAAAGTAACAGCTCGTGACTGAAGCATGGGATTAGCTGAACTGAAAAAGCAAGGAGTTTGGTGAGGACTTTGTTAAGTGGAAGTGGTTTGGTGTGTCTGGGAATTACCTGGAGTCTTGTTAGACACAGATTGCTGGGCACCACCCCCTAAGGGGGGAAGCCCGGGGCGGGGGTGGGGATGGGTGTTTGCTTAGAACTTGCATTTCTAATGGTTCCCAGATGCTCCTGCTGTGGTCTGGGCAGGACCTTTTGAGAACCGCTCTCATATGGTACTGCTGGTGCTGGTTGACCTGGTGCTGGTTGACCTGTGGTGGTGCTGGTTGACCTGTGGTGCTGGTTGACCTGGTGCTGGTTGACCTGTGGTCTATTGCATCTCAGTAAAAATCTTTTTTTTTTTTTTCCTTTAAGTAAAATTCTTTAAGAAAGAGCTCAGGCTGCTTTGAAATGGGCTTATCTGACATCGAAAAAGGGAAACAGTTCAGCTTTGCTAAGAAAGGCCTTTCCAGTCTGTCAACTGTTGTCGGTAATCTGGAGTCTCCAAGGGCTGTAAATGCAGATATTTCGACTTCAGTCTAAAGTTAATGTGAATAGAGGCAGGGAGGTGAGAGACTTAACAGGAGAGAATCCTGATCTCTGACTATGGGTCCTAAGTCCCTCTCTCCACCGTCTCCTGTGAAATATTTGTCTTCCTTGTTTGAAGTGGACAGTCAGCTCCTTGTAAAGGGGCAGGGAAGGCGTGGCTTTGGGCATCAAATATTCATCACTTTTGCATGTTGCTCCATCTCTGCAGGGGCCGGAATGGAGGCAGCGCTCTCCTGCCACGTGGCTAGAGGTAGGGGTGTAGGGGTGACTGTAGTATTGAGGCCCATGCTAGGAAACACATTCCCAACACCAGGTAAAATGCAAGGTATATGACCAGGCAAGCTCTCCCTTTTGGATTATTGAGCTCATGGAATAGATCAGAAGCCTGCTGTCATTAGATGGGCATTATTTGCGGGACTTCCCTGGCGGTCCAGTGGTTAGGACTCTGCTCTCCCCATGCAAGGGGCACGGGTTCGATCCCTGGTGGGGGAACTAAGATCCCGCATGCAGCGCAGCACAGCACAGCCGAAGTTAGCTGCCCAACACCTGAGGCAAACTCCAGGCTCCTAACTCACGTGGATAAGAAGTTGGCAGCTCCCGAAAAGGGCTCCTCGCTGGCACACATGTGTGTCCACAGAGGACAGTCCCCAGGGAGGTCAACCCCCAGGGAGGTCAACCCGAGAGGCTGACTAAGCACTTCAGTCAAGTCTCGGACTCAGAAATGCCCTCTACATCGGTTAATAGTGCAATTCCCACGCTCCCCGCTCCCTCACAGGGGTCTTTATTCTATTTACACTTTTTGTTCGCAACACTTGTGTTGAGTGATCGGGCACGGGTTAGCTTTCATCAGCCTTTGGGCTGCTGGACCTTGAGAAGCAGTGCAGCATAAACGAGCAGATTTTGTTTGTCCCTAGATGCTGGAAGCCAATAGAGAAGAAGTGATGACAGCCTCACTGCTTCTTTGGGGACAAAGTTTGTTCCTCTCATTCTCCTGATAGAATCTTCGCACTTGTCATGGTGTGGGTGGTAATGGTGTTAGGGGAATGGGGTCCCCGTAAAGGAAGGGGATTATAAAATGTTTTCTAGGAGGAGCTGTGTGTGTGTGTGTGCGTGTGTGCGCGTGTGTGGGTGATATGAAAGCCTTGGGCGAAAGGACTTGCTCCTTGTATTGTCCTCGTTATATAAAAGCCATTATGGCATCAAGACTGTGAGCTAAGCTGAGCTCTCTTTTCTTTGTGTCAACTCAGAATCTCAACCAGAAAGTAGTTTTGATGGATGGAATATCACCTGTCGAAGGGTGGATAAGATGAGACTGGAGAGGTGAGCAATACATGCTCATTGAAAACTAAATCACATAAAAAGTACAGAAAATAAAAAGGAAGAGTCCCCATTCCTTTAAAGAAAAAAGAATAAAAATCCCATTTCCTCTAAGAAACCATAGTTAGCTATTTGATATGTATCTTTCCAAATATGTGCCTTTGTAAATATATATGTATATATGGTTTTTTAAAATAAAAGCAAAAATAATGTCATTCGATACATGTAGTTCTGTAGCATATATGTAGAGTATATATGCATATACTAGATGTAAACAGATATACATTTTGCACCTAATATTATGGACACTTTCCATAGGTATAGATGTGTGTTATCCTTTTTACTAACCACAGAATAGTCCATTGGTGGGCATCTCAATTCTCTTCTGATGTAATCTTCTACTGGTTTAAATGGTTGTTCCCATTTGCTTGCTGTTTACAAACCGTGCTGCAAAGAATATCTTTGTGTCTGATGTACCTATGGGCAGGACAGGAATAAAGACAAAGACATAGAGAATGCACTTGAAGACACGGGGAGGGGGAAGGGGAAGCTGGGACAAAGTGAGAGAGTAGCATTGACATATATACACTACCAAACGTAAAATAGATAGCTAGTGGGAAGCAGCTGCATAGCACAGGGAGATCAGCTCAGTGCTTTGTGACCACCTAGAGGGGTGGGATAGGGAGGGTAGGAGGGAGACGCAAGAGGGAGGGGATATGGGATATATGTATACATATAGCTGATTCACTTTGTTATACAGCAGAAATTAACACAACATTGTAAAGCAATTATACTCCAATAAAGATTAAAAAAAAAAAAAGGAAGGCTTCCCTGGTGGCGCAGTGGTTGAGAGTCCGCCTGCCGATGCAGGGGACACTGGTTCATGCCCCGGTCCGGGAAGATCCCACATGCCGCGGAGCGGCTGGGCCCATGAGCCACGGCCGCTGAGCCTGCGCGTCCAGAGCCTGTGCTCCGCAACGGGAGAGGCCACAACAGTGAGAGGCCGGCGTACCGCAAAAAAAAAAAAAAAAAAGAATATCTTTGTGTCTATGTATAGTCCTGTCCTCTGGCAGTGTTGCTACAAAACAGATGCCTAGAAATGGAATCAGGGCAAACGGTATCTTGGTCCAATAGTGTGTGCATTTTAATGTTTGCTTAGCAGTAGTGTTGAATTGTACTCTAAAAGTTTCATCACTACAATTCTAAACTAATTTGGGGTACAAAAATTAGATTATTTTAAACAACATGAAACAATTGTGGGTCATAAAAATTAATACATGTTTGGTTTTCACACAAGTCTTTAGCATTTCTCCTCCTTCTGCCGGAAGGACCCGAGCTCAGTGTACATTTCTTATAGTTACAACTCAGGCAACCTATCTATTAAATAACTGAGTTGTCACAGTAAACCTATAAACAGAATCCTGCTCCACATGTAGGCTGGTTATCTTTTCCTTCTCTAACATTAGCCATGTATTTTGTGGAGCATGGATTCTAGGAAAATAATGTACAATATACCTGTTACCATATGCAGATGTGCACTGCATTTGGAAAAGAGCAGTGAACTCTATTGACTATTTCAGTGGTTCTCAGCTGTTAACATGCATGTGGAACACCTGGAGCTTGGTAGAAATATCAATTCCCAGGTCCACACCTAAAAATTCTGACGTGAGTGGATTAAACAATCATTGCTTGTAATTTGAGTACAGGTGGATTACATTTTGGGAAATAACTTGGTTACTGGTTAAGAGCAAAGTCTGTAGTTACATCAAAATCTAGTTTGGCAACTCAGTTGTGCTGCTTACTTGCTGTGTGATCTTGGCCAATTTGCTTAACCTCTCTGAGCCCCAGCCCCAGTTTACTCTTCTGTCAAATGAAAATATTAATAGTACTTAAACTATACTGTTTCATTGTGAGGAGCAAATGAACACGGCAGAAGAAGTACTCAGCCTGAAGTAAGTCTCTAATATGTTAGTAACCGTTATTCAGAAAGTTTGATTTATCGTAAATATGTATTATGAATACTCTTCTTAATGGTATCCATTCATGTACATTATGATTTGATTCATAAAATAGTCGTAATTTAAATGTTCTGGAAATGTGGCTCCAGAGTGTTGACTGAAAAAAATGCACAACCTAAAAGTTAAGAGTTAAGTTTTATTGATAGACAAAACTGAGCACTTAAGCCCAGGACACAGCACCTCAGATAACTCTGAGGGACTGCTCTGAAGAGGCAAGAGGGGAGCCGGGATATATAGGAGTTTTTGCAACAAAGACCAGGTAGTCGGAACATCAAAAGATTACTGTTAATTAAAGAAAACCAGCTGTCTCTTTAGTGCTTTTGTATGTATGGGAAGATGCAGGAGACTGGGCTCACTGAAATCATTCTTTTGATATGAACCTCAGCTATCTGGGGCCAGTATCTTGTGTTTTCTCATCCTGAGTTTCCTCAGGATGCACCATTGAGGGTGGCAGCAGCAGCTGACTGCTAGATGGTGGGCAACTTGTTTCTATCCTGAATTCCCTCAGGGCGTACCTCCGGAGGGGGGTGGCTGTAAGGTGATGGCTTGATGGCTGCAACATTCTTTGTTTACTGATACAGCAGGCAACATTTTTCATTCACAAGTGTAAAGCAGAGTAGCTCTGTGGTAGCCCCCTTCCATCTCTCCCAATTTTCCTCCATTTCCCATCTTCCTATTCTTTAACCTACTATTCCTTTCAACCTGTGATTCTTTTTGTTAATTAATTTTTTTATTGGAGTATAGTGATTTACAATGTTGTGTTAGTTTCTGCTGTATGGCAAAGTGAATCAGCCATACGTATACACATATCCACTCTCTTCTAGACTCCATTCCCATATAGGACATTATAGAGCACCAGATAGAGTTCCTGTGCTATACAGTAGGTTCTTATTAGTTATCTTTTATATATAGTAGTGTATATGTCAATCTCAATCTCCCAATTTATCCCCCTCTTCCCCGTTGGTAACCATAAGTTTGTTTTCTATATCTGTGACTCAATTTCTGTTTTGTAAATAGGTTCACTTGTACCATTTTTCTAGATTCCACATATAAGCAATATCATGATATTTGTCTTTCGGAGAAAGTCAACCAGTGATTCTGATTTGCCAGATAAACAAAACCAAACTCAATGCCAGTTTACTTTTCAAAAGAGCATCTGTATTATTTCGCTTTGCTGAACACAGCACTGAACGGAAACATCCAATACACGATTGTCAACCTGGTAGCATTGGCACCATCTCTGCGTAGAACAAGCTGCCGACAGTCAATTGTCAGCAGAGTGCAGGTGAATGGGGAGGGGAAGGTCTGTGAAAAGGTGTCTTGGGACCTCTTGGAGCACACAGTCCCAGACACAGTGGGACACTGAAATTAAATTACAAAAATTAAATATTAATATTGTATATAAATAAGTTGCCATCTAAGTTAGGAGCGAGTCCCGGAGTGTTGCTGTTTGGAAACAAGCAGCACACGGGAGAGGTAGCTGTGGAGGTGACAGGGGTGTTTCCAAGGCTCAGACCCCTGCTGCCCAGTCGGGCCACTGAGGTCACTGGGTTCCTCAAAACTTCCAGGCCACTCAGGCATTCGGCTCCAGGTCAGTGATGTATTCCTGGACCCAGTCCTCACTGGGGTTGGCACAGAGCTGCTGGCCTCTTTTGGTTTGGAAGCTTTGGAGAAGGACAAAAGAATCACACACTGAGGAATCCAGCAGGGGGATCCTGGGCTCCCTGTGGCCCCTCCACCCCTCTCTCCTGGGAGGCCCAGGGCCTGCCACTCCCTCGGGGACCCTCTGCCTACCTCAGTCCAGAGAGACGCTCTCCCTGACTCAGGGGGCCCCTCAGAGGATGCAGCCTCCTTCTTCCCCTCCCTCCCTCTGGGCTGGCCTAGCACCCCCTGACTCTGCAAGCCTGGCCGGGTCAGGTCACAGCTCAGAGACCTGGGTCCTGTATACTTGATAGGCCCCAGAGGGCTGGGCTTGCCAGGATGGCGCCCCTGGCCTGTCTGTGCCCTTGGGTGCTGACTCCCATCCAACATCCCATCTCCCCAGAGGTGGGCGGGAAGACTGGCACTCACATGACACCGGGCTTGGAGCACTGGCTGCTGGTCTCAAAACAGTCAGCTACGAATTCGCGAGGAAGCTGCCAGGCAGTATAGGAGAAGCAGCGGGCCGTTAGGGTGTCAACCTCAACTGTGGAGGAAGGGACAGAATGAGGCTGAGTCATAGTTCAGAACAGGATGAGGAAGACTCGGAAGGAGAGAGACAGCCTGGCTTAGGGCACAGACTGGGAGACAGGTCACTGGAAGGCGCTGGGCATTTTTCCCTAGAAATATCCCTGTCTCTGTCCTTGTTTCTGTCTGCATCCTTCTTTATTTTTGACTCTGCACTGTGGGCTCTCTCTTTCTCTGTGTGCTCCAGACATCCAAACAGACTGTTCTTATCACATCTCCCTTCAGGAAATTGTTTCTGGTTCAAGAAGTCACACCCCAGCAAAAGAAAAACCTTGGACAGCTCTCATGAGACATCCAAGGGACAAACTCTTGGGGGGACTTAGCGTGAGTTACTGGAAGACTGACGCCATGGGGCGGTAACCAGATTTGGATTCTGCCTCTTGCCAACTCTTTTGTTTAGGTCCCCATTTTACCATCTGTAAAATGGGACTGTAACTCCCCAACCCTGGCTCCAGATCTGAGGACCCCTTTATAAAGATAAAAATTAAAATCTTGAAGAGAAAGGCCAAAATGTTTCATAACCCTTTAAGAAGATCTTTATTTTCTCTTGGGGGCTCTCAAGGCCAAGTAAAGTTTGGTGTGGGGACCCCTGCAACTACTGCACAGACTCACATGGTGCCGAGAAGACCTGGCCGCAGAGGGCCGTGGGACAGAGGAGGACGGCGAGGGCAGCAGCGGGCACCTCCATGATGCTGCGCAGACAGAGTGTGGCCTTGAGTGTGGGACTGGGTGCTCGCTGCTGCCTGCGTCCTTCTTTAGTGAGAGGCCATCTCCCCAGCTCTTTATAGGCAGCCCTGATGGATGGGGAAGTGGAATCTGGGAGTGAGGAAGGAAATTTTTAAGCGTCGTGATGCTTTCACACGGTTTCATAACTCAGGGTCCGTGGCAACCACAGGGGCTCAGGATATCCAAGAATAGCAGCTGTCAGCTACGAGTCTCAGCCCGCAACACATGACTTGTTCTGGTTTCATGTGAGGAAATGGTTTCCCCTGTGAGCGGCGGCAGAGGGGTGTGTGTCCACCCAGGGCTATTCTCAGCTGGTCCCTTCCCCTCATGACTTCTCCAGCTCTGACCTTTCCACAGAGCTGAAACTGCTGCGTTTCCCCAGCTGCTCTAACCACAAGGATAGGGCAGGTGTGATACTGCCCTGGAGGGTGGCACAAGCTTCCCTTGGATGCAAGGGACTGAATCAAGGAATCCACGCTAGGGGACTAGGAAGCATGAGGTCATGTTTCCGTCATGTGTCCAGTCATCAGTCACCGAGTGACCAGGGGCACTGGGTTAAACACTAGTTGAAAATCATAAAGAGGCATTAGATGCGGGTGTTAATATGTCAGAAGCCTAAACGTATTTATACCCACTAACCTAGAGATCGCATTTCTAGGAAAGAGTTCTAAAGAAACAGGCCCAAATGTGGAGGCATCTTCAGGCAGGAAGGTGCTGACCCAGCAACATTTATAACTCTAAATAAGGAAACCTAAATTTTCCTCTATCAGGGAATGATAAACTCAGTTATGATATATCCACTGGAATGTTTGTTATTAAGCCCTTAAACTAAATGAAGTAGCATAAATATAATCGTAACATCAGTTGTCAAAAAGTAAGATAAAAATTATACCAACTGAATAAGATGAAGAATTATACAAATATATATGTGTATATGTGTATATACACATATACGATAAATATTGTAACCATAAATTGTGTGTGTGTATACACACACACAGATATATGGTCTAGGCATGGAAAAAATAAAAAACATTGGCAATAAATGCCCAAAGCATCATTAGTACTTAACGCTGTGTGACGGATGAATGGGCGATTTTGTTTTCCTTATTTTTCTGGAATTTTCTCTTTTTTTTTTTTGGAGTAAGAATGTATTACCTTCCTGGTCAGCCCACAGATTTATGAACACATTCTGTCTTAAAACATTTCCAACACCACCAGTTGGAAGGTAGGTTGTTGGCAGATGTTTAATTTGAAAGAATTTTTGGATAAATATACTAAGGTTTCTTTCGAATGGCCTTTGCTAAAATGAAGTCTTGATTTCCATTTCTCTGAACTATTTTGAGGAACCTGTAAGATATTTACATAAGTAATGCCAAATTCGGAGCAGTGTTCCTTTCCTATTCTTTTCAACTCATAATTTCAGTGGTGTGAAAGAGTCTACTTTCTTAGCCAGATGTATATATTTTCTTTTCCATCCTTTATTGTTACAGAAGTAGTGGGCATACATCACATTTTACATTGAGAAATAGATTTAGTTCTTTCTAGTGATCTTTTAAAAAATGTTACTGAAGTATAGTTGATTTACAATATTGTGTTAATTTCTGCTGTACAGCAAAGTGATTCAGTTATACACACACATATATATATATATTCTTTTGAATTATGGTTTATCCTTTCTAATGATCTTTATCCTCTAGGTGCCCCCAGTCTAGTAGGAGCAGGTAGAGTATAAACAGATAACCACAGCACTTAACAGAAACTGCTAAGATTCTCAGCAGAAAAATAAATGAAAGCTCAGAATGTGAGGAAGAGGGAGTCATGGTCTCCCTTGGGAGGATAGGGAAAGGCGTCACGAAGGGATGGAATTTTGATTGGGTCTTGAAAGAGACACAGGATTTGAACATATATAGATGGTGTGGCAGTAGATGGCCTGGCCTACTAATGCAGAGTCACAGGTGTGAAATTGCTGGGTCAGAGGGAGGAGTGAGTCCTTCAGAGTAGCTGCACAGTGGAGGGGCAAATATGGATGAAGAAGCTGCATTAGGACCAAACCAAGAGTGCTTTGAATTCCCCCAAAAGGAGTTAGAACAATGGAGGAGATAAGACGTAAGCAAAGTGAGACCACACCTGAGGAATTCTGTCCTTCCTGTGTCCGTAGAGTTACTTCTCTTAAAACACATGGGCTGTGTTTCCATCCCATCCCTATGATTGCTAATGCTGGTCCGAGGGAGGTGCAGCAAAGGCAAGATTTGGGGCAATGGCAGGTTTCACTGGGGCTGTAGCATCCAGCTGTCTTCCTTTGTTACTGTCAATTCCAGAATATGGAGTCTATCATTTGCTTCACTGGAAACTCCAGGTCACAGGCAATGCCTCCTCCTCAACGTCCACCCCCTCTGCCCCAGCCCTCAGTCGATACCCTGAATTGAATTCCCTCATTTACTTCTTGGGGGAACCCCGTTCACACTCGTGATTTAGTTTCTGAGAGCAGGCGTCTCTGAGTTGAGGAGGTTGAAAAGAAGGAAATGGAAACTGCTGAGTCAATCACGTTTCTGATAACGGACTTTATTATTTAGCTCTGCCATTACAGCACTTTCCACATTGTGTGATAGTTATCTTTGTAATTGTCTCTTCAAAAATCTAGACCTGTTGATTTTATTTATTTTTAGATTATTATTGGAGTATAGTGGATTTACAATGTTGTGTTAGTTTCTGGTGTACAGCAAAGTGATTCAGTTATATATATTCTTTCATATTCTTTTCTGTTAAGGTTTATTCCAAGATATTGGAATATAGTTCCCTGTGCTATAAGTAGGTCCTTGTTATTTTATATATAGTAGTTTGTATCTACTAATCCCAAACTCCTTAATTTATCCCTTCCACAACCCTGCCCCTGCCTTCCCCTTTGGTAACCATAAGTTTGTTTTCTATGTCTGTGAGTCTGTTTCTGTTTTATAAATAAGTTCATTTGTATCATAGTTTAGATTCCACGTATAAGTGATATCATACGATATTTGTCTTTCTCTGACTTACTCACTTAGTATGGTAATCTCTAGGTCCATCCATGTTGCAGCAAATGGCATTATTTCATTCTTTATGGCTGAGTAGTATTCCATTGTGCATGCATATGTGTGTGTGTGTGTGTGTGTGTGTGTCTGTATACCACATCTTCTTTATTCATTCATCTGTCAATAGACATTTAGGTTGCTTCCACGTCTTAGCTATTGAAAATAGTTCTGCTGTGAACATTGGGGTGCTTATTTCTTTTCCAGTTAGAGTTTTCATCTTTTCCGGATACATGCCCAGGAGTGGGATTTCTGGATCATATGGTAACTCTATTTTTTGTTATTTAAGGAACCTCCATACTGTTTTCCATAGTGGTTGTACAAATTTATATTCCCACCAACAGTGTAAGAGGGTTCCTTTCCTCCACACCCTGTCCAGCATTTATTATTTGTAGACATTTTAATGATGGCTATTTTGACCGGTGTGAGGTGATACCTCATTGTACTTTTGATTTGCATTTCTCTAATAATTAGTGATGTTGAGCATCTTTTCATGTGCCTATTGAATGTCCTGTTGATTTTAAACCAAATTCATACCATGTCTTGGTGGACTTAAACCAAATTCTAACACATGTTGATTATAACATGGTTAATTTTCTGACATAGTCTCTATGTCTTATAATTTTATTCTTTTTGATAAATATAAAATTCTATCTTAGTGATGATATATTTGTAAGATTTTTCATATCAATCCTAAAACCAGGAAATAGCTCTTTGTCATATATGTTTTTATTTGAATCAGGAAAATAACATACTTGTATGCAAAGTATGTGCTCCGTATGCACATATTTAATGAATAATGTAAGGAAACCTTAGGATGGATGAGTTGGAAGGGTCTCAGAAATATCCTAGGAGGTAAATTAATGTTCCCAGGTAAAATGACTTGCCCAGGATCAGAGAGATGGAATTAGTCAGTTTTACATTTCAGTGTCTACATTATTTAACAATGTATCTCCAACAGTAATCGCAATGCATTAATAAGTATTTGGTGAATGAATGGTTCATTGATTTGACGAACAGTGTGTATTATGCCCAACGTCTCACTAGGGAGTTGAAATACTCACATTATATAAAGGATCAGAAAGGCCGTGGTGTCAAGGTCTTGATCTTTGGGGACCACCAAGATCTCTTAAGTGGTGATCACAGAAACTGGCCAACGGTCAACATGGTGGATCCTTCAGCATGGAGGGCCTTGATTTGTGTCCTAGCTTTCTGGTTCGTTCCAGCCTCTTTGAGGCCCCACCTCAGTCCAGCAGAACGTCCCAGCCACGAGAACAGGGAATTCTGGCTGAATAATTCAGGTTCTGCAACACCTCTGCCTAGTCCGGCTCTGCTCACCTCCTCATTGTTTCCTGTGCCCTGGCCCTGATGGATTGGTTTCGTTCCAGTTTCCGGTCCCATAGCTCTACATCCCCAGGCGTCAATCTCAGCTCTCTCCCTTTGGCAGCAGTGGTTCCATGGATGGGCTCATTGATAATGACACCCTTTTTTGGCCCGGCCTTGGCCTCCTTTTTTCCAGCTGTGGTCCACAGAGTCAGGCTGCAGCAGGCTTGGCCCTGCCTTTCATGTGGGCAGAGAAAATATCCTGGGGGCCCATTTCTAGCATCCGAGAGAGACAGTGTCTCACTGACGCAGGCCCTTCTTTCTGCAGCCAGGCCCTTTCCTATCTTGAGCTCTTCTTGTCATTCTCCTCTGGCCATTTTGTGTGTGTGTGTGTGTGCGTGTGCGTGCATGTGCACGTGCACGCAGATCAGGGCGTACATCTTGGTACTGGATTACATCCTTCCACCTGTCCCCCTGCTCCTCCTTCTGTGACTCAGTAAAAAGCATTCCCTCTTACCAGGTTTCCAAGCCAGAAAGCTGGGAGTCACCCTGACTCCTCCCTCCCCCTCATCTCCTCCATCTATTCAACTACTGACTCTGTTGTATACTTGAAATTAAGTGTATCTACTTCTCATCTTTCCCATTCCCACTCTCTTAGGTGGGTCCTTGTCACTTCTTGTCATGACAAGAGCGGCCTGTCAATTGTTTTTTCCTCCATTTGCCTCTCTTCAATTTGTCCAGCACAAGGCATTTGAAGTGATTTTGATCAAATCAGTCTCTGTCTCTCTCTGTTGAAAACCCTTCAAACAGTCTACCTTGTTTCCAGCATGAAATGGAAGCTTCCCCTCTGTGACCTGACCTCTGTCTCCCCCTTTGGCCTTGTTTCTTGCCACCTTCAGACTTCCTGGAAACAAAGACTCAGCTCTCTAAACTACATGTGATTCCTTAAAAATGCAGGTCTCTGCTCTGCTTTTTATGAACCAGGTGTCACTTGGCAAAGCACAATTTCCCTTTCGTGTAGATCACAGGGCAGAGTGAAATTCTATAAGCATGGGTATATCCCGTGAAAGCTGCAGAGATTAGTATTTAGACCAAATAAAGGAAACCACTGTTTAATTACCTTAATTTTCTAAGGAAAAGAGAGAAATCCATGGATTGCACTATTCAAAGACATGCAAAATGCAAAACCGAAAGATACTTTACATCATAATAACACAAATTTGGCCGTTAAACTTTAACATAAATTTATAAGAAACACATTTCTCTTTTCTGATTTATTTATACTCTGGAGCCATACCTTCTTGGTATCATTTCAAAATCTGTCATGTACGAGCTGTGTGTTACTTACCTTCAGTAGGTTACTTACCTCTCTGTGCTTCAGTGTCCTCATGTGTGAAAGGGGATAATAACAGTACCTACCTCAGAGCACTGCTCTGAGGATGAAATGCATTAATATCTATAAAGGCTTAGAACATGACTGGCTCATAGTAAGTGTTATGTGTTAGTTACTATTATCATTATAACTGCAATATTTCAAGTAATCTATTTTATATATTTTAAAAAGCACGGGTCTCTTGTTCTTTGCCTGAATGACCCCACCCTCACACTCTTCCTGGTTAATCATCCTTCAAGTCTCAGCTCAATTTAGAATAGAGGAAGGTTAGAACAACCTGAATGGGCTAAGTAACAGATTGGTTAAATATAAATTTGGGTATAAAAGTTTGGAATA
This sequence comes from Grampus griseus, assembly GCF_964374135.1. NCBI lineage: Eukaryota > Metazoa > Chordata > Mammalia > Artiodactyla > Delphinidae > Grampus > Grampus griseus. The sequence continues at coordinate 25,693,356 of NC_139014.1, forward strand.
TCCCCACACTGAAACATCATGCATGCTAATTTTGTTTCTTATAAAGTTTTTCTTTTTTATTAAATTTATTTATTTTTGGCTGCATTGGGTCTTCGTTGCTGCGCGTAGGCTTTCTCTAGTTGCAGTGAGCGGGGGCTGCTCTTTGTTGTGGTGCGTGGGCTTCTCATTGTCATGGCTTCTCTTGTTGCAGAGCACGGGCTCTAGGCGTGCAGGCTTCAGTAGTTGTGGCACGCGGGCTCAGTAGTTGTGGCCCACGGGCTCAGTAGTTGTGGTACACGGGCTTAGTTGCTCCGCGGCATGTGGGATCTTCCCGGACCAGGGCTCAAACCCGTGTCCCCTGCACTGGCAGGCGGATTCTTAACCACTGCGCCACCAGGGGAGCCCTGCCCTTCACCTTTGACAGCTAAAGAGCAGGCTGTGGCCGGTGACAAAGGCACATTTCCACTTTAAGAAGATTGGGACCATCACTGATGAATAGCTTCAACCAGCTCACTGTCCTCTGGACTCCATCCTGAACCCTGCACTTCGAATAATTGTGTACTTATTGCTTCAATCTGCAATCCAGTTTCTGCTCCCATTCTCTCCAAGGGATTTGGCTACCATATTGGCAAGACTAAAGGATTTACCTTTTCTTAGTTTATTGTCTTGGCAGAACGACCATATATTCCAGATCCCCTTGGCTTTGCAGTTGCAACATTCACTCACAAGGAATTCTCTAGTTCCGGGCACTCCACTTCCTAGTGGCTAAGTCTCTTGGTCCCGACACCCAATGGTCTCTCCTACACTTGCATCTCAGCACTCTCCTTCCACAAAAGCACAGCATGTCGGGATTGCCCACCTCTGCTTCCCGCCCCTCAGCAGGATTGTAATCTCTTCTGAGAGTCTGGTACCTTCAGAGACTTCCCACGTGTGATCTCAAAGGGTCACACCTGTCAAAGAAGTTTGGTCATCTCTGGACCAGGAGTTGGAAGAAATTGGGTCTTGACACATATCCTATGTAACCTTAATCAAGGTTTTTAACTTTTCTAGGTCTTGCTTCCTAATCTGAGCCATGGCAAAACAGATTAGGATCAGATAAAACCATAGACATGGATATGCTGAGGGAAATCCAAAGACCTTTGGAAGGTCTTGTTACTGCTGTGGCCACTGGTCCTGCTTTCAGGACCACTGGGGAGGCTGGGAGGACAAAATGACAAAACAGATGTGAAAATTCCCAGGATGGAGTTTCGAGCACAGTGGCCGTCAAGGGCGTGGGAGGGGAAACCTCTTATCAGCACGAGTGAGGGGAAGTGGAGGACTTCCCTGCTCAGGAGTGAGGGGGTGGCCCACAGGATGCCCGTGGGGCTCTCTGGAACCATGGTTAACTCTCGGTGTCACTTCTCACATCCCTGAGCTGGAAAGAGCTGAGTCCTAGAATAGTATCATTTACCATGAAACCACTGGGCATGTGGGTTGAGGAAGAAGGAGGAGGAGTGACTCCCATCAAGGCTGGGGAATCATATTCTGGATAGAGTGTCAGATGCCTAGTTAATTCATACTTCATTTGACTAAATGGACTTCATGTCCAGAGTCCATATTACCTATCACACCCCCTCCCATTAAAACTGGTAGTTTGAGCTGCCTCTGGACACTTATTAATACCTACTGTGTAGGGCTTCCCTGGTGGTGCAGTGGTTAAGAATCCGCCTGCCAATGCAGGGGACATGGGTTCAAGCCCTGGTCCGGGAAGATCCCACATGCCACGGAGCAGCTAAACCTGTCCGCCACAACTACTGAGCCTGCACTCTACAGCCCGTGAACCACAACTACTGAGCCCAAGTGCCACAACTACTGAAGCCCGCACGCCTAGAGCCTATGCTCTGCAACAAGAGAAGCCACCCAATGAGAAGCCCAAGCACTGCAACGAAGTGTAGCCCCCGCTCACCACAACTAGAGAAAAGCTCACGCACAGCAACAAAGACCCAAGGCAGCCAAAAATAAAAATAAATAAATAAATTTAAAAAATACCTACTGTGTACACAGAGATAAGCATAACCCAGTTTCTGCATTAAGGAACTCCCTTTCTAGGAGCAGAGACAACCAAGTAGACAGATATTTTATAGGTGATGTGATGGAGGTAGCACAAAGGGAGGTACAGAGTTCAGTTGGAAGAGAGGTCAGGGAAGGTTCTCTAGAGGAGATGAGCACTTTTTTGGTTGTGTATTTGAGAGGCATTGGTTATCATTCTCTATCGACTATTACTTAGAAATGGCCTCAATGTATAAACCTTGGAGGCCATTGATTTAGCTAAACATTTTGACACAAGCCTTTGTACTCCCTGTGTGAACGTTCACTGGTGTGAACACAGCATTATTGTTAAGACCTTCATGAATAAAAAAATTTTGCCTGCATGAGCCAAAGATCAAATCTAAGGCTAGGAGGCAAAAATCAACAAACGCACTGCGTGGCTAGTCACCCACTCTTATCTATCATCATTCTTCTTACATATTTTCATAAGAGTTATGTCCTTCCATGGCTTGAAGATCAGCGCTCCCCACTTATGTAGACGGAGGTCTCCACGTCAAGGGCTCTTCCTTAGTGCACAGTGGATTTAGTCTTGACCTGGAACTATTCATTTACAGCCAAGAGATGGCTTTCTCCATCCTTTGGGCTCTCTGACATTTTGTTTCTACCTCTGACATGACACATACCTTATTCCATCTCACAAGACAGTGATTTCTGTCACTGTCAGCACCATCACTAGACTAAGGACTCTGAGGGCAGCGATGGGTCGTCATTCAGCTCTGTCTGTCCTGACAAAGAACAGGTGACTACTCAATTGGGTTGAATGGAAATGCCAGGATAACGAAGTCTGTGTAGATTCCGGGTACCATGAGACACATCCTTCTTCCCTTGAAGCAAGGTTCTTGATGCATGAAGATGAAACTCCATCAACCAGGAGAGACCACGAGAGATACTTGCATAAGTGATATCAGAGATTGTAGAGTGTTAGAGTTGGGGATGGGGGTCTTGGTGAAGATCAGAACACTTGAAGCAAGACTCACAGGAAGAAAGGAGTGAGGACAGAAAGGATAAAGAAAAGAAGTACAGTCTGTGTGCATGTGTAGGTGGTGGGAGCAGGGAGAGAGGAGAGTGATGAAGTAGGAAGACATTGTACTTTATTTAGTGACACTGAAATGCTCCGAGATGCTGCTCTGACTCCTTCTATCGCACATCTCTACAGCACCCAGGAGGCCTGGCTCCCTCTTTTCACTCTTCATTCTTCCTTTTCAAAGCAGAGGCAGGTAGCAATGTGGGACTGTGGGTGAGCAGGTGGATCAGAGTGGTTGAGCTGAAGGTGGATAGAGGTCTTGATCCCATCATCCTAATGGGCCTCATTTGCCCTGATTCATGCACTGCTGTATTCCTGGCCTTTGGAAGCTTCGTGTAGTCACCTTCAGGCCCACGGCAGCTGCTGAACCAGGCAGGGCTTTAGAGGAACACAAGGAATTCCTTGTGGATGTCTGGGAAACACCCACAGGCTTAGATTATATACTTTATCTGTAACATAGATGAATTCACTGTCAGCTTTATCCAATTCCATGTTTATACTGGAAGAACATTCTTTATCTGGGTCTTCTAAACTTGATTCTTCCTGATTTCTTTCTCCTTTTCTGTTATTGGCCCAAGGGAGCACACTGAAATCTTGATTTCTTTTGCATTCTTTGGGACAGATGGACCACACCCCTTTCCTGTATTCAGCCCTGATAAGATGGGTCTTTGTGTGTGGCGTGGCCCCTAGGTGGCCAGCAGTTTCTCTCTCTGTGGTCACATTCTATATTTGTTCTGGAGATGACAGGGTAGAAAGAAAATGGATTTTAGAGTCAGATGAACCTCAGTCCAAATCTTGGCACTGCCACTTAACAGCTGTGTGGCCTTGAGATGATCACGGAACCCTGTTCTGTCCTCTGAATCTCATTGCTTCAGGGGAATAATCACACCCTGCTCAGGGTTATGGTAGGGTTAGATGTATGTGTATAACGCAGCTTGCCTAGTGCCTGACACATAGTAAATGTTCGCTGTGTAGAAGCTACACTTCTGCTGGGGCCTTCTGCACACTGGACAGAAGCTGGACACTTTCGTTATGCCCAAGGAAATATACAGGGCACTAAAGTTCACTCTGCCTAGCAGAAGGAGGCCTGCAGTGGGACATGGAATCCTGGCTTCCTCCCCTTCTTGGGGCCAGGCCTGTGGTGACCCTAGAAAGACTGACATGAAGTCTCTAGCTTCTGGAGGTGCTAACCACCAAGAGCGTGATGGTTCTCATCTACAAGCCCCTTCTAGCAGGTGTGAAGGTTCTATCTTTCTGGTTGGGTTTGCAATTCTCCCCCAAGCCTCAGTCACTGCCTTTGGTATACCACTTCCCTCTAGGGTTCAGCCCACTTCTTCTCTCCTACACCTCCCTCCGCTTTCCTCCGTGATGACACTGCTGGGGAAAAGAAAGCTGTGCAGAGGTCCTCAGCCAGCTAGCTTCAGTTTCCTTATTGGCACCATGACATCATCTGTACCCTGGAAATTCCACTCTCCCCCATCTCTGTCCCAGGCCTCAGAGTTCCTATAAAGAAGGGCTCCCAACTCAGTATCAGCACAGAGCACAGAAGGGTTCTGAAGCTTCTGGGTTCTGCAGTCCGAGCTCCAGGCAAGTCTCTCCTCAACCAAGACCATGAAGCTCTGCCTGACTGTCCTCTCCTTCCTCGTGCTCTCAGCTGCTTTCTGCTCTCCGGCTCTCTCAGCACCAAGTAAGTCCATTCTTCCAGCTGCCACTGAGTCAGGATGTAGGCAGCGCTGACTTTTCTAGTTGGGGCTGGTCCAACACTAACATCTGGGGATGCGACAAAAGGGAGCAGGGAAGATTCCTAAGTAGCCTGCAGGTAAACGTAGAGTCTGGTAGACACTCAGTAATATTCAAGTTCCCGTTTTCTTAAGAAATAGCAACCCATAGACTGGTTTAAGCAAGTCCCTGTCTCTCTCTGTGCCTTGGTTTCCCCATCTGTAAAATGAAGGGAGTTAGACCTGTGCTCTAAGACCCGATACAGCCTGAACCTTCTAGAATCCTTTCGTGGTCTTCTCCTAGGATTCTCTATTCAGAATAAGACTCCTACTCAGAGTGGGTGGGATTAGATACAAGGGACCATATTTGGGGATCTGGCAGATCCACAGGGATGCCCTTTGAATATCTATAACTAGAAGCCAAAATGAATAGCTCTGGGTAGAGCTTCTGTCTCACCTTGGCCTTTCTTCCCAGTGGGCTCAGACCCTCCCACTGCCTGCTGCTTCTCTTACACCCTGCGGAAGCTTCCTCGCCACTTTGTGATCGATTATTACGAGACCAGCAGTCTCTGCTCCCAGCCAGCTGTCGTGTGAGTATCAACCCTGGGGCCTTTCTTGGAGGCGAGGGTGAGGGCAGGATTAGAAAAGGGGGCCTGTTTGAGGTGAGGGGAGATGAAGCAGTAGGGAGGCAGGTGTCAGGGCTGAAGGCCTCCCTGAAAGCAGTGAGGAACAGGTCATGGTGTCACCTGCTGAGACCTGGAGAGGGCTGGGTGGGAGCTAAAGGAGGGGAAGGTGCTTTCTGGGGAGGAAGTTAGCTAGAGGCCAGGAAAACAGGGACGGTCAAAAAGATGATAGAAGATGTGGGCTGAATTCTTAAACCATACTTAGAAAACACGTGCCAAAGTCATTGCTAGGGGCAGCAGGGAATGAATGGGGAGATATGTCCACATTGATTGCAAAACTCATTGGTTCCTAATCTGGGCAACTCAGGAGGCCACAGCTAAACCCAAGGAGGAAGTTACAAGGAATCAGGTCCCAGCAGCACCCCAGGAAGGGTCTTCTCACCCAGTAGGCTGTCCAGCATGAGCCATGGTGAAGGACAGGGAGATACCCACCACAGGCAAGGTCCCATGGGATTCTAACCTGTCCACTCTTTGCTCCACAGATTCCAAACCAAAAAGGGCAGGCAGGTGTGCGCCAACCCCAGTGATCCCTGGGTCCAGGAGTACATGGATGACCTTGAACTGAACTGAGCTGCTCTGAGGCCGGGGCAAGTGTTCTGCAGGAAAGATCACCTGAGCCCGACGCACCCTCTCCACACTCACGACCCCTCCCGGTCGTCCCTGTTCCTTCTCTTAATTTAATCTTTATTACGTACTATGTTATTATTGTATTTGGTGTTGTTTCCCACTATTTATGTTTGTTTTGCCAAAGGACATGTGTCCCCCATGGGGATGGTCCACCATCACTGTTTCTCTGCTATTGCGGATACATGGATAATGCAATTGAGTCCAAGTGTTAATAAAACGTTTTAAAAACGTAGACAGTTTCTTTGTGTTTTAATTTGATTTGCGGTAAAGGGAATTGCCTGCTATTATGAATAGTTTCCAAACACAATAAGAATGAGCAATTACTGAGTCCTTAATATGGGCTAAAATGTCTAGAGATACAAACTTCACTTAATACTATTAGCAAGGATTTTAACACCCTTATGAAGTAGGGACTGTTATCCTCAATTTTACGGATGTAGAAACAGAGGCACAGAGGTGATGTGACTTGCTAAGGCATGTAGGTCTGCTTGGGGTGCACCGTGAAAGGCTGATCCAAAAAGATTACCTGTGCTGCTGAGGGCTATCATTTCAACATCTTGTAGGGAAGCTGTAAATAGGAACAGCAGCACAACAGAGAGGGAAGATGAAGCAGCTCAGAATCAGAAAAGTGGGCCTCCATCACTCACTATCATTAAGAAAGTCATCTTGGGGGCTTCCCTGGTGGCGCAGTGGTTGAGAGTCCGCCTGCCGATGCAGGGGACACGGGTTCGTGCCCCGGTCCGGGAAGATCCCACATGCCGCGGAACGGCTGGGCCCGTGAGCCATGGCTGCTGAGCCTGCGCGTCCAGAGCCTGTGCTCCGCAACGGGAGAGGCCACAACCGTGAGAAGCCCGCGTACCGCAAAAAAAAAAAAAAAAAAAAAGTCATCTGGTCTCATTGGACCTCAATTTTCACCCCTGTAAAGTGGGAGTGATATTATTCACTTTGAAGGGGTGTTATGATATGATGTGTAAAGCTCTCATCGTGGGGCCTGGCGCCTGGAAGTTTCTCTCTTTCCCTCTCTGAGCCTCAGCTTTTTCACTTAAAATGGGCTATAACGTCTATCCTCCCAGGGTCATCAGGCAGATTAGATTAGTGGATCGGCCCTCTAGAGCCAAAGCAAATGCAAAGTGTGGTCATGAGGACAAAAGAACAGATGTCAGATTTGGTTCTAGAGTGTGATGGGAGTAACCCAAGGCCACTTAACAGCCCTTCGGTCATGACTTCCTATGACATGGGCCAGGCAGAACGTGACTCGCAAGTAGAATTACATGCACAATTAAATCTTGATTCACAAGCTGGGAGGAACCTCTCATACCATCTGGTCCAGCCCTATCATAGTACAGAAACTGAGGAATAAGAACTGAGAAGTGACTTTCTAAAGGCCACCCAGAGAGCATCAAGGCCAGTGTCAAGCCCCAGGTTAGTCCCCTTTTCTGTGCTCGTTGTGCCATGCCTCCATGGTCCCCAAAAGGACAGCTCATCGTGTAAGTAGGGTAAAGAGGGAGCTACGTCAAAATTGTTTGTGTTCTTTTTTTTTTTATTGAACTATAGTTGATCTATAATGTGTTGTTTCAGGTGTACAGCAAAGTGATTCAGTTATATATTCATATATATATTATATATATATATATACTTCATATTCTTTTCCATTATAGGTTATTACAAGATATTGAATATAGTTCCCTGTGCTCTACAGTAAATCCTTGTTGTTTAGCTATTTTATATATAGTAGTGTGTATCTGTTAATTCCATACTCCTAATTGATCCCTCCCCTCTCTCCCTTTCCCATTTGGTAACCATAAGTTTGTTTTCTGTGTCTGTGAGTCTGTTTCTGTTTTGTAAATAAATTCATTTGTTTTGTTTTGGTTTTAGATTCCACATATAAGTGATAATGTACAGTATTTGTCTTTCTTTGTCTGACTTAGTACGATAATTTTCAGGTCCATCCATGTGCTGCAAATGGCAATATTTCATTCTTTTTATGGCTGAGTAATATTCCATTGTATATATGTACCACATCTTCTTTATCCACTCATCTGTCGATGGACATTTAGGTTGCTTCCATGTCCTGGCTACTGTATTGTAAATAGTGCTGCAATGAACATTGAGGTGCATGTATCTTTTCAAATTATGGTTTTCTCAGGGTATATGCCCAGGAGTGGGATTGCTGGATCATATGGTAGCTCTATTTTTAGTTTTTTAAGGAACCTCCATACTGTTCTCCATACTGGCTTTACCAGTTTGTATTCCCACCAACAGTATAGGAGGGTTCCCTTTTCTCCACACCCTCTCCAGCATTTATTTATTTATTTTTTCAAAAAAAATGTTGAGCCTTCTTTTAATTAATTTATTTTTATTTTTGGCTGTGTTGGGTTTTCGTTTCTGTGCGAGGGCTTTCTCTAGTTGTGGCAAGCGGGGGCCACTCTTCATCGTGGTGCGTGGACCTCTCACTGTCGTGGCCTCTCTTGTTGCGGAGCACAGGCTCCAGACGCACAGGCTCAGTAGTTGTGGCTCATGGGCCTAGTTGCTCCGCGGCATGTGGGATCTTCCCAGACCAGGGCTCGAACTTGTGTCCCCTGCATTAGCAGGCAGATTCTCAACCACTGCGCCACCAGGGAAACCCCAGCATTTATTATTTGTAGACTTTTTGGTGATGTCCATTCTGACCAGTGTGAGGTGATACCTCATTGTAGTTATGATCTACATTTCTTGTTTGAATGTTCTTAGTCTGATGCAAAAGCAGAACTGAGACTATGTACCTCTCTGGGGCCAATAGACACAATTTCCTTCCTTGCCCTGCCCTCAGCCACTCCCATCATCCCAGAGCTCCTGTAGAAACCTCCTTCAGATTCTGCAGGGACTGAGAAAAGGAGGTTGGGGAGGGGCAGAACTGATCCCAAAATGTGTGAGAAGAGGCTAGCAGCAAAGAACCTGACTGGTCTTGTCTTCTACTTCTCATCTGCCTAGATCTGAGCTGTCCAATACGTAGCCACTAGCCACAAGTAGCTATTTAAATTTCAATTAAATTTAATTTCAGTTAAATAAAATTTGAAATTCAATTCCTCAGTTGCACTAGTCACATTTCAGGTGCTCACTGGCTACATGTGGTTCGTGGCTGCCACGTTGCATGGTGCAAATGTAGAACATTCCTATCATCATAGGAAGTTCCATTGGACCAATATCCTCAGGGCCTAAAGGGAGGGAAAGGACGGGTAATTGGGGTGGCCAGGAAGGTTAGGGTATGGTCTTTGGTGAAAGATACACACCATTCTGAGGGAAGGGGTTGGGAGAGAGAATTCATGATCCCCAGGCCTGAGACAAGGTATAGATCTCTGTGGTAGGCTGAATAATGGCCCCCAAGATGTTCACATCCTAATCCCCAGAATCTGTGAATATTCCTTTATAAGGTAAAAAAGCCTTTGCAGATGTGATCAAGTTAAGAATCTTGAGATGAAGAGATTATCCTGGATTATTTGTCTGGATCCTAAATCTGATCATAAGTGTCCTTATAAGAGGGTGCAGAAGGAGATGTGACCACTGAAGAGAAGGCAATGTGCAAACAAATGCAAGATGCCATGCTGCTGGCTTTGAAGATGGAGGAAGAGGCCACGAGCCAAGAAATGCAAGAATGCATTTCTTGCATTCTGGAAAAGAAGCTGGAAAAGGCAAGAAAATGGTTTCTCTCCTAAAACTTCCAGAAGGAGCACAGCCACCTTGATGTCAGCTCAGTGGATGAGATTGTGGACTTCTGACCTCTAGAACTTTAAGAGCATAACTGTGTATTTTTTTAGGACACCAAGTTTGTGTAATTTGTTACAGCAGCAATGGGAAACTAATACAGTCACCAATGGAAGGGTCATTGACAATGACCCCCTCCAGCTTAGTGTGGAAGGGAATGGAACATTCTAGAAGGTGAGACAAACTTACCCACAGGAGAAACTCAGGGCAAAGTGGACACATTCCAAGGTGACAGATTATGATGAGGTGAGGCATCTCAAGAGGAGGGGCTGCTTCAGCAGCTGAGTGTGAGGGCTGAGGCTTCACCAAAGATTCAACACCCACCAGCCACATTATGAGGAAGCCTGGAGACTTCTCTGGTGCTCCAGTGGCTAAGACTCCACGCTCCCAATTCAGGGGGCCCGGGTTCAATCCCTGGTCAGGGAACTAGATCCCACATGCTGCAACTAAGCGTTCGCATGCCGCAACTAAAGATCCCGTATGCCGCAACAAAGGTCCCACGTGCCATAACTAAGACCCGATGCAGGCAAACAAAATAAATAAGTATCAAAAAAAAAAAGAGAGAGAGGAAGCCTGACTCTTATTGAGACTCCTGGGGCCCTCTGGGCATCTTGGTCTCCTATCTGGAGGAATCTACCCTCTCATTTGTCTATTGAACCCCAGAGCAAAGCCATGGCTGATGTCTGGTTTCATTATTAGAGAGAAGGCAGGGTTAGGGCCAGAATCTGGACCTCCTCCCTCACAGTGGAGCCCTTTCCCCACAGCTCCCTGCCCCTGAGGTGTGGAGAAGAGAGAAACTCAGCTTCACAGAGGCCGGATCCCCAAGGAAGACAGCAGTAGGCCTGAACACCCTCATGAAGAAATGCTTTACCAGGGAATTACAGATGACAGCATGGACTCCTTGTGGTGTGGCAAAGTAGGACTTCACCTGTTGTGCAACATCAGACTTTGTTTTTTCTTTTCTCCTCTTTTCATAAAACTTCCTTTTCTCACCCAGAGGCCAGGGAGCTTGTATCTGCTTTCAAGACTGTCTGGTTGAGGTTTCTCTGGGTTTCTGGGTGGGGACCAGAAGAGATGAGGCAGGATGGGAGGTGAGCACCATTGGATGCCAGCCCTGTGTTTTCTGCTTTTGTGCAGTGCCTGCCTCTTCCCATCTCCCTCTCTAGACAGGAGGAAGTCTGTTTCCTCATGTTCTGGTTTATGCAAACTTTCTGTCCTCTCACTACCTCACCCCAACCCAGAGTCTTCTGTAATGTTCCCATGATACAGGCATTTTCCTCATAGGAGGCCAGAAGCTGAGCGAGCAGAAGCCAGGGATGTGAGCTGAGCTGCAGAGGGTGAAAGAAACCACAGCTCTTCCTGATGACCGGGCCCAGCGGCCCCAAGGCTGTCTTGAGCTGCTTTGCATACTCACCCTTCAAAGACCCAGGAGTCCTGTCATGGCTTCCTGGGTTGGGTCCATGACTCTGGCCCATTTGTCCAACCCTAAGCTCCTCTGAGCTCGCCAAGTCTCTTGGAAAGGCTGGCAGCCTTCCTGGGCGGTGCCTCCTTCCAGCCCCACTACACCCTCTTCCAGGGCAGGGATGGGACCCTATTAATCATTCTCAGATGCCTAACTTTTTGGCTCACATCTTTCCTTTATCTTCCCTCTAGCGTCTATCTTATTTTTCTCTCCTGTTATGCGGAAAGCTAGCTCTTAAATCATGAATTTTAAAAACACATCTACACTTTATGGTATCAACCCTATCTCCAGTTTCGTGTGGGGTTTGGCCTTATCCCCATCCTACCATGTCCACCCAAATCCTTTTCTCCCCAAAAGCTGAGATCTTGAAATGGAAAGCCTGTGCTTTCAGAACTAGTATGTAGAGTCTGAAAGAAAACCGACTGAGGAACTCAGTTGACTTGCTTCTCTAAGCTGTGTCCACCCTCCCCCAAGGACAGTGAGTGTATTTTATAATTGACTGTTGCAACACAGAGGAATGCCAGTGAGTATAGGGAAGTAGGGGAAGGAGGGAAGACACCTTGTAATTCCTCCAAATATTATCTGTTACACACTTAAAGTCATGCAGAAAGGCAGCAGGCCCCCAGGTGTTAAGGAGATGTCGTTAGTCGGATATGTGCTTTCTGACTTTTTAATTTCATCATCTCTGACCTAACAAGGTCTCATGCTCTGTAACACAATGTCTTGGTGTTCATCCCCAACTCTTTATGGAACAGGACAAAGATGACAAAGATACAACATAAACAAGATCTGGGACTAGGGAGCTGAGCGTGCAGTTGGGTGTTTAAAGGATTTGACAGGGTTGGGAAATGACTCTCTGGAATATGAAATTCCAGGAAAAATGGAATTCCAGCAAATTCAGGAGTCTGAACATGGAAGCTGTGACAGCCTCGAGGTCTCGTGCCATTTAAAAAAATAAAAGAAATACAACTTTGATGGCTGCAAGTACGATGGGTGGGTTTTACAGACTGAGTGTTACTGGCCCAAAACTTGGGTCTGCTCCCTCGCAGGCAGTAAAGCCAGTCTACTGACACCGGACTGTGGTGAAGGAAAGTGCAGTGTTTATTGTAAGGTGTCATACAAGGAGTTGGGGACAGCTAGTGCTCAGAAAGCCTGAACTCCCGGATGGGTCTCAGCAAAGCCTATTTAAAGGCAAGGTGGGAAGGGGAGTCCCAGGGTCTGTGATCAGCTAGTGCACAATTCTCCGATTGTTTGATGGTAAGGGTGTCACAGGGGTTAAAATGATCAATCCTTAGTCTCCAGTAGGCCTGGGGACTATGTGCTCATGGTCATTAAGTAGTTAATTTCTTCCATTTGGGGGTTATTTTAGCATCTGTAAAACAACTCAGGAGATGTGCATCAGAGACTATTATCTGGGTACTTCAGAACGGAGCTAAAGCAGAGGATATGGGAGAAGGGTCTGTCCCAGGAAGGCCCCATAGAGTCCTGCTCAGTTACAGGAGGACATCTAGGAATTCCCAAGGTCTTGACTCAGTCTTCTCCCTTCATTGTTCATTTGCATCTCATGGCTGCTGCAGACACCTGACCCTTTCAAATGATAATAGGTCATGAGAATTTAGCAAATCCCCAAATTTGTGATTGTCACTCGAGTACCAGAAATCCACTTTTTCTAGGGACATCATTTTGTTTTGTTTTTCACAAAGAAATAAAGGTTTTATTTGGTAGGTAAAGCACTCCGCATTATTTCCAGGTGCATGAAAAGCATCTGCAGAGCTTTTCTGGACCCCAGGACTGGAGAGTCCACATCAGTGGGTCTCTGGTGGGTTTGGGAGTATTTGCAAGGCATGACTTTCTTTGAGTCTCACTTTCTTCATCTGGGACATGGGGGTGCCAATGGAAGCAGCCCTTCAGGCTTGTGAGCCTTCAGTGAGATGTTGGGTGTAAAGTACAAGTACAGGACCTGCCAGGCAATTGCATGCTTCATAAAGTTCAGGTATTGGAGAGAGTCCCTCCTTAATAACCTTGCAGCACCTGTTTTTGCAATGCCTACTTCAGCAAGACTATTCCAGGCCATGATTATGCTTTGCTTCATACTTGGAACTGAAGTGCTAGAGTAACCAGCAGGTTATATTGGGTTACACAACTTCTGCTAATTAAATGTCTTTACTGTGGTGAGAATTTTTTGCCTTATATCCCCAACTGGGATACATCCCAAGGGGCCTATGGGACTATATACAGCTGGAAATAGTCCATTAAAAACTTCAGGGGAGAGGGATAAATTAGGAGGTTGGGATTAACAGTTACACACTACTATATAGAAAATAGGTAAACAACAAGGACCTACTGTAGAGCACAGGGAACTATATTCAGTATCTTGTAATAACATAATGGAAAAAAATCTGAAAAAGAATAGCTACGTGTGTATATGTATAACTGAATCACTGTGCTGTACACCTGAAACTAACACAGCATTGTAAATCAACTCTGCTTCAAGAAAGACATAAATAAATAGAATTAAAAAAAATTTAACTTGTGAATATTACCTTATATGGCAATAGTGACTTTGCAGACATGACTAAAGTAAGGTTTTTTTTGTTTGTTTGTTTGTTTTTGCGGTACGCGGGCCTCCCACTGTTGTGGCCTCTCCCGTTGTGTAGCACAGGCTCCGGACGCACAGGCTCAGCGGCCATGGCTCATGGGCCCAGCCGCTCTGTGGCATGTGGGATCCTCCCGGACCGGGGCACGATTCCGTGTCCCCTGCATCAGTAGGCAGACTCTCAACCACTGCGCCACCAGGGAAGCCCCTAAAGTAAGGATTTTGAGATGAGGAGATTATCCTGGACTTCCTGGGTAGGTCCTAAATGTAATCACAAATGTCTATGTAGGAGGGAGGCAGAGGGAGACTTGTCACAGATTGGGAGAAGGCAAAGTGAAGACAGAGCAGAGTTTTGAAGGTGTTATGCTGCTGGCCTTAAAGATAGAAGAAGGGGTCAAGAGCCGAGGAATGCAGCTCTAGCAGCTAGAACAAGCAAGGAAGGTCTTATCCCCTAGAGCTCTGGAAGGAGTTGCCCTGCCCATACTTTAGAATGTATACCTTGATTTCAATCTTCTGAGCTCCAGAACTGCAAGAGAATAAATTTATGTTGTTTAAAAAAAAAATTTAACTTGGGGACGCAAGACTACAAATGTACTGGATCAGTGTGTGAGAAATCCATGTCTCCTTCACTGTGGTTGGAAGTGTAAATTGTATAGTCTTTTTTTTCCTTTCAGTTTTGTTGAGAGATAATTGGCATACAGCACTGTGTATGTTTAAGGTGTGAAACATGATTTGACTTATATACATCGTGAAATGATTATCACCATGAGTTGAGTGAACATGCATCATCTCATAGAGATAACAGCAGTAAGAAATTTTAAAAAATGTTTTTTCCTTGTGATGTGAACTCTTAAGATTTATTCTTTTAGCAGCTTTCATTTATAACACGTAGCAGTACTGATTATCTTTACCATGTTGTATATTATATCCCTAATACTTACGTATCTTGTAACTGGAAGATTGTACCTTCTGATTGCCTTCATCTAATTCCCCCTTCCCCCTCCTCTGCCTCTGGGAGCCACAAATCTGATCTCTTTTTTCTGTGAATTTGTTTGTTTTTGAAGTATAATTGACCTGCAACACTATGTTAACTTCTGGTACACAAGACAGTGGTTCAACATTTCTATACATTTCAAAACGATCCCCAGGATAAGTCTAGTTGTCATCTGTCAGCATACGAAGATATGACACAATTATTGACTATATTCCCCACACTGCACATTTCGTATCTGCAAAGAAACCTAGGTGCCCATCAATAGAGGAATAAAGAAAGTGTGATATGTATAGATGAATATTATATATATGCTATATATATATGATTTATATATACGAATATTATTGAGCCATAAATAGTGTAGTCTTTCTGCAGGACAATTTGGCAATATCTTCCAACTTTACCATAGATGTCTCCTTTGTATTTCCATGTTAGGGCATCTATTCTGGGAGAAATACTGAGATAGATAGATATAGATATAGATAAAAGGAAGCACTACAAAGTGTATGTTACATATCCACAGCAAATTGTTTGATAACCAAAAAACCCACAAACCTGCTAAATGTCCAACAATGGAAGTTTGGTTAAATAAATTATAAACCATTCATGTAATGGAATTTTAGATAGTAGTTATTTTTTAAAAGGAAAAGAAGATACTAACCTGGAAAGCTCTCCAAGACATCATGTTAAATGGATAAAGCAAATTAATACATATAATTTCATTTCTGCAAACAAAGTATATATTTGTATATACACATATGTGTGTATGTAAAAGCATAGGAAAAGGGTTTAGAAAAATACGCGGCAAACTGGTAATATTGATTACCTCCTGCAAGGTTACTCTGGATATATCTGTATTGTTTGAATTATTTAGCACATTCATGTGTTTGTTGTGTGAAAATGAACTTTGACAGGTTATATTAACTAAGTGATAATCGTCCCGTCTCATCACTTTTTGAGAGGGATTCAGGAGTCCTCTCCTTGCCAACCGTGCTGCTCCAAAGGGTTCTCCTGCAAGCTCTTTGGGGCTGTCCAGCCCCGGCCCCATGAACAAAGCCACGATACGTAGCAGCCTGGGATCCAGCCAGCCACCTTGGGTTTGGATCCAGGCTGACCAACTGCTGTTCTCTGTGCTGCCTGCAGCCATTAATCTCCACCCTGGACTGAGCTCCCTCTCTGGGTATCCTGGTCCCTCCTTCAGATTGAGGAGTCATTCCTGGGTGCTTACTACCCTTTGCATCTGCAGAGATTCTGAGATCCTGGGTGTGAGCTCCCTGCCTGAGATGGCCAGTCTGAGCCCTCCTCTTGCGGCTTGCTGAGTCTTTCTCTGTTCTCAGGGTAGCTTGTCCAGGCCTCCCCACAGGGAGTGCTAAGGCGTTTGTCCAGGCTCTGACCACCAAGGACAACGCAGACTTTCTCTTCATTCCCATGGTCATTGGGGTTTTACCTGCCTATGCCTTTCTCAAAGATTTTGAGAATCTTTGGATAGGAAAGAGGGTGGGCTCCTTCCACAGGCCCCTGTGGAATGTTTAGTTGTCCTTCTGCTGTAGTTCTGCTCATGTAGCTCACCCACACAGCCTTCTGTCCAGGAACCTCTTGGTATGGAGCAGAATAGGCTCAGAGAACACCAGTCACCAAGAGGGACCATGTCTCTCAACCCCCAAGGGCCCTGCCCAGCTTGTGATTTTTATTTTATTTATTTATTTTTTTAAATTTATTTATTTATTTATTCATTTATTTTTTGCTGCGTTGGGTCTTTGTTGCTGTGCGCGGGCTTTCTCTAGTTGCGGCGAGCAGGGGCTACTCTTTGTTGCGCTGCGTGGGCTTCTCATGGCGGTGGCTTCTCTTGTTGTGGAGCACGGGATGTAGGCTCACGGGCTTCCGTAGTTGTGGCTCACAGGCTTTAAAGCACAGGCTCAGTAGCTGTGGCGCACGGGCTTAGTTGCTCTGTGGCATGTGGGATCTTCCCGGACCAGGGTTCGAACCCATGTCCCCTGCCTTGGCCGGCAGATTCTTAACCACTGCGCCACCAGGGAAGTCCCAGCTTGTGATCTTTATACATCACTACCATTGTGGTTCCACCCTCAGCCCTGGGAACCACTCAAAGCACACATTCACCATCCTTGTGTAACCGGTCCTGCAGGACACCCCAGATGGGCCCTGACAAACAGCACCTGGCTTCGTAATGTAAGCTCGCACTCTGAAATTCTAATTTACACAAAGAAAATTCTTTTCTTTGACCACAGTTCCCAAGGGCACTAGGGAAACCAGGGGCAAGCTGTGATGAAGCAATGAATGAAGGGCTAAAAAATGTTCCCGAGCTCTCCCATTAGGTATCTGCGTCTCCAAGAAACCATTCCCTGATCTGAGAAAGCAGAAATCAAGGAAACTAGAACATCTGAGGGCACTCCCTTGAGGGCTTATATTCTGATACTCTTCCAGATCTTCTTCCTCCCACCCCACCCTCCTTTCTGGTGACACTGAGAGTATAAAATGGGGCTGGGCTCTGCCCGTGCATCACATAAAGTTCAACATGAAGACAGGCACCATCTTTGTTCTGGTGGCTTTCATCGTCAGGGGGCTGGAGGTGGCCTATACTGCGAGACCTACTTTCGGAGGTGAGGTTGCTGAGGGGATCCTCCCTGAGAGCAGAGAAGGCACAGAGCCCAGTGTTAGACCTGGGGATGGTTTGGCACGGAAGCTGCCGTGTCCCCACTGCAGAGTGGAGATTCAGCCTTGATCAGATGCATTTCCTTTGATCTAAATGAGCGGTCACCCTGCGTTTCCCATTCCCCTTATCAGATTGGGTTGGATCTGATCTGTGTCTCTAAAAGAGATATGTGTGGTTTATCTTACCATTTTGGTTGTTATTTTATTTACTGTTGCAGATATCTTTGTTAGATACATAGTCTTTTGTTATATAATCTATTTTATTTATGTAATCTCTCTCTCTCCTTTCCCCTCTCTCTTACTATATGTTTTGCATTTAGAAAGCGTTTCGTTTTTTGTTCTATTAGTTACCTTAAACTAAGACCTTTGAGTACCACCCTTGGTCCCCCTTTTTTTTATTATTACCTATAGGTTTCCTGCTATGAGTGATAGTCATAATGAAATTAGCTAATTTCCTTCTTTCCTTCCTCCACACTCCCCTACCCCCAGCAGCTGATTTTAAGCAATATCCTTTCATTCCCACTTAATCATGTTAAGGTACTTATCAAGCTTACTCTGCTTTTCCTATGCTCTTTCCTTGCCCCTCCCTGATTTTTAATAGGTATATTGTCAAAACATATAGCTACTTCATAGACTCTTTCCATAGACCATTATTAAGTCTGAATTCTACTGTAAGTATATATCTAATGGCCTTACTAGTCCCCGTTTTGATGCCTCTCCAGTACTTTGGTTGGCTGGCGATCAGTCTCTAGTACATTCCTCAGGAAGTTCTCTTGGGAACAATGACCCCAGTCTTCTCCATCAGTCACCTCATTGCTTCCTGCGGATTTCTGCACAGATGCAGATGCCTCACTGGTGTGGTGGGTGACAGTGGTTTGTCCTCCTTCCATCCACTCATATTGTGGAGTTTGAGGGGATACCTTGTTCCGCAGTTTTGTTGTCTATGTGTTTTGAATTTTGCTATTTTGATTGCTCTGTGTGTTTTTAAGGGGAAATTATAGAAGATTCAAAAATTATGCCAACCTACACAATTAAAACCACCTTCCCAAAATCTGACGTTATTTTTTTGTAACAACTTCTAACTTTCTCCTTTGTGAAGTGTCTGTTCAATCCTCTTGCCCATTTTTCTATTAGGTTATCAATTGTTACTATTGATTTGTAAGGGATTCTGGATACAAGTTGTTTGTTGTATATATGTATTATAAACATTTTCTCCCAATGTAGCTTTTCTTTTCACTCTCTTAATGGTGTCATTCAATGAAGAAAAGTTCCTTATTTTAATGAGGTTCCATCTACCTATCTAGTTTAATGGTCAGCAATATTTCTGTAATATTTAAGAAATATTTGCCTATCCCGAGATCATGAAGCTATCTATTATAGTATCTTCTAGAAGCTTTATTGCTTTACCTTTCACTTCGGTCTATAACCCATTTGGAACAGAGTTTGTAGTGTGGTGTAAGGTAGGGGACAAGTTCCTTTTTTTCACATGGACAGTCCATGTTGCATTAATCCAACCACACTGAAATCCTGTAACTTTGTTTAAAATTGTCTTGATCCTTATTTTGATTATTGTTGGTTTGGGAAACTTACATATAAACTTTTAGAATCAGCTTATCCATTTTTGTGAAAAATCCTTCTACGATTTCTACTGGGATTATATTAAATTTCAATTTTGGGGGAAACTTGTTTCTTTATAACACTGAATCTTTTCATCCATGAACATGACGTCTGTCTCCATTTATAAGACAGTTAAATTTTTTTCTTAGTAATATAGTGTAGTTTTCTGCACATAATTGGTTAGATTTATTTCTAGGGAACTGATGGTTTTTGAAAGATATTGTAAAGGCATTGAGAGTATTTATTTTCTAATCGTAAGACTTCAAAGCTTCTAACTGTGTCTTTCCTCTCGCCAGCGATCTGTATGAATGAGTGTTCAGGAGACTGGGACTGTGAAGGAGGAAAAGAATGCGTGGAGGTTGGCTGTGCACGTATCTGCGCCCCACAGACTAAAAAAGGTGAGCCCTGACTTTCTCCACCCCAGCCTATCCTGGGAGAATTAAGAGCTTGGTGTTACCTGAACTTGCACAATTGTGTGATCACCCAGAGAAACACACCCGAATGCCTGAGGGGTCCCTCTGTTCTTGCCCTTTGAGGGAAAGGTTGGTCTCAGAACATTTATCCCAACATTTTCAAGTATGAGAATCCTAAAAAAAAAGAATCTCATTTAATTTTTCACAAGGAATACGTATTTATTACAGAAAAGTCAGAAACTACGGAACAAAATGATGGCAAGATGTGCCTGTAATCTTATTACTAGGAGGTAAACATGGTTACATGTATGTTCATATCCTTCCACAAATATATTCAGGGGGTATGGTGCCAAATAATCATGGCATCACACTCCACGAACAAACATCTTTAAACTTTTCTTTTTACTGTCAATAATATGTAGTGAATAGCTTGCTACAAGCATGGACATATTTCTACAACTCTATTTTTTTCAAAGACATCAAAGCATTTTTACTGTGAATGTACCACATTTTGTTTACTACTTCTTGACCAATGGGCTTTTAAACTTCTCTAATATTTTACTATCAAAGGGTTCCCTTGAAACTAAATCGTTCCGTTTATAACTTGATTATTTCCTTAGGAAACATTGCTAGAAATGATATTGCTGACTCAAAGGGCATGCATGTTTTTTTAAATCCAAAGATACTTGGCCAATTTGCGTTTGTGAGGATGTATTGTTTATGTCAAAAAGTTTCATAAACTTCAAAATGCTGGGTATTGTAAGGTCGGATCTTAACAAACGGCACCGCGAAACAGAGGAAAGCTTCAAGTGAGCTTTATTAGGGAGCGCTCCCAGGCGAGGTTCACTGGTCCGAGAGAAAGGAGCCAGAGAAGTCGCACCCGGGCGAGGGTTGGGCAAGATTTTATAGGAGAAGAAGGGAAAGGGGTGTGGTGAATCTGGGAGGGCGCAGGGTATTCCTTATTTGGTGGTCTTTTCGGGTATCCTGGGGGACCGTTAGTCCCGCCCCTCGAAAGACGGGAAGGCTGGGCGGAGTGCAAAGTCCCCAGGTCAGTTCCTGGAACTGGGTGGTGTGGAATGTCTCCAGGGCAGTTTCTGGAACTGGGTGGTCCGGAGAATTTCGTTCTGATGCAACCTGTGAATCTGATTGTGTTCCCCTGCCTCGGGCCAGTTGGCCTTACAGGTATATTTTAATTTTAAATTACATGCAACTTAAAAACAACTTCAAAGATGTTTATGAAATGTTTTTAGGGAATGTTTCAAAGATCCTTTGCCATAAGTTGGCATCCCACATGATGGGAAAAAAGTGAAAAACACATATTTGGCAAATTCTCTGTGCCAGATCTTTTTCAAAATACATTATTTTGTTTAATCTTGAGAACTTTAGGTATGAAAGATATAGGTATTCATCTCACGTCCATTTTACAGATGAGGAAACTAAAGAATGAACCAAATATATATTTTTCTTTTTCTCACCTTACCGTGATTCCTGTCCACCCTCTTCCTTTTCTTTTTCTATTTTTATTTTTATTATTATTATTTTGCGGTACATGGGCCTCTCACTGTTGTGGCCTCTCCCTTTGCAGAGCACAGGCTCCAGATGCGCAGGCTTAGGGGCCATGGCTCACGGGCCCAGCCGCTCCGCGGCATGTGGGATCTTCCCGGACCGGGGCACGAACCCATGTCCCCTGCATCAGCAGGCAGACTCTCAACCACTGCGCCACCAGGGAAGCCCTCTATTTTTATTTTAATTTTTATTTTTTTAACATCTTTATTGGAGTATAATTGCTTTACAATGGTGTGTTAGTTTCTGCTGTATAACAAAGTGAATCAGTTATACATATACATATATCTCCTCCCTCTTGCGTCTCCCTCCCACCCTCCCTATCCCACCCATCTAGGTGGTCACAAAGCACTGAGCTGATCTCCCTGTGCCACGTGGGTGCTTCCCACTAGCTATCTATGTTATATTTGGTAGTGTATATATGTCCATGCCACTCTCTCACTTTGTCCCAGCTTACCCTTCCCCCTCCCTGTGTCCTCAAGTCCATTCTCTACGACTGCGTCTTTTTTCCTGTCCTGCCCCTAGGTTCTTCAGAACCTTTTTTTTTTAGATTCCGTGTATATGTGTTAGCATACGGTATTTGTTTTTCTCTTTCTGACTTACTTCACTCTGTACGACAGACTCTAGGTCCATCCACCTCACTACAAATAACTCAATTTCATTTCTTTTTATGGCTGAGTAATATTCCATTGTATATATGTGCCACATCTTCTTTATCCATTCGTCTGTCGATGGACACTTAGGTTGCTTCCATGTCCTGGCTATTGTAAATAGTGCTGCAATGAACATTGTGGTACCTGACTCTTTCTGAATTATGGTTTTCTCAGGGTATACGCCTGGTAGTGGGATTGCTGTGTCATATGGTAGTTCTATTTTTAGTATTTTAAGGAAGCTCCATACTGTTCTCCATAGTGGCTGTATCAATTTACATTCTCACCAACAGTGCAAGAGGGTTCCATTTTCTCCACACCTTCTCCAGCATTTATTGTTTGTAGATTTTTTGATGATGGCCATTCTGACTGGTGTGAGGTAGTTTTTTTTTTTTTAACATCTTTATTAGAGTATAATTGCTTTACAATGGTGTGTCAGTTTCTGCCTTATAACAAAGTGAATCAGTTATACATATACATATGTCTCCATATCTCTTCCCTCTTGTATCACCCTCCCTCCCACCCCATGTGAGGTAGTTTTTTTTGTTTTTTGTTTTTAAGTGTTTGGCCACACCCTACGGCATGTGGGATCTTAGTTCCCCAGCCAGGGATTGAACCCATGCCTCCTGCATTGGAAGGCAGTGGACTGCGGGGGAGGTAGTTTTGATTGTAGTTTTGATTTGCATTTCTCTGATGATTAGTGATGCTGAACATCCTTTCATGCGTTTGTTGGCAGTCTGTATATCTTCTTTGGAGAAGTGTCTATTTAGGTCTTCTGCCCATTTTTGGATTGGGTTGTTTGTTTTTTGATACTGAGCTGCATGAACTGCTTGTAAATTTTGGAGATTAATTCTTTGTCAGTTGCTTCATTTGCAAATATTTTCTCCCATTCTGAGGGTTGTCTTTTCATCTTGTTTATGTTTTCCTTTGCACCCTCTTCCTTAAGTCACTTGGATCACACTGCAAACAGTGACACCAAAAAGTGCCTTAACAGTGCCCCCAACTTTCACTAAAGATCCCTGTCCTTCTCCAGCTCCAGGGAAGGCAGAGCCTGAGCGCCTGGCTCAGGAGCTAAGTCTATGGTGTTAGCTAACCTGTCGCCATCTGCTGGCTATCACTGTCTAGTGCATGACCTACCCAATCAACACAGCAGTACTGGCTAGAACTGCTGAGGTGGAAATGTCTGTAAATCTCACTTTTGCATTTAATGTTCATTACACAGTTTTGAAGTAAATATTATTACCTGTATTTCAAGTGCTTGGAAACTGAGTCTCAGAGAGATTATGTGCTCATCCCATATCAGGCAGTTAGTAAATGGCAGAGGTGATCTCTTCACATCCAAAGCTAGAGTACTTCCCAGCACACCACGCTGCCTCCCGAAGAAATAATAATGAGGGGACGTTATCCACATGGTTCTGTACTTTCATCCACATTCAAACTATAAGAAAAAAACCCACCCCACCTCTTTGTATGGAGTGACCACAAGTGTGTGTCAGCTAACTGGCTACACTCTGACTCATTCTCGTGGCCATGCTCCCCACTTAGATCTCCATCCTGCTCAGACCACCTTGTCCTGTTCCCTGCAAAGCCAACTGGAGCAAGCCACCTCTGTCCCAGTGGGGTTTCCCCACCTCTGGCTGGCTGACTGGACTTCCCCTGCGACTCCCCTCCTGACTCTCACAGCCCCTCCCTGGGGAGCCACGGGAGGAGGCAGTGGGGGTTTCTGATGGGGAAGGCTATTCCTGGGGCTGACATCATTGTCCTGGTTCGTGGGAGAGCACGGCTGCTAGCTCCACAGAGCCTTTGCAGCCGTCCAGTGTAACGAGGAGATCTGAAGCCGCACAGACCCCATTTGAACCCTGGCCCCTCCTTTTCCTAGCTCTGAGTTGGGTGCACGTTACTCATCCTAAAACGGTGATAATAGTTCGTACCTCACAGGGTCATTCTAAAGAGTGAATGAGATTGTGCTAAATACTTAGCCTGGTGCCTGGCACTTAGCAAGTGCTCAATAAATGGTGGCCAAGAAACAAGTGAAGGGTTGGTGCCAGATATACACCTTCCCCGAGGCTCCCTTGGTCAAGAGGGAGCATTAGCACCATGTGGAGGTGAAGCTTTCAGGGCCTGGAGTCAGACAGACATTCTCTTGGCTTTAGGCTCGGCCGCTTACTGACTGTGAGATCGTTTTGTGAGCTTGGGTCTCCTCTCTGTGGACCCATAGACAAGTCATTAGTAAAGCTCAGAGCGCCACCTATTTCTAAGGCTTAAATACGTATTTCCAAATGGCCTCATAAGGACCCTTTGAAAACATTAAAAAGGTTAAAACGTAACATAACGGAGCTTTTAGTATGTAACATGCATAAGGACACCATGCCTAATGGACTCAGTAATGCCACTAAATGGAAGTTTATGCTATTATTTACAGCTGTCTGTGCTTATATTTGAAAAGAGTAGCACAACACTTAATCATTTTATAGACAATGTATGGGTTTCATGGGGACTTGCTAACCGTATGCATTAACCCTGCGGTCTGGTCCTGCCTGACATGTACAAGGCTTAGAACCTGGCCCCAGGAGCTTGGGCCGCTACATCACTCCCTGGCTCTAGGTCGCAGCTCTGGTTTCCTTAGGTGCTTGTGACATGGACTGGAGGTTGAGGGTCAGACTGGGGGTTGGACCTTCCAAATTCTATTAACCTTTAAAATCTCAGAGGCAGCCAGGGACTCAGGAAAGACCAAGACCCCTGGTTGCCAAAGGCCCCTTCTCTTAAAGGGATGAATGAAAGATTTTTTCCTTTCTCTCATCTCTGCCAGGGTTTATATCTCCCCTATTCCCAGAGCAAAGGGAGTCCCATTAGATTTTCCCGCCTACAATTGTCTCCCAATTTGTACTAAGGGGTGGCTTGGTTCCAGACAGGAAAACCATAGCCTCAAACCTACAGAGGGTGAGAAATCTTTACGGCAGCAGCCTGTGTCGAAAAACAGGCAGTCATGACAGGCTGGATGGAGACCACCACTAGCTCAAATGACACTTTTGGGAGAGCTAGAAAAAGGCCCCTTACACCAGACAGAGTCCAGTGGGTGCCCAGTTTGGTAAACAAACACCTTTATCCATTATGGAAAAGTTGCCTCTCCCTCTGGGCGGAGGACTTCAGAAATGAGGTCGAGATGTATTACAGTCCCACTCATCCTGTCAGCAGACATAATTGTGTGGCTCACAACCTGTAAAACCATACGTGGCAGCCCTGGCTAGAGTGGATGAGGGGGAAGTGTGCATGCCTTGATTTCTCATAACATCTTTTTAAGTTGTAGTGTCATGCTCATTTCACAGACATGGGAACTGGGGCTCAGAAAGGTGACATGACCTGTCAATACATGGCAAAGCCAGTCTCTTTAACTTGAAAAAACCCAGAACATTTTCATACACCCTCCCGGCAGAAAGTACCCTTCAAGAGTCACCATTTGCCCACTTCTGCCTTTTTCTTCATTCATTTCCTCAGGGCACAGAAACGCTAAGGACAAATGACCCAGCATCTTTGCATATGGTGTGTTCTGTCTTTTTCCTGTAAGTCCCAACCGGAGCAAGTGGGCCCTGTCCCAGAGGGACTTCCCCGTGTCTGGCCGGCTACCTGGCCTTCCTCCACATCTCCCCTGCCTTCCCTTAGTCAGGACCCATAGCCCCATCCTGAGAAGGGCTTCTGATGGGAGCAGCTATTCCTGGGGCTGTCATCACTGTCCTGGTTCGTGGGTGGACACAAATGCTAGCGCCACAGAGACCTGGGAGCAGTAACGAGGAAGCTTCTTTTGAAATCTTTCCTTGGAATCAGACTTAGCAGATTCTGTGTCAGCTTTTTTCTGTCTCTGTGGTCTTGTGCAATTTGCTCGAGCTCCCAGAGCCTCAGTTTCTGTACATGGGGATTACGAAGACCTACCTCCTAGAGACCTTGTGACAAATAAATGAGATCACAGATGTGACTCACTTGCCTAGAGCTGGCACAATAACAAGGGCTCACTAAATGGTAGAAAAAGTCCCTGGGAGCATGAGAGCCAGAAATGCCCCATTTCTGAAGGTGCCCTTCATCGAAAGGGAGCATCACCCTCATGTGACTGTGAAAAAACAGGATGTCCAGAGTCCAAAAATCTCCAATTGAATCCCAGCCTCGCCACAGGCCCTCCGCTATTATCACCTATGTCTCTGTTTGGAGGACAATTAACAAGACTTCAATCAAACCCACAGCCCTGAATACCTTTAAGCGTTTTGATTCATATTTTCAAAATCACCCCATGAGGACAATGTAATTATGTAAAAAATGTCAGGCAACCCACACGATGGTTGATTGTCCAGTTAACTCAGTGATTCTATTAAACTGTTTTGTAATTTATTGGGTACAATAGGTTCCACGTGTGTTTGAAAAACCAGCAGCGTGTACTATTTGACAATATGTGGTGTCTAGAAGGATTTACCAACCTTATGCACTAACTAATTCCCTGACAGATACACAGTCACTCTGGGAAGAAACATCACATTCTGAGCTCCTGCTGTTTGCCAGGCAGGTCCTGAGATTATTGCTTTTAAATCTCAGAGGTACAGTAGTAACAAATATCACTGTTATACAGATGAGGAACCTGAGGCATACAGCAGTGAAATGACTTTCTTGTGGCCACATAGATAATGAGGGAGAGCCCAGGTCTGCCTGTGAAGCATATTGAAAGGGCATATTGAAAGCCCTCTGTTGTGGCCATTTGCATAAATTAGAATATATCCTATTCTCTTGTATAAAGTATCCTATCATGCATGACATACATCTTTTAAAATTTAACATAAATTGTGGACATCTTTCCATGTCCACACAAATACATCTCATTCTTTTTGGATTATGTGATGACTAATGAATAAGTTTACTATAATTCATTTAACCAATTCCCTTTTGGTCGTCATTCTATTTGCGTGACATTTTTTGCTGTTGCCCAGGTTGCTGTAATGAACGTGATTTTATATTTTTGTCCATAGGTGGAAATGTTTCCTGTAGAATATATTTCTTAGGAGTGAAATGAAAAGGTCAAGGTTATGAACATTTTTTTTCATATTCTCTCCCTTTCCTCTCCTCTTCCTCCCTCCCTCTCTCTCTCCCTCCCCGCCCTCTCCTTCCTTCCTTCT
This sequence comes from Grampus griseus, assembly GCF_964374135.1. Taxonomy (NCBI): domain Eukaryota; kingdom Metazoa; phylum Chordata; class Mammalia; order Artiodactyla; family Delphinidae; genus Grampus; species Grampus griseus. The sequence continues at coordinate 25,720,334 of NC_139014.1, forward strand.
TATACCTCCTCCCTCCCCCCATCTTCCTCATTGACCAGAAGGGCTTTCCCCTTTTCTATGGAATGAGAATTCACATCATGTCCAGCATCTTCTCTCTGCTCAGAGCTCTAAGCCTTGTGTGTGTTAAAAGGCGCTTCTGAAATTTCGAAAAATTTTTCTCTTTTAGCAGAGCCTGTTGTTGTCTAATTCAACAAAGCCTAATTTGAAACTCACTGCCGAGCCCTGGCCCCTTTATTCCAGGCTGATGTGCCCTCCCCACGAAGCAAGGGCTGCCATTAACTCAATGAGTTGTGGGCGGGCAATGGGCAGCCAGAAACTAGGAAGAATTGGGAACAAAAGATACATTGAATCAACATCTCGGAGTAATATCATCTCATTACATCATGTACATTGTGAAAGCATTCTTTAAACTGTAAAGTTCTATTCAGATTGTGAACTTTTTTGCAATAGTAGACATTTTATAAATTACATAATTTTTTTTGCAATAGTAGACATTTTATAAATTACATAATTTGTTAAAGTGATAAAATGTAGATGGTACCTCGTAGGAAGGGCTCCGTTCATTCTTTGCTCCAGCCCCTTCCTAGTACCTGCTCCTGAGACTTAAGTTTTTTTTTTTTTTTTTTTAATTTATTTATTTATTTTTGCTGTGTTGCGTCTTCATTTCTGTGCCAGGGCTTTCCCTAGTTGTGGCGAGCGGGGCCCACTCTTCATTGCGGTGCGCGGGCCTCTCACTATCGCGGCCTCTCTTGTTGCAGAGCACAGGCTCCAGACGCGCAGGCTCAGTAGTTGTGGCTCATGGGCCTAGTTGCTCCGCGGCATGTGGGATCATCCCAGACCAGGGCTCGGACCCGTGTTCCCTGCATTAGCAGGCAGACTCTCAACCACTGCGCCACCAGGGAAGCCCTAAGTTTTTGATGTATCTTCGCTGGCAGGCTACTGTGAGATCCGGTGCTGGAAAAACTGGAACTGCGGAGCCAGGAAATGGTGCACGCAGAAGGGCTGTAGGAAAGTCTGCTCCAGCTCCTCCAGAGGAGGTAAGACAGGAGCCCCGCCTGATTCCCCAGCCAGCTGTGCCAGGGTTAGCCCTGCCTGGCCTTTCCAAAACTGTGCTGCTGATCAGAAATGGGACAGAAACCCATCAGTGTTCCTGGGGGCTCTTCCTCCACTCTTGCCCTTACAGGGGGAAAACAGGTGAGAGAGCCATGTGCCCAGCATGTCATTAATAAATACCCCTTAAAAAGACCTTTAATCATTTCCCTTTTTTTTCCTCCAAGTGAAGCTCATTATATAAAAGTCAGAAACTACTGATGAGCCTATATATGTGTATATATGTATATACTATGATTATGGTATGATCATTATATATATATATATGGTATGCTTATATAATCATAATATTTTGACTGTCTAGAAAATAATGAACACTTCCACAGCATTATACTTATTATCTGTATTTATATAAATATTAATGATATTTACTATTATTATATTTTTAACCCAGAAAAGCCATTCCATAAATACTTTTTTGTCACTTAAGTTTTGTTGGGAGCATCTTTCACTGTCAACACAATATATTTCATTTTACTTGATTTCACATATTTAATTATTAAATTTAATTAATTTAATTTACTGTATCCCACCATATAGAATATACTACATCACCTCAGTAAATCACCTTCTAGTGGACATTTCAGGTGGGATTTTGTTCTGTTATCTTGTTTACTGTTGCTATTCTAAGCAATACCTCAATGCTGGTTTTTCTCACTAGATTTTCTGTACCTCCTTATTATGCCTGAATGAAGAAACTGAGGTTTCTCGGGTTAAAGTGACTGTGAATTGCTTGTGGTTATAAAACCAGTGAGTGGCTAAGTCAAGATTGATGCCGGCTCCGTGCCTGGCAGAGTGGGAGGTGCAGGGCAGGGCTCCGGAGCCTTCAAATCCCACCTCTGCAGCTCACCAAAGTGGGGTTTAGGGCAAGTTACTTAACCTCGAGTTCCTCTGCTGCAACGTGGGTCAACACCTATTGCAGAGGGTATGGTGAGGACTGAATGTGCTCAAGTAGAGCATGTATTTGGCCCTGACCTTAGCACATAATTTTTTTTTTTTTTTTTTTTTTTTTTTTTGCGGTACGCGGGCCTCTCACTGCTGTGCCCTCTCCCGTTGTGGAACAGAGGGTCAGGACGCACAGGCTCAGCGGCCATGGCTCACGGTCCCAGCCGCTCCGCGGCATGTGGGATCTTCCCGGACCGGGCACGAACCCGTGTCCCCTGCATCGGCAGGCGGACTCCCAACCACTGTGCCACCAGGGAAGCCCTAGCACATAATTTTTAAAAAAAATTAATGGTAGGGAAAAGAACGGAGTAACAGGAAATACTGTTAAGTAGGAGGCAACACCACACGGGCTTAGGACTTTACTTCAAAACGTTGCTCTGTGGACACTGGGGAAATGTATGTAATATTTTTAACCCCCAGTTTCCTCATCAGGGAAACCCAGAAAATGTTATCTCCGTTACTACATCGTGTGAGGATTAAATGAAATATATGAATGTATATAGTACTGTCAGCCTTTTAAAAGAAAAAGGTAAGCAATGCAGCCAGCAAAATTGAGTTTATTCGAGAATAGCAGAGGAGTTGCAATTGGAGACAAGGAAAATGTGGCAAACCACCGGCAAGTCTGGAGAACAAAGGAGAGCGTGCTTTTACAGAGGACAGGAGGAAGTTGGGAGGGGTTGTTTCGTGCAGCAGTTCATTGGAGGAAAGTGAGAGTCTGAAGTGGTGGTAGCTTCTCATTGGCTGCAGGCGAGGGCGGCTCCTGGCCGGCGGCCAACAGGAAATCTTCCTCTTTCCTGCTGGAGGACGCAAGCTGCCATGAGTGGTACCTGCATGAGAGCCCTTCCTTCGTGGTTTCCTCGCTCCTATTTTGAGTTAGGTTTCCTTAACACGTTTTTCACAGTATAAACATCTGGAGAAGCAGATGTGCTCAGAAAACCAGTGACTCATTGCATGGGGCCGCCCTGTGGCAGAACTCATGGGAGCTGGGACAAACAAAAAGAATCTTAGCATCCACTCCTCCTCTGCCCTCTTTTCCTCCTAAACCTGGCTAATTTAATTCAGGTCACCCAGAAGAAAAAAATGAAATGAAAATCGGAAAAGGTGGGGCTTCCCTGGTGGCGCAGTGGTTGAGAGTCCGCCTGCCAATGTAGGGGACACGGGTTCGTGCCCCGGTCTGGGAAGATCCCACATGCCGCGGAGCGGCTGGGCCCGTGAGCCATGGCCGCTGAGCCTGCGCGTCCGGAGCCTGTGCTCCGCAAAGGGAGAGGCCACAACAGTGAGAGGCCCGCGTACCGCAAAAAAAAAAAAAAAAGAAAAGAAAATCGGAAAAGAACAGATGAGACTCTTAGCTTGGGCACATAGTTTGTTGGATATGATCAGCCTCTACTCTCAAATTATTTGTGTAAGAAACTCCACATTTCAAATGAGGAATCTATCCTGGAGAAGAAATAGATGCTACAGGAAGCCGGTGTTTGTGCACTGGCTCAACTGGCAGAGTTGTTGCAGAGATTATTTGTTCTTTTCTTCCTTTAACGTGAAAGCTCTGGAAATCTTACAGGAGATGAACTCATTCACGAAACAGTCCCACCAGACCAGAGAATAAGTGCATGCAGGGGTTATACCATCCTCAAGACAGGAGCCAGGAGCTGGAAACCTAGGGCCTGAACTCTCCTCCCATCAGGTCTGGGGACCTCTGACCAGAGCCCCAACCCAAGGACTCCCAGCCAGACTCACTGGGGGTGAGCTGGTGCCTACATTAGCTTGGTTTCCCAAAGCCACAGGGATGTCAGTCTCACTGTTGATCAATGGTGTCAGTTTCCCTGCAGGCTGCTGGGATTTGACACTTCCTTCTCTTGCTCTCTGCTTCTGGGGCACACAGCAGGGTGGCCCCAGTCCCCATCCCCTGAAAAGGCTTTGGTTGCACATTCTCTTTAATTTGGCTCACTCTTTCAGGGCACCATCCCCCCACCCCACAATCTTCCTAGCAACGTTTCTGCTCAATGCTCTGCACAGCTGGATAAGAAGAAAATTTGAGAAGTCCCCTAACAAGTTACACCCCCAATTGTTCCCCAAATTTGCCCTCAAGCAGTGCCCCAGACCAAACCTTTGCTCCCTCAGGCTGAATTTTTTCCTGCCCAATACGGTTTCTTTATATGTAAGTTGGTGATAATTAAGGTCTTGATACTGATACGTGACTCTAAAATCACAAGTAGCGAAATCAGTCAGGTCACTTAAAGAGGAGACATTCTTTTGAACCAAAAGGCCACTGGTTACAATGAGCACCTTGCAAGCACACCCTCAGCTTCACTGCCAAGGAAAGGACCAGGCTGTGCTTCTGCTGCAGTCAGGATGACAGAGGGACTTCATCCTGGATCCGGAGACTTTAATGGTTTCTTCACGTCACTCGGTTTCACAGTTTCAGTGACACAAGGTGGCTTTTGCTCAATGAGCCTTTGATCAATTACTCCTCTACCTTTCCAAGTATGTGGTACCTTCATCCCTCTAATCCCAAGGAAGGGAAGAGGAGGCAATAGAGTTAGCCACGTGGTGGACTTGAGCCACTGGAAACCCCTGGTGTTGGCTGCTGGCAGTGCATCTGTGATGGTGTCACAAACAGCAAGAGACCTCAGGAGGCACCAGGGTTTGGGAGGCTGAGAACCAGCACCATTTCCTTGGTGAGAGAGGCCTGAACTGGGAACCATGTAGGTAGAATGCCACCCTGTACACCTAGGAGAGGAAAGCCATCTTTGTAGGTGCAGTGGTGGTCAGCATGGAAAAGGTTACACCGGTCTGCAACAGATGCCTGGGAGGTCAGGGATGAGCATAGTTCCTCAAGTGTTTGTTTGTTTTAAATTACTTAATTAATTTGGCTGCGTTGTGTCTTCGTTGTGGCACACGGGATCTTTAGTTGTGGCATGCGGATCTTTAGTTGTGGCATGCAAACTCTTAACTGTGGCATGAGGGATCTAGTTCCCTGAGCAGAGATCGAACCCAGGCCCCCTGCATTGGAAGCGCAGAGTCTTAACCACTGGACCACCAGGGAAGCCCTGTTCCTCAAGTGTTTATGGGTTCCTACCCTGAAGGCTGACCATTAACCTCCCCCGCCCCCCAAAAAAGTCATTGTGCCTCCCAAAAGACACATTGGACCCTCAGGCATATGAGGCCCCAGCAGAACCAATCCAAGAAGCCACGAGGGCATATGTGTCTGTTGGGGAATCACAGAGAAGGTATTGATTCAATATGGACTTTGGGGCCAGGTCCTCCCGGGTTCCAACCCCAGAACCACCGCTCACAAGCCCGGACCGTGGGCGAGTCATTTATGTTCTCTGAGCTCCTATTTCCTCATTTCTTAAATGGGAACGATACATAGCTCAACAACTCTTTCTTGTGTGTGCAACTGTCACACATAGGAATTGCTCTGTGAGTATGAAAATCCTTCCTCTGTTTTCCTGCTCATCAACAGCTTTGGCCAAAAAGCTGAAGCTCATTTCTCTGAATTTTCTTTATTTTCTTAATATATGTTCCTTTGTTTGTTAAAGTTACACATTTCTTGCCAAAATTAAAATGTCATAGACTAAACAAAAAGGGCTAAATCTGCCTACAGTTCTATCCCCTTTGAATAATCACCATTGATTGTTGGGTAAACATTATTTCAATGTCCTCTATGAATATGCTAATATATACTTATTTTTATATGTCCTGTTTCATTCTCCATTACACTGTGTGATACATGCCATGTATAAGTGGGTCCATTGCCTAATCTCCGCCATGTGTATGGTAGCTTCCAGATACCCACACCTAAGGCTTCTTCGTGTTCACTGAGGCTTTTATTCTTTTTCTTTAATTTTTTATTTTATATTGGAGTATAGGTGATTAACAATGTTGTGTTAGTTTCAGATGTACAGCAAAGTGATTCAGTTATACATATACATGTATCTATTCTTTTTCATATTCTTTTCCCATTTAGGTTTTTACATAATATTGAGCAGAGTTCCCTGTGCTATACAGTAGGTCCTTGTTGGTTATCCTTTTCAAATATAGCAGTGTGTACATGTCAATCCCAAATTCCCTAACTATCCCTTCCCTCCACCCTTCCCCCACTGGTAACCATAAATTCATTCTCTAAGTCTGTGAGTCCATTTCTGTTTTGTAAATACGTTTATTTGTATCATTTCTTTTTAGATTCCACATAAAAGCAATATCATATGATATTTGTCTTTCTCTGTCTGACTTACTTCACTCAGTATGACAATCTCTATGTCCATCCATGTTGCTGCAAATGGCATTTCACTGTTTTTAATGGCTGAGTAATATTCCATTGTATATATGTGCCACATCTTCTTTATCCATTCCTCTGTCGATGGACGTTTAGGTTGCTTCCATGTCTTGGGTATTATAAACAGTGCTGCAATGAACATTGGGGTACATGTATCATTTCGGACCATGTTTTTCTCCCGATATATGCCCAGTAGTGGGATTGCTGGGTCGTGTGGTAGTTCTATTTTTAGTTTTTTGAGGAACCTCCACACTGTTCTCCACAGCAGCTGTACCAATTTACATTTCCACCAACTAACTGAGCCTTTTCTGATGTTAGAAATCTGTATGGAGCGCTGCCGAGGAGACTGGGACTGTGGAGCTGGAGAACAATGTATCAAGAGGGGATGTAGTCGAGTCTGCTCTTCAGTCCAGGACCCAGGTAAGAGCACACAGCCCTGCCCAGGTCCCCAAACCCTGCACAACACAGAGACTGTGTACTTAGCTCTGCCCAGACTTCCCTTCCTTAGACGGTAAATTTCCAGGGTCTCTGCTTTCAGGCTTGTCCTTCCAGAGGGAAAAGCATGTCACAGACCTGTGTGTCCTGACTTTTTGAGCACAGAAACTTCTTCTTTTATTTTGTTACACAACTAATAATGTTCATTATAAAAAAAACTCAGAAATACTACTAATTAAAAAGATAAATTATCCAATGGATAATAATTATCCACTGGATAATTTATTATCCATAAATTATCCCATTACCCAGATAACCATGTTAACCTTTAAAATAAAAGCTTCCATGTTTCATACACACACAGATATATTTTTTCAGCTTTAACAAGGAATAAATGTTTGTTTTGTGGTTACTGCATGTCTGGAACTGTGCTGAGTGCTGGGAGATAGTTAAGGAGAAGTCTTCGTCCTTAAAGATCTCATAGTAACAGAGATATAAACAAACAAACAAAAATCCAGGATATATGATTTTTACAGATATGGTGTTGCAGCCCATCCCTGATCAATAAACACAATTCTATCACACATTTTAAAAAGCTTCATTGTTTTCCAGTATGATATGCCTTCTTTCCATGCCTTCTTCTACTATTATAGAATTAGATAATTATCATTTTGAGTTACTTTTTAATAACAAGGACAAGATAAATGTCCTTGAGCTAAATCATATTTCTTAGCATAAATTCCTAAAAGTAGAATGGCCAAATTACATTTGAAAGCTTTTGATATAGATTGCTATATTGCCTCATGAAGACACCTTTCAACACCAAAAAAGCTATAGCCTCACTCCACATATTTGTAATTTAACAGACAAACATCTACTCGCATTGTGTATGTATATATCTGTGTTATTGATGTGTTTGTACTTACATTTGTAAAAGCCAAGAGAAGATTCCAGAAGGAGCTACAGGAAATAGTAGATATCTCCTGGGAAATGGGCTGGTTGGGTTGAGGGAAAGAGAAACTTCCTTTTTACTTAATATAGTTGAGTATTTTTTGTTTTAAAAATAAAAACATACTACTTTTCATATAGTGCAAAATAGGTAGATAGCTTGTCTATATTTTTTGAATTGGATAAACAAACAAACAAAACTTCTCACAGCCCTCCCCTGTTATCCTGTCAGGCTTAACAGTTTTCAGCTGAATTTTTTCTACGAGTAGATTGTGTGGAGGAATGCCGAGGACCCTGGGACTGCGCTGTAGGGAGCTGGTGTGTCAACAACGGATGTGGCCATGTCTGCATACCCTTAGGAAACTCAGGTTAGCGCTGCAAGCCCAGCTGTCCATGTCCCTGACTAACTGAATGCTTAGCCCTGCCAGGACAATGGCTCTTAGGCCAGCTGCACAGAGAGAGAGGAGGCGGCTATACTGGGGCCACTACTAACCTCTGGGAGAATTAGAAAAGAATAGAATTCTTCCAAGTCTAGAAGACCATGAAGACAGATTAATAATATCTTGCTTTAGAAGTATTTGTAAACTTGAAAAAGCTGGAAATACTCTTAAAACAGAAATGAAATAACGTTAAGGTACCAAATTATTCTTCAACAAGGTCTGGAAAGAACACGGTTATGAACAAGTTAGCTGATCTCTCACACCCAAACACACGTCCACACCGGTGTGAAACACACAGGTCCATTCATTCAGTCCACCAGCATGTACGTCTGCCCAGGCGGATTCTTGCCAGCCATGGCTGGCTGGTACTCTTTCCCCACAGAACCTTCAACTCCCTAGGATTGATCCTTCAAGCCTAGGATTGATCTTCGCTGCTGTAAGTTTGGTGGGTGCATCAAAGTGGCCTGGGAGTGACTTCCCTGGTGGTCCAGCGGTTAAGACTGCAAGCTTCCAATGCAGGGGGCCCAGGTTCGATCCCTGGTTGGAGAACTAAGATCCCACATGCTGCATGGCACAGCCAAAAAAACAAACAAAAACCAAAGTGGTCTGGGAACTAGGGAGGCTGTAGAGTTAAGACTGGGTGTATCATCCAGGGAACAGCTTGCTAACACACCTCTACATGGTCTCAGGATCAAGGACCACACTTAGATGTTTTGGGGTCGGGGGGAGACAGAGGTGTATGTAAGGAAATCCCACAGATGAAGGAGATCTCTGCCCAACATGGAATAGAGAATTGTCAACCACCATTTCACTTGATTCACAAGAGTGATATCCAGCCTGCATTTTCCATGTTAGTCAGTCTACCTTAACTCAATAGGGTAGACTGTTTTGGGGGGTGATATATAGCAGGGGTTCTCCCATATCAACACACATAAGAATGACCTTGTGAGGGGTACTTCCTTGGTGGTCCAGTGGTTGAGAATCCATCTTGCAATGCAGGGGACACCGGTTCGATCCCTGGTCGGGGAACTAAGATCCCACATGTCACGGGGCAACTAAGCCTGCGCGCCACAACTACGGAGCCCACACACCACAGCTAGAGAGAAGCCCACGCACCGCAACGAACGATCCCGTGTGCTGCAACTAAGACCCAATGCAGCCAAAAATAAATAAATAATAAATATATATTTTTAAATGAATGACCGGGGGGAAGGCTTGTTAAATCCAGATTGTTGTGCCCCAACCCTAGAGTTTCTGTTTCAGTAGGTCTGGGGTGGGGCCCAAGAATCTGAATTTCTAACAAGCTCCCAGGGGATGCTGATTCTGCTGGGTCAGGGGACCCATTTTGAGTAGGACTAGATACTGGATTGGGGATCTTAGTTCCCTGACCAGGGATGGAACCCGGGTCACAGCAGTGAAAGCGCCACGTCCTAACCACTGGACCAGCAGGGAACTCCCTTTAAACAAAACAAAAACAAAAACAAAAAACTTGAAACCTGGTCTTTTGTCTTTTATCTACTATTTCTTTCCAAATGCAGTCATCAGAGCCCTATACCAGAAGTAAGGCTGGTGGTGGTGTTAGTACCCAGTCTGATTTTTCACACTGTGGGACTCAGTGTTCATTGGCGCCTGAAGGCACATAGAATTGGTGAGAAGTTGTTTCTGTTTGTGATCTGGGATTTAATTATCTAGTTTCAGCTGGAACAAAAAGGAGGGGGTTAATGGCAAAGCTCTCTCCTCTTCTCCCAGGATGCTGCAGCTGCTGGTCATCAGTGTGTTTTCCCACACACAAAACAGTACTGTGTGCCTCCAAGGTTTAGAAGGGGGAAAGATTGGGGGCATCCAGAAGGGAAGAGGCTAAAGGTCCATCAGGGAGTGAGACACTTCAGCTCGCTCGCGCTCAGCACTGGGTCCCACTCCCTTCTACAGAGCCAGCCTGGGTTCTGGCAAGACTGTTTTGTTTTTCAGCTGAAGAGAGACCTGGAGCTTGTCCACAGCTGGCACCAGGATTGATTGGAGCTTGTGTTGAAATGTGCTCAGGGGATGAATCCTGTCCCCTGGGACAAAAATGCTGCAGCCATGGTTGTGGACACTCTTGTCAACCCGCTGTTTGAGCCGTGAGTATAAGATAGAGAGCTGCTTAAGGGGAGGATGAGTCCCTGCTGGCCTTTGCCAGCCCAGAAGGGACCCCGGCTGCCCCTCTGCTCACTGAAGTCCGGGTGACTTGTGGAGAAAGCTGGTTGGTAGCAAAGAGCAGGAATTTCTGGAAAGTGACATAATTACCTTTGTATTTTAGGAGGAGGACTTCACTATCCGTTCGGATGATAATTGAACCTTGGCCTCCTTCAGTAACTGTTCCCAAACGTCATCTTTATTCTAAGAGCTGTGCTTTCTTACCGACCCCAGGATCACAGGATGTGGATCTAAAATAGCTTGGTTTAAGTGTTGAATTGTGGCAATTGAGGACTCATGGGGTGACTGCTTTCAAAATTATCTTTCTTCTTAATAAAATGATTTCTGTAGCATTATCAAACCTGAGTCATTATTTCTATGTAAGATTTCTAGTTCACTGACATTAGTACCTCTACCTCCAACAAGTATTTAACCCCAATCTATGGACCCTCTCTCTTTTTCATCATCCATCACCATTCATGTCCTCTGTTTCTTCCTCAGCCTTTTCCCTGAGACCAGCCCAGGCACTCAACACTGCCTGGAAATCTAACCACACTTCCCCCAGAAAATTCACTCTCCCAACAACCAAGATTTCCACTTATCTTTCTTCAGCTCCCCATCTCATCTACCTCTCACTCCAACTTCCACCATTCAGGTCTCACCGTCTATCTCATCTATCCTTCATTAGGAAAAGAACTGCACGTTTGCAAAAATGTCCTCCTCTTCTATCCCCATATATGTGTATCCATTTACTCTGCTTTATCTCCAGTAATAATGGGAAAAAAATGCTCGCTACTCCTATTTAAGTCCAACCCCTCCACTAACATTCTTCTTTTCTAATGAAAGACTTCTCTAGTTATTATCTCCAGTACCGTAGACATCTCCCTTACTACTGGATCCCCCCCTTGTCACACACCTATGCCTTGACTCCATATTTCAATCCAGCTACCATCCACTCCACAGCTGAAACTCCAACTATCATTGTCTGTCTATATTTGCTTCTCTACTTCCTTATCACTGTTTCCATCCCCTATTCTCTCCTCCAAGGGCACGTCTCCCTCTTCCCTCTGATTGGTTCCAACCCCCATCTCATCTCACTCCAGGACTCCAACCAAGCTTCCTGTGGTCTACCACACACACTCTGAAACTTGGATAATGCCACTCACGTAGTCTGAACATCACCTACTCCTGGGACCGTCTGAGCAGGGCACAAGGAATGGAGAGCTAGCATGCCCCCCAAACGAATCATCTCAGGACTTAGTAAAGTAGCAGAGAGCCTATTGGGCCCCCAGTCTGGAGGATGATGCCCAAAGGAGTGACAACTAGATTGTGGTTCTTTTCTTGGTACCAAATGCTCCATAGAGGTTGTAAAGAATAGCCTCTTACTTTTAGGAGTTTCAAACCCAACCGAGAGTAAGGAAACATTTAAAGGAGAAGGAAAATATTTTATTTGATACATTTTTCAGTTTTAGATATTTCCCCTGCATTATTTCCTTATCCTTACGACAGCCCTGAGTTGAGAATGCTGAGCCTCTAACTCTTGATGAAGAAACATAGGTTAATTGTCAAGGCCATGTGGCCAGGAGGTAGTAGAACCTGCATTTAAATCCAGATTGTAGTGGCTCCAAAACTCTCTCTTTTTCTTATACTATACGACCTCCAAAAATAAAAATGCAGGATGCATATTTATCTGCAAATTTAATTCCAGCCAACCACTTTGAAAGCTGTCGTACTCCCCACCCTCCCACAGTGGGAAGCCCTCATAGTGTTGGGGCCTTAGGAATTGACACTGCAGGGTTTCCTAACACTTGGTTAGTGACTTGTTACAGGATCTGTGTTAACATTTGGACGACCAAGCACTTGAAAGACCTGGATCAATTACACAGTCTCTGTGCCAAGCTAATTAGTCCCTAACAGAGAGGCTATGCGTGCTGGGTCCTCCTGAAACTTTGAGAGGTAAAGAGGGAACCTCTAAGGTTGGGTTGTGAGAATAGCACCATCTCACCTGACCGTGGATTGCAATGTTCCTGGAGTCTAAAGTCTACATGAGATGCCTGGGGAAGCAGTGCTTTCTGGCTGGTACATTTGGATCCGTGCAATGGAAAGTCACTGGTGGCCCAAAAATCTGTACTTATTTCCAGCTGGTCCAACTCCAAAATATTTGTCTACATTACCCTTTTTCTCCTCTTCACTGAACTTCACTTTCTCAATATCATGCTGAAATCCCAGGGCTCACAAATATTCCCTCTCCTATGCCAATAAAATGCACAATAGGGTCACCCCAAAGTCGTTGAGCCTCACAGCCTATAAGGAAGGAATGAAATCACATCTGAATTATAGCATAGGCTGGTACTTCTTAAATGCAAGAAGAATGTCGTATTCCATAACGGCTGCACTATCACCGCTATTCAGGAAAAATAATAGTGACTTTAAGAAACTGGAATTCCCCCCCCCAAAATAGCCCTTCTCTTTAGCAGTGGAGTGCGTGTGTGTGTGTGTGTGTGTGTGTGTGTGTCGGATGGTTGGGGGGAGGTGCAGGGGGTGGTTAGGGGCAAGAGATTAAATGGATTTGTCAAGAGTTTTGTGACTAGGGAAGTTCCCTGGTGGCCTAGTGGTTAGGATTTGGTGCTTTCACTGCAGAGGCCTGGGTTTGATCCCTGGTCAGGGAACCATCCCACGTGTCATGTGGCCAAAATACGAAAAAAGAAAGAGAGAGAGAGTGATGTGACTAGAGTTCACATTGTATTAATTAGCTGCCGCAACCAATAAATCCCCAAATCTTACTGGCTTAACTCAGTTATGGTTTATTCCTCCCTGGTGTGAAATCCAAAATGGGTATTCTTGAACTGCAGGCAGATTTCCTCCAAGTGGTAATTTGGTAAATGGGCTCCTTCCATATTGTGGTTTCATCAACCTCAACGTTTGGCTTCCAGGATCACTTGCCTAAGTGCTTCGGGCTAACAATAGGAAGAAGAGGATGGATGGCATGGGTTTGGGGTGGGGAGGGGAGTTAAGGGCTTTGCCCCAGAAGTGGGGCACATCACCTCCGCTCACATTGCCTGGAATTCAGTCACATGGCCATGGCCAGCTGCAAGGAAAGCTGGGAGCTGTAATCTACTGTGTTCCTAGGAAGAAGAAATGAGTTTGGTAAAGTCATTCACCCAGTAAGTCTGACGCTCATGGGTTGAGTAGGCCTATCCTAGTGGTCAGATAGAGCCATCCTTGTAAAATAAAAGTTCTTCCAAACAGTTTTACAAAAGGAAAAATGAAAACTTATACAAAAAGCTGGATCCACATTTCTGAGAACCTGTAATAAAGGGAGGTCTGAGGATTCTGTACAAGGTAGAAGGAGGGAAAAAAGCTATGATACTCAGAAATGGGGTTTTCCTTCCATCTGAACATGACAGGAGGCTTATTTACCCAAGGGAATTTCTACTTGTTAGCAGTTCAAGTAGTGTGACCCAGTGAGGAATTCTAGAGAGTTCCATGGAGGCTAGGGGGAGAAGACGAGAGGGTACCAGTGCCCATTCTTAGATCAAGCCTTGAGTCCTGTAATATTAATATTTGGGTCTAGAATATAGTGAGTGGGAATGTGTAACGAAAAGGCATAAACAGTGTGGGATGGACGAGAGAGCTTAGGATTTGGAGTCAGAAAGACTCGGGTAATTAAGAAGATGTGTGAACCTGGGGAAGTTATTATCTCCCCATGTATGAAATGGAGATAAACTCTGAGAGTATTTTTGATCTTTAAAAGGAGTGGAGATAATGTGTGTGTGTGTGTGTGTGTGTGTGTATAGAAATAATTATATGTATATATTATAGGTAGAATTATATTATTCAATATACAATATAATTATATATATATTATTCAAAATACATGTATGTGTATTAGTGTATGTGTGTGTTTATAAAACCTGGCACATAGAAATGCCCAATAAATACCAGGTCCCTTGGTTTCTACCTCCTTTCTCTCTGTCACTCAGAGTGGCCTCCGTTCTTTAGTAGTTTTGAATATTAGGTGGAACAAGCTATTTCTTTTGGCTCAGAGAGCTTATATGAAAATACAACATTACTCAATGCTAACCTCAGGCCAATATCATCCAGAAAGGTCAGCTGCCTATCAGGGATTACGCTTGCAATTACCTGTGTTTTGATCCAGGTTCCACACGCTGCAGAGCTCACAGAGGATGATTGTAACCCGTACCCTAACACGTACGCTAACCCTAAACCGTTGTCGTACACTAACATGTACCCTACACCGTACCCGTTCCCTAACCCTAACCCTAACCGTAACCCTTACCCGAAGCCTTACCCTAACCTGTACCCTAATCCTAACCCGTACACTAACACTAACCCGTACCCTAACACGTACGCTAACCCAAAACCATTGTCGTACAATAATATGTACCCTACACCGTACCCGTTCCCTAATCCTAACCTTAACCCTAACCGTAACCCTTACCCGAAGCCTTACCCTAACCCGTATCCTAACCCTAACCCGTACACTAACCCTAACCCGTACCCTAACACGTACGCTAACCCTAAACCGTTGTCATACCCTAACCTGTACCCTAAACCGTACCCGTTCCCTAACCCTAACCCTAACACTTACCCTAAGCCTTACCCTAACCCGTACCCTAATCCTAACCCGTACACTAACACTAACCCATATCCTAACAGGTACCCTAACCCTAACCCGGTGTCATAGCCTAAACTTTACCCTAAACCGTACCCGTTCCCTTACCCTAACCCTAACCCTTACCCAAAGCCTTACCCTAACCCGTACCCTAATCCTAACCCGTACACTAACACTAACCCATACCCTAACACATACCCTAACCGTAACCCACTGTCGTACCCTAACACTTTCCCTAAACCGTACCCATTCCCTAACCCTTACCCTATCCCTAACCCTAATCCTTACCCTAAGCCAACATCACTAATTATTAGAGAATTGCAAATCAAAACTACAATGAGGTATCACCTCGCACCTGTTAGAATTGGCATCATCAGGAAATCTACAAACAACAAATGCTGGAGAGGGTGTGGATAAAAGGAACCCTCTTCCACTATTGGTGGGAATGTAAATTGATACAGTCACTATGGAGAACATTATGGAGGTTCCTTAAAAAACTAAAAATAGAATTACCATATGATCCAGCAATCCCACTACTGGACATATACCCAGAGAAAACCATAAATCGAAAGGACACATTCACCACAATATTCTTTGCAGCACTATTTACAATAGCCAGGTAATGGAAGCAACCTAAATGCCCAGAGACAGACGAATGGATAAAGATGTGGTACATATATACAATGGAATATTACTCAGCCATAAAATGCAATGAAATTGGGTCATTTGTAGAGACGTCGATGGATCTAGAGACTGTTCTACAGAGTGAAGTAAGTCAGAAAGAGGAAAACAAATATTGTATATTAATGCATATATGTGGAACCTAGAAAAATGGTACAAATGAACCAGTTTGCAGGGCAGAAATAGAGACACAGATGTAGAGAACAAACGTATGGACACCGAGAGGGTAAAGCCGTGGGGGGGGGGGGGGGGGGTGGTGGTGGGAGGAGTTGGGAGATTGGGATTGACATGTATACATTTATATGTATAAAATAGATAACCAATAAGAGCCTGCTGTATAGAAAAATAAATAAAATTAAATTTAAAATTTTTAAAAATAAATAAAATTTAAAAAAACAGAAAAGAGTTATTCCCTTCACATAAATGTATTTATATGAATGAATTATTTCCATGCTTATATCTATAAATACAAAAAAGAGGAATAAAATCTACCTTGAACCAAAAAAGAAAAAAAAAAAAAGAACCCACCAGTTATACAGAGGAAAACCCTATCAGGGTACTTGCTCCAGTGGTAAACAATTCTGAAGTTGGTCAGAGGTGGGGAATCGTCTCCCATGCAGCCAGCAGCCCCCCACCCCCACCCCACGGCAAGGAGAGTCCTCATTGCAAAGCTAGGGGGCCATGCCGAGGCGTCTGTGAGTAAACATGAGCTGAGCCCCAGGCCAGCTGCTGCTGAACTGTTCCCACCCTTCCCAGGTAAAACACCTGAATATGTACAAGGACTTGAAAGCCTACAGGAAGGGCCATGGAGCCACACCAGCAACAGCACGCCTGCCGACTTGGTGCCTGCAGGCCAGCCAGGATTGTCCTGGCCCCGGGCGCTCTTCTGGAATCTTTCCATTTCCCTGCCTGAGATACCCCTCTTGTCCAGGTCCCCACTGCTTTTTTCTTTCCTCACCTGTGCCCGGGGAGAAATTCCAGCGGCAGTTATGGGTGACACATCCTCTTCTTTAGCAGGTGGCAGCCTGGCAACTCCTGCAGAAAGTCCAGCAGAGCCCCACTCACACCGGGCCACCCACAAAGGCATAGCCCCTCACTCCCACCCATCAGCCCAGCCCCGACACGGCTGACGGGGCAGAGAATATGGCGTCAGGCACAGCTGCAGGGGCTCTTACTGCCTGGAGCGGTGTTTATATTGATCTCAACCCAGGCACACCTGGGGAGGGCTGGCCCGCACGGTCAGGCTGCGCAGGTCAGCCAATCCTCACCCCTCAGGGGCTCACAGTTGCAGAAAATGGACCTTGCTGAACCGGCCAGGTCCAAGGAACAGGTGTGGGCTCCTGAGAGTCAGGATAGACAAGGGGCTGCAGCTCTGGCTTGTTTTCTAATCATTTTATCTGGCCCATGAGTGGGAGACAACTTCAAGAAGACCCTCTCCTAATGACAGGAACCCAGGAATCAGGGAGAGGAGGGGTGGTGGGTGGAGACAGAGGCCTGGTGCCCCAGCTGCAGTGGAAGTCTCTGGAAGGCCAGGCAGAGGGTGGCCGCACAGGGGAAGAGCGCATCTCTGCCCATCTGCATTGTCATCAAAGGAGACGCCACTCAGCAGCGTGATGTGCGTGCGGGGGTGGGGCGTGTGGGGAGAGGGGCGCATCCTCCTCCACATGCTCAACACAGAGCTGCCGGGGCTGCCCTCAGAACTCGCAAGGTGGGCTTCCTTTGTGGCGCAGTGGTTAAGAATTCGCCTGCCAATGCAGGGGACACGGGTTCGAGCCCTGGTCTGGGAAGATCCCACATGCCGTGGAGCAACTAAGCCCGTGCACCACAACTGCTGAGCCCGCGTGCCACAACTACTGAAGCCCACGCGCCTAGAGCCTGTGCTCTGCAACAAGAAAGGGCACCGCGATGAAAAGGCTACAACGAAGAGTAGCCCCTGCTCTCCGCAACTAGAGAAAGCCCGCGCGCAGCAACAAAGACCCAAAGCAGCCAAAAAAAAAAAAAAAAAAAAAACTCGCAAGGCGATTGGAGAGTCCTGTCAGCAACTACCTGTTACTGTCAGGAGGAGGAAGTCAGGACCCGGTACAAAGACAAGAAGGGGAAGGGAGTGGGAAAGTCGGGGGCATGAGACATCGTATACGAAGAAAAAACGCAAGCAGACATCTCAAGTGCCACCTCTGCATCTGCTCACACGCTCAGCCTCCAGCTACACTCCCCACACTTCTCACCAGCCTCCTATGCTCCTGCATACACCCGTACTCACCACGGTGTCTTGCTGGGCACATAATGAATGCCCAATAATACAGAGTTCCTTTCATTTAAAGGAGAAGCATCCTTTAAATATCACAACTGCAGAGCCTGCGTGCCACAACCACTGAGCCCACATGGTACAACTACTGAAGCCTGCATGCCTAGAGCCCGTGCTCTGCAACAAGAGAAGCCACTGCAATGAGAAGGCCACACGCCGCAGCGAAGAGTAGCCCTCGCTCTCCGCAAGTAGAGAAAGCCCGAGCACAGCAACAAAGACCTAATGCAGCCAAAAACAAATAAAATAAATTAATTAATTTTTTTAAAAAAACTCATTCATCTGTGCCACCGAGAGGAATCAAAATTATTTTCTAAGAATTTGGACCTAACCTGATAGTAACGTGTTCTAGAGAAGAACACTACTTTTGGAGTTTGAGCTTGGCTCTGCCTTTTAACTGTCATCTGGGGTACGTTACTAAATCTCTCTGTGACTTAGTTTTCTCATCTGTAAAATGGCAATAATCCTGTCTGTATTGGAAACAATGTTGTGTGTCTTCCTAATTACAATTGCTCCCTGAATACCACCGCAACACACACACACGCTCACACACATACACCCTTACACAAACACACACACAGAGCCCTCAACAGCTTTGTTTGTATTGTCAGTTTGGGGGGTGCGGGTGACATCTGACTCAAACCAGGCCAAGAAGATTCTCTCCTCTGGCATTTTAAATTTGTGATTGGGAAAATCTAGTACTTTCTGGACTCATCTTGAACTTGAGGGCTCAGGGGAGGTAACATTCCCCCTACCATATGGTTTGAAAAACAGAGGAAGATGGTCAGCAGAGAAAGAAAGATGAAGTAGATGTGAAAGTGAAGCAGAGGACTTCCCTGGTGGCTCAGTGATTAAGAATCCACCTGCCAATGCAGGGGACACGGGTTCGAGCCCTGGTCCGGGAACATCCCACATGCTGCAGACAACTAAGCCCATGTGCCACAACTATTGAGCCTGCGCTCTAGAGCCCGCGAGCCACAACTACTGAAGCCCGCATGCCTAGAGCCCGTGCTCTGCAACAAGAGAAGCCACCACAATGAGAAGCCCGCGCACCGCAGCAAAGAGTAGCCCCCGCTCGCCGCAACCAGAGGAAGCCCACGCACAGCAACGAAGACCCAACGCAGCCAAAAATAAATTAATTAATTTAAATAAATAATAATTTTTTTAAAAAAGAAAGTGAAGCAGAAATGACACCCTTGCATTTTCATACTAAATTCCCTCTTTTAGCAATCAGACTCCTAACCAACAGACCACCTCACAGCCTTGTTAGGATTAAGTGTGAGGAGGTCGGTAAAGAACCTAGCCTGGAATGAAGCCAGTGCTCACTAAATGGCATTTGGGAGTTGTTATGCCCTTCACTCACATCTGGGGTGGGCTTCAATTCAGATTACCGGTCTTGGTGAGATTTTTTTTGTCACAAGACAAAATTTTCTTTAGGCTTTATAAAACTATAAGACTTAAATGTCTACTTAGCTGGCAGCACCAAATAACTGCATGCCAAGGTAAATCCAGGGAAGACGAGGGCCTCATTACCAAGGCTCTGAAGGCCCCACTCAGCTTCGAGTAACCAAAAGGACAAACTAAGGGAACCAGCTTAGGGAACCAGCAAAAGAGTACCCAAAATAAAATCAGAAAAGAGGACATCTAAAAGGAAATGAATTTAATTTTGACATACCTTTGAGTTTTGTGCAATTTAAACTTTTTTGTAGCATTTTAAAATATTTGGAATTACATATGGATTGATATTCTTGTCAGCGTTCAGCATCTCTAAAAGTTTCTTTCTGGCTCTTACCCTGTTACGGAAATTAGACAGCAACCAATCTCAGCGTTGGGATAGGCAGGATCGAGTTAAGGTAGTTTGCAAAATTACATAATGAATAACCCATAAATGTACTCCTTAACCCACCTAGGGGTATTAGCACTTTGTGAGGTCAGTTGTTTGCCCAAAGGACCTCTAACTGGTGCATTTCAGGAACTGTGACAAATGGAGCATAACAGGGCAGCTCTCTTCCTGTAGCCCCAGAATTAGGAACCAGGGGCCCTGGGGAAACGTCAAGTACTGCGCTTTGTAAAGAGAAGTCAACCAGCTCCCCAGGGCCTTATTAAGAGGTTACAAACTGGTCCTGCCATTACCAACCAGCCCAGTCGTCCTCATCTCACATTAAGATAGACATTGTATGAAACACAGTTTTGATGGCCAGAATTCATACATGCCTCTCCCCCATCTCTGCTGCTACTGGGGAGGGAAGAGGGCCTATCCTTCCAGAAAACCAAGGGGAGCACTTGTTTCAGAGAATCACTCCCCTAGTGTAGGAGTGTGTACAAGAAGGGGGGAAATGAAATTCACTGCCTAGCTGGTTGGTTACTGCAGTCGCACCCCACCCCCACCCCAGTGCTTCATGATGGGAGACATTCTGGAAGAGTTTAACACGTATATCAGGAAATTGGGTCTTCAGAAATGAAGGTGGATAAGAAGAGGTGGAACTCCATCCCAAGACAATTACATGTATCATACAGGCAAAGGCCACCACGTCTGCCTGGTGCCCAGGAGTAGAAAGAATCAGACCAAGCCAGAAGGAGACTAGAGTCGCCTCCTTACCACCAGCAGGTGACCTAAGAGCACCCTTGCTGCCTCTCCTACTGCCTCTCCCTGCCCTCTAGACCAGAGGTGTCAGGGCCCAGAACAAGGAGGGGTGAAGTGAAAGAGCAGGCTGTACCTCCACCAGCTAGCGCCCAGTTCCTACATTGTAAGCACTGTAAGGACATATTCCTCATGCCCAGCATGTGCCTGGCCCAGAGAAGACATCTGATACTTGTGTTGAAAAAGGAATGAGTGAATGAAAGTATCCCAATTCACCTTCTTTCTCAGTTGCTCACTGCTTTCCTGGTTTAGGAGTCATATTTGTCAGTCAGAGGAGGGTGTTCCCTTGGCTCAGAGACTTGCTTAGGTAACAATGTGGCATAACCCGAAGTATACATGGTGTGTGTTCTCCGAACATGTCAGCTTCTGGGCGGGGCTTAGGCTCCCACAGACTCTAGCCCCACCCTTGGCATTTCATCCCAGCTCAGGGGGCAGAAGAGGATAAATTTCAGCTGTTCTCAGCCCTGCTGCATCTTTACCAAAGACCTCCGACAGCAGCATGAATTGGGGAGGCTTCCTCCTCCTTGTGACCCTAATTGCCCTCAGCTCAGAGGTACAGGAGCTTCAGGCTGCCATGAGACCCTTGAAACTTCTGGGTAAGTCCATGCAGAAGGTAGCCCCGTCCTTTTTTGTATGAGGGAGCCAGAAAGTAAGCCATCGGGGACCAGTGGGTGCAGGGGCAGGAGGGGAAGAAAGGAGAGACGGGAAGATATTCCTGTCAAGGAGCCATTGCAGGGACCCACCTTGACTGTAGAATCTCTCTGCTTCTGCTTTTACTTTCTCCCCTCCTTTCCCCGGGTCACCCCTCCATCTAGACTCTCCAAAAGGGGAGCCTTCTGCACCCTCATCAGCCACCCTCCATCTCCCTGGCGTCTCTCTCTCCACCAGTTTCTTTGTCTCTTGCTGCAAATAAATTGGATCGCCTAGAGAAAACATTTTCTTAAATATGTGAACCATGAATCATCCCAATCTCTTTTTTTCCTTTTACCACCAACATTCTCAAAGGGGTAACCTTCATTCTCCCCTTTCTTCCCCATAACTCATTCCTTAATCCCTTGAAGACTGACTGTAGTCTCCATTGCTGTCCCCATCGCTCTCCCAGATCTTCTTGACAAATCACTTGACTCTCTTCAGTAGCCAGAGTCTTTAACCTCTGCAGCATCTGACATTGTTTGTCACTCCATCAATCCTCCAACTTTCTTCTCTCTTACATTATCGTCACTATCTTCTTCTCCCTAAATGTCATTGGATTCAACTCTAACTTGTCTCTTCTTTGTTCTCCTTGCACTACATTAAATCGGTTCCCAAATACCATTCATTCTTTGAAATTGTTTCTTACACATGTTCCTTCCTTTCCAACCCCCATTGCCACACTGTATTTCCAGTCCTGATTACTCCATGCTTGGGCCAGTGCAATCGTTTCCTGACAGCTCTCCCTGCCCCTCTCTTCCCTCTTAAGTTTGCTTGCTTGTGGAATCCTGGTCTATTCCATGCTCTCACACCAGATAATCTTCATAAGTAAACAGCCATCACATCCCTCTCTTGACCTACCAAATGAAATCTCAACTTCTCAGATCCGCAAGATCTGCCCTCTGTAACTCTGTCCCCTGCTTACCTTTCTGCCTTAACTTCCAAATGTTCCCTAATACTTATCCAGCCTTCCATTTGCTACTCTTCCGGGTTAAGAGTGAGGAGATGAGTCATATAGGGTACAAAATTTAGGGAGGTGCTCACCCCCAGGATTGCACAAGTGCCTCCTTAAATTTTGTGCCCTGGGTGCCTCATGCACCTCTCCCTAGTCCCACCCTGTTGCATTTTCCCTTTGTGAACTTTGGCTAGTAATTCTTTTCTCTTCTCTACCATCCATCTCAATTCTGCCCTTAAAAGATTTCCATACTTCAAGACTCAGATTTCCTGATTAATTAGAAGTAATGTCCTCTCTTTTCTGAGCTCCTTTAGTCCTTTGGATAAACCTCTCTCAGGGCACATGTCACATATTGCTTTGCTTTTAGTACTTTAAACATAAATCCTATCTCCATTGTTAGACTCTACGCTGCTTGAAGGCAATAACCCGATCTTACATCTTCGTACTTCCTGAATAACTTACCGCTGTGCTTTGTACATAGTAAGAAATCAACAGATGTTAATGAGTGACCAAACTACTGTGAGTGGAGACAAGAAGTCTCCCAATTCTCTTACCATAAACCAACAACGGCTAATAAAAGCATGGAGGGATGGTGTTGATCTTCTCTGAGGTCTGCAGGTACATTGTAGACATCCCACCAGGCCCCCGTCTTACATCCTCAGACATTGCTAATCAATCATAGCACTCTTTCTCTTTGAGCCTGGACAAGGTGTCCCAGTGCTTCTCAACCCAGCATCAGAATAGCCACCTCTATTGATTGGAGTTGACACTGGAGAGTGAACTTCATCCACCTCTGTTGGATCCAAGGGCTTCTTTTTACATATGAGAAAACAAAGGCCCAGAGAGGTGCAGAGACAGAATCAGGTAGAGAATCTCCTGATCACAGCTGAGTAACCAACCCAAGCACAGCACACGTTCGTCCAGAGCTCTGCACACATTTTGTTAGAAACCCTTGGGGGGGGGGGTCTTAACTAGCTTCTTGGACCTATTTCATTGGCCCTCGAAGACTAACCTTGAGGCTCTGGGAACATGGGGAGCCTCCACTCAGGTCAGGAGTGACTCCTTGAAATCTGGAGATGTGCTCTTCATGTCAGGGTCAGTTTCACCCTGTGGGATGGCAGAGGGGGCATGGCCTAGGGGCCAGGCGGGTCTGGGTTGGTTCCCACTTCTGTACTGACTAGTAGGAGAGTCACCTCTGTGCACCCCAGCTGCCACTCATAAAATGGGGCCAGTCAGACTCACTGCACAAGGTGACTGCAGGGCACCCTTGCTGCCATTTGGTAAATGTGAGTCTCCCCTTCTCTGCCCCTTTCCCTGCAGAGAGGAGAAGTGAGGACATTGAAGTGGACTTCTTTGCACTTCCCCTCCACAGACACAATTATCCCCTTCTTTAAAGTAGGCCTTACTTTGTTGAGATTGTGTGAATGCATAGTTTTTCACTGAAACATATAAAATGTTAATGAGTGTTATTTTGCAAGTAATCATTTATAAATTATACTATGGATTGAACCAAAAGAAGAAAGTGGAATTGGCTCCTTAATCAAGGGCTGGCCTCTCTAGCACCTGTGGCTATAGCATGGCGGTGTTCAGCTGGTCTGTTCTAACGTAGGCACCTGCGTTGAGCTCTGCAGTGGTGACTGGGACTGTGGTCCAGAGGAGCACTGCGTCAGGAATGGTTGTGGCCACGAATGTGTCTCGGACTAAGGACAGGTAAAAACATCAGGCCCTTCCCTGCTTCCTCAAACCATGTCCAAACCAGGCAGGCGGTATGCTTGGCCCCAATAGGACCTTCCAGAAATGAGTGGGATGGAAGCCAGTCTCTCTGTGGCCTCTTCCTTATCACCCACCCTTCCCAAGAAAAAGAAGCACCTATCACAGGATGGTGGTTTCCAAATCTTTAAAATAATTTCATTATCCGGTATATCCTAGAGAAAGATCAGACTATTTGAGGAAAAAAAAAAGATAAAAATCACCCATAACCCTCCACCCCAAAATGATGTTTGCTTAACACTTTGGTACACATTATAACACATACACACATATATAATATTTATTAAAAAAATGAGATAATCTGGGCTTCTCTGGTGGCGCAGTGGTTGAGAGTCCACCTGCCGTTGCAGGGGACACGGGTTCGTGCCCGGGTCCGGGAAGATCCCACAAGCTGCGGAGCGGCTGGGCCCGTGAGCCATGGCCGCTGAGCCTGCATGTCCGGAGCCTGTGCTCCGCAACGGGAGAGGCCACAACAGTGTATCGCCAAAAAAAAAAAAAAAAAAAAAAGAGATCATCTTGTACCTATTTTGATTTCTTGATTATTTTCACTTAGAAATAGCTAGTGAGGGAATTTCCTGGCGGTCCAGTCGTTAGGACTCTGAGCTTTCACTGACAAGGGCCCGGGTTCGCGGGTTCGATCCCTGTTTGGGGAGCTAAGATCTCACAAGCTGCACAGTGCGGCCCAGAAAGAAAAAAAAAAGAAATAGTTAGTGAACAACTTTTAATATCAACACTGATGTTTCTATCCCATCATCTTTAATACCCTTCACGTGTGCTTCATATGTGCATGTATGTTCATGCACATATGTTCATACACATGTATGTTCATATACTTACCAACCCCATTAATACACATTTAATATATTTCTTATTTTTTACATCATTAATATGGCTGTAGTGAATACTGAATTGGTATATATGCCCTTATTAACTTCCTTGGAATAAGGTGTATAATTGATGACCAAGGAGTATGCTAATTTTAAGCCTTAGGTGCACATTGCCATATTATACTATAAGAACCCTTTTACTATAAAAATATTTCAGGGGCCTCACATGGTATTTCCTTTATTGTCAATAGCCATTGATTGAAAAAATTGCATAATAGAAAGCTACAAGGATTCAGTTTTGATTATAAATTAAGTTGTACTGAACACAACAGAATCAACACATACTTTAAAAATAACTTGCTTGTGTTCAGAATGTATTATTTTTCCTATCCACCCACAATCCTTGGGGTGCTTACGGCCTTGCTGGTTCCTGGCAGGTTCTTACTGATTCCCAGAACTGGGAACTCTTGCCTCTCAATTGTATTCTGTGGATCCAGGTCCCCCAAACAGCAGGTCTCATGCCTAATTTTTTTGTCCATTTCGCAGATGAAGACATCCTAAGGGCCATCCTTCTCTAATAGTTGTTCATCCCTTCCTGGAGTTCCTGTCTTCAAAGATGTGACTATTTGAAACTCCTTGCCCAGGAAGACAGATGAAAATGGGGGCCCGTGGATGGAGATGACAAGGGATGTGGTGGGGAAGGGAAAATAATTGTTTCTTTTAATAAATCGTCATCATTGGGCTTCCCTGGTGGTGCAGTGGTTGAGAGTCCGCCTGCCGATGCAGGGGACACGGGTTCGTGCCCTGGCCCAGGAAGATTCCACATGCCGCGGAGCGGCTGGGCCCGTGAGCCATGGCCACTGAGCCTGCACGTCCGGAGCCTGTGCTCCGCAATGGGAGAGGCCACAACAGTGAGAGGCCTTCGAACCACCCCCCCCCCAAAAAATCATCATCATTAAAAGTACACATACTACTTAATTTATTTGGTGAGGGGTGATAGGAGGAGGAGGTGGCGGTGGGGGAGAGATGACATTTGTTGGACACTTGCTATGCAACAAGGACTGTGTTATATGCCCCACAAGTATCATCTAATTTATCCCTACAACGACCTTGTGACAATGCTTCTTCTCACTACCATTTTACCTATGAGGACACTGAAGTTCGAAGAAATTAAGTAATTTGTTCAAAGTCACATAGCAGGTAAGTGTCAGGGCCTTAACTATACTTCCATGTCACATTCTAAGGCCTATAAGTTATATCAATAGCATAGTGGTTAGGAGATCCAACTTTGAATTTCAAACCCAGGTCCACCACACAACTGTGTGGCCTTCAGCAAGTGTCCTAACCTTTCTGTGTTTCAGTTTCCTGATCTATATAACAGGATCTATTAGGTTGGCCAAAAACGAACTTTTTGGCCAACCCAATACTTCATAGAGCTGCAAAGGTAGAAACAGTTAGTTCGTGTAAAGTGCTTGGAATAGTGCCTGACACGTGGGAAACATTAAGTAAATGTTGACTAAATGATTATTATTATTATCAAATTGATAGGCTAATGACTCTTAGTCCTAATTTTCTAACACTCTAGAACAGAACACAAGGCTAATCCTCCTTCCTGGCCTCTCACAGTTCATCCGGATACTGAAAGCCAGCCCCTCTCTCCTGTTTTCTCCGTTATGAAATGTGGGAGGTTAAAATAGACTTGAAATTTCTTGTCTATGTGTTTCACAGTCACAGACCTAAGATTCAACTGGCCCAGGTTGTAGACTGATGTTGACTAATTTACTGCCTTCATTGCCGCTGACAAACCATTTAAACTGTTTAAATTTTTTCTCTTTCAACCATTTAAACTTTCTTTGGCTATAAAAAGGGAGAAATAATAATATCTACCTCATTTGGATCCTAAGGTTAATAGAACTTTACAGTTTACAGAATATTTGATTTTCATACCAACCAACAGATGGCAACTAGGGGGCTCTGATAATAATAGTAACTTCATTTATTCTGTCAACAGGTATTGTGGGTTGCCTGTCACATCCTAGCTGCTGTGCTAGCACTGGGGATACAGTAGTGAACCAGACAGATGTTATCTGTGCCTTCACAAAGCTCACATTCTATAAGAAGAAACAGGTAATAAACAAGTAAACAAATGAAGAAGATAACTACACATTATGGTCAATGTTCTGAAGGAAATAAGGATGTGAATTAGAAATGGGGGGGGGGATGTAAAGTAAAGCCTACCTTAGTTAGGATGATCTAGACCCTAATGAGGCAATAAAAGCGAAGTCTTAACAGGGTTCCAAAACATGAAAGAAATGAAATTCCAGAGTGAGGCTCCAGATCCCCTTATGCAGAATTTATAAAAGGAAATATCTGTGAACTTACTTAGCACCCTTTAAAGCCCCTCAGTCACTGTAAGATTATAAAAATACTGAGAGTGAGGAAAGGTAAGGATGTGTGAGGAGATTTTCTTGGGAGGGCATTTGCCAAACGGTGATTTTTCACAGTTTGGAGGTTAATGTCCAAATACAAGCCAATGCCGGGGGCCTTCAAAGGCCTCTATGAGAGCTTGATATATGTTTCCTTCAGCTGGTGATCACCAGAGAGTAGACATGTTCATTTCCTTGGAGAAACCACACTGCCATCAACAAGGGTATACTCCATCAGAACTCAACAGACTGGTATAGTTCACAATCTCTGAGTCATTTCAGTCTTGAATAACACTAAGTGTGGGTCATCCACATTTCAACCTAAGATTAGCCACACCAAACCTAGGTCCTTTCCACAGTTTCTTTCATGCCACCTTCACTGTGGTGATGACCAGGTCTCAAGTCCTTCTAGCCCAGTGTGTTGGACAACTCTTATGCACTGCTTCAAATACTCT
This sequence comes from Grampus griseus, assembly GCF_964374135.1. Classification (NCBI taxonomy): domain Eukaryota; kingdom Metazoa; phylum Chordata; class Mammalia; order Artiodactyla; family Delphinidae; genus Grampus; species Grampus griseus. Next base: position 25,748,043 of record NC_139014.1, read on the forward strand.
TGGCCTTATAGTCTTATCCTAATCATTGCTATAGGAACCAGTTTATCTCCTGCATCTACTACATGTCAGCACAAGCTAACAAGTCAGACTCCTACCCTAGTAGCCCACACCTCTCACTTTTGCCTCAGGACTTCTTTGTCCATGCAACAAGAGACTCCTGAAGGAACCACCACACACTGATGCATGCTCAACTCAGAAGCACTGGAGAATTAATGCTTGGTGGAGCAACACCTGACAAGAGAGGTCAAAGGCTGGCAAATATATGCTCCCCCCTTCCACTCCTCAGGACAGGTGTTCTGAGAGCATTCCGTAAGGCTTCTCAAAAAGTCCCGAGGACTGAGCAATCATTCACCCCTTGCAATGGGCAACTGGATAGCACATAGTTTTGTTGATTCCCCTTTCTTTCCTGTTCATTCCTGAGTAAATCACTCACATATCAACCTCACCTGAGGCTCTGCTTTAGGAGAATTCAAACTAAAACATCAGTGACTAGAGACTTCCCTGGCTGTCCGGTGGTTAAGACTCTGCCCTTCCAATGCAGGGGGCACAGTTTGATCCCTGGTCGGGGAACTAAGAGTCCATATGCTGCACAGTGTGGCCACAGGGGGAAAAAAAAAAATCAGTGACTAGTTCTCAGCTACTGATCTTCTCTGAGCAAATGTTTGAGTATCACAAATACACATACATATGTATACACCCATCCAAGAAGAAATAATATACAAACATAATGAAATTTAAATGCAAAATAAAATAAGTATTTCTCCCCCAAAATCCCAAAGTTTTCAGAGAACTAGCTCTTCTAAAGCGTATCACCAATTTTCATTGCTAAACATAAGTATTTTATTCACAGGATAAAATATGTACATTTGGGTGACTTCAAGGGTTTCCCTAAGAGTTATGGGTGAGAATTTGCTTTATATTTGCATAACTCAAACGTCCTAGAGATGGTTTTCCCAGTCTGCCCCAATGTAAATTTCAAGCCTTCACTTCCGGTGTGACTGAAAACTGTTCACAGCTTTTTAAATGGCTATTTTCCTTTCCGGCTTCTTGCTTTTAAGGTTTCAGGAGATCTTGGGGTGTCCAATCTCAACCATGTCACCCTTAGGCAGGATATATTTTACATGGTTCAGTTTGAACTCCCAAATTACTTCTGTGTGGTTAGGTGCTTTAAGATCTTCAGGATTCACGGCCAGCTGCAAAGTATACTGGGGAACACAGTTTTTATTTAGGGTGGTTTTGTGTCTAGGGAAAAAATTAGGGGCTCCAATATGATGTAAGAAGAGAAGGATGTCGAACTAGCAGTTTCTGCCACTCCCCTCCACAGCGACCTTCCTGCAACCCCAGACTGAATCTGAAACGCTTAGTACTAAACAGGAATGTCAGCCCTGCCCAGTAACAAACTCTCTGGGAGGACAAACAGAGTCCCCACTTTTCGTCAGGGCTCAAGGAGAGGTGGGAGGCGAAAAAGTCTCCCACATAATTTCTCATATACATTAACAGGGTACTAGTCCGATGATCCGTTCTGTATTCTCAGAACCCCTCCCACCTCGGGTTCTGGTTTGAAACAGGCATTTCCGGAATTGGCGCGCGGAAGCGGGGAATACCCCGGAAGTATTTCCCTGTGGTCCTACGTAGGAAAGATGGCGGCGGCGCAAGTAGCGGGATCTTTGACGAGCGGGCCGGCGAAAGAGGCGCAGGGGGAGCCACCCCTCGAGCAGGGCCGTGGGTTCCGCTGCTTGTCAGCCAGGCTCTGCGCCCTGCGACCGGATGACAGCAGCTCCAGCCGCACCGAGCTCCACCTGCTCTTCGACCAGCTCATCTCCGAGAACTACAGCGAGGGCAGCGGCGTGGCCCCGGAGGTAGGCCCGCTGGCCCCGGCCCCACCCTTCAGGGACCTTAGCTGGTGGCTCCCGCCCGCCTCTCTAGCCTTTTCGCACCCCCACTTCGCAGTGCTTAGTTGCAGGCTCGTTTGCTCCCTCCGTCCGTGGCACATTTTCCGCCCTCCCTTTCTGGAAGAACTGTGCCGTGCCTGGCAAACTAGCTTCTTTCAAAACCCAGCTTGATGACTTCTGCTCTGATAACATTGCAGGTGTCATTTCTGGTGCCACCTTCCCGTCCCTCCGCTCCCCGCATTCAGAGCACTTTGTGTATAAAATTCCTTACTACCACGTATTGTACTGTACCGTACACGGTTCTAGGGATCTTAGAACGTGGGTATTATTAGGTCTATTTTACTGATAAACATACTGAGGCTCACAAAAAAGGTCCAGTGTCATATTGCTGGCAAAAGGCAGAGCTAGAATTGGAACTAAAGTGTCTCAAAGTCCCAGCCATTTTCTGTTCCTCCATGCTAGCTCCGCACTCTCTGAAGTACTTTGGCTCTGAGCAATAGTATTCACACACATCAGGCCTTGGATGCTACTGAATTCCCTAAGCTCTTGACCCAGTCTTACCACTGTTGTCTGGTGCTCACAGGCACCTCAAACTTGACAGTTCTTAAAAATTAGTTCATTGTCTCCATACACCCACCACATCCTCACTCCGTCCCATCCCCCAACACACACAAACATGGAGTCTGCCCAGTCACACAGAGCAAAGGTGCAGGCACTGGTTCTTCACCTTTCCTTCCTCCCAGATCCTATCCAATCTGGATTCTTCAGAATCTATGTCAGAAATGTTTCTCAGTCCACCGCCCCCCCCATTCCCATTGCCAAAGCCTTAGGCCCTCAGGCAAGATGATTCTCCTGGATTGTTCCACTGGTCTCCTCTAACTTATTATTTCCAGCTCTTCTCCAAACCATTCTTTGCTCTCCTGCCAGAGTGACCTTTTCTTTAGTGGAAAAGAATCTCATTAGAAAAGTAAAACTCTGATTTGGGAGGATCTCCAATACATATTGGTAACTGGGCAAAGCAAGTTACAGTATGAGACCAATATAGGGTGGGGAGGGCTTGAACATAAATGTACATTTATAGATGCAAAGAGTTCAAAACAATGTATGGGAGAGTTTACAACAAAATAGTAGTTTGCGTCACTAGGGAGCAGAGTGGAATTAAGGGAGGAGTCGGGGACTTTTGCTTTATTTATATAATTTGTGACTTTCCAGTCTTATGTCCCATCACTCCTGCTTCTGTGCCCTGTGTGCAGTCATTTTAAAACTTGCTGTTCCTCAAGCACATACTGGTGTTCCACACCTATTCCTGTTCCAAGCCTGCCCACTCCATTCCCTTTGCTTGCTGTGTCTTTCGGTGCCTTGTCTGTCTGGCAGTTTTACTCATCCTTCAGGTCATTCCAGATTCTGCTTAAAAATCACCTCCACAAGACCTCCCTAATTACTGTATTCCTGCAGAATTTGTACTGAATTCTTTCAGGACCTAATTCACTTTAATTATTTGTGAATAGTATTTCTGTCTCTTTCACTAGATTGTGAGCTCTTTGAGATTCAGGAATATGTCTGTTCATGTTTGGAGCCCAAAGACCTGGCACACTACGTGACACAGAGAAGGTGCTCAGAGCCTTTTAATTCAATAAACATCAATAGGTGAATGAATAGTGTGATTTGCAAATAGGTAAAAAGAATTCCTAATTTTACATGAAATTTGTACAAGTGTCATTTCTGATTTTCCCAGTGACATTGCAAATTTGGTTTGCTTACCCTTTGGTATTTTTAATTTCAGTGTGTGCGTTTATATGCTGGAATCCTTTCTTTGGTTATTTAATTGTACTGTCTCTGCATATGTAGAGATTCTGGAGTCTTTAGCCTGAGAAAAATCATATTGATTCTTTTCCTTTTTTAGCACATGCTATTTTTATGCTGTCATCCTACTCTCTGCCTCATATTTCATCTTTCCCCATTTTGAGTGTGAACGTTCACTTTTATTTTCTCATTTGGCTGTGTTGGGGGCGGGTCTTCTCTTGGCTAACAGGTATAGCACCTTTTCATTGTCTGTTTTTTTTTTTTTTTTGGTAGGACGTCAGTACTCTTCTTGTCCAAGCTTGCCAACTGGTGCCTCTTAATCAGAATCATCTTGTCAGCAAATTGTCTCAGCTTATCCACCATTTACTTAACACACTACAGGTAATCATATAGGTAACTTTAGAATTCAGATCATGAATTTTGAGAATAAGTAAGTACCTTTGAGATACTACATCTGTGATAGGTATGATAGGCTGGTCTTTTCAGAAGCTGTGCAAATGTGAGAAGCAAATGCCTTACTAAGAATTATATTAAAACAAATACAACTCTGACCAAAAAAAAGATTCTACAGGTTTGTCCATCAGAGGTATTCCTATCAGTTTGGTTCGGGAAACCAATATCATTCAAGCCCCCAGGTCTTAGAATTTTTCAGGAAAGATATATTTGACTAAGACATATCTATGAATAAATTGAAATATCCTCTACCCCTTTCCTACCAGTATTTTTTCCCCTCTCCCAAAGCTACCATTTTTGTCATCTACTTTTGGTCTTCATAGAACATAAGAAGTAGCTCAGGGGCAGGGTGACCTAGATAATAAGATGCCTGTTATTTATGTCAAGGTCTGTACTGAAGCTCCCCTCTCTTCAGAATGTTTTCCAACTTGCTAAATAAATCTGGTATCTTTTTTTAGGAACAGTTCAAAATTTGAGGCTGTTACTATAAGCTACCACATGAGTATGTGAATGTAGTTAGCACAAAACTTATCAATTAGCATTATGTAATCTAAGATGCTTCTGGCTGCAAGAAACAGAAGAGCCAGGCCAGAATAGCTAAATAATTTTTTTAAAATTATCTTACATCACAGGCCCCAGGGGATGCAGCTTTAGGGGCACTTAATAATTAAGAGGCTTTCTGGCATCTTTCCATTCTGCCGTCCTCAGTGGATGGGTTATCCTCAGCTAGCAACTCTCACACTTAAAATCCAGGCATCCCATGGAAAATAAATAACACCCAGCAGAAGCAAAAGAACTATTTATTTTTTGTCTCTTTTATTTAAGAATGAGGAGACTTGCCTCACAGACTCTCCAGCAGTCTCTTCCCTGCTATCAGGCTGGAGAGACTTAGGTCATACGAGAACCCCTCTACAGCAGTCTGATCAGGGGAATGGTATTACCATGAATGGCTTAAACAAGGGATTTCAACCTTGACTGCCCATTAGAATCACCTGGAGGACCTGTGCTCCCTAGATGGTTACAATATGCAGCTCAGCCCTTATGTCAGGGTGTCTTATCCTTGGCACTGTTGATATTTTGGATTGGATAAATCTGTGCTATGAAGGGGTTGTCCTGTGCATTGGAAGATGTTTAACAGCATCCTGGCCTCTACCCACTAGATGCCAGTAGCATCTCTCCAATTTGAACAATCAAAAATGTCTACAGACATTACCGAGTGTTCCCTGGGGGACAAAATTGCCACTGGTGGAAAACCACTGTCTTAGCAGAATTGGGGTTTACCTTCAGGTCTCGTGTGGGGAAGGTAGACACCCAAATAAGATCAGTATCCTGCCAGCAAGAAAAGAACAGCTCAATATGCTGGAGGTAACCAGGGTAACAGTGGGTAACCAGGTAACAGTGTATGCTGCATGTGACTTGCTAAATGAAATAAGGCTCTTTTCAAGTTTAGAATTTTTCAAACTGATGTGGTGGCTTCTGAATGTTTGCTGTTCTCAGCGGTAACATCTTTTTAACACTGGCAGTTGGAAAAGTTCCTAATCACCCATGGCACCCACAGCCCTTAACCAGGTTTCTAACGTTTTGTGGCAGTTTATTTCAGTTGTCCATGAATTGGTACTTGGATTAGCCTACTTTATCGCAATAAAATTATAAACTCCTTAAGGACAGGAATATGCCAGCTCTTTCTGTTATATTCCCCACATCATGGCAGAGACATAGTAGCTATTCAGCAGACATATTTAGTCACAGAGTATTTGTTGAGCATTTACTAGGCAACATAGTTGAATTAAAAGTTTTCAGCGGATTGAGTCTTACATATCTGTGTATTTACAGCTGCCGGTGTCTGGTTAGTTCAAGGAAAAGTTACAAGGACTTTGCCAGGTTATACTTTGAGTGGAGGGAGTAAAGGGGAAGAAGTGAGCAAGGCCTTGGGGCAGGGAGGGGGTCCTCTCGATAAGACTTTCAAGGTCTTTAAAGCTGATCTTTTTGACACGAAAAAGATGGATACATGTGCGCTCTCTGTTTCTTAAACAGCTTGATTCAAGTGAGCATTCATGTCTGAAAAGGATTAAATATCTTTCTAGAAGTTAGATCATAATTTTTTCCCCTCTTGATAGGTGATTGTTGATGAACAGAACCTGGATTTCCTGTTGGCATATACTATTTCTGCTATTCAGCAGTGCAGTTCCTGGACACACATGCAGATTCTCCAAGCCTTGGCAGCCCTGGTTTACTGCAACGGCTCCAAGTGTCAAAAGGTAGTTTAAACTGCATTCTGTCTTTCCTTTGAAAGGTTGGGAGCACAGGCTCTAAACCAGCAAGCCTGTGTTCAGGTTTCTGTCCTGCCATTAATTAGATGTGTAACGTTGAGTAACCTTCCTCAGTCACTCTGAGCCTCATTTTCTCACGTGTAAAATAGTTCCTCTGAGGGTGAAGTCTCACTTGTAAAGTGCTTGGCACTTGGTAAATATTAATCATTATTATGATTATCATTACCCTTCAGCTATGCAGCCAAGACGAAAGAGCTTCAGCAACAGCCTAGGCTGGGAGTGCTGATCCTTACTGATGCTTTTTGGGCATATTTTTGCATGCCTGTCTGAAGGATTTACCTAGCAGCTAGTGTTTTGGTACCTAAATTCCCTTTAGTTCAAAAAAAGAAGAAAGAAATCTATTTAAAAAGTAATGTTTTCCTAGAAGCTTTTCTTCGGCCAACATTGGCTGTGATGTTGTTTCAGTACCTCCCAGACTTGCTTGGCAAGAGCGGACTCTTGATGAAGCTGAGTGACTTGGCTCAGTCGGACCCTGAAGTTAGGAGAGCTGCAGTGCATTGTATGGCAAACTTATGTCTCAGGTATGTGGAGTCAGTCAGATTTCCCAGGTGTAATAAGATAGGGCCTCTCATGGGCCCTTTGTAGGTGGTTCAATCTGTCTGAAGCCAGAGCCAACTTAGAAAAATAACCTACTTTGCATTTCCCATGCTCTTTGCTAGTGACATCATCTTATGTTGTTTATTTTTAATTTTAATGTTGCTTATGAAGAAAGCTTATGAAGAAGTGAAGGACTAGGACCTTAGACTAGGACTTTATTTCTAAAATATGGTAAAAGTGATATATGTGCAATATGTTGAGGTTTTGTTTTCTGTTGGTATAAATTCTAACCATATTAAGTCTTCGAGAAGGATATATTCATATTAATTTAAGCTTTGGTGAGATATATCTGTCAAGGCCAATTTCCTTTAAGAAAACAGAACCAATCCCAACTGCCCAATTCTAAATTCATGCAATAGAAAATGAGTGGCACAAGCTTGAACTGATGCGTAATATCTTATCTCTACATTGCAGTGTTGTCCAGTGGCTAGGAAGGCAGCTTCAGCTGTGTGATTCTAGCTTGACTACCTGTCTGCATTATTTCCCTCTCAGAACTGAAAAGCATAATGAAAAAGATTTTGCTTTCTGTGTACTTGTTTCACTATAGACTTCTGTAACTTTTCCCTGTGGAAACCGTTCTTCTTCCTATTCGTTCCAGCCTTGTGCTGGTCCACAGCAGTAGTTAATTAACCAGAGTGCACAATCTTCTATGATACAGTTTCATTCAAGGGTATATTCTAACTCCATTAGTCAGTATTGCTGTTACTTTTAATCCTTATTCTTTGCAAGCCCCATTTCAAAGGCGACTGAGTTGGAGTTGCTTTTTCTGTGTGTGTTTTAGTGTGCCAGGACAGCCGTACTTGGAGGAGCCCTACCAAAATATCTGCTTCCAAGCTTTCTTGACCACTTTACAGTCTCCAAAATCATCTGATATGGATGATATCACGTTTTGCATGGTAGGTGAGACTACTACTAATCCTGTGACTGTTACAGATGTGTTTACAAGCAGCAGTAGAACAAAAGCTGCTATTAAAGAGTTTAATTTTGTTGCTGTATTAGTTTTGTCTAGAGATACAGGCATAAGGGGATGTTTATAACCTAAAAAGGCTGAACCCATATCTTTCAGGTTTAAATTACAAGAAATTATTTTTGTTTGTTGTGTTTTGCCTTGTTTTTTTGTTTGTTTTGCAATTCTAGGTTCTTAAACTATTTTTACTCTCCTGACTATAAAAGTGGAAATAAAAAATTTCTGACTAGTGACTGTCTTTTAGATGGAATGGAAAGGAGTGGATTTCAACAATATCTGCAGTATTTTATTTCTTTTTTTAAAAACCTGATGCAAATATGACAGTTTATTAACATGATTTAAATTCAAAGTGACCCATTTCAAAAATTACAAATCAAAGATGGCGAAAGTTTCTTATAGTCCCCAGCTTAGACAGAGCCACTGGGAACAATTTGTTCTACATGCCCCCAGATTTTTTTTGTATATAAATGAGCATATTTATAATTTTTAAGTGGGATCATATTTAATATGCTGTTTTGCAGCTCTCTCTCCTTTTTAAACTTAATATATCTTGGACATCTTTTCAATCAATACCTGTTGATGTACTTCATGCTTTCTAACTGCTGTAGCTGGGAGACCTTGGCAATTTACTTAACTTCTTGAGCCTACATGTTCCTCATCTCTGAAATGGGAGAAATGTTATAACCACCTTGTAGAGGTCTTTTGAGGTGTGTATGTTCATAAAAGCACTTAAATATGCTTGGAAAAGTGCTTGCTATTATTGTTAAGTTTCATATGTAGCAGAGGGTTAGCTTCTTAAATATCATAATTGATGGAAAATTAAAGTTTTTTTCAGTGATTGCACTATTTCAAACAAGGCTGCAGTTCACATCCTTTCCATGTAGGGAGTATTTTTTAAGGACAGAATCCTAGAAATGACATTACTGGCCAAAAAATTAATCTTGATCAGAATTGCCCTCTAGAAACCTGTCCCCACATACATTTCTTTGCTTTTAAGAGCTGCTGTGAAAAGAGCTGCTTTGGTTACTGCATGATAGGGATTTCCTGTTTCCAGTCTCTGCTGCCACATTTTTATTCCTATCGTACTCTTCTCACTAAACATCTCCTCTTTTTTTTTTTCTTGCTCACGATTAGTACGTGCGGGTTTATAAACACGTATGAAAAGACCATTCATTCAAGAGAAGCACTCCATTCTTCTAGAAAATAATTAGTAGTAGCTCATCAGCTTTCTTCTCTGGATCCTCATCTCTGCTCTTTTTTTTCCCCTCCCCTGTCTAAAGTTTTTTTCATCATCTAAAGACTTCTTTCTCCATCCTACGTGGTGCTAGAAAGTTGGTCCCTGGACAACCAAATTTCATTTACCTTTTAACTTGGTCTCCTTTTTCCCTCTAGTTGTTACAAAATGCATTAAAAGGTATACAGTCTCTTCTAAATGGTGGGAAGATGAAACTGACACAGACTGATGAACTTGGAGCTCTTCTGGCTGTGCTAAAGGTAAGGCATTGCCCGTTTAAACCCCAGGTCTTCATGTGGTTAGTGTCTTTCCTGTTTACACCCCAGACATAAGGATCAGTTTACATCATTACTCCAAGGCTAGCTTTAGGGTATTATATTTTAAGAGAGAAGAATAAAATGTTCATATTTAAACATATTTAAAATTAAGAACTGGGACTTCCCTGGTGGCACAGTGGTTAAGAATCCGCCTGCCAACACAGGGGACACGGGTTCAAGCCCTGGTCCAGGAAGATTCCAGATGCCGTGGAGCAACTAAGCCCGTGTACCATGACTACTGAGCCTGCGCTCTGGAGCCTGCAAGCCACAACTACTGAAGCCCGCGCGCCTGGAGCCTGTGCTCCGCAACAAGAGAAGCCACCGCAGTAAGAAGCCTGTGCACTGCAACAAAGAGTAGCCCCCGCTTGCCACAACTAGAGAAAAGCCCGTGTGCAGCAACGAAGACCCAGTGCAGCCAAAAATAAATTAATTAATTAAAAATAAATAAAATTAAGAACTGAAAAGACTAAATCTTGCTTTAGTAAATTTATGAAAATTCTAAAATTTTATTGGGAATAGATTATGAGGTATGATCTGTAGATTATTTAATTTTAGATTATGTTGAATCTGTTTGGACTTGAAAGAGGAACCAGTGCTTCTCCTTGGCTTTAGCTCCCATGTAGTAGGCAGACCAATCAAGATGTGTATCATTAGGCTGCCATCCTTTGGCTTCTGAGCCTGCCAGTCAGTGGGAGAGTCAGATCAACCTCTCTGGGGATCCAGCTGTCTTCATTTCAGCCAAGAAATAGTAAGAAACTTTGTGGTGGCCTTAGATCAAAGCCATGTACGATAACTTAGCTTTATCATGACTAAAACTTTAATTCTTTTCCTGTACCATCTCCCCTACTCCCTAGTAGATAATAGAGAGCTAGATTTGGACATGGATATGCTAAATAAAATGATAGATTGGTTAAAAAAATTATCGATAAAATATTGGACAAAACTGATTGGGTAAATTTTTTAAATTAGTAAATAAAAGTGGTAAGTAAATAAACTAGAATCTAAAGTTTAACCTGATCTGGCCAAACCAGATCCCTCTGGTCTAGATGAAATTAAACTCTCCTTTAAGCTCTAAACCTTCAGGGTATCTATTTTCTTTCTCATTTCAGTTTCCTTAATAAAGCTTTTAAACATTAATCTATTCATCTGTGATTCAGAACATGGTGAATAATTCTGTTTTATGATTTGTTGTATGTGTGTTTGTGTGTTCCTTAACCATCATTATTAGAAAACCATGTTCCATGGACTCCCTGGACTAAACATAGAGATGCCCACGGTGTTGTACCCCACTCCACTTCCTCAGTATGATGGACGACCACCCATCAAACCGCAGCAGACAGAATCCAGCACTTCTCGACCAGCTGTGGTACATTTGCATATATTTAGATTTAAGTTGTGAATTGTTTTTAATTGCTTGCTATGTGTGTTTTCTATGATTTGCATCACTGCTGTGCCAAAGGCTCACCTTGAATTTGATTTCAAGTTAGGGTTTTTAGCATAGTAAATTTAAATTATCAGACTGCTAAAACTACCAGTTAGAACATCTTATACTTCTAAGCAGTCTAGGCAATGTAACAGCTATAAAAATGGGCATTCACTTTATACCCATAGCCAAGCATCCGCATCCCTCAAATGCTTAACACCACAGGTCAACAGACTTTTTCTCCAACAGGCTAGCTGGTAAATATTATAGGTCTCTGTTGCCACTGCCAAATTTCCCAGTCTTTCCAGATAGCTGCCATCTCCCTCCTGTTTCTGTTGGAGAACCTAAAGCATACAGATATACGGCTGAGGTATTACACCTAGAAATGTAATACCTGATTAAAATGCTTATAATTAGAAATTCTTTCACTCATTCACTTAATCAACATTTACTGAGCATCTGTTATATCCCAGACATTGTGCTAAGCATTAGGAACATAGATTGTGGTTTTAGGAATTTGGGGGAGAAAGCAAAGGTGGATAAATAAACAACTACATTGCAGTATTATGATTTCTTTCAACAGAATATTCACGGGGTATTCTAGGAGCACATTCAGGGCAACCAATAGAGGAGTAAGGGGGTGCTTTTTAAAAGATATAGTGGCTAACCTGAGCCTCAAGAATGAGTATAGAGAAGGAAGGAAGGAGAATGTTTTATTCAAAGGGAACAACAGGTACACAGTCTTAGGGAATGCGAGTTGAACAAGGGGCTAGAGTGTCAGGTGTGTGGAGGGGAAGGTGGGACAAGTATGTAGCAGAGGCCAAATCATAAGGGTCATATACAGTGTGCTGAGGAGTTCAGGTTTTTATCTTATAGGTGGTGGAAATGAAGCATCTGATACAGGGGAGTGATATGATCAGATTGGCATTTCAGAGAAATCACTGTGATAGCAAGTAAAAGGGTGTGAGTCTGGAGCCACGTTAATAACTCAAGGTAGAAGTCATGAGGACCTTCTCTCCTAAAGGCTAGGGACCTTGAGAATGCAGAGGAGAGCACAGATTCCAAAGATCTTTGGATGTCCGAAAGAAGGAAGTAGCAGAAGAGAAAGAACCTGGCTTTTACTTTAAGTTTTTTGTTTTTTGTTTTTCATTTTTTTGGCTGCGCTGCACGGCATGCAGGATCTTAGTTCCCCGATCAGGGATCGAACCCGTGCCCCCTGTATTGGAAGTGTGGTGTCTGAACCACCAGGGAAGTCCCAGGCTTTTACTTTATATCTACAAAGCCCCAGTGCTCTAAAACCTGGATTGTATGTAGAGGAGTAACATCCCTCCTATGCATCTAGAGTGGTGCTAACTGCGTATCCTGTTTGGGAGAACTGAGAAAATAGTCACTCAGGTCATTTTCTGTAGACCTTGATCTCTTGCAGAACCTTTGTTGAGAAGGCTGAATGCTTTCACAACCGTTCAAGGAAGGTGGCATTAGTCTGTACTTAAACAGATGAGGAAAGGCAAGCTCAGCGAGGCTAAATGATTTGCCCAGGATCACAGATACAGAATTTAAACCCAGGTCACAAGGTTTGCTCTGTCCCATGTATTTCCTACCTTGTTTCTTTTGGTCCAGTAAGTTGTACATAAACACTTAGCATAGTGCCTGACGTATGGAGTATTAAGTGCCGCTTTTTTCTCTTCTCCTCTTCTTTATCCGTACTACGTGTTGGAGACATATTTAGTAATTATCAAATGAGAAGTTACCAATAGCTATCATATATATGTTTTCATTTGCTCCTAAAATCAGAATAAAAGGAAAAAATCAAAAGTAAAAGCGAAGAAAATCCAGCAAGGAGAGGAGGAGGAGGAAGAATCCAGTGGTGAAAGAGAAGTAGCCCCAGTCACTGGCTCAGGCAGACTGAACGCGCATAAAGGGGACACTCAGTGCCCCTCCTCCCTGGGTGTTTCGAGTTTGCCATTAGCTGGAAGTGGAGCTGCAGGAAAAGACCAAGTCTCCTCATCCTTCAGTTCTTCCAGTTGGAAGAGAGTCAGCAGTAGTGAGTCAGACTATTCTGATGCTGAAGGAGGCATGCAGAGTAAAGTGAGGTAGTAGTATTTTGTTATATTTTTATGCCTTATATTCTAAGTTGTGTGTATAAGTTTCTAACCTTGCTTAAAAGTCTGACTGCCGCATGTGATTTAACTTGGAAGAGTCTCATTTACGTGGGACTTTGTATTACTATGCATTTTGCATTGTTCTCTTATCTGTCTTTGTACATGTGGTTCCTCTGCCTGGGTTATTCTTTCTTTCATGTTTTTTGCCTTTTGCCTTGTTAACCACTACCCATCTTCAGTATGAGCTCAGCAATCATATACTCTGAGAAACCTTTTCTGACCCCTTATTCCGGCTTAGGTACCCCTCCTATGTGACTGTTTGACTTATCTCTGATTACTGTGTTGTAGTCTCTTTAACTGTATGTCTCTGCCTTTAATAAGCTTGTCAAGGGCAGGGGCTTAGTTTATGTCTGCCAGCCTCAGCACAGTGCCTGGCACATACGTAAGGATTCTCAGTACATATCTGTTGGATGAATGGATACTCTGCAGTATCTCATATTTGATACTGATTTCCTAATATCAAAATGTTGCCATCTTATTCTCTATCTAGTTGTGTTTTTTTAATTGTTGACTTTATTAACTTGTTAGATAAACAAATTGCTTTAACATGTTTTGATCACATTTTGAAATAATTTTTAAAATGTTGGCATCTGTCAGATTTATTTAGAATGTTGAATTTCCCACTGTATCATTTGAGTTGGCTGGAATAAATAGCATTTCATGCTTATGTTTTTAAAAACAATTAAAAGGCTTTTTTCTTCCTTCTTTTGGTTATTAAAGGTCTTACCAAGCCAAAGTTCGCCAAGGAGCATTAGCCTGTTTTCTTTCTACTATAAAATCAATAGAAAAAAAAGTTCTTTATGGCTACTGGTCAGCCTTTGTTCCTGATACACCTGAGCTTGGAAGCCCACAGTCTGTGTCCTTGATGACTCTTACATTAAAAGATCCTTCTCCAAAGGTAAGAGCATTTAAATTCTAAGGGTTATAACTAGGAAGAAAATCTTTACAAGTCTTTGTTGTTTTCTCTGCCCCATCTGATCTTACTGCCCCATCTGAACAAGGCTGTTATTAATACCGACCCAAGTCCTGACTTGAGAACCACTAAATGGGCAGGAGGATAGGAAATGGGCTTATGTGAATATCAGGTAGAGGGAGATCACACTGAGCTCACCTCCTGCCCCAGGGCTTGCTTGAAGCATGAGCACACTGAGTTATTGTTTCAGTGTCCTCTGAGCTGCGCTGAAGCAGCTGTGCTTCTCTCTCTTTTATGAAAATGTTGATTGCCATGGTGTTTATAATAGAAAGAAGTTAAAAATGGCTTTAATACTCACTGGAATATCATGGTATATAATGGTTATGAAAGATGTATAAGGCTTAGGGAAATGCTGATGATGCTTTATGAAAGTATAGGATATAGAATTATATGATCCCAACAGTTTTTTTTTCCTTCAACTTTTCCATATTTTTCAAATCACATGTAATAAATAGTAATACATATTTTTATGAGAAAAACTTATTTTTAGAAAAGAAGGAAAAGTAACTTGGCAGTCATGGATAGCTACAGCAAGGTAACTATGGCTGATCAAATATTTACCTCTTCTTGGATATGTTAGCTATTTTCCAGAAGTTAGCTTTTTACCCAAATAAGGAAACCAGTGTGGTGTTTAGATTCCTCTTACAACAATGAACATTAAAAAGTCATGCTACAGGGCTTCCCTGGTGGCGCAGTGGTTGAGAGTCCGCCTGCTGATGCAGGGGACACGGGTTCATGCCCTGGTCTGGGAAGATCCCACATGCCGCGGAGCGGCTGGGTCCGTGAGCCATGGCTGCTGAGCCTGTGCGTCCGGAGACTGTGCTCCGCAATGGGAGAGGCCACAACAGTGAGAGGCCCGCGTAACGCAAAAAAACAAAAAAAAAAACCAAAACAAACAAACAAGTCATGCTACATGGCATCTGGTATCCTCAGGTAATTAACCTACCCTCTCAAAATGAAAGTTTTAGTTAGGCCAATAGTATTATTTTCTGTTTTTAAGATTTTTCTCTTAAAAATGAGGAGGACTAGCAATCCATCATACATTGAAACTCCCTTTGATCATCTCCTTGAGTAGCTAATTACTATATAAGAAAACTTCTAAATGACCCTTCAACACTCTTACAGGGTGAAGAAAAATAAACTAGCCTCAATTATGCACACACAAAAATGCCTTGTACGGTATTTCAAATACCCAATATACTAAATAGTTAAACCAGTAGAAATTTTTCAGATTGACTGAATCATCGGCAAATGAGAACCTGAAAAATGGTGGTGGCAAATAAATAAATAATGAGGCCATTCTAGTAATTGGAAGGAAAACTGCTATGAGGGTTGAAAAAATATATATATATATGTATTTATGTTTTTGAAGACCCTCCAGCTGAGGGGAGCTGCCGTAAGTAGCCAAGGAGATAGAGATGAAAGTAGATTGAAATAACTTTCATGATGTTTATATCTTTGTATTTTTCGAACATTTACATTTGAATTGCCATGAGAAATTTTACTTACTGCAAAGTGGTCCTCCTTGATTTGTGTACTTCTTACATATGTTCTTGCTGTTTAATTTCAATAATGCAAGAGACGTGATGAGTGAAAAAAAATATAGAACTCCCTTCTGGAGAAGTCCTAGGTCTAGCACGAAAGCCACACAAAGGTCCTGGAGAAAGGGAAGACCAGTCATCATTCTTACACAGTTTTTTAAAAAGATCAAAGTAATGATTAAAATTCATGAGTTCAGTGTAATGGCAAGCGAAATGAATATACTCAGATTTTTTAGCAGATACTAGGTTTAGAAGGGTGTAAATAAGGGTCATGATAATTGTCCACAACAGGTCTTGGAGTGCACCACTGCAAACTGTCCGTAGTGTAATTAATTGTGAACCAAGACCCATGTTAGAAAAAAGTGTTTTGGTAGATGATGTCAGTGAGAGAGTCTTTTTAGAAAGACTTCTAGAAAGTTACGTGCAAAAATTAAAAGTACTAGTTCATGGACTTCCCTGACAGTCCAGTGGTTAAGACCCTGTGCTTCAGCTGCAGGGGGCGTGGGTTCAATCCCTGGTCGGGGAACTAAGATCCCACATGCCGCAAGAAATGGCCAAAAAAAAAGTACTAGTTCATGTCATTGGAATAGAACAGCATTCTGGGTTGATCAGAGCTAGGTTAAAAGGCGCAGCCATGTGTAAAAGCTGAGTGGTCATCTCAGGTGCTTATTGAGTATAGAGTTGGATAGTATAGACTGAAGTTTGTATTAGCCAGGATGAAACATGACAAGACAAAAATAATGTCTCTTCTCCTTGAAGTACACAGTGATGATGGTTTTGAGTTCATGGCAGCTCTGATATGACCTATGGTAGATTCAATTGGAAGCACAGTTGTCACTGATATACTGAGAAAGTTTCCAGAGAGAAATGGACAGAAGGAAACATGATTGGACTACTCCATTCAGAACACCAACAATGACAGGGATTACTTTCAGGAAACTGGAATGTAAGATGCTAGAATGGTTCATTGAGAAGGAGAAAACTTAGAAATTTCCTCTAGGATTTGGCAGTGTGATGGTACTTGGGAAATTGTCACATGTTTACATGCTGGAAATGTGCTTCAGAAAGCACATCCTATGTTTTCAGGCAAGATAGAGCAATCAGTATAATAATACGACTAATTAAAATAATACTAATGCTACTAGTAACAATATGACTAATCTAAGAATTTCTTCTATATGATTTCCTCAGGTGTTACAAAAGTAGATTATGTATATATATCAACAAGACGTGACCTAAGGGACAAACTGTAGGGCATACCTTCTTCTTGGTACCTTTAGAATTATCCTGATTTTCAAATTCCATGATGATTATTTATTTCTCTTTTAAAGAGCTATGAAATGTGGAAACAAATCAAAATCTAGATATCATAACTAGGAAAGAGAATAAAGAGTTGAAACTTTTAACTGTCACGGAATGGTAGGTAATCAGGTTTCCTCTTTTATGGTCAATTAAGAACAGGTGACCTTTGCTTGGAGGTCTCTAAGTCTAGAGACCTTGACACAGTATGCACATGCCTCCACCTAAAAGGCATCCAACTTTGGGGGTGTGCTCAAATGAAATTAACCCTGAACATATGTGAAGGATAATCAGGACTTGGACAAAGCCAAAGACAAGCACAGCCAGGTGCCCTGCATTGAAACCTCAGTGGTAGCCATTCCCAGCAGTGACGACTTCATCACTCTCCCAGAAATATGCTGAGACTGAACATACATAAAAAAGGAAAAAATAAGGATTGACTGAGCTACCTCAGCAAAAATTTCTACTATATCCTTAAATAGCAAAAAAGGAAAAGTGCTTTCTTGTTTCATTACCTTTGAACAAGCCTTCGTGCCCAAGGAGGTAAAACTACCCTCTAGTGAAACTGAGTGCACTGATGTTTATAAGATTAAAAAGGCTTTCATCTACCAATGTAAATATTCAGACAATAAAAACTTAACAAAATGAGCTGTCTGGAGAGCTGCACCTCTTATGGTTTGCTTGTACATCAGTACTGTCTGCTGGAAGTGCTGATTAGAATGGTAAACAGTATTAAATATTGATACAAAAATAAATGAAGCAGAACTTGAACCTGATTCAGTGTCATGAATAACATTTTTATAACAACAGAGGTATATTAAACAGTGTTTAAAGGAAATAAATCAGCACTATGAGAAGTAAAATTCGATATTCCATATAGATTTTATACCTCGATGGTAGAAAATGACTAATTTCAGTGACATTCTTTTGTTTTCATCTGTGATAGTCATGAATGCTTTTTCCCACTTTAGGTACCAAAGTTAATTGCGCTGAAAAATTTTTACTTTTGAATATTAGTTCATTTCTTTCTACAACTTGGCTTTTAATTTTATTTGGTTTGTGAGCTGTTGAAATTGTAATTTTTAATTATGTTCTAAAGAAATGGAGGTTTAGCATAACATCCGCCTTTTTTGGTTAAGACCAGCCAGCAGTCTAATCAGAGGTTGACAGACTATGGCTTGTGGGCCCAGTCTGGCCAACTACCAGTTTTTGTATGACCTATGATCTAAGAATGGTTTTTATGCTTTCAAAACATTTTTTTAATCAAAAGAATAATATTTTGTGACATGTAAAATTTATATGAAATTCAGATTTCACTGTCCATAAGTAAAATTTTATTTGAACACAGTCACATTTATTTCTTTGTACAGTGTCTGTGCTCCCATAGCAGAGTTGAGTGGTCGCAACAAAGACTCTGTGGCCTGCGAAGTCTAGACCATAAAATTTGTGCTACTGGCGCTTTATGGAAAAGGGTTGCGAGCACCTCATCTGAGTTCTTGGACCAGCTGACTTGTGCACGAGCTCTCTCTCTGTCTCTTTGTCTCTCTGACACACACTTTCCTAATACATTGTCAACTTCCTGCCTTCCTTAAGTGATTATGCTTAATTCCAAAGACTCATACTACTATACTACAAATTTGTTCTCAAAGCAATAAATCTTCAGTTTTTTGTTTATAATTCCATTCTACGAAAAGCATGCAGAAATGATTTATTTCTTGGTAATTTGGAGATAACAGTTGAAGATTTTCTGGAAAACCTTTTCACACCAAACTCAGATATGCTTCATATTGAGTAAATACTTAGATTAGATCCTAGAATTATAATGTTGATTCCTTGCTTTTTAAATATCTGACTGAAAGGTTTAATTGACATTTTGGGGTGAGCTGGCCAAAGAGGGTATAGTATTATTTCATATTAGTAGTCCTGCATTTATCACCTACATTCCATTTTGGTTAAATTGGCTTTTTTTTCCTTTCTTTTTTCTTTTCTGAGTTTTAATACTGCAAAATCATCAGAATACTAATTACAAGTAATCTTTTAACCTTATAAAGAAAATCTTAATGCAGTGGCACTATTCCTGATAGATACAGCAGTCCATTGATAAAGGTGCACATGTTTTCCTTTCTATCCATAAAGTTATATTTAATAGTATTCCTTTGAGTATCAAAGATTTTATTGCAGATTTTATTTTCTGTACCTAAGAATGTTTCTGAAAGTTGGGTCACTAATGGTGCCTGCCAAGCTGAGTATGCACAAAGTTTCTAGTATCCTATGTAATTAATATTGAGCACTCATGGATGCTTTAGGTTGGAACGTAAAGCAGAAGGTCCTCGGGGGCTTTGATATGAAACAGACCCTAGATGCGTGTAGTTTTTCCTGCCCACAGGCGGTTTGCTTTTCTCTTTTCATTTGGCTTTATGCTTTAATAAACTAGGCTTCTCATCTTTAAGTTATTTTCATGCTTGTGACATCAGGTTTTTATACTGTGGTGCAGCTTAGGCTTATTCCTTACAGTAGGAAACCCTAACAGCCATGTGATTTGAGGCTCTGTTGGTTTTTTGAAGTGTGGGGGTGGGGCGGCGCGCAGGTGGCTTAGTTCACGGCTGCTCTTAGGGCCTGATGGATAATCACATTGCCCTCTAATTAAAGGGATCCTAAATACTTTGAAAATGAAAAACATATATATAGGAAGAAGGGGATTCGACTCCTGATTTCTAACTGATGTGCATCATCCTGAAATTTCAGACGCGTGCCTGTGCTCTGCAAGTTTTATCTGCCATCTTGGAAGGCTCAAAGCAGTTTCTTTCTGTTGCTGAAGATACCAGTGACCACAGAAGGGCTTTCACTCCCTTTTCTGTAATGATTGCTTCTAGCATTAAAGAGTTGCACAGATGTCTTTTGTTAGCTTTGGTGGCTGAATCATCCTCACAGACCCTTACTCAGATAATTAAGGTAAATGTGCCAAGTTATCGGTGAGTTAACAGAGGCAGTTTCTTTCTTTTTGCATAATGTTTATATTGCCCAAAAGTGAATTGACAAGAATATAACTAAGTAGTAATTTTATTAAAGATATCCTGTTTGGAAGTCTGTTCCTACTTGTCTGATCATACCTACAATCTCTGTATGTACACCTAAATGTTTTACTAAAAATACTGCTTTATCTTTAGTATTAAGTTGGACCAATGAGAATACAAGTGCTATTCCCCCTGAAAAAAAAAAACAAAAGGACTAATTTTTAAATAAGTATAAAGACTTTTTAAATTAAAGGCTCTAAAATTTTGTCTCTATGCTGTGACTATATCAGGCCCACTGATGAGCTCTTCTTTGTGTTTTGCAGTGCCTTGCAAACTTAGTATCAAATTCACCTTATAACCGTCTGAAACTCAGCCTGCTGACCAAAGTCTGGAACCAGATAAAGCCTTATATCCGCCACAAAGGTTGGTGGTAGTTTGAAACTGATTGCTTCTTTATATCAACCAGATCTAGATTATTAGTTTTTAAAAAATAGAGCATTTTTATAGCTCTAAGATATCTCTGCTTATTCTCCTCAAATTTGGGGGGGGAATCAACTATTGCTAGAACCCCACTTTTGACCTCTAAAGCCCCAGTGGACACCACTGGAAAGAATGACCTGGAGAATTAACTGTAAAGTTTAATGCCTCTTCAATGCATCAGTGCAGTGACCAGAGTATCCCTTTAGAATTGAGATTGAGCAAAATCCCAGGGGGGTCCCACTCTAGTATGTAATAGTTCATATCCTTTAGATATAAGTAGAGGATGGATGGACAGTCAGATAGACAGACATTATCCTCATTTTGGAAGGAAGAAGTGGAATATAAAACCTAACTTCTTTAACATTAACTTCTCTGGAGTTCAGATAAAATTTCAGAACCTCAAATCTTCACTAACTACAGTCTTATTTCTTATTTCCTGACTTACTTCCACATATAATATATATGTGTTGCCTTTAGAAGACTTGTTTTTCTTTTGGTTGCAAGCTTCAGGATCAGACCACATTCTGTTGAGTTCTTAGTCAGAATTGTAGAACTTGAAGAAGGCACGGATGTTTTTGTGCCATCGTGGGAGATGTTCTGGACCCAGTGTCAGTCTGCAGCTCACTCCCATTTTTGCCACTGCATAGTCATGACCTTCTCTGAACCCTAATTTCCTCCTAACAGGAAGGTCTATGCCTACCTCATAAGATTTTTATGAGGCTTAAATGAGATAATGATATGTAAGTATGTAAACAAAGTCCAGTTCATCCCTTTCACCAATGTGTAAAAGGGGACCCAGGAAGGTAAATCTTGCCTTAAGATTGCTTATCACTTCAGTTGCAGAAGTAAGATTAAGACAGCCCAAGTCTTCTGGCTCAGTCCCCTGCTCATTCCACTGCACTAGCTTTTCTTCATCTGCAAACTGAGGGGAGTGAACCATGTCTCAAAGGTCCCTTTCAAGTATCTGACTTTGTCCTCCAGCAACCTTTTATTATTAAACTGTTCAAACCCACAGAAAATTTGTACTATTGTACAGTGAGCACCTGTTACCTCTACCTAGACTTAACAGTTGTTAACACTGTCATATTTGTTTTCTCTCTCTCTCTACATATATGTATCAGTGTGTATATGTGTACGTGTGTGTGTTTATATGCATATTTTGGTCTATGTGTACGTATTTATATAGACTTTCTTCCCTTGAATCATTTGAAGGTAAATTATAGACATATTTCACCCTAAATACCACAGTATGTATCTCCCCAAAATAAAGACAATCTCCAAAAAACACAATACCATTCTCACACCTAAGAAAATTACATTGATTCCATAGTATTATCTAATGTCTAGTCCACATTTAGATTTCCTCATGTGTCCCCAAAAGTCTTTTATAGCTTTTTAAAAAAAACCTGGGTTCATTCAGGGTTCATGCGTGATATTTAGTTTTTATGTCACTTTAGCCTTTTAAACTTTTTTTTTAAATTGAAGTATAGTTAGCATTATGTTCAGGTGAACATAATGATTCAACATTTAAATACATCACAAGTGATCACCACGGTAAGTTCTAGTAGCTAGCCATCTCTCACAATACAAAATTACTACAGTATTATTGACTATATTCCTCATGTTGTATATTATATCCCTGTGACTTAATTATTTTATGCCTGGAAGTTTGTAACCTCTTAATCCCTTTCACCTATTTCATGCATGCCCTAACCTCCTCTGGCAACCACCAATTTGCTCTCTGTATCTGTAAGTCTGTTTCTGTTTTGTTTGTTCATTTGTTTTGTTTTTTAGATTCCATGTATAAGTGAGATTATGCAGTATTTGTCTCTGTCTGACTTATTTAACTTAGCATAATACCCTCTAGTTCCATCCATGTTGTTGGAAGTGGCAAGATTTCATTTTTTTTTTAATAAATTTATTTATTTTTGGCTGCATTGGGTCTTCATTGTTGCATGTGGGCTTTCTCTAGTTGCGGCGCCCTGGCTTCTCATTGCAGTGGCTTCTCTTGTTGTGGAGCACAGGCTCTAGGCCCATGGCTTCAGTAATTGTGGCACATGGGCTCAGTAGTTGTGGCTCGTGGGCTCTAGAACACAGGTTCAGTAGTTGTGGTGCACAGGCTTAGTTGCTCTGCGACATGTGGGATCTTCCCGGACCAGGGCTTGAACCCATGACCCCTACATCGGCAGGCGTATTCTTAACCACGGCACCACCAGGGAAGTCCTTTTTTTATGGCTGAGTAATATTCCATTGTATACATATGCCACATCTTTTTTATCCACTTAGTTTGGGCATTTAGGTTGTTTCCATATCTTGGCTATTGTAAATAATGCTGCAGTGAACATTGGGGTGCATATATCAAATCAGTGTTTTTGTTTTCTTTGAGTGAATACCCAGAAGTGGAATTGCTAGATCATATGGTAGTTCTGTTTTTAATTTTTGAGGCACCTCCATACTGTTTTCCATGGTGGCTGCACCAATTTACATTCCTGCCAACAGTACATGAGGGTTCCCTTTTCTTCACATCCTTGCCAACACTTGTTTCTTGTCTTTTTGATTATAGCCATTATGACAGATGTGAGGTGATATCTCATTGTGCTTTTGATTTCCCTGATGATTAGTGGTGATTAGTAATGTTGAGCATCTTCTCATGTTTTTCTTGGCCATTTGTATGTCTTCTTTGGAGAAAGGGCTGTTCAGGCTCTCTGACCATTTTTTAATGGGATTGGTTTTTTTTGTTACAGAGTTGTATGATTTCCTTTTTAAGAAATATATATATATGTGTGTATATATATATATATATATACACACACACACACACACACACACGTGGATATATCATTGGCAAATATCTTTTCCCATTAAGTAGATTGCCTTTTCATTTTATTAAAGATTTCTTCCACTGCGTAAAAGCTTATTAGTTTGATGTAATCCCACTTACTTATTTTTGCTTTTGTTTCCCTTGCCTGAGGAGACAAATCCAAAAAAATACTTCTAAGACTGGCATCAAAGAGTGTACTACCTGTGTTTTCTTCTAGATGTTTTATGGTTTCAGGTCTTATGTTTAAGTCTTAAACCCATTTTTTTATTTGTTTTTGTATATGATACAAGAAAATGGTCCAGTTTCACTCCTTTGCATGTAGCTATCCAGGTTTCCCAACACCATTTATTGAAGGCGCTGTCTTTTCTCCATTACATGTTTTTGCTGCCATTGTCATAGATAAATTGACCATATAAGTGTGGGTTTATCTCTGAGCTCTCTATTCTGTTTTGATTACTGCAGTGTTGTAGTATAGTTTGAAATCAGGGCATGTGAAATCTCCAGCTTTGTTCTTTTTTCTCAAGATTGCTTTGGCTATTTGGGGTCTTTGGTAGTTCCCTACAAGTTTTAGGATTATTGGTTCTAGTTCTATGAAAAATGCTGTGGGTATTTTGATGGTGAGTGCATTGAACGTGTAGAGTGCTTTGGGTAGTAAGGACATTTTAACAGTATTGATTCTTCCAGTCCATAAGCATGGTATATGTATCTTTCCATTAATTTGTGTTGTCTTCAACTTCTTTCATCAGTGTCTTATAGTTTTCAGAATACAGGTCTTTCACCTTCTTGGCTAAATTTATTCTTAGGTATTTTATTTTTTTGATGCAATTGTAAATGGCATTGTTTTCTTAATTTCTTTCTCTGATGGATTGTTATTAGTGAATAGAAATGCAACAGATTTCTGTATATTAATTTTATGCAACTTTACTGAATTCATTTATTAGTTCTAATAGTTTTTTTGGTGGAGTCTTTGGGGTTTTCTATATATAGTATCATGTCATCAGTGACAGTTTTACTTCTTCCTTTCCAATTTGGATGCCTTTTATTTCTTTTTCTAGTCTGATTGCTGTGTCTAGGACTTCCAATACTACATTGAATAGAAGTGTCAAGAGTGGGCATCCTTGTCTTGTTCCTGACCTTAGAGGAAATGCTTTCAGCTTTTCACTGTTGAGTATGTTAGCTGTGGGTTTGTCATATATGGCCTTTATTATGTTGAGGTATGTTCCCTCTGTATCCACTTTGTTGAGGGGTTTTAGCATAAAGGGATGTTGAATTTTGTCAGAAGCTTTTTCTGCATCTATTGAGATGATATATGACTTTTACTGTTCATATTGTTAATGTAGTGTATCAGGTTGATTGATCTGCAGATATTGAATCATCCTTGTATCCCTGAGGTAAATCCCATTTGATCATGATGTATGATCCTTTTAATGTATTGCTGACTTCGGTTTGCTAATATTTTGTTGAGGATTTTTGCATCTGTGTTCATCAGGGATATTGGCCTGTAATTTTCTTCCTTTGTAGTGTCTTTGTCTGGTTTTACTGTCAGGGTAATGCTGGCCTCGTAGAATGAATTTGGAAATTGAATTCTCTTCAGTTTTTTGGAATAGTGTGAGAACAGTTGATATTAAGTCTTCTTTAAATGTTTGGTAGAATTCATCTGTGAAGCCATCTGGTCCTGGACTTTTGTTTTGGGGGAGTTTTTTTGATTACTGATTTAATTTCATTACTTGGTCTGTTTCAGTAATTGGTCTGTTCAGATTTTCTCTTTCTTTCTGATTCAGTCTTGGAAAGATGGTATGTTTTTAGAAATTTATCCATTTCTTCTAGGTTGTCCAATTTGTTGGCATATAACTGTTTATAGTAATCTCTTACGATCTTTTTATACTTCTGTGGTGTTGGTTGTATCTCCTCTTTCATTTCTGATTTTATTGATATGGCCCCTCTCTCTATTTTTCTTGATGAGTCTGGCTGAAGATTTATCAATTCTCTTTATCTTTTCAGAGAACCAACTTTTAGTTTCATTGATCTTTTCTTTCTTTTTTTTTTTTTAGTATCTCTTTCCACTCTGATCCTTATTTTCCCCTTTGAGTTTTGTTTTTCTTTTCTTAGGTTCCTTTAGGTATGAGGTTAGATTGTTTATTTGAGGTTTTTCTTGTTTCCTGAAGTAGGCCCTATTGCTACAAACTTCCCTCTAAGAACTGCCTTTGTTGTGCCCTACAGATTTTGAAACACTGTGTTTCCATTTTCATTTGTCTCAATGTATTTTTTTATTTCCTCTTTGATTTTTTTCAGTGACCTATTGGTTGTTTAGTAGCATGTTGTTTAGACTCCACTTGTTTGTGTTTTTTCCAGTGTTTTATAGTTGATTTCTAGTCTCATAGGATTTTGGTCTGAAAAGATGCTTGGTATGATTTTAGTCTTCTTAAATTTATCGAGACTTGCTTTGTGGCCTAACATGTGATCTATCCTGGAGAATGTTCCACATGCACTTGAAAAGAATGTGTATCCTGCTGGTTTTGGGTGGAATGTTCTCTATATATATATCTGTTAAGTCAGGGTAGTATAATGTGTCCTTTAAGGCCAGTGTTTCCTTAAACACATTGTTTCCTTCTGTATGGATGACCTATCCATTGATATAAGTGGGGTGTTAAAGTCCTTACTATTATATTACTGTCAGTATCTCCTCATGTCTGTTAATATTTGCTTTATGTATTTAGCTGTTCCTATGTGGGGTGCACATACATTTACAAGTGTTTAATCTTCTTGTTGGATTGATCTCTTTATCATTATGTAATGCACTTTTTTGTCTTTTGTTACAGTCTTTGATTTAAAGTCTATTTTTTTAACATCTTTATTGGAGTATAATTGCTTTACAATGTTGTGTTAGTTTCTGCTGTATAACAAAGTGACTCAGCTATATGTATACATATATTCCCATATCCCCTACCTCTTGCGTCTCTCTCCTACCCTCCCTATCCCACCCCTCTAGGTGGTCACAAAGCACCGAGCTGATCTCCCTGTGCTATGCAGCTGCTTCTCATTAGCTATCTATTTTACATTTGGTAGTGTTTATATGTCAGTGCTCCTCTCTCACTTCGTCCCAGCTTACCCTTCCCCCTCCCCGTGTCCTCTCTACGTCTGTGTCTTTATTCCTGTCCTGCCCCTAGGTTCATCAGAACCTTTTCTTTTTTTTTAGATTCCATATATATGCGTTAGCATACAGTATTTGTTCTTCTCTTTCTGACTTACTTCACTCTGTATGACAGACTCTAGGTCCATCCACCTCACTAGAAATAACTCAATTTCATTTCTTTTTATGGCTGAGTAATATTCCATTGTATATATGTGCCACATCTTCTTTATCCATTCATCTGTCGATGGACACTTAGGTTGCTTCCATGTCCTGGCTATTGTAAATAGTGCTGCAGTGAACATTGTGGTTACATGTAAAGTCTATTTTGTCTGATATAAATATTACTACCCCAGCTTTGTTTTCATTTGCATGGAGTATCTTTTTCCATCCTCTCACTTTCAATTTCTGTGTGTCTTTAAATCTGAAGTGAGTCTCTTGTAGGTAGCATATATATGGGTCTTGCTTTTTTATCCATTCAGCCACCTTATGTCTTTTGATTGGAGCATTTAGTCCATTTTCATTTAAAGTAACTTTTGATGGTTATGTACTTACTGCCTTTTTGTTATATGTTTTCTGGTTATTTTTGTTGTTTTTCTCTGTTCCTTTCCTCTTCTCTTGCTCTCTTGTGATTTAATGACTTTCTTGAGTGTTATGTTTGTACAGTAAGTCCCCTACATACGAACGAGTTCCATTCTGAGAACACGTTCGTAAGTCCAATTTGATCATAAGTCAAACAGTTAGCCTAGGTACACAACTAACACAATTGGCTATATAGTACTGTACTGTAATAGGTTTATAATATTAATACATAAAAAACAAACACAAAAAATGAAACATTTTTAATCTTACAGTACTTTGAAAAGTACAGTAGTACAGTATAATGGCTAGCCTACAGGGGCTGGCATCGAGTGAACAGGCAAGAAGAGTTACTGACTGGAGGAGGGAGTGGAGGTGGCAGATGGTAGAGCTGAAGGATCGTCAGCTATAGGAGATGGAGGGCAAGCTGCTATTTTACTCATGCCTGACATTGATGGAATGCATGTTTGCATCTTTGAAAGTTTACAACTTGAAGGTTCATATGTAGGGGACTTACTGTATTCCTTTCTCTTTGTTTTTTGAGTTAATCTAGTATTGTTTTATGATTTGTGGTTACCATGAGGTTATTATATAACAACCTGGTATACAGCAGTCTATTTTAAGTTAATGGTCACTTACGTTTGAGCACATTCTAAAAGCACTACATATTTACTCCCTACCCCTATGTTTTATGTTTTTGATGTCATCTTTAACATCTTTCTGTTTTGTGTATCTCTTAACTAATTATTGTAGATATATAGGATTTTACTACTTTTGTGTTTTAACCTTCATAGGACCTATATGGTTGGTTGATCCACTACTTTTACTATATGTTTGCCTTTATAGTGAGATTTTTTTCTTTCATAATTTTTATATTTCTACTTATAGTTTTGTGTTTTCTGTTTAAAGTGGTCCCTTTAACATTTCTTGTTAGGTCAGTTTAGTGGTGATGAACTACTTTAGTTTTTGCTTGTCTGGGAAACTCTTTATCTCTCCTTCATTTCTGAATGAGAGCCTTGCCAGAGGGAATATTCTTGGTTGTAAGGGTTTTTCCTCCTTTCAGTACTTTGAATATCTTGTGCCACTCCCTTCTGGTATGTAAAGTTTTGCTGAAAAGTCAGCTGATCATCTTCTGGGGCTCCTCCATATGTAACTAGTTGTTTTTCTCTTGCTGCTTTTAAGATTCTCTAGTTAACTTTTTTTAAAAAATAAATTTATTTAGTTAGTTAGTTTTGGCTGTGTTGGGTCTTTGTTGCTGTGCGCAGGCTTTCTCTAGTTGCAGTGAGTGGGGGCTACTCTTCGTTGCAGTGCGCAGGCTTCTCATTGCGGTGGCTTCTCTTGTTGCGGAGCACGGGCTCTAGGCATGCAGGCTTCAGTGGTTGTGGCACATGGGCTCAGTAGTTGTGGCTTGTGGGCTCTAGAGCACAGGCTCAGTAGTTGTGGCACATGAGCTTAGTTGCTCTGCGGCACGTGGGATCTACCTGGGCCAGGGCTTGAACTCATGTCCCTTGCATTGGCAGGCAGATTCTTAACCACTGTGCCACCAGGGAAGCCCTCTGACTTTTGACTTTAATTATAATGTGTCTTGGTGTGGGTCTTTTGGGGTTCATCTTGTTTGGGACTTTTTGTGATTCCTGGACTTGGATGTATGTTTCCTTTGCCAGGTTCGGAAAGTTTTCAGCCATTATTTCTTCAAAGAGATTTTCTGTCCCTGTCCCTCTCTCTTCTCCTTCTGGGACCCCTATAATGTGAATGTTAGTACACTTGATGTTGTCATAGAGGTCGCTTAAACTATCCTCATTTTTCTTATTTCTTTTTGCTTTTCCATTTGGATGATTTTCATTAGCCTGTCTTCCAGATTGCTGATCTGTTCTTCTGTATCATCTAATCTGCATTTGGTTTCCTCTAGTCTATTTCTCACTTTTGTTATTTTATTCAGCTCTGATTGGTTCTTTTTTACGTTTTCTGTCTCTGTAGAAGTTCTCACTGTGTCCTTCCATTCTTCTCCTGAGTTCAGAGAGCATTTTTATGACCATTAGTTTGAATGCTTTATCTGGAAGATTGCTTATCTCCATTTCATTTAGTTCTTTTTCTGAGGTTTAGTCCTGTTCTTTCATTTGGGACATAATTCTTTGTCTCCTCATTTTGCCTAACCCTCTGTTTGTTTCTATGTATTAGGTAGATCAGCTACATTTCCTGTTCTTGATAGAGTGGCTAAGTATAGAAGGTGTCCTGTGAGGCCCAGTAGTATGGTCCCCTCTGGTCACCAGAGCTAGGTGCTCCAGGAGTGTCTCCTGTGTGGGTTGCATGTGCCCTTTTGTTGTGGCTGGGCCATGCTCTCTGCAGGTGTGCTAGGGGGTGGGGTTGGTTCCCAGTGCAGCTGGCTGTAATTGGGGACTGCATTAGATTAGCACTAGCTGGGTGGAATCCGCAGGTGAACTCAGGGCGGGTTGAGTGATGCTAGTAAATTAGATGGGGAGATTCAGAACTGGTGACCGCCTGGGAATTCCCTGGCAGTCCAGTGGTTAGGACTCAGTGCTTTCACTGATGTGGCCTGGGTTGGATCCCTGGTCAGGTAATTGAGATCCTGCAAGCTGTGTGGTGCAGCCAAAAAAAAACTGGTGCCTGCCAGTGCCTGGCCACCTAGGTAGAAAGGGAGACAAAGAAAAAAAATTTTAAAGTGGCACTCGCCAGCTCCTCAGTACCTCTTGGTGACACGCCTTAATATTAGTCAATGAATCTATTAGTCAGTGAATCTCCTTCCCATATGATCAGGCACTTTTCAAACTGCTGTCTGTGTGCCAGGACCTGGAGTGACTGAGTTTTTGTGCACAGCCTTTTAGAGTGGATTCTTAATTCTCTGCAGCCCTCTGGCTCTCTCTTGGATGTAAGCCCTGCTGATTTCCAAAGCCAGACATTATGGGGGTTCATCTACCTGATGCATGTCCCCTGGGCTGGGGAGCCCAATGTGGGGTTCAGAGCCGACCTCTGAGGCTGTGAAATCCCTCCTGCCTGTGGTCCACAGCAGTGGGGGTGTAGGTCCCTGCCAAACCATGTCTCTGCCCCTCCTACTTGTCTCAATGTGGCATTTTTTTTCCTTTTATCCCTAGTTATGGAAAATCTTCTCTGCTAGTCTTTCGGTCATTCTCAGAGATAGTTGCTCTCTATGCAGTTGTAATTTTCCTGTCCATGGGAGGAGAGAGCCCAACATCTTACTACAGTGCCGTCTTGTCCTGCCTCCTCACTTCAGTCTTTTTGACTCTAGTAGTCTGTGGCCCTTTTTCTTTCTTTTATGATACTGATTTTGGAAGGGTCCAAGCCAGTTGTCTTACAGTATGTCGTATACTCTCAGTTTTCTGGGGTTTTTTTTGGCAGTACACGGGCCTCTCACTGTTGTGGCCTCTCCTGTTGTGGAGCACAGGCTCCGGACGCGCAGGCTCAGCGGCCATGGCTCACAGGCCCAGCTGCTCCATGGCATGTGGGATCTTTCTGGACCGGGGCAGGAACCCGCGTCCCCTGCATCGGCAGGTGGACTCTCAACCACTGCACCACCAGGGAAGCCCTACTCTCAGTTTGTTGGGTATTTTCTTTACAGTGTTAACTTACACTTCTGTCCCATAAACTGGAAGTTAGGTCTAGAGGTTTAATTAGATTCAGGTTAAACAAAGAAGCCATAATTCTTAATTGCCTGCAGAGATAGTTATGATCCTTATGGTAACTGTTCCTGTGGTGATAGTTTCTTTTTGATTCCTTTGACAGATGTTAATGTTCGTGTGTCCAGTCTCACACTATTGGGGGCCATAGTGTCCACTCACGCACCTTTACCTGAAGTCCAGCTACTTTTACAACAGCCCTGTTCTTCTGGACTCAGCAATAGCAATTCAGCCACTCCTCACGTCAGTCCTCCTGATTGGTGGAAGAAAGGCCCTTCAGGACCCTTTCTGGAAGAAGCCGCAGTTAGCTCACCAAAGGTGTCTTCAGAGCCCTGCTGGCTCATTCGACTTTGCATTTCCATTGTTGTTCTGCCCAAGGAAGATGCCTGTTCAGGTAGTGATGCTGGCTCCACAGGAGGAAGCACCTATGAGCCATTCCCCTTGCGACTGGAGGCCTTACAGGTAGGAGGTTTCATTTCCTCATCTCTGAAATGGAAGTAATCATTCTTTCTTCATGGGGTGATTACTTCCTGAGGAGTAAGTCTGTGAAAATAAGGTCAAACCAAGCAGTGTGTCATTGGTGTTAGTGGGAGTTGTGTGTGAATTCACACTTTAGGTGTGAATGCTTTGTTTGTTGTTTTGTTTTGGGGGGGAGTGGGTGGGGGGAGGATTGGTTGTAAAACATCACATTCATCCCCTTTTGTTGCAAGCCATTTTAGTCACCTCAGGTATTATATGGCAGGTCAGTATAATAGATTATATAATAATTCTGAAGGAAGTTGTAGAGTTAATCTTTGATTTCTGCATCTGAAAGTTAAATAAATGTTTAATTTTCTATAAACTTCTCTTTGGTATTATATCTGTTTAGAGACAACAAAGTATTTGCTCCTTCAAAGGAAGAAAACCACCCTAGATTAAAGTATTTGTTTTTCTGTAATATTTTAAAAATACTAAAATATTTGTTTTTTCTGTACACCCTAGATTAAAGTATTTGTTTTTTGGTCCTAGGGTCTGCTAATTATCTGGTTAATATTGAACATGTCCTTTAACCTCTTTAACCTTTAACTTTTTCAGTCTTAGTTTCTTCAGCTGAAATACTCAATAAATACCTACCAGTAGATAAATTGTTCCCAGGCTTAAATGTGATAATATTGATAATCTAAATGAAACACATTTTGTAAATTATAAAGCACCATAAAATTTTATGATATACTTAATTGAAGATTATGGTTGTTCTTCATTTCATTAACATCAGATTTCAGCCCCTTGTTGAGTGTGAGTGATTTCTGAAATATTGAAACACTTCTGGATATTGCAGTCCTGCATTCAGGTCTTGGGGTTAATCCCCTGTTTTCTTGGCAGGTGTTGGCTCATCTGGCAAGGGGCTACTTTTCAATGACTCAGGTCTACTTGATGGAGCTTGGAGAGGTGATTTGCAAGTGCCTGGGGGAGGCAGATCCATCTGTCCAGCTTCATGGAGCAAAGGTAATTTTCATTAAAAGCCCTGTGCTTCAGGGAGCACAGCTTGGTGCTCTGTGGTGACCTAGATGGGTGGATGGGGGTGGGTGGGAGGGGTATCCAAGAGGGAAGAGATATATGGATACATATAGATGATTTACTTAATTGTACAGTGGAAACTGACACAACATTGTACAGCAGCTATACCCCAATTTTAAAGAAGAAAAAAAAAGCTGTGTGCTTTTTTCTTCTCTTCCTTTTATGTTCTTCCCTCAGCTGCATGTCCATCAATTCTGAGTTTCTTTAGGAGGTTTCAGGTAGGCAAGTGATATCAATACATTCCTCTATTTTCAGCTCTACATGTAAACCCAAAGAATTGATTTGATAATAAATTAAAAATATATACTTGGTGATTTTGCTTCTGGAAAGAATGCCTCTGAGATAGCAGTTTCTGAGAAAAGAAAGAAAATCAGTTGGAAATTACTTTTCCCCTTGATTTGAGGTAATCTCCAAACTGAAGTGGCTTTTTACCTCCATGGTTCTAATATTCATCTCTGATAATCTATTTCTTTTATCTTGGCAGCTTCTGGAAGAACTGGGTACAGGCTTAATACAACAGTATAAACCAGATTCTTCCATAGCACCTGATCAGAGAGTGCCAGTCAGCTTGGTAAGTAAATGTATATTCATGGTTTTCTCTTTTCTTAGTGCTTCAGTCAGTTTTATTTTGAGGCTCAGTGATAAAGTGGCGTAGAGAGTATGGTTTCTTCCAATATCAGAAATTATGGTTTATAATCTAGGATGAATAGGTTTTATTTGCATTTCAGTTTATTTGCAGTTTAGTGTGTGGTAAGATTATGTGTAACATACAGCCAGTAATGGAAGAAGCAGTTTTTTGGGGTTTTTTTCCCCCCACAAAACCTAGTTTGGTTACACAGTGTGCCCAAGAGACAGACTAGAATGGTGGGAAGAGCCCAAGATTTGGAATCAGAAGGCATGGGATTAAACCACTTAATGAATATGTGACTATGAGCATAGTTTCCTTGTTGTAAAGAGGAGTAAAAATCCTTAACTCATTGGACTTTTGGAAGATTGAATGAGATGTGAAGACTCTGGCAAATAGTAGATGCTCAGTGAGTCTTAATTCCCTTAGCCCCTCCCTGCCGGGGCCCTCCCCCTTATTCCCGTTCATTTCTGTGGTCTGAGCTTGTGTGTGTTGCCCCACACTGTGCCAGTTATTCTTTGGAGGAGGAACATGTGAGCCCATAAAAAAACCTTCTACTTAGTACCAAAAACCAAATCAACTCAACATTAGGGATGTTTTCTCCCTCTGCCCTCCTCATCCTGCCTATTCTTTTTCTTTTCACAATTTCCATCACCCTAGGTGGAATGATAGAATTAAGAATGTCTAGCTTGGGCTTCCCTGGTGGCACAGTGGTTAAGAATCCACCTGCCAATGCAGGGGACACAGGTTCGAGCCCTGGTCCGGGAAGATCCCACATGCTGCGGAGCAACTAAGCCCATGCGCCACAACTACCGAGCCTGCGCTCTAGAGCCCGTGAGCCACTACTACTGAGCCCGTGCACCACAACTACTGAAGCCCGCGTGCCTAGAGCCTGTGCTCCGCAACAAGAGAAGCCACCACGAGACGCCCCCGCTCGCCACAACTAGAGAAAGCCCGTGCGCAGCAGCGAAGACCCAATGCAGCCAAAAATAAATAAATTTCAAAAAAAGAATGTCTAGCTCTAGTCCCTTCCCTAGACTGCCACTAAAACTGAAATGTCACTGTTTGCAGGGAGTTGCGTTGTGCTTTGCTATCAGACAGACCTGGGTTTAATCCAGACTTCTCCCCTTGTTCCAAGTGACTTTGAGCAAGACTCTTTTTTTCCTTTTTTTAAAAATAAATTTATTTATTTTTATTTTTGGCTGCGTTGGGTCTTTGTTGCTGCACGCAGGCTTTCTCTAGTTGCACTGAGCGGGGGCTACTCTTTGTTGTGGTGCGTGGGCTTCTCATAGCAGTGGCTTCTTGTTGCAGAGCACAGGCTCTAGGTGCGTGGGCTTCAGTAGTTGTGGCACGCGGGCTCAGTAGTTGTGGCTCGCGGCCTCTAGAGCGCAGGTTCGGTAGTTGTGGCGCACGGGCTTAGTTGCTTCGCGGCATGTGGGATCCTCCCAGACCAGGGCTCGAACCCGTGTCTCCTGCGTTGGCAGGCGGATTCTTAACCACTGCGCCACCAGGGAAGCCCTGAGCAAGACTCTTAACTATTCGCACTTAAGTGTTGTTTCATATGTAAAAAAGGGGTATACTTTCTGTATTACTAATCTGTTGAGTGATAAATTATCCTAAGCACTTTGCAACTTAAAACCATATCCTACATTTATTCTCTCACATAGTTTCTGTGGACCAGGAATTGAGGGCAGCTTACCTGATGGTTCTGGCTCAGGTCTCATGAGGCTGCAGCCAGGATGCTGGCAGGGACTGCAGTCAGCCGAATTTGACGGGGGTTGGAGGAGCTCCTTCCAAGGTGGCGCGATCACTCGCATACCTTGCACGTTAGTGCTGGCTGATGGCAGATCTCACTCAGTTCCTTCCCATGAGGACCTCTCCAGAGGGCTGCTCGAGTGTTCTCCTGACAAGGCAGCTGGCCTCCCTTATAGCAATGAATCGAGAGTGAGCAAAACAGCTGTAGAATTTTTATAACCTAGTTTCAGAAGTTCTGCACTGTCATTCCCACAATACCCCATTAGTTACACAGGTCAGCCTTAGTCAGTGTGGGAGCGGATGGCCTCCTGAACATTAGGAGGTGAGAATCACTGTGGGCCATCTTGGAGGCTGGCAACCACACCTGTCCACATTCTTCTGGTTTGGGGCAGGAGGACCCAGATTGGGTGTCCAGGAGCTAGGATTGTGGGGCGAAAGAATTGGTGTGTGAGTGCATGGCAAAACTGAGGACTAAGTCCATGGGGCAGGAAATGGAGACGCCAAATCCCCAGACAGATTTGCACATGGGGCATGAAATCCCAGGGTTTTTATAAAGCATGGGAAGGAGACTGTTAAAGGTACTCTGCAGATGCCTACCTTGAGGGGCATTGAAGTGAGAAAATTCTTCAAAGTGCTGAAAACAGAGCCTGTTGTTCAATTTAAGAATCTCCACTGTACATCCGGCACTGTGCTAGAGACTTTACACAGTCGTACATTTTATTATCACATAAACTCTGCCAAGTAGATCTCTTTGTCCTGTTTTACTGAAGAGGAACCAAAGCTTAGACCGGTTCAGTGACTTGCCTGAGGCTGCAGAGACAGGAAGCAGAAGTTGAAGGGCTAACTCCACCCCAGCTCCTGCTCTGGATCCGTGCTCCTTGCACTGGGGCACGTGGCCTCTGGGCTGCTCTGGGACCCCGACCCTTGTGCCCTCGAGGTTTGAAAGAGCCCTGGCTAGGTGTCATTTGATCTGATTCTCGACCAGCTCTGCTGCCCACTAGCAAGTTACGTTATCTCTCTCTGCCTCAGATTCCTGGTGTGAAAATGGAGATAAGGATATGTTCTTCATTTAGTTGGGCTGAAGATTAAAATGAGTAGATTGTGTAAAACACTTAGAACAATGCCTGGGGTATGGGAAGCTCTCTGAAAAACAGCTGCTGCTGCAGTTACTGCTATCCTCATCTTCATCTTCCTCCCAGTATCATCATCACTACTGCTGCCTTACTGTACCACACTGTAGTTTCCTAATGAATGAAATGGAAGCATTGAATTAGTTGTTTTCTAAAGTTCCTTTCATTGCTGTGGAAGAAGTACTAGTAAAAGTATTTATATAAGCTACTACGTTAAGGAAAAACTTTTCATCACTGTGGTTACTAGTGGTAGTCTTAGTGTCTAGCTGGTTCCACTGTTGTCTCTTGGGCTGCAGTTGTTACTGTGCTTCTGTTCCAGGTGGTGATGTTCTGGACTGTGATGCTGAACGGTCCTTTACCCAGAGCCCTGCAGAATTCAGAGCATCCGACTCTGCAGGCGAGCGCCTGTGATGCCCTGTCTTCCATCTTGCCAGAAGCCTTCAGCAATCTGCTGGTAACCTTAGGGGTGTTTTATCATCTTTAATTTGTGACTCTGAGCATGAGAGCTTGAGTTTGATTTTGACTGTTTTTCATTTTGAACCAGTATTCAGCATTATCTCTGAGGAGAAGGTGCATGTTCTGTTTGAGCGTAGGGTGAGGGCAGTGGGGAGCAGCAGTGAAATCTTAATGCCTCAGAGGAGCTTTTTCTCCCTGTGCGTAGAAGGCAGGGAGAGAGAAGTGAAAGTAGCAGAGGCTTTGAGGTCAGATTTCAGAAAGATTTCAAATCCAAAAGTTAGAAAATCCTAGCTCTTTGGATTTAAATCCTAGCTGGTTTGAATCTCAGCTCTTCTACCTTCTAGCTCTTTGGTTATCTTAACTT
This sequence comes from Grampus griseus, assembly GCF_964374135.1. Taxonomy (NCBI): domain Eukaryota; kingdom Metazoa; phylum Chordata; class Mammalia; order Artiodactyla; family Delphinidae; genus Grampus; species Grampus griseus. The sequence goes on from NC_139014.1 coordinate 25,784,598, forward strand.
CTCTAAAAATTAGTTTTATCCCCTATAAAATGTAAATGATGTGAGTAATAACATGAAGCATGTGAAAACGCCTTGCTTGGTGCCCAACACACATAGTGTTCAGACTGCTACTTCCTTTAATCCTTAATGGCATTTGCATCCATTCTTATTTATGTAAATTAGTTTTTATAAGGAAGGCAGCTTGACTAAAGTAGGAGAATAAAGTGACCTGACTCACGATGGTAGAGGTTAAATGTAATCACGATGCTGTGTGTCCCCCTGCCCCGAGTGGGTACTCAGATGATAACTGGATCTGAGTTGAACCTTTGTTCTGTGCCAAGTTAACCTCAAGGGCTCAGTTGTGGTCAACTCCTGAATGTGGATTCAACACAGGTGCGTCACAGTCACTTGTCGAAGGTATCGGCTCATGGCTGTTTCATTCGCACTTTTCCTTGGCCAACCTTTCTCATTGCAGAGTGACAGGCAGATCCTGTGCATCACCATGCTGCTGGGGCTGAATGACAGCAAGAACCGATTAGTGAAAGCTGCGACCTCTCGGGCCCTTGGGGTCTACGTGCTTTTTCCGTGTCTCAGACAGGTCAGAGTGAGCCTGTGTAGCTTCACTGTGCCTCTTTACAGTCCATTTTCTTACTCTTTTTGGTGGATATAGAGCTCCTGAGTTGGACAGTAAAGGAAATTAAATTGCTTTGTAATCTGGTTTCCTTAATTGCTACTAAAATATGCTACTGCCTGTAGTTCATTTGTTTTTAACGATTTTGCACACTGGCCAGGACCCTAAAACAGTAAATGTTTAAATCAGTGGATAATTGGAAAAAATGAAATGGGACATTACCATACGATACTAATAATTTAGAAAACTAATAGAGTTTTTATTAAGAAGGAAATAAATTTCTCCTTCACTCTTACTTGTGACCTTTATCTCTCTGAGAAGTGTGTAAGTGAACAGGATGTGTTTTGGAAATGTGTTCATTGTCCACATCTCTTCCTGAGGTGGAAATCAAGCCAAGCTCAGAATTCATAGACAGGTGTCGCAGGCTGGGTTATAAGATGTTCACAAGAGCGAAATCTGTAGGCTCCTCGCGTGTGCATGGCACATACCAGAATCGTGGGAGACCTTCCCCTGGGATTTTAATGAGTGTCCAAATTGTAATATATAAGAAGAAGAGTAAATAGATTGAATAAATGAATTTTGATTTCCAAATAGAGATTTGTGGTAAAGGCTTACAGCTTTATCTGCAGATAAATTTGAGAATTTTCAAGATAGCGGTGTGAACTCCTAAAGTGACTACAGTGTTTTGATTTGTTTATCTTACAGGATGTCATATTTGTTGCAGACACAGCAAATGCAATATTGATGTCACTTCAAGACAAGTCTCTTAATGTCCGGGCCAAAGCAGCCTGGTCCCTAGGCAACCTGACAGACACTCTGATTGTCAACATGTAGGTGACTCAGCTCATTTCTCCTGGGTGGCTTCCAAGCCTAAGGTCCCAAGAGGATATCTTTGAGCCCTATTATAAAACCAAAACCTTAGTAATGGTTGCCCTACTTTTTAAATATTGTGTTTGTATTTTTTTAAGTAATATATTCACAGGTTAAAAAAAGAATTCAAACAGTACAAAGGGGTATGCAGTATAAAGCCTTTCTCCTACCTTAATCCCCTAGTTTCCCTCCCCAGAGGCGACTGCTTTATTCATACACAAGTATCTTGCTTTTTGTCATTTAACTCTAACATATAACATGTATAAGCATTCTCCTGACTTCTACTGACTTTTTATAAATTGGTATTTATTATTACACAGTCATCACTATGTGATGATTATTTCACCATTACCCTGTAAGTGAACATTCATGTTATTTTAGGCTTTTATATGCATTGAACATTTTCGTGCATGAAATCTCTCCATTTTGAGATATTCTTTTTGGTTACATCCAAAAGAATGTGGACCTACTAGGTCAAAAGGTATAAACTGTAAGTTCTTGGTATAATCTGAACAGATTTGTGGAGCTGTTTTTATAGTTATACTGAGTGAATATAATTTGTACATGTCTATATTTAACTGGGCTTTACCTTTTAACATGTTTTGCCTGCTTTGGATGGGACAGGGAAACACCAGACCCAAGTTTCCAGGAAGAGTTCTCTGGCCTCCTGCTCTTGAAGATGCTGCGATCAGCTATAGAGGCATCCAAGGATAAAGACAAGGTAGACTGACAGCAAAACCTAATATTTTTCAGTTAGATACTTAGTGTATTATAGTTTTATCCCACCAAACTTATCCCTGTTCAAAGGAGATTGAGGGTGTACTCAGGGTATGTAGTGTACACTCCACACTTGTACAGTTTCTTTCCTGTCTTATGAAAAATATCAGTGCCATTTATTTTATTTTTTAAATTTATTTATTTATTTTACTTATTTGTTTTTGGCTGCATTGGGTGCTTGTCGCTGCGCGCGGGCTTTCTCTAGTTGCAGTGAGTGGGGGCTACTCTATGTTGTGGTGTGCGGGCTTCCCATTGTGGTGGCTTCTCTTGTTGCAGAGCACAGGCTCTAGGCGCACGGGCTTCAGTAGTTGTGGCTCGCGGGCTCTAGAGCGCAGGCTCAATAGTTGTGGCACACGGGCTTAGTTGCTCCGTGGCATGTGGGATCTTCCCGGACCAGGGCTCGAACCTGTGTCCCCTGCATTGGCAGGCGGATTCTTAACCACTGCGCCAGCAGGGAAGCCCGTCAGTGCCATTTGTAAGACTACTCCATGGTATGTCCATGTAGCTGTTTTTTCCCAAAAATCTTTAAGTAGAATAGACAAGTCAGAAAGATGAGCAGCTTGGCTTTGGACATTCCCTGTTACACTATTAAGTTTTAAAAATGTAGACCTAAGCTTTAGGGTCAGGCAGACATGGTTCAAATCCTGGCTTGCCGGTTACTAGCTAAGTGACCTTTGGTGCATTATTTAACTTCTACGAAGGTGAATTTCTTCCGTAACATGGAAGTTGTTACATATACCTCATTGGATTCCAAGATGCCTTTTTTTTTTCTTAAAATCTTTATTGCAGTATAATTGCTTTACAGTGGTGTGCTAATTTATGCTGTATAACAAAGTGAATCAGCTATACATATACACTTATCCCTATTTCTCCTCCCTCTTGCATCTCCCTCCCACCCTCCCTATCCCACCCCTCTAGGTGGACACAAAGCACTGAGCTGATCTCCCTGTGCCATGCGGCTGCTTCCCACTAGCTATCTGTTTTACATTTGGTAGTATATATATGTCCGTGCCACTGTCTCACTTCGTCCCAGCTTATCCTTCCCCCTCCCCGTATCCTCAAGTCCATTCTCTACATCTGCATCTTTATTCCTGTCCTGCCCCTAGGTTCTTGAGAACCTTTTTTTTTAGATTCCATGTATATGTGTTAGCATGTAGTATTTGTTTTTCTCTTTCTGACTTACTTCACTCTGTATGACAGACTCTAGGTCCATCCACCTCACTGCAAATAACTCAATTTCATTTCTTTTTATGGCTGAGTAATATTCCATTGTATATATGTGCCACATCTTCTTTATCCATTCATCTGTTGATGGACACTTAGGTTGCTTCCATGTCCTGCCTATTGTAAGTAGAGCTGCAGTGAACATTGTGGTACATGACTCTTTTTGAATTATGGTTTTCTCAGGGTATATGCCCAGTAGTGGGATTACTGGGTCATATGGTAGTTCTGTTTTTCGTTTTTTAAGGAACCTCCATACTGTTCTCCATAGTGGCTGTATCAATTTACATTCACACCAACAGTGCAAGAAGGTTCCCTTTTCTCCACACCCTCTCCAACATTTATTGTTTGTAGATTTTTTGATGATGGCCATTCTGACCCGTGTGAGGTGATACCTCATTGTAGTTTTGATTTGCATTTCTCTAATGATCAGTGATGTTGAGCATCCTTTCATGTGTTTGTTGGCAGTCTGTAGATCTTCTTTGGAGAAGTGTCTATTTAGGTCTTCTGCCCATTTTTGGATTGGGTTGTTTGTTTTTTTAATATTGAGCTGCATGAGCTGCTTGTATATTTTGGAGATTAATCCTTTGTCCGTTGATTCATTTGCAAATATCTTCTCCCATTTGCGGTACACGGGCCTCTCACCGTTGTGGCCTCTCCCATTGCGGAGCACAGGCTCCGGATGCACAGGCTCAGCGGCCATGGCTCACGGGCCCATCTGCTCCGCGGCATGTGGGATCTTCCTGGACTGGGGCACGAACCCATGTCCCCTGCATCGGCAGGCGGACTTCCAACCACTGTGCCACCAGGGAAGCCCCTCTTCCATTCTGAGGGTTGTCTTTTCGTCTTGTTTATGGTTTCTTTTGCTGTGCAAAAGCTTTTAAGTTTCATAAGGTCCTGTTTGTTTATTTTTATTTCCATTTCTCTAGGAGGTGGGTCAAAAAGGATCTTGCTGTGATTTATGTTATAGAATGTTCTGCCTGTGTTTTCCTCTAAGAGTTTTATAGTGTCTGGGCTTACATTTAGGTCTTTAATCCATTTTGAGTTTATTTTTGTGTATGGTGTTAGGGAGTGTTCTAATTTCATTCTTTTACATGTAGCTGTCCAGTTTTCCCAGCACCACTTATTGAAGAGGTTGTCTTTTCTCCATTGTATATTCTTGCCTCCTTTATCAAAGATAAGGTGACCATATGTATGTTTATCTCTGGGCTTTCTCTCCTGTTCCATTGACAAGATGCCTTTTTTTAATAGCACCTAGCATAGTACCTGACTGATAGCAAGTGCTTAATTTAGTACAGTGGTTCTGGGAAGCCCTACATCAGGCTAATTTAGTCAGAATTGGTTTTTTAAAAAGAAAGCTTCCCAGATGATTCTAGTATGCTGCAAAGGTTGAGACTCTAGTCTAGGAGAAAAGTATTGACTGGAATTATGAAACCTAGCTTTTCCTCCAAGCCTTGCTGCAAACCACCAGTGTCCTGTTGCGCCTGGGCCTTACACACCATCTCTGTACCACAAGGAAAATGGACCTCTCTGAAGTCCAGTCTAACATTAAAAAAATCAGGGCAAGGAGCTCGGCAGAACCTGACCTCTCTGATGGGTCAGGATGTTAACCACACAAGACCTTGCCGAGTTCTAAGAACTTGCACCTTTACAGGCTGAATTTTTCATTATCTCTCTTGCTTTAAGATGTCTTGGGCATCCTGGATTTTTTTAAGTGGAAATTATACTTTCTGACACATGTCTTTAGCATGTTTTACGTTTGATTCTAGGTAAAAAGCAATGCAGTCCGGGCCCTTGGAAATTTGCTTCATTTTCTGCAACCATCTCATATAGAAAAACCCAGATTTGCTGAAATCATTGAGGAGGCTATCCAGGCCCTAATTTCTACTGTTCTAATTGAGGCTGCCATGAAAGTCCGATGGAATGCTTGTTACGCAATGGGGAATGTATTTAAAAATTCTGCTCTTCCCTTAGGTAAGAATGTCTCCCTCTCCTCTCTGGTGGAGGGCCTCTTTGGACAGCACACACCAGTGTGCATTGTTAGTAAAGCCACGGTATTATTCATAATGTTTTAAAAAATGGAAACGTACTGAACACCCCAGTTTAGGGGAAAGGTGAGATAAATCATGGTATATGTATTCAGAGAGATACTTTGTTGCCACTTAAAGTTATGTTTACAAAAAGTTTTTGGTAATCTGGGAAAATACTTCTGATGTTAAGCAAATTAAAACAGGGTATGAAAATTGTTTCTACAGTACAATCTCAGTTAATGGATAGAAAAAAGACTGAAAAGAAATTAGTCTAATTATTAACAGTGGTTGCCTCTGAATGGGATGATGAGTAGGATTTTATCTGCTCTCATTTTCTAAGTTTTTTACAGTGAGCATCTATCATTTTAACAATCAGGAAAAAAATAAAGGGGAAAACAGACCTGGGAGGAAGAGGGTATAAATTGGAGATTCCATATGCGCCCTTGGTACTGAAGTGGAATGCTGCGTAGGGATCTGCCTCTGAGTAATGACATGCTGTGCACCTTGATACATCATCAGTGGCTGACAGCTGCTTGGGTGTCTGGATCGCAGCCTCCTAATCCCAGTCGCTTGAATTGCCAGCATTTACCTTACATATTTGTCTCTGTGAAAAGATTTGAAACATAAGTGTGTGTTCCTGGAGAGGTGAAGCCATTCTGGACCAGCAGAGCCTGCATCACGTTAGGGAAATCTGGCTCTTCTCCCCTTTACTGCCAAGAGCGTCCAGGCGGACCAGTCAGCCGGGAACCAGTGGAGATGTAGCCTCGTGGCTTTTTCCACTGAGGAAACAGCCTGAAGTAACCTTTGGGGTTGGAGCCCGTGGAAGCTGGGTATCTGCTGCCTGTCTTCAGAGACATCAGAGATGTTGGGAAGGGCTGGGAGCATTAGGGAAGCTGCCTTCTACTCTGCTGCCCACCTTGAGGACTGAGAACTCCCGAAATGGAGTAAGTGGTAACTCTGACAAGGAATAAAGCTGGCCGATTTCCTGGGGCCAACAGGAAGCGAGAGGAGCGAAGAATCTAGGCATCATCTTCTCAATATTAGAAAATTGAGCCTTCACTTAATCTGAGTCCTCTGTCCGCCAGTCACTGCCTAGACAGTATTTTCTTTTTCTTTGCAATTAAATGCATGACTTGCTTTGTCCAGAGCAGGGTCTAGATGCTAATCTGTGTGATGAAATGGCCTTTTGCCAGCATGAGCAGGGCTGGGCATACAGTTGTGCACTTTGTGCGCTGCTCAGAAGCACCCAGCCGAGAGGACAGGTGGGGCTGCAGTTCAGTCCCTGCTTCTCCCACCAAGCCTCACCGCCTCAGACGAGCATCTTCCCAGAGAAGGAGCCTCTTTCTAAGTCACCAAAGTTCCTATTCAGGGTAGCAGAAGTCCTGAGCACATGTCATGCTCATCTAGGGAAAGGGAGAGCTTTGGGAGCCGGTACTTGGCCACTAACCTAGGATCCCATAGTCACTCACCACCCCGATCTTGTAGGATTATTGTGAGAATTAAATGAAAACATAAAATGACTAACTTGAGCGCTAGTGTATGTGCTTCCTTCTACCCCTCTCACCCCACTTATTTTTAAACCTTTATTTGCTTTAATGACTATGGATTCTTTCTAGGAACAGCCCTGTGGACCTCCCAGGCCTACAACGCCCTGACATCAGTTGTGACATCATGCAAGAACTTCAAAGTGCGCATCAGATCTGCCGCTGCCCTTTCTGTCCCGGGCAAGAGAGAGCACTATGGATCTGTTGACCAGTACGCTCAGATCTGGAATGCATTGGTCACTGCCTTACAGAAGAGTGAAGACACCACAGACTTTTTGGAATTCAAGTACTGTGCTAGCCTACGGACCCAAATCTGCCAGGCACTGATTCACCTCTTGAGCTTGGCCAGCGCCTCAGACCTGTCCTGCATCAAAGAAACCCTTGAATTGAATGGGGACATGGTCCAGTCCTATATCCTACAGTTTTTAAAATCAGGAACAGAGAGAGATGACACTGGAGCACCCCACAGCCCGCAGGAAAGAGACCAGATGGTCAAAACAGCCCTGGAGCACATAAGCAGTGTCCAGGCACTGGCTGGCGACACAGCCAAAAGGGCCATCATGGGCTTTTTAGAAGATACCCTGGCCGTTTATTTTGACTCATCTGGATCACAAGCAGCACTCTTAGGATTAACAAATCGGTGAATATTTTACCGGACCTTCCATGTGTCAAGTGATGACAGGAAGACCTGAGTTTGAGCATCAGATGTGTGGGATTTAATCTTAGGGGCAGAAACAGTCCTTTCACTATTTATTTAGATTGAGTTAGCAGCTATTTAAATTTTTCTCAAAGGGCTCAGCCACTTTAGAGAGTGGTTTCACTGTGTTGGCCATGGCCATGGTTGTTGGAACCCCTGACCTGTGCACGCGGGAGCCAAGGAGTTGGGTTGTCTTGTGGGCTGAGCAGACTGGGGGTTGTAAAAAGTGTTTAGTCTCAGAAGAGTATTTTTAGAATAGCAAAAGGATTTCGGAGTTAGAATGTTGTATATTGTGTCTCTGGGAATTGTTTTTCTTTTATAATAAACTAATGTAAAGCAGTGTGCCCATAATCTACCATTTTTATCAAGTTGCATTTATAGAAAGCTGTGAGCAGAGCTGCTGTTCAGCCAGTTTGTTCTGGTACAGCTGCATCAGTTGCTAAAATACTGAGACGGTTCCTTACAGGTTAATAAATAGCGGTTGCACTGAGCTCCCCAAGTGGCAACCCTGTAAACCCCCTCCACGCCTTCCCTCAAGCCTGTAAAGAGTGAACTGGCACGCAAGGGCCTCTGGCCTAGGCCCATGTCCATTTCACCCTGGCCGTAACATCAGCTTCTATCTGAATTTCCTAATGCCCTTTAGGAGAATGTGGTCCCATATGCTAAATTTATGGTTGTTTTGCCACTTTTGGGTTTGTGCCTTAAAAAAGGATTCTTTGTTTAATTTAGATGATTACAAAGAAAGGTTTTTAAGTTGTATTTTGATAATGCCCAAGCAGTTATAAAAAGTAATTTCTCACTGAAAAATTATTGACATTTAAATTTTGTGTATATCTCTTGACCACCAACAATTTATTGGAAATTATTTCAGTCAGGAATTTAGAGATATATAATAAAAGATTCCACACTTATACTTGATATGGGATAAATAAGAATCAAGATACGTAGAGTGGGTTTGGGCAATATATTATTTACCTATGGTTATTTAGCTTAAAATACATATTTCACAGCATACATACGTCCTCAGTTTTTCTTCTTTGCCCTTAAGTTACTCTTCTCCCTCTGTGTTGTTGTATGTTCAGAAAATACTGTTTAGGCAAAGACTAGGGAACAGAGTGCTCAGAGAGCTGAAGGCTCACTTTTCTGTTGGTAGAGTACAAGTTTCCAAAGAATGAGACTACCAGCACAGTAAAAACTACCATATAGAGCATTCTTTAGACTTGCTTTTCTTTGGAGATGATTCTGGACACGATTTTTTATAGAGGCCATGGAACTGAGTTGAACCTGTACTGACCCTGCAATGAATCTTAGGACTTCCTTCTCTTGAAGGAATATATTCTTAGTAGCAGTTTATTTGCTTGTTGTTTTCATGAAAGTAAAAATGTGGCATATATAACTTATTCCTGGTTCTTTGGGCTTTCACTGGTGGGTTCCTTGATAAAATATCTGTGAAGTGACTTTGAATGGTTTTACTTGATGATTCACTCTTATCCTTTGCTTATCTTGAATAAAATCTAATTTTTTTCTTTCTAAACCTTTTGCTTCCATTAAGGTGTCCAGGTTTCTGAAAACAGATGTTAATATTCGTATGCAGGGAAAAAGCAAGGGTAAGCACTTCTAGAAATTCCATAATGCAGGGTGTGGGCTTCTGTCCCAATGGGGTGCTGATTCTCTTCTCCCTGTGGCTTTGTGGGTGTACACCTGGGCCAGGGGCTCCTCTCAGACACCTGGGCTGGGGCCTCAGTAAAGCTGCCATTATGAAAGGAAGCCACTCAGAGAATAAAGGGCCGGAACTTATTTGACGCAGGAACAGTAGGAAGTCTGGCTCTGATACAGAATTCTAATTCAGAATGCCAAATTCTGAACTTTCTTTTGATATTTGAAAGAAAAATTTGGAGGAATCAGCTTGGCACAGATGTCTAGATTCTTTATTCATTGAACTGACAGCATTAGGAAACATCACTTATATTCAAACCTTTCCTGTGAAACCCACTAATTCCTGCCCACTTCTAGAACCCGAGGAAGACGCACACTGTAACCTCTTTTGTAGAATTAGTTAATGGTAGAGCCAGTGCCCTAAGGTGATTAGAGGGTAGACAGAAACCTCCTATAGAATAGCAGGGCAGCAACTTCCCTGATTTTGATATTTGTATGTGAATCCAGACGAGGAGCAGAATCTCACGAACGTAAGAGCTAAGTGAGTTCTAGTTACTCCGGTTCATTCGGCCTTCACCTCATTAATATAGTGCAGCCTCTCTGGAGACATAATTCTAAACAGGAGCAGCTGTGTCAATGGAAAAAGCCCGCCCTTGAGAATTATTGCTCTGCAATCTATTCTATGACCTAGTAGGATTGACTCTAGGAACACAGGTATTTTTTAAATTTAGAAGTTCTGTTAACAAAATGTTATCACATTGATAGGTCAAATAAGAAAACTCATAAAAATGGTCATTTTTATGGTTACTGAAAGAGCACTTGATAAAACTCAATGTTCTTTACTGATCAAAAATCCTTTTAAAGATTTTAAAGAATAAAAAAAGATGCTTCGTTAACATCATAAAATATTTCTATCTTGATGGTGACTTTGCTAAAAAAGTCACAACCAAGACAAGCAAGCCTGTCAGCACCACTGTTACCTAACATTGTGTAATTTGGTAGTGTGATTAAATAAACCAAAAGTAGAATTTTCCAAGTTTTTTCAAAGAGAGGTTCCAAATTATCTTTATTTGTAGAACACCAGTCTGAGAGATGGAATTCACAAATAATTATTTGTAGAAAATCAACTCAAAATAATAGAATAAAAGTTCTGTAAGGTAGCTGGTTACAAAGTAAATATGCCAAAATCAATAGCTCCTCTATATATCAACAATAACCAATAAGATTTTTTTAATGTTAAAAAAGATCCTATCGGGCTTCCCTGGTGGCGCAGTGGTTGGGGGTCTGCCTGCCGATGCGGGGGACGCGGGTTCGTGCCCCAGTCCGGGAGGATCCCACGTGCTGTGGAGCGGCTGGGCCCGAGGGCCGTGGCCGCTGGGCCTGCGCGACCGGAGCTTGTGCTCCGCGACGGGAGAGGCCACGGCAGTGAGAGGCCCGCGTACCGGAAAAAAAAAAAAAAAAAATCCTATCACAATAGTAATAAAAAGAATAACATACCCAGGAATAAATCTAACCAAAGCGTATGCAAGGATTTTGTGAAAAAATTAAAAAAATTTGTTGGAGGTCATTGAAGACGACATTAAAAAAAAAAAAATGAGGGCTTCCCTGGTGGTGCAGTGGTTGGGGGTCCGCCTGACGATGCAGGGGACACAGGTTCGTGCCCCGGTCTGGGAGGATCCCACGTGCCGTGGAGCGGCTGCGCCCGTGGGCTGTGGCCGCTGGGCCTGCGCGTCCGGAACCTGTTGCTCCGCGGCAGGAGAGGCCACAGCGGTGAGAGGCCTGCGTACCGCAAAAAGGGGGAAAAAAAAAAATGAGAAGATATACCATGTTCCTAGATAGAAGGACCCTTTATTATAAAAAGACCATATCTCTCTGAAACTATAAATTTAGCTTAAGTCCTATCAAAAACAATATTTTTAATGGCAAAATGATTCTAAAGTTCATCTGGAAAAATGAATGTAAAAATTCATACCAAGGATTAGGCTTCTAGCCACCACACTGCAGGGGAAAAGAGAATCTCTTCCTCAGTTAGGGTGCCCTAAGGGAGCATTTTTCAGCCTTTGTAAATCCACGGCCCTGTTTGTTACATAAAAATCCATCTCTTATTCTCATTCCAGTCCTAGCCCACCCTGTCTCTCCCACTGCATGCAGCTGTAGTGCCTGGACTCAATGCATGGAGCTGTAGTGCCTGGACTCAATGCATGGAGCAGCTATCTTGGAAAGGAAAGAATAACAGGAAGATCAGGGAAGGAAAGGGGAACTCCGAGTACCACCAAACTGGCAGTAAGTTTACTGTTTTTCCCACTCTGGTGTCTCCTGGCCTGGACTCCAAGCAGACAGAATCCTGGACCTGCATACCATGAAGGCAGAAGGAGCTCCCAGAGAAGCTGTCTATTTCTGGTCCTAGGATGGGGCAAGAGGGCCTATGTAAGTCAGAGAGAGTCAGGGAGATCCCTGTTTATTGCTGCTTCTCATCTCCCACTCCAGCCCCTCGGCAATCCCACTGCAGCAGAGGCTGTCACAGCCAGGCAGGTGCCTAAAACTTCAGGGAGGGGAACCCTTCTCTCTGACCAGAGGCAGTGCGGTCCCAACAGCAAGAGAGTGATGCCCATTGCTTTCTCTTGCTCTCTGGGTTTTCTCATTTGACTTCTTGGTGTGATAATATTTTGTTAATAGAACTGTGACACCAGAGGGAAATTCAAAACCGTGAGAATGAAGGAAGAGCAACAGAAATGGGAAATATTTGGATAAATAGACTATTTTTCTCATCTTAAGCTTTTTATAACATGTATAATCAGTTAAAACAAGACTTATAACATTGTCTGACGGGGTCTTCAGTGAATATAGGTGTAATACACATGAAAGTTACCCCATAAAGAGGAAGTGTGAAGAGGTTTATACGGTAGTCAGATTTCTATATTTCACTTGAATGATAAAATATTAATCCCAAACAACCTATGAAAAGTTAAGTATTTTTTAGTCGCTAAAGAAACCACATGCACACACACACAAATTACACAGAAGATATATTTAAAAGCTCAATAGGTAAAGTGGAATACTAAAAAATATTCAAATAATCCAAAAGAAGACAGGAAACGAAAGACAGGAATGAAAAACATAGGGAACAAATAGAAAACAAAAAACAGTAGACCTAAATCCAAACATATCAACAGTTACATTAAGTTTAAAAGGTCTAAGTATACTAATTAAAAGACGAGATTGTCCAAATGTAAAAATATCCAAGACCCAGCTATATGCGTTTTATAAGAAACCCATTTAAAATAAGTAGTATAGGTTAAAAATAAAAGGAGAAAGAAAAATATACCATGCAAATACTAATCAAAAGAAATTTGGAGTAGCTATATACTGTCAGACAAAATAGACTTCAGAGCAAGAAAATTTACCAGGCATAAACATGGAAATTGCATAATGATAACAGTGTCAAGTCACAGAGAAGACCTAACAATGCTAAATGGATATGAACCTAACAACACATCTTCAAAACACATGAAGCAAAGACTGATAGAACTGAAAGGAGAAATGGCAAGTCAGCAATTAACAGTTGGAGACTTTTAACACTCACTCCTTTCTCAGTAACCAATAGGACCAATAGACCATATTCTGGATCATGAAACTCAACAGATTTTTAAGAATTGAAATCATACCAAGTATGATCTCTGACCATAATGAAATTAAGCCAGAAATCAATCACCAGGACATCTCTAATTACTTGAAATTAAATAACATACTTCTAAGTAATCCATAGGAGGTCGAAGGGGCAAGTCTCAAAGGATATTGGAAAATGAGAACTTAGAAAATACTTGAAACTGAACAAAATGAAAATATAATAGTATTTGATATATAACATATCAAAATGTATAGATGCAGCTAAAGCAAAGCTTTGATGGAAATTTATAATATTTGGTACTTATTTTAGAGAAGAAGAAAGGTTTCAAACAATCACCTAAATTTCAAACTTAACGAGGAAAATAAGAAAAAAACCTAGAGCAAGCAGAAGGAAGAAAATTATACTGAGTGAAAGAAGCCACTCTCAAAATGTTACAAACTGTGATTCCATTTACATGACATTATGGAAAAGGCAAAACTTTAGGAATGGAAGACAAATCAGTGGTTTGCAGGGATTGGGATGGGGGCAGGATTCGACTATAGGGAAGCATGAGGGAGTTTTGGAGGGATGATGGAACTGTTTGGAGTCCTGATTGTGGTGGTAGTTACATAAATCTATGCACGTGACAGAACACATAGTACAGAATACTCCCCCAAACATCTATAATTTAAAAAATCTCTCTCTCTCACACACACACATACACAGACACACACTCTCTTGATCTCTCTTTGTCACTGTACAGACTGTATCTTTGTACCATTGGGTACACATAGCCAACCGTGTGCCAGGTATAGTAGCACTAAATATATTTTTTAAATATATTTTAAAAGATGGGAGTTTATCTTATGCCTAATTATAACGGTAATAATCAACATTTATTGGCTGCTTTTTATTTGCCAAGCACAAAAATGATCCTAGATGCATTATGTTAATGCATTTCTAACACTTAAACCATCCTATTATAAACAAGAATATATTTTGTAGTTATTTGTATTAAACATTTAAAATCTTTTTGGTTCTCTGATTCTTTTGGCAAACATTTTTTAAATTTTATTTTTTATTTATTTTTGGCTGCCTTGGGTCTTCATTGCTGCGCGTGGGCTTTCTCTGTTTGTGGCGAGCAGGGGCTACTCTTCATTGCGATGCGCGGGCTTCTTATTGCAGTGGCTTCTCTTGTTGCGGAGCACGGGCTCTAGGTGCGTGGGCTTCAGTAGTTGTGGCATGTGGGCTCAGTAGTTGTAGCTCCTGGGCTCTAGAGCGCAGGTTCAGTAGTTGTGGTGCACAGGCTTAGTTGCTCCGTGGCATGTGGGACCTTCCCAGACCAGGGCTCAAACCCATGTCCCCTGCATTGGCAGGCAGATTCCCAACCACTGGGCCACCAGGGAAGTCCCAAACATTTTTTTTAATTGAGATATTGTTGATGTACAATATTATATAAGTTTCAGGTGTACACCATCGTGATTCACAATTTTTAAAGGTTATACTGCATTTATAGTTATTATAAAATATTGGCTATATTCCTTGTGCTGTACAATATATCCTTGTGGCTTACTTATTTTATACATAGTCGTTTGTGCCTCTTAAACTCCTATTCCTATTTTGCCCCTCCCCACTTCCTTCTCCCAACTGGTAACCGCTAGTTTGTTCTGTATATCTGTGAATCTGTTTCTTTGTTATATTCACAAGTTGGCGAACATTCTTAAAAGTACATACAAGCTGCAGCATGTCTTGGAAACTCAAGTTGTAAACTATAGCTATGTAGCAGGACGGCCAGCAGATGGAGACAGAGAACACAAAATGATTCAGACTCAGGGCTCTCACCAAAGCTGTGATTCTCAAGCTCGGGAGCTGCAGCACCTGGATTTCAGGTTGCTCTCGTTAGAGCAGTGTTTCTCAAACCTGGCTGCACGTTGGCATTACTTGGGGAACTTAAAAAAAAAATACCGATTCTGAGTTTAGTGGTCGGGGGTACTTTTGCCATTGGGAGGTTTAAAATCTGCACAAATGATTCTAATTACAGCAAAGTTTCAGACCCACTACTTCAGAACACACACCAACAGGCGGTCTCAAGCTGGCATGTTTCAGAATCACCTGGAGAACTTGTGAAAACAAGTACCCAGACTGTTGTAGTCTTCATTCTTTGGAGAACCAGTGCATATTGAAATGTTGATGTATCAACTTAAGACCGTTACATATATAATCAGGACTAAATCTGATATAGTCTCAGACTAGATTCTAATATATCAGAGTAACTTCAGGCATCAAATGTTTAAGAAAATTTTATAGGAGAAAAATTTTAATTGAGAAAACGCTAACCGTGAACTTAATTTTTCCCCTGGAAATGGAGAGATGCCCTGGGCCACCCCTAGCCTGTCTTGTGTAACACAAGAGCAAGGTTCCCAAGACTGGCCAGCAGGTTCCCTTGTCAGAGAAACATAGCCTACGCATGGTGTCGGGTTCCAGAAGTTTATAGTCGTGTTTGGTCATTCCATGGAAGGCATCAGGAAAAAGTAGAGCTGCTCAGGCAACCGGATTCCCAGCCTTCATGATGCAGGCTCCCCCAATTTTTTTCCACTTTCTTTCACCAAAGTGTTTAAATTATTTTAAGATTAAAACCATCATAGATTCATTTTCTAAATAACATTTATTGATTTTCCATATTATACAAGTAATGAATCTTCATTGTGGAACTTTAGGAAAAAACAAAACAATAAATATATGTAAGTAAGAATGACTTGAGATAATCACTATTATCATTTTGATATGTTTCATGATACATGTCTATGTATGTGTATACACTGTGTGGACTCACACACTTCAGTTATGTGTGTGTGCACATGAACACTCTTCCAGATATATTGTGGGAAATTAGTCTACAAAATTGCGATCATAACCTGTATACTTTCTTGTAGCCTGCTATTTTACTTAACAATGTATCATGAGCACTAAATACTCTTCTAAAACATGACTTTAATGATTTGATAATAGTCCATAGTATCAGTATTCCATAATTTATCCAGTTCTCTATGGGACATGGTTTTCCAATTGTTTGTTGATTTATATGCACTCTTTCATAGATGTTAGAATTTTATCGGGATGTGTGATGTGAGGCAGAGGTGTAACTGTGTGCCTTCCCAAGCAGTCAGCCAGGTGTCTACACCACTGATGTAGTAATCATGCAATAAACAATTAAAACATACTTGGAAAACTATAAGACATTGATGAAAGAAATTGAAGATGATGCAAGCAGATGGAAAGATATACCATGTTCATGGATTGGAAGGATTAATATTGTTAAAATGACGATGCTCCCCAAGGCAATCTACAGATTCAGTGCAATCCCTATCAAAATACCAATGACATTTTTCACAGAACTGGAACAAATAATTCTAAAATTTGTATGGAACCACAAAAAGACCCTGAATAGCCAAAATAATCTTAAGAAAGAAGAACAAAACAGGAGGTATCATGCTCCCTGATTTCAAACTATGCTACAAAGCTACAGTAATCAAAACACTGTGGTACTGGCACAAAAGCAGGTACATAGATCAATGGAACCAAATAGACAGCCCAGAAATGAACCCACATTTATATGGGTAATTAATCTATGACAAAGGAGACCAGAATATACAATGGGGAAAAGACAGCCTCTTCAATAAATGGTGTTGGGAAAACTGGACAGCTACCTGCAAAGTAATCAAACTGGACTACTTTCTCACACCATGCAGAAAAACAAACTCAAAATAGATTAACGACTTAAATGTAAGACCTGAAACCATAAAACTTCTATAAGAAAATAAAGGCAGTATTTTTTGGATATGTCTCCTCAGGCAAGGGAAACAAGAGCAAAAATAAACAAGTGGGATTACATCAAACTAAAAAGCTTTTACACAGCAAAGGAAGCTATCAACAAAATGAAAAGTCCACCTCCTGAAAGGGAGAAGATATTTGCAAACAATATATCTGACAAAGGGTTAATATCCAAAATATACAAAGAACTCATACAACTCAACATCATAGAAACAAACAACCCGATTTAAAAATGGGCAGAGGACCTGAATAGACATTTTTCCAAAAAAAGATATACACGGCCAATAAACACACGAAAAGATGTTCAACACTACTAATCATCAGGGAAATGCAAATCAAAACCACAATGATATACCACCTCACACCTCTCAGAGTGGCTATCATCAAAAAGACAACAAATAACAAGAGTTGGCAAGGATGTAGAGAAAAGGGAACCTTCATTCACTGTTAGTGGGAGTGTAAATTGATGCCACCGCTGTGGAAAACAGTATGGAGATTTCTCAAAAAATCAATGGTTGTTGATCCTTTACATGAAGGGAGAATCACATATGGTGAAGTTCATGACATGTGTACCTTTTGAGCTGAAATATGAACACTCATGAGCCTAGATGTAAAGAACACTTGCTCTTGGTCAGGGAGGGACTGGTCAGACCCGCACCAGCAGGAGGTGGTGAAGTTAGGTAACTGGCCCAAAGTGGCGGAGTTTGAGCTCTTTCCAGTAACAAGCCCACCTTACATACACAAACCCAAGTGTGTCCCATCACATGGGTTCAGATCGGAGTACCTTCAGGTCCCTACACTTTTGGAAAAAGTTTAGCAATATGTATCCCAAAAGCCTTAAAAATCTTCCCACCTAGGAATGCCACTTCTGGAATTATTGTAAGGAAACCATCCAAAATGCAGGCAACACCTACTGTATAGCACAGAGGACTCTACTCGATGCTCTGTAATAAGCTGTATGGGAAAAGCATCTAAAAAAGAGTGGGGGGCTTCCCTGGTGGCGCAGTGGTTGAGAGTCCGCCTGCCGATGCAGGGGACACGGATTCATGCCCCGGTCCGGGAAGATGCCACGTGCCGCGGAGCGGCTGGGCCCGTGAGCCAGGGCCATTGAGCCTGCGCATCCGGAGCCTGTGCTCCGCAACAGGAGAGGCCACAACAGTGAGAGGCCCACATAGCACAAAAAAAAAAAAAAAGAGTGGATATATGTATATGTATAAGTGATTCACTTTGCTGTACACCTGAAACTAACACAACATTGTAAATCAACTATACTCTAATAAAAATTAAACAAAGAAATAAAAAAAAATGCAGGCAAATAGAGATTCATAAAGCTATCCATCACAACATTTTAATGGACAGAACTGGAAATAACCCAGATGTAAAACAGCTGGGCAATAGTTAAATCCACTATGGGACCTCTCTATGTTAAAGACCTTACAACCATTTAAAATGTTTATGAAGAGTTTTGAATGGTGTGGGGACACATTTATGTTATAATGTTAAGGAAATAAAATAGGCTACAAAATTTAATGCATATGTTTTAATAACAGCTCTGTTGGTACACTAAGGAAGAAAAATTTTCCAATGTATTAGGCGTGGTTATTTCTGAGTAGAGAGACGAGTGATTTTTCATTCTATTCCATATATTTTAAAAAATATTTTGTCCTTTTATTCTACATGTTTTTGTGTAGTTCCAAGTTTTACACAAAGTGATCAGGAAAAAGTACACATTTATTTAAAAAGAAAACAAAAAGACCAAAAACTGAGTTACCAGTAAATATAAATGGCATTATAAGCACTATTGTGGTGTCCAGAAGAACTTCCCCTATCTGAATGATGCCAGTTTGGACTGGGGAATGCCACCTACCAAACCCCAGAGACCACCTGCCCTATGTTGTAGTATCTGTGTAGAACACACATTATTCCTTAACAATTTTATAGAAACTAACTCAGTTTTTTAAACTTAACTACATGTATTTTAAGATAAAATTTTAACTACTCTAAAATTAAAAAATAATACCACTTTCTATTCATGAGACCTAACCATAAAAATAAATACAATAAAGCAAAACAAATTACCAAATTCTAGACTGGTAAAGATTCTGAGCTTGAGCCCTTTTTTCTCTCTGTTTAATAAAAAGTGGGGGCAGAGGGGAGAGGGTTGTCAGGGAGAAAGGGACAGATTAGCAAAGTTTTGAGAGTTATTAAAATGTCCTAGCTCATCAACAGACCCCATGAATCAGAAAGATTGAAAGATAATTGAAGCGATCTTCTCACTGGAGACTTTGATTTGTTTTTAATCATTTGCCCAGGTAGCACCCAAACTGCCCACTATACCACACCCTGGGGGAAAGTGCCAGACAGTATTCCTAGCACCAGTGGATCTCCCTCAGTCTGTGGCCACTTGTCCATCTGGTTTTAAGGTCAAGGACAGGTGTTTCTACCATGAACGCCTTTCCATTCCTCTTACAATTCCAAAGTCCTACCTTGTTCAAGACTTTGGTGTTTCCATGCAATACTCCAATGCCTTCATCATTTATTTGCAAAGCATGTTTTGCGGCTTATAAAACCATAAACTTGCTGATACTGTGCCAGTTCTGATCTGAAACAGGCCAGGCAAGTTTAAAAGGGCGAAAAGATGCCACCAGTGCTCAGAAATGGTGGAGGCCAGATAAAAGCTTAGGACACTTAAATTCACTCATTATACAGAGAGGAAACTGAGGCCCAAGAGGAGGGTGGGACCGATGACCAGTGACAGAGTTGGGTTACATCCGGGTCCCTGAATCCCAGTCCAGTGTCACCTCTTGCTGCACTCCATCTGAAGTTTGCTCAGAACCAAAGTCACTGTTTGCTTTTATCATGAGAGGTTTGTTTACTTTGGAATCTCTTTCCAGCTGCAGGACCAGAAACTAAAATCAGAGACCAATAAAGAAGAGAAGGGTCCTCCTGCAAGTGTTTCTCCTTGCTTCCTAATTAAATGTCAGTGACCTCACTTCTCCCTCTCCTGATTGACACCCAGCTGTGGGCTTGCTTGGCTCAAGGAAGAATCATGGATCTGTGAACTTTGGCAGAAGGTAGGGACCTCATCTCACTCAACCGACATCTAGAGAGACTCTCCATCTGCTAGCGTCCTGGTCCAGCTGCCTCACTCATAGAGGAGACTGAGTCCCAGAGAGGAAGGGTAACTTGCTTAGGGTTTCCCAGCTAGTAAGCAGCAGGGCTAGGCCTGGAATACAAGTCTTCTGCGTCCAAGGTCAGTGCTCACTTAAAAAAAAAAGTTTTTAAAATAAAATTCTCTTTTAAACTTGGACAGGGAGAACTGTAGCATCCATGGGACCCTAAATAAAATTCATTTGTTCAATGCATTCATTCAACAAATACTGATGAGTGGGATATGCCAATATATGATTGCCTGGCAGCACTAAGGAGCCATCAAGGTTTGAGGTCATGAATCTAAAGTGTGAGCTGCCAGCCTAGCTGAGCATTTTTCTCGAACTTCATTCAGGTACATGGGGTCAGGTGCTAAGTGAGCAGAGAGTCAGATCTAACCAGGGTTGTGATATTGCCAAAGGAGTGTGATAAAGGAAGGGGACAAGAATTGAGGGGATGTAAAGAAGTGAATACGATGAAAAATCATAGGATTTAAACGTGAATTTTATTATAAAAACTTTTTTTTTTTAATTTCACACAACGAATTTTGAAACCGAGTTGTGATGCACGTTCAGGTTGAGATGGTAATATTGTCATCTTTGTTTGGAAGCTGTCTTGAGGGTGTTTGCTTGGGCAGGTGCAACTTGGAGACAGTGGAGGCTCTGCTTGATTTAAATTGTTGTTTGAGCCAGTGCTCGACCTGAGAGCCTCAGGACTTTCCTTCCTCCGGAAGGAGGCTTTTGAGACAAATCTAGGGGCTGTTCAAAGCTCAGGAGCTGCAGCTCAACTTCTAAAGCCCTTTTATAGTGTTATTTGTATAAGTAAATAGTTGGCTTCCTATTTCAGGGAGGGACATATTTGTCCTCAAGGCTGCCTCGTGTCCTGGGCAACCACCGGGGTGCTGGAAAACACAACTGCTCCTCTCCTGACGTTGTTTTGAAATAGCCAGGGCAATTTGGACCCTTCCACCACAAAAATCAATTGTATCCTGAAGCTGAAATGCAAGCCACCCTGCGTCCCCCACTCAGTTTTGTATTCTGTCCATCCCCTACCTCACTGTAGCACTTACTAAGAATCTGGCCTCCTTTCCACTCACTGTAGGAGCCCATGCGGATGATCTGCATTACTTAGTTTTCATTGATGTCAGCGGTGGTAATGATTAAGTGGAAACACCCCACCCCATTCAAACGTCTCCCTCTTCCCTGCTGATCCCCATTGCGAGAGAAAGTGCAGTGTGCCTTCCAATATTCCTCCCAGAACTTGTGGCTGGAGTGCAAGTGAGGTGAAACAGTGGAAAGCAAGTCCTCTTGATTCCAGTCACACCACCACCTTCCAGCAGCTCCAAATGTCAGCCTCCTCCCCAGGTGGATGCAGCAGTCTTTGGGAAAACTCAATGGATATTTCACTACCAATTGGTACCAAACAATAACTGAAGGTATAAGCAAAGCAGAAGTATATGCATATATAAAAGTGTACCAAGATGCATACTTCTGATGTGTTCTCTTTACATAAATTGTAACCCAGGATAAAAATTTTAATAAAGCAGAATTCTAGAATCCTAACTAATGTAGGATATAGGCATGGGGGCAATCAAGAATGCTGTTACCCACTTTAAGATCCCAGTGTTCTGGGTTGCCTTTGACAAGAGGACATCAAAACAGTGAAGAATGATTGCCGATTGTTGTTTCAAAAACAGAACAATAAAAGGTAAGTCACCCCACCACCGCACACACATACACTTGCCCTCACATTCTCAATCCCTAGAATAGATCTGAAAAAGAAAAGCCCAAGAAATTCCAAGCATGCATACCTCCCCAGATAAGACAGAAAAGGAAGAAAACCAAACTTTTTAAAGTAAGCATTTTGATCTTCATGCAAACATGGAGTTAATCTTGGGACAGCTAAGCACAATTACACAGATGAATTCATTGTGTGAAATGGTCATTGAGCGTAGAGAATGTTAGTGCCAGTTCAGAGTCCAAGCTCTGTAGGGGTCATACCTGAATCTGCTGAGCTGAGCACATGGAAACCTCGGTGTGCATTCAGGCTTGACCACTCTTCTTAATTTATTTCAGAGCTGCTCACTGGGGTGGCTTCAGGAAATGCAAATAGAATGTCCATAGTGGTGTTTGAAGACTGCAGGGTTTTGATGCATGTTCAAATGAAATTATAAATAAAAATCTCTGTGCCTGTATTTACATGGATTAAAGTTGTTCTTAAGATTATGGTCTGGGGCTTCCCTGGTGGCCCAGTGGTTGAGAGTCCGCCTGCCGATGCAGGGAACACGGGTTCGTGCCCCGGTCCGGGAGGATCCCACATGCCGCGGAGCGGCTGGGCCCGTGAGCCACGGCCGCTGAGCCTGCGCGTCTGGAGCCTGTGCTCCACAACGGGAGAGGCCACAACAGTGAGAGACCCGCGTACCGCAAAAAAAAAAAAAAAAAAAAAAGATTATGGTCTGATATTTATAATCCTTTACTCTTCCAACTGGTTTTTATTCAATTTTATGCATACAGAGAGGACACAAGCAAAGCACTAGAGTGGGTGTGATGGTACCCAGGTTCTAGCTCCAGTTCTGTTTAAAGTCTCCAGGAATCCTGGGGTACTTCCTCCTTGACTCTGGGCCTTCACACTTATAAACTGAGGAGTTTGGACCACATGGTCCAGCTCTAGTTCTGAGGCTACAATTCAGTGGAATTTGGAAACACCATTTCACCTCCAGGATTTTATTTTGAGCAAACGAGAAATATTTTTACAATGTAAAATGCGTGTGACTCTACAGCCTGATGGGCCTACCAAACCCACAGACTTAGGGCCACAATTGGAAAGAACTCAAGTCCCTGTTCCAACCAAGAGAAAATTCTAAACATCAGGTATCATCCTCCATGGTGAATGTGTAAAAGTCAGTACTACAAAGGAACTACGTTATTGAGATGATTCTCTCCCTGTTTATAACCATAAAATATTTGCACTGAAAGAGTCCTTAACAAGCATGGAGGCCCATAGAGGTTAAGCAACTTGCCCAAGACACACAGGCAGCAGGAGGGAGTCAGGACCAAAATGTAGGTCTCCTCATTCCCAGCCTGGTCAGGACTCCTGCATGTGCCCTTCAGAGTTAGACAATTTCACCTTTAGAATTTTTCTTTCCGGGACTTCCCTGGTGGTCCAGTGGTTAAGAATCTGCCTTCCAATGCAGGGGACATGGGTTCGATCCCTGGTTGGGGAACTAAGATCCCACGTGCCACAGGGCAACTAAGCCTGCACACCACAGCGAAAGATCCCACATGCCGCAACGAAGATCCCATGTGCTACAACTAAGATCTGACACAGCCAAATAAATAAATTAATTTTTAAAAAAAGAATTTTTCTTTCCATATTCACCAGTACCCTTCACGGGGAATGGAAATGTTAATTTTTATTTTTTAGAGTTAATCTTGTTGAAATCCACTAGAGAAATGAATATTGATGAAAAATTCACAGTTGCCTAATCTTAGGACAGTTTCACAACAGAAATGATGAAGGTCTTTGTTCCAAGCTGTCCCTGCCTCATCACCAGAAGCAGAGGAACCAGGAGACAAGAGAAGGAAAGGGGATCCCAGGATTTCTCAGGCGCAAGCAAGAGCAACCTCAACTGCGGACGTGTGTGCTGACTTTCTAAGTCTGAATCAGAACAGGGTCCTGGCCTGCTGATGGAGCTTGGGCCTATGGAAAACAAGCTGGTCTTGGAATAAAAAACAAACCCAGGTATGTCCCACAATGTCCACTGATCTTGCATTTTTGGGAAAGACTCCCATTTCCAGCATTCTCAAATGTTTGAGCCACCAACACACGTCCCCCCCAAATCAAAGCTTATGCACAAGGCACCACACCTCTACTCGAATGCACTCGAATTTAGGGACCATATCTGCTACATGTCCACCAGGGAGAGGTGGCAGGGCCTGGAGGCAGGGGGAGGAATTGTCAGCTGAAGCTGATGGGAGTTACACTGGTGGAAATAGCTCACAACCAGGGGAGCCGAGTTTCACTGCTGTTGAGCTGTGTGACTTGGGCAGGAAACTTATCCTTTCTGTTTCCTCATCTGTTAGGTGGGGAGAATCATACCTCCTGAAAGCATCGTTAAGGGAATTGAAGGAGAGAACATGTTCCCTTCCTCTCTCCCTTTCCTTAGCAGGATCTCTACTGAGAGATGCTACCATTTACTGAGCACCCACTAGGTTGCTCAGCTAGTGGGTGCTCAGTAAGTTCAACTTATCTTTACAACTGAAAGTGTTTTCACACATGTCAGACATGGAAAGATATGGTACCCGAGGTAGGATGTCACTTTGACACCCAACCCTCCCCCAACCCAAACCAGTATTATGGTCATTTGTGAAACAGTGGCATGGCACGTGGTTCACTTGTATATTCTCTGGTGTCTGTAAGATGAACTTCCCTCTTTCTCTTTTCCTTCCCAGTTCCCACTGTATTCCTAGCGCTCTCTCCTGTAGGTGATGCTTAGCCCTAACCCTTCTTACATAGGAAAAGCAGCTTCCCATATCTGAAAGAGGAGGGACCGCACTGGACTTGGTGAGACACCCTGTCTTCCAGCCCACATGTCCCCTTCTCACTTTCCCATACACACGGTCACCCACATAGCTCCTTCCATCCTCACACTGGTCACTGCTGGCCATCAACAAGGTGCAGGTGCAGAAAGAAGTGCCTGTCAGGGGTCAGCCTGGCTCTGCCACGCACTGTGTGACCTAAGCCAGTCCACATTCTCTCTCCGAGCCTCAGTTTCCCCACTGGGAAAAGGAAGGATCTGGATGAGGTGCCCCTCCAGGGCCACTCCAGCGTGGCCTTCGTGTGATGAGGGTTATCTTCCACCAGAAGATGCTTATTTTCCCAGCTCCCAATGTATAAGGACTCCTCCACTCACTCTAGGTGGTTCAGACTTTGTTTAAAAAGGATCTCATTTTACCAGGTTTTTGAGGCCAAAATTATCCCAACGTCAGCGGCTAAAAGCAAATCAGATCAAAAAGCATCCATGTGCCTCATGTGAACACAATTTCTGCTTTGAACCTTCTGCCAAGTCTAGGGCTTATCAGCCAAAGTGTATGTGAATTACCATATGAAAGAACTCTCTTGGATCCTATTTAAAAGAAGCCTCTTTTCAATTTAGGTAAGAGAAACACCCAGTCCTCCAGAAAATACATATAAATTTTTGTCTAAATGTCCAAACAGAGTTATGGCCACAGAAGATGTAATTATCTCCTTCTGGGATAAAGGAATCTTCCAGCTACGAGGGAGAACCAAGAAGCCAGAACGTCCTGCTCGAGACGGCAGCAAGGCCACCACAGAAGGTTGTCCACATTGTTCACTGCACAAGGTGCTCCACTGTTGAGAGGGGAGGGACGTTGGAGGAGAGCCTGCCCTCCACTAGCCAAGCCACGTGCCCAGTACGAGATTACATCAGGTCAAAGGGAGGCGCACCTCTTGGGAATTCAGCAATGGCAGCGTTGATGCTAGCAGACAGCCTCCAGCCTGGAGAAATAGGCCTTTCCTCTGCTTAGAATACATCATCTTCCAGAGGCTCATGGCAAGAGGAGACTGCAGAAAAGCAGAAGTGAAGGTGGGGTCCTGGGGTGGGTGTGAGGAGAAGCTCCTTCTGGAGACCATCTTAGTGTCTGGAGGGGCATGGACCCCCAATGCCTCGCAGTCGGCTTCCAAAAGAGCACTTGAAAGAACCCAGTGAGACTGCTCCCCACTACCCCTGTCCTCCACTAACCCTCATTTAGGGTTCAGCCCAGGCTTCCCTGACCTCCCAGCTGATGCCAGAGTCCCTGGTGTAAGTTCTCAGAACAGCTTTGCTTTTCCTCTATAAGGTTCATGTGGCACTTTGCAATAAGATGTGTGTAAGTAGTTTGATTCACCTCTGTCTCCCCGGCCAGACCGTCAGCTGTACGAGGCAGATTGTGTTGGGCTTTGCTCTTGGATCGCCAGCGCAGCGTCCGGGGCACAAAGCAGGAACAAAAAAAGGATGGAAATTGTGTGAATGAAAGGGCAGGGGTCTTGCACTTTTGCAGCCCTTCCTGTTTGGGCTCAGAGACATGCAGTCTCCATGACCTAAGCCCTGTGCCCAGGCCTAGGGGACAGAGACTAGAGAAGATACACCCAACCCTGGCCTGGCATCCAAAACACACATGAAGACCAATAAAAATACAGCTTTACAAGTTCACCCCAAGAGACTTGGGCATCTAGGATTTGTATGTTTAACAAGGTGCCCCAGGTGATGCCAAGCTGCCTATTAGGGTTGAGAATCCACAGGTGTTGTTGCCAATAGGTGTAAGGAACCGAAGATACCAAAGCGCAGGAGCCGAGGGCCCACCTGAAGGCTCACGGAAGGTTTTCTGGTGGAAATGACACCTCAGCCAGGTCTTGATCAAAGTGAGTGACATGGAGAAAGGAGAGAAAGGCCTCTGGGTCAAAGGAACAGCATGAACAAAAACAGAGACCGGAGACCGCGTGAGGCACGCTCATGGGTAAGGGCAGTGGGATTGAACCAAAATGACAAGAGTTCGGGCTCCTGGTAGAAAACCAAGCACAAATCACCCACTACTTAACTGGGCTCCCAGAAACTTCTGGGTGGGGAGCCCACATTTCAGCAACCCACAGAGAAGTTCTTCTGCACCACCACCCCCTTTTTTTTTGCGGTACACGGGCCTCTCACTGCTGTGGCCTCTCCCGTTGCGCAGCACAGGCTCCGGACGTGCAGGCTCAGCGGCCATGGCTCACGGGCCCAGCCGCTCCGCGGCATGTGGGATCTTCCCGGACCAGGGTACGAACCCGTGTCCCCTGCATCAGCAGGCAGACTCTCAACCACTGCGCCACCAGGGAAACCCTGCACCCCCTTTTAATGCAGGCCCCATTCCTATTTTTGGTTCCATTTACCTTCTTTTCTTATCTTCTTTCTCTATGGAGACTGTGGCCTTATAGAATAGCCTTTTGAGCCCAGTGCCATGAGGGCAGTATTGCCAGGGCCTTCCTTGATAAATAGGCTTGACTTAAGAACTCCAAGTTGTCCTGGCTAGAAATAAGAGATTGCTGAAGCTGACAAAATGGCGGCATCCGCAGCCAGCAGCTATGGCCATGGGTGTCCAGTATGGCAACAAAGGGTCATCTTACTTGATAAAGAAGTGATGACTGGAGCATGACGGTCAGGCCGCAGGGGGACCTGCACATCATGATTCACCTGTCTTTCCTGGACCCAGAATGGGGGCGGTGGGCTAAGACTGGAAATGACGGAGGGGATGCACATGGGATGGGAGGGCAGACCCTCAATGACCTGCCTTTCCTGGAGTGGCCGCAGTCCACGAGCCGGGGGCTTCAGGCTGTAGGAACCATCTCTCGCCCCCACCCTGGGCTCCCATCCATCCTTCCACATCTTTCCACTGCCTCCTCTCTCCTCGCTCGTTCCGTCCTCTTCTCCCCTCCTGCACGGTTTGGTCCACGGGCCTCAGCTGGGCTGGCAGGCACGTGCTCCCCCTTAAGTGGACTTTTTAAACTGGACTTTTCTACTGAGGCTGGCTGTTGCCTGGACAGGTTTTCTAAGACCCGCGAATATGCTGCAGAGAGGAAGGGAGAGTCCTGGGCACATTTCCCCCCACTTTGGAGGGAAAGGGAGGTGGCCCGTAGGAACCGGTGTGGATCTGAAGTTCTCAGCGTCCGCGCCAAGCTGTGGAGCAGGCGTCTTCTGAGAAATGCCCATGCCACAGTTCAGTGCCGCCCCACCGGAGCCTGAACTATCTTGTCTGCTGTCCAGTTACAAATTAATCTCTCGGCATCAGTGATTAACTTACTCGAGCCACAGGAGCTGCTGAACCAAAACAGCCCCTTGGGGTGAAGAGTGTCCAGCGTCGTATGGTGTGTAGCTCTGCCTGTGACCCTCCTCACTCTGGGCCTTGTGCTGTGTCAGCAGGGGAACCGGGAGGCCAGGGTCCCACTCTGGGCACTGCTGCCCTGGAACGCTCCCCCAGCCCCTCAAAGTGGAGATCCGCACAGCAAAGGGCTGGGGTTTGTTTGTCCAGTATGTTTGTCTGCAAGGAAGGTTTTTAAAATGGGGTTGGGGTGGGTATATCCTCTGGAGACAAATGCCACCCGAATACAACAGGCTGGGACTGATATGGAAGAATGGGGAGCCAAACTTAGGGATTTGATGGATGTTCAGGGAACTTACGGGTCATCTCTTAGAGTATAAACCGTCACAGTGGGAAGAGGCCCTGGAGATCATCAGTCGCAACTTCCTAATCCTACAGACACCAAGAGAGAGGGCTTGACTCACCAAAGGTCCCACTTTAGAGCCAACAGGAGAGAAAGAACACATGTCAAGCTGTGTGTGTTTGTCAGATGAAGGCTCATTTCTTCACCACCGTGAGGATAGGCAGCATACCACTCTCTTTGGAGAAAAGACCAGGGAATCCTTCCATACAGCACTTGTACCATTTGAAGGTCTCCAAAGTAAAGTTTCCCTGGTTTTTCTGAATAATCCTGAAAAATCTGGTCTCACTTCTTAGTTCCAGGGCTTTTCAGCAATTTAAAAATGATGGCTTTATTCACCTCAGTGGTCATCCCCAGAAAACCCATAATCCCCGTCTAACCATGAGAAAAACATCAGACAAACCCCAACTTAGGGCCATTCTATCAAGAACCTGACCAGTCCTCCAAACCGTCAAGGTCATCAGAAACAGGGGAAACCTGAGACACCATCACAGGTCGGAGGGGCCTAAGGAGACAACGATAATTGAATGCAATGAAGTGTCCTGGATGGGATCCTGGGACAGGAAAAGGACGTTAGGGAAAAAGTAGTGAAATCTGAATAAAGTGTAGAGTTGAGTTAATAGGAAGGTAACAGTGCTGGCTACTTAGTTGGAACAAATGTACCACAGTAGGTAAGATGTTAACAATGGGGGAACTGGGGGATGGACGTATGGGAATTCTCTACTATCTCAGCAACTTTTCTATACATCTAAAACTTTTAAAATAAGGCATTTATTTAAAAATTTTTAAATAGTGCCTTTTGATTTACCTCAGACTGGAACATTTATGAGATGTTTAATCACAGTGCCCATAACGTGGTAGGTGTGGAATAACAAGCATCTGAGAGAGGAAAGCAGGAACAGGGAGGGAGGGATGGACAGAGGAGAGACAGAGCAAGAAGACAAGGTGACACGGAGGAGGAAGACATCAAGGTACAAACTACAAAAGTAACTGTAACCATCCAGCCACCAATGACTGCACAAACAGAAGGTGGTACATTCAGAGTGGAGTATTATTGGCCATAAAAACGAATGGAGCCCTGATCATTGCTACACTGTGGATACACCTTGGAAATATCACACTGAGTGAAAAAAGCCAGACACAGAAGGCCACATTACTGCATGATCCCATTTATGTGAAATGTCTAGAAAAGGCAAAACCACAGGACAGAAAGTAGATTAGTGGTTTCCAGGGATTGGGGGCAGGGGAGGTGGCAAATGACTGCTAATGGGCAAGGAGTTTATCGCGGGGCTGATGAAAATGATCTGCGATTAGATGGTGGCGATGGCTGCACAACCTTGTGAATATACTAAAACCACTGAACTGTCCCCTTTAAAAGGGTGAATTTTATGGTGTGAATTACATAATAAACTAAAACATAAAATGAAAATGTTAAAAAGTCAATACAACTTAGTCTCTTCCTTCAAGGAGCTCCGGGTGTGCTGGGGGAGACTGTTTCGGTCCAGGCAAATGTAAGCGTTTCCCCTTGTCTATAAGCTGCACGGGACAGGAGCTGTGATAGTTTTGTTTACTACTGATCCCAGCACCCAGCACAGTGCCTGGCCCCTAACAGGCTCTCAAGAAGTACTTACTGAATGAAAGATTGAGTGTGTGAAGTCCTACGACGGTTACAAGGTCACAGAGGAGACACTAAAGGTGCTCAGAAAAATCCAGGGTGCTCAGAAAATCCACAGGCTGTGACGTGGACAAGGTTGACCGTCCCAGGACACCATAAAGATTTTCAAAGCCCTCCCCTGTGACTAATCCATGTGACCCTGACTCACCAAGCGAAGTCTGACAAAGGCGCCTCCTTCCAGCCCACTGCCTACTCCTTCTCCCTGGGACCCCTTCCTCTGGATACCACAGACTTGCAGAAGCCTGAACCGGTCTAGACCAGCTCTGCTCTGCTCAAGGAGCTCACAGTTTAGAGAAAGAGGTGTATATGCGCACACTCCGCTTCTGATTGCTGTGTGCTGAGAAGGAGAACAGAGGCCAGTGCCAATGGCAGTAGGGGGAGCAGTTCATGAGCCTGGGGCAGAGGCAGGTCCCCAAAGGCTTCCCAGAGGAGGTGACATTTCAGTATGAGGGGCCTTGAAACACGAGGAATGGATTGATTCTGAAACGTGGTTTCTGGGTCGGTATATCTCCACTCTACCTTTCACAAATGGTTGTTTGTTTTCCTGTTCCTCCTTCCAAGGAGGGCTTCATAGATCCTTAGAGATAGCCTTTAATATCATCACCAAAGCCCCCATAAGACCCCCAACGTGACTCAGCTACCCAAAGGTAAGTGCCACAAAAAATGAAAACTGCCTTTTGACTTTCTTGAGCCAGAAGGAAGTGAATATTTTTGAAAGTCTGGTTTCAAGTGCCTTAATACTGGGCGGCTGAGCCTGGCAGTGGAGTGTCATTGACATGTGAGTGACTTGGCAGACCGCTCTCCGTCACAAGCCCGACCAGCGGGGACGGAAATCTGCAGAACTATGCACTGTAGTCTTGGCAGAATATCAGAGCCGGAGGAGCACAGGATTTGCAGTCAGACAAAGCTGGGTGTGAAAAACAGCCGTGCCGCTCACCAGCTGTGTCCTCTTAGGAAAAACCCGAGTGAACTTTTTGGCCAACCTAGTACAAATCCGGAGCTCAGTTTGCTCGTGTGTAATATGGCGATATAGTCCCCAGCCACCTTGGGTTGCTCTGAGAGTTAAAAAGGATAGTGTGTGCAAAGCATCCTGGTCAATAAAAGTCCCTCAACAAATTGCAGGTATTATTTTTCATTGTTTATACAATTATGTTATATAGAGACACCTTGTCAATGTGGAGGGTATTTGAAAAATTTCCATCCCCAAACTCCCTCTCACCTTCCAGTTTATTCTAAAACCTATTCAAAGAACAGACTGAGCTCTGGAATTTTCTCCTGGGCTAAACTGCCAATGGAGTTTCTATACCGTTTCATAGTGAGTATTTGTGATGAAATTACAGAACCACAGACACTGAATTGGAGACAGGGAAGCTCCTCTGCCTTTTAGCCTTGCCTGTAAAACAAAAACACAAACACAGCCTCAGTGGATATGCTGAGGATGAGAGGTTTCGTCCATAAAATATCTCAAGTTTTAAGGTGAAATCTGATTTCAGTGACCATCTCTTATCGTCTTCAGCATTGCCTATTGCACTCCTTTAAAGTAATACCATGTGGTTGTATAAACTCACATGATTTAAACAGGAGAAAAAGAGAAGGAGAAGGGGGAGGGGGAGGGAGGGGGAGGGAGAGAAAGAGGAGGAAGGGGGAAAGGACAGGCATTGGTGCTTTTAAAAACACCCCAGGTGATTGCAATGTGCAGCCAGAGGCCCATTGGATGGGGCCAATTCCCTTTGGCACCTACCCTATACCCTCTTGGTAAAATAGTAAACAGGAAATACTTGCTTCCTCAAGTCTCCGTACAGGCCTGGTTGGGTTTAATAAAATTGCACCAGCCTGACATTTATTGTACTTGATGGATATGGCTGGATGCCACACGCTTATTGTGAAGCATCACCAGGAACGCTGGGAACCACAACAGATCAAGGACAAGGCTGTGTATTTGCCTTTAGGTGTTAATGGAGGAGCCCAAGGCCTCAGCCCAGTGAGGGTTGCTGTTTAAACACTGGCTGATCTACCAGGGGTTTCAGATATTCACTGGACACTCTAAGCTGTTGACCTGATCACAGACACCACATCCAAAGAAGTAAGTCAAAAAAATTTTTTTAAGAATTTTTAAAATTAAAGCCTAGTTGTTTCTTTTCAGCTTTCTGGATTGCTGCTTTCAAGTTGTTTCTTGGGGACGGTTCTTGGTTTCCTCTTTGTTCATGTAACCACTAGATGGTGCACATTACAAAATATTAGCCTGGAAGCAGGGCTGCATTTATCATTTTTGCAGTGACCAGAAGGGAATCAGAGGTAAGGTTGCCAGATTGAGCAAATAAAAATAGAAGACTCCCAGTTAAACTTGAATTTTAGGTAAACAAATATTGCATGGGACACACTTACACTAAAAATTATTCGTTGTTTCTCTGAAATTGAAATTTAACTGGATTGCCTGTATTTTACCTGGCCATCTTAATCAGAAGGGACTTCAGGGAGTAAGTAGATAATCTGTGGCTCTCAGCTTTGTCAGATACTAGAATTTTTGGTGGCATACCTGAAGGGATCAAGAGACTCAAAGCAACATGAAACAAGCCAGCAATTATTACAACACAATCTCAACACCTATAGTGTGACACTGTCTTCAGGGTCCAAAGCCCTAATGGTTAACCCTCAGCTCCCTGATTTGCCCATGTCATTGTATGCATCCAGCTGTTCCTGCCCTGTCACACCTCTCATGTAATCAAGGCAAACTTCTGGAATACTCCAGCAAAGTCCGTTGCTTTCTTTGGCTTGAATGCAGCCTTACCCTATGCCTCCTAGCTTTTAAATTAAGTTGGACCTACATTACTTTGAGGCACACAATCTCAGTGTTCAATTTGACAGAGAATGGTGTTTGTCATTTGTAAGAAAAGCAAGTTTTACACGTTGAACAATTTGGTGGCAAACATGAAAAGTTTAGTGCCCATAGCAGACCTCCCTTGGCCAGCCTCAAGTTTGATGCCTCATCGAGAAGAAAGCAGGCACTGTACCTGCATTCTGAGTTCTTTCTTGACACAAATTGGCCAATCTCCCTGCTTGACCACAAGCTTTCTACAGGCAGGGACCATCTTTATAGCATCCTGCATAGAGAAAAGCTGAAGGGCAACCCTGAATACACATGCACTTGACGTCCCCTGAATCACTGTTGCACTCAATGCACTTTCCAGACAGACTGGTTGTCCCAGTTGTGTAATCCAAGCTGTGGTCCACCCGGTCTCCCTGCACGGCAATTGGGTCCCTGCAAAGAAGAAAGAAGGAAGGAAATGGAGAAGTTAGAGTTTGCAAAAGTGAACCTTAAAGGCTACCCAGCTACAGCCCACTCTTATATCTGACTGTTCTCTGCTGAGGGGGAGAGGAAGAGCTGATCGTCAGAAATCTGTCTCAAACCCACTCTTAGGATCTAGTTTCTTCCCTTGCAAGATGATTGCTTGCAGGAGTAGATACATGGGAGAGTATATAGGTGACACAAGCCATCCTTTTTTTCCCATCACCCCCCCCAACACTTGCCTAGATCTGTTTCCTTTGAACAGCTTTATTGAGATACAATTCACATATTTAAAGTATACAATTCAATGGTTTT
Organism: Grampus griseus; assembly: GCF_964374135.1. Classification (NCBI taxonomy): domain Eukaryota; kingdom Metazoa; phylum Chordata; class Mammalia; order Artiodactyla; family Delphinidae; genus Grampus; species Grampus griseus. The sequence continues at coordinate 25,818,117 of NC_139014.1, forward strand.
TAATATATTCACAAAGTTGTATAACCATCATCACAATCACTATTAGAATATTCTCATCACCCCAGAAAGAAACCCCCTACCCACTAGCAGTCTCTCACCACTGCTCCCACTTTCCACCCCCAGCCCTAAGCAACCATTAATCTACTTTCTGTCTCTACAAATTGACCTGCTCTGGACATTTCATATAAGGGGAGTCATATAATGTGTGGTCTTTTGTGTTGGTTTCTTTCACTTAGCATAGTGTCCTCCAGGTTCCTCCATGTTGTAGCATGTGTTAGTACTTCATTCCTTTTTCTGCTTTTATTTTATTTATCCATTCATCCATTGATGGGCATTCGGCTTGTTTCCACTTTGGGGCTATTGTGAATAATGCTGCTATGACCCTTCATGTACCAGTTCACAATCCATTCTTGACTCTGCTCCAGATCTTGTGAAACATTGAGAAGGGTCAACTCTCTCTTGTTTCTAGAAACTCATTCAAAGTAGAGCAGTCCCATGGAGATGTTGCCTCCACCATAAGAACAAAAAGAGAATATTCATTTAGCTGGAGGAGAGGGGACCCCCGGGGGCCAGGGACCTCTTCTTGGTAGATTCCTGACAACTTATGTGAGCTCATGGGCTCTGAGAAGTTTGGAGAAGATCATGAGGTTTTCCATCTGCAGAATGGGTACATGATCCCTTTGCTTCCTCCCAGCAGCCCCTCATTAAGACATCCACATCTAGTGAAATTTGGGTCCTAAAGTAACACCATATTTAAACAGCCTCATGGGAATGGTCAGACAGTGACATGTATGGGAGATATCCTGAATTCCTTAGGTCAACACATGGATAAGGGTGAACAGGAAAAGAGCCTGCATTTTTCAGATTTTCCTCACAACCCTCAGGGCATAAGGGTCCTGGAGAGGAAGCTGAGCACTCCTCCGGGGGAGGGGAAAGGAGGAGTCAAGATTGACTGGAGTGAGTCACCCTTACTCCCCTGCTGAGAGGCTCCTCCGACCCCGGAACTCTGTCCATCTTCCTGGATTCATTCCACACACCTTACTGAGCACCTTCTGTGTGCCAGGTGCTGCAAATAAAAATGCCATATCGCTTGGCAAGTGAGGAAACTAAGACTCGAGTTCCCAAGACAACATAGCAAGTGATGCAGCAGAAATTTTAACAGAAGCAAGCTGACTACAGGGAAGCCATTACAGAAACTTCAACAATGATGAAAATAATCTCCTACTCTCAAGGAGACTGTAGTGAGGAGAACAGTAAATAAACAAAAAATTAAATAGACACAGATTTGCACCACAGGTGAGTAACACAGAGAAACCCTGGGGTAAAACCGAGGGGACTTAAACCAGTGGTGGGAGGAGGGGAACACAAGGTGGTCAAGGAAGTTCCCCCCAAGATAATGAGGTTTGAGAAACAAGGACGAATCTACCAGGGAAAGGAGGGGAAGAAGGGTTTCCTTGCAGAGAGAGAGCAGCAGATACAAAGGCTCCAAAGTGGCAAATATTGTAGCTGTAAGAAGTCTGTAAACAGTCAATGATTGGAGCAGAGGGTATGAGCAGCCATCCAGCTTGGTGAGTGATGGGCAGGGGTCAATAACAAAGGGACTTTCCTATCACACCGGAAGTTGGATTTTATTCTGAAACTTATGGGAAACCATTGGAGGGTTTTAAACTGAGGTGGGGAGGGAATCTAGAACTGTACCAAGTTTACTTGGGCAACATTGTGGATCACAGATTGGAAGGGGCACAGGCAGAAGCTACAAATACTCACAAACCTTTTTCAAAGCTGCTGGGGTCTGCAGAGTGTTCTCCAGGGAAGTCGCACTGCTCTCACGGTGGGGTATCCCTCCATGGTCTTCCTGGGTCGGCTCCTGTCGTCCTCTTCTTGTCCTCACCTTGTTGGAGTAGACTGCTGTGTAAAAATCCTAAGAAAACTTGCTTTATAGGTAAAATTTCTGAGTTCTTGGGAGTTTGAAATGTCTTTATTGTGCCCTCACTCTTTTTTTGTTTTTTTAAAAATTTTATTTATTTATTTGTTTATTTTTGGCTGTGTTGGGTCTTCGTTGCTGTGCTAGGGCTTTCTCCAGTTGCTGCGAGCAGGGGCCACTCTTCATTGCGGTGCGTGGGACTCTCACTGTCGCGGCCTCTCTTGTTGCGGAGCACAGGCTCCAGACGCGCAGGCTCAGTAGTTGTGGCTCAAGGGCCCAGTTGCTCCGCGGCATGTGGAATCCTTCCATACCAGGGCTCAAACCCGTGTCCCCTGCACTGGCAGGCAGATTCTCAACCACTGCGCCGCCAGGGAAGCCCGCGCCCTTACTCTTTCCCTCAGAACTTTTAGGCATTGCTCCACTGTCTCGTGATGATTGCAGTCTGTTTCTTTCCTTTGATCTCACACTCGAAAGAGTGAGCTTGTGCTTCTCATCCTCTTGAGCATTATACTTCAGCTCTACCAGCCTTCTTGTCGTTCCTTGCACATATCAAGCCACCTACGACTTGTTCCCTCTTCCTGGAATTTTCTCCCCAACTCTGCTCATGGCTGGCATCATTTCATTAATCAGGTCTGACCTCAAATGTCAGCTCTGAGAGGCCTTCCCTTACAAACCTAGCTAAACTAGCAAATACTAGATGTGCAAAAAAGATTTATCAAATTAATTTAAAATGATTAATTAATTAGTTGATTCTAACTAGGATTCTGTGGGAATATTTTAGAAAGGAGCTAAGTGTTTGGACTAGGCCACATTTGCAATCTAACTCATTTTCAGTTGGCTATGTATATGGGAAAAAAATGAATCTCTAAGTCCTACCTCATACAATACAGAAAAACTTATTCAGGTGGCTTATAAATCTAAATATAAAAGAAAAACTGATAAATATTCTAGAATAAAACAAACTGTCTTCATGGCCTTGGAGGATTCTTTTCCTTTTTTTAATTATATTTTTATTTTTGTCTGTGTCGGGTCTTCGTTGCTGAGCGTGGGCTTTCTCTACTTGCGGTGAGCAGGGGCTACTCTTTGTTGCGGTGCGTGGTCTTCTCACTGTGGTGGCTTCTCTTGTTGTGGAGCACGGGTTCTAGGCGCACGGGCTTCAGTAGCTGTAGCACGAGTGCTCAGTAGTTGTGGCTCACGGGCTCTAGAGCGCAGGCTCAGTAGTTGTGGCGCACAGGCTTAGTTGCTCTGCGGCATGTGGGATCTTCCCGGACCAGGGCTCTAACCCATGTCCCCTGCTTTGGCAGGTGGATTCTTAACCACTGCACCACCAGGGAAGTCCCTTGGAGGATTCTTAAACAGGACACAAAAAGTACTAACCATTAAAATAAAACAATAAACTGGACTAGATTAAAATTTAAAACTTCTATTCATTAAAAGACACCATTAAGAGAGTGAAAAGGCAAGTGAGAAAAGATATTTGTGATATACAATACACAAAGGACTCATCTTTAGAATGTACAAAGAACTTTCACATTTAATAAGAAAAAAGGAAGACAACTCAATAGAAAAATGGGCAAAAGGCTTGAACAGGCACTGCACTAAAGAAGTTACCCAAGTGGCCAATAAACATAAAAATAATGCTCAATTTCACTATTCATCAAAGAAATGCAAACTAAAACATAATGCAATACCACTATGCATTCAGTCTTAGTCTGTTCGGGCTGTGGTAACAAAATACCATAGACTGAGTGGCTAATAAACCACAGAAGTGTTTTTCTCACAGTTCTGGAGGCTGGGAAGTCCCACAATGTAGGCACAGATTTGGTATCTGATGAGGACCCACTTTCTGGTCCATAGACTGTGCTTTCCAGCTATAACCTCACATGATGGAAGAGAAGAAGAATATCTCTGGGGCCTCTTTTATAAGGGCACTAATCCCATTCATGAGCACTCTGCCCCCATGACCTAATCACCTCCTAACGGCCCCACCTCTAAACACTATCAAACTGGGGGATTAGGTTTCAACATATGAATTTTGGGGAGACACAAACATTCAGACCATAGCACTTACCAAAATGGCTAAAATGAAAAAGAGAAATGATACCAAATGTGGGCAAGTGTGTGGAGTTTCTCAGGCTCTCATAGTCTGTGGTGGTTATGTATACTTATCAACCCCTTTGTAAATAGCCACTAAAGCTAAGCACATGCATATCCTTTGACTTAGCAATTTCACTCCTGGGTAAATACCCAGGGGAATTGTGTATATATGTCCTTTTGATGATGTTCATCAAAACATATTTACCAAAAGAATGCTCACAGCAGAACTATTAGTAATAGCCTAAAATGGGAAACTACCCAAATATCCCTCAACAGTAGAATGGATAAATAAACTGTGACATAGTCATAAAATGGAATACTATTTAGCAATAAAATGTGAAAATTAATAAAGGGAAACCTCACAAAAGTGGAGTCAGGAAGCCAGAAGGGGAGGCTTCACCTACATACCTCTCCACGTCAGTACAGATCCCAACAGGAAGGGGTGTATTTTGCATCTTCAGCAGGAAGTTGACACTAATTTACTACCACCAGCAGGAGAAGGAAAGATTTTCTCCTTGACTGGCAACAGCTCTGCCAGTGAGAGATTGTCACAGCCCAGCCAATGAAAAGCCATTATACTTTGAACTCCCAGTTTCCTCCAATGGACTTTTTGTTTATAACAGACCCCTCCCAGCTTCCCCCTTTTCCTCTATAAAAGAGTTTCCTCTGCTTTATTGGACTCGCATGTGGTTTGCCATAGTTACATGTCCCAAATTGCAATTCTTTGCTGCTCTTGAATAAAACTGTTTTGCTGGTAAAATAACTAGCTGTTTTATTGTTTTACGTTAACAGAGAATAAATGAACTATTGTTATGTGTGAAACATGAATGAACCTCTTAAACATATACTTAGTAAAAGAAGCAATACACCAAAGATTTTATATTCTATGATTCCCTTTGTAAAAAATTCAAAAACAGGCAAAATATATTAGTTATCATTGCTTTCTGTTGGGGTGGGTGGATAGTAAGGGACTGGATAAAACTGGGAGAGGGCACCGAGGGGATTCCTGGGATGCTGGTAACGTTTTAGCTTTTGATCTAGGTGCTGGTTACATAGCTGTATTCACTTTGTACAAATTCACCAATCTGTACATTTATGATTTGTTCAGTTTCCTCTATATATGTTATATTTCAATTAAAACTTTGCTAAAGAATTGTTGTAGGGATTAGATAAGATAATAAATTAAAGAACTCAGTTCAGTGCCTATGACCTGCACCCGTTAATTTTTTTTTTTAATTAGCAGTAATCTATTTATTTATTTATTTTGGCTGTGTTGGGTCTTCGTTGCTGTGCGCTCGCTTTCTCTGGTTGCAGTGAGCAGGGGCTACTCTTGGCTGCGGTGCGCGGGCTTCTCATTGCAGTGGCTTCTCTTGTTGCAGAGCACGGGCTATAGGCACACGGGCTTCAGTAGTTGTGGTGCACGGGCTCAGTAGTAGTGGCTCACGGGCTCTAGAGCTCAGGCTCAGTAGTTGTGGCGCATGGGCTTAGTTGTTCCGTGGCACGTAGGATCTTCCTGGACCAGGAATCGAACCCGTGTCCCCTGCATTGGCAGGCGGATTCTAACCACTGTGCCACCAGGGAAGTCCCCACCCATTAAATGTTAATTGTTAAATTTCATAGTATAAATAGTGACCAGTGACCATGATGAACCAAAGTGAGACACTCATTTAGCAGTACAAAAAGTAAATTTTGAAAAAATGGGCTCTACCCATTAAGATGGCCATAATCAAAAACAAATACAAACAAAGCTAGAAGATAAGTGTTGGCAAGGATATGGAGAAATTGTAAACCTTGTGCAGTGCTGATGGGAATGTGAAATGGTGTAGCTACTGTGGAAAATGGATGGCAGTTCCTCAAAAAATCAAACATAAAATTAGCATATGATCCAGCAAGGCCACTTCAGAGTATACACTCAAAAGAATTGAAAGCTGGAACTTGAACAGATATTTGTACACTGAAGTTCAAAGCAGCATTATTCATAATACCCAAAAGGTGGAAACAACCCAGTATCCATCAACAGATGAATGGATAAACAAAATGTGGTAATACACACAATGGAATATTATTCAGCCTTAAGAAGGAATGAAGATAACAAAAGAACAAATATTACTAAATTTACTAAAAAATAAAATCCTCTCCCCACTGCTCTGCAATATTATCTTTGTCATAACTTAGTAAATTAAGTGACCTATATGTGTTGGTCTGGTTTTAGACTATTCTATTCTATTAGTCTATTTGTCTATCCTTGGGCCAAAATGCCACACTGTCTGAGTTACTGTAGATTTACAATCGGGCATGTTACATGGTAGTGTGATCCTTCCTGCTCTGTTCTTCTTCAAGATTGTCTTAGCTATTCTTGGCTCTTTGTATTCCATATATATTTCAGACTCACTCTGCTTATCAATTTCCATTTTAAAATGCTGGCTGGAATTCTGATTGGAATTGCATTGAATGTATTAATCAATGAGAGAATAGCAACCCTTTGAACTAGGAACTATTATTATCCCCATTATAGAGATGAGAAAACTGAGGTTTGGAGAGCTTAAGTAACTTGCCCAAGATCACATGGCCGGAATTTAAACCGCATGCTGCACTTTTCCATGTCTGACTTAAGAGCCTTCACATTGAACCATTCCTTCCAAGTAGACTGAAGTATTTCTACTACTTGTATCACCACACATATATTAAGCCTCTGAGGACAGAGATTATATCATCCATGTTTGTATCTCCTTAGCTCCTAGACAGTGCCCAGGACTAAGAAACTGCTCAGTAAATATCTATTAAGTGATTTGTTAAATGAGTGAATAAGTAAGAGAGTGAATCACTAGCTTCTGAGAGCATAATTATATGCTGACAGCTAAATACATTTGTATTTGTCCCTTAGATACAAACATCTGAAATAAACAAATAAACATCAATCAAAGCAAATTTTTTTGGTTACATTTTAACCCCTGAGGGCCTGAGTCTTACCACAATAACTCAGATCCAATGTAGAATTTTGTCCCTGAAGATGACATCAAAGGATAAGTGTTGGTTGGGAGCAGTCATGTTCCTTGACATTCACCTAACTGCCATTTGATTTCCTCTAAGCCTCTGTCCAACTTGTTCTCATTTTGATCCAACTGTTATGACTGAATTGGAATAACAGCTGCAGTGCCATATGATTGACGTTGCTAGGTACAAGGGGAGCTTGTTGGATTTGGACTGCTCTGCATCACTTCTCCTCCCTAACATCACCCTAGTTTCCTTTATTGGAATCATCTCTTCTGCACCAAGCGTAGTTTGGTGGGTCCTACCTACTCCTAGCTATGAGGTGAGCAGGTGACCCAAGCTTGACCGATCTGATGTTTTTTCCCTGGGATTGGAATTTTCAGCAGAGAGCAAATAAGCAGGGAATGGCTGCAGCACCATCTCCACCTTGGCCGGCACTGACTGGGCAGCTCCTCCAAGGGGGTCACTGCTGAGGTTTCCCAGCCATGATTCCCAGTCTCCTTCAAATTTCTTTTCTGCTTAAGTTGGTTTGAGCTTCAACAAAAAGATTTCTAACTGATACAGAATCTAATGCCAGAAGTGGGATATTGCAAGGCTACAGGGAGATATTTGGGTGAAGGGAAAGAGTTGATATGAGAATTTAGTAATTCTTTTTTATGTCCATAGTAAACTATGTAACCCGTTGCCTATTAAGCCTTGAGATTCAGACTGTGTGCTTCCTGAGGCTTCAACATTAAGAATACTGTAAGAAAATTTCAGATTTGGAGTGCTCTGAGAACCTCTTCAGCAAGATCTTCCAAGAAAGATCAGATTAATTCACCCACAAGTAAAAGAGGGAATATCTCTAACTGTCGCTACTATCCATGGCATTAGCCAAAAGCAAATAAATCGGAATCCCATTAACTTTTTAAAAAAATTTTATTGAAATATAGTTGATTTACAATGTTGTGTTAGTTTCAGGTGTACAAAAAAAGTGATTCAGTTAGACATATATATTCTTTTTTAGATTCTTTTCCATTTTAGGTCATTACAAGATATTGAATATAGTTCCCTGTGCTATACAGTAGATCCTTGTTGTTTATCTATTTTATATATAGTAGTGTGTATCTGTTAATCCCAAACTCCTAATTTATCCCTCCCCCGCCCCTTTCCCTTTGGTAACCATAAGTTTGTTTTCTATGTCTGTGAGTCTCTTTCTGTTTTGTAAGTAAGTTCATTTGTATCATTTTTTTAGATTCCACATGTAATGATATCATATGATATTTGTCTTTCCCTGGTTTACTTCACTTAGTGTGTTGATCTCTAGGTCCATCCATGTTGCTGCAAATGACGTTATTTCATTCTTTTTTATGGCTGAGTAATATTCCATTGTGTATATATACCACATCTTCTTTATCCACTTATCTGTTGATGGATACTTAGGTTGCTTCCATTCTTGGCTATTGTAATAGTGCTGCAGTGAGTATTAGGGTGCATGTATCTTTCCAAATTATGTTTTTCTCCAGATATATATGCCTAGGAGTGGGATTGCTGGATCATATGCTTACTCTATTTTTGGTTTTTTAAGGAAACTTCATACTGTTCTCCATAGTGGCTGCACCAATTTACATTCCCACCAACAGTGTAGGAGGGTTCCCTTTTCTCCACACCCGCTCCAGCATTTATTATTTGTAGACTTGATGATGGCCATTCTGACTGGTGTGAGGTGATATCTCATTGTAGTTTTGATTTGCATTTCTGTAATAATTAGCGATGTTGAGCATCTTTTCATGTGCCTGTTGGTCATCTGTATGTCTTCTTTGGAGAAATGTCTATTTAAATCTTCTGCCCATTTTTTGATTGGGTTGGGTTTGTTTGTTTGTTTGATATTGAGCTATATGAGCTATTTGTACATTTTGGAAGTTAAAATCCCTTGTTAGTAACATGATTTGGAAATATTTTGTTCCATTCTGTAGGTTGTCTTTTCATTTTGTTAATGGTTTCCTTTGCTGTGCAAAGGCTTTTAAGTTTAATTAGGTCTGATTTCTTTATTTTTGTTTTTATTTCCATTACTCTAGGAAATATTGCTGCGATTTATGTCAAAGAGTGTTCTGTCTGTTTTCCTCTAGGAGTTTTATGGTATCTGGTCTTACATTTAGGTCTTTAATCCATTTTGAGTTTATTTTTGTATATGGTGTTAGAGAATGTTCTAATTTCATTCTTTTAAGTGTAGCTGTCCAGTGTTCCCAGCACCACTTGTTGAAAAGACTGTCTTGTCTCCATTGTATATTCTTGCCTCCTTTGTCATAGATAAATTGACCATAAGTGTGTAGGTTTATTTCTGGGCTTTCTATCCTGTTCTGTTGATCAATATGTCTGTTTTTGTGCCAGGACCATACTGTTTTGATGACTGTAGCTTTGTAGTATAGCCTGAAGTCAGGGAACCTGATTCCTCCAGCTCCATTCTTCTTTCTCAAGATTGCTTTGGCTATTGGGGGTATTTTGTGTTTCCATACAAATTTAAAAATTTTTTGTTCTAGTTCTGTAAAAAATGCCATTGGTAATTTGATAGGGATTGCATTGACTCTATAGATTGCCTTGGGTAGTACAGTCATTTTAACAATATTGAGTCTTCTAATCCAAGAACACAGTATATCTTTCCATCTGTTTATGTCATCTTCAATTTCTTTCATCACTGTCTTATAGTTTTTGGACTATTAACTTTTTAAGGGCATCATTTTGCCAAAGAAACCTCAAAGCTGGCCTACAGTGGTCTGTGAGAGTTATCTCCAGGCCCCCAAACTCACATCACAGGAAGAGAGCTGCTAAAACAGTGCAGCCCCCAGAAGAGGCATCCTTCATGATGTACGTGTCATATGGTCCATGAAGGACAATTCACGGAAGAGACAAGCAGGAGCCACAGAGGGCAAAGGGGAGCCTTCCAGAGGGAAGAACTGGGGAAGATATATACTTGCTGCTGGAGCAGGTCGTCCATGTAGTTTCTGGCAGAATATGAAATGTACTATGTATGGACAGATGACCATTGAGAGTTGTTTCCTGTTCTTTTCTTTTCCAAATGAGAGTTTTTAACTGCAATTACCCTGTCTCTCTCCATTACAGTTTACTGAGTGCATAACAGTGGTTAAATTTACCATTTAGCCTCAATGGACCACATATGACCAAAAGAGCTCCATTTACGAGGTTCTATTCCAGAGAACCAGACTGGGTAAAACTGTAGCTTGTCATTTTGGGAAAAGAGGTTGCCTGTGTTTATGTAGAGTGGGTATTTTTTTTTTTGCGGTACACGGGCCTCTCACTGTTGTGGCCTCTACCGTTGCGGAGCACAGGCTCCGGACGCACAGGCTCAGCGGCCATGGCTCACGGGCCCAGCTGCTCCGCGGCATGTGGGATCTTCCCTGACCGGGGCACGAACCCGTGTCCCCCGCATCGGCAGGCGGACTCTCAACCACTGCGCCACCAGGGAAGCCCGAGAGTGGGTATTTTTGAAGGTATATTTATGGGGTATAGGTGAGAGTGGATATTGAGTAGGTAAAGGGGGTGGACTGTACTGGATAGATGTTGTTTATGCGACTCAGTATCCACTCACTTTTCTTCTGATAAAATAACTCCTTCATAAAGCAATTATACTCCAATAAAGATGTAAAACAAAAAAAAAAAAAAAGGAAAAAACCTCCTTCAAATGTAGTTTGGTTGGCATCATGATCCTGCCCCCCACATCTAGAGATGGGCCTTGATCCTCTTCGGCCAGTGTGTCTTATCCCCTGGCTATATAAAGAGAGCCAATGAAATGTGATACCTATGCTAAGTCTGGAAAGAGAAGAGCCCCTCACGGTTCTCTCTCCATCTCTCTTCAACAGAAGTTACTGGAAAGAGGACCTGCCTTCCTCTGGATGGCATCTTAAGATGTGAGGCTTGTGGTCACTGGGGGAGATGGGGAGGAGCTGGCCCTTGGTGACGTTGTTAGAATCTAATCTTCACCTGAATCAATCCTACCTCAGACCTTTTCAGTTATGAAAGTTGAGAAATAGCCCCATGTGGTTTAAACCAATTTGAGTTAGGTTCTCTGTCACTTGCAGTGTAAGAAGTTCTATCAGGTACACTAGCTGGATTGGTGCTTTTATCTTTTAATAATAAAACCTGTTATTTATCAAGAGCTTTATGGTTTAAAAAGCATTTGCATAGACAGACCTCTTGATCTTGTCACCTCTCTTGTAGGGCAGTCAGACCTTACGGTATCATCCTCTTTTTACTAGATAAGGAAACTGGGATGAGATTCTACTTTGCCCAAAGACACCCAGCCAGAAATTAGAGGAGCTGGAGCTTGGACCCAGGTCTGACTCCAGGAAAAAGTTCCCCGTTGCAGCAGAGGTTGCTCAGAAGCCATCACAAAATGTAGCAAGTAAAACAAGATAGACAAGCACCCAACCCACCTGATTTCCTCTTCACCTCAAATTCTCCACAGCAGAGCCTGGATATCAGTTCCTGAGCACCAGCACACTTGCTTCTGCGGGAGGGGAAATGACTCCATTTAAGATATCTCTGGTGCAGTCAAGCGGGAGGTCATTTTCCCCTGTGGTTTCATTGATTTTATGACAAGGGCGTCTGTGATCTTAGTTGGAAGTATTTATGCATCAAGGAGAGAAACTCGGGGGACTCAGTCGTGTCTGTAGGCCAGTCACTCCCAGGAACCTCCTTAATTTAGGGATTCCTCTCCCCTGGCCCCCCTTCCTCTCTCCATCTTCCTTTACACGGGGCAGGGCTGCGTGGGTGATGTATTTTTGAGACTGGAGCTCCAGAGCCCACGTGGAGGAGTAAATTACAAGTGAATGCACCTCCAGGATGGGGCAGCCTCCCTTGCCCTGGCGGCACTTCAAAGCTTCTTGAAAATTCTCCAAGGAGAACAGTCTTGGGGGGTGCTTCGTGCAAACCTCTCATGGCTCTGCCGGACACCTGCGCAAGGATTCTCCGTGTTATGCAGGCTTTCACCCATTTGTTTCTCAGGCATTTAGCCACGCCCCTTGGCAGAAGGAGGCACTGAGACACAGGGAGGCCGAGGCTGTAAACTGCAGATGTCCGTGCGGGATTCCGTCTGCCCATCTACAAACGGCCAGGATCGTGTCTTGTCTATCTTTGAATTCTCATCTCTAGCACAAATTATGGCCATAACTGGGACCCAGTACCTTTCTGTGGAAAGGGTGGACTATTTTGTTATCCTGGTCTTTATGCCAAGTTTGATTAAAGTCCAATTTGAATTTCCAATTCCATTAGGCCACAGAGAACAAAGAATTCAAGATGTTCATAGACATGGGGTAGTGTCCAAACTGGCTCCTCAGTAACTTCCAGACGTCCAAATAAAACACTTTACATTAGTAAAATTGCTTACAATTTACAAAGCCCCTTTACTTATATCCTGCCGTTAATCTCTACAACCCATGAGGCTGGCATAGCGATGCCCATCTCAGAGATGAGGAAACTGAGACACAGAGAGGTTGGGTAATTTGCCAAAGTCACACAGCTGGTAAGTGACAAAGTCAGGACTCAAACCCAGGTCTTTTCATTCTGAGTCCAGTGTTCTTTCCACTGCATCATAACAAGGGGTGTATTTTTGTCCCTGCCTTCTGAAGGTCCCTGGAGGGTCTACTGGAGAAGGAGGAAGATGAAATCAAGGATGAGAAGTCCCTGACTTCCTGGAGCAATGGAGAGGGAAGATGAGGGTTGTCTCCACGCTTCTCCCATTTCCTGAGCACCTAGTACATGCCAGTCTTCCAGCTACACGCATACCTGCTTCTAGGGGAAGATTTACAGGGAAGCTAAAGCTTTAAGGCCCTCCCTTGTGCAGACCCCTCTAATGGCCCTGGGTCATGGGTGCCATCAGTTCACTACACAGGACACCTTGAGATACCCTGAGCTCCTCTGTAGAAGAAATGTGATAGAAGTTTTCCAAATTTGACAACAACCCTGAAGAAGTGCCTGATGTTACGAACAATGAGTTGTGAAGCTGAATAATAAGAACCAAATTTTAATCAGCCATGCTAAGGAAAGACTGAATTATCATTGTCTTCTGACTATATAAAATATTACAAAATCTTTGTCATGCTGAGGAGTGATCAAAAATGTGCAGTCAAAATGTAGGAAAGACAGGGTTTTTTAAAAAATTAATTTTATTGGAGTATAATTGCTTTACAGTGTTGTTAGTTTCTACTGTACAGCAAAGTGAATCAGTTATACATATACATGTATTCACTCTTTTTTTTTTAAGATTCTTTTCCCATATGGGCCATGCAGAGTATTGAGTAGAGTTCCCTGTGCTATACAGTAGGTCCTCATTAGTTATCTGTTTTATATATGGTGGTGTGTATATGTCAATCCCGATCTCCCAATTTATGCCTCGCCGCCTTTTCCCCTGGAAACCATAAGTTTGTTTTTTACATCTGTGACTCTATTTCTGTTTTGTAAATAAGTTCACTTGTACCCCTTTTTTTAGATTCCACATATAAGCAATATCATGATATTTGTCTTTCTGTGTATGACTTACTTTACTCAGTATGACAATCTCTAAGTCCGTACACGTTGCTGCAAATGGCAATATTTTGTTATTTTTTATTGCTTAGTAATATCCCATTATATATATGTACCACATCATCTTTATCCATTCCTCTGTTGATGGACATTTAGGTTGCTTCCATGTCCTGGCTATTGTAAATAGTGCTGCAATGAACATTGGGGTGCATGTGTCTTTTTGAATTATGGTTTTCTCTGGGTATATGCCCAGTAGTGGGATTGATGGGTCATATGGTAGTTCTATTTTTAGTTTTTTAAGGAACCTCCATACTGTTCTCCGTAGTGGCTGTATCAATTTACATTCCTACCAACAGTGCAAGAGGGTTCCCTTTTCTCCACACCCTCTCCAGCATTTCTTGTTTGTAGATTATTTAATGATGGCCATTCTGACCAGTGTATGGTGGTACCTCATTGTAGTTTTGATTTGCATTTCTCTAATGATTAGTGATGCTGAGCATCTTTTCATGTGTTTGTTGGCAATCTGTATATCTTCTATGCAGAAATGTCTATTTAGGTCTTCGGCCCAGTTTTTGGATTTGGGTTGTTTGTTCTTTTGATATTGAGCTGCATGAGCATGATACAAAATTAATACACAGAAATCTCTTGCATTCCTATACACTAACAATGAAAGGAGGTATTTTAAAGAGTGTGTTTAGGTAGTTAAATTTTTTAATTGTCATTTTTTTCTGGGTTTTTTGGTATTTATCAGCTTTTAAAATGTGGGGGTTTTTGGTCATTTCTAATTTTACGTAAATGTTCATTTTGTACCTAACTTCTGATTGTAAGTTTGCACTCTCTTTTCTTAAAAGGGCCCTGTCAATTCATAAAAGCATGGTGCCCTGTACAATTTGGATCTGTCCCTTCATAGGTCATCTCATTTCATTATCATAGTAACTTAGTGAAAGAATTACTATTGTTATCTTCATTTTACAGATAAAGAAACTAAGGGTTTAGAGATGATAATTTTGCCCCAGATCCCACAAACTGGAAAGAAGCAAAGCCTTGTATCAGACTCAGATTTGACTTGAAGCCTGTGCTTTTCCTACTATGTTACTACCAGAACCAACATTTGTGGGAATTCGTCCATGGTCCAGCCCTTTAATGTCTGGGGAAACAGTGGCTTTTAACTATGTACACAAATCCTTTGATATTCTTCCCTCCCTAATTCCCCTCCCCTTGAGTGGGGCTGGACTTCGTGACTTTCTTCCAACAAATAGAATATGGAGGAAATGATGGTGCATGATTGGGTCTTAAAAGGCACTGTGGCTTCCCTCTTGCTTTCTCTCTCTTGGATCACTCACTTTGGGGGAAGCTAATTATGCCAGGCAGCCTTACGAAGAGATGTTATGGTGAGGAACTTAGGCCTCTAGCCAGCAGCCACATGGTCTTGAAAGCAGACCCTCCGGCCCTGGTCAAGCCTTCAGATGATGCAGCCCTGCCAACATCTTGAGTGCAATTTCATGAGACACCCTGACCCATAGAACGAGCACTGCAGCCTCAGGAATCCAACCTCGGAGCCAAACATCCCCAATCCTAATGGGCCCTCACACTCACCCACAAGGTGCAGAAATAGGCTGTACCATGTTCTCTGTGACCAGAAACTCGATCTGTATGCAGTG
The DNA here is from genome assembly GCF_964374135.1 of Grampus griseus. Lineage (NCBI taxonomy): Eukaryota > Metazoa > Chordata > Mammalia > Artiodactyla > Delphinidae > Grampus > Grampus griseus. The sequence goes on from NC_139014.1 coordinate 25,833,309, forward strand.
GGCCAATTCCAGCAGGTCTGAGGACACCAGAAAAACAGCAAAAGACACTTGGTCTGAGGGAAAGGGACGCACACAGAGGCTTGGGGCAACCACTGCATGTGTCCTGAGGGGAACTGCCATGCCTGGGTTACTCTTGCATGTGGACAAACCACAGGGCTCTGCACAGGCAAACAGGCTTGACAGTGACTTGGAGATGTGGGAACTGTTCTACGCAGTGGCTGGGATTCATTGAGGGGTCGAGAGCCTGACCAAAAACGAGGGACTTTATGGGAAGGATGCCAAGATGAGGCGTTGCAGCCTTGTCCGGTGGCCCCATTTGAAACAGTCTTCTCTCTGCCCTCCCATTTCCTCAACGTCAAGTCAGGCAGGCTGCATCTTCCTTTGCAGGGTCTCCAGGGCCAGGCTTGCCAATACTCAGCAGAGTGGAAAGTGCCCCCAGGGGATCAGTTTTGTTTTTCCTCTGTGAGGTGAGCTCTTCTGATTTGAAACGAGTAAATTTCCTTGCTCATTTAAAAAAAAAAAAAATCTGCAGACACTCCCTTGGGCTGACAAGTCCACCTGATTTGTCATTGGTATTTAGGGATTATCTGGGACATTTAGAGAATTTTTGTTTGTCTGGGACTGAGAGGGTTTCCCGGGCTATGAAGCTTTCAGTGTTAAAACTCATACAATCTGGGCAAAGAAGACAGTTTGTTACCTATTGGCAGTTAGATAAGTGTGAAGCCAGGTAAATACAGATAGGTTTTTTTGAAATAAAAAATTAATGATAATATCTAACACCTTCAGGAGAGCATATCTTTTTTATTTATTTATTTATTTAATTTATTTTTGGCTACATTGGGTCTTCGTTGCTGTGCGCAGACTTCCTCTAGTTGTGGCGAGCAGGGTCTACTTTTCATTGTGGTGTGCGGGCTTCTCATTGTGTTGGCTTCTCTTGTTGCGGAGCATGGGCTCTATGTGTGTGGGCTTCAGTAGTTGTGGCACGCGGGCTTAGTTGTGGAATCTTCCTGGACCAGGGCTGGAACCCGTGTCCCCTGCATTGGCAGGTGGATTCTTAACCACTGTGCCACCAGAGAAGCCCAGGAGAGCATATCTTAACAAGAAATAAAACCCTTGGTACTGAATTTCTTCAGGAAAGTTCAGCGCTCTTTTGGGGGGGAAGGACAGAGTTCTGTTTCCTAGACTTGACCTCTTTGCCTTAAAGTTCTGTTAGCAGCACATGCAGACGATAACTCACCTGGAGGACCGTGCTTTTTCTAGAAAGACAAGTACGGTGAGAGGTAGGTTGCTCTGTGAGTAGACATACCTGCGAGGGAGAAAGCTGTTTAATTGAGATGGTAGCAGGGCTCTCCGAGGGACACCTGACTTTCACAGGCTTGCATTCTTCTTGAATATGATTATCAGGCTACAAAATTCATTGTGCAAGAAAAATAACTTTTTTTTAAGCACTTAGCTTCATTTCCATTAGGAGTATTAGAAGTCTCCATTGTACTGTGGTGGTGGGAACTTGATCTTAGCCAATTCTGGAGTCCTACTCTTTTCTTCAAGGTTGTGTATAAGTTCAGGGTGGCATTGGGGGTGAGGGTGGGGTGCTAAGGTGCAGGGCAAGGGTGGGGCAGTGGCGTCTGTTACTGAGAGCAAATACTCCTTGAGCCCTTGTGCTACACTAGACCCTAAGTGCTTCAGATGCATTCTCTCTGTTTATCTCAGATCAGCATTGATCTGCACTATTTTTATCCCCATTTTACGCATGAGGCACAGAGAGGGGAAGAGACTTACGCAAGGATGGCATAACTAGTAAGAGGCAGAGCTGAGGTTTGAAACCCAACAGACTGATTTTAGAGGCAGCCCACCCAAGGTCATCCGTTTAACGAATGTTTATGTATCGCTGTTACCTGACCCAGGCCCTCAGGATGGAGCAGTAAGCAAAGCAAACAGAGCCCCCTGCCCTCAAGGAGCCCCCATCCTGGCCTCTATAACCCACTGCCTCTTTTCAGCAGCCATGAGACATCCACTCCTCACTTGGTCCTGGGGGAGCATTTCCCCCGGTTCCCACTCTAGAGGGCTCTGGGTCCAGCGACCTCTTTTTCCTTCCACGCTTCTCCTAGGAAGACAGACACTCGTTCTGCTCTGTACACTGTGCTGGCCAGAGGGACGCTTGCAGGGCTAAGACTTCTTCCAACTGCTCTCGAGCCCAGGGCACCGTTGCTCCCGCCACGTCAGTGCCCAGGGAACGCCTGCACAGGGGCCATCAGGCACATCTAACTTGCACACCAGCCACTCCTGGTCCGGGGCCTGATCCCCAGGACCCACTGGATATCTGGCTCAGATGGGCACAGGGGCTAGTGCTCCACTTCCCAGGGGGTCCATACCTGCCTCTTTCCCCCTCCCCCTCTCCTCTTCCCGGCAGGCAGGAAACTGGCTCTAACTCACCTGCTTTATTCCACGTCCTGAGTTATTTCACAGCCACGGATTTTGAGTTTCAAAAACTAAGGCCTTCTCTGCTCACTCCAGAAAAGCCCTTCCCTCCAACCGGACGTGTGTGGCTGATTCCAAGAGGCACAGGGTCAAGCGAGGAATAACTGCGATATCAGGTGGACAAAATCAGTGTTGATACCGCAGCATAGCAGCCTGTCCTCATCTCGACGTCTCAGGCCCCGAAAATAAGCACTATTCGTGTATTATTAATGTTCACCGTACTTCTTTGGCATACACCCCTCTCTGTGCCTCGGTTTACTCACTTGTAAAGTAGAAATAATAATAGTACTCACCTCGAAGATGGTTGGGAAGATTAAAATGAGTTCAAAGGTTTCAAGTGCTCAGAACAATTTCTGGCCAAGGGTGGGTGCCATGTTAGCCGTTATCATCATCGTGATAATTTCGTGTCCTTTTTGTCTTTCCCTTTACATATATGCCAAGGTAAGGACAATGTTTTAAAAGTTTAGTTCTGGGCTTCCCTTGTGGCGCAGTGGTTGAGAGTCCGCCTGCCGATGCAGGGGACATAGGTTCGTGCCCCGGTCCGGGAAGATCCCACATGCCGCGGAGAGGCTGGGCCCATGAGCCATGGCCGCTGAGCCTGCGCGTCCGGAGCCTGTGCTCCGCAATGGGAGAGGCCACAACAGTGAGAGGCCCGCGTACTGTACCGCAAAAAAAAAAAAAAAAGTTTAGTTCTGTATCCTCAGCGCACACCAGGGTCTGGCACATAGTAGGTATTCAGTATATATTGAATTTTAATTGAATGAACAAACTGTTGTATCTCATTCTCTGTCTCTTAAAAAAATCAGATTCGATGCAGTAAAGTCACTTCTCCCCACACTCCATCCTCTCCCATTCCTTTCAGAAGATGATGTTCCTTAGAATGTCAGAGCTGGAAGGGACCTGGGAGGTCGTGTGGTCTAACCTCAATTTACAGAGAAGGGTTATGAACCCCTGGAAGGGGAAGTGAGGTGCCTGTGGTTACCTGGTTATAATGCAGCAAAGGAAGGATCTGCAATCCAGCAGGCAGGGGCAGTTTCCTCACTTCTTTTGCACCGCCATTCACCGAGAAACAAAGCTCATCCCTTCCTCGTACTCATCACTCACTGACGACACTTCACAAATACTCCAGGCTCCGGGGTGGGAATAGTACAGACCATGATGCTAGATAGATCAGGGTGCAGACCCCAGTTCCCCCACTCAGTGGTTGTGTGCCCTTAGATAAATGAAGCCTCACTTTACTTGCTTATAAAATGGGGACAATAAACCAGAGTCTGCAGGAGTTTCGCGGGGATTAGATGAAGGAATGTGTGACTTTCTAGCACAAAGTAGACATGCTTGTCTCCTCCCCGCCTCCCCCACCCTCCTGCTTTGGTAGCAAAGCAGAGAAATAGGAGACAGGACCAGGACCCTTATTCTCCAGGAGATGATAATCCAAGATATAACTGAACATCTTTCTAAGGATGAAGAAGCTTGAGCAGAGATGTGCTGAAGGGAATGTCACTGGAGAGGGAAAGTGAACTGGGGAGGTTTTATGGAAGAGGCAATCCCAGTTTTGAAGGAGAGAAAGCAGATAGATCCTCACCAGGGTGGATGGAGCACGAAGCTTTTCCGAAGGGCTTTTTAGAGACCCGCTCCCCCAAAAAAGTAGCTTCCCCCCCTCTATCCCCCTCTCCCAGCTTGGCTTATTTGTGGCGCTTACACCACTGACACACACTTGTCTTTCTATAATTGTTTCTCCAACGAGAATGTCTGCTCCACAGTGTTCAGTGCCATAGCTCCCCTTCCTAGAACAATGTCTGGCACATAAGAGTTGTCCAAAAAAATATTTGTTGAACGAATAAGGCGTGACAAGGTGCAAAGGTAGAAACTGGGTTATCTTGGGAAGAAAGGGATAGTCTGACTAAGGAGATAGTCTATGTTTAAAATATTGAGGAATGCAGTGGATAGGGCTAAGGTACAAAGGCTGAGATTTGATCCTTTCCAACAGCAGAGAGAAGAGCTCAGCTGTGGAGCTGGCGCGGTGGCTTCCCTCTCCAGAAGGCCCACATTCCTGACCTTTGGCCCCTTTTACTCTCATACCAGCCGGTGAAGCTTGAGAGACAACCTCCACCCACCCAAGACTCCAGGTGCCTTTAGGTCAGCCCTTTACACAGGGATCATCTGTAGTCACAACTCATTCTCAATTGCATTTGACTCTGGTGAGTGTTGGTCCAAAGAGAGTGAAGTGTTAGAAAAATCGGACCCTCAGAGCCCACAAAGAACTTGGTTGAATCACCAAGCATCTTGTTTGTGTTAGAGGGTGAAGTAACGTCTAGGATCCTTCATCCATAAAACTGTCTGCAGTATTGAAAACATGCTGCAGAAAAACTCCCTGGTGACCAGGAATGTCCCTTCCAACGTGGGACGGGACTGGAAACATTCTGAAAACCTGAACGACCACTAGGGTTGCCTAGGATTGCCTAGGGTTGCTTCTGTCCAGTAGGGGGCGCCATTGGTACAAATTGTGTCAGCTACACATTGACTCCATTATTCTGATTACGGTCTGGCTGTGTTTACAGCTTTGCAGACCCTTGGCCCTGGTTTTTAACACTGAATAGGGGACAGGTGTGCCAGGAGAAGAATGTAGCTTTGCTCAAACACTGAAGGATAACGCTTTCCTGGTTGGCACCCTATTGACTGTAACTAGTTCTCTTCCTACAAAAACTTTTTTGTGGTTTCCAGTTCTCACCATGTCAGATTGGCTTTTCTCCTAAAGAGGTTATTTATGTGACTTATCCCAAGGATCAATGTTTGGTGTCCCCAGAATCACTGTATTAGAGGAATGTGGAGCTGTCTGAATTGAGGGAACCCAAGCGCCATCCACTGGCTTGAGGAAAATCTAGATGAAGTAGGGTCAAGCCCAAGAGATGAACTTACCAGGACTGCAAGGGCGGTTATTTTGGAAAACTGCTCTTGGGTTCCCCTGTAAGCGATACACAGTCATTTGAAGAAGAAAGCTTCACCCTAGAAATCCCAAAGAGGGGTGCACGAGAACTTCCGAATGCCAGATATCGTGTGGGTGTTTACCCCCTTAGGCACGGAGTGGTAGATTTGCATCTCTGGAAGCTCTGGGCTCACAGAATAAGAGATGAATAAAGGGTGCCCTCCTTACCTCCAACCCTTCACCCCTTTCTAAGCAACAAGCCCCCACGGCTGGCTCAGCTCCACCAGATCCTGCTTGGGCCACCTTGGGATGCCCAAGTAACTACATGGGTCAGGAAAGCACCAAGACTCTTGGGAACATGCAGATACTCTGATCTTTTCTGGAGTCTCGGACCTTCTCTGTCCCCGACAAGCTGGCTTCTGGTTCTTCTAGCAAAGGAGGGCAGTGAATTCCCCAAAAGTTCCGGTGCTCCTCGTGGCTTGAGGACTTTGAGATCAGGCATCCAGGCTGACTCGGTGTGTTAGGACGGCCAGGAAGTCCCTTCTGGCCCCTCAACTCCCTCACCCTCCCTCCACTCAACTCCAGCAGATGGAGGTACCAGAGAGAGGCTGGGAAACAAAGGTGGCTTTCACCCAGACCCAGCTGAGAGGGGATGACCGTGGCGGGGTCTGCAGCCCCGAAGCAGGGTGCCGTCCTGTGACTCTGAGCTCAAAAATGTGTGAAATTTCTTTTTGCTGGGTATTCTACATCAAGCGGAACCTGTTCTCAGAGAAACATTCCATTTCACAGACCCTAATGGCTTTCCTCTGTGCCGATGCATTAATGAGGCTCCGGCTTGTTCTAATCAGAAGGAAGCCATGCAGATAATTGCCTGAATTTTTAATTCAGGGTTATGATAGGGGAATCAAAGTCACACTGCAGTTGCTGAGGCTGCCTCTTGTTCCAGGCCATTGACTTTTGCAATTTTCTTTGATTTCCCCCCTCCGTCTCTTTCTCCCCCACCCCCACTTTCTCTCTGTCTCTCTGTCTCTCTCTCACCCTTTCTCTCTCTCCCTCCCTCTCTCTCTCTCTCTCTCTCTCTCTCTCTCTCTCTCTCTCTCTCTCTCTCTCTCTCTCTCGCTGAGACTTGGTGGAGACTGACAGTTTCGGGATGGGGCAGGGTTGGAGGAATAGGGGCAGCCTTGGGGTCTCCTACACAGTCTTTCTTTTTCCTCCTTCTCTTTTTAACCACCCCCGCCCTGCCATGAAAGGGTGGATGCTGCCTGCACCTGTCACCCCAGGGCTGGTTCTAGAAGAGTGCCCGGCACTGGCCTCCCCACGCAGGGTCTCTGTGCCCATAAGCCAAGACAGGAAATTTGCCCCAGGAGAGGATCTCCTTTGGCTGTTTACTTCTCATTTCATATCAGTTCCTTGGGGCAAGGGAGAGAAATGGAAAGGCCAAGGGGAAAGAAATCAGGTGATCAGGGCAGCTCAGTGACTTGCTCTAGATGTGCTGGGACCCAGGGCAGGTGGGAAGCTGGAGGAATCCAAACCTGGGTCTTTCCTGAATTAACTCACGTAACAATCACTGAGTGCTAGAATTCTGAAGAACTTACAGATCTCTGAGAACTTATAGGTGGTGGAAAGAGGTACATGCAAACTGGTTGGATTGTATGCCACCAACCAGCAAGGGCCAAGCGGCTGGTACAGAAGGAGGCTCCCTGACGTTGGGCAGTCTTCCCAGAGTATCCGGCACCTTGGAGTGATAGAGAATTTGCTAGGGTGAGACAGCCTTTCTGGCTCAACTCCAACCAGGCAAGCTGGCTTTTCCAGGAGAGTGACTATTCCTACAAGGAACGTTTCTTCTCCCAGCATCCTCCAGGGCTGACTATACAACACTACCAGCAAATGTTTTCACTGGAAGCCAGGAGTCAGCAGAGTGACTCTGTCCCTTCCAGACAGGGCTGCTGAATCCCTGGGTACCGGTCACATGGCCTTAAGAGCAGAATTTATTTCCACATCTCTGTTTCTGTATAGGTTCAGTATTCTTGAGAGAGAGAGAGAGAGAGAGAGAGAGAGAGAGAGAGAGAGAGAGGGAGGGAGCGGAAATGCCTGCACCATGACTGAGCATCTTCTAGGTACCAAGGCCCTTTTGCCATTATTCCATTTAATCCGGACAAGTGCCTTGTGAAGAAAAGATGACTGCCTCTACTTTGCAGATCAGGAAAATCAGATTCACCAGAAAGAAACAAAAATTTTGCCAACACCTGCACCTCACCCTCCAGTGGAAGTTTTCTTCTGTGGAATCTTCTGTTCTCTTTAAAGTTGTGTTCTCAAGGTTTGGTAATGCTACTACTAACAGTCTTTTCAACCGCAGGCTGCAGGCTTTCAGAAATTATAAGCAGCAGTTAGCTTTATTATGCTAGTGGAATTTGCCCTCTATGGGGCTTTTGTTTCCTCAATAAAATGTCACCTCATGCTTGAAGAGCACCCCTCTCCCCTGCGTGCCCAAGCAACCTTCAGTATGCCCTGCTGTCATCCAAACACTAAAGGAGAAAGAGGAGAAGACTCATCTCCATCCCATTTAGACCAGTGGACCTCATCTTGGCTCTATGATGTTTTAAGACACCACAGAACCTCTCAAGAGATGTTCGTGAACCTCTGTTGAACTCTTTATGCAAAATCACTCTTCATTTCTTTTAATTAAAAAAAAAAAAGGCATGTGCTTTGGAATACCTTTATGCAGAGTTAGGGTCTCATTTATTCAACCATTCAGCAAACATTTAATGAGCACCTACCACTTGCCAGGCTGTGCCAAGCACCAAGGGTGCTGAGATAAAAGACTGAGTCCTGCCCGAAGGTGCTGAGATAAAAGACTGAGGTCACAGTTTATCAGGGTAGATGGATGAGTAAAGACTTACCATGCAGGGTAAGGGCTGAGGTAGAGGCAAGTACAATATATTGTGAACATTGACAGGGATCCTGAAATCAAGCTAACAACATGATGGGTAAACTCCAACAAAATTGAGAGGAACAGCAAGAGCCCTTATTCCTGAGCCCGGGGTATAGACCCAATCAGGAACAAAAGATCCCATTCTAAACTTGGGTCCCTTCCCATCTCAAGAGCCATCTTTCCTTAGCTCCCTGGAGACCCGGACTGCTCCCCAGGTCCCGTGCATTCCAGCTCCAGCCCTGTGAATTTGGAGTTAATGATTAAACTGGGCATCGGTGCCATGGCTTCCTTGGGGTGAGTTGGGCTGCTCAGCTCTGGAAACTGCCAAGCTCCTGGCTCTACCCCAGCCCAGGATAGGCCAGAGACACAGCCAGCACCCATACCCAAAGGCAGCTCTTTTTCAAAGTCGGCTGGCGTCTCAGTGACATGCAGTCCCCAAACCTCCTGCTACACATCTAAGACACCATGGTACAGTAGAAAGGGGGTGTATGAGGAGGTGGGAGTCTTGGGTCCAAATCCTGGTTCTGTTACTAATCAGCTGGGTGACCTTGGGATAGTCTCTTTACCTTTTCTGAGGTTCAGTTGCCTCATCCATAACAAAAGAAGGTTGGACCAGAACGTGCCATGCTCTCTCACACTTCTGTGCCTTGGCATATGCTGTTACCTTTGCCTGGTACACCCCTCCTATCCCCTGTGCCTTCTTACTCATCCTTCAGGATGCAGCTGAAGGGTCACCATCTTCAGGAAATCTTCGCCAACCCTCTCCCTACAGGCTGAGTTAGGTGCCCCTCCTTTTAGCCCCACAGCACTCTGTGTTCCCCTTTATCATAACACTTAGTCCATTGTTATTATTGCTTCATTTGTCCCCACACCCCCACCCACGAGACTGTGAGCTTCTTGAAGACAGAAGCTGTAGTTTATCTATTTTCATATCACCAGTGCATAGAACAGTGCCTGGCATCAAGTGTGTGTTCAGAAATTTTAAGTTTCATCCAATTAGAGTCATTATGATTACCGATATTTGTGAACTTATTTCTACCATTTCGTTTTGTGTTTTCTTTTGATCTTTTTTTTTTTTTTTTTTTTTTTGCATTCTACCAAATTGACTATATTTTCTTTTGTTTGGTTTGGAAGTTTTGTATTTTATTTCCATTCTTTTGGTAGGAACCTTTAAAATTTTAACATAAATTCTTCTCTTACTGACTATAAAGTTAACCAGTATCTCCCCCAATAGAAAAACTTTAGAATACTTTACTTTGTTCTTCCTAAATCCTGTGCCTTGCTATTTTAGTTTCATTTTATTTTTAAACTCACTCAAATTACTTTTAAAAAATTTTTTAGCCGATGATTATTTAGATATAGCAGTATGCTTACATGTATACTTTATTTTTGCTCATATTGCTTCTTGCAATACCACTCCTTCTATCTGGACTCAGTCCTCTTCTTCTTGAAGTGCATCCTTTAGTAGTCCTTTCAGTGAGGGTTTGTGATGATAAACTCTGTCTTTGCCTGAAAATATCATTATTTTGCCATCTCTCTCAAATAATACTTCAGCTGGTTATAAATTTCTACACCAATGGTTATTCTTCCTTTGCTCTTTGAAGATTATTTCCACTGTGTTCTGGTACCTTTGGTGGCTGATGAGAGATCTTGTTTCAGTCTAACTGACATTCCTGTATAGGAAATGTGTTTGTATTTATCTCTGGTAGCTTTAAACATTTTTATGTTCTGTTTTGTTTTGGTCTGTATTATTTTCACAGCTTCATTATGCTGATGTGCCTAAGTGTATAGTTGCTTTTACTTATCCTGCATGGGACTCAGTATACTCCCTTAACCCAAGGACTCATATCTTTTTTTCAAATTTGGAAGCCAGTGTCTCTCTAAATATTGCCATTTCTACATTTTCTCTAGACTCTCTTTTAGAATCTCTATTAAGAGTATGTTGGACCTTCTCATTCTATATTTCATGTCTCTTAACCTCCTTCCATAAAATACATCTCTTTACTTATCCATTTTTCATTTTGGGTAACTTCTTTAGATCCATATTTAATATCACTGATTTTCTCTTCATTTGTAGCTGTTCTATCATCTAGCCAATCCATTAAGTTTTTGGTTTCAATGACCTATATTTTTCATTTTTAAAAATTCAACTTTTTCAGATATCCTGATTATTTCTTAGTATCCCATTCTTAGCCTTTTACCTCTTTAAATTTTTTTTTTTTTTTTTTTTTTTTTGCGGTACGCAGGCCTCTCGCTGCTGTGGCCCCTCCCGTTGCGGAGCACAGGCTCCAGACGCGCAGACTCAGCGGCCATGACTCACGGGCCCAGCCGCTCCGTGGCATGTGGGATCCTCCCGGACCGGGGAACGAACCCGTGTCCCCTGCATTGGCAGGCGGACTCTCAACCACTGCGCCACCAGGGAAGCCCTTACCTCTTTAAATATTTTAAACACACACATTTTATAATCTTTTCAGAATGTTCTATTATCGATAGTTTTGTGGATACAGATGCTCCTACTTACTGTCTCTGTTAACTCTCACTCATGTTGCTTTGGTTCCTTGTGTAATTTGTAAGTTTTTATCATGGGCTCTTCTTCAGCAGAAATTATCTTTTGTGAAGTCTCACATAGGCCTCTTGTAGGGCCCTAGTGGTTGTGCTGGTTTGAACTGGTTCTTACACTGCCCCACCTGGATATTATAAATTCAAACTCCACACTGACATATGACACAGGCTTTGGTTTACAATTTCTCATGAGTGTCTATTCTTCCATCCAGAGTCCCAGGTGGGTATTAAGATTCCTTGTAAATTCCCTAGGCTGGTGAGCAGCTCTCCAGTTCCCATTCATATACAGGGGAGCCCTTAGAATTCACCCCACTTCCTCACCTCTCCTTATCCTCAGGGTTTCTCTTCTATGCCTTCACTTAATATTGAAACTTAGACTCTCCAGAACCTAAAACCTATCTCTGATCTGAGACCCCGGTCAAGCATCATGGTCTCGGTGTCTACTTGCTACTCTAGCTTTGAACCTTTCTCTTTATTTATTTCTTACAAGCTCAACAATGTATTTGGGGAAAAAAATTTTTTTAGTTCTACTTAATCCAGATTTTCTATGAATTTGTAGAGAAGCAAGCCCATGTCAGTCAGTCTGTCTCATTAACCAGATGTCTCCAGAAATTTCTTTATGATGAATGAATGAATGATATCCAAGATTCCAGGTTATAAAGTCTGTAGTTTTAAATGTACTCAAGGGCTTCCCTGGTGGCGCAGTGGTTGAGAGTCCGCCTGCCGATGCGGGGGACGTGGGTTCGTGCCCCGATCCGGGAGGATCCCACATGCCACGGAGCAGCTGAGCCCGTGAGCCATGGCCGCTGAGCCTGTGCATCCGGAGCCTGTTCCCCGCAACGGGAGAGGCCACAACAGTGAGAGGCCCGCGTACTGCAAAATAAATAAATAAATAAAAGTAAATAAATAAATAAATGTACTCAAAGGAGAAACTTGACATCAGAAATAGAAATCCAAGAACCTTGTCTATCTTTCCTCTCTCTTTCTATGGAAATAGACATAGGGTCCAGTGACTCCAGCGGACACATGTTTTAACCCGTAAACCAAAGTTCTATCCCAGTTATATTTGGTGACAATGAACAGAAAATATGCCTAGCTTCTTTGTTATTTAAAATGGAAGCAATTCTATTGACCCAACTTGTGGAGTATTAGAAGAGCTAAAGAATTATTCTAAAGAGCTTTCTGCGTATTGAGATTTATTCCCATCGATGCTAACAGTCAAATGTCAAGGCACATCACTGATAAGCTCTTCTTCATGGGCATTAGAAATGCACAAGGCTTATTGCAAGAAGACTGAAACATGGTCCTCAGAAAATTCCCACTCAAGCCTGAGCAACTAAAGGAAATACTTTCTACAATCTGCCTTTCTAGAATGAAGACAGGCTAATAACTTGCTACACTGCAGGATTTTGTTCACACTGCCTTGAAACCACCCAAGAGAAGACTGTGTTCCTCCATCCCAAAGGTGTGTTCGTCTTGCCCATGAAAATCATTGCAGTTCGGTTCAGTCCTACAAATGTTTATGGAGCTCTCATTGTGGCTCACACACTGTGCTACACCCTGGGGACACAGAGAAAAATAGGACGAGGCCCCTGATCTCTAAATCTCACAGTCTGGGTGATATTGAACATGGATGGGAAATAGAAACTTTTCTGTGGTTTTTTCTTATTTTTCTTTTTATTTTCATTTATTCGCCTACTTAGAATCTTTGACATTCCTCCTAAACAATTCCCCTGCCTCCTGAACAGTGGCAGCAGCGTTTGTGGACCTTACTTCACAGCAGCTTGTAAAGTGTGAGGTGTCTCAACCAGCCTTTCCACATCAAATTCATTTTTCCTTTGAAGCCACAGAAGGGCAGAATTGTAGAACTAGCTAGCAGGAGCCTCCTCTTTCTCTGAAGCCCAGAGCCCCTTCTCTGTACTTCTCTCGGGACACCTGCCACTTTTCACCCTGTATTATCACTACTTGCATATTTGTCTCATCTCCATCACTGGAATCGAAACTTCTTGAGGGCAAGGCTCATGCCTGGTTCATCTTATAGTTCTGTGAAGTTCTGCTTAAAACATTGCTTTTGTCTGATTTGATCTAGTCCAAAGGCTGTTGAGGCCCAAGTCTGTTAAACTGCTTGCTAAAAATTGCACACCAGTGGGGGAATTCCCTGGTGGTCCAGTGGTTAAGATTCCACAGCACTTCCAGTGCAGGGGGCGCGGGTTTGATATCTGGTTAGGGAGCTAGGATCCCGCATGCCACACAGCATGCGCCGGCCATTAAGAAAAAAAAAAAAAAAACACCAAGAGAGTGGCAAAGAGAGTGACAGCAACACCATGTCATCATTATACACTCAGCAAACACCTGTTCTCTAATTCAGTGCTTCTCAGACTTTAATGCACCAGAAATCACTCAGGGAGATTTTTTAAACGCAGGTCCTAATTAAGGAGGTCTAGGGTGGGGCCTGAGGTTCTGCTTTTTTTTTTTTTTTTTTTCCTTTTTCTTTGCGCTACGCGAGCCTCTCACTGTTGTGGCCTCTCCCGTTGCGGAGCACAGGCTCCGGACGCACAGGCTCAGCGGCCATGGCTCACGGGCCCAGCCGCTCTGCGGCATGTGGGATCTTCCTGGGCCGGGGCACAAACCCGCGTCCCCTGCATCGGCAGGCGGACTCTCAACCACTGCACCACCAGGGAAGCCCATGAGGTTCTGCATTTTTAACAGGCTCCCCAGTGACGCCTGTGCTGCTGGTCCACAGACTACCACTGACTAGCAAAGGTCTAATGCAAGACAGATACTGTGCTGTGGACACAGGCCATGTGGGTTGGTGGTAAGAGGTTGGAAAAGAGCAACAAAGTTTAAAAAAGAAAGACCCAGACTGTCAAAGCTTAGAGCTCAAAGGCTACAGGAAAATACAGACAGGAAATATGTGTGGTTATGGTGAAAGTCTGTTCATAGTATCCTAGGTGACGGGAGAAGGAAGAACCAACTATTTCCCTGGGTTAACCACAGGAAACGTCAATGTATTTCCTTGCAGGGCAGTCACTTCCCTCTCTAGTGACTAATGCCAACAATATTTTTTTTCTGAGTCTTCAAGCCTAAGTGTACCAAGGCAGCCTCCTTCAGGCATGCATACTCATGGGCCCAGGGACCCCATCCTCTCCAGTACCCCCAACGCTGCTGCAGTACTGGGGCCATAACTAGACCAGATGGCCCATTAACCAGATGGTTAATCAGATTATATTGACCCAGACTTCAGCCTCTCTGGGTCATCTGAGCCCACCTGGTTTTGAGAAACCATCCTAGACAGGCTGTGAACGCCTGACTTCTTAGTATGATGGTAGGAAGAGGGGGGAATTGTGACAATAAAGGGTGGCCATCTGCCTATTCGTTTTCATATGTGTGTAGCTGGCATTGTTCTAGAGTGAGAGGCCCTTAACTCTGCTACTCTGACTCCATGAACCTGCTGGGGTTTTTTTCTTAAAGAAGGAAAAACACAAAAGCAAAAAAAAAACCTTGTTCCAGTAATAATCTCATTTACATTTAATTACATTGCCCTGGGCATTTTTCTTTCACTGGCAATGATTGTGGCCAATAAACAGTGTCTAGGGCCCTCAGGCCATAATCACTTCCTGCAAGAGAAACTGAGATGGGGTCCCCTGAGCCAGCCCAGAGCTGCATGGGTACCCAGAGTCTGTCCCGTTCCCCATGGGGATGGGCATGCCAAATCTGACAGCAAGTTCTCCAAAGGGTTCTTTGAAATAGGCTGGGAAAGAGAAAGAAGATGAGGAAGTAAGTTCCTCGAAGGGGCCACCCAAGTGTTGTTGCCAAGAAAGATGTAAAGGGCCCAGCTCTCCAATTCTGTGTATTTAATCCTTTCTTTCTTAAAGATTAACGGGGGAAAGGGAGCTAAACTGAGCAGAATGCCTCAAAGTCCACAGACCCCAAGCACATGTTCAGAGGCAGAGCACAAGGATGGTGGCAAGCCTCAACATTAGCATGGGATGGGAGTGGGGTAGCTCTTTCCAGGACACTGGAATTTTGGAGAGGGAGGGGCCTGAGCAGTTGCCTAAATCAGCCCCTTTGTTTAAAAATGGGGAAACCAAGGCCCAGTCAGGGGAAGAGTTGCCCCAAATCACTATGCAAATACCCTTAGGGTATTTTATAGTTTGTTTGTTTGAATAAATTTATTTATTTATTTATTTTTGGCTGCATTGGATCTTCTTGCTGCACACAGGCTTTCTCTAGTTGCAGCGAGCAAGGGCTACTCTTCTTTGTGGTGTGCGGGCTTCTTATTGCGGTGGCTTCTTTTGTTGCAGAGCATGGGCTCTAGACGCGCTAGCTTCAGTAGTTGTGGCACGTGTGCTCAGTAGTCGTGGCTCACGGGCTCTAGGGTGCAGGCTCAGTCATTGTGGCGCACGCGCTTAGTTGTTCCGTGGCCTGTGGGATCTTCCCGGACCAGGGATCGAACCCGTGTTCCCTTCATTGGCAAGTGGATTCTTTTTTTTTTTTTTTTTTGCGGTACGTGGGCCTCTCACTGTTGTGGCCTCTCCCGTTACGGAGCACAGGCTCCGGACGCGCAGGCTCAGCGACCACAGCTCACGGGCCCAGCCGCTCCGCAGCATGTGGGATCTTCCCAGACCGGGGCACGAACCCACGTCCCCTACATCGGCAGGTGGACTCTCAACCACTGCGCCACCAGGAAAGTCCCCCTCTAGGGTATCTTATTTTATTATTATTTCCCCCCCCCAGGGTATTTTAAATGAATTTATTAAAATATAGGGGTAAGTTCTTTTATTAAAATTCCCTTGGCCTATTGTCATAGAGAACTTCAGAACTGACTTATGAAAACTCAAAAGCTGTAAAGCAAACTCAACCATCCTTAACTTTCTTCTTGATATTATTAGGATTCTCTGGATTCACTTGGGGGAAAAAAAAGCATGAAATTCATGAAAAATATATGTGACCATGTGAGTCAGGGGTGGGAAAACTACAGCCCCCTGTTTTGAATACCCATGCATTGAGAATGGTTTGTACATTTTTGAATGGTTGAAAAGAAAAACAAAAAATTACATTTCATGACATGCGAAAATTATATGAGATTCAAATTTCAGTGTCGATAAGTAAAATCTTGTTGGTACACAGCCACATTAGTTTGTTTACGTATTAACCATGGCCACTTTTATACTACAATGGCTGAGTCCAGCAGTTGGACAGACTATATGGTACTCGGAGCCAAAAGTATTTACCATCTTGCCCTTTACAGAAAGAGCTTGTAGGCCCTTCACATAGAGAATAAAGGTTTGGAGTAGGATGTTGGAAGTGATCCCAGGCTTTGCCATCTAAAGCTAGAAACTTCCAAGGGGGGGGTGGGGGGGAGACACATCACTCATGAAGAAAATTCTCTACAGGCTTACAGGGGACCATGTGTGGAGAGGGCAAGGATTAATTCCCTGTGCGGAGAGAGTCAGAACTGTGTCTTTGTGAGCTACCTCTGTCACTTCTGGGCCTTCCATGCATTCAGCAACCTACATTAGCCCTGAATGTCCCTCCATTAGAGCCTTTGGTGGTCCACTCCACATGTCCCTTTAAGACCACTGCAGTTCCTGTGTAGGTGTCACAGGTATACCTACAATCTGAGACCCTGTGTCTGCTATAGGTATCCAAATCAGGAAGCTGTACTTTGATCTGGTATTAACAGTGTCAGAAAATACGATGAATGAAAAAGCCTCTAGAATTTCCTCCTCTGACTCCCTTGGGAAGACTTAGAGACAGCTACCTCTGAGCCTCTTTGAACCTTGAGCAGCATTTAGCATCATACTGCAATTAATATATTGTGTTTTAAGTACTTATTTGTGTCTCTGTCTCCAGGAAGACAGGGGCCTGATCTTTTCACCTCTGGATCCCCCAGGACCTAGGAACAAATGTGGCACATAGTATAAGTATAAGTTTGCTAGAGCTTTTAACAAAATATCACTGACTGAGTGGCTTAAGCAACAGAAATTTATTTTCTCACAGTTCTGGAGGCTGGAAGTCCAAGATCAAGATATCAGCAGGTTTGGTTTCTCCTGAGGCCTCCCTCCTTGGCTTGTAGATGGCCACCTTCTCACTATGTCTTCACAAGGCCTTTTCTCTGTATGTGTATACCTCTGGTTTCTCTTCGTCATCTTAAATGGACACCAATTATACTGGATTAGGGCTCCACTCTTATGACCTCATTTAATTTTAATTATCTCTTTAAAGTTCGTATCTCCAATTACAGTCCTATTGGGTGTTAGAACTTCAGCATGTGAATTTGAGGGGGACATAATTCAGTCCACAACACTGAGTGCCTAATAAGTGGGGGTTTTGGGGGGGGGCGGGGAAGAAGGAAAGAAGGATGGATCCTATGCGCTAAAATATTTGCAAATGGCAGAGCATGTTACAAATGTAAATACTTTACTGTCAGGCAGTAGAGTAAACCATCCCCCTCTTTAACTTCCCCTCTCCTCCTGAAACTAACTCACGAGCCACCAGACATTAATTCTGTTGAGTTTCAGGCAGCAGACATGAGAAAGGGGCCTTTGCTATTCTGGTTTCCCCATGGGTATTGACCTCAAAGCCAAAGACTCTCCGGCCCTATGCAGTTACCTTAGGTCCTCAGGGCAGTAAGATACATGTTTTACATTATCATCTGATGTGTATACTTCACAAAACAATGCCATTACTCTGCCATACAATCAGATTCTTTTAAAATTAACTGCTTTCGGGCTTCCCTGGTGGCGCAGTGGTTGAGAGTCCGCCTACCGATGCAGGGGACACGGGTTCGTGCCCCGGTCTGGGAGGATCCCACATGCTACGGAGCAGCTGGGCTCGTGAGCCATGGCCACTGAGCCTGCGCGTCCGGAGCCTGTGCTCTGCAACGGGAGAGGCCACAACAGTGAGAGGCCCACGTACCACAAAAAAAATAAAATAAAATAACTGCTTTCTGTTTGTGAACCAATAAATTGATTTTATAACCCATTAAATGGGTCAGGCCCCACGGTTTGAAAAATCTTGCTCTATTCCTTCAAATGAAAGCAGAGAAGCGCCCCTTCCCTTTTTTCTCCCAGTTATTAGCCTCCCCTATTAAACTTAACATTTTACAGAAGAGTTCTACAGACGTTGTCTCATTTGATTTTACAGCAACCCTGAGAGGTACATTTTATGGCCCAGATGAAACTGACAGAAATATTAGTTAATTATGCCCAAGGTCATTCAGCCAGAATTCTATTGGGATTTGAACCCATGTTCTCTGACTCATATTCAAAACAGTTTTTGTTTTTTTGTTTTTTTGTGTTACGCGGGCCTCTCACTGTTGCGGCCTCTCCCGTTGCGGAGCACAGGCTCCGGACGCGCAGGCTCAGCGGCCATGGCTCACGGGCCCAGCCGCTCCGCGGCATGTGGGATCTTCCCGGACCGGGGCACGAACCCGTGTCCCCTGCATCGGCAGGCGGGCTCTCAACCACTGTGCCACCAGGGAAGCCCAAAACACTTTTATATATCATCCTGAGTAGTTTTATTTTTGTAAAAAGCAGGAAATTTTGCCCGTTTTTCTTATTCGCATTTTTATTTTAATGTCATAATTGACTGTTCTGACCTTACTTTTTTTTTAATTAATTAATTTTATTTATTTATTTTTGGCTGTGCTGGGTCTTCCTTGCTGCATGCGTGCTTTCTCTAGTTGCGGCGAACGGGGGCTACTCTTCGTTGCAGTGCATGGGCTTCTTATTGCGTTGGCTTCTCTTGTTGAGGAGCACGGGCTCTAGGCGCGCGGGCTTCAGTAGCTGTGGTGCAAGGGCTCAGTAGTTGTGGCTCACGGGCTTCGTTGCTCCGCGGCATGTGGGAACTTCCCGGACCAGGGCTTGAACCCTTGTCGCCTGCACTGGCAGGAGGATTCTTAACCACTGCGCCACCAGGGAAGCCCTGACCTTACTTTCTAATACTAGAAAGTTTTAAACCTTGGTGTAATTTGATTCCTGGTTAGATTAAAGTAGTCTCAAAAATTTTATAACACCTGAGTAAAATTTTTTTCTGGTTATTAAAAAAATAGAAATAAATTATATAAAATTTGGTAAAATATAGAAAAGTTGAAAAAATAAAATCATTCAAAATCTGAATACCCAGAAAAAAATCATTATAGGCACTTTGGATATTTCCTTCCAGTTTTTGTTTTTCCTCTACACAGCCATGTTTTTAGTACTTAGTTGACGTCATGCTTGATTTTATTAACTGAACATTATCCCAGAAGTCTTTTTCCATGTTCTTTCAAACTCATATTTTTAATGGCCCCCAAAACATTGCATGATGTGAATGTGCCACAGTTTGCTTAACCATCCCCTAGTGTTGGACATTAGGTTTGTTTCCAGTTATCACCTTTGTAAATCAAACTTAAGAAAAGGAATAATGACCTTAGTACTTTTCATTGCCCAAGTGTTTTTCCTGGGTCAATTCCAACATTTTCTAAATCTTTTTTGGAAATAAGGGCTAGATGGAGACCTTCAATATTACCTAGTTCAGTGTCTTCAATTTAAAGGTGTGAATTCTTGCAGCAGTTCCCATGGGGCTGTAGAACATTATAGGTGGATGATGGACAGGGCAGAGTCAAGGAAACCATGCCCTTGAACTTAAGAATTCAGATCATCTTAACACTTAGAAATGAAAAATAATTTTATTCATTTATTTGGCCGCACTGCACCGGCATGTGGGATCTTAGTTCCCCCACCAGGGATCGAACCCACGCCCCCTGCACTGGAAGCGCAGAGCCTTAACCACTGGACCACCAGGGAAGTCCCAGAAATGAAAAAAAATTTAAGGAGACTCTGGTCGAAGGGCTATATTCCCACCAGTCACCTGTAACATGGCCCCCACAGCAGGGAGTCTCCATGGAAGGAAGCACCAGAATTTGGGGAAGAGGAAGTGATTGCCCCAAATTACACTATAAGGTAATGAGAGAACAGGGCCCTGAACCCGGATCAAACAATTCTCAACTCAGTGCTCTCTCCACCCCACTGAAGAGGTATAGTGTTAAGTCATAAAGCATAAATGAAAATATCATAGCACTGACCTTCCCACCCCACAAATGGGAAAACAGTATTTGTGCACTGAGGTTTACAGTCTAGCTAAGTTGGAATATAAAAACCAGCAAAGCAATAGCTTCAATGTATTATAAAAATCAAGAATAGATAAATGGAGCAATTTCTATTTAACAGGTTAATTAACTCCCCATGGAAAGAACTAGAGATGCAGCAATTAGAGGAAGAGAGTTAACCATAAAGGCAAGATTTAAGCAGAAATTTTGTTTAGGCTTTACGCCAGAAATATATTTGGTAAGAGTCACGTTTTAATATCAAAGACTTGAGCCCTACTGGAGTACCTGCTTTAACAAACACCCAGAAAATAAATATCTGCCTTTGGTTGGTCTGTAACTATGCCCAGCCTAACTTCCACGACCTCCACACTGCCTTGCCAATTGCTGGCTTCCAGCACAAAAGTTCCACTAACTGCTGCATCTTGGTTCCTAAAGAACCTGCCTATTGCTGAGCTACATTACTAACGTTACTAGTCCCCGCACCTTCCTTTGCTGCTAGCTTTGGATCAAATGCAGGTTACACTACCAACTCTGTGAATTGGTATCAGCTTTCTAGAAGGCAAACTGACATTGCATATCAAAAGCCACAAAGATGTCTGTACCCTTGGGCCAAATAAAAGAAAAGTCAAAAGGAAAAGAAAATTTATTAAAGATGTCCATCGTGGTGTTGCTTAGAACTATCCAACAACAGGTGAACCACGGCACATCTCTATTAAGAGCTACCATTTGTTGAAGCAGTTCTCTGACAGGTCTGGATCTGCTTCAAAACCTCACAGCAGCTCTGTCACAGATGTGGAAACCAAGGCTTGGAGCACTAGGCAGTCACTAAATGGCTAGTGTGGCAGAACCAAGGCTTGAACCAAAGACTTTATTCCACTCATCCCTAGGATTGCTTAGGACCAAGACACTGGAGCGAGCGAGTGAGTCTCAGGAATGAAGCTGGACACCACAGCCTCCGCGATGAGTGTGAAGATGTTGCAGCAAATGCAGAAGAATCCCTCCTGAAAGGACGTTAAGAGACCAGAGAAGGACTGCAAATTAAACCCACAGCTTGATTATAAAGTTCATAAAGTTATGTGAAAAACTGAAAGCAGTCGCAGAGGAAACTAGCTGGGCTCGCATTTAGGGGAGGAAGTGGGTGCGTGCCTTATTCTATTTATATGTCCTGAAATGTTATGCCAGAGTCTTAGCAGCAAGCCTTAAAAAAAAAAAAAACCTGCCTCGGCCACTGGCCACTGACTGGAGACTTATAAATCACGTGGGTGTTTTTCTCTGTCGCCTACCTTTGAGTAACTTCTCCACCCTGCCAGTTCTCTCGGTTTCATGATGCCTGCACCTTGTTGAAACCACAACCTCCCCTCTGGGGATTGCTGAGCGCTCAGCAGGGAATCACGCGGAGGGCTTTTTCAGTAGAGGTGAGAGGATATTGGAATATGACATCACTATTCAAATAGTGAAGGAGAGAGGGAGAGCACCAAACACACTCACATGCCAAGGAGAAAACCAGTGGGCTTTTATGGCTCTGTTTATGGGAAGCGGTCCACCGGCTGAAAGGTCAGGAGCTGACGTGTCCAATGGCACTGGAGCATTACATGAAATTGCAAAAATAGAACCTTATAAAAATTCATAAGCTCATGAAGCACCCACTTGACTCATGGGTTAGGGGTATGGTGGCCAGGATGTTGTCAGGCTCTGGAAAAAAGGAAGCAGAGTCGCTGCATCCTGAGGACTTAGCACTGTCCTACAACCTTCTAGTAAAAGAACGCTGATAACTAGTGATACTCACTGACTGCTTACCATATACATGCATTTGCTGGAGCTCCTCTTGTATTAACTGATTTAATCCTATGCTAAGTACTACTGGTTTACCTTGTACTTTACAGATGAGCAAACTGAGGCTTAAAGAGGTTAAAAAAAACCTTGCCCAGCTGAGATTCAAGCCCAGGTCTGCCTGACAGCAACCGCTGTTCTCTGCAGCCTCTCACTATGCCACACTGCCCGATGGCCTTGACCTCTTCCTGTCAATGACCCTGTGTGGCACCAGGTACTGCCTCCTTCATATGGAAGACACTGCCATTCCTTTAGATCACAGGAAACACTGCCTCAGACCCCCTCCCCTGAGCTATCAGATCTGAGTGAGAAAGTTCACTGAGCTTCCTGCCTTTTCAGTAAAAGAAAGAGGCAATGTGTCCTATGATGGAAAGAGTGTGGCCTTTGGAACGAAATGGATCCAGGTTTGCATGCTGACTCCCCCATTCGGTAACTTGAATTCAAGTGACTGAACATCTGTAAGCCTCCATGTTCTCATCTGTGAAGTGGGGGCCCACTCACAAGTGGTTAGGATTGGAGTCCAGTCCAGTGCCTGGCCTGGGATGCGAGTATTTTCACTTGGTTAGGAATCTGTCCCTTACTGATTCTACAGGAACCTCTACTGTCTCAGTGGCCCCTCTTCCGTGAAACTGCTAGGAGAGAAGAGTTGGTTACTATCCTCAATAATAAGGCAGCAATCACCTGGCATGCACCTCCAGGCTTCTACCTTTGGCCCCTTCCTTTCCCTTCACAAACTTTGCCTGATCCATCCACCAGTGGAATTTCTCTTTCCTTTGATGGGAGTTCTCTCCCTTTCAGCTCTCTATTCCCCATTTGTTGATTTATCTATTATCTATGATTTATCAATTAAGATAAACGTCTTAAGACGTTTATCTTAATCTTCACTGTGATGTCCTCTTCATCTTGATGGCCTTATTTTACCTATCTTTCCCAACCCACTAGCATCTATGTGCCTTGCCTGTCCACACTGTCCTTTGCGTACCCTGGAGTCTGTACAGAGAGAATTCCACTAGGGTATGGTCTGCAAGGGCAGTGACTATATCTCCTTTCCTCACCTTCTTATCCCCCATGGCCTGAGCACTGTACCTGGCATACAGTAGGTGCTCAATAATTGTGTGATAAATGAGTGAATGAATGAATGAAAGAATGAATGATTAACGTGTAGTCTGTATGGCCTGAGTGGAGACTGAGTCATTCTGTAGACGTTTGCAGAGGACCTGTTGTTGGCTGTGGGAGGATAGTCACAGACAGAAGGTCTCTTAGGCTCCCTGGGAGTCAGGCTAGATTATGTGCAGCTTCTCTGTTACGTGTTTTTTTTTTTTTTTTTTTTTGTTACGTGTTTTATATACATCCTCTCATTTAATCCTCAAAAGAACTCTATACGTGTCAGTGAAAGCCACATTTTACAGATAAGACTAACTTGCCTGTTACCCAGCTAAGTGGGGAGTCTAACCCAGGCCACCCTGACTCCAAAGCCAATGTCACCTCCTTACATGGCAGACCACTGAGCATAGGGGTTAAGTGCATGGGCTCTGAAAGTCAGACAATTTGGATTCAGAGCCTGACTCGACTCTTAGCAGCAGTGGAAATTCTGACAACTCATGGGTCTCTTCAAGGCTTAGTTAGCTTATCTGTAAAATAGGGATGGGAGTATTTCCCACCTCAAGGATTGTTGTGAGAATGGAATGAGACAATTTAAGTAAAATACCGTGAGCCAAGCACACAGCAAGTCGTTTGCGGCAGCAGCAGCAGCCGTAGCAGGGGCAATAGTAGTAATTGTAGTAGTAGTGGAGGTACTAATGGTGGTAGTAGTGGTAGTGATGGCAGTAGGAGGAGGAGTAGTGGTGGTGCTGGTATTAATAGTGGTTGTAGCTATAGCAACTAGTGATAGTGGTAGTAGTAGCAGTGCTAACAGAGACAATAGTGATAGTATAGTAGTAATAGTAATAGTGGCAGTAGCTGTAGTGGTGATAGTGGTAGTAGTGGTAGTACTAATAGTGGTAGTAACAGTAGTGGTAGTAGTAGTAGCAGTCATGGTAGTAGTAATGGTAATAGTAGTAATGGTGATAGTAGTCGTGGCAGTAGTAGTAGTAGGGGTAGTGGTAGCAGAAGTAGTAGTGGTGGTGGTGGTGGTGGTAGCAGTAGTAGTAGTAGTAATGGTGATAGTAGTGGTAATGGTGATAGTAGTAGTAGTAATAATATCAGGGTGATTTTAATTTCAGTGTACCCAGAAGCCAAGGCAGTAATTTGAGGAGGTCAAATGGGTTTGTCAACTTGGTGTACTTCCACATTAACCTGGAGACTGAGTGAGTACAGGAGTGGGAGAGGGTGGAATTGAAACCCAGCACCTAGGGACTTCCCTGGCGGTCCAGTGGTTAAGACTCTGTGCTTCCACCGCAGGGAGTGTGGGTTTGAACCCTGGTCGGGGAACTGAAAACCCACATGCCGCGCACGGCTTAGCCAAAAAACAATAAAGAAAGAAAGAAACCCAGCGCCTAAATACTGGAGGCCCTGAGAATGGAATAGGAGAGCTGCAGTTCCCAGGCACAACCATAGAGGGGAGCAGTGACTCAGGACCCACAGTGTCTGAACCCCCCAGGGAAACACACGTGGGTTAGGAACAGAGACCATTTTAGAGACAATTTTATTCCTAGCATTTAAGGCAGACTTCACGAGAGCAAGCTTGCACAGAGGAAAGCAGGAAGGGCAGGGGCAAAGCGGGAACACAGCAGTAGGGGTGATGTTCCACCTGACAGGTAACACTGGGACAGTGTTCGCTCGCGCCCCTCACTGCCCGCTGGGGTGGAAGCAAGGGGGCCCCAGGTTATGAGCAGTTCCCATTTCTTTCTCACTCGTCTGGACCCTAATATGGGAGTTTGAGAACCAGTGGTGTGGAAAGACATGGTGGCCAGAGGATGAGGAGAGGGCTTAAAAGGTCTCAGAGTCATATTTAAAGAAGCCACACACACACAGAGGCGTAAAGTATGTGCCGAAGGCTGAGTACTTGCTGTGGGTGTCAACACCAGCCGAGAAGGTGGCTTTGGAGCAAGATGGATCTGGGTTCAAATTCTAGCTTCATCCCGGAGCTATGAGACCTCAGACGAGGGGGGTAACATTAGTACTAAACTGGTAGTGTTGTTGTACAGATTAGATGAGACAATATCTGTAAAGTGCAGATGGTAACTTCAGTGACTGCTCAGAGAAAGGCAGCTATTACTATTACTATGATTACTATTCCATCAGCACAATGATAGAGAAATTGCTTTTACATCCACTCCCCCAGTCCTATCAGTTATATGGTCTTACGTGGGAACTGTCTTATATTTCGCTCAATTTGTGCCACGTGTGACAGAACTGACTTCCGGACAAGATTTCCAGGCCCCTGAGGGTAAGAATAAAAACACACATATCTCTCTTGACTCTTGCACAATTCCGAGTATAATTCTGCACATAGAGTATTTGGGTGATCAGTGAACTCATCTATTGGTCAGTTGTGAACCTGATAGCTTACAAGTTTTCCACCATGGCATCTAACAAGGCATTCCAACAACCGTCTGTAAGCATCTGCTGTATGCCCAGAATACTGGGGTAGTCCACTCTGGGAAGACTGTCCTAGGTGTCCTTCTTTCCTCATTGCTAAGCGATGGCTCTGGGGGGTCCATTGTACCTCCTTCCCCTGCTGTGACCAAACCGACCCCACTTCTGGACAGGAACACTGACATGGAACAGAAGGGACAGTACAAGAGACTAACTTGGTCCAGTGAATTTAGGCATTTGTTTTTCAAGTTCAAGACCATTTCTTCGGGGACTAGACAGAATTGATGTATCAGTTACTCTGACACTGAAGGACAGAAAGAACTGCAAGTCCTGCTTACATAAACTCAGGAGAACCCAAAGGGGCAAAGGTCCATTTTAAATATCCTCCTCGGCCTCACTGCTCTTTCTGCCTTACTGGTCTCTGTTTCATCATCTGGAAAATGAGGATATGAGACCAGCTGGTCACCAAGGTCATTTGAGGACCCTGGACGTGGCTCCATGTGGAGCCTGAAGGTAGCAGAATTCTGGTTCCTCTCCAGTTACGAACTCCCCATGTGACCAGGACCCAGAGTCATCCTCTCTGCCCCCCAGCTTCTACATGGGCAAATGACCTCTAAGGTTGCTCTAGGGACCATTCCAGCTGGGTCTCTGATGTCACTTCTAAGGTTCTTCCCAGCCCTGCCTTCTCTGCTGCCACCCCTGACTCCACACTGTGGGGGGGCTTGAGTAGGGAGTTTCACTTCTCCTTCTTTCTCTCACTGCTGGGTAATTTCATAATGACACACCCCCTCCAGAGCCAGTCTGGGGCACTTCAGGTAGATGGAGGCAAATACAACTGTCCCTTGATGTCTGTTTCCTTATTCACAAAATGGTAGCACATGCTTCATTTTCAATCGGCAATGTTACCCTGAAAGAAACTTTGAATGGCAACTCCATCATTCAATATCTCAAGCAGAAACTTGCATAACTGACTCCTTTTTCACAAATTACAAAATGAATAGCCTTGCCTCTCCTCCTGTGCTCCTGCCCTCTCTTCCGTCCAGAAACACAGGGGCTCTTTCGAGGGCATTTACCCCTTTAGAGAGGGGGAAAAAGATGGGTATTAATATGAGCTTTCTTTCTCTCCCTGATTCACCCTCATGTCATTGCTGGCTGAACATTTCCCATACGACCAGGCACATTTGAATAATTAATATTCAATAAGCTGAATGGTTGACCTTCAGCAGCTGAGTGACTCCTAAAAATGAGAGTGTTGTAGGAGAAGGCAGCATCTCATGGAGGAGTCTAGGACGGCACCTGAGTCCATGTCCCTTGTTACAGTCACAGAACGTGGATTAGGTCAGAAACTCCCATGACTGCGGCGTGTCACCCAAGTCTCTTCGGAGAGCTTCTTGGGTAGGAGCTGGGCTCAGGTGAAGAGGCAGTGATAAATGAACCATACCTTGGAAGTGGCCATGTGACTGAGATAAAAATGATCTGCTCTGCAGATCATGAAAAGATGAGACCCAGCAGGGCTGAAATTCAAACACCAGGGGAGTTCCATTCTTTCATTCATTCATTCAAAAAACACTTTTTGGGAACCAATAAGTGCCAGGCATTGTTCTAGATTCTGGGATTATGGCAGTGAATGAACCAGACCTTGCTGCCCCCCACCCCCAAAATAGAAGCCCTGCCTTCCTGGGGCTTATAGCTAGTTGAGGAAACAGACAATAAACAGAATTAAGTTGTTCAGTACGTAGGTTGTCAGGTGATGATTAATGCTTTGAAGAAGAAGAGAAAAGGCAAGGGAATAGGGCTCAAGAATATCAAGCAGGGGGTGGGCTACAGTTTTAATAAAGGTGGGCAGGAAAAACCTCACGGAGAAGATGACAAATTAGTAGAGACTTGAGGGAGATATCTGGGGAGAAGTGCCCCAGGGCAGGGAAACAGCAAGTGCAAAGGCCCTGAGGCAGGAATGTGTCTGGTGGGTTCCAGGAACAGCAAGGAGGCCCTATGGCTGGAGTCAAGTACCTCACAGCAGGCTTTTGCTCTGAGT
The DNA here is from genome assembly GCF_964374135.1 of Grampus griseus. Lineage (NCBI taxonomy): Eukaryota > Metazoa > Chordata > Mammalia > Artiodactyla > Delphinidae > Grampus > Grampus griseus. The sequence continues at coordinate 25,860,700 of NC_139014.1, forward strand.
GAGATGGGACACCACCAGGATATTTACAAGCAGAGAAGAACATGATCTGACTTTAGATTTAACAAAATCCCTCTGGCTGTTCTGTAGAGAATAGACTCTAGGGAGCAAGGGCAGAAGCAGAGGGACAAGATTAGGCAATAGGAAAGATGCCTGGGGTGACTGAGAGGATGTTGATGGAGGTGCCAAGAAGTGGTCAGATTCTGGGTTTATTTTGAAGGAAGATCCAGCAGGGTTTGCTGAAGGGTTAGATACAGGTATAAGCGAAAGGGATGCCTCCTTGTTTGGAGGCACAAGGAGGTAGAAAGATGGGTTTGTCATTTACAGAATTGGGAGGGACTGCAGGAAAAGCAGGTTTGAGGAAGGAAATAGGAAGCTGTGTATAAACAGTAGGAAGGGGGAGATACATGTGGCATGCCTGCCCCACCTGAAGGGGGTGGTTCAAAAAATCTTACAAAAGCAAGTCAGCCAGGGAATGCTGCACAAACAATGTTGCGAGGTGGGGAAAGTTCTGATTTTCTGAGTCAGAACACCTGGTTTCGAGTCCCGTATTTGCCACTCTCTAGCCGAGGGATTTGGGGCATGTTACTTAAGCTCTCTATGCTTGAATCTACTTATCTTCAAAATTTGCAGAGATATGTATACACACGTGCACACGTGTGTGTGTGCACGCACACACACACACATATATATGTAAAATGCAAAATATTACTTTGTAAAATGCAAAATATTACACCTAATGCTAGAGGTACAGGGCTAGGAGACCAGACTCTGGAACCACAAAGAACTGGATGTGAAGCCTCTTACTATAAATAAGAGGTTGGGCTAGCTTCTCAACCTCTCAAAAGCCTTGGTTTCCTCGTGTGTAAAGTGGAGATGACACAGCCTACCTTACAAGATTGTCATGAGGATTCTTGAGATAAAAATGTTAAAGCATCTAGCAAAGAGCTTGGTACACAGTAGGTGCTCAATAAATTATGGCCATTATTACACATAAATGTAACTGTTATTATAGGTCTACTTATTTATATGTTGGCCTTCTGAGTGTGTGGTCACCTGTACCACAGGGTGGCCAGACAATATTATTTCAGGGAAACAGACAATATTATTTCAACATGCATTGTAATATATTAATAAATAATTTATTATGTGCCTGTGGCCACCCTGTGTATACTCTCTGAGATTGTGAGCTTCCAGGAAACTGCTGGGAGCTGAGAAATAATAAAAGAGGTTAAACATCCAGTCAAAACTTCTTGAGACAAAGGATCTTATCTTATTTCTCTTTGTATCCGCCACTGCCGGACTGGTCCAATGACTACACTGAAGAGGTACTTTATAGAGAGGTAGGACCAAAGAAAGGGGTCTTAGAGCTCATTTTGCTCAATCATCTCCTTTTAAAATTAAGAAAATCAGAACCCAGAGAGGGCCAGTGACTTGCCAAAGTGGCCCAGCAAGTGAGTAGCAGATCGAGGGCTGGTGTTCAGTGTTCCTGACTGTGAGGTCGATGGCTTTCCACTGTACCTCTCATAAATGTGGAATGATCAGATCCAGCGGTGGCTAAATCAGGGGCATCTCATGACGTGAACCCACATAAGTCTCTTCAGTGGGCTCATTCAGTCTGACAAAGATTCAGAGGGTTTCCTCGTAGGGACAATAGGACGGAGCAGGGGTTCTGGAATGGTCCTCTGAGCCTCCTGGATTTCTCTGGGGCCGGCAGTATTTGCACTGGCCTAGACATTTTCCACCAAACCTCCCCGCAAATATTTGAAGGCCTTGATACAATGCCACACAAATAACCGTATCTAAAGCTCTCCCGTGTAAACAGCCTCGAGTCCTTAGTCAGCAGTGACCAGAGGAAAAAAGCAAAACCCAAACTTAGATCCTTGAAATCGTTTTTAAAAGGTAAACCTCAAAGACCACCTAAAAGGTGACACATCTTTGTTGTGGTTAAAGTCACAAATGTTATTTACACTATTCATTGAAAACTGGGAGAAGAGTGTGTGTGTGTATGTTTTCCGTGATACAGAAGAAATTCCCTGTGGTAGCAAATGCTGTTTTAAAAAGCAACTTTTAAACTTCGAAAAAACATCTGCCTCTCATTCTATCCCAGGCATTGCATGTACCACATGTTAATAACCCCTATCTGATAGGGCTAGGGGAAAGACTTTAGAATTAGATTAAATGGAAAAAAACATGTTCTGTTCTGGACTTATGAGATGGTTCCTGTAACAAGTTTCCCATCCTTGGCAGAGGGAAGAAAAGTACTGTTCCCTCACACATTATCAAATCTGGCAATAGCAGTAAAGAAGCTTTGGACAGGGAGATGGGGAGAAAGTCACATGAAATCTCAGTAATAGTAGTTAAAGTTTAGACCAAAGAAGCCACGGTGGTAACCACATGTTAGAAGTCCCAGGACCATTGCCTAGCCTGACTACCTACCAGTTACCATCTGTCACTCCCTGACCTTCAAATAGTCTTCCTACAATCATCCTTACTTCTGCTCTACCTTCAAACGTTGTAAATTGAGAATCCTAGCTCATCTACTTTGTTTATCTCAGCTGATCATGGATTCGTCAGATCAACTACTCAATTGTCATCAGAAGCCGGGGACAAAATAACCATAATGTAGTATTATTGACAATAAGAGCAACCAACATTTACTGAAGGCTCAGTCTGTGACAACACTGTGCATTCTCTAATCTTCACCAAAACTATGAATTTACACTACTTGAAATTATCTCCATTTTTACCCATGTAGAACCTAGGTCCTAACTAGTACATTATTCTAATTTAAATACATGAAGACTCTTTATAAATGATTGGTAGCATTTCCAGATTATACAAGTCTTAAAAGATTGTATGATCTTAGTTAGTAACTTGCATGTTTCTTCCCATCACTGATACTTGATTGGGAGTAATTCATAAGCCATAACTAGGATCATACTATAAAAATGTTTGAAACCTTTTCCTCATTTAATATATTGAAATCTCTTTAAATAAATAAAGATTTCAAAGTGTCAACAGCGGCTGCGATTAAGGAAAATTGCACTTTCTCATTTTGCTTTAATTTTTTACAATGACTATATATTACTGAGAACAAAAAACAAGAAAGTTACTTTCATTTTTAAAAAATAAAAAAAGATTTTGGTACTGCACATTGACACAAATCCATTGTCACAAAAAGTCAGAAATAATCATTTGCATCTGCTTAGCACTTTATGGTTTGAAAAGCACTTTTGCATACTATATCCCTTTAATCCTCACAGTAATCCTATATGATACAAAATATGATGCCCACTTTCTGGGCAAGGAAACTGAGGCTTGCAAAGTTTATAGTATGTATGACTCAAGGTTATACGTTCCTATAAGGTAGAACTTGAACTTGGGCATCTTGACTCCAAGTGTTTCACGTAATCCACTACCCCAAGTATCTTCCTAAAATTACCAATCCACGTGCTCCGGGTCCTAAATATTTTCTGAATTCTGCTCTGTCACCTCTTCTTAAAGTTTACATTTTGAGTTTTCACTCCAGGGATCTACTATTTTGAAAAGGATATCTGTATTGTAACAGCTGCTCTCAATTGCTAGAAAGACAAAGATAACTTGTTCCTAGCTAGACCCTCTGCAGAAAGATGAAACACGTGTTGCAAGTATGCGCATGCCACCTCCTAGAAGGTCCTCCCTCCCCTCCCTGGCTGCAGACTTCCCTGAACCCTGATTGATCGCAGAGCCCAGGTCAAGGAAGAAACTTCCAGAGAACAACAACCACACTCAGCCCTCACTGTATGTTTCCCACGTGCCAAGCTTCTGCCACTTTCCTTTTTATTAAGTCCCAACAATAATAGTGTACCCATTTTCAGATGCGGAAACTGAGATCTAGAGAGGTTAAGTCACTAGCCCCTGGTGTCAGTCGGTAAGGGATGGAATGGAAATTCAGACCCAGCAATCTGTCCCACTGCCGTGGGCTTCCAACGGAAAAGAAGGAACCAGGGATCCTGTTTTGGTTTTTTAAAGTACAACACACACACACACACACACACACCTGTGTGGGCATACAGGAAGGAAACAGATAAACTGAATAGCAAATGCTTAGAGAAAGAGGCAGTTGGGGATTGGGAAGCAGGTAGTAAATAGGTGAGAAAGGAGACTCTTTATCCAGTTTTGATCATTTTAATTTTTCGTAAAGTTTGTTAGGTTTTTTAAAATTGTGGTAAAACAAACATAAAATTTACCATCTTAATCATTCTTAAATGTACACTTCAGTGGTATTAAGTGCATTCACAGTGTTGTGCAACCATCACCACTATCTTTCTCTAGAACTTTTCTCATCTGGCAAAACCGAAACTCTGCACCCATTAAACAATAACTCCCCATTCCCCACTCCCCCTGCCCGTCAACCATCACTCTACTTTCTCTTATATAAATTTGATTGTTCTCAGTATCTCATGTAAGTGGAATCGTACAGTATTTGTCCTTTTGTGACTGACTTCTTTCACTTAGCATAATGTCCTCAAGGTTCATCCATGTTGTAGCATTTGCTGGAGTTTCCTTCCTTTCTTAAAGCTGAAAAATATTCCACTGTCTGTAGAGATCACATTTTGCTTATCCATCTGTGGACACTTGAGTTGCTGTGGACACTTGGGTTGTGGACACTTGGGTTGCTTCCACACCTGAGCTATTGTGAATAGTGCTGCTGTGAACGTTTGTGTGCAAATATCCCTGCTTTCAGTTCTTTGGGGTATGTACCAAAAAGTGGAATTGCTGGATCATATGGTGATGTTTATTAGTTTTGTAACTTAGAACACAAAAGCTTTTTTAAGTGAATACTCACATAGATTAGAAAAATGTTTAATAATGAGACATGGCAGACAATGGTGAAAATGACATGCTTCAGGGTCAGTGGGGTTGTCGTGGGCACCAGGAACACCTGTCGGGCGGTGCCATTCCTGAGGGCACGGTCAGTTTGGCAGCCTAATCCTCCATCCCAGCCCGTGCCCAGCACCATACCTGTCTTCTTGTAGGTGGGCAGTATAGATGCTCTAAATCCCATTGCCCTCGAGAGATGACTTCACCAGAGCATCTGGGCAAGTGGCAGATCTCGAAGGAAACAAAAGGACTGCTTGGAAAAGGTGCCCCCGTGACAGTGGAGGACAGGACTTTGCCACCTGCTTCCTCACTGTGTGACCTTGGGCGCTTACCTTCTTGAGCCTCAGTCTCCTCAGTTTACCTGAAGACGTTACACACCTTGAATCATCACAGGATTATCATGAAAATTCACCATTCATTTATTCATCCGTTCAACAAATATCACATGCCTGCTGGCCCAGGGTTAGATCACATTTGAAATAGGGACATTTCATTCAACAAACAATGCTTGAGTTTTCCTCTTGAATAATTTTGTATAGTATTTTTGTATTCTTTTGTTTTATATTCTCTAATTAGTTCTACATTGAAGCACCCTAGTCTCATTCCTTTTTTTTTTTCTAAATTTTGATTGTGGTAAAGCATACATAACTTAAAATTTACAATCTTAATCATTTTTTTAGTTGTTATAAAATATATGCCAGATTCCCTGTGTTGTACAATATTCTTATTATAAATTTATACCTAATAGTTTGTTCCTCAATCCCCTACCTATTTTGTGCCCCTCCCCCCTTCCCTCTCTCCACTGGTAACCACTAGTTTGTTCTCTGTATCAGTGAATCTGCTTCTTTTTTGTTACATTCACTAGTTTGTTGTTGTATGTTTTAGATCTGTTCCTTTGTTTTTAAAACAAGTCTCTAAAAAGAAAAAAAAAAGTGCTCAGGTTTCTCTAAGAGCTGCAAACATGGCTTTCTTCCAACGTCTCTATAACCCAGAGGATTGTCTCCCATGACTTACAGGAGAGAACACGTGGGTCAGGAACTTCTGGGAAACTGTGGGTCCCTCTGCTCTCTGAAGAGCTTGCCGGCTTTTCTAATCCATAATGGTCACCTCCAGCTGCAAGGAGAGGTTAATGAGCTGTGCGGGACAGTGATGGGAAACGGTCAGCCTCTACATCACTCCTGACACCACTGCTAAGCGAGGGCCACGGAGGGGAACTAGCCATAGGGTGAGAGAGGTGGACCAGAAAACAATATCCACTTCATTAGCCGGTGACTCCGAATGCGTGGAAAGAGGCCAAGGTCCAGCCTACAGACTGTGACGGAACACTCTTACAACGCTGTGAGGTCTGGGCAAAGGCCGGCAGGGAGAATGCACACTGCCTCAGTTCAGGGGGATCTTGGGACATTTCCCCTTACTCTTTGCCTCTCTCTCTCTCTGTCCCTTTCTCTCTTTCTCTCTCTCTCACCCTTTCTCCCTTCCTATCTTTCATCTCTTTTTCCTTCCTTCTTTCCTTCCCGTTTATCTTTCTTCCTTTCCTTTTAAAGTTTTATTAATCTTATCTCTTTTTCTCATTATTCCCCTTTTCTTTTCTTCCTTTTTTCCTTTCTCTCATCCTACACCTCCAATCAATTTCCTCTTTTTTCCAGATCTTAATTCTGGAGAGGCAGATATCTGCTGACCTGTAGCCAGTTTCCTGCTTATCAAAAAATACAATAAGATGGACTACTTTCATACATTAGAGCACGGGTCCCAAAGGGGAGTGTGCGAGGTGATATATTGTGGGTACAGGATGAAAACACTGCATCTGACTTTTACATTTATGTTAACTCCATGGCCTTTTAATTTTCGTCTTTGGTTTATTATTTTTTTTATTTATTTTCATCTTTGGTTTATAATGAGCATGAAATATCGGTACAGTAGCACATGTGGTAAGTTAGTTACTTAATAGAAATAATGGTATTGAGGGGCTTAAACTTTTTTCCTTTTTAACTGAGAGGAGAAATTGGGGGAAACATTTACAGATTACAGTTTTATAGAAAAGACCCTTAAAATTTAATAATACCTGGTTCAGCGCATCCCTATGTACAGTCAGTGCCTTGACTACACACAGAGGGGGGCTTCCAGGCACACACACGGCCTGAGCTGTGAGGAGGGCTGAGGCTTGACATCCCGAGAAGTAGCTGTCACCAGACCACATGGAGTCTGAGTCTCAGCCCTATGTCACTGATTTGGAAAGTCTTCCCTGGGAAGACTCCTCACTTACAAGTGTCCCCCTACTCCCTTTCACCTTCCCCGCCCTATGATTTTTCTCCATGGTACACTGTCACCCGACATACGATATACTCCCTCGTTCATTGGTTTGGTTGTCTGTCCCCAGCCCTCGCTGCAGTGAAAGCTCTGTGAAGACAGGGCCTTCGTCTGTTTCGTTTGCTGCTGTATCTCCAGTATCGAGAATCATGCCTGACACAGATAAGTACTCAATGAGCCAAGAAACCAAGGGCTGAAAATGACTGAGTTAGGGGCTTCCTTGGTGGCGCAGTGGTTGAGAATCTGCCTGCCAATGCAGGGGACACGGGTTCGAGCCCTGGTCTGGGAAGATCCCACATGCTGCGGAGCAACTGGGCCCGTGAGCCACAACTACTGAGCCTGCGCGTCTGGAGCCTGTGCTCCACAACAAGAGAGGCCGCGACAGTGAGAGGCCTGCGCACCGCAATGAAGAGTGGCCCCCGCTTGCCGCAACTAGAGGAAGCCCTCGCACAGAAACGAAGACCCAACACAGCCAAAAATAAATTAATTAATTAAAAAATAATAATAATAATGTTAAAAAAAAAAAAGACTGAGTTAGACCAAACATGGCTTAAGGGGATTCCTTGGAAATGGGGTCACTGGATCTTCTCTTTTTTCTTTTTTTGAAAAATGGCATTTTATTTTTTTTTAATATTTATTTATTTATTTGGCTGCTTTCGGTCTTAGTTGCCACACACAGGATCTTCGTTGCCGCGTGTGGGATGTTTAGTTGCGGCATGTGGGATCTAGTTCCCTGACCAGGGATCAAACCCAGGCCCCCTGCATTGGGAGCACAAAGTTTTATCCACTGGACCACCAGGGACGTCCCTGGATCTTCTCTTTTTTATCCTTTGCCTTCCAAAGGCTAATTTCATAGCCACCGTGATGCTTAATTATGCTGAGTTAAAATACCCTCTGACTCCCTGGCCTGACTGAACTTCTTGAGGGTAGGAATTGTATCTTTAACATCTGTAAATCCCAAGCATGTCACATATGGTAAATGCTTAATAGATGTTTGTTGAATGAATGAATAAGTGAGTGTCTTCTGGGCCTTGGACATGCAGAAAGGTGGAGGGAGCACCGAGCACATGGAGTTACTAAGCAAGCACTTACAGAGTGCCTGTGGCCTGCTGTGCACTGTTCTAAGCACCATTGAGCAAAACAGAAAATGTGGAAAATTTATTTCCTGTGCCGTAGAGATTTACAATCCACTTAGGGGAGAGAAAACATACAATCACATAATGATTTAGAATAGCTATAAGTGGATTCGTGCTTCCAACAGACACAAAATAATAGGTTAAAATGTGATCAGGTAGGTTTGTAGGCCCTGCCAGCCGGTCCCGCCCGTGAGTATTGAGGACCTACTCTGTGCCGACGCTGCATTTGGTCCTGGAAACACAAAGATTAGTGAACATGCAGCCCTGCTTTGGAGGGGCTTCTGGTCTAGACAGATGGTGAGGTCATTTCAACAACACGGGCAAAGAGCTGGGGCAGAGATGAGCACAGAGGATGCTGGGAGCAGAAAGGAAGAACAAATAGCCTGGGTTTCTCAAGCTCGGCCCTACTGACACTTTGGACCAGATCTTTCTCTGTTCTCTGGGGAATGTCCTGTGCATTGTAGGACATTTAGCAGCATCCCTGGCCTCTACCCACCGGATGCTGTAACCACCCCCAGCCATGACGACACACAATGTCTCCAGACGTTAGGAGCAACTACATAAGTTGTGAGGCTCAGTGTAAAATGAAAATGTGAGGCTCCCTTATTCAAAAACCAGGAAAAAAAGTGTCATTAAAGATCTAAAATACAAAGATTTTTCATTTCTTTTGTGGTCTATCCTCCCTCTCTTGTTTTCTCTCCCTCTCTCTCTCTTCCTCTCCCTGTTTTTAAATTTTCTATTTAATGCCGCATTCCCTGGGGAATGGAGATACTAACAGGGTTAGTGTCTGGGGACCCCGCCCTGTGATTCAGTACACACATGGGCACCCAGCCCACCAGCTGCCAGTTTCCCCCTTGACCAGCCACTGGACCAATGCATTGTGCCCCAGCTGAGGGCATGGAAGTCAGGTCAGGCATCTCCCCTTCCCAGGGCTGCTGCTCCAACCCATGGCAGACAGACACTTCCAGCTTGGATCGGGGATGGCCACCATCATGTCCCTGAGATGCCATGGGACTCCAGCACCCTATCCCAAGCTCCCTGTGCCCACACCAGACCCCTTAAGGGTGCAGAGGGCAGCAGTGGTGGCTGGATGGGAGTTAGGGAGAAACAGGCCTGGCGGGGCCAGGAGCTGGAGCCCCAAACCCACCCCAGAAAGTCAAGGAGGCAGCGGGAGGCGGGGCCTCTTGAGCTGAGGGGCCAAGCCCCCCACGCATGCTCCATTTTCCCATCAGGCTGCCCTGATGAACAAAAGTGCAAAAATAAAATTATTAAGAATTCAAGATGGCAACTACAGAGCATTAAACTTCAAGCGCACCCATGAAGCTAGTCCTGCCAGTCGTTGGCAAGTCTCCCCAAGGGGCCAAACCACCCTCAGCTGAGAACCTCTGAGCTCAACCTGTGGTTGAGTGGGGCCTTCCTAAGGGGAGTTGAACCCTCAGCTGATCCCAGAAGGTCACAGGGGAAAATAATTATTAGAAGGGACAGAAGTAATCAGGAAAGAGTCCTGTAGCTCATGAATTTTAAACCAAGTTTTCAGGGAAGTTTGTAGAATCTGGTTTGGCTGGAAGGCACCCTTCCAGGTGGAGGAAACAGCAGGTGAGAAGGTACAGAAGTGGAAATTAACAAGGTACTGGGAGGGTAAGGGGGTTGAGGATGGGGGTGTCTCAATCTTACTCTGATTATTTCTGAACTTTCCCTTTGCTCCACTGTGGCTTCTGGTAAGATGCTGGACTTCTTGGCCTCCTCCCGTGTGCTGTGCCGTGCCTGGCCCCTCCTGAGGCCCCGGGGGATGGATGCTTGGGTGAATGCACCATTAGCATCTTTGAGGAGGCTCCTTCTATGGCAACCCTCCTCGGTGCCCTGGTTTCTATCCCCTCTGCTCCTGCCCCACTACAGACCATCACTCACCTGCCTGGAGAAGGGCAAAGGCTCCCTGAAGGGAATCCATCAGGGAACACACAGGGCAGCGTTCTCCCTAGGTGTGTCACTTTGGACGATAATAATCATCACAGCTAAGAATTATTGAGAGCTATTGACAGCTACTCCTTTTCTAAGCACTTTACATGTGTTGACTCATTTACTCTTTACAGCTTCCCCGTTGGGTAGATGTCATCTCTATCCCCATTTTAAAGATGGGAACACTGAGGCACGGGGAGGTTTAGGAATCTGCCCGTGGGCACACAGTTTGTGAGTTGTGAACTCAGAATCTGAATCCTGGCACTCTGGCTCCAGAGCCTCATATTTAATTACTTCACTCAATTAATTGTCTTATCTGTAAAATGGAGGTAATGAGAGTAACCTCAGATAATTGTGACGATCATACGGTACAATAGTGGAAATCATTTAGCACAGTGAGGTAGGCACTTAATAAATAGCAGTACTACTGTTGTTGTTATAAGCATTCTAAACAAGAAATGATCAATAAATAACAGCACACACACACACACACACACACACACACACACACACACCTTTGAAAACTTTCCAACACTCCTCATTGCCTAAGGAGAGAAGTTCAGAGTCCCAGGCCTGGCATCCAATGTTTGCTTATGATCAGCCCTGAGCTAACTTCCCAGCATCATCATGAGCAAGATCCCTCCATGGTCCAGACACCTCAGCTTGCCCTCTGCCCCCATCACCTCCTCACCTACTTTCATGCCTCCAAGCCTCTGCTCAATGCTTTTTTCTGCCTGAAATGTTCTCTGAGTTCTTGTTGTCAAAATTCTACTTACCCTTCAAGGCATCTGAGCCCCCATAGAACTTGGCTGGTTCCGCTGCTATTATTAGCACACGCTTCTAATTATTTATTGTGCCAGGCGATTTACATATATTATCTTTCCTGCCAAATTCGACACTGTTTTCCTTTTTACCACTGAAGAAATTGACATTCAGAGTGGGAACTTGCCCAAGGTCACATCTAGGAAGCAGCAGAGACGGGTCGCAAACCCAGATCATCCTGACTCCAGGTTCCACACTGAGTCCCCTGTCATTTCCGCCTCTCGCCAGGAACAGAAAATGTTTGAAGCCAGACAGCACTAAATCTCAATGTAAATCTTGAGCTTTCTGAGCATAAATTAAGAAAACCAAAAGTAGAATAATAGTACTGTCTCATGGGGCTGTTATGAATAAATGAGACGCTTTATGTGAAGCAGTCAGCACCGCGCTTATTGTAAAGGCTGCTCCATCCTGTCTAGCAATAGAAGTGAGTGTGTATGTGTCTATCTCTCCCCCTCCAAAACCAACTCCTTCAGAGCAGGAATTAAATCCATCCCAGCAGTGCTAGACACCTACCGCAGTGCCTAGCACCCCGTAGGTGCTCAGTAAATGTTTGCTGCTTTGTCTCAGCAGCCCTGCACGCTCTTCACCCCCAGGGCTGGGAGCAGGGTCTGTGTCTAGTCACCAGAGCATTAAAGAAGACCTTGGTCCTCCCTTACCTGAGGCCCAGAGGCCACTCTCACGCCCAAGTGCATGTCACAGACCGGCACTCCTGACCAGACAGCACTAAGCAGAGCAGGGGCGGGTCCACCATGAGAGGAGAGGAGATGCAGGTGGGGAGGCACAGGGTGACACCAAGTGGGCAATGGTTCCTAACTCGTGGAGTGGACCCAATTTCTTTCCTGGCATCTTTCCAGCTATCCATTGCTTGAGCATGACCTTGGGACTAGAATTGGGGTATATTATTTTGTCTAATTCTTAGATATTGTATCTGTTCCTGGGCTGTGCCTTGTACTAATCTTGTTATTGTACAAACGCAATATTGTAGAGAGGACAGTGGAGTACAGCTTCAGAAGACTTGGGTCAGTAGAGGGTGGTTCTGGGGCTTCCCTGGTGGCGCAGTGGTTAAGAATCTGCCTGCCAATGCAGGAGACACGGGTTCGACCCCTGGTCCGGGAAGATCCCACATGCAACAGAGCAACTCAGCCCGGGCGCCACAACTACTGAGCCTGCGCTCTAGAGCCCACGAGCCACAACTACTGAAGCCCACGTGCCGCAACTACTGAAGCCCAAGCACCTAGAGACCGTGCTCCACAACAAGAGAAGCCACCACAATGAGAAGCCTGCGCACCACAACGAAGAGTAGCCCCCACTCACGGCAACTGGAGAAAGCCTGTGCGCAGCAACGAAGACCCAACGCAGCCAAAAATAAAATTAAATAAATAAATAAGTTTATTTTTTAAAAAAATAGAGGGTGGTTCTGGAATCTTCAGTGGGTCCTTTTTCCTTTCTGAATCTCAGTTTCCTCGTCTGTGAAATGTGAATACTAATGCCTGCCTTGCCTTCTTTGCAAGATTATTCTGAGGACCAAATGAGGAGGAAGCTCTTTGTACATCATAAAATGCTGTGCAAATGTTATAGCTTTTTACGTGGTTGGTATGTCCTCAGACAGGAAAGAAGACTTTGATCTCTCTCTCTCTCTCTCTCTGTCTCTCTCTCTGTCTCTCTCTGTCTCTGTCTCTCTCTCTCTCTCTCTCTCTCTCTCTCACACACACACACACACACACACACACACACCACACAGAGACACATGCACACAATCACGAGATTTCTCTGCACTGAGACTGTTCAGGGTACTTCTATATGCTCCCCCTTCTCTTTGGGTTTGGAAGATGCAAAAGAGCCAGAAGGAAGGCACTTAATATGGAATTAGGGGGTCTTCAGTTCAAGGCCAAGGTCCACTCCTTAACTGTTTGTGGGTCCTTGGGCCAATCCTTACGCTTTTAGAGCCTCTATTTCGTCATCATTAAAGCGGGGCTGACGCTGCCCAGCTCACAGGTTTGTGGGAGGTATACAGGGGAGAGTATAGCAAAGACACCTTGCTAACACTTCTTTGAATGTTAATCCGAAAGCAGAGCCCAGGAAATCTTAGTAAAGAGTATGGCTTTTCTTTCTTTTCTGAACACTAGCCTGGCCCGTATCGTTGATTCGATAAACACTTATGGAGCCCCTGGTGTATGCTGGGCCCCTGCCAATCTCACTTTTCATGTGTGTAGTAGTAGAAGGGCTAGATTATTGCTCCAGAGTGAAGGCTGTCAATGCCAGGTGTAGTATTTATTAGTTTAATATCATACTAGGTCTCTCATTTTTAATTTAATCTTTTACAAGCTCCTGGGAACACCCTATTTCTAAAACTGAACCGGCAGAAGGAGGTAGGTTGTTGAATCAAAATGAGAGAAATCTCCTCTACCCTTAGGAGTTTTCCTGGCAAAGATCATCTGATAGCAGCTTGTTTGGGAAATAAAAGCACAGAGCTGGAAGGGATTTCTAGAAAGGAAGTTGAGGGCTGGGGTGGTAGTACTTGAGATCTTCCTGTATCCATTTGTCACAAGCTTGTAGCTATCCCTGAAGGGCTTCACAGGTAGTACACACCCAGTGGTGTTTGTCAGTGAACTTACACCAGAAGTCTTGCCTTTAGGAGGAGGGAAGGAAGGGAGGCGGCAGGGAGCCCGTGAGCCGTGTGCTATGATTGAGAAAGCACTTGATTTGAAACCAAGTCCAGCTTGTGCCAGCCCCCCTACAAGGTGTTTTGCTGTGTTATCTAATTTAATCCTTCCAATAACCCTAGGAGGTAGAAATTCCATTATTATCACCATTGACGCATGGTGATAATATAAAGACTCAAATTAAGTAACTTGCCCAAAGCCACACCCACAAACAACTGCTCTATTTGACTCCAAAGCCAGGATCTCCCCAGTGCCCTGTGCTAATATTGATATCTCTTAGGAAAGTCATTTCTCCTCCCTGAATCTGCTTCTTCATCCCAACGATGAAGAAGTGAAGTGAGATGCCCCTCAGGTCTCTTTCAGATATATGGATCTCTGCCTACACCGGTGCTTTATCCAAGGGTTGACAAACGGTGGCCCACAGGCCAAATCCAGCCACGCAGCTGTTTTTAAAAATGGTTTTATTGGCACACAGCCATACGAATCACTTACGTATTGTCTGTGAGAGCGGAGTTGAGTAGTTGTGACAGAGTATAAGCCCACAAAGCCTAAAATACTATCTAGCCCTTCGTAAAAAAAGGTTGCCCACCCCAGGAATATGCTAGTCTATAAGTTTCAATGGTGATAAACTACACATGGAGAATGGGAAAGAATGTACAGGGCCACACATCAGCTGTAAACAGAGGGGGCAGTAAGGAGGTGGCTGCCAATGTTTACACTTTACACTTTGGAATTGCTTATTTACTTTTTACCAAGTTAGCATTTACAGCAACATGCACAAATCCTAAGTGTGTAGCCTGATGATGTATCCACCATTCTGATCAAGATACAGAACTTTTTCAGCACCCCAGAAAGCTCCCTCATTACCCATCCCTGTGAATACATCCCCCAATAACCTCCAATTTACCCTCTATCACCATGGATTAGTTTTTCCCGCTTTTTAACTTCCTATAAATGGAATCACACAGTGTATACCCTTTTGTGTCTGGGAAAGGTATTTAAGCTACAACTTCATTGCTGACAACTTGGAAAATTAAGAAGTATAAATAAGGACACAAAAATCACCCTTAGGGCTTCCCTGGTGGCGCAGTAGTTGAGAGTCCGCCTGCCGATGCAGGGGACACGGGTTCGTGCCCTGGTCCGGGAGGATCCCACATGCAGCAGAGCGGCTGGGCCCGTGAGCCATGGCCGCTGAGCCTGCGCGTCCGGAGCCTGTGCTCCGCAACGGGACAGGCCACAACAGTGAGAGGCCCGTGTACCACACACACAAAAAAAATCACCCTTAATGGCATCATGCAGGGATGATCACTTTTTCATTTATTCAACAAGGGTTTCACTGAGCATCTTTTATGGATCAGGCACCTCTCCGGGCATTGAGGAGTAAGGCATGAGATGGTCCCTGCCCTCTTGGAGCTTCCTGTCTGTGGTGTCTTTTCTCACAGGCTAGTCAACAGTCCCATGTCTGGCACTACCCAGAGTTCTGGCCTGAGGTCATGGATCATCAGCCCAAAGGCCTGGCAATGGACACCCTGGTAATTCCGGAATTTCAAATCATAGCAAAGTTAGGGAACTTAAATGGTCATCCAGACCAACCGGCCATTTTTCAAAAGCAGAATCAGAAAAGGTGCCCAGCCGAGCCTTTGGAGGTGAAGGGTTATCCCGAAAAGAGTGTTGTATCCAGAGCTGGAAACTCAGGCTCTAACACCACAGCCTAAAACGTTCTCTAGGCTGCAACACTGCTCTCTAACAGTAAGGCTCCCAGCCTCCTTCCGACTAGGATAGGGCAGTATTCATGTTTTCCTCTAGAGACGATTTCATTTTGAGGCCTTCTAGAGACTCTCCCGAATCCATGTGAAAGCCTTGGAGAGTAGAGCAGCAGAGAACGGAGGGGACCAGGCTCTCCCTGCTATAAGCAAATCAGGGTAAGCCTGGAAAGTAGGGGGAAGATTGTGTGCACAAGAGCAGGAAAGAAATATCCTTTATGCCGTGAAGTTACAGGAGAGACTGAGTCCATGGCAATCACACTTGCCATTCTGTGAAACTTCCAAGATGGTGCCCAGAAAACCTTTATTCAGTAATGAGCCATCTGGATTTTAACTTATCTTGGATCAGGGACTACATTTCCCATAGAAAATCTTGGGATTTGAGCAGCGAATTCATTGTTTGAGTAGAAAAACCTAATGCGGCCTCTTCGAATTCAGTAACCCTTAAAAGAACAAGCTGGGAATAAAAGAGACCAAAGAGATCGGCCGCCTCTCTTCTTGGCGTGTTTTCATGATGTGCTGCCTCTTTCTAAACATGTGATATCCAGGAACCTGCAGCTACTAACTCATTTAATCTCCACAAAAACACAGTAGAGTATTATCATTATTTTCCACCTAAGGAAACTGAAGCTTAGAAAGATTACATAGTGTGCCCAAGTGGCACAGCTGGCCAAGCAGAGTGGAGAACCCCAATTTAGGTCTGTTTGACTCCAACATCTGCTCTCTATTCTCTGCCGTGGAATCACAGCAGAATTCCCCCTTTTAACTTCCCATCTCCCAAAGCAGTGAACCTGGAGCCCTTTCTCTTTCATCCTAAAGCCCTGCTCAAGAGTCCTGAGCCCCGGTCTCAACCCTTCCATTAACTTATTACAGTAGCTCCAAGCCACCTCCTTCAAATGTCCTATGTCTTCTTTTCCCATTTCTTTAAAATGGGGCTACTATATCAGCCCGTCACTACTTTATCCTGCGTGAAGCATAAACAAGGGTTTTTGAGCTGTACTCTGGCTTGCTCTGTTTAGGGGAAGCTTAACCAAAGGGTTTATTGAGATAGCTCATTTGGTTAGCATTTGTGACCCACATCCTTAAAAAGAGAAGTGGGATACTTACACTTTTCTTTTTAAATTTCCATATGAAGGGGTAGATATTGGATCTGCTCACAGATCCATAGTTGCAGTTACTTGGTTGGTGAGCACCCACATTGCATCAGGTGGTGTATACAAGGTAGATCTGGACAGGAGGGTTACAGGAAGTTGCTGGATATGAATAGCCAGATTATCTGGACACGCATAGGAAGTTTCCCTGTACTCTGTGCAACTTCCTGTACATTCCCATAGTTGGCTTGGGGTAGGGGGAAGAATGGGTTTTCTGACACCTGAATTTTGAGAGGTAAGGAAGCTTGAGAGTCGGACGGGGCACACAGCAGTTGGAACTACAAATCAAAGCTTTGTTGTTAAAAGGGAAGTGATGGCTGGTTTTTTAATGGGTTTTCCAGCTAAACACAGAAACTGATCTTCATTACACTTGACTGCTTCTATCCTGATAGTCAGTGAGAGACAGAGAAAAAGCGATTGTTCTCCAGGGACATTTACTCTGAACACTTCATTATCCCTGTTGAGGGGAGCTGGGTTGGCAGAAAGTGTTCTCCCATTGGGCTGAATTGTGAGGGGCAAGGATCTGCCGTATGTCACAACAGACTAGAAGACAATAAGGTGAAATGAAGAGCCCTTGTTTCTATGAACCTATTACCCCTTTCTCCGGGAAAGACACTGAGACGGTGTAAAGGTCCCCCAGAGCTCTGTGCATACAACCACCCCTTTCTCATGGGTGGCCCAGGCGAGTGGAGCAGTCCCCGTATTTAAGAGGCAGCCTAGCTCCTTAGCAGCCTGACATCTGGAGTTTCAGCCCTCACACACCTGGGAGATTTGATCCGGAAACAAGCAGACAGGGCTGCAGACCCTCCCCACCCCAACCCGTGCTGAAATTACCCCTTCCTCCTAATTGTCTTTTAAAGGTGGGAAGGGAGGAGAATTTGCTTAGAAGCTCCTTTGCAAATTCCCTGCTCATTCTGAATCTCCCGGTCCCTCCAACCCCAGCACTGGATCTACCTGATTCTGAGAATCCTAAACCTCCAGAGGGGCTAGATTTTACTACTGGAAACTGGCTTCCTACCTTCCCGGAAGGAAAAGCGTGAACACTATTGTTAGACCACGGGGTTTCACAGGTGGTCTCATTCATTGCGTACAATGCCCCATCCCCTGCACTTTAGGTTTCAATATTGCACAGATGATGAACGTGAGGCCTAGAGAGGGGAGGGGGTTGTTCTCTGCCCCAGGAACTATGGGACTGTGAGCGATGGATCCTAAAAAGCCCCTGTTCTTCTGCAGGTCCAGTCCAGCCTGTAGGTCTGGGTGCGACTCCTGCATCCTTCCTTCCCCTGGGCGCCTCAGGGAGAGGCAGGTGAATCTCCAATAGTGCTGAAAGGTTCCCGGCTTCCTTCCTGGGCCAGGCCGGCGTGGAAAAATACGTCTTTCCCCCGGCGGCTTAGTCCGCGCCTTCCCAACTTGGCGTGGGAGACGCCTGCCAGGGCCACCTTGACCTCGCCTCTGCAGAACACCGCCCCTGGCCCCGGGAACCGCTGTGTCCTGGAGCTGCGAATAAACCAGAAATCAGTGGGCCCAGAGAACGTGCAGCTCCAACTGTCCATCCAGCTGCAGGCCAAGCTTTGCTTTCACTGCCAGAAAGGAGGCCCAGCAATCCTAGTTTTGCCCCGAAAGCGGAGGCGCTTTGATAGTCCTGGTTTAAACCGGGGAACCCAGTGGCCCAGGCGTCCAGCTTTCCGCGGCTCGGCCAGGCTGGGTGCTGGTGCAGCCCCGCTGCTGGGGGAGCTCAACTTTGGCTACTCCCTCTGGTCATAAATTAGTCGGTTCCTCCTCCCAAGTGTTCTCCGGACCTCCTTCCCGCTGGCCTACGCTCTCGGGCCGGCAGTTGTGCAAATCCAAACCGCTAGACCCAGCTGGTGAGGGCCTGGGGTCCGCAGAGCGGTAACTCAGGTAGAAGTAAATGGGACCACCGCCCCCGCAATCCACACTCACCCCACCTAATACGCCCCATTTCCCCCAGGTCTCCGCGTCCATTCCCCTGCGGTCAGTTTATCCTCCGCCCGCCTGGCTCTCCCGGCCCATCGCCTGCGTCGGTTGGGACGCGTCGGAGGGTCTCTGCTCTTCGCATCCTCCTCCATCTCCTTCTTCCAAGAGCGCCCCAGCTTCCTCCAGCTCTCACCTGAACCCCCGAAGCGCAGTTTCTTCTTCTCTCCGGACTAAAGCCGGACCCGCAGCCGGTGGAAAAGTCCCGGAGCCTTCCACACTAGGCTGCAAGCTACTTGTTTAACAAGTCCAAAGGTCAGCTAAAGTTTGGCTGATAAACAGAACCAGGACAAGAATCTCTTCGGCCCCCTGGCGTGAGTACAATGGACCCTGGCAGCCCCGCTCCCGGCCCGGGTCTCTTGCTCTCCCCGTCTGCCCCTCACGCTCTCCCTCTCTCGGTTTTCCCCCCTCCCCACGATCATTTGCATCGGGCCGAAAGCCGGGCCCTCCCCGCTAATTTGCATATCTTATATGGCCTAATGGTGGCGATCATGGCAAGTTAGAAGTTTTCTGACTCCTCTCGGAGGAGACTCCGGACCCCGGGGAGTAACAGGTGTTTGGAGGCTGAAGGGTGGGGGGGTTCCTGGACTTGGGGTTCGCTTGTGAAACTCCCCTCCACCCTCCTCTCTCGCACCCACCCACCCCCTCACCCCCTCACCCCCTTCTTTTTCTGTCCTTGGAAAATGGTGTCCAAGCTCACGTCGCTCCAGCAAGAACTCCTGAGCGCCCTGCTGAGCTCCGGGGTCACCAAGGAGGTGCTGGTCCAGGCCTTGGAGGAGTTGCTGCCATCCCCGAGTTTCGGGGTGAAGCTGGAGACGCTGCCCCTGTCCCCTGGGAGCGGGGCCGAGCCGGACACCAAGCCGGTCTTCCATACTCTCACGAACGGCCACGCCAAGGGCCGTCTGTCCGGGGACGAGGGCTCCGAGGACGGGGACGACTATGACACCCCTCCCATCCTCAAGGAGCTGCAAGCCCTCAACACCGAGGAGGCGGCGGAGCAGCGGGCGGAGGTGGACCGGATGCTCAGGTAGGCGCGGGCCGAGGTGCGGAGTGTGCGCCCGAGACCCTTGAGCCCCCGGCCTTGTGCCTGAGCGACACTGCGCGCGACCGCTCTTGCCAAGCCTGGTTCCCACCAGAGAAGTCCCCCGGGGGGCGCTCCGCTTCTCTCCCAACACCTGGAACCGTCCAAGTCCCTCAACTGGACGGCCCGAGCCCCGAGGCTTCAGGAACGCCTGCCCAGGCCAGCGCCCGGGACCCGCGGGGCCCTCCCGGCCGGGCTGGGGCTCGGCCTGGGAGAACCCGAGCTGCGGGGCCCTTTGCCCGGAGGTTTGCCCACGCGGCGGAAGGTGCGAGTGGGCGCAGTGAAACCGCTGCGATTCCCAGGAGACCAGGCTCGGGCCCACATCAGCCCCAGGCCAAGCCTTTCTCCGAGGTACCAACTCCGCGGTCCGGGGAAACGCCGCCGGCCTGGGACACGGCGTCCTGCCTCTCTTGGCAGAGGGACAGGCGGCACCCGGGCCGGGATCTGGGGGGCAACTTATCTGGAGTGCGCTCCCATTTACAGCGCCCGTGCAAGACCCCAGGGCTATCCGGAATCCCCAAAGCCCGTTTAGATTCGCGAAAGGAAATGTTTGCACGTTGTCAGGTTAGGGTGGATCCTCAAGCGGCAAAAGAAACCACGTCACTAAGCAAGCGAGGGGAAAATGCGGCCAAGACCCCAGTTCGCAGCGGATTTGGTGGGAGAAAGGAGGGCGTTTCCGGATCTCGTCGCCGACACCCCGGCGTCCCTGGGGAATCCGAGCAGGCTGGCGGGAGGTCTATCTCCCGGCCCCGGGTCTTTTGCTAAAACTCCCCGAGCGGCCCAGGGCTTTGACAGCTGGTTACTAATTATCCAAGGAGCCGAGCGGTCCCCTTAGACCGCACGTCGCTCCCGGCCACTCTGCTTTAGGACCAAGCCCCTCGCTTGGCCTCGGACCCTTCAGAGCCGCGGTCCCTAGACAGGGCCAGGACCAAAGTCGCGCCAGGGACTCGGGCAGCCTCGGTCACCCGCCCGCAGTGGCAGTTTGGGATGGGATATGACCTTGCATTTGAATTTGCTACCTGGGGACCCGGCGGCTTACTCTCTAGCAAAACAGTCAGGGGAATTTCTAGATTTTTTTTACTTCCGGAAATTATGTTGCTACAGTTCTGAGGTTTGAGGTTCTTCCCTCGCGGTTTCGCCCGTGGCGGCGGTTTCTCCCCAGCCGGGGTTAGCGTGCAGGAAGGTGAGAGGGGTCTGAAGAGGAGCGGCTGGGGCGCCAGGGCGGCCCGGAGGTTGACCCGGGCCCGGCGGACCGACCGATCTCCCGCCGCCCACCGGCGGGCCCACCCCCACCCCGGCCCCGGTACCTAGGCCCATCTGCCTGGCCGCAGGCGCCCGCCTTCCAGCTGGGATTTGGAAGGACGTGGGAAGCCCGAGGCGACCTGGGGCGCCCCTCGGCACCCAGCCCCACGCCGGTCTGGACGCGGCAGAGATGTAATATAAACTGCAGCACGTGGAGTTCGGGTGTTATTAATTTATTTCTATAAATCATCAACAGAAAGATACACAAAAAGTCGTGATTAGGTTGAACGGAGAGGCGGGTTATTCATTGGTGAAGTTGTAAACGCGGCGGCTTCGAGGGGGAAGGAAAGCAGAACGCGGACGCGGGGCCGCTCGCTGCTGCCCGAGCACACGCACCGCGCTGCCGGGCCCTCCCAGCCGAGCCCCCGCGCCGCCCGGAGACCCGGCGCCAGAACCGGGCTGCCCCAGGGCCGCCGACGCCGCAGGCCCGGCGGGCAGAGAGCCAGGCCCGGCCCGGAGCCCTGGACCTCAGCGCTCTTCGCTGAGCAGAGCCCCCGGCTCCAGGGGGCGGGGAGCGAGACTAGGGGGCCCGAGACCCCCGCTGAGGCGGGGGGACGCAGGACAGACCCCAAGGTTTCGCTCCCTTTCCCCAGCGGTTGCTGCCTTCCCTCCCCCAACTTCGGGAGTGGCCAGACT
This sequence comes from Grampus griseus, assembly GCF_964374135.1. Taxonomy (NCBI): domain Eukaryota; kingdom Metazoa; phylum Chordata; class Mammalia; order Artiodactyla; family Delphinidae; genus Grampus; species Grampus griseus. Next base: position 25,882,372 of record NC_139014.1, read on the forward strand.
TGATTAAAGTAATTTTTCAAGAAATCGCTAGCGGTCCCCAGGTCACTGCACAGTCGGCTGCTGACCGCCAGACGCACGCACTCCCTTTTTGGCCCACCTCGCTCCCCTAAGGCGGAAAGAAAAGAACGGGGCAAGTCACTCTGGGGAGCGCCCGGCCGCTCTTTCCATCTCCTGGAAGAGAAAGGCGAGAAAAGCAGGCCGGGGGCTGCGCGCTGCCGGGTCCCCGGCCCCAGCTCTAGGCTGGCGCGCGGTGGAAAGTTGGAAAGTTGGTTGCTCCCAAGAGGCCGGGCTTGAGGCTTCTTAAAGAAGAATCACAGCGATCTGAGACGGGGTCCAGGACCTCTCTGCTTGTGGGCGGCCGAGGCATTGTTTGGAAAGGAGCGTGCTGGGCTGGCCAGGCGGGCGCCGAGGTCGGGCGCTTGACACCTGCGTCCTGAGCACAATGCCCGGGCGCGCTTCTCCCGTTTTGTGTGTTTATCGGGGTTGGGAACCCCTGATCACGGGCTGTATTTTCAAATTTCAAAACGGAACCGACTCTCGGGGCTCTATCCGGTGAATGCATGAGAATTCTGTGGTCAGAGCTGTAAAGGTGTAACTGCGCCATCTTATCCCCAACTCTGGTCCTTCAATGCGGGCTGAAAGATTTGCTATGGTTTATAAGGTCTTACTGGTTTGGTTTTGTTTTAAAACCTTCCCAATTGTTAAGCTAATTCACTCTTAACAACGGAATCATTCGCTTTTAGAACATTACACAATTTCTGTTAGGTTTCTTAGACACACGAAATAAATACAAGTAAAAAAATATTAAGCAAAACTAAAAAAATCAACGAATCTGTCGAAGCAGCATTAACTTTCAAAATCCAAATACTTTTTCTAACTTTTGAAGCTATTGTTGGTGTCCGTTGAAGGTGTTTTTCTACCCTGAAAATATCTGTGGAAATATTCACCAGAAATAAGATTTTAAATGAGCTCTGATGTTTACACGGGTATGTGCAAAATGTTACATTACTCTCCTCTTACTCAAGGTGAATTCTGCATGCTTGAAACTGGGACGCAGTTCCTCATTTTTTGTTCCTGTTGTTAGTTCATTATTTTGTATTACATGGAAGTACCTTTATAAATACTTGAGAAATATATTAAGCTATATGTAATTAATCTTTTGTTTGTATTTCTCAAAACATGTCTATCAAAGCCTGTGTTTTCATAAATTTAATATTAAAGGCTTGCTAAAATGATCACAATTTTTCAAATGCTTACAAAAATCTCAGTTTAATTACTGGATTTTTAAAACTTCATTACACAAACATAACTTTAGTTGACATGTTATAGATACCATTTAGAAATAAATCGGTTATTTCATCTGCAACACTGTAAATGTTGCTTTTCAGCATTGTGTTTTATTACCTCTGAAACTACTTTTTCCCTTCACTTTTTTTCATGTTCTGTCAGGCTATTATATACATGAACATACAGTAAAGGGATGCTGGGTTTTTTTTAAGTTAAATATGTAGCTGCATTAAACAAATAGTATATGTGGATGTATTGTTTCTTGAATATTTTTGTTCTATACTGTGCACTGTTTTCTTAATTTCTGTTTTCAATTGTATCTCTCACTTTTAAGTCACCTATTCAATAAGCAAGAAAAGATATTGGCAAAGTTGAAAACATTTGGAATCAATTCAAAGGCACTAATACAGTGTTCTAAAGAAGCTTTTTGCATTACCTGTGTTTATGAGAAATGTAAGCTCTTATCCCAAGCTTAAAATTTATGAGAAAGATTAACTTCCAGACACTCTTACCCTGTCAGAGGAGAAATGTAAGAATACAGGAAAACATGGCATTTGGAATTATTCATATCTTATTCCGAAATTGAAATTATTCTCCCTCCTTTTGGTCTTATTTGAGAGGCGGGGCTGTGAAGATTTTTTTTTTTTTTTTTTTTAACTTTACTGGCCTCACCTCAGTGCAGTGATTCTTCAGCCCCAGGGAGGAACATCATTTCTTAAAACTTTTCTGAAACTCTGGAAACTGTTTAACATTTGGCTAAGAAGTCCTCCTTGCTTCTCAGGAGGTGGACACAAAAGTTTTACTCCTGTTTTAGAAGACAAGAAACGGAGACACCCATTCTGAAGGAAAATAATGGGGGGGCAGTCCAGGTGAATTTAGAGATTCTGCCCTCTGTCATTGTCGGATCAGCCAGCCCAGCCCCAAGCTAATGGCACCTGCACTGTCCAGTGGGCCTCTTGCCTTTGTTTAAGTCTCTCACATTCCAGGAAAGTGAAGGAAAGCAAGATAAAGCAGGAACTTCTCTTTCTGCTTCCCCAGAGACAGTGCTGGGGTGCTTTCCCATTCCTGAAGCAGGGAAATCATCTTCCTCTTTGCCCTCCTAATCTCAGATGAAAGGGATGGAGTACACTATATAGGAGCTTTCATCTCCTCTTTTGTTTAGGTTCTATTTTGGCCTCTCCCCAGGATGTAACTGGGACAGGAGGAGAAACAGGGGAAGGTCAGAGTTTTCCACAGAGTTTAGGTAAAACCTCTAGAAAGAGGGTATTTCTCCCCGACCTCTTCTACCAGCATCCTAACCATCTGCTTATCTGTCTAGCGAGGACCCTTGGAGGGCTGCCAAAATGATCAAGGGCTACATGCAGCAACATAACATCCCCCAGAGGGAGGTGGTCGATGTCACCGGCCTGAACCAGTCACACCTCTCCCAGCATCTCAACAAGGGCACCCCTATGAAGACCCAGAAGCGCGCCGCCCTGTACACCTGGTACGTCCGAAAGCAACGGGAGATCCTCCGACGTAAGTGCTTTCATCCTGCCTCTGCCTCAACCAGGAGTGACCTTTGCCCTAACTCTGACCCCTGTGGAATGCCTCAGTTTCCTCTTCATCAACAAGGTCTGCGTAGCCCTTGGCAAATATAAGGAAGCTGGCATGTGGATTTGGCCTTCAGCGCTGCTGTACAATGGGTCGACTTATATCATTTTCTTCTCCCACGATCCCCTAGTACCCAGCCAGTTGCTTTGACAAGCCCTTCAGTGTGTGCAGTGCACCTTGAATATTTTGGTCCCTGCTTCCAACATCTTTCTCTTTGAAACCGAGTAGGTAACAGTGGAGTATCGTCCCCAAAGTAAGCCAAGCATCTCCCCTTGATACATGACCATGGGTCAGTTTCCAAGGAAGACATTTAGTAGCAATCAATAACATTGATCACTATTATCGTTATTTTCCTCCTCTCTGAAAAGAGTATAAAAATTAGAAGGCATTTGTATATACAGATATATTCAGAACCCGATCCTGTTATTTGGGGGGGTTGGGTAGGGGGGGTGCAACTGAGTTCTGAAGCAACTTAAGATGCTTGCTCACATTTACCAAAATCGGTGGAGTTTTGAGACCCCCAGCCGGTGAGCCTATCGGACGGAGGAAGAAGCTGCTAAAGCAGGACACACTAAAAGCATCTGCATTTGCAACTCTGACCCATGAATTCTTGTCATTCCCATTGTCATTCCCCAATTTCCTTTTTGTCCCAAGATTTCTTCTACCCAATAACACAAAGATTTTTGTTTCGAAGTCTAGGGAAGTTTGAACTGCCTTTCAATGATAAGAGTATCAGTGACCTACTGTTTTTACTTTAGGAAGGTACACTTTTACATTACACTTTGATTATTTCGATCCAGCCCTTTTTCTAGGAAAAATTTATATGAGCTTTCACTCCTCCCACACACTATCCTCTGGGCGGTGGGCTTCTCTGTCAAGTTATGAGTTTCTACCACTTTCTGGGCTGGGTTTTTCCCCTCTCACTGGAGGCCTACTTTTTAAAATCACTCTTGTTTTCTGTCACACACTGACCTGAAGTGATTGTTTCAGTATTTATTGTCTCAATGTCTGTGGGCTGGAAAAGACTTCAAGGTGGAGGGAAAGGGTTTAAGGGTTCATCTCTTATTGTCGTGGTTTGCTCTTTTGTTGGAACCATTAGATGGGTAGGTTAGAAGAAGCAAAGTGAGAGCTCTTTGCTACTGAGGGGAAGAGGCCCCTTTTAAACTCTGGGGTGATCCACCATCCATGGTGACTAGGTCTTTAAGAATTTGTGTGTCTGACATGAAGCAACTCCCTGTAATTCCTGGAAAGCCTAAGAAAAATTTTTCAGGAGCCATAGTCTCCAAAGGCCAGAGAACCCTTGGGACACGCCCTCACTCCAATACAAGCCTCAGGCAGCATCTCCAGTTTGAGCTTCCTCTCTGCGTGCCATGGAATTTCCCTCAGAAAGGAGGAGGACAGCCGGAAGCTTCTAAAGAGACAAAAGTCCCCCAAAGTTTCTCAAGATGCTTGAGAATGACATTTTGCAAAAATGTATGACAGTCTCTGCAAAGGATTTTAAAATTATTATTATTGTTTTAAAGTCCCATGAGACATAAAGCTTACGAAGCATCCCTTCATTCTGTAAATATTATATGAGCACCTATGAGGTGCCAAGCACTTGCTGGGCTGTGAGATACACACGTCCTTTTCTCCAGGGATTTACAAGCTAATGAGGGAGATGAGATGTTTGAAAAAATAATGACAGCTGCTTTCTAAGAGTTGTTATAAAAGTATACACAAGGGGCAGCAGAGGAATTGCTAAATTGCCTAGAGACATCACGGAGGGCTTCCTAGAGGAGGCGACATTTCAACCAATTCTTAAAGGTTGAATATAAGACATGCACGCATGGGATAAAATATAGGAAGTGAGATGAATAAAAGAGGGACACAAGTGAACGTGGCAAGTGGTGAGAGTGGGGAAGATAAAAAAAGATGACACGTGATAAATTTTCTTGAGAAACTAAAAATAATAAATGGTAATATTCATGAACCCATCTATGCAGATAAAATCTCCTTGTCCAGGCTGGCTCCTGAGCCTGTAAAGAGGTTGCCAAAGCCAACTGCTTCAAGTTAATTTTTATGGGCAATGAACATTTTCTGTGCCCCTCCCCCAGTTAATCTGGAAGGAAGTGGGGGAGAGTTGGTGGTGGATGGAGGACATGGGGGAGTCTAGTTCTTCAAAACAGGCAGCCAGCAGCCAGAGGCAGCCCCCACAGCGTGGGCAACTGCGGGCATGTCTCGCACCCACCACAGGCAGAACTTCAGGAGTCAGTTCAGTTACCTCCACCCAAGGCCGATTGGAAGGTTTTGTGGGTGTGTTGTTTGGGTTTTGTTTCAAGCGAGAGGTGACGCATATGGTGCATCCCCATGCATATGCATGGTGATGCAATGGTTATGAGTTTAGCGTCTACAGGTTGGGTTCACGTCCTGGCTCCCGCCCCAAGCCCATGAAACTTTAACTGGTCTGAACCTTAATTTCTTCATCTGGAAAATGGGGATAACAATACTTCTTGCACAGAGAGGTGTGAGAATTAGATGAAGTGACACATTTGGAGGATTTTGTATAATACCTTACTGTAGAAATGGTTCAGTAAATGTTCCCTGTGACGACATCTGTTCACATCCAATGAGGAACCTCATACTGATCCTGGGCCCTTGGGATCACCCGTACTGGCTTTGGCTGTTATTCATAGTAACTCCACAGGGCCACAGGGAGGAGAGGAGTCACTGAGACAGACACCCACTGAGCAGGGGACTTCCTTCTCCCACTAGGATCCTCCCCAGAGTCACTGTACTTACATGGCTGCTATGAAGACCAAATAATACAGGACGTGTAAAAGCACTTTGAAAAGTGTAACTTCCGTCGGAACTTGGGCGATCATCATTATCATCACCGTTATCCTGACCAGGGGCAGATGTTCTAAAAGACTATTTAGTGCCCGTAGGTCTTCACCCAGTCCCATTCCACAGGCGGGAAAGCTGAGGGACCAGGAATTAAGGAACTTGGTGGGGACCCTACATTATTTCATTGAGTCAGTAACTTCCTGCCAGTAAATTTGGCAGAGACATTCTCAGGTATCTAAAGGGATCGTTGGGAACCAGTGAAAACAGAGCCCTAAGTGGCCTGAGAATCATCCAAAGTGGGCGGGGCCCAAATCAAAGGTCCCAGTGACACGTTCAGTCCATCTACCTGGGAGACAGCTCGTTAACTTGGCCGATCGGCAACTGGTTAAACAAAGGCCAACACCACCTGCGTCTGGGGTACAGGCTTGTTAGGGGCCCACTGCTCCTTGTGATGGACCAAAATGGAAGTGGATCCTTAGATGGTAGTGAGTTTCGCATTGCTGGAGGTGGATGGGCTGGAAGGCCACGTGGTAGGGTATTGTGGACGGGATTCAAGCACTAAGCAGTGGCCTGACTTTGGACCTTGAGGATTTTCTGAGACCTGTGGGGATGACTCCAGGAAACAAGAAAGAAAAACATCAAGGTCCAGAACCCAGGGACCAGGAGATGAATCTGTTACGTGTCCTTGTTCAGCAGGGTCCTTGGCCTCTATGCTTGTTCATCTGTAAAATGGAATTAATCACCCTGATGAACCCTTTTTCACGCACATGTGAGGAAGAGGACAACGAGGCTGCCTCTTCCATGAGTAAATACCAAATCTCATTGCAACCATAAAGGCTAGGAAATCACCACCAGGCGAACTGCCGTCTTCCATTCATTCATTCAACCAAAATATATTGAGGGTCACAGTGTGCCTGGGTCCTGGGAATTGGACTGACAAGGGACATCATGCCATCTATATTTACCTTTCTCCAACTCATTAAATGCCACTCCCAGGAAGGTCCTGTGTTTGCTATCTCCTGCATTTCCCATCTTTCAAATGTGAGGGCAGGTCTGTAAGACCTTTCCCTCTTGGGCTGTTTCCCTCCTAAATGGACCCCTGGACACACACACACACACACACACACACACACACACACACACACACACACACACACACACACACACCATTGCCTCCGAAATGATCTGAGCTCTAAAGAGCTTCTTCTCTTTCCAATACAAAGGTCCAGTTATATTTATTTCAAAGCAGTAGTCAAAAGATTTGGGGTTTGGGGTTTTTCAAAGAGCATAACATTATAATGTTGATCCCTAGGAATTATGAGGAGAGTGGTGGGGGGAGCTATTTTCAGCCTCTGAACACTTTGTCTAAGTGCAGATTGTACTTTTGAGCATTTTTTCCCCTAGACCTGAGACTTGATGGAGTTCATCTCCTTGACATCAAAACACAAGAGTTCAGGATTCAGAGTGTTGCTTCATGTCTGAGAGCCAGTGAGCCAATGAAATAATAATAATAATAAATTGTCCCGCAAACAATGGTCGGCCACGTTTGAGCTCCTCCAAAGAAAGGAAAGGGGTGGCTTTGGTGGGGCCACCAGAAGTGGGCAGTGAGGGGCCTGAGCCGAGCCTACCCCCTGCGCCCCCATCCGCAGTAACAGCAGGTCCCAAAGCTCAGGGGAGAGGAATAAAGGTGTTTGTTTCCGTTGGTCTATCTGTCTGTGTGTCTGCTGAGTGAAGGCTACAGACCCTATCAAATCTACTCCTTTCTCTTTTCAGAATTCAACCAGACAGTCCAGAGTTCTGGAAATTTGACAGACAAAAGCAGTCAGGATCAGCTGCTGTTTCTCTTTCCAGAGTTCAGTCAACAGAGCCAGGGGCCTGGGCAGTCCGATGATGCCTGCTCTGAGCCCACCAACAAGAAGATGCGTCGCAACCGGTTCAAATGGGGGCCCGCGTCCCAGCAAATCTTGTACCAGGCCTACGACCGGCAAAAGAACCCCAGCAAGGAAGAGAGGGAGGCCTTAGTGGAGGAGTGCAACAGGTAACACCACCAGAAGCTCACCCGAGCAGGCAGGCAAGCACATGGACCTGAGCTCCATCCCCTCAGTCCTGGAATGTTGAGACATTAGTTATCCAGATAAGGGGCCAAGTCACGGTTTCCCAAAGTGTGTTCCACAGAACCCTCATTTCAAGCCATTAATAAATCAGTTTGAGAAGCATCATTCTGCATACTTCCTCTTAGGGAGTTACGACATACATTAATATTTTAAAGGCTGCTCTGAGAAGGCCTGCAGTCAAGAAACCCACTTCACTTTGCTGAATTGGTTGTTAACCATGGGAGGTCTCTCTGTGGTATACCCCTATGAACTATTATCCCAGAGAATGCTGGAGAATGCTGGTCTAAAATATAATGCCAGTGAAGGGAGAATCATGTGTTTGACCTCCCTTACAGACCAGGGAAAAGCTATCCCTTAGCCACAGACTGACTTTGGCCTTGACCAAATGTTACACACATTGGTTCAAAGGAAACTTAGCAGGAGAGCAAGAATTACTCAGATCTTCCCTCCACTCTGCCCACACTGATTAGAGTCCTTTTCGTAGAGTTCATTTGTTCTTAATGACATGGAATTTTAAAGAAAACTATTAGAAATCCTCAAGATATCTTTTTGCTTCATTCCTGCCCCATCCGCCCTGACTCCAACTTTGACTTTTAAAAAATCTGCTCTTTGCTCTGGTTAAGACCTCTCTCTGGGCTGGACTGGCTCTGGCAGTGGGAGGATACAGCCAGGGAGGTCAGGCTGGGGAGTGGGGAGGCGAAACGATCCGCCCATACATGTCACAGTGTCCTCAGCTGTGCTCTGGCCCCCTGCTGATGAGAAGGACCCCCCAGTATCCACTGGTGTCTAAGAATCTCTCTCACACCTGGCACTGGGGTTTCATCAGCAGTTGATAAAACTAGAGACCAGCCGTCTTTTGCGTGGCTTCATTTATACCTCACCTAGCCTGGCCCTTGGAGGGGGTTCTGTTGTGTGAATAAGGAATCTCGCTTCCCTGGTACCTGTGTGTGATGTCCAAACCCCAGAAGACCAGAAGTCGTTTCAGGGTGCTTTGGAAGGGCTTAGACAGAGCCGGGAGCTTGCCTTTTGTAGGGTGGGAAGAATAACCACATCAGGAGGAGTCAGGAGGCCCACCTGGACCTTCTCCCTGAGCTGCCTGCCCCACGGCTTCCTCTCTTTTTCGGGAGCCACACCAGAGGCTGCACCCCTGACTCCCGGGGCAGCGAGCCTGCTCCATTCCTGTGTTCCGCCCCACTCCTGTCATCTCATCAGATAACTACACGGGCTGGCCTTTTCTCAGGACAGGCTTTCCCCCACTCTATCTGTGGCCTCTTCACCCTCCTTGCCAAGGCCCCCCGTGATTGTGCGTCTGGGGCAAGACGCCGGCGGGCCGGCCCCGGCCGCCCTTGCTCACCACCTCCCCTCCCTCCTGTTCTCAGGGCGGAATGTTTGCAGCGGGGTGTCTCCCCCTCCAAGGCCCACGGCCTGGGCTCCAACCTGGTCACTGAGGTCCGCGTCTACAACTGGTTCGCAAACCGCAGGAAGGAGGAGGCATTCCGGCAGAAGCTGGCCATGGACGCCTACAGCTCCAGCCAGACGCACGGCCTGAACCCGCTGCTCTCCCACGGCTCCCCGCCCCACCAGCCCAGCACCTCCCCTCCCAACAAGCTGCCAGGTAAGCCGGGCCCCAAAGCCTCGGCGACCAGACCCTCCGGCTTCTCCCCACGGCTCTCAGGGTGTCTCAGAGGAGGCAGTGCTTTTGGATGGTCCTAGGGCTGGCCTCCTCCTGCTGCTGGAATATTCTCGTGAGAAGAGCGTGTGGCTCTAGTTGGGTTTGCTCTAACTCCTCGCTCGGCCTCCGGGGAGCCCTCCGCCCGCCTCGTTCTTCTGCAGGCTCCTCTCTCCTGCCCTTGCGGCTGCTGACTCAGCGGGTCAGGGCCGCCAACGGATGAGACGGAGCAGGCTGCCTCGCGGGTGTGCCGGTCCACGCCGCAGGCAGAGGGGTCGCCCCTCCGCCCCATCCAGGTGCACCCCCAGGGCTCTGTCCAGCTGCAACGGGAGGAGCCCAGGGCCCTCTGGGGAAGGGCCACTCTGCTTGCTGGCGTCTGTGCTCCGCAGAGTTAGGGCGGGGCGGGTCACTTGGAATCTTGGCGGCGATGAGTTGGACACAATTGGTTGAGTACCTGTGTGTGCTGCCGTGTGCCAGGCCCCCGGCCAGGATTAGACGCCTCTGCTCTGGGCTGTGGGCTTGTCAGGATGGAATCCTACACCTTCCTGGTGGGAAAGCACCCCACTAGGCTGAGGGCTGCCTCGGGCATAGGCTGGGGATGGGATGAGTACATCTTCCCCTGGGGCTTCGTCCTCCCAGGAAAGCCGGCTTCCCGGAGTGGATGTGTTTACTGAGGTCAGTTTGGTGCCTGTGTAGACAGACTGCGGCACAGCCTGCTGCCTGCTCTGGGGAAGGGTTTGCAGAAGGAGAGCCGAGCACCATTTCTAACTCGGGGGACGGCTCTGAAACTGCTCGTCCCCTCACCTGCTGGTTGCCCTTCTGATGGGAGAGGCCTGAGACCTGGGCGCTGACCTAAGTGCTGGGGGCACAGGCTCAGAGCCAGCAGCTGGGCCGTCTCCAAGCATCTGTTCCACACTGCACCTCATCCGCCCAGCATGACCCTTTCAAGGGTCTCTGGGAGCCTGCTACTGTCCAGCGCGAAGCCTGGGGGGCCAGGGAGGGGAGCTTCTCTGGGTCCCGTTGCCACGGAAGGGGAGGGCTCAGCCACATGAGAAGAAAGTTGGGGTTACTCTTGAGAGGGAGACAAACCTCCAGATGAACGCTGGCCTGACACTGGCAAAGTAACTACCCCTGTGCAGTAGTAATCCCCGGATCTGGAGCGGGGAGCTCCCGGGGGGCGTGGCTGGGGTTAGGGGCGTTACTGAGAAGACAATGGCTATTGTGCTGGGACCTGTGATCTCCACACCAAAGTCAGGGAGCCTGCAAGCCAAACAAAGGCCCGGCAGCTTTCTGACAAGCTGGGGTTGTGGTGAGGTCACCAGGCGGTTGTTGGCTTAGGCATTCTGTATGGTGACAGGAGACCCAGAGAGGCGGGGCTGGAGGGGCTGGAGCAGGTATTAGGGACAGGGCAGGGGTCGGGCGGGAAACACGGCCCTGAGACACCACCGAGTCCTCTGAGGAGGCGTATCCCACTGGAAGTGGATTCTCTAGGGTCCCAGGAAGTCGCAACCATTTTATAAATCAGTGAATATTAGAACCGGGAGGAACTTGGAAGAAGGAAACTGAGGCCCAGAAAGAGGTAGTGACTTTGCAGAGTTCCACAGGGTGACGGTAGCAAAACAAGGGCTAGAACCCAGGCGTGCCGATTCCCACCCTGTACTTTCCCGCAGCACAGACAGGCGCTGAGTCTGGGCACCACGTTGGTGATGAGTAAGACACGCACGCGTCTCTGCCCCTGGGGGCTTATGGTCTAGTTGGGAAGACCTCCTGCTGCCGTAGAGTCCCTAGAACTGGCTGGGGATCAAGGTTATCTTTGGGGAGTTTGTGCGTCTTTCTAGCAATTTATGGAGCAATAATTATGGGCCACTGTGTATTTTCAGTGGCTACCTTCCCTTCTCCCTTAATTTTCATTCAGGGTTCATCAAAATAGTCCAGGGACTGATTCTCTGGACTTAGTTTTGAATCCTGATTCTAACCTGGTTCTAATTCCCATAACTGCAGTGTGGTCAATTCACATAACTTCTCTGAGTCTGAGTTTCCTATCTGTAAAATGGAGATATAGTACCTACCTCATAGGGGCCATGTGAGAATTAAACGAGAGAGTGTGTAAACACCATCTTTCCCAATAAACCATAACTACTATTATCATTATTATTATCACAGAAGGCTAAACAAGCGGCAGTGGAAAGAGTGACGGGCAATAGAAATCTATTTCCTTTTCAATTTCATACACGGGCGTTGTTCCTAAGAGGCAGTGAGGTGTGTTCTGGGGCTGGGGTGCAAATGCCGGGATCAGGCCCTGGCCCCCTCGCAGACTGCTGGTGGAGGCAGCGCATGGGTTGTGACAGGCTCCTAGGGAGTGCACCCAGGGCCAGCCTGACGGCAGGGAAGGTTTGATCTGAACTTCTCACGATATATTTCCCAGCACGGTCCCTACAACCAAGGTATGGTCTCTACCCAAGCCCCAAACCTACCTGGATGCAGAAAAGGGCTCTGTGGTGGCCGAGGAGAAACCAACAGCCCGAGTCAGCACTAGCAGCCCCTAAGGCTGAGCTGGGGAGATGAGGTCCCCACCCCCTCCCCGCTTTCCCCTCCAAACACCAGTCTCTGAGCCAGGAGGACAGGAGGCACCTTTGAGACAAATCTTTCCCTTGACCCCTCTTCCTGGAGAGGAGAGCATCCCTTCTGTACCTGAGCCCCTTCCCTCCCAGCCACGCTTACGGTGCTGTGGCCCACTTGCCCACGGTGACCACAGTGTGACCCTGGTCCTGGAATGTCCAGCACAATAGGAGTGGCAGAAGGAGCCCTTTGCCTCTGTCAGCAGAGGCTGATTGGTTACAAGGTGCCCTACAAACACACGGTCAGCAGAATCAGCTGTTTTCAGCGTCGCCCCTCCCGCCTTTACAATCACACGCCAGCATGCAGCCCCGGGTTGTCATGGCTTTGTCTTCCTCATGCATGCTTAATTGACAATTAAGTTGAGTCTTTGAACCAGCCTGGCTGCCTCTGATGGGGCTTCATCTTTCCAGTGAGTGTCACAGGGGCACCCTTTGTTTGCTCTTCTTGGGGGCCTGGAGTTACTGTAGCAGGCTGCGGGCAGCCATTTATCTTCAGCCGGGAAGGGCTTTATCTGCACTCCCCATCCCAGCTCTTGCCAGCAGGAGCTGTCCCTGGTTATAGGCCCTGTGACAGCCTATTCTGAGGCCATTGAGCAGGCCCGGAGTGATGGCCCTGACCTCCATTCTGGAGCGGAATCAAGAGAAAGGCCCCCCAAAGGTCAGAGAGCAGGGCTGTGGCCAGGAAGCAGACTGGTTGGAGACTGGTGCCTGTATTGATCAGTCCGAGGAGGAGGAAGTTGGCATGGGATGGAAGCTGGGCTAGCCTTGGCCCAAGCCCTGGGATCGGCTGCACGATCTGCGGTGGCCTTGCGTACTGTCCCCTTCGCTCCAGTCTGTGGCAAACTCGCCTGGTCGCCTCCAGCAAACTCACCTGGCCGCCTTGCGACAGCAAGAGAGGGGCAGAGGTCTTCATCAGCCATCATTCACCCCACACCTAATGTCCTCCCTCTTGTATCATCTTTCGAGAAGGAGATAGAGGCTCATTCTCCTAGTAAGACAGTGAGGCCCAGAGGCAAGAACAAGACCTACCAGGATAACCTTTGGATGTCCTGAGCCACGCAGCCTCTTTACCCAAGAAGAGGAGACGTTTATTTCTGTGGCTGCTTTCTCCTCACTCCCTTCAAATTCTACTGCTGCCTCTCCAAGCCCAGGAGCTGTGATTGCCCCCATGGTCAGATCAGAGCTTGAGGACCTGAGAATCCAGCCTCCTGCCTCCCCCCGAACCCCTCTTACATCTCCTCCTAACTTGCCTGCAGAAATCTAACCCTGGGTCTTAGACAAACCAGACTCTGGGCCAGGATATCATGTGGTCGCTGTGGTTTTCCTTGACACTGAAATCTGCAGAACCCAAGGAAATCTCAAAAGTGCCCAGTGGCGGGGTCGTGAGTCAATCTGAATAATGAGAACAGCTAGTGCTGATCGAGCGCTTCCTGGGTACCAGGCCCTGGGCTGAGTGCATGCATCATCTTATTTAATCCTCACAACTTTGTAGGGTAGACACCATCCATAACCTTACCCCTTATTTTACAATCAAGGAAGGTGAGATATTTCGTATGTCAGTAATTGGCCCAAGTTCATATACTTTGTAAGTGGCAGAGACAGGTTTTGAGCTGTTACACACTGACTTTCACTTTGCTTTATGCAGATGCCAAGGACTTTCAGGCATGGAAATCAACACACACACACACACACACACACACACACTCCTCCCACAGTTCCTTCTTCTCCTATATTCTTACTGTTCCCCTCTGAATGACAAAGGGGCTTTGTGAGGTGGCTTAAGGGTGGGGTCTCCCAGTCTGGCTAGTTTGCTGCTTCCACCTCCCTCTCAGCCTCCCCCCACCCCGCCACCAACTGTTGCCCCTGACCAAGGTGGATTCTGTGCCCTGCCCAGGGAAGAAATCAAAGCCCCCTCTTTCACAACCCCATCCCCATCTGGGTGGGGATTTGAACTGCCCTTGTAGTCGGCACCGTCTGGGGCACTAAATGCCTTAACAACTTAATGGGGCTTCTGAGACAGTGCAGGCACCTCAGCTCACCTCTGGAGCCCCGCCCACTCCCTGGGCAGCAGACGAGTGGAGGGGGTTTATGAGGGCAGTTGTAAAAATATTCATCTCCGCAGCAAAGACCCCCACAGTAAATAAGCCCCATTGTCCCTAAGTAGTAGGTTCTTTGAGTTCAGAAGAGAAACAGATCCTGCCTTGAGTCATCTGCTATTGTAGAAAACACATTTATACTGATGTGGAGTTCCGTGGCGGCCACGGCTCCAATGTTCTCCTTGTAGGGACTTTATCTGACTGCCATTTTATCTGTTGAATTCGAAGGTCATTTTATCTTGCGGGTACCACCCCCCGGCTGCCACTAGATTGGGCAAGACAATCAGGATACTAATGAGCTTAAGAGGCCCAGCCTTCAGAGCATTCTGCTGGCAGCCTCCCCCTGATAGCGGACCAACCCTGGTCTGCATACAAAGAACCCCGGCTGCCCGGGCTGGTGGGACTCCAGCCTCCTCACAAAGGGGCCAAGGAGATACCGGTGTTCTATCACTGAAGGCAGCCCTACCTGCGTGCCTAATCCCCCTGAAGGACCCTTAGAGAATTCAAGGACTCCTTGATGCCTCCTGTCCGATCCGAGGAGGAAGGAAGCTGCCCGCAAGCACATTGCCCCAGCCCGCAAGTTATGGGAGAAGTGTCCTTGGAGTCCTGTTTGTTGAAGGTTTGATGGAAACTGACAAGAACTGGGAGAGAATTAAGCAGAGGGAGAGAGGCAGAGAGCTATGCAAGGGTCTATGAAGCTAACTGCTGGCCGGGAAGCCACAAGATCAAACACAAACGGGGAGAGGGGAAAAAAATATGTATATATGAAACATAAAAATAAATATATATGAAACATATATATATATGAAACCTAGCCCCAAAATAAAGTCAAATACATTCAATCCTGGTTATCATCCTAGCTGTGCATAAGAACTGTAGTACAGGGGATGGCAAACTTTCTGTAAAGAGCTAGATAGTGACTATTTTAGGCTTTTCAGGCCATACTGTCTCAGTCGCAGCTACTCAGCTCTGCCTTTGGAGAACACACCAGCCATGGACCGTATGTGAACGAATGCACATGGCTGTCTTCTAGTAAACTTCATTGATGGGGATTGAAATTTGAATTTCCTATGATTTTTGCATATCACAAAATATTCTTTTTTTATTTTTAAAAACTATTTAAAAATGTGAAAACCATTCTGAGCTCATGGGTCATACAAAAACAGGCTGCTTGGCCTGCAGATCACAGTTTGCTGACCCGTGCTCTAGGACAACGGTTCCTAAATCTCGCCACATCTTAGAATCAACTGGGAGACTTCCAAAAATCCCAGTGCCTGGGCTGTACCATAGATGCCTGACCGTCAACAATACCGACATTTAATATATGCTAAAGATACTCTGGAGAAATGCTGTTATAAATCCAGGTGGGCGTAGCGACAAAGTCATGGGTATGGAGGTCGACATGAATCCCAACCTCAACTTGGCCACTGATCAGCTGTGTGACTCTGGACTCTGAGCCTCAGTTTCTCAGTGCATAAAATGGAGACACCTGCTCATGCAGATGTGGGAAGGATTAAATGAGATAACATATGCAAAACACCCCAGATGTAGCAGGCTCTCATAAATGGTACCTATTACCATACCTTGCGGAGCCCAGTGGTTTGGGTTTCTTTTTCCTCTTTCCCTCTGTTCCTCTTATAGGTTTATTTCAACCTCAATTTTGAGACAATTTGAGTAGGTCTACTAGATACTCATCTTGGTGTTTGCAGTAGACTCAGGCTGGCTTCTTGTAGTAACTGAGTCTCAGGCTCTCATGCTTCCAGGAAGGACGGCTCTGTGACATCCAGAAGGCATTTACAAGTGCCATGTCCAGCGCCATAGGCTTTCAGTGCAAAGACACTAAACAGTGAGAGAAAGCTGGGAGGAACCGTGGATGGTGGAGGGGATGGCAGGTCATGACCGTATAGCAAGGTCAGGTATGTAAGATGACCCTGAATTTCCTGTACCTAATAAGGCATTTCTCTCCTTTAATGAAAGGAGGTGTGAGTACCCCTGCTCGTCGGTAGTTAGCCCTGGGAACCTGCCACTTAGAGAGGGTGTGGTACTTTCCTGGTGGAGGCCAAATCTGAGAAGCTTCATGACCTTTGTTCTTGGAAGGAAGCTCCCCCAAACTTCACGCAAAAGAGCAGTAAGAAGGGGTGGGGTAGACACGATTCCCGCAGTGAACGCAGGAAACCTCAGATGCTCCTGAGGGCTGATTTTCTGGAAGCGACATTCCTGTACCTGAGAGCAGGCATCTGCTTAAGATACCTCCCCAGTACCCTCTGCTCTGGCTTCAGCAGCCCCGTCCAAAGCACACCTGTGTGAGTTCAGCCACGGAGGAGCTGACCAGCGAGGCTCAGTCTCTCTAGTGCTCTCAGGAAGTCAAGACATTTCTCAGGACGTGACCACTGCGTGTCCCTCCCAAGCTGGAGACACACCATGCATGCCGATGACTTTCCCAAGGGAAATCCACATCCCCCAGGCGAGCTGGTCGCAGGCAGTCCACTGCCAGGACCGCACTCAGATGCGTGTGTCTGGGTAGCAAGGTGTGGCACCCCAGACAGGCTTGGGCCTGAATTGTGGTTCTGTCCCCGTCTGGCAGTGCGGCCTCAAACAAGTTACTTAGCCTCTTTGAGCCTCAGTTTCTTCATCCATAAAGTAGGGATCGCAATACCTATCTCCTTCAGACTACGGAGGGGCTTAAAGGTGATAAAGTGCGCCCAGTGCCCCACACAGTGCCTGACCCAGAAGGGGTTATTAGGTTGACTCAGGGCGTCCAGAGAGAGGAAGAGCTTTGGTTCTCCCTGGGTTCTTGACCGGGCTGTGGTTTGCAGTTTCACCCTGGAAGAGTTACCCTTTTTATGAACCCTGCTTTTCATTTGAGACATCAGGAACAGTGAAACCCAAGTATTGACAAGATCTGCGGTTCTCAGGTCTCCTCCCCAGGCCACATGTAAGGCATCTGGGGAGTTTATTAAAAGTACCCATGTCTCCCCCATCCACACCTTTTAGAATCAGGATTTGGAACAAGGGGTCAGGCGTGGGAAGTTTCAACAAACTCCCTAAGAGATGTGGATATACAATCAGGGCTGGACATCATAGGCTAGATGAGAGAAGGCTAGAGTCTCAAGGGGTTGGCGACAGTCGTGAGGGTCCCCTGCTGAAGTAGAAGAGATGAGGCAGCTGGGCTGAGGGCCCCAGACTCGGATCCAGGAGCCCTGAGGCACTGAGGGGCAGGGGTGACCTTGGGCAAATCACGTAATTTCTCCGGGAGTCTGGCAAATGGGACCTTTCAGCTCTGGCCTTTCAGCCCTGACAGGTTATTATTTGGACGCTGGGGCCCAGGGCTCTGCTGTTTGAAGTAGCAGAGGGAGCTTTGCCATTGTGACACTTTATTGTGAAGCTCATCATCTGTCTCTCTCCCTCCTGGTCTCCCTCACTCCCTCACTTCTTCCCCATTTCAGGAACTGTGTGCCTTCCACCTTTATTAGGGACCATTAGAGCTTTACAGCACCAGCAGATTGGGTGGGGCCAGTCACAATAAACAGATTTAAAATGGGTGTAAACGAGGCACCTATAACTGCTGGAGGTTAACACTTTCAGGGCCTTTGAGTGGCAGCCTGACTGCCCAGGCCTGCCCACCACAGGGTGCCTCTCTCCAGTCGGCACCTGTTGGATCAGGCTGGCAACGAAGTCCAGTGAGTCCTTGCTCAGCAAGGATGGGAAACCTCTGAACAGCATCTCCCATTTGGAGAACATCAGTTTGCATGGTGAGCACAAAATTGGTGCTTAATGTATCTCAAGGTGTCTTACGGATGGAAACAGAAATGAGCCTTCTCCTCCGTCGTCTTGAGAATCCCACTGCCAGGTAGAGCATAGGGTTTGCATCCCTACCTGTCAAAGACAGAGAAAAAAAACCAAGAAAGTCTTATTCTCACCATGAAAAAGGTAGTCCCTGAAGTCTCTACAAATCCAGCTCCCTATGACTTTTTTTTTTTGGCTTTTTTCACCACTGAGTCTCTAGCCCAAAGCCCTGTACCTGGCACGTGGTAGACCTTTCATACATTTGTGGAATGACAGCCTCTCTTGTAGAGGGCTTCCTGTCCAAAAGCTTCATGCATAAATCCCCTGCTTTATAAGTGTGTTATTCACTTTCAAGCTGAGCATGGAATTCGTTTCGTTCGACACAACGTATGTACATATTATTACGTAAAGCATATTCTCCCCTTTGTAGAACCAAGTCATTCAGTTCCACCTCCATGAATACTGCTTAACTAAAGTATACAGTTCACCAAAAGATCCCTCAACGTTAAATGCTACCAGGAGGTTTTCAAGGAACATGTTATTATTTTTTCTCCCTTGTGTTCTGCTCATTTAGCTTCTCCTTGTTTAGTGTATTAGCTGAGTTTAGATGACTCGTTCCGTTCAGTTCTACTAGATTACTTCCTTTTGTAGAAAAAGTTTTTATTGGGGTATGGTTGATTTACGATGTTGTGTTAGTTTCAGGTGTACAGCAAAGTGAATCAGTTATACATACACATAGATCCACTCTTTTTAGATTCTTTTCCTGTATAGGCCATTATGGAGTATTGAGTAGAGTTCCCTGTGCTATACAGTAGGTCCTTATTAGTTATCTATTCTATATAGTACTGTGTATATGTCAATCCCAATCTCCCAATTTATCCCTCCTCTCCCTCCCTTACCCCCTGGTGACCATAAGTTTGTTTTCTACATAAGTTTTGTTTCTTATCTGTTTTGTAGATAAGTTCATTTGTACCCTTTTTTTACATTCCACACCTAAGTGATATCATATGATATTTGTCCTTCTCTGTCTGACTTACTTCACTCTAGATTACTTCCTTTTATAATCTCTTACCAGCATCCCTTGGGCAAGCAAAGAGCAAGAATTACTCTTCCTGAGTTTCTATTGAGCAACTGAGAACTAGAAAAGGGATTGGACTTATTGCAAATCAGTCATTTGGAGAAACGGGAAGGAAACTCCCCAGCTCTGGGCTGCCACCAGGTCTCTGGGGGGACCCCTAAGCACGTTACTGGTGCTCCTGGTCAATGGAAGCCAGTGGTCATCCACCTTCCAAGGTATCAGTGCCCAACACCTGCTGCTCCCTGCGACCGGCATCCCTGAGCCTGCCGGGTGATCAGTGGCTGTCTGTCATGCTGATGGTGATGATGATGATGATAATGATGCTGGAGCTGCCCTCCACGACGGTGCTGAAGGGGCTGAGGTGTGGCCAGGCAAGCGCCCGTAATGAGCTCTGACACTTGCCGGGCCTTCAAGGATCTTCTCCCCGGGTACCACTTCCCAGTAGGGTCCTGCTGATGAATAGGTCGCAGTGGAAAACCTCTCTCTTCTAAGGCAATTTTATTAGCCCTTCAGTCACAATACAGATGTCTGTTTATGGGACCTCACTTTTATGTGGACACCCAGTGGCTCAGTCTGCTGATGACTTTATGGCCTTCCCCGTTCCCCAGACCCACTAGGAGCATCGTCATTCTCCTCGTCAGCCAGGCCTGGGGGCCTTTGTTGCAGCCGCATTCCCCCTGCCTGCAAAGGCAGCCCCTCAGAAAAGACACCCCAGGAGCCAGACGGTGGCAGGGCTGTGTCTGCCTGCGCAGACTTTCAGCCTAACGATGTCCATCATTAACCCTTCTTAGTTTTACCCTAGATTCCTTTGGAGAAAGGCCTTTGAGTTACTCAGGTTGCCACAGTAAATCCCCAGTAATTGATCCTACTGACCCCCAAATAAACCCAAGGGGCCTAAAACTGGGTTCTGACACGGCAAGTCTAAATTTGGGGCTCCCACCAGCAGCCCAAACCCTTTAGAAATGGTCAGCCCATCAGGACCCTAGGTAACAGGTATGTTCTTAGGCCTCAAGAAGTAGGGAATGGGTAGGTCCTTGCAGGCATCCCACTGGCCCTTTGCACTCTGGATAAAGCACTGTCCAAGGTGTCCGGTGTGGAAAGGAAGAGCTGCGACGTCATACTTACTCCTCAGCACCTCCACCTCGTACCTTCCAACATGAAGTTGCTGAAATGCATCCATGCTATCTCTTCATTTTGATTAGATGTTAATCTCTCTTTCCCCTCTCTCCTTCTCTGCTACTCCTCCTTAAAAATACCTGCCTCTCGTCAACCTCAGAAAACCCGGGAGATCAGCGAATAAATTATACCATTTATAATTGCTCAGTCAGAGTTGAAGTGCAGTCAGAGTTGAAGTGCAGGCCATTCATTCATTCATTCATCACATGCTCTTATCGAGGGGGCAGAGCATAGTCTGTACAAGGTGCTGAGGAAGGAGATCATGGAGAAGACAGATGAGGTCCTGCCCTCACTGGGCTTACATTCCAGTGAGAGATGCCGCCAAGAAAACAAATGAAATCATTTCAAACTATTAGTGCATCACGATGGGAGGCTCAGGATATGTGGAGTCAATGTGGGGCTATCGGGGAAGAGCGAGAGGGGCCAGCTTCGGGATACTACTGCTTCGCTGGGAGACCCTTAGCAAGAGATGGTGGAAATGACTTCTTCCTCTCTGAACCTCAGTGTTCCACTCTGTCAAATGGGCATCTGGGACACACTGAGAAGCAGACTGTGTAAAACACTTACAGAGGTGAGGCCCTCTCAGGTACTCGAGGGTTGGCTGGGTTTCTTTCACGTGTAGCAGCATCTCCCGGATGAAGTGTTCATTGCAAACCCTCTCTTGTTTGCCTGCAGAAACCAACTCTCTGCTAAGGAGCAGGCGTGGTAGCCGAGATGGGCTTAGCGGGAAGGACAGGCAGCCCTTTCTACCTCCCCACGTGTGCCATTTTTTCAGGTGCACATTCATTTCTGTTCTCAGCCGAGATGCTTTTGATGGAAGCCTTTGTCTTTTCTTGGTTACATTTGCTTTGATTTTTATAAGAAAACCAGTTTGTGGGCTTCCCTCAAGTATCACTCAACTTTTACTCCTTGAGTTCAAGAGTGTTTACCGTCCCCGCAGGCCTGTCTGTGTTTCTCCTCTTATGAATTGGGCTCCTAACTAAGCCACCTCGGGTAGAAAGGGATCTGGAATTGAAACCAGCCCCATGTTTAAACTGCTTTCATCTTGCTTCAGATTTTTCCTCCCAGACTTTCAGATTTTTAATCTCCTCAACTCTTGGCAAACATTCATCTTTATCCTCAGAGAGAAGGAAATATTAATAAGAACCGGCAATAGTCCTGCGTGACCAATGAGGAAACTGAGGCAGCAGTGCCAGCTTATTTGAAAGCTTTCATTTTTGGAGTTCCCAGTTTCACGCTGGGGGAATTGTTCACATTCTTTTATCCTAAAAGTTCACTAGACTGAATCACATGTGTCTCTGCCTCTCTCCTCAAGAAAGTGACTCGTTTTGGGGAAAAGGGGGAGTGGGTTTATAAGGATGCAGTGCTGGACCCATCAAGACTGGCCTCATTCCTCCTGGTGCCCCTACCCCCAAACCTCTGTTTTGGCTTCATAAGAAAGACAGCTCTGTCTACTTATAATTGATGGACACGGTTGTTTCCTTTTTGGAAGAGCTTTCTCCTCTGCGCTCTCCCTCCTGCCTGATTTTAAATTCCCAGTTTCCAGACCCAACAGTGCTGGGCTGCACTCTGCGTGAGGTTAGGAACACAGGGGAAGAATGTGTGTGACAGAGCCCTGGCCGGTTGAGTAATGTTTACTCTGTTGGTGGCTGGGACGCTCACTCGAGCTGGCAGCGGTCCACCAGCCAGAGGAACATTCCTGCATTATCAGGGATGGGAGATTGGCTTTGAAATGTCAAGAGTGAAAGGCAGCCCACCAGATTCTGGGTGCAGCTCACAGACCCCAGTGAAAGGGACCCCCAGGCTTCAGGCTCAAAGGCCACGTGAGGTCAAGCTGAGCCTCCCACTGCCCAGGAGACCCCCACCTCCCTCTTTGCTTCTTTCTAAAAGAGCGATTCTGGTCATGCTTTCTGGGCTGACGCTGCTGTTCTGTTTGCCCAGCATTTTCTTTCTCAGGAGAACCCAGTGCTTCTCTAACCTTATTTTATTCATTCATTATTCTGGCTTCCCAGGAAGGGAGATCTGTATGCCCATTTTACAGATAAAAATGCCAAGGCCCAGAAGTTGACTGGCCCAGAATCATCAGAGAGTCAAAGCAGAGAGATGAGAGAGTATGAATTTAAAGTGGCTGGACACTGGTGCCCAGTTGATTTCTGGAGTTGTGGAATTGGGGTCTCAGCTGGTTGTTGTTTTTTTTTTTAGCCACACCACATGGCTTGCGGGATCTTAGCTCACCAACCAGGGATTGAACCCGGGCCACGGCAGTGAAAGCGCCGAGTCCTAACCACTGGACCGCCAGGGAACTCCCTCAGCTGGTTTTTTTAAACCATTTTTTAAAATTGAAGTGTAGTTAATTTACAATGTTGTGTTAGTTTCAGATGTACAGCAAAGTGATTCGGTTATACATATATATTCTTTTTCAGATTCTTTTCCCTTATAAGTTATTACAAAATATTGAGTATAGTTCCCTGTGCTATACAATAGGTCCTTGTTGTTTATCTCTTTTATATATAGTAGTGTGTATTTTTTAAAAAATATTTATTTATTTATTTGGCTGCACCGGGTCTCAGATGCGGCACATGGGATCTTCATTGCTTCGTGCGGGATCTTTAGTTGCGGCACGCGAACTCTTAGTTGCGGCATGTGGGATCTAGTTCCCTGACCAGGGATCCAACCCGGGCCCCCTGCATTGGAAATGTGGAGTCTTAGCCACTGGACCACCAGGGAAGTCCCATAATAGTGTGTATATGTTAATCCCAAACTCCTAAACTGATTTTTGAAGCTCGTAGAGAGCCGGATTAGATATCCAGGGCTCTATGGGGTAGTCCAAGTCCCTGAAGCACAGGTTTGTTTATGAAAAGTTTCTGTAGTTAATTACACCCTGGACAGCTCCTCTCTGGGATCCTCCTGGGAGGCAGTTGCTTCCACCTTTGAACACAGGGGCACAGTCAGTCCTATAGAACCCAACATACCCATCATAAAAACCACCGTGCTTTGCAAGGTCACACAATAAAAACCACAGGGCTTATGGGAAAAAAATGGGGTTAAGGGCACAATACTCAAAAGCTTTGTCGTTGACACCTTTTAAAAAAGATAAGAATCTAATAAAAACATTAGCAGAGTTTTACACCTGTTAAATGCCTAAGAAATACATAAACACTGTACAACAATAAATATGGCTCTTTACCTTGAAAAAGGCCTAAAGTTTGCCCATTGAAGTGAGCATCGGAAGGGCTGCAGCTGGTGAGTTATTGTGAGGTGGGGGACGGATGTGGCTTACAGTACATGCAGTGAACTAATGGTAGCTGGTAGATGTTTGAAGAGTGTGAGAGAGAGAGAGAGAGAGAGAGAGAGAGTGTGTGTGTGTGTGTGTGTGTGTGTGTGTGTGCATTTAGTGTATTCCTATGTGAATGGATAAACAAGTTCCTACTGTATAGCACAGGGAACTATATTCAATATCCTGGGATAAACCGTAATGGAAAAGAATATAAAGAAGAATGTATATATGTGTATAAATGAACCACTTTGCTGTACAGCAGAAACTAACACAATGCTGTAAATCAACTATACTTCAATTTTTTAAAAAACAAACAAACAAAAAAGCAATTGTAGTTATTCCTATGTGGCTCCATTCAGCTGGGTGCAGATTTCTGAATCCCTCAAATATGAAATTCATGTTGTACTCAAGTTATTCCCTAATATATCAATAGAATTGGAACCAATCCACACTGTTAATACCAATATGACCGCAGAACTGACTGTATTTTCTCCTTCTGCCAGAAGGGATGCTCCCTTGTTCTCTGGGGCAAGGATCCTCAAAGCACCTGAGGGCTTATTCCCTCATTCAATGAATATTCACACATCAGCCGCTCTGCTAGGCTCTGAGGATGTGCTAATGAGTAAAAAGCCATCTCTTTAAGAGGGAGAGAGAAGGAAACATATCCTCAGGGCATTTTAGTGCAGGGTGACCAGCTCCTGCTGTAAGAGTCTCTACTGTATGTTAAATACAAAGGATGGAACAGATAACTACCAGGATGAATCAAGGAGAGCTTCACAGAAGAGGTGACATTTAGCCCTTTTAAATGATGGGACATGGAGAAGAAGGGAAGAGCTCTCCAGGCACAGGGAACAGCATAAGCAAAGGCACAGAGGCAGGAGATGGCAGGGTCTGGCTGAGGAGTGGCAGGGCTCTGACATGGCTGTATGGGATGTGGTGACAGATGATACCAATAAGGCAGACTGGAGTCACAACAGCCCAATTCTGCCATTGAGGTGTTGGGGCTTTTCCAGAAGGCAGTGAGGAGCAGCGTTAGGTTTCCAAAGAGTGCCGTGACATGGTGCAATTTTGTTCTAGAAAGAAATCCCAGCCTGCAGTAGTGTGAAGAGTGCCCTGGATTGGGTGCTGGTACAGGAGGGCAGCGTATGGAGAGGCCGGCTTCTGGAACCGTAAGCTTCCTTCATGTTTTGTCACTTCTGACCAGTCATGTTGGATAGAAACCAAATGATTTGTCTCTGTCCCACATGCTGTCAGGAGTTCGGAAATGGCATCATCACCCACGGTGCTGAGGCCTGGGAACAGGTGAGAGTAGACATCTCCTCTCCAAGGCCTCAGGGCTGTCTCTAGATTCCAGCTAAGATGCCTTTGCTGCTGGACATACTTGCTGTGGTTCTTAGGGCTGCTGATAGGATGTGGCCAATGAGTGACTTGAGCCAGGAAGTGAGTGGAAAGTACATGACCACCTTCTGGCTTTGTCATTTCTCCTGCGGGACCTCTGTGGCTATTAGCCTGGCATCTTCGGTCAGTCACTATTAAACCAGAGCCCTTGTCGTATGTTCATTTTCAGAGCCTGCGATGGTGAAGGGAGAAGGGAAGATGCCATTCCACTTCTTACAGGCTCCCTGCCACAATGCCTGGCACAGGATAGGTGCTCAATGACGTTTTGTGAACTCAGCCTTCCTAAAAATGTCTTTTAAACAAAGACAATCCCCAAATAGGAGGAACAGATGTGTCTCGAGTAACTGTTGTGTGCCAAGCGTGGCCTGGGTAATTTCACGCCCATAACTCATCCAATGACCAAAGGGATGGAAATCATTAACAATAAAGAAACTGAAGCTCAGGGAGGTTAAGTAATTCCCCCAAGGTCACACAGCTATTATGTGGTAGAGCCAGGATTTAAACCCATGTCACCTGGCACCAGAGCTTATTCTACTTTGGTTCTCCTTTCAAGCGCTCTTCTGAGTTTGTGAAATACACAAGGACCTGGCCTCTCCTTCCTCTAAGGAGAACACCGATTTCTGGTCTCGTAGGCAGAGATCTTGTGATACACCCTCCACCTCCGCACCCCCTTTTAAGGCGGCTGGCTGATTACAGCCACCCTCTCAGGAGCCTGAGTGATTGCCAAATTCCTGGTGAGAGGAGTGTCAGTGGGAAAAGTTACAGGTGCACCTGGAGCGGATGAGCAGCCTCGTGCCCAGCTCTCACCGCACTCTGTTGAGAGTAGTGTGGTGATGATAGCCCCCTCCCCACAGTAGGCACTCCTCTGGCTGAGAGATGAGGGAGCTAGAGCTCACCCAATACACTGATGGCAGAACTGAGTTCAAAACAGGGCTCCCTTAATCCCCAGCCAGACGCTATCTCTCAACCAGAGGTCCTTAAAGGGAGGTGCAGAGGTCTAGGCCCATCTGTCTTTGAGGAGAGCAGCTCCATCATTATATTTCTCATATAATGAAGTTCCGCTGGGGGAGCGGAGAAAACAAGGTTTACAAAGCACAGCAGCCTTGGGCTATGCTGCCGGGATTCTAACAAATGGCTCTTGCCTCCCTCCTGCCAGGCTCCCTTGTGAAGAAGGCTTTTG
This sequence comes from Grampus griseus, assembly GCF_964374135.1. NCBI lineage: Eukaryota > Metazoa > Chordata > Mammalia > Artiodactyla > Delphinidae > Grampus > Grampus griseus. Next base: position 25,908,470 of record NC_139014.1, read on the forward strand.
TTTCCTGCGGATATCTTTGGTTAATTATTTTTAAATAAATAATTATGTAGCCTGGGATAGGGGAGAAGTCTCCCCACGACCCATATTCGATCACCAGAGGACTGGCCCTCTTCCTTCAGCCAAATTAAATAGGCGAAAACGAGCGTCTGTTTGACTTGAGACTGAATCAATGATGGGGACAAGCTGGGAGGTGAAAACACACCTGACTCCCAGCGTTATCACTGCTCTCTCAGGAGCAGAGCATCTTGGGGAGGTAAATAGCTGGTCAGGGAGTCAGAGGAAGCCGGAGAAAAACAGGGTGAAGTCCAGTTTCTCCAAAAGGAAAGAACAAGAGGGCCAGGGGCCAGTTGCTTCCAGGACAAAGCATCAGTGGTTGCAGCAGAGTTGGATTCTTTGGAAATGATTCTCCGTGGAAAGGTAATTCCATTCAGTAGTTAGAACCTACTGTTCATTGTCCAGAATTCTAGAGTCTTAGGGCAAATATCTTGGGCTCCATCCCTACACCAGCTCCCTTCCTGCAGCATCGCTAGCTAGCCGTGTTTGCCGTTTATCTGGCATTCTGCTGAGAGCTTTATAGATGTTATCTCTAATCCAAACTAGCCCTATTAAGGAAGCGTCCTCTTCACTTTATGAGAGGAAACAGCCACAGAGGGAGAGAGTGATTTTTCCCAAGATCACGCATCTGTTAAGAGCAAAGTCAGGATTGGAACCCGAGTTTGTCCAGCTCCAGAGCACACAATCTTCCCGTTAGCCCTCCTTGTTAGAAAATCCTTCGTTTAATTGATCTGAAATCTGTCTCCTCCTTTTCTACTGGACCCAGCTGCCTTCTGAGCTCACAAGTTCCAGATCTCTCTTCTCCTAAATAAGTATCTTGCTGGGAACCCGGTGGCAAATATGAGTGGAGAAAAAGGACCTAATTTAACCCAACGGGATGGAGTAGAGGGTGGTAAAGAGGAGACCTAGGGGCTACAGGTAGGTGCAGAGGAAGTCAGACAGGACTGGGCAGGCAGTGTGGGCTTGGAGACGTGGAAGTCTTTCTTCCTCTTAGCTTCATGGTTCCTGTTCACCACCACCACCAAAATAGAGTGCTCCAGACCTATCACTACCAAACTCCAGTGCCGGCCGTCTGCCAACACCCCCACCCCCAGCAGCCCCTTGAATCAAAAGATGGGGAAACAACCAATAGAAGAAGCCCACAGAGCATGCATCAAGCCACTTCGTAGTCAAACAAGTTGCTCCTGAAGGTTAGAACCCTGCCCTAGCGTTTGTTTGTTTTCTCCCCAGCCCTCTTAAGCTCTAGGTCACATCAGCCTTGGGGAACGTCCTTTGCACAATTCAAGGAAAACCAGCTTGGATCTCCTCTTGGCAAGCTTTGTCTTCGTGAATAAGAGGCTGCTGGTTAGGGCAGCTTGCCTGGCTCCCGGGGGTGCGGAGGGGGACTTCTGCAGGCTCCTCGAGCAGGTGGGGCTCCAGGTGGGGCAGGAGGCAGGGCAGGGGGCAAGCGGACCGACAGAACTCGGATACTTGATACAGTGATGTTTGATCCTGGGGAACTGGGCAAAAGGGAAAACGAAGGAGAAGTTGGTCCTCCTCTCCAAATAATTCCATGCCTAAGGCATTTGGTCTCCATCCCTTGCAGGTAGGAACAGGGTCCCCCGAACCTTTCTGTCCAATCCAAAGCATAAACCAGAACACTGTCTTTCTCAGCTTTGAGCTGAGGGTGAGATGCCCCAGCTACCCCTGGCTTCGTCTTTGGCTGTTTCACGGGCACATCAAGCAGGACTTGGACTCTGCACACTGGGCCCAGGTTCTCTTCCCCCTTCAGCTCCCTTCAGCCGCCTGGTCTCTGCCCAGCACTGTCCCTTTCCTGAGCACAGACCTGCGCTTTGGTTCCCGAGCGAGAGGGAGGGTCAGAGCAGTGACGTTGCACACATGCTTGGTTCTCCCCTCCCTTGCAGACCAAACTGCAGTGGTTTACTAGGCATCCGCCTCCTGCCTGTGCTTGCTGCCTGCCCCACCTCCTAGCAGACACGCCTTCCCCTGGGCCCTGGAAGTCAGCCAAATGGGACCCCACCAAAGGAATGTGAGTTCCAGAACCGAAGACTCCTAGCTTCAGCCCCATCCTGACCCTGCTCCGCCTGTGTCCCCCTGGCCTCTTGGGCTTGGCCAAAATGGTGGTGCACAGAGTCTGGTGCATTTTGTTGTGGCCCTTATAAGGGTTGCTGGGCCAGTCCCTCTCCGTAAAATCCATCAACTCATGCTTTGAAGCCCTGCTTGGCCAAGTGATGCCAGGGAAACATTTCTAGAAGGCATTTTGAAGAACAAAAGAAATACGCCAGCCAGAAAGAGAAGCCCCTAAATCCTAAACGAACTATGCTGAAGCAACAAGAATCAGAATCCATTCATTTGTTCATTCGTTCGTTCATTCATTTGACAGATATTTATTGAGTGGCTACCGAGGGAATACAGCCATGAACAAAACAAAACAGATAAAAACATCCTGCCCTCATGGAGATTACATTCTAGAATTCAAGCAGAGGCCATGCAACCTCTACCCTAGAGAAAGACAGCGGATAGAAGGCAGCTTTTCTTCCTTGTCATCCACCCTAGAAAGCAAGCGTTCTCGGGTCAGGTGGCACTAATCTTCGCTGTTGGGTCTGCCTTGTTTTGCAGGAGTGCGCTACAGCCAGCAGGGAAACAATGAGGTCACTTCCTCCTCAACAATCAGTCACCATGGCAACAGCGCCATGGTGACTAGCCAGTCTGTTTTACAGCAAGTCTCTCCAGCCAGCCTGGACCCGGGCCACAATCTCCTCTCACCTGATGGTAAAATGGTGAGTACACCTGGGCCATTGTAGCTCTGGAGCTGATAAGATAAGAGGCAAAACAAACACAACTTCTCACAAGGCCTGCCTCAAACAATGAACCATTGTAGCCCCACAGGGGAAAATGGGGGCCGTCCAGAGTTGGAACGGAAAGGTAGAGCCGGTGACCCAGCCTTTGGCGGGTGGAAGAGGTGTTCGGTTTGAACCCAGCCAATAAATCTGACAGAGCCCTGCTCTCGTTTTATTGATTGAATGCCTCATAAAGGAGCAAAGCGGGTGGGACACTGTTTGTTTTGGGGCTGCCAGTGACATTTGAGTTGATAAAACGCTCATTCATCCCCCCCAACCCAGGGCCTCCAAAGCCAGTTTTTTAACCCAGAGAGCACCTCACTTTGAAACAAGCCCCCTCTTCCTCTTCACACCCCCCTGGTCCTGGCAAGGAGGGTAGTTAAGTCAGGATTGAGTGGATGGCGAGAGGTGGGGAAGCTTCTGGCACGGGGGTTTTGAAGGACACTGGACGGCAGTGAAGATCACAGCACAAAATGGCAGGTGGGGTGGGGCGGTGCTTACAGGGTGAGTGGGAAACACCAACTTTGAAGTTACAGTGACCCGGGTTCAAATCCCAGCTCGGCATTTAATAGCTGTGTAGCCTTGGGCAGGTTCTAGCTCTTTCTTTCTCATCTATAAAAAGTAATAACACTAGGGTTGTTGGCAGAACAAAGGTGATAACACGAGAGGCACGGTGTTGGGGACGGTAAATATTCAATGAACGACAATGCGATTGTTGTTAGGTGAATGTCAGTATTATTCTCCCTAAATGAAGTTGTCTATACCCATAACCACAGCCCAGCCCCAGATGTCAGTTGAGCAGCCCCGCCCGGTGAGGAATAGACTAGTTGATGTTGAATTTTCGACGTTCTAATCCTCAAGCAACACAAGTGCAGCAGGGGAGGGCGGCTTCCAAGAGAACGCAGCATGACGACACTAGGAAGGGTAGAACGTGGAAAACTTGATTCTTTGGGTCATGCTCTGTGTTTCACAGGAGGGAGGAGCCGTGGGTTCCTGGCTTCCAAGCTCAAGGTGGAGCCGTATGCCTTCCTTCAAGGTGTCTGACCTAGAGGCGGGGGTGGGGGGGGGGTGGGGGGTGGGGGGTGGCGGGCAGGGAGCCGATGCCATTCTAGACCTTGACGTGTGTGCCGTGTAGGCAACACAGGAATGGTGAGTCACAGGTGACTGAGTCCCCAGCTCCCTGGAGGAAAAAACAAAGTGTAATATCCGAGGGGAGCGCCAGGCCTGGCCAACTCTAGTTTGGGGACTTGAGCTGATCAATCCCTGGTAGTGGTCTCTGCAAAAGGAAACAAAAGATCCTCCTAGGGGAGCCCTTTTGCAGCCCCCTTGCCCACCTCTCATCCCTTAAGCTTCTTCTTTGGCTGCCTTGTGAGACCCAAATAAGTTAAAGGATTGCCCAGACTTCCCTGGAGGAGGGGGGCGGGGCTTGCGGGAGAGATCTTGACTTCCCAGCGGAGGAAACAGGTCTCCTCTCCTATTGCTTGAAGGTCCTTGGGGTTTCCCTGTGAACCCTCCCGCCCTTCCTCGTAACAAGCAAACTGCCTCACCCAGGCCGGGGCGCTCCAAAGGCAGCCGCAGGAGACGCTTTTTTCTTCCTCTTCTGCTCGGCAGCGCCCTAATGAGCAGTATGTTATTGGATTGATGATTGACCAAGACAGCACACCTCAACGTTAGCAAACACCTGGAAGCTTGTTTGCAGGGACCAGCTTTTCTCTAGTTTCCAACACCCTGGCTCATATGTTATGTCACTATCACTGGATGCCCAAATTCAAGAGTCTGTTTTCGGTTAATATATAACAAGCCCATCACAGATCCTGGTCCACCAAAGACAGGAGTGGAGTATGGTTTAAAATAACGCAGCAAGGGAACTAGTGTGTCCACGTCGTGGGTTCTGTTGTTTATCAGCCATAGGATGGACGTTGCTTAACTTCAGTTTCCTCATCTGGAAAATGGGGGATAACAATGCCTGCATCACCAGGGTGGTGTGAGGCTTGCCTATAACTCTGCCGTTGTGGGGATAAGACCCATCCAGGGAATGACAGTCTTCGTGTGCTGACCTGTGGTAGGATGTGCATTTGAAATCTTCCCACAGGGATTGGTTTTGGAAATAATGGTGATCCCTTTGAGCTTTCTTTTGTTCTATTTGGCCCCCACCCCATGCCCAAATGGCATGCGTCCACAAAGAGCTGGCCAGGTTTCAGACTGCAGTCTGTGTCTGTTGAACCTTGTGTTTTAGAAAAGCCCATGCTGGATACTTCCACAGTATCAAAGCAGTAGAGCTTAATAGTGAAAAGCTCAGGCCTGGAGGCAGATCGCCTGCTCTTCATGGCCACTGTACCACTTGGGTACATTTCTTAACTTCTCCAAACTTCCGTCGTCTTGTCTGCAAAGGAGAGTTAATAGTACCAACCTTGTAGATGGTAGGTATGTGAAGCACAAAGCAAAGGACTGCAAAAGGCAGCGTTGATACCATTCAAACTCTCTGGATTATCCTGTGAGGATCATGACAGATATTCTTGGCAGCTCCCTGGCTTCCATCAGTCCTGAAGGCAAATAGAAGAAGATGGTTGCATTTTAGAGTGGGAAGGAGCTTGACCAAGGTGCCCCCCAAAATAGTAAGTGGACGGGACTTAAAGCCCAGCAGCACTGGGTTTGAATCCTGGCTTCCTCGCTTACGAGTCAGGTGACACAGAGCTGCTCTCACAACTCTTCTGAGGCTCACTTTCTTTCTCTTTTTTAAAAAATTTTTATGGAAATATAGTTGATTTACAATGTTGTGTTAGTTTCAGATGTACAGCAAAGTGATTCAGTTATACATATATAAATATATATTTTTTCACATTCTCTTCCATTGTAGGTTATTACAAGACATTGAGAGAGGCTCAGTTTCTTAATCTGTGCCACAGAGCAATAATCATAACGCCTTCCCTATGTGTGCCATTAACTATTGAGAACAATCAGTGAAAGCACTTTACAAGCGCGAAAACCATACACATTTAAATTGTTTTTATCATTAGCACCCACGTTTCTCCTTCACCGTTAAAACCAGACATTGAAATGGCAGAGATTACTGTCACTCCATTGACTTTCTCCAAAGGACTGCATTACTCAGGGCAAGTCTGAAGGCAGGTCACTGACTTTTTTTTTTTTTTTTTTAATGACTCTGACATTTTGAAAAACAAGTCCAGCAAACAAGCTGGTTCTCTCTTGTTTGATGTGGTCAGAATTCCTTCTTGGTCATGTGACCCCTAACTCATGTCTTGATGCTCATTTTAAAAACACAAACAAACCTGTTTGGGTTTTTCTTTCTTTCTTTTTCAAATTCACCTTGGAAGCTATGGGGTTGATCAGAAGGGCAGGCAAGAGAGAGTGTCTTCCCCCCTGGGTGCTGGTGTGAGACCTATAGTCTAAGGAGCTCTGGGTCACAAGGGAAGGAAGAAGGAGAGGGCGACTCAAACATCTGATGTATGTATCCCAACCCTAACCCACCTGTCAGCATTCCTGGTGCCATCAAGAATGTCTGAGTTATTTCAGAGTGAGGAGGGACAGTCCTTTCTTAGTAATACTTCTAAAAATTATTTTAAAACTATAAATAGTAAGCTACTTTATCATGAATAAAAGTTTGTTGTGTGTATGTGTGTGTAAAACTGAAAACTCCTTATAATTAATGGGGAAACATTGGAAGCATTTCTGATAATACAGAATCAAAGTAAGTACATCTATTACCTCTGTTACTGGTTAATACTACTGGGAAAATTCTAACCAATGCAATATGACATGTAGACGTATTAGCACTAGCAAGGAAGAGACCCAATTAGCATTATAGGCCTGTGATGCCGTTATATATACACTTGGGAAAATGAAGAAAATCGATAAGGAAAAGACACTATTAGGAATAAATAGAAGGACTCAGAGTGGCCTTGGACAAAAATACACAAAACTCAGTAGGTTTCTCTTACTAATCTGTCATTAACATATAATGGTGAAACAGAGTAGGGGTACCTGGAGCCAAGCCCCATTTAGTAGCTTTGTCATTACAATAGTAGCTTCCTGCCCAAAAAAAAAAAAAAAAAAATTTTTTTCAATGTATAGATGTATAGTAGAGATTTGGGAAAAGTAGAGAAGCCCAATAATGGCTGATCTCCCCCAGAAAAACCTTAGTAATAATTATCCGGTAAAAGTCCTCTGTAAAATGTAAGAACTTGAATTTTAGAGTCAGACAGACTTGGGTTCGAACACAAGAGTTACCATTTACTAGTTGTCGGATCTCAGGCAATCTGCACAACTACTCTGAGCCTCAGTTTTGTCATCCGTGAAATGGAAATGGCAGAAGTATCTGCCTCGTGGCTCTAGTGAGGTTTGTGAGTTAATGCATGAGCAGTGCTTCCTAGAACCTGTACTCAGTGAAAGCTTCCCTGTGCTCCTGCCTGGGCCCTAATCTGCTACGCTAGGGAATCCCAGGGCATTTCTTCAGCTACTATTTTTAGCAATCACATGTCTTTAGCACCAATAGTATAGAGGGCATAGAGCAGAACAGAGGATACTTTCAACATGAGCCAGAGACAATCACATGATACACATGGGCTGAGGAATCTCTAAGGCAAGCTAGTAATTCAAAGGTAGTCAACAAACAGGCACATGAGGGAAGGGATTATGGTCAATATTACTTACCACTCCATCCTCTGTACCTAGAACGGTGCCTACCCCTCACTTGGTGCTTAATAATTGTTCCTGAATGGATGAATGAATGAATGAACCAGTGAATTAGCCGTGCCGAGGAATTGCTGAGCCACGTCCTTTTGGACACTGCTCTTTGCAACCCTGATTCTACTCATGCTGCTCTTGTTTTTTTCTCTCCAGCAGATCTCAGTCTCAGGAGGAGGTTTGCCCCCGGTCAGCACCTTGACGAATATCCACAGCCTGTCCCACCACAATCCCCAGCAATCTCAAAACCTCATCATGACCCCCCTCTCTGGAGTCATGGCCATTGCACAAAGTAAGCTCTGTTCTTGGTCAGATAACTTGGGGGCAGGGAGAAGCAGCATGGGAAATGAGTCAACCTGATTTTAAAAAAACAAAAACTGAAGAACTAAAGAAGATCCCCTTAAAACTCACCCAACACTTGTAGGTTTGATTCAACTCGTTTCGTTCCTTATTTCTCTCCTCAGCAAGATTTGGATTGTTTAGCCTAAAATAAGAGAAAATTATGGAACGGAGTTGAATCCTGGTCACAGCTCACCAGCTGTGCATTGTGGGTCAAATCATTGAAGCTTTATGAGGGTCAGTCTCCTCATCTGTAAAATGGGTTGGCAATCCAATGACCGTGTGTGTAGACATGCCTGTAAATCGATAAAGCATGAGTATGTATAATACTGTAGCTTATACTTTTGTCTGGTGTTCATTCCTATCCCTAAGTATGTGGTGGGTTTTCCAGGAGGTTGGGTTGTGTTGATGTTTCTTTGTGTTGGCCAAGATGGAGCAAGACATGAGGGGCTTCCTTCTTAAAGGGGAATTTTGTGTGGTCGAACGAGGCCTCCTTGGCCCACGGTGAAAACATACTGAGAAGGGACTCTGCAGGAAAGTGTCACAGCATCTCTGAGCCTTGACAGATTTAAGGAGAAATAGGTTGTGTATGCCCAGGACTGAAGACAGGGAGAGGGGTCAGGTCCTTCCAGCCCCAGCAGCTCGCATCCCACAGACAGTCCATCCCCATCCATCACAGATGGGCCATTTCAGGGCACAGGAAGGCTGACGCGGCTGTGCCAGTGGATGTCTCCCTCAGAGTAATAACGTTGATGTGTATTCAGCATATATCAGCCTTATGGTAACAGCTCAGGCCAAGTCTTCCTTGTGACCCAGGGAAGCATCCCTGAGAAGTCTCGGGAAAGATCGAAGGGCAGTACATTGCTTATCTTTCTTTCACCCTGGGGATCGCCTCTCTTCCTAAACCATCTCTAGTCAGGGTAGCAACTCAGATCACTTCTGAAGAGAAGGACTTGTGCTCTCCTTGAGGGCAAAACAGGGCTAGGCCCCTAGGAGACACAGGAGTTTACTGAATAAATCAGTGTGGCTCTCTCTGTCCTCAGCAGCTGGGAGATTGATGCCCTCCCCATTGAGTTCTGTAAAGCGAAGTGGGAAAGGAGAAGCCTTTAGCGGACTCACAAAATAAAGTATTTAAAATCTGCTGCCTTTTCACGGGGCCCTCTCCAGCAATATGGTAACCACGCTAACACCAGGGTTTGAGAATGAGATAGGATAACTGAAACCAGCTTGCTTACCTTCTAGAAGATTTGAAAAGGCCTACGGATAAGATATCCCACCTATATTTTTACAACCAAAATGATACACAAACTGTCCCACTTACCTTCTCTCTTCACACGTCCAGCTTTGGCTGACACACACAGTTATATATTTTCTTAGGCACTATCGGAATTAAAATTTTCCCTGGAGCTATTACATATTTTTCTGTTTTGTTCCTCCTAATTTCTCTCATCCATACTTCTCTACCTTCTTACAATAATCTTAATCTCCTACTGCAGACAGCCAACACCAGAGTATGTTGACCTTAGAAGGGTGTGTGTGTGTGTGTGTGTGTGTGTGTGTGTACTTGAAGCGTGATGAGGGTCACCAGAAAACGTGGCTGAGATGCAGTGGTCCTACCCCATGGAGTGTCAGGATGAAGAATCAGTTACGAGTCCAAACTTGTACTGCTCTCCACACGACAGGCCAATAAACCGAGAGATGAGTTTTGGGGCAAGGAATAGCCAACTCCTGTCCTGTTGAGTATGTGGGCCCTGCCTGGCGACTGCAGAGGCCCAAGGAGAATGTGATAACAGATTACCCAGCAGTGCCAATTCCTCATTCTCTACTCACCTACTGGACTGGATAACATGCTTCTTAAGCAGGAATCAGTGCCCAGAAAACAGATGGAAAGGCCAAGAGTCACACTTCGCAGGAGCTCAAATGACATCAGTGGCTCTCCATACTGGAATTGAGGCACATCAGGGTCACAGACTGTGTTGAAAATAAAATTCCTGGGCCTCACCTCTAAAGTGTCTGACTCATTAAGTCATGGGTGAGGCCGAGGAATGTATATTTCTTAAAGTGCTCCCCAGGATGATTCTAAAACACAGGCAGGTTGCAGAAGTATGCCCTCCACTGTCATCCACTCTAGACAGCATAATTTGCTTTTCTGGGCAGAGATTTCCCAAAAAGAGCAGTGGCAATGGGCTCGGGGAGACAACAGCAAATCCACGGGGCTTCCTCGGGTACTGCGACCTTACGTAGAAGGTAGGAAAGGGAAACAGGAGATCATGGTATCGGGTGAGACACTGCCTAGAGGAGAAGCCGAACCCCTGGGGAATTGGAGATAGCACTATTCTGAGCGCTCAGAGGACCCCACCTCCCCAGTCCCAGCCAGGAGAGCCAGGAGGGGGCTTATTCCTCTTCCCTTCTGCTCATGGGTCTCACCTTTTAGGTTTCTGATAACAGTATCAGCTGGGTTCTGAGCAGGCCATCGTTGAGGTCTTTGTGCTATCTCCACGGAGGACTGCCTCCTCCTGTGAACCTGCTTATGGAACCCTCTCCGTCTCAGGAAAGGCTCTCTAGGTGTCTTTTCCACATTTGCCTAAAAGAGACCTTTCTCTGGGATTCCTCCTTCATCGCATTCTTCCCCCCACTTCCCAGAAAGCAAGGTCAAAGGAACCTTGGCAGTTCCAGGAAAGAGGTCGGGGTGTCTTTCCCCTGATCCTCACATCCCCACTCCCACCCTGCCTCAGGTGCCTTCCCCAGAGTCCCGCCCAGGGAGACGATGGAGGGTGGGTACCAGGGACCTGATCTTTGCAGTGCTGGCCCCAGTTCTAAAGAGACCTTAGGATACAGACACAGTACAGAACCACGGAGGCCCTCATCCTTCCAGAACAGAAAGCAACACCTACTGGAACTGCCAACCTTCAACTTACTACTTACTCCTTCCAATACCTGGTCCTTTTGAGGCCAGCAGCCCTGTGCTGCCAGATAAGATATACCCTTTTCATAGACTGATTGAGTTGCAGTGTTTTATCCCCTCTCTGTTCCAGGCAAGAGAATGAGCATCTGATCTCTTTCGGGTTTTGCACAGCCCGCTAAATGAGGGGCTTCAGGCTCCATACCTCCAGGACTGTGGAGGGGGTTTTGCTTTTTATCCAAATGTGGGTCCCTGAACACTCCTGCCCCCTGCTGGACAGATATATCTGGGCAGTAATCTGCACCTTGGTGTGGATGCCTTTAACCCTGCTCCCTCAGAGCCAGGCATGAATGGAGCAGGCAAGCACAGGGCCCTGCAACCTCAAGGGAGCTAAGTTTGGGAGGTCACAGGACAACTTTGGGAGACTCTCAGGTCTCCTTCAGATCTGTTGAAAGCCCATTTGCATCCACAACTCGCTGTGGAATTTGAGCAAGTCAACTTAATCTCTCTAAGCCTCAGTTTTTTGGTCTATAAGATGGGTCTATAAAATTGCTTTCTGTGCAGTCTCTTACGTAACAGGCTCAGCCCAGTGCCTGGCAAATAGCAGGGCCTCCGTTGATGACCATTCACATCTGTTCACCTGTCCTCCTCCCTGAAGCCATCTCTAATCTTCCCTCTTGTTCACACAGGCCTCAACTCCTCCCAAGCTCAGAGCGTCCCTGTCATCAACAGCGTGGCCGGCAGCCTGGCAGCCCTGCAGCCCGTCCAGTTCTCCCAGCAGCTGCACAGCTCTCACCAGCAGCCCCTCATGCAGCAGAGCCCGGGCAGCCACATGGCCCAGCAGCCCTTCATGGCCGCTGTGACGCAGCTGCAGAACTCACACAGTAAGGACACGGGCAAGTCAGGGAGGGAGCCCAAAGGGACCTCAGCAGCCGAGCTCTTCCCTCTATGGGTCTGAAGCTTCTTGGAAGCTTATTGGTCTGGTCACTTTTCCCTACCTGTGATCAACAAAGCCAATATCTCAAGCATAACTCTTATGCAGTGCTGTGCCTTTTCTGGTCCTCTTCTCTACCCCCAGGATTCCTGGGGGAAGATTTGATGAAGACAATTAAGACCTATATGGAAAGGGGAGCTGGAGATAGAGAGTAAGGGTAGCTTAGATGTGGAACGAACTCATGCCCCCTTTCCCACCCTGGCCCCCGTGGAAGAGACCCCCAGTCAAGCGCAGCCCCTTTTCCCAACGAGCCTCAACTTAGCCTTTTCAGTTCAAAGTTCCAGGCAGCTGTTACCAAATGATCAGACTTGGCATATAATTTGCCTCCTATTTGCCTTCTCTGAAACTGAAAAATCTTCCAGAGTCCCCACACCCTCCAATTTCCACACCCCAGACATCTCCAATCAAGAACCATGAACATGGGCAGAAAATACCGCCTACACATCATCCTGCACAAGGAATATTAGAGTTTCTGCCCACCACACAGAGGCTGCTTCCCACCTCCAATTTCTACACCTACCCCAAGTCTACCTTTCAACCATTTAGTTCCCACCCACCCCCATCCCCCGTGTCTCTCCCCCTACCCCCTCCTGAGCCCCAGACCCCCAGTCCTCTGGCCACGTCAGGCCGTAGTCCCTGGCCTCTGAGTTTGGGGAGAAATCATGGAAAGGATGGCTTCCCTGCTTCAAGCACAGTTACCACAGGGACACCAGGGACGTCTGTGGAATAGAGTGATAGCCTTAGGGTCAGACAGACCTAGCTGTCTGATTAAATCCTGGCTCTGAGCCTTACCAGCTAGGGAGCCATTGTTAAGTTCCCTAGCTACTCTCAGCTTCAGTTTCATCCTCGTAAAATGGAAATAGTGCGCATGTAGAGTGATTAGGGAAATGAAACAAAAATAGGTATGAACTGTGTTTGGTAAGTGTTAAGAGTTGTAAAAATGCAAGTGATTATTTATCAAGGGACTCCTTAATAGAAGGAGGCAGGGATGGGAAAGAGGATTTCAGTTTCTCCTCCGGCTGCCTCAGGCAGAGCTGTGGGTCTGAGGGAGACCAGCCAAGTTCAGCCTTCTTCTATGCTCAGGGCTCTATTCCCAGGCCTGCGGAGCTGGTTTCTAAGTACCATCTCACATTCCAATCACATTTTCAAGGCTTTAAAAAAATCTACCACAGCCTGTAGCAGAGTCTGGGACCACAGGTGTACCACTGCCCTTCCGTCCAGGGCCAGTATGCTCCCCACTTGCCCCCACCCCTCACCTGGACAGGATTCCTCAGTGGCGAGGCCCGGGTATGACAGTCGGAGAGTGGTTACCAGTGACCTGTGGACTGCCATGGCCCAGCTGGCCTGGCTGGCTCTGAAGAGATAGCTCACGGTTGCCCCAGGCCAGGAAATAACCAGCCTCCCTCCAAGGGAAGGGCAGGCTGAGGCATGGGGCTGTGACCTTCACCCCCATTCCCAACTGGAGGACTCCTTGGTAGAACAAGCTGGTCCCTCCCTCAAGGCCAGACATCCACATGCTTTCTGGGTTGGTCACGTGACCTGGAATTTCCATGACTCTTATGGACGAACTAGCGTGAGTCAAAGGTTCCAGACTTGGTGGACACATGCTAGAAAAACAAAAAGTGGGCCACATGCTCCTGGAGGCTTTCTTGGTATCTAGTCTCATTTTGTCCATCAGCCTTCATATCTGTGTGATGTCATAAGGCATTCTAGCGCAAACCGGAACAGCCCAGAATTATACAAGTAATGACATCCGTGTCCATTTACAATTACTAATTAATCTACAGTTGCTAGCACGAGACCTGGTACTTGAGTCACGGCAGAAACGGTAGGCAAACAGGCCAGCTTCTTCATTTTGCCAGCTATTTAGAACTTTTTTTTGCCCTAAGTTCTCAGATGTACCACATATGCCTAAGGATCACTTGTTGATGCCCAGAAGTCTAATACTCTGTTGAAAGTCAGGGGGAAAGAAATGCTCCCACCCCAGAAGTGCCAGCCACCACTGCACACCAGGCACTGTGCAAAGCTGCTGATCTATTTGGTATGAAGTGCTTTAAACACAAGCTCTTCTAATCCTATATCATTCCCATTTTAGAGGTGAGGAAACTGAGGCTAACTGAGTTGATTAAGGAGCCAGGATTTAAACGCATGGCCGTTCTTTCTATCACATCGCACTGCCTTGCCAGACATAACCACCACCACCACCTTCCTTTTATCTGCCTGGGGAAGCAGGAGCAGTGGTGTGGGCTGGAGGTGGCGGGGGTCTGTAGCTATGCTCACGCCTGTGTGATCTACACGTTGATTTTGTCTTCACTCTGTCTCTCTAGTGTATGCACACAAGCAGGAACCCCCCCAGTATTCCCACACCTCCCGGTTTCCATCGGCAATGGTGGTCACAGATACCAGCAGCATCAGTACGCTCACCAACATGTCTTCCAGTAAACAGGTAACGCTGGCAAGAAGATGTGGGGGGAGGGGAGGGATGACTATGGCTACTCATGTGCAGAGAGTGCGGCAAGTGTGGACTCAACCACAAGCGTGATCCTTCTGAGGCTCCCCTGGTACTTGCTAAAGAAATCCCTGAGGTCACAGGGCAAAGAAGATGGGCCACAGCCTGAAGGGGAGGGACTTATTGCTCCCCCCAGCATCCCTGACAAGAGCGCTAGAGTACTGAAGTTTTATCAGTTGCTAGAGACTGGATTACACAGAGCCTGTAGGCACTGAGATTGAGTATCTCCAATGGATTGATCAGTGAGCCACAGCAAAGGTATTTCCAAGGAGGGCTCAGAAAGTCAGACCCCCTGCAGAGTTCCCTGCTTTGCAAGAAGGTCCCTGAGGATTTCCCACCAATAGAGAAAGTGACCAGTGAGTTCTCAGGCTGATTCACCCAGTCCAGGACCCATGTTGGACCCCCAACGCTGTAAGCTCTAGAGAATGATGCAATTCTGCCAACCCATGGGGACTCCCCAGTAGACAGCCTGGCCTTGCCAGGGACCTGCATTTACTTGGTGTTTTACAGAGAAACTTAGAATCCACTTCCTGGTGCACTGAAAGTGGGGAATCCAGAGGCTTAGTCACCATGTCAGTTGATGACTAATGCCCACCTCCACATAGAGGGGATGGGGAGTCAAGATGACCCACGCTGAGGCTGCAGCTTGGACAGCTGGACTGGAATGAGATGGCAAGAGGTAGAGAACAGAACAAGATGTCTGCACACAGGTCA
Source organism: Grampus griseus (assembly GCF_964374135.1). Lineage (NCBI taxonomy): Eukaryota > Metazoa > Chordata > Mammalia > Artiodactyla > Delphinidae > Grampus > Grampus griseus. The sequence goes on from NC_139014.1 coordinate 25,923,526, forward strand.
CAATTCCAGAGTAACACAATAGGACCTTTTAGTAGCTGGGGTCTGTGCAGTGTGGGAACTGTTTGGCCTTTATTGATTGCTAGATAAGTAGGTGACAACCTTGAACTTCATGTCCAATGCTCTCGGCAGGGTTTGGTCCTGTTGACGGTCTTTTTTTCCCTCAAATCCCACCTCATCCAGCGCCGTGTGTTTCTGAGCAAGTTCTTTCACGGGCTCAGCCTTCTCTGTTCTTCCTCTGCCCCCATCTCCTCCTGGTCCGCCAGCGTCAGACAGGTGGGTTCAATTCCTGGCTTTGCCACTCGCTTGGTGACCTTGACCTCGGTGAGCCTTCACTTTCTTCATCTCTAAAACAAGTCATAACATCTGCTTGTTCTGAGGATTTGATGATGTCGTGTAGATTAAGCGCCTGGCACATCTTGGATGCTGAATACAACTTAGGCATCCAGGCTCTGGAATTGGGGATGTTGGGGAGGGAGAGGTGTGTGGGACCTGCTTTGCTACCCTTCTCTCACCCATTGGAAGATGAAAGGACAGCCCCCATCACCCTGCCCTTCGACTCCCATGTGATTTCCCACTCTTTGTAGCGAGCAGGGAAAACATTTATCTGTGCTCACAAATCTCAGTCAGGGGGGCAGCCAGGCGCAGCAGCCCTGCTTGGGAATACCTTCCCCTTTGAAAGGTTTATCAATCCATCTGCCGCTTGGTCAGCCCTAGATGGGGCTGTGATTAATGATTCCTGTCTTTCCCAAGTTGACTTTGATGCTTGCTTGTTGAAACAAGTCCTCTGAATTCAGGAAATGGTCTCTTAATCAAAATGCTTCGAGATGCTCTCTGAGACTCTGTACCGGCCCCCAGCCGGCTTCTCCCCTCCACCGGACAGAGTGGCCAGCCGACCTTGAAGCCGCCTGGACGGCCCTCTAGAACTACTGTGAAGTTGTTTCCGAGTCCCTGGACATTTCAGGAGTCTATGATGGACTCACTTCTAGGATGATGATAACATTTAGTAAGGATAAAACTTCATATAGCACTTTACAGTTTACACTGATACTTCTCATGAATATTATCTCACCATTTTCTGTTTTACCAAAACCTCCTAAGAAGTACAAAGAAATGAACTGAGGCTCAGAGATGCAGGGTCACCTGCCCAAAGTCACACAGATGATATTCGGGAGCCAAACTTCTGGACTTTGGTCTTTGATTCTAAATCCTGGACTCTTTCCACTTAAATAATACTTGTCTTCCAATACCCATCTTTAAAACACCCGTGGTGATCGCTGCTCTTGTGGTCTTTACCGGTCAGGAACATGAGTAAAAATTAAGCCCACATACTGTATTCCAGTCAGGAAACTTTCTTCCTGCAAACTACAGGAGAAGAGGAAATAGGAAAGACAGAATGAAGTAAAAAGAGGGTAAAGATGCTGTCTCCTGGCAGCAGAAGGAACCCAAGGTGAAGAAAAGTTGTACAAACTCTGTTCCAAAGGCAAAGGGTCAGAAGTGAGTTCTGGAAGAGAATTGGTGGCAATTCTGCTTTTTTTTTGTTTTAAAGTAGTATTTTCCAAAAAGAGTTTCAAGGCTATTGCTAGGAATCAGGGGCCCATGGCATGAGGAGAAGATTCCATGGTCACATTTGTTGGGGAAACAGCTGGGCTCAACAGAAATCCCACAGGGCAGGGCATCTCAGAATCTTTCCTGTGCTGATGTGGGCAGTGAATAGAGACCCATGCTGGGCAATGCTGCTTTAGAGACATCGTAGAATGCTAGGAAAAGCCAACAGGCCTGAGCCAATCCCAGCTCCTTCACCCCTGCTACACGACCTTGGGCAGTTAATTCATGGCTGTGAGACGAAGTTTCTTCATCTCTAAAGGGGAAAATCCCACCTCCCTCTTACAGAATATTCAAAGTGTCTGAAGACCATGCATAGTACAGAGTCACGTGCTCGAAGTGATAGCTTCCTCCCTGTTCCTACCCCCTTTCTGTCTGTGATCCTTTAGGAGACACCTTCCATTAGCTCCTTCAATATTTAACTCACTGCTTGGTCTGCATGTGATCAAACGAGGTTCTGACAATAACATTTCTCAGGGTTAGAACCGTCTCTCGAGCGCATCCTGCCTCTTGGGCCCAGGCTCCAGATCCCTGCTTCCCATTCTCCTGCTGGCACCAGGATGCCCTCTCACCCATCTCCCAGGAGAAAAGCAAATAGTTCAGGGCCTCTCAAAGCACCCAAGCCCTTTGTGTGTAGCGAAATGCCTGGGCTTTAGTAGATGTTCAGTAAATATGAATGAATGAATGAATGAATTCAGATCTAGCATTTTTTGACTGCCTCCCGTTTGCCACACAGCACTCCAGATGCTTGTCCATCTTAATTTCCTGGCTAATCCTCCCACCCATCCTGCGAGGTAGAAATTTGTATGCCTGATTTATAGAGCAAAAACCTGAACTTCAAAGATGGGGAAGAATCTGCCCACACTCACATGATGGTAAATCTGGAGTTGGAGTTCCAGACTTTGGTTCTTCTCACTCCACATCCATTAAACAACACTCACCTTCTAAGATCCATTTTTCTAACATTTAATTTTTTTTTTTTTTTTTTGCGTGTGCCATGCCACACGGCATGCGGGGATCTTCCCCTACCAGGGATCGAACCCGTGCCCCCTGTGTTGGGAGCATGGGGTCTTAACCACTGGACTGCTAGGGAAGTCCTAAGATCCATTTTTAAAGTACTCATAGAAATGACCCAAGGTTATGCCAGTATAAGGCTAAAGCCAGCGTTTGACCTTGAAGCTGTCTGATCCCAGTGTTTTCCATTGTCAAGACAGACATGCCCCAGGGCCTCGCGGATCATGTTTCGGGAACCTCAGGCTGGAACTTTCTTGCTGGGAATCCTCCGTCCTTTCCAGAGCTTATGCCCCATCCCCCCCTTCTCAACCCTTGGGTGCTGGAGAGTTACCACCTAAGTGGGTCTCTTCCTGAGCCTCCTGCAAAACGACAGCCTGCCAGCCTGAAAACCAGACCACAGCCAGCACCAGCCTTGGCTAGAACGAGTGTGGGCGGGCTGTGAGCCCACTCCTACTTCCACAACTTCTCTACCCACCGCTCCACTTCCTAGTGTACGTAGAGAGAGGTCAGGAGAGGACCCCCGGAGCAGTCACCGTCAGGGGTGCTGACGAGAAGGAGGTGGGCAGCCTCATCGTCATAAATGCCCTGCAGCTGCCCCCCACCCTCCCAACCTTCCCCACTGGCAGCGTGGGCTGATGAAGAGCCGACGTGGGTGCGAGGCAGACCCGGGCTCAAGATTCTACCACTGTCTACCTGTGTGACCAAAGGGAAAAGTCTAGCGTCTCTGAACTTCAGTTTCCTCACCTTTAATATGAAGATAACGATTCCTCCTTCATGGGATCATTGAAAGGACAAAACACAATAAAACTTGTAAAACACTCAGCTCAGCGCTTGGCTGGAAACACCCAGTCCGTGGCAGCTGGGTCGATCTTGGCTTTCCCTGATGGTAACCTTGAGTGTCTCTCGAGCTTAGGAAGGAGGATTTTAAATGGCAAAGGGCATTTATTTCTCCCTGGTGTCCCACTCAAGATAAAAGGCAGTAATCTTTCTTTTTTTTTAATTTTACAATTCATTTAATGGCAACGGGTAATCATCAAATTAGCAATGGATATCTTCAAAAGTTATTACACTAGCTGTGCTACCATTTCTCAAGGTTGATCGGATACCTAGAGTCACAGACATTTCCCACATAAGATTCATCATATAAATCAGACTTGGTTTATCACCAGCATTTATAAAACCAGACCTAGGAAAAGAACTAGGTCTGGGGACACATGCATGGTCTTAATATAGCGAATGTTTAGCCTGCCCTGATTATTACAAAATCAGAACAGCGAGAATATTCGCAGAAAAGGCAGTAATCTTACGTAGTGGGTAAGAGCACAGAATTTTCTGTCCTGAGACCCTGGGCACGTCACTTAAAACCTCTGTAAGCCTCAGTTCCCTCATCTACAAAACTGGAAGTATAATCTTTACTTGTAATTAATAGAGCTATAATTAATCTAACTTAATAATAATCTGTACTCACTGTCTCTACTTCCTCACCCCCAGGTCTCTTTTCTTTCTTTTCTTTTAACGCAGGTATAGTTGGCTTACAATATTCTATAAGTTTCAACATAGCGATTCACAATTTTTAAAGGTTATACTCCATTATAGTTATTATAAAATAATGGCTGTATTCCAATATCTGTGCTGTACAACAGATCCTTGTGGCTTATTTATTTTATTCATAGTAGTTTGTACTTCTTAATCTCCTTTCTTTTTCCACCCACCTTCCCTCTCCCCACTGGTAACCACTGGTCTGTTCTCTATAATCTGTGAATCTGTTACTTTTTTTATTATATTCACTCATTTGTTGTATTTTTTAGATTCCACATATAAGTGATATCATCCAGTATTTGTCTTTCGCTGTCTGACTTCTTTCACTAAGCATAATACCCTCCAAATCCATCCATGTTGCTGCAAATGGTGAAATTTCATTCTTTTTGATGGCTGAGGAGTACTCCATTGTATATATACCCCCCCGCATTGTATATATACCCCCCCTGCATTGTATATATACCCCCCCGCATTGTATATATACCACCCCCCCACATTGTATATATACCCCCCCCGCATTGTATATATACCCCCCCGCATTGTATATATACCACCCCCCCACATTGTATATATACCCCCCCCGCATTGTATATATACCCCCCCCGCATTGTATATATACCCCCCCTGCATTGTATATATACCCCCCCCCCCCGCATTGTATATATACCTCTCTTGAGAACATTTCAGTCTGGCTTTTGTCCCCACGTTCCTGAAACCCCTCTTGGCCAGCTCACTGATACCTCCTTGTCACCAAATCCAGTGGTTATCTCTCAAGCTCTATCTCTGACACAGCCAATCACTCCCTCCTTTTTTCACTTGGATTTTAGAACATTACCCATTCCTGGTTCTCCTCCTATGACACTGGCCACTCCTCCTTTCCTTGGCTGGCAACTCGTCTTTGCGACATTTACTTGTCAAAGGGCACTGGGACTCATTCTTTGGCCTCTTCTCTTCCATGTTTGTCCCTGGGCAATCTCCAGTCCCAGGGCTTTGGATCAAGTGGACACAAAGATGGATCCTATCATTCTGTCTCCAGTACAGACCTCTCCCCTGAGGGTCCATTCACAAACCTGTTGCGTCTTTGGCACATACAGATGCATACCTAACATACCTGACAAGCTCTCAAAGTGAACCTGCCGCTCTTCATTTTGTCCCAATTCCTCCTGACCCAAATTGCTTCCTCCTTGGGCTTCTCCATTTCCAAACATGATACCAGTTCTTCCAGTGAGATTCCTGAGGGTACCCTTGATCATTTCATACCCCGCATCCCACATCCAGTCCATCAATAAGTTCTGCTAGGGGTCCTTCAAAATGCATCCTCAGTCTGACTGCTTCTCACCACCCCATCAGTCTTTCGCTCCTGCAGCAGCCCCTAACTTCCCACTTCCAGTCTTGCCCCACAGGGGTGGGTGTGCTTTGTTCACCACACAGCAGCCAGAGTGATCTCTGGAAAAGGGAAATCCATCATGTCGCTCCCCTGTCAAAATGCTCCACTAGCTTCCCGTTGCAACCAGACTGAAACAGGGACCTCCAAGGCCCTATGTGGTCAGACCACGGCCCTTTCTCCCTCTGTCACTCAGCCTCAGCTGAACCAGAGCTGAAGCAATCCCACCACAGGACTTCTGCTTCTGCGGTATCTTCTGCCTGGAATATTCTTTAATGCATATCTTCACCTGCGTTCATTTCATTCAGTTCAAACATCACCACCTCAAAGAGTGGGGGGATCACCTTCCAATGCCCCTCCCTAATTTATTGCCTCTTCCCTCCAGTCACTGAAACCTCTTACCATGCTTAATTTTCTAGAGTGTTCATCCCCTCCTAAACTTCTATGTTATGCATTTTGTTTTACTCATTCATTGTTCAAAACCCTCACTAGAATGTAATCTCAGTGGGGATGGGGACAGGGTTTTGTTCACAACTGCACACACACCCAGTGCCTAAAAAAGGGCTAAGCATATGGAAGGACCTCCAAACCGTGTGAAATGAATGAATTACCTACCTCAGAGGCCTGACGTGAGCATTCAATGCCATGATGCGTGTCAAGCCCTTACTTAGTGGTGCAGCCCGGCACACAGTAGGACCTCAATAAATGTCAGCTCTTCCCCATTACGGATCAAATCTTCTTAGGGTGAGGACGTCCTTAACAATCCCCCAGCCACTACACCCTCCAGACGAGGGCTCTGTAGTCACTCAGAGGTCCTCGGGCAAGGCCCCCGCGCCGCTGGGTGAGCCAGGCCTCCGTTCTGAGGGAGCACAGTGCACCCCTTATCAGATGTTTGTGTTTAGACTCTGAAGGGGGCAAATAACCCTAGTTCCTTTGACAACATTTAGGGCTCTGCCACCATTTTATTATGTGAGCAAACATTTGATAGCTGGGGAGCCCATCCCTAATGACAGGTCATAGAATCTTGCTGGCGTCTCCTTATCTGCTCTTGGTGTTTGCTCTTCTATTGAAACCTGCAAGGTCACAAGCCATTTTCTCTCTCCTCCACCTGAAATCTGAAAATTGGAAAAAGGCTGATAGTGGGGAGTAAAGAAACTCGAGAGTGGGGGTGGGTGGGGGAAGGAAGAGGAGGCAAAGGGTATCAGAGGACCCTGACCAGGGCCTCAAGAATGAAGAAGGGCCAGTAAGCCGTCTCCTCCCACGGACGCACAGCTCAGTCCTGCTCCGAGGAGCTCTGGAGGGGGCACCCCGGGCAGCCCAGTGTTACCAAGGACAGTTACACCAAGCACCGTGTGGAGTACTGCACACAGAGCAGCCCCTCTGATCCCCCAACGACCTTCATCTTATAGGTGGAGAAACCGAGGCTCAGAGAAAGGAGATTGACCAAGAAGAAAGCTAGTAGAAGGCTCCTAACCTCAGCATAATAGAAAGAACGCGGGCTGGGAGGTCTCCCAGAACTGGTTTGAATCCCCACACTCTCCTAGGTCTGAAACCTTGGACAATCCACGGACTCTCTTTGACCTTGTTTTCCTCACCTGTAAAATGGACATAAAGGCAGCCTCATACAAGGCTATGGCTGGGAGCACTGATTAATGAGATAACAGTGGGATAATAGGCCTTTAATAGTAGTGGGAGGTGTGCGTGTATGCGCGCGAGCAATGCACGCGTGTGTGTTGGGTGAGGTCTTGAGAAAATAAGCCACGAAGCCAAAGGGCAGAACCTTCCCCTGAGATGACAACAAAGGGGAAAGAGAAGGAGGAGACAGAGAGAGGAGAAAAGGGACTCCCTGGAAGGCAAGGGCGAGCAGTGGTGTTCCAAGACAGCTGAGATGAGCAAGGCCCAGGGCTCTGGGAGCAGAGGCTGCCTCGGATGGGGGTCTGGCTCCTCTCAAAGGCTCCTCCATGCTGGGTAGGTCTCCTGCCCCGACGCACCGGGAAGCCTGGCATCAGAGGCCTTCAGCCCTTAGATCCTGGTCCTCTGAGCTCTTGTCCTGACGGTAACAAATGTTGTAGAAAGCACTTTGCAATTCCCCATGCTTCTTCCCTGATGGATCGTTTGTGAGTACGTGGTGATTTTCTCATGCGCTTTATGGCCTCGTGGCTCAAAATATATCAGCAGCATCCGCCCAAGCTGGGAGCTGATTAGAAATGCAGGTTCTTAGGCCTACCCCAGGTCCACTGAATCAGAATCTATCAGTACATTTTAACAGGATCTCTGCTACTCACGGGTCCATTACAGTTTGGGAAGGGGTCTAGGGGAAACCCTGCTCTTAGAGGACTTAGGAAGAGATCCTTATTTCCGCCAGAAGCAAGAGCTCCCCATCCAGCTGCCATTGCCACCAAACTGAGCAGTTTATTTATAAACTCACAGGAAGAGGAGCCCAACTTCAGGATAAAGGTCGGCGAGTTATGACTATTTCAAGGTCGGCGGCAATTCACTTCTCTCTTCTGAAGTAGCCAGGGAAGCCGGCACCTAGGTCTTCCTAAAGGGAGCGTGTTTCAGGCTCAGCAGGCACGGGGTCCCCAGGCCTCCAGCCTCAGCTCTTTGCTGACTGAGTTGGGTCTCAGCTCCCCCAGAGAAGCCAGACTAATGGCCCAGGTCCCAGCAGATGTACACAGCTGAGCCGTCTCTCCTCTCTCTCTGCAGTGTCCTCTCCAAGCCTGGTGATGCCCACACATCACTTACTTTGTGCACAGCAACAAGGACCCTATTTTCCACACCATCACCCTCCAGGCAGCTGTCGCAGAAAAGCGCAGTGACCTGACAAGCAGCACCTGCGAGAGGTCCCTGCTCACCTGACGTCCTGCCAGCGCCTCGGACAATCCGCTCTGAGAGGCGCGGCCCGGAGCCCAGCTTCCCTTCTATGCAGTATTGTCACGATGCCTCTCCCAAGACGTCAAGCTCTCCCGTCCGGTCTGTCCTAAAGGCGGGAGATGAGAAACCGAGGAAGAGGAAGAGAGAAAGCCGGAGCGTCTACATTATGCTCCTTCATCGAACAAACTGATGTGAAAACTTGAATCTGTTACTGAAGTGAGGCGAGGAGGACACGTGCTATTGAACTGAGCCAAACGCACTGTAAATATCAGCAGCTCCCTCCCTCGCCCCCCTCCCGGCTGATCTGGAAATTTCTTTTAAAGAAGTAAATTTGTCCAATGGGTGTAAACTATAAACTACTGTAATTAAGTGCAATTTCCCCTCCACTTCCTCTCCCCTCTGCCCCGTGTATAATACTAAAGTGTCTATCCGTTTCCTTCGTAAAGGTCAGAGTTGAATTTTCAAAGTGATTTGCCCCCTCTGTCTTCCCCCACGGAGAAATATCTAAGGTGGAAGTGAAGCCCCTGCCCCCTTCCTCGGGCCCGGGCACACACAGGGACTGTGTATTTTGGACTGTCTGCTAGCTCACTCCAATCTCCTGATGTTAAGACACACCTCTGGATCCCTGGAAGGGCTGAGCATAGTGTCAGAGTAACGTCCTCGCTTCCGGTGGGGTTGGGGGATCAGCCAGTACCTCCCCAGGAAACCCCAAGACAGGGACACTGGCTGTTTGATAGCACAAAGAAAAGTTGCCCTTTCCGAAAACCTCCCATTAAAACAATTTATTTTGTCACTGCCCAGAGTCTCATATTTCTGTCTGTCTCTGACTCTTCCCCTGCCACGGTTCCTCCAAGAACCCCTGGCCCCTGGTCTCCTTGGAGTTTTCCACTTACTCCACCAGGCTCGCTGCTGCATGCCCCAGTGTCTTCAGGCTGGCTTTACCGCTAAGGTAAGAAAAGGCTGTAACCCCAGTCAGACTCCAATACCTTTGTCTTTCTGCGACTCACAGAAGTAGACATGGAGCCAACTCTTGGTGACTGTTGGTCACAGGAACAGAGAAAAAGTAGGAAAAGTGGAATCCCCGTGGGTAACATTTTCAACCTCCTTTTAAGCGTTAACTCCAGCTCTCTTCCCTTCCGTAGGGCTGTTAGTCAGGAGAATGGCTCTTCCTTCCCAGGCAGGAAGGCGAAAAGCCAAAAGAGGCCTGAACACTCTGCCAGCAGGGACTTTGCCACAGATGATCCAGTGTTGACTCCAGGAAGAAGGAGGCTGGACCTGTCCTCTTTGCCGTCTCCTCTTACGTGCAGCGTAGACCTACCAGCATGTGGTTTCTGACTTCTAGACAGAGCAGTTCCCAAGCTGGGTGTAAGCAAGGGCATCATGCCAACGAGGCCCCAAGCAACAGGTTTTTCAAAATCTCAGTGTAGTGGAAGACGTAATTCTTAGTGAGCCGGGCAAATGTACTGAGTGCCCGGGGCAGGGATGGGTAGGTTTGGAAACGCTGACCTCCTTTGGCCCCTGGCTCCCCCAGACAATGTAATTTGGGCTAAAGTGGTCAAGAGAAAATTCAAGGTTGGGTTGAAAAGGACTGGGGCCAAGGCCGAGCACCATGTATCAAGAGAGGCCAAGATTGGCTGTCTCTGGTTGAGATGTCCTGTTGGTTGGCTCCTGTGTGTTCCAGGAAGAGGAAGGGAATATAGCTCTCGAGCTCAGGCCTCAACTGAAGCCCTGTGTTTGGACTCACGTTGTTTCTGGGACAGCCAGTATCTGCATTTGATGGATTTTAGATCTTGTGTTATTGCAATAACCCTGAGAATCCAGAAGGTCTTAACCATCCAAGAGGCCATCTGGGAGTTGGGGGGTGGGCAGGTAGGGGGAAATCTCTAGGGAGTCTTCTTTACCAAACCCTACGTGATCCAAGACTTGTAGAAGGTGACCCTGACAGCTGAGAACACCTCCCTTCTAAATCAAATCTCCCTTCCCACTGGCCCTAAGAGGGGCAAGGAGGCTCACTGTGTGTGCCTTCAGGTGGGCATTACCCACTCTGAAGATTCATTTGCAACTAAAACCTCCCCCTACCTTCCTCCAGCATGTTATAGACCAACATTTCCGGGGTCTCTCTTTACACCCTGAGCCTAGGCTAACAGACAGATGGTTCTGTTTTTACCATGATCTGCCTCCGTCTTCTAGGATGAGATCTGAGGAAGGCAGATTTCATTTTCACACCCGTGGATAAGAAATGAAATCGGTAATGAAAACCTGCCCTAAAATGGATTGACTTGTCCATGCCAAACAGTGGATCATCTCCCCGCAAAGGCAGAAATAACTGGAGTGTTAGCTACTGGATTCAGGTGGATAAGAACACAGTGTAGACAGCCAGGGAACTGAGCTTTTGGGTTGGGGGCAGGTCTTTTTTTTTTTTTTCTTTTGCTGTACGCGGGCCTCTCACTGTTGTGGCCTCTCCCGTTGCGGAGCACAGGCTCCGGACGCGCAGGCTCAGCGGCCATGACTCACGGGCCCAGCCGCTCGGCGGTTTGTGGGATCTTCCCGGACTGGGGCACGAACCCGTGTCCCCTGCATCGGCAGGCGGACTCTCAACCACAGCGCCACCAGGGAAGCCCCGGGGGGCAGGTCTTTGATACTCATTCTGGAGCCAGAATGCCTTGATTAGAATCTCCAACTTCACCACTGAACCCTGTGCTCATTGTCTGCCTACATAACATTGGGTGATAGTAGTACCTACTGTACACAGTTGTTGAGTGATTGAGTTCATATAAGTTAAACGCTTAGACGTGGGCCTGGTATGTTGTGAGAGCGTGTGTGTTAGCATCCTCTCATCCCAGAGTGCCTCCTCATGCAGTCTTCTGGACTTGGCTGATCTTTCCAGACACCCTCATCACCAGTGTGACGCTTGGTAAAGAAAACTGCCAATCGCTGGTGAAATGATTTTGCTCATGTCTATGGTATATGACCAATCAAGCAGTGAACCGAGGATGAGTCAGGGAGGAGGGGTCTGAGGAGAACGGAAAGGCTTGACTGGGGAGTCTGTGTCCTTAGGGAAAGAAGAAGGTAAAATGTGGTGATGGGGCTTCCCTGGTGGCGCAGTGGTTGAGAGTCCACCTGCCGATGCAGGGGACACGGGTTCGTGCCTGGGTCCGGGAAGATCCCACATGCCGCGGAGCGGCTGGGCCCATGAGCCATGGCCGCTGAGCCTGCGCGTCCGGAGCCTGTGCTCTGCAACGGGAGAGGCCACAACAGTGAGAGGCCCGCGTACCGCAAAAAAAAAAAAAAAAATGTGGTGATGAGTGGGAGGACCACAGAGAGCCAGGTGGCTGGGACTAAAGGTGGCTTCATGTCCCTAAAGGTTGGGGAGGGGGCGGTCATGGAGGAGGAATACAGAGAGCGAGGAAGGGGGTGGGTCAGGAAGAGGCAGGAGTGAACTTCTTCCCAAGCACAATCAGAGCTGATGCATCCCCTTTGAATGAGGAAGTAATTCAAATAAATGCCATTGAAATCTGTTCTGGAAAATAAGCGATTGCCAGTAATGGACCACATAGTGGCATATAACAAATCCATGTTTTTGAATACTTTAAACACATCCCAGTTGTATCAAACAGACTGAATATTCACGAGAAGTTACAATCAGCTAAACCAAATGCCTATAAAGCCCCTCCCTGTCTCCCTCCCTCCCTTTCTTTCCCTGTCTCTGTCTCTCTTTTGTACAGAGGTCATTCCAGCTGGGCAAATACTAGATTGTCAGCCAAGATTTATAACATGACAGTATTTTATAAATGAATCTTTGGGGCATGCAGGGCTTCTCACACACCTGGATGACCATTTTTTTCCTGGTGTATATAAAATGGTATCTGCATGTATATAGAGGAAATACTTTCTAAGGAAGAATGAGCAGAACAAACATGAGGGGAGACAACATCAAAAGCAGGAATCCTCAGAGCAGGTGTCATGCAGTCAGCATATGTATAAATATGTTTATGCCAACAGATCACCCGAAATTTCTTCTCCATTTCCACACATTTAATTTTCTCAATAGATACACACTGTTATAGTCCCCAAAGGCAGGTTTCCTTCCTGTGGCCAATTGTCCAGACATCCTTAGTAAACCAATTATATTAAATGATTCCCAATTAATTATGAAAGAGATAAAAAGATAAAGCTAGTATTTTTTTTTTTTTTTGGCTTCGCTGCATGGCATGCAAGATCTTAATTCCCTGACCAGGGATTGAACCCGTGCCCCCTGCAGTGGAAGCGTGGAGTCTTAACGACTGGACTGCCAGGGAAGTCCAAAGCTAGTTTTCAAAAGACAAAAAAATAAAAATAAAAAATCGCACTCTAAGGAAAGCATGCCTGATTTCCTGAGCCAAAAGGCCTTAGCCTTCTGTATATCCCTTTGCTTTTGGAAATATCATCTAGTCCAAAATAACATTTCCCATTTATTTATTCAAGAAATACTGACACCTACTGTGTGCCAGGCACCATTGTTCTAGACACTGAAGATACATCAGTGAATCAAATAGACAAAAATCCTTGCCCTTGTGAGCTTTACATTCTGGTTAAGGAGATGGGTAGTAAATGTGTGAGTGTGTGTATGTGCGTGTCAGATGATTTTTTTAAATCTAGGAAAAATTCGGCAGGGAGGCTCGAGTAGCTATAGAGCTGAGTGAGCGGGAGTGTGGGAGTCCGGGTGTGAGCAGAGTGCGGGTAGGTGATGACAGATGACAAGGACCTTGTCACCATTGTAAGGACTGCTATAAGCTACTGGAAGGACTTTTATTCTGAGGGAGCTAGAGGCCATCAGAAAGTTGTGAGCAGAGCAGGGGCAAGATCTGGCTTACGCTTTAACAGAATCCCTCTAACTGCTGAGTTGTAGGGAGGCGCCAAAAGTGACGGCAAAGAGACCATCAGGAAGCGATGCATCATCAGAGCCTGAGACCAGGGGGTGGGGGTGGAGGTGACGAGAGGCTGTCTGATCGTGGATGTGGTTTTAAAGGGAGAGGATTTGAAGGCACGAGGGTTTTCTGATAGTTTAGATGTGGCATCAAAGAGGATTCCAAGATCTGAGGCCTGGACAAATCAGGAAATAGAAATTGATGTTATAGAAAATGGAAAACAATATTACCTGGGCAAAGACTCTTATCTCAGGCATCTTGTAAAGTGGTACTTTAGGAAGCATCTGGGTAGTATGTCATGCTGTGATGTCTGCTGTTATCATGTCCCTGATATGATGTCAGGACTCTCCAGGTGGCAGTAACCTGACATTTGATCATCCAACAAGCGTTTATTGAGTGCTTACTATGTGCTACATACACTTCTAGGTATGGAAAGAAAAGCAGTTTAAAAAATGTTACTCTTCCCATGGAGTTTACATTCAACTGGGAGGGAGCCAACAATAACGAAATAAACAAATATACAGTATGCCGGGTATTGATTGACAGGCAATGGAAAGAAACAGAAAGCCAAGGGAGGGGATGGGAGCTGGGAAGGAGGTGGATTCATTTTTGTAGGGGGATCCCCTTGCTTTCCAAGGTGGGATTTCTTGGGGGCATCCTGACTAAAAAGAGAATGCATTTCTTTTTTTTTTTTAAATTGAAGTATAGTTGACTTACAATGTTGTGTTAATTTCTACTGTACAGCAAAGTGATTCAGCTATACTTATATATACATTCTTTTTTTGTATTCTTTTCCATTACGACTTATCATCAGATACTGAGTATAGTTCTCTGTGCTATACAGTAGGGCCTTGTTGTTCATCCATTCTATATATAAAAGCTTATATCTGCTAATCCCAACCTCCCACTCCATCCCTCCCCCAACCCCCTCCCCCTTGACAACCAGAAGTCTATTCTCTATGTCTGTGAGTCTGTTTCTGTTTCGTAGATAGGTTCGTTTGTGTCATATTTTAGATTCCACATATGAGTGTACCATATGGTATTTGTATTTCTCTTTCTGACTTACTTCACTTAACATGATAATCTCTAGTTGCATCCATGTTGCTGCAAATGGCATTATTTCATTCTTTTTATATCTGAGTAGTATTCCATCGTATATATGTACCACATCTTCTTTATCCATCTGTCTGTCGATGGACATTTAGGTTGTTTCCATGTCTTGGCTACTGTTTATAGTGCTGCTATGAACGTAGGGGTGCACGTATCTTTTTGGATTAGAGTTTTGTCTGGATATGTGCTCAAGAGTGGGATTGCTGGGTCATATGGTAATTCTATTTTTAGTTTTAAAAGAGAGTGTATTTCTGAATCACCTACACTGGTGGTCAAAGACTTGTTCTCCCTGCTGCCTCCTTCTGTAGAAGACTGTATTAGTTTCCCGTGGCTGCTATAAGAAATTTCCACAAGCTCAGTGGCTTAAAACACCAGAAATATATACTCTCACAGTTCTGGGGGCCAGAAGTCCAAAGTCAGTATCACTGAGCCCAAGCCAGGGGTCAGCAGGGCCACATTCCCTCCGCAGGTTATAGGGGAGAATCTGCTCCTTGCATCCTCCAGCTCCTGGTGGCTTCCAGGTTCCCTAGCTTGTGGCCACATCACTCCAATCCCTGCCTTCCTGGTGTCATTGCCTTCTCTCCTGTGTCAAATCCCCCTCTTCTTCCTCCTCATAAGGATCTATGTCATTGCATTTAGGGCCCACCCAGATTATCCAGGACATTCTTCCTTCATCACATCTGCAAAGTCTCTTTCCTTTTAAGATAAACTTCCAAGGATTCAGACCTGCTATCTTTGGGGGTCGTTATGCAGCCTAATACAGACTTTACCACAAACCCAGAAAAGAGAACTGAAGGTGATAGTTTCTTTGGCATAACTTTTTCAATGATAATTCCTGATTATTTGTGTAAAATAGGTTGCCTTGCCCGGGAAACACAGATGATAACGAGAAAGATGCTTGTTTCTTCATCTTTATGAAATCTACTCTCTATGGGAGCCACCCTTTGGAAAAGCTTGAATCAATAAGTAAATGAAAAACTTAAACGTGGTGCTCACGTTTGTATCATGGAAGCAAAACAACGGGCTGCAACTGTAGTGACGGTTAACCATTCATCCACCCCTTTGTTCACCTGGTAAATATTTACTGCTGCCATACAGAGTCATGGTGAGGAGCTCAGGCTGGGGGGAGTCAGGCAAATCGAAGTTCAAATCCTGGCTCTACCACTTACTAGCTGTGTGATCTTGGGAAGGCTACTTAACCTCTCTGAGCCTGTTTCCTTCTCTGAAAATGGGGCTGTTGTAAGGATTAAATGAGATACAAGGTGGATCAAGTCCTTCACCAGGTACATGAGAAAGTGTGCACTAAATATTAGTTATTTGCGTCCAGTTTTTTCGGACTATGTGAGAGAGAACATGATGGGCCCCATCCCCGCCATCACTGAGTGCCTGCCCCCAACTGGAGTGTAAGTTCTATGAGAGCAGGGACCTGGGAGTTTTATTCACTGTTTTGTCCCCAGCATCTAGTACCTGGTACATATTAGGCACTCAGTAAATATTTTTTGAGTGAATGCATGTGTGTATGTGTGTCATGGAGTTTACTAGTTTTACAACTGGAAAATGACCCCAGTGTGCACCTGCTACCACCACCCTCAGCACCTCTGTCTGGGGTCTCCCAAGCTTCAAAGGAAGGAGCAAGTCACTGTTATATCTGCTATAAATGGGGACAAGGAGAAAGGAAAGAGATGAAAATGGAGGTCCTAGGTATCGCCTTATGGCTAGTACAGTACTAGGGTTACATAGACCAGCTTGGAACCCATTCTGGCTTCTGAGCTGGCCCTCAGAAAGGAAAACCAACAACAAAAACAATCCGCTTCTGTCTATCTGTGAATCTGATCTTTATACCCCGTCTGCAAATATTCCTATCACCCATAGGAATATAACCCATATAACCCATAACCAGATTGCAGACTTCTCCAGGACAGGAGCCCTAGGTTATGTCTGTCTTTACTGGCCTAACCCAGAGCTTCATCCCTTTGACTATACCCATTGTGCATTTTCCATATGCAAAGCATCTAAGTGTGGTAGAGAGACACATAATAGATGCCCATTCACTCATTTATTCAACAACCCTCTTTTGCACACTGACTTGAGCCAGGCACAGGGGTGGGTGCTGGGGATTCCAAGATGCCTTGAAGGAGTTCCCAGCCTGGCCAGGGAGACAGAAAATTTTGCAAGTTATTGCAATGAATGTGCTGTGTTGGTGTTAGAAGGTAGAGTGGTAGGACAGTGGAGGAAATTCTGTCTGGGTGGAAGTCAGAGAAGTTTCCTCGGAGGACACTTGAACTGCATCACAAAGAATGAATGTCAGGGGACTTCCCTGGTGGCGCAGTGGTTAAAAATCCACCTGCCAATGCAGGGGACACGGGTTCAAGCCCTGGTCTGGGAAGATCCCACATGCCGCGGAGCAACTAAGCCCGTGCGCCACAACTACTGAGCCTGCGCTCTAGAGCACGCGAGCCACAAATACTGAGCCTGCGTGCCACAACTACTGAAGCCCGCACGCCTAGAGCCCGTGCTCCACAACAAGAGAAGCCACCGCAGTGAGAAGCCTGCGCACCGCAATGAAGAGTAGCCCCTGCTCGACACAACTAGAGAAAGCCCGCGCGCAGCAACAAAGACCCAACGCAGCCAAATAAATAAATAAATAAATAAAATAAAATAGAAAGAATGAATGTCAGTTCACCAGGCAGATGGGGGAGGGGGTGGGGAGAAAACATTCCAGGCTGAGGATCCATAAAATGCAAAGTGAATGTCCAAATCAGTTCCAATGTAGTTTCAGCCCAAATCTTCTGTCCTCTGCGTGCCTGAGACCCCCTGCCTGAACTTCTCTTGCCCCGGCTCTGCAAATCGTGATCTGACACAGTGAAATATGTTCTCCAGGCTGCAGGGTCCTCAGGTCAAGGTAATGGGTCACTAGCCAGCCAGTGCCTCTGAGGAGTGAACCAGGGCCTGAGAATCAAATATGTGGGCCCCCCATTTCAGATGAGCAGAGGTAAGGCATGGCATAAGGCATGTGATGTTTACGTTCAGAAACTGCAAAGCCACTAGCTTGCAGAGTGTCATTACGTCTGCAGGTGGAGGGTAATTTTCCTGTTACTCAAGGACTCCTGATCGGGCTCTGATTGGTCTCTGGGGAATTGTTTTATGACCCAGAGCCAGGCAGCAGATAGATAGGAGATGTGGTTTGCTGGGCAGAAATTTACAAGGCAGGAAATTGCTTCACTGGACACAACCATTCATAAGAAACACCTCTGGGAAAAGGAGCCCAGGCTCCCGGCAGGTCTGCCCCCGGCCGATGTTTACATCAGCAACAACCCGTGTTCCTGGTTACACAATGTGGCAGCGTCACTTTGAGTGGGGGATCTTTGCCCCTTGGAAGAATAAACACATTCCTCACTCGCAGAGGAATTAGCAGACCTCACAAGACTTTTCAGTGGCTCTCCTGGAGGTCTTAATGTCATAAGAAGGTGACTCTACACATGATTAGCTCTACAATCTAACTTACTCCAGATTCGGTTGCGTTTTCTTTTACGTGGCAGTGCAGGCTAAGATGAAGATACTCCAGCACTGAAGGCTGGAAATGGTGACAGTCCAGGCAGTTGCCAAAGCCACACTAGGTTTCTTAGGAACAATCCAGGGGTTTAGGGGTCATTGGTCAGTCTTTGGGGAGGAGGGGACAGGGCTGTGGGTTGTTTAGATACATTCCAAAGCCCACATTTCCATTGTCCCACCAGCTCTTAGCTGAGTTCTAGAGTCCAGATCTTTCAGAACGAGAGCCATCAGATCTGCACAGGTCATGGGGAGGAAAGATAAAGGGCTGTGGCCAGAGTCTCCAGAACCATGGGGGTCTGTCTGGCAAGTTACTAGAGGCTCCAGCCCAGCACTGTTCAGTAGAAGCAAGAGCCACGCCTGGGCCCTACGCCCCCGGCCCTGCCCCCATAAACCCCATCGCAGTCCTGGCCCAGCCAGGGGATATTCCACAGGCTGCTTCCCCTCTCCAAGGCCTCGGGTTCTGCATCTGTGACATGGGGGAGAGCCTGGTGCCAGTGCCCGTTGCTGCTCGAATGTGAGGATTATGTGAAACCATGAATTTCCTCACTCTCAGGCGTGTTTGCACACTTAGTGCATTGTCTCTGGGGCAGTTGGGCAGGTCAGGGGACTCGGAGGGGAATTTCATTCTATGTGTTTTTAACCTTCCTATGAGGAGTTGCAGGCAATTCGCCATGACCCCGACTTAGTTCCGGACCTACTCACTGTGTCCTTGTGCTATTGGGCATGACATCCAAGGCAGGAGGGGTCAATGGCAGAAGGCCCTGGGCTTGCCCCATCTGAGCTCGTTCTATTTGCTTCCTGGAGACCATTTCTTTAATTTTGTCTCCCCCTAGCAAGTTCTAAGGCGGCCCAGGCCATGTTACTCTTGTTCACCACTGTACCTCCAGTACCTCGTGTAGCGCCTGGTGCATAGTAGATTCTCTATAAAGACTCGTTGAATGAATAAGCAAATGCATGAGTGAATAAGTGAATCGGTGGTACTTCTTTTAAAAGTTGAAATCCATTGATAGAGTGAATCCATAACAAACCCACTACGGACTTCAGATCACCTAACTTGCGCGTCATCACATCAGCAGACAGCCTTGATTCCTAGTTTCCTTGTACAGGTGGAGCGGTTGTGTCAGGGAAAGCAAAGCCTACCGAGGCCATTGCAAGGACAATCCTAGCCGAGGACCCTTTAAATAATTGATTCATTAAGTATCCATTTTAGTAGTTATTTTCAACCCACCTCAGGATCTCATACTTACTGCCCTGCTCATTCTCTGTGAAAGAGGCTGCGAAAAGGTTTAGAGCCATTGCCCCTAGACATTTGAAGAATAGGGTTACTGGCCACCTGATCTCCAAATTCTGCTAGAGGCAGCAGGATAAACCCAGAGGTGAAGGGATGATCCCACAGGGTCAGACTGGAGGAAAGTGTGGACAGGGCAGCACAGGACAGACCTAGAGGAGTGTTTGGGGATCAAGGTCATGGGCCATGCAAGTATGTTATGGGCCCACTTTGGGTTGGAACATGTGTATGGGCCTGATGTCCTAAGAGGCATGCTTCTTCTCAAAGTGGGGTACAGGGCAATGAGTCAGGGGGTCCAAGAAGCCACAGGAAAGATAGTTTGTCTTCCCGGAGCATCCATTTTATTCAGAGATAAGTCATTTTAACTGCATTTTTATATCAAAGCAAATTGATAGGTCGTGGTAGAAAATACAAATTTTACATGCATTTTTAAGATCAAATATGGGTCTTCAAAGAAATGTCCTGTTTGCAGTGATCTGAAACCCCAGGCTCCTTGAGAAATGTGAAATTCACTCTTCCCTGCCACATGGCAATTGAGTAGAACAGTTTCAGAAGCACTGGCTTAAAAGAGTCAAGCAGAAAATGCCACCCAGTGACAGTGCCTCTTCTGTCCACGCACGCTGCTAGACCCCCAGTCCATGCATTGAAGGTCCTCTTGATGAGACAGTGGCCTTGGTACAGCAATGGCCGCTCACATTATCTGGCCCCCCTGGGACCCTAAGAGATCAACTTGCTGTCCTTCTTCTCCCAGGTTCTCGGAGATATAAGAGGAGGAGTTACAACCCTGCTGTCATTTTCTGTATTCCTGGTGGCCAGCACAGATGTGCTGAGCTGTGTTGGGATGGCCCGAACTCCAGACAGGTGCCTCCGTCTCCTTCCTTCCTTCCTCCTGAGGGCAGTGACAGCTCTGGCCTCACATCCCTGGGGAGCCCAAACCAAACAGCACGGGCACAGCTAAAAAGTGTGGCTCCGGTTGGAGTCCCCGTGGGGACACGTTTCACTTCCATGGTTCCCAGGACTGAATGGTTGAGAAATCCTTCCCAAGTAGAGACGCTACTTTTTTATTCACATTTTTGAGACAAAGTCACATAGGGAAAAGCTAGACGTGCAGATAATTGGTAAGTGGTTAGCTCCACTCTGGAATCTACAGAGATCCGCAGTGAATGGGTTTCTGGGTCTGGGGGTATCCACAGTAAGTTTACTTTTTGGGAAACTTTGGTTGCCAGATTCCCTGGGGTCTCCAGCCCCAGCTCCTTCCTCTGACCTCCTGGCAAGTGAAGCTTCTCTGGGTCTCTCTGACTCTAGCGTAAACCGCTGTGAGTGGGAATGGTGTCTCATTCATCTTTGTACCCACCACTGCTTAGCGGAGTCGCTGCACAGAAGACGCCCTCAATAAATATTTGCTGGTGATGAGTATGACAGCATTAGGCTAAGTCATTTACCAAATATTTATGTTCTGTGCAGTCTGCTGGGCATAGGGATTCAACGATGAATAAGAAAAAATCTCTTCCCTCAAGCGGCTCATGGCTTAGTAGGGAAGGCTAATAGGGACTATGAACGGTGCGGGCAAACTGAGTGGCATCAGCCTCCGCCCACACACACACCGCATCCCCAGACAATGATGGTGCTGCCTGCACTCTAGCCAGTGGCCTCAGCAGCTAAACTGAGGACTTCTTTTTTTTTTTATGTAAATTTATTTATTTTTGGCTGCGTTGGGTCTTCGTTGCTGGATGCAGGCTTTCTCTAGTTGCGGCGAGCGGGGGCTACTATTCATTGTGGTGCGCGGGCTTCTCGTTGCGGTGGCTCCTCTTGTTGCAGAGCACGGGCTCTAGGCGCGCAGGCTTCAGTAGTTGTGGTGCATGGGCTTCAGTAGTTGTGGCTCGCGGGCTTTGTTGCTCCGCGGCAGGTGGGATCTTCCCGGACCAGGGCTCGAACCCGTGTCCCCTGCACTGGCAGGTGGATGCCCAACCACGGCACCACCAGGGAAGTCCCTGAAGTGAGGCCTTCTAAATCCATTGAGGTGGGCTCGGCCTCCTGCAGCTAAAGTCATGGGGGACCAAAAGGAAGGTCACGTCCGAAGGTGGGCTTTTACGATCACAAGAATGCCCAGAGAGGGCTGGGCTAGAGGTGACCTCTGCATCACCCTGTAGGAAAGTGAGGCCAGGCTAACACCTGTTGAGACAGGTAACTCCCATTTGCCCATTGTCCCATGTTTGCAGAGGAGGAGATGGGGGCTCCGGGGAGTGAGAGGGGATGGGTCACAATCAGGTGAGCCTCCTTTGGACGGCACCACAAGCATTAGCACGGAGATAGGGTGGCCGTCCTGGAAGGATTTATAACTCCAGATTTCAAGGTCTTATCGTAAACAAGCTCTTTCTCAATCTCAACATGTGTGTGGGGGGGGCGCGGGGGGGAGGCAGGTAGGGACAGACCAGATGGAGCGGTGTTGGAGGTGAGACTCTAGCAGAAATGTGTTCCTTTGCTTGTAGCAGAAGAGGGACATTTAGGAGGGAAAGAAGGAGACAGAAATGGACCTGTTCGTGGTTAATCGTACATAGGACATTGAACTGGTTAATAATAATGGTTAATTCCTTGTCTCATTCCCTGTGGTCCAGGCCTGAAAGGTTACAAACATGCTTTGGGAACCCTAAGGCAAGCCCTGAGAGCCAGCCCAGTGGGAGCATTGTGTTACCCAGGTTTCTAGAGACTTCTCCACCCCCCTCCCCCCGACCTCCCACCAGGGTTCCTCACCCAATGCATTTTATTGCTTGCAGGAGAGGCTGGGGAGCAGAGCTTCTGAGGCAGGAACACAGCAGCGCTGCCCCTGGCGGAAGGCAAACTGCCCCCTGCACTGCTTTGGGGATGGGGGAGAAAGGGTGAGGCACAGTGCGGAGACCCAGGGAAGCAGTTGGTGGAGGATGAGAAGGGAGGAGGAGATTGATCCTCAGGTGGGACCCTCAGGCCTGTGGCTACTGAAGGCACCAGGGCTGCCTTTGTCACCTCTTTCTTCCAGTCTCCCCTTGCCATTCATTCTTACCTGATGCCACCTGAAAAGAAACAGTGCCCGAGGGAAACAGCACACTCTGCCAGCCGCCCTGGGCCACGCCCCCGTGGCCCACCCTGAATGGAGGGGGCTAGGTGTTTCCTTCCGTCACAGGCTCAGCAGGAGTTGAAAGCTGTCCCTGGGAGGACCCCCGGGCAGGCCTCCCTCCTCCTGCTTCTCCGGAGAGACATCAAACACCCCAGGCCTGGGTGGCCGGGCGGAGTTAACAAACACAGCCAGGCTCGGGGGAGGCTCGCAGCCCTCTCCTTCAGGCTCCCCACTCCAGCCTGAGCAAATCCCCCCTGGGACTTCAAAGCCAGCTGCTTGTTTGCCTGGCCACAGGGCAGCAACAATGCTTTCCCTTTTGACCTACAAAAGCATCGCTGCTGAAGGATGGCTGGCCTGGGCGCCGACCTGGAACATGGAACCCTGCTTAGGGGGCTGTGAGGTGGGCACTCCTGGCAGTCCAAGACCAGGGAATAGGAACTGTGTCCCCAGGCCCCTGGGCGAACCTCTGGAAAGACTGCCCCAGCCGGGACTCAGTTCAGAGAAGGCAGGCTCCACCCTACTGCAGCAGGGCGTAACTGGTCACATCAAGGCACTGGGGAATGGAGACCACAAGCCCGTGAACTTGCTGCTCCCCCAAAGGCCACCCTTGTTTCCAGGGCCTGCTCATCACAAACGTGGTGGTGTGGTGAGTGTGCTTGTCTGGGCCAGGTGTGTGTGTGCCCACGCGCAAGCGTGTGCACAGGAATGTACATGTCTCAGTGATCCCAGATGCCACCCACGGTTCTCTAGGAACCATGCCCTTGACTCATATTCTGAAAACAAATTCTTTTTTTTTAAGATTTTTTAAATTATTTATTTATTTATTTGTTTTATTTATTTTTGGCTGCGTTGGGTCTTCGTTGCTACGTGGGTTTTCTCTAGTTAGGGCGAGCGGGGGCTTCTCTTCGTTGTGGAGCATGGGCTCTAGGCATGTGGGCTTCAGTAGTTGTGGCTCACGGGCTCAGTAGTTGTGGCTCACGGGCCCTAGAGCGCAGGCTTAGTAGTTGTAGCCCACGGGCTTAGTTGCTTCGCAGCATGTGGGATCTTCCCAGACCAGGGATCAAACCCGTGTCCCCTGCACTGACAGGCAGATTCTTAACCACTGTGCCACCAGGGAAGCCCTGAAGACAAATTCTTATGCTTGATCTAAAAGCAAGAGCAGAAATGGTGTATGAGAAGCAGTAAATTTTTAATATAAAACTTTATTCAAAAATATATTTTATTGAAGTATAGTTGATTTACAATGTTGTACAGAATTGTAATTCAATGAAAGGTGTACAGCAAAGCGATTCAGTTACACATCTATATATATTTATATCTATATGTATACTCTTTCTCAGATTCTTTTCCCTTATAGATTATTACAAAATATTGAGTATAGTTCCCTGTGCTATACAGTAGGTCCTTGTTGTTTATCTATCTTATATATAGTAGTGTGTGTATGTTAATCCCAACCTCCTAATTTATCCCTCCCCCGCCCTTTCCTTATGGTAACCATGAGTTTGTCTTCTTTTTTGTTTTGTTTTTTTTTTGAATTTTATTTATTTATTTTTGGCTGCATTGGGTCTTCGTTGCTGCGTGTGGGCTTTCTCTAGCTGCAGAGAGCAGGGGCTACTCTTTGTTGTGGTGCATGGGCTTCTCATCGTGGGGGCTTCTCTTGTTGTGGAGCACAGGCTCTAGGCGCGCAGGCTTCAGTAGTTGTGGCACACGGGCTGAGTTGCTCCACGGCATGTGGGATCTTCCCGGACCAGGGCTCGAACCCGTGTCCCCTGCATTGGCAGGCGGATCCTTAACCACTGCGCCACCAGGGAAGCACTGAGTTTGTCTTCTATGTCTTTGGGTCTATGAGAAGCAGGAAATTGATTCAACCCATCAGCTCCAAAGGTGGAGAAACCTATCTTAGGACTTATTTTCTTACTTAGGCTTTATTTACCCTTCAGCTTACTTCCACCAGGTCAATGGTGAAACACTCCCATTTTCAGGGACCCTCACTTTGAGGCCTGAACAGTGATCCCAGATTGTAGCATCCAGCACCCAGCTGGACCTTTAACAGGATTTTTTTGGTAATAATTATGATGATGATGACTTTTCCCTGAAGAATGGTCCCCACATATTGTCCATCCCAAGCAAAAGAGGGTATTGAGAGTGTACAGGTTCTTTCTGAAGATACGGCCCCATGATAGAGGCGGTATAGGGTTGGGGGACATGTGTGGACACTAAACACACCGAGAGGGAATTCCCAGACAGTCCAGTGGTTAGGACTCCGCACTTCCATTGCAGGGGGCATGGGTTCGATCCCCGATCGGGCAACTAAGATCCTGCAAGCTGCGCATCACGGCCAAAATAAAATAAATAGATAGATAGATAGATAGATAGAGGCACCCAGAGTGGGGTTCACATCCTAATGCTGCCACTTACTCCCTATGTGAACATTATTTAACACTCTGAACCTATGTTTCTTTGTCCGTAAAGGGGCTAAAACCTACTGGAAGATTCTACCCTAAGAATCTTCTTAGTGATTATAATAAGAGGAAATCATTTGCCAAAGAATAGCTTTGGGGCAGAAACGCAGGCTTGGGGCTGCAGTTCTCACACATATGGTATCCACTGCAGCTCCCCTCACAGTTTAGAGGGGCAGCATCCATGGTGGTTTAGAGCCCAGACACTGGAGTTTGACTGCCTGGAGTCTGCTCCCACCTGCCGCTTTTAGCTGTGTGACCTTGAGCAAGCACATCTCTGTGCCTCAGTGTCCTCATCTGTAAAACAAGGATAATAACAGTCTCTACCACAAAGAACTGCTGTTAAGGCGAAAGGAGTTAACATATATAAAGTGCTTAGAAGAATGGGTGGCATATAGTAAGTACCATTGAATGCTTCCAGTTTTTATTATTGCATTGTCAATGCTGCAGTCACACAACACTGCCCTTGTAAATACAGTCCAGGCAAAATTACAAATATTTGATGAAGATGAGGGATATGTGTTGGGGTGGGAGAAAGCTTCCTAGTTTGTAAGTATGGATTTGTGAGCAGAACAAGGGCAAGGGAGATTTGGGTAGCTAGGATTTGAGTCTCAAAGACATACCCTGAGATTCTTTTTGATAGTCACATAGAGGGGTGGATGGTAACCCCACTAAGCCAGGTGATAAAAAGCTGAGCAGAGGACTCTGACTCCTGCTTCCCCTTCCCTTCCTATGGTCCTTCCATCATTTCTTAAAAAAATCATGAGATTTCTGGTTTCGTGTAAGAAATTGAATTGTAACTCTATAATCAAAAATGTCAAAGTACCAATGCTCTGAAATTTGAATTTTATCCTGTCCTGGGACAGCAGTCCCAAGTGACTTCACCCACCCCTGACCAACCAGGTGTTTCCTGGTAGTCTGTTGGCAGACTCCAAGCTGCAGGTGATGCTTTATTTGTCTCCATAACAGAGTAGATTTCTGTCCTGGTTCCCTCCCCACAGACTTGGCTCTGACCTAGACCTAGAGAGCTCCAGGAGAGGGTAGAGGAGATGGAAGAAAAAAAAACCCTAGCATGGCTGCTGGCCTAAATGATTAGTAATTCAGGACAACCCTTCCTCGCATTTTCCAAGTCCAGACCTCACACTATACGGAGAGCAAGCTTTAGCACATGTATAGATGGTTGATTATGAAGTAGGAACACTTTTTAAGAAATTTATTTATTTATCTTGGCTGTGTTGGGTCTTCGTTGCTGTGCACAGGCTTTCTCTAGTTGCGGCGAGCGGAGGCTATTCTTTGTTGAGGTGCGTGGGATTCTCCTTGCAGTGGCTTCTCTTGTTGCAGAGCACGGCCTCTAGGTACACGGGCTTCAGTAGTTGTGGCATGCAGGTTCAGTAGTTGTGGCTCACAGGCTCTAGAGCACAGGCTCAGTAGTTGCGGCGCACAGGCTTAGTTGCTCTGTGGCCTATGGGATCTTCATAGACCAGGGCTCGAACCTGTGTCCCCTGCATCGGCAGGCAGATTCTTAACCACTGTACCACGAGGGAAGTCCCTCTTCTCTCTTTTAACATACAAATAACACATTTTCAGTAATGTAGTTCAGATGAAAAATGTGTGGGCTTAGCTAACCCTAAACTTAAGTGTGCAATGTGCCATAGTTGCTAAAAAGACAAAATTCTAGACTGCATCAATGGTGTGTCTGATAACTGTCCAGATCATGGAACATAAGAGTCCCACTTTGTTTGCAGTCAGACCCCACCCTAAAGTCTGAG
This sequence comes from Grampus griseus, assembly GCF_964374135.1. Taxonomy (NCBI): domain Eukaryota; kingdom Metazoa; phylum Chordata; class Mammalia; order Artiodactyla; family Delphinidae; genus Grampus; species Grampus griseus. Next base: position 25,950,115 of record NC_139014.1, read on the forward strand.
CATTGTTTTTCAAAAGGGACATGGTTCAATTAGAAAGGATCGAAAGGAGAATAATCAGAATAATGAAAAGTCTTTGGAAACTATCTCATTCAGACAATAGCAAATATCCTAGAAATGAATGGTCTCAAAGGGAAGACCTAAGGAGAACAGATACATGGACAGGTGTTATGGACAGGAGAAAACACACTGCTCTCTGGACCAGTGGGCAGATTGTGGATCCGTATGAGAATTATTCAACTGTTTGACAGTGAGGTGAACCCACCCTGGCAGTTGGTAAAGGCTGGAGGATGATCTCTCAGGAATGTAGTATAGGCATAACTCATTAAAGAGGGGGTTGGATAAGATAAGAAACCATTCAACTCTAAAAGTCTATGAATCTGTAAAAACCTGTAAGTAGGCCAAGTCTTCTGTTTAGGCAAAACAGAATATCTGCCTAAAACTCCCACTATTAGAGTCATTTAATTGAATAAAGACATTGTTTACTCTGGAATATCTCTTTTTAAATGCAATATATTATCTGAGAAAGGTGACACATTAGCACAAATAGATAGCTAGAAGGAAAATCATGGAAATAACATTCAACTGGGAATCAGATTTGGGGTTGAATCTCCCACTCATTAACTATGTGGTCTTAAGCAAGTTATTTACCTCATTGAGTTGCTGTTTCTTCATCTATTAAAAGAGAATAAAAATACCTATTCTCAAACACCAAAGACATTTTGCTGGTACAGATCTAGTAGGTACAACATAGCTCTAGAGCCAATAGTTCTGGTGACATATCACAGTTCAGGTAGTATGTTCCTTTGACTAACAGCTATCAGTTTTTACCACTTTCATTCAGTATTTTACTGGATATCCCAGACAAAACATTAAGGCAAAAACAAACAAACAAACAAAAAGTATAAGGATTGGAAAGGAAAAAAATTAATTTGCTGCTATTTGTTGACAATATGATTGTCTTCATAGAGAATCCAAGAGAATTTGTAGATAACTTATCAGAATTATTAAAAGAATTGTGCAAGGTTGCTGAATTCAGGATCAGCATACCAAAAAAATCAAAAGCATTCCTATATACCTGAAAAAACTAATTAAAAAATGTAATCTTTAGGAGTTTCTGTCACCATATCCACAAAAACTAAAAGGTATTAGTAGCGGATCTAATAAAAGAAGTGTTGATCCATATGGAGAAAAATAAAACTTTATTGACAGACAGAAGACCTAAATAAATAGAGCAATATACCATGTTCATGGATGGGAAAACCCCATATTATTTATTTATTTAGGAGAGACACTCTCTCTCTCTTTTTTAAAAATATTTATTTATTTATTTATTTTATTTGGTTGCACCAGGTCTTAGTTGCGGCAGGCAGGCTCCTTAGTTGCAGCTTGCTGACTCCTCAGTTGCAGCACATAGGCTCCTTCGTTGCGGCACGTGAGCTCCTTCGTTGTGGCTTGTGGGTTCCTTAGCTATGGCTTGCCAGCTCCTTAGTTGCTGCAGGCTCCTTAGTTGTGGCATGTGGACTCTTAGTTGCAGCATGCATGTGGGATCTAGTTCCCTGACCAGGGATCGAAGCTGGGCCCCCTGTATTGGGAGCACAGAGTCTTAACCACTGTGCCACCAGGGAAGTCCCCCAATATTATATTTTGATCCCAAATTACTCTATAGATTCAATGCAGTTCCAATAAAAATACCAACTTGGCTGTATGTGTGTATAGGAAACTTACAAAGCTAATCTTAAAATACAAGAGGCAAGAATAGTTAAGACAATCTTGAAGAAGAAGGAGGAGGCATTTGCTTTACCACATGTAAAAATCTTTTAATAAAGCTATAATAACTTAAATGGCATGATTTTGACACACAGAGAGATAAGTAGCTCCAATGGAATGGAATAGAGAGCTCAGAAATAGACCCATGAACGTGAGAATTTGGTATATTATAGAAATGGCATCACAGGTCACTGGGAAAAGGATGGACAATTCAATAAATGGTACCAGAGCAATTGATTATCAAAATGGAAAAATAGAGCTTCCCTGGTGGCACAGTGGTTGAGAGTCCACCTGCCAATGCAGGGGACGCGGGTTTGCGCCCAGGTCCGGGAGGATCCCACATGCCACAGAGCAGCTGGGCCTGTGAGCCATGGCCGCTGGGCCTGCGCGTCCGGAGCCTGTGCTCCGCAACGGGAGAGGCCACAACAGTGAGAGGCCCGCGTACAGCAAAAGAAAAAAAAAAAAAAAGGAAAAATAAAATAAAATTAGCTTCCTACCTCACACTATATATAAAGAGCAACTTAAAGCCTTTTATATAAAAAGACAAAATTTTAAAGCTTTTAGAAGAAAATATTGGAGAATAGTTTTGTGCCCTTGGGGTAGGGCAGGATTTCTTAGGTAAGACCTCCAAAGCACAATACTATAAAGGATAAATTTGACTATATTAAAATGAAGATTTAATACATTAAATAGGTTTAATGTATTAATTATATTGAAATGGAAAAAACACTACAAACAAAGTTAGAAGTCAAACCACAGAGGGGAAGAAAATCTTTACAATGAATGCTACTAACAAAGGATGAGTTCCGGATTATATAAGGAATTCTAACAAATCAATAAGAAAGAGACCAACAACCTATGAGAAAAATGTTCAAAGAATATGAACAGGTGGAAATGGAAACCCAATGGGTGAAAAATATATGCAAAGGTACTAGACCTCACTAATATTTTGAGAAATGTAACTTAAAATCACAATAAGAGAGACTTTTGTCATCACTAAGATGACAGTAAAGATTCTTTTTACAAAAGGCATAAACGCACAAGGATAAAGAGAAAGGAAAAGGAGACTACAGCAAATTTTGGAAATTTTGGAAGCTGGAAAGCAAATAATTGAGAGATAACTGGCTCAGTAAACCTAAGAAAGCTGAATCCCAATCCAGAAGTGGAGAAAGCTGGGAAGTAACCCATGTTATTCTACCAAGTAATTCAAACAATGAGGATGAGTGAAGATGGAGTGAAATATATCTAGAGCAGATGGAAATCTTTCAAAAGCCAATAGGTTCCCAGATTTTTTTCTCCTTGCTTCATGCAGCCAGGACTTTGAAGAGAATAAAAGAGAGAGTCTCTGGAAAAGCAGACAACAGACAAAGCTGAGGGCAGGTTATTATATGGAGAACAAGAGGATTAAGTGCATGTTCATATACCAAATGCTGGTGAAGTGAAGGAAGTGTTTACCCTCCAGGAAGGAGGTTGGGCAATGCTCCCCTAGGGATTCTGACTAGTCCAAGAGAAAAAGCTTAACACTTCTGACATCAGGGGTTCACCCAAGGAAATGGCACAGCCAGGTAAATCTACAGTGAGCCCCATAACTGGCAAGCCCTACTCTCAAGTTCAGAGCTTTCAATCAGTTTTTAAGTTGCCCATATTTAAATATTCGAGAGCATCCAAGAATCACCAGACTCCTAAGGAAGACCTCTAACATGAACAATAGAGACCAAAACAAACAGGAAAAAGCAACCTGGAGAAAACAGATTCTATTCAGGAAAAGGAAGCTAAAAGCAAATAAACAAACAAAATATAAACAAATGAAAAAGACTACAATGATTATTCTTAAGAAGTAAGAGTCGATAGTACATCCATAAAACAAGAGCAGGAAACTGTAAAAGGAACATTCAGACAATTTAAAAAAACAAAAAATTAGAAATTTTAAATATATACGATAACATCAATGGAAAACTTAATGAATGAGTTGGAAAATAAAGTTGAAAAAATTCCCAGAAAGTTGAATAAAAAGACAAAGAAAAAAAAACATAGAAGAGAAAATAAAATAAGAGGACCAATCCAGGAGGTCTAATATCTGAGTAATGGGAGTTCCAGAAAGAGAGAACAGAGAAAACAAAAGAGAGGAAATTCTCAGATAAACAATCCAAGAAAACTTTCTTAGGAGTAAAGCATGACTTTCCAGATGGAAAGGGCCCACCAAGTATCTAGCATATTAATGAAAACAGGTCCATCCACACAGGCATATTATCAAACACATAGAAACACAGAATGGATTCAAACAAACTTCAGAAAAGTAGTTACTTCTGAAGGATGAGAGGTGAAGAATAGGAGTGGGGAGGGATGCAGAGTGGGTTGCAACCAAATCTGTAAACTTTATTCAAAAAAAAAAACTGAATAGGGCAAAATGTTAACATTTATTAAATATAAGTGGTGATATATGAATATCTGGAATAATCTCTGGACTGTTCTGTATATATTTTATAATTAAAATATAAATGCAATGGGGCTCAGGAAAATATATAAGAATAATCATAAAGGCCTTATTCACAACAGCTAAAAACTGGGGAAAAAAATCACATGTCCATCACAGGAAAATGGATAAGTCATGGTATATTCATACAATGGAGTGGTATTCAATTAAAAAGAGGAATGAATTACTGATACATGAACCATGTGAATGAATCTCAAAAACATGTTTAACAAAAGGAGGCAGATACAAAAATGTGTGGCATCTGGCAACGGGCAAAATGAAACTAGGGTGATAGAAGTCACAATTGCCTAGCAAGGAGAAGAGGAAGCCTGGGGGGGTTGAATGGAGAGGAGCAAGAGGGAACTGTCTGGGGTGATATAGCGGTTCCTTACCTAGTTTTGAGTGGAGGTTACATAAGTGTATACAATTATCAAAACTCACTGAACTGAACATTAAGATCTGCATTTTATTGTCTAAATTATACTTCAATAATGAATGAATGAATGAATGAATCGATCAATGAATTGAAAAGGAAAGGTGGCAAAAGGGAAATTCAAAATTATGTTTCGGATAGAAGCTCATATCACTCTGTGACCCTGTGGTGTCCATAATGTAAATCCCCACTCTGGGGTGGGAGAGCCAATGTTCATAGATGATCTAGGTCTCTTTCGTATTTTCATCTTTTTATCTGCTCCAGAGTCCACGTGCAGCAGTACCAGAGTGACGGTCTGCTTCAGAACTCTGGGCAGAGCTAGGCAAACTGATTCTATTAAACTACACAGAAGTTAGAAAGAAAATTCACAGAACTCAGACCTCATCTTGGCCAACCTCCATCTGATCCATGAATGTCCCAACCAACATCCCTGACAAAGGGTAAGCCAGTCTAATGCTTGACCCTCTGCAGAGGCAAAAAGCTCCCTCCTTCCCAATAATAATAACAACAACAACTGCCCTTTACTGAGTGCTAACGGTGCCCTGCACTGTTCTAAGCCCTTTGCATGTATTGACCCAAATCAGCTCCTTCCAAATTTGGCCAGCCCTTCAGAAGAAGGTTCAGACAGGACTCCAAAATGTCCCTCCGATCCTCACAGGTCTCTCAACTAAGGGGGAATGAGAATTTTCATCTTGGAATGGGTTGCCCATGGAGATTATAAGAGAAGAAAGAGTCAGTATTCATTGTGTTATGTGCTTATCACCATAAACACAGTCTATGCTGGGCTCTGAAGAAATAGCAGTAGTAATAGTTAACATTTATTGAAGCATATCCTCACTTTACATGCATTTACCTCACTTAATCCACATAACAATCCTGTTTTTCTACAGATGAGCAACTTGCTGCTTTGAAAGATTAAGTAATAATCCTAAGGTCCCAGAGCTAGTAGCCAGCATTCTAGCTCAGGCTGTCTGACCCAGAGGCTGAGCTGTTAACCAGTCTGCCCAAGTTTTCAAAGTTAATATGTTTCTGAGAAGAGTGTCATGGAAAAATCTCTGGACCAGGAGGGAGAAGACCTGAGCTCTACTCCCTCCTCTACTCCTTTCTCTGTGAGTTTGAGCAAACTGCTTTCCTCATTTCCATAAGTCTGAAACAAGATGAAACTAGATGACCCCTAAAGCCCAGGCCTAACTCTAATCATTTATGATCCAAGCTAAAGGTGTCTATAATCCTTTCCCATCTTATGAATGTGCCCAGCATAACATTTCCTGGGGCATCCAATTAACATACGGAGATAGTGATGATGGAGAAGAAGAAGAAGAAGAAGGAGAAGAAGGAGAAGGAGAAGAAGGAAAAGAAGAAGAATGAGAAGAAAAAGAAAAAGAAGAATGAGAAGAAAAAAAAAAGAATGAGAAGGAAAAGAATGAGAAGGTAAAGGAAGGAGAAGAAGAAAAAGAAGAAGCGGAGGAAGAAGAAATGCATGAATGAATGAATGAGTGAAGTGAAGAAGAAATGCATGAATGAATGAATGAATGAATGAATGAATGAGTGAAGTGGAATCTTCAGCATTTTCCTTTGCAGAAGGCTGTCCCTGGTCAGCTATTCCTAGAAAAGGAAAGAAGGTTCTTGTCTCACTTGCTTTTCACCAGTTGGCCTCAAATCTCGGGGCATAAAAAAATAAAGCCAGCTCCAACCCCAGCGCTTTCCCTCAAGGCCCAGCTGTAGGCTAGAAGCAGAAAGTGAATATGTGAAGAGTGGCCAATTAGTTCCCTGAGTGCCCTCCTGACCTCTGACCCCTGCTGGGCCACCCCATCCATTAGCTGTCCTCTTCCCCCTCCACCCTCCTCTCTCGCAGTTTGAATCGCTGTCCCGCCATTCTCTTTCAGCAAAGAAACATGCTCAGGCATTCAGCCAGCCGCTGCCACTTTCTGTTCTTTTGTCTCCTCCCTCTGTTGCCCTTGTTGCTAACCTGGTCACCACTACTTGACCCTACAGCTGGGCTCTCTCCCCTTCCTGGGGTGGGGAGGGGCAGTAACTGGAGGCAGGGCTTGCTGGGAAGAAGAAGGCGAGCTCTTGCTTTTCCTTTCACTTGGGTTTCATTCCACAAACTTGAATTTTAGTCCTACTCCTCAATGCAAGAAAGTCCCTGTAATGCTTTCTCTGGGCTGATGATTTCTTTCAAAGGCAAGCATTTTGAAAAGTCCATGGGGGCGAAGGCAGTAGTATGTTCCTTTGAGATGTTGGTTATTCCTCTATGAGGTTGGGAAAAAAAAAAAAAATATATATATATATATATATATATATATATATATATACATTCCACTGATGGGGAGGGGAAAGGCTAGTTCAAGATTATGGGTGTGTGAGTACATATCTGTGAAAAACTACAAACCAATCATCAAAAGAGGAAAACAAACTACTTTATGGCACTTGGAAAAAATCTGCCAAGTGTTGATTACATCCACTAACTCTTTAGAATTCTAGCTCACAGAGCAAAGGAGCTGGTGAGTGAGTTTATTAGAAAAGTGTAAGCACTTGGGATTCAGAGCCATTAAATCCAGGTCCTGCCACTTGCCAATTACACACATCATCTCAGTTAATCCTCATAATAAGCGTGAAGTAGATATTATTAGCAATTATCTCCATTTTACAAATAGAGAAATGAAGGCTAAGAGAAATCAGATTATTTGTTCAGGATTGTATACATGATAAATGTCAGAAAAGGAATGTGAATGAGGTCTATATGACTCCAGAGTTTTTAAAAGCTATGCCGTACTTCCTCCAAGTTATAACGTACCTAAGTTATTAAATCTTAATGAGCTTCGGTTTCCTCACCTGTAAAACAATCACCTGTAAAGCACCTAATAGTGATGACTAACCACTCCTGAATGCTTTCTATATGCCAGGCATTTTCTAAATGCCAGCATACCTTATCTCACTAAATTCTCACAAAGTCTTAATGAATAGGAACTATTTTTATCCCCATTTTACAAGAGAAACTGAGGCTTAGCGGTGAAACTAACCCAGATCACACACGGCTATTAAGTAGTGGAGGTAGGATTCTGATTTGAGCCTGTTCAGCTCCAGAGCCCATGCTCTTTCCACTTTCCACTCTGGGACAGCTGCCTCAAAAGGGCCTACTGAGAAAGATACAGTGTATACACAAGAGGGTTCCAGGAATGTAGGGAAAGCTGAGGGTGACAGGGACAGCTTTATGGAGAATGTATGGGAAATTCACTAGATGGAAATTCACTTTAATGCCAGAAAGGCTCAGAAATACATCTGTTTCGTAAACTGAAGTACATACCTAATTAGGTACCAGTGTTTATGATGAAGAAGAGAGCAGAGTCCTTGTCATAACCATGTCCACTAAATAGTAAGGCAGGTGCTGTGTCTTACTCATCTTGGTCCTACTTCCCCCCTCCTGCCCCCTCCCGCTTCAACAGCATCTAGAATGGTGCCTTGCACCTAGTAGGCACTCACTTGATAGATATTTACTAAATGAATAAGTGAATGATACCTCAGGAAGGACTTGGTTGGGGGTAAACAGCTTTCCTGGTCTGGGGCTCCTGCAGCCCTGCAGCTGGAAGACCCTATTCTGTCTCATCTTTCTCCCTGTAGCTCCCTGGCAAGCCCACAGGCTGCATGATAGGGGGCCCACCCTACCAGAGATGATTTATGGTTCTTTGTTATACAGACCCTTTCACATTCCTCCCCCATCTTCTTTTTGCAGTCAATTAATCATGATATTTAAATCAAACTTTGGGTAGTGAACTATGGCTCACAGTCTTGAAGACAACTGTTCAGGACAACAGACCTAGTATTGAGATCTATAAAAAAGACCACCTCTCCACTGGGATTATCTTAGAGTCCCCTGCTTTTTCCCAGGACCCAAGGAAATGCCTTTATTTCTACCTTAAAGAATGCCAAGTACTCAGCCTGAACAGTGAAAAGGAAGGGAGCAACAGGGAGCTCCCAGTTGGCTATGGGAGGCATTGCTTGGGAATTTCTCCATAATCAAAATAGTAGAGTCCCCAAGGAAGGTATTTCAGTCTGGGCTGCAGGATACCTTTGCAGAGATAGCTAAGGTTATCTTGTTCAGTGCTCCGGGAACCCCAGTTTCGTTGAGTCAATCTGCCGTCAAAATGATGATGTGAAGTGAAGTGAAACTTTCTTGGTTCTTCATGCTATTACTATAAACTGAAGTTACACTAATCAAAATAAACCCTTTATCGTGGCCATTAGAGTAAAACAGGAGTAAGCAGTTCCTTCCATCTGTCATTAAGTCTATTTTCATCACATCACTCACAGGATACTCTGGCATTATCTTGACTATGTCAATATAGTCAATAGAATTGAGACTTAAATTCTTGGGCAACAATCACATACACTCTCATACAAAATCTTGTACAAATGGGCACTTTTGATTTTATTTATTGATTGTTACATATCATCACCTTATTGTGAAAAGAACTATGGCCGTTAGGTACTAACATGCCATCCATGATTTTTTAACATGATTTTTTACAACCCAGATGAGTAGGTGATGCCTTCTCATTTCTTACTGCATGATGCTAAATAAACTCACTGCTTCTCTCTGTGCTTCATTTTCCCTCTGTTGACAATTAGGAGATGAATATTTTGCTGTCTATCCTCCTAAAAGACAGAAAACTCAAAATGCAATGTAAACAACAGAGATATTTCATAAACTAATGTGTTCAAAAACAGTTCGGCATACATTTTAATTTCAGTGAACCACATCATACTTTAGATGTGCCAAGGAATCTTGAATAATACTCTTTTGTAAAATAATCAAGCCCCTTGTACACTGGTTTAAAACATTCATGTTTTCAAGTAATAAATTTGCTTAAAAGAGAGGTTCAGTTAAACTTGCCAAGTTCCTTGAGTTCACTCTATGCACTTGGTGGTATAAAATATTTTTATTACATATATTACCAGCCGAAACATTTATTGTGTACTGTCCTTCCCACTCCTTAAATGCCAGCATTTACCTTTGACCTATATGATGTGAACATTTTATTGTTCATTCCAGATGATTCTGTTTCTGTTTTGTTATCTGCAAAATAGAAGTCTATGCTGTATAATTTATAAAAATATTGAATCACTATGTTGTACACCTGAAACTAATAAAATATTGTAAGTCAACTATACTTGAATAAAATTTTTTAAAAAGTAATCTATCCCAAAGCAATCAGGTAAAACAAAAGACATGCATTGAAAAGATACATGGAGAACAAGATTTTTTTAATATTAACTCTTTCTACACTTTGTTAATGTTCATACTATTCTGATTTTGATTTTCCCCCAAGAATTTTGTCCCCCAGACTGAATAATAATTCTATATTAGCTCTACAGTTCTCAAACTGTGCCCCAAGGCACCACAAGGTGCCACAGCAGCAAGCCTATGGGAGAACATAGAATATTTTTTAAAGTTTCAAGAGCAACACAGTGACACTCAACATCTGTCAGAATTCATGTGAACTTCTAGTACACAGTAAATCATGGTTTCAGCATTAGACCATTATCCTTTTGCTGTTATGTCTTTGAGAAGCTGGGTTTTCTGCAGTTGTGATGAAAAGCAAGTACTGCATGAATATTGGTGTGGAACGAAAATGAGTGTGCCCGTGTCTGATCTGAGCTCATGGTTTGAGAAGTACAGACCTCAACAGGCTCATCTATCCCATTAGCAAGTAATCGTGATTATTTTACAAGAAAATAAGAATATATTTTCTCTTTCAATTCATAAGTATTTTTAATGGCTACTAAATTGTGAAATCATAAATAGATGTTAAGAGATTTGGCTCTAACAACTCAATAAATTGAATTATTACGTTATTTCTTTTGGCCTGAGTTGCCATGAAAAAACTACTGAAGACACTAAGAGCACAGTTAATCAAGAAAGTTTGAGAACCTTGGTTTTTTCAACTGTAAACTGAGTCTAATAATAGTATCTACTGCCCAGGGTTGCAGTGAGATTAAATGGGTTAATGTACGAACGATATTTAGAATAGTATCTGGCAAGCCGTTGCAGTAGTAGTATTTGTTACCTAGGACGGTTTTCAATCTTTCTAAGTGACAGAAAAAAAAAACAAAACAGTTTTGAGTATGTCTCTGCATCAGTAACATCAAAGATTTATAACTGCCATCATAATCAGAAATTTCTATTAAATGAACTATCTGGGAAGAAAACAGAAATTACTCCATTTAAAAGTTTTTTATTTCTTTGATTTTTATGTCTCCTGGCATTTAAATTTTCATCCAATTATGTTTTTTTACCAACTAGAAATAGAATTTGTCTCTGCCACATACTAGAGAGCCTTTTATTTTATTTTTTTGAATGTCACATTGATTTTTATTTCAGTTAATTACCTATGTTTTAGTGTGCTTTTCTTTTTATATATAGAGTATTTTGAGTGAGTAATAGTCTTTAAATGGTTATAGAACTCTCTTGCTTAGTTTTAAGTACAGAAAAACTTCATTTTTAATTAGCTACATATTTTGTTATTTTATTTTATTTTTATTGAAGTATAGTTGATTTCCAGTGTTGTGTTAGCTTCAGGTATACAACAAAATGATTCAGTTATACATGCATAGTTTTTTAAATTGCTATCAAAAACCCTTTTTCAACAGGTTTACATCTTTTCAAAAAGAATTTTTGAAAAAATTTTGTTCAAGGAAACATCTAATAAGGTTTTTGCCCTCCTGCCACCTCCTACTTCCCAACAATGACTTTCCATACACCATTTTGCCAAGGAGGCAGGCAGAATTAACTTGCTATACATTGATTACAACCTTTGTTTTGCTATAGCCTAGCAAACTCCTCAGAAATGCTTTAATAAGCTTTTCTTTTTAACTTTTTATTTTTATGTAATCTCAGACTTACAGAAAAGTTGTAAAAATAGTACCAAAAATTCCCGTATACATCTCACCAAGATTTCCCAAATATCGAGATTTTACCCCATTTGCTTTATCATTTACTTCGATCATTTTGTTAACATGGCGCCTGCCGATTTCTCCACTATAAATTTACTACTTTTCTCTTTGTAATTAATAATATCTTGTGAGAGGACTTCCCTGGTGGTCCACTGGTTAAGACTCCACACTCCCAATGTAGGGGGCACGGGTTTGATCCCTGGCTAGGGAACTAAGATCCCACACACCGTGGGGCAACTGAGCCCACGCGCCTCGACAAAGAGCCCGCGCGCTACTACGAAAGATCCTGCAACTAAGACGTGATGCAGCCATAAATAAATAAATAAATAATTAAAATAATAATAATGATATCTTGTGAGAACATGCTTTGCAGCTATGTAAATATCCTGTTCCTCATCCAGATTTCACCTACTCATTCTACCATCCATTGATTATTCAATTATTACTACGATGGTTGCCAAATAGTGATTTTTCTAATTCCATCATTCCTTCTAAATTTATTAGCTGACATTCTATTGAGACTCACTTTCCCTTCCCCCACATTATTTACTCTTTCATTTATTTATATGCCTATGTGTTCTTATTTTACGTGGTGGGTTGTAATACATGACTATCAGTATTTATTTTTATGTTTAATTGTCCCAGATTTGGCTGGTACTAATCCCTTCAGTACAGCTCTTTTTGTCATTCTGACCTGTCCTACCATTCTTTGAGCATTTCCTAATTTACTAATTTAATACGATGTTCAAGGTTCATCTTGTTCTTTCCCAGCTCTAGCTCTAGAATCCGCCAGTCCTCCAAGGGGCCCTGGCTCCATTTAGCAGCAAACAGAGTTTAGAAACCAAATTGCTCCTGGGGTGTCATTGCTTCTGGGCTTTCTCAGTGGACAGGGCTGTCATGTCCAATTCTAATCCAATACTATAGAATTCATTCTACTCTTCTCTCTTTCCATATTTGTAACTCTCTTTTCTCTCAGTGAGAAAATTGAATCTCATTGTTTATAATATATTTTATACATTTACTTCTTCACCCAATCTCAGATTACACAGAAAGTAGTTTTAGAATTGCTATCAAAACGAAACAAAACCCAACCACTGCAAAAAAACAAACCAATTTCATTTTAACATTCATTTACAGTTCATTTTTTCTTTAGTCTGAGAGTATATAGCAAAAAATATCATATTCTAAAGTTACTTGGTTTGAGTTAGTTTTCCCTCCCACACAAAAACATGTGCTTTTCAATGTGTTTATATTATTCATTTAAAACCATTAGGTTGATTTGTTTGTGCTCCATTTTCAGGCTTTCCCCCTATTTGTGTGTGTGTGTGTGTGTGTGTGTTTTACTTAATATATGAATTATTAACATGGATCCAAAAGACAGAACTATATAAAAAGGAGTATTCAAGAGAAATGTCACTTTCTACCTTCTACTTACCCTTTCAACTCATCCCCAACCACCTCCTGCAAGTAACAGTAATCTCATTAATTTCTGGTTTATCCTTCCTGGTTTGCTTTTTGGTCAAAATGCAGGCACTTGTGTATTTTTCTCACTTCCCTTTTTTTCTTACACAAAAGGTAGCATACTACAGATACTCTTTTGTACTTTGCTTTTTTTCACTAAACGGTATATCCTAGAAATTATTCCTTATCAGTTTGCAAACGTCTTCTTCACTCTTTTTTACAGATGTGTAGTGCTCGATTATGTGCTTGTACTATAGTTTATTCAACATCTCTCCTCTACATGGGCATTTAGGTTGTGTCCCTTATTTTGCAAATACAAACAGTGCTGCAATAATTAACCTCATGCATACGTACTTTCATATTGTTGGAGGTGTATATTTAGGGTAACTTCTCAGAAGTAGAATTACTGGGCCCAAAGTGAACACTTTTGAAGTTTTTTAGATGCTTAATAAGGTTTTAATATAGAGATTTAAAATAGATCTGTGATAATATTTATTACATATTTGTTTACATAGGTATTTTGTTTTAGATTTTGAGTTACCAGACTTTCATATCTTAACAAATGTGTTCTGGTAATTATAAGCAATTGAATAACAAAATTCTTCCTAAGTAGTTTTAGATTTTGCATGTATTTATTTAATTAGATTTTAGCTCTGAGAGTAATGATGTGCAAAAATAATGGGGTGGGGGAGGAATCCCTTAGATCTGAAAAACAATACTTATATAAGGATGGATCACATTCTGCCTGTGGGAATGATCAGGGACATAATATTTTTACATCTCTAAGGAGGAGGTATTTCCTCCCAACAGAGTTGATGATCTGAAGTCACTGGAAACATGATGAATAGTAAAAGGAGCTGGTCTGCTGGTGCTACAGGGCTGGTTAATTATACTGTAAATCATGCGAACACCGACATGTTGAACAAAAAGCTTCTCTAGACATCTTTTCCTTCTCACTAAAAGAACAGTTCTTTAAAGAAATAGACAGATTGATAATTCTCTTAGACTGAGGATGTACAAAAATGCTGGCATTTAGCCCTAGAGAGACAGAGAAGCTATTTATGGCTTTGAAGTCTGTAAGGCATTTAAAAAATGCTTTGTAAATATGCTTTGACACTCTTGATTAAGCATTGGAGGAGTAAGGACAACTAACTCCCATCTCTACCGTCTATAATCAGTATAATAACATTATTCTGGAGTTTTATTATTTGTGTCTTTCATTTGGGAGTCTTCCTTTATATAGAGTCCAGGATTCATCAATAATTCTCTACCCCTTAGAAAGGTAACTATTTCATTTGGAAACCTTTGTGGGCTTTGGGCTTTCACAGATGGAGATCAAAGATAGAAATTAGTCCTCTGCTCCACTGCTGACCAATCCTGTCAACAGAACCTCCCTGTCCCCTTGTTTTTTCCACCGTAAAAGGAAAAGAATCTCTCTGTGGCACAGATATTGATATTTTACCACATTTGCTTTCTCATTTATACTTTATTGTATTAACATAGCATCTGCAAGATTTCTCCACTGTAAATTTGCTCTTTTTCTCTTTGTAATTAATAAATACCTCATGGGACATACTTTGTGAATACGTAAATATCCTGTTTCTTATAGGTGGTGAAGAGTTTCAGGAAGAGGCCTCAAATTCACAATAGGGGTCCTCACTAGATCTCCCTAAATACAGTATTATTAAAACCACCTCAATCCAAACAGTCTATACCCAAAGAAAACCACAAAGTTTCATTTGTTACTGCTTTAATTTTGGCATCAATAATACGAGGCCATGCATCCTTGCTTCAAGACCTCAAATTTGGGAATCATACAGATTGAGTTCAAAATACAGCATGGATACTTACTACCTGGATGACTTGAGAGGCAAGTGACTTAATGTCTTTGAGCTTCAGCTTCTTCCTCAGAAAAACGAGAATAATTATCAATTGCACGGAGCTGGTATGAGAGTTCAGTGAGCTCATATAATGTGAAAGGCACTCTGAACTGTATGTGGCACACAGTAGGTACCAATAAATGGTAGCTATTAATAAATAATAATGAGGGTATTATTTTGGTTAGTTTTGAACCCCGGTGAACTTTCTTTTTTTTGGATGGAGATCTGCTGCCATATCATACCCTGTACTGTTGATCCAGCCTTAGGTCAGAGCGGATTTAAAAACAAAAGGATATCCTTCCCTGTAAATTCTCCCCAGGTAGTTTAATTGTGTGGCCTATGGACCCAGAGTTTATGCCAACTCTTTACTTCAGAGTGGACTGTCCACTTAAGAGTTTAGTAAGATGATTCCAGAGCCCTTTATTCCGACAAGACTGGAGTGCCACCGTGAGGTCAGCTTTGGTCCTGGCGATGTTTACTTGAATTCTGTCCTGATTACGAGCATATTTGAGTGGTTACATTTATATTGCGTTAAACTTCCATTAAAGCCTGGAAAGAACATGTTATACTTTTGACTCTTAACATTTTGTACATTGGACTCTTGATGGCAAAACAGAAATGTACAAAAAGTGTAAGAATCTGGATTCCTTAAGTACCTGCTTAGGATTTCTAAAGTACAAGACTATGGGTAAGGCTTGAGAATTTGATATTGAAAACTTAGCCCCAGGGAAAGTGAGAGTTTTGTCTGTGTGAATGGCTGCTGTGTTTATTATCTATAGCCAATCACTCTCTCCTCAGCTTATTTTTAATTAAGACCCTGAAGCTGTGATCTAGAAGTTTCTAGCTCCCTTTGCAAAGAAATAATTCCTATTTCCAAATGACCATTAGAAACTCCACTCAGGTGTTCCACAGAAATCTCAAACTCAGACCTTCTCAAAATTAAACTTTATTATGTTGTTCTCACACTATCCTAGCCCTCCAATATTCCCCATCCCCATAAACAGAGGCCCCCTCACCCAGTCACCAAAGTTTGAGACCTGGGAGCTACCTTAGGCTTCTCTCTCTCCGTCTTCCTACATCTAATCACTAAGGGAGTGCTATCAATGTCACCACCTTAATGTCCTTTAGATCTGCTCCTTTCTCCTCTTCCCTTTTGCTACTGCCTTCTTCCCTCACTAAACTACTACCGTGATATTCTTCTGGTTTCCCTGACTCCAGGCTTGCCTCCCTTCCATGTTGCTGCTAGAGTGATCTTTTAAAATTAAAAAGCTGTTTATATCACTAACTTGACATCCTTTAATGGCTCTCAATGCCTACAAGATCAAGTCCAAGCTCTTTGGCGTACCCATAAGGTGTACAGGAGCTAGTCCTTACCCACCTGTCTGATTCCACCTCTTGCTGCATCATCCACTTCAGGTTTTGTTGAACCACTAATAGATCCCCAAACACAACAGGCATTTTCTTTATTTTTTGGCTGTGCTAGGTCTTCGTTGCTATGGGTGGGTTTTCTCTAGTTGTGGCGAGCGGGGACTACTCTGCGCTGCGGTGCGCGGGCTTCTCATTGCAGTGGCTTCTCTTGTTGCAGAGCACGGGCTCTAGGCGTGCGGGCTTCAGTAGTTGTGGCTCACAGGCTCAGTAGTTGTGGCACACGGGCTTAGTTGCTCCGTGGCATGTGGGATCTTCCCAGAGGACCAGGGCTCAAAGCCATGTCCACTGCATTGGCTGGCAGATTCTTAACCACTGCGCCACCAGGAAGTCCCACAACAGGCATATTCATACCCTCTTACATTTGTTGCTACTGTTCCCTTTATTTAAAAGAGACTTGCCCGTCTTGTCTAATTTGCCAACATCTTTTTTTAAGGGTTTGCAAGCTTTATTTCCTCTATAAAACTTTCCTAACTTCCTACAAAGCCCATCCCATCCTACCACCACTGAGAAAACACTCCCTTACCTCCTATAACTTATACAGTGCTTAGGGAATTTTCTTGCTCTGTTTGAAAACAGACTCTAACAGACTTTAGTCCCTATCCTTAGCAGACTTTAAGCTACTTGAGAGCAAGGACTGTGTCTATCTCTGCATCTCTAAGCCCAAGTCCATGCCGATCACACTGTGAAAACAATGCCAAAGTTTGTTGAATGAGAAGCAGGGAGTGGAGGAGAGAAAGATTTTCAAAAACATACTTTTAGGACATGAAGTGATCACTCTGTCCATAACAACAAGATATCCCAACCAGCTCCCACTGCAGCATTATACAAAATTTGTGTTCTCACTTGCTACAGTTGAGAAACCATGTGTGTCTACCAGTCAGACCATACTGGTTTTTGGAGAAATTCCACTTATACAAAACCATGATTCAATTTCCTCACCACTTTTATTGACGATGGTTTTTAATTGTTTTGCTTTGTTTTTTTCCCCAAGAGGAAATGGTCCCTTAATGAGTCAGCTGGACATTGTCAAGGTAGAAAATGATATCAGTCTGACAGTTTCATTTGACTTTATTCGCTCATTCAGCCAAAATTTATTACAAAGCACCAAGCAAAAGATATAGGTCCTTTCCTAAATCCACACGGTTGGCAGTTTCAGGAATTTTTGTCTATTTTATTTCACTTCATTAATTCAACAAGATTTATTGACCACTTAAGTATGAAACAGTATCCATGCTAGGCCAACATAATATGAAGATAAATGAGATACAGGCCCAGCCCTCAAAAAGCTTAAAGTCTGGTATGTGACAGATGTGGAAAACAAAATTACAATGCAACAGGAAAAGAGCTAAAATAGAGGCATTTACAAAGTGGCATGAAAACTCAAAGAAAGAAGAGGGACTATGTCAAGGAGGGGACATTCAGGGTAAGCTTCAGAGCAGACAACATATAAACTGAATTTTTTAAAAATAAATTTATTTATTTTTGACTGCATTGGGTCTTCATTGCTGTATGCAGCTTTCTTTAGTTGCGTCGAGCTGGGGCTGCTCTTCCTTGCGGTGCATGGGCTTCTCATTGCAGTGGCTTCTCTTGTTGCAGAGCAGGGCTCTAGGCGCGTGGGCTTCAGTAGTTGTGGCATGAAGGCTCAGTAGTTGTGGCTCGTGGGCTCTAGAGCACAGGCTCAGTAGTTGTGGTTCACAGGCTTAGCTGCCCCACAGCATGTGGGATCTTCCCAGACCAGGGCTCAAACCCGTGTCCCCTGCATTGGCAGGCGGGTTCTTAACCACTGTGCCACCAGGGAAGCCCCTGAATTTTTTGTTGTTGTTGAGGTATAGTTGATTTACAATGTTTCAGGTGTACAGTAAAGTGATTCAGTTATACATATATATATTCTCTTTCAGATTCATTTCCATTATAAGTTATTACAAGATATCAAATATAGTTCCCTGTGCTCTACAGTAGGTCCTTGTTGTTTACCTATTTTATATATAGTATGGTGTATCTGTTAATCCCAAATTCCCAATTTATCTGCCCCCCCTTACCCTTTTGGTAACCATAAGTCATATAAACTGAATTTCAAAGAATATAAGGCATTTGCCAGAGAGGAAAAAGAGAGAGGACATTCCAAGAAGAAAAAAAAAACGTGTACAAAGGTTCAGAGTTAGAAGAAGCAAAGGCAAAATCAGATGATAAAATTAAAGCTTACAGAGGATAAGTAACTTGCCTAAGATCACACAACTGCTAAGTAAAAGGGTTGGGGGCAGTTGAACTCAAGCTGAAGTTATTTATGGGAGTGTGTCATGTGTCCTGAGAGAGTTGAGAATCACTGCTAAGGGTCTGGCGTACAAGTCACAGGAGCTCGGACTACACTCAGTAGACAGTGGAAAATCATGAGAAATTTTTAAGCAGAGAAGCAACATAGTCTCATTTGGGCTTTAGAAAGATAATTCTAGCAGTGATTCTTAATCCTGAGTGCAATTAGATTCACTTGAGCAGCTTTCAAAAATTACAGGCCAGAGAGCTCCTCCAGAACAATGAAACCAGGATTTCTGGGGGTTGGACCAAGTTTTCTTTTGTTTTTTAAGTTTCTCAGAGGATTCTAAAGTGCTGTTAAGGCCAAGAACTATTGCTCTAGGAGAATGGACTGCAAGAAAGAAAAGGACTAATATTTATTAAGCACCTACTGTGTTTGAGATTTTGTTCCAAAAGCTTTATACAACAACACACACATATATATAATACATATTTCTAATATGGATAAATGTAGATAGATAGATAGAATCCTAAGCCAATTCCCACCATTTTGATCTCTGTGTGGGGAACCAGTGTTACTCCTAGCCTTCAAGGTAGGATTATAGGATATTATAATGCTATAATCCCCATTTTACCAGTGAGGAAATTGAGGCACAGAACAGTGAAATAACCTGCCTACAATGGTCAAATTATTAAATAATACAACTGGATTCACACATAAGTCTTTCTGACACCCAAAACCCATGCTTTTTCCATTATACACCATTGCCCTATGAGCTCAGCTTAACGCTGATAACCATCCTGCTGTAGGTATCATAATCCTCATTTTACAAATGAGGAAATTAGACCAAGAGGTTAATTTGACCAGGTCACAGCTGGCAGGTGGAGAGGCTGGGAGGAATTTAAACTCAGACTTGTTTCACTCTAACTATATGCTTATGAAGGTAAAATAGAGCACATATTCAATACTCCATACAATTCTTTCCTCTGAAAGAAGGGAAGCAAGTTGGATTATTAATCTAACCCAGAGTATTATTCTGAATAAGACTGCCATTCCCAGCGATTTTCCCCTTCCTTCTTGGGTTTCAGGAGGTCAAATCTCTGTTGAACTATCAATCCCAGGGGATCTTTCTGAGGCGGGAGAGGGCGCACAAGGAGTTCTGCCATAATCCTCTATCATATTTACCTGAAAATACTTTAACCCCGGCTAAATCCAGCAATACAACTTCTTCACACCCTTATCTAAGTAGCTGAATCATGCTGATTAGTCTCTTTTTTAATTCATTGTTTCCAACTCAAATGAGCATTCACTGTCCATCGGTATTATTGCTTTTTCCCAGTAAGTTCATTTTCCCACTCTTTGAGGATGTTATTTCATATAATTTCTTCCCTCCTCAGCCCTCCAACACTCCCTGACAAAATCTCATCTCACGCCCATCCCATTATTTTCTCCCTTCTCTGTTACATCAACAATTTCCATCTTTTCACTGGACCATTCCTTGCAATTTACAAATATTCCCTAGCACCCATCCTTAAAAACATCAAAAACAAAAAGCAAAACCCCAGACACCTGGAGACCTTCTCAGACAGCGGAGCCCGAGCTCGGAAGAGGCCCCAGCGCTCGCCAGCCCGCGCCCCTTCCGCACTCCTCCGCCCCGCCCCACCATGGCCCAGGCTCCGGGCCTCGCGCTGCTTTCGCCGTCGCTGCTCCCGCCGCTCCTACTACTAGAGGCGGTGATCGATCAAGCGGCCGCGCAGGACAAGTGCACGTGCCCCACCAGCAAGATGACCGTGTGCGACCGGAGCGGCCCGGGGGGCCGCTGCCTGTGCCGCGTGCTCGGTTCGGGCCTGGAGGTCGACTGCTCCACGCTCACATCCAAGTGCCTGCTGCTCAAGGCGCGCGTGAGCGCCCGGAAGAGCGTCCGCGCCCTGGTACGGCCGAGCGAGCACGCGCTCCTGGACAACGACGGCCTGTACGACCCGGACTGCGACCAGCAGGGCCGCTTCATGGCGCGCTAGTGCAACCAGACGTCCGTGTGGTGGTGCGCGAACTCGGTGGGCATGCGCCGCACCGACAAGGTCGACCTGAGCCTGCGCTGCGACGAACTGGTGCGCACCCACCCCATCCTCATCGACCTGCGCCACCGCCCGGCCGCCCGCGCCTTCAACCCCTCGGACCTGGAGGCCGAGCTGCGGCGGCTTTTCCGGGAGCGCGACCCGCTGCACCCCAAGTTCGTGGCGGCCGTGCACTACGAGCACCCCACCATCCAGATCGAGCTGCAGCAGAACACGTCGCAGAAGGTCGCCGGCGACGTGGACATCGCCGACGCCACCTACTGCTTCGAGAGGGACGTCAAGGGCGAGTCGCTGTTCACCGGCCACCGCGACCTCGACGTGCGCGTGCGCGGAGAGCCCCTGCTTTTGGAGCGGACGCTCATCTACCTCCTGGATGAGAAGTCCCCCCAGTTCTCCATGAAGCGCCTCACCAGCGGCCTCATCGCCGTCATCGTGGTGGTCGTGGTGGCCCTGGTCGCCGGCGTGACCGTCCTGGTGATCACCAACCGGAGGAAGTCGGGGAAGTACAAGAAGGTGGAGATGAAGGAACTGGAGGAGATGAGAAAGGAACCGAGCTTGTAGACACCGGCGGGGCTGGGGTGGGGTGGGGATCAGATTTTAGCAAGGTCCCAGACCCAAGTGAGTCACGCTTCTTCATTCTTGGCCCCAAGGAGTCATTCCTCCTCCCAAATTCCTGCTTCCCCCCGCCGCCACCAAATTTAATAGATCCTGTTGTCAGGATCACCTCTCTTTCTGACTTCTGTCCTGAAGGAAGCATTTCTAAAATTCCTCCCCTTTAGGTCCAACCAGAAACCTGACTCGAGAGTTAAGGGAAGTTTGGCATAGGGTTATGTATAAGAATCAAGTGTCTGTAGGACAACCCAGCATCGTTTACACGTGACGCAATCATTGCTGAAGGCTTAAATGCGTTTAGATGGGAAACAGCGCTTTTACTGTCTTGGGTTTAGGTTATTGGATTAGCTCCACTTGTATGGTGGCCTTCCTGATGAGGAGTTCGCTACTTGGGCCCAGTAGTATCCTCATTTACCATCGTTTGTATTAATATTACCGACCACACATGCTTGTCATCAGAAAGAAGCCTGTCTCAGCTGCCTGAACACATTTTAGATGTCTTTGAGGGCAGACTTTGGCCCAGAAACTCAGCATCTATTCTTCAACTTGCCCTTATTACAGCTGATACTAGCAATATTTCTTTTGTAAAATGTTTGTACATAGGTTGTCTTTGATACTGCTGTTGTGATTTTTAAAAAAACAATGTAATAAAGTATGAAAAAGGCACAAACCAAAAGATGGAGTTTGTGAAAACTTGGTCCAGGTTTATATCAAAAAAAAAAAAAGCAAAACTCACCTTTGAACCCACATCTGCCTCTAGTTACTACTCTACTTCTCTGCTTTCCTTCTCAGTTAAACCTTTGGAAAGAGGTGGATTCAGGGACTTCCCTGATGGCGCAGTGGTTGAGAATCCGCCTGTTAATGCAGGGGACACAGGTTTGGGCCCTGGTCCCGGAAGATCCCACATGCTGTGGAGCAACTAAGCCCGTGCGCCACAACTACTGAGGCTGCACTCTAGAGCCCACGAGCCACAAATACTGAAGCCGGTGCACCTAGAGCCCATGCTCTGCAACAAGAGAAGCCACTGCATTGAGAAGCACGTGCACCGCAACAAAGAGCATGCAGCAACAAAGACCCAACACCGCCAAAAATAAATAAATTTATTAAAAAAAAAAAAAGAGTTGGCTTCATCACAGTCTCCCTTTCTCCACCTCTAGCACTCAATCATCTCCAGCCACCATGCCACTGAAACTGATATTAGGTCACTAGTGACCTCCATGTTGCCAAATTCAGTGATCTTTTTTCTTCGTGCTCAGCCTCTCAACAGCCTTTGAAACATCTGATCACTACCTTCTTTTTGAAACTTTCCTCTGGCTGCCAGGACACCACATTCCTCGTCTTCCTACCTCACTGATTGCTTCTCAAACTTTTGTTTTATAGTTATATCCTCCTCTACTCAATCTCTAAATGCTGGTGTGCTCTAAAGGTGAGTTCTGGGTCCACTTCTCTTCCCTAGTCACACAATGTCTCTAAGTGATCACATTTATGACCGTGCTTTTAGATATGGGTTTGTCACCACTTACATAGGGATTGGGTTCTAAAGTCGGCTCATAAAGAAAAAAAAAAAACTCACGAAGTGTAATTACTCTTGGAAACTACTTAAATCACTTATAAATTACAGAAGTTGTGGTTTCATACATGTTGATTTTACACATGATTGTGGGCATACTTATGTGCCAAACTGAAGACCAACACTCCATTTCCTAAAAAACTCAGTTGATTTTTTTTCCCTTGCCATGTTGAGATAAATTGTTTTTATTGAGCAATAGATGAAAAAGTACTTGGGGCTTTCATTTAGGAGCCACATTTCATGAAAAATACTTATTTTTAAAGTATTGGAACAGCAAGCTGCTCCCACAATGAGAGAATTGGGGACTGACTCCATCTGAGGGTACAGCAGACTCACATCTCTCATCTCATCCTCACTCCACACTTACTTTACTTGAGTGTAAAGGAATCACACAATTTAAAGTATTTCTCACACTCTCTGGCTGAATATGTATAACTCAATTTTAATAAGTTACATGCTTGTTTGGTATGATTCCATTGTACCATTTATATGTTGATGACTCCTAAATTTATTTTTCTAGCCCTGACCTTTTCCCCTGAGCTTCAGATTCATGGCATCAACTACCCACCTGGACATCTCCACTTAAGGTCAACGGGGCAACTTAACATGCCCAAAACATAAAAACTGATTCCACCCCCCATGCCTCAACCTCACACACAAAAAAGCTGTTCTCCTTTCAGTTTTTCCTAGCTCAGTGAATGGCATGCCACCTACCCCGGATTTCAAACAAAAAACCTAGGAGTATTTCCTCCCTTTCCTTCACCTCCACATGAAATTCATCAGGTGAATTTAGACCTACCTCCAAAATATACCCCAAATCTATCCATTTAACTCCATCAGCACAGATACCACCCTAATCCCAGCCACCATCATCATTTCTACTTTGATTGAACTGTTTCCACTCTTACCCTTTCTATGGTCCATCCTCCAAATAGCCAGAGTAATCTTTTACAAAGCATTCACTCATTCATTGATCAAATATTTATTGAGAGCACACAGGAACTGGGGATACAGCAGTGAAGCAAATTAGATCTCTGTGCTCCTAGACTTCATTCTAGAAGGCGGAGGCAACTCATAAGTAAATAATTTTGTACAGTACAAATACAATGAAGAAAATAAATACAAAATGTAATAAACTAAGCCATGTTGCACTCTCAGTAAAAAAAAAATTTGAATAGCTTCCTAGCATGCTTAGATTAAAATCCAAATTCCTTACCATGACCCTGTTATAAAAGTCTATGAGGGCTTCCCTGGTGGTGCAGTGGCTGAGAGTCCGCCTGCCGATGCAGGGGACACGGGTTCGTGCCCCGGTCTGGGAGGATCCCACATGCCGCGGAGCGGCTGGGCCCGTGAGCCACGGCCGCTGAGCCTGCGCGTCCGGAGCCTGTGCTCCACAACGGGAGAGGCCACAACAGTGGGAGGCCCGCGTACCGCAAAAAAAAAAAGTCTATGAGATCTGATTTTCATTTGTCCCTTCAACCCTGTCTGTACCACTCCCTCACTGCAACTTGGCTCCAGTCACCCTGGCCTTCTTTCTATTTTCTCAATGTTCCAAAACTTTTTCCTTCTTCAGACAATGTTTCCTGTGTCTGGAATGCTGTTTCCCATATCTGGGAAAGGCCGCCTCCTCTTAGATCAAATATCACTTCATCAGAATGAACCTAACTAACCTACCTAAAAGTGGCTCCTCTCCTTTTCTCTATCAATTACACTGTTTTGTTTCATAGCACTTTTTCAGGAATTATTCTGCTTATTTATTTGTTAACAACATCTTCCATCCCCACTAAAATATGTTTCCCGAGGTGAGATTCCTGGGGTGTTGTTTACCAAACTATCCCTAAAAGTGTAGAACAGTGCCCGGCTTAAGAGGATCTTGATAAATACTTTTTTAAAGAACAAATAAAAAACGACGCACTGCAAGACGATAAAAACTCCCAAACTCTCACTGCCGCCAAGCTCCGCCCCCCAGAGCCACTTCCGCCCAAGGTGTAGCCCCAGACCTTCCGGGAGGGGAGTCCTCTGCGCAGGCGCTGTGGGACCGCGGAGCTTTCTGGGAAAAGATGGATGCTCACGATCTGTTTCGCCGGCTCGGCGCGGGGGCCAAATTCGACGTGAGACGCTTCTCGGCGGACGCTGCCCGATTCAAGGTACTGTGTGCAAGGCGTCAGAAGCCTGAGTAACTGAGAAGGGGCAGGTGCCGGAGAAGGAACTGGCTGCTGGGGGAGCCGGCACTCGGAGACCCCGTGGCCTGGCTGTGGGGCATTTTCCCTCCCTTGGCGTTCAGCTTACTGCAGCCTTCTGAATGAACTCTTTTTCCCATCATTCTTTAGACTTTGTTGGGTCTAGCAAGGAAACGTTTCCTCCCGGCCTCCTTTCTGAGTTTATTCAAAGCACAGTTAGAATCCTACTTTCAGAAGTTATCTTTTTTCCGAAACTGATGGAAAAGAATTTGAAAAACCCCAAACGGAGAGAACAGATGATTTCACTGTAGTCTCTCCAGGTTTGTCTTGGCATGCGTATGCCTTTAGTGGGCATGTTTTTTTTTTTATTCCCGCAACTCCATGGCGTGTTAAGTAACCAATGAGAAGAGCGATTTAGAAATGGGAGATCTTACATAGGGAATTAGTGATAAATCGGGAGTAGTTAGGGCCCAATTGTGGAAAACCTTGAATATCAAGATTTCTTGGTATTGGGACTAGGGACATTTGTGTGTGTGTGCAACACGTGTGTTTCTTCTTTCTCTGTGTGACGGCATAGCGTAGTTGTTAAGAGTTTGAACTCTGGAACCAGATTATTCAGGTAAAATCCTGGGTCGGCCAGTTACTAGTTTTGAGACCTTGGTCAAGTTACTTAACCTCTTAATGCCTCGATTTTCTCATTTGTAATATTGCTATTTACCTCGTTAGGGTTGTTGAAGGAAGAAGGAATTTAATATATCTAAACAAGCTTAGAAATCTGCCTGACAGCATGTGTTATGTTTATAAGTGTTAGTTGCTATTATGACTATTATTATTACTTTTATAAGGTCAGAAAAGGTATCATCTTGGATTCCATTTGCCCAAACACACACTTGTCAGCTCAAACAAATATTTGGTGAAAGATAAAAAAGATGGGGAGTCATTGTACCCACACCCTTAACTGCCAACACTGCTAGGGTGAAAACAGTGCCAGTCTGTCTATAGATTTCATTTGAAATTTTCTGGGTTTTAGATAGGAAAAAGGAAATATGACTTTGATTCTTCGGAGGTGCTACAGGGACTGGACTTTTTTGGAAACAAGAAGTCTGTCCCAGGTGAGAGTGAATCATCAAGAACTCATCAGGAACTACAAGATGAAGAGAAAAATGAAGAGAGCCTAACTGAAAGGAAGAGGGAGCAGAACAA
The DNA here is from genome assembly GCF_964374135.1 of Grampus griseus. Classification (NCBI taxonomy): domain Eukaryota; kingdom Metazoa; phylum Chordata; class Mammalia; order Artiodactyla; family Delphinidae; genus Grampus; species Grampus griseus. Next base: position 25,976,402 of record NC_139014.1, read on the forward strand.
GAAAAAGAGGAAGATGACTTCAGGTTAGTGCTTGATGTATTTTTTTTTCTTTTTTCTTTTTTCAATTACAGAAATTATGCAAGCTTATGATTACACCTCAGACAGTATACAGCTATTTGTCAGTTGATGGCATTCAGGTTGTTTCCAGGTATTTGTGATTACGAATATTGCTACAATAAGATACCTGTACATATATCTTTTTGTACAGGTGCTGTATTTCTGTAATTAGCATCCTAAATGTGAATTCACTATGTGAAAGAATATGCACACCTCTTTCTTTGAACAGATACAAAATGACTTCCCACAGCCATGTCAATGCTGGATACTGTTGGTCTTAACATTTTAGCCAATCTCATGAGTGAAACTATTTTATAATTTGTATTTTTTTTAATTTATTTATTTTTGGCTGCATTGAATCTTTGTTGCTGAGCGCAGGCTTTCTCTAGTTGCGGCGAGCAGGGGCTACTCTCCATTGCGGTGCGTAAGCTACTCATTGGGTAACTTCTCTTGTTGCAGAGCACGGGCTCTAGGCTCGCCGGCTTCAGTAGTTGTGGCTCGCAGGCTCAGTAGTTGTGGTGCATGGGCTTAGTTGCTCCACAGCATGTGGGATCTTCCCAGACCAGGGCTCAAACCCGTGTCCCCTGCATTGGCAGGCGGATTCTTAACCACTGTGCCACCAGGGAAGCCCCTGTATTTTCTTGATAACTGGTGAGGTTGAACATCTTTTCATAGGCTTTGTTGGATATTTACATTTCAAGTTTTGTGACTTGTTTGTTTTTACACCTTGCCTGTTTTTCACAAGGTTTTTTTCTGTACTCAAAAATAGGAGTATTTACCTTTTTTCTTTGTCTGTTACATCTATTAAGTTTCCTAGCCATTTTATCCTTCTCATTGGGTGGCTCCTCTTGCTGCAGAGCACGGGCTCTAGGCACGCGGGCTTCAGTAGTTGTGGCACTCAGGCTCAGTAGCTGTGGCTCACGGGCTCTAGAGCACAGGCTCAGTAGTTGTGGTGCATGGGCTTAGTTGCTCCGCGGCACGTGGGATCTTCCCGGACCGGGGCACGAACCCGTGTCCCCTGCATCGGCAGGCAGACTCTCAACCACTGTGCCACCAGGGAAGCCCTCCTTTCCCAATTTTTATATCTTCTATTACTTTCTTTCATCTAGTTGCAACCACTAGTACTTTTTCTTTTGTTTAGTGTGAAGGTAAGGTATGGCCTGTTTGTGCCACCTAAGAATGTTGCACTTAAAATCTTTTAATTTTTTAAAAATATATTTTAGAAATTACGTCTCAAGAAGTTTCTACTATACAGTGGATATCATCTGTGGAAGCAAAGATTGAAGATAAAAAAGTTAAAAGAGAAAATAAACTAACTTCAGGAAAGTTGGAGCAGCTCAGAAAAGAAAAGGTTAGAAAAATGGCTTCAACCAATTGTTTTTCTGGCCTAATGACTTTTTCGCTATCCTTGAGTTATTCTGGTGGTAAAAGCGAGTATGGTTTTGTTTAGAAGATTACTTACATTAGATTAGATTTTACTTTAATGGAAACTTAAAGCAAAGTAGTGTTTGTGCTGTGGCCGAAATTTTTAAGGTTTAAAATTCTTGAAAGTATCTTGAAATTTTGAAACTTAGGTCCAAATTGATGATGTGTTTAGAATTAAATTTTTAAAATTTCTTATTCCCTTTTGATAAACATGAAATTGGCCCCCTTTCTCCTTTATGTTAAGCTCACACTGGTTTAGAAGGATTTCCTCCGACAGGGATTTGAGAGTTAGAATTCTTAAGAAGCCTATTTTATGACTTGGGACTAGGAGGAGTCGAATTCAGAAGAAACAACAAATATGCCGTTGTCGTGTTTGCTGCTCTCCTGCTGTATTGCAGATGGAGAGTATTGTTCGGCTCAGTTAGTAATCCCGAATCTAGAATTTGGCTGTCTGGATCAGAGAATGGGAAAACAAAAAAAATCAGCATCACTTGATTCTGCTTTTGGCACTCAGTCTTAATAAGTAGAGTTTAGGGTAATCATTAAAAAGCATTGGCACTTGTCTGCTAAGTGCCACATAAAGACAATAGATTGATTCAGTGCCTGCCTTCTAGAAGTTTATATAAGATTGTGACTGTGACAGTAGCACATTAATGTGAATAACACATTATTCATGGCATTGACATTAATATGAGGAAAGTGTGGATAGATAGGTTTCATTGTTATGAAGGTCTTCCTTCTATGAAAGGGCACGAATTATACCTAATATCTGTATCTTGTAGGGATTGGAATTTAACCAGAAAGTTTCATATGTTACTAAAGCTTATCCCAGAAACCGTTACTGTTGCTTTACAACATCTGACACGGTATTTGACCACATTCATGGCGACTCCTTTATTTCACTTTTCAGATAAACTTCTTCCGGAATAAACATAAAATTCATGTCCAAGGAACTGATCTTCCTGACCCAATTGCTACATTTCAGCAACTTGACCAGGAATTTAAAATCAATTCTCGACTGCTTCAGAACATTCTAGATGCAGGCTTCCAGATACCTACGCCAATCCAAATGCAAGCCATTCCAGTTATGCTGCATGTGAGTATGAAGGCCTGTAAGTGAGTATGCGTGCATGTGTATGTGTGTGTGTGTTCATTCTCTTTCCTCTGTCTTTGAAATGTTCCTTTCTGCCTTATCTCCCCTTGTTGAAATCCTACCCTTGATTTCAAGGTCCGTCTCTAATACCTGTGCCTCCGTAAGATTTGTCTTGATCACTACTGCTAGATGTGATCTTTTTCCTTTACCAACACTGTTTCCCCTACCACCCAGTTCTCCATGTGTTTTCTTTTTCTTGCAACATTTGTCTTACACTTTACTATGGATTTGCATTAATTATATTCATCTCTTCCATTTAACTAAGAGTGTTAATCTTCTGAGGATAGGGACTATGTTCTGTTTTTTCATCCATGATTTAGTTTGTAATATTCAAGAACTATTTCAGAAATACAGAATTCTTGTACATAACCTGACTTTGTTTTTATCCCAGTACTTTTTATTATTGAAGTCTATTTAAGTACCAAAAAAATGCATAGATTTTAAGTGCACAGTTCATTGAGTTTCAACAGTGCATACCCTATGTAACCATCAACTCAGTGAAGATGTGTAGCATTTCTGTCACTCCAGCCAGTTCTCTCATACCCCTTCCATTCAGTCCTCACCTGACCCCCGCCCAGAGGTAAGCACTTTTCTGGTTTCTATTGCCATGTTTTAGTTTTTCCTCTTATAGAATCATGTAAGTGGAATCATTCATTATTTACTCTTTTTGGTTTCTTTCACTCTAATACAGTTTTTGAGATTCCTCCATGTTGCATGTATCAGTAGTTTGTTACTGAGTAGTATTCTGTTGTATGAATATACCATAATTTGTTTATGTGTTGTTGATAGAGGTATGAGTTAACTTAGACTTTTGGAAATTAAGTTTTTCTGAGGTTTCTTTTTGTAGTGGTGAGAGCTGACTTTTTTCCCCAACATAACCAAGATGGCCTTCAGTTCTAGTAGCCAAAGGATATGAGTTCCCTCTCTCCTCATCCATACTAACCCTTTTCATTTTCTTTGGGAACTGAAATAAGAATATATTTGAATGATGTTGTTGACTGACATTATAGTAAATTTGCTTTTAGTTTTCATTTAAGGTTGTTTCTGTAGTGACCTTAACTTAAAGCTTTAAAAATCACAGTGACCAAAAAAAAAAAATCACAGGCTCCGGATGCACAGGCTCAGCGGCCATGGCTCACAGGCCCAGCCGCTCCGCGGCATGTAGGATCTTCCCGGACCGGGGCACGAACCCATGTCCCCTGCATCCGCAGGCGGACTCTCAACCACTGCACCACCAGGGAGGCCCTCACCACTTTTTATTTCTTACTTTTAGCCATTCTGTTATTTATTAAAACCTTCTTTAAGGATGGAGCAATGCAGATATCAGGTCAAAAAGTTGGTTTTGTAATTTTGCTTTGATAAAGAGGTTTAGGGGAAAGAAAAATTGAAATAATGGAAATAAGGTTGTGAATCATCTTTGGGTTTTAGTTATCTACTTTCTTTACCCAGTTCAAATGAACTTTAGTAATAATGCTCAGAAACTCTATTGGGGCGGTTGTAGCAGGGGTGGGTAGAAAAGCAAATATCGGAGAAGTTAGAAGAGTGATGGAAATGTGAGTGTTTGGATTTATTATGTATAATTTTGTTATTTTTATGGCTGGTAGCATTATTTGACTGGGCTCTGAAAAATGTATGTACTCTTACTTAATATACTCTTTTTAGGGTCGAGAACTTCTGGCTTCTGCTCCTACTGGATCTGGAAAGACTTTGGCTTTTAGCATTCCTATTTTAATGCACCTGAAACAACCCACAAACAAAGGCTTCAGAGCCCTGATTATATCACCAACACGAGAACTTGCCAGCCAGGTATGACTGGTACTTTCTGAAGAGGTTGTGTTTGTGTTTGTCAGTCATCTTTCTTATTTGAGGGTAATAGAAAGGTCCAAAAGAGTAAGGCCCGTGTCTTTCTCATGGTCACATATTCTGTTCAAAGCACACTTCTCTGTGTCTTACTGCATGTGGGCCAGTCTTTTAAGTCTTTTCAGTTTTATAAAATATGTTGTTCTTAACATTTATACTTTGGTATATGCTCTAAGATCCTTGAAGTTGGAAGGCTACTATCATATATAGTTCCCCTCTAAAACTTTTTTTCCTCACCTAGAAAAATGAAACCTCATCTCAGTTTTTGAGAAAGTAAAACTATACAATGATCCACTCTACCCTCCCAATGTGCTTAATATAAAATACATGCTAAGTATGAAATAGTTTTGTAACAGTACTGTATTCTACAAACAATATGTAACAGAATGGAAGAGTTTTGGTTTTATCTCTTGGAACTAGTTTACTAGACCGGAAGAAACTACTGAATCTTACTTAGTATTGACGTTCCAAAATGCTGAGATTCCAGGTTAATCTACAGATTATTATGGGCTTAATTTCAGGTATTCATGAGTTGATACTAGATTTATTTTGTTAATAATGAAAAAGAGACTATACATCTTATCCAAGTATTTTAGCAGCTAATGTTTTTATCATTTTCTGTTTCAGATTCACCGTGAGTTAGTAAAAATATCTGAGGGAATAGGATTCAGGATACACATGATCCACAAAGTAGCAGTTGCAGCCAAGAAATTTGGACCTAAATCATCTAAGAAGTTTGGTAAGGGGCTTCGTGCTTGAGATGTAAGGGAGTTAGAAATTACAAGTATCCTAATTGCTACCTAGAAGTTCTTCAAGTGTAGTTAGTTGGATTTTTAGAAAAGCTGAAAGAGATCTCCTCCTCACCCCCACCCAGTAGATATATAAATATATACCAGTGGTTCTCAACCAGAGGTGATTCTGCCCTTCACCCCCACCTCACCTTCTATCCCAGGGATACTTGGCAATATCTGGAGACATTTTAAGTCATCACAACTGGGGAGAGGTGCTACTAGTATAGGGACAGAAGCCAGGGATGCTGTTAAGCATCCTACAACACACAGGTCAGCCTCCTACAACAAGGAGCTGTCTGAACCAAAATGCCAGTAGTGCTGAGGTTGAGAATCCCTGCTTATTCTATTGATTGTTAATCTGCCATGGAAATATTCTGCAGATAAGATTGATTTACATCCCTACTCTTAGATCAGCCAGAGAATCTGTTTTACTTGTCTTTTATCTTGAGCTTCTGAGTAAAGTTGCATTTAAGGAAAGTATTTTCCTGAAAAACAAACAAATGTTTGTTAAGCAAATTGGTGGATTATAGTATTCTTGCCTCTTAGAAGCTGAGAAAGCAGATCAGATAAAAGGAGAGTAAGGATATAGTAGTTTGTGCTATGATGGATTTAAAAAATATGTATATTAGCTTATTGTGTTGTTGGTGGTGTAGTGCATATAACCACTTCTCCCCACCTGAGGTTATTAACGGAAATTCAGGAGACTTAATCCCCTAATTCAAGAGGGATGAATGTTGTTTTTGCAATTTGTACCATTTATTTTTCCTTACAGATATTCTTGTGACTACTCCAAATCGACTAATCTATTTATTAAAGCAAGATCCTCCGGGAATAGACTTAACAAGGTAAATTACTTTAATAATGTCTTTTATGTGTGTTTTTCATTAAATTGATTATATTTTGTCCTCAGTTACTTGTATTATTGCTCTTTGGAGCTTGCTATGTTGATGCTGAGAAAAATGGTTTTCATTAAACTCATAGAAAAGTAACTATCCTGGTCTGGAAGAAAGTTAACAGATTCCGATAAGCAGTTAGTACAGAATTCGCCTAGAAATTTTCACATCTTTCAGCAATGGTGATGGCGTTCATAAGGTTTATCTGAGCTTCTGTCATTGCCAGTGGAACCTCATATCTTTGGGGCTAATGGAATAGGTACATTAATTTATATTTATTTTGTTTTTACCTTTTTCTTGCTTATTTTTCTTATACTTTTTCTGGTATGATATGTAGATCTGAGAAGCATCATTGTGGTTGGACTTCTTCATTTGTTCCCACAGGTAGTGAAGCATCTTGGATCTTTCAGTTCAATACCCACAAGTTTTTTTGTTGTTATTTCTTAGTGTTGAATGGCTGGTAGTAGATGAATCAGATAAACTGTTTGAAGATGGCAAAACTGGGTTCAGAGACCAGCTGGCTTCCATTTTCTTGGCCTGCACATCCCACAAGGTCAAAAGAGCTATGTTCAGTGCAACTTTTGCCTATGATGTTGAGCAGTGGTGCAGACTCAACTTGGATAATATCATTACTGTTTCCATTGGAGCAAGGTAATTGTTCTTCCACATTATCCCACTCATTTTTTAAAAAAACACAAGTCATTATTTTAGACTAAAAGAGATAGGTTGTGTGGGTTAAGATTGATAAAAAGAGTTTGACTGAAAGAAATATATTCTTTAAAGTCAAGATTGATTAAGCATTTTCTATTTTAGAATAATCCAAAGGGAGATTCTCATATTGTCATATTAATATTCCTTTCCTCATGCGTTTAGTTGGTTTTTCCAATCCACAAAGTATGACATGAGCTCTGTGGCCACCCAAAGGATTTAATCTCGTTGATGGCTTAACAAAGTAGGGCCACAGAGAAGGAAGCTGATGTTACTGAGCCACTTGATTTATAATTGCTTTTTAAAAATATTTTGGGGAGCATTTATGCTAAATGATAGAGAAAAGTCTTATGAAATTATGATATTGCCACTTGATATACTATAATGCAACGCATGAAATGGTCAGAGTGAAGATTGTAGCTATATGAAAAGGTGCCTGTAGTACCATGTTAAGTAAAACAGAAGCCAAATGAAACAGTAAAGAATATCCTGTCTACTTTCAACATAAAACTCCTGTGTATAAAAAGAAAAATAGAACAGATTAACCATAAACATAATTATAAAGGCAGATAACAGAATGGAAAAAGTATTTATACATGGTATAGAGTGTTAATAAAGCCTAAAGATACCTCACCCCAACTGTTTGTCAATAAATAAACCTTTGCTAACCATTAAGAAAAAAATTTAGGCATCTGTAACAACCCCCTTTAAAACGTTCTCATTTTACCCAATAATTTTACTTTTAGAAAGATCCTGTAAGTAATTAGACACATGAAAATTTATGACTAGAACACAGCAAAATGTCGAAGTTTATTCTAAAATGGTAGAATTGTGGGTAATTTATTTTATTGTTTATGTCTTTATTTTTTTTAATTTTCTTGAGATAACATTTTTATAATCATAACAAAACATTCAAAGACCTAAATAGACATTTCTCCAAAGACATCCAAATGGCCAGTAGGCACATGAAAAGATGCTCAACGTCACTAATTATTAGAGAAATGCAAATCAAAAGTACAATGAGGTATCACCTCACACCAGTCAGAATGGCCATCATCAAAAAGTCTACAAAGAATAAATGCTAGAGAAACTAACACAACATTGTAAATCAACTATACTCCAATAAAAATTAAAAAAAGAAAAAAGAATAAATGCTGGAGAGGGTGTGGAGAAAGGGAACCCTCTTACATTGTTGGTGGGAATGTAAATTGGTGCAGCCACTATGGAAAATAGTATGGAGGTTCCTTAAAAAACTAAAAATAGAGTTACCATATGATCCAGCAATCTCACTCCTGGGCATATATCCTGAGAAAACTATAATTCGAAAAGATACATGCACCCCAGTGTTCATAGCAGCACTGTTTACAATAGCCAAGACATGGAAGCAACCTAAATGTCCATTGAGAGATGATGGGTAAAGAAGATGTGGTGTACACACACACACACACTTAAACACACACACACAGAGGAATATTATTCAGTCATAAAAAAGAATGAAATAATGCCATACAGCAACATGGATGGGCCCAGAGATTATCATACTAAGTGAAGTAAGTCAGACAGAGAAAGACAAATATCATATGATATCACTTATATGTGGAATCTAAAAAATGATACAAATGAACTTATTTACAATGCAGAAACAGGCTTACAGACATAGAAAACAAAGTTACAGTTACCAAAGGGAAAAGGCAGAGGTGGGGATAAATTAGGAGTTTGGGATTAGCAGATACAAACTACTGTATATAAAATAGATAAACAACAAGGTCCTACTGTATAGCACATGGAACTATATTCAGTATCTTGTAATAAGCTATAATGGAAAAGAATCTGAAAAATAATATATATATACACACACACACATATATATACACACATAACTGAATCACTTTGCCATACACCTGAAACTAATATAACATTGTAAATCAACTATACTTGGATTAAAAAGAATGAATAAAATATTTAAAAATAACAACTTTGTCTTTAAGTTAAAATATAAATAATTCAGTACTTATATTGACAGTGGAAAAGGTCATTCTGTTGGAGTTGTGTGTAAATTTTTTCATTTATTTAGAATTCAAGGGGGGAAACAAAAATTGGCTCTTGCAAACTACAAGGGATGTTTTCTTCTTAGGAATTCTGCAGTAGAGACCGTAGAACAAGAGCTTCTCTTCGTTGGGTCTGAGACTGGAAAACTTCTGGCCATGAGAGAACTTGTTAAAAAGGTATATTTGGACTACATTCTTGAGTTTTGTTAATGTTCACCAAGCCTTGTATTACTAGGTGTAATATTACTAGCAATTACTTGTATTACTAGCCTTGGAAGACGGATTTATTATGAGCACTTAACTTCCTGGCAGACCCTTGATTGGGGCTCTGCTGGGTCTCCTGCCTCCTGCTGGCAGTCTTGGGGGTCTCTCTGTCCCAGCTTCTCCCTGCCCACACCCTAACTCCCATCCAGAACTGGCTGCAGGGCCCCCAGCTCTCCTCCCTGTCCCCAGGTAGGGTGATCAGTGCTGTGGCCTGGGTCCCTGAGCTGTGTGCTATTGAGGGGGTCCTGCCACAGGATTCCTGGGTGGGCCCCCCTCCGTGCCCTGGCTGTTTCCATATTTAAGCTGAAATAAAAGGTTTTAGAAACTTAAAAAAAAAAAAAAGGGAGGTTGAGTGCTATTCCTGCGTCATATTTAGTAATCCAGTGGTAAATCGGTAAGAAGCACATTGGAGCAACTCTTGTCTCGAAGGGGAGAGGCTCTCCTCTCAGAATATATTAAGGTTTCTGTTCCCAGCTCGGGGTAGGCCAGGGAAAGACCTACCTGCTGCCCTGAATGCCTCCTTTTTCCACACCAGCACGCTGCGGGTTCTGTTCCAGACCACCACAGTAAGGCCAATGTCACAATAAAGTGAGTCACAGGAATTTTCTGGTTTCCCAGTGTATAGATAAGTTATGTTTACACTATATTGTAGTCTATTAAGTGTGCAATAGCATATGTCTAAAAAACAATGTACATACCTTAACTTAAAAATACTTTATTGCTGAAAATGCTAACCAACACCTGAGCCTTCACTGAGTCATAGCAGAAACATTAAAGATCACTCACTGATCATAGATCACAACAGCAAATATAATGAAGAAGTTTGAAATATTGTGAGAATTACCAAAATGTGATACAGAGACGTGAAGTGAGCAAATGCTGTTGGAAAAATATGGTGCTGAACATTGAGTCGCCACAAACCTTCAATTCGTAAAAAACACAATATCTGCAAAGTGCAATTAAACAAAGTATGCCTGTATATATCTGCCCCTGAATCTCCCCCCATCACTCTCCTGGTTTCTTAGAGAACTGGGGCATTAATGAATAGGACACTAGAGTGGGGTTTTTTGTTTTATTAATGAGTTAATAGAAATATAGTACTTACAATAGTGCTTGGCACATAATAAATGCTATTATGTGCATGTTTTACTAATGTTCTTAAGGATATCATTTGGCAGTAGGAAATTTAAGGTTTTCACAGATACTCAAATGGAATTATACACCAGAGATTTTTAGCCATGTATAAACTTCAGGAGTTCTGTGAACCTTCTGAAATTATATGTAACATTTTGTGTGAATGTGTGGTTGCCTGTTAGAAAGCTTCATAGCTTTCTTTCATTACATTCTGAAAGGGTGCGTGGACCAAAATAATAAGGTTAAGCCCTAATGCTGACAGTCAAAAATATAGAAAGCTGGTTTGAGAGAGAGGTGGGGTTTGATGATATTAATGTAAAAAATAAAAATCATTTGCTTAGGGCTGCTGGTTGATAACTGAGATTTTATGGAACTTGATAAGATAAAGATTATATTGAGAGAACTGAGAACCAAGGACTAAGCTTTGGGGAATACCCACAGTTAGGATAAATAACAGATTAAAATGACAGTTATTGGGGCTTCCCTGGTGGTACAGTGATTGAGAATCCGCCTGCCAGTGCAGGGGACACGGGTTCGAGCCCTGGTCCAGGAAGATCCCACATGCCGTGGAGCAACTAAGCCTGTGCACCACAACTACTGAGCCTGCGCTCCAGAGCCCGTGAGCCACAACTGCTGAAGCCCATGCACCTGTAGCCCGTGCTCTGCAACAGGAGAAGCCACCACAATGAGACCACACACCACAATGAAGAGTAGCCCCTGCTCACCGCAACTAGAGAAAACCCACACGCAACAACGAAGACCCAATGCAGCCAAAAATAAATGAAATAAATAAATTTATTAAAAAAAAAATGACAGCTATTACATTTTAAGAAGAAACAAAAATGTTCTGAAGCACAGAAGCAATCAGATGATTATTTCAAAGAGTGGGCATCCATTGCTGTAGAAAGATGAAGGGGAATTAATTAGACAAGATTATTGGAATTAGATGGAGAGCCTGTACTCCACAACAAGAGAAAGAACCACACTGTAGAGAATGGATGGTGAGGAAGACAGAGGCAGGCTTGGACCTCTGGTCTAAGAAATTTGTCAATTTCTAAATTAAAATGAACTAAAGTCATATGAAATACTGCAGTTATATTCTTGATTATGGATTATGTATGCTTTCTTTTAGGGTTTCAATCCACCTGTTCTTGTTTTTGTTCAGTCCATTGAAAGGGCTAAAGAACTTTTTCATGAGCTCATATATGAAGGTATTAATGTGGATGTTATTCATGCAGACAGAACTCAGCAACAGGTAAAGTCAAATGCATACTTTCAAAGCAATAAAGAACAACTAAATTTTTTTTAATTGGCATTAAATTTATGAAGTACTTGTTTTCCATTCCTAGAGTGGTACTAAAACATTTAATATATGTTCTGTTAACCAGAGAGATAACACAGTCCATAGCTTCAGAGCAGGAAAAATCTGGGTTCTTATTTGTACAGCCTTGCTAGCCAGAGGGATCGATTTTAAAGGTGTGAACCTGGTCATCAACTATGACTTTCCAACCAGCTCAGTGGAATATATCCACAGGATAGGTGAGTCGTGTGCCCCACCCCTCTACTCACCTCTCTTAGCACCACTACCAGTCCCTTCAGCATGCTCAAGTTTTTAGTGCTGTGAAAATCCAGTGATTTGTATATGTGATTCTTGAAGGTCCCATTCCTCCCAAAAGTAGGTTTTTTTTAATGGTCTGGTTTCTCTTAGGTCGAACTGGAAGAGCCGGGCATAAAGGAAAAGCTGTTACATTTTTCACTGAAGATGATAAACCATTATTAAGAAGGTAAATTAGGAGAAAAAATTTAGCATTAAGTTGGCAAAATTGATTCATTATTCTCATACACAGTTAACGGATAATTACAAAATGGCTGTGTCCCAAATTCTGTTATGGTATTAGTCAAACAAACCTTAGCCATGAAAAAAAGAAAAATGATCAAAAGGCCTCGTTTTTGCCCTTCCATTGTTAGATTTTGGAAATATTCACAATGGAATATTCATTAAGTTTCAGACCCACGGGCTTTCTTGGTGGCACAGTGGTTAAGAATCCGCCTACCAATGCAGGGGACACGGGGTCGAGCCCTGGTCCAGGAAGATGCCACGGAGCAACTAAGCCCGTGGGCCACAACTACTGAGCCTGCGCTTTAGAGCCTGCGAGCCACAACTACTGAGCCCATGTGCCAGAACTACTGAAGCCTGTGCACCTAGAGCTTGTACTCCACAAGAGAAGCCACCTTAATGAGAGGCCTGTGCACAACGAAGAGTAGCCCGCACTCGTTGCAACTAAAAAGAGCCCGCGCATAGTAACAAAGACCCAATGCAGGCAAAAGTTAATTAATTAAAAAAAAAAAGTTTCAGACTCACAGAATTCTCCCAATAGCCTTCACTTGATATTACTCAAAATGTAATATTAAGGTTTTGGATTAATTGTTTAAAGTTAACCCCTGAGTCTCTTATAGCCCCGTCAAAATGATCTCTTAGCATGGGTGTATTCTTCCCATTACTCTTAGGGGCAGCTGGAGTTTTATGTTGAGTCCCAGGATCACCTGTCATAGAGGAAAAACTGTTTTAGTAACACACTCTAATATTCAGTTGTAGCCCCTTGAAGCCTGGGTAACCTATGATAGATACACTTTTAGAATCTTAATTTAGCCCATCGTCATAGATTTTAATATAGAAGCTGAGTTTCCTACATTTGGGCTGCCTACAGAAATTTTAGGCTGATGATAATTGGCAACAGTTCATATTTCTAACAAATGAAGTTGAGTTGTGGATGTAGGCAGTTTGTACTTTATTCTGTTTATCAGTTTTGGCGAAGATTTTGCTTCGTGCCTTCTGAGCCTTGGCTCTGTCAGCCTTGATTTTGCTGTGATCAGATTTTCACATGTGGTGTGTAGGGGAGTACATTCCAATAGCCTAGATTCACCTGAGTTCTCAGCAACTCCAAGCATGTGCATCTGATGACCCCCATATCAGTACAACTGTGTACCTCAGTTTTCCATCTGGGAAATGGGGATAATGATAGTATTTACTACAAAGGGTTGTAAGGATTGAATAAGTTACTACAGTAAGTCCCCTACATACAAACAAGTTCCGTTCCGAGAGTGTGTTCGTTAAGTCCAGTTTGTTCATAAGTCCAACAAAGTTAGCCTAGGTACCCAGCTAACACAACTGGCTATATAGTACGTACTGTAATAGGTTTATAATAGTTTTCACACAAATAATACATAATAAACCCCAAAATAAAACATTTTTAATCTTACAGTACAGTACCTTGAAAAGTACAGTAGTACAGTACAACAGCTGGTGCTTCTTAGCAGTACCAGCTACGTCACCACTGCTTTTATGCTTGCTTCCGGACACCCTGGGCTTGAAACAAAGATACTGTGCTACTGTACTCTATACAGTACTGTACAGTAAAGTACACAAAAGCACAACCACTTGTAGAGGATGTATGCATATGACAGTGTACGCCAGACATGTGAACTAATTTACCTGATTGGGCATGCGAATGCATGTTTACATCTTTGAAAGTTCAAAACTTGAAGGTTCATTTGTAGGGGACTTACTGTATACATGAGAAGCTTGAGACCATGTCAAGCTTTATCATTTAATAAATTTAAGTATGACTCTGACTTCAGTCAGTGTCTCATCCAATACTGGGCTTAGTAGCTTTTTAGGGCTTGTTAAATATTGAGTAGAAACAGATGCTATCTAAAATTTTCATCAAGACATTGATTTCAGTCCAGCAGACCGTTCTCTCAGTAATCCAATATGACTGTATCTGGTAATAATTGATAATAATTTATCAGAACACTTTACTGGATTACTTTTTTGTTTGTGTAGTTTTAATTCCTCTTGTATTGTGCAGAGGGTTTATGTACATAAACATCAGTTTGACAAGATACAAATTTACGTTTATGGGTACCTTTTTCAGTGTTGCCAATGTTATCCAGCAGGCCGGATGTCCTGTCCCAGAATACATAAAAGGTTTCCAGAAACTACTAAGGTACAATCTTGAATTTACCTGGAGCTTCTCTCTCTCTCTCTCTCTCTCTTTACATATATATTCTTGATTTCACACTCTTATACATTATAGTTCTAATAATAGTACTATTTTTAGAACATTTTAAGATTAAAATTTTTCCTTTTAAATATGTGTGAATACTGTCTGTTCTTTCCCTGCCAGTTTTTCATCCTTGAAATTTTAAGTATTCAGATTTTTAAAGTATTATTCAACATGAGTGAAATATGCTGAGATTTTGTTCTAATTCATAAAACTGATAAAAAGCAGTTAATTGGCCAAAATCAAACTCTAGTGTTTGTTAGCACAAGATATAAGAGTGACACACGACATATTTTAATCATAGTCAGTGCCTTTTAAAAAATTGGTTGAATTTATCATCCCTTTGGGTTACCTCTCTAGATGCTGTTAGGTAACCTAGTATATTAAAGTGGATACAGTGGTGTCACTGTAAATCTGTAAGTGGATGAAGGAAACGAATTTTGTGAACCAAAGAACCAAAACTAGTTTTAGCTCTTTTAAATTAAGTTGCAGTTAATTCAGTTCTTTCTTTGTAACTTTCAGTAAACAAAAGAAAAAGATGATTAAGAAGCCTTTGGAAAGGGAGAGCATTAGTACAACTCCAAAATATTTCTTAGAAAAAGCTAAGGATAAACGGTAAGTATATGGTAAAAGTTACTGTTTGATTCTGGCATATTCTTATAACGTAAGCATTATTTTTCCTTAGGATAGATTTTTAGAAGTAGAATTTGATAGGTCTACAGTCCATTATAGAAGGTAATAAAAGTAATATATCTTAGGTTGCCTGTGATTTGGAAACTTGGATAATTCAATCTTGGAATTTTTCTTTATCTGTATATTAATGATCTGTATTTCTCCATCTTTGAAAATATGATTTCAATTCACTATGAATTAGAATTGCACTGTCCACCATCTCCACACAGCCTGTATCTGGGCACACTACTGAGGCCAGTAGTTAGGACTGCTGACTCACATTGATGGAGTCTTCCTTCAAGCTCCATATTCTGGGCAGGATTTCAGTAGGATCTTGGGCTTATGCTGAAGCACATTGTAACACCTCTGAACAGTATGACTTGAGTAAATTTGTAGTCATTTAGCTGAAGTTTTGAGGATTTTAAAGTATAGGTTTTTTTTTTTTTTTTAGCATACACACAGGACTACCTTTTTTGCCTGTTACTGCCAGGAAACTACATGATTTCATAGGGGATTTCACAGTACTATTCTTTCCACTATTTAAGGAAAAATGACACTCTTCAAATTCTATTAGTACCAATTAATATATAACATATATAAAATGTAGGCATTTACCAAGTTCTACTGTTCACCTTCAGTCTTACTACATATATAATATGTAGTGAGGTGTATGAATGGATGTAAAATGAGACGACCCCTTTCCTGAAGTTAGGGAAAGGAGATTAATATACATGAGAAAAGTTAGATAATAATTTTTAAATAAAACAGAAGTTTAGAGAAGGGAAAAAATCATTATGGATTGGTGTAGTTACAGAAAGTTTCAAGGAAGTAGAATTATGTTCAAGGATGGGTAAAATTTAGGCATGTAGAAGGAACAAGGTGAACCCAGGCGAGAAAACCTGCACTTTCCTTCTGAGTGAAAGAGTCTGCCTGGCATTTTGTATTGGTTGTGGGAAATAATGTTCAGCCCCAGTACATAGACTGTACAGAGTGTCCCAAAGGGTTCGGTGGTTTTAAGCTTTAATAACTTGGGAAGAACAAATGTTACAACCTTATAAAACTACATCATTTGAAAGATTATTTTAATTTAACTGGTACTTATTCAGTTTTGTGCGTTCTTAATACATTTTTATTTTTCTTCTTTGTGGCAACAGTTCCTGGGTGACAGACCAGTGGATTGGTAGAGAAGGTTGCCCTGCTTGGTCACCTTATCTGTCTCATAAGACTTTTTCTTGTGGTGGGCTGCTGCAGAATTGTTGCATACACATCAGAACCTCATTCTTTGGGTGATCTCAAAGCTAGGATTGGAAATGCAGTCCTTTCAGGCACTGAGCCGCAGCTGATAAAAGTTTTTACAAAGGTCGAAAATTGTCTAGAGCATAAGATCATGGCTGTGTTGAACTGTAAAAATAAAATCAATATTTTAAATAATGACAGTTTAATTGCTGATTTTTGTAAGTTTGTAGCTTTTAATGATCTGAGGTTATTAAAACTTAAAGCTGCGCTAAGACTTTGAGGACACTTGTTACAAACCTTGTCACTAGCCCCCTGCTTAAGATGCTTTGGTTCTGTCTCTATTTTCTTTACATTTAAAGGCCATACTTCTTAACATAGCATACAAACAAGATCTGATCTAGCTTACCTTTCCACTGTAGATGTTGCTTTAATGATCCTACCCACACCTGTGGCCTCAGCTCTATGCTGATAAATCTTAAGTCCATATCTTCAAGCCCAGCTTCCCAACTGAGCTATAAACCTGAAGCCTGTTGCCTAATGGGTGTCACTTCAGGCGCTGCAAACTCAAACTGGTATAGTAGGGCGTAGGGGAGATTGGATTTGGAGCCAGAATAACTGGCTCTAATAACACCTTTTCCTGTGTGACTTTGCACAAGTCACTTCACCTCTCTAAGCCTCTTTCCCCCTATATATAATGGAAATGGTTATATAAATAATACCAACTCTGCCACTCAGAGTTGGTGGAGGATTAAATGAACTGATATACATCTAAGAACTTTGCATTACTCTACTGTAGTATGTGAATATTGATTATTTTCTCAAAACTTTTTTTCCTTTTCCTGTGTTAACAGTTAGTTGATGGCATTCACCATTCACCAAAGTCTAAAATCAGACTGTCATGTCTAAAATTTTTACCAGTGTCATGTCTAATATTTATTACCAGTGTGTGATGATCAGCAAGTTACTTAACCACTCTACCTCATTTTCCACATCTGTAAAATGAGGATAATAATAGAATCTTCTTCGTAAGTTAGGAAGACTATCTGAGTTGATACATATAAACGACTTATAAACAGTATCTGGCATTTAATCAATGTGAACTCTTCTTATTAATTCAGGATCAGAATCTGTCTTTTATACCATGTTGTAGTGTAGTTTACTGTGGTGTTTCTGTCTCACTTAACCTGGATGTGGTTTTCTAAAGGGCAAAGACATATCTTTGTGTTCCTAGTGCCTTGTATACTTGATTATACAGGAGGTTTCAGTAAATGTTTATTAAACTGGTAGAGTTTTGGAAAGTACATATATCTAAAATTTCTAGGGCTTCCCTGGTGGCGCAGTTGTTGGGAGTCCGCCTGCCGATGCAGGGGATGCGGGTTCGTGCCCCGGTCCGGGAGGATCCCACATGCCGCGGAGCGGCTGGGCCTGTGAGCCATGGCCGCTGAGCCTGCGCGTCTGGAGCCTGTGCTCCGCAACGGGAGAGGCCACAACAGTGAGAGGCCCGCATACAGCCAAAAAAAAAAACAACAACAAAAAAAATTTCTAATTCAACTTTCCTTTCATTGTCACAGGAAAAAGGTCACTGGTCAGAACAGCAAGAAGAAAGTAACTCCTGAGGACAAAAGTTAAAAACAGACTTCTAAAAAGACTATATCACAAATGTGATTTTATGATTCCAGCATGAATGTTGTTTTCATGGAATACATTGTCTTATAATCACCTGTACCAAACATTTGAAATCAACTACAAGAACATGGGACTAGTGAAAAATGATCCTAAACTATCAGTGCATCATGTCAAGTTTCAATTCATAGGTGATTTTTTAAATCATTATATAATGGAAAAAACATTCATTGACATTCATGTGGTTTGAATCCAGAGCAATGCTTCTTACAGAAGAACAAAAGTTTATGCTAAAAATAACAACACCCAAATGTGGTGAACTGGATTTTTCCCTTCAAGTGTGGAAGAGCGTGTCGTGTATGCTGTGGAGAGGCGTTTGGAACCACATTGCGAAGTAAAGTCTTGAGGTTGAATGCCCCTTCCCACCCACTTTTTTTTTTTGGATGGACAAGAAGCAGCACGGGCTGTCTACCAAGAATAAACCTACTGCTCTCTTTATTTCACTGTTTCTTAATTTGTTGATGGCCTTTTGTGATATGAGCCACAACAAGATGCCTTTTATATGGCTGGTTATTCAAGTTCACTAGAATTTTAAATTCTTTGATCTATATATAAATATCTTTTACCTCATCCCTATCGTAGCTCAGACCTTACCTTCATAATGTTGCAGCTATAAGATTATGGTCAGCTTCTCCCTTTCTTACTTCATTTTCCATCATTTAACCATGTTCTTTCCTGTCTCTTTCCATTTGAGATGACTTTGCTCGAAAAGTGATAAACATTTTATCCTGATAAGGAAGAATGTTCCTGTTACTTGATCCACCTCTGGCTCCCTTCTCTTACAGCTTATCTTTCCTAAGGCTTTATGGCCTTTCATCCAGATAGTATGCAGGTCTCTGCCGAAGGTAAAGGATTATGATTGTACAGTGATAGAGACTATTCACTCTTAGTAGATTTTCCTCAGTTGCTAGTTTTGTACAGTGGAATGAAAAATCGACTTCATACATGTAAGGTACTTGCAATGGTGCCTGACATGAATGTTAGTTATCAGTACTGTAATACTATAATATAGATAACCTTTTCTCAGTAACATTTGAATTACACTTATTTATTTCCTGTATCCTCAGTCTTTTATTCTAGAGTCAGGATGGGTAGACTTCAACTTAAATATTTTAGATGAGACAAAAATTGTTCATCTTCAGAATTTATGTAAATGGAGACCTATTGCTACAAGGTGCAAGAAATACTTAGAAGCCTGTGATTTTTTTGTTCTTGCAAACAGAGCCTTGACTCAAAATATATTCTGGAAGTAGGTGTACTGGTGCCACCCACTTGCCAGTTGTTTTAAGTTCTTAATTTCTCAGAGGTTCAGTTTGTTTGTGAAATTGAGGGTAATACCGACTATGTCTCAAGATTATAAGTACCCAGCACTGTGCCTGACACGTCATAACTTCACAAAATATATTCCTTAACAAACATTATATATTTGGTTAGGAATACAAGTCTTGGTAACACAGTCCCTGCCCTTACAGTATAGTGGGCATAAAGTAAAGGAACAAATAGTGTGGTAGATGCCGTGTTAGACATAAGGCCACAATGCTGAGTCATCACAGGACAGCATCTAACCTGGACTGGAAATACCGTGGAACGCTGACATCCTGAGTCATGTGGTCTATGATCTTTGAAATACTCCCTTCATTTGACTTTATTTCCTCTTTTTTTTTTTTTTTTAGTATTTTCTCCTGTGCGATCACCCATCCTTAAAAGTGGCTACATAAGCCTGTACCATCTTGATTTGTCGATGGATTAATACTGAATTTAGTTATATATCAGTTTATGTCGATTGGAACATCTGCTACACAGTTCCATCTAAAGAAGGGGAGGAATGAAGTTAGTGGACAATTATGGGGGAAAAAAAGCATAATTAAATAGCTGGCTCTAGCTGAAATGAGCAAGGACTTTGAAGTCAAACTCCTTGGATTTTGATCCTGGTCCTGCTGTTTTGCAGCTGTTTGATGTGGGTAAATTACTCCTCCTCCTAACCTTGATTTTCTTATCTGTGAAATGCCAATACTAGCTCTTAGGGACACTGAGGATTTGAAAAAATACAGTAAAGTTCCTGACCAGTGATTGTGCCCAATAAACGATAACAATTATTACAAATTGTTTCCCAGTAAAAGCCCTGAGGCAAGAGTAAAAGATAAAGCTAATTATAATCCGTTACTTGCTAGTAAGCAAACTCCACTTGAGGGCTTGAAAAAGTTTACATTCAACTTTTATATTTACCTACAGTAGTTTGGTTAGGAAAAAAAAAATCACAGTAAAAATATGCCCAGATAGGGTCGGAGCAATGAACTCTTCCAAGCACCACCGTTTTGGCCCTGATTGTAAGTATAGGGAAAACGGGGATTACCAGCTGGCTAAACACCTTCGGCTTTTAGAGTGGGTACCAAAAGGAAGCTGCCGAGTTCCTGGGAAAAAGTAGAGCTCATCACTAATCGGCGCTGTGATGCTATCAACGGGGCATTCAAGATCCATCTATTCTTTGTGTAAAGAGTAACAATAAAAGAACACCCGTGTACCCCCCATCCAGGTAAAAAAACAGGACTCAGTGTACTGTTTCCACTAAGCAAGACGATGGTTTTCAAACGGAGGAACGATGACGCCTCGCCGCTCGGCGGCCAGCTGGGTTCTCCACAGAGCCTTTCCTGAGAATGAACCTGGAGCCGGCACCAGACCATCCCACCAGCCCCTGAACTAGAATTGCACCTGGCGGGCCCTCAGCTGTGGCCGGGTCACGTGACGAGGAAGCGCAACTCCTCCCCCGGACGCGAAGGGTCACGTGGGCGCGCGGCCCCGCCCCGTCGCCCAGGCCGCGGCGAGGTGGGGTCCTGCTTCTGCCCCGGAAGTGGCTGTCGGGAGCTGACAGCTGCTGGGAAGGTGGCAGCGGTGGCGGTGGCGGCGGCGGCGGGCCCGGAGCAAGATGGCGCTGCGGCCGGGAACGGGAGCTGGCGGCGGCGGGGCCGCGGGAGCTGGCGCGGGGGCTGCCGGGGGCGGCAGGTGAGTGTGAAGACCGGGGCTGGGCGTGCCTCGCAGACGCAGAGCAGACCCGGCACCGGCGACGGGTGGTCGGTGGTTATGGCGGTTTTCGCCCACGCCGACCCCTTTTCCCTCGGAACTGGGCTGCGGGAGGAGGGGTCGTCCTCCGGGAACGTAGGCCGAAGGGATGGATGGAGCCCGAGCGCCCGACTCTTGTCCTGCAGGCTCGGGGGCACTGGCTGCTGGTGCTGAGCGGGGAGGAGACGGGGAGGAGGTGAGTGTCCCATCAGTGCGGCTGCCACCCGGCTGGGTGGATAAAGGAGGAACTCGCTTCTAGCCCGGCTGGATCTGAAGCGACCAGAGACTTCCTTTTCCCAGGGCTTGACCAGGGGCTCTGAAAAATCTGTTCACAGAGCTGCACAAGTGTTTCCAAGGGGTGTGTGTGTGTGTGTGTACTCATTTTTTCAGTGTTGTGTCCTTTTTATTTTTTCCTTAACACACCAGAAACAGCAGGAAAATCTGAAGACCTTTGAATTAGTATATAGAGCTCTTGTAGAGGTAGTTTTAACACCTGTCTTCTTACTAAAAAACAATTCACTGTTAAACCACGTACGCAGTTATCAAAACAAAGCTTCCAGACTTTTACTTAGCCCTTAAACAAATTTGCTCTCTGTCAGTTCCAGCTACTAATCGCCAGTAGCTCTCATATCGAGAACATTAAAAGAGATGAACACTTGCAACCCGACAAGTTCATCATTTGAGGAAATATTTGATTCTGGGAAGTTTTCATCCCACTTCTGTAATGACCTAGTCTGACTTTGTTTTGCTAGCCAACCCGAGGTTCATACACATTTGGAGATAAATTTTGCTTTTTATCTTCAGCATCCTAAATTATTTTTGGAAAACAAAGTGTTAGGTTTTTTTTTTTTATGCAGTGTTTTATTTTGGAGTCATGAACACCACAGCGTGAAGCCTTTAAAATCATCACATCCTGCAGGTGCTTGTATATATGCCAGGAAAAGAGAGCAGTCACTTCACCTGTGTGCAGCCGCATTTTTCACTTCCTCTTTTTCACATCTTTCTCACTAGATTTAAAACTGTTTTCTTTCTCTTTTGTTTTCTGATTTCCACTTTTCATTAGAGTTTTTCATGAATACTTGATATAAGTCAGTTTCTGGCTAGAGAAGACAAATATGTAATAATCTCTTTTTTCTGAATGTGACAACAGTTTCTAAAGTGTTCTTGAGTGGCATTAATTTGATCAAGTGAATGATGAGTCATGGCACCAAGTTCTGGGGAAATATAAAACTTAAAAGAATTTGGCGTTCTAGGCACGGGTTTTGGGGGGGTTTGTTGTTGTTTTGGCTTGGGTTTTTTTTTGTTTTTTTCAGGTGGAGAGGAGCTTGGGTGTAGAAAGTTGAGTGGATCATACCCCTTAGTTTGTAGTAGTTTAACATCATTGGTCCATGAACACAATTTTTTTTCTAAATATGGCCTGAATTGTGATAGAAATTAGAATGATTGACTTTAAAATTTCTTTCCTATTTAAAATTTGGTGGTAACATTACATTCTTAAGCTCTAGAGGATATGTGGGAGAGCAAATCAGCCTTATCTTGTAAAATGTGTGATAAATATTCTATTGGAGCTTTTCTGAGGCTGAGAAGCTGTATGCTTAATAAAGAAAGAATATGGTTTTTAGAGAGCAGTGGTGAGGGCTGAGGTTGTTTTTTAATAAGGAAGCTAACGTTATGGTTGGTACCCTAAGTATATTTTAGGGAAAAGAAAAAGAACCAGGCAACCTTTCTCAGCTTTTAATGGAAGAAATCTGTGAACTATAATTTACTGTATTTCTTAGGTACTTGTCTGTGTCCTTCCTAAGAGGCTAAGCAAAAAGCACGGGCATTTTCCAGCTTTATCAATGTTAGCCTGCTTTTGATTGGTATCCTGAATGGACTACTTTAGAATAAATAGTAGAGTTGTATAAAGGGCAGAATTTACGCAAGAGATGAGAAGTATAACTTGTTTTCTTTTTTAAAGTATGGCAGGAAAAAAACAGTTGAAAGATCTTGATTAGACTGTGTCCTTCTGGGATAGTATCATTTGTGAGCTTGTCTATTTCCTGCTTTTATAAGCTCCTTAAGGGCCTCATCATCTTTTTATCTTCCACTGCTTCTAGCACATTCTACACATAGAAAACATTCTGTAAATATTTGTAGATTCAAGCAACGTTGTAGGCAGAGAAGAGGTATTTCAATTGGGCCTCACTTCAAGGAAGAGTAAGGGGTCAAGAGATTGTCATGGAGATGGGAAGGCCCAGTGAACATTAGGGGACAGCAGGTAGGCCAGATGGACTGTGGCACTGAGGGGGAGAAAAGAGTTTTGTGAGATAAAACTGAAAAAGTTGTGTTAAAACTGCAGAGGACCTTGAATATAAACTAAAAAAATTCAGTTTAAGGGGGAATCATTACATTGTTTTAATCCCAGGAGTAGCTTTATCAAATGGTCCCTTAGCTAGATGCACCTCACCTGTGCTATGTGAGCTGCGTTAGAAGCCACAGTGTCTGCAGGTGAGGGGATCCATTAGGAAGTCTTGCTGAGTCCAGGCCTCAGAGAGAAGGGAAGGCTGATCTGGGTTAGTAGCAAAGGTAACTGAAAGGGGAGGATGAATGAGATAGGCATGTGACAAGCAGGGCTCACAGTTCTGCTTCAAATTGTTTGTCATCTTGTTGCCCATTTTTTTGCCAAACTTTTGCTGTCTTATCAATATCTTAGCTGTTTGTCTAACCAGTCTTCAAGCATGTTGCTGCTAGTAGTCTAAACATTTCAGAGAGTCCTATGAATGGTACATAGGTCAGTTGGTAGTTTGGGTTGTATAATTACTGGAGTAAGTCATGTTTGTCAATAATGTTCTTAATTTAGTTTTTGTTTATGTTTTTGAAGTAGCCTTTATATGTCTGTACATTATTTAGTTGTCTTAGTTAGGAGCTTGGCAAACTTGTGTCCTCGTTTGACAAAGGGCAAACAGGACAGGGTGGTGAAAGGGATTGCATAGAGCTTCATGGTTACTTTGTGGCAGAGCTAGAGAAAAGAAAATGTCACTCAAGTGTCCAGTTTTTACTTAGCCACTAAGCCCTATTGGTGATTGTAATCTTTAAGACTGATTTGCAAAGTCTCAATAGGTTGACTACTTAAATCTTAGTGTATGAGTAACTTTTTAAAAAATTGAGTCCTACCAAATTTCAACTTGCAGTTTAAACACTTTATCCAGTTAACACATTACTTAGCTAATACGTCTTGTGTGCAGTTCGGAAAAGCTGTTCACTGTTCAGACCTTTCCTTGGTGTGGGCTCGCTTGTCTGCAGAATTTGCGAATGGTTCAGATCCTCTACAAGGCTGTAATCAGGTAGATGTCCAACTAGAAATTTGTGAACCACCTTACAAAAAAATCTTGTTGATCAAAATATTTGAGAGCTAAAAGACTCTAAAGTTTGATTTTTAGCCCTTTTCCTGGGAAGGGGGAGTGTTGTGTAATAGAAAAATGCAAGGACACATAAATTTGGCATACCGTTCCTGATCTCACTATATCTTTAAAGACTATCCAGAAACCCCCTTCAGATCCTTGACTCCCAGATTAAGGGCTTTTCCCACTCAGACTTTTTCTTCCTTGATCTGTCCCATTTCCTTTCCCTCCGGTCTCAGAGAAAGAAGTCCGTCTTCCTTTTGCTACGTTAACCCCATCCTCTCAAAAACCTTGTTTTAGCTATCACTAAGTATATCTTTTGTATCCTAAATCTCTGTCTATGCAGGTCCCTTCCTCTTCCTCTGTTGAAACCGTTCACTCAAAGATCACCATTTTCGAAAACAGCAATCTTTATTTAGTAATCCTCATTCTTATCAGCTTCTCTACAGCGTTAGACACTTTTTCCTTAAATGCAGTCCTTCCTCAGTTATAACCCTCAGTTATAAGCAACTTCTTTGGTTCTCAGTGACCATTCCGTACTCAGTTTTCACTAAGAATTCCAAGGATTTCCTTTGTTGTCTTCTCACTATGTATACATCCCTTTGGCTCTTTCATCCACAACCAGACTTTAATTTTTTTCTTTTTTTACCTTTACTTAAAAGAACCTGGGTAGATTGATGCAAGGGAGGGGATCCAGCTCCCTTCCCTTGAGCTGGAGTTACTTTTCTGGTTGCCTATTAGATTCCTCCTCGTGGACACCCTCCTAACACCTTTCTCCCCAGACCGGCTCACACTGGGTTCCTGTCAGCAGGTAAACAGTGTCACCATCCTTACAGTTGCTCAGCCCCAAAATCTCGGCAGCATCTTCAGCCCTTTCTGCTTTTTCAGTGCTGTTCTCCATCCTGGTAGTTGCTAAGTCCTGTTGATTCTTCCATTTAAATAGATTTCATTCACCTCTTCTTTTCCATTCCCACTACTCTGGTTATGACCCTTTTCATTTCTTACTAAGATTATTGTAATAGTTTCTTAGCTAATTCTTGTTACTTCAAGTCTTCTCTGTCATACCCCATCACCAGAGAAACCTACAGCACATTTCTTTTTTTTTTTATAAATCTAGATTGTTTTTAGTAAGTGTATTTCTTTTATTTATTTATTTATTTATTTGGCTGTGCTGTGTCTTCGTTGCTGCTCAGGCTTTCTCTAGTTGCGGCAAGCGGAGGCTACTCTTCGTTGCGGTGTGTGGGCTTCTCACTGCGGTGGCTTCTCTAGCTGCAGAGCTTGGGCTCTAGGCACGCGGGCTTCAGTAGTTGTAGCACGCGGGCTTCAGTAGTTGTGGCGCACGGACTCTAGAGCGCAGGATCAGTAGTTGTGGTGCGGGTTTTGTTACTCTGCGGCATGTGGGATCTTCCCGGACCAGAGCTCGAACCCATGTCCCCTACATTGGCAGGCGGATTCTTAACCACTGCGCCACCAGGGAAGCCCTACAGCACATTTCTAATCATTTCACTAGAGAAAAATGTATGACATCAGGGAAATGTAGATCTAAATCACAATGAGATACCCCCTCATACCCATTAGGATAACTATCATTATAAACAAACAAACAAAAATTCAGAAAATAACAAGTGTTGGTGAGGATGTGGAGAGATTGGAACCCTGGTGCATTGCTAGTGGGAATGTAAAATGGCGTAGCTGCTGTTGAAAACAGTTTGGCAGTTTTTCAAAAAGTAATCATAGAATTACTCTATGACCCAGCAATTCCACTCCTAGTTAGAGACCCAGAAGAATTGACAGAGGGACGCAAACAAATACTTGTACACCAGTGTTCATAGCAGTATTATTCACAACACCCAACCCAGCTGTCCATCAACAGATGAATGGATAAGCAAAATGTGGTACATACATACAATGGAATATTATTCAAGCCATAAAAAAAGAATGAAATTCTCATGTGTACTACAACATGATGAACCTTGGAAACATTATGCTAAGTGAAATAAGCCAGATACAAAAGGACAAGTATTGTATGATTCCACTTAATATAAGGTAGCTAGAATAGGCAAGTTCATCAAGCCAGGAGGTAGAATAGTGGTTACCAGGGGTTGCAGGGAAAAAGTAATGGGAAGTTATTTTTTTAATGGGTACAGAGTTTCTGTTTGTGATGATGAAAAAGTTCTGGAAATGGATCATGGTGATGGTTGTACAACATTGTAATGCCACTGAACTGTACACTTAAAAATGGTTAAAATGGTAAAATTTTATATTGTGTATATTTTACCACAGTTTAAAAAAAATCTCTGGGGGCTTCCCTGGTGGCACAGTGGTTGAGAGTCCGCCTGCCGATGCAGGGCATGCGGGTTCGCACCCCGGTCTGGGAGGATCCCACATGCCGTGGAGCGGCTGGGCCCGTGAGCCATGGCCGCTGAGCCTGTGCGTCCGGAGCCTGTGCTCCGCAACGGGAGAGGCCATGGCAGTGAGAGGCCCGCGTACCGCAAAAAAAAAAAAAAAAAAAAATCTCTAACTTTATACCGTACTCAAAATAAAATCAAACATTTTAAAGGCCCTCTACATTTTGCTTACTTTTTCAGTCCTATATCTTATATTCAACCTTAAATCATTTCTCTGAACACACTACAGCTCCGGCCTCTGAGATTTTGCTCAAGCTATATAGTGTGCCTCTCTTTAAGATTCAGCTCAAGAGATACCTCCAAGAAACTTCCCAAGATATAAACCATAAAATTAATCTTTTTCTTCTCATTTCTGTTAGTATTCTGGCCCTCTCACAGCCCTTAGCACATTCTGTCCTATGTTAAAGTTATTTGCCTGCATCTGTGTCTTCAGCGAAACTGAGCTCATTCAGGCCTTTCATGTAGTAGGCACCCAATAAATGTTCACTGAATTGAATCTAATCCAGCCCTCTCATTTTATGGATGGGGAGATTGGAATCCAGGGGAGTCACATTGGAATCCAGGGGAATCCGGGGGAGTGACAGAACCAGGACCAGTTTCAAGGTCTTCTGTCTTCTGGCTCAAAAATTTTCTCCCTACACTAACATGCTGACTGTCATGCATCCTGTGGATGGTCAATCTGTATTGATGGTGGATAATTCAATATTGTACTATGGAAGAGATGCCACGGCGCAGGCTATAATTTTTTACTTTATGTGAAATGTTACATGTTTTATCTGAACTCTTTGCACGTAGGAAAATCCTGATATATTTTTCTGTTTTCAGCTTCATGTTTCCAGTTGCAGGTGGAATAAGACCCCCTCAAGGTATGTGAAAGCTTAAGTTTTCAACTTTCATTTTTCACTATTATGTCTGAACTTGGGGATTAAGTGGGTAAAAAAGTTCTGTTGCTGCCAAATAGAGTAAAATTTTCTTATAGTCTGGAACCTCTATGACAGCTTACTCTTAAAATTTCTCAAAAATTGTGTAATTTGGCAAATAAGAAGGATCATTCCTCATTTCTCCCAAACTTATTTAAGCATTATATTGACAGGTTATTATTTAATCTCAGAGATGAAGGAGACTTTCAAGACAAAAGTATTGAAGAAACAGGTGACAAAGATGAAATGAGTTGTAGTTCTCTGAATGCCATCTTCCTCCTGTCTGTCTTCTAGATTGTTAGCTCCGTGAGGCAGGGGCTATGTCTGCCTTATGCTCGTCAGTATCTCCAGCACCCAGCATGTTGATAGAAAATAATAGGGTCTTTATAGATGCTTGTTGAATGAATAAATGAACCCCTTTAGTTATTTTATACTTATGTTTTCTCTATATGAATTTGGTCTTATTTTAATCATGTACATAAGAGATCACATATTCTGATTCCGTTTAAACTATTTTACGTCTCAGTTTTATTCCTAGTAATTTCTCCACTAGGTATATCCCTTCTCTCTTGGTTTCAGACAAGGGCCCACCAATACTGATTCTAGCTTTGTCTTCAAGGAAACAGTAGTGAAGGGATATAATCTTGACTCATGCTTCTGTGTCACTGGAACACAAAACTGATGAAAGAATGTCTGCCCTTCTTTCTACTCACTTCTCCCACTCCAATGTGCCCCCCTCCTCTCCACAGGCCAAGCTGCTCTGAAAACCGGCCCTGCTCACAAAGCCAGTGTTAACTGGTTATGGTAGACTTGCTAGAGAAACAGAGACTCCTAGGTCACCAGTAGAGATGAATGATAAAGAGCAGCTCAGTAGCAGGTGGTCAGTGTCTCCATTTATAATCAGTGATGGAGGTTGAGTTTCAGGTAAATTTTTCCAAGGGTCAGTTGTATTCTTTTCATTGTGCTCACATTTATGCATTATTTAAGCTATCTGTAATTAGATGTGTCCCAGATTTAGATCAAATGGTTTGAGATCTTTTGTACTTTAGGAGGGCATTAGAGAGTTGTGTGTTCATTATTGTGGCTCTTCATTTTGCATTTTTATAAACTTTCAAGTAAAAATCTACATATGGAGCAAAGGAACAGGACAAGAAGAGCGCCCAGAAGGTTGCCTGATATTTTTTCTTCTGGAATTTGGAATTGTTTTCAAGATTTTTTTACAAAGTATGTTAGAGTGGACTTTCTGATCTTTTGAAGGCATTAAAAGTGCAGGGGTTATTTCTGAAAGCATATACAAGGAACAGACAAGAAGAGTAGCTATAAGATCATTGAGTAGGTGAATAGGAGACAGGAGAGAAACAAGACTTGTTTTTTACTGTGTATACTTCTGTGCCGTTGAATGTTGTACCAAATCCTTGAGTTACCTGTTCGACTTAAATACACTTAGGAAAATAAATAAAACTTTAGGTCCAAAGGCATAAGAGGGAAGACATCTTACTATGCTATATTCAGTCTGTGTGTTCTTTTTTTTTTTTTTTTGGTAAATTTATTTATTTATTTTGGCTGTGTTGGGTCTTTGTTATTGCGCGTGGGCTTTCTCTGGTTGCAGCGAGCAGGAGCTACTCTTCCTTGCAGCGTGTGGACTTCTCATTGCTGTGGCTTCTCTTGTTACGGAGCACAGGCTCTAGGCACGTGGGCTTCAGTAGTTGTGGCACGGGGGCTCAGTAGTTGTGGTTCGCAGGCTCTAGAGCGCAGGCTCAATAGTTGTGGTGCATGGGCTTAGTTGCTCTGAGGCATGTGGGATCTTCCCAGACCAGGGCTCGAACCCGTGTCCCCTGCATTGGCAGGCGGATTCTTAACCACTGCGCCACCAAGGAAGTCCCCAGTCTATGCATTCTAATTCTCCATGACACCTCAAGGCCTTCGCATTTGGTGTTCCTTTGTCTAGAATACTCTAACCAAATATCCTCATGGCTCACTCCCTTCAAGTGCTTGCTTAAATGCCACCCTTTTGGAGAAACCTTTTCTGACTATGAAACAGCAACCACTCCTTTCCCTGGCTCTTCCTTTCCCCCATCCCCACCTAATATCCACTTATTTTTTTCTTTTTTTATTATCTGTCTCCCCCAATTACAGCGTAAGTTACATGAGAGCAAAGACCTGGCTTTGTTCAATGTTGTGTCCCTAGAATGGTGCCTGACATGGAGTAGGCCCTCAAATATTTGAAAAAATGGTTAATATAAATGAATAGTTTGCCACTAATAAATGTTACCTACAAATGTGGTGTCCATGCTTCTGAAATTAAACTCTGTATGAATAACCTTGAAGGTACACAGAATCCACGAGATAAATATGGTATACTTTACCAGACCTTTAATTTTTTTTAATCAAAATTTGATTTTAAAAAGTTCCTTATACTAGAACCAGCATGGATGTAATATGTCGTACAGTGCAAAATTAGGATGAAATTTGTGTTCAGGCTATGTAGGGATTTTGTTTTATTCACTGTTGCATACCAGGTATCTAGAACTGTGCCTAAAGTGTGGTAGGCATTTCATATTTATTAAATCCCTGAAGGGACGTAATCTTTATTCTCCTGTACTCTTGGGAATACTTCATTGGAAAAGTTTGGGAGGTTCTATACTATAAAACACACTTTCATGATGGTTTTCCTGCCATTGCATTATATACTTTGCATGCTGATAGCTGTTTGTGGTGTTATATTAATTATTCGTGTAAGGAAAGAGAAGAGGAATATCATTTCTTTGAGCATATTAGGTATTAAACAGTTTCACAGATGTGAAACCGAGGCACAGAAAGAAGTTAATCAAGTTGCTTAAGGTCCCAAACCTAGCAAGTGACATTTTTAGGTGGCTTCCAGAGTTCATGCTTTTAACTACTTTTGTATTAAAAGTAACTTAATTAGTATTAGTATTAATTAGTATTAACTCTTAACTACTAGTAATCTGCTGCTGTATAAAAAATTACCCCAAAACTTAAAGAAAATAAACATTTTACTGTTTTACACTTTGTGTGGGTTGGGTATCTGGGAGTGGCCTCACTAGGTGTTTTTGGCTTAGGGCCAAGGAGATTGCATTAAAGATGTCAACTAGGACTGTAGTCATGGGAAGCTTTGATGGGTTTGGTAGATCTGTTTCCCAGATGGCTCACTCACATAGATGGCAAATTCATGCTGCCTTTTGGCAAGAGATTTCAGTTCCTTGCCACATGGATTCTCCATTCCCCCTAGGACTGCTTGAGTATTCTCATGATGTGGCAGTGGGTTTCCCCAACGGGTGATCCAGGAGAGCAAGAAGGAAGCTGCAGTGGTTATTAGGAACCTTGGGGGACTTCCCTGGTGGTCCAGTGGTTAAGACTGCGCTCCCAGTGCAGGGGGCCTGGGTTCAATCCCTGGTCGAGGAACTAGATCCCACATGCCGTAACTTATGAGCCCGCACGCCATAACTTAAGAGCCCGCACGCTGCAACGAAGATCCCCCACATGCATGCTGCAACTGAGACCTGGTGTGGCGCAGCCAAATAAATAAATATGATAAAGAGAGGGAGGAAGGGAGTGAGAAAGAAAAGAAAAAAGAAAGGGAAAGGAAGAAGAACCAGCCTTGGAAGTTACACACCGTCATTTCCACAATATCCTATTGGTTATTCTGGTCCGCCCTATTCAGTATGGGAGGGAAGGACAAGGATATGAATACCAAGAGGCAGAGATTGCTGGGGGCCATCTTGAAGGCCAGTTAGGCCATATTGTGTATTTTTTAAGTATGCACAAAAATTCTGTGGAATAGGTATTATTATCTTCATTTTACAGATGAAGTTTTGTAACTTGCCCAAGATCACATAGCTAAGTAAATGATGGAATTGGAATTCATACTCAAGTCTGTCTCA
This sequence comes from Grampus griseus, assembly GCF_964374135.1. Taxonomy (NCBI): domain Eukaryota; kingdom Metazoa; phylum Chordata; class Mammalia; order Artiodactyla; family Delphinidae; genus Grampus; species Grampus griseus. The sequence goes on from NC_139014.1 coordinate 26,008,060, forward strand.
CTCCAGAGCCTGTGCCTTTTCCTCTATACTGTGCCACCTCCCAAGTAACAAGTCCTTTAGGTGCTTATGGTTTTAAGAAAATAAACTGTAAAACACATTGACCTTAGTGATATCTTTATGTTTTTCAGCAGGTCTGATGCCGATGCAGCAACAAGGATTTCCTATGGTCTCCGTCATGCAGCCTAATGTGCAAGGCATGATAGGAATGAATTACAGCTCTCAAATGTCCCAGGGACCTATTGCTATACAGGTACTTGCCTCTTTAGCCAATGTTTGCAAAGTTATCGTTTGTTGTTAACTGTGTTCTAAGAGCTACATACTAGGAGCTTAATGTTATATTTAGAAATAAGTGTAGTCTGCATCTTAGGTGGCTTCCTTCAAAATAAAATGAATATATGTTTGTAAGAGTGAAAAAAAAAGATAAATCATTTAAGAAAAATCTGGTGACCTCTATATTTGACTACTGACTTAGAAGAATTATAGAATGGCATCTTGGAAAGTTTAGGGACCTGATGCCATGAAATCACATTGTTAGAAGAACTCTACTATTCTCATGAAAGGAGCAGTATTGTCGTTTGCAAGGCTTAGGTACTGCTTTATATTGAATTGTCTCATCTAATCCCCATAACAATTTTTTAAAGAGGTGGTATCTCCATTTTTCTGATGAGGAAACTGAAGTGTTGTGAGGATGCTCACAGAGCATAGCCACGATTTGAACCTGTGTCTTCAGTAGGTCTGTACTTGACTATTTATACATTGAATTCTCTCTTGAGAGCATCAGAGAGCCATTGACTGGTATAAAGCGTGGAATGACGCAATCAGAATTGTGTTTCAAAAAGATCATTCTGACTGCTGATTGGAGAGTGATTAGAAGGAGAGGGGAGAGCGAAAGTGGATGTAAGGAGAATCATTAAGAGGCTGATGTAGTGAGAGCAGGTGAGATGTTGGCTTAACTTAGGGTGGTAGCAGGTGCGTGCAGAGATGGATGTTTTTGAGAACTTCTTAGGAAATAAAATGAAGAGAACTTGATGAAGGATTGGATGTTGAAAATAAAGGAGAAGGTGGTATCACATTGATTCCCCGTTTTCTGCATGAGCCACTGACTGGTCATTTATTAATAAAAGAAACACCAGAAGAGATTGTTTGCTGGAACATAATTGTTGATTTTTAAGGACCCATGAAATATTCAAGTGGGGCTGTCCAGAGACAATCAGTTGACCTGGCACTCAAGATTTTTCACTCTCGGTTGAAAATTATAGATTTGGGAATCATGCACACATAGAAGGTAATTGATGCCATAGGGGTGAACTAGAACATCCAAGAACCCTATAGATGGAGAAAATAGTCCAGGATAGAGCCTTCAGAATTTCAGTGTTTAAATCTAAGGGAGTGAGTTGCAAATGGAGGAGATCGAAGAGGAACAGCCACAGAAGGTGGTGGGGTTGCGGGGTGGGGGGATTAAAGAAAAAAAACATGGGTGTCAGACCTAAGTTCAAAGCCCAGCTTTGCCACTTACCTGTAAAACGCGGATTTAATAATAACTTGCCTGTACGGTTATAGAAAGAATTGAAAAAGGAATTATATAAAGCACTTGGAATTGTACCTGGCACACAGTGAGCAGGAAGTGGCAAGAATTTTTTATTTCTTATATTATTAATATCAGGAATGATCTTTCCAGTGGCATGACACTATTTCATGTTCTGTTTTTAATATTTGTCTATGTTTCCATGCTTTCATTGGCTCACAACCCCCATTTCTGTCTAAAACATTCTTTCTTGAATAATGGTAATAAGCAGTAATAATAATAATGACCACCATTTGTTGTTTACCTGTGCTGTATCCATTGTGTGCATTATATCATTCAGTCCTCATAACAACTCTATAAGTAATATTCTTATTCCCATTTTATAGATAAGGAAACTGCAGTCAGAGAGATTCAGTGCCCTGTTCAGTGTCATACAGCTTGTTTCAGAACAGAGACTGAAAGCAAAGCTATCTTACATTTTGGAGCCTGAGTTCTTAATTACCAGTGTTTCCCAGCCTTTAGTCATTTGAGTATCACCTTCATGATTTTTGCCATGTATTATTTAATTAATAGTTTTAATTGGTTAGGTTTGCAGCAAATTCTTAAAGGAATCTTTTCTTGTTAAGTAAATAGAAAACCTCATTTGTTATAAACAGAGGGTAACCAGAAAATAAATATGATGAATCAAAACAATATTACCAAATTCTAGCTAGGTACTGTTACTTATTGGAGTTTATAAACCTCATGTTTACTTTCTCTTTGTTTAAAAAAAAAAAAGTAAATTATGTCTACAGTTTACCCACAAATGGTTCAGCAAAAGAAAAAAAGAGTGTATGTATGTGTAGAAACAGAGAGCAGGGACTTCCCTGGTGGTCCAGTGGATAAGACTTCATGCTCCCTATGCAGGGGGCCTGAGTTCAATCGCTGGTCCGGGAACTAGATCCCACATCCTGCAACTAAAGATCCCACGTGCTGCAACTAAGACCTGACGCAGCCAAATAAATAAATATTAAAACAAACAAATATTAAAAAAACAACCCAGAACAAATAGGGCAAAATGTTAATATTATACTGTTCTTCCAGGGATTCCCTGATGGTGCAGTGGTTAAGAGTCCGTGTTTTCACTGCCGAGGGTGCGGGTTCAGTCCCTGGTCAGGGAACTAAGATCCTGCAAGCCCTTAGGCACAGCCAAAAAATTTAAAAATAAAACAAAAAAATATATATTATACTGTTCTTCCAAATTTTCTGTAAATTTTATATTTAAAAAAAGGGAGAATTTAGGTAAAAATTAATAACACTTAAAACGAGACATAAATGGGAATCTGAATGAGAGTTGCAGGGGAACTGAAGAGAATTTTCCTGCTAGCATGCTGAGCTTGTGTCCCTGCGTAGCTGGTCGTGATCATAGATAGTGTAAATTAAAGCAAATAAGGTTGTTTTGTTTTGCTTTTGTTTTGGTTTTAGAATTGGTGAGTGAAATTGATAGTATCATGATTTAATTAATAAGTACAGCCTAAGGAATGGGCTTTATCCACATTGGTAAATTATCTTCTTCAGCCATGATACCCATTTAAACCAACTAAACTGAATCCAGGAGTCAGATCTTTGGCTGAATCCAAAGTGTTATATTATTGAAAAAAAAAGAAAGAAAGAAAAAGAAAAAAATCAGTCACAAATAAACCAGAACAAAAGGATTTTGTACTATTAATATTTTAAATGCCATATATTTCATTTTTACCTAATTATTTAAAACTTTCTATTCCTGCATGTTTTATGTATGTATTAGTATAATAGCACATGTATATAAATTATAAAGAATGGGAGTTAGCAATCAGAATTTAAGTTTAAACCATTGTCATGTCAAAGTCATTTAAACAAATAAAGCTTCTATGTTGTATGTAAAGATTTAGGAAAACTTCCAAATCATTCTTTATTCACCTCCAGTAAGAAGAAAATACGAATAAATTGAGCTTTTGTAGGTTTTAAGTCCAAGTTACTCAGCTTTCACTAGGTTATGCTACAGAAACAAAAATCCCCAAGTCTCAGTAACTTACAGAAACAGATTTCTCATTTATGATACGTGTCCTTTTTGAGTTAGCTGATTCAGCTGCATGTTCTCTTTATTGTGAGACCCTTACCAAGGACATCCCAGAGATGGCCAAACCCTGTGATGTCTTTTAAAGCTTTCTCTCAGAGGCAGGATTTATCAGTCACTTCTCACAAAGTAGTATGACTCAAAAACATCATTAGGAGAGTATACCAGGAGGAATGCACACCACATAAGGATGTGTCATCTTATAGTAAGGGCAGCAAGTGATTGGAAACAAGCTACCAAAGAATACCATGTGTTTCTAATTAAGATTTCGTAAACTTACCACTGAATCTTAACAACTGATACAGTTTTTAGGGGGACGGGGGCTTGTGGGATCTTAGTTCCCTGACCAGAGATTGAACCCGTGCCCTCAGCAATGAAAGCACGGAGTCCTAACCACTGGACCGCCAGGGAATGCCCACAATTTTAAAATCATTAATTTTCACATTAAACATTGTTTTATAACTTGCCTAATTATCTAAAAAAAAATTTTTAAGAGTTTGAAACAACCAAAAACAATAAGGATCTCTAACATGCAGAAAAACAATAAGAAAGTGAACTACCAGATTTGATGTCACCCAAATAATTTCCCTGAGTATCAGGAGTTTAGGATTAATGGTTCTAAAGTAAAGAAGCCAAAATTTTTTTCTTTAACCTTTATTCTTGCTGACAGGCATTATACTGCTTGGAAGCTGCTCACTGTTCTTAAAGGAGAAACTCATTCAGATCTTATTTTTCTCCCTCAAACTTAATAACCTTAACCAACCACAGACATGTATGAGGAATACCCATTATGCTTGAAGGGTGCACTTTCAGATAAAAGTCAAAGATGAAAATTAGTCTTGGTTGCCGCATAGCCCTCCACTCCCCCAAACTCAGAACACACTTCACAAGATTTAGAATAAATTTTAAAGTTATTATTCAAAATATTTCAAGTATATAGGGAAGAGTAGACTATATGATGAACATGTGTGAGCCAGTTGCACAGCTTTATCAAAACATTTTTTGTTAAACTTTTAATTTTGAGGTAAATGTCTGTACACATGTACATAAGAAATAATACAAAGAGATCCTTTCCCTGTTTCCCCCAGTGGTAACAAGTTGCAGAACTACAGTATAATATCACAGCCGGGATGTTGGCATTGATACAGTCAAGATACAGAACATTCCCATCACCCCAGGGATCTCCTCATGTTGACATTTTACAGCAAAATTCATCTCCCTCCCACTTCATACCCCCCCAGCCCTTGTCAATCACTAATATGTTTCCCATTTCTATAATTATGTGATTTCAACAATGTTACCTAAATTGAATCACTAGCCTTTTGAGATTGGCTTTTTTTTTTTTTGCTCTGCATAATTCCCTTGAAATTCATCCAAGTTGTTGCATGTACTTCATTTTCATTGCTGAGTAATATTCCATTATTGTGTATACTACTGTCTGTTTAACCATTTACCCATTGAAGGACGTCTGGGCTGTTTTTTACTTTTTAGCTATGACAAATAGAGGGTTTTGTGTGAACATAAGGCTTCATTTCTCTGGGATTAACGCCCAGGAGTGTGGGGTGGCATGGTATTTGGATGTTTAGTTTTTACAGAAACTGTTTTCTAGAGTGGTTGTACCCTTTTACATTCTCACCAGCAATATATGAGTGATCCAGTTTCTCTGCATCCTTGCTAGCATTTGGTGTTGTTATTTTTTATTTTAGCCATTCTGATAGGTGTGTTGTGATATTTCATGATTTTAATTTGCATTTCCCCAATGACTAATGTCAAAAGAAAATTCAAGGAGCTTTACTTGATATGGGTATTTTATTGGGCAAGAAACAAAGTATTCCCCAACAGGGAGACCTCAAACCCGCAAGTGCTTTCAGCAGTTACAGTTCATTAGAAACATGAAGGAGTACATTGTGTTCTACTGTGATTATTTTCTAGAAACTTACTTTCCTTTTCATTGCTTGTTTGTAGCTGATGAGCTAGGAAACTGTAAGGTCACATTGACATGAAGAAAGCTTAGGTTTTGTTTAAAGTCAGAGTCAGCATTTGGGGGAACTCAGGACAGTGTTACATTTTGGTTACCGTGAGCCTTTGGTCTAGGGGTATATTCAAAGTGCAGCCTCCATATTGGTTTCTCTTTAACACTAATGATGCTGGACATCTTTTCATGTGCTTATTTGCCATGGTTACATTCTCTTCAGCGAAATGTCCCTTCCTGTCTTCTGTCCATTTTCTTGTTGGATTTTTTTATTTTACTGTTGAGTTGTACATATTTTCTCCCAGTCTGTAGCTTGTTGTCTTAGTCTGTTCAGGCTGCTGTAACAAAATACCAGAGATTGGGTAGCTTATAAACAACATAAGTTTATTTTTCACAGTTCTAGAGGCTGGAAGTCCCAAGATCAGAGTGCCAGCATAGTCGGGTGAGGACCCTCTTCCAGGTCACAGACTTTTAGTTGTATCCTCCCAGGGGGGAAGGGACTAGGGAGCTCTGTGGGATCTGTTTTTAAGAGCACTAATCTCATTCATGAGGCTTTGTCTCTCACGACCTAATCACTTCCCAAAGGCCCTACCTACTAATACCATCACCTTTGGGGGTTAGAATTTCAGCATATGAGTTAGGGGGAGACATAAACATTCAGACCATAGCACTTGTCTTTTCATCCTCTTAACAAGGTCCTTCTCAGAGAAAAAAAATTTAATTTTGATGAAATCCAATTTATCAGTTTTTCACTTGATAAAACATGCATTGCTATAAGTCTGAGAATTCTTCACCTTGCCCTAGATCCTGAAGATCTTTCTCATATTTTTTTATTTTTTCTAAAAGTTTTACATTTAAGTCCACGATCCATTCTGAGTTAGTTTTTGTACAAGGTATGAAACTTTGGTTGGGGTTTATTTTTTGGCCAATGGATGTCCAGTTGCTCCAGTACCATTTGTTGAAAAGGCTGTCCTTCCTCCATCAGAGTGCTTTTGTATTTTTGTCAAAATCAGTTGGGCATGTTTATGTGAGTGTTTTTCTAGGTTCTCTGTTCTGTTCCATTGACTTACGTGTCTACTAGTCTTGATTACAGTAGCTATGTAAGATTGATTCCTCCCATGTTTTCTCCAACTTTATTGCAGTAAAATACACATAACATAAAGTTTACCACCTTAACCATTTTTAAATATACAGTTCAGTGGTATTAAATTCAGTCACGTTGTTGTGCAGCCATTACCACCATCCATCTTCATAACTCTTTTCATCTTGTAAATCTGAAACTCTGTACCTATTGTACAGTAACTCCCCATTTTTCCCTCCTTTCAGCCCCATGCATCCACCATTATATACTTTAGGTCTTTATGTTTTTTGGGTTTTGGGGTTTTTTTTTTGCCACACTGCACAGCATGTGGGATCCTAGTTCCCTGACCAGGGATCAAACCTGCGCCCCCTGCACTGGAAGCATTTTGTCTTAACCACTGAACTGCCAAGGAAGTCCCTCCGTCTTTATAATTTTGATTACTCTAAGTACGTCATGTAAGTAGAATCATACAGTATTTGTCTTTTTGTGACTGGTTTATTTTCACTTAGCATAATGTGCTCAAGGTTTATCCATGTTGTAGCATATTGCAGAATTTCCTTCCTTTTTAAGACTAACATTCCATTGTATGTATATATGACACTTTGCTTATCCATTCATTGGTCTTTGGACACTTGGGTTGAGTCCATGTTTTAGCTATTGTCAGTAATACTGCTATGAACACGGGTGTACAAATAGCTCTTTTAGACTCTGCTCTCAATTCTTTTGGGTATATACTCAGAAATGGAATTGCTGGGTCACATGGTAATTCTATTTTAATTTTTTGAGGAACCTCCATGCTGTTTTCCACAGCAACTGTACCATTTTATTCCCACTAACAATATAAAAGAGTTCCAATTTTTCCACATCCTTGCCAACACTTATTTTCTGTTTTTCGATAGGAGCCATCCTAATGGTTGTGAGGTGGTATCTCATTATAGTTTTGATTTGCATTTCCCTAATGATTAGTGATGTTGAGTAATCTTTTCACGTGCTTATTGGCCATTTGTATATCTTTGGAGAAATGTCTGTTCAGTTCCTTTGTCCTTTTTTTTTTTTTAATTTATTTTATTTATTTATTTTTGGCTGCGTTGGGTCTTCATTGCTGCACGCAAGCTTTCTCTAGTTGTGGCGCGCGGGGGCTACTATTCATTGAGGTGCACAGGCTTCTCATCACGGTGGCTTCTCTTGTTGTGGAGCACATGCTCTAGGCGCGCGAGCTTCAGTAGTTGTGGCTTGCGGGCTCTAGAGTGCAGGCTCAGTAGTTGTGGCATGTGAGCTCAGTAATTGTGGCTCACGGGCTCTAGAGTGCAGGCTCAGTAGTTGTGGCACACAGGCTTAGTTGCTCTGCGGCATGTGGGATCTTCCTGGATTAGGGCTTGAAACCGTGTCCCCTGCATTGGCAGGTGGATTCTTAACCACTGCACCACCAGGGAAGCCCCTTTGCCCATTTTTGAACTGAGATTTTTGTTGTTGAGTTTTAGGATTTTCCTGTATATTTTGGATATTAACCCCTTATCATATATGTAATGTGTAAATATTATCTCCCATTCTGTGGGCTACCTTTTTACTCTGTGGATTGTGCCTATTAATATACAGATTTTTTTAATTTTCATGAAGGTCCACCTTGTCTACTTTTTCTTTTGTTGCCTGTGCCTTTGGTGTCATATTCAAGAAAGCATTGCCAAATCCAGTATTACGAAGTTTCTGTTCTATGTTTTCTACTGAGAGTTTTATTGTTTTAGGTCTGATCCATTTGGAGTTAATTTTTGTATATGGTGTAGGGTAAGGGTCCAATTTTGTTGAAAACTGCCATTTGTTGAAAAGACTGTCGTTTACCCATAGAATGGTCTTGGTACCTTTGTCAGAAATCATTTTGACCCATATATGCAAGGGTTTATTTCAGGGCTTTCTATTCTTTTCCATTGGTCTATATGCCTTTATGCAACTACCATTACTGTTTTGATTACTGTAGTTTTGTAGCAGGAAATCAGGAAGCCTGAGTCCTCCATTTTTCTTGTTTTTCAAGATTGTTTTGGCTATTCAGGGTCCCTTGAGTATGAATTTTATTTTATTTTTAAAATTTTTTTGAGGACTTGGTATACTGTTTTCTTTCTGTTTTTAATTTATTTTTTTTCATATTTTGTTTATTTTTGGCTGTATTGGGTCTTCATTGCTGCACGTGGGCTTTCTCTAGTTGCGGAAAGCAGGGGCTACTCTTTGTCGTGGTACGTGGGCTTCTTATTGCGGTGGCTTCTCTTGTTGTGGAGCACGGGCTCTAGGCACACGGGCTCAGTAGTTGTGACGCACAGGCTCAGTAGTTGTGGTGCATGGGCTTTGTTGCTCCGCGGCATGTGGGATATTCCCGAACCAGGGCTTGAACCAGTGTCCCCTCCATTGGCAGGTGGATTCTTAACCACTGCGCCACCAGGGAAGTCCCATTGAGTATGGATTTTAGGATGGGTTTTTCTATTTCTGCAAAAATGTCACCAGTATTTTTATAGGGATTGCTTTTGTAGTTTGCTTTGGGTAATATTGACATTTTAACAATATTAAGTCTTCCAATCCATGAAGCATGCGTTGTGATTCTATTTATTTATGACTTCTTTCATTTCTTTCAGCAGTTTTTGGTAGTTTTCATTGGATAAATCTTTCACCTCCTTGGTTAAATTAGTTCCTAAGTTTTTGTTTGTTTGTTTTGTGGTTTTTTTGATGCTATTGTAAATGGAATTGTTTTTGTAATTTCCTTTTTGGATGTTCATTTTTTGTGTATAGAAATGCACATGATTTAAAAACATTATTTTAATGTCAAGTTTTTTCTAGTGGTACATACCTCACTTTCTTAGTGCTTAGGGAGAAATACAATCTGAAAGCTTTATTTTGTTTCCATTTAATATTTGAACAATATATTTCTCTTAGGTTCTAGAACAGTCCATTTTTCATTTAATTTTGAGCATTTTATGCCTTTTTTTTTTTTTGGTAGGAAGATTAATTGTTTCTGCTGACATTCCTTCACCTCTTTTGGCTCCCACACCCCTATAGTGAGGTTGGCTCATGATTTTTGTGTGTTGACTTTGTATCCTCCCCCTTGCTGAATTAGTTTATTGGTTCTAACAGCTTTTTTGTGGATTCTTTATGATTTTCTACAAATAAGATCATATCTGCAAACAGAGATCATTTTACTTCTTCCTTTATAACTTGGTTGCCTTTTATTCCTTTTTTTCCCTAATTGCTCTGGTTAGAACTTCCACTACTATTTTGAATAGAAGTGGTAAATGGGCATCCCTGCCCTATTTCGTTTTTTTCTTTTTGGCCACGCCGCACAGCACGCAGGATCTTAGTTCCCCAACCAGTGATTGAACCCGTGCCCCCTGCAGTGGAAGCATGTAGTCTTAACCACTGGACCGCCAGGGAAGTCCCCCCTGCCCTATTTCTGATCTTAGAGAAAAAGCTTTCTGTCTTTCACCTTTGAGTATGATGTTCACAGTGGGCTTTTCATATATAACCTGTATTGTGTTGAGGTAATTTTTTTCTGTTCCTAGTTTGTTGAGTGTTTTTTGTCATGAAATGCGGTTGTATTTTGTCAAATGCTTTTTCTGCATTTTTCTGCATCCATTGAAATGAATATGTGGTATTTACATGGATCATTTTTCATATATTGAACGAGCCTCGCACTACAGGAATAAATCCCAATTGGTCATGGTTTATAGTCCTTTTACTATGCTGCCGAATTCTGATTGCTGGTGTTTTGTTGAGGATTTTTGCGTTAGTGTTCATAAGGGATATTGATCTGTAGTTTCTTTTCTTGTAGTGTCTTTGTCTGGCTTTGGTACCACGGTTATGCTGGCCTTAGCATAACCTCTCTCCTCTTCAATGTTTTGGAAAAGTTTGAGAAGAATTGCTATTATTTCTTCTTTAAATGTTTGGTATAATTCACCAGCAAAACCATCAGGGCAGGGCTTTTCTTTGTTGGGAGATTTTCATTACTGGTTCAATCTCATTAGCTATATAGAAGCCTGATTCCTCTCACGTTGTTATTATTTTCAAAATTGTTTTAACTATTCTAAGTTCATTTGCCTTTCCATAAAATTTTAGAATAATGTTGTCTAGATCTACAAAAGCTCTTGCTGGAGTTTTGGTAGGAATTATATTAAACCTTTATATCAACTTGGGGGAAATTCACATCTTTAATATGAAGATTCTTTCAATATATGAACATGATATGCCTCTCCATTTTTTTAGGTCTTCTTTAGTTTCTTCATCAGCATTGTATAGTTTTCAGCATACAAGTCTTGTGAATGTTTTGTTAGATTTACATCTAAGTATTTCATTCTTTTGAGTAATTGTAAATGACATTATATTGTTAATTTCTGTGTTAATGTGTTCATTGCTAGTATATAGAAATACAAATTGATTTCTGTGTATTTGTCTTGTAACCTGAAACCTTGCTGAACTCACTTATTAGTTCTAGGAATTTTTGTGTAGATTCTTTTCGATTTCCTACTTAAACAGTCATGTCATCCTTTTATCAAATTTTAACCTGCCATATTTGCTTCACATTTTTTAAAAGACTTTAACAATATAGGTATAATTTTCTTCCTCTACTTCTCCAGAGATAGTTATCACTATCATGAATTCACTTTTTATTGTTTCCTTATGTATTTTGTACTTTTTTAAATATATGTTTGAATATTCATGAATGTTATATAATATTTTCTAGGTTTTAAAATTTTACGTGTGTTCCCTTTTGCATTTGATTTTTTCATTTAACATCGTTTTTCTCCAAGATTTATCCCAGTTGTGGAATGATGCCAAGTTTGTTCATATAGCTGCTAGTAGTATTCCATTGCATGAATATATATTCTTCTATTGATGGACATTTAAGTTGCTTCCAATTTTTTGCTCTTTGTTTTGGTTTTATTGATTTCTAAGGGTTCATTGTATATTCTGGATTCTGACCTTCGTGGTTATTTGTGCTGTCAATATCTCCTTCTAGACTTTGGCTTGCCTTTTAATTTTGTTTATGGTGTCATGTTTTATAGAAGTTAAGTCAGATGGATAAATCATTTCTTTTATGGTTTGAGCTTTTCGTGTCTCATCTAAGACATAATCCTACCCTGAGGTAATGATGATATTCTCCTGTATTTTCTTATTAAAAAATTTAAAGTTTCTTTTCATATATAGGTCCTTAACCTACCTGGAATTGTTCTTTGGTATCAGTGTGAGGCTGAAGGGTCTAATTTTATTATTTTCCATTTGAGTAGACAGTTGTCCCCCAAACCATTTATCAATAGCCCATTCTTTTTTGTGCGGCATGTGGGATCTTAGTTCCCCGACAAGGGATCGAACCCATGCCCCCTGCAGTGGAAGCGTGGAGTCCTAACCACTGGACTGTCAGGGAATTCCTCTCAGCAGCCCATTGTTGTTTTTTTTTTTTAACTTTATTTGTTCACTGTGGTGGCTTCTTTTGTGTGGAGCACGGGCTCTAGGCACGGGCTTCAGTAGTTGTGGCTTGCGGGCTCTAGGCATGGGCTTCAGTAGTTGTGGCTCGCGGGCTCTAGAGCGCAGGCTCAGTAGTTGTGGCGCAAGGGCTTAGTTCCTCCGCGGCATGTGGGATCTTTCGGGACCAGAGCTCGAACCCGTGTTCCCTGCATTGGCAGGCGGTTTCTTAACCACTGTGCCACCAGGAAAGCCCAGCAGCCCATTCTTTACCTGTTGATTTCTAAGATTACTCCTGTAATATCAAATTTCTTTATATGCTTTGGATTAGTTTTTGAGCTCTTCTATTTGTCCCATTGCTATACCTGTCTATCTCTACATCAATAAACATCTTACTGTCTTAATTGTTCTAGCCCAAGATAAGCCTTGATATCTTGTAGTGTGGATCCTCCTTTTTCTTTTAAAGAATTATAGCTATTCATGGTCACATCCCCGTCAGTATAAATTTTGAGATAAGCTTGTCAAATTCCATATAAAACCTGTCGTGATTGTGATTGAAATTGACATTTTGGGGACTTCCCTGGTGGCACAGTGGTTAAGAATCCGCCTGCCAGTGCAGGGGACACGGGTTCGAGTCCTGGTCCGGGAAGATCCCACATGTTGCAGAGCAACTAAGCCCATGTGCCACAACTACTGAGCCTGCACTCTAGAGCCCGCAAGCCACAACTACTGAGCCCGAGTGCCACAACTACTGAAGCCCACGCGCCTAGAGCCTGTGCTCTGCAACAAGAGAAGCCACTCAATGAGAAGCCCGGGAACCGCAACAAAGAGTAGTCCCCGCTCACCGCAACTAGAAAAAAGCCCGCGCGCAGCAACAAAGACCCAAGGCAGCCAAAAATTTAAAAAATATTAAATAAATAAAAAAAAATTAAAAATATATATTAAATAAATTAATTTTAAAATATTAAATAAAAATTAAAAAAAAAAGAAATCAACATTTTTACTCTTTTAGTCTTACTGTCGTACCTCTCCACTTACTTAAATCTTCAGTAGCCTTCAGTAGCCTTCAACTTGGGGTGAACTTTATCTTTTAGTCTTCTTAGTAGTTTATTGGATGTATCTCAGATTTCTGAGTTATTTCTTTTGCTGTGTTATTCACTCACTGTATAGCTAAGGATTAGTGTCTCTTAACCTTTTGGTTTATCTAGATCTCAAAAGAATGTATAAAATTAGACTCTATGAAATGTATAGTTACTTTTCAGGAGAAGGAGAAACAAAATGCCATTTAGCAAGTTTGAATCTTCTTGAAGAACAGAATTGTGTAAATAGAAAGGTAATATGCATAATAACACCTCCTTTCATTCTTTATTTTGTGGAATGTCTCATTTTGTCTTTTAGCCTATATGATTTGGGTGGTTTCTTTTGTGTTTTGTGTGCCTTGAGTAAACTGAGTCAAAATTTTAAAAAGAAATTTTAATCCCTTACCGCAAAGAAGAAATGGTAATTATGTGACGTGGCAGAGGTGTTAGCTAATGCTATGGTGTTAATCATTTTGCAGTATATAAGTGTATCAAATCAACATGTTGCACACCTTAAACTCATACAATATTATATGTCAGTTACATCTCAATAAAACTGGAAAAAATAAGGAACTGATTAAATTATAGATTGGGGGAAAAAAAGAAATGTAATACTAGGACTCTGGCACTAATTTTTAGCAGCAAGAGAACCACAGTGTGATTAAAAATAAGTATGCATAGCCATTACTACTCAAGATTTAGAATAGGGAGTGTTAGTAATTAAGCAATATTACTTGGAATTCCAGTTATAAAGTACTAGAAACCATTCATAAGCCTTCCAGGCTGCTAGTATTTATTGAGCAGTTATGTGTCTGAGCACATGAATAGAAACAGAAAAAAAATTTTTTTTTAAATTTGAATTTTATGGTGGTCGTTGGTAGCTGGAGAGGGAGCATAGCATAATGATGGAGAACATGAATTTGGGGACCAGAAGCTGCCTGGGTCTAATCCTGGCTCTGACACTTGCCAGTAATGAGTGAGATACTTAACTATTTTCTGCTTCAATTTCCTCATCTGTAAAATGAGAATAATAGTAGCACCTACTGCATAGATTTGTTGTAAGGATTAAATTAATTAGTACATGTAAAGCACTTAGAAAAGTCCCTGGAACATAGTACAGGCTTCATAAGTGTTATTACTAAGTTCTTCTTATTGATCATTATCAGAAATATCTCTAATTCTGATGATCTTACACATATATTGAGAATAATGTATGTAAATGCCTAGTTCTATAGCTGACATATGGCAGGAACACAGTAAAATGATACCTATAACTATTGTGTTCTTTTTTCTTATCTAGTTGCTTAATTCTGTATTTGCTTGAGGAATCTTATTTTGTTTCAGAAAAAAATTGAATCATTACTGTTTTTGAAAGTGTTCTATTCTGTCATTAGTATTGTTTCTAATGTATAAAGTATATTTCTAATGTATAAAGATAATTATTTCTGTCGTAGCTGTTATTTATTTATATGTACTAGACAGTGTTCTAGGTGCTTTACACATATTATATTACTTCTAGACCTTAAAACAATGTTCCACTGTCTCGGTAAAGGTTCAGAACAAGAAGATATTTTGGATAAGTTCAAAAGAAATACTTTTTTTATTTGAGGGAAACAGTAACATGATTTCTGTTAAAGGAAAATCAAACAAAATATATTTTAAGGCAAAAAGCCTTAAAAACCTGGAGGTGAAGAGGATATTTCATTTTGATGAGAGATTAAATTCACCAGAAAGATTAACAGTTTGTATGCACCTAATAACCTGGCCTCAAAATGTATAAGACAGAAACTGACAGAAAAGCAAGGTGAAATAGACAAATCCACAATCAGTAAAGATACAGGTTTAAACAACCTTCTTAACAAGCTTGACTAGTGGATAAATAGGACACTGTTCCCAACAATTGCAAAATACTTTCTTTTTAAGCAAACATGGAATATTTATTAAAATTGAAATATGCTGGGCCATAGCAAATCTCAAGAAATGTCAAAGGGTTGGAATCTTACACAGTAGGAGTCCTCATAAGACTCCTGCATTGGGGATCCATTTGAGATCTGTAGTCAGGAATTTAAGGTGAATCATCAAGGCTTTTTTCTCCAGCAAGGTTAAATGGTTTGGTTGTAAGGATAAGAGAAGGTGATTAGTTGACTAACCAGGAATGAGGTTTCCCGGGAGACCATACCAAGGAAGCCAGAGGTAAGGGAGCTAAGGATGTTTACAGAGGCATTTAATATTGAATCCTGGAGTCTAAGCTGAGCAAGAAGAGAAGTGAGGACATGATGAGGATGATGGACAGTGGGAAAGTGGTAAGATTAATGGATGGGAGGGAGGTATTAATGAAATAAGAGAATTGCTGGAGTACATGAGCTGGAAGGATAGAAGGTGGTGGTCAGGTGTTGGGATGTTTAAAATCAAGATTTTGGAGATGATGCAGTTACTGGGGCGGATGATCAGGGGAGGTGGCCGTGGAATGGGAAACTGGAATGGTATGTTGGACATGATTGTGATGAGGAGACCTGAAAGGCCACAGTGTTAGATGAGTCATCCATATGACTATTGACATCACCAAGAGCAGTTTAGGAGTAGAATGGACCTTAGCAAGGTTCTGAAGCCTTTAGTTGAAGAGCGAGGGAGTTGAGGGTCAGTAGATGACATAAACAAGTTAGGATAGTAAATGATGAAGTCTGATGGCAAGAAATTAAAATGTGTTCAGGTTTTTGAAGGAAAAGAGGAGAAAAAGGGTTTAAGGAGAAGCAAGGAGGAATATTGCCCGTCTACAGGAAATGTTGGAAGAAAAGTAGCAATCTCCAAATGAGAGGGCTTCCAGGGACAGCCAAGTTTCAAGTTAGGGAACTGAAGGGGAACTTTTCAGGGAGAAGGTTGAATAACACAGGAATTTTCACTCAGTAAAAATTATCCATTGCCATCATTTTCATCATCATCATCATTATTCATATTAGATTTTGTGGTTAGCTGTTGTGTAATACCATTCTTACTTCTGGACACTTCAGTAAACTTTATACTGTTGTATTGATATGTCATTTACTATTGATTTTTTTAATTATTGATATTTTCTGTGAAAGTTTAGATAGCCAAGCCTATGATAATGAATATCAAAATAATCATTATCCTATCATATTGGAAAATCGTGTTTAATCTCATTTGTTTAATCTCATTTGTGGAATAACTACCATATGCCAGGTGCTTCTCTATTGCTGGAAATACAGAGACATGTAAGATATGATACCTCTTCTCAAAGAGTATGGATCAGTAAACTCACCAGATATAACTTGTGAGTTGTACACATACACAGCCTTACACACACAGACTGAAAGATTTTACACGCACGCCCTCAGACTGTTCTAGCAGTGGTGGTCCCCTCGAAGACATGAAGGAAATGGAAGAGGCAAGATATTAAGGGGAGCTTTTCATTTTTAGCCTGTGTTCTTTGAATCTTGTATTAAAATGCATTTATATAGTTTGTTAATAAATAATATCAAATATTCTATTAAAATGCCTTTATATAGTTCATTAATTAAAAATAAGAAAATTTATGGAAGTTACAGTTTTTCTTTGTAGTAATTAAAAGGAGAAATTGTGGGGACTTCCCTGGTGGTCCAGTGGTTAAGACTCCGTGCTTCCACTGCAGGGGGCACGGGTTCAGTCCCTGGTTGGGGAACTGATCCTGTATGCTGTGCAGCGCAGCCAAAGGAAAAAGAAAAAGGAGAAATTGTGTTTTTTTAAGCTTAAGTCTTTGTTTTTTTCTAGGCAGGGATACCAATGGGACCAATACCAGCAGGAGGAATGCCTTACCTGGGACAAGCACCATTCCTAGGAATGCGTCCTCCAGGCCCACAGTACACTCCAGACATGCAGAAGCAGTTTGCCGAGGAGCAGCAGTAAGAGATCTCAGGATGCAAGGATAAAGATACACGATAGCAATCAATTTTAAAATTGTCAAGTGATCTGTAGTGCAGATTTGAAGCTCGGTGCCTTTACGGTACCTTTAAAACTCTTTAAAATACTCTTATTATTTAAAAGTTTAACGCCAGAAGGGACCTTAGAGATCCTGTAATTCAGTCCTCTGACTTTACATCTGGGGAAAGTGAGGTCCAAAGAAATAAGCAAGTGTCAGGCTGGGTTACACAGTTACCAGTAAGACCTGGACCCGAGTTCGGGCCTCCTGAGTCCCAGAACTACTACTCTTTCTCATGTATGATACTGCCTCCTCAAGTAAAGTTTCTTTTTTGTATGCAAAGAGTGTTTTTATTTCGTCTACCTCCCTCTCTGTTTTTTGTAATTACTTTGAATGTAAAATGTTGTCTCCTCCCCTTGCAAATTAGACAGGAAATAAATTCACGTCTATAATTTAGGTAAATCACTTTTTAGACTTATTTCATGTATTTGGAAATTAATATAGTGGTGAAATAGGATAGTCTTCAGAAAATTAGATATAATTATCAGTGAAGTTTTTAGTTCTAGAAACGCAAGATGACTTTGTAGAAGAAATATGAATATAACAGTTGATAATCCCTGAAGCTGGCTCTTTACTAGATTGTTTTTCCTTCAGAAAACGATTTGAACAGCAGCAAAAGCTCTTAGAAGAAGAAAGAAAAAGACGCCAGTTTGAAGAGCAGAAGCAAAAGCTCAGACTTCTGAGTAGTGTGAAACCCAAGGTAACGTATTCCGGCACACAGCCTACCCCCCTGAATGTGCCTATTCTCAGTCATTTAGTGGATTTTGTGACGTGGGCACCAGCGCAAGCTGAGGATGTGGTTGATTTGTTTTGGTTTTGTCTAAGTCCGAAAGCAAAGGACTTTTCTTTTTCTGTAAAGTTACTTTATTGTTGAAGGGAATGGGATAGCAGCCATTATCTTCTCAGCTCTTGTTTTCTGCCTTTGCAGTGCTTGTAATCTTTTCTTGGGAAGCATTAATACTGGATACTTAATATCTAACAGCTGTAGCCTAAAGTATTTCTAAATGGGCCTTTTAATAATCTTCTTTAGAGTGTTGTCTTACGCCTTCGCTTTATGTCAATGTTTTTCTGACTTGGAAAATTCACTATCCGAAGTATGTGGTAAAAATATTGTAAATTGACGAATATTTGCACTTTTCTTTCAACTTACGTGGATTAGGACGAAGTGTGAGAGACAAGTGAAGAAATATATATACATTTATTGTCTCCCAGACAGGAGAGAAGAGTAGAGATGATGCTTTGGAAGCCATAAAAGGAAACTTAGATGGGTTTTCCAGAGATGCTAAGATGCATCCTACTCCGGCATCACACCCTAAGAAACCAGGTAGTTTTAATTTAAAATTTTTCTTTTGTTGGAAGGTGACTTATAGTCCCTGTGTGTTTAATTGACCATTATGTGTGTGTGCCGAGAGTGAATGTTGAACTCCTCCTTCAAGCTAAGTACAGATTTGGATGTTTTAAAATTTACAGTGGGTTAAGAGCTCTGGTCTAGACAATCTTGGGGGGAAGAAACCTCTTTGTCTTCTAGTAAATGTCAGTATGACAACTTGTAAATCTTCTGTATAAATGAATATGTTAACGTTAGTAAAATCCATTCACTAAAAACAAATGTAATAAATGAGTTTACCATTTCATTCTCATTATTTTAAAATAGTTTTACTTTTGATGTACTAGTTCATATTTTATTCAATGTGATGAAACTTACAAATTTTCTAAATGACTTCTTTAAAAAGTCATGGATTTATATGTATAAAATAGATAACTAATGAGAACCTACTTTATAGCATAGGGAACTCTACTCAGTGCTCTGTGGTGACCTAAATGAGAAGGAAATCCAAAAAATAGGGGATATATGTATAGCTGATTCACTTTGCTGTACAATATAAAATAACACAATATTGTAAAGCAGCTAAACTCCAATTTAAAAAAAGTCATGGATTAAATAATATTTCTCGTGAAATTTTATTTTTTAAAATACATTCCTTTGTAGTTTTTATTTTCATTTACCATCAAATAAGCAAAAGAAAAGTACCTAATAGAGCAGGGTAAAGAGATATTTTTGGGGTTTTTTTGGCATGTGTTTTAAACATTTAGCAGTTGAAATGAGTCTTATCTTCACATAACTGTTACCACATCCTTTTTTTAAATTTGATATTTTGACATTTTATTCTCAGCTAATTTCAAGAATAACATACCATTAATACGTGAATAGTTTTCATAAATCATTCAGCAAGTGCTATTTTCTGCAGGCATGTATTACATTGACAGTTTTTATAGGTACCTTTTATAGGTGATATCAGGAGGGCATAATCTAATATTGGCACAGTAACGGGTTCTTGACTTTCTGGGACAGCTTTGCCTCTGTGCTATTAATTTCACTTGCTAGATTATATACTCAGATTATCGTTACAAACATATGCCCCAAAGTAAAATATATACTGATATTGAAAAGGGAATGGATATTAGCAATCAGAATGAATTCAGAAAGGAAAAACATACCTAAAAATGAAAATTATAAGCTGAATAAGCTAGTCAGTAAGTCATTTAAGTATAGTCGTTGGAATGGTAAAACTGGACCCAGCATGGAACCTAATTAGATAAAGGAGAAGGCGGCAGAGAGGAATGGTCATTGTTAGGTCACATACTTTTCTATCCATATAGAATGGCCCCTTTGGACAACTGGGTATGGTTTAAAATCTTCATTGTTAAGTAATAAATTGGCGTTTTGATGTTCCCCAAGGAATTTCCAGAGCTTCTCCAGCTAGGGTCTTAAACCTAGGCCTAAAGTATGTAAAAAGTTTCCAGCCTTTTTACCACCAGAGGCATAAACGCCCATAGACTGTTTACCTTAAAATATTGAATATACAAACTGTACCACATAATTTTTATAGTTCTTATTAATTATATATATATATATATATAGCTACAAGAGTTTCTAAGCCAAAATATATACCACATAGAATTAACATAATTCCAGTCAAATGGAAAGAAATTTTTAGCCTAAAAAAAAAGAAAGAAAAGAAAACAAGTTGGTTTAGCCTAAACAGTCAGCTAGTATATCCATAGTAGCTGTCAGTTTTGCATTGTTACTATTTTCTACCAGTACTGACCTGAGAACCCAAATTGAGAGCTTAAATACACAGTCTCAGTAACCATTATCGGGAGGGTTGAGATTCATTACGACATGGCTTTTTTTAACCGAAATTCATTAAGGCAGTAATTTTGCATATTCATTTTGCATCTTTCATAGAACTTTAATGCTTACAGGCTTTATTTCATGGATCCAAAAGAGAAGGGTCCAAAAGAGAAGCATATAGTGTCCCCATTTTTCAAATGAGAGCCTTTTTTAAAAAAGACTGCTCCTTGTGACATTAGACTTTAGTAAATGTTAAAGCAATACAAAGAAGTTAAAAATGTGAAGAAGCAACAATAATAGTATTGTTAATGAGCCTAGTATTAAACGTAATCCCTGTAGAGAAGGTTTATTACATAAGTGAATCTCCTATTTAACGGTAAAAAGCCACAGTGATGTTTATATCTTTTAGAGGCAAAGATCTTTTAAACATAGCTCTTAGGGTTTACTTTCTTAAATTGGCTGTTGAGTTATTTGACTTAGCACTTTATGATGTCCTTATTTTGATGCTTTGCACAAGAAAATATCACTTTGGTAATATGTTTGATGTTCTTGTTGCCTTTGTAATTTTTATTCCCCACACAGTAAGTTTCATCCTCATATGAAATATGAACTATGCTAAGTGTATGGATTAGGCATGATTTATCAAAAATTACAAGTATGCATCATGCATTGTTTTTTACTGGCATAATGAAGTTTAATCATCAGTATATATCTGTCTAAAATGTATTCAGCAACATATAGGTTTGTTCTCTTATTTATATTGGTTTGAGAAAATATTATCCAGATAAACAGATCAATTGGATTTCAAAAATAATCACCACTTTGATGTAAATTATTAGTGGTCTCAAGGGAAAAAAATAAGTGCTAACTTAATAAAAGAAGGAAAGAAATTTTGAGCTTTACATTTTTCTGTTTTTGAATGAAATGCAAAATAGCTATAAAACCTCTTTTTTAAAAAGACTAAAAATGAAATTGAGTTATTTGTAGTGAGGTGGATGGACCTAGAGTCTGTCATACAGAGTGAAGTAAGTCAGAAAAGCAAATACTGTATGCTAGCACATATACATGGAATCTAAAAAAAAATGGTTCTGCTGAACCTAGGGGCAGGATAGGAATAAAGACGCAGATGTAGAGAATGGACTTGAGGACACGGGGAGGGGAAAGGGTAAGCTGGGACGAAGTGAGAGAGTAGCATTGACATATATACACTACCAAAGGTAAAATAGATAGCTAGTGGGAAGCAGCCGCATAGCATGGGGAGATCAGCTCGGTGCTTTGTGACCACCTAGAGGGTGGGATAGGGAGGCGCAAGAGGGAGGGGATATGGGGATATATGTATGCATATAGCTGATTCACTGTTATACACAACAGAAACGTAACACACCATTGTAAAGCAATTATACTCCAATAAAGATGTTAAAAAAAAAAAAAGACTAGGGCTTCCCTGGTGGCGCAGTGGTTGAGAGTCCGCCCGCCGATGCAGGGGACACGGGTTCGTGCCCCAGTCCGGGCAGATCCCACATGCCGTGGAGCGGCTGGGCCCGTGAGCCATGGCCGCTGAGCCTGCGCGTCCGGAGCCTGTGTTCCGCAACGGGAGAGGCCACAGCAGGGAGAGGCCACAGCAGGGAGAGGCCACAGCAGGGAGAGGCCTGCGTACAGCAAAAAAAAAAAAAAAAGACTAAAAAATTGATTGTAAATAGACATCAAAGTGTTTTGCATTCATTGTATGATTCTGTTCGTTGTTACATGTTATTTCTTATTCACCTCCGCTATTCATGTTCCATTATATTCTTTTGGGGTTATACTACATCTTAATTTCTTTTCCCCTGTTGATTTTCATTTCTGTGTGTGTTTCATTGCCGTTTTCCATTTTGCAGATTATCCCACATCATTTCATTCTGCTAAAACTGTCTCCCCATCACCTGCCTTTCTTGATGAAGAAGAATTCAGTGACTTTATGCAGGGGCCTGGTGAAGCTCCCACATGTGGGTCTTCTTCCACTTCCCAGCCTTTTCAGTCTTTCCACCCCACCACTCCACTTGGCCAGTTGCATGCTCAGAAGGCTGGAGCACAGTATATCCCTCCAGGTCAGAGTCCAGTGTCTGTTGCCTTACATGGTGTCCCTGGGCAAATTCCTTATTTCTCTACTGCTTCAACCTCATACAATGTGCAGAAAGCAGGTAACTACTAGACTGTTAATGAAAGTATTTTTTAAATAATCTAGGATAATTTATTTCACTTATATAAGTAGAATAATACAGTGATGTTGGCACAGAAACATGTGCCTGAATATATGAGTACTGTTGAAATTCACCAAAGTTAAGAATATAGATTTTTTAATTCTGGGGGCTTCACATTCTGGAAAAGTGATTGGAAACATCTGCTCCTAAATTAGGACCTATTTAAACCACCTTAGAACTTTAAGAACACACTGATTTCTTCAGGAGATGCCTCTTGTTTGGGGAAATCACCACCATCATTTTCTTAAGAGTAATGAGCCAGGGAAAGCTGCTTTAGAAAGTGCTTTCAGTGATAAAGCACGTTGGGGTCAGAAGCCCAGGTTCTCCATTTACTACCAGTTTGTCCCTGGACAAATCTTTAAACATTTCTATACCTCAGTTTTATCACTTGTGGGGGCGGGAGGCAGTTACTGTGTCTTGAGGCACAGAATAGTGCTGAGAGGAATCTTAGCAGACATGTACTCGTCTACACGTTCTCGGTTGACAGATGAAGAAATAGGCGATAGTTAGTAGAAGTGTCTGTATCTTGTATAGGTCACCAAATTTCTAAGGTAGTACACCTTCCGCTATACCATTCTACCTGCTGTCTCACAGAATTCCTGAGACTCAAAGTAGATAATGATGTTTAAGTTCTCTAAAATCGCTGAAGTGTCTCAAGCCCTAGACAAATACGTGGACTTGAATTATTTCAAAATTTATATTATATGTGGCAGGGCCTTCCCTTTAGAATTTGGGGGGTGGAGATGGATGGTTGAAAAATTAGAAGCTTGCAGTTATATACAAATAATCCTTCATGCTGTTTGTTTAGGCCCTTCCTTGGAGGAGAAGCTCCTAGTATCTTGTGATATAAGTACATCGGGGCAGGAACAAATTAAATTAAATACTTCTGAAGTTGGGCACAAAGCCCTAGGCCCAGGTTCCAGTAAGAACCATCCCAGTTTAACGGCCAATAACGGGGGTGCTGTAGATGGACGTGTAAGTGGTACCACTACCGCAGAGGCAGAAAAGACTTCAGACCAAAACCTGTCCATTGAGGAGAGTGGTGAGCTCATGAAATATTCAGCGAAAAGTTCATTTAACCAAATGTTGCTCAAATGCTAACACCTTAGGCATTAACCTTAAAATGAATGCTGCTTGATTTTGCTAATCAAAATTTTGCTTAAAATATATTTAATGCATTCCTTTCTCTAATTAACCCCTACAATTTTGCTCTGAATTCTTTAAACACGCTGTTATTCCTTTTAAAAAAAATTCGATAACCAGTTTTTTTAATCGGAATCATTTCTGATTTAAAATTTCTTCTCCTTTTATTTTATAAAAAACTATTTCCCCCTCAAACTTTCTGTTCTTCTGTAAGGTTGAAAAGTTAAAATTTAACTGGAAAAGTCACCAATGAGAATATAGTTTTGCTTCTCTGAAATTAATCGTACACACTGCTGCCTAAATTAGATCCACATTTTTGTAAACTCAACTTGCAGAGATGAATTACAATGTGGGCAGCCCAGGAGGCAAACTTTTGGAGGCTATTTTACAGGACAAAGTGAAAAACAAAAATTTTAAACAAAAATGCTATACATCGAAGGCAGCAGTGTCATATTCAGGATTTTAAAAAATCAGACTTTGCAAAGAAGTGTTATTAAAAGCTGCAAGTGAAGCTTGGGCATTTTTTCTTTTGTTTTGCGTATGTAATCTTTAAACCATCATCTCTCATGTTTTTGTCTCTAAATTGTAATATATGTGACTGGCATCAAGCCTCATATGATCCAGAATATTGATTTTGTACATCTTAGGGGTATTTTTTTGTTTGTTTATTTTTAGTTTACACCTTAGGACATAGGTGTACAAGAGCTGCTTAGAAACCAAATTTTAGTTGTATTGGTGACTTTTTTTTTTTTTAGTGTCTCCAGTGCTCTTCTTATTAAAAAAAACATGACACAGTGTGATTTCCCCATCTGCTACATGTACCAGTATATACATTAGATAATGTTCTTTAACTTCTTAGGTGTGGGAGTATTTCCCTCACAGGATCCTGTTCAGCCCAGAATGCCTCCTTGGATATACAATGAAAGTTTGGTTCCAGGTAAAAAGAGCTTTTTTGTCCAAGATTCCTATCTGGATACTTTACTTTAAGTGTTGTAAATGTAGTTATAAATATTTACTATTGTGGTTACAGAATATGCAGAAGGAATTGTAACTTTTTCTTTTTTTTTCTAAAAGAGTACAGAAAATTAAATACATCTAGTGTTGAAGACTGCCTCGTAAGGACTTCTCTCATGGTCCAGTGGTTAAGACTCCGTGCTTTCAATGTAGGGGGCCAGGGTTCGATCCCTGGTCAGGGAACTAGATCTCACAAGCTGCAGCTAAAAAAAAAAGATCCCACATGCAGCAACTAAGACATGGCACAGCCAAATAAATAAATATTTTAAAAAAAGACTGTCTCATGTATGAAATAACTATATAAATGAAGAAGTGTTTTGCTTTAATGTTTTATTGACCATCATATACTTTTATATCTAAAAGCTTTTCTTAGATTTATTATGCTTTAAAAGACACTATCAAATATTTATTTCACAGATTATTAATAACATCAAGAATAGTACTAATATGTTTAGTAAAATTTTCTGAACTCTTGGTGATTCATTTATATATTTAAAAAATATTCTTTGACTTTGTCAATATAAAACTATATGAAGTAAAAGACCAAGTGGCATCTTTTCCTACATTGGAAGATGTTATTTACTTTTTTCTTTATGTATGTTATTAACTGCTGAGCTAAAAAATCACTGAAGTACACATTTTGTGATGTAGTATTCAGTTGGTACAAGGGAATAGTGTATTTAAGCCATATTTGATGTGCATAGAATAATGACTATTACAATGGCATTATGTTAATCACAGTTAGTATATTGCAACTTGTTCAATTTGCTTTGCAAACCCCTTAAAAACTAAAGGTAACTTTGATCTTTAGCTCTCTTTGTTGGTCATAGACTTGATCTAGGTTGGTTCTGCACTTAATTTAAATAAAACTCATGCAAGATCCCTGTAGCTCAACTTTTTTGGGGAAGAAATTATTAATGTCTGCTTTTCCTCAGAATCACATAATCACAAATTGAAAGGCTCATTTCCCAAAACCACAGGGGACTTCAGTTGTACATAAAGATAATTGATTTCCTCCCAACTGCCCGTTAGACAGATTGCATCTTTTCTTCTTCCTCTCTGTCTACAAGCCAAACAAACAAAATCTAGATCTTGGTATATTTTGGGATTCTGTCCCTTTTCTGCCAGCTTGTATTTCTTTCTCCCTTCTCCCTCCAAACATACACGTACACATAATTTCCTAGCCAAAATATGTGTTCTTATGGTCAGCCTACTAACCTGTAATCCATATCTAAATGCTAGATGTAAAATTTTTGCTTTAAGCATTTTTCTCTGTCTGCCTTAGCCCTACTTTCATCCCCCAAACTCCTCTAACTAGGCTTGCCAGATTTAGCAAATAAGTATACAGAACATCCAGTTAAATCTGAATTTCAGAGAAACAGCAAATAGTTGTTTAGTATAAGTATACCCCATGCAATAATTGGCGTCCTGTATTTTATGTGGCAACCCTATCCCTAACAGCCTTTCCCACTTTGTCCTTTGGAAAGGCCATTTTATAGTGAAAAACTCTCCAACGGTCCCTTCCTTTTTTCAGACACTTTCCGCCATCTAACTGAAACCCTGTCTTTCTCTGAAGGCTGTGTTCCCAAAGCACCTTACCCAATGATGTTTCCTCTAATAGCCTCTAATTCACTGGGACAAGAGAAAGGTGATATTGGTATAATTCTTGCTTCCCACTGCTATTTTCAAATTAGTCCCACCATCATTACTCTACAACTTCTTTTTTAAAGTCCAAAACATCTGCTATACCACCTCCATCTTATTGTTATTCCTATCTACTAATGAATTATAAGACTTTCTCTTACCTTTAACCCCAAATCTTTGTCTGTAGGGCCAAACTCCAACCTCTCTTCTAAGCTCCAGACCCTAATTGTCTGCTGGATATTTCCACTTGAATATCTTTACAGCAGTTTAAACCCTTGATGTGGCTTCAGTTCTCTTAAAGCAGTTTGACTTAAGTTTATTCTTGTATAAGCAGCAATGACAACAAAAAAGATGAATCACTTGTAATATGTTTACATTTGTAATCTGGTCTTTCCTTTAATAGATGCATATAAGAAAATTTTAGAAACCACAATGACTCCGACTGGAATAGATACTGCTAAACTTTATCCCATCCTGATGTCATCCGGACTTCCCAGGGAAACTCTTGGACAGATATGGGCCTTAGCTAATCGAACCACACCTGGCAAACTTACTAAAGAAGAACTTTATACTGTTCTCGCCATGATAGCAGTAACACAGGTAGACATTGTTTCTAAGGTTAGGTCAAATTACTTTCCAATATAAACTGAGAGAATATGAATCCTTTTTTTCTACAACCTTGCAGAACTCCTTGGACATTAAAATTTAGATTATTTTCAGGATACAGTTCTTCAAAAATGTGCATTTTATATGATGTGCATACTAGCAAAATATTCCTTTGTTTAAAGACTTGAATATATTAACATTCTCTGACCTAACTGTAACCCTCCTGAACTTGAAAGTTAGTTAGTAATAGATGAAATTACTCTCTGTCCTTTGAAGTCCTTGTCTAAAATTCCTTAGATACAGATAAAGTATACTCGGTCTGGCAGCAGTTTTTCTCATATTACAAAATCATTGTAAATGATTTGATTGTAGCGAATTAACCAAACTTGTCAGAGTGAAAATGTCAGAATTGGTATGTGTTGGCCATTTCTTTGCTAAATATTAGATTCACATTAACCTCATAACTTATTTTCTTGTGTCAAATTCCTGAGTTTTGGGAGAGTCAGAGTGGAAACATACCAGGGCTGCAGATTTTACAGTTAGGTCTCTCTTTGCCAGATTTGGGTTGTATGTGGTTTGCAATTTCCTAAAGTGTTTCCATTTTCCTCCTGTTCTATGTAGAGGGGTGTTCCTGCCATGAGTCCCGATGCTTTAAATCAGTTTCCAGCGGCTCCTGTTCCAACTTTAAGTGGCTTTCCTATGACTTTGCCTACTGCTGTGAGTCAGCCAACTGGGATGCCTTCAGGCCCTGCAGGCTCCATTCCCCTCACCCTCGGACAGCCAGTCATGGGCATTAATCTTGTTGGACCAGTCGGGGGAGCTGCAGCCCAGACTCCCAGTGGCTTCATGTCAACTTACCCTGCAAATCAGGTAAATGGAGAGGCGATGCAAAATGGAGAGGCTGTGCATATTCTGAGTTATCCCTGGAAAATGAATCCAGGCAACTTTTTTTTTCCCATGAATGCAGAAAAGGTGCTGGATTATGATGGACACTGGAGGTGAAAATTAAGCAGTATTAAAACAATACAACATTTAATTTTTCATTATTTAAAAAACAATTTCTTAAGCCTTAAGATACTTGAATTTTGGCTAAAAGTTTATAGTTCTTTATCATATATGTCTTAAACATCAAGCTTAATAAAGCTAATTATATCCTTAGGCTATGTCTTTTGAGGAAGCTGCTAAACCTGAAATTAAGATGCTTCAGTTTATTTTTCACTTCTCAGATTAGCAAAAAACGTTTTAAACATATATTCAGTGTCAGTAAAAATGTAGGGAAAAGGGTTTTTTGGTACAGCCTTTTTGGAAGGCACGTTTGGCAATAGCTATCAAAATTCTAAATGTTCATGTCTTCTGACCCAGCAGTCACTCGATTAGGAGTCTCACAGAACTTAGTAACTCAAATTAGCAAAAATATACAAGGATATTTGTTGTAGCATTGTTTGTTAGAGTAAAAAATTAGGAATAGCTGCATATCCATCAGAAGAAGAAAGGTTAAATAAATTTTGGTTTATCTCTACAGTGGTAAACTATTAGATTATTAAAATGAATGCCGGTAGAGGTACATGTACTGCATGAAAATATGTCCATGTTCTGTAATTACATTTTTTTTTAAGTGCAGAACAATATAATATAAGCTCGTTTTTCTATAAAACAAATGAACTGTTAACAGTGCTCACTTCCTAAGCATGGGATTAGGAGTACGTGTTCACAGTTTCCTTATACATGTATGTGATGAGTTAAAACAAACTTGTATCACTTCTGTAATTTACAGACATGATTAAAATGTTTTATAAAGATGGCATTTTCTCAGTAATCCATTAAATGTGATTCAGCTATTTAAAAATTATATAAATTAACTGTTTAAACCAGTCTTTTACCGTTTGTACAAGAGAGCATTTTAAAATATTAGGCAGCATTCCTGCCTTAAGCACTTGAGTTGATGTTTTTGTCTAAAGGGTGTTCTTCTAAAATTAGGTGTTTGTACTTAAATGGGAAGAGTTAAAAAGTAGTTTTTGAAAAAAAAAATAGTCTTTGAGGTTGACAGTTGAAGATTTGTTCTTTACCTTTTTATCATAAGACGTTTTCTATTTCAATGTCCTCTGTAAACCTAGGTTGTCAAACCAGAAGAAGATGACTTCCAGGATTTTCAAGATGCTTCCAAGTCAGGATCCCTTGATGACTCATTCAGTGATTTCCAAGAGTTGCCTGCTTCTTCAAAATCAAATTCTCAGCACGGAAACAGGTAGAAAAGAGTTGAATATAGTTAACACTGTATTTAATAATTGAGAAAGAGGCCATCCACAATGAGAAGCCTAAGTATAAATAAGAGAATTAAGACTCCTTACTCTCATGCTTTCTTGGTTATTCCTAGTGTATTCCTACTTTCACTCTTCAAACTTCCTTCCCCTTTGTCCACCTTAAACTTCAGCTTCTACCATTTCCTCCCAGTACACACCTGCTTAACAATATTTCTTTTTGCTTGTGCTAAACCTGATTTATTACAGCTGAGTGCACCTGTGCCACGCATGACTTCATGTTCTTATATTAGATCCAGGTCTTCAACTGCTGAAAAGCTTTTTAGGCAGGGGCACATAATTTGACATTTTGCAATATAACATACTATTGCTTTTCCACAGAAATCATCATTTAGAAATCTAAATATGATTATTTATCCATGTTGCTCTTTTGTTTGAGATCAGTGGCTTTTAGGCCTTCAGGTTTCTGTTTGTTTGTTTGCATAGACAGTTGCATAAACAGTTTTCTAATGTTTTAACTTTTAGGTACAGTAAGTGATTCAGTATGTTGTCAACACCTTTCCATTATTTTTTTTTAACATTTTTATTGGAGTATAATTGCTTTACAATAGTGTGTTAGTTTCTGCTTTATAACAAAGTGAATCAGTTATACATATACATATGTCCCCATATCTCTTCCCTCTTGCGTCTCCCTCCCTCCCACCCTCCCTATCCCACCCCTCTAGGTGGTCACAAAGCACCGAGCTGATCTCCCTGTGCTATGCGACTGCTTCCCGCTAGCTGTCTATTTTACATTTGGTAGTGTATATATGTCCATATATATACTACCACTCTCTCACTTTGTCCCAGCTTACCCTTCCCCCTCCCCGTGTCCTCAAGTCCATTCTCTAGTAGGTCTGCATCTTTATTCCCACCTTGCCCCTAGGTTCTTCATGACCTTTTTTTTTTTTTTTAGATTCCATATATATGTGTTAGCATATGGTATTTGTTTTTCTCTTTCTGACTTACTTTACTCTGTATGACAGACTCTAGGTCCATCCACCTCACTACAAATAACTAAATTTTGTTTCTTTTTATGGCTGAGTAATATTCCATTATATATATGTGCCACAGCTTCTTTATCCATTCATCTGTCGATGGACACTTAGGTTGCCTCCATGTCCTGGCTATTATAAATAGAGCTGCAATGAACATTGTGGTACATGACTCTTTTTTTTGGCTGTACGCGGGCCTCTCGCTGTTGTGGCCTCTGCTGTTGCGGAGCACAGGCTCCAGACGCGCAGGCTCAGCGGCCATGGCTCACAGGCCCAGCCGCTCCGCAGCATGTGGGATCTTCCCGGACTGGGGCACAAACCTGTGTCCCCTGCATCGGCAGGCGGACTCTCAACCACTGCGCCACCAGGGAAGCCCCCATGACTCTTTTTGAATTATGGTTTTCTCAGGGTATATGCCCAGTAGTGGGATTGCTGGGTCGTATGGTAGTTCTATTTTTAGTTTTTTAAGGAACCTCCATACTGTTCTCCATAGTGGCTGTATCAATTTACATTCCTACCAACAGTGTATGAGGGTTCCCTTTTCTCCACACCCTCTACAGCATTTATTGCTTGTAGATTTTTTGATGATGGCCATTCTGACTAGTATGAGATGATATCGCATTGTAGTTTTGATTTGCATTTCTCTAATGATTAATGATGTTGGGCATCCTTTCATGTGTTTGTTGGCAATCTGTATATCTTCTTTGGAGAAATGTCTGTTTAGGTCTTCTGCCCATTTTTGGATTGGGGTGTTTGTTGTTTTGATATTGAGCTGCATGAGCTACTTGTAAATTTTGGAGATTAATCCTTTGTCAGTTGCTTCATTTGCAAATATTCTCTCATTCTGAGGGTTGTCTTTTCATCTTGTTTATGGTTTCCTTTGCTGTGAAAAAGCTTTTAAGTTCCATTAAGTTCCATTTGTTTATTTTTGTTTTTATTTCCATTTCTGTAGGAGCTGGGTCAAAAAGGATCTTGCTGTGATTTATGTCATAGAGTGTTCTGCCTATGTTTTCCTCTAAGAGTTTGATAGTGTCTGGCCTTACATTTAGGTCTTTAATCCATTTTGAGTTTATTTTTGTGTATGGTGTTAGGGACTGTTCTAATTTCACTGTTTTACGTGTAGCTGTCCAGTTTTCCCAGCACCACTTATTGAAGAGGCTGTCTTTTCTCCATTGTATATTCTTGCCTCCTTTATCAAAGATAAGGTGACCATATGTGCATGGGTTTATCTCTGGGCTTTCTATCCTGTTCCATTGATCTATATTTCTGTTTTTGTGCCAGTACCACACTGTCTTGATTACTGTAGCTTTGTAGTATAGTCTGAAGTCCAGGGCCCTGATTCCTCCAGCTCTGTTTTTCTTTCTCAAGATTGCTTTGGCTCTTCGGGGTCTTTTGTGTTTCCATACAAATTGTGAAATTTTTTGTTCTAGTTCTGTGAAAAATGCCAGTGGTAGTTTGATAGGGATTGCGTTCAATCTGTAGATTGCTTTGGGTAGTAGAGTCATTTTCACAATGTTGATTCTTCCAATCCAAGAACATGGTATATCTCTCCATCTGTTTGTATCGTCTTTAATTTCTTTCAGAAGTGTCTTATAATTTTCTGCATGCAAGTCTTTTGTCTCCTTAGGTAGGTTTATTCCTAGGTATTTTATTCTTCTGGTTTCAGTGGTAAATGGGGATGTTTTCTTAATTTCACTTTCAGATTTTTCATCATTAGTGTATAGGAATGCAAGAGATTTCTGTGCATTAATTTTGTATCCTGCTACTTTACCAAATTCATTGATTAGCTCTAGTAGTTTTCTGGTAGCATCTTTAGGATTCTCTATGTATCATGTCATCTGCAAACAGTGACAGCTTTACTTCTTCTTTTCCTATTTGGATTCCTTTTATTTCTTTTTCTTCTCTGATTGCTGTGGCTAAAACTTTCAAAACTATGTTGAATAAGAGTGGTGAGAGTGGGCAACCTTGTCTTGTTCCTGATCTTAGTGGAAATGGTTTCAGTTTTTCACCATTGAGGACGATGTTGGCTGTGGGTTTCTCATATATGGCTTTTGTTATGTTGAAGAAAGTTCCCTCTATGCCTACTTTCTGCAGGGTTTTTATCATAAGTCGTTGAATTTTGTCGAAACCTTTGTCTGCATTGATTGAGATGATCATATGGTTTTTCTCCTTCAATTTGTTAATATGGTGTATCACGTTGATTGATTTGCGTATGCTGAAGAATCCTTGCATTCCTGGGATAAACCCCACTTGACCATGGTGTATGATCCTTTTAATGTGCTGTTAGATTCTGTTTGCTAGTATTTTGTTGAGGATTTTTGCATCTATGTTCATCAGTGATATTGGCCTGTAGTTTTCTTTTTTTGTGACATCTTTGTCTGGTTTTGGTATCAGGGTGATGGTGGCCTCACAGAATGAGTTTGGGAGTGTTCCTCCCTCTGCTATATTTTGGAAGAGTTTGAGAAGGATAGGTGTTGGCTCTTCTCTAAGTGTTTGATAAAATTCGCCTGTGAAGCCATCTGGTCCTGGGCTTTTGTTTGTTGGAAGATTTTTAATCACAGTTTCAGTTTCAGTGCTTGTGATTGGTCTGTGCATATTTTCTATTTATTCCTGGTTCAGTCAGGGAAGGTTGTGCATTTCTAAGAATTTGTCCATTTCTTCCAGGTTGTCCATTTTATTGGCATATAGTTGCTTGTAGTAATCTCTCATGATCCTTTGTATTTCTGCAGTGTCAGTTGTTACTTCTCCTTTTTCATTTCTAATTCTATTGATTTGAGTCTTCTCCCTTTTTTTCTTGTTGAGTGTGGCTAATGGTTTATCAATTTTGTTTATCTTCTCAAAGAACCAGCTTTTAGTTTTTTGCTATCGTTTCCTTCATTTCTTTTTTATTTATTTCTGATCTGATCTTTATGATTTCTTTTCTTCTGCTAACTTTGGGGGTTTTTTGTTCTTCTTTCTCTGATTGCTTTAGCTGTAAGGTTAGGTTGTTTATTTGAGGTGTTTCTTGTTTCTTAAGGTAGGATTGTATTGCTGTAAACTTTTCCTCTTAGAAGTTCTTTTGCTGCATCCCATAGGTTTTGGGTTGTCGTGTTTTCATTTTCGTTTGTTTCTAGGTATTTTTTGATTTCTTCTTTGATTTCTTCAGTGATCTCTTGGTTATTAAGTAGTGTATTGTTTAGCCTCCATGTGTTTGTATTGTTTACAGATTTTTTCCTGTAATTGATATCTAGTCTCATAGCGTGGTCAGAAAAGATACTTGATACGATTTCAATTTTCTTAAATTTACCAAGGCTTGATTTGTGACCCAAGATATGATCTATCCTAGAGAATGTTCCATGAGCACTTGAGAAAAATGTGTATTCTGTTGTTTTTGGATGGAATGTCCTATAAATATCAATTAAGTCCATGTTGTTTAATGTATCATTTAAAGCTGTGTTTCCTTATTTATTTTCATTTTGGGTGATCTGTCCATTGGTGAAAGTGGCATGTTAAAGTCCCCTACTATGATTGTGTTACTGTCAATTTCCCCTTTTATGGCTGTTAGTATTTGCCTTATGTATTGAGGTGTTCCTATGTTGGGTGCATAAATATTTACAATTGTTCTATCTTCTTCTTGGATTGATCCCTTGATCATTATGTAGTGTCCTTCTTTGTCTCTTGTAATAGTCTTTGTTTTAAAGTCTATTTTGTCTGATATGAGAATTGCTACTCCATCTTTCTTTTGATTTCCATTTGCATGGAATATCTTTTTCCATCCCCTCACTTTCAGTCTGTATGTGTCCCTAGGTCTGAAGTGGATCTCTTGTAGACAGCATATATATGGGTCTTGTTTTTGTATCCATTCCGCCAGTCTATATCTTTTGGTTGGAGCATTTAATCCATTCACATTTAAGGTAATTATCGATACGTATGTTCCTGTTACCATTTTCTTAATTGTTTTGGGTTTGTTATTGTAGGTCTTTTCCTTATCTTGTGTTTCCTGCCTAGAGAAGTTCCTTTAGCATTTGTTGTAAAGCTGGTTTGCTGGTTCTGAATTCTCTTAGCTTTTGCTTGTCTGTAAAAGTTTTAATTTCTCTGTCGAATCTGAATGAGATCCTTGCTGGGTAGAGTAATCTTGGTTGTAGTTTTTTCCCTTTCATTACTTTAAATATGTCCTGCCACTCCCTTCTGGCTTGCAGAGTTTCTGCTGAAAGATCAGCTGTTAACCTTATGGGGATTCCCTTGTATGTTATTTGTTGTTTTTCCCTTGCTGCTTTTAATGTTTTTTCTTTGTATTTAATTTTTGATAGTTTGATTAATATGTGTCTTGGCATGTTTCTCCTTGGATTTATGCTGTATGGGACTCTCTGTGCTTCCTGGACTTGATTAACTATTTCCTTTCCCATATTAGGGAAGTTTTCAAGTATAATCTCTTCACATATTTTCTCGGTCCCTTTCTTTTTCTCTTCTTCTTCTGGGACCCCTATAATTCACATGTTGGTGCATTTAATATTGTCCCAGACATCTCTGAGACTATCCTCAATTCTTCTCGTTCTTTTTTCTTTACTCTGCTCTGCAGTAGTTATTTCTACTCTTTTATCTTCCAGGTCACTTAACCATTCTTCTGCCTCAGTTATACTGCTATTGATCCTGTCTAGAGAATTTTTAATTTCATTTATTGTGTTGTTCATGATTGTTTGTTTGCTCTTTAGTTCTTCTAGGTCCTTGTTAAATGTTTCTTGTATTTTCTCCATTCTATTTCCAAGATTTTGAATCATCTTTACTATCATTAATCTGAATTCTTTTTCAGGTAAACTGCCTATTTCCTCTTCATTTGTTAGGTCTGGTGGGTTTTTACCTTGCTGCTTCATCTGCTTTGTGTTTTTCTGTCTTCTCATTTTGCTTATCTTACTGTGTTTGGGGCCTCCTTTTCGCAGGCTGCAGGTTCGTAGTTCCCATTGTTTTTGGTGTCTTCCCCTAGTGGCTAAGGTTGTTTCAGTGGGTTGTGTAGGCTTCCTGGTGTAGGGGACCTAGTGCCTGTGTTCTGGTGGATGAGGCTGGATCTTGTCTTTCTGGTGGGCAGGTCCATGTCTGGTGGTGTGTTTTGGGGTGTCTGTGACCTTATTATGATTTTAGGCGCCTCTCTGCTAATGGATGGGGTTGTGTTCCTGTCTTGCTAGTTGTGTGGCATAGGGTGTCCAGCACTGTAGCTTGCTGGTTGTTGAGTGGAGCTGGGTCTTGCCGTTGAGATGGAAATCTCTGGGAGATTTTCGCCATTTGATATTACGTGGAGCTGGGAGGTCTCTTGTGGACCAGTGTCCTGAAGTTGGCTCTCCCACCTCAGAGGCACAGCAGTAACTCCTGGCTGCAGCACCAAGAGCCTTTCATCCACACGGCTCAGAATAAAAGGGAGAAAGAAAGAAAGAAAGAAAAAGAGAAAATAAAGTTATTAAAATAAAAAACAAAAAATAATTATTAAAACAAATTTTTTTAAGTAATGAAAAAGAAAGAACAACCAAACGAAAAAACAAATCCACCAATGTTAACAAGCGCTGAAAAGTATACTAAAACAAAAAACAAAAAGAAAATGTACAGACAGAACCCTAGGACAAATGGTAAAAGCAGAGCTATACAGACAAAATCGCACACAGAAGCATACACATACACACTCACAAAAAGAGAAAAAGGGAAAAAAATATATATATATATCCTTGCTCCCAAAGTCCACCTCCTCAATTCGGGATGCTTCCTTGTCTATTCAGGTATTCCACAGATGCAGGGTACATCAAGTTGACTGTGGAGATTTAATCCACTGCTTCTGAGGCTCTTGGGAGATATTTCCCTTTCTCTTTGTTTGCACAGCTCCCAGGGCTCAGCTTTGGATTTGGCCCCGCCTCTGCGTGTAGGTCACCTGAGGGCGTCTGTTCTTCGCTCAGACAGGACGGGGTTAAAGGAGCAGCTGATTCGGGGGCTCTGGCTCACTCAGGCCAGCGGGAGGGAGGGGTACGGATGCGGGGCGAGCCTGCAGCAGCAGAGGCCGGCGTGACGTTGCACCAGCCTGAGGCACGCCGTGTGTTCTCCTGGAGAAGTTGTCCCTGGATCACAGGACCCTGGCAGTGGCGGGCTACACAGGCTCCCAGGAGGGGAGGTGTGGATAGTGACCTGTGCTGCACACAGGCTTCTTGGTGGCCGCAGCAGCATCCTTAGCATCTCATGCCCGTCTCTGGGGTCCACGCTAATAGCCACGGCTCGCGCCCGTCTCTGGAGCTCCTTTAAGCGGCGTTCTGAATCCCCTCTCCTCGCGCACTGCGAAACAGAGGCAAGAAAGCCTCTTGCCTCTTTGACAGCTCCAGACCGTTTCCCAGACTCCGTCCCGGCTAGCTGTGGCCACTAGTCCCTCCAGGCTGTGTTCACGCAGTCAACCCCAGACCTCTCCCTGCGATCTGACCTCCGAAGCCAGAGCCTCAGCTCCCAGCCCTTGCCTGCCCCGGCAGGTGAGCAGACAAGCTTCTCAGGCTGGTGAGTGCCGGTCGGCACTGATCCTCTGTGCGGGAATGTCTCCACTTTGCCCTCCGCACCCCTGTAGCTGCGCTCTCCTCCGTGGCTCCGAAGCTTCCCCCCTCCGCCACTGCCCGTCTCCACCAGTGAAGGGGCTTCCTAGTATGTGGAAACCTTTCCTCCTTCACAGCTCCCTCCCACTGGTGCAGGTCCTGTCCATATTCTTTTGTCTCTGTTTTTTCTTTTTTCTTTTGCCCTACGCAGGTACGTGGGGGAGTTTCTTGCCTTTTGGGAGGGCTGAGGTCTTCTGCCAGTGTTCAGTAGGTGTTCTGTAGGGGTTGTTCCACGTGTAGATGTATTTCTGATGTATCTGTGGGGAGGAAGGTGTTCTCCACGTCTTACTCTTCCACCATCTTGAAGCTCCTGTCTCCATCTTTTTTTTTTTTTTTGCCGTATGCGGGCCTCTCACTGTTGTGGCCTCTCCTGTTGCGGAGCACAGGCTCCGGATGCGCAGGCTCAGCGGCCATGGCTCACGGGCCCAGCTGCTACGCGGCATGTGGGATCTTCCCGGACTGGGGCACGAACTCGTGTCCCCTGCATTGGCAGTTGGACTCTCAGCCACTGTACCACCAGGGAAGCCCCATCATTTTTAAAAAGTACTTAGTAGGTACTTCTTCCACTGAGTAGAGCACATGAGGCTTTGAGTAAGCAGTGTGAGTGTTTTTGGTTGCTTTTGGAACTTGTTTTTGTCAGGGTACATATTCTATTTCTCTTATGTTCCTATTTGTGCAGTTTCATTCATCTTTTCTATTTTAACCAATTGATTATTTCTTAGTCAACACTTCCTGCAGACACTGTAAGAAGAACTAAGGGATAGGCATTATAGAGAATTAGAAATTAGGGAAAGAATTATTCTCCTGATTTTAAGAATACATCAAACACTTGTAAATGACACATAGAAGAGACATACGAGGGGTGTGACTGTAAAGTACTGCGAGTTCCAAGCCCGCTGCACCAGCACACACACGTATTAACCTGATAGACACACAACAGTTCTTTCTCAGGTCTCTTCCTCTGCACAAATTGATATGTTCTACTGCTATCTAGAACATATCTGAATGACCCAAGTCATCTCAAATTACCTCCATAAAATGATTCATTGTTTTCCTGCTCAAAGCTAAATGAGAATTTGTTAGATCACCATATCCAGTCACCTAATCAGAAACATGCTGTTTTTGTCTCCTTTCTCTCTCCTTTACCGCCATCAACTCTGTCAGCTCTGCTTGGCATGGGAAAAGGCCGTGTGTGATCTGGCTCCTGCCAACCCTCTTGACTGTTGCCATTTCTCCACAGCTTACCTCCAGCCACACGTAAACCGCCAAACTGACCATGCTCTTTCAAGCTTCTGGCCTTTTCCATTCTGTTTTCTTCAATCTGAAATTCTCTCTATAGTTAATTCTAGTTCCATGTCGAAAATCGGTTCATTATAGGAAGTATTTACTAACTCCACTCCATCAGTCCCCACCTCTAAGATGAGTTAAGGGCTTCTTCTTCTCTACTGCCATGGTAGCCTGTGAACATCTGTGCCGTAATTGCCATTACTGGTTTACCTGACTGTTCCCCTCACTAGGCTGTAAGTACCTGAAGACAGTATTTCATGTCTCTGTATGTAGTACTTAGCCTGTAATATGTAATTAATAAAGGTTTGTTGGATGAATATATTGTAGTATGAAGGTTACAAACCAAATTTAACAAATTGATGGTTCATTCCTCAGGGAGAAAACTTTCAGCAGATGAAATTAAAATTTGGGCATAGAAAGTTTTAAGATGGTGGCCAGACCTGAGATATATGGGATATTAGCAATTTTGTGTGGCATTATCTCCACCCAGTAGTTTACTTTCATATACAGCCATACTTTGCAGATTTTTCTTCTTCAGTTCTGGCTTGACTACTTCTGTGCTTTTCTTGCATGAAAACATTTTGTTCATGTCTAAGAATCCACACTCATTGTTTCTTTATTCATTCAGAAACATTTACATAGCATCTCCTGTGTGCCTGACACTGGGGTAGGCACTAGAAATACAGAAGCAAAAAGCACAGTTTCTGCTCTAAAGATTGTTAGTTTTATCTGGGTATTTATATTATCTAATAAAACTCTCTTAGAATTGCTCCTTCAGTGGTGAGTTTGTGTGTTCATGTATAATGAATTCTCTAGTTCATGATGATCTGTATTCCATATTGTGAGTTATTTTAAAAGGCTATTTGTTAAATCATGATATAAATAGGTAGGACCACTTTGAGCAGTATTTTTAAGCAAAAATGGACATTATTTTTTTGAGAAGATGAAAAGGCAAGTAAGGTGTTAAAATAGGCTGGAGCCAAGAGTATTGTTAGTCTGAAAAAATGACACTAGTTAAGGGCAGGCACCAGTTATGGGATGCCTTATGATTTGTGACATAATCTGTAAAGCATTTTAGAAATAAGTGGCATGGTGAAAGGGATTTTTGCTACTAGGTATGGGATAAATGCAGCTTCCATGGTAATCCTGTTGTGAGGTTATGGGAGTTACCCTGGGTTTAGAGTTACAGATACTGAAAAGTATGTATCTGAGAAGTTGGTTGGACTCGGTGTTGAACTGAATGTCAAAGTCAAAGGAGGAATAGCACTTGAGCTGGCATGAAAGGGCATCTGGAAGGGAGCAACATCATTCATTTATCCATTCGGAAAATACTTACCGTGTGCCAGGCACTGGGGAGCTTCGTATAATAAACAAAGCGGTCATGGGGCGCTGACGATAGAATAGTTCAAAAAGGATTAAGGCGTAGGAGTTTTGAGTTGGTTTATTTTCTTTGCTTTTTAAATGGATGTATTTAGCAGGTTGAGCAAGTAAGTAAAGTCACCTACCACAGCCACGTGAAGTAACTGTAAAACACAAATGATACACTAGAGAAAAAGCAAAGCACTTTTTTGTGGCCAAATTCTCTAAAGTCTCATCTTTCAATAGAATGCAGGTTCTTAAATTTTAAAACAGTATGCCTCTCTCACTGAGTACCTTTCGTTAGTATTCAACAGTAGAAATAACCATTTGCATGTTTGGAACAGATAACTACTTTATATAACTGGCATAAACACTTTGATGGTGATTACAGTTTTTTTTAATAAAAACTTTAAGGAAAGAACTGGAATGAATTCTTCCTTTGTAATATGCATAAAATTACAGTCTGAGTCATAGCGTTTTTTGAATGGAATTTTATTTTGTTGACTTCACTTAGCAGTACTACATTACTCTGAAGATCCCCTGGTTTTTTTCCAATTCTGAAAATAATTTTTAAATTAATAATATTCAAATAAATGTCATATTTAGTGGAAGATTTTACCATGGACTTTAAAGGGCCATAGCTAACGTTGGCGATCATGAAAAAACAAATAGATCATTCAACTTTGTGGTTTTTTCCTAAGACATTAATTACCTTTATTCCTGTGTAACATTCTGTTCAGTGTGTTGTAGTTTAATTACTTATGGAACTTTTAGAAATCCACCTATACTGTATAAACAGTGACCTATTTGTCCAGATCAAATATGTAGCAGCTGTTTGGTATTGGTGTGAAATTATAATATTTGATAGCACTAAGTCCTCCAGGCACTGCAGACGCCCATTAGCATGCATGTGCAACAGCAAGGTTTTTACCTTGCTTGTAGGCCACTGATAAGAAGATTTAAATGACTGTAGAAAATTTTTGCTCCAGGGCAAAGAACTCAATAGAAATCCATTTATATAACTTGTGTGTATGGTATTGAATGACACAAACTAGTAGTGGAATGTAGTCATTCATATGTAAAGGTGGTTCTTCCAGGGAGCTGCCTGGGTCTGATAAGGGGGGAAAAAAAGGCAGTGCTTTTATAGTCTGTGTTTAAGCCGCCCAAGAATTACCCACACAGATACTACTCATTACACTATTTTTGCATCCAGCAGGGAAATGTGTCCACAGGCAAAAGTATCTTTATCTAATTTTGAAGTGATTGTTGTTTTGCTGCAAAGATAGCTTCTGGAACTGCTGATGTGATCCTCGTAAAAATGCAAATTGTATTAACTCTACTGCTGCTTATCAGATGTGGGAACTTCTGCCACTAAGCAATGCAGTGTGATCAAAAGAAGGACAATTTACATCTTGGCTTGAACAGCATTTCATAAATAGATTTTTATCTTAACTATTCCACCTCTGCATTCTGAACCCAGTTTAGAGAATAATTTATATTAAGGTTAACCTAATTTACTTTAAAATATTGGGTATACGTACTTGGAGCAGTTCACTTTCACAGTTTTATGGACCTAAATTTAAAATTACAGGAAGTCATCATTCTATAATAATCTATTTCTAATGCCATTCCGGTGGTTCTTATGGCTTAAAGATGATTAGATAGATGGTCAGTGTGGATCTGACTCCTCTTCACATAATCAAGAAAAGAATTATTGCTTGAGTGTTGTTTCAATATATGTTTTTTCAAGGAAAAGGATGTTGTTTTTTGTCATTTGTGGTGTACCTATATAGTTTCTAACTTTTAAAGCAGGGAGCCATGAGTTTTAACTAGGTTATCTGTGTGCCATTTTAACTCTAAGTTCTTCCTTGATGACAAGGTAAGGAGACAATGTTCTAGTCATTAAGAAATATTTCTTTTTCCCTTTTAGTGCCCCTTCTTTGTTGATGCCACTTCCTGGAACTAAAGGATCAGCTTCAGTGGATAAATATGCTGTGTTTAAAGGAATTGCAGCTGACAAGTCCTCTGAAAATACTGTTCCGTTTAGAGGTAAAAACAGTTCATAAATTCATGAACCTGTGAATGTAAATTTTTGTTTTTAGTGGTGACCTTTTATGGTGAATGTCCTTGAGCTGTGATCTTAAGGTTCCTAACCTTAATTGGGCTTCTGTCTTTTCATCATAGAGCCTGGTGATAAATATAGTGCTTTCAGAGAACTTGAACAGACAGCAGAGAGTAAATCTTTAGGTAAGTTTTTGTTTCCTTAAATGGATAAATTATTTCAATTTTTAATAAGAGACTTTTATGGTTCTTTCAGTAGCATCCCAAACATTCTTTTATTTTACTGTGTGGTTGTTTTTGTTTCGTTTTGTAGCTCTGGAAATTACAAGAAAGAAAAATGTGGTTCAGTTATTAGATAATAAAATAACTGATAATTTAGAAAAATTATTTTCTAATAATGCAATTTCCTTTGAAGATAGTGCATTCCCTTTCACTGGAAGCCTTCAAGCCAAGTTAGACTCCTGTGACCACTTTCGGTTATTTTAACACTCAAAACAAGACTTGAGCTGTTGGCAGTGCAGCAATCTGTGGACTGTGCGAAAGGCAGCAGCCAGTCTTTTACATCTCAAGATTTTCAAAATTGGCTGTAATTTAATGAGTAGAAGTGAGAGGGCTTTGTGTGCCTGTGTGGTTCCTATCTCTGATAGAAGGGCTTAAATAGAGTAGAAGGGAATGTAGAATGATAATTTGAGAGCCATATATGTGAAGTCATATTTGTGGCTGAATCCTACTGGAAACCTGATGTGTAGGATTTAGATAATCCATAGGTCAAATGATGTCCTTCAAAGCTTACCCACGCATGCTGTGAAGTTTTTATCCTCTACTGAGGAGTTCTTCCTGGAAACAGTACCACATTCTACCTCTCTGTATTGGACAATCAAATTTGGAACATCTTTCCACAATCACTTGTTCTAACCCTTTTCTCCGAGCAATGGGGAGGGCGTGGGGAGGTGGGGGGAAATTACAGGAAAGGTAAGGTGTATGTGTGAAAGTTAAAATAGAAAGTGTACTGCTTAAATATCTGTAGAAATATTCAATCTTTTTTTTCTTTTCTTTTTTATTTTTTTTGCGGTCCGCGGGCCTCTCACTGCTGTGGCCTCTCCCGTTGCGGAGCATAGGCTCCAGATGCGCAGGCTCAGCGGCCATGGCTCACGGGCCCAGCCGCTCCGCGGCATGTGGGATCTTTCCGGACCGGGGCACGAACCCGTGTCCTCTGCATCGGCAGGCGGACTCTCAACCACTGCGCCACCAGGGAAGCCCAGAAATACTCAATCTTTTACAGCTCTTAGGTTCTAGAAATGTTTCCTTGTGTTTCATTCAAGCCTTTAGGATGTAATAACTTTCTTCCTCAGTGCCTGTATTAGGTACTATGAGTACAAAAATAAACCCCAGAGGAACTTCTGGTTTGTTAATTTGGCATTTACTCCTAGCAATGCTTTTATCAACTCTTGGGCCAAGGCAAGTTTGGAGTAAAGAGCATGGTTTAATATCAGGGTTCTTTATATACTCTGGTATTAGTGATCGTATGATATGTATGTTATTCCTGGGAAACACCATGGTGCCACCAAAATGTAAGCAGCACATCTTAACCCTGCTTTTGCAGTAGTTTACGAACAGAATCCCAGATGGTTGTTGGCATTGTTGTGTGCTTGCTTTCATTCCTGTCTTACCTTTAAGGCTTTCCAGGGAGAGATGCCAACTTTGTTCATTTTAGGAGAATATATTTTTTTCTACTCTCATTAAAAATACAGGGCTTCCCTGGTGGCACAGTGGTTAAGAATCCGCCTGCCAATACAGGGAACATGGGTTCGAGCCCTGGTCCAGGAAGATCCCACATGCCGCAAAGCAACTAAGCCCGTGCACCACAACTACTGAGTCTGTGAGCCACAACTACTGAGCCCGCATGCCACAACTACTGAAGCCCACATGCCTAGAGCCCGTGCTCCACAACAAGAGAAGCCACCGCAGTGAGAAGCCCGCGCACCGCTTCGAAGAGTAGCCCCCGCTCACCGTAACTAGAGAAAGCCCACGCAGCAACGAAGACCCAACGCAGCCAAAAATTAATTAATTAATTAATTTAAAACTTTAAAAAAGTGGACTGAAAAGCTACCCATGAAGTCATATGCTTAATGTACCTCCTGATAAGCAATCTTCCAGTGTCTGCAACTAATTTATTTGCCCAAAAAGCCCCTGTGTTTTTGAACATGTAAACCCACCCATTTTTGTTTCTTTTTAACCCTTTCACCCAGGTTACATTTCTAGTGGAAACGTTTACAATTCATCAGTAAGTTTAGTTTGCTGTGGTGATTTCCTTTATAAAATAACAAAGCAAAACTTGTCAGTTTCACAGATATTTTAAAGGAGCACATCAAAAATTTAGGCTGTGACAAAATTGACTGCTTATTACCTTTTTATTTACACAAATAATACAAATATTATCATTGATGTACTTGCCTAAAATTCTAGGGCGATTTTTAAAGTTTTACATCTGCTTCTGTCAATTTGTGAAATTGACTTTAGTTTTATTAGTGGTATGTATAAAAACATAAAATACAGAAATTCTGAATGCTGTTCTTCTCTTTCTGAAATTTCCCTAATATTAAATAGATTTCTCTGTGTTGATAAATTATGCTGGTGAATTTGTTAAGTAGCTCAAATTAGGGGGGAAATAAGCTTCCATTATTTTCCATGCTTTTTTCTTTCTTTTTTTTTTATAAATTTATTTTTGATTTTATTTATTTTTGGCTGTGTTGGGTCTTCATTGCTTCAGGCGGTCTTTCTCTAGTTCCGGCGAGCGGGAGCTACTCATTGTTGCTGTGCACTGACTTCTCATTGCAGTGGCTTCTCTTGTTGCAGAGCATGGGCTCTAGGCACGCAGGCTCAGTAGTTGTGGTTTGTGAGCTCTAGAGCGCAGGCTCAGTAGTTGTGGCTCACGGGCCCAGTTGCTCCGCGGCATGTGGGATCTTCCCAGACCAGGGCTCAAACCCATGTCCCTGCACTGGCAGGCAGATTCTTAACCACTGTGCCACCAAGGAAGCCCCCATGCTTTTTTCATATGATGTATCAAAGTATATATCATGTTATAAGCACAATATATTTAAAGCCTGCATTATTTAAGTGACAATTTGCAGAATTATATTTTGGTTTTACACACATTTTTATAGTTCATATGCTTCTATATCTCATTTTTAGGGAAAAGTAGAATTTTAAAAGATGGATGAAGAAATTAAAGCTTGTATTTTAATTTATAACTCTCCAGAAATGGCATTCATATTTTTAAATAATAAGTGATGTTAGTATAGCTATATTTATATTTGGTTTATCTCTGGTTTTCATTATCTGGTATAACCTAGTGGATTTTATGGAAGACCTTCAGGCACTATTCAAAAAC
Source organism: Grampus griseus (assembly GCF_964374135.1). Taxonomy (NCBI): domain Eukaryota; kingdom Metazoa; phylum Chordata; class Mammalia; order Artiodactyla; family Delphinidae; genus Grampus; species Grampus griseus. The sequence goes on from NC_139014.1 coordinate 26,052,984, forward strand.
TGAGATCATCTGTGTCCTAACCTTATGCCTATGAGTGATAAAATTATTGTGATAATAAAGAATAGAAACCCTATTAAGAACCATGGGCCCAGATTTTTATCAGTATCTAACTGCATCTATTTAATTATTTATGAGAAATACCTTAGTACCTATTTTCTCTAACTAAAAAACTAATTTAAAAAATGCTGTCAGTAACCCCATCCTCAGAGTAGCACAATATAAACTAAAGTTTAAATCCGATCCTCAAATTTTTTTAAAAACTTATTTATTATTTATTTATTTATTTTTGGCTGTGTTGGGTCTTCATTGCTACACGTGGGTTTTCTCTAGTTGTGGCGAGCAGGGGCTACTCTTCGTTGTGGTGCGCAGGCTTCTCATTGCGGTGGCTTCTCTTGCGGAGCACGGGCTCTAGGTGCGCGGGCTTCAGTAGTTGTGGCATGTGGGCTCGGTAGTTGTGGCACACGGGCTTAGTTGCTCCACGGCATGTGGGATCTTTCTGGACCAGGGCTTGAACCTGTGTCCCTGCATTAGCAGGCGTATTCTTAACCACTGCAACACCGGGGAAGTCCCCTCAAAATTTTTAATAATGGAATTGGTATTCAAATCCCTTTGAATTGTAATAAATAAGAATAAGTGCTGATTGGTACAGTGAGATTGCTGATTTCAAGAAGAGCCCAAGTACTCATGGATTTTTTGGGTAAGATTCAGCTTATTTGTTGGAGAGTGTGGGGGGAACTACTTTATAATGTGCCCTTAGCAAGAATGCTTTGCAAATAAGCAGATGCCTTTTCAGAATTTTTCATCAAATCCCTTCAAATTAATGCCTCAATATACTTGAGCAAAACCACATAGTATCTAACCATAAGCTTAAGTGCCTAGCTGAGCAGAGTCTTGTACATCCTAAATATTAGATTCAGGATTTTTCATAATACTTCATTGGTACCTGTGATATTTTTTTTCTGATTGATTACCATGTAACACATTTTATCTTTAAAGGGCCACTATGTCTTTTAATATGCCTCTCTTCAGGAACCTCCAGCGCCTATTTCCTTTTTTTTTTTTAATTTATTTATTTAATTTATTTATTTTTGGCTGCGTTGGGTCTTCGTTGCTGAGCACAAGCTTTCCCTAGTTGCGGCGAGCAGGGGCTACTCTTCGTTGCGGTGCAAGTGCTTCTCATTGTGGTGGCTTCTCTTTTTTGCAGAGCACAGGCTCTAGGTGCATGGGCTTCAGCAGTTGTGGCGTGCAGGCTCAGCAGTTGTGGCGAACGGGCTTAGAGCGCAGCCTCAGTAGTTGTGGCAAACGGACTTAGTTGCTCTGCGGCATGTGGGATCTTCCCAGACCAGGGCTCAAACCCGTGTCCCCTGCGTTGGCAGGCGGATTCTTAAACCACTGTCCAGCGCCTGTTTCTTATTCTCCTGTATGCTTGGCTGGCTAGCAATAGTGAGAAAACATCCTTAGAGCAATGCTTTTGGACAGCTGAAGGCTCTGGCACAGACATATCATGTCACATATCATATCACACTGAAATGAGCAAATGAAAATCGTGTGATACGTGTGCTCAGTTTGATTTTTATTTATTTCCCTATCACTAGCCTTCAGTGTGGAAACAAAAGGGATATTTGGTAGGGATATTATTAAACTGTGGTTAAATAATGTGAAGCCAGTGAGGGAAACGGCTGTAATATGCTTGTACTTTAATATGGATCATGGGATTTTAGCTCAGCATTCTTTTGTATTTGGTTGTGTTTTTTCTTGCAGGAGAAAACTTTGCAGAATTCAGATCTGCGGGAAATGATGATGGTTTCACCGATTTTAAAACCGCCGATAGTATCTCACCACTAGAGCCACCAGCAAAAGACAAACCTTTTCCGGCAACCTTCCCCTCAGGAGCTATCCAACAGAAACCACAAACACAGGTGAAAAATCCTCTGAACTTAGCAGACCTAGATATGTTTTCCTCAGTTACTTGCAGCAGTGAGAAACCATTGTCCTTTTCAGCTGCATTCAGTGCATCAAAATCTGTTTCCTCACGACCCCAGCTCACGGGATCTGTGGCACCCATGACGACATTGGCGTCAACTAAAACTTCTAGTTTGGCTGATGATTTTGGAGAATTCAACCTTTTTGGGGAATATTCTAGTCCAGCATCTGTTGGGGAGCAGGATGACTTTGCAGATTTTATGGCTTTCAGTAATAGTTCTATTTCATCTGAGCAAAAGGCAGATGACAAATATGAGGCCCTTAAAGAGGAAAGTAGTCCGATTCCTCTAAGCAGCAGCGTGAGCAGCACAGTGAAGAACGGACAGAGCTCTGCCGCTGCGTCTACCAAATACGATGTCCTCAGACAGCTCTCTCTGGAAGGATCGGGACTAGGTGTTGAAGAGCTGAAAGATAACACTCCTTCAGGAAAGAGCGATGATGATTTCGCTGACTTCCACTCCAGTAAATTTTCTTCCATGAGCTCGGACAAATCCCTGGGAGAGAAAGCAGTGGCTTTCAGACACACCAAAGAAGACTCTGCTTCGGTGAAGTCCTTGGATCTCCCTTCCATTGGTGGCAGCAGTGCTGGCAAGGAGGACTCTGAAGATGCACTCTCTGTTCAGTTTGACATGAAACTGGCTGATGTGGGAGGAGATCTTAAGCATGTCATGTCTGATAGCTCTTTGGATTTACCAACAGTTAGTGGCCAGCATCCTCCTGCTGCAGGTGAGGAATTGGTGAGATTGCTCTGGTGATGGTGATATAGATCTCAAAGATGGTTCTGTGGGTGTTGATTTACAGAAGAGGAAGGCTCTGGCTCTTAACCCTTATGAATGTCTAATAATTAACCTCTTCATTGCCAGTCCCCTTAAAGCAGTGTTGAATTGGATTCTGTGGATACTTGGATATGTGGATACCATGAATACAATGAAACTTAGACTGGATAGCTAAGATACTATTACATTTGAAATCTAACACCAACTTGGTGTCTGAGGCACATCAAAATCCACTGCTGAGTGAGCCACACATTGCCAGAAATTTTATAAAGACTTTTGCAGTGTCAGTAACGTTCCTCCATTTCTGTGAGTGAAGTCCATGTTTCCTCTCCTTTTTTCTTCTCTTGGGTATATTTGGCAGCTGCCAATAGAGTATTCTGTTTGGTTTATAGAAACCGACTCTTGTTAGACCAAGAAAGTAACAATGTCTAGCCAGTTATACTGCAGTTTTGCCACATTCCTATAAGAGAAGAGGGCAAGAGCTTGTACCTGGTTGCCCTGTGTGCCAGGGTCTGGCAAGGAGGAGGGCAGGAGTTGTTAGTGGAATTGAGGTACGGTTTTCAGTGTTAACGCTATTACTGGAAGTAGTAAATTGTAACACAACTGTAGATGGTAGATAGGGTAACTACTAACTTTCTCATAAAATGTTTGAAAACATCTTAGAGGAGAGCCCTCTTTAAATCCCATGTGGATTTACATGTAGCAGTTGATTCTCTAGTCCAAATTCCTGTCAGAAAAACTAGATTCCCAAGTGTCTTAGTTTTTATTTTGTTTTGTTCTTTGATATGTATATAGAAAGATAAACCTATTTTGTGGCCTTTAATAATGAGAAATATCTCAGCATTACTGTATTATTCCAGAAAATGCATTATGCGTACGAAGGGTTCCTTGTCGTTTAACTAGAGAGGGACACATAAGACACTCCCAAGTTTACAGATTCAGGAAGAAATAGTAAAGTATGGCGGCTTTTGCATATATCAATTTGGTAAGTCAGAAAACAAAATTGCATCCATCCTTTGGCTATTGAGATGTTAGAGGTCTTCTTAAACAGGGTGCTGAATTGGGAGCAAGGCATCGGAGGAGTGACGTGTTCCACAGGCTACTTGCCAAGTGCAGTGGGCTGTCTGCAGGGCTGCTTGTGCCCCGACTGTCTACTTCTTTTTCTAATGTACCCTTCTTCAAATGTTTTCCTTTATTTATTTATTTATTTTTTTGCCGCTGTTTGTTTGCTAGAGTGATTTTGTTTCTTTTTTGTATGAGCTGCTTGAGCTACAGCAGTTGGTTGCAAAGTGCTCCATTTTCTGAACAATAATATTGGCTTTTTATTTTAAAATCTCATAACATGTATACTAGCCTTTTGGGCTCTGAAGTTATTAATTAGAAGCTATTTTTCTGAAAGTGAATCTATATTCTTTCACAGTGCCAAACTAGATTTCTTTGTGAGACGAGTCTAATCTGCGTTTGGGAGGGTGTCTTTTCTTTTTTTTTTTCCATTTGGGGAGGGGAGATTGGTTTCGTGACTGAGCTTGTTCTGATTGACCTGTTAAAATAATCTTCTGTGCTCATGTCCTTTTATGTATGTTTGGAACATTCCCAGCTTGGAACCTGTAACGTTCAAGCCAAGTTTCTTCAGTTTGAGGATATTCTTAAAAGAGGATTGTTCCCTCCTTTTGATCTGTAAACCTCCTGTCCGAAAGGAGCAGTATCCCTTTAGAGTGGTTGTTAAAAGGGGTTGATGTCTGACCAATGAGCTATATCGTTCTTGAGCAAAACTGCTGCGTGAATGTATTGAAGAGGGTAAATGGCAGGGACTTCTCCAGTGCAACTTGGTTTTTCTTTATCCTCATGTTGACGCACAGTATCTCTTGCTCTCTTAGTTTGAGGGTTAAGGGTACTTTTTGTTGGAGAAATAAGAAGTGGGCTGATGAAGAGAGAATAAAACGTAGTAGATTATCATCTCTGGACCTTAATCCTGTTTAGAAACCCTAACTCGACTCTGAAGGGGATACTGTCTCTTTTAACTCTTGCTATAATTCTTTGTATGGAAGGTAGATAACACTAATAACATTGCCTGATTTCTCTGCGTATTATTACATTTAACCCTTTGAGCCCTTGCTGCATATAATTTCAACTAGGCTGCTTTTGTCCCCCCTCTAAATTGAATCTCTCAGCACTAAAGCATCTTGATGTGCAGTCATTAAGATCATCTGGTTTCGTTGGCAGCAAGAGCTGCCCCTCATTTGTGACACTCTCAAAGGGTTAGCAAGGCTTCTGTAGCTACCTGCCTACCTACCTACCTGTAAAGTAGCTCTTCTTTGACATTGAAAATCTTTGTATTTTAATCAGCGCTTTATTATTATTTTTTGGCTGCTTTTCTGATGTCTTTTTTTCAATTTAGACATTTTCTGTGTGAATGTGCCTTTTCAAACTTGCTTTGGTATATTCCTCTGCAAATACCGATCTGCATGCTTATTCTGATGACTTTTTTCCCAGCTCTTCTGTACCACTCTCCTTTGTGATCTGTAAGTCTTAACGTTAATAAATAATTCTTTCACACATTTTGAAAGTGTGGGGATGTGTGTAATTTGTACTTTTCCAGGGTTAGACCAAAGAAATACCTGGTTAGTATCAAGTTTAAACCCTCCTGTGGTTAGAGGGCTTTTTCCCTTTTGTTTATTTTGTTTCTTCAAACACCTTTCTCCTAAGAAAGTTATTGGTACATTTTAGCCTTTTCCCCTTATAATTCCACGGATATAAATTTTTAACATGGCACTGGATTAAAATGTAAGTTAAAACGTTTTAAAAGATAAGTGTAAACCTTACATTACTTTACGTAATAGAGAGAAATTTTATTCCTTACTTCTAGTGAAGATTTTATTGCTTAGTAAACATCACAGAGCCTGTTTCCACTAGGAATTATACTGTGACGAGAAGGGGAAGATCTAAGAGTTTAGTGTTGGGGAAAGGGCCATATCTATTAATAACTAGGTATATATAAATTTAATTTAAAATAAATTATCGAATGGTATTGAGATGAACTTCTGAGCAGAGTAAATGTAAACTGAATTTAGATTGATAATCTCTGTAATGAAAAGTGTTTATTGTTAATACCAGGGAGTCTCCAGGACTGAATTTGATTTGAGTTTGAAGTTGGGCACTCCGTCCACTAATTGTAGAGCATGTTATCTTTCCAGCTTCAGAATGTAGTATGAAGCCACCCTTGGTCTTTTTTAACTTAGTCCGTAAAGCAAGTTCTTAGCTCTTTTCATTTTTAAGAAAACAATTTTAGAAAGACCCACAAAAGTTAGCTGCAAGAGTAGGCCAAATTTGGAAATTTTTTTCCATTTTAGAGTATAATAATAGTGAAAAACCTTGGGAAAAGGGAGTTGTTTCCATTGTTTAAATTTTTTTCCATATATATATATATATATATATATATATATATATTTTTTTTTTTTTTTTTTTTTTTTGCGGTACGTGGGCCTCTCACTGTTGTGGCCTCTCCCGTTGCGGAGCACAGGCTCCGGACGCGCAGGCTCATTGGCCATGGCTCACGGGCCCAGCCACTGCGCGGCATGTGGGATCTTCCCGGACCAGGGCACGAACCCGTGTCCCCTGCATCGGCAGGTGGACTCTCAACCACTGCGCCACCAGGGAAGCCCTTTCCTTATATTTTGACGCTTTGGTTCTTTGTTCTTTTTAAAAGTTTGAGTCAGAAAGGAAATTAAACCGTTGAAGGTGAGGATTTTGAATAGGATTCCTGAGAGATTACTTACAGTATTTGAACTATGCCATTTGAGAAAAAAGAAAAGTTGCATATTGGGATTTAGATTAACACTAAGAAAAGCTGGGTCTGCCATTCAAAATACCGTGTTTTCCAGAGCATAATTCTTTAGAAAGTGAATAATACTTGGTTTGCGAAACCTTGTATAATCATACTATGTTTTAATTATGATGTGTATTAACTAATTTGGAAGAAAGAGCTTTTGGTGTAGCCTCCATCTAGTGAAAATACCAGTTGCCTTTCTTTTAGAATGTTCTGGTGCCAGTCTCATGATGGCTTTGGCTAAGGAATTCCTCTGTCAGTGGAATTATTTAGTGCTGTATTGGTCCATCTGGGACTGCTTTATTTTAACTCCTTTCTGCATTTAAGCAGGCTCCAGAAAATGAATATACCTGTGCATAAAACATAATCACATTCACAAATTGAGCAATTAATGTGTCCAGAGTAATATTACTTTTTAGGGAGGAAGTTTTGATAATACATATAACAATATAAACTTTCAGTAAAGACTTGAAGGCTGTATTCTGTAAGTTCCAACAAATCAAAAAACACCATTTTGTTTACCCCAGTGCCAAGTAAAGTAAGATGTGGTTAGTGCCTGACTTCACACATCAGTGCCTGAGAAATTATACAAATGTATTTATATCTTACAGTCACTCTGTTTTTCACATTAAAATCCCTGCTGATTTTTAAAAGTAGCTAATGAACATGAAGGGGATTCTGGCAATATCAAAGAAGCTGGGCTAAATCCTAAAATAACTCAAAGAATCAAACCAATTTAATATTTAAAGAGCTCTTTCCAGCTTTGTTTTTCCTTCAGTTGAATGCTTTTCATAGGTTGTTTTGGAAAATGTTGGCCCATTAGCTATATAGGGTCATATGCATAGTATGGTCTTCTGGGTGTTCCCCTCTCCCTTGCATGGTCACAAGGCTCTAGTTGTAATTGCCATCTTCTGTGCTCATTTGATTTTTTTCTGTGGGATTTTTAACGATGACCATGTCCCACTGTATGTTTTGGCACCATTCTGTGGCCTTCCAGCCTCCTCTGGACTGAAAATATCCACAGGATTGCCACTTTTCTTTATTGAACTTAAAGCACTGACCTGGAAACCTGCAGGTGCTTACTGATAGCCTGACAACATTTAAACTATAGATTTATATGAGTAAGTACACATGAAGGATGGGAGGTTTCTATGCAGATTAGGAAACACTGGAAGGCGATTATACAGCAACATTTTATGGCCTGTCATTCTTACACTATGATCACTTTCATTCCTGTTTTCTTCACCAACACCTGTCAGGGTGTTTGATACTTAGAGGACACAGTCGGGCCAGGTTCTGTAGTTAATAGAGAATGTAAATATGACTGACTTCAGAAGGTAGAATAAGGCCAGGAATGGAAAGAAGTTTAAGTGTATAAATATTTCATGATTTGCTTTGGTAGAACAGAGTTTGGATTCAATCAGTATTGGAAATTAAAAGCTGTTTATTCCTTAGGCCAATGAACAATTTAACTGCTATATAAAACACTAGGGAACAGCGGAATTTGCACATGTATCTCTTTTCTTTTTCTAAACGCCTTTCTCAAAAGCCAGTAACTCTTAATCACCTGGGCACATATGCTTACAGCTTTAGAAAAGATCCATGGGAATCGGTATGGCCTTCTGTGTCCTGTAGCAGCAGCTCACATTCTTTGTTCCAAGAAATACCTTGTTTTCACGTACAACATCCGTGCAGAAGGGACATGAATAGAGGTTATGGAAGAGACTGATGAGGTTACTTGCCAGTGTAAGCAAGAAATCCATGTCTTAATTTGAGACCCATGGTGGAAAACAGATTGTATAGTTTATTCCTTTGGCCTTAGTAACAGGACATTCCTGGTTGCAAACAAATACATATATTAAAGCACACAATTTGGTGCATTATCTGTGTGCAATTGCAGTTCAACCTAGCACAGCCTAAGAGTTTTCCAGTAGAATCAGAAATACAGCAGTGATTCTCTGTTCCTTTTATTGCATTCATTCTGTTTTCTTTTCCTTTTTCTCTTGCAATTTTCAGAATTCAGCTATCAAATTGAAAACCCACCTACAGTAATTTCAGTGATTGCAAAATAAAATGTGGGTTATTCCGTATTATTTTTTCCATCACTCATGTTGTGGTTCTTATAGAATCTTTACTATTTTTAAGACCATCGTACAATAATACATATCATTTGACTGCTTAGAAAACATAGAACTGTTAACATGGGAAATAAGGAATTTTCTTGGTTTAATCTACCCTCAGTGAGCTGATTTACCACGTTTTTCTAAAAAAAAAGGTTTACTTAAAAAAAAAAAAACAGTTAACTAATATTCACCATGCTAGGAAATAAAACTATTTTTATATTGCTTATAAATGCTAAGGTTTAGGAATACAGTGTTCTCACGTTCCTTATGTAGTAGCAGTACTTCCTTATGTGTTCAAATGAATTGCACTTCAGTAAATTGTTTTTTTACACTATATAGCTAGTAAATAAGCAAAAGTAAAATTTAAAAAATCAGCCTTGAGGCTTGACGTTCATATATCCAGTATCGTTACTCTTCATTATCTTATAAAATATAAAATTTTTCTTTTTTAATCTTTCATTTGGTCATTTCTGTGAGTTGTTCCAAAAGGCAAAATGTTATGTTTATCATTCTTAATAAAAGAAACGTTTCTTGAAGACCTATAGTGTTATAAAAAATACTTAAAAGGTCTTCAACTGAGGTATTCCCTTATTGCTTATAATGCCTTTTGCCTGATTATATTACAATTATTTCTGTTTTTTTTTAAAAAAAAAAAGAAAACTTGTTTTTTCTTGCTGCATAATTGCACAAAAGGGTCTTTTTTATTACCATAGCAATTTAGTTGTAATGCTTGAACAAGAGCTTGACTTTTTATTAAATTTATCTTTGGTCTCTAGGAAAATTGCTACCCTTTTTAGTAGATGAGATTCTGGGAGTAGTTCACAATACAGCTTCTTCAAAGAGCTTTCTGGTAGGATGTAATAATAAAAAATTCATGTTCTAACACATTCTTCTGAATGTACCCCTTGAAGACTCACTCATCTTGTGTTTAACTGCATCAGCCTCCTGATAGAATTTCACTTCATTTGAGTCAGGGCACCTTCTGATCCCTTTAAATAGTGGGGAAAATAAACACTACAGCCAGAGACTAAGAGGGTGTTCTGCCTAAAGTCTTGTTTCATTCATTCTAAACTGTACATTTTTCACCTGAATCTTTTTTTCCCTCCTGTTTAATAAGCTAAATTTGAAGGGTACCATTTGCACTACGGAATTTTAAAATATACTGCTGTTCTGTGGCAGTTACCTGCTTTTCACTGGTTGGCCTCTCTGTAAATCTCGGGTTTTCCATTTTTTTTATTATTCAGTTAGTGCCCTTTTCCTAATAGGGTTGAGAGAGAGAGAGCTATTTGGGGTGCACTGTTAGAGGAGCGATGTCAGGAATCCCTTCCTTCTCATAAACTATGCAACATTGCCATGTAAGAGAGATGAAGAAGCCCAGTGTTGCTTTACCTGTTGACTGAGTTACGAAAATCTGGGTCACAGAACTTTTGAGCATTTTCCTTTAATCCATGTTTGTGGTTGTCAGAGAGGGAGTCTTGCATTTGGCCTTCTTACCTGGTGTACAATGACCAAAATGAGACCAAACACCTCTCAGCCAGACTGAATGGACAGCACTGCTGGAAAGTTGCTTCTCCACACCAGTGTTACTCAGCGTCAGCTGGTTTTGCTTTATGAAAATGAGCAAGAAATTTTCCCTACTAAGACCACTAAAGGGACGGGTTGACTTTTCATTTTTTCTTTGAAACAATTCTATTTTAGGCCCTAAGGCAGGCAACTAAATACCACATTGAGGCTGGTGGCAACTATGCTGTATAGTAATTGCTGTGTTGCTCACCAGGCCCTGGGCTGGGCCCTTTACACTTGTTATCGTTAATGTCATAACACAGCCCTTCCAAGTGCATGGTCTTCTCTTTTTACAGATAAGCAAACCGAGGTTAAGAGATGTTAAATAGCTTGCCTAGTGTCACACAAGTGGTAGGTGGCAGAGGTGGGAGTTGAACCCAGGTCTGTCTGAATCAAAAACCTACATTCTTTCTGCTGTTTTGTGCCACCTCTTAAATTATTTAAAGATATATTAAGCATGTAAAATGAGTCTTCTGCTGCAGCATTTCTTTTCTTTTCCTTTTTTTTTTAAATGAGGGGGTTACACATAGTTGAAGGAGAAACAGGAGCCCAAGAGGACCCAGACCTTTGATTCTATTTTTTTAGTGATTAAAGTAGTTTAGACTGATTTTTCTTTCCTCATACTCCATCACAGCAATATGACGTCCATATTGACCAAAATAACAACTAGGTAAGTAACTGCTCAATTAAAATCTCATATGTGGCCTTACCTAGACAGAAACTCCTAATAACTGCTTAAAAGTTAAATAACATTATTTTTACTTTAGTTTTGGGATATTGTCAATTTCTAATTAGTTTGTCGTGTACATTTCATATGGCCATGTTATAAAGGAACATTTTCCAGCAAAGTCAAAACGAAAGAGACTTGTTTTAGGCAGGGAATATTGTAAATACATTTTAAAGTCCATAAGTGAACGGACATTTTATTAAATGACCGTATTCTTATATCAAACTGTATATACATTGGTGGATGAACCTCCTATCTTTTTTTTAAGAATTGTGCTATCCAAAGAAGATGGCTCTTTGTTACGAAATATAAATGCCAACTCAAGGCTAATGTGGGTTTTTCAAGATCAGATTTTACAGCCCAGCTTCTTTAATTTTAGTGCAAGCTCTAAATTTAGTTAACTCCAGCATCGCATAAAATGAATCAAAAGTGCTAGACATTTTGCTTCTGCAGAGCTTAGGGCATTTTGCCTAAATGGTGAGCTTGCCTCTAATTGTGGGGTCTTATTTCCCTTTCAGATGTAGAGGACTTAAAATGTGCTGCTTTTGGAACCTACAGTAGCAATTTTGCAGTGAGCACACTTACGAGCTATGACTGGTCAGACAGGGATGATGCCTCTCAGGGCAGAAAACTCTCTCCATTTGTCCTCTCAGCAGGAAGCAGGGCCTCCTCAGCTGCCTCAGCTCTTCAAAAGAAAGAGACTTCATTTGGCAGTACCGAAAACCTCACCATGACACCTCTCTCCAAAGTCACAACCCTCACAAGCGAGGATGCTCTTCCAGAGACGACCTTTCCGGCTTTTGCCAATTTTAAAGATGCGATCCCACAGGCCAGCGAGCAAAAGGAATATAAAAGCGAGGACTACAGGGATTTCGCCAGACAGGACCTGCCTGCGGCTGAACGGAGCCAAGAGGCCACGTGCCCAAGCCCAGCCCCCAGCAGCGCTTCTCACGACACCCCCAAAGAATGTGCAGATGACTTTGGAGAGTTTCAAAGTGAAAAGCCCAAAATCAGCAAATTTGACTTTTTAGTGGCCAATTCACAAGGCAAAATGAAATCCAGTGAAGAAATGATCAAAAGTGAGCTGGCAACCTTTGACCTTTCCGTTCAAGGTGAGTGGCTTCCAACATAGATTTTACGTCATGGTTTCTTCCACTGCAGTGTTAGATGTTCTTTCTTAGAATAAGAAGTTAGTCCCTGGGCTAGCAGGAATAGATTTTCCAGTGTTTAAAATCAGAGTCTATGACAGATAGCTATAAAAGAAGGTTTTCCTGAGACTGAACTGAAGTTAAACCAGTATCCCTCAGATAACTGCTTTTGGGGCTAAAAATAAGCATAGCCCCCAGTCTGTTGTTCATTCGCTTGTTTGGGGTAGAGGTGTGCCGTGTTAAAAGACAGAGAAATGGTTTGATCCCCTTGTGGGCAAGTTAGTTCTGCTCTTGTCCGCTGGCTATGGACTATATCTTTTCATCCAGAGGCTGCAACGTGGTAGCTGTGGATCTGGATCCAGCCTGCAGACCTGCTTTGATTGACCCACATGGAAGGTTTTCTAATATGTGAAGCAGCTGCAGATACATAGAAATCATGACACTTCACAATCTGGATTTCTAGCTTTTCTTTCTTCTTTTTTTTTTTTGTAAGCTTATTTTTTTTTAATTAATTATTTTTGGCTGCGCTAGGTCTTCATTGTGGCTCTCAAGTTGCCGTGCACAGGCCCTAGAGTGCGCGGGCTTAGTTGCAGCATGTGGGATCTTAGTTCCCTGACCGGGGATCGAACCCGAGCCCCCTGCATTGGGAGCATGGAGTCTTAAGCACTGGACCACTAGGGAAGTCCCTCTAGCTTTTCTTGAAAAGTTGTAGCATCTGGCAGTACTAGGCCTACATTCCCACCTCTTGACAGGCAGCTGGAGCTGAGTAGCAACATCCCCCTCTGACAGCTGAGGTGTGCTCCCCCCAGTGTTGCAGTCCCCACCACTTCCATCTCCAGCTGACCTTCTTCAGTCATTTACTTTGCTTGCCTGTCCTCTGAAGGCATTTAAGTTTGCCTCTTTCGCTTTAATCGCATCCTGACAGAAGGGCTCGTTGATTTCCATTAGATTGGGAGAGATGGAGGAAGTCGGTACAAATCCCTAACTGATGGCTGGAGAAGCAACACACCTCTTATGCACTGATACTTAGAAGGACCCTTTAGCCCTCCAGACTCCAGTGATTCCGCACTTAGAATTATGGAAGAATTATGATAGATCGGAGAAGCGTAATGGAGAAAATTAAAGGCAAGGAACTCAAGCAAGAGAGAACAAATGAAAGCGTTCAACATGTAGCTTGCCAGACAGGCTGAATGAGGGGTGTGAACGCCTCCTGACACAAACATCTAAGAAAAGAGGGTCGTGTTAGCAAGGAAGAGCCTCTGCTTGCACTAAGCTGAGTAATCAGAACCTTTGTGCCATCCACTTCCCCCAGGATCGCACAAGCGGAGTCTGAGCCTTGGTGATAAAGAAATAAGCCGTTCTTCTCCTTCTCCGGCCCTGGAGCAGCCTTTCAGAGACCGCTCCAACACACTGAGCGAGAAGCCCGCCCTGCCCGTCATCCGCGACAAGTACAAAGACCTGACAGGAGAGGTGGAGGTGAGCGGGCTCCTCGTCCGCAGGGGGCTGAGCCCCTGAGGGCCCTGAGAAAAAGCGCTTGCGGCTTTCACTTGGGGAATCAGGGGCAGAGCGTCACAAAGCACCAGACGTAAAATACGTAATTACAGTGAGAGAATGGTGACGTTAGCCCCAGGTGAAAGTACCTCCCAGATGTGGCATCACTGAAAGTAGTCAGTGACCCTAAAACTGGAACTATTCCTGGGACCTCACAGGCAGGCAGGTGTTTCACGGGGTTCTTTTTGAGCACGTAGACTTTATCATCTTAGTGAATGGTAAAGCCTCAAAATAGAGGAGAAAGGGCAGATGTCCTGGGTCCTCTCACTGCTCCTGTTCACAGCGCCGTAGTCCCATGCTGCCTTCCTCCTCCAGCCAACACTCTTAGCGCTCCTCGTCCCTCCCTGGCACACACGCGCACACGCACACTCAGGAAGCCATGGCGCCGGAAGCCGTGGTTTGATACTGGCCCTTGTACTAGACACCTATATGGTGAGTGCCTTTAAAGAAGCTTCCGCTGTGGAACAAATGAGGCAACATTTACAAAGGCAATCAACGAAGAAACATTTCCCTCAGATTTACAAGTCGTGTGCTTGGAAGTTACATTTATCAGGAATTAAAAATTGTCACTAGTGGGTTCAAAAAGATAAGTTGTGCTTGGACTAGAGTGATTTTCATGCACAGGAAAGTCTTCAGTACTCTGAATTGACAGAAGTAACAAATAGGATTCCAGGCTTGCTGGTTTGACCCAGTTCTTTTTATAAAATTCACAGGAGAATGAGAGATATGCATATGAATGGCAGCGGTGCCTAGGGAGTGCCCTAGAGGTGAGTCTGTCACTTTCGTGATGTTCACATGTACGGAAATGCCCCTTGTGTACATATCTTGCCTTCTGGGTTCATTTGGATAGACTCGCAGAGCTCTGCCTCGATGGCCTTGCGCAAAGAGAAGCTGTGTGGAAAGTCACACATCTTAAGCAAGGCTTCTTTCCCATCTATGATAGTAGACACAGCTCACTCAACTACCGTGCCCTCTTCTGTCACTGTGTTTAAGACATAACAAAATGATATCATTATCTCTGCCCAAGTTAAAATAATATTTAAGCTAAAGAACCTCTGTTTTTCCTCTTCCAAAAAAAATGAAGGATTGGTTCTTCAGTGTCAAAATTAAATTCTCAGATTTGTTTCAGCATAGTCCTCTATATACATCAATCAGTCATGTGTTTCCACACCTCCTGGCTCTCTGTTGGGTTTTCTACTGATAGTAAATTGATTTGTAATGACTTTTCCTGATTACATAAGGTGATGTGATTTCATTTCTTTGTAGGTCATTAAGAAGGCCAATGATACCTTAAATGGAATCAGTAGTAGTTCTGTGTGCACAGAAGTAATTCAGTCAGCTCAAGGCATGGAATACTTATTAGGTATGTGCTTTTATATTTTGCTTATCCAAAATCATGACACTTTGCAGTCTTTTCAGTTGTCCCTATGTTACATAGCTTAATCTAGATCTCTCAAGCCACATATGACTTCACTAAGTAGCATCTGCATTTGTAGAGAAGACACTTAAGTCCCAGACAGGAACAACCATTTGACTTCGGGTCTCTTTGGCCAGGTTTCCCAGTCCTTGTTACACACAGTGTAAAATTACTGGTTTATCAAAGAGTCTGAACTAGATGAGCCATTAAAATTAAATTATTGGTTTAAAAAAGAAAATTAAATCACTGGGTCTCCAATCAATTCTTACCATGCTGTGTTGAATTCTTCCTTTCTACCTCTCACCGACATCACAGATTCCTTAACTTCCTGGCCACCTTCAGCTATCAGACATGCCAGTCCAACATGAAATCTCAATCCCTGTCCATTTCAGTGGTCCTCTCCTCCCCAGGCTCAGGCTTGTCCCGTGGCCAGAGCCACATGCACTGGACCCTAGTCTTTTTCAGATCTTTACTCAAATGTCACCTTCTAAGTGAGGTCTTCCTGGCCTGTCTTACTCAAAGCCATGTCGTGCCTCCCCACCCTGGCACTTCCCGTCTCTTTCCCCGCTTGATTTTCTCCCTAGCCCTGTCACCTTTAATATCTTAAATGCTTTACTTACTGTTCTTATTATCTGTCTCCCTCCACTAGAACGAACCTCCAAGAAGGAAAGGATTTGGGTCCGTTTTGCTCACTGCTGGGTCTTCAGCACCTAGACTAGGGCCGGGCACATAATGGTCACTCGCAAATACTTGCTGCATGAGTGGCTACGAAGGGATGTGAGCTCTCCTTCCTCCTGCCACCTTGCTCTGGTTCCGCTGTCCTGCCCAGACAGGCACAGTTCTGCTGCATAAACAGATGTTCACCGGGTAATGGGGTGCCTGTCCTTCCTTCTACCGGCTTTCTAGTGTGGAAGACCATCTGAGAAGCCCCCTCACTTGGCTTAGAGTGGGCTGTGATTCCTGCCCTTCCCCTGGGGGAGGAAGGACAAGCTGTGCTGCTGTACAGAGGCTGAGCATGTACCACTGAAGACCCCCTGGGATTCTTCCAGTCCTCTCTTATAGCGGCTGGTGGAGGGGTTGGGGGTACGTCTGGCAGCTGTCCTTAGAATGTGGAGACCTTGGCACCCTCATCCTTGCTGAAAGAATTCAGCCATAATTCAGCGACCACAGGAGAAGAACCATTCTGTGTCCTGTTAAGTGTATAAAAGATACATGAAGCCACAGACTTTGTAGATCTTTGGGCATTCAGAGGAGTGACATACTTCTTAATTACAGGCAGACCTTGGAGATATCATGGGTTTGGTTCCAGACCACCGCAATAAAGCATGTATCTCAAAAAAGCATATATCTCAATAAAGCGAGTCACATGAATTTTTTGATTTCCCAGTGCATAGAAAAATTATATTTACACTATTACTGTAGTCTGTTAAGTGTGCAGTAGCATCATGTCTAAAAAAACAATGTACATACCTTAATTTAAAAATACTTTATTGCTAAAAACTGCTAACCATCATCTGAGTCTTCCGTGAGTCATAATCTTTCTGCTGGTGGGGAGGCTCTTGCCTCCACGTTGATGGCTGCTCACTGATCAGGGTGGTCGCTGAAGGCTGGGGGGAGGGGGCGTAAGATGACGGTGAGGTTTGCTGCACCGATAGACTCTTCCTTTCATGAACCGTTTCCATATACTATAAAATGCTGTTTGAAAGCATTTTGCCCAGCAGAGAACTTCTTTTCGTGTTGGAGTCAGTCTTCTCAGAACCTGCTGCTGCTTTATCAACTAAGTTTATGTAAAATCCTAGATTCTTTGTTGTCATTTTAACAGTCTTCACCAGGAGTAGATTCGACCACAAGAAACCACTTTTCTTTGCTCATCCATAAGAAGCAATACCTCATTGTTAAGTTTTATCATGAGACTGTAGCAATTCAGTCACATCTTCAGGCTCCCCTTCTAATTCTAATTCCCTTGCTCTTCCCACCACGTCTGCAGTTACTTCCTCCACTGAAGTCTTGAACCCCTCAAAGTCACCCCTGACGATTGGAATCAACTTCTTCCAAATTCCTGTTAATGTTGATATTGTGACCTCTTCCCGTGAATCACACATGTTCTTAATGGCATCTAGAATGGTGAATCCTTTCCAGAAGGTTTTCAATTGGCTTTGCCCAGCTCCATCAGAGGAGTTACCATCTGTGGCAGCTACAGCCTCACAAAATGTATTTCCTAAAGACTGAGACTTGAAAGTTGAAATTATTCCTTGATCCATGGGCTGCAGAATGGATGTTTTGTGTTTAGCAGGCATGAAGACATTAATCTTGTTGTGTATCTTTATCAGAGTTCTTGGGTGACCAGGTGCAATGTCACTGAGCACCCATATTTTGAAAGGAATCCTTTTTTCCGAGCATTAGGCCTCAACAGTGGGCTTAAAATATTCAGTAAACCGTGTTGTAAACAGATGTGTGTCATCCAGGCTTTATTGTACCATTTATAGAGAGAGCACAGGCACAGTAGATGTAGCATAATTCGTAATGGCCCTAGGATTTCTGGAATAGTAAATGAGCATTGGCTTCAACTAAAAGTCACCAGCTGCATTAGCTCCTACCAAGAAAGTCAGCCTGTCCTTGGAGGCTTTGAAGCCAGGCATCGACGTCTCTTCACTAGCTACGAAAGTCCTAGATGGCATCTTCCAATTGAAAGTGGTTTCACCTACACTGAAAGTCTGTCGTTGAATGTAGCCACCTTTGTTAATGATCTGAGCTAGAGCTTCCGGGTGACTTGCCGCAGCTTCTCCATCAGCACTTGCTCTTCACCTTGCACTTTAGGTTATGCAGATGGCTTCTTTCCTTAACCTTCATGAACCAGCCTCTGATGGCTTCACACTCTTTTCTTCTGCAGCTTCCTCACCTCTCTCAGCCTCCACAGAATTGAAGAGAGTTACGGCCGTGCTCTGGATTAGGCTTTGGCTTAAGGGAATGTTGTGGCTGCTTTGATCTTCTCTCCAGACCACTAAAACTTTCTCCATATCAGCAATAAGGCTGTTTTGCTTTCTTATCATTCTTATTTTCACTAGAGTAGCCCTTTTGATTTCTTTCAAGAACTTTTCCTTTGCATTCGAAAGTTGGCTAACTGTCTGGCACAAGAGGCCTAGTTTTTGGCCCATCTTGGCTTTTGACATGCCTTCCTCACTAAGCTTAATCATTTATATTTTCTGATTTGAAGTGAGAGACGTGAGACTCTTCAGTGAACACTTAGAGGCCATTGTAGGGTTATTAATTGGCCTCATTTCAATATTGTTGTGTCTCAGGGAAGAGGGAGGCCTGTGGAGGAGATGGACAGGAACAGCAGGTCAGTGAGGCAGTCAGAACACATGCTTCGTGGTTTGTGGTGCCCTAAAACAACTACAATAGTAACATCAAAGATCACAGATCACCATAGCAAATGTGATAACAATGGAAACGTTAGAAATATTGTGAGATTACCAAAATGTGACAGAGACGCACAGTGAGCAAATGCTGCCAGGAAAGTGGTGCTTATAGACTTGCTTGACGCACAGTTGCCACAAACCTTCAGTTTGTAAAAAACATACCTAGAAAGCACAGCAAAGTGAAGTGCAGTAAAGCAAGGTGCGCCTGTGTAGTGATATTGACATTCCGATTCTTTTAAACTGTTAATATTCCTATTTTCAGTGAGTTTAATGGTATTTCCCAAATTCAAACAAATGGACTCATAAAGAAGCCAGAAAAAAAATAGCTAATACTTGGTTAATGCCTACTGTTCTCAGCCTTTTACGGTATTAACCCATTTAATCCCTTAATTCAACCATCCTTTGAGGAGGTACTACTATTATCCCAATTTTACAGATGAGGAAACTGAAGCACAGAGAGGTTATGCAACCTGCCTGAGGTTACACAGCTAGTTAAGTGGCAGAGTTGGGACTTGAATCCAAGCAGTGTAGCTCTAGAGTCTGTGCTCTTACCAATGAGTTTATACTGCGGCATTAAGAGTTGGTTGGTCCCAAGGAATAGTAAGTTCATGTCTGTCCAGATACAGTCCCAGTTTCCACCTAGAATATCAGCCAGCAATAAGGCTGTTGTGTCTTGCTCAACTCTTTCTGTACGCTTCCAGCACCTAACTCTGTCCTCTCTCACCCTGTCAGGTGTTGTTGAGGTGTACAGGGTAACCAAACGTGTGGAGCTGGGGATAAAAGCCACTGCAGTGTGCAGTGAGAAACTCCAGCAGTTGCTGAAGGACATCGATAAAGTATGGAATAACCTAATTGGCTTCATGTCACTCGCCACACTCACGGTAAGCCCACTAGACAATTTAGCAGTTGCTTTCCTTCTAGAAACCTAAGCTGTGAAGCCGAGCGTATGTTCCTGTGATGGCACTTACTGGAGGATGGAGGTGCCTACTGTATCAAGTTATGTTGAAGGAAGGAGACAACAGTTGTTCCATTAGTTGAATAGTACCAGGTTGGCTTCTGGATAGCTCCCAGGACCGTTGTACCTAAATAAAATGAGAGTGTAGGAAAATGTTCTCTATCTACATCCTTCTTAAGTCACATATGTAGATGCATGTTTTGCAAAGCATTCGTTTGAGTTTCTCCCTTTGCATTTCTAGTTATTTCTGTCCTCATTTGTGTCCTTTTAAAAAACTGTACTATGAAAACACTAATTCAGAAATATACATGAACCCCAATGTTCATAGCAGCACTGTTTACAATAGTGAAGACATGGAAGCAACCTAAATGTCCATCAACAGAGGAATGGATAAAGAAGATGGAATACTACTCAGCAATAAAAGCGAATGAAATTTTGCCCTTTGCAACAACATGGATGGACTTCAAGGGCATTATGCTCAGGGAAATAAGTCAGACAGAGAAAGACAAATGCTGTATGATATCATTTATATGTGGAATCCAAAAAATAATACAACAAACTAGTGAATATAACAGAAAAGAAGCAGACTTGGGACTTCCCTGGTGGTGCAGTGGTTAAGACTCCACACTCCCAATGCAGGAGGCCTGGGATTTGATCCCTGGTCAGCGAACTAGATCCCACACGCATGCTGCAACTAAGGAGCCCGCCTGCCGCAACTAAGACCCGGCACAACCAAATAAATATTTTTAAAAAAAGAAGAAGAAGCAGACTCACAGATACAGAGAACAAACTAAACTAGTGGTTACCAGTGGGGAGAGGGAAGTGGGGAGGGGCGAAGTAGGGGTAGGGGAGTAAAAGGTACAGATTACTATGTATAAAATAAATAAGCTACAAGGATATACTGTACAACATGGGTAATATAACCAATATTTTATAATAACTATAAATGGAGTGTAACCTTTGGAAATTGTGAATCACTGTTACATACCTGAAACTAATATTCTACATCAACTATACCTCAAAAACATTTTTTTTTTAGATCTAAGTGAAACAAACAAAAGACTGTATGATACGTCTTGTTGCTGTCCTGTGGTTCATTTAGCCGGTTTACTTTCTTAGGGTCTTGGATTGTTTTCATTGTTTTCCTGTTATGAATAGTTTTACTCTGAATACCATTAAACAAATGACTGTTTCCCCTTTGAGGATATAGTTTCTCCAAGTGGACTTAAGAGGTCAGAGTGCATGGCTGCACATGTACACGCATGCCTGCATATAGCTGTTGTTGCATGTGTTATATGGATTTACAGGGAGCTTAGGGGCTAGTTGACAGTGCTATCAGCAATACATAAGTATACATTTCTTTACATTGTATTCTAGCTTTGTCAGTTTCTTACGTTAACAAGTGTTTAAACAATTTCATAAAAGTGTTTTTTAATTTCTTTCATTTCCTGAGGGGCTAGCCAGTGTCTCAAATGATAATTTACTATTTTTATTTCCTTTGTGTATAAACCGATCATCTATCTCTTTTGACCATTTGACCATATATTCAATGAAATATTGTGTTGACCATACATATTTCATACTTGTAATAGACTTATTCGCACACGTGTGTGTGCTCATAAGATTACATCAGTTATTTTTTTCCTCTTCTATTTCTTCCCCTTTTTATTTTTTTAAAATTTTTTATTATTTATTTATTTATTTTTGGCCATTTTGGATCTTCGTTGCTGTGCGTGGGCTTTCTGTAGTTGCGGCGAGCGGGGGCTACTCTTTGTTGCGGTGCATGGGCTTCTCATTGCGGTGGCTTCCCTTGTTGCTGAGCACCGGCTCTATGTGCGCAGGCTTCAGTAGTTGTGGCTGGCGGGCTCTAGAGTGCAGGCTCAGTAGTTGTGGCGCACGGGCTTAGTTGCTTCGCTGCATGTGGGATCTTCCTGGACCCGGGATCGAACCCATGTCCCCTGCATTGGCAGGCGGATTCTTAACCACTGCGCCACCAAGGAAGTCCTCATCCCCTTTTTAAAATATTACATGGGGCAAAACTATTTTATTTTTATATATTCACACTTATTCAGTTTGTCTGTGATAATATCCTTTATTTCACAATTTATCTTCCTTCCACAGCTGGAATAAATATGCTGTTCCATTTTCTTTCTTCTTTTCCTTACATTTTGCCATGTGCCCCATCTGAAAGAGCAGCCAGTTCTCACTGCGCTGCACTGATGGTCAGGAGGACTCCCAGCTCTCCCAGCAACCTGTCTTCAACGGCAAGCACATCCTCTCTCCATTGTTATGTTGCTTCTGGCTTGTACTATTAAGTTCTTAAAGCATTTGAATCATTTCCCAAATCTCTTATTTTGTTTTCTTTGGCCATTTTTCAATTTATAACCTAATTATTTTTTTAAAATACTGTGTGGCCAATACAATAAGAAATGAAGTTATAAATATTTGAAAAGAAGAGATAAAATTATGTTCATTGGGTGATAAGAAATACTTACAGAAAACTGAATTCAAGAGGTTAAATTTAACAAGTTTGGCAAAAATTCATAGCGTTCTTTTTTTTTTTTAAAGACTTTTTTTGATGCGGATCATTTTTAAAGTCTTTATTGAGTTTGTTACAATATTGCTTCTGTTTTATGTTTTGGTTTTTTTTGGCCATGAGGCATATGGGATCTTAGTTCCCCAACCAGGGATCAAACCTGCGCCCTCTGCATTGGTAGCACGGAGTCTTAACCACTGGACTGCCAGCGAAGCCCCCTACTGGTTCATTTTTTTATCCACTATCAATTCGTTCTGCACACCACTCTCAGATGTCTCTTTCTAAAATGCTAATCTGATTGTGTCATTTATATCCCATTTAAAATCCTGCAGTGACTCTCTGTGGTCTTCAGGGTCAAGTTTAAACTCCTTAGCTCAGTAAGTAAGGTCTTTTCCATCACTTGGGCTGCCCTGGCCTCTCTTTCTCTGTTAGACTGCTTTCCCCTCTGGACTTTGCGTTATTTGTCCCAGAATTCATTCCAAGAGGCCTTCAGTCTGCATTAGATGCCCTTCCTGTGTGTGTCCATAGCACATTCTGTCAGGGCACTTACACGCTTCTTGATAATTGTGTTTGCTTGTTTCTTACCCACTAGCGTCTCAGCTCCTTAAAAGCAGGACTGTGTCCTTTATTTATTTTTTTAATTGAAGTATAGTTGATTTACAATATTATGTTAGTTTCAGGTGTACAGCATAATGATCTGGGTTTTTTTGTTTCTTTGCAGATTATATTCCACTATAGGTTATTACAAGATACTGAATATAGTTCCCTGTGCTATACAGTAAATCCTTGTTGCTTATCTATTTTATGTGTAGCAGTTTGTATCTGTTAGTCTCATAGCCCTAATTTGTCCCTCCGCCTTCCGCCTTCCTTTTGGTGGCCATAAGTTAGTTTTCTATGTCTGTGAGTCTATTTTTTATATACATTCATTTGTATTTTTTAGATTCCACATGTAAGTGATATCCTATAGTGTATGTCCTTTTTTCCTTTGTGTTCTAACACAGTGTTTGGTGGGACTTTGTACCTTTTGTTTTATACTTTTTTGAACTTTCCAGTTTTTTTCAAGCAAGATAAGCATTTTTGTACCTCATTATTTTAATAACTGGTTTAAATATTTTTAATAAATGGGTAAGGAAAATAAAACAAAGGGAAAATGAAACTAGGGAAATAAGTTAAAGCCAGGTATGAAGTGTACAGAAATATGTGCTTTTTTTTTTTTTTTTTTGGCCTTGAGGCATGCAGGATCTTAGCTCCCGATCAGGGATTGAACCCACCCTTGGCAGTGAAAGCCTAGGGTCCTAACCACTGGACCATCAGGGAATTCCCCAAAAATGTGTGCTTTAAAAGTGCTGGCATTTGCTAGTGGTGAGCTGTACAGTTGACCCTTTCTAGGCACTGATGTAAAGAAGACGTGATCAGTTCCATGATTCACTGTGTTCACAACATAAAAATAAACCCTCTACTCAGGAAGCATAATTATTCCAGTACTCAGAAAGAAACTTCTTTTGTGGGTTCTCATAAAGAGGAAACTAACATAATCTACATTATCTTCAAAAATATCCTTTCAGTAAAGAAAGCAGCAGGTTTCATTGAGTAGTTTCTTGGGAAATCTCTCCGTAGAGATTGAATGGCACAGCTCCAAGTACAGATTAGTGGAAATCCTTCCAGGCGGCAAAAAAATAGATGAAATGGTAAATGAGAAAAAACGTGTGGCAGCGCATACTGACAGTGACCGCAAGTCTTTGCTCTGTAAAGAAAACATATAAATTACTGAGAACTATACCAGCTTCCAGTAAAATCGGAACACAAACGTGAAGTGATTCATAGAGGAGGCACAGCTAAGCAGGAAACGTTAATTCAAATTAAGACAAGATCTCAGTTTTTACCTCCTAGTAAACCCAGTATGGGGTTTGGTTTATTTATTTGAATGCTGATCGTGTTGATGCGGTAAAATTGGACTACTTCTTAGGGAATTCATTAGGAATTCATTGAGTAGGAAATTTTTTTTTTTTTTTTTTTTTTGCGGTACGCGGGCCTCTCACTGTTGTGGCCTCTCCCGTTGCGGAGCACAGGCTCCGGACGCGCAGGCTCAGCGGCCATGGCTCACGGGCCCAGCCGCTCCGCAGCACGTGGGACCCTCCCGGACCGGGGCACGAACCCGCGTCCCCTGCATCGGCAGGCGGACTCCCAACCACTGCGCCACCCGGAAAGCCCTGATTAGGAAATTGGTACCACCCTATGGGAAAGGTGTCTGGCAACATGCTTTCCCCTCCACCTGTGAACTCGTTGAGAACAAGGACCAAGACCACATTTTGTTCATTTTCTGTCTGGCCAGGCACTGTGTAAATACCCGGTAAGTGCTAAATGAATGAAAGGACTTGAAAACATTCAGAGCAGTTGACTTGGTAATTCCACTTCTCGGAAAACTGCCTAAGGCAAGAGTTCTACATACAAACTCACAAAAAGAAGCAAGTTAAATGCAGAAGTTGTTCTCTGTAAAAGTGAAAAATTGAAAATAACCTAAAAGTCCAAATCTGGAGAATTAGTTGTGTGACTCTTCATACTAGGATGTTAGGCTGCCATTTTTTAAAGAAGCATAAAGTTTGAAATAACACAGAACTATTACTACAGGGCTAGAAGGAAATACACCAGAATAGTGGTAGGGTTGTGTTTGGGTGATAAAACCCTGGTGTTTTAAAAAAATACTTCTAAACTCCAGCTACGCATGAAGTTGGTTGGCTGGTAATGTCCGTGGCTGCCTGTGAGGCTGTGGGATGGAGAGGGACGTGTTACCAGGTGTGTCCCCACCAGGCGTGTCCCCTTTGCATCGTTAGCATCGCAGTTCATCAGAGCCTCTCGGTCTCACAAAGGTCTCACCTTTAGGAGAAAATCTAGAGATTCTCTCACCTTTAGGAATCTAGAGATTAGTGTGGGTCTGGGTCTCTCCTAATTCACCCACCTTCTGCTCCTAACCCTGTGCCGATATGACCACATTAAGCCTAAATATCGGCATCATCATTCGCCAGCTTTTACTGGTGATTACTGCGTGCTAGACCCTATTCATACTCTTTACATAGATATAATTAATACAACAGCCTTGAGGGTAGATACTGTTATTCTCCCCCTTTCTTACAGATGAAGAAACTCAGGCACAGAGATATTGGTGAGACCTGGACTCATTCTGAAAGTCCTAAGTCTACTTTTTCAACCACTGTATTCTGCTGCCTCCTTGAAATGGGCAAGTTGGTTGGGTAAAAGCAGAAAGGCAGAAGCCTTTTGGGGAAGAGTGGGTTATTATTTAGCATCAAGGTTAATGAGATGAAACACCAGGAGTCTATCTTGGCAGCAACTTGCTATAAACAGTCAAGTTCTTTTCTGTACACTTTTTCCCCTGTTCATATCCCAGGATTATAGAGTAGCTTAAAAGAGTCCCCCTTGCCACTTAGATTTTAAGTTTCTTTGTTCTGGTGACAGGCAGTTTCTTCTTGTAATTAACATTTTGAAAACTAGACTTCTAGACAAACCCGTCTCTTCTGGTGCTATTAGAAAAAGATGGCTGTGGGAATTCCCTGGTGGTCCAGTGGTTAGGACTCGACACTTTCACTGCCGAGGGCCCAGGTTCAATCCCTGATCGGGGAACTAAGGTGTCACAAGCCGCCCAGCAGGGCCAGAAAAAAAAAGAAAAAGAAAAAGATGGCTGTGGTTGCAAAGCATCTTTCTTTGCCGTGAACTCTTTAAAGAAAAGGTATCACAAAAGACCAAGTGTGTTAACCAGGTTCATTATGTATTAGTCCTTTTCAGTTTGGAGCAAAGGATATTTGGGGAGAATCTTGGCCTGGATTACTGCTTTAAGGGAGCTGCTGTCAGTGGGTGAGATGGAAGTCAGTTTCATCCTGGTACATCTTGCTCATGAGAAAGGCTTGCCTTCTTGACTCTGCCCCTCCAGACCTTTCTTT
This sequence comes from Grampus griseus, assembly GCF_964374135.1. NCBI lineage: Eukaryota > Metazoa > Chordata > Mammalia > Artiodactyla > Delphinidae > Grampus > Grampus griseus. Next base: position 26,078,961 of record NC_139014.1, read on the forward strand.
TCTTTTTTCTTTTTCTGTAAAATGTATATACAGTAAAATGCAAAAATCTTAGTTATACCACTCAGTGTTTTTTACATATGCATACCTCATATAACCCATACCCCTATCAAGATACAGAATAGCCCATCATCCCAGAAGCTTTCCTTGTGCTCCTCTGTTGTCATCATCCCACTCAGAGATAAGTCATGTTCTGGTTTTTTACACTAAGGATTAGTTTTGTTCAGACCTTTTTAAAGAAGCCATAGAATTTGGTTTTGTGATTTCAAAGGAAGCCTGTTGGGTTTGGTCACACATCTAACTTAGGAGTGTTGCCCTCTCACTTACGGTGGTTCTAAATCCCTCCACGTGGCAAAATAGGAGGTAAGTGGGAAGAGTGGACAGGCATTCTTGCCCTCTCCTTCAAAATCCCATTAGGAACATCCATTTCTAGCATCCATGTCTAGATGCTAGAGTGATTTTTACCTGACAGTTTTTAGGCACCAGGGAAGGGTAGGTATCTGCCGCTAGACAACACAGGAATGCATTGCACGTTGTACGTGACCGCCACCGAGTATTTGTTTCTCCAGTTACCCATGCTATTCCAGTTATAGTTGCTTTCTTCACCAGGTTAGCTGTGACAGAAAAATAATCATTCTTTACTCAGGTATTTTTCCTGATTATACCATGGCATTTCCTCTTGATAACTAGTATGTCCTCGGTGTATAAAACTTACTTGAACTGGGCTTCCCTGGTGGCGCAGTGGTTGGGAGTCTGCCTGCCGATGCAGGGGACTTGGGTTCGTGCCCCGGTCCAGGAAGATCCCACATGCCGCGGAGCAGCTGGACCCGTGAGCCATGGCAGCTGAGCCTGCGCGTCCAGAGCCTGTGCTCCGCAACGGGAGAGGCCACAACAGTGAGAGTCCCGCGTACTGCAAAAAAAAAAAAAAAAGACTTGTTTCTTCCCACAAAGACTCCATGAAACTATTCCCGTCAAAAGGAGGCTGCATTAATTTTCTCCAGTGAAAAGGTTCCAGGATGCAGCTTGGGATAAGGAAAGCAGAGTACACGGTCTTAACCTCCAAATTGTGGCTCCTTAATATTTCTTTAGGCTGGAAGTGATACTAGCAAAGTTACATTTCCCTTTCCCTTTCATGCTCCCTTTATCCATGGACTAAAACTCCCTCTTGTGGCAAAAGCCTGTTTCCTCTGGGCACAGGTTGAAGGAACTTTTTTCTCAAGAGATAAAAAGCCCCTATTTTAGTGAGATGAGTGAATTGTTATCTTAAAGTTTTGTCTCATGCTTGTGGATTGAATTGAAGTTCAGTAGCTTGGTAACCAAGACTTAGTCCTGGAAAACAATACTAATGCGTTTTTGCCACATAAAATCTACAAGAAGAGACAGGACTGTTATTCTCCTGACCTGTGGTCAACTGCAAATCACCCTGGCTCTGTGATTCCACTACTACCCTCAGTATAATAAAATTCTTCTGTACTTCCTTTTGATGTAAAATAAGCAGTGAATTTCAGAGTACTTACTTCCCATTGCTGTGGCATGTCAGGAGAACAGTTTTTTTGTTTTGTTTTGTTTGTTTATTTATTTATTTATTTTTGGCTGCGTTGGGTCTTCATTGCTGCACGCAGGCTTTCTCTAGTTGCAGCGAGCGGGGGCTACTCTTTGTTGCGGTGTGCGGGCTTCTCATTGCAGTGGCTTCTCTTGTTGCAGCTCACGGGCTCTAGAGCGCAGGCTCAGTAGTTGTGGTGCATGGGCTTAGTTGCTCCGCGGCACTTGGGATCTTCCCGGACCAGGGCTCAAACCCGTGTCCCCTCCATTGGCAGGCGGACTCTTAACCACTGCACCACCTGGGAAGACCCAGAACAGTTTGTTTGTTTTAGTAATGACAGCATTTTTGTCATCTTGCCAGTCTGCACAGTGTTTTAGAGACAGAATCTTAATCATGTCTCTGCACGGCTATCTTCAGTTGGCAGAAGGTGGATTTGGTAGACAGATTAACACCTCCCCACCCCCCTAAAATGTCCACGTCCTCATCCCTAGAACCTGTGAATGTTTTACCTTATGTGGTAGAAGGGACTTTGCAGATGTGATTAAGTTAAGGGTCTTTGGATGGGAAACTTATCCTGGATTATCTGGGTGGGCCCAGAGGCATGACAAGGATCCTTGTAAGAGGATGGCAGGAGAATAAGAATGAGAAAAAGCAATGTGACAGTCGAAGCAGAGAGAGAGATTGGCAGATCCTACACTATTGCTTTTGAAGATGGAACCGTGATCCACAGAGTGTGCAGGCAGTCTCTAGAAACTAGAAAAGGCGAAGAGGCAGATTCTCCCCTAGAGCTTGGATAAGGAGGAATACAGTGTTGCCAACCCACTTTAGACTTCTGACCCCCAGAAGTGGAAGAGAATAAATTTATGTTGTTTTAAGTCACTAAATTTATGCTAATTTGTTATAGTAGCAGTAGGAAAAATTACCAGAAAAAAAAAAACCATTGTAACCAAGAATGGTTGCATTGTAACCAAAATCAAAGGTGTGGAATTGCTTGTGGAACCTGTGTCTAGATCACTCTTTGTATCAGTCAAATTAAGTTCTGCAGCGGTAACAAGCAACACCTCCCAGCTCCAGTTCTTAGCAATGTGAAACAACAGAGCTTTATTCCTAGCTCCTGTTCCATCTCAAGTTGGAGGGACTCTATGCCATGTCCTCCTTACTCCGGGATCTGGGTTGATAGAGCCAACACCGAGTGGAACATAGTTGGTCACTATGGGAGTATCAAGGGAACATGACAAATAGCACATTGGTCTTGCTTCCTTCCAGAAGTGACCATATTACTTATACTCACAGTCTGTTAACATCATGGCAAGTTACACGACTGTGCCTAATTTAGAGGACAGGGAAGGCCCATCCTACATTTGTCCGGAAGAAGGAGAATAAGTCTACTGGTAACACTAAAATACTAGCAAACTCTTCTTCCTTAATAATGATTTTCTTGGATACCATTTTAGTAGTTTATTACTGGCTAAAGATTCAGGATTATATATCCCAGTCTGACTCTGGGACTTGTCAGTGTATGCAGGTCATGTCTAATGTAGCTGGGTTTTTAATCTTTACTAAATGCATGACATACTTGCCAGTTAAAGTAGGTGATACGCAATTTAAGGTGCCTGTGGAGGGCATACCTCCTTGTAGAATTAGGGCATTTGATGGTGTCACACTGTGGACTACAGTAATCTCCCTGCTAATAGATGTGTATTTATAAAGGTTAATTTTATCATTGGAAAGATTAATTTGACTACAGGGTAATTTATGCAGAGCCTTATGATTTTCACTGGAGATGACCTTTTCATTGACTTCTTTTATTCCTTTGGTAAACAGGTATTAAAAGGGCTTTTATTAACTTGGATTTGATTTCAAGATTCAGAGTTTCCCCGGGTTCTAATTATTTCACAATTAGTCCTCATTCAGTAACATGATAAATGTCTATAGTGTAGATTATAGACATACTACTATGTTTTTAACCTCTTCAAAAAGCTTGTTAGATTTTGTCTAAGTGAATAATTGTGATGATCATTTAGAGCATTTTATCCTTTCCAGAGCCCTTTTTATGTATCTGTGAGGGTCCTAACACCAACTGAAGGAGGGAGGGAGGTAGGGCAAGTGAAATGGTTACTGTTTTACAAAGGACAGAATTGGACAGCAGACAGATGATAATTCCACCTGCTTCTAGGTTTGACCAAATTGGCCATGATTACACTAAAAAACAAACAAATTATCCTCTGGATTGGCTAAGGCCATGTAGGTTCACACAGTTGAAACTTCCACCTCCCTTTTTCTTCTTTGAGAACTGTGTATCCTTCCTTCCTTAAGGGTAATCCAAATGGATTCAGCTCAGGTTAGTTTAAGAGAGGTTTATGGAACCTAGCACATGGTTTACTATTTCAAATTAGAAATGGATGGGGAGGGACTTCCCTGGTGGTCCAGTGGCTGAGACTCCACGCTCCCAATGTAGGGGGCCCAGGTTCGATCCCTGGTGAGGGAACTATATCGCATATGCATGCTGCAACTAAGAGTTCGCATGCCGCAACAACGATCCTGAGCGCCGCAACTAAGACCCAACGCAGCCAAATAAGTAAATAAATATTTTTAAAAGATACTTATTTCATATTAAAAAGAAATGGTTGGAGAAATATCATATATAATCTACACATTTTTCTAGGGAGAAGGCTTTTTTTTCTGGGGAAGAAGAATACAGTTTTGCAAATACAAAGACAGTGTAGTAACTTCTCAGTGGCTCAGCCTAAAGTAACTGTAGAACATGTAGCTGTTATTTTATTGTCCAATTTGCCATCATCCTGGTCACCTCAGTATTCATGAGGAAAAACCAGCCAACATGCCAGGCTCCCAGATCCTTGACTCTCTGGACTACAAGCCCCTTGTCTCTGTTTCACTTAAGCCACCCACTTGCATGATCACACTGGACGGTGTTATCACATCACACTGCAGAGCCTGGGCAATCTTAAACTCAGACATCTTTCTGAGCCCAACTTGGTAACTCTAGAACTTTCTCACACTTGACTTGCTCTGCTCTTGTTTTTGGTTCTCAAGACAGGACAATGGACCCTTTTACTTTGTTCCTATCGACTCCCTTCCATCTTCACTTCCTTTCCCACCTGCTTTGTCCTTAGTGTTTGAGGTTATTGATGTCTGTCATAGGACAACCAGCTGTCCCGGTTTGCTCAGAACCGAGGGGTGTCCTCAGAGCTAAAGTGGCAACAGTCTGACACAAACCAGGAAGTTGGTCACCCTAGTCCATTGTATCCATATGTGGAAATACTATACGACGGTGCTGCATGCATCTCTTCCCAACCCCATGTTCAGTGACATCACACTGGTAGCTAGAAATCGACCATAGGGGGAGCATTTATACCATGGAAATCAGCAAATGCTTCAAATCAGGGCTTGACTTGTTTTGTTGATTGTCTAGACTTAAGGTGATAGAGAAAATGTTAATAATGTAGATTAAACTTAAAAGTATGCTGTGTCTGTAGCTGTTATGTTGTGAGTAGAACCAAAAGTTGAGGAAAGATTGTCCAGTATTCAGGAACTATTATCTGATTCAGCGAAGAAGTCACTCATATATTTGACAGACAAGTGAAGTTCTGAAGTAGGTCTGAGTCTAGCCCTAGTCCTTCACATGAAAACATCAGCCTTCGCCTCAGAACTAACAGTCTTTCAGGAAAGCAAGCAAAGGTGGTTGATCTAAGAGTTGGGCAAAAATCCAAGAAAGCATTTTGTGAGAACAAGATACTACGTGGACTCTACAGTAGAGATGATGGTATATTTTATTATTTGTAGATGGTGTGCTACACATTCGTTGTATCAGTAAAATTTATAATCAGCTTACACACGAGTGTGGGTTTATGTGTGTGTGTGTATTTATATGCGTGCACACATGCGTCTTCCTCTTTGGAAAGTCAGTTCTTAATAGTCGGGGAGGGGAGCAGTTTTGCCCCAAATTAGCCAGGGATCCTACATGCAGAGGACAGGTCTTACAGGTCTTTTAAGCTCGTCTTACAATTATCCAGCTTAAAATGTCAATGGTGCCAAGTTTGAGAGACTCTGCTCTAGAGCATATATAAGAAAAATAAATTAGTTCATGTATACCTAACTTTTACACATTAAGAATCCAAAATCTTTTTTTCTTAATTGTTTTAATTGAAGTATAATTGATTTACAATGTTGTGTTAATTTCTGCTGTACAGCAAAATGATTCAGTTATACATAACATACATTCCTTTTTTAACATTCTTTTCCATTATGGTTTATCACAGGATATTGAATATAGTTCCCTGTGCTATACAGTAGGACCTTGTTGTTTATCCATTCTGTATGTAGTAGTTTGTATCTGCTAACCCCAACTCCCAGTCCATCCCTCCCCCAACCCCTGCCCCCTGTGCAGCCACCAGTCTGTTCTCTATGTCTGTGATTCTGTTTTTGTTTCATAGATAGGTTCATTTGTGTCATATTTTAGATTCCACATAGAAGTGATATCATATGGTATTTGTCTTTCTCTTTCTGGCTTAATTCACTTAGTATGATAATCTCTAGTTCCATCCATGTTGCTGCAAAGGGCATTATTTCGTTCTTTTTTATAGCTGAGTACTATTCCATTGTATATATGTGCCACATCTTTACCCATTCATCTGTTGATGGACATTTAGGTTGTTTCCATGTCTTGGCTATTGTAAATAGTGCTGCTGTGAACATAGGGGTGCGTGTATATCTTTTTGAATTATAGTTTTGTCTGAATATATGCCCAGGAATGCGATTGCTGGATCCTATGGTAATTCTATTTTTAGTTTTCTGAGGAACCTCCATACTGTTTTCCATAGTGACTGCACCAACTTATATTCCCACCAACAGTGCAGGAGGGTTCCCTTTTCTCCACACCCTCTCCAGCATTTGTTACTTGTAGACTTTTTAATGATGGCCATTCTGACCGGTGTGAGGTGGTACCTCATTGTAGTTTTCATTTGCATTTCTCTAATAATTAGTGATGTTGAGCATCTTTTCATGTGCCTATTGGCCATCTGTATTTCTTCTTTGAAGAAATGTCTGTTTAGGTCCTCTGCCCATTTTTCGATTGGGTTGTTTTTTTGCTGTTGAGTTATATGAGCTGTTCGTATATTTTGGAAATTAAGCCCATGTCGGTTGCATCATTTGCAAATGTTTTCTACCGTTCTGGTTTTTTGCTTTGTTTTTCTGCTTTTCTTTGGTCGTTTTTGTCTTGTTTTATTATTCAAGTGTTTTTCGTAGTTGAGGAATAACATACATACAATGAAATGCACAGATCTTAAATGCATAGTTGGACCAGTTTTGACAAATGCACACAACCATGTAGCACACACCCCATCGGTATATGGAGTGTTTTCATCACCCCCTAAAGTTCCCTTTTGCCCCTTCCCAGTCAATCCCCTGATCTGACTCCAAAAGCAGCCAGTGATCCATTTTCTGTAGATTTCCATCACCGTAGATTTGCCTGTTCTAGAACTTAATATAAATGAAATTATGTAGTGTACATATTCTTGTGTCAGCTTCTTCTACATAGCATGCTGTAAAAACTCATCTGTGTTGTGTGTATCAGTTTGATCCCTTTTGTCACTGAGTAATATTCCAATGTATTAATATACTATGTTTTTTGAATCCATCTTCTTGTTTAAAGATGCATGCTCTTTCCAGTTTTGGCTAATATGAATAGAGCTATGAACACTTCTCGTATAAGACTTTTGTTAACATGTTTTCATTTCTCTTAGATAAAAATATCTAGAAATTGCAAGCTCATATAATAGATGTGCATTTTAACTTTTAAGAAATTAACAGCTTTCGATCATTGGGCTTTTCATCATTGGGTGACACGCTCCCTATTTCATAGATTTTTTGGTAAGGAATAAATTAAATAATGTATGTAGAGAGCCTAGTGTACTGCTTAGCACAGGTAAAGACTTGACCTGTTAGCTGTTAATATATTTATTCTCCCTAGCCGATAACATCCAGATCTCTCGTTCTTGAGTGCTAGGCCTGTATACCCATCTGCCTGCTCATATAGCATCAGAACTCAGCTGTCCCACAGGCAGCTTCGACACGGCTTGTACCAAATTGAACTCTTCTTCCCAGTCTCCATCCCCAAACTGGTTCTCCTCTCACGTGCCCCGTTAGGGTGAATCCTTTCAGTTGCCCAGTCCCCTCCCCTCCTCGCACATCTAACAGATCCGCCAGGCCTGTTGATTCTTCGGCCTTAATAGCTCTTCGTGTGTCCATTTCTCTCCATTCCGCACTGTTGCTCCCTCAGTTCTGACCTTCAGGACCCGTCTCCCGGTTCGCTACTGCAGCCTTGTAACAGAGGCCCAGACCCCCAGTTCAGTGCCTGCCTGCATTGCAACCAGAGGGTTCTGTCCAGAGTACAAACCTGATCCTGTCACAATCTAGTTACAACCCTTAGGGCTTCCCAGGATAGAGTCTCAACCCCTCATATTCCTTTCAAGGCCTTCGTGCTCCAGTTTCATCTCCTCCCTCCTTCTGTAAGCTTGGCTCGCACTCCCTAGACTTCTTCTCATACCTGATCTTTTGCTTAGAGGCCTTTGCCCAGGCTGCTTATTCTACATAGAGTAGATACCCTTCCCTCCCCTACCTCATCCTACCCTACCCCTTTCACCTAGCAAACACCCATCAGGACTCAGCCACCGTGTTTGGAAGTTCTCAGAAGCATTCTCTGCCACCACGCTCCTTTCCCCTTGAGTCGGGTAAGTGCCCCACTCCTTCCCCCTTGTGCTCCGGCGCTCGGTCCTTACGCCTAGTGTGGGTCTCGTGGCACAGTGTGGCCTGACACCCACCTCGCCCTGACCCTAAACAGCTCTCAGAGGACAGGGACCATTTTGTGCTCATCCTAACACCCCTAGCAACTAGAACACAGCAGGGCAGGTACTCGGTAAACGTCTGGGAAATGGAATAATTGTACTGGTGGTGGTAGAGAGTGGACTGAATTTGCTGCTGGACCTGTTGGGATGTTTGATCAGGGAGTGAAACCAGCAGCGTGTGGAATTCCTGGCTTCTTACCCGTTTGTCTTGTCCTCACAGCCTGATGAAAATTCACTGGATTTTTCCTCTTGTATGCTACGGCCCGGGATTAAAAACGCTCAGGAGCTTGCTTGTGGGGTGTGCCTTTTAAACGTGGACTCCAGGAGCCGGGTAAGTCACCTGCCTTCCCCCCTCCCCTGCACGGGCTGCTTCCCTGACCGACCCGGGAGGCAATCCCATCTGGCCCTTCTCCACAAGGTCTGTGACCAGAGGAGGGGAGTTTATCAAGCCCTGAAATCTGACCACAGAAGCAGACATGTTCTTTCAAAGGGGCAGCGGGGGGGAGCTGTCGAGGGGTGGAGGCAGCTCCTGCCTTTCTAAGGAGTGGGCTTGTTGGCACGTGCCTGCCCACCCTCTGCACAGTGGGGTGGCAAGGAGAAAAGGTTACACCTGTAAGGACTCGTTTGGAGGCCAGAGGCCCTGTTCTGGGAATTTTGTTGACCTTATGGTTTCAACGTTATTTCAGAAAGAAGAGAAGCCTGCAGAAGAACATCCTAAAAAAGTATGAACCAGTTACGCGTTATCTTAGCGTCTCCATCTTAATTTTGAGTGTGGAAGGCAAATTCGATGATTCCACTGCCATCCTGAGCTGTTCCAATCATGGATCCTTTGCTGAGTCCTTTTCGTTCCCATAGTGTTTGATTCGGTCAACTAACATGTCCGTGCGGGTCCACTTCCGTCTGCTGTGCATGCTTGTGGCTCATAGCTGGCTTCTGGTGTTGCGGTTATTTTCCTCTGGGATGAACAGGGTAACAGGAAGAGCAGCTTCTGGAAGATGAAGTGGTAGTGACACACAGAATGAGATCAGAGAGCTTCAGGACTTGGCCGTTAGCAGACAAAAACAAATTGTTTGGGGTTTAGAGCTTTATTTATTTGTTTACTTGTTGAGCTTTACAAAACACCCCGGAAGTGATTGAGGTTAGGCCTGGCTGACTGTAACTTACCGGTAAGCCTTATTCATCTGGAAATCATTCTGCTGTGTTTAACATCTTTATTTTTTTACAAATCCTATACCTATTTGGACTTTTTAATGATGTCAGTTTGGTTATCAGCTCCGAATGGCATTAGACCCTAAGAGTCTTTAATCTTTCATTTGCTTTCATGATAGGACTGTAATCAGCCTCAGAAACTAAGGGATGGCATGTTATAGTCAAATGCCAGCCTCAGGGAAGGGCTGCTTTCTTCACAGAGAGATCAAAATGATCCCCAGCCCGTGGCTGTTTTTGTCCAGTGTCAGGACCCCTGCCGACCCCCACAGCCTCTGTCTGCCTTTTCTGGGAACAATTTGGCCTCCTTTTGCTGAAACTGGGTTTAACAGTAAAGATATTTTTATACCTTTAATTAGCGGCGAAAAACTTTCTCGCTTGAATTCCTGTGGCCACCTGCTCAGCTTTTGTGTGTGCGCCAGTTTGGCCTCAGCCTCTGTGAGCTGGAGAGGGGTCCGTGCCGGCTGCTGGTCAGTGCCCAGGTGTGGAGGGAGCCTGACTGGCCCCCCCATGTGTGTTTCTTCCCGGCAGGCGTTCAACTCGGAAACGGACAGCTTCAAGCTGGCGTATGGAGGACACCAGTATCATGCCAGCTGTGCCAATTTCTGGATCAACTGTGTCGAACCAAAGCCTCCCGGCCTCATCCTGCCTGATTTGCTCTGAAATTCCTGAAAGCTCCTGTGGGAAGTACTGCCTGAGTTTATTTTCCATCACACCCCTTGGGGTGACAGGGACCAATAAACAGAATGCGAATGCTGCAGAGCTCCCCCCACCGCCATCAATCTACGTGAAGAAATCCTCAGGAGGTGGCGGGGGAGGAAGTGCTGCAGAAGTTCCCAGTCTTTCCCCCCAACGACCTTTACCCCCAGGTTCCCACAGCCAGTCTTTGGTATTCGAGGTAAAACTGCTCTACCCAAACTGCACTGGAAGTTTGCTGACTTATCTCTAGTTCTCTTAAGATGTTTTAAAACATGGACCACAATTTTCTTTATCTAAGGAATATTTGCTGCTGCAGTATTGAAACTGTGAAGAATTGACATTTGAAGAAAAATAAATTATTGCTATAGGACTGAGTTGGAAGGATGTTTTGATCCAGTGTTTGTGTGTATCTAGAACACTTACTGTTCTGTGAAGTAGAATGCATTTATCCGCATTTAGTTTAATATCTGAAATGAATAAAAAGGGGGAAATTGTGATTAAACTGGTATTCTTTTTATAGAAAAAATTCTGTTTCTCTCCATTGGACAATGACAGGTGGGTGAGGGCAGACTTACCAGCTTTACTGTCGCAACCGACCCAGTTCTCTACTCTTTTCGTTCATTTCTAAGACTGTCAACTTATAAGAAAACTTTCTCAAAACATGCCTGGGAACTTTGCAGTGAGAAGAATGTTCATTTTGACAGAGGCCTGAACCTCAGTGTATCGGGGTGAATATCGTTGCCCTTAGGCGCCTTCAGTGAAAGCCTTGTTTTACCTCACACACAGACTGTGAACGTGATACTTTTTTCAGATGAGATTTGGAAAGCCAGCTGAATGAAATCTCTTTGCAGAGGCCTCTAGCCAAATTTCCAGAAATGACTGCACAGGGACCAATACCGCAGTATCTCTGTGAGAGACGGGGAAATTAATTCAGGGTTAGAAGGTGGAGCTCCTGGCCTAGCAAGGAGAAAAGTAAGGTGTGTATTTGTGGTAGAGGCACATGACTTAGAAGCAAAGGCAGGAAACTGTTCAAAAACAGCACTGAATTTTAGAAGGAAAAGGCTTATGCTCTCTGGTATAGGGAATTTTCTTTGCCACTTAAAATGAATGCATAAAATCAGGGGGAAAAAAGCCAAGTGGTTAAAGACTGTTATTCCTGGGAAGAACCCGCCAAACTAGGACACGTTTCTCTCAATTGTTAATTACGTGCTTTACGAAGAGATTTTGAATCTTGGGTGTTTCACTTTGTATGGCTTAAGCTCTCTGACCTAGACTTAGTTTTTATTTGTAAACTGGAAGAGTTGGTTTTGTCTGTGTAATTGCTGCTTTACATAATTAATTAGATCATTTTCCCTCCTGAGGACAAAACTTGAGGAAATTGTTTTGTTCCACCTTACTACCTCTTACTTCCATCCGCTCCAAGAAAGGTAGACATTTTCATTCCCGAGCTCCTGAAGAGGCTTCTGCTTCACCTGGCTGCGCGCCCGAGTGCACAGAGAACTGTTGATGAGGTAAATCTGTTTTTCTCATTTGCTCCAGATGATACCATGTCCAGCTACTAATGCCTGGGACAGCTGTCTCTGAATCGTTACCTTTGCCCTCCACAGAGCCAGTGGGTGTTAGTGACAACACAAGTGGGCTGGTTTCTAGCAGGTTTTGCCTGAGGCCTCTGGGTTCCACTTCAGCCTGTGCAGCACCTAGGGTTTCAACACGGCACCAGATTTCAAGCAGCCTTCTAAGTGGTCTCATACATTCCATGATAGACCATGATAAGAAAATCTACCTTCGCGACAAGAAGTGTCTCGCAGTTGGACAGAATTGACATTGCAGAGACATTTTTTGGAAATGCTGTGTGGACTACTGTTCCGTCACAGTGGTCCATATTGATGACATTTCAAAAAGTATGCTCACCTGTTAACTAGATTGGCTTCCATTTCTAGATATATTCCAGAATGCCTCAGATAAAAGTCCTAAGTATAATTACTGCTGACCTTACCAAGTATGATAGGTTTAGTCACTCCATGGGAGGTGCCAGGGGAAAATACAGCAGACATCAATAAAAAGCCTTTGCTATAAAGAGTATTCACTACTTTCAGTATCTGTTTAGTACTGGAAATGTTTTATTAGATCCACCAGTAAAGATTTGGGGAGTGTGGAATACCGTTGCATTGATTTTCTTTATGCAGGTTTATTAAAATGAGTCAACACTGCATGCAGCTTCACCTCAGCGCTTGCTAGCCAAGAGCCCAGTGTCCTTGGAAACAGTAACCAAGGTTACTTACTTCCATATAGTGCATTGTGCAAGCTGCTTCACCCCCTTCTTGAGTGGCAGTTGGTAAGCAGTTTTGGTGTTGTATTTTGCCTTTAAATTTTTTATGGCTTAGTGTGTCATTTTTGTCTGGACATGCTTGAGGTAGAAGCAGCACAGGGTATATTAGGATATTATCCATGCTTTATTTTTCCTGTGGCTACTAGTTAGTTCATATAGGTTGCATATTTTAAATTATTTGAGTATCTTTTGTGTGCATATGCATAATTCTTCGCTGATTTACAGATGCCTTCGACTTGCCTTTTATTTAATGACTAGCGTGTTCTTAAGATTTGAAATTATAGGGCCTTTATGTTATAGAAATCTGAAATGTTTGCTCTGCAATGGGGATCACTACAAAATATCCCGTCACACCTTGGAGGTCACGTACCTTCCTTCGTGACCTTTAGCTAATAAACTCCAACATTTAGATTGGAAAGGTGTTAGGCTTCCCAAGTGCTAAGTTACATCCCAGTAGCGGCATTTGCCAGGATTTCTGCAGGAACTTTTTCTTAATTACCAAGAACATTCTCTTGCTGTGTACAATTTGAGTTTCGCACATTTATCCAGAGACTACCAGACTTTAGTAAGTTTGCCTCCATACTGTAGAAGCCGTAGCCTCCACAGCCAGTTTGTTTTTTCTGATTGATTTTTGATCATGTGCTGCTGAGGCATTTATGGGGTGCTCTGATTTCCCATAGAAACTATTAATTTCATTTTAATTTTCCCTTCTAGGCAGTAATGGTGCATGCTTATAAAAGTGGACAAAGTGTATAAAATAAGAAAAGGTGGAATTTAGAGGGAAACCATTGCCACAAACCAGGTAAAATCTGGAGGATATAATGTATAGAAATATGTGGCTACTGGCATTATATGTAGGGCTTCTTGCCAAAAAGACTGAAAATCTAGGAAATTTTTCTACAGATAAGCAAGGAAATGAAGTAAAACAAAGCCGTTGCTGGGACAAGCAGCTCCCCTATAAAAGCAAGGAGCAACCTGCTAACACCCAGTGGTTTCCCAGGAGCGTGCAATAGAGAAGAGCTAATAGAAACTTCTACCAAGTCCCATCCAGTTTCTGGGGGCTTCCCTGGTGGCGCAGTGGTTAAGAATCCGCCTGCCAATGCAGGGGACACGTGTTCAAGCCTTGGTCCGGGAAGATCCCACATGCCGGAGAGCAACTAAGCCCATGTGCCACAACTACTGAGCCTGCACTCCAGAGCCCATGTGCACAATGACTGACTGAAGCCCACATGCCTAGAGCCCGTGCTCCGCAACAAGAGAAGCCACCGCAATGAGAAGCCTGTGCACCGCAACGAAGAGCAGCCCCCACTGGCCACAACTAGAGAAAGCCTGCGCGCAGCAACGAAGACTCAGTGCAGCCAAAAATAAATACGTTTTTAAAGTTTATAAAAAAACAAAAAAAGTTTCTTTCTTTGATGGAGGACTCACTGCTTTGGTGCCCTCCAGTTCCCAAGAGACAACTGAAAACTGTACCTTTTATTAGAGTGTACACTGTGCTGTTTTCTACTGTTCCAACACTGTGAATGAGGTTAATACCTGCCCATCTGCAAGGATGGGCAGTGCTGACATGATTCAAGTGGGATGTCTGATTTAAGGAGCATTCATAATTATCACAGGAGCCGTATTTTAATAGCTGTTGGAGAGCATCTTTCTTCCCTCATCCACACACATACACACACACACACCCTGAAATTCTTATCAGTAAAAATTCCAATATGTTAAGCAGATATATTTATTAAAAATAATGCTAATATAGTCCTGGGGCACACTGATTCCAACAGAGTGTTTGCAGATTCCATTATAATTAACAGCTAAATAATAAAGGCTTGTTTTTTAACTTACAGAGTCACTAAATAATAGGAGGAAAGGAAAGAGGGCTGATCCAGTAGAGACTGACACTGGTATCAATGTTCCCTAAGCATTTGTTTGGTCGGCAGCCTTGGGCAAAGCGTGTATCTAAAGGGTTAATCGGGGCCCAAAGTGATTTTTTGCACTGAGCTCCTCCCATGATGCCAAAAGGCATGGGATTGAGAATAGAGCAGAACCAGTTTATTAAACTGTTCAAATTGTTAAAAAGGATTAAAAGCCAGTTAAAGATTTTCATAAACACTATTCCAAAATGTTAGTTTTAAAAATGTCAGTAGCCATGTAAGCATTCCCCTTACGTTCCTCCCTCCCTCCTTTCTCTCTTAAGATAGACATGAACACCCAGTGTAAAAAACACTTCAGGGAGAACCAAAAGTCAACCATTTGGAAAGAAAGGTGAAGAGGGGAGCAGACGCGTGCAGCAGATGCTGGTACTGCTCAAGGGGCTGCTGATGCAGGCTTTGGTGACTTATATCCCCCAGTAAGGCATCAGGTGTCGGGACTCCTTCTCGTAAATGTCTGGAACTATGCCATAAGGTGTCTGTACCATTTTAACTGTCGACTTCCCAAAGAGCTGGCGCTCGTAGTCTATCAGCTGCCTCCAGAAGCCCACGTTGGGCCTGATGACGGGCCTCCGGGCTTTCACCCAGGTGTACGCCTCCAGCAGGCACACGTTGTGGTATTTCATCAGGTATGCGATGCAGAGCGTGGCCGAGCGGCTGACCCCTGCAGCACAGTGCACCAAGGTGGCCCCGTGTTTCCTGCTCACGCTGTGGATCTTGTCAGCCACGGTGTCAAAGTAGAGTCCAATGGGGGCATGAGGCATGTCAGCCAGAGGCACTTTAACATATTCAAACTGGGGCCAGTTGAAATTGGGGATCTCGATGGTAGCATTAACAATGCAGGTGATGCCACGAGCCTGGAGGAGGTGCCGGTTGGAGGCTATACTGCCTCTGCCCAGGAAGAGCGAGGAAGTGATTTGAGCAATGCCTCCTATGTCTCCCTCAGAAATCATCCGAGGGGCCATGAGAGTCCGTGGTAGCGTGCTGTGACCTCTGGAGCTCATGAAGACGCCAGCAGTCACACTTGCATCATTGGAAGTAAGACCAGAGTGTTTTGTTTTCCTCCACCAAGGAACTGGAAATTACAGTCACTTTCCTGCAAAATACAGGTATATATCAGTACTTTAAATGCTACTGATTCATCACAGCCTTCTGCAGTGTTTGTGGAATGGGAAGGTAAAAGGATTAGAAATGCTTATTTTCTATAATAGTGTGTGCTTTCCAGGACGTAGACAAATCATTTTCATCGATTAACAGTTAGGAAAAGTAGTCTAAGATGCCAATATGCAAAACCAATGTAAAAGTCAGCACTCTGGTGATTTTTTTTTTTTTTAAAGGCACTAAATAGAAAGTCATCCTATTTTAGGAAAAGTTAAAGACAGAAAGAAGCCCAACTACTCCCTGAACAACAACCTTGCAGGGTCTTGCTCTTATTGAAGGGAGTGGTGTTCCCTGGTAATCAGGAAGAAATCAGAACTTGTGATCCTTTCTGTGGCCATGTTCTTTCATATACTTCTCTTGCCTACCTCCACATCCATGATGGCCATATTCTCCTAAACCTAAATCTAGACATAGAGATCGTACATA
Source organism: Grampus griseus (assembly GCF_964374135.1). Lineage (NCBI taxonomy): Eukaryota > Metazoa > Chordata > Mammalia > Artiodactyla > Delphinidae > Grampus > Grampus griseus. The sequence continues at coordinate 26,095,113 of NC_139014.1, forward strand.
GATTATACTTACAAAGTATAAAAACGATATCGCTTTAGGTAATACATCCAATGCATGGCCTTTGCAGACTAAAGAGATACTGAATTGGATCAGTTACAGAAAAGCCAGGACATATGGTCACCTTAGCCCTTTATAATTTAAAAAACAGCTAACTATCATATTTGTGACATTTGAATACCTGTGCTATGTCATTTCCGTGGAAACAATCCTAGGCAATTTGAAGGCCATGGTCTCAAAAATTCATTCGTCTAAGTTAATGAGCATTTTAGCTGACCTGACCCCGGGTGTGGCTAAATTACTTCACCTTCCTCAGCCAATTCTAAGCTCCAAGATGTATCCCACTGGCTTAAGATGTATTGGAATTAAAATTTAACATTTGAACATCTATATTCTTTCATTAGTACAGTAGTTATTATAAAAGACATTCAATATTATATAATCTCTATGTAGTCTTTCATACCACTTTATAGTCTGTGCCCTCTGAGAAGTGTGCTTATCCCCACCCAGGGTACCGTAGGGATGCCCACGGTGATTTCAGTTAGACAGGAACATCCCCGGTTCCACAGACTGGTGATGCTGGGACTACTCACTTGAGGAGTCTGATTACTCTGGCGTCCTGCGTCTGCAAAGTCCTAAGTGAGTGAGTGCTGATGAGAGTGGATACAACTCAGATCTGCAGAAAGACAAAGAGGCAAGAATATGGTCAATCAGGAAGTTCAAAAGAATTCCTCCTGGGTTTTGTTTGTTTGTTTACGGTACGCGGGCCTCTCACTGCTGCGGCGCACAAGCTCCTGACGCGCAGGCTCAGCGGCCATGGCTCACGGGCCCAGCCAATCCACGGCACGCGGGATCCTCCCGGACCGGGGCACAAACCCGCAACCCGTGCATCGGCAGGCGGACTCTCAACCACTGCGCCACCAGGGAAACCCTCCTCCTGGGTTTTTACTACGAAATTGGGTTTGACTGGAATAAATCTAGGAAGTGGAAAGCATGTTAAATATATCTCCATGTGCCTTTAAAGAATGTGCCAGTAAGAAATATCAACCCAAGTCTCAGATTTCTGTCAATGACACACAACCCACGGTGTGAAAAATATTAAGTGCTGTTTTGGCCACAACCGAGATGAATTTGAGAGGAGATTCAGAGACTACAACATGCTGAAATGTAAGGCTCTGCTCACGGGGCCAGCAAGAGATGCAGAGCAAGCTGGACTCTCTTCCCTGTGCCCACAGTCCACCTGGCAGTGTGGGACTGTTTGCAGCGTGCTAGATGCTACAGTGGGTGCAGCAGCCAGCCAGCTTTGTGAAGAGCCGTGCTGCAGAGGTGGCTGCAGCTCTGAACGTCAACTACAGGAGGTGCTGGTGGTGGACAGCAATTTGAAATTGCTTTCATTTTGTATTCTCTTCCAGGTTGGCCCTCTTATTTACTCATTTATGTAACGATATGAACACCAATGAGTATCATTAAAAATGTGTTCCTTCCCCAGTGGCATGCAAATCAATGAAGTTAGAACACACCCTCACAAAACATAACTCAAAATGGCTTAAAGACTTAAATATAAGACATGACACCATAAAACTCCTAGAAGAGAACACAGGCAAAAACATTCTCTGACATAAATTGTACCGCTGTTCTCTTAGGTCAGGCTCCCAAGGCAACAGAAATCAAACAAAACCATAAACAAAACAAAACGACAACCTACAGACTGGGAGGAAATATTTGCCAATGATGCCACTGACAAGGGCCTAATTTCCAGTATATACAAACGGCTTATACGACTCAACAACAAAAACACAACACAATTGAAAAATGGGCAGAAGACCTAAACAGACTGCTCCAAAGAAACACGGACAGCCCATAAGCACGTGAAAAGATGCACAACATCGCTAATCATTACAGAAATGCAAATCAAAACTACAATGAGGTACCACCTCACACCAGTCAGAATGGCCATCATCAAAAAGTCTACAAACAATAAATGCTGGAGAGGGTGTGGAGAAAAGGGAACCCTCTTGCACTGTTGGTGGGAATGTAAACTGGTGCAGCCACTGTGGAGAACAGTGTGGAGGTTCCTCAAAAAACTGGAAATAGAGTTGCCATATGATCCTGCAATCCCACTCCTGGGCATATACCCAGACAAAACTGTAATTTGAAAAGATACATGCACCCCTATGTTCATAGCAGCACTATTTACAATAGCCAAGACATGGAAACAGTCTAAATGCCTATCGACAGATGAATGCATAAAGATGCGATACATATATACAGTGGAATACTACTCAGCCATAAAAAAAGAATGAAGTAATGCTATTTGCAGCAACGTGGATGGACCTAGAGATTCTCATTCTAAGCGAAGTCAGAAAGAGAAAGACAAATACCATATGATATCACTTATATGTGGAATGTAAAATACGACACAAATGAGCATATCTACAAAACAGACTTACAGACTTACAGACATAGAGAACAGACTTGTGGTTGCCAAAGAGGGGTGGAGGGGAAGGATTGGGAGTTGGGGATTAGCAGATGCAAAGTATTATATACAGGATGGATAAACAATGAGGTCCTACTGTGTAGCACAGGGAGCTATATTCAATATCCTGTGATAAACCATAATGGAAAAGAATATATATAACTGAAAAAAGAAGTGTTCCTCCCCCGTATGTCCCTCTGCCTTTCCCTCGTAACCACTGCACTTAAATTTTCATTTTTTTACAGCTCTGTTGAGACACAGCTGACATACAATTTGATGTACAACTTGATGAGGTTTGACATATGTGTACACTCAAGACACCATGACCTCAAAATGATAAACATATCCGTCACCCCCAGAATTTCCTCATGCTCCTTTATAATTCATCCCTCCCTCACCCTCTAGCCCCATTCCCAAGCAACCACTGATCTGCTGTCACTACAGTTTACATTTTCTAGACTTTTATACAATGGAATCATACAATGTAGGGTTTTTCCGTTTGGTCTGGCTTTTCACTCAGCATAATTATTTTCACATTCATCCATGAAGCTGTGTCTATCAACAGGTCATTCCTTTTTTTTGCTGACTAGTATTCCATTGTGCAGATACAACATGGTTTATCTCTTCACCTATTGATGGAAATGGGTTGTTTCTAGTTTTAGACTAGTACAAGTAAAGTTGATGTAAACACTCATGTGTAAGTGTGCATATATGCCTTCCTTTCTCTTAGTTCAATACCTAGGAGTGGAAGGGCTGAGCCCTATGACGTGCATATTTAACATTTTTAAATAGTTTTTAAAAAATAGTTATAGCTTGCAACCTAAGAGGCAGGCTTCTAATTAAACACACATATAAGGGTCTACTGTAATCCTCTCCAGAGACCTCACAGGGCAGGCACTGTCTTTGTGCTGTCCCTCTGCTGTGTTCCAGAGCACCAGTGTTTCTCAGAGAGTAGCTTCTATGTGTGTCTGGTGCCCTGGCTTTTGTGGCTGCCACCCAGGGGACACCTCTTGATCACCTAGCTCTGGGGGCAAACACAGTTCTTGGCTGGCTACCAACCCTGGGGCACAGCACAGCCAGCCAACTGAAACACACCCTCAGTCTTTCTGTGAAAGAGGCCTATTTGCTTTTCCTGGAGCTTCAGCCTAAGGGGCCAGCTTCTGCTTTGGCACACTCTGGGGACAGAAGCCAGTGGACGCCATCTGTGTGTTCACCCTCTGCCTCCCTCCAAGTCTCTGGTATCTTCCAGAAAGGAACTTGTATGCTCATCTGGTATCCTGATTTTTGTCACTGCTGCCCAGGGGACACCTCCAGATCACCTGGCTCTGGCAGACAGTGGGACTTACTGCTAGTCATCCCACAAGACTGTGTATTTACATACTTTAAAAGCTGCCGACTGAGACCCTTCCCGATAGAATACTGACAGGTCTGGACCCACCTGCAACTCCTGGAAGCCACTAAAAATAAAGTCGTCTGGACAATCACAAAGGTTTGAGGGACAACCAAGATTAAGGCAGGGTTGAATGGTAAGATTCATCTGCTACACAAGGTCGCTCCTCCAAGACTGGGAGAGGTGGCTCTTTTATCTAATGCACAGAAACCAACAGGGAGAGTCTAAAATTAAGATGAAAAAGTAGAGGAATATGCTCCAAATGAAAGAACAAGATAAAACCTCAGAAAAAGTCGTTAATGAAATGGAGATAAGTGACTGACCTGTTAAAAAGAGTTCAAAATCATGGTCATAAAGATGCTCACTTAACTCGAGAAAAGAATGGATGAACACAGAACTTCAACAAAGAGACAGAAAATATAAGGAAGTATGAAAAAAGTCACAGAGCTGAAAAATACACTAGAGGGGTTCAACAGCAGAGTAGATGACAGCATAAAAAGGATCAGTGAACCTGAACACAGGGCAGTAAAACTCAAACCACTGGAGCAGTAAAAAGAAAAAAGAATGAAAAGAAGTGAAGATTGCTTAAGGGACTTATGGGATAACATCAAGCAAACCAACATTTACATTATAGGGGTCTGAAAGAGAAGAAAGAGAGAGAGAAAAGGGATAAAAACGTCCCTGACCTAAGGAAGGAAACAGACATCCAGATCCAGGAAGCCCAGAGAGTTCCAAATAAACCAAACCCCAAAGATACCCACACCAAGACACAGTATAATTAAATTGTTCAAAGTAAAAACACAAGAGAATTTTAAAAGCCAGAAGAATACAACTAGTTATGTACAAGAGAACCCCCATAAGACTATCAGCAAGTTTTTCAGCAGAAACTTTGCAGGTCAGAAGGGAGTGGCATGATATATTCAAGGTGTTGAAAGAAAAAACTTCCAGACAAAAATACCAGCAAAGTTGTCATTCAGAATTTAAAGAGTTTTCCAGACAAGCAAAAGTTAAACTGGCCTTACAAGAATGAACGCAACTTTTTAAAGCTGAAAATAAAGGCCACTAATTAGTAACAGGAAAACATATGGAAGCATAAGTCTCACTGATAGAGGTAACTATAGTACACTTTAGAAAAATATAACGTAAAGGTGGTATGGATTAATTACTCATACAGCTAGTATGGAGATTAAAAGATATAGTAGTAAAAATATAATAAGGGATATACAAGATAAAATGGTGTAAAATGTGACATAAAAAACAAAAATGTGGGGGATGGAGGAGTAAAAATGTTGTGCTTTAGAATGAGTTTAAACATAGACTGTTATAAGTTGTTATGTGTAAGCCTCATGGTAATCACAAAGCAAAAACCTATAGCAGATTCACAAAAGATCTAAGAAGAAAACAATCTAAGCATACCACAAAGAAAATCATCAAACCACAAAGTAGCAGAGCAAGAGAAGAAAGGGGCAGAGGAATTACAAAACATCCAGAAAACAACCAAATGGCAGTCAATAATTACTTTAAATGTAAATGGACTAAATTCTGCAATCAAAAGACAGAAAGGGGCTGAATGTATTAAAAAATAAAAAAGACATGCTGCCTACCTCAGATGTAAGGATACACACACTCACTTCAGATGTAAGGACACACACAGACTGAAAATGAAAGGATGGAAAAAGATATTCCATGCAAATGAAAACCAAAAGAAAGCTGGGGTAGCTATACTTAGACAAAATAGACTTTAAAATAAAGAGACAAGGGCATTACATGATGATAAATGGGGTCAATCCAACAAGAGGATATAACAGTTGTAAATATTTATGCATCCGACATAGAAGCATCTAAATATATAAAGCAATATTGGGACTTCCCTGGAGGTCCAGTGGTTAAGACTCTGTGCTCCCAGTGCAGGGGGCATGGGTTTGATCCCTGGTCAGGGAACTAGGTTCCCACATGCTAAGATCCTGCATGCTGCACCACACAACCAAAATTTTAAAAAAGTAAATTAATTAAAGCAATACTAACAGACCTCAAGGGAGAAACAGACAACAGTACAATAATATGGGACTTTAATACCCCATTTTCATCAATGCATAGACCATCCAGACAGAATATCAGTAAGGACACATCAGCTTTAAACTACACATTAGACCGGGTAGACTTAACGCATATATACAGAGCACTTCATCCAAAAGCAAGAGAATACACATTCTTCTCAAGTGCACATGGAACAATCTCTAGGACATATATTAGGCCACAAAACAAGCCTTAATAAACTTAAGAAGATTGAAATCACATCAAGCATCTTTTCGAACCACAACAGTCTGAAGCTAGAAATCAATACAAGAAGAAAACTGGAAAATTCACAAATAAGTGGAGATTAAACAACATGTTACTGAACAATCAATGGGTCAGAAAAGAAATCAAAAGAGAAATCAAAAAAATACGTGAGACAAATGAAATTGGAAATACAGCATACCAAAACTTATGGGATACAAGAAAAGCACTTCTAAGAGGGCAGTTCATAATGATAAATGCCTACACATCAAGAAACAAGGAAGATCTCAAATAAAGAACCTAACTTTAGGGACTTCCCTGGTAGCACAGTGGTTAAGAATCTGCCTGCCAGTGCAGGGGATACGGGTTCGACCCCTTGTCTGAGAAGATCCCACATGCCGTGGAGCAACTAAGCCTGTGTGCCACAACTACTGAGCCTGCACTCTACAGCCCTCGAGCCACAACTACTGAGCCCACACTCCACAACTACTGAAGCCCGTGCGCCTAGAGCCCGTGCTCTGCAACGAGAAACCACCACAATGAGAAACCCACACACAACGAAGAGTAGCCCCCGCTCACCGCAACTAGAGAAAGCCCACACACAGCAATGAAGACCCAACGCAGCCAAAAATAATTTTTTTTTAAAAAAAAAGAACCTAACTTTACACTTCAAGGAACTAGAAAAAGAACAAACAAAAACCCAAGTCAGTAAAAGGAAGGAAATAACAAAGATCAGAAGGAAAATAGAGACTAAAAAGACAACACTATAGAAAAGATCAATGAAACTAAGCGAAACTCTTTGAAAAGATAAAATTGGCAAACCTTTAGCTAGACTTAGACTCAAAAAAAAAAAAAAGGCAAGAGGACTCAAAATCAGAAGTGAAGGAAGAAATTTTTACAACTGATACTACAGAAATACGAAGGATCATAAGAGACTACTATTAACAATTACACACCAAGGGTGAATCATGCAGAAAAAGAAAATCTGAAAAGACCAATAACTAGGAAGAACACTGAATCCATAACCAAAAACCCCTCAACAAACAAAAGTACAGGACACAGTCAGCTTTTCTGGTGAATGCAACCAAACATTTAAATAATACATACTAGGGACTTCCCTGGTGGTCCAGTGGTTAAGACTCTGTGCTCCCAAGGCAGGGGGCCTGGGTTCAATCCCTGGTCTAGAACTAGATCCCATATTCCTCAGCTAAGAGCCCACACAACGAAGATCCCATGTGCTGCAACTAAGACCCAGCACAGCCAAATAAATTTTTTAAGAAAAGAAAAAGAATACATACCAATCCTCAGACTCTTCCAAAACACAGAAGAGGAGCAAACACTTCCAAACTCATCCTACAAGGCCAGCATTACATTACTACCAAAACCAGACAAGGGCACCACAAGAAAAAAAAATTACAGGCCAATATCTCTGATAAATATAATGGAAAAATCCTCAACAAAATAGCAGCAAACTAAATTCAACAATATACTAAAAGGATCATGCACCATGATCTGGTGGAATTTATCCCATGGATGCAAGGATGGTACAACATCTGCAAATTAATCAGTGTGGTACACCACACTAAGAAAAGGATAAAAATCACACGATCATCTCAATAGGTACAGAAAAAGCATCTGACAAAATACAACATCGCTTTATGATAAAAACTCTTAACAAAGCAGGTATAGAGAGAACATACCTCAACATAATAAAGGCCATGTATGACAAGTCCACAGCTAACATCATACTCAGTGATGAAAAGCTGAAAGCTTTTCCTCTAAGATCAGGAAAGAGACTGGGATGCCCCTTCCTGCCACTTTTATTCAACATGGTATTAGAAGTCCTAGCCAGAGCAATTAGGCAAGAAAAAGAAATAAAAAGCATTCAGATCAGAAAGGAAGAAGTAAAACTGTCACTATTTGCAGATGACATATTATATATAGAAAACCCTAAAGACTGGACACACACAAAAAAAGTTAGAACTAATCAATGAATTCAGTAAAGTAGTATACAAAGTCAATATACAGAAATCTGTTGCATTTCTATAGACTAATAGTGAACTATCAGAAAGAGAAATTAAGAAAACAATTCCATTTAAAACTGCATCAGGGGGCTTCCCTGGTGGCACAGTGGTTGAGAGTCCACCTGCTGATGCAGGGGACACGGGTTCGTGCCCCGGTCTCCGAAGATCCCACATGCCGCGGAGCAGCTAGGCCCATGAGCCATGGCCGTTAAGCCTGCACGTCCGGAGCCTGTGCTCCGCAACGGGAGTGGCCACAACAGTGAGAGGCCCAAGTACCACAAAAAAAAAAAAAAAAAAAAAAAAAAACTGCATCAGGAAAAATAAAATATTTAAGGAATAAATTTGACCAAGGAAGTGAAAGACCTGTATACTGAAAACTGTAAGACATTTATAAAAGAAACTGAAGAACACACAAATAAATAGAAAGATATATTTGGTGCTCATGAACTGGATTAATATTGTTACAGTGTCCATAATACCCAAAGCAATCTACAGATTCTGTGCAATCCCTATCAAATTTCTATCAAAATTATCAAATGCCTATCAAATGGCATTTTCACAGAAATAAACAATCATAAAATTTGCATGGAAACAAAAAGTCCCTGAATAGCCAAAGCAATCTTGAGAAAAAAGAACAAAGCTGGGGGGCATCACACATCCTGATTTCAAACTATATTACTAAGCTATAGTAATCAAAACAGTATGACATCAGCATAAAAAAAGACACATAGATCAATGAAACGGAATAGAGCCCAGAAATAAACCCATGTATGTATGGTCAATTAATTTACAACAAAGGAATCAAGAATATACAATGGGGAAAGGACAGCTTCTTCAATAAATGGTGTTGGGAAAACTGAACACCACAAAAGAATGAAACTGGACCACTATCTTATACCATACAAAAAAACTCAAAGTGTATTAAAGAGTTGAATGTTAAGACCTGAAACCATAAAACTCCTAGAATAAAACATAGGAGGTGATAAGCTCCTTCACACTGGTCTTGGTGGTGATTTTTTGGATTCAGCAACAAAAGTAAAAATAAAAATGTAGGACTAAATCAAACTAAAAAGCCTTTGCTTTTGTTTAGGAAACTAAACAAATGAAAAGACAACCTATGGAATGGGAGAAAATATTTGCAAATGATATGAACAATAGGGGTTAACATCCAAAATACATAAACAGTGTGTATAATTCAATAGCAAAAAAGAAGCCCCAAACAATCTGATTTAAAAATGGGCAGAGGATCTGAATAGACATTTTCCCAAAGAAGAAATGCAGATGGTCAACAGGTACATGAAAAGGTAGGCAACATCACTAATCATCAGGGAAATGCAAATCAAAACCACAGTGAGATATCACTTCACTCACACCTGTTATAATGGCTATTATTGAAAAGAAATAAAAAGTGTTAGCAAGGATGTGGAGAAAAAGGAACCCTTGTGCACTGTTTATGGGAATGTAAATTGGTGCAGCCACTACAGAAAACTGTATGGAGAGTCCTTGAAAAGTTAAAAATAGAATTACCATATGATCTAGCAATTCCATTTCTGGGTATTTATCCAACAAAAAATGAAAACACTAACTCGAGAAGATATATGCATCCCCATGTTCACTGCCAAGACACGGAAACAACCTAAGTGTCCATGGATGGATGAACGGATAAAGAAAATTTGGTATATATACACACCATGGAATATTAATCAGCCATAAAAAAGAAGGAAATCTTGCCACTTACAACAACACAGATCTTGAGGGCACTATGCTAAGTGAAGTAAGTCAGAGAAAGACAAATACTGTATAGCATCAGTTATACATGGAATCTTTAAAAAAAAAAGCTCATAGATATAAAGAACAGATTGTTGGCTGTCAGAGGTGGGGACTAAATGGGTGAACAAGGTTAAAAGATACAAACTTCCAGTTATAAAATAAGTCATGGGAATGTGATGTACAGCATGGTGACTATAGTTAATACTGTACTACATATTTGAAAGTTGCTAAGAGAGCAACTTAATCTTAAAAGTTCTCATCACAGGAAAAAAATTTTGTTAACTATGTATGGTGACAAACGTTAACTAGACTTACCATGATGATCATTTTGCAATATACACAAATACTGAATCATTATGTTGTGCACCTGAAACTGACACAATGTTCTATATCAATTATACCTCAATTTAAAAAATTAAAATAATTACAGCTTTATACTGCAGTGGTTCTCACTTGGCCTGCATCAGAATCACCTGGAGGGCTTGTTAAAACAGATTGCTAAGCCCCGCCCCCAGAGTTTCTGGTTTAGTAGTTCTGGAGATGGGCTCTAGAGCTGCCACTTATTTCCCACGTGATGCTGATGCTGCTGGTCAGAGGACACACTTTGAGAACCGCTGCAGAGGTGGATGCTGTGGTGTGCCACCCAGATTCCCCTTCAAGACTGAGGCACTCAGAATGCAGGTGCCGACGGATCACAAGTCTCTCCCCAGAAACCGCCCATGCCTGAAGGGAGCTGCCTCGCCCAAGCTTACCACCCCCCTCGTTTGGGGACCACACCTGCTGACCAATGATACAGAGGTACACAGACGTATATAGGTGAAACTGCATCATGAAGACGAACAAGGAAGTAGTCGCATAAGGAAATGCATGCGGATGTGAGGGTCAGATATGCATGGAAACAGGCAGAACTTTAAAAGAACAGCCTGTCCTGCAGCAGAGCACATTCTCATGCCACTTCCAAGTCTTTCCCTGGCAGAATCCTAAGAGTTTAAAAAGCAAAGTCACCGTGGTAATAAACACACAAAGTTAGGCTTTTGAACTGCTGGTGATAACTCCATCCTCAATGTGGAAGATGCTAATCAAATTTCCAACCAGGTTATCTAGTTACTGTCTAATTAAGAGGGACTCAGTCTCCTGGTCTCCCAAATAATTATACTTTTGGGAAAACCACTTGCCCTCCTGAGGCATGTGTCCCAGGCTCACTGGCCTTTTCAGCAGAAAGGTCTTCATCAAGGGCCATGGGTAAGTGATGGGTGGGCTGAAAGCCTAGCTTACTCAGTTAACTCCCATTCGTCAGGCAGTGATAGGGTACTTGGTGCTGCAGGGAAAAGAACGCAGATTGTGAGTCCTCAGGGCAGAATCCAAGTGAGACAGACATGATGCTCCCTCCCTGCTGCTGCTAGTCAGTCTCGTGCCAAAAACCTGTTTAAAATGCCAAAGCTGAGTCCAAGGTTTAGAAAAACAACTTCTGCCAGAGAGCACTCAGAGGGCACAGATGCTCCTCTGACCAACACTCCCGACCCCTTTTACAGATCGAAAAATACAAGGTTCAGAAAGGGGGAGATGATTTCAACTTGGAGAAGACAAGTCACAGGGCCAAGAGAAGATCCAAGGTGTCTGGATCCCTTGCTCAAGCCCACACACAGCTTCTCTGTGCCTGTGCGGGGGTGGCTGCGGCCTCACTACCTGCCCTACAGGACTCCCACCCCACCAGCACCTTCAGTGCACGAGGGGCCTTAGATCTGCCTAAGCAGGACATGTTCAAATGCTACACACAGAGAAGAATGACCCCAAATGGGCTGCCCCAGTTTCTCCTATTGCCCAGAAGAGGGAAATACTGCCACAGACAGGTACACCTTTCAGGACCCAGAACGCTCTCCTGATAGCAGGGGGACCTCAGCAAGGAGCAGTCCCAGAGCAGGCACAACAGGAAGCCCTAGTTTGCTTCATTTCTAAGATTAGCAGATTCTGATCATAATGAAAAAAAGAAAACATGCATATTACATCACAGGTGTGTCAAAATCAACTTAGTGAATGTGTACAGGAAAACGGAGAAGGATATCTATTAGGAGAGTAAAAGACTGACCATGTTTGAGGGATCAATGATTGCAAGATGCCTTCTGAGTGACAGCACCACTTCTACTGCAGCACACTGGTCTCTGGGACAAGGATGACCAGAGAGAACACCAAGGAGTGTCCATGTCGCTGTCCATGGTGTTCAACTCAGCCCTCCCAAGTTGCTCTGGCAGCTGCATTTACTTCTTGGAGGGAAAAATGCTTTCCTGGCCAGGGGAATGGGGGTGGGGTGAGGTGAAAGACAAAAAAGAGGAGGTGTCCTAAACCAACCCCAGAGGTGTTTTTGTTGTTGTTGTTTAACAAGTTATAAGAAATGTCAGGGATGATGCTGGTCTCTTTGAATAACGAACATCAAAGTGCTAAATGCTAAGTAAAATGCAGAATTAGTGTCTACCCAGTGGGCCTGTAATCTCAATAATGCATTAAGCTATTAACAACAGCCTGCTCCCTGCACTGGAGAGCTCCTGGAATGTGGCACCAGCGTCTATACCGGCAGCAGATGCAGAATTGCTACCTGGTGTCACAGCCTATTCAGAGCATCCGTCCCACTGCCACAGAAGCTTTTTTTTTTTTTAATCACAAAAATCACTAGAATCAGGAGTTAAAGAACTGAAATTCTATCTACTGCTTTTTCTCCTCATGTTGAATAAGCAGAAAAATGGACACAGTGGTGCTAGAGATGACCATGTAAACTGATCTAAGATATTTTTAGCTTTAGGGATTTCAGAGGTTTGCAGTATATACTGGAGGCCTACATTGTTTTTATTTTTTAATACATGAAAAGCCTATGTAATCACATTTTCTTTTTCCATTGAAGTAAATGTTTATCTAGTTCTTTCAAAAAAAAAAAAAACTCTTAAAGTCACCCTTTTTAAAAGAGAGGTGGGCTTCCCTGGTGGCGCAGTGGTTAAGAATCTGCCTGCCAATGCAGGGGACACGGGTTCAGCCCTGGTCCACAACTACTGAGCCCGCGTGCCACAACTACTGAAGCCCACACACCTAGAGCCCATGCTCCACAACAAGACACCACAATGAGACGCCTGCGCACCGCAACGGAGAGTAGCCCCCACTCGCCACAACTAGAGAAAGCCCATGCACAGCAACAAAGACCCAATGCAGCCAAAAATAAATTCATTTAAAAAATAATAATAAAAATTAAAAAATAAAAGAGACATTTTAGCCTACATTGTTGTAAATAAATACTACTTTTCTCATTACATTTCGTTATTAAATCAGAAATGTGTTCCACTGGGGAAAGAAGTTAAAATACTCTTAAAAATAAAAATCACAGTGTGGCAAAATTCAAGGGAAAAAACTTTCTGACAAAACATTAAGAATAGGGACGTCCCAGGCTTCCCTGGTGGTGCAGTGGTTGAGAGTCCGCCTGCCGATGCAGGAGATACGGGTTCGTGCCCCGGTCCAGGAAGATCCCACATGCTGTGGAGCAACTAGGCCCGTGAGCCATGGCCGCTGAGCCTGCGCATCCGGAGCCTGTGCTCCGCAACGGAAGAGTCCACAACAGTGAGAGGCCCACATACCGCAAAAAAAAAAAAAAAAAAAAAAAGAATAGGGACGTCCCTTGTGGTGCAATGGTTAAGAATCTGCCTGCCAACGCAAGGGACACGAGTTCGAGCCCTGGTCCAAGAAGATCCCACATACCGCGGAGCAACTAAGCCCATGCACCACAACTACTGAGCCTGCGCTCTAGAGCCCGCGAGCCACAACTACTGAGCCCACGTGCCACAACAACTGAAGTCCGCAAGCCTAGAACCCTTGCTCCACAACAAGAGAAGCCACCGCAATGAGAAGCCTGCACACCACAATGAAGAGTAGCCCCCTCTCCCCGCAACTAGAGAAAGCCTGCACGCAGCAACGAAGACCCAATGCAGCCAAAAATAAGTAAATTTATATTAAAAAAATTAAGAATAAAATTCAAATACTGAGTTATATTCATGTTAAAATAAAATGAAATAAAAGATATTCACAAATTGTTCTCACTTAATCTGGAAAGCTTTAGTAATTTGCTGAAACACCTCAACATCTTACATTTGGAGAAGGGATTGTTTTTGCTTTTCCCACCATATAATTTAACTGATAAGATGGCTGGGAAGAGGATAAATACACATAATACACATAGAACTAAAGAATCTGAGAATCACCATTTTAGTTTGGCCACCGATATTCCCCCAGTGTGTAGCTGTAGAGCAACTGCCTGTGTAGTCGTGACCTGGCTGACATCTTGATATCCTCATGTGGACCACTAGCCCATGAACTGAGCCTAACAAAGGCTGATCATTTTAAGACACTAGCCAGCTGCTGGATGGAGAATATACCACAGTCCAAAGGAGGACACAGGCAGTCCACTTGATGAGAGCAAGGAAAAAAAGCATGCTTTTTTTGCACATTCTTTAGAAGTTTAGTTCCATACGATAAATTCATAGATTCTCATGTTGGAAACAGAATAAGTAGAGAGAAGAGACTATAAATAACTACCTATAAAAGGTGAACATAAGCATTTATTTGGGTATCAGGGGGCAATCTGTTTACATTTGGAATTGAGATTTTTAGTCTGGTCCTCATCCACCTTGGTGTTTAAGTTACTTGTCACTCATTCACACAACAGTACTTACTGAGTTCATGCCACGTGTTCAACACTGTTCTAAGTGCTGTTGGGGACTGTGGCAGAATGTATTGGCGAAAAATGGCCATAACAATACCCTGCACCCCCCATGACCTTCTTACAACGTGACCAACTCAACCAAAAGAGAACAGTAGAAATGACGCTTCAGAGGCTAGATCATAAACATGTCAAACACCTCTCCCTAGTCTCTTGAGACTTGCTCTTGGAACCCAGCTGCCATGCTGTGAGGCAGCCCAAAGAAGCCGGGCAGAGTCACCATGTGGAGAGGTCATATGTGGGTGTTACAGCCAGCAGCCCAGCGGAGATCCCAGCTGACAGCCAGGTCAACTACTAAATATGATCCTGGCTGTCAGCCTTTAGAACACTTCAGTGATTCTAGCTCCCAGCCATTAAGTCACCCCCAGACACTGTGGAGCAAAGACAAGTTGTCCCCACTACATGAGGTTCAAATTCTTGACCTACAGGAATCCGTGAGCACACACAGATTCCTGTAGGTCAAGAATAAAAATGATTTTTATACCACTGAGTTTTGGAATGGTGTGCTATGCAGCAACAGTCACTAGAACAGGGATATAAAGTAACAGAAGACATCACCCTGTGCTAGGATTTTATCATCTTCAAGAGACGACACAAGATACACATATAAAACAGATGAGGACTTCCCTGGTGGTACAGTGGTTAAGAACCCGCCTGCCAATGCAGGGGACACGGGTTCAAGCCCTGGTCCTGGAAGATCCCACATGCCGTGGAGCAACTAAGCCCATGCGCCATAACTGCTGAGCCTGTGCTCTAGAGCCCACGAGCCACAACTACTGAGCCTGCGTGCCACAACTACTGAAGCCCACATGCCTAGAGCCTGCGCTCTTCAACAAAAAGAAGCCACCGCAATGAGAAGCCCGTGAACCACAACAAAGAGTAGACCCCGCTCGCCGCAACTAGAGAAAGCCCGCGCACAGCAACGAAGACACAATGCAGCCAAAAATAAATAAATATTTTTTAAAATGAATAAAACAGATGAATAACAATTAGAGATAGACTAACAATAAGCGAATCAAATGAGTGGTGCAAACAGCAGGTGCTGCAGTAATGCAGAGAAGGCACAGGGTTAAGACAAAGCAAAACAGTCAGTGGTGCTGAAAACCTGGGTTGTTTGTTTCTTGGGGAAGTGTCTCATAGATTACACTATCATGCCTTTTCTCCAATCCATTTAAAACATGCTGCCATTCTTGCCTTGCAAGAGCCTCCTTATTTTTGAGATTCCAAATGAAGAACACTAGCCCTTTTCTATAGCCCCTCACTACTCACAAAGTGTGGTCCAAGGCCCAGCAGCGTCAACCTGGAGCTTGAATGAAATGCAGAATCTCAGGCCCCATCCCAGACCTCCAGAATCAGACGCCACCGCTTAACAAGATCCCAGGTGATCTGTTTACACATTAAAGGGTGAGAGACACAGCTCACATTAATCTGCCTCGGTCTGTCCCACTGGACTTGCTGAAGCCAACTCGAGCGCCTGTTTTGTTTAAGCCACACGAGCACGCTCAGCCTCTCACAGATCAGCGTCATTCTGCTGCCATGGTTCCCAGATGAGGAATCAGAGGCAAATGGAGGTTAAGAGGCTTTTCCAGACTCTACACAGAAAATGAGTAACCCCACTGGGACCAGAACCCCTTCTCCATGAGTTGTCCATTTGTTGATTAGTCATACAATCTGACCACAACAGATCAACTGATCTAAAGACTACCAAAATGTACACTTCACTGGGGAAGAAAATAAAAACTGAAGAGACAGAAATTAAGGAACATAAATTTAGTCTGTACTTTATCTATAATCTGGATATTCATCTAAAAAATCCTAAACTGCTAAGTGGTATGAGATGGTCTTTGGGTGTGAAAAGTCTGATCATCCTGAACCCAGAAAATGCTTGCAAAATTCCACAATCACATTTAAGCTTGTTTGGTGACAACTGGAAACCAATCTGTGCCACAGCCTATACAAATCATACTTTTAAATCTTCAAAGAGTAAGTGGTAAAAATTAAACATGAATCACAGACTCCTGGCTAAGTGGTGAACTTTGATTTGTATAGGTCAGAACATCTAGACCCAGAGTACTTAAAAAAAATCACGTCAGCAATTAAACCCATGGCACGTATAAGTTTGCCTCAAAATTGCGAAAGTCACTACTGCCCTCTGAAAAGCAGAATCATGAAATCTCAGGACCTTTCATAAAGAAGATCTCAGTCCTTAGAAGTTCATTATTACTTTAAGGGAGACAAAAACGAATTTATAAATTAGAATAAAGTTCACAGGACTAAGACCTCAATGGTGAACAGTTGAGCACTCTTTGAGCATCTAACCATTTGATGTCTCACTAGACATATCAACATTTTAAAAATTCAAGCACTGAGCCTCAACCTTCTCCCTGCAGGGGCTTCTATATCATTCATACCTCTGGCCGCTTCCACATTTTTGGTGCTTTTACACCAAATTAACTTCATTTGTAAACTACTGATGAATTAACTTCCTATTTTTCTTTATAAACCAAAGGCATCTGTAATCATCTATGAGAGTTTCTGAGCAGAATAAGATAACCAGGTAAGTCTCTTGCATTGGCTGGATGCTGCATACCCCTATCCTTGCTGAGGGACAGCAGGCCTCCCGAATTTTGAGGGCAACTGGGTGTATCTGAGCCTCCCTGGAGCAAAGGAAGGAATCAAGTTTTTAGCTAAATAGGGGTCAAAGAACATGGCATCCTGAAGTTATTCCCTTGGCTTTAATGGTCTCCTAAAGAAATAATCTTATACAAAGAGATAATACACATAGTTCTTTGTAGATTATACTACTAATTACTAGTCATATGCTAAACGAGAATGCAATGGTCTCTGAACCTCATTCTACTCTTGGTCAAATCAGGGGCCGACAAACTATGGCTTGGCCACCTGTTTCCGTACAGCCCATGAGAGAAGAATGGTTTATACATTTTTAAATGGTTAAAAGAGAATTCAAAAGAAGAACACTGTTTCATGGCACATAAAAATTGTATGAGATTAAAATTTCAGTGTTCATAAATGAAGTTTTACTGGAGCACAGCCGTGCTCATTTGTTACATATTAACTGGGGCATTTTCATGCTACAAAGGCAAGCTTAAAAAGGCAAGTTAAATAGTTGCAACAGAAACTGTGGACTTCCCTGGTGGCGCAGTGGTTAAGAATCCACCTGCCGATGCAGGAGACACGGGTTCGAGCCCTGGTCTGGGAAGATCCCACATGCTGTGAAGCAACTAAGCCCGTGAGCCACAACTACTGAGCCTGGGCTCTAGAGCCCGCGTGCCACAACTGCTGAAGGCCCCACGCCTAGCGCCCGTGCTCCTAACGGGAAGCCACCACAATAAGAAGCCCGCGCACCACAACGAGTAGCTCCCGCTCCCTGCAACCAGAGAAAAGCCCGCGTGCAGCAATGAAGACCCAATGCAGCCAAAAATAAAATAAGTTAAAAAACAAAAAAAATGTATGGCCCACAAGCCTAAAATATTTACTACCTGACCCTTCACAGAAAAACATTTGCCAACCACTAGTTGAAATTATGTTATAAAGCCATCATAGTATATGGCAAAGGAATATTTTTCCAAGCGGTTCTAAGGACCCTGCATGAGAATCCTGCATGAGAATCACTGGGCTGCTGGTCAGAAGGCTCTGTGGCTCTATCTGCCACATCACTGTTTACCAGTTAACAGAAGCAACACCCTCTTGTTCAAGAGTCTTCTCCTGTGGCTCTGCAAACTCAAAGACCTAAGGAGTCAAAAAGGCCTGCCATGCTCCACTGATGCTGAAACTGTTCTGGGACAAGGCACCAAGCAGTTGCATATAAATTTCAGAAGGGCCTTTTTGTCCACTGAGACCTCCAGATGGCAGGGGAAAGCTGACCAAACTGGATAGGAGGTTACTCTCTGTCAGGGTAAAAGCAAGAATGGGAAGTGCTGAGGTGAGCGGGGAGGGCCATGGGCTGCACGTAACAGGACACGGCCGTAACCTTGGCACCAGGGCTCCCCGCTCTTCCCTGCAACAGGTGGAAAACAAAGCTCCTCTGTAAATTACAGCCTTTGGAAAAGGATACCACGAAACAAAATTTCTCCCCCCATCACTCAGATTAAGACGTTCTGACACTACTTTTCATCCTCCTACTATGGGTATGTTTTCTTAAAAACTTCTAATTTATACATATGTAGTTTTTAAAATTATGGTTATTTTAGAGAATCTGAAAAAAAAAAACCTTTAGTATATGAGTAAAAAAGTATTCATGATTTGTAAAGACTGAAAATAGAGCAATTTAGCCATTTTCCAAGATGCCTTACAGAAGAAATTTAAAGGAATTACAAATCTCACGTTCTTTGGACTACTGTTCTTCTATCAGCCCTCCAACTAAGAAAAAGATCTACTTAAGGGTGGTTTTTTTTTTCAGATGCTAATTTATCTTATTATTCAGAGATAATTTAATGATGACAGTTGAAAGGTGTTTTCTAAACGTACAGAATTGTATTTCTGCCCTTAGGATAGAAAGAGACTGTTAGCAGATAACACCAGGCACAGTAGATGCTCAACAAACACCTGAACTTAATAATTTAATAACTGTCCTGACCTGACCTTCCCATCCCTCCCTATCCTCTCTCCCTTCCTCTTTCTCTTTCCCTCCCTCCCTCTCTCTCTCTCTCACACACACCCCAGCTTTAAATCCAGCTAGCAACACCAAACACAGGCAATTAAAGTTACCCTGGCAACTGTCTACTCAGAAAGCAGGAACTCTCTATCAAACCCGGTACTACCTCTACTGTCAAGTATAAAGGAAGACTTGGAGAAAAGGACACTTCAAAGATTGTAAAAGAAGCATTTATTCCTGTAGCAAAGAAGCTGCGGTTCCTTTGGAATTGCCAAGGAATTCCTGTGCTGGTGCCTCTAAGGGATCTGCATGTGTACACAATCATGTGAGTACCGGTCCTTAGAGGGTATTTTCACAAGTACTGGCCTGGGTTCCTGCACACATCACACACTAAAGCCAGCACTGCTGGCCTGCACATTCAGAGCTGGGCACAAGGCAAGTATTCTCCAGCACAATGCAAATCACCACATCAAGGCATCTGGTGGCCCAAGAGGTAAAATTCTTCCAAAATCTTTAAAACTTCCAGGTACTAGACATTTTAATTTTTAATACTTCATTTTGCATATTTAAATTTCTCTATAACTACACATCTGTTTAAAAAAACAAAATCAATGGAAGGATTCTATTGGGTACCTGTCAGCCACATAGAGTGGAAAACCATCTCTGGCTTTCAGTGGTATGTAGTCCAAACCATACAAACTTAAGTGTATAAAAATACAGTGGCACATGAAGGGCCAGAGGTCAAGCCACCTAGGTGAAATTTATTCATTCATTCAAGAAATAGCCAGACAGGGCTTCCCTGGTGGCGCAGTGGTTGAGAGTCTGCCTGCCGACGCAGGGGACACGGGTTCGTGCCCCAGTCCGGGAGGATCCCACATGCCGCAGAGCGGCTGGGCCCGTGAGCCATGGCCGCTGAGCCTGCGCGTCCGGAGCCTGTGCTCCACAACGGGAGAGGCCACAGCAGTGACAGGCCCGCGTACCACCAAAAAAAAAAAAAAGAAGGAATAGCCAGACATGTTGTGGTTAAACAGCAAGTACAGTGGATTATAAGTTCAAGGCTGACACCACTGGAGGAATTGGTACAACCGCTTTGGAAAATAGGCATCAGCTAGTAAAGCTGAGGATATGCACATCTATGACCAGCAGTATTCATAACTGCCCTGGGCCAGAAACAACCCAGATGTCCATCAACAGCGGAAGACAAATAGATAACCTGTGGTATATGCATACAAATATGAACTAATTACAGTTACAGGTAACAACATGGATAAATCTTAAAAACCATAAATGCTGTAAGAATTTGAACCAAAAAATTATATATGTGTGTATATACATATATGTATAAATACCCACACTTACATACATATACAGATATATGATGTTGACCCCCCCCCAAAATGGATTTACAAGAATACCTACATTAATTCCATTTGCATAAAAGTGAAAAACAGGCAAAATGAAACTATATTGTTTAGGGTTAGTATTTAGGTGATAAAGCCTGTAGAAAAGAAAGGAAATGATTTTCACAAAAATGAAGCTATTTACTGGCTGGGTCACCTCTGGGGTAAGGAGAGAGGTGGTCATTGGGAAAGAGTGGAAAGAGGGTACTTCTTAACCTGCAAGATGGTTACAGCTGATTTCTTTAAAATAATTAAGTTATCCATTTATGTTTTATACCCTTTTCTGTGTGTTATAATTCACAATAAAAAAGTTAAATAAATACAATGTTGGTTTCCAGTAATTCAGAACCCTTACAATTCTGGCCTATCTGGGGAAAGAACACTTCCTCTCTGAATATCACTACTGGCCTGTCAGCTTCATGAGGCAAGGACCTTATTTGCCTTCTACCCCAGTAGTCAGCACTGAACCTTTCGCATGGCAAAAGTCTCAATAAATGTCTATCTATAAACACTTTTTTTTCGGCTGGGCTGCACGGCTTGTGGGATCTTAGTTTCCCAACAAGGGATCGAACCGAACCCGAGCCCTCGGCAGCGCAGAGTCCTAACCACTGGACCACCAGAAACCCATACACTCTTGATGTGAATTTTGTTTTAACCCACCTCTCTTCTGAAATTACTGATTTGAACTGTGCCCACATTAACATTTCCCTTTCTGTCTTCACCCCAGTCAGGCCTTCATAAATAACTAAAGCTACCATCTTAAATATTCGCTCTGTAAGTTTATACTTAGGTGCTGTTGCTTTAGCAACTCTCCCTGCTTTCCACTCCCTTTTATGCCTCCTCACAAACAAAGAAAAGACGAACACAGTAGATTTTTGTTTTTAATGGGGAAGTTTTCATTTGCAACCAAGAGTAACGCCAAGGTTCTTACTGATTTAACTGTTTTGAAGTTAAGAAGGGGTCATTTCTGCATTGCCTGGAGAAATACTACCATGCTATCAGGGTTAATACAACTTTACGACCAGCTGTATTTAAAACACATGCTACCTGTTCTAGACAGAAACCCAGTCTCTATAAACAGGATTGGTTAATTTTATAATAATCTATTTCAATTTAAAAAGTCACTCAGGAAAAAAATAAGCTAGAGGTTTTCAGACTATGCAAACCAGAAAAAAAAATCACTTTGTGCAAACAGACATTTATGAAAATGCTTAGAAAAGTCTAAAAGAATACACACAGACCAATAAAGATACACGCAGCAGTTACTTTTGGGACAGATGCTCAAAAGAAGGTTTTAATCTTATCTGTAAAGTTTTAATTTTTTTCCAAACAGAGAATGATTAATTCTTGGTATTGGGAAAAAGTATTTGTAATCCACCTCGCCTTAAAATAAAATCCCAATTGCTAAAGAACCTACCAAACACAGTTCCTTCCCTAAGGAGCAACATTTTAAAATGCTGAAGTTTTAAAGGATTTCCTGTACTTACACACCTGGCCAATTTTTTTATGGTAAGAATATAGATTTATACCATTGTATTAAAGAATATTACACAAATCATACCTGCATTCAACCAATGTGAGAGATTTCAGCTAAGAACACAGCATAGATACGTTGGACACTAACGTTAAAAGCCTTCGAATGAAGTAAACTGTCTCCCATTTTATGGGGGAAAGCCAAAAATATCAAGCATCTACCTCTCCTCCCCCAAGCGTCAGAAGATGAGTCAGAGCTGGAGGCAGGAGTAGGGCCCATGTGTCAAGCCGCCTGTGCAGGGCTCCTTCCTTCCTCCACCAGGCAACCCTCTGCTCCCACCCACGTCGGGGTCCCTGCCTCAGCCTGTCCCTGATGTGAATTCTCAGGTGCCTCTGGTGAAGATGAAGCAGTTATTCATTCTGGGGGCTCCTCCTTCCCTGCATTTCTAAAGGGAACCTGAGAATGGGGGCCTTTAAGAGTCCACAACAAGTTAACAGTCACCAAATGCAGCTCAAGGAAGTGGAGCTTCCAGATACACTCACACAACTTTGCAAAGAATACAGCACCTTTGTTCCCCTCATTTTAAAGACTAGGAAACACGCAGAGAGCAGCTGTGACTTGCTCAGTATCACTTAACTTTGTGACAGAGCTGAGTCCCAAGCGTGGAGCTGCTGGCAGCCCCATCCCGTGACTTTTAACTGATCTGTACAGTCTCAGGGAGTACGTTCCAACATTCCATGACATTTCTGAGTGGCCTCATGGACTAGGAATTCCAGGAACTCTGGTCCATATTCCTTTCAGGTGAGTAAAGAATCAGGACTTGTCGTTTTGCCTCCGTTTTCAAATCCGTAAAATGGGACGTAATGCTTTCTACTTACCTCTCTTAAAACTACATTGAACAGCTAGTTAACACGTGCTAAACGCCCTGAGGTCTTGCTGGATGAAAAGCACAAGGCACTTAAAAAAAAAAAAAGAATCTCTACACAGTAGAACTGCATTTTTAAGTCACTCCTCCTTCCCTTGCCTCTGGGATGCCCAGTTACCATAACACTGGCTGGCACCACTGGAAACATCCACCTAAATAAAATATCGTTATACAATCCACTTAAGGCAACTACATACAGCATGCAACTCCTCTCGCACACAAACAACGACTCAACTTCGCTGTGGAGCAAGGGTACTTAGGAGAAATAAAAAGACATGTTAGCACTGTGCTCACCAATCCACCACCGTAGAGAAATACTCAAGTTGAATACTTGGCATTGCTGAAAGTCAAGTTGCTTCTACCAACGCACCAGAAACCTTTGGAAGACGCAAAAAGCCGCCGACGCTCCCGTGGCTCGGAGCGGGCGAATGGTGGCGACGGGGTGAGGAGGCAGAGAGGCCATGGCTGGACCGCAGAGCAGAGGGGTCAGGGAGGGGGAGGGGAACAGAAAGGATGCTCGCGAAGGAACCAGAGGGCTGGGACCCCGGCCCAGGCGTCGCCGCAGTGGGGAAGCAGCCGGGGTGGCGGGGCGGGGGGTGGGGAATGCGCGCCGAGAGCCGGCGAGGCAGGGTCGGGCGGTGAGGAGGGGGCGCTGCGTTGGGTGCCGGGCCTCTCCTCTCCCCGCCGCCCAAAGGATGCGAGAACCGCCCGAGAGCAGGTGGGGGACGCCGGCACAAAGTTTCCAGAGACCACGTTCGCGCAGGCCCTCGGCCATCCGGTCCGGCCAGGGCCCCGGGGCCCGGTCGGCGCCAAGTCCCGCCCGCCCGCTGCCCCCTGCCCGAGCCCGCGGGCCCCATACCGGCTCGCCCGGGCTCGCAGCTGACGCTCTTCCCTCCTGCGCTGCTCCCGGCTTCTGCCGGTTATCCGCCGCGCGCACGCCCCTCCTTCTCCCCTCCGCCCGCGCCCGGGGCGGGCCGCGCGCACGCTCCCTGCGCCCCACCGCCCTCTCCCCAGGCGGGGCGGGCGCTCCGGGCGGGGGCGGGGCCTCGGCGCTAGAGGCAAGCTGCGCGTAGCGGGGCGAGCCGGGGGGCACGCGCGGAGCTGCGGACGGCGCGCGTGCGCATTGTGCCCTCCGCCGCCGAGCGGGGAGTCCGGGGCGCGACCCCGGCTCGCACCGCCCCAGCTGCAGCGGCAGACCTCTGCTCAGGGGGCTCTTGTTGTGTCCTCATCTGTGTCTCAACATATGCCCCCGCTCCTTCCCCACTTCAGCGTCTACCTACAAACTGGGTTTGGGCGTGGGTGCAGGGATGATGAACTAGGGTACTTTCTGGATGTGAGAGGGTTAAAGGCAAGAAAACAATACAAATGTAAAGGGTGTGAGGAGTGCAATTAGTGACTAATCTCCGCCTCTCCCCCCACCCCACCACCACCTTCGGTCCTGCAAGGGAGAGCCCAGGAGCTGGGACCAAAGAGTGAAGGGGAAATAAATCTCATGGCAACTGTTGGATGAATTTTGCTTGGGCAGGTATGGGCAGTTTCTAACGACTGTGGGAAGCTGTGTTGTCTGAGACTCAGAAGTAGCTATAGATATGGCCATCTTCTGCCTGCCCCGAGACCATCATAAACCACAGGTGCCACCTGAGTTTCAAAACACCAGGTCCACAGCCCATGCCTCCAAGGCAGAACTGTAGGGTCTCCGGAGCCCAGGCTGAACGCATGGATTCGTGAAAGGCTTATTTGCTGTGTCACTCTGAGGGTATTTTTTTTTAAGAAGATGTTGGGGGTAGGAGTTTATTAATTATTTTTGCTGTGTTGGGTCTTCGTTTCTGTGCGAGGGCTTTCTTTAGTTGTGGTTAAGCAGGGGCCACTCTTCACCGCGGTGCGCGGGCCTCACACTATCGCGGCCTCTCTTGTTGCAGAGCACAGGCTCCGGACGCTCAGGCTCAGCGGCCATGGCTCACGGGCCCAGCCGCTCCGCGGCATGTGGGATCTTCCCGGACCGGGGCACGAACCCGCGTTCTCTGCATCGGCAGGCGGACTCCCAACCACTGCGCCACCAGGGAAGCCCGAGGGTCTTTTTTTAAATGTAGGTTTGTCCATCTATAACATGAGTAGATGCAAAGCGGACTTTTTTCAGCACAATCTTGCCCTGTAAACAACTTTCTCGAGGCTCTGCAGTGAGTCTAACACCTAAGAGTCCCGACTCCACGCCCAACCCTTTGTTCACCAGCCCCAGCTACGCATCGTTGTAAATCATTGGCATCAGAACAGCTGAACACTCAAACGAGTAATCATAGTTTTAGGGGGAAGGATTGGTGAGGGAAGTAAAAACAGCGCTTTGGGTTTATATCCCATCCCGCCACATCCCCCCGCATCTTCAACCACAAGCTTTGGGGATTTTTCATGCTTTCTGGTCTCCAACCGGATTCCGAGTCATCCCGTGGGTACAGGAATATCTAAAAGTTCTGTCTGCTTCCCAGAGAAAAATATAACATCAAAGCCATTTTAGTGATAATCCTAAGGGAGTTGAAAAGGCCTAGAATGGAGAGATTTTGTTTATTTTTCCCTTCATAAAGAGAGAATCAAAGCTTTAAAATTAAGCAAAATTAATCTTTCTGCGAGAGAACAACGCAGAATCTGATTCAGGATAACACATTAGGAGTTCAAATCTTGCCTGGGAAAGGCATCTTCCCAGCGCCAAATTGCTCCACCATCAATTTATCTAGTGACTTATTTTTGACATGCCAATACCAAAATAGCAAAATCTCTAATAGAAACGATTGTATGCCGCTTTATTTCTGTTTCTCCCCGACCCCCCCCCCACCAAGTCTTCCTTCAGTCAATTCAATGACTCAGCAGCACAAAAGATACATCCCTCTTCAGATTCAAGCTTATTTGTTACACAGAAGGCAGGTTTCCAGAACAACACTTGTTAGTGACAAGGAACTGGGCATTTTCACGCATTCTAGAACTAAGCCTACCATGAAGAATCAAATCCTCATCAGCGAAGAGGAGGGAGAAGGACTAAAATAGAGTTTGTATTGAGTGTGATGTATGTGTGAAGATCTAGAGATTAAGGAAAGTAGGAAGAAGTGCTAAACTCAGTAAGATCATATAGTGACTGTACATATACGCCTGTGGGTAGGGAGGTGCTTTATGCCTTTACAGAACGTGGAAGTGTGGGCTTATAGATATCTCTACAAAAAAAAACAAAGGAAGAAAATGCAATTTGAAGGTGTTATCTTCTAAACCAGCACTGTCTGATAGAACTTTGGGGGCTGGAAATGATCCATACGTGCACTTTCCAACACAGTAGCCACTAGTCTCATGTGACTTTTTTTTTAAGGGTTTTGTTGTTGTTGTTTATTTATTTATTTTGGCTGCGTTGGGTCTTCGTTGCTGCGCACGTGCTTCTCATTGCGGTGGCTTCTCTTGTTGCAGAACACAGGCTCTAGGCACGCAGGCTTCAGTAGTTGTGGCGCACGGGCTTAGTTGCTCCACGGCACGTGGGATCTTCCCAGACCAGGGCTTGAACCCGTGTCCCCTGCATTGGCAGGCGGATTCTTAACCACTGCATCACCAGGGAAGTCCCTCATGTGACTTCTGAGCTCTTGAAATGTGGTTTGTGTGACTGAGGAACTGAATTTTAAATTGTAATTAATTGTAATCCATTTAAATGTAAATAGCCACATGAGGCTAGTGGCTACCTTACCGGGCAGCACATTACTAGACTGTAAATAGGTACCTTTAAAGGTGTCGACTGCTTTCGATGTATTAACATCTTAGAGACCGTCTGTTACAAAAGTCTGACTTGTCTATGCCCAGAGAAGGTGTGGGTGCTCCTGACTATGTCTAAATAAGCAGTGCTTTAGAGCAGTGCAGCTTCTGTGCAGAATAAGAGCTGATCTGATTAGACACAGTAAATAGAGGGTGGAAACTTCTACTCTGCTTAGCTTCTGATGTCTGCCTTTCCAAAAATATTCTCCTTAATTGCTTGGGCAATGGCTTCTCCTGAGACTAATCAGACCTTGATGAGCCCCTCAAAGAATAGCTGCATCTTCCATTTGCATCATTTCTTCTGGTTAACAAATTGGCAACAGATTTGATATATCTGTTAGAATTGGGAGACAGCTGTGATCAGGGCTCCCGGGTCTACAGAAGTTAGATTTCAGGGTGCCATCAGGTCCCATGGCTCTGGAACACCTGCTTGCTAATGCCTGTAATTCCAGAGTATATGCCATTAATTGCTACAAAAATGCAAATCCCCCAGAGAAGTAAATCTTTAAGCTATCTTAAACTTTCACACGTTTAAGAGGGATAGTGGACACCAGGTATCTGGGAGAAAACTCTACAAATGTGGAAAAGATAAAAGAACTAGGGGGATAGAAGTCCAAACACATATTTCATCTACTATTCAAGCTTGCCTAATGCTTGCACTATTTTATAAGACATAAGATAACACCTTATATAGCTATCATAAGGATTAACTAGATATTATTAATTGTAAAATACTTTAAACTTTTATTTGTAGAGTTTTACTTTATTTTATTTATTTATTTACTTTTTGGCTGCATTGGATCTTTGTTGCTGCTTGCGGGCTTTCTCTAGTTGTGGCGAGCGGGGGCTACTCTTCGTTGTGATGCGCCAGCTTCTCATTGCGGTGGCTTCTCTTTGCTGTGGCGCACAGGCTCTAGGTGCACAGGCTTCAGCAGTTGTGGCTCGCAGGCTCTAGAGCACAGGCTCAGTAGTTGTGGCGCACGGGCTTAGTTGCTCTGTGGCATGTGGGATCTCCTTGGACCAGGGCTCAAACCCGTGTCCCCTGCATTGACAGGCGGATTCTTAACCACTGTGCCACCAGGGAAGTCCTATCTGTAGAGTTTTAATAGTTCTCATGTAATTTATTTTTCCATTAATAAAAAAAGTCACATTACAAAACAAAACAAAACAGGAGAGAGAGAAAGCATCACCCCTAATTTTACTACTTAACGAAACAAAAATTAGCACCTTTTTCTTTTTTTTTCTATGCATGATTTTTTTTAGTTTTCTTTACACAATTACAATCATAGTGTGCCTACAGTTTTGTAACCTGAGTTCAAGCTTCTTGAGCTAGGCTTATATAAGGGAATATTACAACATATCTAGGATGACTAGGTCATTTAATATCTATCTGTCTGAAATTTTCTGCCCTTAATTCAACCCTGGGGCTGTGGCAATGATGCACAGTGATGAAGATTCCAATATAAACAACAACATCCATGAAAAATGCACCTGTGCCTATTTTAACATTTGCTCTGTGTCCTTCAGAACCTAGTGTCCCTCTGTGAGACTTTATCATGGTGTGAATGTACCATTTACCATGGAAAATCAAGGGCTTGTTCAGACCTGGCTGGAGTTAAATGAAAATATCAAAGGCTCAATGAGAAGGGAAGGGAAGGGAGGTGTCAGGTGTAATATATACCTTATCCCATTTATCTTCATCAAACCCAGTCAGGTAGGTTTTATCAACCACAGTTCAGATATGAGGGGTTAAAAAACTTGCCCGAGGCTGTATCATTATTAATAGCAGAACAAGGATTAGCACTTAGGTCTTTCCAGTACACCAGGCAGGTAAACAAGAAAGCATATACACCCTTTATTTAAAAAGGAAAAGAGAGGGGTTCAAATTTTTTTAAAAACTAGAATATATTCATGTATTTCTTGAGGAAAAAATTGTTTTAAAAGAAACCTTTAAAGAATGGGGAAATGAAAAATTAAAATATTTCCCCCCAAGAGTTAGTAACCTCTGGTAATAAACAATAATGAAATGGTAAGAGACGTAACTTTAAGGACTTTCTAGGTAATTAATGCCACTTTGCATAATCTCCTACAACACCAAAGAGAAAAAACCTGGTCCCACTAAAAGGTAGTAGATGTCCATATCAGCCCAAGAGCCTGAAGACCGCCCCTCTAGTTATAAATTGTTATAATATTCTGATGTCAAGCCTCCGACTATGCAAATGAAAGAATGGAAGGTGAGGCGTAGGGTGTGTAGCAGTTTCCCAGATTGGTTAGGAGGCAACATCTAACCTACAGTGCTGCTCATCTGCTCTCTGCTTTGCCAAATAGTAGCAAATCTGTGTTACAGGAAGTTGTAAGCCTCAAATAAGTCTTCACCCACCCAAAATGTACACATTGTTGCAAACATATCCCCTGCCGCGTGTCTCCAGAGCCCTGGAAAATGTCTAGCTACATCCTGGATGCTAATCAGGGGTACCTCCTCTCAAAAGAGGGCCTCTAAGCTCCCAGCCCCTACATCCGCCCCCTCTTGCCGCATCTGCTGGAAATCCATGGCTTGCCTTCCCCCGCCCCCAGTTTCCATGGAGATGAAACAGTTTACTTTTTTCCCCCCAACTCTAAGCCACGGTTATTTTTAACTGTAAAACTCTGAGCCAGGTCACAGCTGGGATCTGGAAGATGTAATGACGTCTATAGCCACCCTTCTCTCCCACCAACGCCTTCTTTTCTGCAGTTGCTGGGGGCGGAGGCACTCCTGGGAGATTTTGCTCTCAAAAGCGTTTTGCTTTGCATCATTGAAGTTAAACCTGTGCTCACTTAGCTCTGACAGGTGTCTTGAATCTGAAACTATGCACACCCCAAACAAGGCAAAGATCTTCTTGTTGGGGCAGGGGCAGCCAGGTAAGGTTGATATTGCTGTCACCTCCCTGTGGCTAGAGCTTAGATAAGTGCCCTTTGGTAAAAATATATCAAGGTGTCATCCTCTAGGCAAAAAATAAGGGTTCTGGCTCCTGCCCCAGTAGAGTGGCTTTTTCTGCTGCAGCTTGACTTTACTTAAAAAGAGGCTCCAGACAAGATACTGTGTGGGAAAACTGTTCCACCTCTCCAAAGCAAAGCAAGTTCCCATGGGGTAAGGGCTGGGACACTGCTGCCCTCTCTTCCTTTACTGGAAGTTCCTATCAGTCCCCCCCCCCCCCATCTCTGAGGCTCCTGGTACTTGGGAGCTCGTGTCTTCATGGCACTTTGGAACTTTTCACCCTTTTCCAATAATTTTTGGGGAAAAGCTATTAAATTACCCTGAAAATTGCCTTCTTCATCTTAGACAACATCCTAAGATTGGAAACCGAAGTAAAAACATCAGACAGCCTCAACTCAAAGTCAGTTTTCTGATAGGGTATATTGTAGGGGAACATTAAAATTAAGCTTCACAGTGCAGGCCCCATTATTTTTTTATTTCTTAAAATAATATATATTTTATGTCATGATAATGGGGAGGGTAGGGGCGGGGGATCCAAATTGTTAGCTATCTATCATTTAATGGGAGAAAAGAGGTCACTGCCAGCAATTCAGATAAAGGGAGTGTACTTGGCAGACAGCTCTCTGGGAAGGAGAGGTGCATTGGAAGTGTCATGAGTTGGCACTTGGCTGTCAGTTCACTGAAGTGTGATTTCAGCGTTTTTGCTTTGATTAATAAAGTGTCGGTTTCTTAAAACAATTGTGAGGTCTTCTCCTTTCCACACTTCCTAAGATGCTACTTCTGTTCCACATAACTCTGGACCAAGGCAAGATTATTAGCAAGCTACCTGGAAGCTTTCTGCCACATAAGACCTCTGGGGAGACCAGAGAAAGCTGAAAAAAAAGTGTGGCTTGGTTAAGAACGTGAGATTAATTCAACCAAATGATTAGTTTGGTGCCATAGAAATCCATCCCCTGTGCTCCAAAGTAGAAAATAAGTGCATCAGACTTAACTCTCCAGTCCTGAAAGACACAAATCTGGGCTGGCAAAGGTTAACTAGGGCTTTCAAAGGCAAGGGGAGGTACGGCGATATTCAGGGCTGCATCTATCAAATCAAATTTTTTGTAGCTTTCAATTTGGGGTTTTAAACCTTTTAATGGTCCCTTTCTGCATTCTTATCTCAATTTCCTTATTCTTACTCTTAACTGGGAAGGGGGCCCAGCACACAACGCATACCAAGCAAGTAACTCCTAGTGACAAAGGAATTTTTTTCTTTTTTTTTTTTTTTGCGGTACGCGGGCCTCTCACTGTTGTGGCCTCTCCCGTTGCGGAGCACAGGCTCCGGATGCGCAGGCTCAGCGGCCATGACTCACGGGCCCAGCTGCTCCGCGGCATGTGGGATCCTCCCGGACCGGGGCACGAACCTGTGTCCCCTGCATCAGCAAGCGGACTCTTAACCACTGCGCCACCAGGGAAGCCCGACAAAGGAATTTTAATGTCAGATTCAAGACATTCATCCTTCCTTTAAATACCTATGTGTCTTAACTTGTAAGCCTGGTCAGTCAAATCAAACGGCAGTTAATCTCAGTGCATCTCAACTGGTAGAAGCCAAGGCAGCAGGCAAACAATGAATAGAAAAAGAACTCCCTCCCATTAGATAAACTGGCTTTCCAAGCTTCTCAGAAATGATTCACCTGTCCCCACCCCCAGCCCTCAAAAGCAGCATACAAATGAACACTCAGTGCCAATGCGTATTTTGTGGATACTTAGGTTCCAAAATACTCCCTAGTTAAGTGCTATTCACTATTGTTCTCTCTCCCAAAGCAAGTATTTGTCAGCACGACCAATACTATTCTAACCAGGCTGCTCTGACTCTCCTTGCGCCCTGAGATCCTGCTCAGTATCACTTACATTTCACTAAGAGGGCTGGTTATTGTGCCTGATTGAAGGGAAATTCTTTATCTTAGCTGGACTACCTCTTCTACACAGGGCCACAGACGTAGCAGTGTCCCATTGTACCAGAGGTGGTCCTTTCTGACAGATCGGAGAGGTTATCCACATTTGGCTAAACACATTGGAAAGGAAAGCAAAGCTTCCAGATCAGTACCTCTGGAATAGAAATTCAAACAAATAAAAAGCCAGGTACATGTAAGTTGTGGAAAAGCTTTTTGTGTTAACAATAACAGTGTATATCTAGAAGGTATCTATAAAGACATCTTTAAAAATGAATGGGCAAGTCATCAAAAAATCTACAAACAATTAATGCTGGAGAGGGTGTGGAGAAAAGGGAACCCTCTTGCACTGTTGATGGGAATGTAAATTGATACAGCCACTACAGAGAACAGTATGGAGGTTCCTTAAAAAACTACAAATAGAACTACCATATACCCAGCAATCCCACTACTGGGCATATACCCTGAGAAAACCATAATTCAAAAAGAGTCATGTACCACAGTGTTCACTGCAGCTCTATTTACAATAGCCAGGAGATGGAAGCAACCTGTGTCCATCATCGGATGAATGGATAAAGAAGATGTGGCACATATATACAATGGAATGTTACTCAGCCATAAAAAGAAACGAAATTGAGTTATTTGTAGTGAGGTGGATGGACCTAGAGTCTGTCATACAGAATGAAGTAAGTCAGAAAGAGAAAAACAAATACCGTATGCTAACACATATATATGGAATCTTAAAAAAAAAAAAAAGTTCTGAAGAACCTAGGGGCAGGACAGGAATAAAGACACAGATGTAGAGAATGGACTTGAGGACACAGGGAGGGGGAAGGGGAAGCTGGGACGAAGTGAGAGAGTGGCATGGACATATATACACTACCAAAGGTAAAATAGATAGCTAGTGGGAAGCAGCCGCATAGCACAGGGAGATCAGCTTAGTGCTTTGTGACCACATAGAGGGGTGGGATAGGGAGGGTGGGAGGGACACGCACGAGGGAGGGGATATGGGGATATATGTATATGTATAGCTGATTCACTTTGTTATAAAGCAGAAACTAACAAACACACCATTGTAAAGCAATTATACTCCAATACGGATGTTAAAAAAAAGAAAATGAATGAGCAATATTCCAGAATGCTGTTTAGAACACAGTACTGCTCTCCTGGCTAGAGACCCGTCGAAGTGTTTTGGAGTAAATATGAATTAGTTTTTCCAAGCTTCTCTTTGTAGTTTGGGCCTCTGACTTATCACACGGGGCATTTTAGTTCTTATCACATACCTACATATTTCCTAAAGCTGGAATGACTTCCCAACTAGAACTTTGTTATTGATGAATGTCATTGGTCTTCTCCCCTTTCCCGCTAACTACAAGCTGAGGATCTCAATACTCAAAACTGGGAAACTTGTTATCACTCAGCAGCGACTGGTTAATTAACTAAGTTCAGATTTAAAAAGGGGGGTTAGGGTGGGGGGAGTTGTAAACAATAAAAGGATGAAAACTGGAACCCAAGAAGAGATAAATCATAAATAGTTGGTCTCAACAGAGACAGTTGAGGTCTTTGAGCACAAGAAAGGATCATTATAAATTTATTTACTTATTTATTTATGGCTGCATTGGGTCTTCGTTGCTGCACGTGGGCTTTTCTCTAGTTGTGGTGAGCAGGGGCTACTCTTTGTTGCAGTGCGCTGGCTTCTCACTGCAGTGGTTTCTCTTGTTGCGGAGCACGGGCTCTAGGCGTGTGGGCTTCAGTAATTGTGGCTCGCGGGTCTAGGGCTCAGGCTCAGTAGTTGTGGTGCACGGGCTTAGCTGCTCCACAGCATGTGTGATCTTCCTGGACCAGGGCTCAAACCTGTGTCCCCTGCATCGGTAGGCAGATTCTTAACCACTGCGCCACCAGGGAAGCCCAAGAAAGGGTCATTACACGTAAAGAAATTTGTTCTCTATTCCCCACCAGGACAGACGAGGACGATATGCATAAAATTCCAGCAGAGGGCTTCCCTGGTGGTGCAGTGGTTGAGAGTCCGCCTGCCGATGCAGGGGACACGGGTTCGTGCCCCGGTCCGGGAAGATCCCACATGACGCGGAGCAGCTAGGCCCGTGAGCCGTGGCCACTGGGCCTGTGCGTCCGGAGCCTGTGCTCCACAGCGGGAGAGGCCACAGCAGTGAGAGGCCCGCATACCGCAAAAAAAAAAAAAAAAAAATTCCAGCAGAAATCTTTAAATTGTAATAAAGTTCCTAGCAGTTAAAGGTCTTTATTTCATAGTTCATTGTTGTTGAGTTTCAGAGTAAACTCTCTTTCTTCTGAGATGATCTGCAACAAGAAGGACCTATATTAGTAGAGTTGGTTTATGGCCAATCCCATCTAGCTGAAAAGGGGAAGGATGGAATATTCTTTGGAACGTCCTTGCTAGCTCTGGATTTTTAGTGACAAGAAGGGCCTTCCTTTGGTGACAAGAAGATGGAAGGAAATAATGTACTAAGCTAGTGATCGACATCAAACGTCAGCAAGTGCTTTTCTAACGACGTCTTTCAAGAGTACTCCTCACCCAAAGTTATGGCTTGATCTTTGAGAAACCCACTAGGATTCTAGGTCTTAAATTTTGTGAAGTTGGGCTTACCAAAACCCTAGTAATCCTCCTTTCTAAAATCCAGTCATTTGAAATTATAGCCTTATTTTTCTGTCACTCTTTTCAACAATGCCACTTTCTTCATCCAGTCTACTGATTCGCCAGTCAGTTTTTCAGACTTCAACTTGTTCCAGGGCTTCTATCAGACTGTCCTGCCATCCGCCATCCTCCCAGCCCTAAGCACCGCAGCTGCTCCTTGTGTACCAGCCAGCTAAATCTCTTGGCACTGTTTTCCTTACTCATCACCCTCCACCTACTACGTCTGGAACAGTCTCCCACTTCCATCTGCCATTTTATTTCTCTCATCTCCGTCTTATCATTGCCTCAGAAGTGCACCTCTCCCAGGAAGCCTTCCTTAATCAAGATCAAGGACTCCTCAGACTACAGCAGACATCACCTGACACAGACGTCTAATGCACTTTTAGAACAGGACTTGCCTTCCAAGGATAAGAGGCAACCCCTTTATAAGCAACTCAGGGGGATGCTGGTGGTAGGATAACGTTTTCTAAGAGACAGGACTATATCAAGAAAACCACAAGCCGCCCTTTTGAAACACTGAAGTCCTTTATTCTATTTCCCTCAGATCCTACGAGTTTCCTTTTCATGTTATCCCCTAGATGAAGTCTATTAGCAAACTGCATGCATATTTTCAGCAGTCAAGAAGTTTGAGCAGATACTTCCAACAAAGCATATAATATTTGAATTAGATATTTTGAATGTTGAAAGAATTAAAGAAATCAGTCAGCTACTGGAGGTAATTTGTGCAGATTCTGAAGTATTTCTATATAACTTTGCTTCTAACAGAAAAGGGAAAAACCCTGACTCTGAGTTTGGCTTCTTATTGTGCAGAAAGATTTGAGGACCAAGTTTCAGATGTGGTGGGGTCACTCACCCTCATATCTAGTGAGTTCCATATATGAAAAGGCTTTCCTTTTGTTTTACAAGTAGCTCTTATTGTAGGCTAGCCTTTCACCATTGAGAAATTAGGGTTCAGGTCTTAATCTAAGCAACACTGAGGTTAATTGCATCACCTCCATCCTCAGGGGTCTGGTATCCAGGGAAGCCAAGGGTTAGAATAGGGTGAGCCCAGGACACACATGTTAGCAGAGACAATGCAGCGTGATGAGGCGTGCATCCAACCCCCTAAGTGCGCTTTAGTTACCAGAATATTTGACACACCCACAAAGTAAGTAGCAAAACATTTTTAATCCATTAATTCTAAAAATAAGAGACATTTTATATCCAGTGCCACCTCCTCAAAAGTCTACTGCAGATTAGACAGCCAGACTTCAACTTACAAAGCCAGACATTAACGTTGAAGATGCAGTTTGGGACAAGACCATCATGGGGAGATTTTCCTTCTCTTTGCTCATAAACATAAGTTGTCAGCTTAAAAGAATCCTCAGACAGAAAGAGAAAGCTTTCTCTCTCTATAACCTCTTTATTTTAAATCTGTCTGTAATGTTTGAAGGCAAAACAGATAATCAGAAAACCAACCTCCCAAGTAAGTACAAGGATCTGAGCTGGACTCCTGGGACTAAAGACTGGTTTAGTTCTATTTCTACCAACACTGTGATGTGAGGTACTATGGTTCTTGTTTTAGTTACAAGAGGTGTTAGGAATGAATGCCCACACACAATTAATAATAGCTTATCTAGCACATAACTCTGCAGCACAATACCAACAACAGGAGTATTTTAAAGCCGGG
Organism: Grampus griseus; assembly: GCF_964374135.1. NCBI lineage: Eukaryota > Metazoa > Chordata > Mammalia > Artiodactyla > Delphinidae > Grampus > Grampus griseus. Next base: position 26,131,236 of record NC_139014.1, read on the forward strand.
TGGAGAAGAAAGTAGACGTTAATACAACTTAAGGTTTCCTTTGTTCTTCCCCTCTTTTTACAAGGAGAATTCAGCTCAAAAACAAAACTCCACAATGCCCGTACTGTCCTTTGGCCCACCAGGCCCGGAGAGCCTCAGGCTTTAGTGATGTATCCTTCTCGGATGAGGAAATCATAGATTTTCCGGGTTTTGTTCACGTCTATCTTGATGAGTGCTCTTGCCTGTGCCAGTCTCAAGCCTCCTTGCTTGTTACATTCGTTCAATAGAGCAGATTTGTATTCTAAATAGGCTCCTGGGACCAATCTCACCATCTGACAGAGCTGCAAGACATGGCAAATTTAATAAACATTAACATCTGTCATTCTCATAATTTAATCCAGCAGGTATAGCCAAAATAAAATTTAAAGAGTGACATCAACCTCCAACTATTTATAGGAGCTGCTGGTGGCTAGATCACATTCCAGTTTGTCTTTTCTTTGGAGAGAATACTCTCTAAAGACAGACAGAAAAAGGCAGAGTGTGATGCCGGGAGAGCTCCAGCACCTACCGGCTGGCTCACCTGGGTTTGTCAGGGATACAAGTCTGTGTGCTGAGGAGCGGTGTGGAGTAGAGGCCCGGCACCTTCCAGCTCAGCCAGTCAGGGAGGAGCCACAGGGCACCGTGCGGGTGAGGCTGCTGATACTTGGGTTCCCAAGTATGAATTGCATTATTTTTAGTATCGGCATAAATCTTTAGTCCCTGATTTTGTGATTACATTTCCTACTCTGGAGGGAGAAGAGATCTAGAGACTTTGCTAAGAGGTCGCTTTAACTGCTAAAAATCTAGAAACCTGGCTCGATTCCAGCTCACCTGCCACTATCCAGAAATGAACAGCCTGAGGTTACCACTTTGTGGGTGAGGATAAAAACTGCTTGAGACTACAGGCCATCCCACCCTTGATTCAGAACGGCAATACTTCCTCAGCAGTACTTGGATATAACATACACCTCCTTCTACTCCCAAACTAACCTTTACTGTTCCTACTGGGTAAAACAGAAGACTAATACTAGCGCCTACTCCATGACTTTTCCTTACTGTCTGACCTGAATTACTGATACAGAGTGGCAGCTGAAGACACTGATCTTGGGAACCGTAAAAGGAGCACACGAGGAACGAAAGAGGATCCTCTCTTGGAATGGACTTGAGAGCTGCGGCACGTTCTTTTGAAAACGCTTGATGATGACCGTTTTGAGGCTGGATTTAAAGTTTAGAAACGGCCAAAAGTAATATGAAGAAGACACATCCGGTGATTATAATGTAAAAGAAAAGTAGGTCATGGCTTTTTTAATCAAAATTAATGTGTGACTATATATGGTGATGAATTCCTCTTTTATGCTTATACACATACTATGGAGACAATTCAAAAATCTTTTAAGTGATGGTCATATTGTTGGAATCACAGTAGAACTTCTGAAAATGCCCACTCTAATAGGAAATAATCATTTTCATATACCAGTTATTTTAAGTTTGAAAAAAATTAAATTCACTGACATAAAGCACAGTACAGTATCTAGTACATGGTAAATGCTCAATAAATGATAGTTGCTATTATTTAGATTTACATCTCATATGTTCTTCTCTCAGGAGATGAATGGTGGCTGGGTGGTAAGGACCTGCTGAGGCCAGCTCTTTAGCACCTAGGCCTCTGGGATGGACTAGGGCTGTTACATGCACATGTGTGACATGAACAGAGCAAAACGGGTTTGATCCTGTAACATGTTTTTAATGACAACTCAATGAATAACCAGCCCCTACTCTCTTTCTTCTAACCAGCTCCCCTTCTTTTTGTTACCTCCTTTTCCTTTTCGTTCAACTTCTCTGTGCCAGGGAGGCCAGTGAGGTTCAAGGGCGGTGCACTTCGTCTACCTACAGATGTAGACAGAAAAAGGCATCTATTTCGTAAGCGTGACAGTCCCTCAGGTGTAAAGTGTATAACAAAGTTCACCACAGTCAGGCCAGTTAGGTACAAGATTACTATACATAGCTGTATATATACTCCTCAGGCCTCAGTTTATCTGGCAACACAGGTATCCCAATGTTCACTTGAAAATAAAAACGGTAAGCCATGTGCCCTCTGCTCTGATAAATTACACGTATAATCACACATACCTCAGTGTCAAATATGGCTATTCTTCCTAAGCCAGTAGGAGATTCTAAAATCTATGGCCCAGATGTCGTCCAGTTAAGAAAGGTCATACGCTGCCTGCCGTGACAGCTGATGAATGGAAATAACAACTCTGCGCGAGAGACATTTCCTAACCCCTGCCACTCTGCCGGCAGCGCAAGGCAAACATGGTAATTAACCACGTACCATTCGCCTTGAGATCAAAGGCAGAGTGTCAGGCCAGCAAAAGGCCCTTATTTATTACGTGAGGGAATATCTGTTCCTTCCAAAGTAGCCCTGTTTACCTGAAAGGTCTGAACAGAGGAATGAGCCACTATATGGCAAAGTAGAGGCTGAGGTGAACTCACAAACCTGAGAAAGAAACCCAAGCGTGAGGTCACTGCCCAGGATAGGAAGCCTGATGTGCAAAACCTTTTGGTTTTGTTTTGAATGTATACTTGAATGAATGGACTGCGTTAAACAAAAGAAAATTCAGGGCAATACGTTACATTTCATGGGGGTTGCCGGTTTAGGTGGTGGAGAGAAAGGGGATGGACTGTTGCAGCCTGCTGTACTGCAAAACAGACTTCTCTGTAATATCAACAAAGGGGATGAGGACTTCTCCATAACTGACAGGCCTAGCCATACCCTAAATGCTCAAAAAGGGAGACTACAGTCATTTGGTGCCTCAGCAAAGTTCCCAGAGGCTGGGTTACGATCAGGGATCCAGGCTTCCAGCTCTGCACTACTTCAGGAGCAACTCAGAGCGTGAAGAGGAGTAAGGGGTCGCCTCAACCTAAACGCAGGGCGTGAGGAAGGCAAATGCCGACCTAGGACGCAGCAAAGAGCAAGTGTGAATGGTTCAGAAAACACAAATACCAGAGGAGCTTGGTCACGTCCATTCATTCATTTTAATTAGCCAATATTAAGTTATTTGTATTTCTGTATTTAGATTGGGGAGGGGTTGGATGTAAGAAACTTAAAAACTTGGATTTAACTGTCTTGGCTATTCCCTAAAAGACACTCTTTTCTCCTTTAAATATTAAGAAATTATTACTTGAAACAAAGGAATAAATGAAAAAAAAATTATCATCCATAAAGCCGCCTTTTCTGAGCCCTGTCTAGATCCTGAATCTGAGAGATTATGAATGGGATCACAAGGTCTGTTGTTCCAAGCTTCCAAAAAATGGTAAAACTGCAAGTGGGTCATCTTTTTGCCAAGTCCAATCTGTAATCAGTGGAGCAGCCTGTATGTTCTGACCAGGGGAAGTGGCTAATCTACCATATGGAGCAGGGGTGAAGGATAACCAAGAAAACAGGCAAAGAAACACCATGATCTTGGACCACAGTTCTACAGCTAATACCACCCCAAACTACCATTCACTGATTACCAAGAACCAAGGATTACCAGATAGCATATGGCTTAATCTTACTCTGTAAACTAACCTCAAAAGACGAAATACCCAAAGAGATAAGAAATAGAAATACCTGAAGTCTCCAACGTATAAAGAAAGTCTTGCTTTTCTGGCAAGTAACATGTTTCTTTGCTCATATAGGATACAAAGCCTCTAATTATCCCCCATGAGACAAATCTCAAAGTTTGTGGTAGACAGCGTCATAGTAAACTAACTGCCCATGAACATTGGTAAAATAGAGAAAACACCTGTCTGGAGTTCTTTCTTCCCCTGTCTTTGTACTCCAAACCTGAGGAAAGTCCTGTTTGGCCATGAATATTCTAAAAACTTGCTTATGTGTATAAATTGGGATAACACTTAATTATCATTCCTCTGCCTAAGCGCCCAGCTCCCACACAGCTGAAGGGATTGCTGGGTTACCATAACCCCTAGAATGAACACTTCACAATCAAGACCTGCTCCAGCCTAAAAAATAATTACCTGAATTCGAAGCCATTGGTACGGAAGGACTCAGGCCAGAATCACTACAGAGAAGAAGAGGAATTTAAACTTATATCACATCAAAGAAAGCCGTTTCCAAAAGCCCATGTGAGACTGGGTGACACTTATCAGGTCAGTTACTTTGAAGAGAAGTAATGAGACAGACTGTGTTATGTTTTACAGGATATCCCAACTGTACTACCTAGGAAAGGAAATCTGTTCCAGAGAAGGAAATTGCTTGGATTTGTTAAGAAGAGTTCTTGGCCTGGCACATCACAAAGACCATTCATGGGGAAAGGAGAGGAACATGATTCTCCAATGAAAATCATACCAATAGAAACAGAGGGAGAAAGAAAGCATGGGGAGGGAATTTACTAATTAAAAAAAATAAGGTCAAAGTAGCAAAGTAGGATTCTAGGAGGCCAGTTATGTTTCTCAAAACTGTCAGTATGGTACTGTTTCTTTCTTTTTTTTTTTTTTTTTGGCAGTACGCAGGCCTCTCACTGTTGTGGCCTCTCCTGTTGCGGAGCACAGGCTCCGGACGCGCAGGCTCAGCGGCCATGGCTCACGGGCCCAGCCGCTCCGCGGCATGTGGGATCTTCCCGGACCGGGGCACGAACCCGTGTCCCCTGCATCAGCAGGCGGACTCTCAACCACTGCGCCACCAAGGAAGCCCAGTGTGGTACTGTTTCTGAGACTGTCTGCTAAAATTTTCTGAATTCTTCTAGTCACCCAATTATTACTGCCCTGCCATGTAGGATAGGGTGCCCACAGAATTCTCTGAAAATACAGGTAAAGGCCAAATCCTCCAAGAGGTTGCTCCTTCCCCCTGGAGTAATTCCTCACATGTCAGCCTGCCGGCGGAGCCACTGCTGGCAGGCGCTACTGTCCTGGATGTACTGGAGAACCTCCGAGAGCATAGTGCGTTTGAGGCGTTCCTCTTCTCGAGTCTTCTTGAGGTGATCATAGGTTCTGGCACCTGGAGGTATTAAAAAACACTGTGACTACAATGACAATGCAGCAGAACTAACCGAAGGGTTTCCTAACTCATCAGCAAACTTCATCTTTTTTAATCTTTAATTTAAAACTTTTTTTGGCCGTGCCGCAAGGCTTGTGGGATCTTAGTTCCCCAACCAGGGACTGAACTCCAGGCCCACGCAGTGAAAGCGCCGAGTCCTAACCACTGGACCACCAGGGAATTCCCAGTCATTTTTAAATTTCCTTTGCAAAACTGCTTCCACATTTTTCTAAGAGCAAAGTCATTTCCCCTAGTTTGAAATCCCTTTTTTGACAAGAAATAAAAATATTTTTATTCCTTTTCTACCTTTAAGACATTTTGGGGAAAAATCCCCAAAACAGAAAATTACAAGGAGTCCCTCATATTTCCATCCCCTAAAAGTAACTTTTAACACTGTCGTATTTACTTCCTGTTCTGTATTTTTCAATCCATATATTTTTCCAAGTCACACAAGTGCTATACACATACACTCTTCCTTAAAAACCAGTTAGAATTACAAATAAAAATAAATCCTCATTGACCAGTACCATTCCTTTCCCCTCTTTCCCAGAGGCAACCAATATCAGGTAACCCAAACCTGGTATCAGAGCCTTTATATGCATCTTGATAAACAGTTGCATAGTGTTTTCTACATGTTACAAATGTATATAGGATCCAAAATATCACACCAGTGGGTTTCACACAGTGTTCCACAGAGGCCCAGGATACCATGAAAATATCTCAGGGATTACGGGGAAGAGCAAGGGCACCAGCACATACCAGTAGTCCTGTGCTCCACACATGACCCGAACCATCAGACTTCAACCAAAGTAGTTCTACTTTTATCTTATTTATGGATTAGTGCCCCACATAAAATTTCATTTTGTAAACTGTTTCCATTGTTAGAAATAAAGAGCCATTACAGTAGGCTGAACTTATACCCACAGGGCTACTTCTTGTGAGCACTGGGTGACAGCTTTCAACCAACAGCAAGGAGGAGGAAATGCCGAAGATCATTCCAACAATCACAACAAAATGACAGAAACTGCCATTTACTGAGGATTTACTGTGTGCCAGGTACTGTGCTATGTTTTCATGCATTATCTCTAACTTAATCTTTTTAAAAAAAAAAAAAATTATTTATTTGTTTGGCTGCACCGGGTCTTAGTTGCGGCACGCGGGATCTTTAGTTGTGGCATGTGGGATCTAGTTCTCTGACCTGGGATCGAACCCGGGTGCCCTGCATTGGGAGCGCGGAGTCTTAACCGCTGGACCACCAGGGAAGTCCCTCTAATTTAATCTTCATACTAACGCTAAGAGACTTGGAAAATTGAAATGAACAGAATTATAGATCTGGTGAAAGAACAGCCAGAATTCAAACTCAAGCTGTCCAAGTCTAGACCTCAGCTCTTAACTACTAACACACACTACCTTCCCTTATGACCTGGCTCTACTACAACCAGCTCCTTAATCACTTTAAACTTTAGTCTCTCCATTAAATGAAAACAACAATAAGTTTGTTACAAGAATTAAATGACACGATCCAGGTGAAGTGCACAGGGTAGGGCCTGGTGCATGGTAAACTGTTACTGCTATGAATATAATTATCACTACCTCAAGTAACTGGGATGCAAGCGCCTAGAACCAGTTGAAGGTCCCTTAATAAGAATGATCAGACTATGCATCACTAAATTTAAAAAGGCTGAGGCTAAAAACTGGAATACAAAATCCTTTTTTTCAGAGGCCACAACGGAATCCTAAATCTAAAACAGCATCTCTCTTTTCTCTGTGTCATAACTTTTATTTCACCTCAGATAATCCATATAATGGTATTTTATAAGGATTAAATAGGTGAAACTTTATGGGAAAGATTGAAAACTCATTCTGAAATATGAAAGCTTGTTTAAAAAAAAAAACTCCATGGCACCTCAAACAGAGACACCCTCTATGTGCTTGGAAGACTTGCCCTCTGATTTAGCGTGTAGCTTAAGCATACTTACTACAAAAATTGGTAATGCCTGCTGTCCTGTATTCCTGGAGCCTCTTGATTTCCCTTCGGAGTTCGAATTCCACTGTTTATCCCCCCAAAAACAACAAAGGAGAAAAATTGGAAAAACAAAATCAACATTAATGAGCACTTTTACTGTTGAATATTTTCAGTAATTCTGCCTTCTATAAAAGACTGGGTAATTCCATTTGGGGAATCCTAATTGTTGCTAATATCTCATTAGAAATTTTACCCAAAAGCTGACAAAAATGTACTCCAGCTGTCTTTTGGCTTCTGTCTCCAGCTGCTTCCTAGAAAACTTATAGTGAACTGGTTGAATTCATTTAGCTACAGAAGTAATGAATATAATTTTTTAAACCACCAAGTTTCCCTGCTCTATTTATTCTCTGTTAAAAGCTCTAGTCACAAAACCAAATTCTTTTATGAAACCTGTCTCTGGTATTACTTGATGTGGCCCTTTTGCAAGGGAAGGACAAAAGCTCTGGGCTTCAAGTCCTGGATAGTTTCTTTACAGCTTTTCTCCTATAGGAACAAAAGAGCATTGTGTTTTCCATAAATCAAAGATTTCTGCCTCCTCTGAGCACATAGATCAGGTTGCACCGCTTGGGTTATTATGTGATAGAACATTCAAATTTGGGTGCTTTGAAACAGAGGATGAAGGAAGAACCTGGACAATCCATGGGGTGTTGTTCTTTGGAGTGACACATAAACCAGGGATGGCACAAACTGGGACAGGAAGTGAAGGATAAATCACACAAAGAATGCCAACCAAACAGGGTGTCTGGTGAGGACAACCAACCTGGCTCAGATACGTGCCTACAATGTCATGCAAGAAATGTCTGCATGATGGGTACACGATAAGAGCCTTCATGAAGTACCTTTCCAGAACTAAACTTGGGGGTCAAACACCTGACTCTCATGAGTAAAGGTATAGACTTAGCCCCCCAGTCCAGATTGTTTTATAGTCTAGGCCTTACTGCCTTAACAACTTCAATTTTTTACAGGGAGAAATCAAATGGTAACTAGATAGAGCTCTCTCAGGGAAAAAGGCAAGAAAATGATGGAAGTACTATATACTATCTTGATGAGTCGTCCAACTCTGTCCCCACTTAAAAAACTAGTTTTAATACTAAAATAATTATGAACAAAATAATATGATTTGCTTCAAGGGCTTCCCTGGTGGCGCAGTGGTTGAGACTCTGCCTGTCAATGCAGGGGACACGGGTTCGTGCCCTGGTCCAGGAAGATCCCACATGCCGCGGAGCAGCTGGGCCCGTGAGCCATGGCCGCTGAGCCTGCGCGTCCGGAGCCTGTGCTCCTCAATGGGAGAGGCTGCAACAGTGAGAGGCCCACGTACCGCAAAATAATAATAATAATAATAATATGATTTGCTTCAAAATAATCCAGTTGAGGATGGGAGGGGAGTGGGTGGTAAAGATGAAACTGGATTGGCCATGTGTTGATAACTGCTGAAGTTGGGTGATGGACACATGGGGTTCATTATACTATGATCTCTATTTTTGCATGTATTTGAAAACTCCCATAATAAAAAGGGGGAAAAACTACTAAACTATGGTTTATCTGAGGGGAAAACAAGCCACTAGGCTTTTTAAGCTCTTTTCTCCCACCCCCAAAGTCCCAAATTAATCTCATAGTAATAAAGTGGAAGCAATACAAAAAAATCCACTTATTTATTTACAGAACTTCACATAAAACACACCACTATCTCTACTATTTATATAAAAACACACACACAAATATTTGCTCAAGGTTAAAAAACCACCTACATGCATGGCTTTCAATGAACTTGTCATGTTCCACTGGCCCCACTATCCTTGCAAATCGCCTCATTGTTTCATAAAGGTCTTGGACTTCCTTGGGATACCGCCGTTCCATTACTACAGAGAAAGTAAAGAATATAAAGATCTCTAAGTTTTCTGCATTTTTTTTTTACAAGAAGTAAAATGGAAGAACATTATTCCTAACCTCATATGACTAACTTACCAATGACAGGAAGCAAACTGGAAAGCTAAGAATGCAGCCCACTAATCATAATGATAAGAGAATCAGAGTGACTATGACACAGAGAGGTTGTTATCACTGGAGAGCATCTGCACTGCTGAGCACCCTGGAGACCTCCACACCTTGCTGCCTCTTAATCTATACAAGGGCAGGAAGTACTGGCAGTAACGGGAAAGATGATTAGGTCGTGTGTTCTCAGAAACAATGTGGGGCAAAATCTCTGGTATTAACTTCTGCAGAGGGCTTCCCTGGTGGTGCAGTGGTTAAGATCCACCTGCCAGTGCAGGGGACACGGGTTCAAGCCCTGGTCCGGGAAGATCCCACATGCTGCGGAGCAACTAAGCCCGTGCACCACAAGTACTGAGCCCGTGCTCTAGAGCCTGCGAGCCACAACTACTGAGCTCACACGCCACAACTACCGAAGCCCACGCGCCTAGAGCCCGTGCTCGGCAACAAGAGAAGCCACCGCAATGAGAAGCCTGCGCACCGCAACTAACAGTAGCCCCCGCTCGCCACAACTAGAGAAAGCCCGCACGTGGCAACAATGACCCAATGCGGCCAAAAAATAATAAACAAATAAAATAAATTTAAAAAAATAAAAAATAACTTCTGCAGAACAAGGGAAGTGCAGACATACTAATTCATCTAGAAGAGGTAGATTAGCCTGGAAAAAGTGTGATCTCCTGCACGCTCCACCAAAAATAAAAATCTCTATAACTACATATCCTCAAATGAGGCATTTATTTCTTCACGTTCTACATGGGTCATTTTGCCTTTCTCTAAACTTAATTAGGTACCACAACTTAATGTACTACTAATGAAGTTATATTTTGATAACTATGATGGAAGCGAAGGGTCAAATATGCCATTTGGGATACCCACATGGGTCAGCAACTTTGAGGATCACTACTGACCAAATTTCTAATAAAAAGAGCTATCAGCAAAAAAGATGGGTAGTAAAACCCACCAATAGTAACTGGTAGGTTGGAGTGGCCAGGAACTCTCGAACTGCTACTCAGTCATTTCAATAAAAGTAACTAGGCTAGTTTTGTCCACTCTCAGGCTAAAGATACAGGCTATCACTTATGACAGTTACTTAAATCAAGTCCTCTTTTCAGATGAATCTCTTTCTTTGCAGGAGAAATTCTTGCCCACAAATTCTAGGAGCTGATTTGATGGGCAGCCACAAATTGATTATTTTCACCACCAAACCCCCCGTCCCCCTCTATAGGGATAATACAGAAACATTTGGAGTAAAACTTTTTTAATTTGATGAAAAAAACTCCTATGCCTACATATTAAGGTCACATGTACATTCAGTATAATGGCAACTGAAGACCTCTCAAACCACAACGCACATACCACTTCTTTCTTGGAAGCAACAGAGCTTCCTCTCAGCTCTGTATGTAAGAAATACAGTTAAAAGAATAAAGAGGCTAAACTGACCTCTGTCCACCAGCTGAGAACAGAATTTATACAAGAGTCAAGGTCTACTATGTAATGGTTAAAATCAACTGACCTATCGTGGAAAGCCCAGGAATTCAGACAAAGGAACCCACTACTGTGGCTATCAGAACGTGACCAATTATTGTCTACAGAAAGGGCAAGGGAGATCTGACCTTGGGTTATTTTTGCAAACCCACAGCTCTCGATGAGGACGAGGTTAAATAGGCAATACTGCATACTGCTAGAAGGAATATAAATTGATAAAACCATCTTTTAGGAAACAATCTGGCAGCATGTGTTAAGCATTTTTAATAATCATATTCTTCGACCTATTTAATTCCACTTCTGGGAATCTATCTTAAAAAAACAATTCTAAATACAGACAAAGCTCTATTCACAAACAAGTTTACCTTAGCTTTATTTATAATGATTAGAAAAACACTGAAAATAAGCTAAAGATCTAATAATAAAAGACAGGTTAAGCACTTCATTATATATCTATGTCTCTATACAACATATTATGTAACTATGAGAAGTGACATCATCAAAACACCATAATGTGTGTAATGGAAAGTGAAAAAGTAAAGGACATATAATGTAACCTACTTATGACCATGACGCTATTAAATGATACTTAACCCAAGACTGGCTGACCTGAACCCTCCTGGCACAGACTGTCAAACCCTATAAGATTCTATCAATTTAGCATGTGAAGCACAATCATTAGGCACTTTTACAAAAAAAAGTCTTGTGACATATAACTATTATAAACATATATAAATATTGCAATTATTATGATATCATCATTCTTATGTTCTGAACAAACTCTACAGTGTAGAAGAAAAAGTACAGAGACTCTTTCCGCCCAGCATGGGTTATCGCCAAATATTTAAAAGTAAGGTCAAAGTTAGCAATCATTTAAAAATCATAGGTTTATTTCATCATCATACAATGCTAATGTCTTTTCTGGTTTGTTTGCCCCGACCATGCAAAATAAAGCTATCATTTTCTGTTAATTTTTTTCCATAAAAATATTTTCACAACCTGATGGTCAAAGTTATTTTATGTTTAACATATAATTCCAAAACACAACCCTATCCAGTTCCAGAAAATGATCCATTAATATTCATGCTTTAATTACTATACTAATTTAAAAAAAAAGAATTCTCATGCTAGTGTTATTGACCACATATTAATGGCTTGTAACTCTTACGATGCAACAGAATTGCTCTGAAGACTTTAAAAAAATACAGATGCTGTAGTTCTACCTCCAGAGATTCTGACTTAATTAGTCTGAGGTGACTGTCAGGCATCAGAATTTTTTTTTTTTGCGGTACGCGGGACTCTCACCGCTGTGGCCTCTCCCGCTGCGGAGCACAGGCTCCGGACGCGCAGGCTCAGTGGCCATGGCTCACGGGCCCAGCCGCTCCGCGGCATGTGGGATCTTCCCGGACTGGGGCACTAACCTGTGTCCCCTGCATCGGCAGGCGGACTCTCAACCACTGCGCCACCAGGGAAGCCCCAGGGATCAGAATTTTTTAAAGATTCCTAGCTGATGCTAATATGCAACTTTGATTGAGAACTACTATCATAAATGATTTGTTTAAAACTATTCAATACTATTGGGAGAAATTTTAAAGTAAGGAAAACTAATACTTACACTGAAACTTTCTAAGGTTGATTAATCCATGGTCTCTTATAATTCTAGAATGAAAAACATATATATGATAATCAGTTTCACATTTAACAATGTTTTCCACACACAGCTTTCATTAGACATCCTAAACACTGCAAGGGGGAATCTTGAGGTCCAGAGAAGTCATTCCCCACAAAGTTCTGCAGGTCAGTAAGTCTCTAGCACAATTTTAGGCTCTCAAGCATCATATATTTTTCCTCTCCTTGGGCACTGCAGATTCTCAATAACTATCTGCTGGATGAATGAACAGATCAATAAGCACTCAAATAGTGAAAAACACGTCTGTAACTTAGATGAAACAGAAGGGAATCTGTGTCCATATCATAAAAATCATCTATTCAGCTTAGGGAAATGATAATTGAGAACAGCCGTTTAAGGGAAATCTGTGATCACACACTCAACATTTACAACTGTACATTCACAGAATGCCTTGAAGCTATTTGAAATAAATCTTGTGCATGTTTAATGGAAGGTCATCATAAAACAGAAGATCTAATAGCGACCTCAACTACTGAGTTCTACAGCACTGTCTAGTTCTAATTCCATGTTTTAAGAGAAACAGAATTTAGGTAAACCATGCAGAGTTACGTGTCTGGAACCTCTGGTTTATACCGGAGGTATTCATGACTAGCAATGAAGCTTCTCACAAGAACAGCTGGGTAATCTTCTTCAGCGCTTCTTGGAAGCTAACTCCAGACACGCAGAGAGTAAGCTCTACTTCAGATCATGTCTTGGTCCCTCCAGAGTGCCTCCCAAGTCCCATTCCTTTTTCTTGTTGTGATGCCACTGTCTCTCTAGTTATTAACACCATGGTAACATGCCTACACATACATACACATCCTCCGCATACCCTTCTCTGAACTGTTAAAGTCTCTGTAATCCAATAGGGGTTTGGGATCCATAATTTCTCAGCCTCAATGTATGTTTTTTGTTCTGTTGCAAAGAGAAGGAATAACCAAGAGTGACTGAAACTTGTTCATAATTTCTTTGAAATCCTTGTATATAAAAGACTTCTCATAAAAACTGAGCAGTTAGAATAGAGCATTATTAAGTGTAACAACTTAATAATATCTTGAATTTTTCTTGTTCCTTTTTTCCTTAAAACACCGTGTCCATATTATTCATTGGTCACCAAAACATCAAGAAAGGGTAAGGAAGGAGGAGGTTAAAAAGCAAGAAAAGGAGAGGTATTATTATCTCCTTTTAACAGATGGAAAAATTGAGATCCAAGGAGGTTAAGTGTATTCCTCAAGGTCCTAAGATGAGCCACAAGTGGAACTTGCTCTTATGGGCTATATGTGGTCAATAGTCCAAAGCCAAAAGAAGGCAGGATGGTTTTCTAGACTTACTTTTTTCGCCTTTGTCTCTCCTTTAACCTGGAATGATAGATATCTACTACAGCCATCTTCAGAGCTATAAACAAACAAACAAACAAACCCTTACATATAAATAAAGCCAAGACAAGAAGAAATCTTTTGCCCAAGCTGTCCTAAACTTTCAACCTCATACTGCTAACTATTCCACACGCACTGGTCTAGGAAATCTGTCTCTTGGAAACAAAAATACCCTAGGATAGTGAATTTCTGTATCAGTAAATTACAGTAAAGTTCTTTTTTCCTAAGTATATGTTTATATGGGATTACGCTATAGATAACAATTTCTGCTTTTTCCTGAACATCTCTTTTGACCATGCTTTGCTATGTATATTATTAGCTTTCATAAAACAGTTCAACAAGGAGTCTGAACTTTAGTAACACATGGACTAGAAATTACATCTGTCAGAGTTTCAGATTAGAAGAAAGAAATACCAAAATCTAGCATGCTGAGCTATGAGCAGATGCAGTACATCTGTATATAACTTCAATCACTGGGAAATGACCAGGAATACTTTATCCAGGCCATTCTCCCTTGGGTCTGAGATAAAAATAACATAAATTCTAGCTGGATGACCTGAAGAGATGAATGACCGCAATACTTTTTAAACTTTAAGTATTAAAAAAAAAGTATTAACTATCATGGATCTTTTGTTCATTTCTAACAAGTTCAAAAATTTAAACATTGCTTCATTTTTCCTCATAACTGCCCACAAACTAAAAATAATTCAATAATATCAGGTCCAAGATTTAAGGCAATGGTTTTCAAACATTTTTTCAGGTTGCAGAACTCTTTCTATAAATGAACTCTTTCTTGATTTACATGTGTTCCATACAGAAGCATAGGTACCACAGAATGCCCCATACCCTGCCAGTGTTTCCTAATAAATGCTGGGGAATGATAGGCTCTAGAACGCTGTGCTGGTGGAGATGCGCTTTACATAACTATGTGGTGGGAGAGGAAGGAGGCATGGGGAGAAGAGGAACTGTCTCTGACATGCAGTACAACCAAGTACGAGTTTTATAGTGGACTCTACCTTACTTCTTATGAGAAAGAGAAATTAGGACGTCAACAGTTCAAGGCAGAAAGAGAAGCAAATAAAATAGCTAAGTAAATAGTTAACATCCACTGAGTATTTATCATGTTCCAGGATCTTTAGGTGCCTTATCTCGTTTATCTACTCAATAATAAGATGAGTTCAACATGACAGAAACTACCTGAAGATCCAGTGGAAGTTAGTGCTAATTTTGACAAAAGATTTCGGTAATTTTTCTAAGACACTAACTTATCATGTTGTTTCTTGAGATTTGTGTGGGAATGACTTAATTAAACAGAAAAAAAACTGAAGAGACTGTGTTACAGAAAAACTCTATAAATAAATCCTGCTGATAAATGGTTCTGGTGCTTGATCATTTCAGTAGTTTAAACTTGTACAACTGGCCCTGGAGAACAAAGGGAAGGAAGGGAACACAGAGAAACAAATGGGAGAACTGGAATTCTCCCAGAGAAAAATTCATAGTTGAAGCTCTCCCTTGTCTTTATGAAGCACACTCCGATAGCAGCAACTGATTATAAGATCTTAACTGCACGAATAACCCAGGGAGGACCACAGCACAGCAGGCAGAACAGAAATGAGAGGGAGACGCTGAAAGAATGAGAATCACAGGTTCATATTCTACTTAAAGTGAGTGGAGGGTCTAGTAAAGCAGGCGAAGACCGAGAGCTCCTTAGAAACAAACAAACCCAAAGCACCCATAACCTCTCCACCGATGCCAGGCCTCTGAAATCTCAGTTTCGGGGGATGACTAGTCTCCCTGTGACCACACTGGGGACTGATAACAAAGTTTCCAAACGGCTGGCCTTAAAATATTTCAAGAAGTGGGCAGAAGTCAGAGGCAGCTCCTTCCCACTGCAGTGTATTTCTAACATTGTTCAAAATAGCTGGCAACATGTTTCTGTTTTCCTGACAGAAGGCACCTACTGCTTGCTTGGCAAGAAAACCTACTCAGAGGCCTTAACTACAGGGAAGCCAATCAAAAGCCCTACTGCAAGCGCACAAGCACAAACCTGTGACTCAGGTATTCCCCAGAAGCAAAGCTGTTTAAAAGTCATTTCCCCCCAGAGATTTTGGCCGAGATGTACGCAAGCAGCGCTATGAAGGAAAGCCAACCAAGTGACCTAATGGTTGAAGTCAGCAACGAGGAAGCCTTAGCCAAGTCACTTCACTCCTTTGTGCATTTCTCTGAAAGTAGAATGGGAAAATATCGATGTCCACCTCTCAGAAATGTGGTTAAGCTATAGAAGGTAAAAAATGTGAAATCTAAAAAGAAAAAAAAAAAGGTTCAAGGTTGTAGAGACATTAAGTACAGCACAGTATTAAGAGCACAGACTCAAGATGGCCCTGCCACTTGCAGGTCACCTCTTGACCTCAGGCAAGTTACTTGAGATTTCTACTCCTCAATTCTCCCATCTATAAAATGGGGGTAAGAGTAATAACACCTAACCCAGAGAGTTTTGTGAGGATTAAATGAGTTCATGTGTGTCAAGGACTTAAATGGTACCTGGCAAACAGTAAGTGCTATACGTATTAGCTATTATTATTAATAGCATTCATGTCTAAAAAGTCCTAAACATGAAGCAGCCAAATCACCATCAAGGGAAGGGCACTGCCAATAGGTAGGTAACAGGCACAGTGACCAGGCTGGACCTCTGACTGACTAATTGTTAAAGGCTCTAAAGGCTGACAATACGGACCAAAGAAAGAAAATCTGGGGGGAAAAAGTGGGGGAGTATCCACATCTGGCCAAGAAATTTTACTGAAATTGGCTTTCCAAATAGAAGGAGAGTAAACTGCTCTAATGTGCAACCCTGAGAAGTGCTGAAAACACAGGCCCAGTGCAGAGGAAGGAGCTCTTGATGCCCCTTGCTTGCCTGGGTTATGGGCCAGCGATGATTAGAAGATGCTGCACGCAGGGCTTAGCACCTGTGAAACTCTGAGAAAGAAGAGTCCACAAATTTAGGAGAGATTTCCCCAAATGAAAGCAGATGGAGAGCGATGTCCCCTAAGGAAAAGGAAACTATGCTGTGTGTCTGCACTGACATCACACAACATGCCACAGGGAGCGCCGAGTTATGTCTTTTGCATCTCTCTCTCTCTGGACCAATAATTTCTGTTTATTTCAATAAAATACGAGGAGGTGTCATTTAGGGATCTCAGAACCTCCTTATTTTCTTCCTTAGACACTACTTCACATGCAATATCTTTTGGGGGCTCATTCTGAAAGACTTCTGGTATGGTGGAATGTAATTACATGTCCCTCCATTGTGTCCCAGGCCTCTATAATGGACCATTTAAACCCCCTTTATTAGACAAATTCCGTGAATCACAGCAAAAGTCTTGGGTGAGGAAAAGAGCTTCCTGGCATCACCCAATTTTCTAGATGTAGTCTTTCTAGGGGATGGGATACAAAGCCCAGCCAAACAGTTTACTTCCTTCTAGTAGTTGTGAGGAAACGTAAAAGGAATGTTATTAATGCTCAGTAATATTAGGAGTATAATGGTATAATGGAATGGCAATAACACCAATCTGAATTATGTACCACGTTTCATTGGAGACATTCACCCTGACTAATCAGCATCATCTGTTCTTTGCTGGCCAGGGACACAAAGAAACAGCATGCAAATTTCCAAGGACTTGCCCAAGATCACAGTGACTCAGAAGCAAGCCTGAGGTTGAATCACTGTCCTGATGTGCACAAAATATGTGCCCCTCTTTCTGTTCTAGGTGTGCATAGAAAGCTCCTTCTCATTCCCTCCTAGTTTCCTTGGGCTCCTAGTCCCCTTCACTGAGAGTTCCAGGAGAAACTGCTGGAACAATATGTGCCCAACTGGACAGTGGGTCATACTGCCAAAGGAGCTAATATGAGAACTTAGAACCATAAACAAAGCATCCCTTTGTGGCACCAGCAAGTCTTCCCTTTGATCTCCAGTCCTGCCAAACCTCTTTATGACGCTATCACCTTTTAAAAAGCACCCATCTAAACATCTTACAGTTCACTACTAGACAGGGAGGGAAAGGAGAGGCAGGGATTATTATTATATAAGCGCTGTTAAAACTACTTATGGGGCTTCCCTGGTGGCACAGTGGTTGAGAGTCTGCCTGCCAGTTCAGGGGATGCGGGTTTGAGCCCTGGTCTGGGAGAATCCCACATGCCGCAGAGCAACCAGGCCTGTGAGCCACAACTACTGAGCCTGCGCGTCTGGAGCCTGTGCTCCGCAATAAGAGAGGCCGCGATAGTGAGAGGCCCGCGCACCACGATGAAGAGTGGCCCCCGCTCGCCGCAGCTAGAGAAAGCCCTCGCACAGAAACGAAGACCCAACATAGCCAAAAATAATAAATAAATAAATTAATTAATTTAAAAAACAAAAAAACAAAAACTGCTTATGTATAACAATCAATAACTGATTCTTAGTTCAAATGAATTAGAATCAAATAACTTAAAAGGCTGTAGAAACTGTAGAAAGAACACAAATAACTAAAGTATGTTATAGGTTTGAAATGCTAACTGAAATAAAACTTGCTAATCAATTGCTTCTTTTTGATTTTTTTCCCTTTTGCCCTCACTTAATTACAGAAGGGACCATAAGTGTACCAGCAGAAATTGCAAATCGTGCTTCCACAAAGGATGAAGAGTGAAATTAAATACCAACCATTACTACAGTTTTCTTAATAATGTTGAGGCTTAAGAATGAAGACCTTGGATTAGGGCCTGGAGAAGTGATTCAGCAAGTCCCTTACATAGTTGAGCCATGACTGACATAAGAGATTTTGACTTTCAAAAGTTCAGTACTTTTGAATACTATCTAAAAGAATGATATTTATGAAACTGCTTTTTTGTATTCTGGATAAGAAAGATATAAGCCAGGAAACAATACCATTTTGATTAAAGCTGGTGTGTATGATGAGGAATACTGAATGGCAACCTGCACACTGCCTTCAAGAGAATGACACACGAGGTGAGAATAGACAATAACGTGAATTATCAGGGTTGAAAAGCAGAGATTGACATGGAAGACTGAACAAACACAATGGCTCTAGTGAATGCTAAAGCAGTTTGCTTTAAAGCTTTCCTCTTTTAGTTCAATCTACGTCACTTTGACTTTCCTTAAAGTTGTGTGGGAGAAGAGAAATGAAATTTTGCAAAGAAAAAAACTGCTCAAGAAATATGTAGAGAAAAAACTCTAAAGGTAAAATTTTTATGAGGACTCTTTCTTGGTCCCAGATCTGATGTAACAAATATCTAGTCAGCTCTTCTGTGGAGAGAAGAATAAAACTCCCCTTCAAGAGACAGAGGACCAGTTAATGCAACATGAAAACTTGATTTAAAATGCAACAAGGATTCTAACTTGCCTTTCCTACCTGGGATATACATTTAAGAAAAGCAATGAAGATGTTGTTTAGGAAATACAGAATCCAAAGGAGCATTATTCACCTACTGCATCACCCTCAATTCTGGGCTGAAATGAAACAGAAGATTGGGGATTATTTTAAATATGTAGTTCACTGAAAATGGAAAGAAGGAAAAAGACATTCACTGAAAGTCTAACCATCCACTTTTGAAAGCCCTGTTGGCATTAGCCATTTACGTTACAACAAAAGAGTTGACATAAATCCTTAGAGGGTTAATCTTAGATGAGAATTCAGGAGTGCTAAAAATTCAACAGTTCTGAGAAACAAGAGATTTCCAATCTTGGTCTAAAAACTCTTGAACTTCCATTCTTTTCCCCTGCTATGGGAAATTTTGCATAACAAATTATAGTGAACATCTAGTATCAGCAGTTGTTATTGAAGTCCCAAGGTCTTCACCCTGATTCCCTTTCTTTTAAGGAGGCAGTGAGGGCCATTTAACCAATTACCTCAGTGTAGGCTCATCTCAGCCAAAAGAAAGCTTACACAGTCCAAGGGATGGGATATTCCCAACTACCCTTATGTGATCAACATTCTCACCACCATCACAAATGATCTTTCTCATTATGGTCAAATCCCAGCAACAGGGTAAGTTCAGCAACTTAACCACTGTAATTTGGGTCCCATGAGGGGCAGGAGACATGTTTTATTCATTCTTATATTTCTAGCACCCAATACAGTGTCATCACAGTTTGCAATCAATAAAAACACTGGCTGTAATAAAATGTTACCGTGTAAAATGTCCGAGTCATCTTCAACAAAATCAATGTCTCTCAAGTCCCACTCTGCATAATTGTCAAACTCCTGTTTGGGGAAAAAAAATTCCCATCTAAAATCCATCAGCTTTGAGTAATGCCTTTACAGGAGCCATGCTTTAGAAGCAAATACATAAACAAACACTTGCTAAAAAGTACTGAATGGAGTACAAGGCCAGGACAACTGCCATAAGTAAATAAGTCATGGGAGAAAACTGAGAGGCTTTCAGGCAGCAGTGACAGCAAAAAATGAGAAAGTTATGAGTCCAGGAATAAAGCCAAACATATTGTTCTAAAAACTAAAAGTAGTCTGTTCATGAAATCTAACTCAAGAAAACTTAACTCCTACTAGCCCTTCGAGTATTGGGTTGGCCGAAAAGTTCGTTTGGGTTTTTCTGTAAGATGTTATGGAAAAACCCAAACGAACTTTTTGGCCTAACCAATATTTAGGTAAGAAAATTGCCTGCATTAATTCATCTACCTTTTTACCACCATCTAGGGCTCTACTTATCCCATAATATTGCTTACCTAGCTCAGTGGGTAGATTTGTTCATGTTCTATTCAATGACTACAATCTGTAGGGGTAGTGTCTCTGAGGTAGCTCTACAATTGCAGCTGCCATGAACAAAATGCTGACCTGGGTGTGGCTAGCAAAACTGTCTGTAGTTTGCTAAACTTTAATTACCTCCAAGAGTACTATAATTGCGGATTAGGTGATAAATCAAGAGACTTGTGACTACATTCACATGGCTTTTAACTCCAGGGCTGAATGAAGAACATGTAGTTTTTATACACATTCATCATTCTTTATAAACTTGTGAATATAGTATAGAGGTCAGCAAACTACAGCCTATAGACCAAATTCAGCCCACTGCCTATTTCTGTAAATAGTTTTACTGGAGCACAGGCCTGCTCATTTGTTTACTATTATCTATGCTCCTTTTGCATAATAATGGCAAAGTTTAGTTCCAACGGAGAATTTATGGTCTACAAAATCTAAAATATTTACTATCTGGACCTTAATAGAAAGTTTGCCAACCCCCGATATAGTACAACCTCGAAACCCCCTAGATGTGGAGTGAAACTTAAGAAATAGGTTTTTGGGGCTTCCCTGGTGGCGCAGTGATTAAGAATCTGTCTGCCAATGCAAGGGACACGGGTTCGAGCCCTGGTCTGGGAAGATCCCACATGCTGCGGAGCAACTAAGCCCATGCACCACAACTACTGAGCCCGCGTGCCACAACTACTGAAGCCCAGGCACCTAGAGCCCGTGCTCTGCAACAGGAGAAGCCACTGCAATGAGAAGCCCGCGCACCGCAACGAAGAGTAGCCCCCGCTCCCCCCAACTAGAGAAAGCCCGCGCGCAGCAACGAAGACCCAATGCAGCCAAAAATAAAAATAAATAAAATAAAATAATTTAAAAGAAATAAGTTTTTGCTCTGAAGAACTTTTATCTTTCTAAAAGAAATATTTACAAATGAGAAAAAGGCACTCAAATGGAGAAAATGTGGCTCCACAAGTTACAGTGCTATGAAAATCTCTTTTTAGTGGTATGGAACCTATAGGTAAGAGAGATAGCCTCATCCTAAACAAAAACAAGTTTCTCTTACCTCAATGAAATCTGCTCGAGCTGGCATGTATCCCGCCATGTCCCGAGAAAGCAAGGAGTCAAAGGTAGGTCGGGGAGGGTCATCTGTAGCTGAAAGAATTTAGTTTTTCTTAGTTACTTAATAAGATACTAGCATAAAAAAGTGACACAAAGCAAGTCCTAATTTAGACTCTGAAATATTTTTGTTTGGAAAAAGACAGCGTCTGAGAGGATAAATAAAATGCAAGAGATTTTTATAAAGAAAAAGTAAAGAAAGATAAAGTATTAATGGAAACAAATTGATTTCTTGAAAAGGAAACTAAGACTTAGGGAATCCTCTAAGTAAATACAGAAATTCCCTCTTATTTTTGCTTTCCTAATATGAAAGAAAATCAAGGATCTTTTCTTCAGTATTACAGAATTTAAGTATTTACCCTGTCTGCTTCAGCTCCCTTACCCCTTAGGACCAATCTCAATTTAAAAATCCCATCCAACTGACAGGGAAAAAACCCCACTGGATTTGGAGTAAGCCAGAATTGAGTGCAGGCTCTACTGTAACATCCACTAGTCCCATGACCTTGTACAAATTATTTAACCTTTCTGAATCTCAGTTTCCTTGTGTGCAAAACAAGAGCACTTGCTCTGCCTGTCTCACTGGGTTGCCACGAGGAAGAAATGGTCTAAGGCATTTGAGAACAAAGTGCTAACATCCAAAGGGCTATCCAAATAGGAGGTATCATCAGGTTTTGAGTTAGTCACCTATGAAACTGTTTCCAGAGAGTATGAGGAAAGAGGCGGGGAAAGAAAAACATTCATATTTCATTACTCGTGCTCTGGGAGTCATTCAGCAAAGATGTCCATTTATAATTCATCATGGGTTTGGTTACGTTTTGTTAGAAGACCCATGAGTCCCTAAGTCACATAAGATTTAAAAAAAAGAAAACGATGGGCTTCCCTGGTGGCGCAGTGGTTGAGAGTCCGCCTGCCAACGCAGGGGATATGGGTTCGTGCCCCGGTCTGGGAGGATCCCACATGCCGCAGAGCGGCTGGGCCCGTGAGCCATGGCCGCTGCGCCTGCGCGTCCGGAGCCTGTGCTCCGCAACGGAAGAGGCCCGCATACCGCAAAAAAAATAAATTAATTAATTAAAAATAAAATAAAATTAAAAAAAAGACAACGAAAAGTTTGCTATTATTACCACAACCAAGTGGACAAAAATAACAAATTGCTTCTTGGACTTAACACTGAGATGATTAATTATAATAAGCTAAATACTGAACTCTCTTACTGATACAGGGAGGTACTTACAGTGAAATGGAATGGCTGTGTCAGCAGTTTTTGCCTCCTCTGCTTGCTTCAGGTTCAGCAGGGTAGATGCAAATAGAGGGTTATTGATGAAATGCTTCATGTAGTGCTTCTCACACTCCTCCTTGGTCTTGGTGCACATTTGATTGGCTACATCCTGCCTAGAGTGTGGAAAAAGAGAGAAGGAAGTAGTGCTTTCATTTATACATAATGGTCAAAGCATGGTTTGTTCTTTCCATATTTTAAGTCCTACCTATATAATGTCTGGAACTTGACACCTCCAAACTGGTATCAGGGAGCTATCAGCAGAACATTGAGACAAATACAAACATAGTACTGGTGCAATCTGATGTTCCAAATCCTGCTATTCCGAGATATGGAAACAATATTTAAAAAGCCCTTTCCTGGACTTCCCTGGCGGTCCACTGGTTAAGACTCTGCCCTTCCAATGCAGGGGGTGCGGGTTCGATCCCTGATCGGGAAATGGAGATCCCACATGCCTTACGGCATGGCCAAAAAAAAAAAAAAGCCCTTTCTTTTCTACCAAAAGAAAGGAAGACCACTAGAAAATATGTAAGCTAGGCTCTACCGAAAAAATTGCTATAAATAATAATAAGCCACTTCAGAACATTTAAAATGTACATAAGAGTAGTTTTTTTGTTTTTTTTTTTTGCGGTACGCGGGCCTCTCACTGTTGTGGCCTCTCCCGTTGCGGAGTACAGGCTCAGGACGCGCAGGCTCAGCAGCCATGGCTCACGGGCCCAGCCGCTCCACGGCACGTGGGATCCTCCCGGACCAGGGCACGAACCTGTGTCCCCTGCATCGGCAGGCGGACTCTCAACCACTGCGCCACCAGGGAAGCCCCAAGAGTAGTTTTATATTCACGTTTTATAGTTTACAAAACACTTCACATGAACAGACATTTCTTTACTACAGCTCTCACGACAGACCAAGCTCTCAGCTAGAAATATTCACAACATAATTTAAATAAATCCTAGTATTAACTATGTAGTGTATTTACTATCTCAATTTCACAGATGAAAAAATGAGGCCCAAAGAGATTAAGAAACTTGCTTAAGAACACAAAGCACATAAGTGACAAAGCCACTTAATTTTTACTTAAGACCTCTGACTCCTGGCCCAGATGATGGAAAGGTAGAGGTGAAATCTCTCTAAGTCTGCTCTCAACTTCTCTCTTCCACAGTACTTCACTTGTCCTTTTCCTAAGCCATTACTATGCTCTGCTTTGTGTACTTCCATCATCTGTACATATATTTTGATTCCCCTACTAGACTATAAGCTTCTTGAGGTCAGGATACATGTCATAATTCTTGGCTCTAGCATCCTCACCACCAAGCTTAGTGTCTTACTTACTTAATAGTATCTTAGCGGATAGAGAAACAATGGTCTTTTTGTGGTCTTTGCTGAGAGGGAAGGGGGACAAAGAGGATTAGCCTATTTTACAGTTAGAATGGTAGGCAAAAAGTGAAAAACCAGGCCAAAGGTAACTAGCAAGCGAATGATCACTTTTCCTATCTTCTTTGGTATTCCCATAGTAACCAGTATTTTATGATACTTAATAAATGTTGAATGAATGGATACGAGCAAAATGTGAACGGAACTCAACTCTCCTTCTTCAAGGCCCTGGACGTAAGGGAGGCAGCACAGTATTATTCTATTAACATCAGGATAGATTATCTACACTAGGAAGTCAGGACAAGGAAGAGCTAGTTAAGGGCCCTTCACTAATAAACTATGTGGTCGTAAGAAGTCATTTTAACTCCCTAAGCTTCAGATTCTTCATGAACAAAATATATTTAAAAATGCCTCCAGGGCTTCCCTGGTGGCGCAGTGGTTGAGAGTCCGCCTGCCGATGCAGGGGACGCGGGTTCGTGCCCCGGTCCGGGAAGGTCCCACATGACACGGAGCGGCTGGGCCCGTGAGCCACGGCCGCTGAGCCTGAGCATCGGAGCCTGTGCTCCACAACAGGAGAGGCCACAGCAGTGAGAGGCCTGCATACCGCAAAAAAAAAAAAAAGAAAAAAAAAAAGCCTCTGCTGGGACTTCCCTGGTGGTGCATTAGTTAAGAATCCGCCTGCCAAGGCAGGCGACACATGTTCGATCCCTGGTCCGGGAAGATCCCACATGCTGTGGAGCAACTAAGCCCATGAGCCACAACTACTGAGCCTGTGCTCTAGAGCCCACGACCCACAACTACTGAAGCCCGCGTGCCTAGAACCCGTGCTCCTCAACAAGAGAAGCCACTGCCATAGGAAGCCTGCGCAACACAAGAAATACCCAACTCAGCCAAAATAACTAACTAAATAAATAAAATCATTAAAAAAAAAAAGCCTCTGCTATCTAGTTCACAAAATGAAATCATCGGTGTGAAAATACTCCCAAAAGGTAAAAATGAAAGTGGTGGTATTATTAGTAAGCAGTGTCACCTCACATGGCAACAGCCATGAGTGCTATTCAGTTCTTGCAGGTATCTACAAGCTAAAAACAGGCAATGAGGATAGGCAGTCTGTCAAACTTGAATCTCAGGTAAGCCATGGTTGTCTAAAGTCTGACTCACTTAAATGACGAGGGCATCTACAGCCAAGAAAAATTCAGAAATCAGAAAGGAGCAATAACTAATAAGTCTAAACTTCCCCACTATTCAGAAAGGACTAACCAACCTTCCTTGTGTGGATATGTCCAAAGCAGCCCTTTAGAGCTATCGAGTCATGGACCACTAAACATCTCATAGCCGTGTGAGGCATTTAGGCCTTGGAAAATAATGTGCAGAGGGGAAGAGGACTTGTCTCTAAGTCATGGGTCAATAGAAAAGCAACATATGGCCCCCAAACTCCTTTTCCTGAGGCTCCTCCTTTTACCCTCAACAGCACCTTCTTTTTGGAGCCCACTAGCACAGGAGAACCCTTATTCCCAAGCTCTTACCAATTTCCAAAGCCACAGTCCATCACAGCTTCTAAAAGGGCCATTTCTTCTTGAGCAGTCCAGCTGGGGTCAAGAACAGGAAAATCTGAGGTCTAAGGAAGAAAAAGTTTGGCCTAAGAACAGACACAGAAATGGAACCCGGCAACCCCAAATGTAATCCTAATTATAGTCAAATGGCTGTTATTCTCATGGTATTGAGAGGTGCCTACAGTACATTCTTATTAGCTGTCCACACCCCCCCACCTCTACTTCCACCATTAGCTACAAGAGTCTACAATAAATATTATCAACCATAAATGTCACTGTAACTCAGGCAGAAATATATGTTTTTTAAACTTAGCAAAAAGGTAAAGATAAGTATTATAGTATGTTCCCATTTAGCTAAGAAAGATAGGAATACAAATATGCATATTTCGATCATTTAAAATGCAAGAATAAACCATACATTAAAACCAAGGTTACCTATGGGGGAGGGAGGGAGGAAATAGGGTGGAAAGGACAAGGATAGAAGCTGGACCTCTCTGAATATTCCTTGTTTGTAGACTTGACTTTGAAAACATAAACACTGTACATTAACTATTAAATTTTAAAATCACAAGAATCAAAAGCAAAATGACATAAACCTGTGAATTAATTTTAAGGCATAATCACACAGGAAGAAACAATCCCAAGTGACTAAAACACAGTAACTTGACTATTTATTTCTAGTAGAATATACCTTAAAAGTAAAAGGAACTGCCAAAAAAATCTTAAACTGTTTTCAAGTAGTGTTGGTACAGTTGTTCTGAGATTATTACATGTTGATATGCTGTGGGGTAAAGCAAATAAGTAACTGTATTGGTGTCACTGCACAGTGGGACTTGGAGCTTGGGGAAAAAAAAGAGATGTAAGATCTATGAGGCTATGTAAAACCATGTAGTCTTGTCATTTGAATTGAAAGTTTTAGTATGGGGACTTCCCTGGTGGCACAGTGGTTAAGAATCCGCCTGCCGATGCAGGGGACATGGGTTCGAGCCCTGGTCCGGGAAGATCCCACATGCTGAGGAGCAGCTAAGCCCGTGCGTCACAACTACTGAACCTGCGCTCTAGAGCCCACAAGCCACAACTACTGAGCCCGCGTGCCACAACTGCTGAAGCCCGCGTGCCTAGAGCCCATGCTCCGCAACAAGAGAAGCCACCGCAATGAGAAGCCCGGGAACTGCAACAAAGAACAGCCCCCACTCACTGTAGCTAGAGAAAGCCCGCGCGCGGCAACGAAGACCCAACGCAGCCAAAAAAATAAAAAATAAATTAATAAATAAATTTAAAAAACAAGAAAGTTTTAGTATGAACTCATGATGTATTTGTCTTAAAACAATAATTTCCCTTATAGAGAACTAGTGATTACCAGTCGGGGAGAGGGGGGCACAATACAAGGGTGGAGGAGTGGGAGGTACAAACTACTGGGTGTAAGAGAGGCTACAAGGATGTATTGTACAACACAGGAAACACAGCCAATATTTTGTAATAACTGTAAATGACGTGTCACCTTTAAAAATTGTACAAGAAATTAAAAAAAAAATTCCTATCACTGTTCAGTGAAAAGGTCTAGAAAAAATGACAAACCCAGTAGCAATTAACACTTCTAGTACCCAGTATGTGGTCTCTAAATACAATTTCCCACTAAAGGAACCAGGGCTCCTTGAAGAAAAAGGCAATTCCAGGTTTGGGTAGGAAATGTACAAGATGAGACTGGAACACTCCATTACACTGGAAATCAAAGAAACTCTCAAAGACGAAAAGAGTCCTGTCAAAAGGATTCAGAGGTCAACTTGTAGAGGCTCCCACTGACCAAAAATGGAACATTCTGAATTAATAAGAACTGCAAAGGATTACAACACATTAAACATTCTAAATATCTAGAGGATGCCAGGGAACCAACTCATACTTTGAAAACTAGTAAATAATGGAAATAATTTATCCTGCCCTTCTGTACAAACTTTACCTCAGGGTGACCACATAGATAATAAACTTTCTTTTTGTAGAATTATTTAATCTCATAAATTAAAAGGAGTGATAGAATTGAAAGATAACTATGTATTTTGCAATCCCAGAAGAAAAGATCTAAACAATGATCATGAATGAATCTGATATAGCCAGTATATATTAACTACTAATTTATAGGAAACACAGAAGTCAGAGGACCACGTTAATCAGCAAAATCTAGACTGCAGTAACATCCATAAGATAAACCCAGGTTTTTAAACAATCAAACTATATGAGACAAGAGAAAGAGTGAGAGAAGGAGGGGAAGGAGAGGGAGAACCCACAGGATAAATATATGAGGCAATCAATTGGAATGTATGGACCATATCTGAATTCCAAATAGCACTGTAAAAGGTAAAAGAAAAATGATGACACCACTACACATTCACCATGCCCACTAGAATACCAGGATGAAGAAAATGACAATAACAAAACTTGGCAAGCATGTGGAGCAATCAGAACTCTCATACGCTGCTAGTTGAGGTGTAAAGTGATACAACCATTTAAGGGAACTTTTTGACAGTTTCTTAAAAGTTAAATAATCATTTATTTTACGACCCAGCAATTCCACTCCTAAGTGTTTACCCAAGAAAAACGAAAATATACGTCCATAGAAAGCCTTATACAAAAATGTTCAAAGCAGCTTTATTCTTTTTTTCTTTCTTAAAGTATTTTTTAAAAATTAATTTATTTATGGGCTTCCCTGGTGGCGCAGTGGTTGAGAGTCCACCCGCCAATGCAGGGGACACGGGTTCGTGCCCCAGTCCGGGAAGATCCCACATGCCGTGGAGTGGCTAGGCCTGCTCCACAACGGGAGAGACCACAACAGTGAGAGGCCTGCATACCGCCAAAAATAATAATAATAATAATAATTTATTTATGTATTTATTTTTTGGCTGCATTGGATCTTCATTGCTGCGTGTGCTTTTCTAGTTGCGGCGAGCAGGGGCTACTCTTTGTTGCAGTACGTGGGCTTCTCATCACGGTGGCTTCTCTTGTTGCGGAGCACAGGCTCTAGACACGCGGGCTTCAGTAGCTGTGGCATGTCGGCTTAGTAGTTGTGGCTCGTGGGCTCTAGAGCACGGGCTCAGCAGTTGTGGCGCACAGGCTTAGTTGCTCCACGGCATGTGGGATCTTCCCGGACCAGGGCTCAAACCCGTGTACCCTGCACTGGCAGGCGGATTCTTAACCACTGCACCACCAGGAAGTCCCTTTCTTTTTTTCTTTTTTTTTTTTGATGTGGGCCATTTTTAAAGTCTTTATTGAATTTGTTACAATATGGCTTCTGTTTTATGTTTTGGTTTTTTGGCCCTGACGCATGTTGGATCTTAGCTCTCCAACGAGACCCCCTGTATTGGACGGCAAAATCCCAACCACTGGACCACCAGGGAAGTCCCTCACAGCAGCTTTACTCTTAATAGCCCCAAACTAGGCAAAGCCCAGTCTCTATCAACAGGAGAATGGATAAACAAACTGTGCTATACTCATACCATGAAATATTACTCAGTAACAGAAAAGAATGAACTATTATTATATACAACTTGAATAAATCTCAAAAACATGCTGAATGAAAAGAAACCAGAAACAAGAGTACAGACAGAATGAATCCATTTATATGCAGTTCTAGAATATGCAAAACTGATCTATGGTGATAAAAATCAGAATAGTGATTGTTTCAGGTGTGGAGAAGAGAGCAGAGTTTTTTTTAAAAAAGCTTTTTTGAGATGACTGGAGAAATGTGAACTGAGTTACTTTAAAATTTTAGAGTGACCTAATGAGACATTTACAGATGAAATGATATGATATCTAGGGGATTTGTTTCAAAATAAGCTGGAGGGGTACGGGTTTAGATGAAACAAGATAGGGTATGAGTTGGCAATTTTAAGAACCAGTGACAGGTATATGGGAATTTATTACACTATATGTGGTAGCTGATTACAATGGTGGCCCCTAATGAACTTCTAGAATTCACACCTTCACGTGGTCCCTTCCCATTTAATATGGGTTGAACCTGTGACTTGCTTAAGAAGGCCTGGCAGCTTCTACTTTTTCGTCTTTGGTAGCCCTGAACCACCACATAAGAATTCTAGCCTCCTTTCTGGAAAGACCACGTGGAGAGGCCACATGGAGAGGGAGAGGCCCTAAGGCTACCTGGAGAGGAACCAAAGGCCTCAGGCAGTTAAGATATTCCAGTTCAACCAACTCAAGCCATTCTGAGGTGCTAAAAGTGAAAAAAACCCCTTGGATTTCCATTCCCAGCACATCATGTGGAACCAATGAAAGCTACTCTCATGGTGCCAATCTGAATTCCTGACCCACAAAACTGTGAGAGATAATAAAATGGCTGTTATTTTAAACCATGAAGCTTTTTCGTTTGTTTGTTAATTAATTAATCTTTGGCTGTGTTGGGTCTTCGTTGGTTGCTGTGCGTGGGCTTTCTCTAGTTGTGGCAAGCGGGGGCTACTCTTCCTTGCAGTGCACGGGCTTCTCATCACGGTGGCTTCTCTTTGTTGCGGAGCATGGGCTCTAGATACGCGGGCTTCAGTAGTTGCAGCACGTGGGCTCAGCAGTTGTGGCTCGTGGGCTCTAGAGCACGGGCTCGGTAGTTGTGGTGCACGGGCTTAGTTGCTCCACGGCATGTGGGATCTTCCTGGACCAGGGCTCGAACCTGTGTCCCCTGCATCGGCAGGCAGATTCTTAACCACTGCACCACCAAGGAAGTCCCTAAACCATGAAGTTTTGAGGCAGCTATTAGAGGCAACAGATAACTGAAACACCATTTTCTGTATTTTAGTATATGCTTGAAATTTACTATAAGTTAAAAAAAAAAAGTGACACAAGAAATCCTCAGATCACACGGGCGTTTATAAATTGTTCTATCTTTTGTTAATGGCAAAAAAAATCTGTGATCTGTGAAATTACATTACTAATAAGCAATACATTTTATCTGAGCACGTACTAGGAATATGCCTCACATGAGATATTTCAGATACGAGATCCAAAAGAGAAATTTCAGAGTCTATGTCTGTATTAAATTCAAAATAATCACTCAATCTGGAAAGTACCATGAATACAGGTAAATATGACAACTCATAGTTGAAAAGCCTGTTATTTCTAAAAGAGTATTTTAGAATATTAATTAGTCCTCACCAACTTTACTGTGAGATAAACCAGAAAGACTTCCTACACCAAAAAATAAATGGGCATGTCAGGTTTTCTTAAAGTTGAATCAATATTATTCAATTTCTGGACCCAATCTTGGCCCTACTGAACCAGAATTTCTGACAGTGAGGCCTAGGAATCTATAATTTTAAGAATCTCCCAGGTGATTCTTATGCACTAAAGTTTAAGAATCACTGGTATAAAGGGTGTGGCTGAAAGAGGTGCCTTGACTTGTTTAAGGTTCTAAGAATTATAAGACAAAAATAGGCAAAGAACTCAGAAATCTTGATTAATGCACCACCCACTACAGCATGAGCAACTTCCAAAAATACAGCACTGTGAGATGGCAAAAGTACTGAAAACCATTTAAAGTTTTCTGAGGCTTCATATGCAAAAAGAAAAAAATCAAGTTTTTAGTGGCTTCGTGTGTAGAGAAGCAAAATTTGGTCATCATTCCTACGGAAGGAAAGATTCTTCTTTTCCTTATCTGGGAATAGACAAAGACTAGCAGAAAAAAGAGAGTATTAGTAACCTCCAAAAGCTCTACAAAATAAAAGACAGAATTCTGAAATGTGTTTGTATGGGTAAAGAATATGTGAGAAAAGGATGAAGTAATCTGAAGAGTTAGGTGGACTTGGAGTGAAACTTCATGCCGTCAGCATTATGCAGAAGGGATGGTGCCCAGAACAGCTGAAGAGAGCTCATGGTCAGCTTGCCGGCAGTGGATAACTTCAATCTACCCAAACTATACTGAATTATCCTTTAAGGAATTATTTTCACAATTCAAATGAATAAATTTGTATTCTGGTTCTAGGCATTCTTGTGTGAATTTAGGAAGAATAAGCCAACTTTCTGAAGATCTGATAACCCTGGTGAAATGAACTCAAAGCCACAGCTACTTTGACCATACTCTCCCCCAGCCCTTCATTCATTTTGCAATTAACAAAAGGGAAAAAAAAATTCATATGAAAAGATGTTCCACATCATATGTTGTCAGAGAAATGCAAGTTAAAACAACAAGATAGCGTTATATACCTATCAGAATGGCCAAAATCCAGAACACTGACAACACCAAATGCTGACGAGGATGTGGAGCAACAGGAACTCTCTTTCACTGCTGGTGGGAATGCAAAATGGTACAGCCACTTTGGGCAGTTTGACAGTTTCTTACAAAACTAAACATACTCTTACCATGTGATCCAGCAGCCATGTTCCTTGGTATTTACCCAAAGGAGTTGAAAACTTATGTCCATACAAAAACCTGCACATGGATACTCATAGCTGCTTTATTCTTAATTGTCAAAACTTGGAAGCAACCAAGATGTCCTTCAGTAGGTGGATGAATAAATAAACTGTGATACATCCAGACAACAGAATATTATTCAGTGCTAAAAAAGAAATGACCTATTAAGCCATGAAAAGACATGGAGGAAACTTAAATACATATTACTTGGTGAAAGAAGCCAATCTGAAAAGGCTACACACTGTATGATTCCAACTATATGACATTTTGGACAAGGCAAAACCATGGAGACTGTAAAAAGATCAGTAGTTACCAGAGGCTGGGGGGAGGCACGGATGAACAGGCAGAACACAGAAGATTTTTAGGAACATGAAACTACTCTGTATGATACTATAATGGTGGGTACACATCATTATGTATTTCTAAAAACCCATAGAATGTATATCACCAAGAGTGAACCCTAATGTAAACTATGGACTTTGGGTGATAATGAGGTGTCAACATAGGTTCGTCAATGATAATGTATGTACAATTCTGGTGGGGGATGTTGATAATGGGCAAGGTTATGCATTTGCGGGGGCAGAGAAATTTCTGTACTTTCCACTTAATTTTGCTGTGAACCTGTAACTCTCTAAAAAACAGTCTAATATTAAAAAAATGTATTCCAAATCTTATAATTAGTGAAGAAACTACTTAGAAGACTGACGGTGTTTAGAAAGAGGCAGGGGAAGGCTAGACAGCTGGCTGCCAAGAACTCTTACTAAGGAGCATTTCTTTGACTAATTCATTATGGACCAGGATCTGACTCTCAGCATTACAGGCCCAGAAATTCACTTAAATAAGACTTCATAAATAATCAGACTTGGAGATGCTGAGTTACCCTTTCTAAACTTTTAAGAGACTGAAGTAGATATGCTACAGCGCTGTGGTATACAGAATTCTAAAGATGTCCCCCAGTGCCCCCAAGATTCCTGTCCCCTGATTATTCAATCAAACACTAACTAGATATTACTGTGAAGGGACTATGCTAATGGGATTAAGGTACTAATCAACTGACTGTAAAATAAGGAGATTATGCTGGTGGGCCCAATATAATCACACAGCCCTTAAAAGTAGAAGAGAGAGGCAGAAGAGTCAGAGAGATTGAGCACAGGAGAGATGAACCAGGAGAGGTCAGAGAGACGCCAAGCATTTCATCAGGAACCCTCAAGGACTCCCTGCCACTGCTGGCTTTGAATACTGAGAATGAGGGCCAGGAACCTCTAGAGACTAAGAGGAAGCCCTGGCCAACAACTAATAAGGAAACAGTAGCATCAGTCCTACAACCTCCCAGCAGTGAATTCTGTCAACAACTTGAATGAGAATGAAGTGGACTGGAAGTGGATTCTCCCGCAGGGTCTCCAGATAAAAACCCAGACAGGTCAACGTT
The DNA here is from genome assembly GCF_964374135.1 of Grampus griseus. Classification (NCBI taxonomy): domain Eukaryota; kingdom Metazoa; phylum Chordata; class Mammalia; order Artiodactyla; family Delphinidae; genus Grampus; species Grampus griseus. The sequence continues at coordinate 26,164,731 of NC_139014.1, forward strand.
TTCATTTCAGCCTTACAGAATCTGGAGCAAACCACTGAGTCTAATGGTCTTCTGACCAACAGAATTGTGAGAGGATAAATTTGTGTTGTTGTTTAAGCTCCTTCGTTTTTGGTTACGTTGTTATGGCAGCAAGAGAAAACTAACACAGGTATCAATGGATTAACCCATGATGTGAAATTACTGTCAAGTAGATGCCCAACCAGCATTCCTTCCTGTAAGAAAAACAACATGGGAGGCCAAATGTAAGAAAACTACTTGGTGAACTAGGAGTTAGGCTCTGATGACTGACAAAGGTACTGTATATAAACCTGTCAAGCATACCACATATTCACTTTGGCTTATTAAAGTGCCCGTTCCTCTGGCTAGATATTGGAAGGACACTGCCAACATGTGCCTCTCATTCCTTCTTAGGAGGCAGCAAACAATCAAATTACAGCCAAGTCTTATTCTGGCCTGTAAGTCAGTCTACCTCTTCAAAGTGATTCTGTATATTACTATGTTATTCACCCTACATCCATTCTACAACTTAACTCTCCGAGGGTAACTAATTTTCCCGAGGCTGGGGAGGTTGAGTGCCAGAGATAAACATCACCACTGCCCACACAAACCACATAAAAATACCATTAGCCAAACACAGCGACAACACATTTACTGCATGTTTATCAATGAACTTAGAAAACCACAAACCTCTGATCCTTATATTAGTAAATCTCAAAAAGCACTTCCTTTAAATTCCTTCTAATTTAAACCAAAAATCTGAGTATATAAAATGAGTTTTTGGACTTAAATGCCTTAGAAGATCCATAAAACCCTAAAAAGCTTATTGCGCAACGATTACCTAATCCAGAAGTGGGCGAAAGAAAAGTGAGATACTTGCAGATGAAGAAATAAAAAGACTAATTCCCAGTATAATACTTGAAAATGAAGGGAAATTCCTACAACTTCATCATTACCATTATTTCGTAAGTATGATCACTTTGATGTTTCTTGTACTCAAATCCTCGAGTGAAACACTGCAAAAGAAAAGAAAATTAAGTTACCAAAAAGCTACGTTTTGAAATGCTTTCTTAAAGGACAGAAGATGGCTTGGGGGTATTTTACTCTTGTGATGAGTTTTTAAGAATTCATTTAGTCTTGTCTGCAGCCACAACAGGAAGGTTAAGTTCATGATCGCAGCCTTTCAATGGCCCACATAGAGAAAAACAATGATCTGAAAAAAAGAGTTTTTCCTAGGACAACTCCTCCTTTTATAAAAGCATAAGCCCTGGAAGCAGACTGCCTAAATTTGAATACTGGCTCTTAGCTTATTTCAGCAATTCTAAGACATGTATTATTTCATATTTTAAAACTCTGAAATGTGGATGCATCTTATAATGAAAAGTATATTACAACTTCCATCAGCCATTTTTACACTTTAACATTTCTGAAATTGGGATGTTTCTTTTAATCAACAGCATCTTGGATCTGATAAAATATGGTATTTGCTGTGTGACCCTGAGCCAATTATTTAACCTCTCTTTGCCTGAGTTTCCTTTATAATATAGGGATACTAATCATAGTTACTTCCTAGGGTTGCAGTTTTGATTTAAAGGTTAATTCATGCAAAGTACTCAAGATAGTGCCTGGCACAGAGTAAGCCCTTATCATTAGTATTTTTTTTAAACAATTTTTAAAAATTTTATTTATTTTTGGCTGCGTTGGGTCTTCGTTGCTGCGCACAGGCTTTCTCTAGTTGCGGTGAGCGGGGGCTACTCTTCATTGAAGTGTGCGGGCTTCTCATTGCAGTGGCTTCTCTTGTTGCGGAGCACGGGCTCTAGGTGCATGGGCTTCAGCAGTTGTGGCACGCGGGCTCAGTATTTGTGGCTAGCGTGCTCTAGAGCGCAGGCCCAGTAGTTGTGGCGCATGGGCTTAGTTGCTCCGCAGCATGTGGGATCTTCCAGAACCAGGGCCCAAACCCATGTCCCCTGCATTGGCAGGCGGATTCTTAACCACTGCGCCACGAGGGAAGCCCAGCACTTATCATTAGTATTGCTATTACCACTATCATCGACGAAATAGTTTGTTCCCTGGTTTGTCACCTGCCCAAACATCACTCTTCAGTAAGACAAAAAACAGTGTCATAGGTGCTATCAAAAGGAATAATCCTCCAATTCTATTTCTTGTAGTCCCAATACTTGAAATTTACTGGTAAAAACAGCATTAGGTTGATACACGGAAGTGGAATATTCAACAGTCTATCTCATCCATCCTGCTCTGTTCCCCAATTTTTCACTGGTAAAATGTGTAATTCAATATTGACTGGAAAAAATAGACTTAATAAGGTATGGTCCTTCTGAGCAATTGATAGTCATCTCTGAATTTACTATATCCATAAAACTAGGCAAGCCTCCCCTTAAAGAGTTACCTGCAAGCACAGGAAAAAAGGAGGCGGCCCACATTCAGCACACTTGATATAAGGCTCCATGAGGTAGGAGGAGCAGCCTCGGCAAGGTGGCTTATCAGAGGGATCATCTATAACAAAAAGAAGAATATACTAGCTTCAAAACACCTTATGATTATCTTAAATGCGAGAAGGTGAAAATCTGCAAATGATTACACAAGGTAGTAAGCTGTGCTGAAAAGTTCATGGAGACAAGATGAGCTCATTCCAAGTAAGAAAAAACAAAAATTATGTTCCTTTTTATTTCAGGCCAGCTTTGTTCCTACCTACAGTATATCTACTATTTTAAATAGCATTTAAGTAGATATTGCCCCTGCAGAGAAATTTACAAACACAAGTTTTAACTGGAAGTTTCATAATGCCCACAGTTTATTTTCCCAGGGGAAAATAATGTCACATACCTACATAACACATCTATAGTTATAGATAAAGCCAATCTGACAAAATGTTAATAACTGTTGGGTCTGGGTAATGGGCAATAATTGCTGTACTGTTCTTGCAACTTTCTGTAAGTTTGACATTTTTCATAATAAAAAGTTGGTAAAGAAAAACCCTTTAAACATGTCTTGGGATGTACTACTTCATATTTGATTTGGGAGTTAAACTCAGGACAGCTCCCTCCCTTTCTCCCACAGTAAGTAGAGAACAGAGCAGACCTTCCTCCAGTTCCAATAACAGTACTGTCTCCGCAATATCAAGGCAAGGAGTATAATCCAAACTCTCTAAAGTCATAAAAATGCTGATGTGTGTGTGTCCCTGGCTGTCCCAAACTCTGCCACTCTTGAGTCAGGGCAACCTAGCAGAGTTGTTCTCTGTGATCAACAGAAGTCTAAGAAAACAGGCTCTGAAGGTAGAGAAGGGATTTAATCTGTTTGGCCTGGCGCAGAATTTCTCACATTCTGCAATAGCATTTTCCTTCCTAAAGTCCAAGAAACACTCTTCAAGGCACCTTTCCCTCCTGTAAGTGGTGATTATTTTTCTTTTCTTTTGCTTCTAAATGAAGACCTGGAGAAAAAAATGACAGAGGAAAGAAAGGTAATCTTTCTGGCAGTAGCTTCAAAATAAACATGTGGAACAGCAACTACCCCACTTCTCCCATTTAAAATTTTGAAATGGAAGAACAAAAATTATTTTATATTAAATGTCAATTTTTACCAAATTATCTTCTTCCTCACATCCTTTTGTTTCTTTTTTTTTTGCGGTACGCGGGCCTCTCACTGTTGTGGCCTCTCCCGTTGCGGAGCATAGGGTCCGGACGCGCAGGCTCAGAGGCCATGGCTCACGGACCCAGCCGCTCCGTGGCACGTGGGATCCTCCCGGACCTGGGTACGAACCTGTGTCCCTTGCATCGGCAGGCGGACTCTCAACCACTGGGCCACCAGGGAAGCCCTCGCATCCTTTTCTTTTAATGATATGAGCTTGCTTTTCTTTCCTCAAACTTTCTTCAACAACAAAAAATTGGCCAATGACTGACCTAAAGAGTTTTTAAACCCTCATGTCAAGAAGTAATTGTTTTTTAGAGAAATGCTAATCAAAACTACAATGAGGTATCATCTCACACCAGTCAGAATGGCCATCATCAAAAAATCTACAAACAGGGGCTTCCCTGGTGGCGCAGTGGTTGAGAGTCCACCTGCCAATGCGGGGGGTGTGGGTTCGTGCCCCGGTCCGGGAGGATCCCACATGCCACAGAGCGGCTGGGCCCGTGAGCCATGGCCGCTGGGCCTGCGCATCCAGAGCCTGTGCTCCGCAACGGGAGAGGCCGCAGCGGTGAGAGGCCCGCGTACATCAAAAAAAAAAAAAAATCTACAAACAATAAATGCTGGATAGGGTGTGGAGAAAAGGGAACCCTCCTGCACTGTTGGTGGGAATGTAAATTGATACAGCCACTATGGGGAACACTATGGAGGTTCCTGAAAAAACTAAATATATAACTACCATACGGCCCAGCAATCCCACTACTGGGCATATACCCTGAGAAAACCATAATTCAAGAAGAGTCATGTACCACAATGTTCACTGCAGCTCTCCTTACAATAGCCAGGGCATGGAAGCAACCTAAGCGTCCATCAACAGTTCAATGGATAAAGAAGATGTGGCACATATATACAATGGAATATTACTCAGCCATAAAAAGAAATGAAATTGAGTTATTTGTAGTGAGGTGGATGGACCTAGAGTCTGTCATACAGAGTGAACTAAGTCAGAAAGAGAAAAATACCGTATGCTAACACATATAGAATCTAAAAAAAAAAAAAAAAAAAGGTTCTGAAGAACCTAAGGGCAGGACAGGAATAAAGATGCAGACGTAGAGGATGGACTTGAGGACACAGGGAGGGGGAAGGGTAAGGTGGGACGAAGTGAGAGAGTAATATGGACATATATACACTACCAAATGTAAAATAGCTAGCTAGTGGGAAGCAGCTGCATAGCACAGGGAGATCAGCTCAGTGCTTTGTGACCACCTAGAGGGGTGGGATAGGGAGGATGGGAGGGAGACACAAGAAGGAGGAGATATGGGGATATATGTGTATGTACAGCTGATTCACTTTGTTATAAAGCAGAAACTAACATACCACTGTAAAGCAATTATACTCCAATAAAGATGTTAAAAAAAAAAGATAAGTATTTTGTAAAAGTTCAATTTATAGTTTCAAAAATTTTAGACAATAAAAAGTATAAAGTATGTCATCCTCTATTAACATTCTGATTTCCAGCCTTTCTTCTATGTACATGTGTGTATATTTTAACAAAAGTGGGATACTGCACATTTTATAGCCTGTTTTTTCACTTGATAATATATTGTCAACATCTTTCATGATGGTACACATAGATCTTCCTCACTCTTTTTAATGGATGAATAATAGTCCATTATATCTATTTAATCTAACCTAATGGTTTTCAACTGCCTCCTAGGAAGGTATTATGGAAATCTGAGGAGATGCTTTTTTGTTGTCACAATGACTAGGGAGCACTACTGGCACTTAGCAGGCTGGGATCAGGGATGCTAGATATCCTTCAACACTCAAGATATTCCTACACAACAAAGAATTGGCCAGTCTCCTGCACAACTTTCAAATGTCCCACCAGACGTTCAAGTAGGTGAAAACTTGCTCATAATGACATGACCTGGAACATAATTCCATACTAAATACAACAAAATGTTTTTGACAGTTTTAATATGTATTGAATTTTCCAGGAAGGCAACTGCATTACGTCAAGAGGAGATTCTACCTTGTTTTGTTCGGAACTTTACTAAGAGTTATTCAAGCTTGTGGTATTTTAGTCACCAATACAACACACGTGAATCACTGTGCATTTGTAGTTGTAATATGCACAGTGATTTGACTTACGGGTACAAGCATCTGACTAAAGGCATTATGTTTTCCACTGTAATGTCTAAACATATTGATACATATTATTATAAATTACATTATTTATTACAAATCACTTCTCTTTTATTTATCTTTTATAGTATAGTTAGGGCAATATTATTATTTTTTAATTACTTAATTTATTTATTTTTGGCTGTGTTGGGCCTTCATTGCTGCGCACAGGCTTTCTCTCATTGCGGCGAGTGGGGAATACTCTTCGTTGTGGTGCGCGGGTTTCTCATTGAGATGGCTTCTCTTGTTGCGGAGCACAGGCTCTAGGCACTCAGGCTTCAGTGGTTGTGGCTTGCGGGCTTACAGCACAGGCTCAGTAGTTGTGGTGCACGGGCTTAGTTGCTCCATGGCATGTGAGATCTTCCCGGACCAGGAATTGAACCCGTGTCTCCTGCATTCGCAGGCAGATTTCTTAACCACTGTGCCACCAGGGAAGTCCTAGGGCATTGTTTTTATTTCTTTGAAATCATGGGCATAGTTATGTTATATTATCTATGTATTTCATTTCCAAATAGTAAAAGGGGCTTTAAAAACATTATTGAAAGAAATCACTGGGTCTCATAAGACTGAGAACCACTAATCTAACCAGTTTGCTATTGGTGGATATTTAAGTTGTTTCCAATTTTTCACTATTATAAAAAATGCTGAGATCAACGTTCCTGTACACGTAACAGTTCACATTTTGTTCCTCAGGATTTCTATTTTCCTAGAACTAGAACTGTTGAGTGTACAGAGGGTTTCTGATACACATAGCCAAAGTGTCCTTCACAAAGGATTCCAGAACTTTTCTGTAACCTAGGAGTAGGGAAAGCCTTTTTACCATCATTCAAACTTCAGAGGCAATAAAAGAGTAATAAATTTGACAAAACAAAACAAACAAAAAGCTCTTTTTTGGCAAAGAACACCATAAGCAAAGTTAAAAAAGCAAATAAACTAGAAGAAAATACTTGTAAACATATCATAAAGGGCTAACATCTTTAATATAGAAAGAACTTTTAAAAATTGAGAGGAAAATAAAAGACCAAAAATCCTACTGTGAAAGTCACGAAGAGATAATTAGGAAAAAAAGAGAGAGATAAAATGGACCTTAAACATGAAAAGACATTCAACTTCACTCATAATAAGAGAAATCTACACTGAGATATAAGTTCTTACCCATCAGATTGGCAAAAATTCAAAAGCTTGATAATATACTTTCTTAAGAAGACTGTGGGGAAATAGGCAACCTCATATATTGCTAACGGGAATGCAAAATGGCACAACTTCTATAGAAGGGAATTTAGCACTATCTAAATAAATGCATCCATTTATCTTTGGACCTAGAAATCCCACTTCTAGGAATTTACCCTGAATATACACTTCCAACAGTATAAGGTTATGCATTAGAACATTATTTATAACTGCAAAATACTACTTTGATGTCCAAGCACTGGACAGTAGTTGAACAAACTATGGTACGTTCACATAATCGAGTACTATGCAACTATAAAAAAATAACAATCTCGGAGGCTTCCCTGGTGGCGCAGTGGTTGAGAGTCCGCCTGCTGATGCAGGGGACACAGGTTCGTGCCCCAGTCCGGAAAGATCCCACATGCCGCAGAGTGGCTGGGCCCGTGAGCCATGGCCGCTGAGCCTGTGCGTCCGGAGCCTATGCTCCGCAACGGGAGAGGCCACAACAGTGAGAGGCCCGTGTACCGCAAAAAATATATATAAATAAATAAAAATAACAATCTCTATAAAGCAGCATCGTATTTCCAGGAGGTAAGTGAAAAAAACAAGGTGCAAAAGAGCATACATAGTATGTTACCTTTTCAGGAAAAAATCAGGGAAAACAAAAGCAAAAACATATACACGTCTGTCTTTGCAAAAAGAAATAAAGGACAGATAAATTAGAAAACAATACCTACGAAGGGTTGAAGGAGGGGGAATGGAAAGGAGTGGAAGAGACCTAGGAAGGAGCAACAATTCTCCAAATATACCTTTTTGCATAGCTTTGACTTTTGGAAGCATACTCATGTTCTACAAATTAGAAAATTAAACCACTAAATATGGGAAGGGAAAACTGAAAGCAGAACGAACAGATGAACCAAAAAGTATTTCAAAGGAATATCACAACCACAATGAGGAGGGGAAAAAAAAGAACCAATCCAAGTAACTTATGAACATTTAACAACAGACCTTCAGTCTTGGGTGATGCAGAGAATCGCAAACAAACCCTGAACTTGTTGAAGTGGGTCTGTGTTAGGTAGTGGTATGCACCAAGCAATCCTGAAATAATTCTGGATGTATTAAAAGACTGAGCAAATGAATAATCGTGCTAATGCGGGGAGCCAGGGTTTTCACTGAGGAAAGGACACACAAACAAGGAACGTGGTGGGGGTGGGGGGACAAAAAAAGGGCCTAGGAAGGTGAACTGGAGGTTATCAGTGTGAACTCATGATTTCTAAGAAAGTGCATCTATGGATATACGCATGTATATGCAACTGTGTACATATACTGGCATAGATGTACGTAGTGTATACCTACCATGTATTTCCCAGCGCTGTGGGCCAAAAAGGCCCAGATGCCAAGATACTCTAGTAGAAATAAGCAATGGCCATATCTTGGTCTCTAATGGCACTCCTTTCTAAAAGGACCAAGGGCTCCTCAGAGAAGTGGCTGATTCTAGGGCTGGGGCATGGGAGGTAGAAGATGCACCTCGAACATGTAGCCATGCCAAAAAGTAAGCAGATGCTCAAAAAAGCGATGGGGCACGTCACAAGGTTGCAAGAGCCGGCTTGAAGGGGCTCACAGTGTTCAAATTAGGACAATCTGAGAACCAAAGTAAGTATGATAATGAATTATAAACCACTGAAAATAAAGGAATTCATGCATGCATACTTATAATAAATAAGTGAAACAGGAGGTCTCTTGATTATAGTAGAATGCTAAGTGCTAACTAGTAAATATGGAGAGAGTGCTGGAGGCAGGGGGAAAAATCATTTTGCGACCATCGTAGTAAAGACTGGATCAGGCAAAAATCATCAATGGATGCTAACTAGGGAGAAATTCTGATGAGGAACAGGATATTTTATGGCCTGAAAGTGTCTCCTTATGGGTTGCTTATTGGACGCAAGAGAAAAAATAGACATTAAACAGTGAAGAACTCAAATGCACACCCTGACTGGGTTTTCTTTTTTTTTTCTTTTGCGGTATGCGGGTCTCTCACTGTTCTGGCCTCTCCCGTTGCGGAGCACAGGCTCCGGACGCACAGGCTCAGCAGCCATGACTCATGGGCCCAGCCGCTCCGCGGCATGTGGGATCTTCCCGGACCGGGGCATGAACCCGTGTCCCCTGCATCGGCAGGCGGAATCTCAACCACTGCGCCACCAGGGAAGCCCCCATTGACTGGGTTTTCAAAATTAACATCGCTAATGAGGAACACAGCAAGACCAGACAAACCCAAAATGAGACACCTCTAGTTTTAAAAAGGGGAGAAAGGGGCTGTATTCTTCAAAAGTGTCAATCACTAAAGACAAAGGCTGTGGACACGTTTCAGTTTAAAGGAGGCTAAAGAGACACAGCAACTTAATGCAAGACCTGAACCCTGACTGTATCCTGTATGGGAAGGAAAAAAAACATCGTCAAGGACATTTTTTTTTTTTTTTTTTTTTTTTGGCGGTACGCAGGCCTCTCACCGCTGTGGCCTCTCCCGCCGCGGAGCACAGGCTCCGGAAGCGCAGGCCCAGCGGCCATGGGTCATGGGCCCAGCCGCTCCGCGGCACGTGGGATCCTCCCGGACCCGGGCACGAACCCGTGTGCCCTGCATCGGCAGGCGGACTCTCAACCACTGGGCCACCAGGGAAGCCCCAAGGACATTATTGAGTCAGCTGACAAAACTGGAATACAGACGGCAGGTTAGATAAAAGTATTTTATCAGTGTTATACTTACTAAAGTTGGCAACTCTACTGAGGCTAGAATGTACTGAAGTTAGAAGAGAATATCCCTAGTCTCAGGAAATAAACACTGAAGTACTTAGGGGCCATGATGTATGTCCCTAAGCCCTCAAATGATTCTGAAAAAAAAATGGGGTATGTATATCTACTTATAAATACATATATATGTGAATAAATATGTATATTTATAGATAGAGAACTATGAAAATAGAGTAAAAGGTTTACAAAAGGTGTATGGATATTCTTTGTACTATTCTTATTCTTCCAACTTTCCTGTTTGAAATTGTTTCCAAATAAAAATTTTAAAGTTTAGCTTAAAAATATTAAAAAAAACACTTTTTAAAAAATTTTTAATTATTTTGAAAAGGGGGAGAGAGTGGTTTCAGTTTACACTCCCAGCATGGGGATAATTCATTTAGGCTCTTCCTCTGTGTGAAAAATGAAAGATCTGAACTAGATGTATTGGAAGACTCCATTCTGTCCTAAATATATATAGGGAGTCTGATGAGAGAGTAAATTAGAGCCCCTTTAAGAAACTGCTGAGGGACTTCCCTAGTGGTCCAGTGGGTAAGACTCAGTGCTCCCAATGCAGGGGGCCCGGGTTCAATCCCTGGTCAGGGAACTAGATCCCGCATGCATGCCACAACAAAGAGTCCGCGTCCCACAACTAAAAGGTCCCACGTGCTGCAACTAAGACCTGGCGTAGCCAAAAGCAAAATAAGTAAATGGAAGGAAGGAAGGGAGGGAGGGAGGAAGAAAGAAACTGCTGAGGAGGATACACCCTAAAAGTGACTTTCTGAGTCTTCTCATTGGGACACTACTAACATCTAACAATGGATTTCTATTTCTGCCAAATCTCTTATCTTCAGAAGAAAAGAAAAAGTGTATTTTTTCCTCCATAGTTGCGGCTGCCTGGATTTACTTCACATGTACGCCATAAATCTCTGCACTATTACTGTACTATAGTTTACTCTTAGAATACAAGTGCCAAGAAAGCAGGGGCAGGAGCATTTCCTTTATTCTACCACTGACATTAGTTCTTACCAAGGCGCCTGAAATATGTTATTGATTCTAAAGAGAAATTCAACTGCTTTTTTAAGTCGAACTACGGGTTAATCGTATTATGAATGGTCCACCTGAGCTTAATTTTCTTATAAGACCTTGAGTGTCATGTGCTCAGTTTTGTATCATGTGTTCAGTAGTAGTGGTTGATTTTATTCTGATTTGATACTCATTCCTTTAGGATCAGATTCACATGGCTTCATCTTTAAAGTGCTTATTTTTCTTCTTTGATCAACTTCCACTTCAGTTTGCTATTGATATTCACCTGGGACTTGTTCCCATGGTACTTACTGCTAAAGGAACTCAAACGGTCCATTCCCCAGTTGGCAAAGACTGCTGCTTTGATCTTCCTCAATGTAGGGCTCCTTCAAGGAGATTTCAGAACTGGCCAACACAGACACCAAAGCTGATGACCCCCCCTATAAACAAACAAAAGTGGCACATGGATGAGGAAATACTTTAAAGGGACAAGATAAAGAGAACATAATGAAACTTACTCAACTGTACCACATCCTAGCTTTGTAAGGCTAAGCAAATTTGTTTATCTCTACAAGCTTGTTCCCTCCTCTGTAAAATGGATGATACAATCATATCTACCTTCTAGAGTTGCTGAAGATTAAATATCAAAATCCACATAGATAATGTACCATAGCGCCAGGCCCATAGTAAGCCCTCTACAAAGGCTACATATCTCTAATAAACAACAACTGATGTTCTCTGCCAGGCCTCACTTTTCTCCTTAGCCCTCCTTCCTTTGGGAAACTGACTTTCATATGGCTTTCGTGGGGTTACGAATCCCAATACTCCACCCCCCAGCCCCACAGCAGCTAAAGCAACCAGATCTGTTCTTACCGAAAGCTGAATCTTGAGTAAGGTATCCAAGGACAGAGGGCAGGTTAGAGCTCATTCATTAGCCAAAGAATCTGGTCCAAGAGATCTGGCTCTTGAGATCCCCATCCCCAAGGGTAGCCCAATGGTGCAGGTTTGTTTGTTTGTGTTTTCTCATTTCTCTATCGTTCCAGTAATACTTTAATCTGAATGAACGTCTATTACTAGAAAACTAAGGAATCCTATCTATTACAACGTACATTTTGTTCACTAATTTATTCTTTGAACAGCTATTTAATAGGTATGTACTATATACAAAGTTATCTTTTTGAAGACATAAATGAACTCATATTTCACACGAAGTCATGAAAACATCCCCCCTCCCTCTATACTCCCATATCTTTTTATCTATCTCTTTTTTTGGCATTTTTCACATTCCACTTTGTGAGAATCACTTCTGAATGCATATTTTCCCCATTTCTAGACTAAATGAAAGCAGGGACTACATCAAATACAAATTTGTATGTCTTAAAGCACCAAGCACAGTGCCAAGAGGAAAGAACTCAATAAACACAAATGTAATGGACATATAAATGTTAATTCTACAAAAAGGTTAGTTCATCATTAGTTCTCCTGCAGTGACTTCTTTCACCTGATAGTTTTTAGTTTTAGCTTGGGGAATAATTCATCGTTAACTGTATGGGACACTCACATAAAACTGTCAATGAACTTGTCTTTTCCAGGAATGAACTGGAGTGGTTACCCCTCTGCTCTGGTCCCAGGAAAATGAGTTTGAAGAAAATGCGCTTAGTAAGGGGTATTATGCACTCAATAATGAAATAATGGCCAACATTTACTGAATATTTTTCATATGCCAGGCACTGTAGTATCACTGTATGTGGATTGTCTCTGAATCCTTACAACCTTCTGAGGCATGCTGCTTTTTTAAGGGAAAGGAACCTCTGAAAGACTGTCACTTGCACAATGTCTTACAGTTAGTGAACAGCAGCGTCACTTCAACAGAGGTTAGTAGAGATGGTCAAGTAAAGGATGTATAGTCTCAAACACTCCACGTTGTAAGCGCAATATTGCAATAAGCGGAATCTTCTTTTTTCCTCTTTCTTCACACAAGAGACATTTCTGACGCTAACATCCATGAAAGGATGGATGCTAGTTCCACATTAACATCTGCCAAATTCCAAGAAGTTACCTACTGGAGCCTCAGACCACCTCACCTCTAAAACTGACCTGAAATATCTACTTGGAAGGCCTTCTTGAAAACAAGGGGTAACGTCAGCTAAGAACGGGATTTCGCGTTCGTTCCCTTGCAGCAGAGCCAGGAAGAGCCAGGCTGGGACCCAGCGGGGCCGCCCAGGGGGCGGGGCGCGTCAGGCCGCGGCGGGGCGGGGCCCCAGGGCTCAGGCCCGCCCCACGCCGCCCTCCCCCACGGCGCGGCGTGGCCCGCCCCCCTCGCCCCCCTCGCCGCCGACGCCGCCGGGGCCCGCAGTCCGCCCCCAACCCCGCCGCACCTCACGATCCCTGCCTCCCCCTTGTCCCGAGACTGGGGCTTGCGCCCCGCCGCCGCCCGCCCGCAGCGCCTCGTGCCTCACCTCACTTGGTTCCCCTCCTCCGCGCCGAGGAAACGCCAGCAGCGCGCGCGCCCTGGGCTTGCGTGCTCGCTCCCGCGCGGCGCAGGCGCGAGCGGGCCGCGCGCTCGCCGCCTCCGCCCGGTCCCCGCCCCGGCCGTCGCGGCCTTGCCGCGTGCGGCTCATCAACGGCTGCCCCTCCCTCCGTCCCCGACCCTTCCCTACCCGTGCGCTAGCGTCTGGTCTCTAGCAGAGGCCTTGGAGGGTGGGCCTTTGAGCAGCTTGTCTGAGTTTTGAGTCGGACCAGTAATCATTTTTCCCTGGGGGCGCGTTGCTGGTTGCCGCAGGCTTGCCGGTGCGTAGTGCCGTTTGAGCCGCTCTAGAGTGCGGTGAGCTGGAGCGGGCCGGTACTGCCCCGCTTTTGTGTTTTCTAACATTCCCACCCCTCACCTCTGTTGCAGCCTTGAACAAAATCAAGGCTAAGGGACTGGGCCCAAGGACGGCGAGCGGTGGTCGCCTTTCGAAGCCGGGTCTTGCAGTGCTGCTCATGGATTAACCAGACTGCCTGAAAGGTTTAAGGGTTCACAGGGTACGTTTGATTCAGATGCTTCTGGAACGTCGAAATTATCTTCTTTGGAAAGAACCATCTCCTCTTTGGGCTTCAGGGGCCCAGACTGAGGCGCAATGATGAGAGGATGTGGTGGTCCACTCTGATGTCAATCTTGAGGGCTAGGTATGTCCCAACATCTCTTGTTACTACTAACTATTATAATAGCTGCCATTTGTCGAGTATTTTCTGCATGCCAGGCATTGTACAAAGGGGGTTACATACATGGTCCCGTTTCATCTTCAAAAACCACCTTATGGGGTAGACACTAATTATTATTGTCCCCATTTGACAGGTGAAAACCTTTAGACTCTGCCTTGTGAACAACTTGGGATCACACTGCTAGACCGTGTTGGGGAAGGGGATTCAAACAGTAGTTTAGCTTAACCATCATGCTAATACATCTATTTAGAAGTTTTTCATAAATTTGCTCAACCTCTTATAGAATTCATTTACACTTTATGCCTGTGTGGCCTCTTTACTCATTTTTTAGTATCTGAGTCATACAAGTTCATACTAAAAAAAAAAAAAGTTAGAATGTTTGCATGAGCAAAAATATGTGAAAACCAGCTCCCACCATGATAGTTAACATTTTGCTATACATTCTTCTAGATATTTTTCTATGCTTCATGTCAATAAATTTAGAATAGTTTTACATTTGATGTATTCTGAAAATCTATTCATTTATCAAATATTTGATGAGAAGAATGTTCTAGGTGCTGGGAATTCAGCTGTGAACAAAACAAAGTCTGTCTCGTAATAAGGGGGGAGATTGATATTAAGCAATACACATAATATATTACTAAATAATAGCTAATGCCCAGTAATGTGGCAAGTTTTTAAAAAAATTAGGAGAAAGGGGATGCTTTATTAGATGGGGTAGACAAGGAAGTCCTCTTAATTGTAAGCAGAAATCTAATCATTAAATGAGGGAGGCAGCTGTGTGGATTTCTAGAGAGAAATTGTTCCAGGAGAAAAGAAATGGCAATTAAAATAGCCCTGACTGCTTGGCATGTTGGAGAAGAAGCAAGGAGAGCAGTGAGGCTGGAGCACAGCAAATTAAAGCAATAAGTTGGATAACAGGCAGAAGCCAGATTGTATATCTGGTAAGCCATGTGGGACTTCAGATTTTATTAGAATGTGATAGAATACCATGGAAGGGTTGAGAACAAAGGAATAATCAGATTTGTTTTAAAAGGATCACTCTGGCAGTTGTGTGAATCGATAGTAGAAACATAAAAATTGGCCTTTAAATCATTGATCGCCCAGCAGTTGTTCAACAGGTAGTTTATGAACATTGATGTTTCAGCTACACCTTTACGACACCTTCACCTCCGCAAACAGAAAATGGGTTCAAACCTTTAGGACTCATCTTCATGTCTTTCTCATCTAAACTGAAAGTTTTTGAGTCTGGCTAGGGCATATATCCAGATCTGGACGTCACGATTGTCAACAAACTGAATATGAGTCATCAGTGTTGTACTGTTGTGGAAAAACAGTCCCACACAATACTGGGATCTATTCATTAAAAACACAGCATTCATCTGGAAATTACCCTTCCTCTTCAATTGATGTTAGGCCCTCATTAGAATTCTAAGTCCCCATTTAGTCATTCATTGTGCTTAAGAAAGATGTGGAGAAATGAAAATGCACCGTGAGGGTAAGGGTAACAGTGATTAAGGCAGTGTTTTTCTGGGTTTTTGCCTTCAGCAGTGTGGTGGCATCAGGCAAATTTGGAGGAGAAATGAAAGGTCTGTCTCAGATATCTGTTTTGCAATCTGAGTGAAATGACATAAATGAATTTAGAGCTCAGAGAGGCCAGGGCTAAAATGCTATAACCATATTAGAATTGTTTCTTTGGTTGTGTGTCTTCTTTGTAACCTCAGTGCCCAGAAGTGCATCCTGGACAAATATTTGCAAAACGAGCAGGTAAAGGCAAAGGTATGGATGAAGTCACTCAGGCAAGGAAAAGAGCTGTCCAGGCTCTGTAATGTGGCTGCCATTGATTGTCTCCAAATATCCCCACAGGCTCCCCTTGAGCTGCTTAGCTGCTGTGGTTAGAACCAGAAGTGCAGTTTCTGAGCCTTCCTCCTAGTGGAAATGACTATCTGCCATTTCTAGTTACTTGCTATGTCCTGAGTACTGAAAAACTTTATAAACTTTACCTCATCTAATATTTATTTTTCCTGTATCTGAAGTGGCTCTTTGTAGTTTGGTATACAAATGCTTTTAAATTAAAAAAATTTTTTTAAATTAATTTATTTTTTAAATTAATTTAATTTTGGCTGCGTTGGGTCTTCGTTGCTGTGTGTGGGCTTTCTCTAGTTGCGGCGAGCGGAGGCTACTCTTCCTTGTGCGTGGGCTTCTCATTGCGGTGGCTTCTCTTGTTGTGGAGCATGGGCTCTAGGCATGCGGGCTTCAGTAGTTGTGGCACGTGGGCTCAGTAGTTGTGGCTCGCGGGCTCTAGAGCACAGGCTCAGTAGTTGCGGCGCACGGGCTTACTTGCTCTGCAACATGTGGGATCTTCCCGGACCAGGGAATCGAACCCATGTCCCCTGCATTGGCAGGCGGATTCTTAACCACTGCGCCACCAGGGAATCCCCTTGGTATACAAATAGATAAAAACAAAAAGTCTAAAAGTCTAGCCATGCCTTCTAGGTTTCAACTTCCTCCCCTTTAAACTCTAAGATAACCCCAGTCAATGTAAATTAGCCAGAGATTTATGTCTGGGAGCAGAGCCCTTTGCTTTGCCAATTGCAGGGTCTCTTAAAGGCAAGGAGTTTCCTGTGATGCACTCAGTAGAGAGGACTTCATGCCACAAAAGGCCTGAGCCTCAAGGATTGCAGCTCTTAGGGCTCAGCCCTTTGAGTTCACACACTAAGGCACTTTCACAGAAGCCCTGGGTCCACCATGGCCCAGCTCAGGACTGGTTCCAGCCTCCTCAGCCTCTGTTGCTGTCTCTTGCATTCAGAAGCATTGCCATCCTCTTGTCCCCATTTGCTCCCCGCCCCCCATATCTTTCTTCTTTTGTGGCCACCCTAGTCAGAGGAGATAGGAAATCAATCCTTTTCTTTCCAGGAGTTTCCTAGATTGCTCTTTTAACTTGATCAACCTCAACCATGACCAGTCTGCAGAGGAAGGGTTGAAGTACTCTTGCTAAGCTACTTAAGGAAATGTAAGGTCTACATATAGCTACTTCTCCACACAGTGGCTTGACTGGAGTGCTTCTGCATAAGTAAGAGGGCCCTAAACATCTCAAAGATGAACAAGAGGGGCAAGAATTCTGCCAAAGGACCTTACTGCATCCCATTTTACAGATAAGGAAAAACAAGGCTCCGAGAGGTAAAAACCACTTGCCCTAAGTCATTCAGTTACTAGGTAGTACAGCCAGAATTAAAATCAGGTCTGTCCAAATGTAACTAATAAACTCCCTCTGGCTATTCAAAGTGAAAAGTTAGCAAGTATTAGGATTTTCGTAATGCCATGGCCATTATGCCAAATTTTCATGAATCCAGCCCTTTGCTACCCATCTCCTCTGCCTCTTCCTCACCCTCACCTTACTGACTTTCTTCTTTTTGGCTGCTCCGTGCGGCTTGTGGGATCTTAGTTCCCCGACCAGGGATTGAACCCGGGCCCCGGCAATGAGAGTGCCGAGTCCTAACCACTGGACTGCCAGAGAATACCCTCACTGACTTCTTTTTGATCTCCACAAAGCGCAGGATGTCTGTCTGTTGAAACAGCAGGCTTGGGGTAGAATCTAAAAGTTAGGTGAACCAGGAATGTATTGTTGCTGAGCGACTCCTGTTTATCAGGAAAATTTTAAATGCCTGCTAGGCAGCCTGGCTGCATGCCTTTCAGCCTGATGAACGAGGCCTCTACCTTTTGACCTTCAAAACAGGCTCCTAAAGTATTTTGCATCATTTGATGACAGGCAGTCTATACTCTTTTGCAACCAACAAGTGCCTAGTAAGTGTTTGAAATATGAATTGTAAGAAACCTGGCCCAGTTTAATATAATTGAAAAAGCATGTACTTTGAAGCCTTTCCTGAATTTGAATCCTAACTACCTTCAAGAATTTAGCAAACTATTATCTTTCTGTGTCTCTTTTCTCTTCATATGTAAAATGAAAATAATAATACCTAATTTATAAGAGTTTTATAAGGATATGATGATGTATGTGTAGTACCTAGTTCATGGTGGGAGTCAAATGAATTATAATTGTAGTTTTAATGTTAATTCTAGAAGTGCTTCAGAGTATGACCTTGGGGCTTGCTTAGAAGTGTTCTAGGCTAGGTTGGCCAGTGCTCAGCTTTGGAATATTTTCATTATTTTAACCAAGAACTATCTACTGGAAACCTGTAGGCTTCCAAAACACCAAATTAAACAGAATTTTCTTTTGCTACCTGCTTCTTTAGCACCTTCCTCACTATCCAAAACTAAAGAGAGTGTACATTATCTCACAGGTCATAGGGCAAATGCACAGTTGCAATCAAGGATGAATAATCCAGGCTTACGTCAAATGCAGGACATGCTCAGGAGCTCTGTCTCATTAAATTGATGTAAATAGTGAACAGACTTATGCATTATGAGCAATTAACTGTAAGACTGTTCTATAGAGTGCTATTGTAATCAAATAAAACTTACAAGGTTAATCTGATGCATATTTAATGATATATGTAATTGTTATTGTGCTGCATGATAATCAGGCCTTAAATGTTAAGCTGTTTACATAAATGGCTGTAACTGGTTATTTTTACACAGCCAAACACATTTTTTAGTGTTTACTCACTTTACTAATTTTCTGGAATCTATAATCATGCCAAGGACAGCAGTTTTCTCTGAAGCCCTTTACTATTTAATCATGCGCTCACACACACATGAACACACTCTTCAAAATGACACAGCAGTGTTGTCTCCCAACTTGGCACTAAAAACAGCTACTGTGCAAGGCTCTTTGTGTACACTTTCTCATTTTAGTCCTTAAAAATCCCTCAAGGGAGGTGTTGTTACTCCCATTTTACTGATGCAGAAATTGACGCTCAGAGAGTGTAAGCAGGCAGCATAGTAGTCATTCAAACTTCTATCCCCAACCTCTAAACTTTATACAACCTCAGAAGTTAATGGATCCCAGCAGAGATATGTCAAGTTTTTTTAGGAAATAGAACGGCTCCTGAGAAATACAGAGTATGCATACACATCCAAAGGAAGAATGAGTCAGCCTGCAAGAGGGCGGGGTTAGTTAGTAATGGAAGAGTTGGAGCCTGTTGAAGCTGACTTTCTTGTGCCCATTCAAGGAAGAGGCTCAGCCAATGAATTTCAAGCACAATCGCTCCAGTATTGGCTATTATAGAGATACTATATCAACCTAATGCCACTGGATATCTGAATTTTAGAAATAACTCCACTTGTTCTAATTCCTTAAGAAAGAATCATACAGAGGTTAAACTAGTGTTTCTCAACCTTTTTTTTTTTTTTTATCATTATTGCCAGCCCTAAAGAGCCTTTTTAGACTTTTTTTTTCTTAATTTGCTTTCCCGGATGAACTTTTAAGACCACAGATATGCTAGCTGTATATCTGTTTATGTACTGTATGTATATCTGTACTTTTTACATAAAAAGTAAGATTGTTTTTGCTCCTCAAGAATAAGATTTTTTTTTTTCCTCCTTCATTGAGAGTGCACAGGTTAAACAATGATGCAGGAGTAATGCAGCTTCCTATATAGGCCTACCTTTAGGTTTGGGATAGTTGTACAGAAGACAGTATTTCTATACATGTGACTATTGTATTTCTCATTATAAATAAGTTGATAATTTTACGTATGAGCGTGGTTAGTATGAATCTACTCCTAAATAATGGGACCATTCTCTATGCGTGGAAAATTTGGGTTTCTAAGCTTGTAAAACAGCCTGAGAGGTCTTCAAACAGACAGCCTGCTAGCCTTCCACAAGTCAACCTCCAGAGCAAACCTTTTTATTTGAAACTTCTAGAGCATTCTTATGTGTTTATTCCTTCATTCCATAAATATTTATTGAGTCCTACTGTAGGCCGAGGTAGTAGGGATTCAACGACTAATCAAATAATCTCTGCCCTCAAAAAGAAGCTCAGTGACTAGCGGGGGAGACAGATGGGCCTGCAGATAATTACGATACAAGGTAATATGTGCTGTAACAGAGGTGTGCTAGGTACACTGTGGGCTCCAAGAAGAGACTGGCCAATTCTAGGGAGAATAAAGGGGTAGGTCTTTGGGAAGTGATGAGTTAAGTCTTGGAGAAGAGTGGGAAGGAAATTCCAAACAGAGAGATCAAATTATTCAAAGGTCAGAAGCATGAGATAGCATGCAGTTTGGGCTGTGTGACTGGAGTACAGAGAGCAAGAAAGGAGGGCCACTGTCCATGAAGCTACAAGGTACACAGAGGTCAGACCATAGCGGGCTTTGGACGTTACTCCAGAGGCCATGGAGAGCCAGTGAGGCATTTTGAGCTGGGGAGTGGTGATATCACTAATCTGGTTTTAGACCTATCTCTGGCAGTGATGTGGACTAATAAGTGGCAAAAGGAAAGGCCAGGAGTTTCAGAAGTCCAAGTAAGAGATGATGAAGGCTTGAGCTAACATGGTTGGAATGGGGAATGAGGAAAAATAAATGGATTTAAGCAGTTTAAGAAGTAATTGGGGGGAAATCCCTGGCGGTCCAGTGGTTAGGGCTCCACACTCTCACTGCTGAGGGCCTAGGTTCGATCCCTGGTTGGGGAACTAAAATCCCGCAAGCCACGCGGTGTGGCCAAAAAAAAGTAATGGGGGAAGGGGAGTAACTAAGGTGGTAGAATTAAAGATGGTTCTCAATGTCCAGCTTGGTTGACTGGGTAGATGATGGTGTCACCAAGACAGGGACCATAGGGCTAAGAGCAGACACAAAGTAGAAAAGAGCAGGTTTTGTTCTGGATACGTGGAGTTTGAGGTGTCTACAGGTTGTACAGGTGACATTCCGTAGGGAGATTCAAAGCTAAAGGAGAGATCTGGGACAGAGACACAGATTATGAAGTCAGCGCAAATCTCGGAATTTTGAAACCGTGGGAGAGGATGAGATTGCCTGAGCTCATTGAATGGAAAAAGAGAAAAGAAAGGTGAAGAGTGGAAACTTGGACGGCAACAACAGGTAAGATACAGAGGAAGACCCCGTAGTCCAGAAAGGGAGAAGTAGATTGAAGAGACAGAAGTGGTAGTAAAGATGGGGGTGGGCAGTAGTCAACAGAGCACTGAGACCCTATAGGACCTAAATAACTGAAAATATAGTGCTTCGCATGTAATTTAAAATAAAAATATTGGGAGTTCCCTGGCAGTCCAGTGGTTAGGACTTGGTGCTTTCACTGCTATGGCCCCGGGTTCAATCCCTGGTCGGGGAACTAAGATCCCGCAAGCCGAGTGGCATGGCCAAAATAAATAAATAAATCTTAAAAAAATATATAAGCTATAAAATATGTGTAAGGGAAGTCCAACAAAGTTCTGATTTTTCTGTGGTGACCTCTTTGATTATATCTTCTTTATTATCATTATTTTGGTGCCACTGATTGCTAGTGCCCTAAGTACATGTTTATTCACCTTCTCAGTAATCTAACAATATAGCACTGAGAGTACATCAAGGAAAATGGATTAGTCAACAGTGCCAAGTACTACAGAGAAGTCAAAGATAAAGGTTAAAAAGTGCTCATTGGAAAAAAGAAAAAGTACCAATTACTCTAGCATTTGGATAGACTTACATACTAGTGGAAGAGGAGCGAAAGTTCAGAAGTAAACCAAAATACATATAGGAATTAGTGTATGATGAAGATGGACTACTCAATAAATGGTGTGGACAATTAGATAACCATCTGGGGAAAAAATAAACGTCGGTCTATATCTCACACCAGGATAAACTCCAAATGGATTAAATATTTAAATAAAAATATAAAAATTGAAAACTATAAAAGTACTAAAAGAAAATATGAGAAAATTCCTTTATAATCTTGGCATGGGGAAGGAAAATCTTTCTAACTATGACTCAGAATACAGAAGGCATAAAAGGAGAGGTTAATAATTTGACCACACAACACTCAAAATTTCTGCAGAGTGAAATAACATCTTAAGCAATGTCAAAACATAAATATAGGACTTCCCTGGTGGCGCAGTGGTTGAGAGTCCACCTGCCAATGCAGGGGACACGGGTTCGTGCCCTGGTCCGGGAAGATCCCACATGCCGTGGAGCGTGTGGGCCTGTGAGCCATGGCCACTGAGCCTGTGCGTCCGGAGCCTGTGCTCTGCAACGAGAGAGGCCACAACAGTGGGAGGCCCGCGTACCTCAAAAAACAAAACAAAACAAAACAAACATAAATATAAAATGGAAAAAAATGTTTGCAACTCATATCACAAAGAATAATCCTCCTAATACAAAGAAATAGATAAGAAAGAGTTCAGCCACCCAAGAGAAATATCAATGAAGGATATAAATTGACAGGGCTCATGTGTCGTGGTTAAGAGCATAGAGGTTAAGGCCAGTGACCTATAGTGGAATCCTAGCTGTGTCCACTTCCTAGCCCTGTGACCTCGGGCAAGTCTCTGATCCTCAGTTTTCTCTTCTATAAAATGCAGATAATTACAGCTACTTCAGAGGGTTAAGTGAGCTGAAGGCCAGGCTGGTGCCTCATGGTAAAAAGAAGGAAGGACACAGAGAGGATAGGTCCTAAATTTCTGGTATCTGGGATCCTTGAAATAAAGAGGTTCAGGGAAGAGAACCAATTCAACTCCCATCTGTCTCTTCTTTCATTAAGGGCAGTTATTTACTAAGTCCCTCTAAGTGTCAGACACAGCCCTAGGCTTAGGGACATAATGTAAATGTAAGCAAGACAGACATGGTCCTTGTCCTCAATGTAGCTTACCTCTGTAAGCGAGGTGTCAATCAAATGCCACAGAAATACATTACAAACAGATGAATACCATGAAGGAAATGTGCACTATAAAAGGGTATAATGGGGGATCCTGGTGGAGTCTGGGAGGTCAAAGGGGACTCTTCTTTTTTTGGCTGTGCCCCACGGCTTGCAGAATCTTAGTTCCCTGATCAGGGATTGAAGCCTGGCCACCGCAGTGAAAGTGCCGAGTCCTAACCACTGGACCGCCAGGGAATTCCTAAGGGGGGGATCTATTAAGGAGGTTCTTTTGAGCGAATATCTGAAAGATGAGTAGGTGTTAAATAGGCAAATAGTGAAGGAAGGGGAGGGTGGGATGAGGGAGTGGAAACAGTGTTCCAGGCAGAGGGGACAGTGTAGACCCTGAGAGAAGGAAGAAGGAAGCTAGTCCACTCTGGCTGAAGCTAGAGTAAGGGGAAGAGTGAGGAGAGATGAAACTGGAGAGGGGGCAGGCTAGACTAGCGAGGGCCTTGACAGTCTTTAAAAATTTTTTTTATTGTGGTTTAGTTGATTAACATTGGCAATCATATTAAGCATTTTGGGTTTCGTCCTGATAGCAGTAGGAAGTCACTGATGTTTTTTAGCAGAAGAGTAACGAGATCTAATGTGCACTGGCGAAAGCTCATTCTGGCTGAAGGGTGGAGAACTGTGTGCAGATTGAAGCAAGGTAGGAGAGTGGCGGCGGGGAGACAGGTTCAGGGGCTGTGGTAGTTCAGACCTGTGAGATGCTCCCTGGCCTACCTGTTTCCCAGAGTTACTTTAGCAGGAGACAAAACTTTTATTCTTACTGTACATAGTAGATGTGCATTATGTGTTAGCTCTTATTATTATCTGCAGTTAGAGATAAAAGGCTTAAAATTAATCCACCAGGAAGAACGAGTATGTTGGAGTGAAAGGATTTCATGGAAAGGTATAGATTCGGGAATCAGGTGATTTCCTTTAGATGGGAAGGAGGGAGCTAAAAGGGTAAACAGTGATACCACAGCAGAAAGGAGAGGAGGCCAGACAGAAATCTCTAATGTGATGCTGCTCTGGCACGTGGGCTGTCTGTTCTGCCAAAGTTCATCTTCCCTGTGCTTTAGACACTCCTTTAGACAAATAACTATGTTAGGCAAAGGTACTTTATGGCTTATTCTGGAGAGCTGGAAAATAAGCCCAGGAGTTTAGATATTGCTACAGGTTGCACTTCTTTTCAACACCATGGAGTCATTATAAATGCTTAGGAGAGCAATATCTGAATAAATCACTCTGCAATTAAACCTGTGCATTACTTAGCTGGTTTAATTTCAGAATAAGACAATAACAGATACTAGCAGTTTTTTGAGAGCTGCTCATTTCTCTTCCTGCCATAAAGAATTGAATAGGGTTGGAATAGGCTGACAACCCAGCTACCTTATTTTGTCACATATGTGTTGACAAAGCAGAGTCCTTCAAGGTGGGAGTCCTTGAAGTCCTTCTAAGGAATAGGTTCAGTTTCCTGGGACTTTGAAACATAAGTCCAGTAGCTTTTTAGCCATAGAAGTCAAAATGAAAACAGAATCTTGGAGCCAGAAGGCACTCCCAGAGCTTCAGAGCCTGGCAGGTGTTTATTTATGTGTAAATCAGCTTTGAGGAATACGTTTTATATTAGAAATATACTTTTGATAGTAAATGTTTCAAAGACAGAGGATTAGTATTCGGGAATATCGCCAGGAATACAGGACTTCTACAACTCAATAAAAAAGGCTAACAACACAATAGAAAAAAGGGAGAGGTTATAAGCAAGCAAGAGAAAACCTGAAGGCAAATAGATATATAGAAAGATGCTCAACCTCACCATTAAGCAGGAAAATGCACATAGGAACAACAATGACACACTACTTCATAGCCATCAGACTGGCAAAAATTTTAAAGTCTGAGATTTCCAAGTTAGGGAGGAGGTGGATCTGTAGGGACTCTCTTTACTGCTGGTGAGAATGTATTTGCTACAACCAATTTGGAGGACTATATGCAGTCTAGCAAAGTTGATGGTGTATGTACCCTCCAACCCATGAATTCTACTCCTTGGCATATGTCCTAGACATAGACATGTCCAAAAAAAGTTCATTGTAGAAGAAATAAACTGCTGATATTATATGTATAGTTTATAAGTCTTCAAAATAGTGTCTCTCATGTTGGATGTTTGATTCCTCAAGAGAGCAATAAAGACTTTACCCTATAACCTGTGCTGTTTATTCTTCTTTTCCAGTACATTAGGGAGCAGAAGTGACCTGAATAAGTCCTTGGCGAGTCTTGTGGGCATCATCTTATTCTGTGGAGTCCATGACACTATAGCCCTAAACATGTTCTTTGCCGCCCTAGTTCAAGTATTAGAATATAGACTTTAAAATAGGACAGAATTTGGCTGCTATGAATTATTTTTTTCCTTTGGGGCAGTATTACAGGCTTCACATTTGTTTATATTTAATTATTTATATGCACCGCTTTTTTCAGAGGATGACTTTAGCAACTTTAGCCACTGGGTGGCGCAAGTTCATAAGAGTCTGGTGAAAGTTTTTGTACTACAGACGGAGGTGCACCAAGCAAGGGAGGGTCAGCCTGTGAGAAGCCTTCTGGAGATTGAAATTTATGTCCTATAGACATGGATTCAAGGAGTGCAGATTAAGAGACATTTTTTGTATTGGATCACTGGCAAGTCGGGTCAGTGAAAAGGGGAAAGAAAAAGAAGGAAAGGAAAAAGAAAAGTGTTGAAAATAAAAGCATTGGAATACGGAGAAGGAAGAGAAAGATGAAGAGACAAAGAAACGTGAGAGAAAAGAATAAGTCTAGAGAGATGAATTCAAGTGTTA
Source organism: Grampus griseus (assembly GCF_964374135.1). NCBI lineage: Eukaryota > Metazoa > Chordata > Mammalia > Artiodactyla > Delphinidae > Grampus > Grampus griseus. The sequence continues at coordinate 26,190,341 of NC_139014.1, forward strand.
TCAACAATTGCAGGTTGGGCCCTCATTGGTTTGCATGCACCTGGTAACCAATAGCAACTTTGATGTAAAAGTAAAGGTTACCTCATTTTCTTCTAGAAAGTCAGTTATGCTACCCTCAGCTATCCATTTAGTGGTGTGACATCGTCAGTAATTTGTTTGAATGTCTACTATGAGCATGGTGCTTTGTCGAATACAAAGTAATGTAGAGAAGTAAAAGTTAACACAGACAGAACAGGCTTCAAGCAGAAGAACTAGGAAGTATACATAAAAAGAGCAACTTGAGGCAGCATGAGGGCCAGGTGTGAACTCTGGGAAAGGAATCCTTTCTGAGAATGCAGGGGAAGAGTGGAGGCAGGAGGGGCAGGAGGGGAGGATCAGAGTGTAAGGGGAGGAAGGCCCGTAAGACCATCAACCTGAACAGGGCAAAACAAAGAAGGGCTCCTGACTGCTAGTCCTAAGTACACATAGCAACTCTTCCTTGGAAAATGGCTAGTTTGGGACATAATGTAGGAAAAGTGCTCTAGGTCAGAATCTACTGGACTGTGCTTAAAGAGTCTCCAAAATAAGAGGGAGGGAGGGGTGGGGAGAAAAACGTGTAGGGCTAGAACCACCTTAGGTCCCTCTCTGGTTAGTAACCCCTTGCACTAGCCTGGGTGTGCAGAGAAAGAGGGTTGCTGGCAGCCTGCTCAGGCCTGTCAGAGACCTAGAGAGGCCTAGGTCACTTTGCTTTTTTTTTTTTTTAATTTTATTTATTTATTTTTGGCTGTGTTGGGTCTTCGTTGCTGCGTGCAGGCTTTCTCTAGTTGCGGCGAGCAGGAGCTACTCTTCGTTGTGGTGCGCGGGCTTCTCACTGCGATGCTTCTCTTGTTGCGGAGCACAGGCTCTAGGCACATGGGCTCAGTAGTTGTGGCTCGCGGGCTTAGTTGCTCCACGGCATGTGGGATCTTCCCAGACCAGGGTTCGAACCCGTGTCCCCTGCATTGGCAGGTGGATTCCTAACCACCGCGCCACCAGGGAAGCCCAGTCACTTTGATTGTTGAAATCACAGGTAGATCTTAAAAAATGAAGAAATGGCAAAACAGAAATATAAAATTGTGTATTTTAAGTGCTTCCTTTGAATAAAGTCATGCTTTTAACACATGCACAAGTACAACTATTTACTGAATGTCATTTTGCAATACCATCACAAGTTTAAATTGCAGGTGTCTGTGAATGTGCTTTCTCTGCCCTAAGCAGCTACCTCCTTTAATCTTTGGGCCTATCAAAAAGTACTGGGGTGACTCAGACTCTTAAAAAAGGTAGAATGACTTTCAGTCCTCTCCAGCCTAAGACTTGAAAAAAACACAACTTCATACTTGTGCTAACTGGAAATATGGTAGTAATATATTAGCCAAGAGAGGGAGACAGGTTTAAAATGGTATGAAGAGTATGGTGGTGTTTGTGTAACATATGTATCTTTTTATGTATATGTGTATATATTTATAATCTGTAAAGAGATGCATCAAAGTGTTAGTAGTGGTTATCTCTGGGAAGAAGGATTAGCTATAATTTTTTTCTTTTATTCTTTTTACTTTCCAGTATTTTCTAAACATTTTGATAATGAGGATGTACTTTAATAATCAGAAACACAATGTGTGGTAACTTAATGAGAAAGAATTTGCAGTTAAAAACCTTGCTGACTAGTCACTTCCCAGAGGAATAATTGGCTCCCCATAGAAATGGCGTTTTATCAAGTTGAGTCTATAGCTCAGTCTATAGTGGTGACAGGGAGTATTGTGCCCTGCTGTGAAGTGATCTGCAGAGAACAGACTTGAGGACACGAGGCGGGGCAAGCTGGGACAAAGTGAGAGAGTAGCATTGTCATATATACACTACCAAATGTAAAATGGATGGCTAGTGGGAAGCTGCTGCATAGCACAGGAAGATCAGCTCAATGCTTTGTGACGACCTGGAGGGGTGGGATAGGGAGGTGGGAGGGAAGCTCAAGAGGGAGGGGTTATGGGGATATATGTATACATGTAGCTGATTCACTTTGTTGTACAGCAGAAACTAACAACATTGTAAAGCATTTATACACCAATAAAGATGAATGAATAAATAAATAAATAAATACAGAGGATGCCTATAGGGAAAAAAAGAATAAAGGTCACTTCCCAAGGTCCACGTGGGAGTTCTCCCTTCTCTTCCGCTCTCTCTCTTATCTTTTAGTTTTCAAAGATCTCCACTGGTAAGAGAATACGATATTCAAAATTGTTAACTGATTAGGGAGTCAGAAAATCCTCAAAGGGACCTTGCTTTGGCTGGGGAAACAAGTCCCCAAAGCAAAATAAACAATTTCCATTCCATTGGTGAATCTCTATAAAGAAAGGTCACTGTACATGTTACCCAAATTATATTCTTGCAGTAGACCTAATGAGTGTAGACTCTGCCACAGGTTTTATCTCCTGTTTCTGGACTAAAGGAAACGACATTCTCTGGTGGATAAAGCCTGGGAAGGTGGGGATGAATGTAGGTATCAGTCTTAGACCAAGAGCTTTAAGTATGGAATGTTTTTAATCATCCTCCCTAGTGGTCTTGAGGAGGAGCGGGTTTTTTTCCCCCTATTTCATGGTTAGACTGAGCCACAGATGGCAGGATAAACTGGAGGTGATGCTGTGAATCAGTGGAGGGTGATACTCATTTATTCAAATGCCAGCCTCAGTGGTCTTGCCTCTCTGCCTAACATATTTTCAAAGCATGCTCTGTGGAACTTTAGGGCACCTAGAGGATCTCTAGGGCTTCCTTGAAAATTATCATCATCCATGCTTGGTTCCATCTCTTCTAGGGTTAGCTTGAATATCAAATCAGGGCTTAAGGCTAGATGTTGTACCTTTTTGGACAGTACTTAAAGTGAAAGAAAGGAGGATATGATTTGTATATGTTGTTGTTGTTACCAGAGAATTAAGAAAACAATTACTTAGGAATAGGCACATTTCACCAAAATGAAATGGAATGGTTTCAGACGCATGAAAAGAATCAGGACAACACCCTTTGTATCCCTCATGCCAGTCCCTTTTTCACTGAAGCTCTATTTCAAGGTCAGCTGTTTCATGCCACCATCATAATAAAAACATTTCCAAAATGCAGTTTTTAGAACACAGGTTTGAGTAGTAATTTTGAATTTGTAAGATTAGTTGGGGACTTCCCTGGTGGCACAGTGGTTAAGAATCTGCCTTCCAATGCAGGAAACATGGGTTCAAGCCCTGGTCTGGAAAGATCCCACATGCCGTGGAGCAACTAAGCCCGTGCGCCACAGCTACTGAGCCTGCGCTCTAGAGCCCACAAGCCACAACTACTGAGCCTGCATGCCTAGAGCCCATGCTCTGCAACGAGAAGCCACCATGGTGAGAAGCCTGTGTACCGCAATGAAGACCCAATGCAGCCAAAAATAAAAAATAAATAAATAATTAAAAAAAAGATTAGTTGTTGCAAAAATTCATTGTTAGGTAATACTCAATTAGCTTAACATTGAAAGTATTGATATATTAGTTGACAGTTTTTTACTTAACATGTTCAGAAAATTTCGCAAGTAGGACAATTTATAATGGTAAAACAAATAGAATATTCTTTGATACACAAAATAGATTGTAGATGTCTCGTTTCATTGTAAAAAGTCATATGCATTGTAATCCATAGTTTTGAGTTTTATGAAAAATTACAATGTATAAATAAAAATCTAATTTCATAATAAATTCTATAAACTGAGCCTTTCTTAAACTATCTCTTAGCTGAGGTAAGGGAAAGGAAGAAACCACAGCTAAGAAATACAGTAAAATATTGCATTGAGTATTAAAATAAAAACCAGCTGTTTCACTTTCTCACCAAACTCATTTAAGTAAGTTAGACGTGACTTAGAGCCATGCCTCTGTGAGAAGGAGCACATAATCATGTTGCTCTGGAATCCTTGTTCAGAATGTCTGTGGCTCACTGTGATGGTAAGGTATAATGTCAGACCAACTTTAGGAATTCTGGATTATCAGCAGACCTTGTCTGGATCCTATTTGATTTTGCTTGTTTGCTTTTGTCTTTTGGCTGTGCTGCACAGCTTGCAGGATCTCAGTTCCCCGACCAGGGATTGAACCCAGGCCACAGCAGTGAAAGTGCCGAGTCCTAACTACTAGACCACCAGGGAATTCCCAGTCTGGATCCTATTTGTACGCAGTCCCTAAGTGCTTTGGGGATGAGTCACGAGGAGGACTTTTGGAACGCTTAGGGTCACGTTCCCTTTCCCAGTGTGTGGAGGGCTGCATATAGTGGCAGAGGCTAAGTCATAAAGCCCTATGAATGCCAGCCTGGGAAAACAGGAGCCCCACCCTCAGCTGGCTGAGAGCCAGTGCGCGTGAGGTCAGCAGAGAGGACAATCGAGGACTTGGTGAATGTGCCACACCAAGGGCTGCTTTGCTCAGTTCCTTGGAGGCTGTGTTTAAACCTTTTGTCAAAGAGAGTAATGGGTCCATTCATAGTGCTCAGAGGGAAGACTTTTTGTTTTCATTTGATGGGGTGAAAAAAATATCCATTTTTTGTGGGATTACCAAATGAATTTCAGAGGCTTGTGGCTAAGTCAGTAGCAAAGGCATGAGAGTAACTCTGGAGCCCAGGCTTCCCCCTCATTGGCCTGGCATTACTGTCTGATCGTAATGTCCCTGCTGAAGATACGAGGGTAGGATTAGCAAGAATCTGCCCATACTGATTAATAGTAGGGAGAAGACAATGTAGTATCTTTCATTCAGTGTGTGAGGCAGAGCAGAACTTTTCAGAAGTATGTCTCATGGACCACAGTGATCTCTGCAGCTTTCTTGGGGCTTGATGATTTGGGAGCATCTTGTCCAACCTAGAGATTGAAAGGAAATATGAAAGATAAAGAAGGATGCAAATGGGTATTTCTTAATGTACCAACAAAGAGATAGCTTAGTACTAAACCCTGTGCACATCATTTCGCCTTTGTTACCCATCGATTCTAGGAAAATTTATTGTGCTTTACACTGCGAAAGTATCAGCAAAGTGCACTTATGTATGAGAACCTACAGTTTGTTGAAACCAATAACCTCCTAATAAACAGCCCAGCCATCCCTTGTTTGACCGATTTGCCTTGAATGGAAAGGGCCCTGGATGTGCAGCTACTTTGGATCCCAGATGCACAGGGATTCGACTTCATTCCTGGAATCAGGCCCAAACAATCTCACTCTGTTTGAGAAGGGGCAAATATCTGGGTCAATGTGGACCAAATATTTTTTACTAATCCCATTCCACTCTCATTATACCGTGCCCCAACTGATTTTGTATGTACTTTCTAAATGCTTAACTGTTTATGAACATAGACTCTAAGCCTCTTGAAGGCAGGGAACTTCAGTTCAAGGCTTTCAGTAAAATTTTGTGGAAGAGATGAATATGCCAATAAATCCAGTATAGGAATTAAAAGACCTGAATTTTAGTTCTGTTTCCACTAGGTGTGTGACCATGGGAAAGTCAATAACCTTTCTAAGCCTTAGTTTAAGTATCAGTAAGATGTAGATACCCACCCTAGCTACTTCCCAGGATTTTTATGAGGCTCAAATGAGGCAGTGGGTATAAAATTTCTTTTTTAAAATTAATTCCTTTATCGTTTAGTATCTTATTTTGTTCATGGGAGAAATTCAATCAGAGTTGCTGTTACGTGGCTTCTTCTAATTCTGGACTAGACTTTTTAGTCCCCTTCAGGCCTATTTCTTTCAATGTTCAGTAGAAATGATAATGTTGATTGGATTAAAGAACTAAAAATACACTAAATTATAGAATTATACTGATTTACCTGAGCTCATCATCTAACATTAGCAGAAACAGGATTATAGAAAATATTAACCTAGACCAGAGATGACAAATAAGTTGGCATTGGATACCTAAAGCACTGTGATAAAAAAGATTGATGCCATGCCTGGGTGGAAAGAGTGCCATGCTTGATTTTTTTTTTTTTTTAAATATTTATTTATTTATTTATTTTTGGCTGTGTTGGGTCTTCGTTTCTGTGTGAGGGTTTTCTCTAGTTGCGGCAAGCGGGGGCCACTCTTCATCGCGGTGCGCGGGCCTTTCACTATCACGGCCTCTCTTGTTGCGGAGCACAGGCTCCAGACGCACAGGCTCAGTAGTTGTGCCTCACGGGCCTAGTTGCTCTGCGGCATGTAGGATCTTCCCAGACCAGGGCTCGAACCCGTGTCCCCTGCATTGGCAGGCAGATTCTCAACCACTGCGCCACCAGGGAAGCCCCATGCTTGATTTTTTTTAATTGAGATTTAATTTTCATATAACATTGTGTAAGTTTAAGGTGTCCAGCGTGTTGATTTGATGCATTTGTAAATTGCAGTGTGATTACCACGGTAGCTTTAGCTAACATCCCATCACGTCACATAATTATCATTGCTTTTTTGTGGTGAGAATGTATAAGATCTAGTCTCTTAGCAATTTTGAAGTATACAATATGGTGACTATAATCTCTATGCTGTGCACTAGACCTCTGGAATGTATTCATCCTCTAGTTGCACTATGCTCGATTATTATTATCATTATTATTTTTTGGCTGCATTGGGTCTTCGTTGCTGCACACGGGCTCTCTCTAGTTGCGGTGAATGGGGGCTACTCTTAGTTGCGGTGCGCGGCTTCTCATTGTGGTGCCTTCTCTTGTTGTGGAGCATGGCTCTAGGTGCGTAGGCTTCAGGAGCTGCAGCACATGGGCTCAGTAGTTGTGCTCACGGGCTCTAGAGCGCAGGCTCAGTAGTTGTGGCGCACAGGCTTAGTTGTTCTGCGGCATGTGGGATCTTCCAAGACCAGGGATTGAACCCATGTCCCCTCCATTGGCAGGCGGATTCTTAACCACTGCGCCACCAGGGAAGTCCTCTACTTGATTATTGATATGTGCGGTTGACATGGAACTAAAGAGTGTGTCCCATCCTGGACTATATAATCTTTGAGACCCATTCTCAGTGCTGTAATTCTACAAAAGTGGCCACCTTCTTTAATTTAAAAAAGTATTGGAGACCTCATCTCTTTGTTTCAGTGGGTTTTTAGATGTAGAGAAGGTACCCATCACTTTCTTGTAGTCAAAGGCTGAGTCCATTCCTGGTGGGAAAACTATTTAAAGCAGCCATGCTGAGCCGGTGGTGTGGTGTCTGACTTACACACTAAAGTGCAATATGGATTTATAATCCTGCCAGGAAACCCCAGGGCAGGGAAGAAAGAAGGTGCTTTGCCAAGTATTCAGGCTGTGTTCAAGTGTGGTGGTTCCTCAACTGTGTTGTATGTCAGAGTTACCCAGGGGCAGGGATGGAGACGTAGGTTGTGGGCTCTGAAGCTCTTACAATTTCAGGGACCCTTTTTAAAGAAAAAGAATACAGATTTTAAAAATACAAAATTGGATTCAAAGCCTTTGTGCAGGTCCCGTGGGTCCTGAGTTTAAGCTTCATTAATTTCACAGTAAAACCACCTCTACTTAGGGAGCTTGTTAAAAATCTAAAAAAAAAAACACTTCTCTGGTGGTCCAGTGGAAAAAAATCTTAAAAATAAGATTCCTGGTCCCACTCTAGCCATTCTGATTTATTATATCTGATGCCCATAAATAGCTATTTTCAATAAGTACCCTATTGTATTATGACCCTGCAGATGTTAAGAAAACAGTAGTACAAATACCTGCCCATTTCCTGACACATAAAAGAATTACCCACATTTGCTGCATAATTCAAGCAGCTTCCTGTCTCCCAGGATTTATATATTAACCCCATTTTCTCTAGGCAAATGACAATAGCCATACAGAGAACACTTTCCTTTTTGGGCTGAGAGTCAGTCTGGGATTCAGCTACACCAGGTTGCTGGCCTTCCTTTCTTTGCCTTCTCCACAACCTCTGGCATTGGCATAGCTCTCTGGCTCCTAGGCATTGACTCTGAAGGGAGAAAATGACCTGGTATTAACTTCAGGTGGCTGCTGTGCATCTGATTATCTTCCAAACCTCACATCAGGCCATTTAAAGAAAATCATCTCTCTTGTTTTTTTTGGCTGTGCCACACGACTTATGGGATCTTAGTTCCCCAGCCAGGGATCGAACCCGGGCCTGGCAGTGAAAGCATGGAGTCCTAAGCACTGGACCTCCAAAGAATTCCTGAAAATCATCTCTTCTAAGGAAAAAGAAAATATACATTCCTATTGGCTCTATCCTCCCTAGAGAATGCACAAGTACAGCAGAGGAAAGGAACTTGCATTTAGCAAGCACCTCTACGTGCCAGGAGCCTTTCCCACAGAATCTCCATTAAACTTCATAACCACCATGAGAGGCAAATATCATTAGTCCCATTTTAAAGATGAGGCAGCTGCAGTTGGAGAAGGCAAACAACTTTCTCAAAGCCACTCAGCTAGTGAGTGTAGAGTGGCAGGTGTGTCCAGACTCCAAAGTCTGTGCTTTTCTCATTATGCCAGCCTGCCTCTGGGACAGAAGGAGGTCTATTATAGATCAAGCCCAAGGACCCAGTACATCAGCAAACTTACAGGGCATGGGACTTCAAAAATGATGAACACTATAATGGCAATTCCCCTGAACAACAAGGTGACTGCAATCAGAAATTTGACCACGATGCTCCATTTCTGCCTCTTCTCTAGGTCCTCTTCTGTGTCTAAAAAGAGAGAGAGGAATAGAAAAGGGAGAAAAGAGAACTTGAGAGAAGGAAAAGATTGACCTTTTGACTTGAAGGTCTCCTGGCTCACAAGACGAATAGGGGCCCAGCCTGATTCAGAGACAGAGGCTGAATTTCCAGTTCAGAGTCAGGAGTGGAGTAGGCATCATGGGCTCTGCTCTAACCTCCTTTGCAGTCTCTTCCCAGAGTCACCTTTACTAGGATTTGGAATTTTTCCATGATCAAGTAGGATTGATTCTTGCACTGCTTTCATGGAAAGAAAAGTTACGCGAGGGAGTCTGTCACCAGCAGCCCTCTCAGGGTCTCTGTCCTTGTGCCTCAACACACATACTGTATGGGATTAGCAAATCACATTTCCTGTGCTCTTCTCAATTTAGTGGGGCATATGAGGGACAGAGGTAAATTGCCATTGTTTTTGGGTCATAAGCCAAATTTGGGGACAAATGGCTCATATGCATCTTGTTAATACTAATCTCCTATTTACGTTTCTCCTGTTGGAACTGGGATGTAACCCAAACTGAAATCTTACAGAATTTGAGTCCTGGCCAATTTAGGGAGGGCTCTTTGTAAAAACAATGCAGATGAAAACATGCTTCTTGGTTGTTGTCATCACTGTAACGAGTGCTTAGAGTTTAAATGTCGCCTCTCTATTCACATGATGGCTGGAATTACCCACCACACCAATACCCTTTATGCTGTCCCCGAATCTGGCTACAAGGTGAGCTCAACTTGTGTGGAGGTGAAGGATTATTAATAGTGTCAAGCTACAAACATTTCTGGGACCTTCTTTATAGAGAAGCTGATTTTTTTTCCATAAGAAATGGAGTGATTTTCTAATGCAAACTGTGTAACTTCTCAACCTCCAGGAAAATCCTAGGAGACCCGGGCAGGTGTTGGGACTGAAAATGTTTCTTTTTCTTTCCGTTCTTGTCTTACCTCTACTTATTCTGTACCTTGTTTCAGAGGACTAGAAAAATCATCAATCCTTGTAGTTTTCTCTCCTTTTTTCCCAGGAGTTACGAAGGTGGTAGTGGTGGGAAAAGTCTCTGATGAAGCCCCCATCACTGGGTAGACCTTACACTGGGAGATCCCTGGTAAAAAAGCTATAAAACAAGAAAGAAACAATGAAAGGACAACTGAGAAAACTTTATCCTGCCTTTGATTTTACCTGACAAAACCCTAGCTCTACCCAGCTGATATGAACTTCTAACTGTGGCCCCATCAATCTGTCTATAGGTTTAAATTGTGGGCCTTAATAATGCCAAAGAATAAATGAGGATAGAGATACTAATAAGATATGGATTAAATTCCCATGGCGCCTTTGACTAATGTACGTTCAGAGTGAAGGAGTATGGCCATACTCGTAAGGGCATAATGATAATAAGGATGGAGGGTGTAGCACCACTGAAAGTTTCCTTCTTTAAAAAAGATGGCTCCAAAGTCCAAGGAAGAACATGAAGTAGCATAATTTGCCTTAATGACTGCGGCAGGTCTGTCTAGTGGAGTCTAAGTCAACGACTTTGAGAGAGGTTTGGGGAAAGGGGGAGCTGGAAGAAGGGGAGACCTCCCAGCTTCATGTCCCCTCAATTTCATTCTTTCAGCAAATATTTAAAAATGAATATCTAGTATGTGCCAGGGACTGCTTCCGTACTTTGGATATATCAGCTGGGTACCCTCTACCATGGGAACAAGCAAGGAGGAAGGAGGGCTGAGGGGGGACTGGGGGAAGCAGACAATAAGTACAGTAAGTTTTATGGTTTGTTAGAAGGGGATAAGTGCTACGAAAAGAAACAAAGTAGAGAAAGGTAAGGGGGCAGTCGGAGGGGTGCGGGTGGGCAGTGGTTGGGCGACCTACAGGATAGGCTGGTTTCATTGAGAAGATGAGAGTTGAGCTGAGACTTGAAGGAGGTGAGGGGATTAGCCAGGCAGATGCTGGGGAACTAGGCAGAGGGAACAGTGTAAAAGCCCTGGGGCAGAGTGTGTCTGGCATGTTTTCGTCTTAGAGGAAGAGCACGGAGGCCAGAGAGATTGCAGTGGAGTGAGCAAGGCGACAGTCATAGGAGATGAGGGAGTTTCTGAAGGAAATGGGTCCATATCACTTAGGGCCTTGTAGGCCAGTTTGAGGACTTTGGTTTTTGTTCTGCTTGAAGTGGGGATCCGTTGCAAGTTTTTGCGCAGAGAAGTGACCGGATGGCTTTGTTTTTAAAGGATCAGTGGGTTGCTGAGTTGGAAACAGACTGTAGTGGGGGGCCTGGGAGAAGCAGAGTAACCTGTTAGGAGGCTCTCGCAGAATCCAAATGAGAGATGATGGTGACTCAAACAGCTGTGGAAAAGATGGGGTGCGGACGGATGCTGGCTGTGGTCTGGAACCACCTTCACCTGCCTCCCGAATTGATCTAATCCAGTTCCGACAGTGGTTCCTATTCTATTTTTAATGGCCTCCTGTCATTGCCTATTAAATTGAGATCTGTACGTCCTACTTGACTTTTCTGAATTATTCTCCCAGGTCTTAAGTCTGTGTGAAAATGACAGTTCTTTACTTCAGAGGCCAGTGGGCACAGTACCAGGTACTGTACACAAATTATAGGGGAAGTAGTCCTTGATTTGTTTAATCAGGAAGACAGTGTTGGCAAAGGTAAGCAGAGACAAAGAGCCAACAGGCTCGAAAGGAAAAACAAGAGAATTATGCGGCTTTTTTTTCAGCATAGTGCCAGTCAGTTCTCTGAAGTGACAGCATATGTGTTTCTGCGTCAGATGAGATGAAGATAAATCTCACTTTGGAAAAGTAACATATAAGTTCTCTGAGTTTTGGTTTCCTTATCAGCAGGATGGTTATAATAAAATAATTCTTGGTCTACCTATTTCACAGGAGTGATGTGAAGATCGGAAACAAAAATGAGAAAGCAGGTGTGAGAAACACTTTGCAAACTGAGTGATATTATGATTGAAAGAGGAGGAAAAACCTAGAGATCCTGTCTCTGCATAGAGGAACTGTGCCCTCTAGCCACAGGGATAATGGGATTTCAGTGTGGCATGTCTTCCCACCTCCTGGGAGCCACTGTTTCAAAATCTACTTAATAGGCTTTTCATCCGTCAGTGTAGTTCCAGTTCTGCCCAGCTTCTAAATTAATGTCCATCCCTGTTGGCAGCTCATCTCTTAGGTCTCATCTGCTAGGTAACTGAGTATTAAGGTGGAGCAAGTTTGTAAATACAAGCAGTCTATTCCCAGTGCTGATGGAATTGCAATATTAGCTTTTCTTTGGCTAAGAATATTTGAGCAAGAATTCCCCCACTTTAAGGAGGTCTACAAGAAATGCAAAGTTATGAAATGGATAATTTAGGGGATGATGCTTTATTGCAAAATAATTCATTTTAAATAGGGAACATTAGGTACATTATATTTAAGTGGAAATCTCCTTTAGAGATTATTCTGTAATAATACTAGCAGGTTGAAAGGGCTATTTGAGAGGCCTTACATATTGATGTTGGGCTTACATATCTAGAAATTAGATCATCTTGTCAAATCTCTCATCTGTAGCTATGGAAACTGAGCATTGGAGAAATAAACACTTGTTTGATGTTATTTCTCTTGTATGCCACAGTTTCTCATGGGGTAAACAGACCATAGGAATCAGTTCATACTAATCAAATTCCAAAGAGCCTAATCCATGCACTAAAATGACATTTTAAAAATTTACATAGATTTGCCTAAAGAGAGAGAGGCTAATCCATTTCCTTGAGGCTTTAGCTGCCATTAAGCTCTACCTGCCTCCAAGGATGTCAGCCAGAAGGCAGCGCCTACCTCCATCGCATTTTCCAAGCTCACCTTTGCCTGTCACAAGGGATCCAATCTGAACCTTGGATGTGAGGGTTAGGTGACAGCTCGGTGGGGGGCAGTGCTGTTTCTGCGGGGAACGGCACGACTCTCAGGTTTTTCTGAGTGTGCTTGACCTTTCGCCTTTTTTCCAAATATACAAGGTTGACTTTCACTTTGCTCCTAGCACCAAGACACTGCAAGGTAGCCACAGCCTGATTTAGGATGAATGTGGGCGATTTGGCTTCTGTCCGAGCTTCTGGAAGGAGAAAAGCCAGGTAGGAAAATGAAGCCAGTTCTTAATCTGAATGGTGCCCAGCCAGCCCACTTCTGTTCATGGCCCACTGCTGTACTTTCTTCTCTTTTGCCTTCAGTTCTTCCTCAGCATGTTTCTATGTACTAAATATACAAGCCCTGCCTTTCCCCCTTCCTGCCGTGGGTCCCATGAAGATTGGTGACTGCAGTAAATGCAGCCCAGAGAGATGCTCCTAGGTTGTTTTTTCTAACGCAGAGCCGCTTGAGTGCCGCCTCCTTCTCTTTCCTCACCCCGTCTCTTTGATTTATGCAGCCACGGCTTAGGTAACAACAGTTAATTAATTAATTAATTAATATTGTATAAGTGAACATTTTATTTTTTAATTTATTTTTTGTTACATGTATCTATTCTTTTTCAAATTCTTTTCCCAATTAGATTGTTACAGAATACTGAGCAGAGTTCCCTGTGCTATACAGTAGGTCCTTTTGGTTATCCATTCTTTTTTGTTTTTTGAAGAACTTTTTGTTTCAGTTAATCAATTTATTTATTTTTGGCTGCATTGGGTCTTTGCTGCTGCATGCGGGCTTTCTCTAGTTGCATTGAGTGGGGGCTACTGTTCGTTGCGGTGTGAGGGCTTCTTATTGTCGTGGCTTTGGCTTCTCTTGTTGCGGAGCGTGGGCTCTTCAGTAGTTGAAGCACGCGGGCTCAGTAGTTGTGGCTCGCGGGCTCAGTAGTTGTGGCTCGCGGGCTCTAGAGTGCAGGCTCAGTAGCTGTGGCGCATGGGCTGAGTTGCTCTGTGGCATGTGGGATCTTCCTGGACCAGGGCTTGAACCCGTGTCCCCTGCATTGGCAGGCGGATTCTTAACCACTGTGTCACCAGGGAAGCCTGGTTATCCGTTTTTAATCTAGCAATGTGTACATGTCAGCCCCAAACTCCCTAACTATCCCTCCCCCACACACACACACCCTTCTCCCCTGGTAACCGTAAGTTCGTTCTCTAAGTCTGTGAGTCAATAGCAGTTCATTTAAAAATGGGTTTCCAGGGACTTCCCTGGTGGCGTAGTGGATAAGACTCCGTGCTCCGAATGCAGGGGGTCCGGGTTTGATCCCTGGTCAGGGAACTAGATCCCACATGCATGACACAACTAAGAATTCACATGCCACAACCAAGGAGCCTGCAAGCCGCAACTAAGGAGCCCGCCTGCCACAACTAAGACCTGGCGCAACCAAATAAATAAATAAATTTTTTTAAAAACACAAGATAAAAATGGGTTTCCAGAAAGCCTCACAGGGGGATACATAGCTTTTAAACAGGATATTTGAGATCTGGGCTCGGATTGGGGGAGACAAGCATCTTTTAAAGGTAAAACTGTTCAGGAATGGCAAAACGATTTTTCAAGGGTCCATTCCCTACCTTGCATTAGCATAGCCCTTTGAGAGGAAGAGACCAGGCAGCAGTTCCACCTGGCAGCTGCTGTCTCTGAGTTCTGGGGGAAAAAAAAGGTCAGGGTTGACTGGGTACTTCTGCTTGAGAATTCCGGGCACTGGAGAGGGAGATACAGAAGAATGCAGTTCCTTCTTATAAAACTTGCACTTGGGGAGATCAGACATTCCCTCAAAAGGACTTCAAGATTTACGTAAGTGGGAGTTAGCCTAGTACAAAGAAAACTGGGCACCAGTCTATTATCCTTAGGGAAAAAGAAGGTAAAAGAGTTAACTAAGTTAATGAAAGACTAACCAACCCATTCCTTCAAACACTGCCTATTATCTCTTCTCCTTCCTGTTTTATCTACCTTCTTGTATTAAAACTTTTGAAAGTTTAATAAGTGTATCGTTGGACAAGATATCTTTCCAGGTTCCCATAGAATGATAGGTTAAATGATAGGTTATAGTTATTTATGCTTTTTGGCACATAACTCACAGGGTGTTGTGAGTTTTCTTCATTTGTTAAATTTGTTACTGCTGCACCTTATGCTGTTTGGTCAGCTAATAACTTTGGTCAGCTAATTTTAGAGATGAACTGTTTAGGACACTTTGAAAAATCATGTCTTTTTTTTTTTTTTTTTTTTTTTGCGGTACGCGGGCCTCTCACTGTTGTGGCCTCTCCCGTTGCGGAGCACAGGCTCCGGACGCGCAGGCTCAGCGGCCGTGGCTCACGGGCCCAGCCACTCCGTGGCATGTGGGATCTTCCCGGACCGGGGCACGAACCCGTGTCCCCTGCATCGGCAGGCGGACTCTCAACCACTGCGCCACCAGGGAAGCCCAATCATGTCTTAAATAAACAGTTATCAAAGAGCAGCAAGCGGTGCCATTCCACCCTCACACTACCCTTTCTCAGCTCTTCCCACCCACGAGCATCCCCATCAATTTTGATGTAATGCCTTTAAAAAGGAAGACAACATCTTATGAGGGGTTATGAATTTAGGAGTCTTAGGTGATGACAATACTGAAACTCTGACAGTACTTTGCAGGAAAGAAAGCCATCTAACAGTGAAAGCAATTTTAATGTTAGTTACGTGAACAAAATGGAAGAATGCGTCACACTCTCTGAAGACTTCTTACCATGAAACAGCTCTCTCTCTGAGTTGAATAACATGGAGAAAGCATCATCTGCTAAGTATTGGCTGTATCTCTATCTGGCGGAATAGACCCCTAAACACTTTCTAGGCTTCTCTTTGGATTTCCCAGAATACTAGGCTAGAGAAGTACTTAACCTTTCTTGTTAGCATCATAGGATGTAATGATTAGGCTGAAAACCAAGACGGTATCCATGTTAGCTTGGGCACATTCTCCTTGTAGAGACAGTACACTGCTGGTCTGTCACAGCCACCTATAGCCTCGTCTCTAAATTCTTGCACTGCCTGGAACCAAGTTTGACCCTGGGAGAGTCTGGTTCCACCCTAATTATTTTGCCACATTTCCTGACAGGAGACAGGACCAAGTTTGTTTGTTAATGATTGATTCAGAAGATCTTCACCTGACTTCACCGCTGGTGCTGACGTAAGGAGCTGTAATTACCTAGAGCTTTCCCCGGGAGAAAGGATATAAACACCCAGTGATATGCTTTACAAATACTCGCAGAGACACGTAGACATTCGCATACATGCTCACTGACACAGGCACGGCTATTCACACACCGACATAAAGAGATGGAGAGATTTCTATTAAGGAAAGTGATTTCTAGAATAGAGCAGGAAACTAGGACTGAGTGAGTCAGTGAGTTACACTGGCGAGGGCGCTGGACTAGGAATCAACAGAACTGGCTTTCAGTTCAGCCCGTGTGGTTAAGTGCGGCACAGTGAGAAAAACTTCTTGACTTCTATGGATCGCAGTGTTCCCCTCTGTAAATGGAGCGTTCCAACCCAGCGATCTCTAGAATCCCTTCACAGTTATAAACATAAACTTACCTTAGTACGGACATACCTGTCTGGTTTTGCACATTTTCACACTCCCGAATAGTGAAGTGAGTGTAGGTGGACCACGTTCCTATGACTACTGGGCTGAGAGGTTGTGAGGAAGAGCTAAGTACACTAGGTGAGTGATACTGCCTGCAGTTTGGGAAGGCTTTCCTACACAGATAACTGTTGTAGAAGATTTTTCTAAAATTGTATCCTTTAGATTTTTCTAAAATTGTAGACTTTGTGATAGCATAGCTAGGGGGATCATAGCAATAATGAAGATCTACTAAGACCCTCTGAAGTCTCTTTACCCACTGTGAATGTACTTACTCCATTGGAGCCATTATAAGTTTGATTATGGGTAAGAAGGTTCTAGAGGCTGACGCTCTGATAATGATGTAAAGGGAGCTTGATTCAAGGGACTTTCCATAGGATATTTCATGAGGTCTGAGTCAAAACATAATTGAAATACTACCCTGTTTCCTGACATTTTAATTCAGGTTGAAATCTGGCTAAATTGAGCATGAAGAGAAATCTTGGGAAAACAGAAAGGACAGAGGTGTCACTGAAGGACATGTTTCCTGAAATGTGGACGGAGGGGAGGAACTGCTGAATATGCAGCCACAGTGCCTTTCATTCCTTCCTTCTACAAGTCTTTTTTTTTTTTTTTTTGTAGTATGCGGGCCTCTCACTGTTGTGGCCTCTCCCGCTCCGGACTCACAGGCCCAGCGGCCATGGCTCACGGGCCCAGCCGCTCCGCGGCATGCGGGATCTTCCCAGACCAGGGCATGAACCCTTGTCCCCTGCATCGGCAGGTGGACTCTCAACTACTGCGCCACCAGGGAAGCCCCTTCTGCAAGTCTTTATTATGCACCTACTGTGTGCCAGACACTATTCTAGCAGTGAGCAAGGCCAAGTGTGAGTTCATGTAAAACAATGGGAAGCAGACAGTAAACATGGTTGAAAATAAAATAGTACAGAGGACTAACAATAAATAATATACAAATACACATACAAGATAATTAAAGATTGTGACAATCATCATGAAGCAACAAACAGGTGATGAGGTGAAGGAGGAATGACAGAGGACACTTTATTTATTATTATTATTATTTTGGCAGTTTGCAGGATCTTAGTTCCCCAACCAGGGGTTGAACCCGGGCCCTCGGCAGTGAAAGCGCAGACTAACCACTGAAATACCAGGGAATTCCCGGAGGCCACTTTAAGTAGGGTGGTCAGGGAAGACTTCTCTCAGGAGGTGGCATCTGAGCTAAGAAAACCAGGAGAGTGGATGTTCTAGAAGCCAAGAAAGGAGGGTGATTCAAGGAAGGAATGGATTTGTCCACTGGACAAACTGTCCGCTGGATTTGACAATTCTGTAAGAGCAGTTCCAGCGGCATGGTGGAAGTAGGAGGCGGCTGAGAGGGAATTGGAGGTGAAGAAGTGTAGATCATCTTTGAAAGACATTTGGCTATGGAACGGAGGATAGAAGTGAAGCCAGCCGAGTAGAGGTAACATCAGTGCCTCAAATCTTGATTGGTCCAGACCAGCACTGTCTCAGTTGCCTGATTGTCCTAGCAGGGCTGGTGGGCAGAGAATAAAGGGGCTCCACTGCCTTTCCTGGGCTTCATGGTTTTTGCTTACTATTTCCTTAACGTAATTGGATTGTTCTCTTTTCCCTTGTGGTGTCAGACATGTTCCCCTGCTGTCTCTCCCTCTGAAATTTTCTGTAGATTAGTTCCTGGATGCCCTGTTACAGTGCTGCCACCTTGGAGCAGGGGTAGGAAAGGCTGTGAGGGCTATTCTCGTTCTCTGTAACAAGGTGGCAGAAGAGCTCACTCTTCCCAAAAGAGACCTTGTGCTCGTACAAAATGAAGCAGAAGTTTTCTTTTACCCGCTCTCAGACCCTTCCCAAAAGTCAGCCTGCAGGTTGGAGCAGCCATACTGTGGGGTACAGAGAAGTGGGAGAGCTTCATTAACGAGTCAAAATATCCAGTAGTAGAAAAAACAGACCCAGAACTGTTTCTCTACTACTAGACATTTTTTTCTTTCCTGTTACAGACATTTTGACTGGTTTTCTAAGTGTTTGCAGTATCTGTGGAGGAGAGGATTTCTCTCCTGATCTCATTTCCCCACAACAAAAATTTCAAATTTAGGAGGAAAAAAAGCTATAACATAGGTGAGTTTTATGTTGCGTGCAGGTGAGAGATGTAACTCTGGAAGATAGTAGGAAACAGGGTGGGTCTGTGGGAGGAGTACTTAGGCTCTGTAATTGAATCACTTTGAGGAAGTCACTTACCTTCTCTGGCCTCTGTTTCAGTTCCTTTAATGAAATGGTTGGACAGGATGATTTCGGAGGCCTCTTCCAGCTCTAAAATTATCATCTCAATGCCACACTCTGCTACTCTGTCTTTTAAGGGTGTATGTTTTTTATTTGTTCGTTTGGATTTATTTTAAATTCTTTTATTGTGGAATATAGCATACATATAGAAGAGTATATAGGACATAAGCATATTTGTAATAATAATAATAATGTGAACATTATGTAATCATCACCCAAAGTAAGAAATTGAACGTTGCCAGTAGCTAAGAAGCTCCTTGTATGTCTGTCCCTCTGGTCACACTCCTTTCCCTTCTCCCAGTCATTATTTTCCCATGCTTTTTAAAAATAGGGAACTATCGGGGCTTCCCTCATGGCGCAGTGGTTAAGAATCTGTCTGCCAATGCAGGGGACTCAGGTTCAAGTCCTGACTGTGGAGCAACTAAGCCCGTGCGCCACAACTACTCTAGACCCCGTGAGCCTCAACTACTGAGCCCACGCACCACGACTACTGAAGCCCACGTCCCTAGAGCCCGTGCTCCACAACAAGAGAAGCCACTGCAACGAGAAGCCCGTGCACTGCAACGAAGCGTAGCCCCCGCTCGCCGCGACTAGAGAAAGCCCGCGTGCAGCAACGAAGACCCAACGTAGCCAAAAAATAAATAAATAAATAAATTTATAAAAATAGTGAACTATCTACATATGTATCACTAAAAATACTTAAAAATTTTTTTACCTGCTCTTGCACTTACATAAATGGATAGATCATACCCTATGTTTTTTAAAGTAAACTTTTTATTATGTATAACACAAAGTGAATACACCTCTCTTTATGTTGTCTCCCAGTCACTACCCACCATCAGGAGTAACCATTATCCAGATTTTTTACCACCACAGATGAGTTTTGCCTATTTTTGAACTATGTATAACGGGAAACACACTCTTTTGTGTCTGACTTTCTTTGCTCAACATTATGTCTGTAAAACTCATCCATATTGTTTCGTGTACCAATAATGTGTTCATTCTCATTGCTTTATAATATTTCACTGTATGAATGTACCATAACTTATTTATCTGTTCTACTGCTGAGAGACATTGGGTTGCTTCCAGTTTGGGGCCATAAGGAACAGTGTTCCTGGGCACATTTGAAAGTTTCTCCAGAGTATAAACCCAGAAATGGACACTGGGTTATAACATATGCAGGGTTCAGCCTCACTAATTAATGCCAACCTGTTTTCTAAGATGTTGTCCCCATTTACTCTCCCGTCTGCAGTATATGAAAGTTCCTGTTGTCCCAAAGGGGCCGAATTGCCTTTTCAGTGTGGTACAACCATGGGACCTAGCAGGGTGGCATACCCTCACAGTGCCAACCCTTTGATTGATGCTTCAGCCACAGCCAGTTCTCCTGTTTACTTGCTCCCTACAAGTAAGGGTAAAGGATTCAGATTAACCCTAGGTCCCTGATCACATGCTCTGTTACCCTGGGAATATTGGCCTGGGGTAGTGAATTTAATAACATAATCATTCCTGAATTCATTGAGCGTCCATAGGATATTTTGTTCTTAACTGAACACTAGTGGAAATGGAGAGGGGCCCAGAGAGAAAGGGGAAAGTAATATTTTCAGCATGCCTACTATGTTCCAAGTTTTGTACTAGAAACTTTACATTTTGGTTATAACATTTAATCCAAAACACAACCTCACAAGGTATGTGTTCTACCTCAGTTTTATAGACAAGGAAACTGAGGCTCAGAAAGGAGGTCATTTGCTCAAAGTCACGGAGCTGATTAGTGACAGAGTCAGGATTTAAAGCCTGGTTTACTTGATTAAAGAACTCAGCCCTTTACAGTGCAGAACACAGAGAAGGCTGTGTCCCTGCTGCTCTGTTGGCTAAGATTGCCAATACCAAGAACCAGTTCTTCTCAGGTCTGCTTGCCTGTATTCACTCCCAGAACTATGCTAGTCAATTGATATGGCCATCTCATTCATTGATTTAAACTACATTTTATTTTCATTCATTTTGGTTTCCTTTATCCTCTTTCTTCCTTTTCGGGTTTTTTTTTTTTTTTGCGGTACGCGGACCTCTCACTGTTGTGGCCTCTCCCGTTGCGGAGCACAGGCTCCGGACGCGCAGGCTCAGTGGCCATGGCTCACGGGCCTAGCCGCTCTGCGGCACGTGGGATCTTCCCGGACTGGGGCACGAACCCGTGTCCCCTGCATCGGCAGGCAGACTCAACCACTGCGCCACCAGGGAAGACCCCTTTTCGTTTTCATTAAGAAATTTGGGCACATCAGCACAGTAGTTCCACTGATAGACAAGACTTGTGTTGCTGTTTCTACTTGCTGGTCTAGTATGTTAACCAGAGGTGAGATTTAAAAAGACAGGGATGGGGCTTCCCTGGTGGCGCATGATTAAGAGTCCATCTTCCAATGCGGGGGACATGGGTTTGAGCCCTTGTCCAGGAGGATCCCACATGCCGCGGAGCAGCTAAGCCCGTGGGCCACAAGTACTGAGCCTGTGAGCCACAACTACTGAGCCCACATGCCACAACTGCTGAGGCCCACACGCCTGGAACCTGTGCTCTGTAGCGGGAGAGGCCATCGTGGTGAGAGACCCGTGCACCGTGGCGAGGAGTGGCCCCCACTCGCCGCAACTGGAGGGAGCCCGTGCACAGAAATGAAGACCCAATGCAGCCAAGAATAAAAACAAATACATATGGGCTTCCCTGGTGGCGCAGTGGTTGAGGGTCCGCCTGACGGTGCAGGGGACACGGGTTCGTGCCCTGGTCTGGGAGGATCCCACATGCCGCGGAGCGGCTGCTCCCATGAGCCATGGCCGCTGAACTTGCGCGTCCGGAGCCTGTTGCTCCGCAACCGGAAGGGCCACAACAGTGAGAGGCCTGCGTGACGCAAAAAAACAAAACAAAAAACAAACAAAAAAACAAATGCATTTATTTTAAAAAATAATAAAAATAAAAAGACAGGATGGGGTCTTCCTTGGCGGTCCAGTAGTTAAGACTCTGCGATCTCTGGTTGGGGAACTAAGATCCCCCATGCTGTGCAGCCAAAAATAAATAAATAATAAATAATATAAAAACCTGTCTTTAAAAAAAAAAAGACACTGAAATCTTCTGGCACAAGTTATGATACAGGGAAACTTTAAGACTGAAGGGATGAAAAGGATAAAAGGAAGTTGAGCAATGGCTCAGTTTTCCTTTAAAGGCTCTACAAAAATTATTAGTGTATTTTATTATTTACTGTGTTTCATATATAATAATAGTAGTGGAGGGTGAAGGTGTTTGTTTGGGGTAGACAGGTGAGAAAGAAGGAGGAGAGGTAGCAGGAGAAATGCAGCAGGAGAAAGCTAGGTCGGACACGGGAGAAATGGAGACGCTGGGGAAGCTGAAGAGAAGGTGAGGCAGGAGCAGGGAGTAAGCTCACCGGGAGCGCTCTCACAGGCCTGCAGGAGAGTGAGGTCAGAGATGAGAAGGTTTAAAGCTGATCAATATAAAGTGTTAGGGGCTTCCCTGGTGGCGCAGTGGTTGAGAGTCCGCCTGCCGATGCTGGGGGATGCGGGTTGGTGCCCCGGTCCGGGAGGATCCCACGTGCCGCGGAGCGGTTGGGCCCGTTAGCCATGGCCGCTGAGCCTGCGCGTCTGGAGCCTGTGCTCCGCAACGGGAGAGGCCATGGAAGTGAGAGGCTCGCGTACCGTTAAAAAAAAAAAAAAAAAAAAATTGTTAGAATCCCAGGATCGGGCAATACCTCAACAAGTTATTTTCCCTGCCTTCAGATAAAGGTCCCCTTATACTTTCTTTAGGTATTTAGTTATGAAGTGTATAGGACTTAGAAAGGGCTTTTTTAAAAAAAAAAGATGCTGGAGGTGTCATGTAAGAGGCAGCTAGGCTTTGGTGACTGCCAATTATGGATAGCACAGATAGGGACTGGAAGTGTCTGGGATTGGATAATAAGGAGGGAGGGAGAGCTGATATGCCTTGTGAAAACCCAAGTGTCCATGTGAAAACATCGTGGGGAGTCTCCACTGGGAACACTGTCCTTCGTTGTGTAATCCTACCTTTCATCATCAGGACCAGACTTATAAGGTGGCCTCCCTGAAGACATTTTCTGACCTTATGGTGTGAAGTTCCCTCAGGCTTTTAACCCTGGACAAACCTGAACGGTTGACTAGAGCAAAGGAACATAGTGTTCTGATAAGGCCTTAGTGTCTTCTTTTTCTTCTGTCTTGCAACTGGAGCCTCAATTCTGCTCAAGGCACTGACTTTCTTGATGAAATCTGTCCGTCTGTAAAGCAGCTAAGTATCCTACTGGAGGTTTTGCCTCCCAGAAGTGACCTGAAGACGGACAAGCAGACATCAGGAGCAAGTGGCCTCTCAGGTACAGAGCCAGCCTTTATTTTAGTCAATGAAACCCGTACGAATATCTCTACCTAGCTATGGAGGGGGAGTACCGAACTATAAGACATGCTCTCTGCCTTTAAGATTAAAATTCAGCTGGAGAGCTAAAACCAACATAGACACAAAAAATTTTAGGCTAATGCTGAACCACGTGGTGGTGACCAGATTGCTAGAGGAATTCAGAGGAAGGATAAATCAGTAGGAGCTGGACATGTAAAAGAGATCTTCTGAGAGAAAATGGGCTCCTAAGGACTAGAAAAATTCAGAAAATTAGGAAGGGGGAAGGATGAGTTTGCCAGCATAAGCAAAGGTAAGAGTAAGCATGGCAAGAGCTGGAAGCCGGATAAGAGTATATGTTCTATATTGGGAACCAGTGGGAAATAACATCCCAGTGTATCCCCTATCCTCTGTCTTAAAGGTCCATCACTGACATTGCCACTTAAGGAATTTGGAACCATGGCCAGAGAGCCACCAGGACAGGGTGCTCTTCATGGGTCCATTTTCTATTCGGGCGCTTTCTTTCCTCCTTTGGTTCAACTTTGGCCTGACCTGACAGACTTTCCTGTCCAGGAAGTACAGGTGTGTAGGACACATTGCTGTTTATCAGAGACATGTGGTAGCAAAGAGGGGGACAATAATGATAAATTAAACTGTTTAAATTAAATTAAACTAAACTGTTGTTCTTAACTCCAGGGTGAATAATTACTGCTTTAAAAAGAAGTCTACAGTGGGGCTGGGAATCTGTATTTTTAACAAGCACCTACTGATTCTGTTTCAAGATGGTCTGTGGAACATACTTTGAGAAACACTACCATAAACTAAAGTAGAATTGACAATGAAGTGCTAAAATGTCCCAGACAATGACACACATACTGTTATGTATTTCTGGGCTTACTCAGATTTGAGAATTTATTCTCTCCTATCTATGGCTCTTATAAAACTTACATGGTTATCATTTAAGGAATAAGATCTAGACGCTCTGTTTTGGTGTTTAGTTTTGTCTTCCCAACTAGATTGGGATCATCTTAAAGACAGGGATGCCCTCAGGCTTTTCTTATTTTCCCTGTAGTAGGGTGAGAGACCATCTTTTTTTTAAAAAATTTATTTATTTATTTACTTATTTATTTATTTTGGGTGTGCCAGGTCTTAGTTGCGGCGTGCGGGATCTTTTAGTTGTGGCATGCAGACTCTTAGTTGTGGCATGCATGTGGGATCTTGTTCCCCGACCAGGGATAGAACCTGGGCCCCCTGCATTGGGAATGCCGAGTCTTACCCACTGGACCACCAGGGAAGTCCCGAGAGACCATCTTTAAGGTTGGAAGGTAGCTAGAATTCTTAGGAAAAAGTCCCTGATAACTTTATCTAACCTTCTTGAAAAACCTGAAGGCCATTTGATATTTGGGAACTTTTATTAGTTTTCTAGGGCTGCCGTAATAGAGTATTACAGACTGGATGGCTTAAACAATAGAAGTTAATTTCTTCACAATTCTAGAGGCTGTAAGTCCAAGATTGTGTCAGCAGAGTTGGTTTCTTCTCAGGCTTCTCTCTTTGGCTTGTAGATGGCCATCTTCTCCAGCAAAACAGCCACATTCTGGTAAGTGCTTCATCAACTGTGATTCACAGATGGTCTTCCCTGTATGTGTGTCTGTGTCCTAATCTCCTCTTCTTATAAGGACACCAGTCATTTGGAATTAGGGCCCACCTAATGACCTCATTTTAATTCAATTTCCTATTTAAAGAAAGAGCCTATCTCCAAATATACTCACATTCTGAGGTGCTGGGGGTTGGGACTTGGACATAGAAATTTTAGAACACAATTCAGCCCATTACAGCCTCTAGTTTCAGCATCTCGAAATGTGCCACTCACTCCCTTCTGTCACACCTGTTAGTCTTGTATAAAGTTCTCTCCACCCTTTAGCTTTCCTCCTCCACTTTTTACAGACACAAGCTTGTGTGGCAAGTACCCATGAAACAGCTCTAAAGAGCCTGTAGTAGAGATAGGCAGGTTGTGGCATGCACCAAACAGCACAACACTTAGGAGGTGTTAAAATTCCAGGTGTACTGTCTTAGAGACGTACCTCTCTGCCCAGTTGTCTTACCGTTTGATAACAATAATTAGATTATTATATCATATGTAAGTGGTGTATCCTAACTCATTCTTCATTTTCTTTCACGGCAGCTCATTCATTAGGCCTTTCCTTGGCTAGTTCTTTAGAGAGCTCAGTTACTTCAAAAGTTCAGTGAGGTCAAAAAGCAGGCCATGTAAGGGCTTGCTGAAGTTTCCCATAAGGACAGTTTTTGAGCACCACTCCCTGGTTTTGCAGTGCTCCTGAGGCTGATAAACAGCGACACCGCTAAGAAAGAACCTATTATAAGTAATAGGAACTAGGAAAGGTAGATGAAAAATAAAACAGGCAACCTCAAGATTTCTGGATCTTTACAAAGTCACTTCTTTCATAGAGCACTATCAGGGAGAGGCAAAGCTTCCCTCTTCCCAGGACTTTTTTTTTTTTTCTGCGAGTCAGTCAAGTCAAACATCTTGTTAAACCTTGAGGTTTTGCTCAGTTATCTTTACATCGTGATTTTCCGCTCTTTGTTCAACTGACAGATGTACCTAATGACAGTTATTGTGAAACATGGGTCACTTCTCTGTAAAGTTCACATTTTCTTTCTAAATTTCTGTTTCCAGTCTCTATTATTTTAAAGTAGGTTGGTAAACTCTTGGAGGAGCCAGCACCTAGTGGTATGACGAGGGCTCCTAGATGAATACTCTTTCCTGTTGACCACCCTTTCCATCCTCCTGCTTCTGCTTCCACCCAAGAACTTCTGACCTCAGGTGGTGTATCTATACCCTATTCACTTTTTGCCCTCTGGCACAGAACTTCTTCTGGCACCAAACTGTCATCCTCTGTGCCTCTGGACCTTTAGCACAAGCTTGTGCAAGGATCAGAAAAGTACTCTGGGCAGGGTTGGAAGGAGTTAAACTCACCCATTCTTCTGAAGTGCAATTTTCTCTAATTTTCTTTCTCTCCTGCCCTATAGTTGTATTATATGTTGGGACTCTTTCCAGTTACTATTAATTTTCGACACACAGCCACCATGAAAGTCCTGCTATAAAATAACTGGCAAAACTAGAAAAATTGGTTGGCTGCTTCTCAAAGGCCTGGTGTAACCACCGTGGAGGTGGGGAGGCACGCTCCTTTCGGAGAAGTCAGGAGTTGACTGCCATCACTTTCCGGGCTCGGGGCAGGCACAGGAGCCTGTCCTTTGGCACCCTGCTCTTCTTACAGAGCTTCCTTCATCGAGGCTTCCCCTCAATGCTTCAGGATCCAGCCCCTCAGACTCCTTTGGGGCGGGCAAGCCCAGCGAGGCCGGTTATGTTGTCCCAGAACAGGCGTTAATTTGCCTGCACTAACTTGGAAACCACGCTGTGTGATCCTGGGCAATTCACGGATGCGATACCCACCTCTTCGGGGCGCTGGGATTGAACACGGTGAGGTGTTCACGCACACCGCCAGCCCCAGTCAGTGCTGATCCCTTCCGGGCTCCGTTCCCGCGCAGCGAGCCGGCAGACCCCCGCGTCTCTCAGGGGTGGGAGGGGCGTGTGGGGCCAGTCCCCCATTCCCCCATCTGCCGGGAGGGGGAGGCGCCCGGCCGGCCGCACACCGCCCCCGGAGAAAGGGCCCGCGGCCACCCGGGACCCGCCCGCCCTCTAGCCGCTGGGCCCCGAATGGCAGAGCGGCGCTCGGACCATCTGCATCGCCTCACGTCGCCCCGCCCCGCGCCTCTCTCCCATTGGCTGTCGCCGGGCCCTCCCGGCCCGCGCCTCTCCTGGCTGCCACCCGGACCGCGCCGCCGCCGGGAGCGGGGTCGGAGGTGAACGGCCTCGAGTAACCCCGGACGTAGTCACCTCACGGGGCTCGCCGGCTGAGGTGGGAGCGGGGGCGGGGCGGGGCCGGCGCCGTGAAGCCCCGCCCCTCCCCCGTGTGCCGGGCCGGCCTGGTGTTGCGCGGCTGTCAGCCATCGCCGGGGCTGCCGGCGTCTCCTCCCGCCCAGCACCGCCTCCGCGCAGGGGCTCCGGTACCGCCGGACCTCGGACGCCGCCGCCGCCTTGAGGTGAGGGGAGGGCCGCCCCGGAGCCTGCGATCCGGGACCGGGAGAGGCTGGGCCCCGGGGAGGGGCGGTGGCTGCGAGGGGCCGCCTCCCATCTTCCGCTGCACGCGGCCCGGACTCCATCCCGTCTGGACCCGGTGCTTGGCAGCCCAGCCCTCCCCGCAGTTCTGGGGCCTCGAGTTCCCCTCTGGGGAGACCTGGGGGGCCTGGGGTCTCCGGGCGTGGGAACTCAGACCCCGGAACTGGGAGGTGTACAGCCCAGGGCCTCTAGGAAGGGGCTGGTGAGACTGCCTGGAGCGGGTCCCCTCATCCTCCCGCCCCAGCCCCGGCGTGGTCTGATCCCTTCCAGACCCCTGTCTCTAATGGGACCCTGCGCTCGGGAAAGGGAGAAGGACCCACGTGGGAAGGGGATGTTGAGGGTTGGGTTCAGTTGCGCTGGAACTCTGCCTCTTTTGCAGAGTGAGGTGTGGGGTGCAGAGACCCGGGCTTCTGTTGCTCTCGCTGTGTCTTTATATCGTGGTGGGAGCCAGGGCCGGACGAGGTGTCCCTTGCCAGTTCCTGCTCCCAGGGTTTTATTATGTTTTCTGTGTGGGACGTAGTAAAGGTACATGCCTGCTCTTAACTCTATTCCTCACCTTTGCCATACTTACCAAGGGAGGCTATCGGAGATAGGACGTCGCAAGGTGGTGTGAGGCTAATGATTCCAGAGGAAAACGTGCCTGAAGGTCTTGCCCGGGTCAGCGCCAACATTATTTTTGGATTTGGACGCGGGAAGGTGGCCGCTAGCCGACACTTGGAATCAGCTCTAAATATCAGGGACTCCAAGTAGGCCTTGTGGGTTTTATAGAAACAAGTAAGAATAAGCTAAAAACTGCTCAGGTTGCCGAAATACTTTAACTTTAGGTGTTTTTGTTTGGGGGTTTAAGATTGAAATCAAAAGACCCCAGGAATTCCTGATTCCATTTCTCCTTAAGCAGTGTTTCAGTAATTTCCCAATGTGTGAAACAAACCTAATAGCCTAGTCTTGAGTCTCAGAAGTTGGTCCCCCTTGACTCTGTTTTCATTCTTTTTTTTCCTCCCAGTCCACAGTGCAGATTGAGAAGCATGCTTTGGTTACATGCTTTCTTCTTCCTGGGGGGTGGGGGGGGTAGGAATTCTCTGCTTTGTCTCTTGCTTCTTGGTGGGGATGCCTTGGATGTCTGTGAGGAGAAGGCTTTCTGTGCTGCCTATTTGATAGGCACTTTTTGTGTGTGTGTGTGGTACGCGGGCCTCTCACTGTTGTGGCCTCTCCCATTGCGGAGCACAGGCTCTGGACACGCAGGCTCGGCGGCAATGGCTTACATGCCCAGCCGCTGCGCGGCATGTGGGATCTTGCCGGACCGGGGCACGAACCCGTGTCCCCTGCATCGGCAGGCAGACTCTCAACCACTGCGCCACCAGGGAAGCTCAGGGAAGCCCCTTGATAGGCACTTTTAAAAAAGCACTGTGGTCTAATAGAGCAGGATGCCTGCTTACTACAAAATAGCAACTCTCTTCTCCTGCCTCGGTTTCCTCATTTCCAATAACAGGAGGACTCTTGTGACTCCAAAAAAATTACCAAACATTGGAAAATGGCATATGAAAGATGTCAAAGGCAAAGAATTTATGAAGTCCCTTGTGTTTACATGTTGTAGAAGTTTTGTTTTGAATTACCAGTGCAGAATAGAAATACATCTAGCATAAGATTTAATTATTTTTAAAGTTTGAAGAAATACTGAGAAATTGTGACATTTGGCTTAATGATCTTATAGTTCAGATGACTAGATTATGTCAAAGAACTGGCATTGCGAAAGCCAGCCTTAAAACTCTCTCATCAGATCCTTACCTTTTCAAAGTGCTGTGGACATGGTTCAGGTGTAGATCACTACGTAACATTCTATTTCCTTTTCAGTCAATGACTAGGAAACTTTTTTAAAAAAATTATTTATTTTTGGCTGTGTTGGGTCTTCCTTGCTGCGCGCAGGCTTTCTCTAGTTGCGGCGAGTCGGGGCTACGCTTCGTTGTGGTGTGTGGGCTTCTCATTGCAGTGGCTTCTCTTGTTGCAGGGCACGGGCTCTAGGCACGTGGGCTTCAGTAGTTGCGGCACATGGGCTCAGTAGTTGTGGCTCATGGGCTCTAGAGCACAGGCTTGGTAGTTGTGGCACACGGGCTTAGCTGCTCCGCGGTATGTGGGATCCTCCCGGACCAGGGCTCGAACCCGTGTCTCCTGCATTGGCAGGTGGATTCTTAACCACTGTGCCACCAGGGAAGCTCTAGGAAACTTTTTTACCTGTCACACAGACTGGTTTAACAGGTCTGGGGCTAGTGGTTTTTTTCTTAAAAGAAAATTTTTTTTTTGATAGCTAATATCCTAAAAGTCTTGGTTTAGAAAAGAAGTAAATTAAAATAAAAGTTATTGGAATAATACATTGGAATTTAGTATTTCTAGTTGGAGGAGTCTTTTTACAATTCAGAAAAAGGTTTTTATATCATTTCTAACATGTTCTTAAAGATTAATAATAACAGCAGATACACATCAAGCGTCTTTCCAAGCCCTTAAAACAATAAGATTGTGAAGAAGTAAATGAACACCAAACACTCACTGGCCAAAAAAAATTTAACTATTGAGGTGAGTAACATTTTTATTTATTTTATTTTATTTATTTATTTATTTTGCGGTACGCGGGCCTCTCACTGTTGTGGCCTCTCCCGTTGCGGAGCACAGGCTCCGGAAGCACAGGCTCAGCGGCCATGGCTCACGGGCCTAGCCGCTCCGCGACATGTGGGATATTCCCGGACCGGGGCACGAACCCGTGTCCCCTGCATCGGCAGGCGGACTCTCAACCACTGCGCCACCAGGGAAGCCCGTGAGTAACATTTTTAAAGGAAGCCTTCATTGATCTTCCACTTTAACAGATTATTGCTTAACTCGTTTTTTGTTTGTTTCACTAATTTTAAAATTTAGTGAGTATTCACTACTTTACTTGGATCTAATGGACTGTGTGAGATGATGTTAAATAGAGGAAACTATGACAAGTAGTGTCATAAGGCCACTTCACTTACACAAAGAGTATGAATCTGATTGATAGGGCATGGGTTTTTATGAGTTCAACAAGTCAATCTTACTGTGTATGCTCTAATGATACCCAGTTCTCTTACCAGTTTGTTATTTACTCACGCTACCATAAAGCCATTTAGCCTCTAGTCTCAGGATGTTTAAGGAAGCAAGTGAAAAGAGACTTCAACAACAAGGGATGTTAATGCCTTACCCAAAGGTTGGTGGTCCCAATTGGTTCGGCCTTCCAATGATGTTATTTGGGATTTAGGCTTATTCCATCCTTTCAGCATGCTGCACTCACCCTCCTTTATATAAGGAACCACAGTAGTGTTTACCATCACATGACATCAGGAATTGAAATTGCGTGGCAGAGTGGTCATCCCAGACAGAATAAGCTTGTATAATGATTTTCATTTTTGGAAATGGTAACATGAAGTTTGAAAATTCTGAATGAATTCATGGAGTTAAGTTTGAAAAGCAGACTCAGTTTTAGAGAATTTTTTTCAAGAAGTATAAGGTTTCATTTATGAATATTTGGCTATCTCTTATGGTAGAAATAGAGAGTGCACTCATTAATGGAGTTCCTAAAAATTACCCTCAGTTTTTGTAGACTGCTCAAATCTGTCCTTAAGTCATATAAGTTGGCACACATGTTGGGGGGTTAGTAGGTTGAGAGGAGCTTGATTAGTTTTTAAGTTTACTAGGTGTTATATCAGTAAATTGGCATCAAGATGACAGATAGCTGGGTTGTTTGTGTTTTGTGCTTCAGCATTTAGTAGTACCTGGGCCTGACAAGGCAAGCTGTTTAATTTCCCTTTGATTCCATTTTATAAAAATCCGAGTACTGAAGAGAACTTTTAGTTTTTGAATGTACCTTAGGATTTTTCTAGTCCAGCTTTACACTTAATATGAAAATATTTTATCTGATACTCCTGTTGAAAACTTCCAGCTATTCATTGAGGAGACGACAGAGTCAGTTACACAGTAACACATATTAATAAATGAGTGAATGACGTACCATTTGTCTACTTAAATGCTCAGGCAGATATGAGATGAGTCAGAGTAGCATGAAACTAATGGGTAAAGCCTTTTATTAAACTTATTTAAAATCTTTAGTTATGCTAATACATAAGTAATATGTTCACATAGTTCAAAATTTTAAATGTACAAAAGCGTATACAGTGACAGGCTCTGTCCTAACTGTCTTGCAGCCACTCAGTTCCCCTTACCAGAGTCAAGCAGTGTTATTTATTTCTTATTATAATTTCTTAATAGTAATTATCAGACATGTTAATTTAAATTTCAAGTTAATTATTTCTTAATAATTACCAAAGATTTTATTCATATTCAAACAGATGCTCATGTATTCTCTTCCCACTCTGCCAACTTTTTAATACAAATTATACTTACTTTACACACCATTCTTCATCTTTGGCTTCTTCACTTAACATTATAGGATGAACTGTTTACATTTTTATTTTCATCAAAGTGATATGTGTACATAGTTTAAAAGTCATGTTGGGACTTCCCTGGTGGTGCAGTGGTTAACAGTCTGCCTGCCAATTCAGGGGACACGGGTTCGATCCCTGGTCCGGGGAGATCCCACATGCCGTGGAGCAACTAAACCCGTGTGCCACAACTGCTGAGCCTGTGCTCTAGAGCCCATGAGCCACAGCTACTGAGCCCGCGTGCCAGAGCTACTGAGCCCGCGTGCCAGAGCTACTGAAGCCCTCGCACCTAGAGCCCATGCTCTGCAACAAGAGAAGCCACCGCAATGAGAAGACCGCTCACCGCAATGAAGAATAGCCCGCGCTCGCCTCAACTAGAGAAAGCCTGCGGGCAGCAGCGAAGAACCAACACAGCCAAAAATAAATAAATAAATAAATTTATTAAAAAAATAAAAAAATAAAAGTCATATTGTTCCACAGAGTTTGTTACAATAAAACAGCAGTCCTTAGCCCCTTCCCACTTTCATTTATTTTAGCTGATATATTTCTTACACCCCTTTGTCTGTAAATAAAAAACTGGTCTTCCTACATCTTGATTTTTCATTTTTAGGTATTAATTGGATTCCTACTGTGGAAGATGAGGATTTGGTTCTCTTTCCTCTCCTTACCCTCACTGTTCACCTTTGCCTTTCCCATCTCCCACTATCAACTACCCAGTCAAGTTATGTTGTAACTTTTGTTCTATCAATATTCAGTCTTTACAGTTTTATGAATGTGTAACTGCTATACACAATTTGGTTGCATAAAATCCCATGATTTCTTTCCTGTACAACTCTTTCCTTGGAGTTAATAATGGTCTTGATTTTTTTTTTTTTTGCTTAGTTTTCTCTGTACCGATCTGTCATTTATTCAACCTTACTCTTCATCATTTTCTAAATCTCTGAGAATGTTGAGATGATCAGCTATTCTATTAATTTTTATCTTCTGTAAAATCTTAGAGTCTTCTGACTGGCTCCAACCTATAAATTGTCTGCCTTCTACTTCCAGTACATAGCTGTTGTCCTGGCTTACTCTTCACTGTCATTCTGGGGGTTCTCTTTATTTCTACTCTGCTATGGAGAAATTATTTCCCATGTTTTCCCCATTATTGGTTTATTCCCTCATTTTGGTGGAGAATATTCTCCAGTGGCATCCTGAGAAAGCGTGCATGGGAGGTAAATATTTTTCCACTTACCATTATAGATTCCCCAAATTTAACGTTCATATATCTAATATATAGGCATACAGTATCTAATATATATATATGTATATATATATATGTGTATATATATATATATATTTTTTTTTTTTTTTACATTTCTGCACTTGACCCAGTAATGTCCTTTATAACTGTGTATGGTTTTTTTGTTTGTTTTTGTTTTTGGCCACGCTGTGCAGCTTGCAGGATCTTAGTTCCCCGATCAGGGATTGAATTCAGCAGTGAAAGTGCTGAGTCCTAACCACTGGACTGAGGGAATTCCCTATAACTGTGTATGTTTTAATTAATGATCCAGTCAAGAGTCATTTATTACGCTTGGTTCTCAAGTGTATTTAGTCTCCTTAATGTAGAACAGTCACCCTACTCTTTTTTTGTCTTTCATAGCATTTATCTTTCATTGACATTTTTAAAGACTCCAAGTCAGTTGTCTTGTAAAAGTTCCTATAACCTGGGTTTGTTTGACAATTTCATCATTATTAGATTGAAGTTAACCATCTTTGTCAAAAATACTACATTCGTAGTATCGTATACTTCTAACTGCATCACACCAAGAAGCACCTAATGTCCATTTGTCCTGTTATTGGTGAAGTTTAATTTGAACACCTAGTTATGATGGTGTCCACCATATTTCTTCATTGTAAAAATCCCTGTTCCCTTTTGTAATTAACATGTAATCTGTGAGGTGACTTTCCAGTTTTTTTTGTTGTGGTAAAATATATATAACAAAATTTACCATCTTTTTTAAAAATTATTTATTTATTTTTGGCTGAGTTGGGTCTTTGTTGCTGCGCGGGGGCTTTCTATAGTTGCAGTGAGCAGAGGCTACTCTTGCATGCGGTGCGTGGGCTTCTCATTGCAGTGGCTTCTCTTGTTGTGGAGCACGGGTGCTAGGTACGCGGCCTTCAGTAGTTGTGGCTTGTGGGCTCTAGAGTGCAAGCTCGGTAGTTGTGGTGCACAAGCTTAGCTGCTCCGCGGCATGTGGGATCTTCCTGGACCAGGGCTCGAACCCGTGTCCCCTGAATTGGCAGGCGGATTCTTAACCACTGCGCCACCAGGGAAGCCTGAGGTGGGGGGCTACTCTTCATTGCTGTGAGCGGGATTCTCATTATGGTGAATTCTCTTGTTGTGGAGCACGGGCTCTAGGTGCGTAGTTGTGGCATGTGGGCTCAGTAGTTGTGGTGCACAGGCTTTGTTGCTCTGCGGCACGTGGGATCTTCTCAGATCAGGGATTGAACCTGTGTCCCCTGCATTGGCAGGCGGATTCTTAACCACTGTGCCACCAGGGAAGTCCTAAAATTTACCATCTTATCCATTTAAGAATGTACAGTTTGGTATTAAGTACATTCATAATGCTGTGCAACTATCACTGCCATCTATCTCCAGAACTTTTTTCACCTTGTAAAACTGAACCTCTATACCCTTTAAACAATAACTCATTTTCCTCTCCCTCAGCCCCCATCAACCACCATTGTACTTTCGGTCTATGATTTTGACTACTGTAAGTACCTCATATAAGTGGAGTCATACAGTATTTGTCATTTTGTGACTGACTTATTTCATCCTCAAGATTTATTCACTTTGTAGCATATTGCTTGTTAAGGTTGAATAATATTGTATGTATATATCATATATTGCTTATCCATTCATCCATCAGTGCACACTTGGAGTTTTTTCCAAGTTATAGCTACTCTGAATAATGCTGTTAAGAACATGGGTGTACAAATATCTCTTCCAGATCCTGCATTCAGTTCTTTTGGGTGTATACCCAGAAGTGGAATTGTTGGATCATACGACAATTCTATTTTGAATTTTTTGAGGAACCACCATTACTGTTTTCCACAGTAGCTGTACCAGTTTACATTCCCACCAACAGCACCTGAAGAGTTCTGATTTCTCCACATCCTTACCAACACTTGTTTTCTGTTTTTTTTTTTTGCGATACGCGGACCTCTCACTGTTGTGGCCTCTCCTGTTGCGGAGCACAGGCTCCGGACGCTCAGGCTCAGCGGCCATGGCTCACGGGCCCAGCCGCTCCACGGCATGTGGGATCTTCCCAGACCTGGGCACGAACCCGTGTCCCCGTGCATCGGCAGGCGGACTCTCAACCACTGCGCCACCAGGGAAGCCCAGTTTTCTGTGTCTTTGATAGTAGTCATCCTAATTACTGTGGAGTGTCTTCTCATTTTAGTTCTGATTTGTATTTCCCTAATGGTAAGTAATTTGAGGATATTGATGTTGTGCTTATTGGCCATTCGTATGTTTCTTTGGAGAGAAGTCTCTTCAAGTCCTTCACCCATTTTTGAATTGATTTATGTTTTTTAAAAAATATTTATTTATTTATTTGTTTATTTATTTTTGGCTGTGTTGGGTCTTAGTTGCGGCACATGAGATCCTTTTTTTTTTTGGTCACGTCATGTGGGCTGTTCACTGTGGTGCACAAGCTTCTCTCTAGTTGTGGCGCACACGGGCTTAGTAGTTATGGAGCACGGGCTTAGTTTCCTTGGGCATGTGGGATCTTAGTTCCCTGACCAGGGATCAAGCACGTGTCCCTTGCATTGGAAGGTGGAGTCTTAACCACTGGACCACCAGGGAAGTCCCTGAACTGGGTTGTTTTTTGTTGTTGAGTTTTAGGAGTTCTCTATATATTCTGGATATTAATCCCTTATCAGATATATGATTTGCAAATATATTCTCCCATTCTTTGGATTGACTTTTTACCCTGTTAATAGAGCCTTTTTTTTTTTTTTTTAGCGGTATGCGGGCCTCTCACTGTTGTGGCCTCTCCCGTTGTGGAGCACAGGCTCCGGACACGCAGGCTCAGAGGCCATGGCTCACGGGCCCAACCGCTCCGCGGCATGTGGGATCTTCCCAGACCGGGGCACGAACCCATGTCCCCTGCATCGGCAGGCGGACTCTCAACCACTGCGCCACCAGGGAAGCCCTGATAGAATCTTTTAATGTGCAAACTTTTTTAAATTTTTAAGAAGTCCAATTTGTCTATTTTTTTTCCTTTGTTACCTGTGCTTTTGATGGCATAGCCAAGAAATTTTTGCCAAATCCAATGTTGTGAAGCTTCTGTTCTATGTTTTCTTCTAAGCGTTTTATTGTTTTAGGTCTTACGTTAGGTCTTTGATCCATTTGAGTTAAATTTTTGTATATGGTCTTAGGTAGGTATCCAACTTCATTTGTTTGCATGTGGAGATCCAGTTTTCCCAGCACCATTTGTTGAAAAAAAGGTGTCCTTTCCCCATTAAATGGTCTTGACACCCTTGTCAAATATCATTTGACCAAAAATGCAAGGGTTTATTTCTGGGATCTCTACTGTATCCCACTGGTCTTTACGTCTGTCTTTATGCCAATACCGTATGGTTTTGATTATGGTAGCTTTGTAGCAGGTCTTGAAATCAGAAGCGTGAGTCCTCCATTTTGTTCTTTTTCAAGATGTTTTTTGGCTATTCAGGATCCCTTGAGATTCCATATGAATTTTAGGATAGGTTTTTCCTATTTTTGCAAAAAATGTCCTTGAGATTTTGATAGGGATTGCATTGAATTTGTAGGTATTAAACCTTTTATTTTTCTTTTGTATTTTTGTGGGGTTTTTTTTTTGGTGTTTAGTTGTGTTTTTATAGTGAGATGTTTAAATTTCTTTCTCATTTCCTTTTGTATATTTTCTGTAGCTATTAGTGGTTACCATGGGTATTATGTTTAACAAATGCTAAAGTTATAACACCATAATTTGAATTTATACTAGCTTAACTTCAATAACATACCAAAACTCTGCTCCTTTACAGGTCTGTCCTTACCTCTTTTGGTCGCTGATGTCACAAAATTACACCTTAATACATTGTGTGCCCCAAAGCATACACTAATAATTATTTTAAATGCATTAGTCTCTTAAATTATGTGAAAACAAGATTTGGAGTTACAAACCAACGTAACAATAATACTAGTTTTTAGATTAACAATTGTTGCTTTTCTTTAAATGTATTAGTCTCTTCGATCTTGTAGAAAACAAAACATAAGTTATAAATCATTATTACAATAATGCTAGTTTTTGTAATTACCCATATATTTACCATTATTGAAATCTTTCCTTCTCTATGTGGGTTCGAGTTACTGTCTGTGTCCTTTCATTTCACCTTGAAAGGACTCCCTTAAGCATTACTTGCAGGGGAAGTCTGGTGGTAATGTACTCTCTCAGCTTTTGTCTATCTGGGAATGTGTTAATTTCTCCCTCTCTTTTGAAGGACAGCTTTGCTGGATATAGGATTCTTGGTTGATAGCTTTTTATTTTAGCTCTTTGACTATATTGGCCCACAGCCTTCTGGCCTCCAAAGTTTCTGATGAGAAATCTGCGTATAATCTTACTGAGGTTTTCTTGTATGTGATGAGTCATTTTTCTCTTGCTGCTTTCAAGATTCTCTCCTTGTCTTTTGACATTTAAAAGTTTGATTATAAAGTATGTCTATGTTGCTCACTTTGAGTTTGTCTCACTTGGTGTTTGTTGAGCTTCTTTTATGTTTATATTCATGTATTTCATCAAATTTGGGAAGTTTTCAGCCATTATTTCTTCAAATATTTTCTGTTATTTTCTCACTTCTCCTTCTGAGAGCTCACAATACATATTTTGGTTTCTTGATGGTGTCCCACAGCTCCCTTAGTCTCTGTTCACTTTTCTTCAATCTGTTTTCTTTCTGTTCTCAGACTTGATAATTTACATGTTCTGTCTTAAAGTTTGCAGATTCTTTCTTCTGCTTGCTCAAGTTTGCCTTTAAGTCCCCTAGTGAATTTTTCATTTCAGTTATTGTACTTTTCAGCTGCAGAATTTCTTTTTGGTTTCTTTTTAGGTTTTCTAGTTCTTTATTCATATTTCCATTTTATTTAGACATTGTTTTCTTGACTTTCTCCCCATCTTCCTTTAGTTCTCTGAGTAACTTTTAAACAGTTGTTTTAACATTTTTGTCTAGAATATCTGCTTTCTGGTATTTTTTAGGAACAGTTTCTGTTGGTTTAAGTTTTTTGTTTTTTGTTTTTGAAATGGCCATATTTTCCTCTTGCTTTGTATGCCTTGTGATCTTTTGTTGAAAACTGGACATTTGATTCTAATAATGTGGTAACTCTGGAAATCAGATTCTCTTTCTTCCCAGAATTTGATGCTTTCTTATCATGATTTTTGTTTTTTTGACTGTTGTAGGCTGTCTCTGTGTTGAAGGTCAACCTGAGGTATAAACTTTAGGTCTCTTCAAGTCTTTTCCTGAGTCTTCCTCTGGGCATGTTAAGTCACTTTCTAATTTTTCCCTGTATATGCAGTAGTTTTTGAATGTACTAGTGTTTAGTGTCTGGCTCCCAAACGGGGGAAAAAGGAAAATGAAGGGGACATAAAAAGGCACTGGTTCTTTAAGTCCCCTAGAAGTCACTTCAGCTAGAGGAGGAGGGACTTGCAACAGTGAGAGGAGGTGTAACAATTGTGGCTGTCTACCTCTTTGTCTCCACCTATGTGATCAGAAACAGCAATCAGTGATCAGAGCACAGATCCCCAGTGTTTGGAAGACAGGGTTATTTTCTCCCACTTGGCTCCCGCAACCTGCATGTGTGTTGCTCCAGAAACATGTACACAGTTGGGTGATAACTGCCATGTAACTGAGGGTGGTGGATGGATAGCTGCTGCTATACTAAGAAATGCAATTGACCATAATTAACCACAATTAACCTCCAAAATCTGCCCCTGGAAGTTGCAAGCTTTCAGTAGATTCCAGTATTCCAAAATAGTTACATCAGACAGATTCTGCCGGTGCAAGCGTTGTCTAGGTAGGGAGACAGAGTCCTAGTACTTCCTACTATACCATCTTCCCAGAGTCTTCTTCTGTAAGGTGATTTTTTTAAGACCACAGGAATATCCTGTTTTTGAATAATCTCTTACCCAGTGGTTTTAACATACATTTATGATTCTTGGCTGTATCAATTATGGCACTGCCGTTTGTAAAATGAAATATGTTTCTAATTGCTTCATTCTAGGAGGTAATTATTTTGAGATTTTTCTGTCTAAAACTATCTTTATCCTCACAGTTGTTGAAACATTGATTGGATCTAGAATTTTAGGTTTGAAATAATTTTCCTTCAGAATTTTGAAGGCATTGTTTCACTACCTTTAGGCTTCCACTGTTTTTGTTGGTAAGTCTGAAGGACGTTCTGATTCTTGCTCCTTTGTACGTGGCCTTTCTTTCCTCTCTGGAGGCTTATAGGATCTTCTCTTTGTCTTCACTTTTTTAAATTTCAGTGATGTCCCTTGGTGTCTGTTTTTGTTTGTTGTAGTATGCCTTTGATGGACCTTCTTAATCTGGCAATTATGCATTTCAGTTTTAGGAACTTTATTGAATTATTACATCAGTTAAAGGCTTTCCACTATTTTGTTCTGTTCCTGCTTTTGGGAACGCCTCTTCTTCATATGTTGGACCTTCTGAATAAGTTCTCTAATACTCTCATCTTTTCTCTCTTATTATTCATCCTTTTCTCTTTTTTTTTTTCCCGCTGTTTTTCTTGATGAGTCTGGCTAAAGGTTTATCAATTTTGTTTATCTTCTCAAAGAACCAGCTTTTAGTTTTATTGATCTTTGCTATTGTTTTCTTTATTTCTATTTCATTTATTTCTACTCTGATCTTTATTATTTCTTTCCTTCTACTAACTTCGGGTTTTGTTTGTTCTTTCTCTAGTTCTTTAGGTGTAAGTTTAGATCATTTATTTGAGATTTTTCTTGTTTCTTGAGGTAGGATTGTATTGCTATAAACTTCCCTCTTAGAACTGCTTTTGCTGCATTCCATAGGTTTTGGAGTGTCGTGTTTTCATTGTAATTTGTCTCTAGGTATTTTTTGATTTCCTCTTTGATTTCTTCAGTGATCTCTTGGTTATTAAGTAATGTATTGTTTAGCCTCCATGTGTTTGTGGTTTTTACGTTTTTTTCCCTGTAACTGATTTCCAATCTCATAGCATTGTGATCGGAAAAAATGCTTGATATAGTTTCAGTTTTCTTAAATTTACCGAGGCTTGATTTGTGACCCAAGATGAGATCTATCTGGAGAACGTTCCATGTGCACTTGAGAAGAAAGTGTAATTTGCTGTTTTTGGATGGAATGTCCTATAAATATCAATTAAATCTATCTGGTCTATTGTGTCATTTAAAGCTTGTGTTTCCTTATTAATTTTCTGTCTGGATGATCTGTCCTTCGGTGTAAGTGAGATGTTAAAGTCCCCCACTATTTTTGTGTTACTGTCGATTTCCTCTTTTATAGTTGTTACCATTTGTCTTATGTATTGAGGTGCTCCTATGTTGGGTGCATATATATTTATAATTGTTATATCTTCTTCTTGGATTGATCCCTTGATCATTATATAGTGTCCTTCCTTGTGTCTTGTAGCATTCTTTATTTTAAAATCTATTTTAGCTGATATGAGTATTGCTACTCCAGCTTTCTTTTGATTTCCATTTTCATGGAATATCTTTTTCCATCCCCGGACTTTCAGCCTGTATGTGTCTCTAGGTCTGAAGTGGGTCTCTTGTAGACAGCATATATGTGGGTCTTGTTTTTGTATACATTCAGCAAGCCTGTGTCTTTTGGTTGGAGCATTTAATCCATTCACATTTAAGGTAATTATTGATACATATGTTCCTATGACCATTTTCTTGTTTTGGGTTTGTTTTTGTAGGTCCTTTTCTTCTCTTGCGTTTCCCACTTAGAGAAGTTCCTTTAGCATTTGTTGTAGAGCTGGTTTGGTGGTGCTGAATTCTCTTAGCTTTTGCTTGTCTATAAAGGTTTTGATTTCTCCATCAAATCTGAATGAGATCCTTGCTGGGTAGAGTAATCTTGGTTGTACAGATTTTTTTTTTTTTTTTTTTGCAGTACGCGGGCCTCTCACTGTTGTGGCCTCTCCTGTTGCGGAGCACAGGCTCTGGACGCGCAGGCTCAGTGGCCATGGCTCACGGGCCCAGCCGCTCTGCGGCATGTGGGATCTTCCCAGACTGGGGCACGAACCCGTGTCCCCTGCATTGGCAGGCGGACTCTCAACCACTGCGCCACCAGGGAAGCCCGGTTGTACAGAGTTTTTTGCTTGTTTTTCTGGGGTTTTATCTTGTTCCTTCATCTGGTACTTCCTTCATCTTGTTCTTCCCTTTCATCACTTTAAATATATCTTGCCACTGCCTTCTGGCTTGTAGAGTTTCTGCTGAGAAATCAGCTGTTAACCGTATGGGAGTTCCCTTGTATGTTATTTGTCCTTTTTCCCGTGTTGCTTTTAATAATTTTTCTTTGTCTTTAATTTTTGTCAGTTTGATTACTATGTGTCTTGGCATGTTTCTCCTTCGGTTTATCCTGCCTGGGACTCTCTGCGCTTCCTGGACTTGGGTGACTGTTTCCTTTCCCATGTTAAGGAAGTTTTCGACTATAATCTCTTCAAATATTTTCTCGGGTCCTTTCTCTCTCTCTTCTCCTTCTGGGACCCCTATAATGTGAATGTTGTTGCATTTAATGTTGTCCCAGAGGTCTCTTAGGCTGTCTTCATTTCTTTTCATTTTTTTTTTCTTTTTTCTGTTCTGTGGCAGTGAATTCCACCATTCTGTCTTCCAGGTCACTTTTCCATTCTTCTGCCTCAGTTATGCTGCTATTGATTCCTTCTAGTGTATTTTTCACTTCAATTATTGTATTGTTTATCTCTTTGTTTGTTTTTTAATTCTTCTAGGTGTTTGTTCTTTAAATCTTCTAGGTCTTTGTTAAACATTTCTTGCGCCTTCTTGGTCTTTGCCTCCATTCTTTTTCCGAGGTCCTGTATCATCTTCACTACCATTATTCTGAATTCTTTTTCTAGAAGGTTGCCTATCTCCACTTCATTTAGTTGTTTTTCTGGGGTTTTATCTTGTTCCTTCATCTGGTACATAGCCCTCTGCCTTTTCATTTTGTCTGTCTTTCCGTGAATGTGGTTTTTGTTCCACAGGCTACAGGATTGTAGTTCTTCTTGCTTCTGCTGGTGGATGAGGCTGTGTCCATCCTTTTGTCTTTTTATTCTGATTTATGAAAGATTTTTCTTAACTTTATGTTCTAACTCTGTTTTGAGTATTTTCATTGCTGTGATTGTATTTTTAACTTTTGAGAACTCTTTCTTTTCTTTAAATGTTTCTTTTAAAAATATCCCATTGTGTTTCATGTAAGTAATATCTTCTCTTAGTTCTCTCAGGATAATGATAGTCTTTTAAAATTAAAATTTTTAAATTTTTTTGAATTTTGAAGTGACTTTAGACTTACAGGAAAGCTGTAAAGAGAGTACATAAGTTTCCTGCACACCCTTCACCAGCCTTCCCTTAATGTTAATATCTTATATAGTTGCAGTACTTTTGTCAATACCAAGAAGTTAACATTGGTTCAGTACTATTAATTAAACTATAGACTTTACTCAGGTTTCCCCAGTTTTTTTTAAAACTTACGTGTTTTTTTAATTGTTGTTGTTCCAGGATCTAATCCAAGAAACGGCATTGCATTTAGTGGTGATGTCTCCTTAGTCTCCCCTGATCTGTGATAGTTTCTTAGTCTTTTTTTTTTAATGACCTTGACAGTTTTGAAGAGGACTGTTCAAGTATTTTGTAGAATGTCCTTTAATTCAAATTTGTCTGTTGTTTTCTCATGATTATACTAGGGTTATGTGTTTGGGGGGAAAATACCACAGAAGTCAGGTTGCCCTCCTCCCCTCCCCTCCCGTCCCCCTAATTTTAATTTTTTTTTTTTTTGCATAATCTCTTCAAGTTGCATTTTTTTTTTTTTTTTTTGTGGTACCCGGGCCTCTCACTGTTGTGGCCTCTCCCGCTGCGGAGCACAGGCTCCGGACGCGCAGGCTCAGCGGCCATGGCTCACGGGCCCAGCCGCTCCGCGGCATGTGGGATCTTCCCGGACCGGGGCACGAACCCATGTCCCCTGCATCGGCAGGCGGACTCTCAACCACTGCGCCACCAGGGAAGCCCAAGTTGCGTTTTTTTCTACAGGTAGTCATTACTTTTTAAAAATTCTTTCATGTTGGAGGTTTTTCTTAGACATCTAGTAATCCTTAATTGACTGCTACAATTTAGAGAGGATTGAAAAGCTGATTCAAGATTATGAAAATATAAATGAGGCTTGTTGACTGTTAATTTCACTGTGGGTGATCTGATTGGGCATCTTAATTTGGGATCTCTAATGTTCTACTTGAGGCTTTTTTTCGTTGGTCTGGTTAGATTCTGCAAAGAAGGATCCTTCAGTTTTCCTCCTGGAGGGTGAAAATTAGGGAAAGAAGGCTGGGAGGTCTTGCTCAACATGTTTACTTAATCTCTCCATTTTCAATATGGTGCCTTCCCCTTTACTGTTGCTGGCATCCCTCAGCCTAGAAACCCTCCATTTAACCCTCTCTAGAGTATAAATCTTCAGTCTCTTACCAAGATGGTAGAGCAGCAGGCACCTGGCTTTACAGCTGGGAAGAAAATCTAAGGATCTGAAGCTTCTGAAATGGAATTTCAGCCAGTCCTCTTCATAGTTCCATCTTTCACTTCCACTTCCTGGACATTTTGGAGATTCCATGATGTAAATTTTATTTATTCTAAGTTTACCACAGATGGCTCATGATTTAGTTTTCTTCGGTTTGTGTAGTCATTTATCACTCTTCCATCTGCCTTCTAAGAAAATTATCTTGCTATTGTCTCCCCTGACTTTTTTGGGGGGAGGTGGGAAGGAGTGTCTTTTTATGGCTTATGGCTTTTAAAAAATTCCTTGATTGTTGTTTTAGTGGGATTTCAGGCAGGAGCAAAAGTGGATATGTGTTCAACCTACCATCCTTATCCAAAAGTTTGGCAAGACTTCATTAAAGATTTCTTGAAAGGTGAGAAGTTTGTACCAGCTTCCTCCTTGATAAATATTCTATATCCCTGGACTGAGAAATGAGGAATAGGACAGATAAGTACACCATGTTATTTTCTCTGACTATTATACCCTAAAGAAATACGTTGCTGTTTTTTTTTTTTCTTTTTGCCACCCCGTGTAGTTCCCTGAGCAGGGATTGAAGAATGAATCCAGGCCCTGGCAGCGGAAGCGTGGAGTTCTAACCACTGGACCACTGGGGAAGTCCCTCTACCATCTAGGTCTTTTTAAAAAAATATTTATTTATTTATTTATTTTGGCTGTGCTGGGCCTTAGTTGTGGCAGGCAGGATCTTCATTGAGGCATGTGGGATATTTAGTTGCAGCATGCGGGATCATTTAGTTGCAGCATGTGGACTTCTTAGCTGTGGCATGCAGGCTTCTTAGTTGTGGCATGCATGCAGGGTCTAGTTCCCTGACCAGGGATAGAACCCAGGCCCCCTGCATTGGGAGTGCAGAATCTTACCCACTGCACCACTAGCGAAGTC
Organism: Grampus griseus; assembly: GCF_964374135.1. Classification (NCBI taxonomy): domain Eukaryota; kingdom Metazoa; phylum Chordata; class Mammalia; order Artiodactyla; family Delphinidae; genus Grampus; species Grampus griseus. The sequence continues at coordinate 26,234,538 of NC_139014.1, forward strand.
CCCATCTAGGTCTTTATTCAGTGATTTCTTCTACGTGGAATGCTCCTTCCTCTCCCTCCTTGCTTTTCTCCCTAGTTCTTCATTGCTAATGCCTTCCCACTCCAAGCAGTCTTCTTTGATCTTTTTCTTCACCATTACCACCTCCAGGTTTGGATAATGTACCCTTCTTTTATGTTTCTACACCTAGAAATTATTATAGTACTGTAATTGTTTATTTAAGTGTCCACAGCCACTTAGCCAGGGACCAAATCTTATTTATCTTTGAATATACATTATTTATCTCACAAGTTGGAACACAAGTCCTTGTCATTTTAAAATTCAAAACTTGCAGGAAAGTAAAATATGGCTTAAGAAAAAGTGTATAATTCTCTTATGGATACTGAATTAATACCAAAATCCATTTAAGAGTTCATCAATAAAATGACAAAAATGAAGAGGAAAAGTCAGTGATTCTTTCTGAATAAATTTCAATGAAGTTACTATGGCTTAAAGAGCAAGGATATGTTGTGTTAGGTTGGATACTTTTATCAGTGGCTATGAAGACTAATTGCTGCCTCTTTAATTAGAATTGCTTGGAAAATACCATGTCATTTGAATTCAAGGAGAACATGTTTACTAAGTTTGGTAAAATCTGTTCTATTTTATTTAGAGAAATATCTAAATAAATAAGTGCATTATCTATAATTAGCTTTAACTCATTTTTCAGGAACATGGAAAGCCTTCTGCAGATATTTTCAAGAGTCCCCAAATAAAAGTTCAAGAACATATATAGTTGATCTTTAAATAACAGGGGTTTGAACTGCATGGGTCCACTTAAACGTGGATATTTTTTTCAGTAGTAAATACTGCAATTACTGTAGAACCAAAGGTTGGTCACATCTGTGGATGCTGAATCTTGGATTTGAAGGAACTGCATATACGGAGGGCCCACTCTAAGTTATACACGGCTTTTTGACTGTGTGGAAGGTCAGCACCCCTAACCACTGCTGTTGTTCAAGGATCAATTATATGTATTTTTAAATAAAAGAAAATTTGACATTGGCAACATTTGCTATAATGAAGGAAATGTTTATTTGACTAAGCAGAATATCCTACAACTGGATCTGTGGAAAGGCCTTCTTTTGGAGGGGATAAGACAGCAGCTATATGAGCCTTCCCCAGGGGTCAATTCCATTATTTGTCCACTTAGAGGAAAAGTCTTAGCCTAATTCATGGCAAGGCTTTAGGGATACCAAACTTGTATGCAAGCAAAATGTTTGTGAGGGTACATTTTTGTCAGGACAGGGTCCATAGCTTTTATTAGATTTCTAGTAGTGTCTTGACTTAAGAAAATTTAAGAGCCATTGGTTTAGGTACTTAACTCACTGTGCTTGTTTGAGGGCATAAAGTAGGGGGGGGGGGCAGAAGAGTGAGGATTAATTGTGGGTTTAAGACTTAACTTTTTGGGACTTCCCTGGCAGTCCAGTGGTTAAGACTCCGAGCTTCCAATGCAGGGGGACATGGGTTCCATCTCTGGTTGGGGAACTAAGATCCTGCATGCTGCATGGAACAACCAAAAAAAACCCAAATACACACACACACACACACACACAACACACACAAAAGACAACTTTTTGGTATGTGTATAACTGATTCACTTTGCTGTACACCTGAAACTAGCACAACATTGTAAATCAACTATACTCCAATAAAAATTTTTAAAAATTACTTAACTTTTTGGACACAATAAGATGACATTAATGTCATGACATATATATATAACTGATACAAAATTTTACAAAGCAGTATTTATCCTTATGAAGTATGGTGAACTCAACATTTTCTATTCTATTGAATATTTAATTTGTAAAATGTTGGTTGTAACCCATTAACTTAATTTCTTAGTATTCTGATTATTGGTAACCTGTAGTTTGAAAAACACTGGTTTAGTGCTTGTAAAACCCTTTCCTGTACTCTCAGACCTCACAGCAGTCCCATGAGGTACATATGACCTCTTTTTATTTTTACAGATGAGGTGACTCAGAGATGGTAAGTGACTTGTTCAAGTTTGCACTGCCAGTAACGTGTCAGAGTCAGAGTGTGATCTTGGTCCTAGGTTTTGACTCCAGCTCCCCTGACCCCTTTTGTTACATCCCATCCAAACTACATACTTTTCCCTTCCTCTTCTCACTCCCTTCTCTACCACAATTGTAGGGAATGGTATTAGCTCAGACTACACAATTGGGTACATCCTAATTTGCCAGTTGGCATACCTGCACTGTCCCCAGTCTTGTTGCTTGTCATTTGGGGTCCTCTCTTAGAAGTTCTGGATTTCCCTATCAGTGTAAAGAAGTTCTTTCCTTCTTTTTTCTTCTCCACCCTAGACCAGTGGTTTTCAAGCCTGGATGTAAAGAGGTTCAATCAGTTGTGGAACTTAATATTCAAATATCTGGGTCTCCAGCAGGGATTCTGTTTTTTTTTTTTTTTTTTGGCTGCATTGGTTCTTCGTTGCTGTGTGTGGGCTTTCTCTAGTTGCGGTGAGCGGGAACTACTCTTCAACGCGGTGTGCGGGCTTCTCATTGGGGTGGCTTCTCTTGTTGTGGAGCACAGGCTCCAGGCGTGTGGGCTCAGTAGTTGTGACTCGTGAGCTCTAGAGCGCAAGACTCAGTAGTTGTGGTGCACGGGCTTAGTTGCTCCGCGGCATGTGGGAGCTTCCCGGACCAGGGCTCAAACTCGTGTTCCCTGCATTGGCAGGCAGATTCTTAACCACTGCGCCACCAGGGAAGCCCCCAAACAGGGATTCTGATTCAGAAGATCTGGAATGGAGTTTAGACATTTTTTTTAAATAATTTTTTAAATTGAAGTATAGTTGGTGTACAGTATTGTATGTTACAGGTGTACAACATAGTGATTTACAATTTTTAAAGGTTATACTCCATTTATAGTTACTATAAAATATTGGCTAGGGACCTCCTTGGTGGCGCAGTGGTTAAGAATCCGCCTGCCAATGTAGGGAACACGGGTTTGAGCCCTGGTCCGGGAAGATCCCACATGCCGCGGAGCAACTAAGCCCGTGGGCCACAACTACTGAGCCTGCGTTCTAGAGCCCGTGAGCCACAACTACTGCAGCCCGCATGCCTAGAGCCTGTGCTCCGCAACAAAGAGAAGCCACTGCAATGAGAAGCCTGCACACCGCAACAAAGAGTAGACCCCGCTCGCCACAACTAGAGAAAGCACGCGCACAGCAACAAAGACCCAACGCAGCCAAAAAATAAAGTAAAAAGTATATATATTGGCTATATTTCCCGTGTTGTACAATATATCCTTGTAGCTTATTTTATACATAACAGTTTGTACCTCTTAATCCCCTACCCCATTATTGCCCTTCCCCCTTCCCTCTCCCCACTGGTAAGCAGTAGTTTCTTCTTGCTATCTGTGAGTCTGCTTCTTTTTTGTTATATTCACTAGTTTGTTGTATTTTTTAGATTCCGCATATAAGTGATATCATACAGTATTTGTCTTTCTCTGTCTGACTTATTTCACTAAGCATAATACCTTCCAAATCCATCCATGTTGTTGCAAATGGTGAAATTTCATCCTGTTTTTAATGGCTGAATAGTATTCCATTGTATGTATACACCACATCTTCTTTATCCATTCATGTGTTTTTAAAAAGCTCCACAGGTAATTGTTATACGTAGTCAAAGTAGAGAAACTCTACCCCAAATACATTATAATTGTTGGGCATAGAAGGAAAACCAGGATTTGGGAAGTAGCTAGAGATTCTTTGGTTCCTTAGAGTTTAGGGACTTAATAATGAGAGACCTGTCCTCTCCTTGGCTCCCAACCTTTGTGGGTGGGTATAAACATTTGGAAACATAATTAGAGCCTGACTGAGTTGTTGAGAATCTTGTGGTTCTCTTCTCCCCACTGCCTACTTTTTGATGAAATATTGGAAATCATAGGGTCGGAATGTGTCCATCAAAGTATACAATTGGAAAAGGCACCTTGTGAAATGGTAAGCTTGGATTATTGTTTAATACTTTTCGTGAATAGTAAAGTCTTTGAATGTGTAATGCTTTTGATTTACAGATTTAAACCAATAGTTAAGCAACTGAACTTTATACTTCAAGTTAAATAGTATATTTGACCATAGAAATGATACTTTGACTAGTTTTGTACTGTGATGAGCAAAACGGGAATTGATAAAATTTGGGTTTCTTAAAAAAAGACATTTCAAATCTCTCTCTTTCTCTCTTTAGTTCTTTTTGGAGGTGGATATCTGCTCAGACAATAAGAATTTTAAGAGGTCAGTTACAAATAATGCTTCTTCATGTTTACAGTGTGATAAAAATTTTATGTTCATGTGCTAAAATATAAAACTGTAGGCTTTTATGTTAAAAGTTGCCTTCCGCAAAAAAATATAGGCAGACTGGAGATGGGAGGTGGGTTACCTGAAGTGGTTGAGACTGACAGTGGTAGTAATCCACCACCTTTTCTCTTCAGTTCAGGCCTGGAATCAGTGGAAATGGGACGGGCTGTGGAGTAGCTTCTAGAGTGTCTGGACAGCTTCTCAGTGATTTTCCATACACGACCTCTCTTTTCTGTGGTTTGTAGGCTTGTGCCTGGGAATACCACTCAGTGGAGCTGCCGGTTGGTGGACAGGCTCTTTAGCTGTTGACACTTTGCTGCTTTCAGTCTCTGGAACCTATAGGTTCCTTCATGTTCTTCTTGGCTAGGAAAGAAAAATTTGAAGTTGACCTTATGGAACCTTTCATTTATTCGTTAATCCTTTTTCTTTTCCCATGGAAGAAAGGAGAATTGCTCCTTTCTCAGTGAGTTCTATTTTTTCGTGTAGTTATCTAATTTTGCTTAAACTATAGACTAGAATCTGTCCCTGAGTGCCTTATTTCTCTTGTGAAGAAGGCAGCTATTATTTTCTGTTAGTTGAGATGAAATTTGGAAAAATTTTTTTTAATCTATTATTTTTAAGCTTGATTATTCACTGCTCTAAAATGAGAAAGAAGTAGCCTTTTCACTGCTGTACTTTTTGGTGTTCTTCAGAGTGGTAAATCTGTTAGAACTTTTCCCTCCCTACCTCCTTCTCTCCCTTTTTTCCTTCCGTCCTTTTTTTCTCTTTTTAATGATTTGGTTTTTTTGAAAGTTCTGGAAATGAGCCTCTTTATAAAATTTGGAGACATTAAAAAAATTTTTTTTAAAGAAAGCTAATATTCCAAGGGAGAAATGTATAGTGAATTTATTTCTTTTATTTAATTTATTTTTTTGGCCATACCGTGCGGCATGTGGAATCTTAGTTGCCCCACCAGAGATCAAACCGGGCCCCCCCGACCCTGCAGTGGAAGCGTGGAGTCTTAACCACTGGACCGCCAGGAAAGTCCCCTGTATGATGAATTTAGACGTCAATTTTTTCCTTTCACATGATACTTTTATATTTGATTCTGGTTTAAAAAATGAAAGTTAGCCTAAGGAATCTCCAATTGGCTTTTAGGAAATGTCTATAGGTAGTTTTAGCATTCCTGGCAATTTGTTATTACTGTTTTACTCTTCTAGCACAGTGGTTCTCAAATTTCAGGACTTGTTAAAATATAGATTACTGTGCCCCAACCTGTAGGTTCCAGTACAGTTCGCTAGTCTGTGGTAGAGCCCAGGTCATGCGGTTGCTGTGGCTGCTGCTGTGGTCGGGCAACCATACTTTGCGAACCACTGCTCTAGGGTTTACAGATTCTGTTGTGTTTTTGTAAACGCATAAGCTCTGATTCATAAATTACACCGAAATTATGGTGCATGTGTCGTTTTTAACACATTTAGTGATGATTCTCAAATATTTTAAAATCTTGATGTTTTATTATCAAATGTCAAAGGACATTACTGTTTACTTTTATACATCAAAGTGGTTTACAGCATATACAATTATTAATAATAAGTTTATTATTTATTTATAACCTTCTCTGAAGGCACCTCAATATCAGGACTGGGAATCATTACTCTGAATTAAAATCGTTGGTCAGGCTACAAGCTGTTTAATACTAATTTGATGTGTAGTTTTGACTTTTAAATAGCATTTTTGAAATGACAGAATAAATATTGTTACATTTAGTTTGGGTTTTTATTGTTGTTGTGAGCTTTGAACTATGTTTTGGTCTTTGTTAATTAGTTTGCTAGCGGTTGGCAACATCTAATCCTGACTAGTAAGGCCCTGTATCTAGAAAACTTGTACTTAATTGAGATAACACCTCCATAATTTTAATTATAAATATAAAATTTGATAGTAGGTTCACTTTCTCCCTATCAATGTCAGCAATCAGCATATTAGAGTCCAAAACAGACATTTTGGGGTGAATTTTTATGTTTTAAGGTTTTAAAAAAATAATTAATTAATTAACTTGGTTATGCCAGGTCTTAGTTGCGGCCCATGGGCTCCTTAGTTTTGGTTTGCCAGCTCCTTAGTTGCAGCACATGTGCTCCTTAGGTGTGGCATGCAAACTCTTAGTTGTGGCATGTGTGTGGGATCTAGTTCCCTGACCAGGAATCGAACCCGTGCCCCCTGCATTGGGAGCACGGAGTCTTAACCACTGTGCCACCAGCAAAATCCCTGGGGTGAATTTTTAACAGATGTGATTTAAGAAAACACTCATGGGGACAAGTAAAGATTTTTTTTAATTAAAAAATACTCATCTGGAGTTCGTTTTAAAGCAAGCTGTGTATGTGTGTAGTATATGTATACACGCATTTAGTTTGCCTTATATATGTATGTACATATGTAAATGTACTTCATGTGTGTATATTTATGTGCATATACACTTATGTAAAATTCATAGCCTCTCATAGTATAGTGTTTGGAACCAGATGATAGTTATGTAACACCAAGTTTCAAATGACCACCGCTCTCCCCAAACCCTTACCCTGCATTCTCCCCAGTGCTAACAACTGAAATCGCAGTATCACAACCAGCAACTTTCACCTACTACAGAGATTTCTCCACTGATCGTTATTATCTCTTGGACTTCACCAAATTGACAGATATTGGGAATGGCTTATAGTTTTTAGAGAGAACGTTCTTTGAGGAAAAGGGAACTGATTTTAATTTTTTAGGCATAGTTCCCATGATCTGGATTTTCTTTTCTTTTAGAAAGCAAAGGCCTTGAAAAAGAATAGCCAAGTAAACTAGTTCTCAAACTCTGCCTTGCTTCCAAGTGCCAGCTGTGGTGTACTAGGTCTAACCTGTGACTTTCCTCAGATACAGGTTATTATCCATAACCTGCTTTTCTCACTTACCCTTCATCTTCTCCATAGCTCTGAGAGATCATTTTGAAGGAATAATGGATGAACCTTCTTCCTTGGCCAAACCTGTGGAGCTCAACCAGCACTCCCGATTCATAATTGGTTCCGTGTCTGAAGATAACTCAGAGGATGAGATTAGCAACCTGGTGAAGCTGGACCTACTGGAGGAGAAGGAGGGCTCTCTGTCACCAGCCTCTGTCTGCTCAGATACGCTCTCTGACTTGGGGATCTCTAGCCTACAGGATGGCTTGGCCTTACACATGAGGTAAGTCAGAGAAGTTTAATGTTTTACTTATTTAATCTGTCCTGTTGGTTTCACTGATCTCGTTCTGAAAAGAGCAAGAATAATTTGAGCCAAGATTTTTTCACCTTTTTCTGTATCATTGGACTTTTTTTTTTTTTTTTTTTTGCGGTACACAGGCCTCTCACTGCTGTGGCCTCTCCGTTGCGGAGCACAGGCTCTGGACGCGCAGGCTCAGCGGCCATGGCCCACGGGCCCAGCCGTTCAGCGGCATGTGGGATCCTCCTGGACCGGGACACAAACCCGTGTCCCCTGCATCAGCAGGCGGACTCTCAACCACTGCGCCACCAGGGAAGCCCCCTTGGTTTATTTTTTTTTTTATTGGATTTTTTGATAAGTGGGAAATGATGTATTTTGCCTGGAGTGCAGGTTTTGAAAGTGTCTTTTCCTAAATGTTCCTCTAAACTTTCTCCCGTTCCTCCTACATGCTAGGTCTTTTAGTGAGACCTAGCAAGTAAGAGTGAGGAATTTCAGTCTCCGTACTGCTTTGACTAACACTGTTATAACTGTCTGAAGATTGATAGGACTTTTGCAGGGGTGGGCAAATTTGTAGTAATCTTTCTTTGAACTGCTTTATCATGTCAGAAAGTTATATTCTAATTCTGGCAGGGCCAGTCTTTATTGAGGAACAAGGCGTTGTTGTAGAGCTCTCCTTTTTCTCTAGAAACACGATTCTCTACATGTAATTGAGAATGTCAGTAAATAGTAACACTAGATTATTCTTATTTATTGATGTTTGATTGAACAACCAGTGTGTGAACTTTTGGTCATTTGCTTTGCATTTCTTGGATTGAAAAGTCTGAATTAGTGGTTCTTGGTTTTTACTTTACATCAGAATCGCTTGGAGGACCTTAAGAAATGAGCCCCATCCCCAGAAATTCTGATTCAGGTGATACTGGCCTGGCTTGGAGCTGGGGCATTTTTTTTTAAAGCTATTTGAGTGAGTCTAATATACAGCCAGGGTTGAGATTATTGGTTAGCCCAGATAAACATAAATTAGGGTGACTATCGCTGCTGTGATTATCTTGGTGCTTCTATAATTAATGGATCATAAAATAATTCAGCTCCTTTTTATACACCCAAGATACAGATTCTGTAGTAAAATCCTGTACTGGGTCTGGCTGAATGCAACTGTCCTGCCTATGGTTATCCCTGGGGATTTGGGGTCCTTGCTTCTGAAACATGAAGTAGTGAGTGTCAGTGGTCACCCCTGTTTGGCTACCTGGAGGTTGAAAGAAAAGAGTTAAGCAAGTTAATTATGTTTTACTTTTCCTAGAACTGCAATGAACCAGTGAGATAATTTAGCCTAATGCTTTTTATTTAAATAGATGAGAAAACTGAGGTCTAAAGAGGGAAAATAACTTGCCTAAAGGTAAATAGCTGGAAGACTGGAATTCAAAGTTAGATGCCCGGATTCCATTGAAGTAACTTTTCTCCCCTATTTCCCTGACCATACAAGTGTCTTAATTATATAACTAGTGCAGACAAAGTTGGTGTTTAGGAGTTAGTGAATAAAGTATTATATCTAATCTCTGGGCTAAAAAGAGGAATAGAAGTCAGTATTTAGTAGCAGGGAAAAGAGGTCAGGTTTTTATCTTTATGTAAACATTTTTTCTTACTTAATAGTTCACTTAATGGTTGGCCTGAAGGCTAATACTGGGGGCGGTATCCCTGAGGTCATTTGTAAATGAGTGGGGGTTGTGACTGGTGGGATTACTTGCATTGAGAAGGCCAAGGACCAAAGATTCTAAACCTTCTGCAATGTACTGGATAATCACACACAACGGAGAATTGTTCTCACAATGTCATGGTGCCCCTGTTGAGAAAGACTGGGTGAAATCTAAATCCTTAAAGCCACACAGCACTTGAGAAATGTGTCCAATTTGAGGCCAAGTGAAGCAGAATATCCATTCATTGGATTATGAAATTGTGAGTTTGGCAATGGTGAGATAAATACCATTATAAGAAATTCAGCTGATGATATTACAAGGCAGTTTATAGTTGCCAAATCATTCCCAAAGTTGATGGCTCTTATTGCAAAGTCTATGGGGTCAGTGGTATGAGCACTTGAGAATTTCTTTGCATGCCCTTCTGTTGCAAAACTCATGCCTGTAGCTTGTGGAGGAACCACGGATTGAAGTGTGATCAGCAGCCTGGGAAGGAGACAGTGCCAGTTTCTACTTGCTTCTCAGATAGCTAATGTTCCAAAATAGAACAAAGGTTCTCCATTGATTCATTTCTTTTTTTTTAAACTTCCATCACTTTTTTTTTTTTTTTGGCTGCATTGGGTCTTCGTTGCTGCGCACGGGCTTACTCTAGTTGTGGCGAGCAGGAGCTACTCTTTGTTGTGGCGCGTGGGCTTCTCATTGTGTTGGCTTCTCTTTTTGTGGAGCACGGGCTCTAGGCCCCCGGCCTTCAGTTAGTTGCAGCACATGGGCTCAGTAGTTGCGGCACGCCAGCCCTAGAGCGTGCGAGCTTCAGTAGCTGCGGCGCATGGACTCAGTAGTTGTGGCTCGCAGGCTCTAGAGCGTAGGCTCAGTAGTTGTGGTGCACGGGCTTTGTTGCTCTGCAGCATGTGGGATCTTCCCAGACCTGGGATCGAACCCGTGTCCCCTGCATTGGCAGGTGGATTCTTTTTTTTTTTAACATCTTTATTGGGGTATAATTGCTTTACAATGGTGTGTTAGTTTCTGCTTTATAACAAAGTGAATCAGTTATACATATACATATGTTCCCATATCTCTTCCCTCTTGCGTCTCCCTCCCTCCTGTCCTCCCTATGGCAGGTGAATTCTTAACCACTGCACCACCAGGGAAGTCCCCATTGATTCATTTATTAAGTCACTTGTGGATATGATGTCCTTGGGGGGTAATTTAAATTGTTCCAGATTCATTTTATATATTAGAAAGGACTCTTCTGACATTTGCCAACAATTAAGTAGGTGACCACAGACAATTCATGTTACCTCTTTGGACTCATATTCCTCATCTGTGAAAATGATGATATTGATTCAGATACTCCTTTTCGCCCTTTGAACCCAAATTAAATAGAGACTGGCTGAGTTTAGGATTAGCTCCCAGAATGAATAGTCTTAATCCTTCACAGGTGATACAGATTAAAAAGGCAGGTACATTCTTAAAAGATGCTAACTGGAGATCATCTAAAACCAAGTGAAGTAATTGCCATAGTATAGGATGAGAGTGGGCCCCTGTCTCAAGTTGGGGCTTTGTTTTAAGTGCTAAATGAGAAGTCAAGTGGGTGTGATGGATGAATAGGCAGAAAAAGAAAACAGACTTTTCCAGAATTGGAGATGACTTGCATCACATGTTCTCTAGAGTGCCAGGGTAAGATTGGATTAATCACTCTCTAAGCTTTATGACCCAGACATTTGAAAATAATACCCTAAGAAAGTAGTTGTAGCTTGGTGGGAATATACAGGCATCATTGTAGATGACTGTGCTTTGGCTTTTTTTTTTTTTTTTTTGCGGTACGCGGGCCTCTCACTGTTGTGGCCTCTCCCATTGCGGAGCACAGGCTCCGGACGCGCAGGCTCAGCGGCCATGGCTCACGGGCCCAGCCGCTCCGCGGCATGTGGGATCTTCCCGGACCGGGGCACGAACCCGTGTCCCCTGCATCGGCAGGCGGACTCTCAACCACTGCGCCACCAGGGAAGCCCTGGCTTTTTATTTTTAGAGATGATCGGCTAGGGTTTGTGACCTGTATATCAGCTAGGTTGATACGTTTCTGAACCTTACTATTATTTTTTTTTTTCAGTTTTCATAAAGGTTTATTTCATTATTGGTGGGTAGCGCATTTAACAGTTAAATACATTTAAATAATGTGTAAGTGACTGCACGACTGCAGCATTGGTAACTAGATAGATAACCAATTCAACTAGAAACCAGCTAACAAGTAACTCTCTAAATATTTAAAATGCAGCTCTTGTTTAGATCATCCTTTGTTTTGATCACCTTCTGGGGGGCAGGGAAAGCCGGCTGGTCACACTGGAAATATATAAGGCCAAATCTTCTGATATCCATTCCCAGAGGTTTCGTTCAGCTGGATTAAACCTCCAACTCCAGGGCAAGCCCAAGCTTGTGGCCTCCAGCATTAATGCTCTTCCCATCTACCAGAGCAGACAGTGTAAGCTTCACACCAGGCCTCAGAGTCTGAGTGTAGCACACACTCCAATTAAACTAGAGTTGTTGACTTTTGCAGAAATGGAAGCAGTGGGATCCAACTGATATTTAGCTGCAATGCCAAAGCTAGTGCAGTTGGTTCCTGCAGTGCCAAAGCTACTGCAGTTGGTTCCAAGCAGGGTTTACTGAAGTGTCAACATCTTCACATACTTTCTGATAAATTGACCCTCCAAATTCTGTCCCATCATTGATGTTAGTGTGTAGCTGGAAGTCCCCAGTCCTGTAGCCCACTGCAAAATTATTCCTTGTCAGCTTTGATTTGGCACTGTCAAAGGTCATCTGGTGCCCAGCAAGCCAGCCCTCACAACCAAAGACCGCTGAACTGTGGATTGCAGGTCCAGCAAAATCAAAGCCAACATCACAACCAAGGTTTATACACTCCCTCTTGTAAGAAGACTTGATTTTACCTCTTTTCTTTCCCGTGTTTGGTGAAAAGGTGGTATCGGATGTCAGTTTCAAACCTTGACAAATCTGGTCTTCAATAGCGATTCCTGTTCCCAGAGTGTTATCAGTGTTCCACTTTTCTGTGAAAGTCAGACCATACTCACACCATTTCTATTTGGTCTCCAAGGTCCCAGTAACTTTACCAGTGCCTGTGTTAGATTAACCAGATGTTGAGAATTCCACCCCACTGCATGACTTTGTTTTCACATCTAGTTTCACCAGCCCAAAACCAAATCCTTTGTTGAAAATATCTCTGGCAGCTTTGCCAAGGTACATTGGCCTCGGGTAGTTCTGTCGGTAGACCTCGGGAAAAGGTGATCTCGTGGTCTCCTGGGGGTAAGGGGCTGAGGCAGGTCACTCGGGGTCGGGCTGCAGCTGCCAAGGTTGGAGGGCGAAGTTCATTATTAATATTTAATTGAACATTTGAGGAGAAAAACCATTAAAGACTGAATGTAAGCTTCTCAATTTTGATACCTAATGTATGATTTGGTGGCATATAATAGAGCCATCTAGTTGTATGGATGCTGACATTTTCTCTGCTCCTTGTGGGATGCCACTTGAGGTCAGATTGCTCTGCATACTTACAATGCTGTGCAAATCCAGATTACCCCACAGTATCACACTATCAAACAAACAAAGATAGTAATCAGTTTTGTCAACTAGCATGCTGATTTTCTGGTTGAAGTCCAGTTGGAGACAGGTTAGCCTCACAGTTGGATCTTTTACCTCTTAAGGTACTGTGATTTCTTTAAATCTTTTTTATACTATAATTCATGTGTTTGAAACTCCATCTCAGTTTTCTCTTAAAGTTCTTAAAAATGTATACTCAAAATATCAAAGGGCCAACATTTTATGTTTAGCAAGCATGTTTGGTTAATGACTTTATTTGAGAACAATCTGTAAATGCTGTTGTGTGTGTGTGTGTGTGTGTGTGTGTGTGTATAAATATATATATATATATATGTGTATATATATATATATATATATGTGTGTATATATATATATATATATATATATATATATATATATATATCTCAAGCCTAAGATGTCCTGTAGCTGGGGTTTAAGACAGTAGTTGCTGCTGTGGAAGGAGAGAGTCATTCAGTTCACTCAGGAAGGGCACCTTGAAGGTGAGTTATATTCCTATCTCCTTTATGGTCTAGAAAAAAAAAGTACTTTACTAATATTTTAGAAAATTTAGAGTTCACATATGAGATTGTCTATAACGTGTTTGACTCTACAGAATAATCTAACTAGAGAGTTTTGTTTTTTGTTTTTTGGGTTTTTTTTGCGATACGCGGGCCTCTCACTGTTGTGGCCTCTCCCGTTGCAGAGCACGGGCTCCAGACGCTCAGGCTCAGCGGCTATGGCTCACGGGCCCAGCCAGTCCGCGGCATGTGGGATCTTCCCGGACTGGGGCACGAACCCGTGTCCCCTGCATCGGCAGGCGGACTTTCAACAACTGCGCCACCAGGCAAGCCCATAACTAGAGAGTTTTGATGCCATTTTCTAATTAGAAATAATCTTTAAAGTTTCTCCAGTGACGCCAGTCATGGAATGCAGACAGGTAATATACCGAATTTGGGATCAGCTCCTAGATACCGTACTTCATGGTCATATTAAAAATTTCATATAGGGGCTTCCCTGCTGGCACAGTGGCTGAGAGTCCGCCTGCCGATGCAGGAGACACTGGTTCGTGCCCCGGTCCGGGAGGATCCCACATGCCGTGGAACGGCTGGGCCCGTGAGCCATGGCCGCTGAGCCTGCGCGTCCGGAGCCTGTGCTCCGCAACGGGAGAGGCCACAACAGTGAGAGGCCCGTGTACCGCAAAAAAAAAAAAGAAAAAAGAAAAATTTTCATAGAGAGCTGTACCGAGCTTCATCCATAAGAAATAAGGTGATTCTAACCTTAGTTAGAATCTGAGAGAATCTGGGAGTGGTTCTCAGCTTCCATTCCCATTGACTGGGTCAAGAGGGAAGTTATAGCGAACAAGAATAGTAAGAGAGAGAGCTGACCTATTCCTGCTACATCCTATCCTATTTTTCACATTGTCTGTATGAATTAGCAGTCCTGTTTTCTCAGTGACTAATCAGAAAAATAATAGTAATGATTGGTAACATTATCAAGTGCTTTACTATATGCCAAACTCTCTGCTGTGCTTTATGTGGAGTGTCACACTTAATCTCCACTGCAGCAAACCCACAAGGTAAGTAATATACTCTTATTACCCATAATTTATGGATGGGGAATTACCCAGTCAGAGCACATACTGTCAGCCACTACACTAAAACAAGAACCCTGGTTGTGTCCTCTTTGAGCAATTTTTCTCTAATTAAACGTCAGCCTTATTTAAAAGGGACAGAAGTTAGAAAATATATATATATATATTTTTAGAATTTTATTTTTTTTGATGTGGACCTTTTTTTTTAAAGTCTTTATTGAATTTGTTACAGTATTGCTTCTGTTTTGTGTTTTGGTTTTTTGGCTGTGAGGCATTTGGGCTCTTAGCTCCTGGACCAGGGATTGAACCTGTACCCCCTGCATTGGAAGGCAAAGTCTTAACCACTGGACTGCCAGGGAAGTCCCTGAAAATATATTTTTACATAATGCTTTATTAAAGAAGCAGTAAGGAAAATTAAAAACAAAATACTAGAAAGCAAACATAAAGCCTTGTATATCCACCACCCAGAGATAACTCCTGCTAATACCCTATTGTATAGTCTTCTGGATCCTTTTCTGTGCATAGGTGCATATGCATTTCTTGCTACTGAGATGAGATCATCCTGTATACATTGTTTTACAGTCTCTTTTTTGTCAAAAATTTCCACTTTTATATTTCAATAAATTTTCATCTCATCTAATATGTATACCATATTCAAGTTTCTCCAGTTGACTCTAAAATCCTGTTTCATCCAATCTGGTATCAAATCCAGGACCATACGTTGTATATTATATCCCTTAAATTTCTTAATCTATCGGTACCCTCTTTTTTTTTTGGTGACAGTGACTCGTTGAAAAGGAAGGTAGCAAATCATGAAAGTATATGGCTACTAGTGATAGTTTGGTGGTATAGAGATAAATGGAAGGAAAAATAAAGGATAATTTACCATTCCACACTTTTTATTGTTATAGCATGTGTAGCACAACAATTTGGTGTTGCACTAATGATGATATTTTAGTGGATTTTACAATCATAATGAAAGTGACCATTATCAAATATTGTATGATTTGACCGAAAGCTATGAAGAACAAGAGCTTTCTAGTTTTAGCTGTATATATTTGTGTTTGACCTGGAAAGAAACAAGAATTCTCTTTATTTTTTAGTCTCTCACTTTTAAACTCCTGAGTCTGAAGTGATTTCATTTAAATCTAGTGATGGAGGTGAAAATAAATAACTGCAAAAGCCCTTGGAAAAGTAAAATGTGCCATACTGGTATAATATATTATTTATTATGGAGGAGTCCATTTGTGAGGTAAATTTTCATATTAGGGCTTTTGGGAATTTAGATCTGAAAGGCTTTTTTTTTTTTTTAATAACTTTTTTTTTTTTTTTTTTTTGCGGTACGCGGGCCTCTCACTGTTGTGGCCTCTCCCGTTGCGTAGCAGAGGCTCCGGACGCGCAGGCTCAGCGGCCATGGCTCACGGGCCCAGCCGCTCCGCGGCATGTGGGATCTTCCCGGACCGGGGCACGAACCCGTGTCCCCTGCATCGGCAGGCGGACTTTCAACCACTGTGCCACCAGGGAAGCCCTGAAAGGCTTTTGATTACAGCAAACATTTACTGTCAACGTTATAATTTATATGTTGAGAATAACCATTATTGAGAGGGCAGGAAACTTCATTTCCCCTTCCTATCTTTTGGCTCTTCTCTCTCGAGCTGTAACATGGGGAATAAGGAAACTGGCTCTAGTTTTGAGTTTATATTATGGCTTTGCTTGCAGATGGGCCTGTGAGAGTGTTCTTATGTTTGGCTTTCTTAGGATTTCCCATTTAGCTTCCCTGAGCTTCCCCCCTTCCCCCAGCAGCTCTCCAAACTCTTTACTCTCAATACTTCTTCCTTGATATTCTGAGGTTCCCAGTTGCCATGGTACCTCAGAAGTGGGGTAGACAGAGAAGGTCATTATGAGATCTGCAACGTGGTACTTTTTTGCTGAGGGCAATAGTTTCCTGTCTCTATCTCCCACTCATTCCTTCTTTCCATTCAGAAAACAGGAGCTGTCTCTGTCTGTGTGTGTATTATAGTCTCCAGAGTTTATTCTACAAACGTAGTTAATTGGAGGCATGAAATTACAAATGTTCTAATGTTCAGGACAGTTGCTTGAAAGTGTTTATTCCTTTTAGTACTTCTAGTGTAATGCATACATTTTCCCCCTCTGTTTTTCCTGTTAATATGAATTTAAAAGTGAAGTTTGCTTTTACTACTTGATTTTTTTTTAATTATGAGATGTACGCTTATTAGAGAAAATTTGGAAATCCAAAAAGTATAAAGAAAGAAATAAAAAACAATCCAAGATATGACCATCCAGCAATAACTGCTGTTAATATTTGATATGTTTCCTTTCAGTGTTTTTTACCCCTTAAGGATAAATTTCATCAAAAAGTATATACATAGGTGATGTTGTAATGAATACACAGCTCTGTTTCCTGCTTTTTTCCCCACATAACAATATTTTCTCATGTCCTTAAAAATCTTTCATAAACGTGACTTTTTCAGAGTGCTAAAGTAGGGTTATGCTTGTTTCTAAGTGGCCTTCCCTACTATGGGCTCTTTGGTTTCTGAGGCAGTTTATTACTCCTTGACGATCTACTTTTTATTTTCCAAAAATTTTTTTGACATCTATAATCTGTTGGGGGGGTCTCCTCTTCCATTCTCTTTGTCCTTATATCTTTATACCTCTTTTACTATTTTATTGTCATTTTTGTGATTTTGGTAGGGAACAGTAATAAACAAATGCTCACACTTTCAACTGGTAGTCCCATTCACTTCTTAATCTAGCGCAGTTGGGTTTCTGCATTTACCATTTCTTGTAGCTACTCCTAGAAAACTCTAAGCTACTTCTAAGCTACTCTTAGAAAACTGTTGAAACTACTCCTTATGTTTTACGAACATAATCTCCCAATTCTCTTTTCTGATCCTTCCCTCTTAGGTGCTTGAATAGGCTTGCTTTTGTTTTTATTTATTTATTTATTCATTCATTCTTGGCTGCGTTGGGTCTTTGTTGCTGTGCACGGGCTTTCTCTAGTTGCGGTGAGCAGGGGCTCCTCTTTGTTGCGGTCCACGGGCTTCTCATTTGCAGTGGCTTCTCTTGTTGTGGAGCACAGGCTCTAGGCACTCAGGCTTCAGTGGTTGTGACGTGTGGGCTCAGTAGTTGTCGCTCGTGGGCTCTAGAGCACAGGCTCAGTAGTTGTGGTGCTCGGGCTTAGTTGCTCCCCGGCATGTAGGATCTTCCTGGACCAGGGCTCAAACCCGTGTCCCCTGCATTGGCAGGAGGATTTTTAACCTCTGCGCCACCAGGGAAGCCCTACGTATTCTTGTTGATCCTATCCCCCAGTAATTCTTGAATTCGTCCCCTTCTTTCCATTGTTACTGCCATTGCTCTTGCTCTTATTTCTTATTTGGATTATGGCAATAGTATTTTAGCGCTTCTCCAGTCTCTTTCCCCCTACAGTATAAGCACCACATGGCCATTGTCATCTCTCTAAGGTAAACTGATCATCTCACAGCACTATTCAGTGGGTCCCCATTATCCATAGGATATTTTAGTGTCTAGCCAAACACTGTGCCAGGGTCCTCATGTTCTTTCTTTCTTTTTTTTTTTAAAATTATTTTAAAAATTTATTTATTTATTTTTGGCTGTGTTGGGTGTTCGTTGCTGCATGAGGGCTTTCTCTAGCTGCGGTGAGCGGGGGCTACTCTTCGTTGTGGTGTGTAGGCTTCTTATTGTGGTGGCTTCTCTTGTTGCAGAGCACGGTCTGTAGGCACGCGGCTTCAGTAGTTGTGGCTCGCGGGCTCTAGAGCACAAGCTCAGTAGTTGTGCAGCACAGGCTTTGTTGCTCCGCGGCATGTGGGATCTTCCTGGACCAGGGCTTGAACCCGTTCCCCTGCATTGGCAGGTGGATTCTTAACCACTGCACCACCAGGGAAGTCCGCTAATGTTATTTCTAATACTCACATCAGCTGTAATCATTATGATGGCCTTAATGAGATCTGTAAGGGGCCCACTAATGTCTCAGAGATGTTTGAACTGGGTTTTGAAGGATGAACAGAAACCAGACAAGACAAGCTAACAGAGATAGGTGTGTGTGTAGTAGGAAGGGTAGAGATGGTGAGGTTGACAACATGTGTAAAGGTGCCAGACTGGAAACATCCAGCATGTTCAGGCAGTTGTAAGACATGGAGTATCACTGGAATGTAAGGGGGACAGGGTAGTTAGAGCAGTGAAAGAAGAGGCTGGTGAGATAAACGTCAGATGGTTAAGCGTCTTGTATGTCATACTAATGTTGCAGGAAGAAGGACCCCTGCCAGGGCCCGAGAGTGGGCTCTTGTTTAACACTTGGAAGTGAATTGTCCGAGGAGACATGTGCTGACAAAGCAAGAGACTTTATTGGGAAGGGGCGCCCAGGCGGAGAACAGTAGGGTAAGGGAACCCAGGAGATCTGCTCTGCCACGTGGCTTGCAGTCTCGGGTTTTATGGTAATTGGGTTAGTTTCCAGTGGTCTCTGGCCAATCACTCTGACTCAGGGTCCTTCCTGGTGGTGTGGGCATCACTCAGCCAAGATGGATTCCAGCGGGAAGGATTCTGGGAGGTTGGTAGGACATACGGACTGGCGTCTCCTCTCTCCTTTTGACCTTTCCCAAATTCTTCCAGTTGCTGGTAGCTTGTTAGTTCTGCGTTCCTTACCAGGACCTCCTGTTGCAAGTGGCTACTATCTTGCCTGGCCAGGGTGGGTGGTTTCAGTCACTAACACTAAGACATATACAAGATGGAAAACATGGGGACTTCCCTGGTGGCACAGTGGTTAAGAATCCACCTGCCAATGCAGGGGACATAGGTTCGAGCCCTGGTCTGGGAAGATCCCACATGCCATGGAGCATCTAAGCCCGTGTGCCACAACTACTGAAGCCCATGCACCTGGAGCCCATGCTCCGCAACAAGAGAAGCCCATGCACCACAATGAAGAGTAGCCCTCGCTCGCTGCAACTAGAGAAAGCCCGCGCACAGCAACGAGGACCCAATGCAGCCAAAAATAAATAAATTTATTATTTTTTTAAAAAAAAGATGGAAAACAGTATTTAGGTTTGGCTGTACAACAGAATCATCTGCAGAGCTTTATTCCTGAGCCCTGTCTCAGACTGATTAAATTACAGTCTCTGGTTATTCTGCTACTCTCCAGGTGAGTCTGATCTGAAACCTGAGCTGAGAATCACTTTTTCAGAGTTTAGAGCAATGCCTGGCATATAGTATATGCTTAATAAATGTTTGTTGCATTGAAATTAAAGTTGTGCAAGTAGATTTGATCACTGTGAGGAAGAGTATATAGGTAGGAGGGAAATGTATCTTAAGGAAATGTCTACCTTCAGATGGAAGGAGGGGGAAAAAGGAGACAGGAAATGATCGGTGAGGTAGAAGGAGAACCGAGAAAACCAGAGGAAAGATGATTTAAAGGTAGAAAATGTGACATGAAGTGGTGAATAGAGATGAAAGATGGAGAAAAAGCCCTGGAGTTAAGGGTAAGAGAAGCCTGAGGTGAACAGCTTTAAGTAGATGGCAAGAGATAAAGTAGTGAACAAATGGTGAAAGAACAGGAATTTCAACAGTTCACCTCTTAAGAAGTTGATGGCAAGGAAGAAAATACAATAATTACTTAAGGGCATTATAGGATCTGCTCACTTGCTGCCTCTCCCACCCCCTCCTCCCCCTCCCCCTCCCACTACTCCCCCTACCCCTCTTTTGTCTCCTCCCCCAAGCTCTCTCAGGTTTTCTTATTGGAATGCCCTTCTCCTGACTGTTGAAATTCCTTTCATACTTTGGGGTCCTCACGTTTTAAGGTCCTTCTCAAATGCTGGCTGTGCTGTGAAATTCTTCTTGTTCTTTCTCCTATTTTGTATTTCTCTTCTGGAAATTTGGCCTTCCATTTTTTTCCACAACAACAGTTTCATTCTTTTCCATTGTCCTTAAACCAGCAGTCTCCCTTTCTGCTAGTCCCTGCCTCCTCTAGACACACTTTCAGTTCATAACTTTGCCTCATATTTCATGGAGAAAATAGAAACTATCAGACCAGAAATTCTTCCTCCCAGCACTTAATTTCAAGCTTACTTGTATCTGTACTCATATTCTTATCTTTGTCATTGATTTTTAGTTTAATCCATTGTATTCAGAGGATATACTCTATGTAATTTCAAATTTTTGAAATTTGTTTATACTTTATGGCTTAGCATATGGTCTACTTTGGTAAAGTTTTTTTTGATTGGTTTGTTTTGTTTTCGTTTTTTGGATTTTTTTTTTGGCTGCGCCGTGTGGCTTGCAGGATCTTAGTTCCCTGACCAGGGGTCGAACCTGAGCCCTCAGCAGTGAAAACGCTGAGTCCTAACCACTGGACTGCCAGGGAATTCTCTGGTAAAGTTTTATAAACACTTGCAAAGAATGTGTATTTTGTATTTGTTGGTTATAAAATTCTATACATGTCAGTTAAGTTGAGTTTTTCAATTGTGTTGTTTTTCTGTATCCTTGATGTTTTTTGCCTAATTGTTCTCAGTTGCTGAAAGAGGAATATTAATTAATCTCACTGTCAGAATCCTGAATCCTATAAATCAATGAGAAAAAGATATTTCAATGTCTTTTGAAGACATTCAACCCAATAGAAATATAAGGAAAAGACTTGAACTTCACAAAAGAAGGTGCCTGGACGGCAAATAAGCTTATGAAAATAAGCTGTTTAATATCATTGATCATCAGGGATTTGCAGATTAAAAATCACTATGAAGTAATTGCCATCCCAACCAAAAAGGCCAAAATTAAAAGACTGACAATGTCAAGTGTTAGCAAGGGTGTACGACACATGGAAGTCCCATACATAGCTAACGGGAATAAACGTAGGCACAACCACTTTAGAAAAGTATTTGGGCAGTATCTTTTACGGCTGTAAACATACATATACTCTGTCAACAAGCAAGTCCTTTCCTTGCTATTTACCCAAAAGAAATTAGTGCATTTGTCCACCAAAAACCAAGTTCAAGTACAGTCAAAATTCATAAAAAAACAGAATGTCCACCAATAGAATAAATAAATCATGTAGTAGTCACACAATGGAATGCTACATGCAATGAAAATGAACAAACTACTGCTATGCCACAACATGGATGAATTTCATGGACATAATATTGATCAAATACATACAGTACGGCACTATACATATGAAGTTCAAAAACAGGCAAAACTGATTGATGGTGATAGAGTTCAGAATAGTGTTTACATTGGGGAAGATATTGACTGGAAAGGAAGCACACTGGAGCCTTCTGAGACTGTGGAAATAATCGGTATCTTAATGGAGTGGTTGATTATGTGCATATGTACATATGTAAAATTAATTGAGTGTATAATTAAGACTTTGCACTTTATTGTATGAAATCACATCTCAAAAAGTAGATAAAACAGGCAGGACTTCCAACTATAACTTAGTGAGGAGATGAACAAATCCTTAATCCCAAAAAGCAACTACGAAGCTTGACAAAACCATTTCAGCCTTAAAATCAACTATAAGGCATACAACAGTCTGAGAGAAGTTTATATTTGAAAAACTGCTGAAATTCAATAAGAACAGTAGGAGTCTGTGGTGTTCTTGTCAGGACTTTTCCCATTCCCTTCCCTCAGCTTGGTTGGCATGGAGGTTTTGCCTCTGTGGGTATGCCATAAGGGCTGGAGTTTTTGCTGCTGCAGTTGAAGGGAGCATACTCCTTTTGGGTAGTGGATGATGCCCATGCTCCCCAGTGGCATTGTCAGTAGAAGTGACCATCTGGCAGGGGATGAGAGAGGTGGGCCAACCGCTCTACTAGCCTGAGGTGTGTTTGTGGTTGGGGTGAGCATATTGCTGGTTGAGCCTGCGTGCGTGCACACAGTGGACATGACAGGGCTCAGCAGAAAGTTAAAGCCAGGACATACTTGAAAATGTCCTGAACTTTAAATGTGGTACTCTGCCTTACACACAGACACATGAACGGAGTACAAAAGCCTTACTGGCCTCAGGTGTTTGGGTATAACCCCTGCCTAATCACTGGCTGACATTTAAGTTTTGCAAACATAGAGGTAACACCTTAGGAAGGAGGTTGAAACATAAAAGCACATGATAAGAAGAAATTGAGCTGAGGCATCAGTGATTGTACGCTTTGTGGGAGAGAGATTTCACAGATTTAGGCCAGGCAAATTATTAAGCCAAGAAAGAAAAACAAACAAGTAAGCATTAGTAACAACAGCAATCTTCATGGGTAAAAGAGATCAGAATCCAGAGTTGATACAATACATTGTTTAATATGTTAAGTTTTCAACAAAAAAATAATGAGATGTGAAAAGAAATAGGAAAGTTAGCCCATATTTAGGAAAAAAGTCAATATAGACTGTCTCTGAGTGTCTAGATGCTGGATTAGCAGACAGAGTCTTCAAATCAGGTATCATAAATGTATTCAAAGAACCAAAAGAAAGCATGTTTAAAGAATTTTTTGAAAGTATGACAACAATGTATCAATAAATAATATTCTCAGTAAGGAGAGAGAAATTTAAAAGAAGCAAATGTCACCAAAGAGGATATACAGATGGCAAATAAAGATGTGAAGAGATGTTTAAAATCACTAGCTATTAGGGAAGTGCAAATTAAGACAGTAAGTATTACTATACAACTGTCAGAGTGCCTAAAATAAAAACTAGTGACAACACCAAATGTTTGCAAGAATGTGGAGTAATTGGAAAACTTGTACATAGTTGGTGGGAATGTAAATGATACAGCCAGTCTGGAAAATAATTTGGAAATTTCTTATAAAACTAAATATTTACCATATGTTCCAACAATTCCATTCCTAGTTACATACCCATAAGAAATGAAAGCATATGTTCACATAAAAACTTGTACATGGGGCTTCCCTGGTGGCGCAGTGGTTGAGAGTCCGCCTGCTGATGCAGCGGACACGGGTTCGTGCCCCGGTCCGGGAAGATCCCACATGCCACGGAGCGGCTGGGCCCGTGAGCCATGGCCGCTGAGCCTGCGTGTCAGGAGCCTGTGCTCTGCAATGGGAGAGGCCACAACAGTGAGAGGCCTGCGTACCGCAAAAAAAAAAAAAAAAAAAAAAAAACTTGTACATGAATGTCCACAGCAACATTATTCATAATAACTATAAAGTGGAAATAACCCAGTATCCATCAACTGATAAATGGATAAACAAAATGTGGTATGGCCATACAGTGGAAAATTATTTGGCCATAAAGAGAAATGAAGTATGGATACATGCTACAACATTGAAAACATTATGCTAAGTGAAAGAAGCCACGTATGATATCATTCCATTTATATGAAATATCTAGAATAGGCAAATTTATGAAGACAGAAAGTAGATTAGTCATTGCCTAGGACTGGGGAGGGGTTTGGGGGAAATAGGGAGTGTCTGCTACTGAGTACAGGGTTTCTTTTGGGGGTAATGAAAATGTTCTAAAATTGATTGTGATGATGGTTCACAACCATGTGAATATAATAAAAACCATTGAATTATATACTTTAAATGGCTGAAATATATGGTATGTGAATTATATCTCAATAAAGTTGTTAAGGATTTTAAAATGAGATTAGCAAGGTCACAGGCTATAGGATCCATATACAAAAATTAGTTGTATTTCTTCATACTAGCTAGCAATGAACAAGCAAAAAATTAAATTAAAATAATTTTATTCACTATGGCAATGAAAATAATAAAATGGTTAGGAATAAATTCAACAAAAAAAAGTATAAGACTTGTACATTAAAAATTATATTACTGGGACTTCCCTGGTGGTCCAGTGGTTAAGAATCTGTCTTGTAATGCAGCAGATGCTGGTTTGATCCCTGGTCGGGGAACTAAGATCCCACATGCCACCGGGCAACTAAGCCTGGGCGCCGCAAATACAGAGCCCACGTGCCACAACTAGAGAGAAGCCTGCACACTGCAATGAAGCAAAAAGGCTGTGCACTGCAACTAAGACCCAACGCAGCCAAAAAATAAAAATAAAAATAAAATTATATTACATTGCTGAGAGAAATTGAAGAAACTTAAAGTCTAAATACAGGCATACCTTGTTTTATTGCACTCGCTTTATTGCACTTCACAGATAATTGCATTTTACAAATTGAAGGTTTGTGGCAACCCTGCATTGTCAGATGATGGTTAGCATTTTTTAGCGATAAAATCTTTTAAAATTAAGGTATGTACATTTTTTGGTAGACATAATGCTATTATTGAACACTTAGTAGACTATAGTATAGAGTAAACCTAACTTTTCCATGCATTGGGAAACCAAAAAATTCATGTGACTTACTTTATTGCAATATTCACTTTATTGTGGTGGTGAATTGTGGAACCAAACCTGCAATATCTATGAGGTATGCCTATAAATGGAGAGACAGTCCATGTTTGGGAATTGGAAAACTCAATATTGTCAAAATGGTGATTTTCCCTAAATTGATCTTTAAATTCACAGTCCATGTCAAAATCCTAGGAGGATTTGTTTTTTCTTTCTAGAATTTGCCAAACTCCTCCTAAAATTTACATGGAAACCCAAAGGACCTAGAATAGACAAAACAATTACGGAAAAGGAAAGCAAAGTTGGAAGATTTACACTACCTGATTTCAAAAACTGACTGTAAAGCCACAGTTATCAAGGCTGTGTGGCATTGTTAACAGGGATAGGCATATAGATCAGTGAATCACAATTAGGAGTCCACAGCTAAATCTATTTATATATATGGTCAGTTGATTTTCAAAAGAGGTACATCCTTGATTCAAGATTTCTTTGCTTGGAAAAGCCCCAGTGTAAAACAGTCTCACAGTGCGTGCTGCAGTGTCACTCAGACTGCCTTGCAGTCAGGCTAGCTAATGCATCACAGTCTGCCGGATAAACTGCTACGTCATCCTTGGTGCTTGGCATGTTACAATGTTGGGATCAGTGTGGGCTTCTAGTTGGATTTTGTGCCAGGTACGTGTCTACTTTGGACACTCTCTTTTCATGTTAGATTAAAATGAGGATGCTTTGAATTTGGAGGAATGAATGTGGCTTTTTCTTTCTTTTGTTCTAATATTACAGGAGGATTGGGAGCAGCATCCATAAAAGATTAGAAACACTAGCTTTGTTTTGGATCTGGGTGTGCTGTGTTAGTGTCTGGTTGTTTTAGAAAGATCACTTTGGTGAAAAGGAAGCACAAACTTGATTACTGAGAGTGACTCTGGTATATTTTCTGATATAATCAAGTGCAAAATAGCCTGCTTTATTCTATATGCAATGCTTTGCTGTTTGAATGTTGAACTTATATAACAAAGGCAGAGAGTGATTCTCTTTTGGGAACTGCCTACATCTGGCAGTTAGATGTGTGTAAAATTGAGCTGCTTCTACATCTGTGGTCACTGTAATTGTTCTGAACAAAGGCTTCAGTGCTCTGTTTTCTGAGACATGTTATCCTGAAGAGACATAAAGATAGGAGGACTCCTCTGCATCAGCTTCTTTAAAGGAGGAAGCAAACTTGACTGACTTTATCAGACGTTAGCATAGTATGGAAGGAATGATGCAGAGTGGTACAGGCCAGAAACCAATCCAGGACTTCCATTTTTTATTATGCCTAATGGTCATATTGAGCGAGTGTCCTGATTGAGTCTTTTCACCTTGGGTCACCTGAATGTCCTAAGATCAAGGTTTGTCTTAATCATTTATCTTCTATTTGATTTTTCATCTTTCATCTGTGTTCCAGGTCATTTGTGTACTTCTGTTTTGGAGGGTTTCCCTGGAAGGTTAATAGGTTCTCAGCATAGTTGGCGTTAGATAAGAATTAACCATTTGTATTCAACACTTTGGTGAGAAAGAATTTTTCTGTGGTGCATGAATCAGGTTAGATATAACTCTGGTGGATTATACCGTTCCTAATGGCTTATCTCAGGAAATTGTGATTCTGTAGATTCTAGCTGTGGCAGTCTTTTCTGCCATTACAAGGGAGCAATATCCTGAGCAATAGCTACTTAATTAAAAACTAAAACAGGACTATGTTACTGTATAACATTCAGCCACCATTTATTTATTTAAATGATTTGTCCATCTGTGGCAAATTTGCTTGCATAGCAACAGATGTGTCCCAGTAGTTTTTTAGGCAGGGTTTTTCTTCCCTGCTTAAACTGGATTAGACCTCTGTGTCTAAAATATTTTTCTGGGCCCCTTTTCCTTTCAGGGATTTTATCCACATCTTCTCCTTATCCCATTTGTACCAGCTCCAGTCTTATTCTCAAATTTTAGTGAATAAAATCTTAGTTTTTGTTGTTTTTTAAAAAGGTGTGTGTGTGTGTGTGTGTGTGTGTGTGTGTGTGTGTGTGTGTGTGTGTGTGTGTGTGTGTGTGTGTGTGTGTGTGTGTGTGTGTGTGTGGACACCACTACTCTGGCCTGAGAATTAGAGCTGTGACTCCCACATTATTCAAAGTTCCTCAGTAGTGGCATGTTTCGTCCTTTTGACTGGCTTGCTTTCTCTCCTGACCTGCTCTCCCCACTCTTGGAGTCTGAAAATCAGTATTATTTGTTTTGATTGGATCTCAGAAATTACCTACTTAGGCTGTGCTGTCCTCCTCCCTCTGGATTTCCTGACCCCATTACTTTCTTGGCATAGTTGTCCTTGTAAACTTTGTCTTCTTTTTGCCCTGGGCCCTCCCTGTCATGTGCTCCTGGCAGCCTGGAGGGGCTGTGGAGCTTTTCTCTGGTGACTGTCAGAAGAAAGTGACCGTTGTTGAAACACGTTTGCTGCGGCTAAGGCAGAGCTGCTGAGATCTACTTTCTAGTTATACAAGCTTTTATATTTCTCCCCCTTTCCTCTTGGTCCCCTTGGGAAATCAACTAATTCTGTGTGTGGGCCCAGTGTAGGGAGAAAATGCAAACAGGAGGGGAAGTATGGAAATTGGGGACAAAGTACACAAAAAGACTGTAGCTTGAGGCCATCAGGAATACTCTACTCTGACTGAAGCAGGGCCAAGAAGTAGGCACAGTATGTCTTGTCCTCCTGGGTTTTAAGCACCTGCAGCAGGAGGACAAACTCCGGCTTGTGTTTACAAGGCCGACATCTGAAGAAAAAGCCTCCATTCCTTTGCCATCTTGATATGGAGGGTTCTGCGGAGGAAAATAAGGAGATGAGATATTACATGCTTCGAAGGTAAGTTTTAGAGTGCCGTATCTGGGCAATATATACCTTTAAAAAACAATAAGACATTGACAGCTAAGCCCTGGAATTTATGGGCAATCTGATTTGATGATTTTCTTGTGTCTGTAGGAAACTTTTTTTTTTAAGGAAATGAATTAAAACGCTCATATTTGCTCCTGGATTTCTAAACCTTTATTTTACACTCAGAATTTGAACCAAAGATACCCGAGACCATGTGTGACATTGTAGCTGCGTTGAAAACAAGCACCCGTGCACAGACCTTGCTGTGTGCTGGTCTTTCGTTAAGGAATCTCACTTAGTCTGTGCCAAAATTGCTCACTGTTCTTGGCTGGTTTTTCAAGAGTGAAGTCTCTTTATCTATTTTGAAGGAAAATATCAATTCTGTGTGGTAGGTAACATCCTGTTGAAGGTAGTTTTGCAGAAAACTTTTTTAGACTCTGTCTCTTGGACCAGGAAAGGTGGCTGCTGTCATTGTCCCGGCGTGTGACAGTAGGCAGCCAGACTGGAGGTGTTGAGAGTGCCAAGCTCTCCTATCCCGAATCTTTCTTCTTCCTGCTGTTAGAACTCACGCTGAAGAGGAAATGAGTCAGGCCTTCTTCAGAACTCTTGCAGGTCTGTGCCTCTCCAGCAGAGGGTCGACATAAAAGACCTGAATGATTTGCTGGATGGCAGTCGTTAAGGGTCGCTTGCTTGTATTTGCAAACTGGAGTTTTTATTTTGATAAAAATTACCTGAAAATTAAATAGACCCTGGAAAATATAGAAACAAATGAAAAACACTGATTTGGCAAAATGTGTCTTTAAAACAGTCATCCTTTCCTTTTCCTTTTTACTTGACTCTTCCATCCTTTGGGGGGTAAACCAAGCAAATCTTCCACTGAGAGTCAAATAAGTAAAAAACAACTGGTATATTTTAAATATACATATTATATATTGTTTTATATATAATATATACTTATATATTTTGTATATTTTAATATATATACAGTAAAATGATTTATATATGTATAAATATAATAAATATATATATAACGTTGGTTTATTATTTTATATATGTAAAACAAACATATATACAAACAGAATACACATACACATATATATATTAATTACTCACACATACACAGTTTTGTTTTTCTGTGGTTAAATACAATAGGTGATCTGTCCATTTTTTTCAAGGAGATATCCCTCCTGGAGCAGTCTGTCCTCCAATTTGAAAAATCATCTAGAGAATTCCCTTCTCTTCTGTGTTGGATCCTCTATTTCTTGCATTCCTTGTCTTCCTTTATCTTGGTTTATTTCATCTTTTGGGAAGACAACATTCTCTGGTAGCTTCCTGAGAAAAGCTAGGTGAGAGGTAAAGATTTTGAGATCTTTTCTATCTTTCCACTTGATCCTCTTGTTTTTAGCATGGTGCCTAACTTCTGAACATGGCTATATGAAGGATCCCATCTATTTTTTTTAAATCTTTTTAAAAATAAATTTATTTTTGGCTGCATTGGGTCTTTGTTGTTGCACGCAGGCTTTCTCTAGTTGCAGTGAGAGGGGGCTACTCTTTGTTGCGGTGCGCGGGCTTCTCATTGCGGTGGCTTCTCTCATTGTGGAGCACGAGCTCTAGGCATGCGAGCTTCAGTAGTTGTGGCACGCAGGCTCAGTAGTTGTGGCTCACAGGCTCTAGAGCACAGGCTCAGTAGTTGCGGCACATAGGCTTAGTTGCTCCGCAGCATGTGGGATCTTCCCAGACCAGGGATCGAACCTGTGTCCCCTGCATTGGCAGGCGGATTCTTAACCACTGTACCACCAGGGAAGTCCTCATCCCATCATCAAAAGTAAGGTATATTTCTGTTTTTCTCCCCTCTTTGATTACAAGTGACCCTCAGGGCATTCCTTTGTTATCTCTAAACTATTGATTAAAACGTATGAACAATCCCTTCCCCACCTTAATTTTATCGATAAAGATTTTGCTTCCCTTTTTGTCTTATACTCGGGCATGTCCTTATTTATCCTAGGTTTATATCTTCTCTGTCTCTCTGTCCCTAAGAAACTGAAAGTTGATCTCTAGGGAGTATGTGTGTGTGTGTGTGTTTAATCTCAGTGTATAGAATTATATAACCATAATTTTTGGTTCAAGACACACTCATTCGTCCATATGTAACCCACTATTATTTATTTATTTGGTTACTTATTTAGTAATTTTAAAAATAGTGTAAAAAGGAATTTGAAAACCCACCACTTAAAGGTTGATCCTTGGCCATCACCTACATCTTTCTAACCATATGGTCTCTCCTCCAGAAACCTTCTCCCTGCTTTCCCCACCCAGGTAGTCATTTCCCTTAATCACATGTTCATCACATTATTTTGTTTCTCTGTTTACATAGTTTTTTTGTGTCTATATGTATGTCTTAAAAGTATGTGTATTTTAGTTTTTAACTTTATGATCTGTTTTTTGTTTTGTTTTGTTTTTTGCGGTATGCGGGCCTCTCACTGTTGTGGCCTCTCCCGTTGCGGAGCACAGGCTCCGGACACGCAGGCTCATCGGCCATGGCTCACGGGCCTAGCCACTCCGTGGCATGCGGGATATTCCCGGACCGGGGCACGAACCCGTGTCCCCTACAACGGCAGGCGGACTCTCAACTGCTGCGCCACCAGGGAAGCCATTTATGATCTGTTTTTAATTTTATAATCTATATATAATATTTGGGAGCTTCTTATATATTAATCATATATCTATACCCTTGACTAAGGCCTCCTATTATTTCTAATAATTTGCAGAATCTTTTGTTTTCTATGTAAATTACATCATTCACAAATAAATATAATTTAACTTCCTCCTTGGCAGTCCTCAGGTCTCTAATGTACTTATTAATTATTTTATTTTATTGCACTTGCTAGGAAATCTAACAGTTTTACATTTATGGATTTTCTAAAATTAAACCATCCTTGCTTACCTGGGACAAACTCAAGTTGGTTGTGGAGTAACATACTTTTTAACTAATATTTTGCCTATCCTTGACCCAACACCTATTTAGAATATCGTCTTTAGGAATTTTGCAACTGTGGTCATGAGTAAAGCGGCCCTGGACTTCCCTTTCATGTAACGTCTTTGTCTGGTTCTGGTATCGGTATTACTCTAACTGGGGAGTTTTACTTCTTTTTCTACTGTCTGGAAGTTTGGTAGGCTACGATTCTTGAAAGTTCAGTAGAACTTGTCTTTTAAAACCATCTGGGGCTTCCCTGGTGGCGCAGTGATTAAGAATCCACCTGCCAATGCAGGAGACACGAGTTCGAGCCCTGGTCTGGGAAGATCCCACATGCCGCGGAGCAGCTAAGCCCGTGCACCACAACTACTGAGCCTGCGCTCTAGAGCCTTCGAGCCACAGCTACTGAAGCCCACAGGCCTAGAGCCCATGCTCCGCAACAAGAGAAGCCACCACAATGAGAAGCCTGCGCACCCCAACAGAGTAAACCCCGTTCGCCGCAACTAGAGAAAGCCCGCACATAGCAACAAAGACCCAACGCAGCCAAAAATAAATAAATAAGTAAATAAGTAAGTAAATAAATAAATAAAATAAAAATAAAACCATCTGGACCTGGTGTTTCTTTGTGGGAAGGTTTTAATCATACTCTTTTATTTTGAAGAGAGAAATTACTTGAGTGCAAGGTTAGAGTGTAGGAGAAAGGAAGGAAAAATAGAAATAGAAGAAAGCAGCTGTCTGTTAAATAGTGTATAAAGGAGTTTATTTACTATATCCATTATCTCATTCAGTCCTCAAAACACCCTTTCAGAAGGTCTGTCAGTGCTGAGTCAAGGTCCAGTCAGGGAAAGAGAAACTGCATTAGGTATTATAAACAAAAGACATTCAATTGTGAAAATTGGTTACTTGGGTGTTAGAAGAATAAAAGAACAAAAAAGACATGCTGAGGTAACCCAAGGTTAATATCTGCAGGAAGCAGCTACCACCCCTCAGGAAGAGGTAGTATTCCCAGAACCTACAAGCTTGGTGAGGGCCCAAGGTGCTTGGAGAGGGGCTGGTGCTTGGACCTCTGGGGGTAAGCTTTAAGTAGCTGCTGCTCAGATCCCTGAGGAGGAGGCCTGGCCTGACAGGTGATTGATAGGCCCAGGCCGGGTAGCCCAGAGGATGAGTGAGCATGGCAGGGCTGGTACTCTGACAGCCAAGGAGCCACAACCCACTGCTCCTTGTCCTTCTAAGGGCATGCACCACGGCTATTCCTGAATGCTGAAAGATGCTAGAGACTGGAATTAACTCTGTTTTCCTGTGGAGCAATGCTGATAATAGCTGGGAAATAAGAAGAAAATCCCTTTCTCTCTCTCTCTCTCTCTTTTTTTTTTTTTTCTTAAACCCTTCTGCCTTCCTATTGGCGGAATCAAACAAGTTTGCATGGTGTTAAGCCCTGTTGTCATAGAGCAGAGCATAAGAGGGTGGGCTTGGAGCTGAGAGACAATAGCTAAAATCCTAGAACAGTGAATACCATACATATTTACAAAGAGAAAAGTGAAGCTTAGCAAGTTTAAGTTATTCGGTGAAGATCTGGAATTTAAAGCAGGCCTGTGCTGTTTCCACCACTATCTAATCTAAAACATCATTGATTGTTAGAGGCACCATTATTGAATGTACCACTGAGAAAAAAAATTCTGCCAATTAAATCACACCATCAGTTGTAAGATACATACCAATATCAGAGATTTTAAAAAGCTAAAAAAAAAAATGTTATCTTAAGGTCAATGAAATATGGTTTATAAATAAATTGCCTTGTAAATGCCTTGTAAATAAATTGTTTTTGGAGTTGTTGATTTTGAAACGTCTATGGAATATCCAAGTAAAACATTTAGTAGGCAGTTAAAAATGTGGAGTTACAGCTCATAAGAAAAATGGAGGTTAGAGATACAGAGGTGAAGGTCATCGGTGTGTCAGAATCATAATCCAGAAACAGGTTTGCTAACTGTTGTGGGTTGTTTTTTTAAGTTTTAACAGTCACTCTGAGTCTGTTATTTATACCATCTCATTTTAGTCTGTTCTTTGCCTATCTCTTTATGATGGCATCTGTTGGTAAACCTTAATATTGTCTTTTATTATTCAGGAACACTTATTTTTTTTCTTGAATTTCCACAAGCAAAGATCATTTTCTTTTCTTTCTTCTCTATAAAAACTATGTTGTCTGCCACCATGCAGTCTTCACAAGGGTGCAATTGGAAGTGCTCTTATAAGTCCAATAGTGAAAAGTAGGTCTCCAGGGGAGATAGATGATGTGAAGAAATCTTATCTGTAGACTTTCATGATTTCTCTATTTTTACAGGTCCAGCATGTCTGGTTTGCACCTAGTAAAGCAAGGTCGAGACCGAAAGAAAATAGACTCACAGCGAGATTTCACTGTAGCTTCTCCAGCAGAATTTGTTACTCGTTTTGGTGGGAATAAAGTGATTGAGAAGGTAAGTTATAACCTGCTAAATTATTTTTTCAAAAGCACATGAGATTTAATGCCTGGATTTGTTGTCTAGATTTGCTCAAAACCGATATTTAAATTGAATTTCTGAGACTGCAGAACTATCCTTTCTGCCTCCCTAGCATCCTATTAAATAATTTCACTATTTTCTGTAATATGTATTTACCACTAGCAATTTAGTCATAACTAAGTAAGAAGATGAGGCAGCACCCATAAAGCGCTTTTAGAAAGATCTTGCTGTTTTTATGGGGTTGAGTTGCACTGATCTGAGAGGGTATGAGAAATTGATTAGCTTGTGGGGTGGTGGTGAGGAGGTAACATGTCATAACACTGGGTTTAGAGCTAAGGGAATGGAGAGAGTTTCAGAACAGAAGGCTTCAACAAGTTTGATACAGTGTAACCTACTGGGTTCCGCCAGGAATTTGAGATGTTTAGAGGGAATATACCACATGAAATACTTAAAGAGATTACAGGTGTTTTGAAATGTTGTGAGTTAATCTGTGTCACTTTTATCTAAACCATATTGGAGCTGAGAGAATGACTTGGTTGAAATAGCTTGCAGTGATTAAAAGATTAAAGGATGGGGACCTATATTCTCTGTCCTAAAAGTGTTGCTTTAGCAGTGCACTCCTGTTAGTCTTCCAATGAGTAGAGATTACGTGTCTCCCAACCTATGTTATCCTCAGGGTGATGATTGCAAGACAGGCAAGGAGGTGAAAGGTTTGTTTAACAGAGAAGTCTCAGGATCATTGATCCTTCTATGCTTTTTCTTGTGACCGTTCTTTCTGGGGCGGTCTGTACAATTCTAGGGCGTTTGGATTCAGCATTTTGGAGAGAGGTGGTGGTTAGTGTAGGCGTTCTTATACATGTTAAGGACTCTATGCCTTGTTTCACTACAACATAGAATAGTGTATGACACTACACTGTTGAATCTTCCTCCAGCCTTATTTATATCCATCTTTCCCCTGACGTTTGTTTCTTCTATTCCCTAAAAGTAGGTATGGTAGAATAATTCACAGACTCATAAGATTTGAGTAACTGATTTTCCCCTTCAAGAAATGAAGTTAGAAAGGAGTAAGTTTTAGCTGGCACATATTGAAGTATTTGCTTAGCTAACATCTTAAAATATCCCTTGATCATGTGGGAGTTGGTTCCTAAATGCCTAGACCAACAATCCAAATTCCTAGTTGAAACTCTGGCTTTTCAGAGGAAGATCTACACAAGTGATTTCATCTCTTTTCCTCTGTCTTTGCCTGTCTATTCTACCTCTCTCCAATTCCCATGTTCCCACTCTACCAGGTTCTCATTGCCAACAATGGCATTGCAGCAGTGAAATGCATGCGGTCTATCCGCCGGTGGTCTTATGAGATGTTTCGAAATGAACGTGCAATTCGATTTGTTGTCATGGTCACACCTGAAGACCTGAAAGCCAATGCAGGTAAGTTATGAACATTAAGAAAGCATCATCCTCAAGCATAAAACATTGAATGGCACAGCCTTTAAGGAGAAGAATGTTAACTCAGGGGGATTCCCAAACCCAAGGATTTCTCTTTTAAAAAGTGTCAATAGTAGGCATAGACAGGATTGTATTATATTTAACCTCAACGTAGACGCCTGTGTTCTAAGTAAAAATGGGTAGAAATTTAACCAAAGTGTCGATATGGGTTTTCAGTGTTATTTGCTAAGCCACATTCTTTAGCATGTGTCAGTAGAAACGTTTGGAAGGAAATGCTATTTACCTTATGAGTTACATTGAATTTTAGAGCATTTTAAGGTTAAGATTCTTTTTTCCCCTCCTGCTGGGAGAGGGAGACCTCTTGGGACCCAAACAGGTTTCACTCTGCAGGCTCTTTGGCATATTCTCTCTGCTTAGATGGTTCTCCATCTGAGAGAGGCAGATAAAGACTATTGGTGTAGCTGAGAGGTCGTGGCTAGTCCTTCCTCTTTATACTTTTTATCACTAAAGTATAATCTCTAAGACAGAGTACCCACAGATAGCATTAGCTCTTTATTTTATTTTATTTTTTAAAATTTATTTATTTATTTTTGGCTGCATTGGGTCTTCGTTGCTGCATGCGGGCTTTCTCTAGTTGCAGCGAGCAGGGGCTACCCTTCATTGCGGTGCGTGTGCTTCTCATTGCGGTGGCTTCTCTTGTTGTGGAGCACAGGCTCTAGGTGTGTGGGCTTCAGTAGTTGTGGCACGTGGGCTCAGTAATTGTGGCATGCGGGCTCAGTAGTTGTGGCTCGCAGGCTCTAGAGCGCAGGCTCAGTAGTCATGGCACATGGGCTTATTTGCTCCATGGCATGTGGGATCTTCCCGGACCAGGGCTCGAACCCATGTCCCCCGTATTGGCAGGCGGATTCTTAACCATTGCACCACCAGGGAAGTCCAACATTAGCTCTTTAAAGGGCTGTCTTTTTAAAGCTATTTTGGTCTTTATATGTACTCTCTATATTGAGACAATGATATTAAGACTATTCCTAAGGAGTAAGGGTTATTATCTTTAGAAATGAAGAAGGCACCAATTTATTGGAAAATAGATGTTATATGAAATCATTTAGATTGACCCTTCAACACCTCTCAGCTGCAGTTTCGTATATGTGAAAGGAAAATCATGTCTATTTTACTGGATAGTTGTAATGATGAAATTGTGTATAATAAATGTAAAGTACCTTGCATGATTTCTTTTTCCTTGTTTCTCCTTGGTGCTCCTATTAATTCATTTATTCATTCACTCAATGAACATGGAGACCCACAGTTTAATAAGATATGATCTTGCTCTAGGAAACAAATAATTTCAATACAATGAGGTAAGTGCTATAATAGAAATATGCACAGGGTACTGTGGAACACAGAGATGAGCCATCGTAACTCTGGCCCCTGCTCTTGGGTTAAGGGTTAAGAGGGGTTAACAGGGTTAAGAGAGTTTTCTGAAATGGGTTTTACCTAGCCAAGAATGAATAAGAGTTAGTGAAGCAATTAGGGGGAAGACAAAGGTATTACAGGCAGAAGGAACATATATGCAAATGTTTGAAGGTGTGACACAGTGGTTTCTGGAAACTGCAAGTGTCTTGTTAAAGTACAAGACATGATCTAGTATTTGTCAAGGATGGTCTTGTTTTTCATGTTAGCACCATCAACAAAGGCAAAATAATAGATAATATAGTAATAAGAGCAAGGTGGGGGTTTTTTTGGTGGGGAGACAGGTTTGGAGTACATGTGATACAAGGAGATTCTAGAAGTCCTACAAAAAATTGAATATATCCTTCTAGAACTTAGAAATAATGAGAACTAGAGATTAAGAGTGTACATTATCAGCAAATATGTGATAGTTAACACTACCTCCTGAAAGATCAGATAGAAAATGAAGAGAAGAGAGTTAAGGATGAAATTTTATAGAAGGACAAAATTTAGGGATAGACTCAGGAAGATAGGCCCATAAACAGTGTTGAGAAGAAATGGTCAGAGAAACAGAAGAGAAAAGCAATGAGAAAAGAGAACTTCAATAAGGAAGGCTCAAAGGTGTCAGTAGTCCAATAAAATAGGAATCAAAATCTGTCTGGTGATTAGCTAATCATTGGTAACCTTTGCAGAAATAGTTTTGGTGGAACAATGTGAGTATGCAGACTAATACAGGAAGATAAGGAATGAATGGGATGAGACATGGAGACAGCCAATGTGGACAAGTTTTTTGAGAATTTTGGATGAGAAGGGAAAAAGGAAAGGCAGTAACTAAAGAGAAATTTGGGGTCAAGAGATAATTTTTATTTTTCAGAATGGAAGAGACTTAGAAATGTTTCTGAGAGGAAGGAGCCAAGGGCAGGGCTGGGGGCCGGGGGGTAGCAGTACACAAGAGAGCTAGAGGAGATGGAAGGGGATGGGATCATGAGCACCAGTGGACAAAAGTACTCATATCTTTTGACTAAGAAAGTCTATTTCCTGGGGTTTATTCTGAGGAACAAAAATCAGTAATGGGGCAAATACGTTCATACAGGGATATTCATTGCACTGTTATTTAAAATAACAAGAAACGAGGAATAACTTGTGCCCACCATTAGTGATTAGTTACGTAAAATCTGTTGCACCAATTCTATGAAATACCATGCATCCATTAAAAAATATTTTGTGGAGAGGAGCTTCAAGATGGTGGAAGAGTAAGATGTGGAGATCACCTTCCTCTCCACAAATACATCAGAAATACATCTACATATGGAACAACCCCTACAGAACACCTACTGAACGCTGGCAGAAGACCTCAGACCTCCCAGAAGGCAAGAAACTCCCCACGTACCTAGGTAGGGTAAAAGAAAAAAGAATAAACAGAGACAAAAGGATAGGGATGGGACCTGCACCAGTGGGAGGGAGCTGTGAAGCAGGAAAGGTTTCCACACACTAGGAAGCCCCTTTGCGGGCAGAGACTGTGGGTGGCGGAGGGGGGAAGCTTCGGAGCCACGGAGGAGAGCACAGCAACAGGGGTGCGGAGGGCACAGTGGAGAGATTCCTGCACAGAGGATCGGTGCCGAGTGGCACTCACCAGCCGGAGAGGCTTGTCTGCCCACCCGCCGGGGCGGGCGGGGCTGGGAGCTGAGGCTCGGGCTTCCAGATCCCAGGGAGAGGACTGTCAGCGTGAACACAGCCTGAAGGGGTTAGTGCACCACGGCTAGCCGGGAGGGAGTCCAGGAAAAGGAACTGCCAAAGAGGCAAGAGACTTTTTCTTCCCTCTTTGTTTCCTGGTGTGCGAGGAGAGGGGATTCAGAGCACTGCTTAAAGGAGCTCCAGAGACAGGCACGAGCCGCGGCTAACATCGCGGACCCTAGAGACGGGCATGAGACGCTAAGGCTGCTGCTGCCGCCACCAAGAAGCCTGTGTGCAAGCACAGGTCACTATCCACACCTCCTCTCCTGGGAGCCTGTGCAGCCCGCCACTGCCAGGGTCCCGTGATCCAGGGACAACTTCCCCAGGAGAACACACGGTGCGCCTCAGGCTAGTTCAACGTCATGCCGGCCTCTATGATCATCTCTATAGATGCAGAAAAAGCTTTCAACAAAATTTAACACCGATTTGTGATTAAAAACTCTCCAGAAAGTAGGCATAGAGAGAACTTACCTCAACGAAATAAAGGCCATATATGACAAACCCACAGCCAACATCATTCTCAATGGTGAAAAACTGAAACCATATCCACTAGGATCAGGAACAAGACAAGGTTGCCCACTCTCACCACTATTATTCAACATAGTTTTGGAAGTTTTAGCCACAGCAATCAGAGAAGAAAAAGAAATAAAAGGAATCCAAATCAGAAAAGAAGAAGTAAATTTGTCACTGTTTGCAGATGACATTATACTATACATAGAGAATGCTAAAGACTCTACCAGAAAACTACTAGAGCTAATCAATGAATTTGGTAAAATAGCAGGAACCAAAATTAATGCACAGAAATCTCTTGCATTCCTATACACTAATGATGAAATATGGGAGAAAGAAATTAAGGAAACGCTCCCATTTACCATTGCAAGAAAAAGAATAAAATAACTAGGAATAAACCTACCTAAGGAGATGAAAGACCTGTACGCAGAAAACTATAAGACACTGATGAAAAAGTTAAAGATGATACAAACAGATGGAGAGATATACCATGTTCTTGGATTGGAAGAATCAACATTGTGAAAATGACTATACTACCCAAAGCAATCTACAGATTCACTCCCTATCAAACTACCACTGGCATTTTTCACAGAACTAGAACAAAATATTTCACAATTTGTATGGAAACACAAAAGACCCCAAATAGCCAAAGCAACTTTGAGAAAGAAAAGGGAGCTGGAGGAATCAGGCTCCTGGACTTCAGACTATACTACAAAGATACAGTAATCAAGACAGTATGGTACTGGCACAAAAACAGAAATGTAGATCAATGGAACAGGATAGAAAGCCCAGAGATAAACCCATGCACATATGGTCACCTTGCCTTTGTTAAGGAGGCAAGAATATACAGTGGAGAAAAGACAGCCTCTTCAATAAGTGGTGCTGGGAAAACTGGACAGCTACATGTAAAAAAATTAAATTAGAATATGCCCTAACACCATACACAAAAATAAACTCAAAATGGATTAAAGACCTAAATGTAAGGCCAGACACTATCAAACTCTTAGAGGAAAACATAGGCAGAACACTCTATGACATAAATCACAGCAAGATCCTTTTTGACCCAGCTCCTAGAGAAATGGAAATAAAAACAAAAATAAACAAATGGGACCTAACGAAACTTCAAAGCTTTTGCACAGCAAAGGAAACCATAAACAAGACAAAAAGACAAACCTCAGAATGGGAGAAAATATTTGCAAATGACAAAGGATTAATCTCCAAAATTTACAAGCAGCTCATGCAGCTCAATATCAGAAAAACAGACAACCCAATCCAGAAATGGGCAGAAGACCTAAAAAGACATTTCTCCAAAGAAGATATACAGATTGCCAAAAAACACATGAAAGAATGCTCAAGGGCTTCCCTGGTGACGCAGTGGTTGAGAGTCCGCCTGCCGATGCAGGGGACGCGGGTTCATGCCCCAGTCCAGGAAGATCCCACATGCTGCGGAGTGGCTGGGCCCGTGAGCCATGGCCACTGAGCCTGCGCATCCGGAGCCTGTGCTCCGCAACGAGAGAGGCCACAGCAGTGAGAGGCCCGCGTACCGCAAAAAAAAAAAAAAAAAAGAATGCTCAACATCATTAATCATTAGAGAAATGCAAATCAAAACTACAATGAGGGCTTCCCTGGTGGCGCAGTGGTTGAGAGTCTGCCTGCCGATGCAGGGGACACAAGTTCGTGTCCCAGTCCGGGAAGATCCCACATGCCGTGGAGCGGCTGGGCCAGTGAGCCATGGCTGCTGAGCCTGCACATCCGGAGCCTGTGCTCTGCAACGGGAGAGGCCACAACAGTGAGAGGCCCACGTACTGCAAAAAAAAAAAAAAAAAAAAAAAAACTACAATGAGATATCATCTCATACCGATCAGAATGGCTGTCATCAAAAAATGTACAAACAATAAATCCTGGAGAGGGTGTGGAGAAAAGGGAACCCTCTTGCACTCTTGGTGGGAATGTAACTTGAGACAGCCACTATGGAGAACAGTATGGAGGTTCCTTAAAAAACTAAAAATAGGGGCTTTCCTGGTGGCGCAGTGGTTGAGAGTCCACCTGCCGATGCAGGGGACATGGGTTTGTGCCCCGGTCCGGGAAGATCCCACATGCTGTGGAGTGGCTGGGCCCGTGAGCCATGGCCACTGAGCCTGCGCTTCCGGAGCCTGTGCTCCGCAACGGGAGAGGCTACAACAGTGAGAGGCCCGTGTACCACACACACACACACAAAAACAACTAAAAATAGAACTATCATAAGACCCAGCAACCCCACTACTGGGCATGTACCCTGAGAAAACCATAATTCAAAAAGAGTCATGTACCAAAATGTTCATTGCAGCTCTATTTACAATAAGCAGGACATGGAAGCAACCTAAGTGTCCATCAACAGATGAATGGATAAAGAAGATGTGGCACATATATACAGTGGAATATTACTCAGCCA
The DNA here is from genome assembly GCF_964374135.1 of Grampus griseus. NCBI lineage: Eukaryota > Metazoa > Chordata > Mammalia > Artiodactyla > Delphinidae > Grampus > Grampus griseus. The sequence continues at coordinate 26,275,221 of NC_139014.1, forward strand.
TAAAAAGAATCAAAATTGAGTTATTTGTAGTGAGGTGGATGGACCTAGAGTCTGTCATACAGGGTGAAGTAAGTCACAAAGAGAAAAAACAAAAACCATATGCAAACACATATATATGGAATAAAAAAAAATGGTCATGAAGAACCTAGGGGCAAGACGGGAATAAAGATGCAGACCTACTAGAGAATGTACTTGAGGATACTGGGAGGGGTAGGGTAAGCTGGGACAAAGTGAGAGAGTGGCATCGACATATATACACTACCAAACTTAAAATAGCTAGTGAGAAGCAGCCGCATAGCACAGGGAAGTCAGCTCGGTGCTTTGTGACCACCTAGAGGGGTGGGATAGGGAGGGTGGGAGGGAGGGAGATACAAGAGGGAAGAGATATGGGGACATATGTATATGTATAACTTATTCACTTTGTTATAAAGCAGAAACTAACACACCATTGTAAAGCAATTATACTCTAATAAAGATGTTAAAAAAATCAATAAAAACATAAAAAAAATTTTGTGGGATAACATTTATTGGTCTGAGTGCATTCTGACAAATTGTTACACTGTTTATCTATTACTGTGTAACAGTATTACCACAAATTTAACAACTTAAAACAATGGACATTTATTACCTCACAGTTTCTGTAGCTGGGTCTTCTGCTTCAGGTTATCACAAGGTTGCCATCAGCATTCAGCTGGGGCTGCAGTCTCATCTGAGGCTTGACTTGGGATGGATCTGTTTTCAGACTAACATGGTTGTTGACACCATTCAGTTTTCTGTTTGGACTGAGGACCTGATTGTGTTGCTGGTTGTTGGCTAGAGACTACTCTTGGCTCCTTGTCACGTGGACCACCCCAAAATGACTGCCTACTTCTTCAAAGCCATCAAGGGAAAGTGTCCCAGTAAGATTGGCTACATTCTTACCCAGTGTTAGTTTGGAAGTGACATCTCCTCATCTTTGCCATATTCTCTTGGCTAAAAGCAAGTCATAGATTGTGCCCACGCCCAAGGAGAGGGGATAACTTAAGATATGAATACCTGGAGACTTGGGATCATGGGTCTGTCCATCACAATTGCTTAGAAAACAGTTGGCTGTAAGGAGACTGATAGCATGATATAATAATAGAAAGAAAGTACATTGTGTAGAGTCAGAGAAAAAAAAAAAGGTGTAATGACATATACCAAAACAGCCATCTGGTTACCTCCATGAGTGGTAGTTAAAGACAAGCGATAACCTAGAAAAACATGTGAACAGCAAAGAGTTTCTACTGTAATATGACCACAAGACACCCTTCAAAAGAAAATGAACAGAGAACATGAATAGATAGTCCATAAAAGAAGAATTTAAAAGGAACAATAAACACATGAAAAGAGATTCAATTCCAATGATAATCAAAGAAATGCAAACCAAAACAATAATAGATTGCGATTTTTAAAAATTTATAGGACTGGCAAAATTTCAAATTGATAATACCCAGTATAGGTGAGAGTATAGGCAATTTGGCACCCCCATTGCAAGTGAGAGTCTGAAGTGGTTTGGTTAGTATGGGAAGATATCCACAATATATTAAATTGGTTAGCAGTTTATGGTTTCTAGTATATCAAAGCATGAACTGATTATCTCTGAGTCGTGAGACAATGGGTGGTTTTGACTTTTAAATAACAGCACATCCTGATATAGTTTCTAAATTTTTAAATAATCAGCACGCTTTCCCTCATAATCAGAGAGAATGATACACCTGTTTTTATTCTGAACAAACTGTTAGGGCCTCATATCTTACTCTGAGTGGAATTTTTAAAGAAGGACTTAAAACCTTTAAAAATTAAGAGCACAAGATAAGAAACATAATAAATATGGTGGAGATGGACCTTGAGAAAGTTATTTAACTGCTCCAAGCCATAATTCCCTGTAAAGCGGTTGCTAATAATACATGTTATATATGATTATTGAGGATGAAATGAAATAATACATATAAAGTGCTTAGTACAGTCCCTGCACATTGTAGCTGCTCTGCCACAGTTACTGCCAGAAAAGGAAAAGAGAAACATCAGGTGACAGATTTGAAAGGGGATACTGAGCCAAAAAAAAAAAAAAAAAGTAAGGAGGGAAAGAAGTTATCTTTTTAAAATATCTTTCCATCCAGATAAAGGTTTTTCAAGCACTTGATAGACTCCTATAACTAACCTTTCCTGTTTAGCCAGTCTACAGACCCTCCAGACTCTACCCTGTTTCCCCATTCTGTCCCAGCTTTACACCAGGAAAAGGGCTTTCTCAGAATATAGTTCAAGTTAAAGATAAAAGGTGTCACTGAGCTTTCTCTCAGAATATAATAATGGGCCTCTTAAGTGACAGATACATCATCCTTGATATAGGGATCATAAAAACCCTTTGAAAAGGTCACATGGTGAAAAGTTTGAGACCTGCTGTTTTAGTAGTATAAGAGCTCCTAACTATGAGATTACCATTTTTAGTACTGTGACTTAACAAAGAGCCTCCAGATAAATGGTTCTGGGAATTACCCCATTAATACAGTTTGTCCTGTGGTTACGTATGATGGTACCTGTCCTTTACACAGTTTTTGCTCTGCTGTTACATTTCTGAAAATAAAGCATGTGTTCTCTGTTAATTTGCTTGTGTTTTCAGAATACATTAAGATGGCAGATCATTATGTGCCAGTGCCAGGAGGACCAAACAACAACAACTATGCAAATGTGGAATTAATTCTTGACATTGCTAAAAGGATCCCAGTACAAGTAAGAGAGGCCAGCGTCTCCTCGAAATCCAAATTCAGCCTTTTTTTAAAAAAAAATTTTTCTGGGAGTATAGTTGATTTGCAATGTTGTATTTCTGTTGTACAGCAAAGTGAATCAGTTATACATAAACATCTATCTACTCTTTTTTAGATTCTTTTCCCACAGAGGCCATTACAGGGTATTGAGAAGAGTTTCCTTTGCCAAATTCAGCCGTTTTACAGTTGGGCACAAGGGGATAGCCAGTGAAGAACTTTTAATTTTACATAAAGCATCTTTGTTGAACATTGGTAAAAGCCTTTATATGGGATATAACAGACAGGGAAAGGAAAGATGGAAAGAATGGAATGAGCCAACATAAAGTAAATGTAATCCAAACAAGAGGTTTGTAAGGGTCTTTCAGAGATTATTCTATCCATTTCACCTTCAAACCTCCTAGTAAGTAAAAGTTGCCTGTTTCCAGTGGAATACTTTTAGTCCAGAATATGGTAGAGTAGAAGGAGGTTGTTTCTTCCCTATCACATTGTGTTAAGGAGTTTAGGGTAAGTGTCTTAAAGCCCAAAGAGAAAAAAACTCGGGATTTGTATGACAGTATAGCCAGTAGATATAAAGGTGGAGTTGGGTGGCCAAAGTAATTCAATCTGTGGAAGAAAACCAACATTTCTACAAGAGGCTCTATAGAGTCTAGTTGAAAGGCTATGAACTGAGTTTCCTAAAGAGCAACAATACTAGCTGGTTCTTAATATCAGTTTCAACCTGTTTTTGACCTCTTCAGAGGTTTTACCACAATGGACTGCTTATTGTTGTTCTGTGAAAAGTTTGCCAAGAATCAGGCATAGAAGCTGAATTAGGCATTAGGCTGCCATGGAGCTATTGTACCTCATGGAGCAGGGCCAGTCTTGGTAGAAAGTAATACAGTTTATCATGTTCTTTTTAGTATGAATTTTAAGAATGAATCATATTGTGTTCCCTTGTAGGCAGTTTGGGCTGGCTGGGGTCATGCTTCTGAGAATCCTAAGCTCCCAGAACTTCTTTTGAAAAATGGCATCGCCTTCATGGGTAAGCCTTTCTGACATACTGTTCCTGCCTTTCTGTTCCTCTCTGTCATTTTGGCACTGGGCTCTTAGTTTTTTATCAGTCAGCAGCTCTCCGAGTAACCCTTTTCTTCATTTCTTTTTCTTTTTTTTTTTTTTTTAACCCTTCATCATTTCTTACATCTTGCATCTTTTGTGTGTGTGTGTGTGATACGCGGGCCTCTCACTGTTGTGGCCTTTCCCGTTGCGGAGCACAGACTCCGGATGCTCAGGCTCAGCGGCCATGGCTCACGGGCCCAGCTGCTCCGCGGCATGTGGGATCTTCCCAGACTGGGGCACGAACCCGTGTCCCCTGCATCAGCAGGCGGACTCTCAACCACTGCGCCACCAGGGAAGCCCACATCTTGATTGTGCTTTTTGTCCCCAGATTCTTTTCTATGAGATATGGAGGAGGCTCTGATTTCCAGAACACTGGCCTTTAAAAACTTGGCCATTAACGTTAAGAAAACATGTGGAGAAATGACCTATTTTTATATAGAAAAGATAATTGAATACTTAGGATACGCTGGCAGTGTGCCCTTAAATATGAATCATTTCTTTCACATTTAAGCATATAGATTATATTCCTATAAGAGAGCTATTTCTTCTGACTTTTCTGCTATCCTATATGGAGAGAAAATTTGAGGTTATATGGCTCAAAGTGTCTCTATCTCTGCAATGATGATTATGCTTTGTAAAGCCTATTAAAGGTAAATCTTCCGTTTGGGTTTCCATAAGACCAAGGAGAGTATAATATTTTAAACTTGAACACCAAAACTTTATTGTCCTTACTTCAGGATATTGGTTAAAAAAAAAAAAGAAAGACTTTGTTAATATGGTAAAGTTGGATCATGACAGATGATAAAATCAGAGTTACATTTGTCAGGAATTTAATTCAGCATATATTTATATATATTGAATTCTCCCTGAATGCAAAAATTTACCACATTAGGTTCTATGAAGGGTACAAAGATGAGCCAAACCATAGTAGTCCCCATAATCAAGTTTCGGATGTTGATGATATGTGCTGTAGGGGATACAAGACAAATACAAAAATAATTATATGGAAGACGAAATACATGTGACAGAAACGAGGCGAAAATGTTACAGTCAGGGTTCTTTCCTTGTCTTGTTTTCAGGTCCTCCAAGCCAGGCCATGTGGGCTTTGGGGGATAAGATTGCATCTTCCATAGTGGCTCAAACTGCAGGTATCCCAACTCTTCCATGGAGTGGCAGTGGTAAGAAATTATTTGTTTGTATCTTGAAGTGTAGAAAAGCTCGGTAGAATATTTGGGACTATGGCCTTGGGGCTTAAGCCTGCTTTAAAATGTGTTGGATATTTGACAGAAATAGAATACACATTAATTAATGGTATCTTGTATCTCCTGGCTTAATTGTTGTACCTGTGATTTTATCTTGTCTTAAGAATGTAAATTTTGTACCAGGTATGTAGATGCTAAATTGTAATGTAAATGATCTTGGGACTTAATTTGGAGAAACTCTGAGAAAACTCATCTGGTTCTGTGGATTCAGATCTACTCTGGGTAGGCTAGAATCTTCCTCAGAGATGGACTTCTTAGATGGAATAGGCCTTTGAACCTGCCTGGGAGGTGACTGGAATCACTAAGAAAAAACTAAAACCCACCTACTCAGATGCTTGCCTGCCAGTATTCATTCTTTCTCTTTCTTTCTTTCTTCCTTCCTTCCTTCCTTCCTTCCTTTCTTCCTTTCTCCCTTTCTCCCTTTCTCTCTTTCTCTCTCTCTCCCTCCCTCCCTTCCTTCCTTCCTTCTTCTTTCTTTCTTTCTTCCTTCCTTCCTTTCTGTCTCTTTCTGTTTATTTAATCTTTATTTTAAAAATTTTATATTGGAGTATAGTTGATTAAAATGTTGTGTTAGTTTCAGGTGTACAGCAAAGTGATTCAGTTATGCATATACATGTATCTGTTCTTTTTTTAATACATTTATTTATTTTATTTATTTATTTTTGGCTGCATTGGGTCTTCATTGCTGCACACGGGCTTTCTCTAGTTGCGGCGAGTGCGGGGTTACTCTCCGTTGCTGTGTGCAGGCTTCTCATCGCGGTGGCTTCTCCTGCTGTGGAACACAGTCTCTAGGCGCGCGGGCTTCAGTAGTTGTGGTACATGAGCTCAGTAGCTGTGGCTCACGGGCTTAGTTGTTCTGCGGCATGTGGGATTTTCCCGGACCAGAGATCGAACCTGTGTCCCTTGCATTGGCAGGCGGATTCTTAATCATTGTGCCACCAGAAAAGTCCCTCTATTCTTTTTTGCCAGTGTTTTCTTGATTTGAGCCCACAGTCTATTGATGATTTGTTTTGCTTGTTTAATACCATTCAACCTCTCATTTGCCCTTGATGCAGAAAAATGAGGTCAATAATCAACCTTTCTTTTAGACATGCAGAAGGATGAATTTTTTGTAAAAATGATTTATTCTTGACGAATCCCTTGAAGAGTGCGTTGTGAATTATTATAGCTGATAACAATATGAACTTCTGTTTTTTGGTACTGAAGCACAGAGAGCAAACATACACTAAAACCTCTTCCGAATAGGAACTACCATTGTCTTGAGTCAGAACAGATGTGAACTCTTGTTACTCTGGCTCTCCAGGGGGATTGCAATATCCTCTCCAGACCGGCTGGGTCAAACAGTTTAAAATAAAACATTGAATTTGTTCTTGTTTGAGTGGAGAGGCTATACCATTCCCTTTGTGGCTGAGTACAGGGACATTCAGGGAGTATGGAATCATGACTCTGCTGAGGCCAATAAAACCGCCATTTTCATTTCCAAGAGCTCATAAAGATTGAATTATTTCTCAGACCTCTGGCCCTGAAGCAGCCCTGAACACACACATCGAAGGTATTTTGCCTGCTGAGTTTATGTGAGAAGTCTGACGTGCTTTTTTGTTCGTTTGTTTTGTCTTGTATGTCCTTGCATTTTTTTAAATTGCTGCTTGTTAGCTCTCTTGGCTTTCTCCAGCAACAGAACCCAAGTGGCCAGGTGTTGCTGTAGATAAATCCTGCTAACTCCAAGGACTGATCAGGGTTTTATGGTATCCTTCTTTCTCCCATCTACCCTCAATTTTGGATAAATATGAAAGCATTTTAAAGAAGGTACTGGTGGTCCAGTGGTTAGGATTTGGCACGTTCACTGCCATGGGCCTGCGTTTAATCTCTGGTTGGGAAACTTAGGATCCTGCAAGCCATGTGGCACTGCCAAAGAAACAGTGGGGGGAAGTAAAGAAGGTATAAGCAGAAAACTGACAAAAACAGAAGCTTTTGTAGCTGCTTTTAAGTCACTGTTATCTATTGCAGGTCTTTGTGTGGACTGGCACGAAAATGATTTTTCAAAACGTATTTTAAATGTTCCTCAGGAACTATATGAAAAAGGTTGTGTGAAGGATGTGGATGACGGGCTGAAGGTAAGTTACTAACTCTAGGGAGTGATGTTTTTCAACGGACCACTTACAGTCCCAAATACAGGAATTTGGAGCCTGGTTCATGATATACACCCATGATGGCATTAGGGTTGTAAGACCAGGAGGTATAGTTTATAGAATGAGGAAGTGACCTACGTTTCACAAAAATAATTTAAATTTGTTTTGAAGCAAGCCGTTCACCTGGACAGAACATTTCTTAGGTAGTTAAATCAGAGCTTTAAGGAGGTTCTGATTCTATTCTCTACCACCTGTTAGTATTTGTGTGCATGCAGGGGGAGTTGGGGGCAAACAACACTTTTTGCCCTACTTGAGTTCAGAACCAAGAAGCCGGGCAGAGAGGGATCAAAATGTCAGCTTTATTATGAATAGAGATGATGGTGAAAACGGTTTAAGTGTGTAGCAACAGTCAGATTCGTAAACTGAATGTCAGTTAAGCAGGCTCGCTCACTGGTTACTGGTGGTGTGAATAACCACAGAGGCAGAGCTTTTGCCATTCAGTTTATTGTATGACTGAGAGCTGGCAAAGAGCATATGTTCTGTGTATGGGCTGATCCCAAAGGGGAAAAGGCTGAGCTATACATGCTCAGTTTCTCCTTCCAAACTGACCAATCACAGAATTCATTCTTTTTCCCTTGAGGAGGAGTGAGGGAGGGAGCTGATAGAGGCTGAAACTATTACTGTAATTATTGTCTGTCCATGTAGAAACATGAACCCAAGCAAAAGGAGGTCGGCTCTCTAACATTACTTTTTCTTTCTTCATAGTTCTCTCCAGTTTGTTCCCCTTTCACTTTTTAATTAGTTGGAAGTGTCAGCTATGCCTCCAAGGAGATAATGAAAGAGGCTATATTTTAGAAAAACACACTACTCTTGTTTGACTTGTATGTTATAAATTCAGGAGGAACACTGAATGCTCAACTAATTTTGCTCTGTTGTTTGCATTTCAAGTTAAGCATCCTGTAATCTCCTTAATAAGAAGAATTAATATTTCTAATTGAATTGCTAATGCTATGTTTTATTTGATATAATTTGCAAACGAGTAGAAGCCCTTTGTAGGAAATTAGCTATTTTGCTTATCAGTTAAAATTCCTTTTTTTCCTGGTTATAAACAAAATTTTCTGGTAGAAAATTTGGAAAGTAAGAAAAGAGATGATAAAACCCATAAGCCCAGCATCCAAAGATAAGTCTTGTTAACATATTCATATATTTTCTTCCAGCCTTTTTTGATTCATATAATGATAATCTTTATTAGTAGATTCCCATAACTATAATTATTATGATAATTGTAAAATTAGGGTCTTACTATATACATTGTTTTTGTAATCCTAGGTTTTTTCCTACCTATACATAAGCATTTTCCTCGTGGCATTAAAATTCTTCTAAAATATTTTAAATGGATGACCTGTGCCTAGAGCTTTTATATATTTTTAAAAGGCCTGCCTTTTTCTTATATCATGTGGGCTATGTATTTATTATTATTATTTTTTGGCTGCGTTTTGTCTTCGTTGCTGCTCACGGGCTTTCTCTAGTTGTAGCGAGCGGGGTCCACTCTTCGTTGTGGTGCATGGGCTTCTCACTGCGGTATCTTCTCTTGTTGCGGAGCCCGGGCTCTAGGTGCATGGGCTTCAGTAGTTGTGGCACACGGGCTCAGTAGTTGTGGCTCGCGGGCTCTAGAGTGCAGGCTCAGTAGTTGTGGCACACGGGCTGAGTTGTTCTGTGGCATGTGGAATCTTCCCAGACCAGGGCTCGAACCTGTGTCCCCTGCATTGGCAGGCAGATTCTTAACCATTGTGCCACCAGGGAAGCCCCCTCTATTTTTTTTTAAGTCTTTCTCACAACTGTGGCTGTTTCTTCATTTATCACCCAGTGATTGAGTTCATCATGCTAATTTTGTTTATAAGCATAGAAGTGAATAGTTAAGAGAGTTGAGAAGAGATGGGACTGTGAGTGAAGGATTTTCATGCGTAATCTACTGACAAAAATTAAAATGTGAAATGGTCTTTTTCTGGTGACACGTTTTTTAGATATTGTTACAACGTAAACCGTGAAAGACTGGAATGTTTTGACAAAGGAATGACTCAGTTATTTTAAACTTTTGGTTAACTTTTCCCCAATTTACTTTTTGCCTTAACTATAATATGGACATCTTCCATATCGCTGCATGTAAAGGCTACCTCATTCCTTTAATAATTGCATAGTAGTCTAGTAAATAGGTATATCTTGATTTAACTGGGTCTTTACTTAATGGATATATAATTAAATATTCAAAAAGTTTTGGGATCGTCACCTGATCATTATAAAATACTGTAAATGTGAAAAGCACATTTAGAGCATGTGTTGAAAATTAGTTTTCTGACTACTTTCATTAATATTTTTGTATCTTGCTATTTTTATCTTTATCAAAAAGTTGAGTGAGAAAAATTTCTGGATATGTGAGATTCCTGATTTGTTGAGTCTTATATGTTGTCGGAGGGTCAGAAGCTGTGCTGAGGCCATCAGCTTATAATAAGTGAACTGTGTATGTCTTTTTGTCTTTTTTTTAAATAAAAATTATGGAATAAAGACAGAAAGTGTATACTCTGGTAACTTGAAAATAAAATAAAATAAAATAAAAATTATGAGTAATAGACAAATTCCTGCATCTTATGAGAAATTCTAATAATACAGAAATATATACAGTAAAAAGTGAAAGTTTATATCTACTCATCTTCCTTTTATAAATCACTGCTGGTGGATTTTCTAGACTTGTTTTTTTATACTTACATAGGTAAGTGTGTGAATGCATACGTAATTATACATATAGTTTTACTTTGTTTTTGATCTATATGGGATTATCTTAGATTGAAACATACAAAATTGCCAATATTCAACCATTTTTTTACCTACCAAAAAAATGCAATTTCTTCTTGTTCAACCCAATAGTACAAATATTACTCAGGTACTTTTTTTTCCCACCTAATAGTATATCTTCAGGATCTTTCTATTTTGCTATATATAGACCTACCAAATGACAGCATTTTTAAAGGGAGAAAATGCCAGTTTTCTCCTTCCCTACTAATACCATTCTCACTTCCATTTTTCTCTTTTTTCTTGAAGGCAGCGGAGGAGGTTGGATATCCAGTAATGATCAAGGCCTCGGAAGGAGGAGGAGGGAAGGGGATCAGAAAAGTCAACAATGAAGATGACTTCCCTAACCTCTTCAGACAGGTAGAGTACAAGCTGTCGTTATTTATTGGAACTAACATGTATATCAGAGATGCATGTAATTTGGATGTCCAGAAAATATTTAGATTTTTTTGTCTACAGCTAATCTTGTCTTTCTTTCTAGCCTCTACCTGCTTATTAGCAGGGGAAAAGAATTAATAAAATGTCCAGTTCAATTTAAGATTTTATTCATTTACGTAATACAAGCAGTAGAGTTATTCTGTCTTATATAAAATTGCTCAGTTTCTCAGATAGCTCTTCTGCATATGGTTTGTGTGGCTCATAGGAACTCATAGTAACAAGCAAGAGTCAGTACCTTTCTGCATTTTTGTGTCCCTCTTCTGCTGGCACGTTAGACAATGTATGTGACACGGTTAATTCCTGATCTGGATGCTCTTGGTCTGGCCTCACTCAAGCTCTTTGATTGACTTCACCTCACTTCAGTTCAAATTGGCTGCAGACTCCTGAGTTTCTGTCATGTGTTCTGTCCTGTACTGCATGGTCACCACACCCTGGCACAGGGACCCTGTGGCAGGCGCATGTTCTATGAGAACGGAGGGTGGCTCAGGAAAGCTAAACCTAGGCTTTCTCTTTGCCTAATCCTCTGATTTGCAGCCAAGGATGTGGCCATACTACAAGTTGGTCGTGGAGGCCAAAGAAATGATTTCTTTTCAGAATCTTAGAGAAAGAATCCGAAGACAGGAGTCTCTTTTTCCTGCCCTCAGAGTTACCATTACATACTTGACTCACTTCTTTTTTTCTCCTACCAATACCCAGAAAAAGGAAAATTGGGACACCTTCTGGCCTTTTCACTTTCCTAGCTTCCCACTTTTTCTTATTTTTCCCAGCATCTTTTACTTTGTACCATCTTTTACTAGTACCCCTAGCTGCATATTATTTGCCCTTTTTTTTTTTTTTTAAAACCATTCAGCACCAAACTTTTTGCTTCATTGTCATGAGCTAAAGAGAAAAACTCTGTGAGCTGGGTCTTCCATGATTTGATATACTAGACAAAGAAAGTGATAAATGTATTGTTTTGCTGCATTATCCTATTTTGAGTGTCAGTATTTGAATATTACCTGTCATTTACTTTATATTCCTTCTATAATAATTCTAATTTCATAAGCAGGTCATGCCTCATGTTAATTTTTTAAAATGTTAACTCCTTTAGATAATTCAAAATTACTTATTACTGTGGAATCAAGTAGTTGAAATATCTAGAATACTAAGATTAGGAAGTTTTATGTAAAAGTCCTTAAGTTCCAATAATGATTAATTAAGTAACTCAAATCAGTCCTCCCACTGAGAGCAAACTAGGAAAGGTGGCCAAATTTAAAAAAAAAAAAAAATCTGTTTTAAGGCACTAGAGATCTTTCAAGGCAATGAAGAATTTGGGGGCTAAGATATAGGAGAAGAATGAAACCCAGAGAGGTCTCATGTTTGAGGCCGTTTTTTCCCTAGAGATATCCTTTAGTTTGAGAAGAAGCAGTTGAAAAGCTGATTAGATTTTTCAACAGTCTTCTAAGACTAAAAGGACAAAACTTAAACTGTAGGGTTTGCTGAGGAGGGTTCCCTGGGAAACCTCCCACATTTTAGGTTGGGATCTTGAAGGAGTAAGAATGAACTAGAAATAGACCAGTTCTCAAAGGGACTAAATCTCAGCTTCAAAATGCTTAACTCTTGATTCTAGCATGGTGTTCTAGGGTTACTAGCGTCCCTAGCTACCAGCAGGAAGCAAATATAAATTCTCTCTAGAGAAAGGTAACATCCAGAACCTCAAATTATTTCTATTAATGTTTCAAATGCAGTTTCAAGCAGCCAATTAAAAATAAGCAGGCATCACAACATTGTAAATCAACTATACTTCAATAAAATAAATTTAAAAAATAAGCAAGCGTATCAAATTATGTGATTGAAAATCAAGAAAAATAAAAGCCAATAGAAACAGACCCACAGAGGGTTTAGATAATGGATCCATCAGGCAAGGACTTTAAAGTAAATATATTTAATGTATTCAAGGAAATTAAAGATAAGATTGAGAATTTGGGCAGACAACTGGAAACCATAAAGAAGTAGCAAATGAAAATTCTAGAACTGAAAATGCAATAACTAAAATTAAGTCAATAGAGGAGTTTAATGGCATATTAGATGCAGTTGAAGAGAGAACTAGTGACTGGATGATAGGTCAGAAGAAAATTCAGACTGAAGCATGAAGAGACAAAAAGGATGAAAAATACAGAAAAGAGCATGTGAGAGAGTATTTGCAAAGATGACCATGTTAACTCCTCCCATCCCCTATATACATACCTTTTTTTTTTTTTTTTTTGCGGTATGCGGGTCTCTCACTGTTGTGGCCTCTCCCGTTGCGGAGCACAGGCTCCGGACACAAAGGCTCAATGGCCATGGCCCACGGGCCCAGCCGCTCCGCGGCATGTGGGATCCTCCCGGACCAGGGCACGAACCCGTGTCCTCTGCCTTGGCAGGTGGACTCTCAACCATTGTGCCACCAGGGAAGCCCTACACACCTTTTTATAGTATGATTTTGCCTTCTTCCCATCAAGAAATAGAGTCTTTTTTTCCCATCCTTTGAATTTAGGTTGGCCTTGTGACTTGGGTTGACCAATAGAATGTGGTAGAAATGGTGTGCAAGTTCCAAAGCCTAAACTGCAAGTGGTCTTGTAGTTTCTGCCCTTGCCCTTTTGGAATGAGCCTTAGACTTGCCTTGTTAAAAGCCCAGTTTAGCCTTCTGGAAAAGAGAGGCCACACAAAGCAAAGATGAGTTATCCCAACTGAGACTTCCTAGACCTGACAGTCACCAGCACCTTTGAGACATGTAAGTGAGGCCACGTTAGACCATCCAACCCCAGTCAAGTTGCCAGATGACTAACTACATGAGTGGCTCCAAGCCAAGATCAGCAGAAAAACTGCCCAACTGAGCCCAGCTCAAATTTCTGTGAGCAAATTAAAAAAAAAAAGAAAAAGGTCAGCGTCCTAAGTCACTAAATTTTTGGTGGTTTGTTAGGCATCAATGAATAACTGACCCAGAAATTGATACCTAAAGGTGTAATACTGGCCTAACAAAAAAGTAAAATATGTGGCATTGGCTTTGAGACTGGCTCATAGGTGGAGGCTGAAAAAATGGTAAGGTGGTGGTTAATGAAGGCTGGAAGAATGGTGAACAAACTTTTAGTGTGGGATGGAAAGGCAGTGAGGGAAAAGGTAACCCATGTTCTGTAATGATGGAACAATTACCTGAGGTAACTTGGAAGGTAGAGACTGTATTTAGTGAACTTGTAGACCTAGTTAAGGAGATCTTTTTAGATAAAGTGTTAACAGTATCTGTTGAATGCTTTTGGTTGCTTTTGCTAAGGAACTATAAAGAGGGATGAACTAAAGAAGGTGTTTCAAACTTGTTGAGTTTGAAAATAGAACTGTTTCTCATTCCCAATCTCTCCAGCTGGCAAAAGATTTTCAAAGTAAAAAATGACTTCAGAGTACAGACCAAATCAAGAGTGCCTGGAAGATCCTTTAAGACCTCAGAAATACTTAAGACAGTACCTGGTAGATTACTCTCTCAGCTAGAAAAAAAGGGCTTCTAAGAATTTTAAAGATGTTGTCCCACAGCAGCCTGACAAACCCGAGGTACAGAGAGGTCTGTGCAGAAAAGTTATGGATATGTTTTTGGCGCAAGTAGTGAATTTCCAATATGATTCATAGGAAAACCACAAAGTTTTTGAGAGACTTCTGTTGATAAATGCACCAAAGGGACTAAAGGGACAGAGACAGTTCAGACTTCAAAGAGGCATCTGGGACTTTGATTTTCTATGAATAGGAAGCAGACTGGAAAAATTGTTCAGCTGTAAACATTAGTAATTTCTAATAATAAAAAGATTTTTTAGATTGTGGAGCCAGGAGCCCAGAGGGCAGCTAAGAGCAGAGGGGACCCATGGATTAGGAAACCACTCACAGGGAGCAGAACAAGACCGTAGTAAAAAACAGCAAACAACAAAAAATATTCCATGCCCCTGGAGTAAGGGAACCTCACAACATCTGCCCGTCTGGATTTCAGAATTGTTGTGGACCAGTGACTGCTATGTACCTCCTGTCCTTTCTTCTTTGAATAGGAGTATCTTTTACAGTTATTCTCTCCCCATCTCATCATTAAATGTTGGGGGTGTTGGGGGCAGATAACTTGTCTTTTTAGTTCCCAGATCTTTGGATAAAGAGCACCTGAGGAGCTGCACCCAAGGAGTCTCTTTTGCTTGTGGACATGACTTATGAGAAAATGGACCTCAAGCCTGATGCCATGATTGGATGACTTTGGGGGTCTTGGGAGGGGGTGAGTCTATTTTGCATGTGGGAGGTATGTGAATTATTGTGGCCAGAGGGCGGACCATAGTAGATTGTTTGCAGCGATGGCCGCAATAACCTCTCCTGTTCTTGAATGTATATCCCTTTGCAATGTGACTTTACCTTCCTCCCATTAAGAGGTGGCATCTCTTTTCTCACCCCTTGAATCTTAGCTGGCCTTGTGGCTTGCTTAGACCATTAGAATGTGGCCAAAGTGGTATTGTGTAAGTTCTAGAGGCTAGTGCTTGTGAAGCCTTGCAGCTTCTGCCCTCACCCTCTTCTTGGAACACTGCATTGAAGAAGCCTGGTCTAGCCTGCTGGAGGATGGAGGCCACATGCAATAGAGATGAGCTGTTCCAGTCAAGGCTCTGTAGACCTACTGGCCAACAGTCAACACAAGTCAGCAGACATTTGCATAAGACCATTCAGCCCCACTCGAGCCACCAGATGATGATATGCACATGAGTGACTATAGCAAGACCAGAAGAACTGCCCAGATGAGCACAGCATCATGAGCAAATAAAATGGTTGGTGTCCTAAGCAAGCCACTGAGTTTTGAGGTAACTTGTTATATAGCAAAACAAAGCATAAGAGATACAGAGCATAAAAGACAGTGAAATGATCTAACGTGTACTTTGAGTCTCAGAGGAGAAGAGAGAGAAAATGGAGCAGAAGCAATGTTTGAAGAAATCATGGAGCAGAAGCAATATTTGAAGAGACAATGGCTAAGAATTTTTCTGAACTAATGGCTAAGAATTTCTTGAAAAGATACTAAGCACAGATTCAAAAAACACTATGAGCCCTGCAAGGAGAAGTACAGAGAAAACCACATCTAAGTTTATCAGAGTAAATCTGCCACTCCACTCCCCTAAAAAGACAGAGAAAAGAGAAAATCCTAAAGCAGCCGGGAAAAAAAGATTACTTTCAAAGGAGTAACAGTAAGATTGATAGCTGACATCTCAGTAGAAACAGTGGAAACCAGAAAACATTGCAGTATCTTTAAAGTGCTGAAAGAAAATAATTGCTAGTGTCGAGTTCTGTATCTAGTGACAGTATGCTTCAAAACTGAAGATGAAAGTCCTTTGACTACAACAATACTGTATATAATGAAATGTGAACCAGGAAAGTATCTAGAACAAGTTGTACATTTGTTGTTTGGAATTGATGGCAGAATTTTGCCCTTTTGTGGAATTTGTGTGTGTGTGTTTTCAAAATATTTGTTCTTTGCCCTTGTAACACACTGGATGTTCATACATTTTTGTATTTATCAGTTAATATTGGTTATATAACTAAGAATGCAGTATCTTTAAGAAGGATGAGAGCATGAGCTATATTTTATTTATTTTTGTATTTCTAATGATTAACATGGTCCCTGACACTTCTAGGCATCTGCCTGTTGAAATGGAAGGAGCTTATCAAGATAGAAAAAGTGCTTACCACTTAAGAATTTGTTCTATTTCCTTTTCTAATATAGGTTCAAGCTGAAGTCCCTGGATCTCCTATCTTTGTGATGAGACTAGCCAAACAATCTCGTCACCTGGAGGTGCAGATCTTAGCAGATCAGTATGGAAACGCTATCTCTCTGTTTGGTCGTGACTGCTCTGTACAGCGCAGGCATCAGAAGATTATTGAAGAGGCACCTACTGCTATTGCTACTCCAGCAGTATTTGAGCATATGGAACAGGTATGTATATGAAAAGCTCTAATTTTTGTTTTCTTACACAAAACTACTACTCATTTAATTCATATGCCAATCTGAGAATAGTGGAATTTCAAGCGGTGGTTCTGGATAACTGATAAGATTATATCCTTTTCCTAGAGGAAAAATAAAATAAAAATTCTCCTATTCTCCCTCTAGTAGAGATACCAGTGAACACTTCAAACTCTAAATTAGTTAATGCTTTTGACAAAAAATCAGTGTACTATTTTGAGTAGGGATAATGAAGAGAAATGTTTTGGGATTTTTTAATCTTATTGTCTGGTTCTTTAACAAGCTCATGATAAGCAGGTAGTTGCATTTTCTAGATTGATTATCCTTTAGTCTTCAGATGAATTTGTTCAAGTCCATTGTCTCTTAAAAGTTCCTCTAAGTATCTTTAAAATTTACATAGCCTATATTTTTGTATGGAAAATAATCTCTCAGCAGTTTTACAGGGTCCCTTGGAAATAACTGTAGTTTAGGAGTCTGAACATGGTCTTTTCTGGAACCTTGACTCAATCTTCATCTTTTTGGAGATATGTTTTCCATCTTTTTTCTCCCTGATTCCAAAGAAGCTGAATATATGGTCATCTGTGTTTTAAGTTTAATTTCTACGTGTGTGTGTGTGTGTTTGTGTGTGTATTAAGATTGATTCTTTAACTACTGTAGTAAAGAGGCCTCCAAAGTACAGTGGCTTAAATAAGGTGCAAGTTCTATTTCTCTCTCTCATCATAGTTCAGAGATGAGCTGGTGCCAGGGACCCCGGTTTACTGCTTTGCTATTACTAGGAGGGGAGTCAGCAAACTACAACTAGCAGGCCAAATCCAACCTGCCACCTGATTTTGTAAATAAAAAATTTTTTTTTCTGTTTTTTGTTTTTTTTTTAATATTTATGTATTTATTTTACTTTTGGCTGCATTGGGCCTTCATTGCTACGTGTGGGCTTTCTCGAATTGTGTCGAGTGGGGGCTGCTTTTGGTTGCGGTGCGTGGACTTCTCATTGCAATGGCCTCTCCTGTTGTGGAGCATGGGCTCTAGGTGCGTGGGCTTCAGTAGTTGCAGCACGTGGGCTCAGTAGTTGTGGCTTGCAGGCTCTAGAGCACAGGCTCAGTAGTTGTGGCGCTCGGGCTCAGTTGCTCCGCGGCATGTGGGATCTTCCTGGACCAGGGATCGAACCCATGTCCCCAGCACAGGCAGGCGGATTCTCAAGAACTGCACCACCAGAGGAGTCCCTGTAAATAAAATTTTATTGGAACACGGCATGCTAATTTATTTATGTATTATCTGTGGCTGCCTTATCACTGCAGTGACAAAGTTGAGTAGTTGTGACAGAGACTATATGGCCCACACAGCTGAAAATAATTATTATCTGGCCCTTACTGAAAAAGTTTGCCAACCCTTGTTCTAGGGTGTCATTACCTTATGATTGAAGCTAGCTCGCAAGAATATGTTCACACTGTAGCCTGTGGGAGGGGGAAAGAGAGGACTTGGAAGGCAAGCATATAAAAATATGAGCCAGAAGTCACACGTATTACTTCTGCTCACTTTTCACTGGACAACATTCAGTTACACAATCACACCTAGCTGCAAGGGATGTTAGGAATTGTAGTCACTAGCTGGGTGGCCATATGCTCAGCTGAAATTCAGGAGATTCTATTACTAAATGGATGACGCAATGAAAAATTACTGGAGGGCATTTAACAATCTGTGTCTGCTCCTCTGGCTACCCATTATCCTTTCACACTCTTTTTGTCACTCTTGGAACATTCTTAGCCTTTCCCCAAAGAAGACAGTCCAAAGTCCCACCTAGTTGCTATATTCAGCCCAAAGTCCAACTCTCTAGGTAATGTACAGTCCTCTCTGTTATATGAACATGTGGCTTTGTATGGGCCAGTGACCTAGAATACAAGTTACCTACCCCTTGTGATTCCTCCTTTTGCCATATACAGTGGTGGAGTAGGAACAGGATAACTCCCATTCGGTAAAAAGAAGAATGAAAAAGAGGCAATAATCACTGATCCATAGCAGTTATCAAATTCTTCTAGGTAGGAATTGTGGTGATTTCCTGTCATGTGGTGGAGTAATACCTCCATTAGCCCTCTGGCTGCCCCTGGTTCTGCTCTCTGGAAGTAAATTCTTTGCCTGTCATTCCTCAAGGCACCGTTAAGGCCTTTTTCTCTGGGAAGTTCTTCCTTGTTCACGGTCCTCTATGACTGAGCTTTGGAGACCATGCTTTCTTTGGCAGAGCTTTCACCGCTCACTTCCTGCTGGTGCAGGGTTGGGGCCACACAGATGACTGTGATTATCCATCATGGGTTTTGAAAGCCAGATTTGTGGTTTGTTTAGAAATACAATTCCGTCAAAACTTAGTATGTTTCTGGACTCTTTGCTTCTATTCAGCTTTAGGTAGGAGTAACCACACTCAAGATTTCTGGACATCGTAACTTTTCCTCTTTATTTACTTCCTTCTGTGTTCAGCCCTCTTTCTCTCCTCAATTCAGTACTGACTACCTTGAGGCCAGCTGATACTAAAGCAGCCCCCTTGACTTGATCTTTGGCACTGGGTTGCTTCAGGGTGAGAATCTAATCTTCTGGTTTGGGGATACAAAGGCATTTGGTTTTTTTCACATTCTGACATTTTCTAACCACTTTTCTTAGGGCTTAGTTGGTGTTTTGTCCGCATTCCAAGTTATTGTAGGAAACCGTTTCCCAAATGTTTTCTTATGCCTAACAAGGAGGCCACCAGTTTTCCAGTCTGCAGCATCTGTTTCCTTGAGAGCTGCTACCCTGTTGTTAAGTCAGCATCACATGCTTTAATTTTTTTAAATATCAGCATCCTACCTGAATTTAATAGTTTCTGTATTGATTAGGGTACAGGTTAAGCTATTGTAATAAAGAGATCCAAAAAAGTACAACCACGCAATAGGATAGAAGTTTATTTTTCCTTCCAATCATAATCTGAGGTGATCTCTCCAGGACCAGTAGGACCATGCTGCTCCATGAGACCATCTTGGGATTCAGGTTCTTTTTGTTTTGTTTTGTCATTCTTAGTATGTTCTCATCTGCATGGTGAAACGGGCTTGCACTGTCATGACCATGTTCTAGTCCATAGAAGGGGAAAAGCCAGGAATAGAGGACAAGCAATTCCTTTTCAAAACATGATTCAGGGATTATGCATATCACTCACCAATGCTGACGTTGCATTGGTTAAAACTTAGTCACTTGCTTTAAGGGAGGGTAGAAAATCTAGTCTCTAGCTGGACAGCCATGTTTCTAGGAAGAATTTCTCGTATTCTAGGAAGAATACTATAAATACTAGGAACAAGTGTACAGTGCAGAATCTCCCATGGTGTTTTAATCAGAGAGGGTGAAATTCACTCACATGGCTAAAAGCCTTTATAAACACTGGCTCTTTGAGAGGGAGAAGGTATAGATAAGTAGTAGCCCATCAGCTGGACAAGGTGACATACTTATGTTGCCTTATCTTTCTTCTTTGAGTGTGCGGTGAAACTTGCCAAAATGGTTGGTTATGTGAGTGCTGGGACTGTGGAATACCTCTACAGCCAGGATGGCAGCTTCTACTTTCTGGAACTGAACCCTCGGCTACAGGTGGAGCACCCTTGTACAGAGATGGTGGCCGATGTCAACCTCCCTGCGGCACAGCTCCAGGTGAGTCACCCTGCTCTTGATCAGAGAGTTGCTTACAGAAGTTTGGAATGTCAGAGATGCCTGCAAAACTGGTTCAAGTAGCGTCTGTTAAGAGAAGACGCCCCTTATCTGAGTCTCGTGTAATGTTCATCTCTTGCACTCTATGGCTTGGGATGTGTGGGTTGGTTTTCCTGATATGGTACAAATCTAGGAATATTATTATTTTTTAACCAGACACATCTGATATAAAATGTCATATATCAGAAAGAAACTTAACAAATAATATGCTTTACTCAGTTGTTTAAATTGTAGGAAACCTTACAAACATCGTAATGGTCCTCTACTCCTTTTTCCTAGTGTTCTAAATTGAAGCAATTCCACCTTAGAGTGGTGGCTGAGGTTGTTCATGGCAAGAGTGTGGCAGCACACATTCATTTTTATAATGTTTAAAGTGCTGGCTGTCAATATTATTTTCTCCATTCAGCCCAGGAAACAAATGCTATGGGAAGCAGTAATAGTTCATGATGAAGTTTGATATTATTTGTAAATAACATATTCTTTGCCCACATTGAGAACCCCTCTGGTCCCCAGTGGTCCCTGTTAAGGAACCCAGTAAATAAAGATTTACATACTTTCTCCAGTGGTTTGTGGCGATAATTATGAAGTAATTATGACATAGTTAGGACTTCTGAGCTGTCTGAACTTGGAGAGCCACTGACACTGACTCTTCCCTTGGATATTTTCATTCTGATCCCTTGATGGGGAAATGACAATTAGAGGGAAGCTCATGTCTATTGCTTTAGGGATTTGGGGACTTTTTAAGGAGTGGGGAGTATTTAACACCTTACGTGTGTTTTGTTTCAAGTAACTTAGAGTCACCTATTCCATGATGTAGGATGCAGGCTATAAAAATAGGGTGTTTTAGGTGGTGGCTACTGAAATGAGAAATCTGATAGCTTCCACATTTTAAGGCAAGTAACTGTGAAAAATGAGTGATGTGTGTTTTATTACCTTTCAGATTGCCATGGGGATCCCTTTGTATAGAATCAAGGATATCCGTATGATGTATGGGGTATCTCCCTGGGGTGATGCTCCCATTGATTTTGAAAATTCTGCTCATGTTCCTTGCCCAAGGGGCCACGTTATTGCTGCTCGAATCACTAGTGAAAATCCAGATGAGGTAACCCATCACTTAAAAGGTTTACACTTTTTTTTTCCCTGTGAACTTTAATATTAAGATGCTATCTGAGGGCATATCTGAAATATCTTGGGACTTCCTCTGGAGAAGGAAATTCATAGAGGCTTCATAAGAGCAGACAAATAAGTAATCACTGTTCCATTGGTCACTTAGACCTATTTAGTCACTGTAGAGTCCTTAGTGGGTCTGTAGCACTGGACATTGGCTCGCAAGCCTTTATGATTTTTGTGTATCATTTCTGCTTTTGTGTGTGTGTGATTACACAGAACCTGAACAATAAGTATATGAACGTTCTCTTCCTTGGAAATATAATATCGCATATTCTTCATTCTCTAACAGGGTTTTTTTTTTTTGATTTAAAAAATTTATTGCATGTAGTTAATTTACAATATTATATTAGTTTCAGGTATACAACATAGTGATTCAGTATACTTCATTTTAAGTTATTATAAAGTACTGACTATAGTCCCTGTGCTGTACAATACTCCTGTAGTTTATTTATTTTATATATAGTGGTTTGTATTTCTTAATCCTCTACCCCTATATTTCCTTTCCTTCCTTCCCTCTCCCTCTTGTTAACCACTTGTTTGTTCTCTATATCTGTGAATCTTCTAATAGGGTTTTAAGCCCAGCTCAGGAACAGTTCAGGAACTGAATTTCCGCAGCAATAAGAACGTTTGGGGCTATTTCAGTGTTGCTGCTGCAGGGGGACTTCATGAATTTGCTGATTCTCAGTTCGGTCACTGCTTTTCCTGGGGAGAAAACCGAGAGGAAGCAATTTCGTGAGTATAATAGCATTTGATTGCATTTCAGAGAATAAACTTGTGCTAATCTTCAATGAAGGTGTGAGCATGGGAATGGGAATCATGTATTGCTATAAAAGTACTAATATGAATAACCTTCTTGAAGAAATATATCTTTGACTGTACTTACATTCATGTTGTATTAAATTTATTCAGTGTTTGGCAGATGTTTTTCTGTCTGTTGCCCTGAGCATTTTCAAGTATTTTTGCTTTCAATGTTTTTAATAAACTTATAAAATTGATTGCTTTAAAAATATCATATTTTTCTATAGAAATGATGTTGTCATTTGGGGGTGGAGGTAGATTCTTGTCCAAGAACTTGACATATGTCAGAGATAAGACCTGTTATTTGTCATCAAAATAAAGGTATAGCTGTAAATGTCCCGTAGCCATTTAAAATAATAAAATGAAACTGCTTATTACATGAAAAGGGCATAAGGGGACTGTCCACATTGCTTATATGAGAGACCTCAGTGAGCTATGAAATATACACACAGCGTATAATATAACTGGTATATCATAGGTATTAGTTAATATTCTATTGAGGGTAAACATTAAATATTTAATAGCAGTTTTGCTTGCCTGAAAAGTAGGGCTCTAGGAGGTAATTTTGACAGGTTAGATATTTTAGAAGATCTATCCAAAATTGATCTAGTTCTATTTTTTAATTGTCTATTTCCTTGAACCAAGCATTTAATACTATTCCTTTGACCTTTAAACTGCACACATAGATTGTGTACTCAGTAAGTATTTATTAATAATGTTGGTTTTTAATAATGTGTTTAGAAGTTGGGAAACCTCAAATTTTCTCTATTTTGTCCTCTACAACTCTTCCCACTTATTCAAAACTATAAGTGGAGTTTTCAGAATTAAAGCAATGCTACCAGAAAAACCATCTGGCATAAAAGTTGCCTTTTTATTTTTCTTTCAGTCCTATCCTGCTTTGCCAAAGTGAAGAAGGTTTACACTAGAGCTTGCAAATTGGTGGCTTTCCGACTAGTCACAGCCACAGATGTGTTTTGATTGTCTTGTAGAGTGTTAGTTTTTTTAAATCACCAATATTTAAAAATTGGGAGATTGAAGTAAATACATGGATTTCTGTCTTCCCTTAAAAGAACGGGATGACGGTTGGTTTTGTATTCCACTTGGCAAAAGTTAACTGAAGCTTTGTGTGACTGCTTCCTTTAGAAGAAACACGAACTCTCTAGTTCACACAGCTGCCGTCCAGTCTGCCTCACTCATTTACATCCCCAGAGTGGCCGCTATTGGTATTTAGGTTTCCAGTCCTGATTGGCACGCCACTGAGCATTCTCTACAGGACATGTCTTATGACCTGCTCCAAAAGCCTTGCTCCTTACTTCCTGACCTGCTCTGTACATTTCTCTACAGTGTAAAGCTACCGGGTTAATGTTTAGCATATGAAAATTATGGTCTCTACAATAAGCTTGCCCTTCTTTTTTGGCCGCGCTTTGTGACACGTGGGATCTTAGTTCCCCGACCAGGGATCGAACTCACACCCCCCTGTAGTGGAATCGCAGAGTCTTAACCACTGGACAGCCAGGGAAGTCCCTAAACTTGCTTCTTAATACCATGCTAAAGTTCATTCTTCAGCTCAGAGTTTGTTTCTTCTTTCTTCATTATATTAGGTCTATATTCTTCTGCTTGGTGTTCATATTCTTCTCCAGAATAGCCCCAACCCATATTTCCCGCAGACTGTAATCTAAATACCGTGAGAACAAGACCGTGTCTGTCTTGTTGCTGCTGTGTCCCCTGAACATAGTAAGCACTCAGTAGATGTTTGTTGGATGAATGGACTTGCCCCTCATTCCTGTCCTCATACCCTCTGCTTCAATCATAACATTCCCTGAACACAACCCCTAATTTATTTCCTTTTTCCCTTTGTTCTTGCTACTCCCTCTGTCCATCCATTCACAAATATTTACTGAATATCTAATGGCTCTGACAATATAATGAGGATCAAGATAGGGTCTGTGCCCTCATGGAACTTTATGATCCAGAGTAAGAGAGGCAAATAAGCAATTGAACACAGTGTAGGAAGTGCCGTCTCTGATAGTGGGATTACATAAGGGTGTTATAGGAGCGTAGAGCTGAGTCAGCTAGCTCAGTCCAGAAAGGGTCAGGGTTGTTTTCGCAAAAGGAAGTGACCTCTAGATTGATATCTGAAATATGTATAGGAATAAGCCAGGCTGAGATAGGGCATAGAGAGGAGGGTAGAGGTGGGAAACGGAATAATGTTCTAGGCTGAGAACTCCTGGACCACTTGGAAGAATATTTCTGTCACAGTCATAATCCCAGCTTAACTTTTATCCCATTTCAGATCCCACATTCTTTTTCTTTTTTTTAATTGAAGAATAGTTGATTTACAATATTGTATTAGTTCAGGTGTACAGCAAAGTGATTCAGTTATATATATATGTTCTTTTCAGATTATTTTCCATTATAGGTAATTACAAGATATTCAATATAGTTCCCCATGCTATTCAGTAAAAACATGTTGCTTATCTATTTTGTATAGTAGTTTGTATCACTTAATCTTATGTTCCTAATTTATCCCTCCCCCCTCCCTTTCCCCTTATGGTAACCACAAGTTTGTTTTCTATGTCAGATCTCACATTCTTTATGAAACCATAGGGAGGTGGATTTTCTCCCCTCTTAGAACCACTCCACACTTTGCTTATCTCTCTCTACTGGTATTTATGATATTATGTCATATATATATATATTTTTTTATTTTTTATTTTTTAATTTTTTGCGGTACGTGGGCCTCTCACTGTTGTGGCCTCTCCCATTGCGGAGTACAGGCTCCAGACGCGCAGGCTCAGTGGCCATGACTCACGGGCCTAGCCGCTCCGCGGCATGTGGGATCTTCCCGGACCGGGGCAGGAACCCGTGCGTGTCCCCTGCATCAGCAGGCGGACTCTCAACCACTGCGCCACCAGGGAAGCCCTGTCATATATTTTTAAAGTGATTATTGTCTCCACATTCTCTCTCCCTTAAGAGTCTAGTATGTGTCTTGAGTCTGTGAGATGCATAATAAATATTTGTTGAAGTAGGGACCTGCCCTGTTCAGCATAACACTGGGCAGAAGTATACAGGGAAAAACCCCATGGTATTTGAAATTTTGTTAAAGTTAGATCATTTAACACTTAATTGGAAAGTAATCAAAGTAATGAGCAAGTCATTCCACAGATGGCTAAAATGCAGCTTAAAAAAACCCACCACTCTCACATGCAGTGTCAGGCTAATAATACCTGACTTTCCCCAGCCAGTTACCTCCATTGTATGGAAACCTTTAAATTAAGGTATTAGTGTTTGTAAAAATTCACTGAACAATAAACTTAAGTATATTTTATTAAATGTAAACTTTACCTAAATAAAATAAAAAAGGTGTAAAGAGGGGGGAATTATGCCCTAATTCTCGTTAGCCAGCAATACATGAGTGGGATGATGGGAACAGTGAAAACTGGGTGGTTTGCAGATACTTTGTTCTGTATTCCATACAATGAAATGTATGTGATCTGCTGATGCTCTTATGGTAATATTAATCAGACTCATAAGTTTGCTGAGTTCTTGAAAATTCTATCTGGAATAAGCACATATATATCTGCACCCTCATTTGTTCTTGGAACTGTCTGTCTCTCTCCCCCGCCTCCTGAAACTCTAAAGGAATGAAACAATTCTTGAAAGTTATTGAAAAACACTAGAACATTTGTTGCTGAAACAGATCTGCTTCTATCTTTCTCCCAGAAACATGGTGGTGGCTTTGAAGGAACTATCTATCCGGGGCGACTTTCGAACTACGGTCGAATACCTGATCAAATTGTTGGAGACTGAAAGCTTTCAGATGAATAGAATTGACACTGGCTGGCTGGACAGACTGATAGCAGAAAAAGTACAGGTGTGTATTTCTCCACTTACACAAACAACTTCTGGGATTGGGTTTTTATAGGCTTGTGGTGTAATCAGTCCATGCTGCTAGATAATGTTATTTGATTCTAATCTGAATCGTTCTTGGTCTATGTGGAAAAATCTAGGAGTCAGTGTGATTTTAGCACTGTAAGAGTTCTTGTGCCTGTGTTACACAGTCACTTTATAGGTTGTAGTATTACTTCCAAGGGTATATTTGAAGAGAGGTGCGCAGGGATTGAAATACTTTCTCTTTCCTCACTTGATGTTAAATCTGGTTCAGAGTTACCAACTTCTACATCTATCTACCAAGCACTGATAAGAGGGGCCTCATTTTAATCAACAGAAGTTACCCTTTGTTCCTGAATCGCTGGGCTAATATAAATTACTCAAGATTTTGTATAAAATTGTTAGGTTCATGTAAATTAGCTGGAGGTCCAAATTTTGGTTATACACCATTTTTCTTTGAGATTATTGGTAGCCAAATCTTTGTACCTTTTGAAGTTTATTTGTGACAAAAGCTTGTTTTTGAGCTACTCTTCGATTGGCTCAGTGGAAATCTTAGGGAGGGTGGAGGGAAAGGTGTTTTTCATCTCTATTCAAATGAGACCTCTATTCAGATTCTAAAAATAAATGTGTTTTTGTCTCAAAAATCAGTTGGGGGCTTCCCTGGTAGCACAGTGGTTAAGAATCCGCCTGCCCGTGCAGGGGACACGGATTCGAGCCCTGATCCAGGAAGATCCTACATGCCACGGAGCAACTAAGCCCGTGCGCCACAACTACTGAGCCTGCGCTCTAGGGCCCGCAAGCCACAACTACTGAGCCTGCGTACCACAACTACTGAGCCCGCGTACTGCAACTACTGAAGCCTGCATGCCTAGAGCCCGTGCTCTGAAACAAGAGAAGCCACCACAATGAGAAGCCCGCACACCACAATGAAGAGTAGCCCCTGCTCACCTCAACTAGAGAAAGCCCACGTGCAGCAACGAAGACCCAGTGCAGCCAAAAATCAATAAATAAAATAAATAAAAATTAAAAAAAAATACTTTTAAAAAAGAGTAAATGCTAAAAAAAATATCAGTTGGACAATAAGGATGGAGACTCTCAATGGTAGCTGATTCTTCACAGCACATTTGAGCCTGATTAAAATTGAGGGCCATGGTGCCAAGTGACCCTGCTTTTGATCTGCTCTCTTTTTTCTTTTCAGGCAGAGCGACCTGACACCATGTTGGGAGTTGTGTGTGGGGCTCTCCACGTGGCAGATGTGAGCCTGCGGAATAGCATCTCCAACTTCCTTCACTCCTTAGAGAGGTAGGCTTTGCTTCTCATAGTCTGTGCAAGCTAACTAGTGGTCCTGAGTGCAGGACTGAAGTTCAGAGGCCCAATTTATTCTTCTCTCTGTTCCTGGCAGCTTGTGAGTGCTACTTGTTATTCACTGACCATGGAGGCAGGGGAGAGAAGGGATGTAGGAGTTTATGGCAAATGATTTTGGGGCTCTAAGGGCAGATTCTAGAAATTGGTTTATACCACAGTTAGAATAGGTTGCTTTTTAAAAACTGGAGTCCAGCTGAAGTAAACATTCTGTTCTGTACAAGCATGAAATCTCTCCAAGCCCTGGTGATGAAAATCTGGTGTTTTACTCTAGCAAGGAACCCTGAATATTTCATATATGACCTGTAAAAATTTCAGGAATTAATAATTGAGGCTGATATTCAAGATGACCTCATGAGTCTCTCAAGTACGTGTGGGGCTAAACTCATTTCCAACACTGGTTCTGAAGACTGAGCTCTGCCTTTGAGTCCCTGGAGGAATTGTCCACAAGGCTAATCATTTGATAGCACTTTAATCACAGGCACTTTAATTCTTTCTGTGTTGTTAGACTCACATCAGCTCCATTTTGAGGTGTCTGAAAGGAAAATTGAACTGAGATTTCAGTTCAAGTCTTACCAGGAAAATCTTTCACTATGTTACACTTACGCACTAAAACCTTCATCAGCTCACATTCCCCTTCTGTATCAGATCTAAATCCCTCAGAGTGACTTCCAACTCCCTATATACTATGGCGCCTTTTTACCACTCGAGCCGTACTCATTTCTATTCTTCAACATGCAATCTCTAACCTAGTTAAATGGTTTCCCTACTGGTGTACAGATATGTCACACGTAATCTCTCCTCTACGAGCTCCCCTTACCTTTTTAACGTTACTTTAAATTTATTTTTAAAACTTGTGTTTTGAAATAATTTCAGATTTATAGAAGAATTGCGTGAATAATACAAACAACTTCTATGTATTCTTTGTCCAGATTCACCCATTATTAACAACTTGCCTCACTTGCATTTTTACTCCCTCCTTTAATTATTATCAAAGTCTTTCTTAAGAGATAGTGTTTCTTTCCTTCCTTGGCAATGTCCTTCCCTTTCCCCTCCACCCAGCCATGGCCTACTGCCTTTATTTTTTAAGACCCCAAATAAAATTCAGTTGATAGGGGTAGATGAGGGTTGATTGCACTGGAGCTTTTCTCAAAATTTTTTTAAGTTTTAATTTTATTTATTTTTAAGAACAGATAATATATTCACATGGTTTAAAATTCAAAAGGCACAAAAAGGTATGTAGTGAAAGGTCTCCTTCTTACCTCTGTTCCCTGGCCACCCAGTTTCCTTCCCTGTAGTCAACCCAAGTTACCAGTTTCTGTCTGTAATCTTTCAGACATATGGTAAGTTATATAAGCATATATATGTAATATTTGTTTCTTCCTACCATCTATTTTTTTTAAGCGCAAGTGGTAGCATACTCTGAAGCTGTCCTACACAATTTCACTTGCTTTTTTCATTTAACAGTGTATTTTAGAGAGTATTTCATGTTAGTGCATAAAGGGCTTCATCTTTCTTTTTTAATGGCTGCATAATATTCCATTATATGGCTTTTTTGTAATTTATATATCAGTCCCTTAATGATGATGGTCCTTTAGGTTGTTTTCAATCTTACTATTCCAGGAAATGCTATAACTGATAACCTTTGAGATTCCCTTGTAAACTTTTAGAACTTTCTAGAAGTGTCTCTCACGTTGTTCTTTCAGGGGTCAAGTCCTTTCTGCTCATACACTTCTGAATACAGTAGATGTTGAACTTATCTATGAGGGAGTCAAGTATGTACTGAAGGTATGCTGAACCCCACTGAAGCCAATGTTGTACTTTTTGCCTCTCTCTTTGTCAGCCTGCTTCTTTTAGGTCAAGAGATGGGGTGAAAGTTTGGTTTACTGCAGGGCTGGGTGTTAGTGAAATTATAGTCATTGTTAGTATCAGTAGCCTTGTGTCAAAGCAGTATTTTATGATTCTCTGAAAATGTTTTAGCTGTTGCTTAATTTCACATATGCAGCCAAGAGATAAAGGAGACAGAGAGCAACCAGAGCAGGGAGATGCATCTAAGGTCCCCCCTCTTTGCTTGCAGCAAGGCTGAGCCATGCCCACAGACACTAGTGTTCAGAGCACCAGTGCCATGAATTTCCTTCCTCTCTGGCAGAGCTTTCTTACCTAGATCTCTGAGATACCGAAATTTTGTCTGGGACTCCCCCTGGAAGGGACACACTGACTTGTCTCTTCGGGGTCTCATTTCCTACAGGTGACGCGACAGTCCCCGAACTCCTACGTGGTGATCATGAATGGCTCATGTGTGGAAGTAGATGTGCATCGGCTGAGTGATGGAGGACTGCTCTTGTCCTATGATGGCAGCAGTTATACCACATACATGAAGGAGGAGGTGGATAGGTGAGTGGCTGTTTAAGGTCCATTTGCTGGTCATTGTATCAGTCTTTTCTCTGAGTAGTCACTAACTCTTGGGATTTTTCAAGGTCTTTTTGTGGATTCTATTCTAATTAAAAAAAAAATAGTACATGCACTTAACAAAAATTTCAAGAGTATTAAGAAGTATTTATAATTAAAAACATTGACTCTGGGCTTCCTTGGTGGCGCAGTGGTTAAGAATCTGCCTGCCAATGCAGGGGACACAGGTTCGAGCCCTGGTCCTGGAAGATCCCACATGCTGCGGAGCAGCTAAGCCCGTGTGCCACAACTACTAAGCCTGTGCTGTAGAGCCTGTGAGCCACAACTACCAAAGCCCGCATGCCACAACTACTGAAGCCCCGGCAATGAGAAGACTGCGCACCACAACGAAGAGCAGCTCCCACTTGCCGCAACTAGAGAAAGCCCGTGCTCAGCAACGAAGACCCAATGCAGCCATAAATGAATGAATGAATGAATGAATGAACGAACGAATGAATTTTAAAAAATTGTCTCTCCGCCACTTCTGTGTGGGCAGACAATGAAAAATAAATTCCCCTTTTTATATGCTACCACTGTTAACAGTCTCATATGTTTTTGCAGAAATTTTATATGTATATACAAGTTACATATATGTACATACTGTTTTTCTTTTAAATATATTCACAAATAAAAATAACATTTAGTTCTGTACCTTATGTTTTCCTTTAACATCTTTTATACTGTTCAACACCAATCATGCAGTGTGGCTGTGGTAATTAACTGAATTAACACATGGAAAGGTTGTAGAACATTGTCTGTGATATAATAAGAGTTCAAAAAATGGTAGCTATTACATCAGCATCACCTTCATTTTTTTTTCTTGATGGAGGTACCTATTCTTTTTAATGGTCGTATATTATTCCATTATATGGATGTATCATAATTTATTTAATCTGACCCTTATTGAAGGAAATTTGGGTTATTCGGCATTGTAAACAAAGATGCAAGGGACTTCCCTGGTGGCGCAGTGGTTAAGACTCTGCGCTCCCAATGCAGGGGGCCCAGGTTGGATCCCTGGTCAGGGAACTAGATCCCACATGCGTGCTGCAACTGAGGAGCCCACCTGCCACAACTAAGGAGCCAGCAAGCCGCAAATATAGGAGCCCGTGAGCCGCAACTAAGACCCAGTGCAACCAAATAAATAAATAAATAAATATTTTTTTAAAAAAAGGGATCCAATAAATGCTGTGTGTGTGTGTGTGTGTGTGTGTGTGTGTGTATGTGTGTGTGTGTGTGTGTAGAATGAAGTTTTCAGGGTTTTTTTTTAAGATTGACATTATCCTACCATTATCTTTTACAATTTGAGGTGCTTTATTGACGTACATACTCCCACTTATCTCCTAGGTATCGCATCACGATTGGCAACAAAACCTGTGTGTTTGAGAAGGAAAATGACCCTTCGGTGATGCGCTCACCTTCTGCTGGGAAGTTAATCCAGTACATTGTGGAGGATGGAGGCCATGTGTTCGCTGGCCAGTGCTATGCTGAGATCGAGGTCAGGGTGGTGATTGGGCTTCCGGGCCATGGGAGGGAAGGTGGGACAAGAGTTGGCTGGAATTGACTAGGACTCAAGAGTAACAGAAAGGAAGTAGAAAATAGAAAGGGGAAGTGTCAGTAGCTGTCATTAATCCCTAAAGCTAGGTCCTAAGAGATTTTATTTTTCACTGTAGGTCATGAAGATGGTAATGACCTTAACAGCTGCAGAGTCTGGCTGTATCCATTATGTCAAGCGGCCTGGAGCAGCTCTTGACCCAGGCTGTGTAATAGCCAAAATGCAGCTGGACAACCCCAGCAAGGTCCAGCAGGTGAGTAGGAAGATACTTTTAATATTGCTCTCCAAGAGCTGATTACACGGTAACAGTAGTTTGGAAAGGCAAGTGATTTCAGTCCTTGGTTTTCCAGTTTTTCCTTAAGCTTTTTAGCCCGATCTTAGGGCTTGTATGTGTGCCTTTGGTATTATGGAACTAGAATTTGTAAGAGTTATGATACTAAGATTCCGTGATCTTCCTTATGATGCTTCCTCCGTTGACTTCTCTCCTTGTAGCTGGGTATGGTGAAGAGGAGTCTTGATTTTGCATGATGAATCTAAGTTGCAGTGGTGTGTTGTACCCTGAATAGAAGGTAGTGGATGACTTGATCTCTCATTGGGATTGACAGGCTGAGCTTCACACAGGCAGTCTGCCGCGGATCCAGAGCACAGCACTCAGAGGCGAGAAGCTGCATCGAGTATTCCACTATGTCCTGGATAATTTGGTCAACGTGATGAATGGATACTGCCTTCCAGATCCTTTCTTTAGCAGCAGGGTATGAATCACTTTTCTTGGGGAGGTGGTGTGGGGGAAGGCGTATACATAATAGGGTACCTGTTCTCTAAGATAGTTTAAAAGTCACGTAAGGATTTTTTTTTAAGAGGGAGAAAAAGCTGTTTGATCCGAAACTCTCCCACCATTAGCTGTGGGATTTGAAGTCTTTAAATCCTTGCTTCTTATCTCTGTTATTGACTTCGCATGTAATTGGGATTTAAACCAGAGAATAAGGACAATGTTAGGTGCTTATATTGCAATTTCAAAGTAAGTACAGGCATACCTCGGAGATATTGTGGGTTTGGTTCCAGACCACCGCGATAAAGCATGTATTACAAGAAAGCAAGTCACATGAATTTTTTGGCTTCCCAGTGCATAGAGAAGTTATGTTTACACTATACTGTAGTCTGTTAAGTGTGCAATAGCATTATGTCTAAAAAAATGTACATGCCTAAATTAAAAAATGTTCTGTTGCTAATAAATGCTAATCATCTGAGCCTTCGTTGAGTTGTAATCTTTTTGCTGGTGGAGGGTTTGAAACAGTGCAAGAATTACCAAAATGTGACACAGAGACATAAAGTGAGCAAATGCTGTTGGAAAAATGGTGCTCAACACAGGGTTTTACAAATTGAAATTTGTAAAAAATGCAATATTTGCGAAGTACAGTAAAGCAACGCACAATAAAGCATGGTACTCCTGTACTATATCGTATGAATTCAGATATATTATTTTATTTGGGGGATTGTGTTAATTTTGTCTGGTTCCTATTTTATTATTTCCTTCTTCTCAGGTAAAAGACTGGGTTGAACGGTTGATGAAGACCCTCAGAGATCCCTCCTTGCCTCTCCTAGAACTGCAAGATATCATGACCAGTGTCTCTGGTCGTATCCCCCCCAATGTGGAGAAGTCTATCAAGAAGGAAATGGCTCAGTATGCTAGCAACATCACATCAGTCCTCTGTCAGTTTCCCAGCCAGCAGGTATTTATAGAGTAACACTGTCATTTTCTACTGGCTGCCCATGCTAGAGTTCATGTTGTAGGATTCCTTCCTGTTTGGATCCTCCTTACTGTCTGGATGTTGTGCTTTTGAAGTTTAATCATTGTTTAATGATTGTTTAATCATTGTGCCCTTTACAAAACTGCTTCATGATACAAGCCCAATAAGGTAAGTACTGTGTGTGAAATGTAAAATATCTGTGGTTAAGAGGAAAGCATACTGGTATCCCATAGAGTTTTGTTCTTGGGGCTGTGCCTTAATTAGAAGTATTCTTGTGAATTTAAAGTAGGCGGATATTTGTAGTTCT
The DNA here is from genome assembly GCF_964374135.1 of Grampus griseus. Taxonomy (NCBI): domain Eukaryota; kingdom Metazoa; phylum Chordata; class Mammalia; order Artiodactyla; family Delphinidae; genus Grampus; species Grampus griseus. Next base: position 26,308,748 of record NC_139014.1, read on the forward strand.
ATCATCAGAGACTTCCTTACTATCTCAGCAGCATACTTACTACCCTTTGCTTTCCTATTTATCATGAATGGGCCCCTAAACTATACCAGGTAACTTGCAGCTACTCTCGACATGTGCAAGATAGAAACTGTCCTGTTACAATTAAGAAGATTCCTAGTGTTGATGCTATGCAGGCTAATGCTTTGGGTCCTTTTACTATGCTGGGCTTCATTTTTTTCCCTTTCTTATACTTTAGATTGCCAACATCCTAGATAGCCACGCAGCTACATTGAACCGGAAATCTGAACGGGAGGTCTTCTTCATGAACACTCAGAGCATTGTCCAGCTGGTGCAGAGGTAGTTACATGGAACTCCAGATTCCCAGACCTGCGCATCCCCATACCTTCCTTTCTTCTGAGTAGTCACAAAGAGGTTTACTTCAGGTTTGACTTAGAGAAATTAGAAAGCACCTCTATCTTAGAAAATCTGTTATATCTACTAAATATCTTAGACTCGTGAGCTAGCTCTCATACTCAGTGTTTCTGATGGCTTTACTCTGCATCTTTCTGTCAGTTATTAAGGCACAGCAATCTCATTGTTTTCTTTTTCCTTGCAATTTCCATGAAACTCCTAATTTTTCTTCTGGCATAGGGCCCCATTTGATATTTATTCTCCTTAGCTTATGGACTCAGCTGTTGGATTAAAGGAACCTTCACAGGACATTTTCAACTTTAAGATATTCATAGACTTTTCAGATACCCCTTAACCACTTCAAGGGTGTGGTGATCGTTTCAACTTAGCAATGGGGACTGAACCAGGGTGTTGGTAGGTAGGGCTATCAAGTGGTTTTTGGTTTTGCTTTGCACTCTTTTTTTCTTGATTCCTTTATAAGGAAAAAAAAAATCTTGTCTGTAGCCATATTTCTTTTAGACTTGAATTTAAATTGATCTGGTTAGTTGATTCTAGGCTGTCTCCTGGCCTGTCCTATATTAGAAGGAAAGCAGTTCAGTAGAAAGTCTAGTAAATCTGGGCTCTGGGTTTATTATGTAATAGTCTGTTATTTAACAGTGTTAGCCTGTCAGGATTTTCAGTGGGGACCTTTTTCTGTTTGCCCAGGTACCGCAGTGGTATCCGAGGCCACATGAAGGCTGTGGTGATGGACCTGCTGCGGCAGTACCTGCGAGTAGAGACGCAGTTCCAGAACGGTGAGTTCCTTCCTGAGGACTCTGTATCTGGGAACATTTCCCTCGAGGACTGAGCAACAGCTGAGCCAGTCCATCCTGTCACTAACACTTGACATTAACAAACTCTTCCTCCTTTCACCAGTCCCTTAAAAATTAAACCTCTATATCTCACTAGCGCCAAAGAAAGAACAACAAAACACAGCTTGATGAGATTGTGAATCCAGTGTGCTTCTGGGAGAGGGCTGAGAAAATTTTTCTAGCAGAAGATTGGCATCTTCTTGACCTTGTACAGTGAGAGCTGGTTGAGTCATGACCAGGCTGAAATTGAGAAACCCTCTCCAAAGAGCTTGCCTCTCAGCAGCTAATCCATGGATTGAACCACAGCCCTCTGAAAAAGGCTCAGATTTTCCAGTGCTTTTCAGTGTATCAGTTAGGTGGAATTTATCCCTGGCTTTCTCTGTAGAGCTTTACTAAATGATGTACAAAGTCTCTGACTAAAATACCCTGGCTAAGATTTTAAAGCTACATACTGCTGATACTGCTTTCTGCCACAAGATGGCAGTGAAACACCATAGAATTTGAAAGATTACCTAATATTTTCTTTTATCAGTCTTGCTCCCTTTTCCAGTCCTTAAAGGATGACTCTCCCACTCATGACAAGGAGAAATACTCAAGTAAATATTGCAAACTAAATGCAGCAATGTGTGAAATAATAGATCACAACGAAGTTGGCTTTATCCCACTAGTGCAAGCTTGATTAATATTTGAAAAAGCGGTTAATGTCATTTATCACGTAACAGACTAAAACAGGAAAAAACATGGCCATCATCTTAAGATACGGATGATAAAAGTATCTGACAAAATTTAATATGCATTCATGATAAATTCTTAGCCAACTAAGAATGAAATGGAACTTTTTATCATGTAAAGTTCTCCTACAAAAAAGTCTGTAGGATGCATCATACTTAGTGGTAAGATGTTGAAAGCATTCTCTTTAAGATTAGGAATAAGACAACGACACATACTATCATTACTGCTATTCAGCATCATACTGGATATCCCAGCCAGTGCAGTAAGACAAGAAAAAGAATGAAAAGGTATGAGAATTAGAAAGGAGTAAGGAAGTAAATCAGCCACTATTAGATATGGTATGAGGTCTACCTAGAAAGCCTCAAAAAATCCACATATTTATTATTAGAATTATTTAAAATCTAACAAAGTTGCTGGATACAAAAGTCAATATACAAAATTCAAGTTTTATAATGGAACAATCATTTAGAAGAGCATTTTGGAAAAATATTCCATTTAAAATAGCAACACAAAATATGAAATTCTAAGGAATAAGTCTAACAAAAAATGTGCAACTTCTTTTGGAGAAAATTATAATCAGTAAAAATAATAAAGAAGATCTAAATAAATATCATGGCCTTAGGTTGGAATATATATTTGCAAAGTGTTGATTCTCCCTGAATTCATCTGTGCATTCATTGACATTCCGATAAAAATCTTACTAGTGTATTTTTGTGGAATTTGTCAAGCTAATTCTATAATTTACATGAAAGGAAAGGTAACCAAGATTCTTCTAAAGAAATACACTGTGGAGGTATTTGTCCAGTTAAATGTCAAGTTTTAATATAAAGCCATATTAATGAAGAGATTGTGATATTGGTGTAGGGGCAGATTAATAGAACAATGGAACACTGGTTCTATTAACCCAGAAGCAGATGCAAGCATATATGAAAACTTACATTACAGCAGAGCAGGTATTGTAAATCAATACCTGAGGAAAGGATAGACTTTTCAATAAATGATGCTGGGACAAAGGATTATTCATTTGCCAAAATAAAAGATCCCTAACCTAGACGATACACACAAAAATCAATTCCAGATGAACTGAAAACTTAAACATGTACTAAAGAGGTAAAGCTACTAAATTTTTAGGAGAATATCCTTATGACCTCAGGGCAGAGAAGATATTGTCATATAAGACCAGTAAGTACAGGGATTTCCCTGGTGGTCCAGTGGCTAAGACTCCACACTCCCAATGCAGGGGGCCCAGGTTCCATCCCTGGTCAGGGAACTAGATCCCGAATGCTGCAACCAAGATCCTGCATGCTGGTAACGAAGATCCCACGTACCGCAACTAAGACCGGGTGCAGCCAAATAAATAAATAAATATATTTTTTTAATTACTGGTAACTTCAAAAAAAAAAAGACCAGCAATACAGACTATAAAGGATAAGTAATTTGACCTCACTTAAGAACTTTTTTTTTGCTGTGCGTGGGCCTCTCACTGTTGTGGCCTCTCCTGTTGCGGAGCACAGGCTCCGGATGCGCAGGCTCAGCGGCCATGGCTCACGGGCCTAGCCGCTCCGCGGCATGTGGGATCTTCCCGGACCGGGGCATGAACCCGTATCCCCTGCATCGGCAGGCGGACTCTCAACCACTGCGCCACCAGGGAAGCCCTCACTTAAGAACTTCTGTTAGTGAAAAGATACCACAAAAAGACTGAAAATACAAGCCACAATGTGGAAGAAAATATTTATAAATCATGACGATTAAGAAAGGATTAGTATCTGTAATCTATAGAGCACTGCTTTGAATCAATAAGTAAAAGACAACCTAATAGAAAAATGGGCAAAAGATAATTCACCAAAGCAGAAGCATAAATAATCCACAAACTCATGAAAAGATGTCCAGTCTTATTACTAATTAGAGAAATGTGAACCAAAACCACAGTAAGATTGGCAAAAATTTGAATTTCACATCATCTTCCACCACTTCTGTAAGCAGAAATGCAAATTGGTACAACCACTTTGGAAAACAGTTTGTCAGTACCTAATGGAGTTGAACTTATTTATACTCTTCAACCTAGCAATTTTATTTTTAGATGATATACTCTAGAGAAACTTTTACACATGTTTATTAAGGACACATATACAGTACTGTTTGTGGCAGTGTTATTCACGAATAGCAAAAAAGACTGGAAACAACCCAAATATACACAAGTAGAATAGATAATTGAATTCTAGTATATTCCTGCAATGGATTACTCTACAGCAGTGAAAACAGATGAACCGAGATATACACATGAACAAAAGATGAATCTCAAAAACATAATGGTGAGGGAAAGAAACAAGTTACAGAATGATCCATACACAATGATTCCATTGTTATCAAGTTGAAAACAGGAAGAATGAAACTATGTATACATTTGTGATAAGTGTAAAGAAGAGCAAAAGAATGATTAACCTAAAATTCAGCTTAGCGGGTTGATTTTGAGGAGGAGCACACTGAATCCTTCAAAGATACTAAAAATGTTCTGTTAAGATAGATGGTAGTTACTTGGTGTTTATTTATTCTTTTGTATGTATACTTCACAATAAAAAGTTTTTAAAAAGAGGCACTTGGTATCATTGCTTTCTTTCTGCTTAGTGTCTCCACTGCTTCTCCTTGGGTAAATATTCTTTTTATTTCCCCCAGTTCTAGTGATTTCTGTTACCAAGATATATTTCTGTTGTCACTTCAAAGCTAAGTTTTGGTCAGGAGAAATATGAATTTATATAGGACAACCAATTTTTAAACAGCTTCCATTTTGTTCTAAATGGGTCTTTTATGACATTGGCAGCTCTCTAAATATTGTAGTCCACTGTTTTTCAAATATATTTAGTTTTATTTTGAAAAGAAATCTTATGTCAATCTCTAATATTTAAAATAGATAAAAGCAGAGTTGCCTTGGTTGCTTGCATTCAGTATTTGAGGAATCCATGGTAATGCAGTTTGAATGCCACTGTTTTGGTTTGTAACCTAACCTGCAGGCTGAAGTAAGGTGATAATCCTTTACTATTTTCATAGAATTCTGACCCTTGAGACTATTCAAACACTAATTCTCCTTTGCTTGGAAATTTAATTCTGAGGTAAGCTGTTTTTAAAGAACTGAATATTACTTGTATCCCATGGTAGATATCACTACAGTATACCTGAAGCTTATGCTTCTGTTGCAAAACATAGCTCTGCTAGGCAGAACTAACCTGCCCCTGGTGGCCTTGTGAAAGGCCAATGAAAATATACATAACTGTACTCTCCCCACAGACCTTTTGACTTCATGCAAGGTTCTCCCTGATCTATGCCTTAGTTTGGATTTGGAATTCCTAGGCATTGCTTAGCTGCTTCATGGACTTCCGGGGGGAAAATGTTGATTCCAGAGGTAGCAGCCATCCTTCTTGTGGACATTGATAAGTTTGGTGTTTTATTTTTGAGCTAAAACTGTTCCTCCTAGTTAGGGTGAAACATTTTCAGTGAGTCAAACATGGAACCAGAATCTCTAGCTGGGGTTTAATGGTATTGACGTTTCTTTTTAAGCAGCCAAACCCTCTCTTCTAAGGAAATCATTCCAGGAAGCGAAATAAGAGAGTTTAGAGTCAGGGTAGGGGGTTGGGGTTATCCCCAGCTCCTCAGTAAGACGCACCCTTCCCCGATCTGTCAAAATTTTTTTTAATGACAATAGGCCTTAGAGAGGTAGTGATTTGCCCAGGAGCATACAGTAAATTGGTAGCAGAGCTAGGCTTTGAGCCCAGATCTTATACCGGATTGCCTGACTCTTAGCCTCGGGTTGCTTTTACTAAACAACACTGCCAATTCTATACAAATCCATCTAAGAAAATTCTTACGGTATTTCTTCTCACTTCTTATCAGTTTTCTAAGTAGAGACATTAGAAAACAAACAAATAGCATGTAAACGTGAACATGCATACGTGGGTGAGGATCACTTCTTTTTGCTGCTTGCAGGTCACTATGACAAATGCGTGTTCGCCCTTCGGGAGGAGAACAAGAGTGACATGAACACTGTACTGAACTACATCTTCTCTCACGCTCAAGTCACCAAGAAGAATCTTCTGGTCACAATGCTTATTGTGAGTACCATTTTTCAGAACCTGTAAAGATGGTTGATGATATGAAAAAAGCATTTCTCCTTGTGACGGCTGTGGTCAGAGGAGAAGCTCCTGTCTTTTGTGATTGTGGGATGAGTGGGGCTTGGGTTGTAGATTAACAATTTCTCCTATCTGTCTTTGTCCTTGACCTGAAGGAACCTGCTCCAGTCAGAAAAGGACTGTTCTGCCAATTGTGCATATAATCTTACATGGGAACTCAAATCTCTTCGCTCTACTTAGAGATGCCCCATGCTTCCTTATTCCTCTTGTCACTAGTGACAGTAGCTTTAAAATTTAGTCTTATCTAGCCAGTGTACTTTTCTGTTATAATGCTTGTTTGTTCCATGAATGCTCTCACATCCAAAACTGAATAACAAAAAACAACTGTTAGAAATGTAGTACTGTTCCTCCCCCACCAAAGAAATTTAAATGTATTCCTCATTTTCTGTGGTCCCTTTCTGTTTTATTTACATGGACATCTAAGCTGGGATTATTGTGTTGGTAGTAGATACATGCTTTTGTCCCTATAACCTAGTAATATGAGAATTAGTAGAAAGAGGGAAGGAGAGGTGAGACTAGTAAACGTGAATAGGACTGATGTACATGTGACCAGTGGGTAGAATTTTTGTGGACTTAAGGATTTTTGAAGATGATTTGTAAGTTCTCTACTCCTTGGTTTTTCTGGTTGGGTTAATTCTAGGAATCAGAGAACAATAGGACTATTCTTAGAGCCCCTCTACCCCACGAGCAATTAATTGCCTTGCTGCTGCATGTTTGTGTTTTTTGGAGACTATAGTACCTTTTTGCTCCTGTGCTTTTCTTCCTTGTCCCTTTGTGGAATTGGCATTCTTGGTACCTTAATTCCCTCATTTCTTCTTGGAGGAGAAAAAAACTATAAATCTTCACTGCTGTTTTTTATTTCATGGCTCGGAATGAAGGGAAACTATCTACCTCACATCTCTGGTTAACAACAGTGCCACTCACTCAGTTATCTGCCTAGCTGGCTAACTCTCGAGGATGTAACATTTTTTAGAATAGCCACTTAAAAAAATATGTAATCACAGGGAGAGTTCATTACCTTTGCTACCCTAGAATGGCTAGATGGTGGGGAAACCAGAAAATGCATTTGAAAGGAAAAAACAATAACGGCGCAATGTAATATTTCAACTTCTCCAAGTGATAGGTTTCGGCAAAGAAGTGATATTATCTCTGGCAACCTGCTGATTTTCTTTTTCTCAATCAGAAAAGGGAAGAAATCTGACTAATTAGATTTTTTTCCTTAAATTTTAATAAAAGGATTGCTAATTCTCATTTGGATAAAGCCAAGACTTTCTGGCAGAAAAAGGTAATGATGAGGGTATGGAAGAATCTGTCAGTTTGGACCTAAAATGGAGTAAAATTTGCCTTTTTAGGAAGGTAGTTATGGTGAGTTTTCATTTTATTATGATTACCTTTTTAAGGACTTAACAGTTTTTATGCACTAAAAATAGGCCAAAGTCCAGAATCCTTGGAGCTGCAGAAGAGTAATGATCGTCTAAGACTGTCGCTGGGTTTCTTAAATTCTAATTTGTAAGATATAGGGGCTCGGCTCGCTCCTTTTGCGGAGTGATTGTAAGTAACGCTTGCCTTAAGAATCTCATTATTGGAACACGGAGCCATATTTCCTCTGAGAATTCTGGAGTAGCTTTGAGCTGGGGCTGTTCATTTCTCAAGTAATCACGCTGGTGTGATGGAGAGAGAAAATGGCAGCTGTTCGGAGCTCAGGCCTTCAATTTTCTTCAGAGTCCAGTCACTCAAGTGTGTAATTACACGGGGGTGCTGCAGGGGCGTTGGGCCCTGTCAGAGAACTGGTTTGAGGCTTTGCTTTCTGCTTTTGCCAGTCAGGACAGGCATATGCCAATGGGACTCTGACTTGCTGCTGTTCTTATTTTTCCCCACCTTGTCATCCCGATTACTTCTTACCTGCATGGATAGTACCCAGACTTTCTTTCCAACAGGCTGAGCTCTTTGGAGAAAAGAGCTGTTTGTTAATGTTTGGGTTTAGATGAATAGGACGGGGAGGGGTAGCGAGAGAGGGAAGGAGGGAGGAGGGAGGGGAAGGGGAGGGACGAGGGGGGGTAGAGAGAGGAGGAGGAAGGTTGAAGATGTGAACCAGAAAGATGGATTTGTCCTTTTCTTTATTTTGGCATTTCACATTTATCTTTAAAAAACAAAGGAAAACTTCGTAAACATCTCTAGGCTTTTATATCATTAAATTGCATTTGAAATATCCGTTATTTTGCCCTCATCTCAGAGATTTGGAAATCAAGAAGTTAACTGCTATGCTTGAGCTGAGGGCCAGCTAGCAGTGACTTCGGGAGCAGGAACGAAGGCTGGAAAAGTGCTCCTTTCTGATCTGCCTGCTTTGGCAATGGTCAGGTCCTCCACCCCACATCTGCATTAATGGTGGTAGCTGGGAAAAGCCATTTTACTTGTTTGGATTTCTCTTTCTGTAGGTCTTACTCTCTTTTATGGATAACAACTGGATATGGTAGCATTCGATTCCCCCAGCTGTGTTCTCTGCTGGTTCCCCTTTCTTTTGCTTACCTTGGCTTCCTGATCAATGTTATGTGCCCAGCATTCCAATCTCTGCTTTCTAGAAGTGGGACTGTTGATGCTGTGCTTTGCTGAACTAGATGATGATTTCTGGGGCTTTGGAACCTAGGGGGAGGGAATCAAGAAAATCAGGCTTCTGTGAATCAGTGTTGCAGGATGTGGGCTGCTCCGAGGAAGCCTTCCTCCCCTCTGGGTGTTAGCATAACTTGCCTACTGGTAACTTGCCTCATAGACTCTCTACCAAATTTCTTCTAATCTTTTGCTGTATCTGGAGAGCAAAATATCAAGTAAAATGTTAAAGTCCTGTCAAGTTTTCTCTATTTGGAGGAACATTGTGCCACATTGAAAACAAAGTCAGTAAGTTTATTTTTTGAAAGTTCTTCTTATCTCTTAATTTTATAGAAAAAAGCTTAGAACATTGTTTAAGTTTACCTAAGAGATATTTAAGGGACTCTTTAGCCAAATTGAGCAATTTTGTATCAATAAAAAGTATCAACATCCTCACAGCTGTCTAGATGGTGAAGTATGTATCCTGTAGCCACCTTGATTCTGAGTGGTCTTCCCCTCACTACTTCTATCTTATTTCTGGTGTGGTCCACACGAATGTAGTATAATCCATGCTTCCTTAGGAGTAATGCCATGCCTGTGAGCCTCTGATTTGGTTCAGACAGGGAGCATTTAAAATGCCTATCAGGGGCTTCCTTGGTGACGCAGTGGTTAAGAATCTGCCTGCTAGTACAGGGGACATGGGTTCTAGCCCTGGTCCGGGAAGATCCTACATGCTGTGGAGCAACTAAGCCCGTGCGCCACAACTACTGAGCTTGCGAGCCACAACTACTGAAGCCTGCGTGCCTAGAGCCCATGCTCCGCAACAAGAGAGGCCACCGCAATGAGAAGCTGGCGTACCGCAACGAAGAGTAGCCCTGCTTGCCACAACTAGAGCTCACAGCAGCGAAGACCTAGCACAGCCAAAAATAAATAAATAAAATAAATAAATAAATAAAATGCCTATCAGCCTCCTTCCTTTTTCCTCCCAACATAACTGCAAATAATTTCGTTCAACGTGTAAATAATGGAGAAAAGTCCCAGTAAACCCAGGTTTACTGAATAAGGGTTATATTAACATTTCTTGTTTAATCTGTCCCACAACATCCTTGGAAGGTCAGAAATTCTAGCTGTGACTGGAAGAAGCTTCCAGTCCATTTTTGATATTGGCATTGGTGCCTCGTCCAGCTGAACAGTAGTTAATGTCTTGAGAATATTACCCATTACGTCACATCTTTTCATTTTGAATTGCCTTCAAATCTTAGAATGCTAAGATCAAGTTGGCTATATTGGGCTCTCCTGGCAGTCAGCTACATAACTTTGGCTACGGTTTTGACTCTGAAGCCTGCTTGTTATATTTCTGCAAATCTGAACTATTCCTTGTGGTTATCCACCATCTAGGTTAAGAATGAAAACAAGAAATAACTGTGTGATACCAATCTTAACCATTATTGAATAATTTTCACTTTGGCTTGCAGATTTATGCAGGTAATCCCCAAATCAGGAGGTAGACTCATTAAATGAACCTGCCTCTATACACTGAGGAAACATAGGCTGACACCATCACCATTTAATGTTACTGTTACAAAATGTTCACCAGAGTTAGATGGTGATGTTGGGCTGTCCAGTTGCCCAAAGGACATCTGTCTCTAGGCCAGAGGGCTGTAAACTTCCTCTTGGATGCTTGTATCTTAGGGTGGGTGGTTCTGATGAATGGAATCGTCTTCCATCCCTGGTGGTTTCTTTCACAACTTGAACACTGTGTTCAGGTCAAGGACAGGAGAGGGTTGAGAAGGTTACACTACACACAGTTTTCTGTTGCACATCTTTTTCCTAAGTACTAATGATGACAATAGAGAAAATAATATTTGAATGGGAAATTTCCAAGTCAGGATAATTTAATGGAAGTGGTTTATTCATACTGTGTTTGATATTTCACCTGCCAAAAAGGTCAGGTTTCTGTACTTTATCACAAGGAGTCCAGGAGGATTGTCAGTTGGTGATCGTGAACGAATAATTACTTCCCTATTATTTTTTCTAGTCTCCATAGTTCACTTTTCTTACAGAAAAGAAGCTTCTCTACCCCCTTTCTCACTCCCTCTCTCTCATAATGGAAAGATGAAATGAAAAATTTTTTTTTTTTTAAGTAGTTGTGTGCATGTGTTTTAGTTAGAATGTGATCTGTAGTTAGGCAAGATGGCAACTCCATTTTTTAAAATTTATTTACTTTAATCTAATCTCAAAAGGTAAACCTGGGTTTCCTTTCAAGGGAGACCAGTCCCTATCACATCTGATATAGGTTGGGTAGGTGGCTAGTGTTCTTATTTTGTTGTGTTGGCTTTTGCTGTTAATGTTGAGACTTTAGTCTGACTATTTGCAGAGCAGCTGAGTTCTATTACCCAGGACATCTCTTAGGTTTTTGAACCTCTCAATGGGTCCATTCTGATGACTGAAGTAAGTACCTCAGAAAAGAGTATATTTTCTCTATTAGGAACATTAGGTAAAGAGGGATTTAGGTAGGAAGAGCTTATGGTTTCCCTACCCACTGTTATCTACCTATTCTTTCCTTCCGTCTTGTTATGGCCTTGTCGCTGGTGATTTGATTTGATTTTTTTTTTAATATATATCATCATCCCATTTCTTTTCTTTTTTTTAAACTATATTTATTTTTGGCTGCATTGGATCTTTGTTGCTGCACGCGGGCTTTTCTCTAGTTGTGGCGAGCAGGGGCTACTCTTTGTTGTGGTGCGCGGCTGGTGACTTTTATTACAATTCTATTTTGCTCATAAGTTATCAATAAAAGGTGAGACTTGGTTGCATTTTCTCCCTCCTCTTTGCTTTTTCCCTGGGCTGGGAGGAATAGGTCCTTCAGTCTGTGACTACGTGCTCAGGCGAGCCCTGGATTTATAATCACTTTCTTCTTCCACTCAGATGAGTGAATCGCCTGCGTTAAACAGGTGAAAACAATACTTGCACTTCGTTAACTATAAATACCAACATGCGGTTTACGACTCTGGCGCACACCTCTGGTCGTGGATTGGGGAATCAGAAAGTATTTCCTGCTTTAAAATGTTTGAGAAGCCGTCTTTCCAGCATACCAGTGTTGAGTACTCCAAAACTGTTTACCCTGTGATGCGGAAGGTGGTAGGGGGTTGTAGAAAAAGCGTTTGGGGAAATGTATATTTGCCCCCAGAGCCAAAAGCCCCACGCTTCTATTTGTGCTGCGCTGGTAAAGGACTGTACGGAGTATCCCTGAGATGGGGAGGGTTGAAGATGAAATGGAGATTCTTCAAGAAAAAGGCTGATAATCCAGGAAGGAAGAAGATTAAAAGGCAGCAACAGGAAGCATTTTGGGATCTGGTTGTCTTTCATGTCCGATTCAATAGTTGGGTGGGGGAGAATAAAAGTTCACTAAAATATAAAGGCAGTTGTTTCAAACTCCAAGTCGAGGGAACTGTGTGATGTGATATTAAGAACTACTATTACAGATAACTCTGTAAATTTCAGAAAGGACATTTATAAAAGTGCATCTGCAGTTTTTTCAGCTTAGATGAGAATCCCATGGATAATGGCTAAATTTAGGGAATAAACTGATACTGCCCTGGAGAAGAAATATTTTTCCCAAAATATGAGAGTTTTTTTTCCTTAAAATATTTTAATTTTTTGGAGACAAAGGACCCAAGTCTGAATTACACCATGGATTGTATAGTAGGAGCTTGGTTTTTCCCTCTAATCCATCTAAGGAATCTCCATGTTTAGGTATCATGGAATGATTCGTCGTACAGCAAGAGGATAAATGATTTGGGGTATAGAATTGTCAGAATATGAGATGGTGTTTTTATTTAGCATGTATTTATAAATGAATAATTTGGGCTTATGTTTCTGTTTTGCACCCTCCTGGGATGCTGAACATTTGGTTTGTGGAATGAAAACCACCAGGAGTGTTTCCTTTTGCCTTATTCTGCCTTCTTTCCAAAAGTGGGAGAGGGAACAGGAAAGCTTTTAGTCCCTATATTATTTAAAACCTCTTAAAACTTTGAGACATCCTTTGTTATTTCTTAGCTAGAATCCCTTGACCCCTTTTAATGGTCTCTAATGATTTCTATTGTTTAAAGTCTGGTGTTGATTTATAAAGAAATACATTAGGAATTTAGAATCTGAATGGCTGAGGAATTGGGCTTCTCCTTGGCAGCAGCTTCCTCTGGGATCTCTCTCTTTTTTTTTTTTTTGGCCATGTGGCATGTGAGATCTTAGTTCCCTGACCAGGGATTGAACCCGTGTCCCCTGTATTGGAAGCACGGAGTCTTAACCACTGGACCACCAGGGAAGTACCCCTCTGGGATCTCTTTACCACACTGTTTAGGATAAAGGTAACAGGACATTTGCATCTTAGTAATCTAGCTCTGTTTACTTTGTTTTTATTCCCTTTTCCCATTTCAAAGTTCTCTCCACCTCAGTTCTTTTTAACATGGATATGTATGTTCTTTGTCACGTTAACAATTAGGATCAGTTGTGTGGCCGGGACCCCACTCTCACTGACGAGCTGCTGAATATCCTCACGGAGCTAACTCAACTCAGTAAGACCACCAATGCTAAGGTGGCGCTCCGAGCACGCCAGGTAAGGACATGTGTTGGCTGTCCGGAGGGAGGAATGGTTTTCATAGACTGGGCAGTCCTAGATGCAATGAGCTCTTCCTCCAGCACCTTCCAAAGGTCATGCAATTTCCCATGTATGTCTCATTGCCCTCAGAACAAACATTCTCACGTGGTATATGTTTTTTAAAGAGAAAGGAAAAGATTAACGTTAAGTTTTTTTAAAACAGGAGCCCTCTAGAAGCTAACACAACATTGTAAAGCAACTATACTGCAATAAAAATTAATTTAAAAAATAGGAGCCCTCCCCCCATTATAAAATCCTGTTATTATTCCCTACCCTTCCTAGTAAACCAGGGTCACGTGGAGGAAAGGAGACTGAGGGAAAGCAATAGGTTTAATATTTCTTACTTTCCAAAGGGAGCTTAGAAGCAGGTGAAAACTTTTAAGTGTATAGGAAAAAGTCAAGTGTGGAAAGCAAGAAGATAATGAAATGAATCTTTGGTGCTAGCAATCAGCACAACCCCAGAGCAGCCCAGTTTCACCCTGTAGTCTTCATTTCCATTCCAAAAGGTTTCAGCAGGGAAGCCAGGAGTTGGCACTCCCTTTGTGTTCCAGCGCATGGGCATCGACAAGGAAGCAGCATTTGAAGCTGTTCAGTGACCTTCTGCTTTCTCTACAATTGTATCCATGTCACTGAATTACTCAAAGTTATTGAACCTCTCAGTGACCTGCTGAGGGTATTCAGGTCCTACCGTGTCCCTGTTTTTGTTTGTGACACTGCTTTCACTCTCTCTGCCCGTCACATGCATTGGTGTTACATCCTGACACCTCCTCTTTGGGACTGAGTACCTGGGGCTGTCGGAGCAGCTTTTCCTAGTCTTTCCCCTTCAGAGTTGCAAAAGGCTAGCTCTGCTGCACCAACCTTCCCCACAGCTGTTCCCTGCCAGACCTGATTCCCCATTAACAGCTAGTCATGCAGTCCCCAGGACGAGCAGCTCTGCAGTGGTAAATCACATGCACTGATGGAACTTGATTGAAGCTGTTTTTTCTCCCTCCCCCTCCCTCTGCCCCCATGGGAAATTGCTCACAAGCAAATCATGGTAAGAGTCAACTGAGATGCAGTATTTGGTGGCCTTGGCTTTATGTTACAGGACCCAGAAGTTGTTTTACTTGGTCTCTGTTTTATCTTTGATGCCTGCACTTACAGATTTATATTTATGGCTTTTGTATCAGAGCTGCCTAATAGGAGCCTAGAATAATCACTCCCTCAGGAACTTACGCCTTTTATTTTGCTCTCACTCTAGGTTCTTATTGCCTCCCATTTGCCATCATATGAGCTTCGCCATAACCAAGTAGAGTCTATCTTCCTATCAGCTATTGACATGTACGGACATCAGTTTTGCATTGAGAACCTGCAGGTATACATTATAGCCCTTTTCTGCCACTCTGCACTCTTGTCCCCTTTATTCCCAAGCATAGTTGAAGTAATCAGTCAGTCAGTTTTGATTTTCTGTGTAATGAAGTTTCATACCTTGAATTTCTAAAATGATTTATACTTATGTGTTTTTTTCTTCATAAAATGCTGTTAGAATTGTGGCTTAGCTTAAAAATTGAATAGGCCTGCCTTGATAGAAGTGTCCTAATGAAGTCTTCACCTCTTGCGCTTTTATCTAGAAGGTATTCTAGGACAGAATGAAGTGGTAGCACTGGTTGATTTCTGATATTTGAATCAGATGTATAACTAGGTAGTCGTTAGTCTTCTACAGGCAAAGCTACTTAAATAATCATTTAATTTTATTTTAATGCTTACTATTAAGCTTCATACAGAGCCAATTTTATTTATTTATTTATTATTATTATTTTTTGCGGTACGCAGGCCTCTCACTGCTATGGCCTCTCCCGCTGCGGAGCACAGGCTCCAGACGGCGCAGGCTCAGCGGCCATGGCTCACTGGCCCAGCCGCTCCGCGGCATGTGGGATCCTCCCGGACCGGGGCACGAACCCGTGTCCCCTGCATCGACAGGCGGACTCCCAGCTACTGCGCCACCAGGGAAGCCCCAGAGCCAATTTTATAAAAGAATATTGGCTAATTTTACTGCTAATTCAAAGAACCTTGACGACTATTTTTAAAACAACACCATTTTGTCAGGAATGACTTTCTATTTTTCTACTTGGAAATAATGATAATATTATTATACCTAGCCAAGGGAATCTTCAGGGTTTCTATCAGATTTCGTTCTGGGGAAACTAAAGAGGGGGGAAGGATGTTTTTGCTTATTTGGTTCATAGTTGAAATAGAGGGTTCAAAAATCAAAAATCTATGGCTTACCGTAGTGGAGTAGTGAGACAGTATATTAAAAGTTAAGTATGGGTATGTGTCAGAAAGGATAATAATAGCCATAAACACCTATATTAGCATATAATTAATGCACTGTTAATGCATTAGTCTAAGAATTTTATGTATATTAACTCTTCAACAGCCTTGTGAGGATAGGTATTCTTATTTTCCCCATTTTGTAGCTGAGGAAGCTGAGGCAGAGAGAAGGTAAGATCAAACATGACCTTCATAGACAAAATTCTTAAGTTTCACTAAATGCTTCAAATGCTAAATATTGTCCATTGGAATTGTTCTCTTATGGATGTAATGGTTTAAGCTTGTCTTTGTACCTTCCAGAAACTCATCTTGTCCGAAACGTCAATTTTCGATGTCCTGCCAAACTTCTTCTATCACAGCAACCAGGTCGTGAGGATGGCAGCTCTGGAGGTAGGTTCTCCTAGTAACGTGAGTTTTTTCTCAGTTTCTGGCTGACTCCTTTTGTCCATTTGGCTATTGTTATCTGTCCTTTTTCTTTGGCCTTAACGTTGGTTCTCAAGAGTAGAGAACCTTCCTCTTTTCCTCTGAAACAAATGGTCTTGCTTTTACTCAAGTGTGTCAACTCAACTAATCACCAGTTTCTGGGCTCCAATCACAGGAAAATAGCTGCTAGCATTTTTCAATTCTACTTACGAGGTATTTGAATTCTTCCATTTCATAATGATTAGGATTCCCTGTTAACACAATAAGTGAAAAAATATGTGGCTGATCAGAACAGTACCATTTTGTGATTTGGGCCAAATAAAATGGATTTTAGTTATATTCTGAATTGTCAAGCAGTTCTTATGAACTATTTCGGCATGAGAAGGAAAGTAATAACATTTAATGAACTGAGTTTTAGGTGCTTTATTTTTCTCAGTTAATCCTACAATTACTTCATGAAGTAGAAGAAAGTGAGCCTCTGAGAGGTTAAGTGACTTGCCCAAATTCATATGGATAGTAAGTGGAAGAGTTTGCATTTGAACCCAGGTCAATCTGACTCATGACTTTTCTGTTTCCACTACAGCACACTACCTCATTAAGCACAAAAATTGCAGGCCCCAAATACTGCTGTAAAGTTGCCAAGTAGATGTTTTTTTTGAACATGAGGAAAAGGAGTGTCTTCAATGATTTTATGTGATATGATACCACTACAGCCCTTTGCGAGCTCTTTTGGGTTACTTTTTATTTGTATTCTGTGGGGAGACTGTAATGTGTGCTACTCAGTAAATATCAAAATTTGAAAATATCTAAGTGTTCTACAGTGTTTTTATGCCATTTAATGCAAAGTCTCCTGACGTACCTCACATGCTGATGTGTCTCATTTTATGTGCATGGCAAATTAGCTGTGAAGTACATGAGGTTGGACTGACGGGTTTTCCTGAGACGTGGCCTGTTGCTGTTTCTTTGAGTCAAGTTAGTGTATTTGAGAGATTATATGTCAACTTATGCCTTCTTGATTTTGCCTAGGGTTTGGGGGATATAAACACTGTAAAATCGATTTGGGCCAGTGGGAAAACGAAACAAAGATACAAGATAGTGAAAGAGTTAGACTGTACTTCAATTGTTTCTGTCTTCTATCTTCACTCCTCAGGTGGCCCAGAATCAGCACCTCTCATTTTTCTCCCTGTTTGCTTTTATTTTAATTAATTAATTAATTAATTAATTTATGGCTGTGTTGGGTCTTTGTTGCTGTGCGTGGGCGTTGAGTGGGGCTACTCTTCACTGTTGTGCGCGGGCTTCTTATTGTGGTGGCTTCTCTTGTTGCAGAGCACAGGCTTAGTAGTTGTGGCTCACGGGCTTAGTTGCTCCGCGGCATGTGGGATCTTTCTGGACCAGGGCTCGAGCCCATGTGTCCTGCATTGGCAGGCAGATTCTTAACCGCTGGGCCACCAGGGAAGTCCCTCTCCCTGTTTGCTTTTATTGTCTGTTGAAATCATCATGTGTAATGAATTAATAGTCATGGTTCTATATACTTTTGTGCTAACTGATGAAACTTTCTCTCGAGTTTAGGTCAGTGTGAAGGGTTTATAGCACACCTAGAGGTGTCCAGCAGAGGAAGGCTAGCTTTGTTTCCATTTATAGTCATGGGTATAGTTTTAAGACTCCAGCTTTATTAATTAAAGCAAGGTATGTGTGTACGGGGCTTTGGGACTTGTCACCACAGACCACCTTCTTCCGCATCAGACACCTCTTTTCAAGACTGTCTTTTTCCTGGGCTAACCATCTCTTAGTTTCTGTTTTTGAAGTGTATTTACTGAGGATTACTTTTTAACCAGGTGTATGTTCGAAGGGCTTATATTGCCTATGAACTTAACAGTGTACAACACCGCCAGCTTAAGGACAACACCTGTGTGGTGGAATTCCAGTTCATGCTGCCCACCTCTCATCCAAACAGGTGAGTTTGAGCTGGTGTGTGCACCTGAGCCAACCAGAGCTCTATCAGAGTTAAAGGGAGGGTGGGGGTGGGTAATGTGTGTGTGACCATTCTGTATGGTTTTCTAAGCTAGAAATGTAGAGCAGAAAATGAACATGTTTAAACCATGAGAAGAAGAGCCTCTTGGTGTCCATTTCTTTTTTTATTTTTTTGATCTTTGATCTGGAGAGAGAAAGTATGGTCTAATTAAGATAGAAATTTAGGATTACTCCATTCATCCTCTTTTGTTAGAAATTTATTTATTTATGGCTGTGTTGGGTCTTCGTTGCGTTGCGCAGGCTTCTCATTGCAGTGGCTTCTCTTGCTCTGGAGCATGGGCTCTAGGTGCATGGGCTTCAGTAGTTGTGGCACACAGGCTCAGTAGTTGTGGCACACGGGCTTAGTTGCTCCGCAGCATGTGGGATCTTCCCGGACTAGGGATTGAACCTGTGTCCCCTGCACTGGCAGGCGGATTCTTAACCACTGCACCACCAGGGAAGTCCCTTTGTTCTTTTTTTTTTTTTTTTTTGCGGTACACGGGCCTCTCACTGTTGTGGCCTCTCCCGTTGCGGAGCACAGGCTTCGGATGCGCAGGCTCAGTGTCCATGGCTCACGGGCCCAGCCGCTCCATGGCATGTGGGATCCTCCCGGACCGGGGCACGAACCCGTGTCCCCTGCATCGGCAGGCGGACTCTCAACCACTACACCACCAGGGAAGCCCATAATCTCATTTATTTTTAAAGTATTCTGAGGCAGTGAAAACTTAGGAATTTCACCCACACATATGTTCATCTCCTCCCGTATTTTCATTCTTTTCAGTAATACCACAGGAAATACAAATAACCACAGCCAATCTTAAGCTCCATTTCTGCTTTATGGGCTTGGTTCTTCACTTTTTATTTCAAAGTACTATGTCTTTGGGGATCCTTAGTTATAGACAACAGAAATGGTTTTGTTCCAAATTGCCACTTCACCCAAAGCAATAGAAACTCTTCCTAGAGACAAAGAAGTGTGTGCTGAGACTTGCAGCCACTGGATGCCACTGTTGATCCAGGAGAGGTCAGCAGATGAGCAGTAGCATCTTCAGAAAAAGTACTTGTCTTCTTTGTCTGAGAAGGTCCTTTCACTTCTCTACCTCGAAAATACCTTATGGCTGGCAGAGAAAAGCATATATCCTTGATTTAGCAAGCATCTCTCGGTACATTTTTGCCTCCGTGGATTTCAGAATCTCATTTTCTAGAAACGAATGGCTGTCCTTCAGCGAGCAGCGAGGTACTCATGGCACACGTGGGCTCGGTGCTCAGGCTTCTTTCTTTTCCTGCGTTCCTTGAATAATTGTAGAGAACTACATGCTAACCTTAATGCTCTTTGTAATTCTCGGAACATTCTCCTTTTCTTCCTGCTTTCTACTACCTCATCCCTTTGGGCAGTGATTTGTAGTCAGGCCACAGAGCTGCTTGTGATTTCCTTCCTTCCCTCATTGCTCCCCTTGCCTTTCTGAATTGCTCTCCCTGTCCTACTTTTAAATTTGAGGATCTGTGTCCAATTTGGTGAGGGAAAGTCGATTGGAAAATGAGAGACATGCTTCTTAACTGTTTGTTAAGAAATCTTATTCACCTTTCGATCTCAAGGGTGGTTATTGGTTATTGCTGATATGGTTTCAAAACTTGTATACGTGTCCCTCCCAACAACTGAGGTGTACACATTCCTCTGGATAAAGACCAGACCTGAACAGAGCAGTAATCCTGTCATCTTTCTAAAGTCTTCCTTGGTTGTATGTATACAGAATTATAAACTGCTGGATTATTATTATTATTAATGTAGATGTAAAGGTGAAGATAGGGAAAATAAAGGAGGAAAGAGAAAATAGTCTTTGTGGAAACCAGAAAACT
The DNA here is from genome assembly GCF_964374135.1 of Grampus griseus. Classification (NCBI taxonomy): domain Eukaryota; kingdom Metazoa; phylum Chordata; class Mammalia; order Artiodactyla; family Delphinidae; genus Grampus; species Grampus griseus. The sequence goes on from NC_139014.1 coordinate 26,328,739, forward strand.
AAAATTGCTTTAATGTTTTTTAGGTCTAAAATCCTTTTGTTAGTTTAGGAATAGAAGATGTATTATCAGATTTAATTACAGAATGCTATATTTAATTTTAGAGCATGGCTTATTCAGTTATTACAGATTTGCTACTTGAATTTAGTTTTGTAAGATTTTATATTTTCTTATAAATGTTTCTGTTACAATTTGGAGTTATGACCTTATCCTGACACCAGTTGGTATACTGCAATTCAATTCTGACACTTACCACCTGGGGTTAGATCAGATGCCACTAGTTAAGGGCTCAGTTCTTCACAAAACTACCTCTACTTCAGATGTGGCCACAAGTTGGGTTCCCAGGCCACCCACACTTCTGACCAACTGGCTACAAATTTGGGGGTTCCCATGACCCCTTCAGGTTCAATAATTCACTAGAACAACTTAACAGAACTCAGCAAAACACTATACTTACGATCACAGTTTTTTTAATAAAAGATACTGATCAGGACCAGACAAGTGAAGAGATACATAGAGTAAGGTCTGGGGGGTGGTGGGTGGGTCCTGAACACAGAGTTCTTTCCCTGTGGAATCAGGGTACCTTGTCCTCCCAGCATATCAGTGTGTTCACCAACCAAGAAGTTCCATTGAGCTTCAGTGCCCAGAGTTTCTATCAGGGTTTCATTACAGTGTCACGATTGATTGACTCATTGGCCATGTGATTAAACTCACTCTCCAGCTTGTCTTCCCTCCCCAGAGGTCCAGCTGACCCTCTCATCACATGGTTGGTCTTCCTAGTGAGTAGCCCCTGTCCTGAGTTATCTCTTAGCATAAACTCAGGTGTGATCCAAGGGGCACATGAATAATGAAGGCACTTCTATTACTTGAGAAGTTCCAAGGATTTAGAGTCTCTCTCCCAGGAACCAGGGACAAAGGCCAAATTCTTTATTATACCATAGGCCTGCAACCCTTACAGAAGAATTCTAGGGTATCTTAGTTTTAGCTAGTTTTGAGTCAAGTTCCAACTTTTTTTCTAACCTCAGTACTTTTGTTCTTTTCTGTTCTTACTGTTTTGAACAAGCAGGCCGTAAGCATTATTGTTTCTAATTCTACAGAAATAAATTACAGGAGACTGTCTACCAGCGTTTATTCCACTCTCAGTTCCTGTAAGGCTCAAGGACGCAGTTATGTCCACTAACCTCTAGATCAGTGATTCTCAGAATTATCTGCAAAGTATTTTAAGAATACACATATGGGTTCCTGGCTCTTAAGATTCTGATTAATTCTGAACCAGAGTCCAGGGGACCACTTCTTGAAAAAGCTTCTCTGATAATTCTGTTGACCATCTACAATTGAGAATCACTACTACTAGACCAGCACTGTCCAATAGAAATATAATGCAAGCCACATATGTAATTTAAAATTTTCTAATGACCATATTTAATAAGAAACAGACAAAATTACTTTTAATAACATTTTATTTAACCATTGTATCCAAAATACCTTTTATTTTTCTTTTTGGCTGGGCTGCATGGCTGGTGGGATCTTAGTTCCCCAACCAGGGATCAAACTCCTACTCTCTGCACTGGAAGCGTGGAGTCCTAGCCACTAGACTGCCAGGGAAGTCCCTCAAAATACCATTTTAATATGTAATAAAAAGTTATTAATCAGATATTTTCCATTCTTTTTACAAAGTCTTTGAAATTTAGAGTGTATTCTCTACTTCCAGCATGTCTCAATACAGGCTAGCCATATTTCCAGCACTTCCTAGCCACATAGACAGCTCAACTGTAGACCAAGAATTAATTAGGACAATCACACTGAGTCCTCTTTGTTTTATGTTAATGGTAGTATCCCTAGGAGAGATTTTTTTTTTTCTTTTTACAAACTTTTATTCTTATGTTGCTTGGTAGTTACAGCAATTCTTGGTAGTTACAGCAATCATCCACTTCTGATACTGTAGCTATACTACAGTATTTTACACATGCTTTAAAAATTGTTCAGTGAGAACAGAGAACAGGCATATGAATATACATATTTTACATATCTAATGCTAAACAGAATTTTATATTTCCCCAATATTATATTTCGGGTTAACAAACCAAAAATTCTTGGGGGAGAAAACATATACATTCTTTAACCAGTTTTTGCATTTTCTTTCCTGGTACTTGGTCTTCCCATTTCTAGCCAGACATTCTTTTTTTTTTAATGTTTATTTATTTATTTATTTGGCTGCGTCGGGTCTTAGTCGCAGCACGCAGTCTCTTCGTTGCTGCGCATGGGCTTCTCTCTAGTTGTGGCATGTGGGCTCCAGAGCGTGTGGGCTTAGTTGTCCTGCAGCATGTGGGATCTTAGCTCCCCGACCAGGGATCAAACCCACGTCCCCTGCATTGGAAGGCGGATCCTTTTTTTTTTCTTTTTCTACATTTATTCTTTTTTTTTTTAACATCTTTATTGGAGTATAATTGCTTTACAGTGGTGTGTTAGTTTCTGCTGTATAACAGTGAATCAGCTATACATATACATATATCCCCATATCTCCTCTCTCTTGCATCTCCCTCCCACCCTCCCTATCCCACCCCTCTAGGTGGTCACAGAGCACCGAGCTGATCTCCCTGTGCTATGCGGCTGCTTCCCACTAGCTATCTGTTTTACATTTGGTAGTATTTATAAGTCCATGCCACTCTCTCACTTCATCCCAGCTTACCCTTCCCCCTCCCCGTGTCCTCAAGTCCATTCGGAAGGCGGATTCTTAACCACTGGACCACCAGGGAAGTCCCCAGACATTCATTTGAAGTAGACTAAACTTGTCCAGCAAGTCCTTGGGAGTATCTCTCTAAGCTGTATTATCAAAGCAAGACTACAGTCTCTTGTTGTGTATGGGGTCATCTGGTGGAATTCTATTCCTGTGGTTTGTTTTTGACTAGTGATTTAGCCCCCGTGGCTTGGGATGAAACATGGCTCTTTGTCTGTAAACTGACAATAGCAGAGTATTTTTTCAGGAAAATGCCTTAGATGCCACTTGGATTGAAGACCGTGTCCCATTTGCACGTTTTGATTTTTAGAGAAGCAGGCAAAACACAAGCAGCTGCCATTGCAAATAAGTGGAGCAGCCTCTGAGAAGGGAGAAGAAACACCCTTTTCAGCGCATTTGGGCAATTTCTTGGACATTTTCTTATACTTAAAAATTTTTTTAAATTTTATTGTGGAAAGAACATTTAACATGAGATCTACCCTCTTAAATTTTTAAGTATACAATATATTATTGTTGATTTTAGGTACATTGTTGTACAGCAGATCTGTGATGCTTATTCATCTTGTGGACTGAAACTTTTGTTTGACATTTAGTTACTCTGTGTTTCAGTATAATTTGCCTGTTTTTTTCTAATACTCCTCACAATATTTTTTTTTAAAAAAAGGCAGCAGATGACTAAACAATTTCTTACCTCTGTGACTTTCTCATCATCCTTCTTGCTAGGCAGGCTTCAGCCAAGGTATGTCATCTACTTCCTGATCTTCTATGTAAGACTTTCAAATTTTTATGGGAACTGTAGTTGCAACTTACTCGGTGTCCTCAGGTCTTATGCACCAGAGGATCCAGATATTAGAGCTTTACTAAAGGAAGCTCCTGGCCTAGATATACCCTTTTCTTCTTAAATTCCTTTCACTTGAACAGCAGCTACACTTGACTTAAGCATAGTAGGAAACCTATATATTTATATATGGAACACCTATATATATGGGAAATGTGTGGATTTTTTTCCTTCTTTATCTTCTTAGCGTATAAGGACTATGTCCAATTGTATGTGAATTTTTTTGAGGGGAGGGGATTTTTGCTGTCATTTTTTAAAGGTGATTTGTAGCCAGTTAGCAGTTGTCCTTAGAGGAGAAATGAGGGAGTTTCTTGCGTCTTTTTCTTGGTGCAGGAGTATGCAGGAGTAGTCAGGATAGCTGGTCTGCACTAAGAGGACATTTTATTATTATTCAGACTTTTAGGACTTAATTCTTTTGTCTAAGATTCCATCAGGCCAGCTCTTTAGTGAGTTCAACCAGTATTTTACATGGATTAATCCTGGAGCTCAGACTGTTATCATTCAGCATTCCTTTTTCTCTGTCTTCTTCCAGGGAGGCTCAGGGTTTAGAGCCAGAGGTGGTGTGTGTGTGTCTTTTTTCTCATTCTGAAACCCTACTTTTAGCACTCTGTGGTGCTGGTGATGGAAAAGCTTGTTACACTAAAGCCTCTTCCTGAATGTATTTTTGACGATTCATCAAATCATTTGACATTCACGATTTTACTTAGCTTTGGACATATTAAGTAACTCAGAATAATCTGGAAACAAATAAGTTCTTTAGTCAGCCTATGTATTTGATCTTCTAAAATATTTATACAAACATATGTAAAGTATATTATCCCATAAACTCTGTGGCTATGCATATGGCTGTGCATATTATGACAGTCTGGGAGTATGAAATTTAAAACTCCAAATGATTTTCATAAGTAATACATATTAGTGAACATAGTCCATTTTTTTAAACTTTTAATCTGTGATGCAAATAAGAAGCACCACAATTGATGCAGAAGATGGAAGTCCATTTTGTTGTATATTTCTGTACGTACATGATGGGTGAAGACTTACTGGTGTTTATTTCCACCTATTTCTTACATGGAAATCCATACTTTAGTTAATTTGAGTTGCACTGCACTTTCTCTGCTATTTGCTCCTTGTGAATTTGGCCTTCTATGTTATAATGTTTTAATTCAAGCATTTTCCTCTTCTCCCATCTCGCATCCAGAAGAGGTCGGCTGTGTTCTCCCCTGATACCACATGTTTTGGCCATGACTGAGTTTGGGCTGCTTGGCACCTTCAGAGTTTAGCTGTTGGTGGGTGGCCTCTGGGCCTTCTTTTCATGAAGAAGGTTGTGAGGAAGTTTAGAAATCAGAAGCCTTCTATGGGGCTAATCGGCAGCCCATTGCCATTCTTGAGGATTCTGATCATCTTTGATACCCAGAGATTAGACCCTTCTTTGGCTCGTACTGAGACACTCAAAAGTCATCCAACTTGCAGCATTTTTTTAGCAGTGGGAGCATTTGGTTGTAGTTAGCAGGCCAGAATGAGCAATAAATAAATAAAACTCTACAGTGCTTGCTTCCTTCATGCAGGGTAGTCTGCTGATAAGATGCAAGCATCTGGCATAAGAGAAGATTCTCAGCAGGTTTAAGTGCTTTCCTGTATCCATGGCTCAGCTTCTGGTCTCTGCTGTGTTATTTTGGCACTCTAGCCTTGGAAGATTGGAGAGTCGAGTTTAAAACTCTCAATATATCATTAGGGTAGCCCAAGGTCCCTTCTTGTCAAGGAAGACTAGCTGATTCCAGGGGGAAGGAAAAGCAGAATCTAGGGCACCTGTAAATCCCTGTAGTTTTGTGCTGTGGGTTTGTAGCTAATTATATAGCAGGCAATAGTAATATGTTGTAGCTCTGTTGGCATACTTGTTTCAGAAAGAGCAAAATCTTCCAGCAGAGCCAAGAAGGGGCTTTAAAGGGGCTGCAAATGAATGAAGCCACGATCATTTTATTGTAAACGAAAGCTCTGCAGTGGAGTCTGGGCATCTGAGCTGCAAGGAGGTGGTGGGGGAGATGCCAGTAGAAATACATGGTTCAGATGTGTTCTACAGCTCTTGATCTGGATTCTCCTGCAGAAGCATAGTCACACAAGGAGACCACCACTGGTCACAGCCAGTCAAATTGCTGTTTCTCCTATGGTACTGCTGTTAGTGACTGCCAGTAGGTTATTCAGCCGACCTCTTCTGATTCTGCTTTGCTGCCTGATTTCAAAAGATTTGCCCTATCCTGGCTCTCAGTTACAGCTTGATGTAACCACTGCTTGTTTGCATGCATCCCCATCATTTTCATATAGGGTCTTTTTTTTCCCTTCCAGTTAGAAGGCAAAAGAATCAGGAGCATTTTTATATGATAAAAGATTTATGTAGGGCCAGCTAGAATCAAGCAAAATGAAATTCAGCTGGAAGGGATGGTAAAAGGCTCAGAGAACTTGTGACTGCCGGAGAAGTTGGTGTTCCTTAAATAAAGAGGGTTCAGCCAGCAGGCAGCAACTCTGACTTTGCTTTCGTATTGAAGCAGGCTCTCCAGCCATTCTAGGCAGGCAGGTCAGTAAAGTCAGAGGTGACTTAATGCCGAACGCCTCAAAATTCAAAGGATTTCTCTTGTCCTTTTTTAAATTTAGTCAATATTGATGTGGAATGCTAGCCTCAGGAGCTGAGATGAGAAAATGCCAGGTCTAGATTCTGGTTTTTGACACCATATTTAGCAGTGTCCTTGGAAAGCTTCCCCTTTGGTTTCTCAGTGATCACATTTGTAAAATGGAGCTAATCTACTGGAAGGAAAATGATTCTAATATTTTTCACAACATTGTGAATGAAGATTCATCATCGTAAGTGCTCTGAAGAGCCTAAACAGGTGTCTTACAAGTGAATTTATACTCTTTTTGTATTTGAAAATGCAATTGATTGCCTTATCAGAGATTGAGAAATTTGATTATTTTTGCGTGATGAGTATGCAGTGAAATGTGGCAGATTTTATTTTATTTTTAGCTATATAAGTGGGATATTTGACTCATACAATCTCTACGTTTGTTGGTTATTTATGTGCAGACCACTGAGCTAGCTTTCTACTGTATCACAATTGTGTGCAGTATGCCACATCGGTCATTTTCTTAAATTGATCAAATAGCCCCTGTATAGAGTTACAAAATATATAGATGATTGTTATGGACGTGGCTAAGTATTTACCTGGTAGTAGAGAGTTTAACCTTCCTTCTCTGCTCGCCTCCCTGACAGACCCACAGAATCTTATTCTATTGATACCAAAGGGGATAAGCTGACTCTAAACTTACCTCTTAAGTGATTGATTTGAGGCCAGTCCTTTAAAAACTGGAGATGTTGGGAGTTTTGTTCTTATCCCATACTGTGTAGATGGTGCCTAATTCCTATAACAAAGCAGCAGGCGGTTTCCCGTGAGAGCTTGAGGATTGCTGATGGAGAAGGGCTGGCTTTTTGTTGGTGGTGTTCTTTTCAATTCAGGCCTTTTTCTGCTGAAAACTTGGCCCTCATCCTGTGAAGACTCCCTAAGGGATTAGAGTAGTCACAGAAGCAGTGAGACCATTTTATTAGTGTAAAATATTGGTTAACAGTTGAGAGAGACTATACTGGTTTCTAAATTCGAGAAACCTGGATGGAAGGAGCCTGAGATTGCTTTGGTTGTAGGGTTCTTCTCTCTGAACTGAGGCTTATAGTTTAGAGACTGCAGGTGGCCCTTTTCTTTAGACTCCTTTTTATATCTTAAAAGGAAGACTTTCCTATATTTTCATTAGCATTTACTGTTAGTTTTCTGCTTCTACTCTAGAACCTCTGCGTACTTTTTGTTTGTTGATGAGGGCCAAGTGCATTATAACTAAGGACCTCTTGTAAAATGAAACTCATTCCCCTGAATGAGAGGCTCAAAGACTCCAAACAGCAAAGGTGCAGGTTTTTGCACTCGGAGGTGGCTCTTGCTGCCTTATGAATTTGCTCTGTGATACAGGTTTGATGCAAAGAGCATTGCTACTCACAAATCACACGAGGTATACAGTGTGTGTGCAGCGATATGTCATAGTTCTTTATTTATATGGCCGGCTCAGTCTGTTCTGCTCCTTTCACTGCCATGGAAAGTGCATCATTTTCCTCCCACTCTCCTCCTTCCATATACCATCAGCACCACCCACTATGTTCTGCCCATTAAGTCCCCTGTGTGCCAGAAAACCCCGACAATGATTAAACGCTGATAAAAGAGTGTTAGAAGGTTAAGATAATCAACCCATCAGCCCCCTTATAGGACTCCTAAATTGTGGGTGGTAAGTATAACTTTTCCCTTTTAACATTGAAAATAAGGGTTTGATTTTTTTTTTTTTTTTCAGTTGAGGAAGTGACTGAGGTCAAATTAAAGGGGGGAAAAAAGCGTTGGTGTCAAAGACCAAAGAGAAGGCAGGAGACTTGCTTTTCACTTTCCATTCTTATCCTAGTCTTTCTTTCACGATTTGGAAATACTCTTTCTCAGGAAATTCTAGGGCTAGCCAAATTTAGGTTAAGGTTTTATTTATGGAAGGCCTAGAGATTTTAAGCGTACAGCAATTTTTAAAAGTCATTATTTCCCTAAATTCATTTCACTTAAAAATTATTAATTAATTCATTTTTAACAGTCTATACGACTCTAGTCATAGAGTCATGAATCATCACATTCCTGCATGCTTTTCAGTTCCTTTAAGCTCCTATGGCACAGAGTACACTCCTTTCCTACACCACCTCCTACCCCCATCCCAGCCCAGTCTACAGGAGGAAGAGCAGGGTTAAAGAGAATTAGAAAAGGGAGCTGGGAGCCCAGGTGCCCGGCTTCTTTTCTCTAGAGGAGAGTTTGTAGGTTCATCACACATCCTAGAAAATCAATTAAGGTGGGAGAGGCTGTGGAATCAACTTCTCTGAACCTCCTTATTGCATTTTTAGTAAAATAGGAACAAGTTAAGAAGATTCTCTAAGAATTTTGTCGAGAATTATATTTCTTGTTGAAGCTTAAGATAATATACCATATTATACAGCTTTAATTTTCATGAGCCTGTGGTTTATCCTTACTCTGAATTATTATTTTGTAATAGAGCTATAAAAAATACTCCATGGTAAATACATTTTGACCCTTTCCATCAACAGCTGCTGTGGTGAGGTAGGTCAGGAGGCGGAGGCACCCGGGGGGTTGAAGGGTAATGAGCACTTAATTATGTCTGCCGAATGCCAGAGCTGCCACGCTGGGGCTCCTCACGACTGGTCTGTATCTGCTCTGACAATTCTTTTATTATGGCTTGCACTAACCTATCAATAACTAACTGTGGTTGTTTAATTACAGAGGGAACATCCCCACGCTAAACAGGTACCGTATATTTAGTTTTTTTTGTTTTTTGTTTTTTCTGCAATTAAAAGCACCTTTTAGGAAAATCAGGGGAAAAAATAACACTACACTTGACAAGCTAACATGTTATCTTTCTGCTAGGGAGTCCTGAGCTCCCCTTTGGACATACTAAATTATTTTTTCTGTTTGGAAAACATGTCTTCAGCTTTTCTTCAGCCATTCAAAAAGCAGTGCTCGAAAAGCCTCAGTATGGAACAGCTCCCGTCTAGCTGTGTACAATAGGGGAATCCTCTGCCCCATGTTCAGCTTTGCTGTAAACATCTCATTTTGCTAAGTTCTCTGTTTGGGGCTTTCAGAGGAGAAACCCTTACAGTTACTCCTATCCTGGCAAATTGTTCATCAGTTTTTCAATTTATATTTTCTCTAATTTGCTTCTCCTTTTAGAGGAACACACATGCAGAAATAGCTGATCTCATGTTTCATCAGTTTGTTAGCTGTTTTTCTATAAAGTGTTATGATGCTATGAAAGTCAAGTTTTATTTCAGACATGTAATGAGATTACATTGGAAAAGTGTATTTGAAGTTTTGATGTGTGTAGCCCTGTGAAACGTTTCCAGACCAGTAATAACACAAGTGGTATTTTAACATTTTGATTTCCTTCTGCTCCTGAGCCAAGCAAGGCAACACAATGCAAGTTTGAGAGGATAGCAGTTCTGACTGGAATCCACAAAGTGCTTAAAGCCGTAACATGTGGGTGCTGACGTCTTTGTAGATGATCAGTTATTTGTTGAAATATTTATAGGCTTATGTTTATTTTGTCCCTCTCCCTTTAAATATTAAGTAATCAAAACTGTGTATAGCTTTTGGCATCCAATTTGGATGGGGAGAGGAAAGGGAGTGTTTTGTTTGGTCCTCTTGTCTGCTCTTGAAGAGTGGGCTTGCTTCACTCCTGCTTGCCTTTAGCTGTCCTGGTCCAAGAGCATAGCAGTGGGGGAAACTGAAATGTGGGTATTTCCGATGGGGTTCAGTTGAGTGAAAAAGATTCTTAACTCCATGTTTGCCGCAAGCATAGACTGTTAGCATCTTCAGAGGGGGTTCCCTTTAAGGGTTATCTGGATTCTCTTTCCTGTCTAATGCCAGGCAGGAAGAGAAGATACAATGCCTCACAAACTTGCTTCTTTACTAAGTATATTTGGTGATCCTAGAAAAGGATGACAGCACTTCTGAGTTCATACAGCTCTGAATCCCAGTTTCTAGTGAGCACCATGTGTAAGACTTGCTTGATGTGTGTTTCGTCTGTTTCATTCATGGTATCAATGGTTTCCTCTTCCACTCTACCTTCTAGTCCCTGGTACTGTCAAAAGTTGAAGTACTTTTTCATAGTCATCATTTACCAAAGGAATAAAAACCGGGAGTATCAGTCTCTAATAGTCTGTGTGAGCAGCACTCCCATTCTGTAAAAAATTCCATTGCCTTTTATAATTACAGTTTGCAATAGAGTACGCTTATGTACCCAGATCTATAGCCCACTTTGCTGGCTCTCTTGCCCCCTGCAACACTGCAGGCAGTGCACTTCAAGGAGACTTTTGAGCAGCTCCCCAAAGTTCAAGTGCCATTGCCTTGCTCTGGACGTGCTTCAGATCAGTATGCCAGTAACATGTTGGGCAAGTCCTGGAGGCATCCTTTAGTTTGGTCCTTCCTAACAGACTGTCCTGATTCACTGGGCATCACAAACACTTTACAGTAGTATCTATGAGTACATCCTGCTGAGGTGCGTCAAGGAATATCCAGATTCATTATGTTTTTAGATTGAACAAATCGGTTCTCTTTGAGCATCTCCGTTTACACTTGTTTGTCATGCTTACACGTACTTTGAAACCCATGCTCTGCCCTTTTGTATCTTGCTGGGATTCATTAAGGGCTTTCAATGAAGATATGTTTACTTTGGTATAGAAATGTGTTTAAATATAAAAAAGGAAATTTTGCAAAACTGTCTCTCTTTCAAAAAGAGAGAAGCTATAATCCTCATAACTGTGCTCCCCGTCAGCCCATTCAAGGAAAAAATAGATACGTCAGTAAAGTTCCTTTTACAGATTGTTACTTGTTTCTCTCTGAGGAATTGTGTTTTTTATGATTTACTAAGCCATTCCACATGACTTAGAGTTGTTGTTGATATGCATATATCTATCTGTGAATACTTAATCTATTACAATTCCTAGAGAAAAATGCCTTAAGTGTTGCCTAGTTACAACTCACTTGGCTTGTTTACATCCTTTTAAAAGAGGAGACGTTTTAAGGAAGGGGAAGATGCAGGATGGTTTTTAACCCCTATATGCTATTCATTCCTTAGACATGTCATGATGTCATGGTATTAAAACCACCATGATATTCCTGACAGTCCTTAGATTTTTATGTGGAGAAATTTGGGGGGGGGAGTGATTGGTAAAAAATATGGTTTGTGTGAGGGGAAATTCCAGTGGAAGGGTTCATGTGAATCTAGCAAGACAGCCTTATCTATAGGTGGGTAAAAAACCAAACCTGCTCTGCAACCTGACCCTACTTCAGTTTCCTCCCAGCTCCTTTTCCCTGTTGTGACTCTCCCAGTCCTTGTTCCTACTCTCCTTGTCTAATGCACTTGATTGAATTACCATTTAGAATGTCCTTCTCCTCCAACCTCAACCACTATGGCATGACTCATGTAGCTAGTGTCAGCGACGTGCTGCTGGACAACTCATTCACTCCACCGTGTCAGCGGATGGGCGGAATGGTCTCTTTTCGGACTTTTGAAGATTTTGTCAGGTAAGGCACCATGGAACTGTGTCTATACAAGGGGAGCCTTGGGCATCTCAGCTTTCTTCCAAATGAACAGAGGTCCCCTGATTAGCCACGGGCCAGCTAAGGAGATGTAGCCCTTGCGGTATATGCTCTGGGAGAGGTATAGGTCCTTCCCTTTCCACCTCTGTGCAGACTCTACAAGCCTCTACTTGTTATATGAGCCTGGTCAGAAAAAAAGAAACAAACAAAAAACATCTTTTCCTTAGTAGCTAACACAAGAAACTGTCTGCTCTGTGATGAGTGAAATGTCAGGAGAAATTAAACACAACACTAGAGTGAGCCCCACCAGAGACGATACATCTTTTGATTAAATGCATTCAGCATCTATCTCTTGATGTATACTGATGCATTACCCTAGGGGGAGGGGTAATTACGTTGGTGTGTCACTGCTCTAGTCCCAGGCTCTTTCTGTTACTTTAAGACCGATGATGACAGCAGCACTGCTCATATCTTACATATGAAGAAAACAAAACAAAAAAGCTTCAGATCATTCTTTTTTAAAAAGAAGAAATATATATGGTTTATTAAAGTTTAAACAATCCATCCTCCTAATTTCTGCCACTTGGTGAAATTTTGCATGTCACCTCTAGCCACTGGTGATTCTATTCAGTTGACAATTGAGTGCAGGGTAGGATAGATTATTCTTTTAGACAGAGCTGGCAATGGCAGCGTTAGTTTCCTGCCACTTAGATTTTCTGCCACTTGGGTTTTCATCGTGGGTGTTTCTTTGGTATTTTTCAGGATCTTTGATGAAGTGATGGGCTGCTTCTGTGATTCCCCACCCCAAAGCCCCACGTTCCCTGAGGCAGGTCACACATCTCTATATGATGAAGACAAGGTATAGTGTCCCCTTTGGGAGACTGCTTTGCTCCTTCAGATACAGGATTTGTACTATATACTCTCTTTCTGATTGTAGAACATTGTAGGGAAGAATTCATCTTTTTACCCTACTTTATATTATTTAATTTTATATGCCTCATCAAAGTATTTTTAGAAACAGGTGGAATATAAATTCTAACCTAAAAAATAAAAGCCACTGTATTAATCATGGAATCCATAGCGTAGAATGAGGCTGTCTATATCCATTGCAGCTGCCTCTAGGTCTCTGAATGTTGTTTCAAAGACTTGAGCTTTGATTGCTTTAATTCTTACTCAGTAATGGCTTGTATATTTGCAGAGCAGTGCGTTCGTAGTCTTCAAGGAATTGTGGACTTCAGATAGTAGAAAAAATCGACATTTTGTTTAAAATTTTGTCCTTTTATTAAACCCTTCTTTTCATTTCTCTGCAAACACATCCTGTTTTTTCCCTACCAGGTTATTTTCCCATGGTTTGATACTTCCACTGTTTAGAAATATGTTATATGGGAATATGTTCAGATGGCTTCTTTCACTCATTTTCCTTTACATTCTGTGAAGAGATATTGCAAATGGTTTCATTCCCATTCTATTGGTGAAAAAGTTGAGACATAGTGGTCTTCAAGTTCATATCAAGCCAAGATTTGGGGCCGCCTTTAGCTAATGCCTTTGCTGCCTTATTTTTTTAAAGTTAGGTGTCTTTATTTAATCTCCACTGTGGGTGTTGGGCAGTGGTTTCATTTTGCTTATTCATACTAGCAGAAAATGTCCTGTGGGCCATATCTGTTTTTCAGGTATCCTACCAAGTACTATAACTTCTCTTCATCTCTGTATTAGCCAGCCTCCTAATTTCCTTGCCTTGTGTTCTTGGGTTACAGATCCCCAGGGATGAACCAATTCACATTCTGAATGTGGCTATCAAAACTGACTGTGATATCGAGGATGACAGGCTAGCAGCTATGTTCCGAGAGTTTACCCAGCAAAATGTAAGTCCTCAGTTGGTTGGAAACTGGTGATGGCCACTTTCCTTCTCGCGGTGTGTCATATCCATCCTTTTATCAGTTGCTACATATAAGGCCTATCACTGATAACAGCTATGTCTTTAACATAGTTCTGCTTGTAGGGGTAAAATGCCGAAGTGATTCAAAAGTATAAAATGCATGTATTTTTTTATGTCAAGAAATTTAGACCTCAAATGTTTAAAATGTTTTAAGGAAGGGAAGTTGTATTCCTGAATCTTTTCCAGAGCTCCAGTCTGGAACTTCCAGTCACCTGCTGAATTCCTTTTGGTGACTTAACTCTGCATGTCTAGGCCCAAACTCCCTTCAGCTACCCTCTGAGCCCTTCCATCCCAGCCTTGAAAATATCAGTTATACTTCCATCCTCCTTGCAATTTTATGTCACTTGGATATCTTGTGTTGACATCAAACTCCATATAGTTTAAATGTAAATTCCTATCATTTTCCTTCACCTCTTCTGGTCCCCCCTCTCCCCTAAACAAAAACAAAAACAAAAAAAACAAAACAAAAACAAAACAAAAACAAAAACAAAAAAAACCAAGTAACCAAACCCTTTGCCCCCAATCATGCAGGAATCATTGACTTCTTCCTTTTTTTGCTGTTCCATTATTCTACCCCTCCTTTCCTACCCACCTTTCCTTCCTTCCTTTCTTCCTTCCCCCTTCTTTTCGGTTTTTAAATTTCCACTGCCATCTTTCTAGTTTAGACCCTTCCTCACCTTGTACCTGAGACACTGCGACAGGTTTACTTGTGATCCTCACCCTTCCCCTCCAGATAGTTTCCATTCTGCTCACTACCACAAAATTAAATGTCTAAAATGCCCCCTTACCAAGTTACTCTCCCACTCAACAGTGACTCCCTCTTGCCTTCAGGATACCTCCTTACCTTGATATTTGACATCAGCCTATTAATGAAGGCTAACAATCTAGCCTTTGCTGTTCCATGAAAAGACCTAAGTCTTTATCTCATCTACCTTGTTTGCTTGATCTCTTCTACTGCCCCTTATCTGGAATGTTTTCCTCTTTCATTCTTTCTTCCCTCCCTCCTTCCCTTCTCTCCGCCCCCCACCTTCTTTCTAAATCCTGCTTGTTTTAAGAACTGTCTCAAAATTTCCCTCTTTTATGAGGACTTCTCTGCGTAACCCTAACTAAAATGTATTCTTCTCCCTTGAATTTCTAATTGGTCAGCATAAATTGATTAACAATAATAATACTTTTTATTTTTAAAGACTGTATACATTTTTTTATTTTCACCTTACCACAGTCCCACGGGGTTAGATTATTCAGGAATTATTTCAGTTGTACATCTGGGAAAAAGCTCAAGCTCGAGAGATTAAGGCCCTTTAATCACCAGCTGGTAGATGATAGAGCAAAAACTAGAACTTAAGGCTTTGATGCCAGCTCTAGGGGGCACAGATCTAGGTGCTTTAGTAAATAATACATTCCTAGCCCTGAAGATGCTTAGAGTCTAATGTTCAAAATGATCATCTACAGTTATATTTCATTACGATATATGATAGTTGCCAAAGTACCCTTCCACAACTGCCCTTAATGACAAGACCTATGTGTGTTCTTTGAATGGAAAGCACCTAGTCTGTAGTGCTTGTCATAAAGAAAGAACTCAATAGATTTTTTTTTTTTAGATGTTGGGGGTAGGAGTTTATTAATTAATTAATTTATTTTTGCTGTGTTGGGTCTTTGTTTCTGTGCGAGGGCTTTCTCTAATTGTGGCAAGCGGGGGCCACTCTTCATTGCGGTGCGCGGGCCTCTCACTATCGCGGCCTTTCTTTTTGCGGAGCACAGGCTCCAGACGCGCAGGCTCAGTAGTTGTGGCTCGCAGGCCCAGTTGCTCTGCGGCATGTGGGATCCTCCCAGACCAGGGCTCGAACCCGTGTCCCCTGCATTAGCAGGCAGATTCTCAACCACTGTGCCACCAGGGAAGCCCCTCAATAGATTTAAAAAAATTTAATTCAGCAGTATAAACAATTAGTGCCATAGACATTCACATCATATAACGCTAATGGTTGATACCCAGGAAAAGATGGTAATTTTATGCTTAATGTGTGTCATAGCATTTTCCCCATGATGCTGTCACAGCACATGAACTGACTGTGGGATTGTGGTGAGGAAAGGTCCTTCCAGAGAAGTAAAAGTAGGAGTCATGCCTCGGAATTTTTCTTTAGAAGAGAAATCTAACTTCCTTCTTGCCCTTGACTCATGCATGACCACATAAAATTAACCTGAGACCAGTGACCAAGGTGACCTTACTTGGAAGAGTCCTAATGTTGTGCATGGCTACTAATGCTGTTGCTTGATGGAATAATCTATGAGAGTTCCTTCCCAGGTTTTGAGGCACTAATTGATTGTTTTGACCTCAACTTTAGGCTTTTTATTACCCTCAGTTCTAAGTGACATATATCATCACACCTTGATTTAAAGAGGCAGTTTCTTCATTTTCACTATGTATATTTGTAACATTAATTGATGATAAGAAATTACCTTTTTCCTTTACTGGACTTGTAAACTGAGGCATAGAGAAACCCAGAGTCTGCCTGTGGCTGTTCAGTAGGGAAAGGGTAGACGGTGCCAACATTCCAAGCTTGAAGAAGCTATTTAGTGCATCACGTGCCGTGCTTACCCAGGCATATTAGGCATTTTCACCTACTTGTTGTGAAAAAAATATAAAAAAGAAAAAGAAGCAAAAGCAATTTTTAAAAAAGCTGAAGTGATAACTAGTTTTGTTTTTCACTTCATGATCATGCTCCTAGCAGTTTAGAAAAAGTTTTTTTTTTTTAAGCACACATTAAACTATCAAATAGGTTGATCCAAATTGTCCAAATAATCTTCTAGTCCCAGCATGTCTTTTTTTCTCTCATAGAAATTAGGATCATATATTTGTAAATGACTTGTGGAGGAGATTGAAGCAGCCAGTGTAAATGGAGTTTCTCCAGGTGCTGACGCCTAATCGCTGGGTAATAGCTGTGGACTTGCTGTGAGACCCGCATTATTACAATGTAATCAGAATCCTGTTGCTCTGCTGTTATTGTCAGCCACTTGTGGAATTTTTAAAGCAATAACAATTTTGATTTTAAATTATGGCATTATTAAAGTTATTTTCTTCCCTGGCCAGAACATAGCTATTGATGCTTGTCTCTGAAGGACTTGGCTGTAGTGGAATTCTTTGTTGGTGTCAGAAGAAATGTTTCTGTTCCTTGGCACACTGAGAGTCAGAGAACCACCAACCGCCCCACCCCACCTCTTTCTTCCTCCCTCCCTCCCCCTTCCCTCCCTTCCTCCCTCCCTCCCTTCCTCCCTCCCTCCCTTCCTCCCTTCCTCCCTCGCTCCCTCCCTCCCTCCCTCCCTCCCTCCCTTCCTCCCTCCCTTCCTTCTTTCCTTCCTTCCTCCCTCCCTTCCTTCTTTCCTTCCTTCCTCCCTCCCTCCCTTCCTCCCTTTCTTTTCTTATACTACAAATACTTGGTTATTTACCCTAATGGGTATGATACCAATCTCTTTTTTTTAATTAATTAATTTATTTTTGGCTGCACTGGGTCTTCGTTGCTGCACGCAGGCTTTCTCTAGTTGTGGTGAGCAGGGGCTACTCTTTCTTTTGGTGCGCCGGCTTCTCATTGCAGTGGCTTCTCTTGTTGCGGAGCACAGGCTCCAGGCACACAGGCTTCAGTAGTTGTGGCACATGGGCTCAGTAGTTGTGGCTCGCGGGCTCTAGAGCACAGGCTCAGTAGTTGTGTCGCATGGGCTTAGTTGCTCTGCAGCATGTGGGATCTTCTCGGACCAGGGATCGAACCCATGTCCCCTGCATTGGCAGGCGGATTCTCAACCACTGTGCCGCCAGGGAAGTCCCCCAATCATTTTTAAATGTAGTTAAACCAAAATTTATTTATATATGACCTGGGAATTTATTATTAGGAAATTAATTTTTTCCAGTTATCTTTTGCTTATCCTGTTAATTTTGTTACTAAGCAACGCCATAGTAAAAAAGGAAAAATAAGAGGAAATGGTCCAGGGATGTGCTTGTTTATGAGGGGTAGCCAAATTGGATTTAAAAACTATATAATATCAAGAAAGTTAAGAATTGGCTTATGGATATATCTCTTGGTGAAAGAATGTGATAAAATTAAAGTCCGGGTGTAGGTTGTGAAAGTCCACATATTTTTTCTATTTGTGTTATTCATGTATGTTTTTAGGTCATTCAGTGGGTGGAATTGCTTTTCTACTTGCTGCCATGTAGCCCCTCTTTATTAGGGACCTTTAAGAGCATGTCTTTTACTTAGCTCATTAATCTCTTTCTTTGTCTCTGCCTTTTGAGATGAGAGAGCAGTACAGGGTAGAGGAAGGCTTAGAGCCAAAGGCCCAAGACTCACGTAAGGGGCTGTCTTGAAACTGCTGGTCTCTTCTAATATACTGCTTGCCTGTACCAAGCGGAAGTATGAATAATCACTAAATTTAAAAGCCTGTTAGACATTGTTTTTAACAACTTTTAAAGAGAATCTTTTTTAAAATACCTTCATATAAAGTAGGGAGGAAATGTTTTAGAGCTGAAAAGGTTAGGATTTGTTAGGTCGAATTCTGGGAATGCTGTATCAGATGGTAGGTGATGTCTATAGTCTAAATAACAGTTTAGTACTTGAATTTTCCGTTTTATGGAATTTCTTCTTTTCCCTCTACCTGATTTCGTTCAGCTTCTATATCAGTATTGATCTTCACATTTAAATACAAGCCCACCAGTGTAATTTCTATAAGCAGAAATTGTGTTAAGATCTACCTTGATATGTATCAGTCCTTAGAGAATTTAGGTGGCCTCATGTGACCTTTTCTCCTCCAGAATTCTCTTTCAGTTTTGTCCAGGTCAATGTTTAAAACCTATTCTGTAAGTCTTATTCCCAGGAGCCACGTTGAGATTTGTTTACTTGCAAATTTGAAGATACTGAGTCAAGACATAGATATCCAAAACAGTGCTTAGTGCAATCACAGCCGTCTGAGGACTGAATGGGCTAAAACTTAGGATGAATGGAGATCTCATCTAGCTTCTGTTTTTGCATGTTTGTTTGTAGAAAGCTACCCTGGTTGAGCATGGGATCCGGCGCCTTACTTTCCTGGTTGCACAAAAGGTATTGGCATGTGAATTATGCATCTCTTTAATATTTCTTATGCTGCTGCTAGAACTTTAAAAGTGAAAAATGGAATTATAATCATATGCTTACTTGTAGAATTTATGCAAAGAAATAACTGCTTTGGTATAAATTTAATCAAGAAAAAGCATTAAAGTCATCACCTTTTCCTCAATTGGTTTTTAATTTTATTACTAATTGCCCTCTTCTTCTGTTTTTCCTTCCTTTCTTTTATTTGAAAGGATTTCAGAAAACAGGTCAACTATGAGGTGGATCAGAGATTTCATGTAAGTAAGAGCAACAGTGGTGAAAGATTACTTACTGTTTTATCTGTTACCTGCTGATTATTTAGAAGGGCTGGTCTGATGTTTGGTCCCTCTTCTTTGAAAAAGTATTATAATGAATATTCAGTTCTTCTATAGCGTATTCAAACTAAAGGGTTTTTTTTCCTCCTCCTTTTCTACCCTATAATGAATTCTCAGTATATGTCTGAGAAATAGTTAAGAATGAGCACATGCATTTATCCAGATGAATAAGGTAGAAGCAGGAGCTAACTACTAATTTCTTCTGTGCACACAGCGAATCAGTAATCAAGGACTGCCAGTCGTACTTGGGGTCTTGGCTTCTACCAAAGATGGATTCAAGTTCTGTTATTGAGAACTGTCAGTTCTGAAGAACAATCACTTATTATTTAAAATGCCTTAACAGAGCCCAAGTTGGTGTTTTCATCTTACATTAATTTTAGGAGGAGGAAATAAATAAAAATTAAGTTGCTTTTTCTCCCATTTAACTGAATTAACTACTAATATTTATGAGTTTAAAATTTTTATTGAAAAATTTTAATAAAGAGAGCTAAGTTAATAGCCTGACATCTGGACTGTGGTGTATATGTGTATGATCATACGCAATGTGATTATAGCAGTGAGGTCAAGAATCCAGTTTGCAGTCAAGATGTCATTCTCCAAAATGGCTGATTGGAGTCACAATATTTCTTTAAAAATTGATCCTAATGTGGTGAAGTAAGATTCCAAAGGACATTAAGAAGTCTTAATATTTCTGATGAGAATTTTATTTTGTTTTGTTTTTAGCAATTAAGATGATTAAGTTAGTTTTCAAGCCCTGCTCAATGGCAATAATGAAGATAACATTTGGGATGCTGGAAGGGACTTCCTAAGCTCAAGAACCTGTGTGTGATTGCTTTTATTGCCCTTTTGTTTATTAGGTCTCTAGCACTTGACATTTTGTTTTCCTTCTCACGGTTCACCTTGTTGGTCTAGTCTATAGAGAAACAAGAGAGCCTAGCCTGCAGGCTAAAGAGCTAGGATTTTCTAAAACGCTTTAGGAAATGTTGTGGACTCCACAATGCCCCTGTGTTATTGATGTCAGGAAATCAAGCAGAGTGCAGATATATATCAATCAATAACTGTAGATAGGGAACTGGAGGCAGTGGAGAAGTATGAGGAGCTTAAAGAGAACCCTGGGGCTTTAGGAAAAAAAATAAGGAGCTTAGAGAATAAAATTGATACTTGGGGATAGAGTATGAGAGCCCATGAATAAAAACTATAGCTGGTAGATGCTGATCAGAACTCAGGTAGACATGCTGGATCTGGGAAGAGTATTGGGCTAGGTTCTTTAATGTGATTCTTTTTCTTTTGTAACTGACTTTGGAATAATGCATTATTCTGGTGAATAATACTGAATTTGTAAAATTATTTTCCTTTTTCCTGATGGTTCAGACACAGTCTTTGTTTCTATAGCACATGAACTGTTTTTTTATAATAAGCATTCTATGATAAATTAAAACTCTCCACTAAAATTTTTTTAAAGCCAAAGCACTTAATTCTCACGGACATTGTTTTTTTTTGTTTTTTGTATTTGATACTTTCTATCTTTGAATCTATATCCTGTCCTAGAATACATCTGTAGACTTAAAACATTTTTTCTCCCTGCTCTCTTAATATTTCTGGATTTAGGTTGAATAGGGACATGTCTAAGCAAAATCTGCTAGGAAATGAGCCCAGCAGGGGGTCTTTCTGGGACTCATCGTACAGTTTCTATTTGTAGTGGCATCAAATGGGAAATCAGTTAAATTATCAAGTGACTTGATTTGTCATAAGTGTAGGAAAGGTTGTTTTAGGACGTAGAGAACATTAAGGTTTTAGGTATGGACTGGATTTGCTCTGAAGAATTGGATGGCTAAGGAGTTGGGGTGTTTTTATGTTAGGCCCCTGAGAAATGATTAGCGGTTACACATGGGGCAAGGGCAACTATTACTGAACTCTGGCCAGGATCTTCAATATCCAGGAATCCTTGGCAGGAGTTGTACAAATCTGGGGCTCACTGTCATGGTGCTGCTCTAAGTTCCTCTGCTGGTGGTAGCTTGAAGGATGCTTAGTCTCTGTCATGTCATCTTGTGTGCTTCGCCCATAGTTAGTATAGTGTGGAAAAGTGGAAGCTTTCTGGAAGTGTTAGAGATGAATCCCTTGACCTCTCTGGCTTCTTGGTAATCCACTGTGATGTATGCAGCCTCCCCTGTTCTACACTGCGAAATCCCTATATTATTGAGTAGAAGAGGGAATGTGCGCAGGAAGGGGCAAGGAGAGGAGGACGGTTACCAAGTTTGGTTCAAGAACAACATTGGCTGGTGTGGAAGGAGGCAGCCGTGCTGTTACATAATCATCGTCTCTCAGACTGCTTCAGAACCAGAACAAGGCAAAAGAGGGCCAGACCGCATGGGGGTTCCTAGAGAGTGTGTTTATTGTTAGGTGTCTATTCACATGCCAGCGAAGGCTGGAATTATTTCCAAAACTTCGTTGTTTAATCACCACAGTCCCGAAAGAGCTGTTCAGCTGAACGTCTGCTGCTGCCTAAGTCTCTTGGTTCTACGTGGAGACTGTTCTGAGCGGGCAGTAGTCACCAGCATTAAGGAGGCTTGGTGTTGAGTCTGTTTCCATAACCATCTAATTAAATCAAGTACCCATAATGGGACTTGTGTAATTGCTTAACATTGATTATTTAAACAGAAAGTTTGAGGAAAAACAAGTCTAGCCTTGTAAATATCTTCCTCATATTAAAAAAAAAAAATTGTAGCCTCGAAAGCAAAAGAACAGGCTCTTTGAATTTCTGCAGCTATATAAGCTGCAGTTCTGTAGTTTTATGAGTATTGTCTTTATCCATTTCACATCTAGAATTCCAAAAAGTGCAGCAGAAGGTGTTTAATTGGAATATAAGTATTACTTTATGAAGCTTTCCATATTTTTTCCAGCAAAGTTTTGTTAAGGATACTAAAATGCATATTTCTCGGATTTCTTACCCTTTGCCACTTAAACAAAGCATTAGGTCTAAACCACGTGATGAGATTCCAAATCACTTTTTCATCTGTAAGTTTCCTTTTGTTTCTTGTTTGTAAGATTTCATGAAATTTCAAAAAATTCTGCTGTAGATCACCTAGGAGATAATTGCAGTTTTACTGATTTTATGTGAGTGACTCCCACTTTAAATGTTTTGGATCGTTTGTGCCTGAAGGAAGAGCCCGCTATTGAAAACAGTTATCATGGTTAGGAGTTCATTTCTTTAAAAATAATTGATATGTCAATTATATCTCAATAAAGCTGGGGAAAAAATGGTAGTTCTGTTTGCTAGTGGATCAACTATTTGTTTTTCAGAAGGTTTGGTTTGAGATTTTGTTTTAATTACAGTCTATATAATTAGTTCTCAGTGTGTTGAGGTAAAAGAGAATTGCACCAGCAAGCTTCCAATTTCTTCATCTCATTAGGTTTTTAACACGATTATTAGTATCATAATCAGCTATGATGTTTTCTGTTGCAGGTTTTCACATTCTCTGATTTGCAGGGTGTCTTGATTGGCTAATTTAGGCAAATTATTTTGATTGTCCTGATGATGGTTGGCTGATTAGAACACAGCAGGGGTATAATTTCTTCCTGAGAAATGTTGCATTCTTTTGTTTTTTGGTACCAGCACACTAAGAGGGTTTTTATTTGTGTACATTCAATTATGATATTTGCCTATAACACTAGTAGAATGCCTGGAAAGCAATTACATTAGTGATGGAATAAGCATGAATGCTGTTAGTGGAAAAATTGGTCGTGTGAGGTTGTGGTAGGATGAAGGAATTTATTAAAACTACAGAATCAGACTTCTGGATTTCTTCTTTTCTGTGTTTTCTGTATTTCTGTGATTTTTGAATGTGAAAAAAAAGTGACTTTCTATAAAAGTCCTCAGACTTCCCTATCTCTTGAAGAATTGTTCATTAATCCTGGTTTCCCGTTGCATGGAAGTTCTTGCCATCTTCTGTTCTGAATGCTTCATGCTAAATTGAGGACTTTACTGTGGAGCTAAAAATTTATTCAAAAGTTTAAGAACATTTGTTCATGTCATCTCATAACACCTTTTTTCTTTTTGGCTGTGTTGTGTCTTCATTGCTGCGGGGGGCTTTCTCTAGTTGCGGTGAGCAGGGGCTTCTCTTGTTGCGGAGCACGGGCTCTAGGCGCGCGGGCTTCAGTAGTTGTGGCACGTGGGCTCAGTAGTTCTGGCGCACAGGCTTAGTTGCTCCACGGCATGTGGGATCTTCCCAGACCAGGAGTCGAACCTGTGTCCCCTGCATTGGCAGGCGGATTCTTAACCACTGTGCCACCAGGGAAGTCCTCATAACACCTTTTCTTAGCTAACCTTAATGAAAGTGATTTTTCTGATTGGTAGTCTTTGCCCACCTCTGCCAAGAATTCGTCAGTCTTTTTCATTATTTGTAGTAAAGATATTTATTTCCATTCACTTGTTTGCTTTTTGTGCCTTTCAGTTACTACACATTTTCTTAATTGCATTAGTAGTAAATAAAATGTTTCTTGCTTACTTTTGTTATGTTTTTGAAGGAAAATCATTTTGTTCCTACCACTATACACACTTGAGTAAATGGTATACTAAATAACTATTTTAGTTAACTAATTAAAGTTATGGAGGAATAGAGGAGTGTGTGCGTGAAAGATTGTATCATTACTTTTCTTGACTTTTCTTTCAGAAAATTTCATGGAAGGACTTTGTTACCCTTCCTTTTTTGACTTGTGTTACTTTTTAGCTAATGCTCTGAAAGCCATACCTCTTGAGAATAAAACCAAAACAGAGACTATATAAAGCCCTGAGCATGAAATCTACTGACAGCTCAGCTCAACCTCTTCCTGCTTAACCTTGAAGTCATCCCCATGCTCTTCATTATCATTCAGGGGGAATTAGAGAATTATTTAGGACAAAACACCATCAGTAAAAGATCAGTGCTGTGTAAATCCACTTTCAAAGGGCTTTTAAAGACCCAAGCCTGGACAAGTGGTTTCCCAGCCTTGCTAAACAAGCTCCTAGAAGCCTATTAAAAGCCATTTTACAGTTAAAATGCCAAGGAAAATGTAAAAAGATTTATTAACTGTGCAAGCTTTAGTTAAGGTGAAGCCTAAGACCTGTGGAAAGTATTCAAGAAGTTCTCCATCAACTCAAGAACCACAAGTTTTGCTTTGTTTTTTGCTTTTTTTCTTTAAAGTTTTAATTTCTGGGGTTTTTGTTTTTTGTCTCATGAAAGAGAAGTCCTCTAAATAAGGAATTTGGATTAAAATAAGAATAGAGAGACTTCCCTGATGGGAAGTAGTGAGGACTCCACACTTCCACTGCAGGAGGCTCGGGTTCCATCCCTGGTCAGGGAACTAATGTCCTACAAGCTGCATGGCACAGCTGGGGGTGGGGGTGGGGGGAGGCAGGGAGGGGAAGAATAGATAGGTGACACCCTACACTTAAGAGGTAGAGATGAAAGGGCACAGGCTCTGGCATTAGACAGACCCAAGTTCACCTTTGGGGGTCACAATACTTTCCTAAGAAGTTGTTGAGAGCATTCGGCGGTCAACACATGAGAGCGCCTGCCACCTACAAGGCTTTCAGTTCATGTTTCCTTCATGGTTCCTGAAGTTCATTGAGGGGTATGTAGGCAGCTAGTCCTGGTCTCTCTGCCTTGTACCAATAAGTGTTTGATTACATTGAACTCATAATGAAGAAGATGCCTTAATAAAACCTCCTATAGAGGCAAATAGTAATGACTTGATTCCAGCACTGCCAGTAGAGCTTTCCATCCGAGAAACAGGGGTATTTGGTGTTAATAAGTTAAATTTCAGAAACTAATGGACTCTGCTAATTGAATTCATCTTTGTTAATTAATAAGGTTCTAGTAAATTGGTTGCTTTCTTGTGTAATGCCCTGCAAAAGAGCAGTAAGACCTAATGATTACACGTTCACTAGTTCCACCCCATTCTTTCCTATACATATAGTGGTATGAACCAAAGTAACATCTTGCACTTTTCTTTGTCTTGAAATGTCATTGTTTAAACCTTTGAAATTATTGACTTAAGAGTGAATGAGGAAAAAAAACATGGATTGGGGATTCTATGCTGTCTGGCTAGTTTACATTTTAAGAGTTTCTTAAGGAGAAACTTGGGAAATCAGTCCAGTAACTACTATTGCAGTGCTGTAGAATTCAGGTGTATTGGTCTTATTTGCCAGGTTCTGCCAAGAGCAACACCCGAGAAGACTTTTTCCACTTGGGAGATGAAAAAATACATATTTTTTCTTTCCCTAGAAGAGGGTAGCTATTAAAGTTAGGTTAATAGTGTAGTGGTTCTCAAATTTGTAAGTGGGGTCAAAGTGATGGTTACCCAGAGGATCGTGCATATTCCCCGGGCCAAGCCCAGGTAAGGAACATGTTTTCTAGGCACTTGTCTTCTAGATGCTTGACAGTTTCTGTACTATGTATTTATCCCCAAAGAGCCATATATATGAAGGACTGACACATTTCCCCCGCTTCTTTAACACAGAGAGAATTCCCTAAGTTTTTCACATTCCGAGCAAGGGATAAGGTAAGAACTGATTTTTTTCCTCTTTTTTTTTTTTAATCTTTGTTTTTTCCTTAAAAGCCCAAGAGTAGCTTATCTTTGCCGTATTTCTTGCCATTCTCCTTCCTCTAATTGAACGTATGCTTCCCTTTGCCTTACATCTGTCTTAGAACTAATAAAGGCTCCCTTCTGAAAGAGTTTGGTTTAGGAAACAGTCAAATGTATTGACCTACCCAAAGAAAGTGATAACTTTCAAAATCATCTCTATGCCTTAGGATAATCCTGATGATGTAATATTAAAGGACTACTGTACTTAGTACGATTATTCTGGTCACCCACAGACAGTTCGTTTATCCTCAAGTCTTGTTTATGAGCATTTGTTTTTCAATTTTAAAATATAAAATTTCAGACCATGTTGCTTTCTTCCTACTACCAGCTTATGTTTTTGGCTCTCTCTCTCCATTCACTCAATGGACATATACCCTTTACATGTCTAGTTTCAACAAAACATACAGTAAATGTCAATACAACTTTTTAAAAAGGTAGGTAAATAATTATGTATGGATACAGGATGTCCAGAGCCAAATATCTCTATTTTTAAAAGTTGTATGATGTTTGTTTTCCAAGTATTTACTATGTCCTTTTTACTCTGCCAGAAATGATAAGACTATAAGACCTGCCCGTAAGCGTTTTAGACTCGTTGGGTAAAACTGAAATATTGGTATGTGAAATAGATATTAATGTGAAGCAGTCTGGTTTACTGTTTTAAAAAAATGAATTATGAAGGCTTTAAATGCTACAGGAAATCTGAGGGAATTGGTGTTTTTTGTTTGTTTTTAATGGAGAGCATCACCACTTGTAAAAGCATAAATGATGAAAGCTTGCAAAGTAAACAAGGACTTTAGTGCCTAATCCTATGTAAGCTCTAGCATTTTCCTTGTATGTAGCTCCTTTTTTTTTTTTTTGCGGTATGCGGGCCTCTCACTGTTGTGGCCTCTCCCGTTGCGGAGCACAGGCTCCGGACGTGCAGGCTCAGCGGCCATGGCACGCGGGCTCTTCCCGGACCGGGGCATGAACCCGTGTCCCCTGCATCGACAGGCGGACTCTCAACCACTGCGCCACCAGGGAAGCCCCTATGTAGCTCCTTTTTTGACTCCTTGGCACATCATGGCTTATGTTTATATTTTTAAGCATCCCTTTTACATACACTTTCATAATATAATTTTGTAACTGCCTCCTGTGAGCTGTTTTTTCTTGCATTCAGTTTGAGGAAGATCGAATCTACCGTCACCTGGAGCCTGCCCTAGCTTTCCAGTTAGAGCTGAACCGGATGAGAAATTTTGACCTTACTGCCATCCCCTGTGCTAATCACAAGATGCACCTGTACCTTGGAGCAGCCAAGGTGGAAGTGGGCACAGAAGTGACAGACTACAGGTTCTTTGTCCGTGCAATCATCAGACATTCTGATCTGGTCACCAAGGTGGGTGCTGTACTTTAATGGGAAGTTATCCCTGAGGGAAGGGACAGAGAAACAGGCATGGGTCAAAATCAGGTTTTCCTCTTTTGAATCAAGGCTCTTGTTCCCTTTCATCCTACTCTCCAATAACCAGCAGAAGTCTGAGAGTCATTTCTCTCACAGAAGTAAATATTCCATGTAATGAAGGGCTTTTTCCCCCTTTAATTTGTTGTCTTGGTAATGGAAGCATGATGGTACTCGCTTGAGAAAATGAAAAAGCATGCTAACAGAGAAATCACAGGGAAGGTTTGATGATGATAGAGGATAAGGAGAAAAGTTAGAGGTGACCCCATCGTAAACCTGTCTAGAGGTGGGGTGCTTTCTGTACATAGCAAGGTGCTTGCTGGTGTGTTAGTTGTTACTGCATCCTATAGCTATAACCTTTCTGCAGCTTTTCCTTTCTAAACAGATTTCCTTTCTAAACTGCTCTGTTTGCCATATGTGAGATATAACCCTAGTGGGGTTGCTGCTCTGGGGATGCCCAGCATCTCCACCTGTTGGAAGGAAAGGATACATAAGAGGCAGGAGGAAGGTCTGGCAGGTCTTTATCTGACCCTTGCCTGCCCCTGCTGCCTGTGGTCATTGGGTTGACCCTAGGGAGAAAGGTAATAACATCCGCAGCAGGTGCCTTATGACTTGTGACATGCTACTGCTTAAGTATGTATAACAGCTGTTTCTTTTTTTTTTTTTAACATCTTTATTGGAGTATAATTGCTTTACAATGGTGTGTTAGTTTCTGCTTTATAACAAAGTGAATCAGTTATACGTATACATATGTCCCCATATCTCTTCCCTCTTGTGTCTCTCTCCCTCCCACCCTCCCTATCCCACCCCTCTAGGTGGTCACAAAGCACTGAGCTGATCTCCCTGTGCTACGCGGCTGCTTCCCACTAGCTATCTATTTTTACGTTTGGTAGTATATATATGTCCATGCCACTGTCTCACTTTGTCCCAGCTTCCCCTTCCCCCTCCCCATATCCTCAAGTCCATTCTCTAGTAGGTCTGCATCTTTATTCCCATCTTGCCCCTAGGTTCTTCTGATCATTTTTTTTTTCAGATTCCATATATCTGTGGTAGCATACGGTATTTATTTTTCTCTTTCTGACTTACTTCACTCTGTATGACACACTCTAGGTCCATCCACCTCATTACAGATAACTCAGTTTCGTTCCTTTTTATGGCTGAGTAATATTCCGTTGTATATATGTGCCACATCTTCTTTATCCATTCATCTGTTGATGGACACTTAGGTTGCTTCCATGTCCTGCCTATTGTAAGTAGAGCTGCAATGAACATTTTGGTACATGACTCTTTTTGAATTATAGTTTTCTCAGGGTATATGCCCAGTAGTGAGATTGCTGGGTAGTATGGTAGTTCTATTTTTAGTTTTTTAAGGAACCTCCACACTGTTCTCCATAGTGGCTGTATCAGTTTACATTCCCACCACCAGTGCAGGAGGGTTCCCTTTTCTCCACACCCTCTCCAGCATTTATTGTTTGTAGATTTTTTGATAATGGCCATTCTGACCGGTGTGAGATGATATCTCATTGTAGTTTTGATTTGCGTTTTTCTGATAATTAATGATGTTGAACATTCTTTCATGTGTTTAACAGCTGTTTCTTTATTGCCTCTTTTAAAGCACATTAATGTTGGTGGTGATTTTCTTTCCTGCATAGGAAGCTTCCTTTGAATATCTACAAAATGAAGGGGAGCGGCTGCTCCTAGAAGCCATGGATGAGTTGGAGGTCGCTTTTAATAATACAAATGTCCGGACTGACTGCAACCACATCTTCCTCAACTTTGTGCCTACAGTCATCATGGACCCTTCAAAGGTACATTTCTCCTTAGCTTCTCTGCCAGCACTCACCAACACAAGCCGAGAGATTCATTCATATTTCTTTGCACTTGGACCTGGAAACAGGTACTCTCGGTCAGCTGATTGAACCCTTGATCTTTAAAGTTTACAGAATGCTTGTAGGACTGGGTTTCTGGGATGGTGGCAAAAATGTGCTATAACCATTGAAAGCAGACCCCCAAACTGAAGGTGGTACGATGTTAATGATGCTGGTCACTTATTTGCAGTAGAAAAATGCAAAACTTCTTCCTCTTCTTCTGTTGGTAACTGTTTTATGATATTTGCTGTGATAGCAGTCCTATTTTATTTAATTCCCTAGGATTTCTCATCTGGAATAACTAACTTTGCTATTGTAGGGCATTTTGGCAAAATTACTGCTTCTTTTCATAGGTTACCTGGTGGCCTTAGGGAAGTAATACACCTTCCCAAAGTGTCTAACTTAGTTCTCTTTAGTATTTTTCCATGGAAAGAGAATTTGTTTGATATGGAATTCCACATATATTTATGTATGTTTTCTTCCCTGAGGCTCTATTCTAAAATGCATTCCATATAATTTAAGGAAGGAAAACAAGGTGATTCTGTACTTGACCTTTTATCTCAGGTGTAATAAAGACAGGTTGCTCTCTGTTTCTGTTCTAACGTTTTCATGCTATTTTGGAATTTGAATAGGAGAACCCTTTCTCCTATTGTAGGCATGGACTTTTGCTTTTTGAACTTAACATCTAAGACCTGAGAAATCATTTTCTACTTTTTTTCTTCAAGACTCCAAACTACTGATTGGTTGCTTTGTCTGTCAGGAAAGCCAAGGACAGGACTACTCATTGAGTTTCATGAAGTCTCATCATCCAGTTTAAGTAAAGGTTCTCCTGAGCATTCTGGGACTGATGAAACTAGAAGACTTAAAACGTGCCCTGGACACTATATAACTATATATATTTGTAGATATGACCTATCATTTCTCCATGAGTTTTTGCTATCAGCCTCTCTGTTTCCACTCCAAACACTCATATGCCCTGGCTCTGTCTTTCTAATCATAGATAGCTGTCAATTTCCTGTATATAGAGATGTTGACTTTTGTTCCCTTGAAAAAAGAATGGATAGATATCTCTTGGTTAACAAGCAAGTGTGGGAATAGAGACGTTAACTCCTTGAAATCCATTCTAAGAGCAGAAAAAAACTACAAGGTGGCACACACTTCTGAAGAGCCACAAGAGAAGGGTGGTATGAAATTTTTCAAAAAGATGTTCTGGGCTTCCCTGGTGGCGCAGTGGTTGAGAGTCCGCCTGCCGATGCAGGGGACGCGGGTTCGTGCCCTGGTCTGGGAAGATCCCACATGCCGCGGAGCGGCTAGGCCCGTGAGCCATGGCCGCTGAGCCTGCGTGTCCGGAGCCTGTGTTCCACAACGGAAGAGACCACAACAGTGAGAGGCCCGCGTACCGCAAAAAAAAAAAAAAAGAGAAAAAAAAAGATGTTCTAAGAACTTGAGAAAGGATTTTAGAGAGATACTTAATTTAAGAAAACATTAATTTTGAGTAGTATGTCCTAGCTGCCTGTAGCGCTATTGGAAGAAAATTCTTTTTTGCTTTAGTAAGTCAATAAGGAAAAATCACATCTAAGGCCATTTGGTTAAAATAACTCGCCAACCCCTGAAAACTAGGGGCACTAAGCTGTCTTGATATAAAGCTTAGAGCAACGAGGGAACATCTGCCCCATCTACTTAAGTCCCAGTTGGACTTGGCAGTGACCAAGTTTCAGAGCTCTGTTTAGAGAGAACATTCTAGCACCACCTACAACTTGCCTTTCTTTAATTTGTGCAATTTACCAAGAAGCATATATTATAAAGTTTTATAAAATTGTGTGGAAAAAAGCTCATGGTGGTAATTGCTATGCTGATTTAAGGTCCTGAAAGTGCAATGAAACATAGTTACTGTGCATATAAATGCTACTTAATAGCTGTTTAACTAGAGATTTTATTCTTATTTGGGGCTTTCTCTTAAATCCCATTTGTAATTTTAGATATCGCAGATCTTTGACATACAATATGAATATAATTGGGAAAGGGGAAGGGAGTTGCGCGGATTTGGGTGTCGTGAGCCAGAGAAAACCACTCAAATGCCAGGCCAGCATGAAATTGTCCCTGACTTGTTCTAAGCAAGAGTAGGGTTGGGGAGAAACTCTGTGACTTTTTGTAAGGAATGCATGGAGGACACATCTCCGGAAGCCAGCATCTTTTCCCATTCCTCCCTTCCCAAAGATGGGCAGACCCAAAACAGGTCCTAGTTACAAGGGATTTAAGTTTTGTGCTTGGCGTTGTGTTTGTGTCAGATTGAGGAGTCTGTGCGGAGCATGGTAATGCGCTATGGAAGTCGGCTGTGGAAGTTACGTGTCCTCCAGGCAGAACTGAAAATCAACATTCGCCTGACACCAACTGGAAAAGCAATTCCCATCCGCCTCTTCCTGACAAACGAGTCTGGCTATTACTTGGACATCAGCCTGTACAAGGAAGTGACTGACTCCAGGACCGCCCAGGTACAGTAGTCAAGCAGGCTCCTCAAAGTTTTGACTTGGTCCTAGAGAGAAGCCACTTGTTACAGAAAGACCCAAACTCACAAATCCCATTGTTTCACCTAGTGGGGTTATCCTCTCTTAGCTTAAATGGTTGCATGAATTTGAAACACTTCATTTGCCCCGTAAGATGTGCCACTGTCCTAATCATGGATGTTATGAGACCCTTAACCTTTGGTCATGTATTGGTGGGCCCTACAGGTGCCAAGTGCACCTGACTCCACAGGTAACTGTGCAGTCCAGGGCTCTGTTTTAGAGGGCTGTTCGGCTACTTGAGCAGTCTTGTCTTTTCTGATCTGATTTGTCCTTGTTCCCATTTTCAGCCTATTTAGACCACTCACTGGCAAGTAAAGGAAGGGGAATTGTTGAAATATGAACTATCTCAAAGAAGGAAAGTTTCAACGTAATATAATCATAGCTTTAGCAATATCAAGCAGTGACTTTATCTTATTTACCCTTTATTCCATTTACATACATTATCTTTCCTTCAAAGAGTTCAGAGTATCATATATCTATAAAAGAGCAAAGTGGCAAACTTTAACCCATTTTTTCAGATAGAAAAATTGAGAATATGAAAATGGAAAGTGACTTTCTAAGTAGATTGGTTCTGTGATAACAAAGAATTCCCTTTTAATCTGTTTTACCACCTTGGTTTCTCAATATTTGGGCCATTTGCTATGATACAGGATTTAGGTCAGTTCACCGTTGCTCACATCTTTTTAAGAACTGGGATGTTAATTGTAGGTCTCTGGCCTGAACTTGGGAAGTGCCTCTCTTCTCATTAAAGGATGAACTTGCTCCTTTGTATGTGTACACAAAGGTCTCATTCTGTTTTATGCATTGGGTGACAGAAAGAGATTATGTGTCTCTTGTTTTTATATATGTCCTTTTAAATCTGGGAACAGCAGTAAGAAAAGATACTTTTTGCCGGTATTTTGAAGATGAAAATTCTAGGTTTGGACAGTTGTCAGAGCGACCTTTCATTTTGTGCTTTGATTCCCAGTTAGATGGTCAGAGAAACCTATCACGTGAGAAGTGAACAGTTAAAACAGAGAGAAAGTGTGTACAAGAGTGCAAGGGGTGAGCAAGAGAAAGAGTATTCAATAATTTTTTGCTGCATTTGATGTTTCCAGGACAACCTTAAAGACATTTTCAGTCAAAGCTTTCCATGGGCAGGGATGTTTTTAATTAACTCCTGCAGTGGCTTCAAGGCAGATCTATTCTTGTGAAAAATAAGATGGCCACTTGAGATTTTAATGTTTTTGATAAATACGTTTGTTCTTCATAACTATTCCCCCTGCCTTTCTTTTATTAGAAAGCTCTTAGATTTCCCTCATGCTGGGTAGTTGTGACACAGGGGCATGAAAGGAGCAGTTGCCCTCAATCAGGGCTTAGTACTGTGCCTGGCACAAAATAAGCACTCACTAAGTATCTGAAAGAACGAATGAGCTGCCTTTAGCCTGAGGGAGCACCCCTCTTCCCATGGGTCTGGCATGTTTAGTAAGCCCTGAAGGAAGGGGGTCTCCCTGAGGCTCTTCAGTTGAGATTCAACAGCCATTGCCAAGCGTGAGCTCAAGCCCATGACTAGAGGAGGGAGACCACAAAAGGAACAGCTTCTAACTCAGTTCTGGCACCCTGAAAGCCTACTTGATGCTTCTTGCCAATTTGTTTTTTCCCTTTCTTTGCTCTAGTGAGTTATTATATGAATTTAAAACAATATAGAACCATGGGTATCATTCATTCATTTGTTCATTAATTTAACATTTATTGACCACGTATAATGTACCAAGCAGTGGATACAAAGATTAAAAAGTGGTCTCTCTTCTCAAGAAATTTACCTCATGATGGAAGAAGGTGGATAATTAGTTTCTCTCTTGTATGATTATGATTTGTGCCATCATAAGTAAGTACCAGGCTCTAAGGGAGCAGATTAGAAGGGATCAGAGATTGTTTTGCAAGAGAAGCCCTTTTGATGGCCTCTGGTGAAAAGTGTGTGATAAACAAAATGTGTACCTGTTTTCATGAACTTGTAAAACATATACTTTACCAGTTTTAATTACTATGGCCATTATAGTAGAAAATGGAATTAACATAGACAACGTAGATAGATAAGTGACCATTCAGAGGCTTCCAATGCTGTCCATTGCTATCAACCTCTTGCTCCAGAATAATTTTTTATTCTTTCTGCCAACAAGGAGCAAGGTTGACTGGCTTGAGTTTCAGATTGTCTTATTTCCCTTGTATAGTCTTTGTGGAATTAGCTGTAGTGAACACTGATGTCAGGCAGTCATAGTAGAGAGATCTGAGTAATCCACTGCATAAATCAGTTGATTTCCAATGTGTAGTGTAGGAGGGAAATACACATTTCAAAATCAACTTTGCTGAGATAGAACTTACATGTAATAAAATGCACTCATTTTATGTGTGCAGTTTAATTCATTGTGAAATTGCACACACCTGTGTAACTACCATCACAGTCATGATAGAGAACCCTTGACACCCTCAAAAGTTTTCTTATTCTCCTTTGCAGCCCCAGCCCTAGGCATCCACTGATCTGTTTTCTATTATTATAGTTTTGCCTGTCCTAGAATTTCATATAAATGAAATTAGACAATAGGTACTATTTTGTGTCTGGCTTCTTTTGCTCAGCATAGTGTTTTTGAGATTCATCCATGTTGCATGGATTATGGGTATGTTCTTTTTCATTGCTGAGTAGTGTTCCATTTTGTGAATATACCAAAATTTTTATATCCATTCACCTGTCAATGGACATTTGAGGCTTTATTTTTCCAGTTTGGGCTATTCTGAGTAAAGCTGCTGTGAACAGTCATTTACAAATATTTGTGTAGATATGTTTTCATTTCTCTCGAGTAAATATATGAGTATAATTATTGAGTCATAGTAAGTGTATGTTTAATTTTATAAGAAACTGCCAAACTGTTTGCCAAAGAGGTTGTACCATTTTAAATTCCCACCAGCAGTGAAAGTACCTACAGTTACATTGCTTAAATGACCAGCCTGACTTTATTCCAGACCTTGCAAAACTGTACCTATCTTTCTATCTAATAGAAAGATAAGACCTATAGGTATGTACTTGGAATGTAGTTCCAAGAACCTACTGCCTTGGCTCCTTTTTTTCTTATTTTGATTTGGGTTACCTCCTCTTAAGTCCAGTTTTCACATACTAACACCCTGGCCTCACGTAACACTTTGAATCTCTTGAAACATTACTATTTCTACCTCTCACATTACTAAGACAATGCTAATTCTACCTCCCACCTGGTGACTTTCTTCATTGGTCATGCGCAAGAGGATTGGGAGCTCCATTCTGGTGGGCTTTAAGCAGCCCAAGACAAGTTTTGCCCAGAATAGGACCTGATTAACAAGTCAGTAGAACACATTTGTTCCTCTGATCTAAAGGGCTAAGCATTCACTTAACTGAACTGTACCCAGGATATAGGAGAGTACTTAATTCTCTTCTAATGCCTGTTTAGCAGATCTGCAAATCTATTCATTAGTGGTAGACTTAAGGCCTGAATAAGTATGTGGGTATATACACATACCCTCACATCCCAATCTGCATTTGTATTCACTGCATTGGGAGTCTATGTTTTGTGTATTCATGCATAAAGTGCCTAGTTTAGTGTCATACAACCTCTGGGCACTCAATAAGTATTAATTGAATTGAAATAATGGCATCCCTTATAAATATTCATAAGCAAATAAAACTGTCTAAATATATGAAATATGAAGTACTCTTCTAGAAATATTTGAGTTAAAATAATTAAAAACTGGTGTAGTGATTTTATTATGTGACAATATAGGTATTGCAGGAGCTATTCACTAGTTGTAGACATAGTATACTGGGGGAAATATGTATGTATATTTTATATATATATTTTAATAAATTTTTTTTTCTTTTTTACTATAGCCTGTGTCTTATGAGCTAACAAGAATTAGCTAGCTAGATGGATGGATGAAATCCATTTGTGTCAGAAATTTTTGAAGCCTTTATATAGCTAATCGTACTTAGGAAGCAC
Organism: Grampus griseus; assembly: GCF_964374135.1. Taxonomy (NCBI): domain Eukaryota; kingdom Metazoa; phylum Chordata; class Mammalia; order Artiodactyla; family Delphinidae; genus Grampus; species Grampus griseus. The sequence goes on from NC_139014.1 coordinate 26,364,359, forward strand.
CTTCTAATCAAATAGACTAAAGTGTAGGTGACCTGGTAGAGCCTCAACCTGGCCTTCTACCACTGGGGAAAGAACAGAATTCTCTTTAGTGCTTAGCTGTTCCTCAACTTAAATACTAGAACTGCTTAGCTGGTTAGTTGACATGCTTTGTTTTTGAATATATGGGATTCAAGTCACTTTAGAAGGCAAGCATTGTCAGTCTGTCTCTGAAATGTGAAACTTACACTGTGCTTTCTTGTTGATTTCAAAAGTATGATGTGTGGTTGGTTACATACCATCTTTTGGAGTTGGTTAATCTGTAGAGAGGTGAGAGCACCATGTACCCAATGTTAAGCGGCATATCTTAGCTACTCAACCCACCAAAAATGTGTTTCAAGAAATAACATTTGTGAAGAAAAGTCCCTCTAGGCAGCTGATCTGACTTTTTCCCCCTGTCTTTTAACTCCCCATGCCATCCTCTTTTTTCCTGCAGATCATGTTTCAGGCATACGGAGACAAACAGGGACCATTACATGGAATGTTAATCAACACTCCATATGTGACCAAAGACCTGCTTCAATCAAAGAGGTTCCAGGCACAGTCCTTAGGGACAACATACATATATGATATCCCAGAGATGTTTCGGCAGGTAAAGGTGGCTAACGGTGGGGGAGATCTGACATGTGCCAAAGAGGCAAGATTTTTCCTGAATTTTCATCAGATGCAGCTTAGACTGGAATAGGGCGCTTCCAAAAGGCAGGAAATATCTCGACACTGTTCTCACTTCTATCTCTTTTGGGATTGTGACTGCCAACTCAGATGTTGGGTGGTTCTTTATGAATTAACAGGAAGAATGGTGAGAATAGAGGCCTCTGTTGAGTAGAAAAGAGTAAACTGAGACCACATGCCTGCGATGGTAGTTTACGATGACCGGTGTAAGGAGTTACATTTAGGTGTCTATTTCCAAAGCCTATATTCAAATCAAAAAGAGATTTGAAACTCGAGTTCTCGTTTTCCTATTTTCCAAGATAACCCAGGTCTCTAACTGATAACCTAGGTTAATATGATGAGAATCAATGTATAACATATACAAATAGATATAGAGTTCATGGTACACAGTTTAAATTATCAGTTCTTTTGTGGGAGATTTATTATAGCTGAATAAAAACTAGTGTATCGAAAGAATACTGAATTTGTCCTTAAAAAAATCTGTGAACATAGGATTTTTCCAAGTCTCCTAGTCAAAAATACCATTGTTACCACATTTGAATTTTAATAAAGTAATACATGCGGTCTTAGTAAATAGTCTTTCTGTACTTCCTGTATTATTCAGAAATACAAGAGATTTCCTTTATGTAACCATTTGTTTACAAGGTCTCTCCCTTGAAACATAGCTGCCTTCGTTCAGTATTACCGGCGTTGTTAGCCTAGAAGTTGAGTGTTGATTCTGTTCCCCAGTGCCAGTGCCATAAAGAGAAATCACATCCTATATAATTCTTCCTATAGAATGGACATAAACACAGTGATTTGGACTTGTAAGTATGAAGGAGTCATATTGGTTTGAAATGTTGCTTTGAGGCAAGCCGAGAAACAACTAAACTAGTTCCCACTTCATGCAGCAATATTTTTGGTAACATGAAGTTGGGAGTGGAAATTGAAATCGTTTTAAAATGATAGGTGTGTCTCTCTGTTTTCTCAAATTTGAGCAGACTTGATTTGCACATTTACAGTCATACACCTCTAGTGAGCTAATTCCCGTGTATGGGCCTGTAGCTTTGAAAAGATATTAGAAAGAGGATGCTTCCCCTGAACCTCTAGTAGAAACTCTATTCTTGTGTTCTTGGGTTTACTTTGTATTAGCTGAGTGTCATGTCACTTTCCTGGTTCTTCTTCTGTAGCCAAGTTTCTCTAGGATTTCTCTTTTTTAAAGAGGGACCGGTTCATTCTGATTCATGATCACTCAGTAGTTTGATGTTGTTGGAAAAGTGCCTGATTTTTGGCATGTAAAAAACATTATGTTAAAGACAATTACAAATCTATTTCAACTGAGAATGAGAGCTCTAGAATTTGGTCTAACGTTTAGACACTCAGCAGAACATTTGGAAAAGAAAGAGCAAAACTAGACTGACGATATTTTAATATTTATTTTGTTCATGTTGAAATGCTAATTGTTACTGATTAGTCAAACTTTTCTCCTCCTTTAGTCCCTGATCAAACTCTGGGAGTCTATGTCCACTCAAGCATTCCTTCCATCACCCCCTCTGCCTTCAGACATGCTGACGTACACTGAGCTTGTGTTGGATGATCAAGGTCAACTGGTCCACATGAACAGGCTTCCAGGAGGAAATGAGGCAAGTAGTTGCGTTCCCCTCTCCCCTTTCTTATCTTTGTGCCCACTAGTACCAGCTTTCCATGGGGCTGGTCATTAAATAGTATTAAGATCTGAGTGGCATAGGCAGCATAGTAGTCCTATTGGTAGAAATAGTAGTCCTGTTGGTAGAATTCTTTAGCCAGAGAACATTGACTGGATAGCAAGGAATTATCAGTAGTTTTTTAAGTGTGATAATGGTATTACATGTTTTTAAAATGCTATTACAATTTTGCTTTTTAAAAAAGTATTATTTTCTGTTAGAGATACATACTAAAATAGTTATAGATAAAATGATCTAATCTCTAGGATTTGCTTCAGAATAATGAGGGGGTGTGAATGTGGGAGTACAGGTGAAACAGGATTGAACATGAGTTGTTAACTGAAGCAAGGTGATAGATACATAGGACTAGATTATTTTCTCTATTTTTGTATATGTTTGAAATTTTGAGAGTTTTCTATAATAAAAGCATTTAGAATGTTTCTTGATGTTTTTCCTTATTTGGATACTTACTTTGCATACTGGTGTACAATTTTTGATATGTTTTTTCGTGCTCAGGTAATTTCATCTGGTACTGTCGTGAGCATGGTAAATATTTTCTTCTTAAAGGGGCCCAATCAGAACCAGGGGTTTAAACATAAAAGGAGGTAACAGAGAACCCGTGTCTGATAGTTATCCAGGAGTGCCTTTTCTAGCTTTGGATTCCTTTCTCCTGTAGTACACTGTTAATGATGTACAGTCGTATTCTGCCCTATACCCCACATCCTCCTCAGTGCACTGAGATTCTTCCTGAGTCTAACTATGCTTCTAATGTACAGTTATAACAACAGTGATAACAACAGTAATAAGCCTAAAATGAGATATGTTTTTATTTTAACCTTAGATGTAATCCCTAGATAAATCTCGTTCCTTAGAAGGAGTAATCTCTATCTGAGTGTTCACCATAAACAGACTGGGTAGACCTTTGGGGATAAATGCAATTTTTTCCCATTTTACGCAGTATCTTTTTCAAAAACATTTCCTATATGTACAAGGTACGTGGTTGTTCAGCAGGTACACCAGTGGCTGCCAAAAGTAGATGGTTTGGTATTAAGATGGATGCAAGCATTGGACGCGATGGAGAGTATCAGACTTGTAGGAGTTCTTCTAATCTAGTAGCAAAGGCGAGAGGCTGGGGAGAAAGGATGCGTAGAATGTTGACGAGAGTAGGTGTCTGTATACTCATTAACACACAAAGTTGCGGCAGAGGTTTATGCCACTGTGTGTAGCATCTACTTAGTGAACCCCTCAGCAGCAAAGAAAAGCTTCATTGTGCTAGACTTAAATTCTGATTCATTGAACAGTGGAGTCTTCAGGAGTGGAAGGCACCCTTGTGAACAGGGGACTGCGAGAAAAACGCTTTTAACTAATGTAATTAAAACACAAAATGAGATTTTTGGCCACGTGAAAGCTAGCTGCAGTGCTGTGTGAAACCTCTTGCCATGATCTTTCTGTCCTGCTTTCTCTCTGCTCTCATTCTGTTTGAGCGAATGGAGACTGGGGGAATAGTGAAGTCCCAGAGGGACAGAGCTCTGTTCTTGCTGAAATTACAAGCACAGAGCTGCCTGGGCATGAACATGTAGTGTTTACTCTGCCAGTATGAATACAAATAGTCTTATTATACGGGACTCTGTACCCAAAGACCACACACACACACACACACACACACACACACACACACACACACGCACACACACGAATAAAAAAAAAAATTAAACGTTTTTTTTAACCCTTTTGAGACCCAACAAACCTTGGTGCAAAAGGATGTCTTAAACAGCAGCATAGGACTAGGGCTATGAGTAGTAGCGTCAATACAGGGACCACATGTTTTCCTTTGCCCAATGCTTTAATAATAATCTTGAAATCTAGAAATCTAATAGTATTTGAAATTTTTTTTGCTTTTCGTCAGTTCTTACTTTCTTCTTGTCCTCCTCTTTTCCCTCCTTAGTTGCCTGTTTTCTTTGTTCTCTTTTCCTTTCCTTCAAATGGTTGACTAGGATTGAAGCTGAGTGTCAGCTTGCTGTTTCTGAGTCTTTGAGCTCAGGAGGAGTGAGACTGTTTTCTTTTGTGAGCACTTAGTGACTAATGCCCGGCGTGGCTGGTGAAGTCAGTCAGTGGCCGTAGCTAGATTATAGGGTCCTGCACAACAGGAATGAGGTTGGGGTATTAGTATCCAACTCGGTTACCAAGAGCTTGAACGTACAATGAAGCATGTCCACTGAGTGACTGACCAATCTAAAGATGGAGTTTCAGCAGTCAGAACTCTGAGGGACAGCTGTGCCTAAGAGATGACGAGGTGTCAGGAGGATGTATTTCCTCGTGCTGAGCCCAGTTTTATCAAGGCAAGTTGACTTTCAGCAATTGCCGTTTAATTTTCTTTGGCCAAAGAGACAAGTTTGTCATGAGCTTGGCACTCTACATATTACCCCAAGAATGATGTGAGGGGAAGGAAAAGAGCTCATGTTGATGAGATTGGGAGCAAATCAGTCCTATCCCAAAGAGAATGGGCATCTAACGGAGCCTTGAGAAATAGTTTTATTAGAAAAAGGAATATAAGATTGACCTGTTAATGTTCTGAGAGCCAAGGCTCAATGTAAATGCGTCAGTGCCACGTAGCCATTAAATCATCATAATGTGGTGTTCTCCAAAGGTGACAGCTCCACCAGGTCATCATGGTGGGTGATATTGCATTACCTTGAAGGATTGGAGTTTCTGGGTTTCAAAGCTAGCACATGGATATAAGGAATACAGGTAAAACAAGAGATTCCTGCAGAGTTTCCCCGTGAATTGAGATGCTTCTCCCCGTAATCAAAGGCAGAAAGCCTGCACTTATCATACCATCGGCTGTGTGGGTAACCAGTCTTTCTTCCCGATTTTTTTTCCAGGACAGTAAATAGGTAAAAAGGTGACGGGACCAGGACTTGGAACAGTTCAGTTCCATTTAGTTTTAGGTAACTTGTTTGCCATTTGAGGAAGAATATTGGCTGTTTCAGCAGAGATGTGACCTGCATTTTGAACATTGTGGCCGAGTTAAAAGCAGGCAAAAGAGAGCTTTTCTGATGTGATGTTAGCTACTCTCTCCTTTCTATTTTCCTAGTTGTCCCTTCCCCACTGAGAGAGATGTAACTGAAGGAATGCCACCTTATGCGTGATGAAAGGTATAGGAGAACACATTTTTCTCATTGTCAGATTTGAATGGCATTGCATTTAGTATGAATTTAGAGTAGGAATAAAAAAGATGTACACCAAATCTGTGAACTGCACTCCTTGCAAATAGCTCCAAAGATAAGTTGTCTAGGATTTTTTTTTTTTAATCGTTTCAAGTAAAGATGAAAATTGAGGAAAATGTGATTGCAACGTAGACTAAACTGATTTCATGCTCCTGTGATGGGCACTGTATGTAAGTACACAGCTAGATGAATGTATGCTGTTGAGCCTGGATAGAGAAGAAGCGCAGCTAACCAACAGTTCTACTTTCACCGCTTCTCAATTTGGGGGGAATTGTTTTCATTTTCCTGCCAGTTCGCTAACCTGTTTTGATCATTTGGTGGAAGCTGTAATTGTAGGTGGGAACACTTTGAGTAACAGTTCACAATCCAATGTAGCTGCTTTTCGCACCAAATCCTGTTATTAAAAGGCTCAGGCTAAGATCAAGCCAACGTCTGTAACCGACTTGACGGAGAACAACTTAACTTTGCCTGGTAGGACAAAGAAAGCACTGGCCTTCTTGAGACTGTGTTCTTATATATTCTGAAATGTTATTAGCATTCTTTTATTATATTTCCTTTAACTGCTCTGTGAACTAGATGATGAATCTCCAAATTGGGCAATGCTGAAAGATACGATAGACGGGCACCTTTTATAGCAAAATTAGTGTGGATAGAAATGAGGACCCTGTTTTCCTTACTGTTTCAGAACATGGGCTTTTTAACAATATGAATCTATCCATTCCCTCTCATTGCTCCTGTCGTAATGAAAATCTGCGATGAGAAGATGCTGTGTCTAGAAGCAGATATGATAATTAGGTTTAGGATGTGTACTCCAAAAAGGATTGGTAGTTAGAGACTGGAATTCTTGCATGGCATTACGTTTTTTCCTTAAAATTTTTCTGAGAGTTAAGTATGTTCCAGATTGAATGCAATTTGATGGTCACCTCCACACACACTGCCAGGCTTAAAATTGTAGTGGCTCCAAGACTTCGTTTTTTAAGATGGGCACTAGGTGTCAGGGTTTTTCCTTCTCAGCAGCCTAGCCTTCAGATAAGCCTCTTGAATTGCCCTGTTTGGTGAGGCAAATCCAGCAGTATCCTTCCCTTTTTTTTCAGTTGGTATGGTAGGCTTTGCCTAGTGTTCCCACAATGTGCAATTGCTCTCTTAACCCTTTGGGTGGAGATCTGTTGAATCTTACATCATGATTGCACATTTTTACAGGAAACATTTTTTAGAAAGAGAATGATCGAGGAGGGAAATAAGTAGTATAAATTAAAGTTCGAAGGCTAGCTGCCATTATGACTGGTATCTTGGTTTCAGTCCTGCTTTATGTTCTGGGGGATGAAATGGTGGGGATTAAGAATTCAGTTCTAGAACTGTTCAGCCTTGCCTGTATTTAACTGTCGTCTAATTGTTGGCAAGGTACTGTTGTCCAGTTCCACGAAGGTGTAACTATCTCTTTAACTTTTTTTATTATAAAATATTTCAAACTTACAGAAAAATATGGAGTGATATGACAAATATCCCTGCATCTATTGACTAGCTTAAATAAATCTTACCATTTTGACACTGCGTCTCACTTACTTTTGCTATAATCCTTTGAAATCTCTAATTTGAGTATAAAAACAAAAATAAAATTTAGGAGTTGGATAGGGAAAGGAGGTTGGTAAGCTTATGTAAGCCTGAAAGATTGGAAGAAATTAATTAGTAGATCTATTTTGACAGTTCTTAGGCTGGACCTCTTAACCCAAAGGACCTCTTATTTTAGAAAAACCACCATAACCCTCTGTCTTAATTCACTTGGTTGACATTTTCCATACTCTCAAAGGAATTGCTTGGGCTCTCCTGGACTTACATTCTAGTGCCATCCATGATGCTTTGAAACTGACTGGAGAGAGCGTTTGTGGGCTTGAGTTGAGTAAGGAAAGGGTTGACCATTTCTCATGCGAACAAAACCCAAATATTTTTCTAGTTTAACATTAGCCTTTTGCCTATTGTTTTACTCGATTTAACCTCAGAATAGCTCCATGAATGGGAAGCTAATTTAGATGTATTTTACTGTGCTTTTGTTTCATTCTTTTGAAATCAGTTTACCTTTTCATGCTGGGTGTGGAAATTGAGTCCATATCAGTCTTTTAGATGTGTGTTGGAAAAGAGGCATATTTGTATTGTAGCATGCTGAAGGTGAGCTCTGAAATAGACCCAAGAAAAGCAGATCTGAAAAACAGGATCATGGTCTGTGCACTGACTGTTCAAGTTATAAAAAGAGACTAATGGTCCTTGCCACCAATCTGTCCCTGAAGATGGGAGAATGTTTCTAAGTGCTTTGAGATCCTCGGCAGAAAAGTATCACATTCCACTGATTATATATAAACATTCATAATTTGCACTTACCTTATTTTTCATCAAGGACTTTAAAAAACCAATTTTGAATCTTTTTAGCCTAGCAAGATAGGAATTTCAAGTACAGAAAAAGACGTATTACGGAATACATGGTAAGATCGTTTTATTTAAAATTATTGTGCACTTTTCTTCTTTTAGCCTCATTCTTAGTGAGTGTGTTTGGCTACAAGTCTTTGTCTGAAATGCTCTTCAGAACCAAAGTTGAGTCCCTCATCAGAAAAATATTGAGGCTACTTTTGAAAGCTAGGTCTTTCTGCCGTGGAATTACTTCTAATGAATTCCTAACACTGTTCTTCTGGGATGTATATATTTTTCTTCAAATTCCTTCTTAATGTCTGTTATTGGAGCTGGAGAGTTCTCATCGGGTCGATTAGTTGATTTTGACTTATTTCATTAGTAGCAAACCAAGGCCCAATGAGCTTGACTGACCTTGAAAATCCTAATGCATCCCTTGGCCAACCAAAGCAGCACTTGCGGAGGGCTCCTCAGTGCCTTTCAAAAGTAAGTCCTTAGAGTTAGCCTTTAAACAAAAGGATGAACTTGCCAGCATTTTCATACATCTTAATTTTTAAGATTTTACAGAAAAAGGGTGTGATATAGTACCCTATGTCAAGAAATTTTACAGCTCCAACAAGAGGCAATAATGAACATCAGGACAGCAACAGATGACACCAGAGGATGAAGTGTAGCGTGGAGCATCAGAGTTCAACATTCGTTTACATGATTAATGGGGGAGGCTTTCTGAACTGTGGTAGGCCAGCTTGGTTAATTTCCCTATCAACCAGTCACTCCGGCACCCCATTTCTCAAATACCACTGGCTTGTATGTGCTCCATTGCATGTGTTTTTAAAAATTGGTATGTTTATTAAAGCATTGTGTGTACATGTGTAAAATTACTGTGGTTTCAAGCATATAAATAGTACAGGAAGAAACAATTCCCCTGTTTAAAATTATTATTTCTAATCTTTGGTAACATTTTCAAAGAATTACCTTTGGGAAGAAAAGTTTTTGCTCTAAAAATGATATTTTTCTTATCCTTTTATCGCTTTTTAGAAGGGTTGAGGTAAGTTTGTTCAGCCATTTTTGAATTATCCAAGCATGAAAAAAAGACTTTTTCAGCTGTTAAGAAAATTGTTTTCAGCTCCTTTATGTGCTCACATGACACTAGGCAATGGAATATGATATCCAGAAGATAATACAACATGGAAGGCGTTGACATTTTTTCAGCATGTTTTTTCTGAATGGCACAAATTAAGTCAAATATTGCATTGCCTTATGGTTTAAAAATATACCTTTTAAGACCTATACAGTATTTTCTAATATTTCATGATGTATTTTTTTTTCCCCACGAGGTTCTAATATAAGTTAAAATTGTAATTATTTTTTGATGGTATCTAATTAAAAGTGAAGTATTCCATCCAACATACAAAAGGAAGGGGGAAAGGTAGCATTTTGTTATCTGTCTGAAAAGGAACTCAAGTTCATATTTCTTCTCTCTGGATCTTAGTTTTTTCATCTTCATGATGCAGATGCTGCCTGGGTCTGTTTCGGCTCTAACGTTCTAGGATTCTTTATATTTCTGCCCCAGAGCCTTGTCGGATAGTCATCTTCCCAGCATTAGCAGTAGTAGCACAATAGCTACTGGAGGCTTTGCCAGAAACACTCAACTTTTAGACTTTCAGCATGGAAAATAAATAAAGCTTCGACATCTCAACCACAGTCTAACCTGTGTTTAGGTCCATGTAGAAAGATATTATTACCGATGAACTCAAAGTGTGGAGATATAAGAAAGGCAGCTGTGGCAAAGATACTCCCTTTCTACTTCCCACGGCATAGCTAGACTTGAATGCTTCTTACATCCTTGACAACAAATTCCTGTCCTGTTGTGCCCCTTAGCTTTCCCTTCAGATTTCTTTATTGAGCTTAAATATTGTTGTTTTACTTTGTGGTAGCAGCAGCTTTGGAAAGAGCAGGTGTATACATGTGCATATGTACACTTGTACCTTCTATTCACACTGATAGTACAATTAATGTTGATGTCAATTTTGGTGTTAATTTGGGGTCATGATTAGTGTTGACACTTTGTGTCAGACTAATGGCATTTATGGGCGTCATCAGAATAAATGTTAATATTATCATGTTTTTATTATCTGTTATAGTAACATTAAACCAAGGTCCTCCCAGGAGAAAAAATACACATATGAATAGATAGATAATGCCTTTCTGTATCACTGGTGTTACTCAGCGAGAAAATGACATCTCAGGGCAGAATCCTAATCACTGTTTGGAGCATCAGAAATAATGATCACCTCTGATCGGAGGTTGTGAATAATTCATTCGGTTTGATTTTCACGTCCTGTCCAGTGATACTTTTCAAACCAAATGTGTTTCTACAGGAAAATAATGGTCCCACTTCTTATGGAAATACTGTAGCACAAATCATTTTACCCACATAAAAACAGTTAAATAAGACTGTTCTCTTCTGCTTGCCTTCTCCGCCCCATCCCCTCCTCCCTTGCTTGCGCGTGTTTATTCCAGGATCAGACTGTGGCCAAAGAAATATCTTCTTCCTTAGAACTTGTATAAGGAAAACAAATGTTTATTTCTGCTGATCCTTAACTTATTCACGGTAACTCTTTTGGACCTCTTCCCTTTCTCACTTTAAGGTAATTAGTTTAGGTGGATAATCCTACACCTAAGAAGCCTGCTAATTGGAATGCTCTGTTATCAAAAATAATCTGAAATTAGATATTTTAAAAACTGATTTATGGCTATGTTAATGAAACTGTAATTGGCGGTAAGTCCCTAGAACCACTTGGTTAGTCCATGCCTCTCTCAGCAAGACAATGGCCAGGGAAGAAGTCAGTGGCACTGCCAGGGACCAAAAGCCCGAGTCTGACACTCGTTAGACCATAAACCCAGCCACTCTGACAAGCCCCTTTCAGGCTACATGTTCTCACTTTGTTGCTTCCTTAGCCCTTTAGTCGTCCTTAGCCCTTAGTCCTGGAGTGTCATTTTCACTAGGTTTTATTGCATAGAAACGTTGGAGGGAGAGAGAAGCTGAAACAAGAGGATCCGGTGATGGAATTTCCTTCGGTTGTTATTTTTAAGTTAACATACAGGGCAGCTTGGCTTAGGTGAAGTCAGTGAATGTCATATTCCTAATCACATTGTCACACTTGTGTATGCTTTTATATAGTGATTGCAGAATTTTCAATATAAAACCTCCATTGTGTGTATAATATAGATAGACCCCATATAAAGTAATTTGACTGAAAAACTTACGGTGTCCTAATTAAATGGGAGGAAAATATGACTGTCTTCTGAAGTAATGACCCAATCCTCTGAGACAAAGCTATTCTTAGATAGAATATTTTGAACCATTTCTCCTGAATGTTGTGACCCCCTTTTCTTTTTCTAAATCTAACAAGGGCAGAGGAAAGCGTTTTTCAAACTAGTTTTCATCATCAGACAAAGTACTTTGCATTCAGAAACCATTTCCAGTATCAAATTCAATTTTGTCAGGTGATTAGTTGAGTTTGGTAGAGAATAATTTAAAAACACAAAGCTGGCAATGGCCGTGGTGCTTCTGCACTGGAGGAGAGCAGTTGCTGTTCTCGAGCTGCAAGCCCTCTTTCAGTGACTGGGTATAGTGGATTATTGTGTTACATGTCTTTGCAGCTGTTACAGACCTGCATCTGTTGACACCATGTGTTCCTACCCCAGACTGCTGGAAGAAATAGGGGAGCGGGTGAATTGATATCTTGCCTGCCTGTCAGTGCAAATGTCCTTTTATGTACATGTTTGTAAAGCTCTTTAGCCCCCTTCAAGATGAAAGGCTCTGTATAAATATAAGCTTTTGATTTTAGTACATGTTTGGAGTACATGTGGTACAGTCCTAAATATGTATTTAGCTGATAGGCACTGTTCTTGTCTATTGTACAAATATTGACTTTAAAAGTATGAATATGTATTTAACTATCAGACCAGAAAAACACTGAGGCAATACTTCTAAGGTAGAGATATTAATATTGTATAAACCTATATATACATATGTTTACATTATACCACATCATTGCAGAGCATTTCTTTTTAAAAAAGGAAAGGATAGCCCCAACAGACTAAGACAGTTCTTGAGACTCTTCTCCCTTTAAGGTGAGTCTTGATTTTAAGTTTTCATATGTTTATTCCTCTCTTTAAATTTTATATAAATGTGATCTGTTGTAGTATAACTAAAACTTAGAGTCAGTTCCTCTAAAACATGAGAAATACGTTGGGTTGGTGAGATTTTTTTTTTCCTCCTTAAAATTTTTTTTTTCACTGTGAAAATGTTCAAATGTGCACTAGAGATAATAATATAAGCTCCCATGTACCTGTTACCCAGTGAAGAAGTATTCGGTAGTTTTTTCTCCCTTTTTATTTATTTATTTTTTAATTTTTTTTTGTGGTACGCGGGCCTCTCACTGTTGTGGCCTCTCCCGTTGCGGAGCACAGGCTCCGGACGCGCAGGCTCAGCCATGGCTCACGGGCCCAGCCGCTCCGCGGCATGTGGGATCTTCCCAGACCGGGGCACGAACCCGTGTCCCCTGTATCGGCAGGCAGACTCTCAACCACTGCGCCACCAGGGAAGCCCTCCCTTTTTAATTTATAAAATTTTTAAGTTATGAAGGCATAAACACATTAAAGAAATTTGGAAAATGGGGAAAAAATTCACAGTCCCATCATCCTAAATAATTATCATCCCATTTTGCTATGTTTCTTTATTTCCCTTCCCCCCAGCCCCCAACAAGCTTTTAGATAGAGATAGTGTGTGTGTGCATGTGTGCGTGTGTTGTAACACTTACTGTAAGATTTAACATGTATTTAGTCTTCACAGCAGACTTAATACAATAGGTTATTATTACCCCATTTTACTGATGAGGAAACTCAGGCATATAGAGGTTACTAACTTACCTAAGGTTGTGTGGCTAGAAAACTGACTGAACCTCTATTCTGTCAGAGTCAGATTACATTAGATTCAGATTTGTAGAATATAGTTTCTGAGTCTGTGCCCTTGACTACCACACCGTTTTGCCTCTCAGAGTTATTATGGTATGCATGCAATTTTGTTATCCTGCTTCTTTAAATTTAGCATTACATCATGGGTATTTTAAAATACTGTTCATAGTCTTCATAGCCACCATTTTATAAGGCTGAACAGAACACTAACAATGACATCACTAGTCAATATATTCCCTCTAAAAAAGTTTTTATCATGACATTTATTTTTTCAGCTTTTTATCTTAAAATAATGTTAGATTTACAGAAGAGTTACAAAAATCATACAGAGTTCCCATTTAACCTCCATTAACCTTCACCCAGCTTCCCCTAACATTATTCCGTTATATAACCATGTTATAATTATAAAAACTAAGAAATTAACATTGGTATAATACCATACTGTTAAATAAAATACAGACTTTGTTTTGGATTTCACCAATATTTCTACTAATGACCTTTTTCTGCTCCAGGATCCAATCCAGGGTACCACATTGCCTTTAGGTGTCAACGACATTTATGTTTGTGTTATAATTGATGTTCATGTTTCCATATCGTTTCAGCTAAGTGCAGTGGCAGTAGTCTGGAACATACTTCCTTAATTTCTCTAGTAAATGAAATTATGTGAATCATACTTTAAAGAATAAATCATTCACACTCGGTATAGGACAAGTTACTTAAGTCCTCTGTGCCTTGGTTTTCTCGTGGCAATAATAACAGCTGTTTTTAAAATTAATAATAATAATAGCTACTATTGGAGGACTTTTATATGCCAGGCTCTGTACTAATTTAATGTGGTGTTCCTCTCAACAATCCCTCCGGAAAGATATTGTTATCCCCATTGTATAACTGGAAAAATTGAGGTTAAGGTTAAGGTTAAGTGACTTGTCCAAGGCTATACAGCTCATATAAAGCTGAAATTTGAACCAAGACAGGCAGATTTTCCAGCTTAACCTCCTAACTATTATCAGTATTTATTAACATTTATAGTACAGTACAGCATGTTATAAGTGTGCGATTAATGGTAGCTATTATTCTTATTATTTTTTTAAAATAAACTATTTTAATGATATTTAGTACTGTTATTCTGTGATCCCTAGAGATAAGTCATGCACGATGTTCTAAGCCTTTGGTGTTGACTATTTTCCACGTATCATTTAAAAAACGAAATGACTGTGGAACCAGCAAGGATTTATTACTCCCATATTATGTGTAGAAATGTGCAGGAGTCCTGCTGTGCACTGGGATAGATGATATGATGGTTCAAGCTGCCAGCTAAACGCTGTCCTAGGCCACATGTGGTTAATTATCAAATGAATTCTCTGTATGAAGGTCTTAGTAGGTGATCAGAAGAAAGGAGTCACTTTAGACGAGGGGAAGCTTTTCTGAGGAAATGGAATTTGAATGCACCTTTATGGAACGGGTGAGATTTGGATAGGTTGAGAGGAGAGACAAAGGCAAACTTTGTATGTTAGAGTTAATAGAATAGATTACTGCTTCTAATAGTTTTTCATCAATCCCGTAGGTAATATTTTCTTAATTTTGTATGTGGGGACATTGAAGCTCGATAAAGTTAAGTGACTTTCCCAAGGTCACACAGTTAATAAGTGGTAGGGCTTAGATGTGGATCCAAGTTTGTTTGACTCCCAAGCCCATGTTCACCATTATGTATCCCGTCATTTGATTAGCAGTAAAATCTAATTTTTAATATAAATTGAGCAACAGATTCTTCCTTAGAGATTTATCCATTGTGCTTATTCAAAACTTAATCTCTTCCAATGAGGAATCTCACTGTACCAAGACTCACACAACACCCTCCATTCTGTACTGGTACTTTTTAAGTGGGGAGGGGGACAGTTGATAAGGGACACATTTTAGAAAGACATTAAGAGTAGTGTGTTCTTGGTGCTGCTGTGTTGACACCTAATTAGAAGTCAAGGGACTTCGCTGGTGACACAGTGGTTAAGGATCCGCCTGCCAATGCAGGGACATGGGTTCGAGCCCTGGTCCGGGAAGATCCCACATGCCACGGAGCAACTAAGCCCATGCATCACGACTACTGAGCCTGCACTCTAGAGCCCACGAGCCACAACTACTGAAGCCCATGCGTCTAGAGCCTGTGCTCCGCAACAAGAGAAGCCACCGCAATGAGAAGCCTGCTTACCGCAAGAGTAGCCCCCGCTCACTGCAACTAGAGAAAGCCTGCGCACAGCAACGAAGACCGATCGCAGACAAAAATAAATTCATTAATTAATTTTTTTAAAAGTACTACTAATAATTAGCAGTCAATATTGCAAGCATAATGACCTGGCCAATTGCTGAACTGACTGCCCAAGTGACACAGAGTCCCCAGGTAATAGCAAAAGATAAGAGTGTTATTTGCTTGCCCAGTGCCACATAGACACAGTGTTTGCATTCGCATGCAAATGCTAAAGTAGATTCTTCTGGGCTTGTACCTAAGCTACTCTGGCCTAGGTGGCTAAAGTTAATATGTCATAAAATTTGGTGTAGAGCCCAATCTTCCTAACTACAAGTGCATTTAGAGGAAATAGCTTTTCCTTCCTGAAAAACAAAAGAGATGCTGGATTAGAGGGCCACGTGAGAAGGCAGTTAAAATATTTTTCCCCACGTGGGCACCATATTGATCAGCTTCTTAAAAACTATGACCGAAATTATCCTGATATTTGGAGTTTCTTTGCGCTGTTTTTTGGATGATCTGTTTCTTCTTCCTTTTCTCTGTCTTTAATGAGCAGATAGAGTAATACTGCCTTACCTCAGAAGGTGACTGGATGTTTTTTCTATGTATTATATCGATTTTGATTTGTATTTGGCCAGTGGTATATATTAAATAGCTTATATTTATCTGTAGGTGTTTCATATATATATATTTCTTAATGCTGAGAATCACAAATAGCTGTGTGGAAAGCTTCAACCAGCCTGATTACAGTGGATGTGCAATTGGATTGAGAAATGTGTACTCAGAGCTTATGATCACTGGCCCGGTTGAGTCTGGGTGATGCATGTGGCTTTCCAGGGATGCTGCTATTTACATCTGTTCATGGCCCTTCTTGATGGCTGGCTCCGCAATGAGGTGATATGCAGCAGCCCAGGGATGAGGGACCAAGGCTGCAGATGTGGCTGGGCTCCATTAGGCAGGACCAGGAATGCTCGTCTGGTAGGCTTTGTGTTTGGGGGCGAGTGGTGGCGGTGGGAAGCGGGGGAGACAGAAAGAAACAGGAAAAAAAAAAAGAATGGAAAGCATTACTTATCTAGGTATAGGGAAACAGACAGGCAGACGTGAAAAACTGCAGCCGTTAACTGGGGAATGAGTGAGTAGAAAAGAAAGGGCACTAGCGAACAAACAAGTAGAAGGAGTGACTAGTTCTCATATAGAAGGGGATTAAAAGAGGAGAGGGCTGTGAGGGTTTGGGAAGAGACATGTCACCCCTGCCTATTAAGTCAGTATCATTTATTTGTGTGGCTGGCCAGATGCTACTGAAGAGTGCGCAGAGATTTATATATATCATAGTGCAGCAAGAGGTTGGTTACTTGCATCCTTTGGTTTTCTAGTGTTGGGAGAAATCAGCAAGAGATGGTCACAAGGATGCAGTGTTGAGCTACAGCAAATTCTTGCAGAAATGGAAGATACCTGAAGCAAGCCTGTAAAGAATGTTGCTATTATCTGTCAAATATTAGAGGACAATAAAAGGACCCAGGGTTGTAAAAGTTGTATAGTCCATGAGAGGTAGTCCTCTTTCTGTTCTCCTGTGTGTTAAAGATTTCTTGGAAAGAATCTCACAAGCGATATCTTAGTAGGTAGGGTAGTAAGGTAGGGCATCCCGGATTTAATTCCCAGTGCCCCAGTATTCTTCCACACATAGCCTGAGTGCATTTAGACTTTGGTTTTTCCATCTTCTTCGAACAGACCCAAAGAAGAAATTGAGACAACTGTGAAATACATATACAGTAAACCAGCTATTCTCAACATAATCTTAGAGAAGTATGCTAGAATATTTGTTCTAGTTTCCCGCAGGGAGCTGGGCTCTTTAGCAATGCATATCTTTACCTGCAGGTTGTGTCTACGTGCAGTCTGGTATCTTCAAGTAACCTGAAAAATAATTCTGCATGTAAGAAGCTTGTATTTATTTGTTTGTTTGTTTATGCCTTTGCAGATTGGCATGGTAGCTTGGAAAATGACCCTTAAAAGTCCAGAATATCCAGAAGGCCGAGATATCATTGTTATTGGCAATGATATCACATACCGAATTGGGTCCTTTGGCCCCCAGGAGGATTTGCTGTTTCTCAGAGCTTCTGAGCTTGCCAGGGCAGAGGGCATCCCACGCATCTATGTAGCAGCCAACAGTGGAGCAAGAATTGGACTGGCAGAGGAAATTCGTCACATGTTTCACGTAGCCTGGGTAGATCCTGAGGATCCTTACAAGGTACAGACTAAGAAAAGATAATACTTCAAGTTACCATACGGGTGTGCGCGCGCGTGTGTGTAGAGAGGGGTAGAAGTTTATTTTGTTTTTATAAATTTATTTATTTTTGGCTGCATTGGGTCTTTGTTGCTGCGCGCGGGCTTTCTCTGGTTGTGGCGAGCAGGGGCTACTCTTCATTGTGCTGCGTGGGCTTCTCATTGTGGTGGCTTCTCTTGTTGCAGAGCACAGGTTCTAGGCACATGGGCTTCTGTAGTTGTGGCGCGTGGGCTCAGTAGTTGTGGCTCGCGGGCTTAGTTGCTCCGTGGCATGAGGGATCTTCCCGGACCAGGGCTCGAACCCATGTCCCCTGCGTTGACAGGTGGATTCTTAACCACTGCACCACCAGGGAAGCCCAAAATATATACCTTTAAATTATTCTCCTTTGGCTTCCAAGACTTATGGTCAGTCATCAGCAAAATCTCTCATATCCTCAGCTTCTTCTCTGATTGTTCTCTAATCTTGCTCTACTTGAAACCTGCCTGTCCTCTGAAGACTCTTCTTCCCCTGTAGCCCTCTTAAATGGTGACTGGTTTCTCTTTCCCTTGTACCACTGAGCCTGGAGGAAAATAGCTTCTTGCTAGTGCCTCACTGCTACTTCCAGACCCTTTTCCCTCCCTTCTCTCTGAAAACCCCTGTCTTTGAATCTCATGGCATCAGACTGTGCCGCACCATCACTGCTCCTTATTATAGTGTTCCCTACCCTTTGGCCACTCCCTCTTCTTTGCATCTTTTAGTTGCTGGCACATTGTCACTCTCTCCAGTACTACTAGTCCTGTTATCATTCTTGACGATTGCTATATATACATAGATGATTCATCCCATTGTCTAGCCTCTTGGATCCTTGACTTCCTCTCCCCCAGTGGTCCTATCCTACATCCCAGATCAGCCTCTCATTCCCCATAATGTCAACTTCAGGCATCCCTTCCTTTGCCATTTCTCTGTCCTATCTTTCCAGCTCACTCTCTTTAGTATCCCAAGTCCAGTAATCCTTTGCACTCATCAAGACCTACAACTGTTGATCCTGCCACCTTTCTTCTGCTCTTCATTCCCTCCTTACCTACTCATTTTATTCCTATCCAGCCTTAAATCCAAAGTCTACCATAGGCTAATGATCGTAATCACTACCTTTCCCATGCCTTCAATTTCTTTGCTTTTTCTCTTCATTCCGCTTACTCCGTGTCTGTACAGAAACCTTGTTTAAATCCAACTCTCTCCATCTACTCCTTTTCCCTCACCTGCATACCTGAACACTGATGGAGAAAAATACACAGTGCTGTTGACTGGTCTTTAAATTCAAGCTTACCAACCTCCTGATTGACAGTTTGACATCTCTCTCCTCAAACCTCCAACACCCTCTTCCTTCATCCTCACTCTTAGCTGATGATGTTGCTTCCCAATTCACTGAGAAAATGGAAGCAATTAGAAGAGAGCCTCCACGAGCTCCTGTATATCTGCATCTCTGCTCTTATTCTCCGCCTTCTCTCCGGTACTTTGATGAACGGTCCCTGCTTCTATCTAAGGCCAATCCCGCTATGCTTGACCCTTTTCCTTATTGCCAACTTAAGGAAGTAGATCAAAACTTCTCCCCCTTCTTTCTTACATCATCACTTTTTCCCTCTCTATTAAATATACTCCTTTTTTAGCACACAGACACTTACCCCTCCAGTCACTAACCCTACCCCATTTTTTCCTTCCCTTTACAGCAAGACTTCTTAAAAGAGTTTCTCTTCTTGCTGTTTCCAGATACTCTTCTCCCTCCCATCCCCTCTGGAACCCATATCAGTCCCCCTTGCACCCTCACCATTCCATCAGAGCTGCTTTTGTCAGGGTCGCCATTGATTCCATATTGTTAAAATCTGAATCTCACCTATTTGACATTTCAGCAGTATTCCATGTGGTTGGTTACTCCTTCATCCTTGAAATACTTTCTCCTCTTGGTTTCCAGGAACCTACAGTCTCCTTTTTACGCCCCCCCCCCCGCCCCACACCAGCCACTCTTTCTCAGTTTCCTTTGCTGCCTTTTACATCTTTAAATGTAAGAGTGTCAGGGGATGATGGAAATATTCTATATTTTGATTGTGGTGGCGATTACACACAAGTGTATACATTTGTCAGAACTCATCAAACTACAACACTTAAAACTGATGGATTTTATTGCACGTAAATTATGCTTCAGTAAAATTCATTTTAAAAGTATATGGGAATTGTTGGTGACCTCTAATAAATACAGTATTTCTTTTGGGGGTGATGGAAATATCCTGGAATTAGATAGCGGTGGTGGTTACACAGCATCTGAATATACTAAAAACTACTGAACTGTACGCTTTAAAATGGCCAGTATTATGTTATGTGAATTTTATCTCAATTTTTTTAAATTATAAAAAAAATGTGAATGGAGACACATGTCAGTGCCCCAGAGGCTGTGGCAGGACCAAGAAGTCTAGGACTCCCCAGCCGCAACCCCACAGGGCCCAGTGCCTCTCACCTGGTGCTGTGGCAGGATAGCTTGTATGGAAGGTGAGGTAAGAAGGAAAACGAAAAGGTGTTTTAGGACTTGGTCCCTGGACCTCTCCTCTTTTCTATATTCACTTTCCCTTGGTGATCCAGTCTTAAAGCTTTAAATTCCATCTATAAACTGATAAACTTCCAAATTTATATCCTGCCCCTGAACTTCAGATTCATGTATCCAGACTCAACATCTCTACCTGCACATCTGCCTAAACGTAGCTTCTAATCTTTTTCCTTAAATCTGTTCTTCCCACAATATTCTCTGTCTCAATAAATGATACCTCTATTCCTCATTTAAGTAAAAGACCTTGGAGTTATCCTTGACCTCTCTTTCTCATATCCCACTTCCTCTCTGTCAATAACTCATGTGTACATCCTGACCTTCAAAATATATCCAGAATCCAACCATCTCTGAGCACTTCCACTGCTACACAGTAGTCCAAGTCCCTGCCACCTCTTACTGCATTTATTGCATTGTTTGCTAATTGACATTCCTGCTTCTGGCCTTGCCCCTACCCCTACCCAAAGTCTACTCTCAACAGAAAATGGAATGATCCAGTTAAATGTAAATCAGATCACAACTCAAAACTTACCTCTGATTAAAACCCTTTAAAGGGCTTCCCTGGTGGCGCAGTGGTTGAGAATCTGCCTGCCAATTCAGGGGACACGGGTTCGATCCCTGGTCTGGGAAAATCCCACATGCCGTGGAGCAACTAAGCCCGTGCACCACAGCTACTGAGCCTGCGCGTCTGGAGCCTGTGCTCCGCAACAAGAGAAGGCCGCGACGGTGAGAGGCCCGCGCACCACGATGAAGAGTAGCCCTTGCTCACCGCAACTAGAGAAAGCCCTCGCACAGAAACGAAGACCCAACACAGCCAAAAATAAATAAATAAATTCATTAAATATATATATATATATATATATATATATATATATATATCTTAAAAAAAACAAACAAACCCTTTAAAGGCTTCCCAGCTCACTCAAGTGAGGGCCAGAAACCATATAGTTACCTGCAAGGCCCTCCCTAGATTGGCCTTCCAGTACCACTCCGTCCTTGTTCTCTTGCTGCTCCCACCTGATTCCACACTGTGGCTCTACCAGCCTTTTCACTGTTTCTTGAGCCTGCTGGACACACTCAGCAGCTTCACACTTGTGGTTCCTTCTGCCTGAATGCTTTTCCCCCAAATATCCTCATGTCTCATTTCCTCAGCTCTTCAGGTCTTGGCTCAAATGACATTTTCATTAAAGCCTTCCCCGGCTATTCTTCTAAAAGTTCAACTCTGCCAACTCTCCTGTCTCCTTCCTCTATTTTATTTTTTCCTTAAACATTATTCCCATTAACACTGTATGCTTAACTTATTTATTTTGTGTATTTTCTGACTCACCTACTAGAAGATGAGTTGTACAAGGCCAGGAATTTTTGCCTGTTTTCTTCCTTTCTGTTTGTTCTGTGTCTTAAACAGTATCTTGCACATAATAGGCACTCAGTAAATATGTGCTGACAGACATACTACTGACACTCAGTGCTACGGGGCATTCTCGTCATAAGTCAGGCAAAATCAGTGGCAAATTCAAATTCATGTCTCTGGCATGTTGTGCTCCCTGTGGGACAAATTCAGTTAAATGGTGGACATAATTTCTCATAGTATTTTAAAAGTTTTTCTCTGCTTCCTTTTTTTTTTTTCTGAGTGACTGATTCACTTAAGGTGAACACACATATTAAATAACTAGTTTCTATGTGAGTGTGTATGTGAATGTATAAAAATAAGTCAGTTATGAAGTGTTAGTATAATTTTTTAATGTACATAGGGATTAGAATTTGTTTATTTAGAAAAGCAAAAGGTATGAGCTCAGTGATTACTGATCATTAGCACTGCATAGACTTCTGATTTTAAGATTGAATATCCTGGTTTTGTGATGCTCTCAATTATCCTTGACCCGTCTATACGTTGATGGTACTATGGATTTGAGAAAATGAAGAATAGTAATTCATATAATTCTTTAATTTTGTGTTGATATCTTTAATAGAGGTGTCAGTAAAGATTAGAGAATGACCCTTTAACCTTGATGAAAAGGAAATGAGTGGAGTATACCTGGAGTTGTAGCTACAAGATATCTTGTTTCAAGGACACAGTCAGTGACTGCAGAAATAGGCACTTCTGTCTTTCAAAGAACTGTCTATGGTAGTATTCTATGAGACAGTAACTCTGAGACACGATTTGGAGATTTAAAGCCAGCTTTGGAACAAGCTGCATTATGCATGCCTTGCTGGGTCTTCTGTGGTGATGGCAAATAATGAGTTGAAAACTATTTGTGTTTCCCACAGGGATACAAATATTTATATCTGACCCCTCAAGATTATAAGAGAGTCAGTGCTCTCAACTCTGTCCATTGTGAACACGTGGAGGATGAAGGAGAATCCAGGTAGGTATTATGTATCAGAATAATTTGGCTGTGGATTAAAGAAAGGAGAATATGATCATTTTTTTCTCACTGTCCTGCTGATCATGACCTTGAAGAGCAGTGAAGATTGCTTGTTGAGTAATCTCGAAGCCTTAGGTTTGTATCTCAGCTGTACCACTTACTAGCTGAAAGACCTTATTATTGATTAAGGTTTTTAAACTACATTTATAATAATTATTCATTTTGAAAAGTTGGAACATATAAACAATTATGAAGAAATAGTAAAAATCAGCTACAGTTCTACCAAGAGATCACAGTTATTAATGTATATTATATTCTTTCTGTCATATATATATATATATATATATATATATATATATACACACACACCTTTTTTCCTACATAATTGGGATCATAATAGAAAAGGGCTTTTGTAATTTCTTTTTACTAAATATTATTTAGGGAGAAATTTTATATATTCTTACAGTATTATTTGAGAATATGATATTTAATGGCTTCATATAAATCATTATAATGAATATATCATATTTGAACATACAGACTATCCTGGTTTTTACTGCTATATCCCTGGGCTGGTCATTCTTGTATGTAAACTTTGAAGAATATCTCTGGCTATTCCCTTTGGGTTAATCTCTAAAAGTGAAATTACTGGTCAAAAAGTATGTCCATTTTTGTTTTGTTTTGTTTTGTTGTTGTTGTTATGTGGTACGCGGGCCTCTCACCGCCGCGGCCTCTCCCGTTGCGGAGCACAAGCTCCGGACACGCAGGCCCAGCGGCCGTGGCCCACGGGCCCAGCCGCTCCGCGGCATGCGGGATCCCCCCGGACCGGGGCACGAACCCGCGTCCCCCTCATTGGCAGGTGGACTCCCAACCACTGCACCACCAGGGAAGCCCAGTATGTCCATTTTTTTAAAGATTTTTTTGGATAATTTCAAATTGTCCTCCCAAGAGCTACACTCCCACCAGCAGTATATGGTAGTGCTTGTTTCCCCTCTTTAATTTTTTCTCCACCCTTGCCAACACTGTTTACTGTAAATTAATAAAATAGGATAAAAACAGCAATTGTTATTTTAACTGGTATTTTTGATCCCCAGTGAAGTTGAACATTTTTATAATCTATCTGCAAGTATTTTCCAGAATGTTAATAAGTTGCTCCAATACCATTTATTGAATAATTCATACTTTCTTCACTTTTATAATAATCTTAACTCAATTACCAGGCTTTATATTCTGTTTTTTGTTCTATTCTTGGACTAACACCACACTATTTTAACTACTTTAATGGGCCAGAGTTCCTCACATTCTTAATTTTTCCCCAAGTTTTATTAGCTATTTTTGTCTTTTTACAGATAGGCTCATTTTTTTTTTAATTCCCCAAAACTTTCCATAATGATTTTGATTCAGATTGCATTAGGTTTATAAATCAATTTAGGAAGATCCGAGAGCTTCATAATATTAACTCTTCCCAACAAGAAACATGGTATGTTTTTCCAGTTATTTAAGTGTATTTTTTAAAGTTTTATAGTTTTCTTTATATAGATTATGCCAGAAATTCCCACTCGTTCTTGGTTCACAGCACCTTTACTGTCTCTGTAATTTTTTCATAACACCTTTAGGCAAAAACATATGCCTAATATTTCTAATTATTAAGGAAGCTGACCCAGACAGCTTCATAAGTATTTATGCCACGAACAATGTGGGTTTGAACTGTGCAGGTCCACTTCTGTGTGGACATTTTCAACAGTAAATCCAACAGTACTGTACCATCTGTGGTTGGTTGAACCTACAGATGTGCATCCATGGATATGGAGGAACCATATATATGATGGCCAACTATAAGTTACACTCGGATTTTCAACTGCTGAGGGTCGATGCCCCTAACCCTGGCATTGTTCAAGGGTCAACTGTATAATACACGTAACTGAAAAAATTTTATTCTATTCTTAAATAATTACAGTTACTTACTAATGAGATATTTGCACCCATACGACATTGCAAACCTTGGAATCAGCTTGGACATAGCCACCCTCACGTTTTGTTCTGCACTGATTTTTGTGTAGAACTTTTTTTTTCCCCCACAGAAACTGAAAACCCAGCTTTGCAAAGGTAGGACAGTGTCAGAAGGAATGTAGCAGTACCTCATGTTAAACCATGAACTACTTAAAACTAGTAGTTGGCGAGGCATCCAACAGATATCACATATCATAGTGTTTCTCTCAAAAATCTGAAATATCCTTCAGTGCACCTGACAGTTCACTGTGGCATCCATCCCAGGATGTCTTGGTCTACAGTATAGGTATGGTGGGATTTTGCCAGTTTTTAAATATTCCTATATGTTTTGCATTTTTCTTGCTACTCTGAATGGGATTCCCACCCCACCCCCGCCATTATATTTTTCAACTCTTTATTACTGGTATCTCAGAAAGCTATTGATTTTTGTATATTGCTTTTGTTAAAGCAAGTCAGTTTTCTTCTCTGAGCTTTAGTTTCCTCATCTGTATGATGAAGATCAAGTTATCCAATATACGTAAAGCCCTTAGCACAGAACTCAGCACATAGTAAGCAATCAAAACTCCTGGGTATCGTTATCTATGATGATGGAGATGATATTCCCTATCACACTGGACTGCTGTGAGGATCAAAAATGATATACATGAACATGTTTTGTTAATTATATTACACTACACGAAGATTTTTATTATGAGTAACATTAAAATTTGGTACTACTTTTTTTTTTTGGCCATGCCATGCGGCACGAGGGGATCTTATTTCCCGCAACAGGGATTGAACCCGTGCCCCTTGCAGTGGAAACGTGGAGTCTTAACCACTGGACCACCAGGGAAGTCCCTGGTACTACTTTAAAGAATGATACTCTTAAAGGTAGAAGGCTCAGATCACAGAGCAGAAAAATGGGAAATTTTTAATCTTTTTCATATAATACAAGGGGAGAAGATGCCACTTAACAAATCACAAACACCTGTGAAGCAGTATGCACTCCTGAGGAGGGAAAAGATCTGCTTTGCAAAGAAGGCTGACTGGGCCCATGAGTATTTGTGACAATATGGCATGTGGGCCTTATTAAAAGGACACATTCCCCACCACCACCACCAAATTAATGTGGCTCATTAACCCCTTAAGGGAGATTAGCTTTACCTTTAACCTAACTATACTAGAGTCTAGATACAGAGCAAAGAAGAATTGGGGGAATTATTGTGAGAAGGGATTATTGGGAATCTGGGAAGCAGAAACGCAAAGCCACAGACAAACAGCAAGGGC